>NC_141460.1:11757500-14257500 GCF_015680905.1 Coptis chinensis | reverse complement strand
TTTTCTTTTCATACGGTAGAATAACAATATCCCAAGTGTTATTCTCGTCTAGAGCACGAAGTTCTTCTTGCATCACCTTTCTCCATACTGGACGAGAGTTAGCTTCTCTAAAGTTCTTGGGTTCTTACACGTCATCAACTGTACTTAAGAAAGCATTCACTACACCATAATAGGATATTTGCAACACGCACCTTTTTTGATTTGCAACGCTTATTTAGCGTTAGTAAGTTTCCAACGTTAAATAAGCGTTGGTAATGTTGTAAAGCGTTGCTTTATTTGAGTGAATTTCCGGAATTAATTGCTAACGCTTAAAAAGCGTTGGAGAAGTGTTACAAACTTAAAAATTTCGCGAAAAATTTCGCGAACAGAGGGAAACCCAAAATATCGAAATATAAAACATAATTTTTTTTTTTCTCTACTCTCTCTCTCACCGCCGCATTATCTCAAGATCCCTAATTTTCGCACTCCTCACTCAAAGAAAACAAGAAATGGATTGTTGACATGCATCCTCGACCCAGAAATCATAATATTCTTTAGACCACATACTTGACATCCAACTCATTTCCTCCATATGGTATCGCGGTGTTGTTGTACAACAGATCCAAAAACAAAAAAAAACCTTCCAGATCCACAAAATTCGTCCTTAGTTGGTTTTTCGTCTCAACACATCCAAACAAACAAACCCCAAAGAAGCAAAACAGAAATTAACAACAGCTACAGGTAATTGCTTATTCTTTTGTTCTTCTTTGTTTCATTTGTGAATTGGCATGATATCGTTTTTCAAAAACCCAAATTGTTTTTGTGCGTTTTTTTATTAAATTGGGTTCGAAAATTGGCGAAAATCAATATTCTTTGAACTAATGTTCTGATTTTGTTATCTAATCACAATCAATTCCGGAATCTCATATAGTGATTATATTTGTTGAATACTACTTTCAACTCTTATTATGTTTAGTAACTGTAATTTTTATGCAAATACTCTAGTGTTTGTCTTTTTTGGTGGTGATTAAACTTGATAGCTTTCCTATTTAATAAGCGATTCAGTTTCCAAAACACTTGTTTAGGTTTGGGCTCTTTGGGACACTTGCCTTGGAAATATCATTACCTTTCACGGGGGTTCTTGTAAATCTGATTTTGTGCACACTCTTTAACATTGCTGAAAATTGGAAATGTAGGGTGGTGGTAGATCTTTCTTGGGGAAACCATTGGTAGAGTTGCAGGTGGTGCCATTGCAAAGATTATTCTTAGAGCATATCTTTGGAACATAGGTAGGTTTCTTATGCTTCTTTCATAATCATGTAAAGTACAGTGTTTGTGAGTCAACAAAAATATGGATCCTTTGAACTTTCGCAACCTCAAACTATCTGAAGTGGTATCTCCTAATGGGCCGAAACAGTTATGAAAGGATAGGCGGGGTAGGAGAGTTCCACCCTCTGTTACATCTACTATGCATGGGAAAGGGAAGAATGGATGGCAGCATGAGGTTGCGACAATTGATCATAGTTCTTCTCGGGGAGATGATGACAACAGAGACTAGATTCCCCTTTCAACGATGAATGATGAAGTGGAAGATAAAACTACAGGGCCTGCACTAGTGGTTCCATCACATGTTAGAGTCATCGGATCGCTAAACTATGTTCAGTGAAGTTAGTAGGTCGAGAATATGTGATACTGTTACCTCTATGCTTGCGGGTTCTAGTTTGCGCCAAAGAGGGATGGATAATTCTGGGATGGTTCCTTTTGCATTTTACCTTCCCTGGGTCACCGGTTCCTTTTTCGACGATGCTTCCGGTTTTAATCTCCCCACCGAATTTGGAAATTCGACGGTTCTACAAATAATTTTGATAGGGAGGAGACAATGGAAAAAGCCATAAAACCAATCGGATCGAACTTTGATTATTGAGAGAGTCTTGACCGGTCGGAGATCTTGATGGAGTTCTTGTTTTACAAATCATTCTCGCTTACGTGGACCCATCGAGGAACCATGTCTCCCAACACCGACATTCTTCACGGTGACTTTGCTAGTCATTGGCAAAATTTGCAATATGGAAGATTACGCCCAAAATCCACGCTATCATGGTCCTCCAATTTATCCTTCTCTGTTATGGTACCCTCTGCGTATTTGGGGCCATATTCCATGGGAGGGTCTGGAAGACTGTTTCACCCAATGGCAATATCATGAGTCACTCATGAGTTATGGCCCTCACCTCGTTTCTGTTGCACCATTTCAGCCTGGTTCCAATAGGCCAACCCGATTGTATATCGGCGTTATGGTGATGAACTACCTAGGTATCGGCGAGACGGGACTTACCTTCCAAATCTTGTAAGATGAAAATATTTCTTGCAACCTTTCATTGATCCAAGATGTACCTAATTGTAGTATCTTAAATATTTGGGCTATGTATCGGTTTAAGAAGTCTCATCATCTTTTGAATATGGCTGCAGTTTAGCATCTTAGTTCAGTTCAATTGGACCGGGCATAAAATACTTGTGTGTGTGTGATGAGAGAGGAGAGGGGAGTCTAAATGTGTTCCTTTACCGGTGTTCTCGCTTTCATTGCATGAATCGTTGGTTTAGAAAGAAAATGATTTTAAGCCATCTTTTCTCATTTCTCCCCTCAAGTGCATTATATAATTTTATCTGTCTCTCTATATTGTCTCCTTGCAGAACCAATAGAGAGATCTGATTTTTGTTTGAACTTTTCAGAAGGTTTCTTTGAAAGACCGCCATTCTTCAAATAGCAGAAACCAGAGAGGAAATTACAACCATGATCATAATGACCGTCATAGTGACAGAGAAGGAAACTGGAACAACAATACGAGATCCCGAGTAGACATTATGTTTAATGCCTTTGTAATTACTTCAAGACTTGGTTTATTCGTCTCTGTTGACTATAAAAGACCACCCTCATTCGAGCCCGCACTAGTAGTAAATATAAATGGCGAAATCGAGTGCGGACGATGAAGAGTTACGAAGAGCTTGCCAAGTAGCAGTGGAAGGAACTAGTTCTTCTTCTTCTTCTTCGAAGATTGTCATGTGTATCAAAGTTTGGGACAAGGTCGCGAGAGTAACGTGGCTAAACCTAGAGTCCTTGCTCTTTCAAGTACGTATAATTAATCTTTTCAATAATTTATTATTATTATTATTATTCATCATTTGTTTATTAAAGGTCAGAAGACTACAGCGTTGCTTCATGTTTTGAAATACTTGTTCTTGAGGTCATTTTCTCTACTTGTCTTTTTTTATTAACTGATTTTTTCTTTTCTCCCTGCTGTAGCCTGCCAAGCTGTACAAACTGAAGCATCTTTCTAAAGTGGAGGTTATTTCTAATGATCCCAGTGGATGTACATTTTTTCTGGTAATTTCTCTTGAGTTCATATAGTCATATACGTGTACGCCTGTTTCCCTTCTCTTAATTTAGACCTGTAACAGGGATTTGACAACCTTAGGAATCAGAGTGTTGCTCCATCTCAGTGGACCATGCACAACATTAATGACAGGTAACTAACTTGAATTCTAAAACATGCCTATAAGTGTAATATTTTTACATCCTATCAATAGTTTATTGGGTTAACTACTGTCTTATGTTTGTAGGAACCGTCTTCTGCTGTGCACCTTAAACATATGCAAAGAGGTACTGGGCCAACTTCCGAAAGTTGTGGATATAGATATTGTGGAGCTGGCTCTTTGGGCTAAGGTAAGTAATGGCATGCATTTTTCTATTTATTTATTTTTTTCGTACCTTTACCTTGTTTGCTAGATGCTGGAGTCTTCCTCCTCATTTAATGAGTTAATGGAGAGGTATACTTTACCATAATCTTAAGGAGGGTTATGTTGTTTTATAACTCTTAGGCTCCAATAGCACGGACGCGGTACATGCGTGTCCCACGTGCTAGGGTAGTTTGGACCCGAACTGGGCGCGTCTTGGACACTGCATGGAGGCTTTGAGATGTCTCTGTGACTCTTTTTTTATTGTTCCTATGTTTATGAATCTTGAATTATTATGATATGACACTACACCATAATAGGATATTTGCAACACAGACCTTTTTTGCTTTGCAACGCTTATTTAGCGTTAGTAAATTGCCAACGCTATATAAGCGTTGGTAATGTTATAAAGTGTTACTTTATTTAGGTGAATTATAGGAATTAATTTCTAACGCTTAAAAATCGTGTGAGAAGTGTTGCAAATTAAAATCTTAAAATATAAAACATAACTTTGCATTCTCTCCCCTCTCTCTCTCTTCGCCACTACACTCTCCAGTCTCCTCCCTCTCTCTCTCTGCCCACACACACTCTCACCGTAAGAACCCTAACTCCTGAAAACATTTTGGGTTTTTCTCGTCTTCGCGGATTTTCTATCAACTAAAACCCCAAGTTAGTGAGTTGGGACTCTCGAGATTTCGATTTGGAACATGTTTTTAAGTACCGATTTAAAAATCAATTTTAGCGATTGAAAAAGCTTGCTTTTTTACCAATTTAATCAATGCTTTCTTCAAAACGAGAGCAGAGAAAAATTCTAGGGTTTTGTAAACTTGTAATCAAGAATGGGTTGTGTTTTAAATCAACTGCAGTAAAGGATGAAACTTGCAACTTCGTCAGGGTTGGGGCAGCAAGTTCAAGAAGGTAAACAATTGTATTTGGCTCGTGTTTCCGATTAGTTTGGTGTATGAAACATCCTTTAATTGAATTATTCTGCTAAATGGTGATTACGTACTGTGGAAATTTCTAATAGGGGAGAAGAAATGTTTGAATTCAGAGCTATGGCACGCTTGCGCTGGTCCTCTCCCTTCCGACAGTTGCAAGAAGACGTTGCCTAGAGCCATCCATTTGGCACCTTCAAATTATACACTCCGGTTCGATGCAGGTGTTGCATTGCAAAAGTTCTCAGCATTTACACTACAGAAGACAAAGAGGACTGCAGATGAGGGTCGTGACCCAATTTCTTTCTTCTCGCCATTTGTAAGTGCACCTCGGAGCTCGTTGTGTGTGCATTCCTTCCGGTTGGAGCCCCTATTCAAACGACCTGAATTCAATTGGTTTTTTTTTTTTTTTTTTTTTTTCTTTCTTTCTATATCATCCATTGAAGTAAATGTTGGTAGTGTCATGAACACGCTTATTCCTTAATTCATTGAGAGGATCCAAGATCGATTAGGGATGTTGTTGTCCGAGGATATCATATGCCTCTTTGGTTGCAGATTTATGTTGTCTTTGTTTTTTTACGTAAGGGTCTAGCGTGTGTGTCTTTTTATTAGGCAACTTAGTTTATGAGCCAAACTCGGTGCTTGACAACTTCCCTGAAAGCTTCTTGTTCCCAAATTGCTTGCTCAATTGTTACGGCTTTGACATGACCGTCAAGAAAGATCAATATTGTCATTCCATTTTTTTTTTCCAAACCGGTGTAGTTGTTTCAGTTGGCTGTGATAGCAAGTGAGATAGTGGTGAGAACACTTAAATCGATGACTAGCTTTTCCAAATGTGCATCTTAGTTAAGTTTCCTAGAAAGAGTAAGACCAGGATGTCTCTGTTGTGATTATTTAAAATGAAATGATTCTATGGACCATATCTACTGCTCTGTCTTAATGTGTCTGTAAATCTTTTGGGATGACAGAACCTGCTTTGAGACAAGGAGATTCAGTCTATCTTGTGGGTTTAACTAGAAGTCTGCAGGCTATATCTAGAAAATCCCTGTGCTGCTTTGAATGTTGGTTCCGTTGACTACCCACGTTATAGAGCAACAAACATGGAAGTTATTGAACTTGATACAAGTACTTATTTTTCCATGTCTTGGATTTATCTAGGTGGCTGATTTACTACGGTAGTTACACTTTATGTTTTTCTTTTCTATGATTAGTTTCATATTGTTCTTATTTTCTTTTTGTTCCAGATTTCGGTAGTACATTCTCTGGTGTGCTAACTGATGACCGTGGAAGGGTTCAAGCAATTTGGGGAAGCTTTTCGACTCAGGTTTGTTTAGTGCTACTTCTTTCTCTATGATACTTATTGGTTGGAAGAGCTAACATACCCGATTGTAGCTAAAATACGGTGGTAGTACATCTGAGGATCATCAATTTGTAAGAGGGATTCCAGTATTTGCAATTAGCGAAGTACTCGACCAGATAATTTCTGGTGGTAAGGGACCTGGACTGCTGATAAATGGAATCAAAAGGCCAATGCTTCTTGTTATAATATTGGTAGTTGAACTCTATCCGACACTGCTTTCAAAGGCCAGGAGTTTTGGACTAAGCGATGATTGGGTTCAAGTATGTTTTCATCTTCTAACTGTTTCCTTTTCCTTTAGAAATTCATACATATTTCGCAACGTTTTTCACCTTTAGTATCATTTACCAAAAACGCTGATTTATTGGTTCATATGTGGGAGAAAAAGTACATGGAAGCCAATATGCTCATAGTTCAGGCAGCTAGAACAAATTCAGGTTCTGAGATAAATCAGTGTTTTTGGACTAAAACTATATTATTTATTTTGTCTACTCTTTACCTCCAAATTGTTAGATACCATTTTGAACTTGTCTCCTGATATGAGTTTTTGTAGTTTGTAGCTTCTCATTAGAACTGTGGTTTAGTACTTTGTATGTAGTGGTGAATTCTTGGTAGTCACAGTGTTTTTAAAACACATTTGATTTATATGATAAACAATCCCTAACAACAAACAATACAAGAACTCACAAATAAAAAGATTAAAAAAGAAAAAGGTGAAGTCTCTTATAAACTGATAAACATGCGGAGATGCAGGGTCAGGTGTTAAATAAGAAAAACACACACACACACACAAAAGGTTGCAATGTAGTATCGATTGCATCACTAAAATGAACTTGACCGCTTTTAGTCTTGTCATGCCTCACTTTTCTAGATTTTCATTATAATGTTCTTAGTGCTAAGATCCTTTGTCTCTTTGTCCGTAAACATGTAGCATTACTCGAAAAGTATGGCATTAACTATGTGTAAACAAGCAACAGCAACTAGGGAAACTCTACGACCATTGATAAAATTAGACATATATGTCGGGTACCTTCTCACTCTTATCCAAAGTAACCCAACTTTTAGTACTAAATGTTATCGATTTTTGTTAGCCAAAGTATACTGATTACAGATTAATAAGGGTATAACAAAGCAAGCAATCAAGAACATGTATTTCAAGCCTTGGCTCTTTTATATAGATATTGTTGATTCTCTGTTATTTTTATAGCAGGACTAAATCCTTTTTTCAACGTAAAATGTGTGCAAGAATAGATTGTGAATCACAAGTACTACACCAACTAAATATTACAACTAGTTATAGATAATTGATAACAATAATATAAATGAATAAGAAAGCTAATCTGATTGGGGAAACTCTGAATTATATAAATTGATGATGCAAAAGAAACATGAAATCCAGTGTGCCATCCTTGGTAGTCACAGTGTTTTTAATTTTTCTTTGCATTGTTATTTTCTAATGGCTATTCATTGTATTGATAATCCAGTCGGAGAGTGCACAAGGAGATGCTATTGCTAGAGCGATGTGTTGAGGGCGTGGCGGGGCAGGTTTCTGTGGTCGTGGAAGGGGAATGCGAAGGCGTTGAGCTTTTTGGGTTTGAAGATGCCAAGGACTTCCTAGAGTGAAAGGAAGATTTTGAAAGCAAGGGTGGTTTGTTTCGTGGGAAGTTTGCTTTCTGTCCTTAATTTTGTTTGCTTCAGTTTGGAGTGAGTTTGTAGCTATATATATTTGTCTAAACCATTCTTGTATTCATTGGATTATTGTATTCATTGGTTATTGTAGGTTTAGCTGGTCTCGCTACAAAATATGAGAAATTATTTTTTTTTTATTAGCAACCCATCAGCAACGGTTTATAACCGTTACAAATGAATTTTAAATTATGGAAATTTCTGTTTGCAACGCTTTGAATTTTTGTTTGCAACGCTTTTTAAGCGTTGGAAATTTCTGTTTGCAACGCTTTGAATTTCTGTTTGCAACGCTTTTTAAGCATTGGAAATTTTTGTTTGCAACGCTTTGAATTTCTGTTTGCAACGCTTTTTAAGCGTTGGAAATTTTTGTTTGTAACGCTTTGAATTTCTATTTCCAACACTTTACCGACGCCATATTTGCAACGCTTAAAAAGCGTTGCAAAAATTATTAGCAACGCTTTTTTGCCGTTGCAAATAGCCTATTATGGTGTAATGATGATGTGATGAAGTGATATTGACATACGTTATATACTCCTGTAGAGGATATGTAACATTATGCAAAGAATAAAAATTCATGTGAGTCACTGGAGGATACCGTTCTCTATCAAATTTATAGTAATCGTTGAGAGTTACTGGAGGTCGTCTCTCTCGTTCAGATTGTCTAGAAATTAAAAAGAAAAGAAAAAAAAAAAAAAGAAAAAAAAAAAAAAAAAAAAAAAAAAAAAAAAAAAAAAAAACTCTCTCTCCTAATCGAACCGCCATTCTTTAATCGAATCGCCCTCCACCACCACCGGTTATTAAATCACCTCAACCAATGTGAATAACCCTCCCCCATCGGATCGGAGAACCGTTTCAGTAGAAGGTACGCTCTCCATCACTCTATTCTCTCTCTTAGGGTTTTAAATTTGATTTTTTGGGGTTCCAACTCGATTAGCAAATGAAATTCATTCTAGGGGGTTTACTTAATTCTGGCTACCCTGTTTTTCTCTACTATTGTTTTTCAATCATGGGTTTCTCACAAATTTCTTATAGAAATTGTTGCTGCAAGGTTTCTTCTCTGGGGTCTCAAACAGAAGACTTTCTAGAAACCAACCTGCTGCAGGTACGTGTTCTTCTTCCATTTCTTTATTCTTTCTTTCTGCAAATTAATTGTATAAGAACAAACATGCCCAAGTTGTTATTTTCTGTTTTAGTTGATGAAGAAGTGGAAATGTTACTCAGATAACTCAAACTGAGACAGTGGAGAAACATTTTGAGCTTTTTGGCTATTTGATGAGTTACATTAGAACCCCTTTTCTCCTTTGTCCTTAAATTTTATATACTGTATAAAATAATGTAGTTGGAATTTTTAGGGTAGGGGGTTTTATATTACGAAGTTATATAAAACCTGAGTACATTGGTGTCTTGGTAATACTATTGTAACATTGTTAAGAGTCATGGTGTAGAGTTGGTGGTGATAGGAATAGGCATTACTGATTTTGGGCTGAATGTAAATGTGTAATATGTGGATCGCTACGAGTTAGAGTATTAGAAAAAATGAAGTGGGGAATCTGTTAAGCTTGAATACAGTGACTGTAACACGTGTTCAAGTAGTTGGAATGGATGATCGAGTATGTGTGGATTTGTGTGCTCTCATGAGACCTAGCAAAGGACTTCTGGGGCCAATACATGCCTATGTATCTGTTCCAGGAGGAAGGACCAGCTATCTTTCAGAGTTGCAGGCAGGTAAAGAGGTTCTGGTAGTTGATCAGTGTGGACGGAAAAGGACAGAAATTGTTGGGCGGGTAAAGATTGAGAAAAGACCACTCATCCTTGTCGAAGCTAAGAATAGTTCAGATAACCAAACTCTCTACAGTATCCTTTTGCAGAACGTAGAGACAGTTGGCTTAGTCTGTCCCTCACGAGGAAATGGATATATGAAGATGGTAATTCCTGTGACTACACTTGAAGTGGGAGATGAAGTTATGTTAAGAGTGCAGGGTGAGGCTAGACATACAGGAATAGAAATCCAAGAATTCGTACTTGAGAAGTAATCCTGTGACCTGCCTATCTCACAGCATACTACTAAAAGAAGGGCTTTTTGTGTCACTTATTTTTTTTGTCTTGTGTCACTTACTAGAAAAAAGTGACACACAGAGTTTTGATGTGTCACTTTTTTATAGAAGGAGGGCTGATGTGTTGCTTTTAGGAAAAGTGACACAAGTAATTTTATTTTTTGTGTCCCATTATTTGAAAGTGACACTAGTGGTTTGCCTTGATGTGTCACTTCTGGATGTAAAAATATCGAAAACAAAAATTAACAAATTATCGAAATAAATAAGCGACACGAGTAAGAGTACGAGTACGAATAATTACTTCGTATGCCATGAAACTCAAAGTTATCATTTTGTGCGCGCCGCTATATTTTTTAGTTCCCTCCCAAAAACAACTAACTTTCTAAACCTAAAAGGAAACGGAAAGGAAAGAGAATAGAAATAGAAACTGAAGGTGTTTAAATCACTTCGTAACTCATCAAAAAACAGAAGAAAAAAACCAGAAAAGCAAAACTGTCTCGTAACCATTCTTCTTCCCAAATTCTCACCGGTAACGCGCGCTCCTCACCCATCTCTCGTCCATCCCTCGTTCTCCGGTTCGCTTTCCAGCTCTCTCTCTCTCTCTCTCTAGCAAAAAAATAAAGGTAAGATTTTTTTTTCGTTTTTATTTAATTGTCTATGTTTTGGATGCTATTAATCTGTTCTAAGTTTTGTTTTTGTGTGGTAGCTTGATCTATTATGTTGCTCTTTTCGGTTGTTTCTTTGGATTTTTTTTGCTTTTGTCATTTGTCAAAAGTCGTGGGATCTCGAACATATCGTCGACCACCTCTAATCTCCCCGTTTGATCGTGTTGTGCCCTTCGTTTTTTCCTCGCACACTTTTATTGTTTGGTTACCCATTGAAAGTTGTATTACAAAGAAAACGTTCTTCTATCCTGTTTTGGCCTCGAGCAACTTTTTGCATTCTTTTCATGTTTCAATATCTTTACCAAAAATTCTTTGAAGTATTTTTGTTTTACTTAATTTTTTTTCAAGTAAGAACCCTTCTCTGTTCATAGGAAAAGGGCATTTGGGTATTACGTGATGAATGTTGCCGACATTAATAACACTTGCTTCTCCTTTCCAAGACCTGTTATTTTAGATTTCGATGCTAGTTTGCTTCCCCACAATTCTTTGTAGCTAAAAAATTGATATGTTTTTTTTTAAAAGTAATGAACATGGTTTTGTGATTTTGTCTATTATTGTTAGATACAAATAAGAAAAAGTCAAATGTCATCTTTGTCTCTATAACCGCTGGTACCCCATAATAAAAAAAGAAATACAAAATTGATATACTATTTGGTGGAGAAATCTAGTATAGGGAGGAGCAAATACATACAAAACTGTTATTGTATGTGGGTAGTAGTTGCAATTTATTAATGGTTTTTTTTGTATGTGTCTTGTTTCTTGAAATGTATGTGCATCAGATCCATGTGCTTAATGACTTCACATGCTTCTATGGAGGTCCCATATTCTTTGTCTCATATGTCATATATTGTTATCTCCATTATGTGGTGGAGGCACGATCCATTTGCTCTTTGATTGCCATGTTACCCTGTGTTTCTTCTTTGAAAGGGCTTTGGATTGCATTGTTTGAGCTCTATCAAATATATCAAGTTTAGATAACTATGTTAGTTTTGATATGTCCATTTGTATTTTGGTGAGCGGTTCTTTTGGACCTTTGCTTTAGGGAAATACTAGTATTATGATTGCAGTATGCATTAGTGAAACTTAAATCTCTTTTTAATGGACCTTTAAATGTTGTTTGTACTTAATTGATTCATTTGTGCCCATTTCTTCTTTTGGATTTTGGTGAAGAAGCAATGCTTGGAACCTAGACTGGACTGGATTGTTATATTTTTTATGAATCATTTCCTGTAGGCAGGGCCGACCCTGACTTAGGAGACTCATGAAATCGAAAGAGATTACACTTGTCATTGTGTCTAGCATTTTCTATAGATCTATAGGAATTTTATGGTGTACTGGATCAAAGATATATGGTTAGGTCTGTATATAGAATTTCATTGACAAATTGTCAGTTAGGACCCTTTGCATTGCTTTTGGTGCCCTAATGTTTCAACTAATTCATCCATCTTCTGATGGGCATAATAATGAATGAGTGCAGTTGTGCATTTTATGAATGTTGCAAGTGATATCGAAGTTCATATGGCGAGTCTTTTAGCCTGAGCACAGCAATTCTGAATTCCTGTTGTCGCATGTATGTTGATTGTTGTATTTTCAATCTGTTGGCTGTTGATATATATTGTTTGTAATTTAGTTATTTCCTGTCCTTGTAAACATCAGGATGAGAAGTTTTACAGGGTACCAGTTAATGTACCCACTTTCTTACATTTGCTAAAAGCCTAAAACTACTTCGTAAGAGCCACTTTTGAATTTGGTTCAATAAATAAAAATTGGTTTTATATAAAAATGCAAAACAACATATGCAAATGGGAAGTAGGTGCACCCTTTACACTTAATTTGTTTCTCCTTATGGTATATGATTTAGTAAATCCCCTTTGGCTATTACGTTTTAGAAACTTCGAAGTAAAAAAAAAGTGGTATGGTACATCATTTTGTTGACCCGAGTACAGTCGCGAAGAGATTTTTTAACCCTTGTATATATAGCCCACCTCATCTAATTTGGCGGTCCCTTTGAAAGTGAAACACTTATGTTTCAAATGAGATTGTCATTCGAGAGTCCATTTTGGTTTTACGGTACAAACGATATGCGGTGTGAATTCTTGTAATATAAGTTCAATGAAGTTTCAGCAGTTATGTTCCACTAGAGAGAAGTCACCGTGGAACTCCATGTTGCATAAAGATTTTTAGTCTTGCATTTATCTTTGTATTCTCGAATCAGTGCAACATTCATTAATCTCCATCGGCTCCGTGCCCTTCAGGACGGCGAAATATATATATATATATATATATATATATATATATATATATATATATATATATATATATATATATATATATATATATTATTCAAGCGTGTCCGGGGCATTATCCGTTTCCTATATTTTTGAAAAATGCCGTGTCCGCGTATCAGATCCGTGTCGCGGTCGTGATCATCGTCGCATGTCGGTATCCGTGCTTCTTAGCTTCTATTTGGTTATTGAGAGTAGCCTAAATTGGTTAGTTAGATTTCCAATGTAATTTGATTTTGCATAATACCATTATCATATCATCTTAGACTTACTTAATGTTTTTCCTACTAATGTGTCATGTGTTGATATCATCTTGCCATGATACTTTATTTTTGAATGTGTGGTCTTTGTACTTGATTTTTTTTTTTTTTTTGACTCTGTTTTTCTTTAAGAGATCGGTTTGTTGCATTTTGCTACGATATGGATAAGTCTTGGATGTCCAAGGACCGGTTAACAAGCGAATATATTCAAGGAGTTGAAAGGTTAATTAGTGTTGGAAAGGAAGAAGGAAGTTTCATACGTTGTCCATGTAGAGATTGTTCAAATATCAACGAGTTAACTAAGACTGAGGTCAGAAATCATCTTTTCGAACGTGGTATTAGCCAAGGTTACACTATTTGGCGGTTTCATGGCGAAAGCTCTCTATTTTCGAGACCCGACTAGTTTTGAGAACAAGACACTTTTGGACATTATGATGAGGTTGAGACTTCGAAGATGTTGGACATTATGATGAGACCTGAGACTCGAAGATGTTGGATATTATGATGAGATTGAGACTCGAAGATGTTGAACGATGAGAGAAATGGCGAAGGCTGCGGAGAGGACCATTATGGTGATCGATCCCGAGAAATTTAAGGAATTGCTTGAAGATGCAAACGCCTTTGTACGAGGGTTGCTCAAAATTCACAAAGCTATCAATAGTTATCATTTTATTTAATCTGAAAGCAAATAGTGGGTGGTCTGACACAAGTTTTTTGAAGTTATTGAAGCTATTGGGACAGATGCTTCCTCAACCAAATCTCTTGCCGAAATCCTTGAATGGAGTCAAGAAGACATTATCTGTTTATGGGATGAAGTACGAGAAAATACATGCATGTCCAAATGATTGTATACTCTATAGGGGTGATAAATACAAAGATGAAACTATGTGCCCTATTTGTGGAGTCTCAAGATATAAAGAGAACAAAGAGCGACCAACAAATCGGTGGAGTACCAAACCAAAAGTTTTGTGGTATTTTCCACCAATTCAAGATTCAAGAAGATGTTTCAATCTGCCCAAACATCAAAGTCAATGACATGGCATGCCGATGAAAGGGTGGTTGATGGTAAGATCGCCACCCAGGCAGACTCTCCAGCATGGAAGTTGGTTGACGAAAAATATCCAGAATTTGCAGCAGAATCCAGAAATCTTCGCCTAGCACTTTCAGCTGATGGAGTCAATCCACACCGTACTCTTAGTACTAAGTATAGTTTATGGCCTGTTATCTTTGGTCACATACAACCTCCCACCGTGGCTATGCATGAAAAGAAAGTATATGATGCTTACGATGTTGATATCAGGTCCAAATCAACCTGGAAACAATATCGACGTCTACTTGGCACCCTTGGTTGACGACTTACATGTTTTGTGGGAGATAGGGGTGGATGCTTATGATGTGTACCGTCATGAATCATTTATACTTAAAGCCGTTTTGTTATGGACAATCAATGATCTTCCTGCGTATAGCAATCTTTCTGGGTGCACTGTGAAAGGTTATTTTGCTTGTCCTATTTGCGGCGAGGGCACGTCTTCAACCAGGCTTAAGCACTCTGGGAAGAACGTATACACAGCCAATAGAAGATTTCTTCCGCGCTATCATCCATATCGAAGACAAAAAAAAGCCTTCAATGGTAAAACAGAGCTGCGGGAGGCACCTGAACCCTTAACTGGTTTGAAAGTACTAGAAGAAGTTGAAGGGATCAAAGTCATATGGGGAACAAAGGGAACCATTACGGGTGCTACCAATTGTTTTAAGAAGAAATCAGTTTTTTTTAGCTTCCATACTGGAGATATCTAGAACTCCGACATAATGTGGATTTTATGCACACGGAGAAAAATGTATGTGACAACATTGTTGGGACCCTACTTAACATTCCACGTAAAAATAAAGACACCATTAAGTCTCGTCTTGACCTCCAAGAAATGGGTCTAAGGACAGAATTGGCTCCAACAATTGGGGAAAAGCGATCGTTCTTGCCTCCGGCTTGTCACACACTATCTAGAGATGAGAAAAAAAGACTATGCAAAACTTTGCATGAGTTAAAAGTCCCAAGTGGATACTCTTCGAATTTTAGGCCTCTTGTCTCGATGCAAGATCTAAAACTGCAAAATATGAAGTCGCACGACTGTCATGTTTTGATGCAGCAACTTCTTCCGGTTGCAATAAGAACAATTTTGCCAAAGAATGTGAGATGTGCAATTATTAGGCTATGTTCTTTTTTTAAGGCTATTTGCTCGAAAGTAATAGATAAGGAAAAATTGCCTCAAATTCAGGGAAGACATTGTGCTCCACGGTATGTTGTTTGGAAAAGTATTTTCCGCCATCATTTTTCGGCGTTATGATTCATCTAACGATTGCACCTTGTCGAGAAGTTGATCTTTGTGGTCACGTATTCTACCGATGGATGTATGCATTTGAGAGGTACAATGAATTATATATTACCCTTCAATATTTCTTAATGCGCTTTTCTTTATAAACATTACTATTGTTCAATCTCTTAGGTACATGACCGTGTTAAAGGGCTTTATCTATGTCGAAATCGATAGGAAGCTTGTATTCTTTGAGAATTACATTGCAGAGGAAGCAATTGAATTTTGTAGCTTAATTCTTACGACTTAGATGCAATTGGGATTCCTCTCCGTAAAGATAACACTACCACAGATTTGATATCATCCGGAAATCTTCCCGAGGAAGTACCCATAGTCAAGTAGATAGAAAAACATTGGACCGGGCACATCTCTATGTGTTGCAAAACACAAGAGATGTTCAAATTTTACATCGAGTAAGGTTTCTTTAGTTGTTCACTTTAAAAGTCTATTTTAGTTCCTTGGTTTCGATTCGATAGCTAACTAGTTTATTTTGTGGCCTAACATGATAGAGAACATATGAACTATCCGGAAGGAACAACAACCTAAGTAAATAAAAAACCCACATGGTTGCATCTTTGAACACAATCGCTCATTTAGTGATTGGCTTAGAGACAAGGTATATTATAAATTGGTCTTTTTTTTGTTTTGTTATTTTTGTATGTTAATTTAACTTAGATTAGGACTAAAATGTTTACACAACAACAATACGAGGTTTCTTTGAGAGGGGAAATCGACAACAAGGTGTCAAACACCTTGAAGTGGGTATCGAAGGGGCCTTTGGCACATGTTTACAAATATTCTACCTATGTCACTAATGGTTATCGTTTTGCCAACGAAGCGGCAAGGCGCTTTTACTGAGTAAATCAAAATAGTGGCGTGAGTTTGATGGCAACAACACCACGGGTTTCAAAGCATGAAAGGATCAAAACCCAATTTTTTGAACATGTCTTTCTCTACGGTGTTATTGCTGAAATATGGTTGCTTTCGATTATACAAATTTCAAGATTCCAATGTTCAAGTGTGATTTGGGTTGATAGCAAGAATGCAATTAGGAAGGATGACATGGGTTTCACTTTAGTGGATCTTGGTAGAGTTGGCTATAAATCGATTCCTTCATCCTAGCTTCTCGGCCGAGCAAGTTTTCTATGTACGATCAACTTGACCCAACGTGGTCAGTTGTTGTAGAATCTCCTCAAAGATGCTTTCACGAATCGACGGCGATAACGATGATGAGCTCGTTGATGCTCATGTAGGAGATGACAATTTTGTTGAATTGCCAAATGTTGACTCATTGGATGTTAATGACGAATCTCGGTCGGTTACGTCCGTGAAGATTCTTGAGGGCACTTGGGTTGAGCATAAAGAAACTTCTTGATTTATTAGTTTTCATTGTTTTTGTGGTGGAATCGATATTTGGTTTGTTAATAAGAGATTGTGACCAACTTTTGTCATTTATGTATTGTCCTTACGATTATTTTGGTTACATTTCAAATTATGATATCAAGTTTTTGCCATAGACATGCTTGTTGCTCTTGATCAATGTCATCTTCTAATGATTTTCCTATTCTATAGTTTTTTTGTAAGGTTTAGTTAGATATGGATCCAAAACAAGTGCCAAATCATCTCGAAAAAAGGAAGCATCAATCGAGGAAGGTGACAATATTACAAGTGTTAGGGGTCAAGCTAAAAACTTTCACTCACTAAGCATTTTAAAGGTAAGCTTGTGGTGGAGTTTAATGCGAAAGGAAAGATCAAAGGTGCATTTATTGAAGCGAGTTCAGAATTGGGTTGGCACACTAGTTAAAAATATGGTTCCACTAGCCGAAAGTACCCAAATTTGGACCGAAAGTTGACAAGCAAATAAAAGATGATGTATGGGATTGAGTCTTTGGTAAGCGGTTGTTTTGCCTATTATACTGATTTTTGAATTATTATTATTGTCTTTATAGAAGTGTAGACTCATCTCGCCTTGGTTATTTGTAGGAAAAATTTGAGGCAGATCCTAAGTTTAGAAAAAAGGATTGCAAAGAATGTGGTAAGATATGGCGGAAATTTAAGAATTATTGCACAAAATATTTTGTCATACCTTACATAGATGACCCGATCTAATGAATCCACCAAAAATCTATCCGAATGTTAAGAAGCAAGATTGGGAGAAATTTGTAAAAATAAGGTTATCGGAAGAGTTCCAGGTATATATCTGTCATTTCCTTTGAATTTTCATTTCTAATAAATTTATAATTTTGTTAAGGTGTGATAAACTAATATACTATTTTCATTTGGGCTGTTAGGAACTAAGCAAGATTCAATTGGAAAGAAGAAACTTGAACAAGTATAACCATCGACTAAGCAAATTAGGTTATGATGGCCTTGTCGATAAGATGGTAAGTAGATATTATATTTAAGTTTGTTAGATAAAACCAACGTAGGTAATCTAATATTACTTGGTTGGTTTGGTTATTTGTAATTGATAATAGATAGAAGCTGGGATACCTATTGATGAAGATGATAGATCTCTTTTGTGGCGTTTAGCTCGACAAGACAAAAGTGGTGAATATGCTGATGATGCCACAAAGGAGGTAGTTCAAAAGATTGTAAGTATCAAGCTCATCATTGTATGTGTGTTTGCGAAGCATATTTGATATTGTGTAGGATACCTAGCTTGATATATTGATGTATTTTTGTACTGATCTAGATGATGTGGTTCCCTATCTAGCTTGATCTAGCTTCGATTTATGATTTTTTTTTTTCTGAACTAGCAAGCATAACGATGAACGCTCCGACCTGAGATTGAATGTAGTCTAGTAGTAGGCACTTCTAGGCACCTTTCCATCAGGGTTCGGTTCCAAACCCCTTTTGAGAGATAGCTTTCAAAGCTTCTACGGGCATGGCTTTTCACAGCCTTTGCTTGCTACCTTTGACTTCGCCGCTTATCCCTCCAAGGCTTCCTTTCTTGAAAGCTTCCTCTCCTTTTAAGTGGAGTGATCTTTCGCTTCCTCGACGCATACCCGGAAATAAAGATCAGGGTATCCCCTATTGAGTAAGCCAAAGCAAGCAACTGTCTTTAATTCTGACGGGAAGCTCCTCGCTTCTGGAGGGTTTGATGGACTTATTCAAGTGTGGGACATCACTTCAGGTAGTCTCAAGTGTACACTTGAAGGTCCAGGAGGGGGTATTGAGTTGGTTAGGTGGCATCCAAGAGGATATGTGGTCTTAGCTGGTTCAGAGGATTCCACAGCATGGATGTGGAATGGAGACAAGAATGTCTTTTTGAATATGTTTTCTGGTCATAGTAACACTGTCACGTGTGGTGATTTTACCCGTGATGGTAAAATGGTTTGTACTGGTTCAGAGGATGCATCATTGAGGATCTGGAATCCCAGAAATGGAGAGTGTGTGCATGTTGTTAGAGATCATCCATATCATACGGAGGCAGGTGAATAAAAAGTTATTATTCTCTACCGCATCGTTTGGTTCTCTAATGCATCTCTTTTCATGTTAAAAATCTTCTTATAGTTGTCTTCTTTTACATTTTTCACACTATCCTCTGTGTTACCCATCAAATTAATATTTGAGCTAGTTTCAGTGATGGGGTTGTTGGAAAATGTTGTCGATTGTTCTTGGAGTTAGTTACAACTTATCTTCTAAAAAAGGTGAGATTTTTATTTTTTATCTATTCTTTATAATAAGATTTCAGCTCATTTGCTTTTCTTGCTCCTTATCTTTTTGGTGCCACTTCTTTATGGAAAGTTACTTTCCTAGTCACACTATTATTCCTCTCTTTCTCACTCCAAATAAGAATCAAATAAAAGCCTCTTTTAGTTTTTCTTCTTGGTGTTCATTACACTTGAGGTTAAATATACAGACTATTGAGTGCTGGTCTTGTTGAATGTATTGGTGTAAATTGGGGAACTATGGCCACACATCAGTTACCACCTAAGACTGTAGTTCAGATGTTACAAGCTAATGGTATTAACAAAGTGAAACTATTTGATCTGCTCAAAATACAATGAGTGCATTGGTGGAAGTGGGATTGAAGTAATGGTAGCCATTCGACGATGGAAACTTGCGTCGATGACAAGCTACAAAAGAGCTAAGCAATGGGTCAGCAGAAATGTTACTAGATTCAATTTCAATGGAGTAAATATCAAGTAAAGTTCGGTTACTTATCTTTCTTGTTCAATCTTGAAGTAATTTAATTATATGAAGGTGTCTATTCTTTGTGATCTAGACTTGACTTAAGCTATTTGAGTTTGTACTTATTTGGCATGCTATGCTTGTATTGTAGTTTATACCTACATCTGTTTTAATATTTTGTTTATAGACACACTTGAAATCAGCTTTAGTTAGATTAGTTGTTTACCATATCGGATATGGCCTCATATGGGAAGTGTATATCAATATTTGGTCAATGAATAGTAGTGCTAAAAATGTTTTAGTTTATTAAATTGTTTTGAATAGTTTATCTGTTTAAGTTGTGTGACTATTAGGTATAATTGTATAATTCAAATCTTCATCTTAGAATATCTTCTTATGTTGATAATCATAAGGGGATCGAAACATGAAAAAGGTATAAGTCCGGGATTAGAAGTAATTCAAATCTTCATCTTAGAACTGACACGGTGGATATTCCATCACTAGTTCCCCATGTATTTATATTAGAAGTAATTTTGAAGCGGGTGATCTATCTAATGTTTTCGATTGCCATAATTCTGCTTTTACATTCATTCCATTTCGATTGAAATAAGCCCATTTTGCGTTAAGTTTATACTATATACCGGAATATGTCCGAAATCGGACTTTCAGTGAGACAAGAGGATCTGAGGATGGGAGTGGTATTGAGTGATAGTGATTGAGTTTGTTCACTTGGCTCATGGAGGTTACATTTTTGTAAGAACGAGTACTCACGAAAAAGTAGATAAGATTAACAATGCTTGAGTTGCTGAGTTGCTTATGAAAATCTGATCACTTATTTGGCTCATCTGAGTACTTGCTAACATTTTTTTTCTTGTGAAAATATATTTGATGCAGTATTTAATATTCTGGATCTTTTTTTTTTTACCTGTTAACGGCTAGTTGATTAGAATTGCATTTTATTTTGTTTTAGTGATATATTAGCATTGGGAAGGTCATCTTGAATATTATATACTTAAGCATTCTTATGCCAAAGTTAATAGGTCGTGCACCAAATTATCTAGCAGACAATTGTGAAGGGTTACAAGTTTTCTTTGCTTTAATAAAGCTTAAGTTCAACTAATGTAGACACTAGATGGTCACAGCAGTTTGAGAACGATTAATATCATTCGGCTGCAAAAGTAAAATGGGTTCAGTTTTGGCAAAAGGATATAGTTACAGATAGGGAGTGTTTTCCTCCGTGGAAAGCGCCAAGGGTGAAGACTCTCATAGTTTTGGTAAGGGAAAACAAGTTGTCGATGTTGAAATTTGTAGGCGAAATGGATAAGCAAAGGGCAGGTGACCTATTTATTGTGATGGATTGGTTGCATACCACCGTGCAGCCTATTTATTACGATAACGCACCTATTTATTAGTTTGACTCTCATAGATCCTACTTGTTTTCTGTCTTAGATCTTTGCTGATTTGCCATCCGCTTTCACGGAGGCTGTAATGGGTGGTGTTATTTGCTCTGCTGAAGGCATTTGCATGCATACCACCGATGCTTGGATGCATTGTGCTTGAATAACAAAGGCCCGCAAGCCGTTAAGGATTACAATGCTTTGAGGTCCTTTGTAAGAATATTTACTTCGGGGCGTATGTGCGGGCTCTTTCGGGGATGCTCGGGATCATTGTCTGAGGATTGGATGAACTCTACCGATATATGTATTTACTGCATGTGTACTGCATCACAGAATGTGTACTGTATGTGTACCGTGTACTGCATGTGTACCGTGTACTGCATGTGTATTTACTGCATGTATTTACTACCGTGTACTGCATGTGTATTTACTGCATGTCACAGAATGTATTTACTGCATGTCTACCGTGTACTGCATGTGTACTGCATCACAGAATTAAACTCTACCGATATATGTATTTACTGCAAGTTACTGTACACTATTTTCAGTATTTTGCTCTTCTTGTACCGTGTTTTGCCATTTTGGCTATTTTCCTCGTCTTGTCCAAATGTTAGACTTGGTCTTGTGGTATTGGCGTACTGCCCACACTTGTGCCACTTCATCGTAAGGTTTAAATTATCACAACTTTGAGGTTAACAACACCTCAAGCAAAGGGTGTTGAGCTAAGTTGGACTCTATATGCATTAACTTGGTCAATTTCTTGCAGATACTTTTCTATTTATGGTTAGTTCATCCAATTGAACCACCTTACCTATAATAGTATAATACTATCTTATTTTCTACGACAAAGTAATATTTCTTTTTTCTTATTATAGTATAGATATAGAATAAGTATGGCTCCACCTCGGATGAAGCAACTATTGCTACTATAGTTGAGATGGGTTTTACTTTCGAGCCTTGAGGCAGGTGGAAACAAACAGTGGAGCCGCCTAATCGAGTTATGAAGATATGGTACACAATCCGGTTGAACCATAACTTTCACCGGATCTCGAGTCACCACACGCTTGACCGATATCTCGCCAACTGAAGTTGAGGTGTTGGCAAGATCTACAATTCAATATATCGGTATCTACTCATCTTCTCATGCGAAGAAAGATAAGAATAATCCGATCATAAATTAGCTTAATTATTTACATATCGATATTATCTCCTACACATTGACTAAGTTTTCTATGATGGTTTTAACGATATACTACTCTTGCAAAAAACGAATGACAATCTTGAAAATCCGCCGTCTTCGTCTCTTCTTAGAACGCCTGTGGTCGCTCATTCGTTGATTTTGAATTTTATATCTATTTTTGCAGGAGGAGCTGAAAAATAAGGTAGAGGAGGGGTTTTGGCAACGGAAGGAAAGAATGACATACTTACTATGGCATTGGGAACTCCGAGCCTAGTGGTCGAAGTTAGGTGATGGTGGACAATATCGACTCCCACTATGTACTTCAATCTTCCTAATAAAAGATCAAAGAAATATCACGAGGATTTGGAAGTGAAGTTGAAAGAGAAAGAAGCTCAAAACGAGAAGTTGAAAATTTTGGTGCTACATGTGCTTAAAGAACAAGGTGAGACTAATTCACCCGTGACGACGAAACTGTTGGCGAAGTTGCTCAAGCAAGGACCAAAACTTCGTCAACTCGTTGCCATTAGAAAATGTGGAATCTAATAGTGCCAAAAGTGATAATAGGCATAAGGTGATTGGCAAGTCTAAGCAGGTAAGTTTTTTGGCTTTAAATTTGTATTTTTGATTTTCTACATATTTCAAGTGTTCTCTTTAACTAAACTCATATTTAATGTATAGAGAAAAGATGGTGGTCAACAAAAAAGGTGTGACTTCAAGTAAAACTTAAGTCGAAAAAAAATGTACGAGGTAAGCTCATTCTATAGTTGCCTTAACCATGTTATATTCATTGTGGTATAATAAATGCAGGGAATGATAACGTAGCTTTTTTCATTCCTTTATTCCAAGTGCTTCACATATACTAACTTGATGTACGCCGTCATATAGTCAAAATAGACAACGGAAAGAGCATTGTGGATTCGAAAAAACTTAAAGCTAAAGATGGGAAGGTAAAAAAAAATATTTTCTTAATTAAAAGGTTGATTAAATGTTTGTGTCAAATTTGTTACTAGATAATCCTGTCTTTGTTTTGCTTATTTGTTATAGGACCAAGATTGTAGATTGGCATTGGGATCTAAAGACAACATTGTTGCCGAGGGTCGGGTTTTAGCAAGGAAGGGGCCAAAGGATACCATTTCACAACATGCCTTTGGGAGAGTCATATATGAAGGTCTCAATAAATAAAGCATTGTGTGGTGATGCCTTTCTCCCGGTTAAAACGGCGATGAACATGTATTTGTTAAAGATGCACGATAAACTTCGTTTGTGGCATGGCCTAAGGAACTTGTGATACTTAAAAGTGACGAGGTAGTATAAGGATATGGATATTTGTATGGTAATTTATTTAATTTTGTTATATAAATATCAATTTTGTTCATCAACTTTTGTTAGGTAGAGAAGCGTATTCCACTTCAGCGGGGCAGTATTCAATATAAGATCGAGAAAGTTTGTGGATTATTGTCGACAAAATAGTGAAAAAAACGCTTTTATAGAAGTTCCAATGGTTGGAACTCTTTTCCATGATGAGATGGAGGAAGTCACGAAGTTTCAAAAGATGAGTTGATGGATGTGTGTGAGAAGAGAATGTTAAATGGTAGCTGCATTATCTCCTACATGAGGTATGAATAATTTGGTGAACTTATTTGTGTTAGTTATAATTTAACTTTTCATATCGATGACTTAACGAGAATGTATATATATGTTGTAGATATTTATATGCGACTTTTGGAATTGCTTTCGAGCAAAGTATGCATTTGGTAACCCAGGAAAGTTTTACTATTTATACAAAAGATGATGAGAAGGCTCGATATATTGAGGAAGTTATCTGAAGAACACGGTGATCGTGTGCTTTTAATTCCTTTCAACCACAGGTAACTGTGTTTATACATTTGTAGTACATATACATTATTTTCATATAATTAAAATTATTTTTATTTTTATTTTTATTTTTATTTATTTTTTTTCCGATTGGTTATATAATTAAAAGTACTTAATTGAATTTGTATCCACATAACTGGTCATGTAGGGGGCATTGGGTCTTAATGGTTCTTGACATACCATCAATGGAAGTGTACTGGTTGGATTCTTTTAAAAGATTTTCGTGGGCGCGGATCCAGCTTTTAAATTATTAGTAAACACGTGAGTTTAGTCTTTATTTATTGTATTTTTCATTGTATATTTGATTCTATCTTGAAAATAATGAGAATGAAACAAATGCATTTTCATTTTCAGTGCGATCAAGACATCAAATATGTCCAAAGGAAAGAGAAAGATGAATCAAATCCAAATTGGAACTATGTGACAGTAGAAGCTTAGTTTCTTTGGAATACAATACAAAGTATCTTTCAATTTGTGTATGTGTTAATGCAAGTATTAATTATGTATAGTGCCCACAACAACAAGGAGGGATTGTATGCGGATATTATGTATTGGCGCTTTTATCGCGAGATTTAGTAGAGGATCCCGGTCCACCGATAAAAAGAAGGTGACTACAAAGTAGCATTATTTTTCATATAGTCTTAGCTAGCTTATAAATTGGTGCATTTGTAAATATGGTAGGCAATGCATTGCCACGCATCATTTATTTTCATAATATTTATAATATATTTTTCGTCGAACGTATTGGAGTTCTCTAGCAAGAAGAGTTACACCAATGAAATAGATGAACTTCGTCTTGAATTCATCGACTTTATCCAACAATTTATCGAGTAGTTAATTTGGGTAAGTGGGTTTCCATATTTTCCCTTTGTTTATGTATATATATACTTTTCTTATTTTTTTTTTTTTTTCTTACTTGTATAATATACCCTTCTTGATTCACTTGTTTTTAATTTTATATACTAGTCATAGTGGAATGAGCGACTTCATGATATGATGCAGTGTCATGGATCGATGGATCGATTTAACGGATGATGAATAGATGGCAGCTAGGTTTTGGTGTTGGAAGTCGCGCACAATAAGCTAAGATATTGCTAGGATAGTATTGGCGTTATGTAGTTTTTTTTTTTTTGTTTTTTTTTTAATTATGATTCTTTTGGTATTGGAATGACTTCTTTTGTTGAGAGTCAAACTAGATGAAAAATACTTGGTTTGATTGATGAAATCAATAGAAGTTAATTGTTTTAAATGTTGTTTCTTTCTTCTTGAGTGGATGTTGTTTCCGTATCATAAAGCAGGTTAAAGTGATTTTGGTTGTGATGTTTTGATAAATGTATGTGGATGTTGTTTATGTCATAAAGCAGGTTAATGGGATTTTGGTTATGACGTATATGATGCAGGTTGAGAAATGAATACGATTGAATACTAAAATGAGAAAATGTTTTTAAAAAAAATTATTTTCATTTGTCTCACTTTTGAAAAAAGTGACATAATATCTATTCAAAGTGACACAACTGACCACTCTTATGTGTCGCTTTCTTTTTCATACGAGTTATATGGAGTTGATTCCCAAAAGTGACACAAGAAGCAAGGGGCTTTTGTGTCACTTTTGACGTACTTGTGTCTCACTTTGGTCCAAAAGTGACACAACTAGTATACTTAATGTGTCACTTTTGACGTACTTATGTCTCACTCTGGTCCAAAAGTGACACAACTAGTATACTTAATGTGTCACTTTTAACGAAATTATGTCTCACTCTGGTCCAAAAGTGACACAACTAGTATAATTTAATGTGTCACTTTTGACGCATTCTTATGTCTCTCACTCTAGTCCAAAAGTGACACAACTAGTATACTTAATGTGTCACTTTTGACGCATACTTATGTCTCACTCTAGTCCAAAAAAGTGACACAACTAATATATTTAATGTGTCACTTTTGACGCATTTATGTCTCACTCGGTCCAAAAGTGACACAACTAGTATACTTAATGTGTCACTTTTAACTTAAATTATGTCTCACTCTAGTTCTAAACGGATACAACTAGTGTCACTTTTGATAAAGCATCGTGTGACACTTTTTCTTAAAAGTGACACAAGAGGTTATTCTTAAGTGTCACTTTTATTAACAAAAAGTGACACATTTAGTAAGGCTTTTTGTGTCACTTTTTGGTAGAACTTTATGTCGAGGGGCTTATAGGTCACTCCGAATTAGTTTCAAAAGTGACACAAGTGACTTCTTGTGTCACTTAAAAAGTGACACAAAAAGCCCTTCTTTTAGTAGTCAGGATGCAAGTTTTACTAGATCAGCAACATTATTAACAAGATTTTGTTAGCATTTCATAAATGTACACATCTGAATATTAAGTATTTTAATCATGTAATGGACTTATTTACACTTTTAATCAAGTAATGGTAACTTTCTCTTTTAATCATCAACTGATTTGTATCCAGTTCCTTTTGGCCTACTGTCTTTCTTAACGTCTCTAACAGGATAATACCGATGATCTGAAAGAGTCACCCATACCCAATATGGAATCCTCACCTGTTATGGAAGAGATTGATGCAAAACACAGGTTCTTTGAATCTCAGAAGATCCAGAACATAGCAGGGAAGAAAATCAACACATTAGCAAAGGTGATATACTAATATCTTGCTTTGTTATCTTGTAAAGATCCATGTATATTCAAGCCTTATCCCCCTGTGGCGTGTCTGTTACCATTATGTTATTTATTCTAGGAAATTTCATTCCATTCAATTGGGTTGCTTTTATTAAATTGTTAAATTCAGCCCATTTTTTAGGTGTAGTGGAGGACATCTATGTTTGTTGTTTGGAAGTAGCTTTATAGGTGATGGAGGGTGGAGTGACATTCATGATGAAAGTCTCCTGGCAGTAACACTTTGTATCTTGTGTTTATTGTTGTTGTAGTAAGTTGGGACTATGATAATGATTGTTTAAGCATAGGGGTTGGAAATAAATCTTTTTAAGTACATATCCAAGTATGCTAGAGGCCTTAAAATTTTGATTCATTTATGCCAGGTCAGGGATTTTTGTACTAACTTTGCATCAGGAGGTACTAACTAACTAGTATATTACTATGGTGGCCATGGATTTTTTTTGCTAGACAGAGTATCTCAATTCCTAGATGGTAGTGTTTTTGTCCTTAAAGGTACGTGCCATAATGGATTTTACTTTTGATTACTTTTTGATGGTCAAATCGATAATATTCTTTTTTGCAAATGTTTGTCATATTTGTCTACAGATATTTGTTTGTAGATAGTTAATGAGTATTAGATAGTTAATGAGTATTATTTTTCTCCTCCGCAGATTAACTTGTTTTACTGGCAAATCAAGTCTCAGTTTAGATGGATATATATAGGATGTGGCGTATATGGATACATGCATGGGGATGTTCGCTAGATTTATTTTGTTATTTTCACTATGTATAACGACTTGATTTTTTTTTTAAGTATTTGGATTGATCTATGGAAGACGTGGATTATTGATGTATTTATTTTTATTGGAGTCTGTAAACTCGCTAATATTAATGGAAAACTTTCTTGGTTATTATATACTATTCATGTTTTGCGCCTCTTGTTTATTTAAGTTTATTATTAATTCTTGTACATTAATGCTAGTGGAAAATACAAAACAAATAGGGAAGCTTTGTGGAAACAGGGGAACAATAAATATCCAAAAGTGTCCACTTTTGGTAACACTTTTATCGTCGTTAAATATCACAAAACGCAATTATAGATGATGACTAGAACGATGCTTTAGTGATACTAAAAATGTTGCTAACAACATAATTTTTTTTTTTTAAAAAAAAATGGACTTGTAGTGACGATTATAACATCGCTAATAATGCTTAAGTTTTCAAAAAAATTGAACCTTTACCGACGATAGATACGCTGCGACTAAGGTCTTAATGGCGGCGATTTTAGAATCATCACAAAAAGTACATCTTTTGCGACGTTATTATATTGAGAACACGAAAATGAGTTAGCGACGAAATGGAAGGAATAGCGACAATTTGCATCGTCGGTGAAGGTCTCATATTTGGCGACGTTGTAAAATCGTTGTTTTGTATCTTTGCCGACTATATCATTACCTACGATGGCGGGACACTCCAAAAGACGTCATAAAATATAGTTAGTGACGTTTTTTCAATATTCAGCAACACTTTTTTTCGTCACCAAAGACCCCATTTCTTGTAGTGTGCTTTCGCCAATTGCTGGGAGAGGAGCCAAATCAGCCGTAATAACAGCTGGGAGAGGTGCCAAATCAGCCGTAATAACAGCTGGCTGGGAGAGGTGCCAAATCTGCCAAACACTCTCCCTGGGACCGATTCCCAGATACAACTGAATCGTGAAAGAAAGCTTCAGATTCCACAAATCTTACATCACGAGAGACAACCAGTTTCCTTGTCGTAGGATTGTAACATATGTAGCCTTTCTGTGTGGTAGAATAACCAACAAACACACATCGAGTAGCCCGGGCATCAAATTTATCTCGATGAATAGCTTGATGATGCAAATAATAGACACACCCAAACACTCGAAGATGAGAGAGATCTAGTGGCCTAGCTTTGAGCACTTCCAATGGGGATTTAAAACCAAGAACCTGACTAGGAAGACGATTAATCAAATAGGCAGCAGTTAAGACGCCACGAGACCAATAGTGCTTAGGAACATTCATGCCCAACATAAGAGCATGAGTGGTCTCCAAAAGGTGTCTATTCTTTCTTTCAGCCACGCCATTCTACTGAGGTGTGCCAACACAGCTAGTTTGATGAATTATCCCCTGGCTACGAAGATACTCAGGTAACATACCTTTTACAAAACTCAGTGCCGTTGTCAGATCTAAACGTCTTGACATTAGCACCAAACTGGTTAGTAATCATAATATGAAAATCCTTGAATACAGTCACAACCTCAATTTTTTATTTCAATAAATATAACCATGTAGCACGAGATTTATCATCAATGAACAACACAAAATACTTATAGCCATCATAAGAATTAATAGGAGTAGGTCCCCATAAATCAGAATGAATTAACTCAAACAAGTTATTTGACACAGAATTCGAGTTTGGAAATGATAAACGAGTTTGTTTAGAAAATTGACAAACATCACAAACATCATCAGAGTTTAAAGAAAAATGCGGAAACAAATTTGATAGGACATGACTAGATGGATGCCCAAGTCTTTTATGCAAAATACGACTCTCAAGTAAATCACTAGCTTGACACGCTTTCTTATGCGACTTCAACAAATAGAGTCCATTGGAATAAATTCCTTCACCAATCGTCCTCTTCGACTTTCGATCCTGAAAGACAACAGAGTTAGGAGAAAAACATGACATCACAATTTAAAGAATTGGTAAGTTTTCCAACAGATAGAAGTTGAACAGGGAATGAAGGAACAACTAGAGGATCACTCTTGAGTTTTTTATCAAAAAAATTCACTTGACCACTACCTAGAATGGGAACGGTGGAACCATTTGCTATGGAAATATTATGATTTTCAGTTTTGGACACAAAATTATGGACAGAGGCAGGGCAATTAGCCATATGATCAGTAGCCCCTGAATTAATTATCCATGAGTTACTATTTTCTGGCATAGTAAAATAGGCATGTAAATTACCCGACACATGAGTTGAGGCAAACTGACCTTTGCTAGAAGACATGGACTTAGTGAGTTGTTGGAGAATTTGACTCAACTGATGACTAATATATGAGTTGGACATTGATGTCTCGACAACAGCAGCATGCTCTTTCTTGGACAGTTCCTTTTCCTTCTTAAGATGTGGATATAATTCCCAACAACGATCCTTGGTGTGCCAGTTCTTTCCACAATGATCACAGTGAGACGGTTCCCTTTTTTCCCTTACCCTTTTCAAATCCCTGTGACTTCTTTCTAAAATCGTTTTACGCAAATAATCTGATAGATTCATAGATTGAGGACTTTACCTCGGAGTTCATGGTTTTCTTCCTTGTTTCCTCCCCGAATAGTTGCACAAACAAACAAAGCAAGTGATGGAAGAGTGCTTTCCATTAGAATGTTGATTTCAGATTTTCATATTCGGTTTAAGACTACTGAAATCTTGTGAAGATTTTATCCTCTTCAGCCCATTTAAACAGAGTCTTCGCATCAGTGGTGTGTGGACGATATATGTTTAACTCATCCCATAATTTCTTCAAATTCCCAAGGTGTTCTGTAAAAGTTTGCTCACCTTGTTGCAAAGCACCGATTGCGAGTTGAAGTTCAAACACACGAGCAGAATTGTTCTGATTTTCGTATAAATCTTCAATTGAATCCCACATCTCCTTCGCAAAATCAGAGAAAGTAAAAATCCCAGCAATAGTAGACTCCATAGAATTGAGTAACCAAGATCGAACAAGCTGATCATTGGAAACCCAATTCTCATATTCGGCATCATCAATGGCAGGACACACCTTTGCACTATTAATGAACCTTAATTTCCTCTTTCCACCAAGCGATAGCGAAACCGCCCTAGACCACGGTATATAATTCGTTCCATTCAAGAGAACTGATGACAGCTTCCAACCAGGATTAGAATCAGTCTCTGTTGTAACAGTAGACTTTGGGTTTGGTTTTGGATCTGACATAGTGTATTGTGTTTATCTAGATTGATTTAGAGATAGATTAAGCACTCTGCTCTGATACCATGTAGAATTAAACACCTAATTAAAGAGGCAAAACACAATGATTTATAGTGGTTCGGTGCCAATGCGGCAACCTACATCCACGGGAGAAGAAAGAGATATTATTGCTTGGTTGGTTTTGTTTTTGTGTTACAGAGATGTTTATATAGCACAACATAAGTGCATATTCGTGTCTATAGTTTCCAAAATGATTTGAGACTTTCCTTTATAGAAAAAATACGAATCTGGCAAATCTCTGTCAAAACCGACTAGGGCGCGCCCCGCACTCCAATTAGCCTTGCTCAAGGCGCGACCCGCGCTCGACTTGGCCTTGCCCAAGGTGCGACCCGTGCTCTCCTCTTTCTTCTCCCACACTTTAACTTCCTCACACGCCAACATGGTTGACTCAGCTAGTAGTCTCTTGGATAATTAGTCTTACACGAAAAGAAATGGTGTAACATTTCATTGTCACCTATTTAAGTTAAATTATAAGCTATTATTCTTCTCATAAAGGGAAACTGTAACTTTAGGGGAACTTATAAGATTGGGAGGAGAAACTTGTACTCAATTATCTATTGTGCACATATAACGAGCATTCATTTAAATGCTCAAGGCTTAGCATTGTAAAGAAACAACAATTCAATTTAAAGAGAATATGGGTTGTAATGGAGGTTCACTGAAGCTCTCAACGAGGATGATTGCTTTGTTGGCGTGTTTTAGCTTAATTTTAGCACCTAGAGCTCAAGCCTGGAGTGAGGGTTATATTATGACATGGCGGATTGCTCAGGTACAGTAAGTAGTGTAAGATGAAATAGACTTAGGATGTATCATGCGGCAGCGCTAAAGGGCTAGCACCCTTGCTTCACCTTAGTTCTTCGATTAGGTGTCGCATTAATTGCGGCACAGAATTGTCCCTCAACAGTGTAGAATGTAGCGTGAACTACGTAAGTATATTTATGTGCTCAGTTGCTATAACCGTTTAGAGCATTCCCAATGTAAATCACTACGAGGGGAAATTGAGAGTTTTCAACTTTGAATACCAAAAAACCCTTGCCCAATGCAAGAGTGAAAAAGTCGGTGACTTGTAACTAAGTCACAACAAGAGTAGCACTTGCTACCAAGATTTTCACTGAGTTGTGAGCTTCGTACGAAATGTTTTATTCCGTCTCGTGTCTTTTTTTTAATTTTTTTCGTTTTTTTTTTCGCGTGTTTTTTCGACTTTTTTTCGGTTTTTTTTTTAACTTCGGACAGGATGTTTCATTCCGTTCGGTGCATTTTTTTTATTTTTACATTCAGACGGAATCAAACATTCCGCCTGAAGTTTAAAGTCACATCTGCATTGGGCAACCTTTTTCTTGTTTTTCACAACAAAGATAGCAAAGAGGGAAAATAGTCCTACGTGGAGATGAAAAAAAGTTGTTTCTATTGGGAAGGCTCTTATAAGGCCAATATTCATCTTGTGTTGGTCAAAAAGTGGGTGAACTAAACAACCTATTGATAAATGTCCACCCACCCATAATTTTTGTAATAGGAATAATTAGTAGAAAATATCAAATATTTCTTGTGCCCTAGACTTGGGTATTGTTGTCCAGCGAGTAGGCATCAATAGATGCATGGTATTAAACGCCTCTAGAATTTAGCTAGAATATAACCAATAGTTGGGACACAAGGTAATTGAAGTAACCTGTATTATTGTGTAGATTATATATGATCCAAATTCTAAAATACTCACCGACTCACGTACATAACGACGTTTTGTTGTATTTTTGGAAGAAGACGTACGTATGGTAAACTTTCAATGTTACATACTGGCTGCTGGCATCGTTCTCTCCATGGCTTTCTAAATAAATTGAGTCACTAAACATGACGAGATCATTTCTAAAATATGTAATTTAGATTTCAGTGTGTAACAAAGCGCAGTATACTAGTCCATATCTAAAAATCAAACAAGAAAGGATGTTGTAGTAAGGTAAATTTAGTTTAGAAGGACTAAAGCCAAAACAACGATATTTACAGAAGGACTAAAAATTAATTTACGTGTTATTTCAAAGACTCAAATGTGGCACGTTAAGGGTACTCTGGGTATTAGAAGAAAGTAGGAGATAGACTAACGCCACATGTTAGTCAACGGGGTTGACTCACAGTCAGGAGGATCAAAGTCTAATAAATGATAAAGTCTGGACCAAAGCCTAATACCCCTATTATTAGGAGGAACAAAGTCTAAAAACCCCAGTGTTAATTCGTCTTCTATTTGACGTGTGGGTAGATATCAATCTAACATAATAGAGAAAACTGATCTCGAGGAATTTGAGAGTTAAGTAGTGGTCCTAATTGAAACTCTCAAAGTCAATTTATGGCTTAGATCTAATTTAATGCCTCGAGATATGGTATACAAATAATTTAGCACTCCAAATCTAATAAAATCGTGGGATTCCAAATGGAATAAAACAATCAAAGTTTGAATATGATGCAAATTCATAATTAATGGCACTATAATTGTGCTAAGTCGCAACTATTAAGAAAATAAAATCTCTCATTCTATCTCGAATTTTAGGCTTCATTCACGTAAGAGTCCTTTCCTTTATACGGTAGTATTATTTTATTTGGTGTAGGATATTTTTGAATACCTTTTGTGAATAATGGTCAACTTTCTATGGTTGGTAGCCCTACAACATACATTACTATTTTGTTTGGAAACTTGGGCGTTTAATTGATATACATGCTAACAATTATGACGTGTTTTGTTGTACACGATCATTTGAACAAAGTAACTGAAAGAAGCCAAAGAAATTTAAACGGGTATTGTACATCTAATTAAATTACCATATATGTGTAAGTTAACATTTCAAATGACATACCAAATTAAACACCGTGATGAAGTCACGGGCAATTTCTAGTACAACATATAAGTCACAACTTTTTGTTAACTAAACATATTAGGGCTATTTAGCTTTTGGTGCACTTTTTAATTGGATAATTTGTAGTTGGTCACCAATTGATCGTTTATTTGCATTTGGGCCAAAATTGACGGTTGACTGCATTGACTTTGAGTTGACCGTCTTGCTCTATCTATAATTTCCTAGAAATGGCTAAAATGCCCTACATATGCCATACACACGTGACTTAATTGTGGACCAAATTAACATAAATATTACTATTAACAATATAACACTACACCATAATAGGATATTTGCCACGCGGACCTTTTTTGCTTTGCAACAGTTATTTACCGTTAGCAATGTTATAAAGCGTTGCTTTATTTCGGTGAATTTCAGGAATTAATTGTCAACGCTTAAAAATCGTGTGAGAAGCGTTGCAAATTAAAAACTTGAAATATAAAACATAACTTTACTCTCTCTCTCTCTCTCACCGCCGCTACGCTCTCTCTATGCCCTAACTCTATTTACTCGGTCTGACTCTATTTGCTCGGTCGATATTTTAGTGATAAAGGAAATGAATTCGGCTTGTTTTCATCGTTTTTGAGGTTTTCTTCATATATAAGTTGTAGATCTTGAAAAAAAAAATAGTATTAATATGATTTTTCACTTCAAATTTTACTAGATCTAACAATTAACATCTCTTTGTTTGTTGAAACAGACTCAAAACTTGCTTCGTATAGCAATATAGCCTCCTCCTTGTGTCGAACTGCTTTTAACTAAGGTTTTTATTTTAACTTTTCATTTAATTTTCTCATGTTTTGGTGTAAGGATCTGGCCTGATGTTGTTTGTTGCGTTAATAAGCCCAACTTAGGAGAAACCCATCTCTTTGGGGAAGAAAATAGGGTATTGTGTTCATCATGGCTTCATTCAGCTGGATTCTTCAACTCCACTCCACAAAGACCTCGTTTTTACTCGCAAGGATTGGATTTCAACATTAATGTATGCCCGAACTTCACATTATTAATTCAATAGTCATTAATAAATTCTCATTGCTTGGAGAATTTGATAGTCCAACCTTTCTTGGTTGGCTTGCAGGTTGCAGCAGTAAGGTGCATGATGAGACCAAAAGACTTTGCGCCAATAAGTAGAAGACCCATGTTGGGCTAGAATACATCACATAAGGCAACTTTAATTTTGGACTGACGAGGTGAGAGCTTCTATTATGACATCTCAAACTTCTTTCAAACTGGAAACACATGAGAAACTGCTCCATTAATTCTGTGGGTTCCCCTGAAAAATGGATATTGTTTGTTTGTCCAAATCAATCACCGTTGTACACAGTGTGTAGAGTGTTGGACCTGAAATTTTTTTGGCATTTAGAAGAGTTTGTAAGAAGCTTACTCTTAAGTGCTTATGTGGAGAAAGGGTCTTTAGAAAATGATAATCTATGATTAGAGTTAGATTAGAAAGTTAATTTGTTTCATAAATGCACCCATAGCTAGTGGGAAACATTTTACCAGCCATTGTGAGAGTAAAATGTTACCTTCCATGTAGATGGGATATTGCTTGTCGTTTGTATCTCCAAGCAGTGAAAGAAAATTGGCCTCAGATTTTTTTAGGTAGCTGGGCTACTCTTCTTTGCCTGTTCATAGAGTTCTCGTCTTGTGTCTTTCAGGAAACAATACCCGTGGTTAAAATAAAAATTCAATTCTATGTTTCTCCATGATTAATTTTCTACTTATACATGAAAAATATTGCTTACCTGCTGCACTTGAAGGTGGAGATACATGTTTGCATGGTAGTAAGGCTAGATCCTTACTACTAGAGATTGAACTAACTTTACTGTAGAGTCCATTCATTTCGATGGAGGGTTTACTTTGCTTGGCATTTCTCTCTGTCCATCCAAACACATTTGTACCTTGTGATTATCTTGGGGAATCTAGTAGTGTGTTTGTTTTGTAGGGTCGAGTAAGTACGCAAGACGTTTTTTCTTTTTCCAATTCAGACTTAGTTCCTGGAAAATATGAAGGTGCTTCTCAGTTTCCATTCTATTAGTTTGTTACCTTAGATTCTTTTTGGATTTGTTAGGTTTCAATGGATTGAATGATTGACTGTGGAATCTTATTTTGTGTGTATTGAGTAGGAGGATTGAAACTATGGGAAGGTTCACTTGATCTGGTCAAGCAACTCCACTTGCAGATTCGGGAGGGACAATTATCTCTTCTGTGACCGAACATTTTAGAAGCCAGGAGGTTTATACTCAGTCTATTCCTAGAGTTTTCTTCTTTTACGACTTCTCTCCAATTAAGGTGAGTGAATTGAAAGCTGCCTTTCAAAATCAAGGCAAGTACTAAGCATATTTTCTCAAGGTTCTGAGACTCTACAAGGTTTTGTCAGAAATGTTCAAGCTAGGTTTTGCAATATTATATTTTAGTAGCATCGTTTATCTTGACGTATGTTCGGAAGCCAAAAAATAGTATTCTGATATCGCATTTAATGTATCATATAACTCGGTATCTATTTCTGCATCTATTTTATGTTTCTCATTTTCAGTTCTGACTTGATTTCTAGTACTTGGTATCTAGTACTGACTTGGTATCTAGTATTGACTTGGTTTCTAATATTAAACAATTGCTTTATTTGACAATTCAACAAAATTTAATACCAAGAATGCCATACTCACGGAACTTGTTAGAAGTCATGTTTCTGCTTTATGCTTAATGCTTGATGATTGTATGTAATCGTTCTTATTGCATATGTCAAAGCCGGCTCTTTTGTTCTCGACTACCTGTGCCCATCTTTGCCGGGAGGTTCTCTTTCCAATCCTAACAAACTATCGAAACACTTTTTGGTGGATTACGAACCTTACCTAGGCCTGGCACGCCTGTTGAATTGAATTTTGAGTTTTGTATTTTCTAGTTATGCATAACGCAATCCTGTGAGTGTGTAGTGAACACTCAAATGACAAATGTTTTTGTTATGCACAGATAACAAAAACTCACACTATTTGAGTGTGAGTTTTTGTTATCTGTGCAAATTATTTTTTTTTTTGGAAAAATTGCAAGTGAGCTTCAATGAGGAAACAGTGCCACTGCTGCACTTCTTGACAAATGTCTGCGCGATTGTTGGAGGTAAAACTAAATGGTCACATCACATTTTGCATCTTTTTTTAGTTTAAATTCAGTTAGGGGCATACGTTATGGAAATAGTAGTATGGCTTAGTACTTCAAAATCAGCACTATTATCTAAAAATTAGAAACCAGTTTAACTGTTTAAGTAATCCTAGCTTGGATCAGTTGCTGCTTGATCCCCTCTTGCCCATACCCTACCCCCCTAAGGCTAAAATGAACCTAGTTGGTTGGTTCAAAGCCACTTCAAACCATCATATGTATGCTAGTTTGCAATCATTTGATTAACTTGTCACATGAACTAGAAGGTTAGCTATGATAACTGTAGTCAGGTCTGCATCTCTTGGCATATGCATATAGATAGTTCAAGGATGGAAAACAAGAATAAATATAGGGAAAAGTAAATTGGAAAATGCATAACTGACAAGTCTCACCTTTCTCATATTTCTAGGACTTCTAGGTGTTTTCACGATTTTTGACCATCACTTTTTTATTCTGTAAATGTTCCCGCAAGCACTTCTTATTGTTAATGACCATGGAACGTCCCTTAATTTGACAAACATGCTTTCCATTTTAATGTAGGCAGTTGTAAGAGCTGGAACCTTTATATTTGCTTCACATATCAGCTATATGCAAATTATCAGCTTTTCAGTTCATGCCAACATTACTCGGTTTGTTCCTTGCCTTGTAATAGGTTTGGATTGGACAAAGAGCATCCTGATAGGAATAAACTACACAAAGAACAGATTGGTGCTTCTCTGTCCAAAAGCTCGATAGTTCCTTGTCAGGAAAGCACCAGATCCAAGAATTCTGAGAACTCAAGGTCTCAATCTCAAGCATGTACTCCTGAGCGACTGAAATCTACTGCTGATTTTGGTAATTTAACACCACTGCTTGTTTATGAAGAAATTGTATTCTATATTCACATAATATGGGAATCTATCTAGAGTAATGGTCTCTGTGGGATCAGCTTTTGTTCCTTGAAGATTACTGAAAATTCTTGATCAATTTAGTAATTTCTTTAGTTTGATATGATTTCGAAATCAGGTTAATATAGTTTCATCCTCAAAATTCATAATTATGATAAAACTTTACTGCAATATAGTATCCAGGAAGGTTTTCATTATTGCCTGTGTGATTGGATTACTCGGCTATTGAATGCTCTTATATAATTTTTTTAGGAATTCTCTGGTAGTTGAGTTTAAAGCCTTAAATTTGAACTACTGCTAAAGTCTGGGCTGAGACACATTCTCAAATTCTTATTAGGGCCAAGTTTGAAGAACTGTGTTCGGACCTCCTTGATAGGTTATGACTTTCTATTTGTCAGAGTGTGATACACCATATGGTGTATGTGTATGAGTATGGCTATGAATACTGGCACACAGTAATATCTATTTATTGTAGGTTTAGATGGTCTCGCTACAAAATATATGAGAAATTATTGTTTTTTATTAGCAACCCATCAGCAACAGTTTATAACCGTTACAAACGATTTTAAATTTTTTTTTTTAAAAGTAACTAACAACTTTGCAACAGTTAAGAACCGTTGGTAATATTTTTAACAAATTACTAACGCTTAAAAAGCGTTTGTGAAATAAAAAACCGTTGCAACGCTTAATTGTACGAATAATAGTCAGACACTTAATTGCAAAGCTTAATTGCAATGCTTAATTGTACGAATAATTGTACGAATAATAGTCAGACACTTATATGGCTTAAAAAGCGTTGCGAAAATTATTAGCAACGGTTTTTTGCCGTTGCAAATAGCCTGTTATGGTGTAGTGTAACCAAATACTAAAAATTCCAAATAATAGTCAGACACTTGACAAGATCTAGCTAAAGATTTGATTCAATAGCCATATAAGAATTTTTTTACGATAACAACTTAGCCAACTTACATCCTGCACCTAAGCCAAGTTAATTAGCATACACATGAAAATACGACCCAAAAATGATGGGTGCGTAGAAACAAAATAAAATGCATATTATTCATTTTTGCATATATATATAATTGTACGAATTAAATAGTCTCGATCATTACACAAATTGTTTTGTGGTAGGAGCAAAACGAAACTTTGCGAATATTATTATGAACATGTTTGAGGTTAAGTTGTGATAATTCAATTGATATACTTAGAGGTTAGAACGTGTTTGTTTTTCATTAGCTTTTATACTAAAATAATTGTGAGATATTGTTCAAATTGGACTATCTCAAGCCTAAATTTGAACAAGATTCTTATATCTATATAAAGATGATCGATTGCAGAACACCTCGTACGATTTATTACTAGTGTTAGTCATGGGATTGAACAATCTATTGTTGATTCAATCGCTATCATTAGGTATAAACTAAAATAATATAATAAAGGTTGGTAAAAGAGAGTGAATATTTGAGTGACCATATTATCCAATTCTAGAGTTTTAACTTTCAAGGAGCCAGTGGTGAGCTTATGCTAATGGGGGAGGTGGAAGAATAAAGGAGTATAATAGATAATATAAATTTTTAAAGGTGAGTTTATGGACGTAACAAGGGGAGAATATTAGCACTCTAAAGTTATTGTTTAATGGTACCAAGAACATAAAATTGTACACCCCAATTAGCGGCTAATTTGATGTCAATTTAGAGTTGGTAATTGTAGTACTACAATTCATAACATGTCCATTTATAAATGGCCGCCGGTTAGCATGATAAAGGAAGCTGAAAAGACCACTAGGAATTTCCTATGGAGTGGGGATCCAAATGTTGCAAAAAAAAATTACAGTTAGTTGGGAGAAGACTTATAAACCTTTATGTGAAGGTGGTCTAGGTATTCGAAGACTAGGCGAGATAAATAAAGCTCTGTTAATGAAGATGAGTTGGAATCTGTTTCAGGGTGATGACGATTTCGCAAGTTTCATGCAGAATTTTTTTACAATACTGATGGAGAGATGATAAAGCATTACAAAGTTACATCTATTTGGACTGGTCTCAAAGAAGCGTTGATTGAACTAGAATAACATACTGATTGGGAGGTGGGAGATGGTAGGTCCATAGACCTATGGAGGGACTATTGGCTTGATGGTTCCTCGCTGAAGCAACTCCTAAATCTGTCGACTGAACATCTTAAAGGTTGTACCACAAAGCTACAAGCAATCATACAAGAGAATGACTGGAGAATATCTAATGAGTTGCAGGCACTACTTAATGAGCTGAGAGAGGCATCTCCCTCAACAACATCAAGCTAGCTGAGGAATGTAACAAGACCCAACTCGGTTTTCGTGTCTCAGCTAAACAACTTCAGAGTACTCACAACTTCATTAACGTTAGAAATTTTGTTTGAAGTGTTTGATGCTTTGCAGGCATAGTGATCGATATCGATCACACCCTTTAGCAACTTTTGGATCGCCCAGAAAGACTAGCTAGTATTTCGCCACAAAAGTTAAACGTAATGTACATTTGGTTATGCAATTAGTTCTTAGAATGTTTAACGTTGACATTGCTCAAATCTCAAGAAACGAAATACGCAACTGTTGCATACAATTGTTTCAAAACATATGCTAGCAATTAAAGGAAAGTACTCCTTAAAGTGGTGGTTATGCCGTCGATCTTGATCCCAAAGTCTTCAAAATGGGCAACAGGAAACCATGAACAAAATAAGCATACCAATCAGTTTGAGCAATAGTTTACATTTTTTTTTTTTTTTGAGAAAAAGAAGACAGAGAGGGAAAAAAAAATAGGGTAAGGAAGGAGAAACCCAGCACCTGTTGAAGAAATTGGATCCAGTAATTCTACCGAGGCAGGCATTTTGGCCCGGTTTAGTGACTGGCTGACGTGTCTCCCAATTTTCTAATGCTCTCTCAAATCCACTACTCGAACAAAGAAAACAAAATTATTCTATTACTCTTCTTATTCCCAATTTCTCATCTAACACTTCAAAAAATTCTGTTTTATACCCTTACCCTGTAAATTACATGAAAACCCCTCATCACTAAAGAACAGAAAATTAGAAGAAAATTTTATTTGAGAACTGGGTTTGCTAGAAAATATGATTTCAAATATTTATTAATGAAAAAGGGTTTTCACAAGTTTTGCACTTGTAAAGAGATTTTGTCTCCAATCAAAACATAAAAACACCATCCTCTCTCTCTCTCTTTTTAAAAAAAAAAAAAAACTAAAAATTGGTCTTGTTCAGTGTTTCACCCGTGGAAGAGAGAAGGGGATTAGAGTTGGGAGTCAATGTTACCTACAAATACAAAAGAAAGGGATTGGGGGCTATTTTCGGTTTTTTAATTTTTTTGTCATGTGAGAAAGAGGTTAAAGAATCATAAATAACTTGTCATGTTATCCATGTCACTAAACTAGGCCAAAAATAACGTCGCCCTAGAATTATTGAATTGGATCACTTGTTTTTTGTAGCATTGAAATCTTAGTGGATTCTACAATGGTTAGTTACCAATAAAAAGTGATTCACAATCTCACATACAATGGTTAGAAATGACTAAGAATTACTGACAAGTGCCGATATCTTATTTGACCCACATGCCCACATACAACTTCTGCCCACATACAATTTCTGCCCACGTATAAAATTTACTGCTAATAAATAGGCATTCTTTTAGTGAGAAAGTGTGTTTTCAACTTTTCATCAAGCTCAAATTCATTGATTGAACAATCATAATACAATCCAAATTCTAACCCAAATTCTAACCCAAATTCTAATCCAATTTCTATTCAATTACAATCTCCAATCCAATATCTAATCCAATTTCAACCTAATTTTAATCTCTAATCCAATTTTAATTTCAATCTCTAATTCAAGTTCAGTTTCAATCCAAACCAATTCAATTTCTAATCCTTCAAATCTCAAACCAAACCAAATTCAAAATCTAATTCCTTCACTGTATGATCGCAGGCCCATTTTCAACAATAGCCCAATATTTCATCAGGACCTTTTCTTTCTGGTAAAATCCTACACTGTAAACAGTGTTAGTTCATAAAATAAAGCAAGTAAGTAGTTGTTTGGCCAATTTCTTTAGATTTGCTTGATGTGGCCTTGGATTCAAGTCTCGTGGTCTCTTCATAAAAATATTAGATTTTCCATGTGAGTTCAGAACTCTAATTGGGTGTTTACTTCTTTTTAGATACTTTGCTTCTTTTCTAACTCCAACTGATCTTTGACGTGTAATAGACGGTTATTATGTGGAGATAAATTTCCTGGGTATCGTGCTTTTTCCTGTGATTGGGATCAAATCTTGCTAATGTCTAAACAAGATTTAACAGAGATTACATGTTATGATGGTTGTCTTAATCTAGACTCTTTTCAGTCTTAGTGCGGGTTGAGATATCTATGGGCAATGATGATCTGAATGAAGAGGAAGCCATTTGGCGGATTAATTCTATAACAATGAAATTATGGATAGATTGTTGGGTTTTCTTAACACAGATGGAATTGTATGAATGGGCAAAAAATGAAGCTGAATTGAGACCACTTGAATGTGGTTGGAATGCTGGAGGGGTTGGGCTATATAAGTGGTTACTGGAAGCTCAATGGTTCTTCAGAGTTCATCAACCCAAGTTATTTCAATTACTTCTTTATATGAGCCCTAACACCAACAAGTTACTGTCTCCCTCCAAAAATCCCAATCCTATTGAACTTCTTGCTATAAATTTTGATGCCAAGATGAAGATGCCTTACACAGATCCTCCTATGATCACCAGTTCTGAGAAAATGAAGAGTAAATATGTGGGCTACAATAAGATGACTTTGTTTGGTCGAGTTCTGGATGGAAGGGTGAATTTGAGCACAATCAGATCAGCTCTTGAAAAAGCACGGTACCCTTTTAAGATAGAAGACATGGTTTTTTATAAAGCTGAAATATTTCAAATTAGGATGGAGTCTCAGGAACAGGTGGCTGCACTTATGCTGGGGTAGCCTTGGATTGTAGCTCATCACATTTTTCAAATCATTCCATGGATGGAATTTTATGAAACTAAGGAGTTGAATTTCTCAAAGTTTTATGTGTGGATGCATTTAAATAACTATCCTAATGTTTATTTGGATAAGGAGATTATTGAGGGCAACCTGGTTGAATCTGGTTATTTTGACATGTCTCATCTAAATTTTTTAGAGATTTATCCTAAGACTGAAACACAACCTAATTGTGTGCAAGTTAAAGTGTTGCTTGACGTTCACGACCCAATTCCGCCAGGTTTTCTTCTATTGGAATCCATTAATGGGGTTGACTGGATTTCTTTTGTCTTTGAGTATCTGCCAGTTTTCTGCTTTAAGTGTGGTTTTATAGGGCATCATTTCGCAGCTTGCAATGTAATAGAAGAAGGTCATGGGAATGAAGTTAGAGTTTCACCAGGAGGACAACGCTTTCAGTTTTACTCGTCTAAAACTCAGGTTATTCCAAAACCCATTGGTGACCGCTTTGTATTTGGGTTCTCTCTGTTGTTTGGTACTGATATTAACCAACCACTTCTTCCACTGATTACAAATGTGGGTGATTCTTCTGTGAATTCGAAGCTAATGAATACAAATGTGGAACAAACAAAAGGACCCATGATCATTGATATCTCATCACCTCAACTGAATGGTACTGTTGGTCCAAGTAATGAACATGAATGGCAAACTACACAAGATCAGTTGCCTCTTACTGTGGAAGCACACAACCCTAGACAGATGGGGTTTTCTACTCAAATGGCTTTCTAGAATTTTCATCCCTTGCCTGAACTCGAATGCCTGCCAAGATTCACCCAGATTTCTAGTGATCCTAAGAATCTCTACTTTATTGATTTGTCGCAGTTACAAGATCATATTGTCCAGGAGGAGGTTTACTCTTTTAAAAGATAGGAAATCTCGCAAAGGGTAGCAGGCAAAGAATTGATGAAACAAGACAAGGAAAAGGTCAATGACATGGTGGAAAGTTTCTTTGCGAAAGAACGAGAGGCCAGACGAAAAACTCCTGTTCATGATGACCACGAGGTGGCTGCTGTTCGATCATCCCAACATAGTGCAAAAGACTTCAGCTGGAAAAGAAAAAAAAATCAGTCGGTTAAGGGTTCTGGCCGTAAGCAGACCCCAAGGAATCCATGAGTCTGTTATCTTGGAATAGTCGAGGGAGTGGCCGACCTTCGATGATGGAGGAGCTGAAAAAGAAAATCAATGATGTTAGGCCTATATTTATGTTTGTTATGGAAACTAAGTGTTCTGTAAATAAAGGAGTCAGTTTAATTAAAAGATTAGAGGATTTTGAGCCTTTTGTAGTATCAAGCCAAGGGTTGTCTGGTGGCTTGTGGATATTTTGGGAAAAAAGTGTGGTGGTCAAAGTTATTATGTCCGAGTCATGGTTCATTCACTGTAAACTCTCTGTAAAAGTTAATGGAGTAAACGAATGTTTTCTTTTGTCGTGTGTCTATGGCAACTCAAAGTCTTTCATTCGGAGATTACAGTGGCCTGTTCTTGCTATGTTTAAACCGACAAATGATGAATCATGGTTGCTCATAGGGGATTTCAATGAAATAACATGTCAAGAAGAAAAGTGTGGTGGAAAACATTTTAATTATTCCAAAGTTAGGCCTTTCTTGGATATGATTGATGATTGTGAGTTGTTGGATTTGGGGTTTGTTGGTAGTATTTACACCTAGACTAATAGACATAATGGTCGTAACAGAATATGGGAAAGAATTGATAGAATGATGGCAAATGAAGTTTGGCGTCAAGGTTCACTGATTGTAGAGTTCTGCATGAGTTGGCCACCAATTCTGATCATAAGTTCTTGATTTTAAAGTTGATTCAAGACAGGGTAAATGTCCGACGGCCTTTTAGGTTTGAAATAATGTGGGCGCAACATGGAGGATGTCAGGAGCAAATACAAGATGCTTTTCAGCATGAGTTGCGTGGTTCTCCTTCTTTTGTTTTATGTAAGAAGCTTCAAAACTGCCAAAAAAATTTAAGATGGTAGAATAAACATGTGTTTGGTGAGGTTGAACATAAGTTGGGGGTTGTCAAACAGAGACTAAGTGAGATTCAAAGTTTGATAGAGAATGCAACTGAGACAGAGGAGTTATTTCTGGTAGAAAATGACTTGATACTGGAACATAATGATATCCTTGTGTAGCAAGCAAATCATTGGGGGCAGAAAGCTTGTTTAGACTGGTTCTAATTTGGAGAGCAGAATACTTGATTCTACCATAATATGGTAAACAGTCGAAGAGATAGAAATTATATACACTCAATCAAAGATCGAAATGGTGGAATTTTAACTGAAAGGTGACAGATTGGTTATAGGCTCATGGAATTTTTTGAGGATACAATGACTACTTCAGAACCTGATCTTAGGTCGCAGATTTTCAATGTTCAAGCGCCATGTCTTGATGAAGAGGAAAAATTAAGTTTGTTAAGGGGAGTTGATAATGACGAGATTGTGACTGCTCTTAAGCATATGAAGCCCTTTAAATCTCCAGGACCGGATGGTTATCAGGCCTTCTTTTTTCAGCATTTCTGGCATTTGGTGGGTGATCAAGTATGTGAGACAGTCGAGTCTTTTTTCCTTCATGGTTCTTTCTCCCTACAACTCAATCATTCCTTCATTGCCTTAATTCCAAAGATCATGAATTCATCACTCCCGGAACATTTTCGACCAATCAGTTTGACTAATGTTGTTTATAAAATTATCTCGAAGATTATTGTAAACAGATCGAGGCCTATCATTCAAAGACTTATTGGTCCTTTTCAGACTGCCTTCTTACCCAAGAGAAGTATTCATGACAATGTTTTGCTTGCAAATGAGTTTTATCACAAGATAAGAGGACATGGGAATAGGAAAGCAAAATATTTTGCTTTAAAGATTGATATGCAGAAAGCTTATGATAAAATCGAGTGGAGTTTTCTAAGATTGATGCTTACTAAGTTCGAGTTTCCTGTTCACTAGATTAACAAGATAATGTTTTGTGTTCAGAATGTTTCTTACTCTGTGCTTCTAAATGGTGCTGCACATGGTTTCCTTAAGCCTTCAAGAGGGTTAAGACAAGGTGATCCCCTTTCTCCCTATCTTTTTATATTGTGTTCAGAGCTTTTATCATTGAATTTCTTGAAACTTAACAAAGAGGGTCTCATTCATGGTTGCAAATTGAGGAAATATTGTCAGCCAGTGTCTCATTTAATGTATGCGGATGATCTTTTAGTGCTTGGTAAGTGTGGATTTGATGAGCAGCATCAATTGAACAATCTGTTAAAGGAGTATTGCAAAGTGTCATGCTAGACTATCAACATAACCAAGTCTCAAATTATCCATCACCCAAAATTGCATCGGAGGTTTGTTTACTTTCTACGGAGATGTTTCAGTATGCCTTCTACTTCTGTCATGCCAGTGTACTTGGGAGTACCTAATCTAACTGGGAAGGGTAGAGTTCAGAAGTTCAGCCCTCTACTGGAAAGACTTCAAAGAAAGCTTGTAGGTTGGAAAGCAAATTGTTTATCTAAGGCAGGCCGACTCACTTTGGTTAATGTAGTTTTATCCTCACTGCCAACTCATGCCATGTCATGTTCCATTTTACCTGCACAGATAGTGGATAGGATAGATATTATCAGAAGATCTTTTCTATGGGGAGATACGCCATCAACAAGGAAGCTTTATTATTTCCCCTGGCGATTAGCATGTATGTCAAAGAATAATGGAGGACTGGGTATAAAGGAACTGCAATTACAAAATTATGTTTTACTGGCAAAGAAAGGATGGGATTTACTGAATCCAGCATCATTATGGGCTCATCATATGAAACAGAGGTACTTTCATAACTCCAGTTTTTTTAAGGCGGAAGTTAAACCTAGTTCATCAGTAATGTGGAAAAGGATTTGCAAAACACGAAGCATTATTAATGTTGGATCAGTTTGGAAGCTTGGGACTGGTACTTCTATTAATGCATGGGAAGAAAAATGGATTCCACATTCTGAGGATATACAGGAAATTAATGGGAAACCACCTGACTGTCTTTTTAACCTTGTTTATAATTTCATTGACATGGATACAAATACCTGGGATTGGGATAGGTTGAATGAATTTTGGCCTGTAGAATATGTGGAGAGAATTGTTTCTATGCCTATTACACCAAATGAGGAGGATACTTTGATTTGGAAATAGGAGGAAACGGGAGAATATTCGATGAAGTCTGCATATAATGGCTACATTCAGTTGATTAATGAAACAAATACAGCGGTTCAAGATAACAATATATACAAACATGTTTGGAAGATGAAAGTATCGTTTAAACAAAAAAAATTCGTGTGGCAATGCTTGCAAGGTGTCGTCCCAACAACGGATTTATTGGCATCTCATCATTTTCAAGTCTATCCTGAATGCACCCTGTGTGAGAGATTTCCTGAAACACAGTTTCATGTTTTTTTTAGTGTTCTTTCTCGAGAGCTATTTGGTGTGGAATAAATTTGAGCGGACTTATTGATCAGAGGAATATGAATGGTGTCAATTTTAAGGAACAGTTAGCGTGTTTAATCAAGGATATCAGGACAATGCAAAATGGCGATGTGCAGTGTTGCTACTTTGTTGTGGTCTTGTGGAATATTTAGATGGCAAGAAATGACACAAGGTTTAAAGGTAAATGTCCTTATCCAGTTAGATACATCAACAGAGCTTCGAAACATATAAAACTAGTTCAGGAAGTCATGTCCCGGCAAATTCACAGAGATAAAATTCTGGTTTATGTTAAATGGTTCCCACCTGTACGCACAAAAATGTGTACCTAGGTTTATGCAATTGATTTTAGAGTCGCCACTAACTTTATCAAGGAAAAGTTGAGTAAAACATATGTGAAGGACTAGCCCTCGAAACTAGATGATTATTGGGTTCGGGAGTCAAGGTACGATGTGGGAAGGTGTTAGGCACCCACAATCGCCTGGTAAAACCAAAATTTTACTTCTATTGAGGTGCAAAGTTTTAAGATAGGCAAACGAAGAAAGCTTGAAAAATAATCTACCAAGTTGGATGATCTTCACTAAATTATTCAAAAGCAAATGACTATATGCTATAGTAAAACTAAAAAAACAAATAATCCTAATATGCAATACTAATTAAAATAAAAGAGAAAATAAAGATGTCACCTTGTTTGGAATGTTGCCTCATACTTGATTGTAGATTGATTGATTGATGATCTTGATTGATTGTTGATAAATGATGATGATAAACTTGATCTAGAATTGACAACTATGATTTTTGGATTGAAACAGGTGATTTGAGAAAAAAAACAACTTTTGGTAAAAAGAAGCTTTTACTCAAGATTGAAAGAGGGGAAAAGAAGGCTAAAGACGAAGAACACGAAGAACTTCATTAGAAAAACCTCAAAGTCGAAATTTTACATTCAACTCCAGATTAAACTAAAGAAATTCTACTCTAGAATGATGAACTAGAAAAGAAAAAAAAAAGAAGAAGAACACTCAAGAAAAGAAAACTACTAGGCTATTAGCTCTGAATAACTAGGTCCAGATTATTAACTCCGAATTCCTAGCTCTAGCTTGCTCTAGATTATTTTTTGTGGGTGAATGAGACCCATATTTATAGCTTTTGGGTGTGGATTTTAATATGGTAATGAATTTGATCCAATGGCTTAGTATTGATGAAGAAAAATACAATGGCTTGATCTCTTTCTGGTTGCACCTCCTAAATCTGGCCCTTTATTCAAGAGGTGGGATAAGGGGTGCGATCTTGGCCCTTGATCTTTGAATATTTCAGATGGATTAGGGCAAAAAATCAAGCCCTACACGTCCTCAATGAGCCCATAATCCAGGGTTTCCAAACTTGGCTCCAAAATGGCATATTCTCTAGAATATTTTTGATTTCTGGGATCAAATCAAATCAAACAAATAAGGAAGGTTCTCTAGGTTTTTGGCGGCTTGAAAATGGGCTAGAAACAATAATGAAAAGGTCCAAATTGATCTGGATCCACAGCCCACGAGCACGGGTCCAAAATCTACAAAAAGGCCAATTTTGACCATGTTTTAAATGCTACAAATTTCCTTTGACTGGGTCAAAATTAGGCAAACTCTTCTTCACAAAAGTTAATTAATCCATTAGGAAGGTCCATGAACTCTTAAAAATACCCTTGGGTCGGAATCTTACTCCAAAAAATCATTGCACTCAACAAAGTCGCATTAAAATTTGAAAGCGGGGATAGGCAAAATTAGGGTTTCTGAAATCCAAAAGGAACCTAGGCAAGCTTGTACTCATTTCGAAGGATTTTTCAAGGGGAATTCAAATATAAAATAATCTCATCCAAAGAAAGAGTGGAAAAAAAAGAGATTTGGGCTCCAAAGGGTTACAGGGGCATTTTGGTCATTTTCAGCTCAAAACTCATAAAGCAACGAAACTTCAGTCATAGCTAGAACATGATGAGGAGAGTCTAAAGACGCTAAAAGAAGATGAAAAGAAAGAAGATTGATGTAGAAATGAAGACTCTAGAAAGCAAATCACCTTATATGATTATATTTAATTCAAGGCAAAATCATGAATGAATTATGCCTGGGGTGCAAAAATGGGGTGTCTACACCACCCAAGGACGGATTTGTTAAACTCAATATTGATGGGGCTTCTCTTGGAAATCCAGGATATACGGGGGGTGGATGTATTCTAAGGGATTCAGCAGCTATTCCTATATTTTATGCGACCAACAATGAAACAAAGTTCCTTGCTCTTTTATATGGACTTCAAATCTTAAAAACAACAGGATATATGAAGGTCGAAGTAGAGACAGATTCTCAATTGTTGTTTAATGTTTTGACAGATGAAAAGGTAAACTGCAATTGGTTATTAGTTAGAATCGTTACTCAGCTTAAGCTATTGTTGCATAAATTTCAAGAAGTACACTTCAGTTGGTGTTATAGGGAAGCAAATTGTTCTGCAGACACTCTTGCTTCATATGCAGCTGCTCAAGTAAAGAATTTATGCTTGTTAGGGAAATCAAATGTAGAGTTCTCATCTGGCCCTTCTGGAGACTTGTCTTTCCTTCCACCTTTTTCGTCTGTATGGTGGCATAAAGCCCCACTGTTTGTACATATGCAGGTTTTCTCTGATGTTCTGGGCATATGTAAATATCGTTTGGTTTAATAAAAGTTTAGTTTGAAATCAAAAAAAAAAAAAAAAAAACCTTTTCATCATTGTCAAAACTGAACTTAGCTGGGTACATACAATAAACTAGAGGCCCGTTCCGTTTAGCCCACTGTGCGAGATCATGGGCTTCAGTTCTGCATAGATCAGATTGATTTCTCACTGTAATGGTATCGGCGTATCGCCACACGGCACAGCGCTTGAATAAGATACTTTGAAAAGGATTTCTGTACCTCCGAATGCAAGTACAAGAAATTTCTGTGGTCAAAGGGAGTGGTGCTGTACTAAAATTTTCTAAATCCAGACAGTAGAGTCAGCAGTTTACTAAATTTCAGCTAAGATCAGCTAGGATACTTAGACTAGCTAGTTGTAATAATATAATCCTTAAATATGCTACTCATTCAACTGTGGTTTCAGATCCTTAACTAACCATTGATTAAAGAAATATTTGCTGAATTATTTCATTATCAAGGACATTAGAAATTCAGGAACAGGATGGTAATACTTCAACGAATATACAGTGTAAATCACGTAATATTGCCTGACATTTGACGAGACCAATATACTGGTCATAATTTCGTGCTGGAGTTCATGCATAATCAAAGACCATACATCAAATTGCATGACTAGCTAGTTGGTTGTGGAACTTTTAACACAAGTGCTTGTGCTTGTGCTTGTGCTTGACTCAATAATTAATAATCTAATATAGTTGAACAGCTAGTATAGTCATATTGTTGAATTTTGTTTCAACTCACTAAAAGCACCCTTGCAATTTGAAGCCGATTCGTAGCTTGGCAAAATTGTGAATAGTATTGCTGACCAGCTCATTTGGCTGGCTCCCTCACGCCGCATTACTAATGTGAAAATAGTCTAAAGGACTAATTTCAGGCCAAAACAATTCTAGAGGACACCATTTTTTTTAGTAACTCACAAGGACAAATTCTAGCATTAAGTAACCCACGAACCCACTATTTCAATTTTAGTAATCTTCAAGGGAAAAATAAGTTGGCTCAACCTTTTCACATTTTTTTAAATAGAGCTTCTAGAGTACTCAGGCTACATCGGTGCACAGGAATCTAGACCCTTAGACAGTACTTCGTGATGCAATGCACACATATCTTTTGCTGTTATGAGTGCCCTAGATTGACTACACCATATACAATCTGCGCACACTAGCTTTTCTATTTTTTAAATACCTGTGTTTACCCCCTCCGTGTTATTGTAGATATAAAGCATAGATTTTTTAAAAATATATATAAATTTCACCCCTCTGTGCATGTTATATATTTATAAGACAAATAAATTTGGTGATCGTTCATACCCAAATAGATAAATATATCCAGTATGTGTTCATACTCCAGTATAAGTATGAACATGATTGTTCATACTCCAGTATGTATTCTTACTAATTATATATACATTATGTTGAGATATGAACAGTGACTGTTCATAGCTCATGTTGAGGTATGAACAGTGTTGATGTAAGAATAATGATTGTTCATATCCCAAATAGGTATGAATGAACAATGATTATTCATACTCCAATAGGTGTTCTTACTGATCATACATTATGTTGAGGTATAAATAATAATTGTTCATACTATATACACCGGGCCATTTTGGTTGGGTCGAGCCATTTATTATTTTGCATCAAGGGTATACTTGAGTTTTCATCTACCTAAACCGTTTTTTATTTCGCATCAAATGTATACTTGACCTTTTATCTACCTTGTCTTTTTGAGTGATTAAAAAAAGTGGTGGCGTTGAGAGTTGTTTTTCCGGCCATTTTGTCCTTTAGAGTCACTCCCTAATATATATATATATATATACACACACACTTTTTCAGCCTTTTAACTAAAAATGATAATAATAATCAATGCATATATATGCTGCATTGACAATTGAAAATTACAGCTTTGAAATATTTGTCCATTTGCAAATAATAGTTAAAATAGGTAGATATGGTCCAGAAATGATAATCACAGCTTTGAAAATTGAAATACTAAACTAAATTAAAAGTAATATGAGAAAAATAATAAAGCACGTGTTGTGACTTGGCCCATCAGTGTGTTTGCCTTGATATAGAATTTTTTATCTTTGAGTATAGGAATCTTTGAATTCATATTTGACGTTTCAAGAACAAGATTTTTGACTTTTTCTCAATTTTGTTTTGACCACGATCTTTGATTTTTTCAACTACCGTACTATATATGTGTGTAGTGTGTACTATATATGTGTACTACGTCGGCACGATTGGTATTGAATTTTATTGATTTCTAATAAGTCAAAAAGAAAAGATAGTATTAAAGTCAACAATTTTTCAAATAACTTGAACTAAAATGCAGATGGAGTCTCCCTCAAGATCACATTAACAACTCAAAATTGTACAAGCTGCCATTTTGAAAGCAACCAACACAAACTCATATCCGAAATTCTTTGGCTGAACCTTAGGCTATGAATCCTATGATGCTCTATAATTTCACTATAACACCTTCCCCTTCAAGATCTAACGGCTACGATATGAAGTTTTTTTTTTTTCAGATGAAAAAATATGACCGTTAAATCTTACAAATTAGGAAATAGAGTGGATATCACTAATATTTTTGAAAATGGAGAGGAAAGTAAGTCTAATTAACCCTAAAAGTATAGGTAATTAACAAAAGTATAAAGAAAAGGTAAAATTGATATGACTTCGAAATTGTCACATTCTTTAAGAGGGGTCGTCTGCCTTATAAAGGAATGGAAGCCTACCAACAAAAGTCTTAATGACATCAACACCAAGTGGAGCACCATGGTTAGCTAAGATGCCCGTACCAAAATTTACTTCCATCTCAGTTGAGAAGATAGCTACATTGTTCAAAGCTCCTAGAACATGGTGTGACACTGTTAGCTGTTGCTCAGTTGCCAAGGTCGTTGCCAAAGGGTTGCACTGCTGCTGTAGTTGAGAATTTTGGCATAACTTAATCCAAAAATCCAGTCATCCACTAATCACTCCATTCTGCTAGCTCCCTGCACTATGGCACAAAATTCAGCTGGGTAGTTCGTACATTGTGTTATGAAATCTCATGCTCAAGGCCCCTCAAACTTGACCTGCATTTGTTCTTGTGCACAACCCCACTACCTGCAGGTCTTGGGTTCCGTTTTATGACACCATCAACGTTCATTTAAAATACCAAAGGTGGCAGCCATTTAAAAGGTATAGTAAGATATCTGCTTAGTAATATGAGTTCAATACCCACACAGTTGAGAATTTTGGCATGTCAATTGCTTTCAATTGTACTTTTTGTTAGGAATATACAACTTAATTGTACTTACTCTTTACTAATTACCAAACTATACAAATCTTTTGTCTTGTAAGTGTCTTGTACTTCTTAATTAAATCCGAGCCTAGTGTAGATACACTATGTCCTTAAGACAGATTTTCCCCCTCACGGTGCTTGAAGGTTGATGGAAAACTATCTCCCAAGATAGACGGATTTCCTTCTATAGAAAGCTAAGACTTCAATTCTATAGACTCAATGAACACAACATAGTATTTGACTAAAGCGAGGAGGGAGAAGAGAAAGATCGAACTCGTGTGATCCGGTGTATCTTTCTCTCCAAATTCATCCACTATTTATAGGTGAGTGGTGCTTTCAAAACAACACACGGTGACTCTTGGGAAAAAGTAAGCAACTCTCTTTGAAAAGTCACATGTTTTGAAAGGACACACCATTTTCAAATATATAATTTGTTTCGAACCGAAGGTGCCTATTTGAAAAGGTTGCACCGGCATGATACAATCGTTTCAAACCCGGTCAAGACATTTGAAAAGGTCGCGACCTTTTCGGCATAATGCAGTTGTTTCAAACAAATGCATCATTTTGAAAAGGTTTTTCTCACATTACGTACTGTTTCAAGAAAAAACCCATTTCATCTTAAGTGGGGTAATTTGAGAGACAAACTACTCATTCATATTTAAATGAATTTGAGCAAATCATTTTTCTAACACTCTTGGATAATGTACATGCAATTCTGAAAACCATATATATCTGTGTATATAGACATTTTTTTTCTGTGTATATAGACATATAGCAGGGTTCAAAGAAAAATAAATCCTTGTTAATATAGTTCCAATCTAGATAAATCACGTAGTCTCAATCAGCTATGTATGTTGCGAATGCCATAACAATTGAATATTAAAATCAGATAAATACGAAATTAATTGAGCGAAATATAGAATGGGCTGAACGGCCATAAACTCTTAAAAAGAAACAATTACAATATCTAATAGTCCTTGGTTGTGACCATACATAATAATATACCTTTAGCAAAAAAATAATAATAATAATAGGAAATTGCCATTTTGTTTTTGTCGTAATTAGAAGAAAAAAAAACAACAAATGATCCACTCATTCAGTAAGACACACATTTATGCTTACACGTAAATCACTACATGTACTTGATACTTAACCTCTCTTGCAAACAGTTCGATCTAGTAATAGCAGAAAATTGATTATTTTGATTCATACCCTCCATATCAAAGGCGCACAATAATACTTTTACACACTTTCCAGTACTTTATATTTACCAATAGTAGTAAAGAAAGCTTTGTAGGTTTCAAGTGCAGTACGTAAGTTGTGCTTAGATCAAAAAGTTTAGGCAAGACCAAGTCAAAGATATTCACTAAGAACTTGATTTTATGGAATTAGTATCTACTGCAATGCTAACAAAGGGTCGTATAAGTATGTGATGGTGAGTACATAGTTGGTAGCTACCAGCCTTTAAGCTAGTTGAAGTACTAGTTAAAAACTCAAAAAACACCCAACCTTCATCTTCCCATCGCATCTTATTTACATGGAGAATTGTAAAGACTTCCTTAAATTTGTTTCTCTAGCTTCGATCTTCTCAATTTCTTTTCATGGATGATGCTTAAAACAATATGTTGCTTCTTCGAAATGATCGATGCATTTTCCGGCTTCTACCAATAAGTAATGGGATACAAATAAAACAATCACTACAAGAGAATAGGCTTTTAGCAACGCTTCAAAGTGTAGCAAAAGCTAGCCAAACCATAGCAAATTAAATGCTCTTTTGCCACGCTTTCAATAGTGTTGCTAGGGCGTTGCAGATAATGGTGAAACAAAAGACAATAGGCAACGCTCAAAACATTGCTAATACTCTTACTTTTTACCACAAGCAATAACATTACTGAAAGTTGTAAAAACGTAGCAAAAACTATTTTAAAGTTATCTTTCATAAAACATATAATTATTTTTAAAAAATCAACAGCCACGGCATAAACGTAGCAAAATGGGACATTGGCCACACTTTTCATGCGTTGCAGATAGTAGATAGTAGGGATTTTTAGACATTGGTCATAGTATTACTATGGTAATTAGACTTTGGTCCAGAAATGCTGAAATATTAGATTTTAGTCCTAATTTTGACACTTGACCGTCAGTCAATTCAGTTGACTGTGGTCATGCTGCTTGCTTTTTTAAAATTGCAAGAATGCCCCTGCGCATGCATCTCATGTGCTTACCTATTGAATTATTGATTGCACACGTGTCATTAAATGCATCTCACACACCTAAATAATACCGTTGGAATCCAACAGACTTGAGTTGCCACGTGTCAAAATCTCACAATAGGATCAACGGCCCAAAAAGGATAGTCGTTGGCAAATTGTTCTATAAGAGTCCAAACTTCAATTCTTCATGTATTTCATACTCCAGTTCTTCCTCCTCCAAATAAATTAAAAAAAAAACCCCCCAAAAAAAAAAAAAAAATCATCCAAACAGAAAACAAGCAAGCAAGAAGTTTGAAATATGGGTGGAGCTCCTTTCAAAAAATATTTTGCACCACAGGTAGGTAGACTTGCACTTCACCTTCCAACTCTTTAATAGCTGACAAGTAGGACTAAACCCTAATATTTAAGTAACAGCAAGGACCATGTCCTAAACGATGACATTAATACTTGGGTCAAATTCTAACTTTTTTTTAACTGTTTTTTTTTTTTTACAGATATACTAGCTATGCTACCAAGAAGGTCACACAGCTACCAAATGCCCTTACTTGAAAAAGAGATGCAATCAGGATAAATGTAGAGGCATTATGGATTTAGTCAAGTATGAAGATAAATCATGTAAAGTACATGAGATGTAGCTCCACTGTGATTGGGTTGGATGCTTCAATAAGGCTCAACTAACCACTGCTGACAACAAGCTTATTCTGTCAATCAAGAAGAAAGTCACATTTGTCATTAATTGTGATGCGTGTGGACATGAATGCTGCTATGTTGTGGAGTATCCAGAGTGAGGGTGTGTGTGTGTGTTGATGTGTTATGCAGTATTCCCTGTAAGGACATCTAAGTAATGAAATAAAAGTTCACTTCAATTCTACCATATAGCAAGTGTGTGTACTGTGTGCATTTCTGTAAGCAATATGAAGTATAACATGACAAAAAAAGTAATATATATAACACTTCAAGTAAGAAATAAATAACATGGTTTCATACCATACCATAAGAGTCATCTGATTGATTCAAATCCAAAAAATAGACATGTTATCCCAAAAGACACAAACATCAAATACCATAACCTAATACCAGTAGACAACCTAGAACTTAAGTAAAAGCAGTAGCCCTAAAACCATGCATCACCACTTTAACCCTCCACTGACAAAGGTTCCCCACTGACTTATGTAACTTATCTAGTGTAACCCAAAATGTAACTGAAAACTAAAATAAAAGATGGTAAACTAACATGCTGAAAGTACCAACTTCATCCACCTACTGTGTCTGGGTAAAGGGCTATGTAGCTCTATGGCTTGAATTCACTTGAGGAGTTGATAGTGTTGCTGCATCATCACCAAATATCAAGTTATACAAACCCCTTTTCCTGGATCTGGTGCCTGGTGTTGCTTGCACTGGTGGCTATTATGATCTGCATCATCTTGTCTTTCTACTCCTTCCTCTACCTCCTTTAGCTTGTGGTGTTGGTTCTTGTTACATTGGTGGTGGTGTTGCTTGCATTGGTGGATGTGGTTCTCTGCATCCTCTTGTCTTTCTACTCCTTCCTCTACCTCATTGTTCTTGCATTGGTGGTGATGATGGTGGCTGAACTGGAAGTTGTGGTGGTGTTCTGCCTCCTCTTGTCCTTTTATTCCTTCCTCCACCTCCTTCTTGTGTTGGTGCTTCTTGCATTGGTGGTGGTGCTTCATGTACTAGTGGCTGTGGTGGTGGTGCTTCATGTTGCAGTTGTGTTTCTTCCTGGACTTGACTTCTTTTCCTTTTCCTCCCTCTCTTATTGCCATCATTAGTTTCAGCATGTTCATCTGGTGCTTCTTGCACTTGTGCCCCTACATGTCATGTTCTACCATTAGCTATGATAAGCAATAAATATAATTAATACCAAACCATCACTAATTGAAATCTATTCAATTACTTTTGTCTTTACTCTTCCCTTTCTTTCCATAAATCCCCTTCTGTCTTGCTTCACAAGTTAAGGCATTGTGACCAAGTGTTCCTTTCAATGCTCATGAAACAAGCTTGGAGCTTACTAACAGAAGAATGTGATTGGTCTACTTTCATGAAAGGTAAGTATATCAACCGAACAGGCCGGGGATGGTCGAACTACAAAACCTCCACAGTATGGAATGGTATCAAATGGGCCTTGAGAGAAATGGAGCATCTTCATGGATGGGTTATGGGGAATGGCTCCTCTATTAACCTATGGAGGGAGAATTGGTTGTTGCAGAAACCAATATGTGACTACTTTCAAGACGAAAGAAAGGAAATTGTCAAATTTCAGTCTAAACTCAACGAATTCATTCAAGATGATACTTGGCAATTTTCTGAAATGATGATTCAAGTCTTACAGCAACTCGGCATTGATCTAGCCACTATTCAGAAGTCGGATAGCTCAAGAAAAGATACAAGGATTTGGACAGCCTCAACTACTGGGGAATTCACAGTTTCTGAAGCCCATGAAGCCATAAGGAAAAAAGTTACGAAACTCACATGGTGTAAATATATCTGGAGCTCCAAAGTTCTACCGAGGACACAGGGTATAGCTTGGAAGTTGGCACTTGGGGCAGCTCGAACAGACGATCAACTGCAAAAAAGAAAGATGCAGCTGGCTTCAAGGTGTTGCATATGTTGCACTCATGAGGAAACTCTGGAATATATACTATACCGATATACTTTGGCTAGAAGAGTTTGGAAATATGCCCGAGATATTTTCAACATTCGCCCGAAGCTAGAGTCCTTCAATGATGTGCAACAACAAGGCAAACATTTTAGCTCTCTCATACTTGATATGTGGAAAGCTTGCTCCTTAACAGTAATGGTGAGTCTTTGGAAGAATAGAAATAAAGTGTTGTATGATGACAAAGCTTCTAGCTATTCGCAAATTTGCTACATGGTAAGAAGGGCTACCATAAGAGCTCATCAACAATCAGCAAGTCATATGGAGAATTCGGTACATGACCTAAAAATCCTCAGGTCCTTCAACCTTCACTACAAGTTAAGAAGAGCTCCCAAGATCTTTGAATGCTTCTGGACGCTTCCTCCACCTGGCATCATAAAGATTAACACTGATGGGTGTTCGAGAGGAAATCCTGGAAGAGCAGGATGGGGACTGGTGCTTTGAAATTACAAGGGAGAATTCATCGGAGCTGCAGCAAGAGGATTGGGAGTCACTACCAATTACCTGGCAGAAATGATGGCCATAGTGGAAGCCATTGAAAAAGCATTAGAACTCGGATGGAAATATATATGGGTAGAAAGTGACTCGACAGCGGTAGCTCAAGCTTTTCATGAAAATAAGATGCATTGGAGAGTTAGAGGAATCTGGCAAACTCTAAAAGTGCAAGCAACATGGATCAACATCACCACCACTTGGAGGGAGACTAATCTTGGAGCTGATAGTTGTGCTAAACATGGTGCAAATTTACCACAAGGGGAAAGAAATGGTAGGATAGTAGACCTTCATTCATGAAAAATCTAGAGAATCACTACACCACCTACTTTCGATTTGTCCACTAGTATTTTGATGTATTTTGAAAGGTGCACATATGATGATACCTTTCCCAATCAGTTCTTCAAGTCCTTTTCTTTTATTGTAACCTTATTATTTATTATTCAATTACCTTTTAGCAAAAAAAAAACCCAAGTGTTCAACATTTTTTGCATTTTCTCTGAGTCTTATGTGGTTCATCTTCCCCTCTAATCCTTTGCTTTCTTAGCCTTCCAGCCTGTTTTGTTTGTTCAGGAGGCAATACCAATTCATTAGGACCTTCCTATTAAGAGAAACAAACACATTAGTTGTATTACTTGATTTAGGATATTTTGCATTAGTTAAAAAGAGACAAACACATTAGTAACTTACAATTTTTGGCCAATCCTCAATGTTATCCAGTGGGTAAAGATAATTTCCATAAGTTGCTCTGAATGCCTCCACACTGAAATATGGACTACAATACCTGCCATAAAATATCATGCAAAAATTAAGAGTTTTGACAGAAAGCAACCTTAAAACTGAAATATCACCACAAAATGTAAAATCAATGTGATGTAAACATTAGAACTACCTTGCCCACTGGGGTCTCTTTGGTCTGAGGACTGCAACTGCATGTACACAAGGCACTCTTGACATTTGCCACTCAATGTAGGTGCAAGTAAGTTTGGCAATATTAATAGTATACTTAGTCCCATTCTTGTTGTTGATGGCCAAATACTCAACATCTGATATCATACTAATTGTATCTTAACTCCCTCTGTTTAATCATGAACATCACATTAGGGACTACTTCACCATTCACCAATGTCTGTGATAGGTTTCTTCTATCATACACAAGTTGTAACAAATCCAAGTTTTACTTATCTATAAAATGGACTAATGGCTTATCTCTGATCTTCAGGATCTAAGCATTGAAACTCTCATTGAAATTATTTGTCAACTCATCACACTTTGAAATCCAATCAAAGTGTGCCCTAGCTCAACATTCTCTTGGCTCAAAGTCCAACCAATCCAAAGTTTTAAGGTCATTCTTGTTTATGATGCCCATGATCCTTATAAGTTATGGTTCTTTGTAAGCCATTACTGCTCCCCAAACTAGATTTTCCCATAATCCACCACTAAAAACTTTTTTAAAGTTCTTATACATATGCCTAAAGCAATATCTGCAACAAAAACATTTATAAATGTAAGTATTACTAAAATGAAGAAAATAAATAACTATAATAAATAAATAAACATGTTTGGACTCTACCTATGAGTAGAATTTGGGAAATAAGCAGCTATAGCACTTAGAAGCCCTTTTTGTCTGTCACTAATGAAAGTAATCTTATATTTATGCAAGTCAAGATAAGATTTCAGCTCACATAAGAATTGGCTCCATGTATCCTTGTTCTCCCCTTTGCATACATAAAAACCAAGTGGGAATATTCCATTCATGACATCCAGTCCAATAGCTGTTAGACAGCACCCACCATACTTGCCTTTCAGAAAACAACCATCCAGACCAACTACTGGTCTACACCCATTCTTCCACCCATCAAGTGATGACTTAAATGCAACTACAACACCAATGAAAGACTGATTCTTATCATGCACAAAATATTTAGCAAGGCTACCTAGGTTAGCTTTGATAATATGCCTACATATTTCTAGGACAAGTCTATAACCCTCCTCATAATTGCCATTGATTACTTCAAGCATTATTCCTCTAGAACTCCACGTAGTCCAGTAAGAAACTGCAACTCCATACTCATAAAACATATCCTTTTGTATATCCTTTGGGCTGTAATCTGGATGGTCCCTCATTTTATCTTCAAGTGCTTTAGCAACCTATGGTGTTGTAGCCTATGTATACCTATTTTTCTTATCAGCTTCACATGTATATTCATTATGATATTTTCTAAGAATAAAAGTGTGCTTGTCTTTTCTGGTCACTGTAGCAGTTATAGTCCACTCACATAGAGGATCTTTGCATTCTAAAATGTATCTCTCCCTGTCATTTCTGACTTGTTGTGTACTAAACTTATTTTTTATTGCCATTGTGTGGAAGAACTCTCTGCAATCCTCAATAGTAACCCATGTCATTTGAGGCTTCGGCTCACATAACCCAAACCTTTTAGTTCTTGAAATTGGGTTCGCAACCTTAGCAATCTCCTCGGCCTCAAATACATTTGTCATTCCCTTCAAAACATTTCCCAACACAGTGTCTTGTAGTTCATCCTCCAAATTCTTTAGCTCTTCATCAACTGACATTGCATCTTCATCCCACTCATTCTCTGAATAATCAGTATCAGTAGGAATGTACTCTTCATCAGCATCTTCCTCACTACTATTATATCCTGCATCCATCCAATTGCCAAACACTGGTCCGAAAGATGGCCCATACTCATACCTGAAATCAGCAGTATCACTCCCAACAGTAGCAATCCCATTCAAATCTTCTTAAATATTATTTCTTACAGCATCAACACCATCATTCCCATTCAAGTCTTGCTAAATATCATGTCCTTCAGCAGCAACTTGTTCATTCAATTCATCCAAATATTCATGTAAATAAGTACATAATTCATTATCTATAGGATCTAATTGAGACAGGTGAACCACATTCTCAATCACATTGCCTTCCTCAATTACATTGCCTTCATCAATCACATTCTCAGATACTTGTTCCCTTCTATGTGGAGCACCATCTTCTTCATCATCAGAAATTTCCAAGACCAATGGCTCTCCATTAAGACCTACAAGTGGTTTAGTCTTCAGTATGTTAAGCCTTCCTGACTTTCTAATAGGTGCCATTGTTTTAGGTTTAGGACTTCGAACTAGTTTAGCTTTGTGAGTGTGAATTGGCTTTAGGGTTTCAGTTGGATCTGTACTAGGGGCTTAAGTTGGAATAATAGAGGGATGTGTAAAATTATTGAATCTTGGTGATCTTCTAACAGTTTCAGTGACATTTATAGGTTTCTTGGGTGTTGTGGGTACAGAAGTTGGGGACTTAAGTGGTGGGGACTTAACATGAGAGGCAGTGGTGGATTTTCCACTTGTTGGAGATAGGCAGACAAAAAGGTGGTATTTTCTGTCTTTTTCAGGTTTAATAACACCCCACATATGGATAAGATGTTGGTCTTCTGTTATATGACATATCACCCTATCAATTAGACTTGCAATATGAAAGTTATTAACTCCTTCACTAACCAATTTTTGCACATCTATTATCAAATCTAGCATAAATAGCTCATCTCCATCCAAATTCAGAGTGTGTTGCTTGCCATCCTTGTAATCACTAGACTTAGTCTTCTCCTGTTTGGTTCTCCCCCATTGACCACCATAATGAATCACAAATTGTTTCACACCTACCAAAGGACTAGACATAGTACTGCAAATAACAACAACATTTAAATTCAGAAAACAGAAATTACATACAACTTACATGAATTTCAATCTATTTCATATGCAATTAGGTGACATATGGCTGAAATACTAAATATCACAGTGTTAAACTAGAAACCCCTAAATTGTTTCAAGCATTTAGGATTAAATACACTTAATTAAAAATAACATATTAGTTCCACTTAATAATATAATATTAAAGTTTAGTCCAACTTCTTAAAATGACAAGAAACATGCAACATAACAAACCAACCATTAACACAGAACAAACCATTAACCATGCACTACATAAGAAGAACCATTACAAATAAGAATGTCTGAAAGAAAGATAAAACACCACTATAATGTTACAGAAAAACAAAAGGCTTCAATGTTAATGTTACAGAAGGCTTTAATATACAAAAAAGGATTATCGTGCAAGCATTGAAGGAAAGGCTAAGGGAGTTCAGACATAGATTAATATACAAAAAAGGATTATAAGTGTTTGTTCATGACATCAAATATTTTAAAATCAAATAAAAAAACTCCACTTTAATATTTATTGCATATGAAAAATGTGATCTTTCATGTTTGCATATAAAAATGTGGTTTTTATTATCAAACATATAAAGACAGTCTTTAACCTTTTTACTTACATCGACTTAAAGAGTTAGAGGATGAAGATTAGCTCTAAAACAAACGAAGATCAACTCAAAACAACGACGACAATCAATTCTAGTTCATGACACTCCAAAAATATGAATATAATGTGCGCAAACGAACCATATTATTGGTTTTAGGTGTTAAGGCTTTCTGTGAGAAGATCAGTCAAATAGTTTTAAGGTTTGAAAGTGAGAGAGAGCGATATGGTGATTGAAAGTGAGAGAGGACGATGGTTTGAAGAAAGAGAGTGAAGTGAGAGAGAGCGATATGGTGGGAACTTTCCCTCCTTATTTCACGATATTATTGAGATGCGCAACTAAAATCATACGACCACAAAATTAAGATTCTAATACCCATTCATTTAATGACACGTGTGCAATCAATAATTCAATAGGTAAGCACGTGAGATGCATGTGCAGGGGCATTCTTGTCATTTCAAAAAAGCAAGCAGCATGACCACAGTCAACTGAGTTGACTGACAGTCAAGTGGCAAAATTAGGACTAAAACCTAATATTTTAACTTTTCTGGACCAAAGTCTAATAAACCAACTATGCGAAGGACCAAAGTCTAAAAAGCACTAGATAGTATTGCATCTGCAACGCTTGTAGGCGTAGCAGGAAATTGACTTACTTTCAGGTTCTATCCAGTTTTGGCAACGCATTTGGCCGTAGCAAAAGATGGTATGTGATTCAAATATTTTATACAATGCTTTGGCAACGCCTTGAATCGTGGCTAAAAAAGGGGAGTCTGCTAGGTATTCATTTGATTGTTTGCCACACTTTTTAGTGTAGAAAAACTTGAACACTTCTATTCTGTTTCACAGGTGACCTGTTTCCTATTTTCAAGTTTGGTAACAGTTATATCAAAGAAGATATTAAACCATCAAACATCAAATCCAACAAAAGATTTTCATAAGTTCAACAAAAAGATGTTACAAACTTGTTCAAATTTAAGTATAGAAGTATATATCATTCAAAGTACATCATCATCATGCATATAATATATATCGATCACTTCATCTAAAATGTAATGCTTGTATTGCCTAACTTGTCATGTTCCATTAACGCTTCAGGTTTTCCTCGCAACATATGAACTGTTGTAGTTCAAATCCATTGCTCCTAAGAACTGCAAGAAAGAGAATATATAAGTGATAAAGCCAAATTTATGAAACTAACTATCTATGCGTAAACACAAATAATAAATTAACTAAATAAGTGCTTAGATCAATATTCCTACTCTCAAATAATAATGAAGTAATATATAAATAATCAGGATTCGTTCCACTCCTAAACTACCAAGACTAAATAAAATCCAATTAATCAAACACAAAGAAATAATTGTGAGAGTAATATTATGTTGAGAATTTATACTACGAGATAATACTATCAATTGATTTTATACTAATATTAACTAAAGTAATTAAATATAGATGAATCAAATATGGAGAAAGCTAGAGAGAGATTGAAATCCACTTTTAATTTCTTAACATGTTAGCATAGATTTGTATAGAAAACCCTAGTCTAGATATTCTCACACAAGGTTAAAATATAAAGACTAGACCTTTATACTATCTCTAGTCATAAACTAATTAACATGAGAGAAAGATTGTTTCCATTCTCATGGCAAACTCACTATTCTCTAGTTTAGGTTAAACTCTTCTTATCTCTAAGTCAAGAAAAACCTAAACTTAAATCCTAACAACAAATCTATACTAACAAATCAAGTCATCTCAAAGCTTCATTCAAACTCCCTCTAATGGGAGTTTAACTATGATTCATGGGACTATCATGAACATATATAATAATAAATAGAAGAAGGCATCATGAAGAACTACTTTATTAAAGATACTTGAATTGAATAAACTAAAGCTTTTATTAAAAGGTTCTAATGGAGGCTACAAATTAAACTCATAAACTAAAACTAAAAAGGTGTGTGTGTGTGTGTGTGTGAGAGAGAGAGAGAGAGAGAGAGAGAGAACCCTAATTTATTCTAACTAATGGAAAGGAGAGAAAGAGAACCCTAATTTTAAAACTAAACTAAAGAAGGGAGTAGCCAAGTTTTATTTAGCCTTAAACCTCCTTATATAGGAGAGGGTTAGGTTTACAATTTCGTGCATGGGCTTTGGAGCCATGTTTTGGGCCATAAAATCAAGCCCAAAACCTAATTACATATGTCCAAAAAGGGTTTCTCTACGTGAAATTACTTCAACACTTTTTTTGTCCACTTTTACTGCTCTGATTGGGTCAAGCCTTAGACCATTAGAAAGCACTTTCTGATCTGGTCATTTTGACATATAATAGGCCCAATTCCGATGATTGAGTCTAAAGATACGGCCTTCGGATGTTCTATTGATTTTTCTGCTCTTTTTCTACCCACGTTGACTTTGACTTTTCAGCTTTGACTAGGATTTAAAAAGGCTTTTTCTCCTTAAAACTTGGGCTTTAACCATAGAACTTCTTAGCAACCAACATTTGCTCCTTTCTCTTGCAAAAGTGACATATTTCTTCACATATTTGACTCCAAGACCTTAAACACAAAAACACGTAAACAATACTAACTCTTATTTATCATACACATAATTGGTCTAAATATAATATTATTAAAGGGTTAAAACTACAGTTTTGAGCTCTTATCAATAAGCAAAGAAGTCGGTACATGAAATAACAAATGAATATGATCGATAGGGAAATTAATAATATAAATGGATACAATGACTTCACCTTCTCAAAGAAGCAATAAACTCTTGCCTAGTCATATATATGCTTCATCTCCTCAATTTCTCTTTTGTAATTGTTCAGCTATAACCAGACATGGAAATCACAATCCTCAGTGAGAGAGCACTAGAAGAACACTAGCAACTAATCAAACTACAACACCGAACAATATTGTATTACTTTTAAAGAAAAACATACAAGGAAATTTGTTGTGGTGGAGGTTCCCTAGTACGTAAGTGCAGCCAAATCATATGCCCTTCCTGCCTTATCTTCTTTGTCATACCCACTGATAAAACTTAAAATGCTAGTTTACCTACGAAATGAACGATGAACTCAAAACGTAAGTAAACTAAAACTATTTACGAGTCTATATTTTATCAAAGTTTCTACTCTCAATTCTATCGAAATAGAGTGGAGTAACAAATTCGTTCCACTCCTAGTTCTCTAGCATGGAATGTTTTCTAGTCTAATTAATCGGTCTTAAGTCTAATGAGAGCTTTACGAAGGATGTTATACTACGATACAATATGAAATTGATTATGTTGAATTTAAACTACGAATGCTAGGGAAATATGATTGTTATTGAATCTAGATAAAGGATTAGAGGGGAATTGAATCCACCTCGAATCCAACTTAATAACCTAGCATAGATTCTTGTATCTCGATTCTTACGTTCTTACGGCAAGAATTTCGAGTTCTAATCCCTAGTGTTCATGGCATTTCTACCAAATACTAACTAGCATGCGAGGTCGTCCACCCATTCTTATGGCGAATCACGACCTTCTAGAGTGGAATAGATTCTACAACGCTTCTACACTATACCACTAAGTTTTCATCAAAGCTTCATCAACCCCTCTAATAGAGGTTTTAGCCTTGAGTCATCAACCCATCATTTCCCATTGAATTATAATTACGCATCATATTAAAATTCTAACTTAACTAATTTAACTAACAATGTTTCAATCTACTTAAACTACGAAATGATAATCAACAAGAATTAAAACTAGATCTATAAATTGAAATAACAAAAATCGAAATTGACAAAAATAACTATTTTATTTATCTAATCAATCAAGAACAATGATTCAAAGACTTAATCTAAAACAAGAATTGAAAATGGAACTTAAACTTAATTACTCTACTGAAAACTAGATCTAGAATTCTATATAGTTTTAGGTCTAACTAGCTACCATTAACAAAGAGCTAAGCTTTTGTTTTTATATGTTCAAATCCAAAAATCGTGCATGGGCTTGGAGCCATGTTTTGGGCCAGAGAATTAGGCCCAAAACCCAATACTTTCAGTCTAAAAGGGTCTCTTCAGCTGCAGTTGGCTTCAATAGATTTTTCGTCCACTTTTGCTCCTCTGATTGGGTCAAGGCTTAGACCATTGGAAAGCTCTTTCCGAGCCGGTCGTTTTGACATAAGGTAGGCCCAATTTCGAGGTCTGAGTCCAAAGATATGGCATTCGGAAGTTCTACTGACTTTGAGTGCTGTTTCTGCCCGCGTCGACTTTTCAGCTTTTGACCGAGCTTTAGAAAGGCTTTGTCTTCTTGAATCTTGGTCTTTAATCACAGAACTCCTTAGCACCTGACATTTGCTCCTTTATCTCGCTAAAGTGGCACATTTCTGCACATAATGGACTTTGAAACCTGAAATGCATAAAAACACGTAATCAGTATTAACTCTTGATTATTACTCACATAATTAGTCTAAAAGTATGACTGTTACAGGGTTAAAACTACAGTTTTGGGCTCTTATCAAACCACCCCCAAACAGCATTTTGCTTGTCCTCATGCAAAGATGAGAAATTAGAATAAGTGACCAAAAATGGAGTTCTATCTACTCCGTTTTATTTGAAAGTGCGATTGCATTGACCATATGCAACAAGGCCTTAAACCACTAGGAATTCCCTAGTGGACGAGTTATAGCCTCGTAAGAGTTTTCCAGTGAAGGTACTCACAAACTTCATCTATACTACAATGACTAAGAAATAAAACTATTGTTTCCTCATTCATGTCTCAACTATCTATACATCTCACTAGCAATTGAATAAGAATAACCAAGTCGAAAACCTAAACTAATATATGCATAATAATCAATCATCTATGATACAAATATATATATTATGAGTAATACCATGAAATGCCTAGCAGGTTCGTTTCTGAAAACTCGAAATAGCGTCCTTAAGTAGGTCCTCACATAAATGTCAAGACAAAAACCACTCTGATTTTTCCGCTTAAGTTTCGCTACTCCAGTGTGCAGTGGGCACACTTTACCTTACAATCTCAATGACAACAAGGAAGTCGGAGTCGATCAAACACATCTGCCACTTACTATCACACTAACCTATTCCTAATTGAGCTAGAGGTCTTTATTAGGTGTTGCGGGGATTAGGAGATAGTTTAAGAAGGAAGGAAATGGATATTCAAAAGGACAAGTTTGAGATGGTAGAGTCTTCATATTATGTAACTTAGAGAAAACCTTGTTATTTACTTTTGCTTCTACACTTTGTTTCCATCCTTAGCCATATTTTTTTTTTCTTTTTCTTTGGCTTTTAACTCCTTTTATTCTATTTTTTCAGAGTTTTTATTTTATTTCTATTTTTATTTTTCTTTTCTTTGGATGGAAACTTCTTTTCTTTATTTTCTGAAGCAATTAACTAACTTTTGTTTACACCGGTTTTTCTCTTCTTCTTTCTTCCTCATTCTATTCTCAGACTTATTCTAGATTGGGTAGGTTGATTTTTTATTTTTTTATTTTGTTTTGTTTTTGTAACAGGGTAAAGGATTTGTGGGTTATGAAAGGCTAAAGAAAGGCTCAGAGGGGCGACTAGCGGAAAATAATTCATAGGTTTGAATTTCTGGCTATATCGATCCAAAGAGGGCCTAAATTCTCACTTAGGATATGGCATAGTGATCAAGCAAGTGGACGTGTGATTTCTCTATCCGGATTTTACTTCTCCCTTTGTGTTATTTCTCAAATGTTTCATTTCATATAAGGCTTTAGGCTATATTCTCAGGATTTGTAGAATAAGTACTCTAGCCTAGCTTTGAAACTTTATCGCTAACAATCATAGATACTCATGTAATATATTTATAGATAGATGCAAAGATTATTACCTACATATTAACCTAAGTTTCTAACAATTATTCGATGCAAAAGCTCATTGAGACTTCTAGATTGTTAAGAGCATAGAAAGAAAACAATACCAATATTCCTAAGTGTATAGCATAAACTTATTTATTTATATATTTTTTTAAAATTTCTAACTTGAAAACAAATGCATGTTATACATATCTATATCCTAGCAGATCCTTTAATTACACGCGTGTTTCTATGCCCCCCAAACAGAAGCATGCTTTGTCCTCAAAGCATTTAAATAAAGAGGGTAAAAAAAATACCATGGAAACGGCGTGAAATTCGGGGAACATCGCAAAACAAGGTTAGAACATACTAATATAGGGAAAATAAAAAATACCGACGAACTCTATAAAAGTTCCACCCATTATGGGGTTAACGTAATTAAATTGCTTGGGACATAAGCGCATAATAACAAAACTAAAACTTACCTTATCTCCCCTTTAAACATCCTCCTCCTCAAGAAAGAGATGAGGTTCCTTCAAGATCCCGCCGGTCCATTATAACTTGCCAAGCTTGTCGTCATTTATCATCTACTAATGCTAACCTGTTAAGTGTTATTATGTGCGATGGGATGTACACGGGCGACCAAATGAGGTCTGCACCGCCATCCCGGCCAAGTCATTATTCGCAATAAGTTTAACCACCTTATTGGTGGGTCTCATGACTTCAACCCTTTTCCAATCTGTGAATTGTGCACGTAATACGTAAACAACTACGATGATGAGGCTTACCAAAACAGGCATAAGAAGATACTTACGCCTCATGCTTTGGGCTCTCTTAAGACTAGCGACTAAAACTTCGGGGAATGTCATATCGGCGACGCCCCTCGCCTAAAGCGAGGAAAATGTCACCACCAAAGCATCTTTTTTGCGAAATGAAGCGCCATTCCCCAAAATATTCATCGGGATGAATAACATGGTGGTGCCTACGTTTAGGGAAAGGCTACCAAGGGCAATGTTATATCGCCTTGTCTATTACTTTCGAAATACCCTCCCCATAATACTCATGGAAATATGTATAATCATAAAGGTATGCATTATCGGTCATATATGCCCATGTGTGAACAGGATCGTATTGGTAATCCACGAAACTAAAACGACCACATTTTTATTGAATTTATGTGTCGTGTCATCGACTCACGACGGAGAATTCTTGTTCTCCATCCCGATTACAATAGAATTTAATGTGGTCGTAGAAATAAGCGATGAAGTCGTGGTGAATATGAATCGTCATCACTTACCGGTAGATGACGCCATCCTAATCGCAGGATCGTGGCCGGAACCAATGTCCATAGGTCTCGGTTCCCAACACGCCTTCGAAAAGACCTGTTCGGTATGACTATAGGAGATGTCATCTCAACGACTCTTTGAACAGTTCCAAAATCACGGAATGACCCTCAAAAATTGGAATTTCCGTGTTCACAGATGGCGGGCTGGTGCGCTCGTTTGGGGCGTATGATCGCTCTCTCGTGGATTTTGGAATTACAGGTGTTTGAAGCGCTCCAAGGAGGGCGCTGGTCGTGCTCGAGTAAACTTTCGAAAGTGTGCGGTAGCATAGAAGCTCGGCGAAGACGACTTGCAGCAGCTTCGTAGAATCTTTGAAACAAAAGTTTAGAGGAAAAAAAAAGGAAAAGCTTGGAGTGAAAGGTGCGGGATGATGGTGGGGTGTAGTGTGGTTTGTTAGTGTAGAATGAAGGGAGTTTAAATAGGTTCTGAGCTTCCAAAACAAATCAGCAAGTTTTCAAATTATTTTAAGGCAATTTCCGGAAATAGAAAAATTCCAAACCCGAAAACAGAAACAAACCATTTTCGTGATTTTCTAAAAATCCTGGTATCTTTCGTACTGGATTTAGAATAGTAACTTCTAAACTCTCCTAGATTTCATGCTACCACCACACAAATCATAGATATGCCGATATCGGCCAAATTCTCAACCTTTCCTCCAAGAAAACTTTACATCAGATGATCATATAACGAATTATGCTCGGTATAAATATTACCACCCCCAAACAAGTCGGGAAGGTGGGATTAATGATAAAAACAAACAGAACTCGAAAATAACCAATTATCTTAAAACTAAAATTTAAAACCAAACAACATAAAACAAACACCTTAATATTTAAATTTAACAACTGAATTAAAATCCAACTAATAAAACAAAATCATGAAATAACAGCGAACACAAACTGATGGTGAACACCTAGTTATGTGATGAAGATGGACCCCGAGATGGAGATTGCCCCTGGGATGGAGAATGGCTTGAACCATCGTCGCCCGGCGGCAACGACGCCATGCCTTTCGGACTTCGGCTAAAAAAGAATCCTCCCACGGGTGGTATGCGTCATAGCATCTCTATTGGAACAAGTGCTATGCTTCCATCTCGATCCCCGAAAGATCGCGATAATTGGGCTTGGTGATGTTGGTGGATGGTCTCCAAGTTAGACAAGATATCGTCCTGACCCCTTTCGAGCATTTCAAGTCTCGTCTGAAGGTTCGTTTGCTTATTTCGAACTACAATCTGTCTATCTCGGATATTTTCACAAATACTATAAACGCGACGCAACGCAGTTTGCAACACTTGCATGCGTTCTAAATTAGAACTACAGCTATCTAATGCATCGTCATTCAGACATGTCATATCCTCCCTTTCATCCTCCGACTCAACCACCTTTCCTTCAGACAACGGTCAAGTCTCTTGGATGCAATCCGTATAGATACTTGCATTAGAATGCAATTTGATCTTAATAGGAGCAGATTTTGCGATAGCTCTAAAGGAGAGCATGATCTTAGTGATCAATACGGGAAGAGGCGCCAAGCTCTTTCCCACTCCTCTAATCACATTAAACATTAAATCGAGGATGCAGAAATTATACTTATTTGTTTGCAAAATCCGAGAACGTGTAGACATGCGCGGACCGATATGCGGACCGACTTTGTCTTTCCCGAGGGGCGTTCCTACCAATCCACCGAAGCTACTGACCCGGTTGATTGGTTCTGGAGGTCGGGCGGACGAATGAGATGTCGGATTGTATTCACCCTCCACGACGGTATCTTTCATCAAAGCAGGAACTCCAAGATAATTGGGATTCCTAAATTTCGTTACTAGGTTGCTTTTTCTGCGTAATTCCTAACAGATTCAGCCAACAACAATCGCCGTTACTTCCCTCCTCGTTCCTCGCTACCTTTATGAAAATCCTATCCCCTCCAATTCTCGCTTCTTATAAAACTGTTTCTACCAAATCATAGTGATAGAACTCCTCGGTCGAAAGTACCCACAGTCCATTCCAATCCCTCCTAATCATCTCCGGTCGTAAGTAAAAAGAAATTTGTCGGCAAAGAACAGCGTGCTTCCGCAAAAAATTCTTCTTCAGAAGCGCCATTGAAGTTTTCGGAGACAACTAATGGTTTTGTAGACCGTGGGGAGGCGAAGTTTGAAGAAAAACAACTAAAAACAACGGTGGTGGCGGTGGTGGTTACTTGAATTGGTGGCTGTTTTCGGAGTTGGGGTTGGTGGTAATGGTTTGGAGAAGATTTCAGTTGGATTGAATTGCTTGGTGTGGGTGTAGTTAGGTTTCCTTTTCTCTTTTTTTTTTTTTTTTTTATTATTTTGGTGTTCAAGGTTTGTTTTAAACTTTGGTAACCGGCGGGATTGGAAAAGGAAAGAACTGTGCGTTTTTGGGAAGGAAGGAGACGCACAGACGTGCGTACGGTTAGGGCCCAAGCCCAATTTGAATTCCGAAATTTTCCGATTTTTCGCGCAATTTCAAATTCAATTTGCCGCTTCGTTACTGGCCTGATTTTGGCGAATGAGTTATGGAAATGATCAATAGAGAATTTCCAATCCAATGATCCATAAAACACTCAATTCCAACCATTGGTGACGTATAAGAAGGTGGAAAAATGCCTCAAAGTGCGTGTGTGACGTAAGTTATGCGAACGAGGGAAATCTAAGTTTTAGATCACGTCAACCCAATTGAACTCCAAGTAATGGGCCTAAGCAACACAAATGGAAAGTTCGAGCAATCCGGATGGAAGGACCGACTGCCCACCCCCAAACAAATTTTTAAACACAAAATTTGTTCTAACGTGGGTTGTTTAAAGTCAGACTCCCAAGACTTGTTGGATTGCTATTTCTATGATTTAGAATTTTTTATTTTTTATTAGTTTATTATAAGAAAAACGAAAAACAATAAATACATAATTCACCCCATAGAGGAACATGACTCAAAAACCGAGAAAACATGCAAAAGTGGAAAACGTGAATTATGTTAACTGTGGACTTAGGATCCGGTACTTACAGCCACACACTCCATAGGGAGGGCCCGATTACCTGAATGGTGCACTTACCACTATATGGAAGTGAAAGGAAGTACACCAAAGACAAATGTCAATCCTCATAGACAGGGTCCTGTAAAAGGACTTCCTCTACATCGGGGCGAAGTTCATGAAAATGTTTTAACCGTTGACCATTAACTTGAAAGGTAATCGTTGTCATTGGGATTTACCAAGGTGATTGCCCGTAAGGGGGTGACTTGAGAACTTGAGAAAAGGACCGGACCAACGGGTTTTAGTTTCCACGGGAAAATATGTAGGCGGGGAGTTGTAAAGCAAGACCTTTTGACCGACCACAAACTCTTTGCGCTTAAAGATTTACTTATCATGAACATGTTTCATGTTAGCTTTATAATCCTTGGCGAGATCGTAAGAATCGCTTCACGGATTTCTTCAAGCTCATTCAATTACAACTTGCGTTTTGACCGCCTCATCAATATTGAAGTTAAGAATTTTTATAGCCCACGAGCACGGTGCTCTAATTTAATCGGGCAAATGACATGGTTTCCCAAATACAAGTCTAAAAAATAGACATACCTATAGGAGTTTTGAAAGCAGTTCTATCGCCCATAAGGCATCCGATAGACGACCGACCGGTCTTTCCTATCGGGGTTTCACGGTTGTTTCTAAAATCTTTTTGATTTCCCTATTAGAAACTTCTACTTGTCCGCTAGTTTGTGGATGATAAGGAGTTGCTACTTTGTGTGTAACTCCATACTTTTTTCACTAGGGATGCAACAACTGTTGCAAAAAATGTGTTCCACCATCACTAATGATGGCTTTAGGAATGCCAAACCGATTAGAAAATATATTCTTTAATAAAAATATAACGGTCTTATGGTCATTGCTACGGCAAGCTAGGGCCTCTATCCATTTAGACACGTAGTCCACGGCAACTAGAATATAAATGAAACCGTGGGGAAACAGGGAAGGGACCCATGAAATCAATGCCCCAAACGTCAAAAATTTCTACTATCAAGATTGGATTTAATGGCATCATATTACGCCGTGATTAAGCCCAAGTTGTTGGCAATGAATACACGTCTTGCAATGCACTTGGGCATCCTTAAAAGGGTAGGCCAATAAAATCCACATTGAAGAACTTTAGCGGCTGTTTTCATCCCGCTAAAATGGCCACCATACTCTTTGTCATGGCGAGCGATAGAACTTCATTATATTTCCACCTTTGGGGAATACAACGATTTAATAATCTGATCCGCGCACAATACTTAAAAAGGTAGGGCTCATCCCAAGAGTATAACTTAACTCGGCCAAGAACTTCTTACGTTCATTTCTTGACCAATTATAAGGCATAACATCAGCCGCTAAATAATTTACAATGTCAAAGATACCATGGTGCTGAAAAATAGCATCTGATGCTCATCGGGAAAAGAGTCCGGTATGGATTGAGAAATCACTCGATCGTCGTTTGTGAGTCTAGATAAGTGGTCGAAGAACTACGTTTTCGACCCCTCTTTTGTCCTTTATTTCTAATGTGAACTCTTGCGGAGAAGGATCCATCGATTAATCTCTGCTTAGCATCCTTCTTTGCAAGAAGGTACTTAAAAGGCTGCATGGTCCGTGTAAACTAAAGTTTTAGAACCAACCAAAATAAGGACGAAACTTATCTAAAGCATAAATGACGACTAAGAATTCTTTTTCGGTAGTTGAATAATTCCGTTGAGCATCGTTTAAGGTTTTACTAGCATAATAAATAACGATGGACTTATTATCTAGTTTTTGTCCCAAGATCGCACCAACCGCATAGTCACTAGCATCACACATGAGTTCGAAGGTTTAGACCAATCGGGAGGTCAGTATAATTGGTACAAAGGTTAGGGTATGCTTTTAAAGTTTCAAAAGCCCGCTACGGTTAAAATTAAAATCAAAGATTGCATCTTTCAAAAAGCAGATTAGTTAAAGGCCTAGCTATTTTCGAGAAGTCTTTAATAAACCGCCTATAAAACCTGCATGGCCTAGAAAGGCTCTAATATCACCGGACAGTCCGTGGTTTAGGTAGAGTCGCTATCTTATCTAGTTTGGCCTTATCCACTTCAATGCCATCACTAGATACAATGTGACCTAGTACTATGCCCTTTTTACCATAAAATGACACTTTTTCCCGGTTTAAAAGCGAGGCTCTTTTCTTCACACCGAAGTCAAAACCTTAGGCGGAGGTTAGACAAGCGATCGTGAAGGAATTTCCATAGATAGAAAAATCATCCATGAAAACTTCCATAAAGCGCTCTACCATGTCACTAAATATATGAAGCATACACCGCTGGAAGATACCAGGAGCATTACAAAGGCCAAAAGGCATTCGTTTATAGGCATACGTTCCAAAGGGACATGTGAAGGTAGTCTTTTCTTGGTCATCAATATCAATAATAATCTGAAAATAGCCTGAGTAGCCATCCAGAAAACAATAAAAAGCATGACCAGCTAGGCGTTCGAGCATTTGATCTATAAAAGGTAAAGGAAAGTGATCCTTTCGTGTCATAGCATTTAAACGTCTGTAATCAATACAGATCCTCCATTTCATAGGACCTTGTGTGACAACATAGTCACCCTTTCCGTTACGTACTATGGTAACTCCCGATTTCTTAGGAACTACATGAATGGGGCTTACCCATTCGCTATCAGAGATTGGGTATATGATACCCGCATCGAGTAATCGTAAGACTTCTTCCCTAACCACCTCTTTCATGGCAGGGTTCAAGTGACGCTGAGGTTTACGAGAAGTCTTCGCGTTATCCTCCAAATGGATACGATGAGTGCAAATATTAGGGTCAATTCCCTTAATGTCGGCTAGGGACCAACCAATCACAGACCGATGTTCCCTAATCACCCGGATTAAACGTGTCTCTTCATCCTTAGATAACAGAGAAGATATAATTACCGGATGACTACCATCCGGATCAAGTTGAATATATTTTAACTCCGGGGGAAGAGGTTTAAGCACTGGGGTGGAAGGAAAATCAATAGATGTTTCGTCTGGGTCCTCATTTTGCATAATGAATACTTGTTTAGGTAGCAAGTCTTCATACTCAGTATATGGAGCAACCGAAGGGTCTACAATTGGTGTGGACTCAAGGATGGTGTTGACTTCCTCTAAGTAGGAGTCATTTACAAAATCTAAAGTTCCAAAAGAAAGGAATTTGTACATATTGTTTTCGGGAAACGTGTTGTTAAAATAATCTTGAGCTAAGCTCTCGATCATGCTAACCTCCCCATCTATAGAAGCGAATCAGTAGCTGTTTCATCATTTTAAAAACATTTACCTCAACTGTAAGATGGCCAAAAGATAAAGACATCTTACCATCGCGGTAATTTATAAGTGCGTTGGCAGTTGCTAAGAAGGGGCGCCCTAAGATGATTGGTACAGAGTCGTTAGCGACTTCTGTATCGAGGATAACAAAATCAACAGGATAGTAGAAATCCTGAACCTTAACAAGCACGTTTTCCACTACACCCTTAGGATACTTAATTGACCTGTCCGCTAATTGCAATGCTATTTTTGTAGGTTGCATTTCCTGTAGACCTATTTGTTTATACAAATAATACGGGAGTAAGTTAACACTCGCCCCCAGGTCTAATAAAGCGGTCGTGGTGTGGGAATCTCCTAAGGTGCATTTTACAGTAGGACGACTAGGGTCCTTGTACTTAACAATTCCATTATTTTTGGATAAAGTTGGGAACTGTTCAGTTAGAAAGGCGTCTTTAGGTATGTTGGTCTTACGCCTAGTAGTGCACAACTCCTTAAGAAACTTAGCGTGGTTAGGTAGCTTTTTAATATCTTCGAGAAAAGGAAGGTTTATCGTTAGATTCTTGAAAACGTTCCTAATCTCCTCAAAGTTTATATCCCTGGTTAGCATGGCTAATTTCTGAGGGAATGGTGGTTTCGCTCTATATTTAGCGTATGGCTCAACTTGATGTGTAACCTTGGCTTTCTGTTTCTTAGTTTGTTGTTTAACTGGTACCTCTACAGTGGGAGGCTCTTCAGTTTCTATTTCGGTATCTAGTTCGATATCTGGTGTAGGGAGTACTGATGGGGTAACTATAGGCATAGTTACTTTGTTATCAACCACTCTTCCAGAACGGAGAGTGGTGATGGCATTTAAGTCACCTACGATTGTAGTTTCCGTACTAGTATTACCGTTTACCTCAAAGGCTGTGTTTGTTGTTTTAGGGTTTGGTATCGCTTGTCCTGGAAACACGCCTTTTGGTTGGGTTTTCTCTTGGGCTAACTGTTGTATGCCCTGATTTATGGATTGTAAGATCTGTTGGTTTGATTGAGTCATTGATTGGAAAAGTTGTTGGGTAACCTGTATAAAGTCGTCTATATGATCCGGTTGTGATGGTGTAGTAGTCACAGGTGGTGCAACTGGAACTATCTCACGTTGATTATTTATGGGTGGGTTGTGATAGTTACTATTGTTAACCGGAACGATACCTCTATTGGTATTATAACTATTATAATTACTCTGACCTTGTGCTATACCTTGTCGTGGTTGCGCTTGGTTGTTATAATTATTATAATTTCCCTGTCCTTGCCTAGGTGGAGCTTGGTTATAGTTGTTTGCTTGCCTAACATTTTGGTTATTAAACCCTGGAGGTGTAACTTGTTGATTGTTTCGCCAACTAAAGTTGGGATGTTGTCTCCATGGGGCATTAGGAATAGGATAGCTATTAATGGAGCAAATATTATCTTGCTCGATTGTTGTTGTTCATAGAGAGGACAATAGGAGTCGAGGTGCTCGGACTCAAACAGAAATTACATGGGTTGGAGTTTACATTCATGACGGGGATAGGCTTTTGTTGAACAGAAATAGCCTCAACCATTTTAGTTAGAGATTCAATTAAATTTTTAAGTTCTGGATCGGATTTCATCTCAAACATACCGGCGGCCTTAACTGTTAAAGAAGAACTAGCAGAGCGGGGGATATCATCACTACCCCCCAATTGTTATTGCGTTTAGTTTGCTCTTCTAAAAATTTGTAAGCCTCCGAGGCTCCTTTACTTAGGAAACTACCCCCCATTCATTATGTCAAGGACTTCTTTATGGTGATGTTGAAGTCCTTTGAAAAAGGCACGAACTAACATGTCTTTTGCTAGGTTATGGTGTGGACACTCTATAAGCAGATCGGTGAAACGATTCCAAGCCTCAGAAAATGATTCATGAGGATTTTGTCGAAAAAATGAATCTTGGAAAGCATCTCATCCATCTTTAGGGGTGGGTAAAAATGTTCCATAAACAGCTGAACAAGTTTAGCCCACGAGTCCTGAGAGTTTAAGCGCTTTGGGCGCTTAACCAAGACGCTGCCTTATCGGCTAAGGTGAAGGGAAATACCCTCAGTTTAATTTGTTCCGCACCAACCGTAGGATGATGGAATGTTGTAAGGACTTGTTCAATCCTACGCATGTGTTGATAAGGTTTTTCATGGTCTAAACCATGGAAAACGGGTAACAAATTAAATATGTTTGGGGGAATTCGAAAATCCCCCACTAGGTCTGCTAGAACGATTCAAGATTTAGGGCTATCGCTCAAGGCTTTGTAAAAGTCGGAGAGAGGAGTCTCTTTCTTCAGCCATTATGTCAGGTGTGGTTGGTGGAATAGTAGCTAGAGGTGTAGTGATTAGTATACTCGATAGATTTGTTAGTTGACGTTGACGGTTAATTACGTTCGGTGTTTTTCTCCGACCAGACCTTAATCTCATGCAAGTCTAAGTCTAAACACGACAACACTCCAAACAATCTTGATATTTTAGTATAAACCTCTAACTGGATATGCGAGGTATGGAAGAAAGGAATACCTGATAGCGTCCTTGCTTCGCTTATGAATAGCGTCTTGTTTACGCGTGTTCAGTGTAAATAACAAGTTAGAACACTGAAAAACTAAAAAATCGGAGTTCGAAACAAACCTGTAGAAATCCAGAAAATTTAGCTTAGGGCGTGGGTGCGCTCGCTTAGGGCGCGGTCGCGCTCCGTGTAACTTGAAGTTACAGTGTTTTAGGGCGGGTCGCGCTCAAGATGGGGGCGGGTCGCGCTCAAGGTTCCAGGCTTTTGGGCGCAGGTGCACTCGCTTAGGGCGCGGTCGCGCTCCGTGTATTTTTTTCTCGGAACTTTTCAACGCTGAAACGGACAACCACAATATGAATCAAACAAGGGTGGGTGGGTTTAATGGGACTTAAAAATGACTACTTATACTATGAAAACAATGCTAAAGTGAAACTAAGATGGCAGCGGCGCCATTTGATAAAACTTAAAATGCTAGTTTACCTACGAAATGAACGATAAACTCAAAACGTAAGTAAACTAAAACTATTTACGAGTCTATATTTTATCAAAGTTTCTACTCTCAATTCTATCGAAATAGAGTGGAGTAACAAATTCGATCCACTCCTAGTTCTCTAGCATGGAATGTTTTCTAGTCTAATTAATCGGTCTTAAGTCTAATGAGAGCTTTACTAAGGGTGTTATACTACGATACAATATGAAATTGATTATGTTGAATTTAAACTACGAATGCTAGGGAAATATGATTGTTATTGAATCTATATAAAGGATTAGAGGGGAATTGAATCCACCTCGAATCCAACTTAATAACCTAGCATAGATTCTTGTATCTCGATTCTTACGTTCTTACGGCAAGAATTTCGAGTTCTAATCCCTAGTGTTCATGGCATTTCTACCAAATACTAACTAGCATGCGAGGTCGTCCACCCATTCTCATGGCGAATCACAACCTTCTAGAGTGGAATAGATTCTACAACGCTTCTACACTATACCACTAAGTTTTCATCAAAGCTTCATCAACCCCTCTAATGGAGGTTTTAGCCTTGAGTCATCAACCCATCATTTCCCATTGAATTATAATTACGCATCATATTAAAATTCTAACTTAACTAATTTAACTAACAATGTTTCAATCTACTTAAACTACGAAATGATAATCAACAAGAATTAAAACTAGATCTATAAATTGAAATAACAAAAATCGAAATTAACAAAAATAACTATTTTATTTATCTAATCAATCAAGAACAATGATTCAAAGACTTAATCTAAAACAAGAATTGAAAATGGAACTTAAACTTAATTACTATACTGAAAACTAGATCTAGAATTCTATATAGTTTTAGGTCTAACTAGCTACCATTAATAAAGAGCTAAGCTTTTGTTTTTATATGTTCAGATCCAAAAATCGTGCATGGGCTTGGAGCCATGTTTTGGGCCAGAGAATTAGGCCCAAAACCCAATACTTTCAGTCCAAAAAGGCCTCTTCAGCTGCAGTTGGCTTCAATAGACTTTTCGTCCACTTCTGCTCCTCTGATTGGGTCAAGACTTAGACCATTGGAAAGTTCTTTCCGAGCCGGTCGTTTTGACATAAGGTAGGTCCAATTCCGAGGTCTGAGTCCAAAGATACAGCCTTCGGAAGTTCTGCTGACTTTGAGTGTTGTTTCTGCCCGCGTCGACTTTTCAGCTTTTGACCGGGCTTTAGAAAGGCTTTGTCTTCTTGAATCTTGGCCTTTAATCACAGAACTTCTTAGCACCCGACCTTTGCTCCTTTATCTCGCTAAAGTGGCACATTTCTGCACATAATGGACTTTGAAACCTGAAATGCATAAAAACACGTAATCAGTATTAACTCTTAATTATTACTCACATAATTGGTCTAAAAGTATGACTGTTACAGGGTTAAAACTACAGTTTTGGGCTCTTATCACCCACCTAGGTAAATTATCATACAATCATTATAGTTATATACGGTACAAAGCAAAGGAGGAAGGATCGATATGCAAGAAAGTAGCTAGGTAATTATTGTAACTTGGTGTAGCCAGAGCTACCTTGAAGCGCATAACCAATTCTAGTATCAACAACGCTTATAGCTGTAGCAAATACTGACTAGCGTTTGCTACACTAGCAAGCATGGGTGATGACATTTAAATGATAGAAATAATCTTTTCTTTCAAGTATCAGCAACGATTTCAAACGTAGCAAGAGAAAATGAGTATTTGCTATGCTCTAAAGCGTAGTTGATGACAATTAATGGATTATAAAAATAAATTTTGTTTTTGCAAAATGTAAAATAACTTTAGCAACACCAATAAGTGTTGCCAAAACTAGCAAATAATTTGTAGTTCCATAAAAGGTTAGCAACGCTACAAAACGTAGCAAAAGGTTAACATTTGGTACAAATATTGGGCGTAGCAAAACGTTTTGTAGCAAAAAGTCCCATTTCTTGTAGTGAGTGTCTCATGATTCATATCAAAAATCAGATCTCTCTTCTATTATTCATAAGAAAAATCAGTTCTTTCTAAAGTCCATAAAGCTTTAGCAACATCACTTAGTTTGACCCATATAGGAACCGTAGCTTTGTTGTTTCTTTGAGACTCAGTTTCAATTGACCAAGGTTATAACACCCCATATTTTATTTTATATATTTCCTATTTACTATAAAGAGAATAAGTAATAATAATACTAATAATAAGGGGATAAAAATTAAATAGTAATAGAGAAACGTGGGGAGAGAGAGAGAGAGGATGGATGCGGTTAAACCCCCTTTCATATTTTCGGGGGTTGTGATATATCAACAAGGAAATAAAATAAAAGGAGGCGTACAAAAGAAAAATAGGGGAGTAACAAAAGTGAGTGCTTGCTGCTTGAGAGTGTTGGAGAGTAAAAAAGAAAAGGACTGAGGAAGAAGACAATCACTTAACACGATGACATATGACTTTCATTTTTCGGATTCTTTTGCTTTCGTAATCTAGCGGTTTGGTTAACAAAAAGTTAGTAGCCTAAACTCTAAAACATATTTTTTTAGTCTTGATATTGATTAAAATATATTTTCTAGTACAAAATTAGTTCTTTGATTTTGTTATAACTTTGATGAACCAAAAGATTGTTAGTTTGATCGCCATAGAGGGCATACGGTGTTACTGAACTTCTGTTGCCAAGCTTTTATTTATATATATATATATGATTCGTTGGGTAATGGATACCGTAGTTGCTAACAGTTGGTCACTCATTGAATTGGAAGTGCTTTAGAAGTTTAGACGTGTTAGATTTAAAACATGTTTCATATCTAACTTACAATGAACTTTTGGAATTTACTAAAGGCTATGGGTCAGCAACTTTTAGACTTCTATTTCGATGGTTTGATTGTTAAGAATGAGATAAATATTGGAGCCAAGACTCTTTGTTTTATATGCATGTATGTTTCCATGGTTATGTGTGTGGTAGTTAGCTAGTATTGTTGGTCTTTGGATGACTTGGCGTGCTTTAGATGTCAGAAGTTTTAAGTTTAGCGCTAGTCTGATTTCGAGCTCAATTTTGATTTAGTTAGAGTTTGAAATAGATTTTTATGAAAACATAAAAAAGTAAGATCTGGAAGTCTGCTTTCTATTCCAATTGGCCTCATTGCATTCCGAGGCTCGTGGAATTAATTATCACGTCTGGAAGATTGACTGGCAGAAAATAGTGCGTCAGAAATCAGTTTCTGCGCAATGTGTTCGAACCTAGTTTTCGCACATTTAGAATGAGATTGAGTATTTCTGTAAAACATAAGAAAGTGATTTTTGTGTGTTAGGTTTTCAACGCAAAAAGCCTTGATGCATTTGGATACTTATGGAAAGAGTTGAGTCATTCGGAAGATAGTTCATCAGGAATCTAGTTTGCTGAAAATGAAGATTTTTACCGTTTTTTATCTAAGTTTTCTTCTAGATGGGCTGAGGTTGGGACTTAGAGTTCTACATGGAAATGTAAGTATACATATCCTAGTTGTCAAATAATTAAGTGGTGCATCATTTGGAAGATTGTAGGAAAAAATTATTGCTTTGGCAAGTTAGCTAGATAACCTACCATGTTTTTTTTAGGTGAGCTCAAGTTAACTTTTCTTTTTATAATGAGATAAATGATTGTACTTACATATGGGTGTCTTGATTGCTTAATTTCACATTTGTACAATTGTTGTATATACACTAAATATTAGTATAGATGTATGTTATAACACGTGACATGTTACCATAAAGTTTGACTATGTGGCTGATAAGAACTACGAAAGCTTGATTCCAATCTTGAAAAATTTGGATACGTAGGCAGCTTTGAGCAAAAGTGTAGCCACTATATTATATATTAGTTTTTGTGATAACTATATGTGTACAAAATTAGTATTTAATTGTGTACGTGATTGTGGTTGTTTAAAAGGTATTCATTGAGTGTGACATGAATGACCTGTTAGTGTTATAATGGGTATTCCTTGAATGTGGCGGGAATGATCCAATGTATTCATAGAATGTACCATAAATGAGCTTTTAGTGTTATGATGAGTATTCCTTGAATGTGGCGGGAATGACCCAAGGTATTCATTGAATATTCTATGAATGACTTGTTAGTGTTATGATGGGTATTCCTTAAATATGGCGGGAATGACCCAAGGTATTCATTGAATGTGTCATGAATGCCCTATTAGTGTTATGATGGGTATTCCTTGAATGTGGCGGGAATGACCCAAGGTATTCATTGAATGTGGTATGAATGACCTGTTGATGTTATGATGGGTATTCTTTGAATGTGACGGGATTGACCTAAGGTATTCATTGAATGACCTGTTAGTGTTATGATGGGTATTCCTTGAATGTAGCGGGAATGACCCAAGGTATTCATTGAATGTGCTACGAATGACCTGTTAGTGTTATGTAGGTCTGGATTCTTTGAATGTACGGGAATGACCGGTTATTTTTTTATGCCCAAAAGCGGCTTCGTTTATTATGACTAATGATGTCATGTGAAAAGCCGCCCTAGAGAGGAACTAAGGTATTCGCCTTGCGGGTTGGCTGTATTCATTGAGTGTATGAGAATGTAGGTCTGGATTCCTTGAATATACGAGAATGACCTGTTATTGTTTTTATGCCCAAAAAAGGCTCTGTTTATGCGCATTGAAAGCCCAAAGATGGCTGTGACTCACAAATTAAGAGTTTACAAGATGGAAATATATTTCCTAAAGGCGATATCCCCGTTTGGGACATATGTCTTGTAGTGGTACTTGGTGTGAGAGAGGCACACGAGTATGTGTGATTTGGCAAATGTGCGTGAAGTGTGTGCAAATCGTGGAGTAGAAACTAAAGGTTAGACTGTGTCTATTAATAAATGTGTCAACGAGATAATTAAGAAGAAAAGTAAAATATTGATTTTACGTATGATGGAGTTATTGCATATGAATATTTATGTATTATAACGTACATGATTTATTAAAAATGAATATTTATGTGGTATGTGTGAGTTGATACTCACGAGGGATGAATGTACTCTTTGGTTATGATATTTCCTCGTTCTCATAAGTAGACGAGTGATTTTTAAGTAAAATATATACTACTACTAAATGAAGGGCTTTTTGTGTCACTTTGTTTTAGGCCTCGTGTCACTTTCTACAAAAAAGTGAAACACAGAAGTTTGATGTGTCACTTTTTTTATGGAATGAGGGATGACGTGTTGCTTCTAGAAAAAGTGACACAACTAAATTAACTTTTCGTAGTTATTTGATAGTGACACTAGTGGTTTGCCTTGTTATGTCACTTTTTTCAAAGAGAAAACAAAAACAAAAGAAAACTACGATCAAATTTTAAAAAACGATACTACCGGATCTACAAAACACAAAACGTACTACTCAAACTCAAACTCAAAGTGATTTGGGCGCTATGTAAAAATAAAAAAAAAAAAAACTGATCGAAGTTAGAAAGAGAGGAAAAAAAAAGACCTGACCGCGTTCGCCCAGCCTCCCAACTTACTGTCACTTTTCTCACCGGCCGTCTTTCTCTCAGCGCTCTTTCTTTCTCCTTGGCAGAGCTATCTCCTTCCCTCGTTTTCCCTCACAACCCTCTCTCTCTCTCGCACACAAGAAGTTTAAGGTATTTTATTTTTCTTTTTTTAAAAAACTTAAATTGTTAGGGTTAGTCGAAATTAAGTTATAGATTTTTTTTTTCCTTTATTGTTTTTATTGCACTACATATAATAACTTTTTTCAATTGTGTTTTTCTATTTGTAATTATTAGAATTTTTCGAAAAGATTTGCTTTTTAATTCACATTTTGGTCTGTACGATTTAATTTTACTAGGTAGTTTGTTTTTACAGAGACGAATCAGACAAAAGCAACATGAAAATCCATTGTCTTAATAGTCTTTTACTTGATTTCTCAAAGAGGTTGCTTGATGTTGGTCTGTGCGATGAAGGTGGTGGCTGCTTTTCAGCTGGAAGTATTACAACAACTCTGTGACTTGTACCTAAAGTTACTTCTGAAGTACAGGTAAAGCTATTAATTATCATCACTCTCATAATCCAATACAATACTAATGGGGTTATATCATTGTGTCAAACTGTCAATGGACTATTGGACACAGACTTGTTTGTGTGTATATCATTTGAAACTCACTTTAAGGTTATTGGCGTCTACTGAATATTCATGACTGTTTACATAGATTACTGATAACAAAAGTTCATCCTGGATTTGTTTGATAATTCTCTCCTTTTCCCCATGTCTTGAACCTAACGTTTCATAAAAATGAAATTGATCGAGTTCTATAAATTATTTTATTTCAGCTAATCATTTGCTAGTTTAGTTGCTTGCAGGACTGTAGACATTAAAGCTAAATCATCGGAAGAACAGGACATAAGTGAACTCTCATTTATTGAGCTGAGAGATAAAATTCTAGCTCTTGATCCTCTTGACAAGGACTTAGTGGTAAAAGCCAATCAAGCAGAGGCAGACTTCTGGAGGAAATCAGAAGGATATAGAGTAGGTTGGAATGATGAGATTTTGGGGTTCGATTGTGGTGGTCAATTCAGAGACTTGCTTCCCTTCTGGAACTTTGGCAAAACCAAGCATGCAAGACCTGGAAGTCTTGCTTACTTGTAAGTTTTCTCCACCCCTAAATCTAAAATATATTTGATTTACTATTTCTTGTTGTTTTGTTTTTGACTAATTAGTTAGGTTATTTTTTGTTAAATTTGGTTTCGATTGTTTGTTGAGGTTTGGGGTATGTCGGGTTTTAATTTAATTTGGGGATTTTTCAATCAAAGGTCGGTTTCGATCTGCTTGGTTAAAGATTTTCAATTAATTTCAGTTTCGATTGTTTGATGAGGTTTTAGGTTATGTAGGCACTTATTTGACTTGATTGAGCGTGAAAATTAGTGTTTTTGGGATATGAGTTTGTATTGGTGATAACCACGCACAAACGAATACTGACAATGATTTTTCCTGCAAATAGAATTAATGATGATAAGTAATTTTGATTTTTTTGTGTACTGCTATTGTGTCTATTGTATTAGCTTGAGTAGATCATATTTTGATTGAATTGGAACCGGGGCAATTGTTTACAATCTCTGAGCTTGAGTGTGGTTGGTGGTGTGATGTTTGTCATTTTTATGGATTTATTTATCTTGTTAGAAGCTCAAAGTCATGAGCCTTTTAGAGGGTGAAGTACTTAAAATTGTACACGTAGAGGTATTTGTAGTTGTTTTAAGATTATTATTATCTTGTGAATTTGCAATGTACGTGTTTGATGTTTGGTTAACACCACATTGCTTTTTCTTTTTTCTTTTTTCTTTTTTTTTTTGTCCCCGCTAAATACACTACATTGCTTTGAGTTCACATTCTCACGTAAGGAAGTTGAATGGTTAATTTATATATATATATATATATATATATATATATATATATATATATATATATATATATATGTATTGGCATAGTTTATTTTAAGTTTTTTTGTACTAAGATTGTTAGGAGACTAAAAGTTGTCATTGTGACTTGATGTTGGTACGATATACACGTGTGCCCATGTAATGATACTATTATGTAAAGAACAATTTTACTGTTGCTTACCTCTTAGAAATTGTTTGTGGCCTACTCTCTTACAATAGCAGTTCCTTTTTCCTTCGAATGTGTCCCCTCTTCCATGCTTGCTCTACATTTTTGCTCCATTTCAGTTTCTCCACTTGAAGCTGAATTTGGATCCTAGACATTGGTATGAATTTCGATAAGTAATTTTGGTTTTTTTTTGTTTATTGTTATTGTGTCTTTAAAGTTAATGGTGATGGGAAGTGATATTTATATGTCAATAAAGTTTCAACTTTACTTAGGTTAAATTTTATTTGTGTAGTTTGATGCTTCCTTGATCACGATATGTGATTAGTAAAACGTTGGTTTGTGAGGTTTAATTCCTTCGATGCTTTTATGTACCTTTTCCCTAGAGCATAATTGTGTAATCGTTTGCTGCAATTTTAAATGGATTTTTTTTGGTGTTGCTAATTTTGACAGGTTGATTGGGGATCACCCAATACGGGTTTTTGTGTTATAGTTCCTGGTCAAGGGATTTGCTAAATCGGGCTATTGCACAAGGATTCTACAACTCTACTTGATCAAGTAAATTTTTCCTTCTGATATTCTGCCTTTGGATATAGTTTTTGCCAATTTGATTTTTTGCTAATGTTGAATCCAAGTAGTGCAATGCATGGGTAGTTGATATTGTCCCCTAGCCTACTAGACAAACTTGGCTATTGAGTTTTGAGATGGAATCAGTGCTAAAAGCTTACTTTTCTTGTTGGTTATAGTTTACTTACGAATAACTCATTTTTGCTTCCTATATTTTGGCATTTAGTGATAAAGAAATAGCTAATTTCCAGTCCCGCATTATGCTTTTAGAACCTTGTCGTCAAAGACCCTGTTTTTTGTAGTGGAACCAGGTCGAGAAGAAAAGCTTGAAGGAGGAAGATGAACTAGGTAAACTGCATCTCGGTCTGATTTCTCTCTCCTCTAATTTGCTTGAGCACAAATTCTAGTTGTTTTTCTTTTTTGATTTTTCAATTTGGGGATTACATGTTTTATATTCTTGAAACTCAATGCTTATTTTAAAGTATAGTAGCATGAATGTTTCTTGCTTTCATATTTTATTGATAAGTAGCTAGATTCCTGCTTGGTAGAAGTATGTTTAATAACCTTTTGATCTTTCCATTATGAAAAGTGTTTCTGAATCCTAGCATTTATGGTTTTCTTTTCAGCATGCCTGCTCTTGAAAAGGATCCTTGGATTGACTTAATCCAAGTTCACCTTCAGGAAATTTTCTACCTCAAATCTTGGGTGTGTAGTGAAGTTCTCTTAATATGGTAGAACCAGAGTTACTACTGGACTCTCTTGCTAACCGTATACTATTCTTATCAATTTTTTTTTCTTTACTTGTGCAATATACCGTACCCTTCTTGATTCACTTGCTCTTTAATTTTGTATAGTCATAGTGGAATGAGGATTTCGTGATGCGGATGCATGGATCGATTAATATATGAATAGATGGCAGTTAGATTTTTTGGCGGTGGAAGTGCCCATAACAAGCTAAGATATAGCTAGGATAGCGTTAGTATTATGTAATTTTTTTTTTTTTGTTTGCTTTATTGTGATTCTTTTGGTATTGAAATAACTTATTTTGTTGGGAGTCAAACTAGATGATGGATACTTGGTTTGATCAATGAAATCAATAGAAGTTAATTATTTTGAATGTCGTCTTTTTTTTTCCTGAGTGGATGTTTTGATAATGTGGATGTTGTGTATGTCATAAAGCAGGTCAATGAGATTTTGGTTATGACAAACAGGATGCAGGTTGAGAATCCAATATGATTGAATACAAAAATGAGAAATTTTTTTTAAAAAAAAGTGCATATTAATGTCGCTTTTGGGAAAGGCGACATAATATCTATTAAAAGTATAACAATTAACCACTCTTATGTGTCACTTTATTTTTCATATGAGTTACATAGAGTTGATTCTCAAAAGTGACACAATAAGTGGGGGCTCTTGTGTCGCTTTTGACGTACTTGTGTCACGCTCTAGTCCAAAAGTGACACAATTAATATACTTAATGTGTCGTTTTTTATGTATTTATGTCTCACTCTGGTCCAAAAGTGATACAACTAGTATACTTAATGTGTCGTTTTTGATGTATTTATGTCTCACTCTGGTCTAAAAGTGACACAACTAGTATACTTAATGTGTCACTTTTGACGAAATTATGTCCCACTCTGGTCCAAAAAGAATACAACTAGTATAACTTTTGACAAGTCCTGTGTCATGCACTCTTTTAAAAGTGACACAAGAGCCTATTCTTAAGTGTCATTTTATTAACAAAAAATGACACATTTAATAAGGCTTTTATGTCACTTTTGGTTGAACTTTATGTGTCAGGGGCTGTTAGTTTACTTCAGAATTAATTTCAAAAGTGACACAAGTGACTTCTTGTGTCACTTAAAAAGTGACACAAAAAACCTTTCCTTTAGTAGTATTGGGACATTTGCTCTTTATTTGGTCCTTCTGACATTTGTGCATTGAAGAGGAGATTTGTTATTCAGTTGATCGGTTCAGATTTGTGAAATCTTCACCGAGGTGGAAATTTTTTTATTCAGGGCATATGGTTGGGGACATTGGTTCTGAATTTGGTAAAGTCCAAATTCACAATTGGAAACAAGCACAAGCCGCTTGTTTATTTCGATATAGGAAACTAACTCCTAATTGGTTCCCATCACACACGGTTATACTTCTAACGTAACTTAGTTTTTTAGAAACCAATTAGAATACCAATTTGATACCCACGACCCCTATAAGTACGAGACCGGTTTGTGGGATTTATTAAGCTCAAATTAGATATGCTCAAATTTGTAAGCTAGGAGTTCTACACTAGTTTAGTTTATGAGACTTGTGAGTTTCATTTTTTGTGAGAGATATTTGTGAATTCTCTAGGATTCGTCTTTGAGTGATTGTACTCTATTTGTTTTTCTCTTGATTAGTAAAGTTCTCTTCTTTTGTTTGGTGGATTAGGCTAACGCCAAACCACGTAAGTTAAATCTCGTCTCCATTTCTATTGGTTATTCGTTTTGCATTGGTAAGTATTTTTTTGATTAATTTGTTTTTGCCAATTCCATCACCACATTCAATCTTCTTTGTTCCAATTGGCACGTTTCCGCATTCGTTTCCATCACCACATTCAATATAATTTGCTGCCCGATTGCCTTCAATTCTCTGAAGATATGAGTAACTTCCAATGTAGAGAAAGACATCATGTGTTCTTTTATTGCTTGCCTAATATTCAAGTAGAGGTGCAAATAGATAGGTTTGGATTCAGATATGCCTGTATCCGACGGATATTAAAAATTCTATCCAAATCCGATTTCGGATAATATCCGATCAAAAAATTAATATTAATTAAAAATTTATTTGCCTTGAATAATTCATTTTACCATTATGAAAACTATTATATATTTGTCATTTTTTATTATTTTTTTGTTATTATAGTTTTATATTATTAGTTTATGATTTTATATAATATTTTATATACTAAATAATTAATAAATTAATCTTTAGATATATATTATAGCTATACCCTCTTGGCTCTATTTTTCAAGGCTTCACAGAGTCTCCAACTTTTTCTAAACTCTAATACTAATTACGAAAAAAAAAAAAATCCAAATCTTTATATATATATTATAGTTATACCATCACCAATCTATTTTTTGGAGCACTCTAGAGCCTCCAGTTTTTTCTAAACTCTATTACTAATTATGAAAAAGTAGGATATAAATAAATAAACAATTTCATCTAGAGTTTCACAGAGTGTCCAATTTTTCCTAAACAGAGACTCCAGTTTTTTCTAAACTCTATTACTAATTATGAAAAAGTAGGATATAAATAAATAAACAATTTCATCTAGAGTTTCACAGAGTGTCCAACTTTTCCTAAACAATATAGCTAATTACCGGGAGAAAAAACTAAATTGCAAAAAACAATATTTTCAACCAAAAACGATTTTCCTAAAACCCTTACGCCACAAAGAATAGTTTCCACACTAATCTTAGGCGAAGTTTAACATAACAAAGTTTCTTTCTAGAAAATGATAATGAAACTATATAAGAACAAAGGAAAAAATGAATTGAATTGCTTGAACATTTACTTTATTCATTTGTTAACCACACATGTGACTGGGAAAAATGAGAAAAAAACAAACTAATCATAAAATAAGTAATAGTGTACGCCAAAAACAAATAAAATTGTATTGTATGCACTATATATATGGGCATAACAAATAAAGTTGAATCAATCTGAAGTGTAAAATTTAGTCATAGTTAAGGATTTCAAAAACCACAGGCCATAATAATTAATTACGACATATTCTAATTAAATTTATGAATTTTATCATTTTCAATTTTAACAGAATAACGAGATTCAGTTAAAACAGACGTTGGCTTAAATAAATTATATACCAAACCAAACCAAAACAAATTACATGTGGAAAATTAAATTATACAAAAAATAACATCACAAAATATATAATAGCAATTAGAAAAAAAAAAAAACCAATAATAACAAATATTTTCAAATATATATAATACTGCATGAAACTAACATCAAATAACATAAAACTAGATGCAAATGCATCAAACTAACCTCAAATAATATTTAACGGAAAATCAGAAATTGGATGCACATGCAAGCAATAAACTAATAAACTAATCTTAAAAATTAATTAATGTACAATCAGAATATTGATACAATTGCATTAAACTAACCTCAAAGAATAATTAACAGAAAATCAAAACTTAGATGCAAATACATCAAACTAACACCAACAAATAATTGTCGAGAAATCGGAAACTAGATGCAAATGCATTAAACTAACCCTTAGAGATTAAATTACCGGAAAATCGAAAACTGGATACAACTGTATTGAACTAACCTAAAAAAAATAATTAAATTGCAAAAAACAATATTTTCAACCAAAAATGATTTTCCTAAAACCCTTACGCCACAAAGAATAGTTTCCACACTAATCTCAGGTCAAGTTTAACATAACAAAGTTTCTTTCTAGAAAATGATAATGAAACTATGAAAGAACAAAGGAAAAAATGAATTGAATTGCTTGAAGATTTACTTTATGCATTTGTTAACCACACATGTGACTGGAGAAAAAAAAAAAAAAAAAGTAAATTAATCATAAAATAAGTAATAGTGTACACCAAAAACAAATAAAATTGTATTGTATGCACTATATATATGGGCCTAACAAATAAAGTTGAATCAATTTGAGGTGTAAAATTTAGTCATAGTTAAAGATTTCAAAAACCACAGGCCACAATAATTACGACATATTCTAATTAAATTTATGAATTTTATAATTTTCAATTTTAACGGAATAACGAGATTTAGTTAAAACGGACGTTGGCTTAAATAAATTATATAACTATTGATTTAGTTAAAGTAGACGTTGGGATTAAATAAATTATATACCAAACCAAACCAAAACAAATTACATGTGGAAAATTAAATTATACAAAAACTAACATCACAAAATATATAATACCAACTGGAACCCCCCCTCCCCAATAATAACAAATATTTTCAAATATATATAATACTGGATGAAACTAACATCAAAGAACAATTAATGAGAAACAGAAAACTAGATGCAAATGCATCGAACTAACCTCAAATAATATTTAACGGGAAATCGGAAGTTGGATGCACATGCAAGCATTAAACTAATCTTAAAAATTAATTAATGGACAATCAGAATATTGATACAACTGCATTAAACTAACCTCAAAAAATGATTAACGGGAAATCAAAACTTGAATGCAAATATATCAAACTAACACCAACAAATAATTGTCGGGAAATCAGAAACTGGATGCAAATGCATTGAACTAACCCTCAAAGATTAAATTATCGGAAAATCAGAAACTGGATGTAATTGTATTGAACTAACCTAAAAAAAATAACTATAAATTGGAAACAGGATGCAAATGCGTGAAACTAATCTTTACAAATAATTAACGGGAAATCGAAAACCAGATGCAACTACACTAAACTAATTTCAAAAAATAAATTTAATGCAAATGCATTGAACTAACCTCAAGAAATAATTAATGAAAAATCAGAAATTGGATGCAAATTCATTGAACTAACCTCAAATAATAATTAACTTGAAATCAGAAACTAGATGCAAATACAACCTCATGAATAATAAAGCGAGAAATTGGAACCGGCCGGATGCAAATGTATTAAACTAATCTCAAAAATGATTAATGGAAATCGAAACTGGATGCAAATGCATTTGAGCTCGAGAAGAATAATTAGCAGGAAATTGGAAATTGGATGCAAATGCATTAAACTACAGCAAAAAATAATTAACAAAAAATCAGAAACTGGATGCAAATGCATTGAACTAACCTCAAAATATAAATAACAGAAAATCAGAAACTGGATGTAAATTCATTGAACTAACCTCAAAATATAATTGTGTTATATGTTGTGAAAATGTCTCGATAAGTATAGTTTTGCATTTAAAACGGTGTTTATCTTATCTTTTTTCGTATAATTGGGAACACCTTGCTATTCAAGTAGCTTCAATATGAACTTCATCTTATTAGACAATTTCACAAAACTCCAATCAAACTTCTATTATTAAACAACAAATGAAGTTAAAAAGTTTTATCAATGGTGAGTTATTTTTTTTTAATAGAGAGTGCGTGAGGTTTTCATGTTATAAGAAATTTGGATGAGTGAGCAATATAATATCTATATATAATAGTTATGCATATATAGTTGCATATATTTTTCAGAATAATTAATATGATAGGACCCGTTCGTAGATAATCTTTGAAGATCCCACATAGTGAGTCAGGTATATAATTTAAAGAATAATTAACGGGAAATCGAGAACTGGATAATCTTTGATGATCCAATATAGTAAATCAAGCATAATTTATTTTTATGTCATGCTTGCAAGGACAGTACAGATGAATAAGTAGAAAATTGGTATTACACACCACATTGGATAATTAAAAGGAAATCAAAAACTGGATTCAAATACATTGAACTGAGCTCAAAGAGTAATTAACGAGAAATCGAAAACTTTATACAAATGCAATAAACTAAACTCAAAAAGTAATTAACTATAAATCGAAAACTTGATGCAACTGTATTAAACTAATGTCAGAGAATAACTAATGGAAAATTATAAATTGGATGCAAATCCTTGAAAAATATTTAACGGTAAATCGGAAACGGTATGCAAAAAAATGCATAAACAAACCTCAAATAATAATTAACGATGAATAAAAAATTGGATGCAAATGCATTGAACTAACCTCAAAATATAATTAACATGAAATCAAAAACCAAATACAACTGCATTGAACTAACCTCATAGAATAATTGATGGGAAATCAGAAACTACATGCAAATGCATTAAAATAACATCAAAGAATAGTTAACGGAAAATCAGAAATCGGATGAAATTGCATCAAACTAATTAAAACCTCAAAGCATAAATAATCATAAATCATAAACTAGATGCAGATGTATTGAACTAACCTCAAAGAGTTATTAATGAAAAATCGAAAACTAGATGCAAATATAATGAACTAATCTAAAGACTAATTAACAAATATAGAAACATCGAAAAATGGATGCAAATGCACTGAACTAACCTCAATGAATAATTAACGGGAAATCATAAATTTGATGCAACTGCATTGAACAAACCTTAAAAAATAATTAACGGGAAATCGAAAACTTGCTACAAATGCATTAAACTAACCTCAAAAAACAATTAATGGAAAATCAGAAATTGGATGCAACTGCATTGAACTAACCTCAAAGAATAATTAACGGAAAATCGAAAACTGGATGTAACTGCATTAAACTAAAATCATATATTAACTAACAGGCTGGAAAATCAGAAATTGGATGCAATATCCTTGATGAATATTTAATGAAAAATCAGAAACTGGATACAAATGTATTTAAATAACCTTAAAGAATAGTTAACTAGAAATATGAAACCGGATGTAACTACATTGAACTACCCTCAAAGCATAAATAACCGGAAATTGATTGGAAGCTAGATGCGAACTAACTTCGAAAAATAATTAACGGGAAATCAGAAACTGGATGTAGATGTATTAAACTAACCTCAAAGAGTAATTAATGGAAAATTGGAACCTTGATGCAAATGCAATTAACTAATCTCAAAGAGTAATTAACGAAACATTGAAAACTAGATAAAACTGCACTGAATTAACTTTAATGAATAACTAACGGGAAATCGTAAACTTGGTGCAACTGCACTGAACTAACCTCAAATAATAATTAACGAAAAATCAGAAACTTGATACAACTACATTGAATTAACCTAAAAAAATAATTAATGGGAAATCAGAAACTAGATCCAACTACATACATTGAACTAGCCTCAATTAACGTAAAATTTGAAACTTGATGCAAATGCATTAAACTAACCTCGAAATATAGTTGTATTATATATAGGGAGAATATAATATCTCGACAAGTATAGTTTTGCATTTTAAGTAGTGTTTATTATAATTATTTTATTATGATTGGGAATGCCTTGCTATTTAAGTAGCTTTAATATCATCTTCGCCACATTGAGCATTCTCACAAAATTTCAATCAAATTTCTATTATTAAATATAACAACAAAAATAAATTGATGGGTTTTACCCAGATTTGGTGTTTTCTTTTGATAGAGAGTGGTGCAAGAAATTTAAACAAGTGATTAATATAATTTTCATATCTCATAACTATGAATATAGTTACTAATATTTTTTAGAATAATTTAATATAATGACACCCGTCGACACCCGTCTGTAGGACGGGTTCGAAAGTTAGTTGTATATAATAACTCTATTAGTTTTAGTTTTTTAAATCGGATTGGATATTATCGGATGCGGATATAGCAGTATCCGAAACCAGTTCGAACATAAAAAATTATCCAAATCCGAATCCAATATCCAAAATTTTCAGATAATATCTGATATTTCGAATACGAATTCGAATATTTGGATATCCACTTGCACCCCTACATTCAAGCAATACCACATAGTGGGATCAGTCTCATTTACAATGTTGACTGTTGTTGTTGTTGTTTTTTTTTTTTTTTTTTTTTTTTTTTTTTTTGTGATAAGTGAGCTTGAAATTTTATTCAAGTAAAAATTAAAAGTTACAGGAGAAGTAGAGCATGGAAAGAGAAAATAAAATAAAAAAATAGGAAAACCTATGTAGAGGAGATTGCATCATCGTAATGGATATAACTTCCCTACTAGGTAGATCCTCCATACCATTACCAATCATGTGCACTATTTCTAGTTCACAAACCTAAGAGAATAAAATGCTAAGTGAGGAGTTCCCACTTGAACGTCCAAGCGGGTCTACCCTTAAAAAGATAGGTCTCAATAGACGGCATTGTGATGGCTTTGTTGGCCGCAAAGTCAGCCGCGAAATTGGCTTCTCTCCATGTGGCGAAGATACAATGTTGGCCTGCACTTTCTCAATCAAAATTGACATGTAAGAAGAGAAATCCCATCCATGCCATTGGAATAGCAAAGTTATTCCTGGTCATTTATGTTTTTTGCTTCTTAATTCTACCATTTTCACAAAAGCTAGGGAAGAACTTGCTTGGTCTTCATAGATCGAGTTGAATGGTAGGTGGAGTCAGTGTACTATATAGTATATATACGTTGTTGAACTTTGAAAATTCCGCTCTAGCTTTAGACACATTTTCTTCGCCGGTATTTGTTAATGTCACATACTCACATGTGTACGTATCCTTAACACTAGTGGCGGAGCCACGTTGAAGTGACCTGGGGCACGTGCCTCAGGTGAAATTTCTCAACGTTATACTTTGTTACGATCAAACACCACTATACTGTATATTATAATTCCGACAATCAGTGTCTGAAAGATAAAGGTCCAAGACTCCTGATGTTTTATGATGCCTTTGTGGATACCATGTTACTAACTAGATCCACTGGTGTTTACATTTCATTGAGTTACTAAGTTACTAATTAGGCCTGTTGTTGGTTACTGTTGTTTTTGGACCGCACTTAGATAGTGCTGTCAATGGATCGGTTTGGGTTGGGTGATGGAAAATCGGAACCGGAACTGATAAAATAATTAGGTACGCGAAACTGAACCGAACCGATAATATTATATTTCATCTGAAACCAAATCAAACCGATAAGATATATTACAAACCGAACCTGAACCGATTCAAACCAAAAACTATAAAATCAATTAAATCTTAAATCAAATCGATTAATTTTAGCCACACAATTGATAAAATTTATACAAAATTAATTATAAATATTACTAAAATGTCATTTTATCGGTTCGGGTTCATATCGGTTTGGTGGAGGGCAAACCCAAAATCAAACTAATATCGGTTCGGTTCAGTAGAGTACGTACAAATCAAATTACCAAAACCCAAACTATATACTTTTTATCGGTTTGGTTCGGGTCAATTATTGGGTTATTGAAACCCATTGACCGCCCTACATGTACAAATGTACCCAAGCAAGAAGAAAAAAACAAATAATTGGGAATTCTTATATCATTTTCAACTTAAACAAGACAAAAAGACTTCATAATTTGAACATTTTTTCACTAGATTGCGAGCTTTGTGTTTATTGTTTTTGTATACAAAATTATGTGTTTATTATTTGGTAACGCAAACGTGCTAGTTTAGGAATGTAATTGTTTCTACAAAAAAAAAAAAAAAGGATCGATGTAATTGTTAATAACTACTATTTTTTTGCATGCGTAAATTAAGTAAATTATATACGATAGAGTGGTTAGTCAATAATGGTTATTGGAAAAAAAAATAGTGGTGGGTGGTTCTTCGAAGTTCCCCACGTTGGCGGGACGCAGGATTCTGCACAAGGAGGGGCTCTACTAGTTTTAATTGGTCACTACTACTTGGTTTTTGACTTTTAGGGTATAATTTATGGAATATAATAGTGATAACTATATATATATATTTTTCCGCCCATGTCCACGTAGAAAGAAAACCTGGCCCCGCCACTGCCTAACAGTATAGACTTATAGCTTCTTCAGTCTCTATATAAACTGCCTAGACGTAATTTACTCCATGCCCAATTCCCATAATCTTAAGGTGACAAACATGGACTTCACCATGCTCATCCAATGGCTACTCACTTCCTTGGCCACTCTTGTTGCATTTGTTCTAATCTGGTATAGTGCAACAAGCTCTAGTACTAGGAAAATAAACAAAACAGCACCGGTAGCTGCTGGTGCTTTGCCAATTGTAGGACACTTACATATGCTAATGGGACGAGAACTGCCGCATCAATTGCTTTCAAATATGGCCGACAAATATGGTCCTGCCTTCATGATGAAGTACGGTTCACAACCTGCACTTGTGGTGAGCAGTTTGAAGCTTGCTAAGGAGTGTTTTGTTCACAACGATAGAGCTGTTTTTAAGCGTCCAAGAAGCAAAGCACTTAAAAACTTGACCTATGATCAAGCTTCTTTTGGTTTTGCTCCATATGGACCACTTTGGGTGGAGATGCGAAAGGTTGCTAAAACCAATCTCCTCTCTAACCAAAGGCTTCAAATGCAAAGACATGTAAGAGCCTCAGAAGTCGACGCTTTCATCAAAGAGCTTTACGATCTATGGTCTTCCAACTCCAACAACAATAAAGGTGCACCACTTTTGGTTGAAATGAATAAATGGTTTGAAGAACTGGCACTTAACGTAGTGACCAGGATGGTGAGTGGAAAAAGACACATTGGCTCCAAGGCAAGGCGTAGTGAAGATAGCGAATCCATGCATTATAAGAAAGTTGTAGTTGATGCTACACTTTTAACTGCAAAGCTTGTCGTGTCAGATTTCTTTCCTTCTCTTGGATTGGTGGACTACTTGCAAGGTGACGAGAGCTCCATAAAGGGAACAAGCAAGGAACTGGACGCGATCCTTGCCACTTGGGTGGAAGAGCATCGCCATAAGAAGGTTTCAGGCTCAGAGGATGATGAGCAAGACTTCATCGATCTCACTTTGTCCATGATTGATCAAACTCAGCACCAAGGTGCAGATGTCGACACCTTCATCAAGTCGATGTGTGTGGTACGTATATTATCTAATTACTATCATTTTTTTTACCAATTTTAATGAATTAATTATTACTAACTGATAACCAAAGGAAAGGAAGGTCTTTGAATATATTAATCAATACCCTAAACATGCAATTCATGGTGTGGAGTGCAGAACCAACCGTTCCCAGGTTATAAAACGGTACCGTCAAAAATTTGCAATACATGTTTTAAATGTTTGGTTGTAAAAATCTGGAAGTCAAAAATTCGTAATATTATATTATTAAATATTAATAATAGTTGTCATTCTTTACAACATAACAAACATATCTAAACAATTTAGCTACAAAAACATTGAAACCAATTGAATGGTTCACATAGGTACCTTTATTGATTTGTTCTTTAATTGAAATTACCGTTCAAATTTCAAAATACACACACCATGACATGACAATTTAAATATTACCCCAAAAATATAAAAACAAAATTTTTGGATTAATTTATCACTAAAAATATAAGAATTGGAGACTTAAACTAAGAGTGAGGACATAAAGTACATAAAAAATAACAAAATCACAATTGAATTTTCTTTTTTCTTTTTCTTTTTTTTTTAAGTCGAATTTTTAAAAAATTCACCAAAATCCGTATTATAGGTTTCAAGACAAAAAAATCCCAAATTATTTCAAAATTTCTAAACACAGAATAATTAGTCGAATTGCTAACAAGGCTTCCAAATAGGACAATTGTATAGATCTCCTAATTCCACGGCCACGCAACGTCCCTTTCCCATACTAATGTCACGCAACGTCCCAATATTTCCATTTCCCGCCCATAGTGTCGTCACGCAAGACTTTAGAAAGTGATGTGAATCCTCTAGTTTACTCTTCACCATTTCCACATAGACACGGATGAGTTGAGTTAGTCAAGAAATTAATCACAGTTTAATCACAAAAATATCTGAAGAATAACTTTATCCTATCCCATCCAAAAAAACCACAACTTTCAATCTTCCAACTCCTTACCAAGGACAAATAAAATAATTCTTCGAAGTCAAAAGTCAAAATCATGATGGAATTTTTCTATTTTATTTTTTTTCTATTTCTTCGTCACCACGACTTGATCCCGTTACCAACTAGTCGACAGTCAACCACACTACTTGAACACGTGCTGCTCTGTATCTTTCAGCAAAATTGTGTAGTTTTGACAAAAATTTCCATTTTATGGCGTAGTCATTACAAAAACAATTAAGTATTTGGAAATACACAAAACATACCAACCATGCATTCCTGTGATTGAACTGATGCAAACCAATTTTGTGTTTATAGGGTATGATCTTTGGTGGGAGTGATAGCACATCAGTGGCCTTAACATGGGCCCTTTCCATACTGATGAATAATCGTCCTGTTTTGAGGAAAGCCCGAGAAGAAATTGATCGACAAGTAGGTACAGATAGGAAAGTGAACGATTTGGATGTCCTCAAATTGGATCATCTCAAGGCCATCATAAAGGAATCAATGCGAATATGCCTAGTCGGGCCACTTCTTGAACGCGTGACCGTGGAGGATTGTGAGATAGGCGGGTATCATCTCAAAACAGGCTCGCGCGTAATAGTGAACATTTGGAAAATGCAACATGACCCAAACTTATGGCCTGATCCTTTTGAATTTCGTCCGGAGAGATTCCTCACTACAAACGCAAATGTGGAACTTAGGGGCCAGCATTACGAACTCCTTCCATTTGGAGCTGGTAGTCGAATTTGTCCTGGAATTACATTTGCCCTCGAACTCATTCAATTAACACTTGCTCGTCTAATTCATGGATTTGAACTGGGAACTCCAATGGATGCAGACGTCGACATGACAGAAACATCAAGTGTTACCAATTACAGGGCAACACCTCTTGAAATCCTACTGACACCACGCCTCGATCCAAAGCTTTATGATTATTAGTACACGGTCCTAAATTGAATTCCTCCTTGTGATTAGTAGTCACTCAGCCTACAAATAAAGTTGCTCTTATATTCTCGAAACCAATGGAGTGAAGCATATAGCATATAGCTTAACTTCTGTAAGGAATATAAATGTAGACGGATACAAACGGAAACGATTGTATGACACGTTATGTCTGTTCACTGTAGAAATACCGATTATAAATAATTTCAAAAATAAAATTTTGTTGATCCTAAACACATTTGATTATCAAGGAAGCTTCAGCACCAGTTTTAACTTCAGAATTTCGTTTTGTTATAAACTTATTATCCGCGTCTAGTAAAATCTACTTGGTTCAATAGTATTCAGCGTGTTCTTGAAGAACTTTACCAAAGTATCAGTCTATGTATATATTTCTTGAATTGGGGCAACAAACTTTCTCTTTATAATTAGGATGACTCGAGTGATCGAGTCGAAGACATCCAGAATGGATGCTGAGATGGACATGTCTGAAACTCCAGGAACTACAACCTACAAAGCGACACCATCCCGAATCCTATAAATAAGGGCGCGGTATTGGCACCCCATAAATGGGACTAGTACCCCTTTGACAAAAAATAAAACAATAATGGTTATCCATTATATGTCCTTTTACACCCTCACATGCCCATAGTTCTACGGCAGGCAGTTGCTGCGAGATCTCACAATCCACGGCAGGCAGTTGCCGCGAGATCGCACAATTCACGGCGGGTTGCCGCGAGATCCCATATCCCACTTGTCACAGCCCGAATTTCTAAACAATTAAAAAAATGAATATTTGAAATATAAATATCTCAAACATCACTCGGTTCAATTGTCTAAAAACCCAGGCTATGACGGAGTGGATACAACACATGTCAAAACCTAAAACCCACATCATAAAAAATCTTAACAACAAAAATAATCTCCAAAATTCTCTTTATTACTTTATAACAAGTCTATCTTCCGTTCAAAAATCATCATATAAAACTCTAAGAATAACAGGTCTTCAACATTGTATTTTCATGTCAGATGAAAAGAAAACTACGTTATTACATACTTCCAAAAGATCAGACCTAATAAAATAATCTCCCGGACTGCTCCAGGCAAGAATCCAAATCACGCCCGGTTCCATCGCCTTCCACCTATGTTCCCAAGAACACACCCACACGCCAAAACAAAGTAAACATGGGTTAGCAAAATGGAATTTGCTGATATGAGTAGACTAACCACATATAAACATTATCATACTTTAATTATCCAAACAAACACGTTATATTTTCCCATAACTTAATCATTCTCAGCTTGGAAGACAGGTAGTTCCGTCTTTTCAACCGGCATAGTTTCTTCCCAAACAAAACTTCCATTATATTAACTCATTCTAATAACTCGTTTTAATATCTAAATCATTTAATTAAAACTTACCGATATCCACTGCTGTATAAGGGTAGGACCGCGTCCCTGCACAAAATGTTATTAAGTCCTACCCTTCTGCAAAAGAAAGTTAAAACTTCTATATAACATATGTAGATATCCTATAGGTATTCAAAAGTAAACTCAAACACTCGCATAATCAAATAATACAACTAACCCGCAAGGCGAATACCTTAGTTCCTCTCTATGGCAGTCCAAAGAAAATGGTCATTCATGGCACATTCAATGAATACCCATAGATAACGCTAACGGGCCATTTATGGCACATTCAATAAATGCCCACCTAACATATGACATCAACAGTCATAAAACTCAATTCCAAAACTTGAGGCGTGGAGAGTTCTAAAAGAGTACGGTAAATTGTTTACGCATTATTGAACTTTATTGTATATATCATTTCAGAGAACGAAAGAGTATCTTGATTCATGTATTTTTGGTTTACGCGTTATTAATTAGATTGATGTCTAAGTGTCATAACGTTGTGTATAAAACTGAAATACCACATAGCAGTTAATACACATACACACGTATATATAGAAAGGTCTTAGCCTAAAGTCAAGCATGCTAATAGCCCTAAACCTATCCTAATAGCCCAAATCATAATCCGAGTTAAAAGGTCAAATTGGGTCTACTGGTCAAAGTCAACCCTAGTCAAAAGTCAAAGTCAACCCTGGTCAAAGTCAAAGTCGACCTGCCAAGGGTCAACAGCAGTCAACCAACCCCAAACTCCTCTAACCCAAAAGCCCAAAGTCAAAGGCCCAAAGTCTAATACAAAAATCCAAATTTGAAAATCTAAACTAAAACCCATAAGCCCACCCACGATTGGGCCCAAGCCCAAATCGAGATTTACTGTTCATCTTCCTTCCTCACCAAAACCTCCACCAGCTCTAGCCACCACCGGCCATCACTCAAGATGAGTTGGTTCTACCCAACCCACACTAGAAATGGTTCGGCCCAAGCCCAACATCAAAAATGAATTTTATTTGGCATCTTCTTCCCTCGCTCCTCCAAGCCACCACCACCACAACAGCCACCACCGGCCACCTATAACCAAAATGAACCCAGCGGTTTTCATCCCCACGAAAAACCCCACCTACCTATACCATCAATTCATGATTCCATCATACTGTAAAAATCCAAATTCGACGCCATTAACAACCTTTGGAGCTTCGACAGCTCCTCTACAACTCCCAAACACCACCGAAACCACCAACCTATCAGTCACCATTTCCAATTCAAACAACAACCCATATCAACCCGACATACATCAACACTTCAACCCAAAACCCAATAAAAATCGGCTTACCCAAACTCAACAATTCCAACAGTAACAAGCTTATCTCAAACGTATATAAATAATCAAATTTGATTCAAAATCATCTTTTTATTCCATAGGTTTGTTTACACAGTACCCAGACTAAGTCGATCACAGTACTGCAGACTAAGTCGAACAATATGTAGAATAAACAGTATGTAGAATAACACTGAAGAATAAATGAACAGAAAATAATTAGCAGATTAGCAGATATCAAACATTAAAGTTTTTAAACAGACTTAAAAATATTGGTTCAGTGAAAGATAAAAATATCTACTCACTGTTTATAAACCGAACAGCGAGAAAAACCCGAAATACTGAAGTCGACTGCTGCGCGAAAGGACGATCTTCCTCGTTCAAAACCCTTTCTTCTTTCAGAAAAATCTCTTTTTTCTGTATAAAACTCTCGCTGTGTTTTTCCCCAAAAACTCTACGTGAGAAAACTTCCCGAAAAACAAGGACAACTCTTATCTATTACATGGAACCAGAAACTTTAATAAAAACATGGATTCTTATTTGTGGGCGACCAGTAGAGACTTAACTTAGTTTGCTTCATGATCCTGTGGTCCTTGTTAGTTCCTTTTTTAGAAAAAAAAAGTAGGAATCGATAGTTTTTATCCTTCTCTTCCTCTTTTCTTTCCTATTTCGGTAAAATCCTGCTCTGGTTTACAGAGTTAGTTCGAGTAGGAAAGGTAGTTTCTTCTTGGCTTGTTTTGTTATTAGGCTTTTCGGGGGTTTCCTTATGGCTGATCTCGGGTCGGTTGTTGATGGTCCTTCGGACATGGGAGGACAGGGCTCCTGGAGAGCTTTGTTCTCATCTGGTACAAGTTCACGAAATACTTCTCTGAGAAGGTATGAGACTCATCAGTGGATGGAATAGCGAAGTTCCAACAAACATAGTAGAGCAAAGGTGTCTCTTTGTGGAGTGAATATGTGGTTGGGTTTTTGTAGAAAAACGGCTACCTTTCCCAATGGTTAAGGCGGCTCGGCTCGACAATGGAAGGTTAAAGGCGTTACTCAATATCCACGGATCGTGAGCTCTTCTACTTCAAGTTTAATCGGGAAGAAGACAGAAAACAGGTTTGGGAGCCGGACCGATATTTATAGCAGGCAAGCTATTTGTGATTCGTCAATGGTCTCGTGAAGTCGAAGCTCAAAAGACCAAGATAACGAGTATCCCAATTTGGGTAAAACTTATAGATCTGCCTAAAGAATTGTGGACAGCTGAAGGGTTGGGATATATAGCTAGCTTAATTGGGGAACCCTTGCGAACTGATGAGGCCACCATTGAAAGAACTAGGTTGATGTTTGCAAAGATCTGTGTTGTGGTTCCTATAGACTATGAATATAAGAGCTCGATTCAAGTGAAAATGGGAGATGAAAAAGTAGACATAAAACTTGAATATCCCTGGGTACCTCTGTCATGCTTGATAAGCACCCAAAAGTGTATTATGAAACCCCATTGAGACATATAAATTTGGTTCATTATGTGTTTAATAATCATGAAATAAATATGTTTTCATACTTTTGCATGTATTTGCAGTAAACATGGAAATATTGGTTAAACTCGCAATAAAGCCACGAGGAACGGTATATATGAATTCTCCCAAATCCACGTAGAAGCATCAAACTTCCAAAGCTCCTACCTCTCGAACCGGGACTCGAATCGACAAGAGAGTCGCTCGGACAATCGTAGGCGATGAACTCGCGATAGGCGGGAAGTTGTAAAAGCGCCCAAAATACCGGATTGCCGATGACTGCACATGGACCCACTATCACGGGGCCACAAGATTGGATGAGTCATCAATCATGGAGCATGTCAAGACAAAGATAACAAATTATTGGTGCAAAGTTGACACCTTGCATGTAATAAATTAGATTAGGTGTTAATAGTGAAAAAAGGCAAGGTGTCACTTTGTTTTAATGTGGTAGATAAAATGAATCAATGTGGTTTGATAATTCACGTGGGAGAAAATGAGATTTCTCTCAAATGGAGAAGAAATTAGACAAATGTGGGGACACTCCAATTACTCCCTTGACTTATTTTCCTCACATGACATTATTTTAGTTCCTTAGTGAAAATGAGAAGGAAGTTTTGATTTTATTGAAAAGCTTGTAATAGTTTTAATGGAGGAACACTTGTTCTTCTAAGAAATAATAGAAGTGAGTTTGGTTGTGGATTTTCTTCTCTCTCTCTCTCTCTCTCTCTCTCTCTCTCTCTCTCTCTCTCTCTCTCTCTCTCTTTTGAGTTTTTATAAGTTCGTTGTCCCAAGGATCATGAGCTAACTTCCCTTTGGGGAGTTAATCCAACTCATGTGAGGGAAAAACATTGGTTGTGAGTTTGGTAGGTTTTTAGGATGAACAACTAACACTACATCCTATCCCAAAATGATAGTTGGTGTAGTGTCTAGTTAGGAATCAAACAATGAGCTTAGAGATAAGTCATTGTTTGGTTTCACTTGCTAGCATGTATGAGCTCTTAAGTGAGCCATGCATGCTAGGGATCAATTCTATTTTTCCATTAGGGACTTGTCTATGAGTCTAGGAAGAATCAAAACCCTTTTCAAATAAACAACTAATGATAGTTTCACATGAGGAGGATTAACTCTCTACCTTTCTTTTTAGTAATTTGTATTTTGTTTAAGTGCATGATTTCAAACTTAAATGTTTTGCTTTAATGTTTGTTAGGAAGAAACCTAGTATTATAACCTTACTCCTTAGTTCCCTTATTGTAACATCCAATTTGTAGTTGTTCTATACTTTAGGTAGTTCGAATCCTTATTCTAACTCTACTCAACGAAGATCGTGAGTAAAGGTACTTTGAGTGCTTTTACATCAAACTTAGAGAGTTCAAATCTCTAAGTAGTGTTCTCAAGCATATATCAAATGTTTCTTTGCTGTTCTAAAGCCATAGAACTTGTGCTAAAGATCGAAAGTTGCATCAAGGGGAACCCCATTCTCTTTCTTCCTTTTACGTTTCATTTTGCGTTACACGTTTTTGTTTTTTTTAAGTATTTTTGCCTCGTAAACAACCTGTTCGCTAAAAAAAATTTCGTTCCACTGCCAGGTTCCAAAAGTTAGGACTGGGAAACATCATTGCAGCAAATTATAAGACTTCTGTGAAAATTCGAAGTCATTAGAAAAAAAAAAAGACAGCGTATTTGGGTGGAGTCGGCGTGGCGAAGTGGGACCAGATCCTCGGGTGAATTTCTTCTGTTATTGCTCATTTTCAGCCACCAGCATCTCCTGATCCACCTTAATCCATTTCCAGGCCTAAATATTTGGTCCAGTACCGGAAAAATTCGATAATCCTTTGGGATTAATCGCGTCGACGAATCGAAACGTCTGTTTCATATCTTTTGGCTTAAAACGCGGGAAAGCTTCTGAGTTCCAATTTTCAGTATTATTGTAATTTATTTATATTATTATTATTATGTTTTTCTGCATGTATGCCATGTATATAGTATTAGAAAAAATTTATGGATTATTATTTACGTTTTAGCTTAGAATTATGCATAAATCAAATTCGTATACCGGTAAATATTTATATACGATTACACGGACATGAATTGCATATGAATGTATATTTACATATTAATGGTATTGTATTGCATGGGTATATGTCTTTCACATTATAAATGTTGCTTGTTAAATGTTTGATATTTCTCTCATTATCATTATTAACGGTATTGTCTAATATGTCGATTTTGTCAAGAAAGAGGAGAACATTCCAACGAGGGTTAAAATCTTAGTTGGGTAAGTTGTTTCTAAACCCTACGGGGGTAAAATTTTGCTCTCTATAGGACATTAGCAATCTCAATGAGTATTGTCGAAATCGATTTATTATGCAATACAAGAGTAAATATTTTAGTTTAGGTATAAAACTTTGCATGTTTAGTTTTGTCATCTATTTCTGCGATGTATATTGTATTAGGTATGCTATGGTATTTAGATAATTATGAGTGATTCAAATTCACCATTATTGTTGATATACATTTACGTAATATCGATTTACAAATTAGCGTACATATACGTATTACTGATGTATATTTGCCTGTACGTATGGAATTATTTATCGATGACACAAGCTTGCCTATTCGTGATAGCTATATGTATGAGTAGAAGTACCTTCACATGCTCGCACCTAGTATTGTATGAGTAGATCGTATTTGTATGTTTGTATTTTAAACCTTGCATAAATCTTAAAAAAAAAAAAAAATAAAAAAATAAATTAAATTAAATTAAATTAAATTAAATTAAAATTAAAATTAATTTAATACCACCTTTGCATAAATTTTAATTCCATAAATCTTAATCATATTCCAATGGTGTCTAGGAAACTTGAAAGATTGAGGTTACTTAATTAGAACCGTGCTTTTGCGGAAATCCTCCCTCATATCTATCTTGTGACACTGGTACGTTGGTTTATGCACACGTATTCCTAGCTTCATCGCTTTCACGTTAGCGGCAGCTTAGGCATATGTTGTTCAACCCTAATGCTTAAGATAATAATAAAATTCGAGTCCTCATAATTCCTACGTAAGTTAGATCTAATTTTATGCTTGCATGAGATTAAGGTCCGGGTTCCACTAATGAAATTGAACATACCTATCGTCGAAAAAAATACGATAAGCAATTGCGTAAGTTCTCAAATAAAATTGTTATTCTTACGCTAATTACCTTCATCACAATCCTTCGCCGCCATCAACTTCGAGTCATTATGGCCGACGATCCTCCACTGAGAGAAGCCCTCTCGGACTTCTATCTTCGCATTCAGGGAAGGACCTTCTTCCTCAAGATCAAACTTGAGGACATTGTCGGTGATTTTTCGTATCCCACCAAACGCGTCTTGGTTTGTTACTAATACATCATGGTTTGGAGCACGAAAACCGTACATAATCATCTTCGTAGACTTCAAACAAGTGGCAACAACATTTCATCATCGTGAGAGTCTCTAAGGAACAACTCTTGCTTCGATTTGTTTCCATTCACTTTAGCGGAAAAAGCGTCAATCGGCTAGCGGGACAACAATCACAATCCATAGACACATGGAATAAACTAGTTCAAGCTTTTATGCTTCGGTTTTACTTTCGAAGAAAACAACCGAAATGCTTCAAAAATTCAATTCTTCCAGTCAAAATCCTCATGAATCCTTTACGGAAGCATGGAGTCGTTTTATCGATCTTACGTTAGAATGTCCTCACCACCAACTAGAAAAGCTGTCCTTGTTCGTTCATTCTTTAATGGTGCAATGCGATCATCAAAAAGAAACTCTTGATATAATGAAGCGGAGGTTGCTTCATGGACAAAGGAGCTCTTGGAAGCTTATACTTTTCTTGAAAAACAAGCGAAAAAAAGGTACACATTTGGGGTAACGAGCCGTCTAGATCATCAAAGGATCTTTGTTACAAAAGCCACATCTATTTTTGAGGTAAAACCCGATCCGAAATAAAAATTTGATAGAATCCCTAACTAAAAAGTAGATGCCCTTGCGGTTCAAGTAAACGATCAACTACCAAAACTAGTCATGAGCGTTGACACCGCTCCTTGTGTCCTTTGTCTTAGTCCCGATCATCCCGATGCATATTGTCCCTTGTTATATGCTTCCCCTACTCAACAAGCGGAGGGAGGCATGTGCATTCAACATTCCCTAATGCACCGTGGAGACAACATCCGAATTTAAGCTTGGCCAAAATAACCAACAAATGGGGGCTCCTCCGGGGTTTCGCTTAATCCAACCTGTTTCGACCTACCAATAATTTTATTCCATACCGCCAAGGAAATAATCAACAATACCAACAAGGTCAATTTCAAAATAATTCTAATGCTAATTATCGGACCAACCGCAGACCTTGTTCCAAATTTTAATCCAAATCCCAACTATAATCAACAACTTCTAAGCAATAATCGAGAACTACTAACATTTGTAACAACTGCGCCAACCATTCTGGATAGGACAAATGAGACTTTCGGCTTACATGAACCAACGGTCTCAAATTTTAACGTCTATCCAACAATCACTTCAAAGAATTGGCACAAGAAAAGAGTCGAAAGCGTGTTTCTGCGCACAAGCGGTTCCAAACCCTAAACCGGCAAACACGGCCTTTGAACCCCACCAATGCCCTCGGTACAAGCACCCTCACCCAAGGTGAGGTCCATGCAATCCGCGACTCTACGATCCGGAAAAAGCGTCGACAATCGGATCGTTATGCGGATGATCAACCAAAAGAACAGGAGGGTTCCAAGGAATCTATTTCTAAGAATGAACCTACGGAAGATTCCCCAGTTTCAACAGAGTCAACACCTCCGAATATAGGAACCAAGCAAGTAGACCCTTTTGCTAAATTCCGCCCTAAGGCACCGTTTCCAGCACGCTTAGCAAAGAATAAACCTGATGACAATTTTGCTGAAATTCGAGAGACTTTTCAAAATTTAACAATAAACTTACCTTTTCTCGATGCCTTAAAATTATTACCAAAACATGCAAAATTTCTGAAAGATATGTGCACCACAAAAAGAAGAACTAACGTTCCTCAACAAGCGTTCCTCACTGAATAGTTTCCATCCATTACCGAACACAATGGTATAGTAAAATACAAGGACCCTGGTAGACCAACGGTTCCATGCACCTTAGGTGACAAATACACGGCTACTGCTCTACTAGACCTAGGAGCTAGTGTGAACTTACTTCCATATTATTTATTTAAACAACTAGGTCTTCAAGAACTTAAACCTACCACCATGACTCTACAGTTAGCAGATCGTTCCATAAAGTATCCAAAAGGAATTGTGGAAAACGTCCTTGTAAAAGTCCAAGATTTCTTCTATCCTGTAGACTTTGTTATTTTGGATACAGAGGTTGCATGTGATTCCATTCCTATCATCTTAGGACGTCCGTTCCTTGCCACTGCTAATGCTCTTATTAACTGTAGAGATGGTTCCATGACCATGTCCTTCGGAAATCATTTCGGTCGAAGTGAATGTGTTCAAATTGATGAAACGACTTCGAGCGACATTGATGGTGAGGTCAGCGGGGATTGACAACATTCCACAAGAGTATTTCACAAACTCTTTTCACGAAGATGAAGTGTACCAATTTCTTTCCTTTAGCGACTCGAAGTTTGAGGGGCGATGATTATACACAAGAAGTAAATGAGTTATTAGAGTCGGTACCATTATTTGACCTACAGTGATGATGTCTAGTAACTTGGATGATCATCAATCTATTTACTACATGGATGATGACCTTCCTCAAGAATCTTTAATACCCACTCCCCCCCCTGAATTAAAACCACTTCCTTCGAATTAAAATACGCATGACTTGATCTTCGATGGTCGCCACCGGTTATTATTTCTTCACAATTAACTGACGATCAGGAAGCTCGTTTAATTAATGTCATTCAACAACATCGTTCTGCTATTGGATGGTCTCTCGATGACATTAAAGGTATTGAACCTAATGTGTGCACCCATCGCATACACCTGGAAGAAAATGCAAAGACGTCGCGTGAACCACAGCGTCGCCTAAACCCTACAATGAAATATGTGGTCCGAGAGGAAGTGTTAAAATTACTAGATGCGGGTATTATTTACCCTATCTCTGATAGTGTTTGGGTGAGTCCCTGTACCGTAGTTCCAAAGAAATCGGCATTACTGGTTATGCGAAATGATAAAGATGAATGCATTTCAGCGATATCAAGTAAAATGGCGAATTTGCATTGACTATCGCGAAACTTAATGCCGTTACTCGTAAGGATCACTTTCCACTTCCATTCATCGATCGGATGCTCGAACGCGTTAGCCCGGTCATGCCTATTCTGCTTTCTTGATGGTTATTCGGTTATTTTCAGATAGTCATAGACCTGGCGATCAAGAAAAGACAACGTTCACTGTCCATTTGGTACATTTGCATATAGGCGAATGCCTTTTGGCCTTTGCAATGCACGGTACTTTCAACGCCGCATGCTTCATATTTTCAATTGATATGGTTGAGCGGTTTATGGAAGTATTCATGGGCGACTTCTCAATTTATGGAGATTCTTTCGATAGTTGTCTATCAAATCTTGAAAAAGTATTTACACGTTGTGAAGAGAAAAACCTTGTTCTTAATTGGGAAAAATGTCATTTCATGGTTACTAAAGGAATAGTTTTAGGACATATCGTTTCAAAGGACGGAATCAAAATTCGACAAAGCTAAGATAGAAAAAATTGCTTCACTTCCTATACCAAAACAGTTCGAGACATTGGCAAGATTCTTAGGACATATTTGGTTTCTATAGGAGATTTATTCAAGATTTCTCAAAGGTTGCTAGACCTTTAACCAATCTCCTGCTTAAAGATGCCGCTTTTGATTTCAATTTCAGTTGCAAACAAGCCTTTGAGGTATTAAAAACCGCATTAACTACCGCTCCTATAATTCAACCACCTGATTGGTCTAAACCTTTTGAATTAATGTGTGACGCAGTTTACTATGCTATTGGAGCTGTACTAGGGCAACGCCGAGAAGATAAGCCAGTTGTCATTTACTATGCGAGTAAAACCCTTAATGAAGCTCAACGAAACTATACCACCACTGAGAAAGAGTTTCTCGCCGTTGTATATGCGTTAGATAAGTTTCGTCCTTACCTAGTGGGTTCTCCAACTATTGTCTACATCGACCATGCGCACGCCGTTATCTATTAGCGAAAAAAGATGCAAAACAAAGGTTGATCCGATGGATTCTCCTTTTGCAAGAGTTTACTCGAAATTAGAGATAAAAAGGTAGCTTAAAATGTGGTTGCGGACCATTTATCAAGACTTGTCAGTGATGTTGATACTGATACTGAACCTATCTGTGATTCCTTTCCAGATGAACACTTGTACTCTATTTTTTCGTCCCCTTGGTACGCAGACATAGTAAATTACTTAGTTACCGAGGAAGTTCCTTTATCTTGGTCTCGTAATGACCGGAAAAAGTTTTTATCCACTGTGAAATTCTATTTCTAGGATGATCCCTACCTCTTCAAGTATTGTTCAGACCAACTAATCCGCCGTTGCATCCCCGACTGGGAACACAACGATGTGTTATCCTTCTGTCATGAACAATCTTGTGGTGGTCATTTTAGTGGTAAGAAAACTGCAGCCAAGGTTCTACAATGTGTTTTCTATTGGCCAACATTGTTTAGAGATGCACATGAGCATTGCAAAGCATGCAATCGCTGCCAGCAGTTAGGTCGCATTACTCAACGTAATATGATGCCCTTAAATCCCATTCTAATTGTGGAAATCTTTGATGTATGGGGCATCGACTTCATGGGTCCATTTCCAAATTCTCATGGCTTCCTATACATACTTGTAGCAGTTGAGTATGTGTCAAAATGGATTGAGGCATTGGCATGTCGTGCTAACGATCATAAAACGATCGTTTTGTTTGTAAAAGAAAATATTTTTCTCGATTTGGTGTTCCAAAAGCTATAATTAGTGACGGGGGAAACATTTCTGCAATAAAATTTTTGAATCATTAGTAAAGAAATATGGAGTCACGCAACAAAGTGGCAACTCCGTATCATCCTCAAACCGGTGGTCAAGTAGAAGTCTCTAATCGAGAAATAAAATCCATTTTGGAAAAACTGTCAATCCATCTAGGAAAGACTGGTCTCTACGATTATCGATGCCTTGTGGGCATACGTAGCGACTTTTAAGACACCTATAGGGATGTCTCCGTATCGCCTCGTTTTTGGAAAACCTTGTCATCTGCCGGTTGAACTTGAGCACCGTGCTCTATGGGCCATCAAAAGCCTCAATTATAACACTAACATGGCAGGCGAAAAAAGAAAATTGCAGTTAAATGAGCTTGAGGAAATTCGGAGTGATGCCTATGATCTCTCGAAATCCTATAAAGCCAAAATGAAAAGAGTGCATGACAAGCACATATTGCGAAAAGAGTTCAAAGTCAGTCAAAAAGTTTTGATGTACAACTCAAGATTACACATTTTTCCAGGAAAATTAAAAACTCGATGGTCTGGTCCTTTCACTGTCTCTGCTGTCAACCCCTTATGGGGCTATCTCTCGCGGAAAACGAAAATGATGGTAGCGAATTCCAAGTAAATGGCGGTTTAAACATTATCATGAGTTGCGCTCTCCGGATGTCGAAGAGACTCTTCTCAATGATCCAAATCTACACAGACTAATAGATTCGCTGGTGTACTTCTTTCCATGTATTTACACAGGAAAAGTATGCCATTAGGGTAGCCGGGCCCTCTTCTATTTTCTTTTCTAAAATTCCTTAGAGTGTGTGGTTGCAAGCGCCGGAACCTTAGTCCACAAAAACTCTACTTCAGAACTGAGTATAAATGTCTTCGATAATCGGAAGCAAACGTGCCTCCAGGAAAACAATGGGTACCAAAAATTTCAACTCCTTCTTTCTCCTCCCTTTTCTATTCTCTTCCTCGCGAACTCCAACTCATCATTTGGTCCAAATCTCACCCATCTCGAATTGGTAATGGTCGTAGTACTTTTGCTCGAAAAGTTTAATTTGTTTAAAAGGATGGGGGTGGTGTATGAACTATCAAACTCCTTTTCGTCGTGTCTTGATCTTTTATCCGAGATGAGCCGGTATAAGGTATATTATTGTCTAACACCAGCTCAACAGGATAAACTTCATCGTCGTCCCATTGCTCCCACAGGTTGGGATTCGTCTTGAGGATCTGACGTTAAAAGACTCACTTTCGTCTTGAGGATCTGACGTTAAAAGACTCAACATGTATATACACGTTTTGTTTTATTAGCACCCAGCATGGTGCCCAAAGAGAGTCGTGATATGCACCATCGGACATTTCATAGTTCGTACGGGCAATGGATTCCCCCAGGCCAACCCCGTTCAGTTTTCTATGTGACTGTTTCGGGGCGGTTTGAGGCTATACCATATGTACTAAGGGTAATATTATTATTAGACCATTGCACATTGGTCAAGGATGGTACCGTCCTAAACCCTAGGCCCCCAAAACATAAAGGATAAGCCCGGTCCGGGCTGGATTGGGTTCACCCAGAGCCGACATGAAAGTTGCCTGAGTTAAGTTGTTTGTGATGTGTTGTTTTATTTGGATTTCCGGTGTTGTTGACACGTTCTTCTCGACTTGTACATTTGTATATAAAGGATACATAAATGAAAACCAAAGGTTGTGGATTAAAATAAAAAAAAAAAAAAAAAAAAAAAAAAAAAATTGATGTTTGACTGTGATTTTTCATATTCTAGTGGATGGCATTTTTAATATTGATCGTTTCGATATCTCATCCGTTAAATTCGGAGTTGAAACGAATCGAATTTCCACGTTTGAAATTTCGGAACTTTTCAGGACATAAGAGGAATTTCTGTAATTTATTTGTACTTGGGCCAAAATTTTGACCCGACCCAAAAACCCAAGATCCGGGTACAAAGCCCACGCGCGGGGCACCCACGCTGGCCCACCCCCACTTCTTCTTCCACAAAAATGGATCTTGGTCCCTCACCATCCACTTTCGCTGCATACCATACCAGAGAATTCGACCACAAGACGCTGGCCAAACTCCACCAACCTCAACCCCCTTCCTCCGGCACCACCTCCTCCACCTCCTCTTGCTATTTGCACCATCAAAATTTAAATTATACCGCGCTATGGCAGCACGAAGACGAATTACAGTCGAGAGAAATTTCACAAATCTCTATAATTAGGGATGTTTCACCCATTTTTTGATGAGGAAATTGAAAGTAGAGAGTGGGAATATCTATTGCATCGAATCCCAACTCAATATTCCGAAGAATTGGTGTTGAAATTTTATAATAATGGAGGTTTCCGGGGTGACGAATTTTGGATTACGGCGGATGGGATGGAACGTGAACTCACACTGGAGTTGATTTCGAATACCGCACAGATTCCGATTAACTCTGATAGCCCGACCCTGTTATTGTCAGAGTATCCGACCACGAGGGATTTGATGTTTGACACGCTTCTCGAGGGGGAGTACAACACTGGCTCGAACTGCGTGTACCAGCATTCGCTCAGACGTAACCAATTAGCCGTCACTCAATGGCTGGCGTACAACGTCATTGGAACTTCAAAGACGTCTGACGTGAACAAGACTTTCTTGCACCTGCTGTGGATCCTACAGGAGAGGAAGCACACTTTCTGTATGGTCCACTTCCTGGGCCATATTCTTACGACCGCGTCAAATAGGTCAGCTCCTCTTGCTGTACTTGTTACTCAGCTTATGCTTAACTTAGGGTTCCAGTCTGCTACTCCTTTCATTGAAACAAGGTCTTTCGAGAATTTTGGAATTTTTGAGACTTGTGTTTTAGACCATTGGGACCCAGTAGCTAGAGATGACATTGAGCATGATAACGTACCTCCTCCTCCGCCTTCACCACCAGACTGTTTTAATGAAGATACCATGCGCCGAATCAATACTCCTATGGATGCCTTGAGGAACATGAATTCTAGTATGCGCAGGATGTTTCTTCGCCAGGAAGAGATGATTACTTCCCAGAATGAATTCCAGCAAGAAATGAGAAATCGCCAAGGCCAATTCCAGAGAATGATGATGGCTAATCGAAGCAATTCAAGATCGGTTGCTTTCTATCTATAGGCCACATTCACCCTTGATCATTTCGGCTGAAGTTAAATGCGTGGCGAAGGCGTAGAAACCTGTGTTCTTCTTCTTACGCTAACCCGGAGGATTCCCAGTAGATGTTTATTTTCTTTGGTTTAGAAATGACTATGTCATTTATTTCCCTAATGCATTGCATTTTTATTTTTTAGTGCTAAATTATTATATATCGGTTGATTTCTCATAATTTTGTATCTCCGCAACGGTTTAAATGAGAAATTATTTATGTTATGCTTAATATAGTACTTTCAAAAATATGAGTTTGCTCCTTGATTCATTGGGCCTACTCTCAAAGCCCAACGGTCGAAACCAAATGGATCGATCCAAACGGTCACATGCCCAACGGTCAGAAACCAAGTTATAAATACAACTCTCCTTTCCTCTTTCACTCATTCCCTTCTCTCAATCTTCACAACTTCTTCTTCACAAATTTTTAATTTCTTGACAATAATGAATAAACTAGAGCGATGGGAAAAGGAGCAACGAGAATGGGCTATCACATTAATCGTGATAACAGTGTTTATCATTATTCTCTTGTCACTCATGCATAACTTGATCCAGAACATCTAGATCTATGTAACCCTCCCTTTTTCTGTTTTTCATTTTGTATATTAGTATGGTGTGTTAAATAATTCTCACACATTTGTACGGGTTACGTATTAAATGGAGAAGTTCTGTATTAATTAGTTGTGTATATTATTTGTCTTTTCCTCTCTAATAAAAAATATATATATATATATATATATATATATATATATATATATATATAACAATAAAAAAATAAAAAAATAAAAATAAAAAAATAAAATAAAAAATAAAATAAAAATAAATAAAAAATAAATAAAAATGATAATAAGTAAATAAATAAACAAACCATAACAAAGAAAGGCCATCCAGAACTCAACGAAATAATTAATGGATACACATAGTGTCAGAGAGAAAATCAAGACGCTTACAAGGTACACATAACACTTGTCACACATGCATTTCGATTATTCTATCCATATTCTATTACTGAGTTATGATCATCATTTCTGAAATTACGTGTAAGTCTAACTACCCTGTGAAACTTTCCTCCGTATTTTCTAAACATTAAACCATCTCGTTAATTGTATTTGGATATCGACATGACAAAGACTTTCTTTGTGGATCCCCTATGATCTTTGTTCATAATCACATGGGTCATTAAATACACTTGGAATCCAGATTGGTATAGCCTCATAGATTGCCTATAAATCTCTTCTTTTTAAGCCATTCTTATTCATACAATTTTCACTATCCTTCCTCAAAGAATGGCTCAACCAAGAAAAATAACGGCAGAGAAAGACTACCTAAAACTTTCGAAGAAGGCGGTTTTCCTTATTTTTGACACTGAAATCATCGTCGAGGATGGACGCCTCTTCTATATCATTCAGCAGACTAGTTATTCCCGAGAATTGGTTTTAATGTTCTACCAATTTAGCGGTTATGAAGATGGAAAATTCTACTTCAATGCTTATGGACAACGATTGGAATTGAATAAGGAAATGATCTCCGACATACTTCAAATCCCACTAAAAACCCAAGAGTCCCTTGTTCAAGAGTCATCATTCGATTCCGCAAAAACGTTACTGCGAGCTACCGTATCTCATGGCGACGTCGAACATACACATCACATGGTTCTTCAACGCTCTTTGAAACAAAATCAACGTGTTGTGCTCCACTGGTTAGGACATAATGTGGTAGGTACATCACACCAATCTGAAGTCACAAAGCCTCAACTTCACCTACTTTGGATTTTGCAAACTCAAAGAGATGACTTTTGTCTGATCCAACACCTCTGGCACGTCATCACCAAGAAAACAAGAAGGTCGGCAGTTCTACCCACTTTGGTTACGCAGATTATGATGCGTTGGGGTTATCCAATAATATCTCCAGAGACACCCCTTCAAAGAGCATATATAAAGGTACTTCAAACAGACTACTCCGTTGGTTTTTGGACCCCTGATGCTCTGATAGATGAGCAGAACACCTCAAGCTCAAATTCTGACCATTTATTTGATGAAAATGCCATGCTGAATATTATTAATCCCATGGAAGGCATTAAACTTCTTCATCAGGGTTTGAGGGAACTACACGCTCGTCAGAATATCATCATCACAACTCTTCAGGATTTCCAAGATCGTCAAGCAACGCATGATGTTGAACAGGAGGAGATCTTGGAAAATCATTCTCAATTCTTGCAAAATCATGATCTCCTAATGGAAAATCAATCAAACGTACTCTCTGCCCGGCCAAGGGGACATTCAGATGCAGCTCGGCCAACAAATAGATGACCTAAACAGTCTGGTGCAAAATATGCATCTCCTAGATCAATATCAGAATCCATGATATTACTAAGTCAATAAGTATATAATCATATATGTTATTACGTTTTCCATCGTACTATGTATTTTATCTTATCTTTTTGTTTTATTTTGTATGAAATGCTTAGTAGGATTGTCATCATTTCCATTGTGACTAATATAATTTTAACATGTGCTCTGGGGAGGGTCTATTTTCTTACATACTCATTTTTCCATCCGGTTTCATTACCTAGTTTATTACTTCATCCACTATGGCATCTTCATCAAACACAGCATCTTCATCATCCATGGTCCCTCCCAAAATCATTCCTGAGCAATCCTTTCAGTCTATGATGGATTCCAATGCCTATGGCCATCTCTTCCATGATTACATCACAAACATTGGGTGGTCTTCCCTAATTCTTCAACCTGACCAAACTTATTCTCCTAGTTTGGCTGCATACTTTTATGCTAATATGGATGACACACCAGCATTCAACCATGCGCATGGTTTCTACTTAGACGGATTCACAATCCGAGTTGGTGACACACCTCATATCTTTTCTGAACAACAACTTGCTCTAACTTTGGACCTACCATATCACTTAACCTCGGCTTTGCATCTTGGCGATTACATCTTTCATAATTCTTACCGTTTCTTTTCGGTGGCAAGCGTTTCGCGACTCTTATGGTGATGGTCTTGAGATCAAACGAGAAGGAGATGGCCATGTGCCATGGTGCAACATCACCATTCCATTAGCAAGCATGACCATGAACATGGGGACTGCCATGTTATTTGTACTCCTAAACATTATGGGAGATTGGCATTTTTCTACTGCCAATGAGGCTGCTTGCGTCGTATTCAGTGCACTAGCTCAGGGTCATGTTTTATTTAACATTTTAGGTTGTGTTGTCTCGGCCTGAAACGAGCTCGCGACTTTCGGGATAAGTATATACTTTTACCAGTCACCGCTTGCCGAATCATGAAGACACATTTCCCACAGTTTGCAGCTACTTTTCATGACTGGGTCAAGGTGGATTCCATGTGCCCAGCAAATAGAATCATTCGCTCATTAAGGTTTTACGTCAATGGGCGTCATTTCGATACGAGGCATGTTCGATGTTACCCAAAGGGCAAAAAAAGATGAAGACCAATTTGAGGGAATCCGGAGACAAAGAATGGGCAGAAATTTGGCGAGACTATTATCTATTGGTAGCGATGCTAAGGAAATGCATTTCCTTAAAGAGGGCCTTGGACCTTCACGCCTGGTGGATGGTAAACTTGAGTTTGCCATTGTACATATATCTAACTAAACCTTATGATTGGTGTGCTATTGTTTTTCATGTTTCAGTATGCTATGGTTTATTATATCGTGTGCTATGTTTAGTGTGCTATTGAACATTTTCTTGTTCTTTCTGAAATAATATATTATGATCTCCAACCCTCTGCGTTCCGACAATCTAGCCCTAATTTTGCTCCACGGTTTCGGTACTTTCTCTCTTTAATTATTGATCCTTCGAGGACTAAGCATCATTACGTTTGGGGGTGCTTTTAAACCTGTAGCAAAAATTAGGCATCTTGTAGCTTATATATAGTTTTATTTTCATATTAATAATTGTACTTTCGGTGACAAAGTCTTGTTTCCTTTTCAATGATGAAAATTGTCTAGAAATCTCACATTAGTATCCGAATTAGGATTTGTTTTAAGAAACTTTAGATAATAACGACGCATAATAGTTTATACATCTTTTCATGAATATTCATGTAATCGAGTATCATTGATTGTACATAGCGGTAAGTTTCGGAAACAACGGTTAGTTACTTAAACTATAAACCCCGTGAGAATCTAACCAAAAGCCTTGATATGAGTGATTTGTGTGTGATGACACGGAGGAGTAGTTTTTCGATTAGAGGAAATTACGATCTACTTACTTGATCACCACCGAACCCTAAAGAGAATTTAGGCCTTCTTTGGATCGACATAGCTAAAAATTCTTACATGTTACAAATTTTACCGCTAGTCACTCCAATCGAACCGTTCATCAAACCTTTCACTTTCACCAAAAATTCCTTACCCATTTATTAAACCAAATAAAAGAACCTACCTAAGTGATGAGTATGAGAAATAGGATGAAATGTGGAAAGAATAAAGAGAAAGACTTGTCCCAAATATAAGTCAGTTTACTTGCTTGAGGAAAAGGAAAATAGAATCATGTTCTTAAGCTTTAAAAAAAAAAAAAAAAATCTTTAGTATCCAGAGGCTTAAGAACAAGGTTGGAAAAACTCAGTTAGAAGAAGGAAAGGAAACAAGGATTTCTCTAGTGTAAATATATGAAGACCCTATTCTCTCATACTCAAGTAAATTTTGATTATCCATTTCCATTTTCTTGTACACTATCACCTAAGCCCACAATACCTAATAAAGACCTCTAGCTCAATTAGGAGTAGGGTGGTGTGATAATAAGTAGTAGAGGCGTGATTGATCGACATCGGCTCCTCGATTTGTCATTGAGATGTAAGGAAACGCGTGTGCCCACCGCTGCTGGAGTTAACAAAACCTGAGTGGAAAAATTTTGAGTGAATATGTGTTTCAACACATACCGTGAGAACCCATTTAGGTATGCTCTCCAAGGATCGAAAAACAGCCACGCTAGTATATTTCAATGAAAAGTTCACTGCATGAATAATCATATGTAGATGTTTTAATTATTGAATACATATTAACTTGAGTTTCAAAGAAATAAATCCTCGTTCCCTGCTAAAGAGATGTGTGGATATCTGAGATTAATTTAGGAAACAAGTTTTACATCCGAAGTCGTTGTAGTATAAATGAAGTTTGTGAGTATCTTTTCTGGAAAACTCTCACGAGGCTATAACTCGTCCACTAGGGAATTCCTAGTGGTTTAAGGCCTTGTTGCATATGGTCAATGCAATCGCACTCTGCGAAACGAGAATTAGTTTAGGACTACACATTTTTGGCCACTTATCTATTTTAGTGTCTCTTCTTTGCTTGAGGACAAGCAAAGTGTTGTTTGGGGGTAGTGTGATAAGCACTTAAAAAGTGTATTATGAAACCCCATTGAGACATATAAATTTGGTTCATTATGTGTTTAATAATCATGAAATAAATATGTTTTCATACTTTTGCGGTATTTCAGGTAAACATGGAAATATTGGTTAAACTGCAATAAAGCACGAGGAACGGCGATATATATGAATTCTCCCAAATCCACGTAGAAGCATCAAACTTCCAAAGCTCCTACCTCTCGAACCGGGACTCGAATCGCGACAAGAGAGCTGCTCGGACAACAATAGGCGATGAACTCTACACGATAGGCGGGAAGTTGTAAAACCGCCCAAAATACCGGATCGCCATTGGGCACACATGGACCCACTATCTTGGGGCCACAAGATTGGATGAGTCATCAATCATGGAGCATGTCAAGACAAAGATAACAAATTATTGGTGCAAAGTTGACACCTTGCATGTAATAAATTAGATTAGGTGTTAATAGTGGAAAAAAGGCAAGGTGTCACTTTGTTTTAATGTGGTAGATAAAAATGAATCAATGTGGTTTGATAATTCACGTGGGAGGAAATGAGATTTCTCTCAAATGGAGAAGAAATTAGACAAATGTGGGGACACTCCAATTACTCCCTTGACTTATTTTCCTCACATGACATTATTTTAGTTCCTTAGTGAAAATGAGAAGGAAGTTTTTGATTTTATTGAAAAGCTTGTAATAGTTTTAATGGAGGAACACTTGTTCTTCTAAGAAATAATAGAAGTGAGTTTGGTTGTGGATTTTCTTCTCTCTCTCTCTCTCTCTCTCTCTCTCTCTCTCTCTCTCTCTCTCTCTCTCTCTCTCTCTCTCTCTCTCTCTCTCTTTCTCTTTTGAGTTTTTATTAGTTCATAAGTCCTTGTCCCAAGGATCATGAGCTAACTTCCCTTTTGGGGAGTTAATCCAACTCATGTGAGGGAAAAACATTGGTTGTGAGTTTGGTAGGTTTTTAGGATGAACAACTAACACTACATCCTATCCCAAAATGATAGTTGGTGTAGTGTCTAGTTAGGAATCAAACAATGAGCTTAGAGATAAGTCATTGTTTGGTTTCACTTGCTAGCATGTATGAGCTCTTAAGTGAACCATGCATGCTAGGGATCAATTCTATTTTTCCATTAGGGACTTGTCTATGAGTCTAGGAAGAATCAAAACCCTTTTCAAATAAACAACTAATGATAGTTTCACATGAGGAGGATTAACTCTCCACCTTCTTTTAGTAATTTGTATTTTGTTTAAGTGCATGATTTCAAACTTAAATGTTTTGCTTTAATGTTTGTTAGGAAGAAACCTAGTATTATAACCTTACTCCTTAGTTCCCTTATTGTAACATCCAATTTGTAGTTGTTTTATACTTTAGGTAGTTCGAATCCTTATTCTAACTCTACTCAACGAAGATCGTGAGTAAGGTACTTTGAGTGCTTTTACATCAAACTTAGAGAGTTCAAATCTCTAAGTAGTGTTCTCCAAGCATATATCAATGCTCTAGGTGTCATATGTTTGGGCATAAGCTTTCAAGCTGTCCCTCTCGGCCAAAACAAGTTTGGCGTGTTAAGCCCTGTAAAAACCGCATGCTGGGAAAATACATGAGGAAGTTCAAGAGCGGGGAGGATACTACCGATGGGGGCTCTAACTATGCAGAATGTGAGGATGAAGGGCAGGAGAACAGCGAGGGAAATGGATTGAGCATAGTAAACTATGGCACAATTTCAAAGGAAGGAACAGGAAATTCTATGCAAGCGACCCGACCAAGTAGGCTGTGGCCGACGTTTTTAGAAGGGATAGTATGGCTCCAAACCAGAGTGGACTAGAACTAGTGATCCATTAAGAGTCTCCAGCTGGTCTTGATCAGCTCCATCAGAAAAACCTGGAAATTAGCCAAAAGGAACAGGTTTTTGAAGGAACAAAATCGTTTCGGTGTTGGCGACCCGGTGTGAAAGAGATTGAGGGCGATATTTCGAAGGAAATCTGTCCGAATTCTTCACGAGATCATGAGCGGTTAAGGAATATGTGGTGAAAGGTAAAACAAGGGCTCGAGAAAAAAGAGCAGAAACAAGGGAGGAAAACAAAGAGGATGGAAGTATAGCTCGGGGGTAAGTATGATCAAGTAGGTGAGAGGAAGAAAAAGGGAGACCAAAGGGGTCGGTGAAGAATAAACATTAAGTAAAATGATTAAGATCGGTACATGGAATATCGGGGTCTAAACGAAATAAAAAAGCTAAGGAAGTTAATAAATTCATTCGGAAGAATAATCTTTGCTTGTTGGTGCTTCGGAAACGAAAGTTAAGGAGGGAAGAGGAAAAATATTAGCGATATATGTGCCCCGAATTGGCATTTTGAGAGTAATTATAATAGCAATCTGGGGGTAGAATATGGATTCTTTGGAACCCAAATTTTGTGGGCGTGAGTAAGATTCATGAGTCATTTCGGTTTGTACACTGCGGGGGTGACTATTCATCCTACCTTAGCAAGTTTCTGGCCCACGCTCATCTATGCGGTAATAATAGCCGAGGAGAGATTAGGTGCGTGGCGGGGATTTGGCGGCGACTTCACGCGATAGCTTTACAGACCTTGGTGTGTGCAGGGAGATTTTAATAATGTGCTCTTTTCTCATGAGAGGATAGGGGAGCGGGTTCATCCGCGAGAAACAATTCCTTTTAGGATTTGTTTAGTTGATCTGAGGGTTGATGGATCCGAAAGCATCGTGGTGTTATTTTACGTGGACTAACTATGGAGTAGGAGTAAATAGGAAATGGTCTAAGATCGACGGGGTTCTTACCAACATCCTCCGGTCGCCGTTGTTTGTACATGCCTCGGCTGAATTCCTTCCTTAAAGGAATTTCGGATCACTCTCCCATGATAGTGTTTGGTCGATGCTTTGAAAAAGGGAGAGTTCCTTTCGGTTTTGCAACTCATGGGGCCCTCCATGACGGTTTCAAAAGAGTTGGTGCGACAAGTTTGGGATATAGAGGTGTCGGGCGGTTGTCTATATAAACCGGTCAAAAATTGAAGATTCTTAAGTCCAAACCTGCGAGGTTGGGCAAGAGTGCATATGTCCGATATTCATATAAAACCGAGGCAGCAAAGATTTGAGCTTCACGGTTCTGAGAATGAGCTACAAAGGTCCCCCACGGATCTCCGGTTATGCGAAAAGGAAAGAAAAGCTAGAACTCTCTCTGTGTAAACCGATTGATATGGAGTATATGGAACTTAAGGCCAAAGCTGAAAATGATTGGCTAGATTACGGGGATAAAGGAAATGCATTTTTCTATCAAGCAATAAAAAGAAAGAAGGAACCGTAACTTTGTGTGGATCTGCTTTTGATTTGAGCGGGTTAAACATGAAGGTGTAGCACAAGTGTCTAATGCTTTCATCGGTTTCTTTTCGGGATCTCATGGGAGTTGAGGCTCGACGACGAAGTTAAGGTTGTTATTAGAGGACATATCGAGTTAGGGGTGGTGGATTCGGTACAAGCAGAAAAATTTGTCGAAGAGGTAACAAATGGGGAAATTACTCGAGCTTTATTTGATATGGAGGATTTTAAATCCCGGGGCACGATGGCTATCTGGCGTTTTTCTTCAAAGAATCATGGGATATAGTGGGAGAAGATTTCCTAAGAGCGATTAAGGAAGTGTTCATCAAAACAATATTCATAAAGGCACTAATGCAACATTTCTATGTCCGGTTCCTAAAAGCCTATTGTATCATAGGTTGATGAATTTAGCCCGATTGCATCTTTGCAATATTACGTATAAATGCATTGCAAAGGTCCTCGATAATAGGATGAAGCCTTATATGGAGCAGTTGATAGCACTTAATCGGTCGGCTTTTCGTTCTGGAAGATGCATCTGGGACAATCTGCTATTGGCTCATGAATTGCTCGGAGGATACAAATGTGAAAGCATGGGCCCTTGAGAGATGTACTATCAAAGTTGATATCCAAAAGCTTATGACACGATTAGGCTGGGAAGCACTACAAGGTGGTGCTCAAACGATTGATTCCCCGAAAAGTTTATTGGTTGGCTAGTTATGTGCTTCTCCCTCCAAGTTATTACGTCCTTGTCAATGGTGCTCCGTGATGGATACTTCCGGGCGGAAACGAGGGCTAAGGCAAGGTGATCCTCTGTCTCCGTGATTTGTTTGTTCGGTAATGGAAATATTAGGAGGTCTGGCTGGAAAAAGGGCTTCGATTGAAAAGCATCAAACCTCATTCGGATGTAAGAGACTTGCAATAACTCATTTGAGTTTTCTTCGCGATGATGTGCTACTTTTACGTAAAGGGAAGCCGGATCTATATTGGCTGTCAAGTCGGCAATCAATGAGTTCTCTTCTCTTACAGGACTACAGATAAATACTCTGAAGACGTCCATACTCACTGGTAGTATGACATATGATGATGGGCTTGCTCTTGCGGGCTTGTTGGGGGTACAGCTGGTCACTCCTCCCATAAAATATCTGGGGCTGCCGCTCACTTCTGCAAGAATCAGCACCAAGGATTGCTTGCCTCTGATCGAAAAAATCACTATGAGAATGTCCAACTGGAAGAACAGGTCTTTATCTTACGCGGGAAGATTACAGCTGATACAGTCTACCCTGTCCTCGTTTCATATATATTGGGCTAAGACTTTTATTATTCCCGTTGGTGTCTTGGACAAGGTAGCAAAACTCGTAACAATTTACGTGGTCCGGAGGTTTGGTGCGCCAGAGAAGATGCATAAAGCAAGTCATGCAACTTTGAGGTTGCAGAAAGAGGAAGGTGGGCTGAGTATTATTGATCCTAGGGTATGGAACAAAGCAGCATACTGTGGGTTGGTCTTCAAGGTTGCTACTAAGGATGATACTCGTGGACTAAGTGGACTTGGGCATACCACATTCGACGAAACATTTCGGACTATGAAGATTCCGTCCGGATTGCTCGTGGGTGTGGAGAAGTATCTTGAAACACGTAAAGATTGCTTTCGGAAATACATTAGATGCTTGATGATTGTGACGGAGAAGGTACAAGTTTATGGCACGATCCTTGGATTGCCTCGATGTTGCTAATCCACAATGCACAAGCTAGAAATATCATCCATGAAACGGATGATGCAAAAGTCGGTGAGCTGATTATTTAACGGCACTTGGAACGAAAAGGTACTCAACTTGCCCGGACGGTGAGCTGAAATCAAAATCTTATTGACTCCCATCAATGTCATATATGGGCGCGGGATTTGGTCGTGTGGACTGCTACAAGTTCAGGTAGGTTCTCCACTAAGTCACTTACATGTCAATCAAGAAGATGAGAGAAAAGGTGGGTTGGTATAAACCGGTGTGGGGCAAATATAATGTGCGAAACATTCTTTCATCACGGCAACTATTTGCGGGATGTCCGGCTACTCAAGATCGGGTGATTCATAGAAAAATCCTATCTCACTCGAGTGTTGCTTGTGTGACGACAAACTTCGAGAAAATTGAAGCATCTCTACTTCAATTGTGCGTTCACAAAAAGATTTGGGCTGTGGTAAAAGAGAAATTTGGGAGTGGTGCGAGAATCTACTACAGAGTGGCGGTTTACATTGCGTTCGACAAGAGCGAACTTGATATCAAGTGAGATAATAAGGGTGATGATTTGTGCAACGTGTATGCGGGATTTGGAATGAGAGGAATAGCGGGGAGGTTTGAGGGGACGAGCACACTCTGCAGAGTCGATAAGCAGCTACATTATGGAGAGGATGAAAACCTACTTGCAGCGAATAATCAAGTTCATCGATGACTCTTCTCCGGCGACAAAGGAATCTGATTGCGAGACTTGGGATTGAGATCACTATAAGGCAGCGAGTGGTCGAAGCAAGTTGATGGACAAAACCACCTTTGGGTTCGTCAAAGGTGAATTCGGATGGTTCGGTGAATGAAGAAAGCGGCTATGGTGGTATCTTGAGGAACCATGAGGGGACTCCTATTCTCTTATACATGGGCCAAGTGAACTTAAGATCGGTGATAACCCAAGAGCTAAAAGGAATTGAGGCGGGTCTTCCGGCGCTCTAGGTGTTAATTGTAAAAGATTCGGGTAGAATCCGATTCACTAAGGGCAGTCAAGTTATAAACAAAAAGGAGATAAGCCCTTGGTACTGTCTAGATCTGATGGAAGGCATCCGGAGGCTAATGAACCCGGTGTGAGTCGGTTAGTGTGTCTCATGTGTATAGGGGAACGAAACGAGCGGCAGATTTGATGGCTAAGTCTAATACAACTTGGGATGGAACTATAAATCACGGAGTAACGGTTGTAAGTATCCCTCCTCTTATGTATGAGCTTAATGTTATAGTTGAGGAAGATGCTATAGGTAAGTTGTACCAAAGAGTTTGATCAATACAGGTTGGGGTCAGCCAAAACCTCATAAATGTTTCAAAAAAAAAAAAAAAAAACTCTTATCTATTACTCACGTAACTTTTATCCTTAACTGATAGTTATCATCTATCCATTTTATCTATTTTCATTATTATTATTATTTATTATTATTATTATTAATTTTTATACTAGGAAAACAAAAGAAAAAGCCGGGGTGTTATACCACTGCAGGCAGTTGCCGCAGCATATTTTTTTTGTGTTTTTTGTTTTTTTTTCACTTCAAATTTTGCATATTTAACACACGACATATGGATACCTCATTTTCTTCTTTAAAGTTTCTTTATACACTCCAAGAACAACATCAAAACCATGACAAAAAAATATACAATAGAGTCATAATTTTGCTATCTCACGACAAATATTTTCATATGCTATAAGAAAATTTTGTGATCAAATTAATGAAGAAGAGTTTTGATAATTAACACAAGCAAAGACTCCATTTTATTAAACAAAATCATCTCGCGGCAACTAACTTTTTTTACGGTGGCTATTAAAATAAATAAATAAAATGAACCCACGACAACCACCTTCTGTGGGATATAGGATCTCGCGGCAAACCGATACCGTAGATTTTGCGATCCCGCGGCAGCTGCTTGCCGTTAGTATTTTTTGTGTATTTAATGGAGGTGCTAGTACCTTTAAATTGGTTAAAGGGGTGCTAGTCCCATTTATGGGGTGTCAATACCACGGCCCTAAATGAAACAGTGCTACTCTGAGAAATGTGTCAAATGAATCAACTTTTTGTTAAACTTTCAATTTGTTTGCCGATTTTAGAATGAATATGAATGGAATGGCCTATTTTAAGATGTCTCGATAAAAAGCGTTTGGAATGTCATTTAAACCCTTGTGACTTGAGCGTCGGCCCCTTACGCAGCGAGGGATGGGCCTAATGAGGGCCAGTACTAAAATTGTTTAACCCTTGTCCACACCACAACCATTTAAAGAGAACTGAAGACAGGGCTTGAAGGCCGGTTTCAAAGGCAAGCCTTGTCCACACCACAACCATTTAAAGAGAATAGAGAATAGGAGTATTGTTTCTATTGTTATTGTTGAATTAGTATCAACCATTATAGTATATATTTACATAAAGGGTGTGTTTGTTATGATGGAAACGCTATGGAAAGGAAAGGAAAATAAGAGTGGTCCACCTTTTCCATAGTTTTTAAGGCGTTTGTTTATCCATGGAAAGGAAATGGGCTTTTCCATATGGAAACAAAATCATAGAAATAGAAAAGGTTTTGTGTCCTTAGCTAACCCCTAAAAATTTTGTGGAAAGGAAAGGAAAGGAAATAGATAGATAGGGCTTACTACTAATACTCCCATGACCCAACAATACAATTATTCCTTTCCATAGCTTTTGCAAACAAACATGATTATTCCTTTCCCCAGTTTTTACTTTCCTTTCCCCAGTTTACCAAACACATACCATTTAAAATTATTTCCTTTCCATTCCATTCCATAGTGGACCACCCATTTTATTTCCTTTCCTTTCCATGAGTTAAAATTTAACAAACACACCCAAAGTTACATTTCTACGCTTTATCAAGATACTAGAACTAAGCTCCTTAACGGGTCAAGATGAGGGTCGCCCTCATGCTTCAAAACCTAAGCCCTTATCCCTTCCTCAAAACATTAGGGCTGGACTCAAATTCAGGAGGGCTTAAATTATATTTGAGGCCTTTTTTATCCCATGGGCCAAGTCGGGCGGGACAAGCTGTGGGTTTTTTTTACACTGCTAGTTATAATTAATAGATGCGCATTCCATGTAATAGATGTTTTTGATAAAATATCATTCAAATGTTGTATAATTTTATTTTATTTTATTTTATTTATTATTATTATTATTATTATTATTATTATTATTATTATTATTATTATTTATTTTTTTTATTTTTATTTTTTTAAGTTAAGCTTGGGTTAAGACAGAACCTCACCTATACATTAAACCAAAGCTAGAAGCTTACATTCCTCCCTAACAGTATTATCATTAGAGAGAGGTACAAAAACAAAGATACAACTCAACAAGGGTGGTGGCCGAGGGATGAAAAAATATGAGTACATATAGCCCGAAGTCACAATTCCTACAAGCTAATGACAACCTTGTTGGGATGGCATCTTGGTATCGATATTTTGGCAGCCATATGCCAAAATGAACCGAGCTACACTATATATATAAACAAATTAAGTTACGGTTTAGAAATTGGAAAATGAGACAAAATTGGTTGCTAGGGTTTGGGATTTGGTGTCTCTCTTGAGAGCTTTGTTCATGCCCAAACTCATTGGTAGTTTTCTACACAATTGGTTGTTTGTTGTATGAGAGATTTGTGAGGCCATAAGAAAAGAGAATTTTGGGGTTCTATTAAACCAAGGTAAGTGTGTAACACTATTTAATTCTCTTTCAATTAGAGCTTCTGTTTGGTTGTGGATTAGGCGCAAGCCAAACTATGTAAATCTTTGTCTTTCTTATTTGGTTGATTGGTTTGCTATTTTTGTGAGTAGTTTACATTGTTTACTACTTGTTTAGAAGCTATTTAATTAATTTCATACACCGTAGTTATGGGTTGTTGCTTCTACCGCGTTTATCATTGGTTGTTCGCTTCTGTTGCATAGAATTGGTGTGCTCCATAGTTTTTAGGGCACAACAAATTGGTATCAGAGCTAAAGGTTCTACCTTAATTGGCTTAGTTGGTGGTTGTTTGTGCTAGAAGTTTGGTTGAAATCAAATATTTTGGTTTCATTGGTTGTTTTCGCATTGGTAATGTTTGAAGAAATTTCCAAAAGGGTGTTTATTTGGTTGTTGGTATTAGTGGTGTTATGGAAATTGAGACTATGATAAATGTGTCAAATTCTAGTGTTGAGACTCCTATTGTGGTGGTTGGTGTCAAAAGTTTTGATGGTAATATCGACTTCGATATGTGGAAAAATGAGGTTGTTGATTTGTTGACCGTAAATGGTTTGGATGATGCTCTTGGCAATAAGCTAAGAGATATGAAAGTAGACATTTGGGAGATGTTGAACACAAAAGCTTGTGATGTTGTCCGGTATTATCTCTCAAATTAATGGAAGTACTATGTCATTTCAAAAAAAATTATGAAGGATATGTTCAAGACATTAGAAGACAAGTACATTGGAAAAATCGTAGAGGACCGGCTCTATTTGAATACTGGTAGTTTTGTTGGTTCTCGGCAAAAGTCGAGAAGTAGTCAAAGAGCTATTGTGAAGAATGAATGTGCATATTGTCATTGTTGGGGACATTGGAAAAATAAATGCCCCAAATTGATCAAAGAAAAAGTTGAATTGTGCATATTGTTGTAAAAATGAGATTGTGGTTGAAAATTTGTCATTATCAATTACATCTTCTATTGGTTGCTCCACGCCAGAGTAGATTTTGGATTTGGGTTGCTCCAAAATGAGATTGTGGTTGAAAATTTGTCATTATCAATTACATCTTCTATTGGTTGCTCCACGCCAGAGTAGATTTTGGATTTTCTTTGATCAATTTGTTGGTTCTCGGCAAAAGTCGAGAAGTAGTCAAAGAGCTATTGTGAAGAATGAATGTGCATATTGTCATTGTTGGGGACATTGGAAAAATAAATGCCCCAAATTGATCAAAGAAAAAGTTGAATTGTGCATATTGTTGTAAAAATGAGATTGTGGTTGAAAATTTGTCATTATCAATTACATCTTCTATTGGTTGCTCCACGCCAGAGTAGATTTTGGATTTGGGTTGCTCCTACCATATGTGTCCCAATAGGGATTGGTTTGCTAACTTCTAGGAGTTAGATGGTGATGTTTTATTAGGCAATGACCATGTTTGCAAAATTGGTGGAGTTGGAACAATTCAGTTGAAATTAGAAGATGGAACAGTTTGAAATTTGGTTGATGTCAGGCATGTTCCTGATTTGAAGAAGAATCTCATCTCATTGTGTACTTTAAAGTCTTGTGGGCTGAAAATTGTTTTTTCTGACGGAACTTTAAAGGTTGTTGCTGGTGCATGTGTGGTAATGAGAGGCACACGACGAGAGAGCTTGTACTTCCTAAATTGAAGTGTGGTTGGTGCAGGTGGAGATCATTCTCCCTGTTCAGTTGTTGGAAATGCTAATAGGGGGAAAATTAGTCATAGCTCTGGAAATGAATGAAATATCGTTTCATTTAGGCATTTGGATTCGAATGTGGAAAAGATATCTAAATAGGTGGAGATTGATGCCACTCATTGTGATGAAAAATTAGATGGGTATGCAGCTAGTGAAAGTAAAGAAGCCACCATTGTCGTTGAAGATACTCAAGCCCATGAGTACATTAAAGTTGCGAAGCCACTTGTTGTTGTTAGGAACTAGACAAGGTTTTGGGGTATTGGAACATCTCCAAATCCTAGAGAAAAAAATGAAATATCTCATAATCTGAGAGATGGTATTGGAACTTCTCTAAGCTTGGAAGTGGAGATGGTATTTGGTAGTTTGACCCCCCATTGTGTTGAAGTTTGTTGGTGATCCCTTGAGGGACTCATGCCATTTCAGGCATTAATATGGGCATGGTTGTTGATTGACCCTTTTTAGGGGGGGGTATGGAAGAACTACAAAGGTTTGATCCCTTGACTGGGTACGTAGGCAACCACTTCATGGTGCAGTCATTAATATTGTTGGGTCTTTAGGGACATTGATGGTTGGATTGGTTGGTTCTCTCTTTGATGTTGTTTGGTTGGTTGGGTGTAGCGCATTGTTGGCTGGTTAGGTATAGCGCATTAGTTGGTTGGCTCGAATTTGAGAAATTCCCGACGAGGTGGAGACTTGTTGGGATGGCATCTTGGTATTGATATTTTGGCAGCCATATGCCAAAATGTACCAAAATTTCATATCTCGCCGAAATTTTAGCTACACTATATAAACCAATTTAGGGTTTAGAAATTGGATAGTGAGACAAAATTAGTTGCTAAGGTTTGAGATTTGGTGCCTCTCTTGAGAGCTTTGTTCATGCACAAACTCATTGGTAGTTGTCTCACAATTGGTTGTTTGTTGTATGAGAGATTTGTGAGGCCATAAGAAATGGGAATTTGGAGGGTTCTATTGAACCAAGGTGAGTGTGTATCACTATTTGATTCTCTTTCAATTAGAGTTTCTCTTTAGTTGTGGATTAGGTGCAAGCCAAACCACATAAATCTTCGTCTCTCTTATTTGGTTGATTGCTTTATTATTTTGGGAAGTAGTTTACATTGTTTACTACTTGTTTAAGAGTTATTTAGTTGATTTCATACACCGTAGTTGTAGGTTGTTGCTTCTACAGCGTTTATCATTGGTTGTTTGCTTCCATTGTATAGAATTGGTGTGCTCTATAGTTTTTAGGGCACAACAAACCTAGTACATGGTAAGAACAATGAAAACATGAATAAATAAATGTCAGGGTGTACTCATACTACTTTCCTTTCAAGAGTTGTTTCACTAACACGTAATGGTCATTGCTTAGGTACTTCCGCACCATCTCTTGCTCATGGAAGTAAGAAAGTAAGAAACAACCACATTAATGTTTATTCTCTAGTACAGCTGAATCTTGCATGATATATAATTAGAGATTCCAACTCTCAGCTCTGTCTCACATTGAACTCCTTCTAACTGACAGTACATCAATGTTAAATTACAAACAACAAACAAGCCAACATTCTTCCGCTTGATTGGCAAGAGGACATGCCGGCCTCAAATTGCAATAACTCATACATTGCTCAAATTAGATATTATGGGTGTAAGGAGAACCATACGGATTGTGGTCATGCCGTCCTGCAAAGAAAAATATGGGTACCATGCCATAAGTTTTGCATCCCTTTCAACCCAACCACCACCATTGTCACTATCACACCCCGAATTTTCAGAAAATTAAAAATAGGGAATTATCCACACCCTATTCCATCTTCTGAAAACCTAGGATGAAACAAAACCCTAATAACCCATTACTAAACACGATATAGGAAAATGAGATCAAATTAAAACCGAAAGAACAACTCTTAATTCACAAATAAAAAAATACTAACCAACTCTATTATATCTGTTTCAAATCAAAACTTTCCACTTCATAAAACTTAAACCAGTAAGGCTCTAAAAGTGAATCCAAATCAAACGTTGTCATCCACTGCATTCTATCATCTATGTTTCCAAGAACACACCCACGTTACAAAACAAAGCAAACATAGGTCAGCAAATTGAATTTGCTGGTTATACACTACTACATTCAATCTTCCAAATAAATAAATATAATATTATCAACCATTTCAAATTGGAAGACAAGATAGTTCCGTTTTCCAAAACGGCGTGTAGTTTCTTCCCAAGTAAGATTTCAATCCCATTATCTCGTAAATTAATTTAATTAAAATCTTACCTATAACCGCTTACGTGTTAGGGTAGGACAACTTCTCTGCATAAAAAGTCAATAAGTCCTACCCGCCTGCAAAATAAAGTTAGATTTCCCAAACGTAATCCTTAAAAATCTACATTTATTTCACTCTCATTGCAACCATCATGGGTATACATAATCTGGCATAATATATCGCCAATATTAACGTTCATGTCACACCACCCTTGGCCACCAATATATATATATATGAAAATTTCTCAGTTAAATCCATAACAACTTCATGCTCGAATTTGTGCTATCGAAACAAAAATATGTGAGCTACAAAACGATTTTTGAGATATTGATTTTGAGTATTATTAATCTCCTCACCATGATTACTATGATCGTTTATGGCATGAAAAAGACTATCTTTATTGTTCTTACAAGTTGTCTCGCTTACAAACTGCTCATAAAAAATATTCTCAAGCACTTCAAGATTCTGAATTTCGTCACCAAGAGAATATTAGACGACAATAACTTTACGCAAAAAAAAGTTGCTGAAGAACAGATGTATGCTCAACAACTTGCTGAAGAGAATTATCGTCGTTTGCAACGAGAAAAAGAAGAGAATCATCGTAGATTGTAACAAGAAAAAGAAAGGAAATAACAAGAGAAACAAAGACAATGGCTTTCTAACATGAGTAAAAGAGTGATTTCTGAAAGTCGAGCTTATGTTACTAAGAAGTCATCTCCATCTCCACCACTATGTGAAAAGGTAATTTCTACATCCACTCTTGAAGATTGTATTGTGCTTTCTACTCCCCAGAAAGATGAAACTCAAGTGTTTACAATTGTTCCAATATCCTATCAAATTGTTGAGAAAGAACAAGTAATATATATTTGTTTTGAGGAGAAGAAAAATATTCAAGATAAAGTTAATGTTGCTAAAGTTTTAGGAGATGATGTTGATTTGCATGAGATAACAATGTCACTTGTTACTAAAGAAGTTGTTGATGTTTCTAATCTTGAGCAAGAGCTCGAGGACGAGTTAATTGTTAAAGAGGATGAGAATATGGTATATCACAATTTCCAAAGAAATTTATTTGTGAAGACCCATACTTGAAGTTTTGTGAAAAATTGATTGATGTCCGTACTTGCCTCAAGAATTTTGTGTCAGATTGTCAAAAGAAAAAAATGGAATAATCAAGTTATTGTGTCTACGTACTTCGCCTTGCTCCAATCAAGGAATTGTCGTTCCTATGCATAACTCGAGGGCGAGTTATTTTAAAAAAGGGGAGAATGATGTAGAACATAGAGCCTATGTTTATTGTCTAATTGTTTTTAGTAAATCCAAGTATACTAAAACAAGTTATTTTCGTTTTTATTATTTAAGCCTAATTTAGAAGTGTCTAGAGGTCTAATTTATGAGTTCTAGTAGTCTTAGAAGGTTATTATTATGATATATATAGATTAGGAAAGTGTTTCTTAGTGTTTTAGTAGATTTCTAAGATGATTTGATGAAGTTCTCTATATAAAGAGCTTTATAGACGAAAATTGTAATCAACTCTTCAATATTATCAATAAACTTATGTTTTAATTGTTCTCTTTTATGTTCCAATGAACAATTTATATCGCTTCCGCTACGTCATTTTGGTATGTAATTGACATATTGTGTTCATCAATTTTTCTATGTTACTCGTGATTGTTAAATTTATGTTTACATTTTTGTAAAATGATTTGTTTATTATTTCAAGTTAAATTATGTAATGGACTTGGAAAATTGCTTATGACAGAATTATAAATTTTGAAGAGTGATGAAAGTTTTAACAGATCTTTTAGATTAAATAATCTGTGGTACATTAGTGCTCTAACGGATAGTGCCACAGGCGCGTCAAGTTTATCTATTTGTGTTAGTGTTGAAGGCGCCTTACGTTCATCTGGGCCGGTAGGCACGGGCAAATGGGTAGTTGGTACTACCCACATGCACATGGGTGAACATCATCTCTCATTTCCTCTCATCCTTTCACAGTTTCACTAGCATGGGTAACCATAATGTAAAGTCTAAACTATACTCCATTGTCACAAAAAATCATTTACTGCCACTAAGTTACTAGAGATGAAAAGTGCTTGCTATTATATCTACAAAGCAATAACTTGTTTAGGGGTATTTGTATTTTTAATGACGAAATGGATTTATTTTCATTAGTTTTGGAGACTGGGGATTGTTTAACAAACAAAACTTGTGCATTCAGGTGGCACGCTTTTCCTTTTCATTCCTTGAATTATGTTGTCTCATACATTTTCTTTTTTTTTTAGGATGATTTTTTAGGAAGGGGCAACAGGTCGGGTTAGCCAACTCATAGATCCGCCCCTGGTGAACATCTTCTCTCATTTCCTCTTATCCTTAGACAGTTTCACTAGCATGGGTAACCATAATGTAAAGTCTAAACTATACTCCATTGTCACAAGAAATCATTTACCGCCACTATGGTTACTAAAGATGAAAAGTGCTTGCTATTATATGTGCAGTTCAATGGTAACCATAATGTAAAGTCTAAACTATACTCCATTGTCACAAGAAATCATTTACCGCCACTATGGTTACTAAAGATGAAAAGTGATTGCTATTATATGTGCAGTTCAATGGTAACCATAATGTAAAGTCTAAACTATACTTCATTGTCACAAGAAATCATTTACCGCCACTATGGTTACTAAAGATGAAAAGTGTTTGCTATTATATCTGCAGTGCAATAACTTGCTTAGGGGTATCTGTATTTTTAAGGCTTAAATACAGAAATATGCAACGTACTTAGGTCCTATTAACACTTTTTTTTTTTTTTTTTTTTCGAATTGGTTACGGGGTTAGGCAGACCCCAACCTGTATTAACTTTGAAACCTTTGGTACATGGTGCCTCTTGCATCATCATCTATCATTTCTGATAGTTGGGCATCAAGAGGGTGATTGATAAACATAAAAACTACATAATTGATATTACATAGTTTTGACAAGTAGTCTGCTGGCTTGTTACATTCCCTGTATGTGTGTTGTATCTTGAATTTCTCGGTCGGTGATGAGGAGGGTAATGGATCGTGAAGGTTTAGGCAATACCACGGAATGGTTTCCTTACCTTGAATGATCTGCATTGCTGCATGCGAATCAAGTAGCTACTCTCACTTTCTTAAGGTTCATAAGAAGTGCACACTCAAGTCCTTTCTCAATGACCAATAGCTCTTGAAAGCGTGATCGATCTATTGAGTGAGCTCCTGTGTAAGCACCAAGAACAGCTCCTTCTCTATTCCGTAGGACACCTCCATACCCACAACTGGCTGGCGTGGATCGATCCATCTGGATTCAACATAACTTCATCTTCTCGGTTTGATCCATGAGCATTCAATGAACGCGTTGGGGGCGTAGTTCACTTGCAAACCTATTCTCGTGCATAAACTCTCTTGTACCAATACTATCGGTTCGTCCTTGACTGCACATTGCAAATCTGACTTCATAGTCTTGACCATTCTCCAGTAGAGTAATTGAGGCGTAGTACTCTGATTTCTAAACCTCCTAGCATTTCTTTCTTGCCAAATCCAGTAGACCGTTGCACATATCAAGGCTTTTGCAATTTCACCTTCTTTAGAGGCACCCCTACACCTTCTAAAGATATCATACCATTCGACCACGAAGTTTTAACCATCGATCCCCAACCAAGTAGAGATTTTACATATGACCACACTTGTTTTGAGAAAGAACAATCGAAAAACAAGTGATGTGAAATTTTCTCGGCATTCTTGTCACATAAACAACAACTCGAGTGATTCAAGATATTTCTCTGCATCAGTTTATCTTGAGTAGGAAGCGCACCTGCAAAAAGTTGCCAAGTAGTGAAGGAGTGTTTGGGAATGACGAGCTTACCCCAAACAACTCTGAACCACTTTACCTTCCTTCGAATAGCCTTAAGAGCTGCATAGGCAGAGTTGACAATGTATTTTCCATTGCTTGTAACAGTCCACACTAACTGATCATTTGGTAGCAAAGAATTAATAGGAGTTCCTATTATCATAGATTTGAGCTCACATTGAGGTAAATCGGTGATGATATTGGACCATCGACCATTGACAATGAAATCTGCAACCTTTGTTGTGTCATTTACTGCAAAATGCAATCTTGCTTGAGCATTTGACAGAAGCGGAATTTCTGAGCACCATGGGTCATGCCAGAAGGATGTATTTTAAGCCATTTGCAATGAGGACCGACGAACTTTAAAGCATATGTCCTATACTTTAAGATTTTTCGCCATGCCCAAGAACAATCGCCAGGCATTCTCATGGTCCAAAAATGTTTTTCTTTTATCGATGCATCCAAGTCCATTTGACCCATAGAGAGTCTTCCTTACTTCGCCCACTGTATATGAGTCCACAAGATGCAACTCTATTCCAAACTTTGGCATCAATGATACCAAGGCCTCCTTCATCTTTGTTGAGTCTAAGGATTTCACTGCGCAAAGCATGATCGTCTTCCTTCTAAGAGTTGGACCAGCCCATAGGAATTTGTTGCAAACTCTAGAGACATGTTTCAACACAGTTTTGGGGAGTATGAAGGATTGTGCCCAATATGTGTGAAAAGATGATAGTACTGATTGTACCAATTGGAGTCTCCCTGCATAAGAGAGTGTCCTGTTCTTCCAGTTAGAAATTCTGGAAGTTAACTTCTCCACCAAGGGTAGACATTCCCTAATTCCAAGCCTTGTAGAGGTCAATGGGAGCCCCAAATACTTTATGGGAGGCTTTATGATTGCAACACCAAGTAAGTCTGCCAGTGCTTTGCCTCCTGCATCACTCATGCTCCCTGCTAGCAATGTGGTTTTACTAACATTTATATCCAGTCCTGTAGCACTAGTAAACGAGGAGAGAACATCTTTGATAGCCGAATAGAGTCCACCTCACCTTTTGAGAAAACCATTACATCATCGCCGGGCGAGATGTACTATAGAGAGTTTCTGCATTTTCGAGTGGAATTTAATGCCTCTAGAGTGTGCACTCTTTTGCAAAAGACCGCCTAGCACCTCCATGACTAGAGCAAAGAGGTAGGGTGATATTGGGTCACCCTGTCTCAACCCTCTTTTTCCTTCAAAATAGCCATAAGGGGTGCCATTGACAAGAACTGAAAAAGTGGGAGTCATATAACACATCTTGAGCCAATCCACAAACAAGCTAGGAAATTTGAACTTGTTGAGCATAAGTTCAAGTGCTTGCCAACTAATGCAGTCATAAGCCTTTGTGAGATCCACCTTAATAGCACATCATTTTTGTACCATGACTTCATTTATACCCTCGAATGAGCTCATGAGCTAGAAGGAGGTTGTCTTGTATTGCTCTTCCGGGGATGAAAGCAGATTGATTCAAGGAAACCAAAGATGAAATAAAAGGAGCTCATTCGCAAGTAAGAATCTTAGCCACACATTTATAAATGACATTACAGCATGAAATTGGTCTAAAGTCCCCTATTTTTGAGGCATTAGGTTTCTTAGGAATAAGGCACAAGATGGTAGAATTGGTACCTTTATGTATATGCTTTGTAGTGAACATGAAATTCACGCTTTAATCACATCGGCACCAACTATAGCCCAAGACTTCTTATAGAAGAAAGCATTAAAACCATCAACCCCGGAGCTTTGTTGTCTTCTATGGAAAACATAGCATTTCGGATTTCAGCTCCACTAATTTCCTTTGTAATTTCTTCAGCGGTGACATAGTCTATGACATTTCGACTTCAATCCCTTCTATTAATTCAGCCGCACAATAAGCGGTTGAGGGAGATCCTAGCAACTCGGTATAGAATCGATAAAGGCCTCTAAACCGGTTGTTGTCCTTCAATCCTATTTTCTTGATCATCGGTGATGTGCCGGATTGAACTCCGACCCTTCTTCTCCTTTATAGAGTTGTAAAAGTATTCATTGCATCTGCCACCCATTAGCATCCAATCACAATCGGTTTTTGTGCAAGGTCCATTGCTTCCATCTCAATGAGTAAGCTCGGTTGTGCCCTAGCTCTCGCTTCTAAAGCACATAGTGTTGGATCCAGTGGTTTACTTTGCGGTTGTAGTTGAACAGATTGAGTTCGGGTTAAATCGCTTCTTTCTTCCTTTTGAAATCAGAGAAATGTACCTTTGCCCAGCCTTTTAGTGAACCTTTTAAGATCTTGAGTTTCTTTGAAAGAATGAAACTAGGATTACCTTGCAGAGGTGTGCTCCAACAGCTTAGAAGGATTGGTTCAAACTCTGGGTGTAAGGACCATGAATTACTGAGAATCTAGGGTGGTGGTTTGCTTCTCTCAAAGATCAAGGATGGATAGAAGAATGGGTGAGTGATCTGATGGGCCTTGGGTGAGAAACTCAGCTTGTGAATTGGGAAACGAGGAACTCCATTCACAGTTTATAAGGCATCTATCTATCTTGGACCATCTCCTAGAAGAAGCATCACTATAGTTTGTCCAAGTGTAGAAACAATCTGTAGCTTTAATATCATATAGACCAGTAGAGGTGAGGCATGCAGCAAAGGGTTCAGTTTCTTTGGGGTGCACTGGTTCACAGCCTATTCTCTCAAAAGAGTATAAGACATTATTGAAATCCCCTAACACACACCATGGGGATTTAATGTTTCTGCTCAAAGAACAAAGATCATGCCACAAAAGGGCTCTGTCATCAGGTTCATTGCTTGCATAAATCACAGTTAATATGAGGCTGCTAAGATTATGAAGGAAAAAAACCTTACAGTGCATCAACTGTGAAGTTTCATGAAACTTTTCAATATTAACAACACTGTCATCCCAAGCAACCCATATTCTACCAGAGATGTTGCTTCTATAGTTATGTATAGATTTCCACGAAGGCCAGCATAACTTGCTCAAAAAATCATATTTATCCTGCTTAACTTTAGTTTCAAGTAAGCCCATGAGACTAATCTTATTAGCTTCTCTAAACAACCTAACTTCCTTTGCTTTTGTAGGGTTATTAAGACCTCTAATGTTCCACACACAAAAGTTCGTCATAGATAGATGAAGACAGGTTATTGATTACCCCTGCCCCGTCCATTGGGCTTCCCTCTGACAATCCGCTCAGTGCTAGGTGGGGTGTCCTTCCCCTTTTGGCTCTGTGAGACATACTTCTTCTTGTAATGAGCTATTGGAGGTGAATACTTCTTGTTGTTTTTGCTTTTTGGGGGTTGTGTTGGTTTCAAAGTAGCATCAGTTGGGTTACTAATGCTAGTTTTTTGGATTTGGTCCCCAAAAATCTCTGCTTCTCCTTCCGAGATGTCGTCCTCCACATCATTGCCTTCTTCAACCAAAAGTTGGTACATACCATGTTCTCTACAGAAAGGTATCTCGTTTTCTGTAGGTGGTGTTGTCTCTTCAGCAGTAGTATCTGGCAAAATCTCTGAAATTGTTTCAAGGCTACCAAATCTATTACTACATTCAACAGCAGCTGCAGGGTGACTGTTCTGGACGACTTGAGGGGTATTACTAGTGGTATTACTAGCTTGCGGCTGATTCACTTGTATGGTTCCAATGATTGTGGTCGCAGGGTTCATATTCTCAATCGCTTCAGGTGCGTTACTGGTAGCATTACAAGTCTGTGGTGGAGTCACCTCTTGTCTGGTTACATTGACTGGGATCTCATTGCTTGTCAACACTGGGGGAATAGCAGTGATTGTGGCTTGAATTTGAGGTCTTGCATTCACTGGTTTGTGTGGACATTTATTAGTGTTATGTCCAAACTTTACACAGTGAGAACATGTGGGGGGTATCCAAGTATACTCCACTCCAATCTTCAACTCTTTACCATTTCTCAGTTTAAAGTTTAGACTTTTAGGATACTTTGAGGTGCTCGAGACTACTACACAGACCCTTGCAAAGTCAAGTCTTTGCATCTTGAGAGTAGCCGCATCACAGCAATGTGGCTTTCCTAATCTGCTAGCAATAAAGCTTAGACCTTTCTTCGACCAAAGTTGCTTAGGGATGTTTGTAAGCTTTACCCAAATGGGAAGAGATGAAATGTTTTCCCTTTGTGATTCTACTTCTTCAGACCATGGCATTACAATGAAGATTCTCCCTGCTATGAAAATTGGTCCACTATCGAGAACCATACTCCTATCTTCGTCATTGGAGAACTTGAAATAAAACAGTTGTTTGTCTGTGGATATAATGTAAGAGGCTTTTGTTTTCCATGCTGAATCCAAATGTCTTTTTACCAAGGGAAACGGGAGTCTTCTATCTATAAAGAACCCAACAAGATGGTCTTTCCATATGTTCTTACCTTCTTCAACTATGGAGTCTGGAATTTCTGTGATTCCATCTATCTCTTCAGCCTCAAACCATTCAAGTTGGACATTTGTATCAGCAGCACCACCATTTTGGAACAAAGAGCTCCAGGACATGACAGGAGAGGATGAAGTAGAAGCCATCTCTCTTAGCTGTTTTAGTGGACAGGAGGAAGATGTTTGCTTCCACTAATGAACTCACACTGTTAACAATGGAGGATTTTACCAAATAGTGGAAATGAAGATTGCTTTCACTAAAGAACTCTCACTGTAATCAGTGGAGGATTTTACCAATAGTAGAAAGAAAAAGAAGGAGGTTTAGGATAAGAATGTTGGTTGAGATGGTTTTTTTCCTATTCTAGGTAATGAAAAGAGCACTGGATCAGAAAAACCAAACTTAAGTTATCTCACTCCCAGTCTCCCCTAAAAGCGTCCTATTAACACTTGTATAAACATATAATTTGTTTTTACAAACGTATCAATGTACTATTCCCGATTTCACAAAAATAGCAATCTGTTAGCATCCGTCAGTTAAGTGATGATGTGTCCATTTTTTTCAATTTCGTTTTATTTGTATTTTCCACTCGGCATACCACCTCAGCATTTCTACCACCTCAGTTGAAACTGACCCATATAACCCGTTTTCATCATCTTTTTCACCCATTTACCAAACAAAATTCTTATATTGTTTCTTTTTCACATGTTGATAGAGTGGCATTGAACCCAACTAATATCATGAATACCCAACCATTGATAGTCATGCTACACATGGCAAACAATAAAGTTGTTATAGTTAAAGAAGTTTCTTTTCAGAGCAAATTTAATGGTCCAATTTAAGATCACGATCATGATCACTGAAGCATCTTTTTTATGGCACAATGTTGTAATTATGATGGGATCACAGATAAAATCAATTGATGATCTTTTACTCTTTACCAGCAGATTGCCTGGAAGAATGGTATGATGCATTAGCATTAGCTTCATATGGTGAAGGAGAGAAAGTAGGCTTTGAAGCAGTAGTAGCGCACCAGCGAGTTGACGTTACGGAATTGAATCTATCAGGTTCCGTTTGGGTTTGGCACAACCTTGTATTAGAGGCTATTGGGGAAGCAAACTAGTGTTTTGACAGGATCTGAAAGAGAGTAGCCAAGTGATTTAGAACACAGGATGTCCAACAGAGGAGAACTTGACTATACACTACACTATCAAGGAGTGGGATAAACAAATGGAGTAAAGATCAGCTAAAGAGAAGAAGCTAAAGCGATTAGACTCAGAATCAACAACTGAAGAAACTGTTGCTGATGCTGAAACTTGCTCTACTGACAGAAACGACTTGCATTAACCAAACAAGGGATGATAGCCTTCCTTCCCTGACTCAGGATACGCAATAGAGGCACTATCAGCTAAATATATTTCATACCCTCGCTTACATGAATAAAAAAACTCCCTTCATGAAGTGCTTCCCTCTTTCACTCTTCACCTTTCACTCTATCAACATGTGAAAAAGAAATGGTATAAGAATTTTTTTTTGGTAAATGGGTCTATATGTAAATGGGTTTGAAAATGGGTGAAAGAGATGATTAAAATGGGTTATATGGCTCAGTTTCGGCTGAGGTGGTATACCGAGTGGAAAATACAAATAAAACGAAATTGAAAAAAAAAACGGACACATCATCACTTAATTGACGGATGCTAACAAGATTACTATTTTTGTGAAATCGGGTATAGTACATTGATACGTTTGTGGAAAAAAAATTTATGTTGATACAAATGTTAATAGGACCTAAGTACGTTGCATATTTCTGTATTTAAGCCTATTTTTAATAACGAAATAGATCTATTTTAATAACAAAATAGATCCGCCCCTGGGGAACATCATCTCTCATTTCCTCTTATCCTTTCACAGTTTCACTAGAATGGGTAAGCATAATCTAAAGTCTAAACTATACTTCATTGTCACAAGAAATCATTGACCGCCACTATGGTTACTAGAAATGAAAAGTGCTTGCTATTATATTTGCATAACAATAACTTGATTAGGGATATCTGTATTTTTAATAACGAAATGGATCTATTTTCCTTAGTTTTGGAGACTGGGGATTGTTTAACACGGCATTTAAACGATTTATCAACAAAACTTGTGCATTCAGGTGGCACACTTTTCCTTTTCATTATTCCTTGAATTATGTTGTCTCCTACTTTGTTTGATTGGATGATTATGATGTTAAGATATTAATTATGTGATTATGTGAGTTTCCAAGACGCCAACAAAAAGTTGAAACGTCGAACATGCACATGGGTGAACATCATCTCTCATTTTATCTTATCCTTTCCCAGTTTCACTAGCATGGGTAACCATACTGTAAAGTCTAAACTATACTCCATTGTCACACAAAATCATTAATTTACCGCCACTATGTTTACTAGAGATGAAAAGTGCTTGCTATTATATCTGCAGAGCAATAACTTGCGCGCAGTTACTTGTATTTTTAATAATGAAATGGATCTATTTTATAGTTTTGGAGACTGGGGATTGTTTAACACGGCATTTAACCGGAACAAAACTTGTGCATTCAATAGGCACACTTTTCCTTTTCATTCTTTGAATTATGCTGTCTCATACTTTGTTTGATTGGATGATTATAATGTGAAGATATTATGTGATTCTGTGAGCTTCCATGGCGCCAACGAAAAGTTGAAACGTCATGATTAAACAATATGTTATGTAGGTTTGGCATGTGTATATATTAATGGTGGAATGTGATAGTAGCTAAAGACAGGGCCGACCAAACAGTACCCACCAAAACAGGTCATCTCTTGTATTATTGTCATGCATCTAAACGTTATGAAAAGCAAGTTCTATTATTGAGAATTCGACACATTGATCATTAGTTGAATAGACGTTCTCTTCTAGACTGACTAAAGCACCCCCACAGCCAACAGTTAATCTACCATCAACTGCATGTTTAGTTGAAGTTAAAGATTTCTATCCAAAAAAAAAGTTGAAGACATGACAAATGCCGGGCTATCCAAATTGGATAACTGGAGAATTCGTGTTCATCATCCTATTATATTTTATAATTGATATCAATGTTTTTTTTTTTCTATTTCAGACCACATCCTATCTCACACAAATAGAGTGAGTTCAAATAAACATTTAGACGCAACTATAGAAATAGCTTCTCAGGCTGCGATTCCTGATACTCCGCGCATTTCATAAAGTATCAACCATATTTAATGACCCAATATCAAGGAGATCGATTCTTTGGTAGAACTTAATCACTTATACATGTTTCAGGGCTCTTACTGTAACAGCGTTCTCTTCACATATACGTACATAAAACTTCTCGCAGCAACGCTCTTTTTAATATGTGAATCTCATGGTCGGGAAAAGCTTCGGTCCTCAACAACTTCACCAAAAAAGTCTTCATTAAATTTTTTAAAAAAATAAAAAAACTCTAATGTGTGCGCTTTGGACGCACTTCGGTCTTAAGCGCTGAGGACCGAAGTCTTTTCCCTCATGGTCCATGGATCGCTGTTTATTTGATTTTAGCAGTTGTAGTCATTTATTTGCACAATCATTTCGTTTTTTTTAGGAGTTACAGATCTACGGGGTGATGGACTGATGGGGTTCCACATTAATAGGGTAGTAAGTAGTAACTACCTCCTCTCAAGGCATGTTCTCAGCACAGGGCACATTATACTAGGAAATTGATGAGGAAAAAAAGGAAATCAGGACAAGGCTGTAAAAAGATGTTATATGCCTTCAAAGGATATCCTACTTTCAAATGATACTACACCCAAAAAATGATACTACACCCAAAAAATGATATCATGTGTATGAACAAATTCTATAATGCAGCAGTTAAAAGCTATAGTAGAGTTTTGGTCCCCCTATTCAATTTCAGGGACATATTAGTCTACTTGAAATTTAGCCTAATATAATATGACACACTGATATTATCAAGGTCAATTAAGACCTCCATAACTGGAGTAGAACATGGCTTCATGCCCCTTTGCATAACGTTTCAAACAAGTAGTTAGACTTCAGAGTATATTTCATTGAACTTCTATACTTTTTCAGGTGACCACTACCTCTAACAAATCCAATGGTACCCGAAATACGATCAACTTCGGGCCATACCGCTGAAAGAATTCCTAATGGAAGCCAATATGCCGAACGCACCACCAGAGATAAGGTTGTCGTCGCAGTCAGAGCAGAGAAGAAAGAGATGTCGAAAACGGCATTAGCTTGGGCTCTCACTCATATCGTTCGCCCAGGCGATTGCATAACATTGCTCGCTGTATTATCCGACGATGGCAAATCAGGTAAGGTATATTTAGTAATAGGACAATTACTGATTCTATGTTCTACTTTGCTTTGTAATGTATGGGATATAATCTAAATTATAATAGGTAGGAGACGATGGAACTTTCCTAAATTTGGTGCAGATTGCGCGAGCAAACACAGGGAGAGATCCCCTCCTGACCAAATATATCAAATTTCTGAATCTTGTTCTCAGATGGTGCTTCAGTTTCATGACCAAAACCAGGTACATTTTTACTCCTCACAGGTTATTTACACTTTACCAAGAATGATTGGACCAATGAGAATATGTGCTTTTTTTTTAACTGTTTTCAAGTCAATGAATATCTATATTGGGATTCCAACCTCTTCAGTGAAGTGTCAGTGATTTTGAATTATTGGACGTATTTCATTCTCGATAAGAGGTCTTGAGAATGATGTCAGATGTGAATTACATAGATTAATGCTCGAGTTGATCTGATCTGAAACTTAATTAGGTCGTTGTTGATACTTAAAAGTTAAAAGGCTCCTTCTGCCACTGCAATTGCTCCCCTCTTGTTTGGCGTTAACACTATATGTTTACAATGTCCACAAAACGAGGTTGGATTATCTGCACAAAGGACTATTGGAACTTTGGTCACTATTTTCGTATTCTCTTGGTTGGTGTTCCATAGTAATTTGACGCTTTCGATTGCAATTTTCTTAGAGATAGATTATTATCTTGGTTTTAAAAGGTGCATAGTTTAGCAAACATAACTACACATGTATTATTTGATTTATTTCTGAGAGTTACATCTTCATAATTATAAGAGATCAAAATGAGTTCTACTGACAGCCAGGTTCGATTATGTTTAAGATACTGATGAAAGAAGGGTATTGGTGCTTGTAGGTTGGGGTCAGGATTAAGGTGGTGTCAGGATCACCAGCTGGCGTGGTCGCAGCTGAATCTAAGAAAGCTGGAGCCAACTGGGTTGTATTGGACAAGTACATAAACAAGTTTCCTTTTTGTTTCATAAATCTCATACTAGGAAATGATGAGATCCACAACTTATAGTTAGATCTTTGTAGTGTAACTAGTGTTTTCACGTCATTATAGTGATTGGGATGGAATAAAATGACTTCCGCAGGCACAAACAACGCAGCAAATAACATAAACAACAAGCTCTTTCCTAGAATATATACATACAAAATAATAAATATTTCGATTTACATAATGTTTCGAAGCGACCCATACAATAACCTATTGCTGGGGTTCTAGGAAAGTTTCCACATCCTTTAGATTCCACTGTTTCGTTCTGAATATGATCTCCTCAATATGCTTATCACCACTAGTCCTGCACAGCTTATTTCAGGACTTCTAAACATAATGTAAAATACGAATATCAGTGAAACTAAATTGGCATAAACTTTTGGTTTTCTGGACAAAATTTACGATAATTTTAGTCATAATATATATAATTATGTCAAGCATCCTGAGTTTATTTATTAGTCAAGTTTCCATGAGTCCCTAGAATCCCATTTCCCCGATACGTTTTGTATCCAAGTTAGTGATGTTTAAGCTGCACTAATACAAGAAATGGACGACATATTTACCAAATCCCATTTCCGAAACTGAATACACTCAGAGCAGTAACTTGCTCAATAACTACTTCCAACCTGGATTCGGCATTCTCGCCCTTCCACTTCCTCAACCATCTCTTCATGTAATGATATACAGTGTAACACTTTTCCTCTTTTTCTTTCGTAATAAAGTAAAATTTCAGCTCACTGCAGTTTTTGGGTTACCTACAGAGGTTACTTGATAAGTTGAGAGCCGAAGTCTAAAACATCTTAATTTGCGTTGCCTCAAAGTTCTTTGATGGTGAATAAGCCGTAATATAACTAGTTTCCAAGTCGAATAGAATTGTTCAATCATGTTGCTTCTCTTGTATTTCACAGACAATTGAAGGAGGAGGAGAAGCATTGCTTGGAGGAACTCCACTGCAACATTGTGGTCATGAAACGTTCACAAGCTAAAGTTCTAAGAGTAAACCTGGGAAGCTCAAACGATCTCCAACCTTTATCTTCTCCTTCAATATGGGAATTCAACATCGAAGATTCTTTAGATAGCACGATCAAGCATTCGACCCCTGTTAGTAGCCCTGAAGATGTAAAAACTCCTTTCACAAGAACTACCACTGAAGACACCTCCATATCAAGTTCTGATGCTGAGTCATCTCCATTCTTTGTGTGCGAACAGAACCCACTCTTTGAGGGACACAAAAAAGAAAAGGCAAAACCAATACACGAGGAAGGAAATTCCAATGACTCGTTTAAATCATTTGACTCAGATGTAGGAGGGGGTCATCTCATCGTAAAACCAACATCATCACGGAAATGCATCCAAGGGAATGTCTATTGGATTCCTCAAAACCACATTGACAAAGTAAATAAAGTCAGTCCAGATGCCACATCTAGAACCCTACTTGAAAAGTTTGTTCAAATCGATCAACAAGTGAAGATCCAACCAGTATGGTTACACCGAACCAATCAGATGGACCATGTTTTCAACTCTAATGTAAGAGATGTAGTGTCTTTAAACAGAAGTTCTCCAGCTCCTCCCCCTTTATGCTCACTGTGTCAAAATAGGGCCCCAGTATTTGGAAAACCACCAAGATGGTTTGACTACAGAGAACTTGAGGAGGCCACAGACAGATTTTCGAAGGCAAATAGCTTGGCAGAAAGCGGTTTAGGATCTGTTCATCGAGGAGTACTGAGAGATGGCCAAGTTGTGGCAGTGAAACACTTGAATGTAGCAGGCTCTTTAGGGGATGCTGAGTTCTGCAGGGAGGTGGGCATTTTGAGCTGTGCGCAGCACAGGAATGTCGTGATGCTGATTGGATTCTGTGTAGAAGGTGAAAAGAGATTACTCGTATACGAGTACGTGTGCAATGGCTCACTAGACTTCCACTTGTACGGTAATCTCATCAACTCGTATTGTGTAAATGTGCATAGTATTTGTCCAGCGTATCATGTCTGTATGCAGCTTATAACTGTATGTGTCTTCTAGGAAGGAGGAGAAACACTTTAGATTGGGACTCACGGGTAAAGATAGCAATTGGCACAGCACGAGGTTTACGATATCTTCATGAAGATTGTAGGGTGGGATGCATTGTACATAGAGACGTGCGACCTAACAATATTCTCCTCACACATGATTTTGAACCGCAGGTACATATTCTCACATCTGTTTTGGCATTAGAAGTTGTGAGAAGAAAGTCACATCTGTTGACAGTGTTTCATAATAGCTCTATGGAACTAGAAAAGCATAATCCTCTAACACAACTTGATTATAGGGTATGACCTCGATAATCATTTGGTGTATCTCTTAGGTTGGAGATTTTGGAGTCACTAAGTGGCAATCTGAACACGATCTACGAGCAGAGCAACGTAATGGCAGAGCTTTAAGGTAAGATTTTTCCACCAATCTTATCAATTACTTCTCTGCTAATCCAATCCCCACGATCCCCCTCTGCAATCAAATTGATTATAAAAATCCTAGAAACTAATATAGATGAAAGATTTGATTTTGAACAGTACTACTACTTACCAGTTTACAGTAAGGATATAATAAAGGGTCCCTATAATAAAACAATCACGCATGCAGGTATCTTCCGCCGGAGAATATGGAGGATGAAAATATTACGGAAAAAGCTGATATTTATGCATTTGGACTGGTGCTTAAAGAGCTGATCACTGGAAGAAAGACAGCTGCTATAGCCCTCCATAATAAGCGGCAGTTCCCAGCTGAATGGAACCACCTTCTATTGGAACTAGAACAACAAGGCCAAACCCAGGTAATTAACCTTAAATTAGTGGATCCATGCTTGGACCCAGACGAACTACAGTGCTGCTCACACCAACTACAAGCCATGGCAAGTGCTGCCTTTTTATGTCTCCGTAGAGAACCTGCCTCTAGACCTCCCATGTCTAAGGTCTATTACCTTGCCCCTTTCAGTAATGTTTTAGTTGTCAATCTAATATTTGTTCTCAATTCACTTGTCTTCAAGAATTATCGTCCGACATTGGCACACCCCTTCTAATATTGTTATTTCAATTTTGACTTCCTAGGTCCTTCGAATACTAGAAGGAGGAAAACAAATGGTTCCCTTGGCTCTGAACTTTGACTCCATCGGTAACAGAAGTGAGAGATTTACTGGTCGGAGCTCAAACCAAAGAACCATATTGAAGGGAAAGCACTCTCGTAGGCTTTCACATTGAGCACTTCATCGGTTTGCATTGTTACTTATATTAGGATTTAAGAGCATAGAGAATGTGGTACACGAAACACAGAACGCAAGATTACTTCTACAGTTCCACCATGTTGCATGACTGGGCTTAAGAATACTGTTTTTTTTCCTTAGAACTAAATGAGAGTTTTTTGCTTCTTCATTTCATTTTAAATACGTTAATTTATTTGTCTTCTTTATCCCAAGAAGCGGACTGGAGGTTGTCTGGGTCCCTAGTACATCAAAATGTATTACTAACGCACATCGTTCCGTTGATAACATTTGTATGACAAAGAAATGTCAAACTTCAACAGACAAAGAAAAAACCATCTACGCAAACTTTTTATGACTTTCAAAAAGTCACAGAAAGGATAAATGATGATTGAAGTATTATGTGCATTTGGGTTAGAAGATTACCAAAGGTGGAGCTGGCTCTGTACCTAGCATGGGATGAAGAATGGCAGTACACGAAATAGATCAACACCAAGAAGTTAGATCCTTGCATAAAAATCGATAGTAATCAATTCTTTTCGTATACTTTACACGTGTACAAGAAAAAGAAACAAAGTTGATGAAACAGGTTAACACGATGCTTTCAAGTACACAGAAAAAATAAACAACAAAAAATGATATATTTACAAGCATTACATTAGACATCAGACAGAGGTGCTTGCCTCAGTGCTGTAGATAGAGAATTCGCTGGAGCTGAAGTAGGCTCTCTCTTCATCCCATTTCAGAATCTCCCTTGCATATCTTAGAGCTTCATCAACAGTTCCGTGCTCCAATCCATTCACCAGTGATACATAAAGCTTACGTCCAGTGATAGAAGAGAAATGTCTCTTGAACTTGACAGCAATGTAGTGAAAGGCTTGCTGTGCCAGCGATGTACTGTTAGCACTCTTGTTGGAGCGATAACGGCTCGTCAAAGGATTGAAGTCATTAAACCATTCACATTGATTGAGTGGGATCTGTTCAATCTTTTTCTCAAACAGATCAAATTTGTTTAGTATAAGGAGAAAGTCCATCTGTTCAAAGATGGGATGGGTGATGATGTTCTCAAACAGAGTCCTACTCGCCAACATTTTGTTTGTCCCAGCACCATTTCCATTATCACAGAGTTCATCATAATCACTCAAGGAAACACAGAAGATAACAGCACGCACATCTTCAAACATCTCTAGCCACTTGCAACTTTCTCCGAGACCTCTAGCATGTACTCTGATGAGTTGGTACCTGCAAGGACAAAGCAATCAGATGTCAAGGATATTCAAAATCAACACATACTAGGACAAGTCAAAGTGATGTAGTATGATTGAAATATGGATTCTAGTGTGACATTTTCTAAGACACTTTTTTAATAAAATGTAAGTTACATTGACACGGATATGTTTATCCTTATTCAAGACAATGTTAACAATACTCCTACCAGAAGTTCTAGTACTCCTATGACGGTTCAACACATACTAGGACAAATCAAAGTGATGTAGTATGACTGAAATATGGATTCTAGTGTGACATTTTCTATGACACTTTTTTAATAAAATCTAAGTTACATTGACACGGTTACGGTTATCCTTATTCAAGACAATGTTAACAATACTCCTACCAGAAGTCCTAGTACTCCTATGACAGTTGTTAACAACTTTGAAGTGCTGATCACCCAAGAACAGGAAAGGGAAGCAGATTCAAATGGAGATGGAGTGGAAGCGGTATATGAAACTCAATCTCAAGTACAAGTCATAAATAAAGCACAACATACAAGTAAGAAATGGGCAGATCAAGTTGAAGGTGTAAAATCTCGAACACTACAAGAGATGCTCAGATCAATTAAAAGCTAAAAGAAGAAAGTGGTTGTTGGTGCTTCCAGAGCACCAGTTACGACGCAATCTTAAACAAAGCAGTAGGAAGGGGTCCTAGATGGAACAAAGGCAGAGCAAAGCTGTAACAACATTGCAGTAGATGCAGCTACTGCACCAACCACGACAGCTGAAATAGTAGAAGGAAGTCCTCACTGTCAGAAGATGGGAATTGCATGATACTAGCTATTATAGATTCACTGACTAAGATCACTCTTGTAGTCTCCTCCCTCTCTTTTATTTATATATAATTAATCCTGCTGACTTAGCAAAAAAATGGGTAAGTTTATCCTTGTCTGACACGGATACGAAGTGTCCAGCACGGCGAAATACAAAAAACTGAGGTATATACAAACAATATGTGCATCTGTCATATCCGACACAGATAAGTGGACACGTATCGGAATCCGATTATTTTTAGAAAATGGTGTCCATGTAACTTGGAATAAAAAATATTGTTTTATCGGCCAAAAAAATGAAGAAGAAAATAAAAATGTCATCCACTCGCCCCTGGCATATAGATTCAGTTCTCATAAATTAGTGACTCCTCTAATCTTCTCCATTTTCTGACACAGAGCAGTAGTTTCAGCTAGGCACTGAGCTGTACCAATCATATGAAGCAAATCAAGGTTTGGAAAGCCAAAAATGGCTTGTTAGTGACCGAAAAACTTGTCCTTAGAGGATGAATATAGCACCAAAGTACCCAACCATTATCCAGAACCGCTGGACTATTTTGTATTATTGGAAAAAAAAAAAAAGGTATCCAGATAGATTCATCAAGGGTCTCAGATATCTTCTGGTGGTACCTCACTTTGCATGGCGACTAGGGTAAACTCTTTTCCACGAAGTCCATTAGACGCACTTACTACTCCCACACATGCTTGCACACAGTAGAATAGTAGATAAGTTTACATGTTTGTACTAACCACAAGACTTAACCTAACTTGTTCAATTAACATTCTCAATGCATGCACAAGCTCACGTCCCTCACCCTTTTTTTTTCCTTTCATTTATTCATTTTTAATGAGACTCGATTACTGAATACTTAACCGCTATGGGTAAGATGGCTTGTAACAGAAAAGTTTGGGAAACGAGAAATGATGTGGCCCACCCCATTCACATGGGATTAAGGGAAGGATGGGGATACCATGACAACCTAATTACTATCAAGGTGAACGTTTTCTTTTTGTGAGTTCTATTCGAGTGAATTCTAGCAGCATAGGAATTTGACTTCAGTAGAATATGCGCACCAACCTAAGAAATGACTCATTCTGATCAGCGGCATCAATGATGCCATCATTTGTCGACTGTGGGAAAGAGAAGTCAACGCATGAGAGGCCATTGGATGAAGTGATACCCTCAGCAAATAAGATGTCCGAATTGGATGGCTCGTAGTCCGTCCTTGATATATCAGCAACCTGCAGAGAGAACACATTTAAGCTTCCAGACAACTTGCAGTAACAAACCGACCAAATTTCAAATAATGAAGATGTGAAAAGGAAAATTACAAAATACATCAACACTAGATCCATAATTCCACGTGCGCCCCTAGAAGGCTCGTCGTCACCTCACTCTATAACTGTTTCAGAGTCACAACTCAAGACAGGAATAGGGATAATGCCAAATTCAAACTAAAAGGGTCCAACTATATTCTAGATTTTGAAAATGCCAATGGGATTTAACAATTTAATCAATACTGTCAAAATTCTTCTAAATCAGGGATCCTTGCCCTAGATAGCTTTAAAGTGATTCAGTAAGCAATGCAACTTCTCTCCACACGGCCAAGAATATAAATGTGGCAGAAGCTAGGGACTACTAGATGATGGTTGAATTTAATAGCAACCAAGGTGTTTAGAATGGTAACACAATAGCATGCAGGTATAATAACTCACTTTAGGTGATCACAGCGGTCTTTGCAGTACCACATTAATATTGAATACTAAAAATTTACTATAGTTGGTACTTGTTAGCCATTGATGCGTTATTTCTTTTCTTATTTTTTATTTGCAAATTTTTTCAGTTCTTTTAAATTCAAATCTTTTGAAAACTTCTTAAGATTATGGTAAGCGGTTTTTTTGTTCAAATGATGATTACGAAAGCTCTAAATGCCCTTATATGAAGCATGTAATGGAGCGACTATGGACATATATCATGTAAGATATAGGCAGGATACAGTACTTGTCTATGATAGCACATCATATTGACCATAAATCAACCAAAAACTCAATGGTAGATGCCAGTTGACCTTGTCTTAACGTCTTATTGCTGGTACGGTCTGTAATCACTATCTAGGGTCCTTGAATAAGTTGTGTACAAACCTGAAAGATGAGTGTTTATTTTTTTATGGTAACTCAGCTGTTTCCTGTGTACGCATCATACTCCACATATGCAATACTTGGTGACTTGGGTTTGTATATGAACCCTAGAAATGGATGTCTCGATGTAGGAAAGTTGCGTGATCTCTATATATGGGCTTTGGATGATTTGCAAACGATCCTTAAAAACCATGTAGAGGACAAAAAGATCCACTTGAAAAGAAAATAGAGGCCCTCAAACAACCAACTATGGTGAAAGAAAAAACAAAGTAACTGGGCCGACAGCCCAATTTTCCAAAAAAATTCACCAAAAGTCCACTTGAATTTTAATTTCGCCTTAAGACCAATAACACGGGCTGACGTCAGCAATGCAAATTTAAATTTTCATATGTAAAATACTATGTAAATTTACATTTTCATATGTAAATTTGAATTTACATATGATGACGTCAGCTCGGTTTGTCCTTGAGCCGAAATTATAAGTAAAAAACGATGACGTGTGATGACATCTGCCCGGTTTTCCTTAAATTCGAAATTAAAAATCAAGGTGGACTTGGGGCGAAATTATTATTGGGCTTTGTCCTTGGGCCATAATCACTGAAAGAAAACTAGGTAATTTCAACGATGACTATAACCAAAAGTCCAAAACAAGCAACATGCAGGAGGTCTTTCCATCTTCACCAAGCACAAACACAGTGCTTTAGGAAGCTATGCCCTAGGTTGCCTGCTGGCTCATATGGAAACTACCGAATGATAATTTGGGTATTTTCAAGGATTGTACCCAAAATATGGATAAGCTGGAAAAGGACAATTTTGCTTCTGTGACATTACCCAAGTTCTGGTGAAAAAAATGCATCAATTTCATGAGTGACTTTTCAACTGGGCGGGCATCCACCGAGGGTGCGGTTCATCAAGCCACTAATGCCAAGTGAGGAGCACATTCTGCTATTTTTTTTTATTTATTCTATGGCTGTATCTTTTTGTAAGTTTTCCCTCTTAAAGTATGAGTCCCTCTCTCATGCATGTTGTGGGATGCCAACTCTTTGATCAGTGCTTATTAATAAATTATTACTTTAAAGATCAAAGGGAAAAAAAATCCCTTCTTTAAGAAGCTAAAACAGAGAGAGAGTGTGTGTGTGTGTGTGTGTGTGGGTATCATCTAGTGGAATATTACCCGCTCTAAGAAGTAACTTGCAATTCCAGGAAGCATTTGTAGCTCAGTTCTTCGATCAAATGTGGCCTTAATGGCAGCATTCTTCCACAATTCCTCAACTAATGGTGCATATTCACGAGTAGCTGCTGGGAAAATGGCTTCCAAATTGCCTGATAACATGACTTTGAGAAGCCAATCAGAGAATGATTTCAGCCTTGGGCTAATGGAGTAGATAGTTTTACTGTCTCCTTCGCCTGGAACCCCTGTTGTTTACAAGATTTTGCTTTTAGACTCTCATTGTTCCATAACATAAGCAATGCATCAGTAAAATAAACTCTTGCTCAATAATCTCTGCTAGGGAAAATATCTAATTAAAAATGAGAAAAAAAAATGATTTGCTAGATATCATGCATATAATGACGTGCTTCACATGATAAGAAGCAAATAAGTTGTCCTTATCGATAAGCACAAGTATTAAGCAGAAAATATATAACATTTGATGTTTCTGGTCCTTAAAACCATCTTTAGCTATGTAACAAAAAAAAACAACGGTGTTCTTCTCCACAGAATATGGTTAACCCCAACTCCATTTGTTAAAGTGTTGACTATCCAAGAGGGAAGGGAAGCAGATTCAAGTGGATTTGGAGTGACAGTGGTTTATGAAACTAAATCTCGAGTACAAATCATAAGTGAAGCACAACAAATTAGTAAGAAATGGACACCTCAAGTTGAAGGAGAAAGATCTTCAACATTACAAGAGATGCTCAAAACAATTAAAAGCAAACACAAGAAAGTGGTTCCTCACAAGGTACGGCATAATCTTCAACCCGATGAAGATTACTTTTTGGAATGTGAGAGGTTTAGAAAAATTAAAGCAGCAAGGAAAAAGGCAAATCAAAACAGAAGCAACAACATGGTAGCAGATGGAGCAGCTAGGCATAAAGCTAGTACACCGACAGTTGAGTTAGTTGAAGTCCTTAGAAGGTGGGAATTACCTGATAGGCTGATACTAACTACTATAGTTCTACTGACTAAGATCACTCTTGTAGTGTCAAGTTAGCTTGGCAATAATTTGAGTTTTTGAACACTCGGAAAAGCAACTAAATAAAGCACTTCCCTAGACTACACAGTCTGTTTGTATACTCTCTCTCCCCACTCTTTTCATTTATAAAACTAAAACTGCTGACTTAGCGGAAAAAAAAAGCTCCACAGTACATATGCTGGAAAAGTAATCATTTTCTAGGGCTAAAGAAAAATACAGCACCAACAATTTATGGCACATATGCCACATGGAAATTTCCTTACTGATGCAGGACTTTATATGCCTTTGCTAGTACATAAGTTGAATGACCATTCTACTCTAATAATACAAGGAACACATTTCGTTCCATCTGGCATTGAACCCATTGCTCTCAGAACACAATAACTGCAACACTTTGTCCTAAACATTGGAGCATCCAACTCAACCAATTGGTGATGAGTGGAGAAGCCCGGGTACAATTAAACTATATTGTAATGCTTTAAACATCCCATGTGGGAATATAATAAACATATCAACACACCCCCCTCACACAAGGCGTTAATTGAGCCAAACTCTTGGGCAACATACCTGCGTTACGTGAAGAAAACGGGCCTTCTGGGGCCAAGGCTATTATTGTATTTGACTCTTAAACATTGGAGCATCCAACTCAAAACCAATTGGTGAAGAGTGGAGAGGCCCAAGATCATTTAAACTATATTGTGAGGCTTTAAACATTCATGCGAGACCATACTAAACATCTCAACGCTTTGCATTGCAAAGAATGCAAACTTCCTTGGCAGTAAACCTATTTCCTTTTGAGCACCAGTAACACAACTTCTTTCCTTTCAGTTCAACTTCCTTCCCTTCACTCATACTTTTCTCCTCTACAAGACTAAATTCCTCGTGACCAATACTTCTCGATTCAATATCATGTAAAGTCACAACCACAGTTTTTTTAACATGTCGTTCGGATACATTACCGCAATCCTCAAGCTTCCATGAAAATTCCTCCTATGGCAATGCTTTCGAGCTCAATCCCGACTCAATCGACACTATAGGGGTGGAATTCGAGCTAATCGAGCCGAGCTTCACTAGGCTCAGCTCGTTTATTTAAACAAGCTTTAATATAGGCTCAGCTCGTTTATTTAAACAAGCTTTAATATAGGCTCAAACTTGGCTCATATATTATATGAAAGAGCCCGAGCCAAGCCCAAGTAGCTCGGCTATTTTACACTGTGATGATGGTATTTGAGCTTATCGAACCGAGCTTCATCCTACTCATTTATTAAGCGAGCTATAATATAGGCTCAAGCTTGGCTCATTTAGTTAAATGAACGAGCTTGAGCCGAGCTTAAACAAACCAAGCCCGAGCCGAGCCCAAGCTACTCGGCTCAAATTCCACCCCTAATCGACACCCCCACCCAATTTTGAGGAGTCCCCTCTTTTAATAATCCAAGCTTTCTTTACACTCCTCTAAACAATCCAATCTACTGATCACACGAGATTGATCAATATTATTGCTAGAAGTACCTAACCATAATTCTAATTCTAATCCTAATCTTTCAGAGCTACTACTAACTCGCTACTACTAACTCTGACTAGACAATTCGTGCAAACATTCAAGATCATTCAGAATAACCAAGGCACTAGAAGTATCAATAACTTCAGGAAAATCACAAGACTGATCATGCAAACTACTAAAAATCCTAATGAACTAGAAGTACTAATTCCACTCAATAGTAACCTATAATTACCCTAAGAGCATCCCAAATGGTTCATTCATAAGTCAAATAAAGTGGACCATTTTTGGAGACACCTCTAAGTCCCTAACGGTCCACTCATCTCTCAAAAACCTCCACTCACCCCTTACTTCATCCTCAAATATGACCAGGTGAGTGACTTCCGAGTGTTGGTCATTTTTGCCCACCATGTGGCTAGAGACTTATCGTGGTTGCAAGTGAAATACATTACATTATTTACGATATCGCCATTAAGAATACATATTTAAATTAATGCAGCAAAAGACTTGCCGTATGACAACTCTTCAGCCGCATGGTGATGTAATATGAATTGGGAAAAAAAGCAAACCATTGGGGTTAAATTGATGTATACGTATTTTATCACTCATAATCTACTCATAATCTGGTGTGTGTGGATTAGGTGGCAAGTCAAATGAACCTCCATGAGGGAAAGCTACTTTCATTGTAACTGAACCTCTCTAATCATCACACTCAATGTTGTAGTATCATAAATCGTACCTTAAACCGTAGAGTTTAAGAGTTAGATTAAATCTTAAGCTGGATCATAAATTGTAAGATTTTTTCTCTAAGTATTTTAGACTTCAAATAATATATGTATGATTAGAAACCTATGCAAGCTTAGAAACCTATAACTAAGTTTGGTTGTATATTGTAGACGTTTAGAAGAGGGAAAGAAGAGAACCAGAAACTTTCTCTTTGCCTTGCATGAGTTGAAAATGACTAACTGCTAAGTGAAGATTTCTATAAGGGCAAAGAGAATAAAGGGCATGCTTTTTTATTCCTTTTTTTCATTTTCAAGTAGTATAATGAATATGGGAGTTGACTAGGGGCCGCACAGTTTTTTAGTAGAAGACCGAAAGTTAAGCAAGAAAACCCTACCGACTCACGGGTAAATTTAGAATTTGGGTCTTCCAGTTAATGTTTATTTGCACCTTTCATTGTTTAACCCATATATTTAACTAAACCCTATCTACTCATTTAGATCTAGAAGAGGCAGCCTCCAGATCTCTCTCTCCATTTAAATTATCACATACAAACCTTAAGGTTTAAGTTTAAAATCAAGATTTCCGACTTTTAGACAAACTGCATGCCATTTAATGCAGTTTTGACAATTTCCGGTTTTGCCAACGAGTCGACTCACTTTCTATGCGGTTCGAGTTAACTCTAGAGTCAACTCGCGGTTTTTACCGATTTCTACAACACTGATCATACTCTTAAGGAGGATCCTAAGCAGTAAGCTTCACGCATTGGTCTACTGAATACAGGCAATACAGCTAGGGTCTGCCTTAACCCCAAAACGTTTTCCAAAAAACACAACAAAAAACCTTAAAATTACAGACACAGGGATTTCATTGAATGTGGGTTTCGACATGGTCTGTCACAACATTAGAAACCTGGATTGCACCACAACCCATAGATCTGTACCACCTTGTTCGTAAACAATAAGCACAAACGAATGAACTTATCTAATCAACAATTTTCTTTCGCCAAAATTCAATTCAATTCAATTCATGAATATGATATTATAGTATTAAAAGTAATAGGCTACATAGCAAGGAGCTACGCAATGCTCAAGAAAATCCCCTTTACTCGGTTACAAGCCCTTTTATAGTACAAGGGTATCCCAATCATAAATTAAGTCTTTATAGGTCAACCCTTTGAAACATGATTAGCACATACCCAATTATTTAACTCCTCATTTATCCCTTTCACTACTTTGTGAATGTCTTTTTTTAGTTGCTCATATATCCATGTGTTCCTCTCCTTCCACAAGTTTCAAACAATAGCTCTAAGGCAGCATTCCACAATCCATAAAGTCTTGTTAGAAAGCGTAGCGGTACAAGTTTTACATAGTGCTTCTTTGATATTAGAAGAAAATTTACCAAATATCCTTCAAAAAGGCACAAGTAAGTAGGAGATGATCCACATTCTCCTCACTTTGCAAAGTGCGAAAACATAGTGGAGCTCCATAAGTCAATGACTTTAACTCTCCAAGACAGAAGCCAACAAAAGAAAGCCACTTTAAAGATAATCAAATCCATCCATATTTTCTTGTAAGGAGATTTATGATATCCCTCCGCCTTCTAGATTGTGCAAAGCATACTCTCTAGCCAAAACATGGTAGAAAGACCACACCGAGAACTCTTCTTTATTGTTTGACACTCAATTCCTTCTATCTGCCTCCTCAGACATTTTTCCCTCTTGATAAATTGTAGAAAAAGTGACTCATAGGAATCAATTTCTCAATCCATTAAACCTCTATTTATGGTCACCTTCCAACCCACTTTTTGTTCCCCCTACATCAATGCTTTTTTGTTCGTGGCCAACACAAATATGTCACTAAATTGCTATTTCAGTGTTACTTTTCCTACCAAAATGTCTTTCCAAATGGAAATAAACTCGCCGTGTCAGGTGTATAGGTGATACCTAGGACAAACTCGTTCCATTCATCCACAATGCCCCTCCAAAAGTTTATCTAATTTACATATAAGTTTTGTTTAAGGAAGCTCTAATACACTTAATACATGTAAGACATTAGGCGCTTTAATTAGTAGATTATATTCACCAATTAGTACCGCTGAAATTGATGATGTTTTTTTTGTTTTTTTTAAATCTATAAAAAAATAATACTTCATCAATTTCACAGAATCCCAGGTACAAGCTTTTTTTTAAGTTTCACAAAAGATTCTATAAATGTAGGTCCTTAAGTTTTAGCAACCCAATGTTATAACAGAGTGTGCAATAATCAACCTTAGGTAACATTTTTTTTCTTTTTTTTCGATCGGAAAACTTTGGATAAAGAGAAAAAATACGAAGTTTCAAGTATCACTTTTTAACATCCTTTTATCCTTGTTATTTCTATATTCATGATTCCATCCTCTTTCTGTTTTTTGTTTTCTTCCTTTTATGAATAGCCGAATAGGTGTTTAGGGAACCATATGTACGTTTTGAAATTTACAACTGTTGCTATTATCAATTATAAGCTTATAACCATGCCTATCAAAAATATGAAAGTTATTTGTTTCTCCATTATAACAGTAGGGTACTTATAATAGAACACCATTTGAAGTTATAAAACCACTATAGGCCTTTTGGTCTCACTGTCTCACTAATGGTGGAGGCACGTGCACCAAAAAAGATTTGTAACTGACAGTAATGGTCGTTTAAACTGACCTGAAAGTTCTTAGGTCTTAAAATATAAATTAAAATGTACAGATATTAACCTAGAATTGCCCTGGTGTAATAACAGCCAGCAAACTTAACTGGCGAACCTTGCAGGTTATCCTTTACAATGTTCGATCTGTTTAAAGGACACACAAATACATACCCACACACATAGAGAGGACGAAACTAAAATTATAACCGACATGCTAGTAGAAATCATACCAATAGCACCAGATTCATCGAGAAGTTGCCTTTGCTTCATTTGACTTAAACTTTCATCTTCAAAACGTTCACGCCCCTCAAGGAGTATACCCAGATAATGATATACATTAGTCTGAATCACCAACTTGATATTCTCACGCTCGTCATTTGAGAAAGGGATAGCTTTATACAAAATCTTCGCCTGAAATAAGCGTGTGACTTACTGAATCAGCTTCTTTAAGTTAGCAGAAATTCATGCAGTACAAACTTCTCTAGTGTAGCAAAACTTGAGTAGCGATACTAGTATTATTCATTAGTTCTATGGATTAGCAATACATTCCTCCTAAGACTTAAGAAGTAGAGCTAGAAAAAAAAATTATTTCAGTGAAGTGTCTCAGAATTCCAGTGTGTTTCTTCCTCCCAAGACGATCCAGGCATTTCATAAAAGAGAAGAATGATCACAAGTTGAACGATGAAAAAAAAATAAGGATAAGGTCATAAGGTATACAAACTACCTAAGGAAAAGAAAAAGGATACAACTGAAAAAAGAAAAAACACTCTTAAATAGCATTTAGAAGGGACACTATTTGATATTATTTTTAAATTAATAGCTGGAAAATCGAGAGAAATGAGTAAAGCTGTAAAGCTAAAGGGTTTGCTCATACTAGGTAATACCTGTTTAAATATAGTACTGGTCCCAGAGCCCTTGTATCCAACCAACAAAATCTTCTGAAGTGTTCGCTTGTCAAGGTAGTCAGGGAGAGCTCTACCAAGCACATCATTCACCTCGTCTCCATTAGCATTTGCAACCTTAGAAGGATATGGCAGCGACAAAACTGAACAAACCAACTTCATTCCAGCCTGAACAACACAAAGAAAACATAAATACGTCTGGTGAAGAAAGCAGAAGCAGATAAAAGGATCCACTTCCTCATGCAGAGCATACCTTGCTCCACAGATTCCCTTTTATATTCTTCTGTCCTTCTTCCTGATATGATCCGTCTTCATTCACCCAAAAGTGAGGGTTCCCAGCACACTGGACACCAGCCAACTGTAGTAAAAATAGATAAATTGTTCAAGTGAATTTTAAAAGTACACTGTATGAACATTTTAAGGAAAACCAACTGTGTGGAGACACAAAACCTGAAGCATCCGTAGCTCCACCTTTGTAATTTCCCTGTTGTTTACAAAAACCTGTGTGTTTCCATTACTAGCATTGGGCAAGATAGGACCACCAACATTCAGGTGGGCACTAACAACTTTGTAGGGCTTCTGTCCTTCCTGAAAATTTTAGCTACAATTATCAGGCACCGTGACTATACAGTAACACTAAAAAATTAAACAAAAAACAATCACTATGGATCTTGCATTCACCTTTCCCCAAAGACCAGATACTTTATCATACCAGTATCGTCCTGGTTTTAACTTTGATGGAGGGTTCGCACAGCCTTGCAGTAAATTCAACTCGTCTTGACATAATTGAAGACCATTAACATAAATATTCTCCGCCTGCAACTGATTCGCTTCGCATAACTTCTCCGCTTCCATTATCTGCCCAATTTCCAACTCACTAAGCAACCGTTTCAGCATTCGAGAACATTTACCCAAACTTCCTCTCTTTGACTCATCAATAGGATACCCAATACAAGGAACACATTTCCTTCCTTCCGGCATTGAACCCATTGCTCTCAAAACACAAGAACTACAATACTTTGCATTACAAACAATGCAAACTTCCTTATCCGTAAACCTACTCCCCTTTAAGCACCTATAACACGACCCCTTCTTTCCTTTCACTTCAACTTCCTTCCCTTCACTCACACTCTCCTCATCAACAACACTACTAACATCCTCATGACCCACACTTCTTGATTCCACATCACGGAAAGTCACAATCGCAGTCTTCTTAAAATGTCGTTCAGATACATTACCAAAATCCTCAACCTTACAAAACCCCAATGCCAACTCGTCCGAACCCCAATCTTGCGTAGTAACCCCATAGTCCAAACTCTCTTTACACTCTTCTAAACAATCCAAATTATCAACAAGCCTTCCAATCTCACAAGACTGTTCGTCACCAATACTAGTATTATTACATACCCCTAATCCTAATCCTAATCCTAATCCTAATCCTAATCCTAATCTTTCAGAGCTAGAACTAACTCTACTAGATTCTAATTCTTCTAACGCGCCGGAACTATCAATAACTTCTGAAAATTCACAAGACTGGTCATGTAAACTATTAGAAAAACCTAATGAACTAGAACTACTAATCCCACTTAATAATAACCTACAATTACCATCATCTCCCTCCACTCCACTAGTAATAACTGACTTGGGTGAGGGTAAATCAATAATTTGACGTTTCTCTATTGGTTGAACTACAGTTAATAAATTAGTGTTACCAGAAGAAGATATTGTTGCGGTGGGGATTTTTTTCATGTCAATTGGAACTGCTTTTGGTAGTAGCTCGTAATTCACTGGTGGGCCCACATATTCAGTTGCAAATGAGTATTCTCCCTCTTCCTCCTCGTCTGGGATTGAATGGGTTTGTGGTATGGGAATCATTTTTCGTAATAGACCCTTCATATTTTTTTTGAGTGTCGTTAAATTCTCATTTTGGGTTGGATCTGGGTTCGATTTTTTTTGTTTTAGTTTTGGGGATGGGTAAAAGTTTGGTGTGTGGAGTTGTGAGAGGAATCTATATATAATGAGGTACACTTTTTTGTTTTTGGGACAGGTTGGATGAGTGGGATTTGTACTTTAGTTCACAACTTGGACAAACTCTCAACTTCAAAAAGTGTGTAGACAGAATTTTGGAATGTTGTGTTGGGGCTTTACTGTTCCACACGTGAGATTCACTCCAGTGGGTCCTACCTAGCACGTGCTTTTCAACTGAAGAATGGGCCAAATGTTCTTCATTATCGAGTCGGGCTTGGGCCGAGTATATGTTGGCGGGCTTATGAGTCCTACTAATCTTACCAACAACACATGTCGAATTTTCCAATGAAAAGTGACGAAATGATTATGTTAGGTGAGTGTGAGCAGCCCAATTTGTCAAAATTTCCAACCGAATACATGTGATTATGTTAGGGCCTATTTGTTTTTTTGGTTTAAGTTATAAGAGGGTCTTATAAGACATGGTCTTATAAGAGGGTCTTATAAGTGGGTCTTATAAACTGGTTTGTTTTTTATTTTAAGTTCCTCTTATAAGCACTTGCAGAAAAAGAAAAAACAAACATACAACATCTTATAGATGGTTATTTGACAAATATAACCCTGCTTTGCATACCATTACATAGTACCAATTCACGTCTAATTTCATAACCACTTAAATGATAATGCATTGTCATATGCATAACTAATTAAATATCACATTACAACATAATAAAAAAAGTAGATTTCATAACCACTTAAATGATAATGCATTGTCATATGCATAGCTAATTAAGTATCACATTACAACATAATAAAAAAAGTAGGCCGAAAGTATGTTTTAAAACATCCCCACCAAGTTAAACCCCCATGCTAACCAATCCCGCGTGAGAAAAATCTTCTTATCCTCCATATCCTCCAATTCAACTAAGGCTTTCCTAAACTCCTTATTTGCAGCAAGTTTCACCATTGCACCCATATACACATCCATAGTCATCCGCTCATTTTCTTTTAGATAATTGAATACCCATGCATATAGACATAGAATAGGACTCCATGTTCTTCTTCACTTCAATCCTTTCAAGCTCCATATGTGTCACTAGATTCTTCACTACACCAATTAACTCTTGCACACCATCGATTCCTCTTCATCAACTACCTTCTTTCTCTCTTTTTTGAACCATCACTAGCAACACTACTAGTTCCACCTTGTTCAAAGTGGGGGTGCTAGGTTGTCGCTAACAGAGGAGTATATTGATGTGTACATTATCCCAATAAGAATCAGTTACCTCCACATCTGGGTCTGGAATTGGAATGGTATCATCATTCACCATATTTGAATCATCGTCATCAATCACTACATGATCATCTGGCAACCCAACCTCCCCAGTAGCATAAGCAGCATCCCCCGTCGCCAAAGTGCCCTCAAACAACTTGTACAACTCTTCTGCATTACTCAGAGGCTTCTTCTTATAGATTATTGCAGTCGGGTTCCTCTATATTAATTTGGACCAAACAAAATAATTCAATAACATAATTAACATAAAAATAAAAACAAATTTGAATTACTACAAAACAAATTATGCAATATAATAGCACTTGCCTGAAGAACATCAGCCCAAACTTCTTCTGGCCAATTAATACTCCCAAGTGCAAAATTGATTCCTCCACCACTCTTGCCAACACAATTCCTCCAAGCCACATACTTCTTTTTCTGCGCATCCCACCTATTTTTGAAAGCCTTTTGCTCAAGGTTTAACTTAAACTTATCATTCAAGGTATCCCTTTACGCGTTTTCCAAACTAATAGGTTTTAGGGATGAACCTTGGTAACCTCTTTCGTAACTTCTTCCAAACACAAGTCTAGGAAAGCTTGAGCTAATCCAGGGACATTGGTAAATACATGGTGAACCTTGGCCGCGCTACTCTCAAGATTACTACCCGATTATTGCCCTCGGTCATTATTGTCGACATTATTAGCCATGATATATATGTTCTAATGTAAACAAGCAAGTACCTTAAAAAAAAACAAAAAAGAAAAACAGTTCATTAGATTATTTCAGCACTTAGAAAATCTAAATAATAATGCATAAACGAAATAACTGCTTATTTATAAGCATTAGTTTATAAGCATAACCGAGCCACCGGAATAGGGCTCATGTTGGTATTTTTGTTAAGCTCGTCCCAGCCAGCCCAACACCTCTTTTACACTATACTTGTATCTATAGAAAGTAGAAACCAAATTTAGACTGCCTTATAAATTTGAATCCAAAAAAGGTTAATTTATTAATCACGGCTTGCTAAAAAAATTCAACACCATTACTACACAAATCAACTTATCAGGCATTTTCATTATGTACTGGATTTACATATCAATCCAATTAAATTATTCAGCATATTATATTAGGAATATATTGATACAAATCGTAAATCCAACTGGAATATTATACCAACTTGGATCTTACGTACAAGTCCAACCTATTGTCTTCCCTAAAATTTATATATGCCACTATAAATTAAAATCTTAATGCCGGCATGTGCCTACTTTAATAAACAATTTGTTAAGAAATCTGAGGCTGCCCGCGTTTCACAATCTAGTCACTGACATTTCCATGAACAAATAGCTCTAGCAGACCGGCATGCTGGCTCCAGCCTTGTCACTTGAGTGAGGATGACTAGCAAATATTAGGTTGCAGGAGCTTCTCAGTATGCTGAGGAGTACAAAAGACACATTGGTGGCAGCTTATGTTGACAAGACACTTGGCAATGTGTTTGCTTGCACAATGAGCAGACTCCACTTTTAAGAATCTTCTCTCTAAGCAATTACACATCCACAAGAGTAAAGGCACTTAGGATAAACAAGCAGTTCATCAGGGACTTCTCAAGTTAAAATGATGCTGAAGCTACAAAGCTATTGTCTGTTTATATCAGTAAAATGTTGCAGGCTATGACTGGATACCAAAATATTGTTGTTTCTCCCTGTTAAAAAAATGTCTATGACTGGATAACAGAATGCAGGAAAATGAGTACACCAATGCAAGCCAACAATTGCGGAAACTTACAGGACACATTCAAGGCAAGCCAACAATTATTTATCTTCAATACACATCAAATAAACAATACCCAAATTACCATTTCCAAAAAGAACCAAAACCCAACTTCACTGAAGTGGATATAAATGAAGTGGATAAACTCATACTATTTCAAATATCATAATAGGATCAAGAAACTAGCAACAAAATATATTTCTATTTGTCAAATCCAGCCATCTACAAAAGCAAAATGATAATTGTGGGCTGATTTCATTTTCAGATGAAAACCAGTGCTTTCCAACGTCACTATGAAGTTTAAGCTTTAACCGAACCACTGAGGGCTGACATATATTAAGGTAACAGCTGAAGTGTTCTTCACTACCGTGTGCAAAATGATCTTCACAGACAGAAATGAATCTTATCATATATTAAGATAGCTGATAGAAATTAACCAAAACCCAATCTTATCATTCACTACCTCGATAGGATTGTTGAAATTAATCTTAACACCACGAAAAGAAAACAAGTGGTGATCTAGAGATACTTACGGTGGCAGCAACAATAGAAATGAGCTCGTGATTGGTGGCAGCAGCAGCAGCAGCGAGCGCACGGTGGAGCAGCAGCAGTGAGCGCACGGTGGAGCAGCACCAGCGCGCGTACGGTGGAGCAGAAATTGAGGCAATGGGTGTTGCGGCTTGGGTTGGGAAGAAATGAGTTTTTAGAGAAGGCAGAAGAGAACGAGGGCAAAGGGTAGTGTGTTTAGGGCGTTTGTGTCTTTTTCCAACTTACAAGACTTACAAAATTGTAGTAGATCCAATTTTGGTACTTACAGAAATCATGCCTCTTATAAGACATTTCTAGTAGAATGCCTTTATAAAGGAAAAACAAAAAAAAAAATGTCAAAAATCACTGGGCCACATCTTATAAGAGGTTATAAGACATCAATGTCTTATAAGAGGCAAAAACAAATGGCCCCTTAGTAGGTGCACTTCCTGCAACTACATAGCAATTAACTTAAAAGACATTGAGAACTTGAGAAGTAGTCTATTTATGCAACTAATAGTTTGATAAACGTGCGTTAGGAATTAAATATGAACAAGTAGGGTGCAAAAATTCAACCGCTACAAATTTCTTCCCTGCCAATAGTTTTTGACAGAGAAATTAAAATGAAAAATCAGTTGCAGACGGGGATAAAACTCATCATACATATAGACTTTTCAGCTGCAGAACTTTAAGCGCATCCAACTTCATTTTCTTTATTAAAAAAAAAAGCATTATTACAAAATTGTCAAGCATGACTTGGGGTGGAGGTAGAGGAGTGGAAATTAACATGCCTGTATACCTACTGGACCATTTGGAAAGAAAGATGTGCCCACATTTTCACGGGAAAAACTATTTCTTTACCTATTGATATAGCCAAGACAGCAAACCACCTCACTTCTCAACACCTAGGGAAACATCATAAAAAGCTAACACAACCAGCACAACCGTCCACCCATTTACCTATAACCAAAACTTGGCTTGCTCCACCATCATCCTTTGTCAAGATTAATATGGATATAGCTTTTTATTCGGAAATTAAACCTGTTGGTATTGGTTATGTTATGCGAGATGACAATGGAATTTTCTTAGCAAAGGTACAGAGAGCATGTGGAAGAAACGCCGAGGAGGGAGAGAGCCAAGGGCTCAAATCGCCATCCAATGGGTATGTTTTTAGGCTACAACAAGATTATCATTGAAACGGATTGCAAAACAGTTGCTGACTTTTGGAATCACCAGGCTACTAACATCGGGAGGATAGCCGCTAATATAATTATAGATGCACAGTACTACATCTCCTCTTTTGATTCCCTAAGTGTAACACATGTAGATAGATCATGTAATAAGGTCGCCCATCTGTTAGCGACTAGTGCTCATCATCTCAGAGACTGTTTTTGGGAGATGGAAGCACCCACTTGGTTACTAGGACTATTGCAGGAGGAACTTATAACATGTAATATTCAGATGCCTGACGCACTTTAGTGCATATTTATATATATATAATGTGGTTTAACCAAAAAAAAAAAAAAAAACATGACTTGGGCTAAACCAAATATTTCAAGTAGAGACAGTCAGAGAGTTATAATTGTTAACCAAGATACCGCAGCACTATTTCTTTTATCTGTGACTTTTAGTGGGTATGCTACAGCTTTGAAGCCGCATGTTTGTCCAAAAACCAAGTTGCTTCCCCATCTTCAGGTGAAACCATTTCAACAGGCAGCAAATCAGAAGTTGTCTTGCTCCCCAGAGCTCTACGGACTACATCAGATTTACCAGCTCCAGCAGCCACCACTGCAATATTTGAGGCCGAGTTGATCACCGGGAAAGTAAAAGTTATTCTCTCTGGAGGAGGTTTAGGTGAATCCTTAACAAATGTAACCCACCGTTGATTCTCATTGAGAAGATTATGACCAGGGAAAAGAGATGCCACATGACCATCTGGACCCATCCCCAACAAAATCAGATCAAATCTTGGGAACTCACTAGCTGGTTTAAAGTCTAACACCTTTGTTTTAACCAATTGCTTTAGACGAGTTTCATAATCATCAGCAGCACCCTCAGCAGGGAGTGCATCATTCATAGCATAGACATGACCAGGAGGAACTGGGACCTGTAAAGGTGAAACATACTATTAATAAGAACAAAAATAGAATGAATGGTTTTAATAAACACAGTTACAGTTGAATACACAGTTTAAGAAGGTTGGGTACTTGGGTGGGAATTTTGAACTTCAAGGCAAAACAGATTGAGAACGAAGTTCAGCCCAAAAAACGCTTATGTATAGAATAAAGTATAAAACGAAACCATAAAGACCCATTCTACGAATTTCACTTGAGTTCTGCAACACCAAAACTCTGGACACACGTTTTTTGATCCTGTCAATAGAGCCGAATACGAATTAACAAGTTTAATTAATGCTCACAACGCAAAGAAACCAAGAATTCATAAGAAGGTAACAGTTTCAGGCGAATTCCCCATAAAAATTTGAATGAGAAATGGTTAAATGTTCATGTTTGTTAGTTAACGCTGTGATTACATAGAATTTTGTTGGTTGATGGTACAAGACTGAAGATCAACCTCTCTAGAATGGTACCATTTACTGATAAACTTTGCTTCTGTATTATTGGACATCAGTGTTGCATCATCCGACATGCAATCCAGTATGCAATGAGAGCTTCATTGAAGGTTTGCCTCACCCCCGCAAAAACAACAGACCTTGATTGAATCCTTCTTTTAATTTTCCTTTTTTAAGGATAAAATTTAATCATTGGTATAATTAGGAGATTACATCAACACCAAGATAGCAGCCAAAGCTGTAACACAAGTACCAAAGAGGCAAACACCCCAAACCCAACACACCCCCTCCAAAGCAGAAAAACTGAAAAGAAAAGGCAGAAACAGAGCAAACATCCCCATGGTGGTGGCAACCACTCTACCACCAACACAAAGACCCCAACGGTCCCCTTCCTTCCACTCCCCTCTCCCCCCAAACGCTGGACTCCTTCTTACCTGCGGAGCCCACTTTCTTTGGCTTGTGATAGAGGTGATAACACACTGCCCAAATGCCCAACATATCTTGAGATCGTTCGCCCATCTCCTCCGGATCACAAGAGAGATGTTTCAGCCTGTCTCCTCCCAAACACATCTGTCCAATTAAACCAACCACGTCTGACCCAACCTACCCTCCTCTGCCCCCCCACTTCTCCTTCGCTATCATGTCAATTGGTCATTCGAGTCACGACTATAGACAAGTAGTTATTTGCCCACCTCACTCAACCTTCTTACCAAATTTACGTCATCCCCATTCCCCCACCTGTGCCACAGGACCCGCTACTAGCATCACAGCCTGCAAGGTGTTTGAATCCGCCTCACCTTCTTCCTTGCCTTCCAACAAAAATATTTGATATAATGCTAGGAGGCCCAGAAAGTCATAACCTTTTGACATGGTTGATTTGATAGGAGAAAAAACTTACTGCAGGTAAGATTTCTTTAATTTATGGGACATTTGCCGAGGACATCAAACCTTTATTTTATATATGTGTGACAGGGCCGAAATCAACCAAGGCCGTATTCTGTTTTCTCTCTTCTTCTCCATCTTCTCGTCTTTCTTTTTTCTTCTTCTATTCAATATCATAAACAATAACAGAATTTATTTCAAAATCTCCATTACTCCGTGTGACCCAACAACACCTGTAATGTGCACTCAGGAAGACAGGAACTCATCAACACCGAGAGTTTGCCCCACCTTTCAAAATCCCTGATAACAGAAAGGATCTCTTCCTCCCACTCTCTAACCTAATGTCGTGAAGAACGTCAAAAACATTAATCAATCCAATATGTGCTTAACCCTATTATTTTTATACATACGTATGTGAGGGGCCAAAATCAATTAAGGAAGTACTGATTTTCTCTCTTCTTCTCCAACATTCGTCTTTCTTTCTTCTTCCCGTATTCAACAAAAGATATAAGCAATCTATCTTATCCTAAAAAAAAAAAAAAAAAAATCACGTAAAGAATTTTTTCCTTACATGAGATTTTCACTCATACGGCTCCTCCTTTCTGTTCATAATGATAATAACTAGCAGATAAAACATATAGTTACACTAACATTGAATAGTAAATGCATTAAATAATTTAAAAACCATGGAAGCAGTTCCTAAGCTTTAAAACATATTCATTACCTTCGACAGAAATCCATCATACGCGAGATTATAGTTACTATCAATATGATCCTTCCGAACAACTCTCTCATCAACCCAAAAGACATGCCACTGCCCCCAATCAACTGAATCAAGGTATGGAGATTCAACCATTTTCCTGAGATTCCAATTACAAAAATTGAAAAATGATAACTAATAAACCAGCTATCCAATAATTTTTACAAGAACAAACAAAATAGAATTCAAAGAACAAGAATTAAGATCTTGAGATTGGACCTGAGAGATTTGATGAGAGAACCACCAGATAAAACCACAGTGAAAGCTCCCCTCTCTTTCACGAATTTCTGCGACAAATCAGCAGTGTATTTTGCTAGAGAAACTGAGAGATCTTCCTCGCTTTCATATATCTGCACACCCGGCTTCAGTTTCTCAACTGATTCTTCAGCCATAGATGAGTTGCATAACAACCCTTTACAGTTTTTGGTTGTTAGAGTGATTGATTTTGATGGAAATGGGGAAGATGAGTTATTGGAGGGAAAGAATTGTCGGACTAACGGTAGGTTTGGAGTTGATCCTTGTCCGAAGCGAAACCGTTTGGGAAATGTTTGAAGAGAAGAAGAAAGCAGCAAAGAACCCATCTGCATAAGATGCAAGATGAAAAATACAACAGAAGTGAACTAGTACCATTCCATTTACGTAAAAGCAAAATAAACCATGAAAAGAATGTTTATTGTACAGTGTATCACCTGTTATCTTTACCAAAGCAATACCGAGGCTGGTACATATTAGTTAAATACAGTAAGAACCTTTTCAAAGAGAAGTCACACAGTGGAACAAAGCTTAGAGACACAACAACAGGAAATCAACTCACTCTTAATGGGATCAAAACTACCAAACATAATTTTGCTGCCCCCTATCTTACAGCAAAGAAAGTAATGCACCACAGTAAAAACAACACCAAAGAAAACTTGAAAGAATATTTTCATTACCAAAATACTGTAAAATGGCATAATCCGTTGTCTTCCAACTTCCAAGAATAAGTTAAAGCCTATCCAAGTTCAGTCAAACACTCGTAGTTGACATGTTGTGCACACGTTTTTCCCATCCAACCTTGAAGCACCGTAAGGGGGAAAATCTGTCTTAAGGACATAATGAATCTTCACTAGGCTCGGATTGACATTTTCGTACTTGGTACAAGTACATTTGATAGAAAGGTTTGTACTGTTGTTGGTAATTGGTAAAGAGTATGTATATTTGGGTTGTGGTTCCTAACATTATTTACATAACCCTTTGTGTTTTCCTTACTAGCATTTTGCATGATAAGACCCCCAACATTAAGGTGGGCAGTAATGAACTTGTGAGAACTTCTGTCCTTCCTGACAATGTTAAGTAAAATATTATCAGGTCCCATAGCAGTAACTACAACAAGAAACAGGAGAAAATCCTTCTTATGGATCCGACACCTTTCCCCAAAGACCAGAATCTTTATCATACCAGTAGCACCCTGGTTTTAGCTTTGGTGGAGGATTTGCACAGCCTTGCAATAAACTGAGTTCCTCTCGACTTAACTGATGCCCATTCACATAAACATGCTCCGCTTGTAGCTGGTTCATTTTCTTCTCAGCCTCCATAACCATTTGACTTCCACCTCACTTCGCAGTAGTTTGAGCATTCGAGAACATTTACCCAAACTTCCTCTCTTTGACTCCTCAATCGGATACCCAACACAACAACACAAGAAACAGATTTCTGGCATTGAACTCATTGCTCTCAATACACAACAACTACAATACATTGGATTACAAACAATGAAAACCTCCTTATCAGTAAACTACTTTAAAATCTTTCCTTTCGACCGCATTTTCAAAATTAACGGGCTCAATTTCTTCATGCCCCATATTTCCCAATTCAGCCTAACAGGTCACAACAGCAGTTTTTTTTTTTAGCATTTTGCTAATGTGAAGGCTACAATGCTATAGTTATATGCATAAGAAATTTATAACTAATATGTCCAATCCTACTTTTTAGTCGACCTCCCTCTCTTTACATAATGGGAAAAGACAAGTATCATTAAAATTTACCAAAGAAAGTTTTTAAAGAAAAATGAAAGACTCCCAAAGCAAGAAATAAGCTAATTGAGCTACAAAGACTAAAACTTTTGATAAACATTATGAAAGTCCAGAAGAAAAGGAAGAAAATATACCCAAAAGAAACTGAACGTTGTTATGCATCATCCAAGGAAAGTGTTTTCAGCTTAAAGCCGGCCAGGTTTGGAGATTGGATAGAAACGAGAGTGACAACCACTGTAAAAGTTGCCAACAGAAGATTCCAACTGAAAGAAACAGTTACCAACACGTGAGTTACACCTGAGGAGAGTGAGGTTGTGCACGTGCATCCTGACACTAGGTGAAGACACGAGCCCCAAGGTTGCTGGTTACTGGTTCGGTACCCACACTATTCTGTGCGTCTGGCTGCACCAGTGCACTGTGCACCAGCATTCTAAAGATTCATGTTGATGGACCTCCTTATGTGAATTCTTCAGAATTATTGCTCTGATCTAGACAGTGGAATATTTTAGAGTGCAATTTATTTGGTCTCGCATCAGATATTTAGATTCTATATATAGTAGAGGTGATTAGTGGCACACATAACTGGCAGTGTGCAGAGTCATTAACTCTAATCGATATGCATTAATTTGATACAATTATAAACCACATAATAGTTCACAGTGATTCCCTAAATTGATTCCAAGTCTCTTAAACTAGCATCATACTTTGTGGAAGAAGAAAAATACATAGACAAATAAGTTATTCTTACAAATCTAGGTAACTAGTCATAACCTAAAAATAAGTTATTCTTACAAATCTAGGTAACTAGTCATAACCAAAAAAGCAATATCGCACATATTGTGTGCTCTACTTCCTGACAATGCGTATATGAAATATGCTTTCTGACTCATCTTCAATTTCAAAGTCACACCGGTCTCCTTCTTGAATGCGGTTCGCCTGGAATACAGCTCTCCATCCCGACGCTATTTCACCATGGCCAAATCTAAGATGATAGAGTACAGGCCACATTCTCCTGTCTCGATCACGAAGCAAAACTATTTTTCTTTCCATTTTGTGTTTCCCCCTCCAAAAATATTCTGACAGGCTTCCTGGAAACTCCTGTTCAAGTGTACCAGAAAGGTGAGAAAATGTCAAAGGAAAGACAAACGGATTGGTGAAAGACTGCAACTAGAAAGAATCAACGGTTGGAAACATTTGAGATATTTACTCGTCCTTTTCTGATAATCATCATACAATTTGGTGAAGTTCATGATTCAATTCAATAAATCTGGCCACTTTTACTAAAAACAATGAGAATATTCTAGACGAAAACAGTGCTCCATGCATTTGTAACTTCGTTTGCTCCAAAAGATAAAAGAATTGCCGGATATTATGATATATCCATCCCATGCATATTCAAACCGTAATTGAGTACTTGTTTACTTAAATTTCAGTAGCCCCGAATGAGAAAAATACGAGAATGAAAGAAGCCTAACAACGAATTGAAAGAACTCACCAGAAAGAACTGACTAACTGCATATACTGAGCAGCAGAGAGGCGAGGGAAAAATGGAGTCTACGCTTTCCAATTTCACCACCTTGTTAGCTTGTCCTTGAACCTTTTTACTAGGATACACCTCCTCCTCAAGCTCAACCTTAACTACCGGCTTTTTCCCCTTTAAGCATGGTTTAACTGAGAAAGAGAGACAAACAGATCAGAGAAAGCTATATATAGAAGGGAGCACAGGCACACGCATTACTTGTTCCTTATGGCAACAAGATATTCATTTAGGACCTGTGAATATGAGAATAGAGTTCATACGATAGGTCTTTAATTCAACAATTAGCACAAAAAATATTTAAACCAAGTACACCCCAAAAAATAATATATTAACTTATATAAGCTAACAACCAGTGAACCCTTTGGGGAGGGGGATACGGAAAGCAATATAAATAAGTTTTGGTATCATCACCATGGCAAATAAGAGAAACGAAGCCATAAAATCAACTTAAATGACCAAATATGATTAATTAATAAGTCAAATAATATAAACAATAGAAAGAAGTGCCGACTAGCAAAGTCGGTAAAATCTTTTGGTGATGATACCACAAGTCTGGGGCTCGAACCCCGCCAGCATCAAAGAGTTACTGATCTCATTTAAAACAGGTTTGCCAATCAAAAAAAAAGAAAAGAAAACATCCACTATCTCTCTCTTTTTGTTTTTTTTGTATTTGTAGGATATTTCATCCTTCGTGTAATAGTTTTTCTATATTAATATAAGTTCTCATTTTACTGTTCAAAAAAAAAAAAAAAAAAAAAAAAACTCTCTCTCTCTTACATAATTCAGCTTCTCTATAACCATTTCATATTGTTAACTTTTACGATTCATTGGTTGTTGTATTCATCCTTACTTTTTGAGACTCTAACCATATCCACCCATTGTAGTGCCACTACCAACACTAGACAATGAATTCCACCTTTCTTAGACTTCACTGTCCTTACTATTATGCCACCTGTTATATATTATGAGCATCCAACTTAAAACCAATTGGTGATAAGTGGAGAAGCTCAAGAACATTTAAACTATACTGCAAGGCTTCACATATCCTAGGTGAGACTATAACAAACATCTCAACACGCCACCTCATTTGTGTCATTACTTGGGCCTAACAAGTGGAGAACACTTGGGCGGGCATGCAGTAAACGATCCCATTTTTATTTATTTTCTATCAGCAAAACAATATTCTATTAATAATAGTGACGTAGTGTGAGAGATTCACACTACAAAATTACAAGCATACAAAAGCTAAGCCTCCACCACGGCATCCCATCTAAATACAAGATCTTCCAATAATAGTGTTGTAAGTACGACACCCAATCCGACATAAGTAACTTGCATTTAACCATGAGCTGCTGAACATCCCTAGACTGGTCATCAAAAATTCTGCGATTTCGATCAAGCCATAACGACCAAGTGACTGCATGAGCAACGATCCCATTTGGACCAACCACAATAGCTTCTCTAATACCATGTTAAACATTATGAGCATCCAACTTAAAACTGATTGGTGATAGGTGGAGAGGCCCTTTCTCTACCTTCAGTACACATTTGACAACGAAACCTTCTTAGCCACAGGTACACACAAGGCTCGCAAAAGAGATGCAGAAGGTGAATGTAGAGGCACCAAATGTGCCATCCAGTGGGCATTAACACCCCATGGGAAAGTTCTAACTCAAATAGATGTCCAAGGGCCCACAGCTTTTTGAAGTTGATCCATGTATAACTTTGGTTGGATATCTCAGACTATGCTTAAAGATGCAGAAGGTATTGCTAACATATTTTCTAAGTTACATTAACATGGGAAAGTGTATCTGTATCCGACACGAATACAAATTGTCCGACACAATGAAATACCAAAATTCAGGTATATCACATACAATGTGTGTGTGTTGTGTGTCGTGTCTCGTGTTCGACACAGACGCGTGGATACGTATCCGACACGGATATTTGTGAAATATGGCGTGTTAACGTAACATAGCATATTTTTATTTTCTTACAGTAGTTTTTGCTAACAGAAGTTGTGACAAAGTGGCTCATGCCCTAGCTAGGAAAGACAATAATATCTACACGAATTTCATGCACATGTACACAAACACACACAACTATGCTTACCGTAAAAAAGAAGATAGTTAACTCACTTTTGAAATGTGCTAACCCATTTCATCACCGACAATTTCAGTGTTGCCAAATTTGTAAGCCTAGAACATGTTGCCAAATTTGTAAGCATTGATGAAACTGAAAGTCAGTGTTGTTGGCAAAGGTTCTAAGCAGTATATGTTCTGGGGAGTGTCAATGGGAATGGTGAACTCGACTAAAAGTACATACTTGATGGACTACAAAAGGTTTCATCATATGAACATAAGTAGGATGCTAGAGTGGGACTTATTTGACTTGGCTTTTGATGTCTACTGTTACCCATACATAACATGAAAAAAATATGAAGCAGATGAATAAGCTTCATGTTCATACACTACAGGTATGAAGACAGATACGAGTACTCTTTCAATTCCTAGATTCCTATTATAGAGTGTCATAACTTTAAGATTTTTCTTTTGAAGTACTATGATAATATAAACTGCTTTTCTTACTACTGTACATAACTCCATTTCTTTTTCTTCCTTTAGATAGCCAGAACTTTTATTTCCTAACCCCATTAAATCCTTTTATAACCCGGTGAAGGTGGAATCGAACCCATGACCTTGAGAACAACCTCCCAAGTCCACCCATCTTCTATTTAATTCATTGTAATCCATCTGTAAAAACTGAACACCTAAACCCAGGATAACCTATTATTGACCGACCGTTAGGAGGTCTTTTGGGATTAGGGGCCCGAAATTCTAATGCCTGTCCGTCACAAAAAAAAGTGAGTTTAGCACTTTCTTCTTCATATTCTTCCTTCTCAAAATCCCCCAATCTTTCTATTAATTCTTTAAAAAAAAATCTAATTATACCACTATCAATATTGGAAAACTGGTTAGTATAGCATAGAAAGATCAAAGATGTTCTGCCCTCCAACAAAAGAAAAAAGGAGAAAATAACAAAATAACTTACCTCGCTGTTCTTCAACGCTCTCCATAAGCTCTTCTTTAATCGCCTTCAGCTTTTTCCCTGTTATTTTTCCAAATAGAGATGAATAATAGATCTGGTGCAGATATATCGAGAAATCACAAACAAATAATAATACACTTGAATAAAAAACTGACCTTGATTTTCATCAACCTTTCCAGAATATTCTTCTTTAACTCTCTTCCGCTTTTCCACTGTTATTTTCAAAAAATATATTTGTTTTAATAGTTTGGTGCAGATGTATCAAGAAAACAAAAACACAAAAAATGATGATGGGCACCATTATGAAAGACATAGAAATATATTGAAGGAAGTAAGAACAAAGACAAACAAACCAGGTAGACAATTTCTTGCTTTCATGGATTGATCATTGCCACACCCTGGCATATCTTTGACAGCCTTTGTAGTATTTCCACTGGTTCTGGCAAAGACATTATGCTTCATTTCGGATGTCGAATCCTTTCCTATAATGAATCACCAAGTAATTATTGAATTAAGATATTAATAATCACACTACATTCAAGAAACAGATAGGTCAGAAAAGACGGCACGAAATTAAGGAAGTTTCCAACCTGAGAACATAGAAGTCCTGTTTTCAGGAAGATGAAATCTTCTCAAGGTTCCATATGTCTCCGCATTCCCCATAGGATTTCCAGTCCATTCTGTAGTAATTGTGGTTTGGGATCGCAAGTAGGTCATACTACCTTTATCTTTCAATATTGGTACTTCCTTCGTAGAATCATGTGCTCTCTCGGGTTGCTGGGAGGTACAACTCCCCTTGGAGACTTCGAAGAGCGGTACTCTATCTGTAACTTGAGTATGGCATCTTCTCTCGGGCACTTCGAAGTCGGAAACATTAAGGGCAGATCCTCTACATGCTCTTTCTCTCTCCATTGATTCGCTTTCGGTTATTTTGCACTGTTCTCCATTATGATGTATTCCCAGTCTGGTTAGTAGCTGTACAGGTTTGGCATCAAATGGGGGAGAACTTTCCTCGGAGACTTTGAATAACGGTACTCTCTCTGTAACTTGAGCATGGCACATTCTCAATGGAACTTCAAATTCGGAAATATTAAGGGCAGATCCTCTACAAGCTCTTTGTCTCTCCATTGATTCGCTTTCCGTTATTTTGGACTGTTCTTCAATATGATGTATTCCCAGTCTGGTTTGTAGCTGTACAGGTTTAGCAACAAAAGGGGGAGAACTTTCCTCGGAGACTTTGAATAACGGTACTCTCTCTGTAACTTGAGCATGGCACCTTCCCAACGGAACTTCGAATTCGGAAATATTAAGGGCAGAACCTCTACATGCTCTTTCTCTGTCCATTGATTCGCTCTTGGTGATTTTGAACTGTTCTTCAATATGATGTATTCCCAGTCTGGTTTGTAGCTGTACAGGATTAGCATCAGGAGGAGACCTTTCCTTGGAGACTTTGAAGAACGGTACTCTGTCTGTAACTTGAGCATGGCATCTTCTCCCCGCCACTTCAAAGTCAGACATATCAAGAGCAGATCCTCTATATGCTCTTTCTCTGTCCATCGATACACTTTCAATTATGTTGCACTGTTCTTCAATATAATGTGTTTCCTGTCTGGTTTGTGATTGTACAGGTTTAGATTTAGGAGAACTTTCCTTTTCCAAAATCAGTGGCCCTTCATCCATTTTGTCAACAACTGATCTATCTGCAACCCTTTCAAAGTTAGATAAGTCAAAAAGACAGCTTCTGTTTGCCTCTTCTACGTCTATCAACTCTCTCTCAATCATGTAAAATGGCACTTCATTATTGCAGTCATTAGACAACACAGGTTCATTCATTACAGTGCTATGATCACAAGGATTTGTTTCTTCTGTGGACATGAGAATTTTCTCAACATCTGATAAGACTTTGTGATTACTTTGAAGCACATCAATGTTGGAACCAGAATGAACAGAAGAGCAGGAACCCTGTTCATTAATTGTACCCTTTTCAACTATCAGGGGTGGGAATTCTTCTGGAGTTGAACTTTTATCATCTGAATTCTGATGGCCAAATGACATTTCAGTACTAGAATTTCTTCCCATGCAGACACCACTTTGTTGGGTAAACTTCTCACAACCACTTTTGCAGTAAATCTGAACCACAAAATGTGATCCTATGAAATAATTGAAAACCAGAAAGTCTCCAATCTCTAGAGAATGATCTGATGCGAATTGACGCCATCCTTGTTGGAAGACAAGGCGGCCACCCAGCCAACAAACATGTACCTCCCAACGTTGTCCCTTTGAATCTTCAAGATCAACTTTTTGATCAACCAGAGACTTGATTGTCGGAACAAACCTAGGAGGTACGGCCTACAATTTTGTCAAAACAATGAACAGGCAGTTGAGAAGATAAGAAAACTGAAGAATTAGACTACAACACCGCTTATGTCTCAACAAGTAAAATCGATCAGGTAGAATAATGAGCCACATAATACAGAATTCTTCACTCAATTAACAAATGAAAGGGATATGTGGTACTAAAGACAGTAATGAATGCCAATGGATAAAATTGAAAACTACGATATTAAGCTCATTCGTCGACTAGCCGTATTGGATCAACCAAAAGCACAAAAACACAAATGAGTTGAAAAAATCATGCAATCAGAAAAAATTACGCTCATTCACCAACGAGTTAAAAATTATGCAATCAGAAAAATCAGTAAAACAGCGAATCTACATATATAGGACCTACACAATAATGTGCCTCTCTCTTAATCAGCTTTTATACTCGACGATAGCATTAACTGAGCTCAAAAACAACATAAAGTTCTCAAATCCTACTTTAAATTTAATCCTAACATACGTCAAATCTTTCACGGCATATACTATTACAATGTTAAGAATAACAAGGACCGAAATGAAGCCTATGATAAATTGGACTACATTCATGATAAGGTGGTCTTCACCAAGAATATCCTCACACTTTATGATGTAGGTTAGAAACATAGAATTCAAGTAAAGAATATAACTTTTTGTGGTATCCAACAGAAAGATAGTACACAAAGGCAGAACCCCCTAGTCAGAAAACTCACAATGAGGTAAAAACTAAACCAAAACTTAAGCCACATTTGTTTCAAAATGTAAAATGCATGTAAACATATATAAGTAGAGTGAACAAAAGGGGTAAAGTAAAGCAAACAAGCATGACTTTGAACAAAATCAAACCATGCAGAAAGATGTAAACATCAACAATAAGGATAATGAAGCAACAGCCCAACAAAATTGACAAGAAAAGGAGAGATTTTTATACCAGGGAAGCTGAAAAGTTGTCACCAACCATGATTTTGAAGAAAGAAGAAACAATGGGTAATGGGTTTTTGTTGCCATGTATCAACAAACATGTTTTAGAACATTCTTCACAAGCTTCAAACTCCATTTCACTCTCTAATAAAACCAATAAACACACTCTGTTTTTTCAACGGGGCTTCTTCACTAGTTCACTTCACCTCTTGTTTGCATTTGAGAAAGCTGTTTTTGAAGAGAGTGAACAAGTCATTAAAGTGCATTACCAGGAGTAGTATGTTTTTTTGCAAAGTAATTACATATGACTTTGATGACCATACCTCTTTTTGTCCTTTTGTTTGGTGGGAGATTTTACCATATATATTTGCTGACTTCGGCTGCTGACATCAGCAACTTTTCTCATAAGAATGGTCAGCTCATATTCATGCGGAACCTTGGTGGGTTCACTTGGGTCTGGGGGTTCCCAATTACAGATCATGTGTTATTTTGGAAGTGTGCATGTTGCCCTGTTCTGCTCATGTTCTGTGCTTGAACTGTTGAACGATTGACTTTCTTTGTTCTAGCATTTTGTGTATTGTTTCTTTCTTGCCAAATCCAATACATAGTGGGTGCTAGTATTGCTTTCAAAGTTCTTGGATGTTACACTTAGGTTTCAGTGACTGTTCCTTTATAAAGGCCTGCTGCCTTTGTCATCTAAGTTCACAACTATTAGTTATGAGCCTGCTACCTTTATCGTTAGTCTTCAGGCCTGACGTTTGCCTGAGACGAGGAGGGATTGTGCTCTTTAAAGGTTTGTCCTGCATCCAAGGGTCACGCCAGAAGATTGTCTTGGAGCCATCTATCTTTAGTACACAGTTTAATCATACTTATTGCATGCTCTCTTCATTCTAGAATTTTCCTCCATATATGCCCAGTAGCATCCCTGTCGGAATTCCGTAGACCCGAACTGTTTTTCTTTCCAGATCAAATTGACCCATGTAAGGATTGAATTTGGGAATGACCGAGTTCGTTGATGAGCGAACTGCCTACGTATTTTACTTTCGATTCTGGGAAGAGAGAAGAATCAAGTCTGGCGTAGTTCATATGGGGAGTATCTATAGGCGATGAAAGTGAATCTTCACCCAACACGTATAAGAATCAATACAAATATAGGGTGGAAATTGTTGAGTCGTGTGAGAACTGTGCTAGTAGGTCTGCTGTAATGATGGGGGTTAGTAGCTTGCAGCTGTGGTCAGTAGCTGGCGGCAGTGATTTGCATACGTGTAGTTTTATACATGATCGCTTCTAGAAGGTATGATGAGTCATGATATAGAACGATATGTGCAATGATACAAACTGTTTTAGAGCGATCTTGTAGTTTGTGGATGCGATCTAGTGACATAGGTCGACAAAGTAAGTCAAAGGTCGGTATGGTATTTCCACCATGCTGAGCACGTGCTTGATATTCCTAGCGGAGAATATCACTCCCTCACACAACCCCACTCTCAGTAGGTTGTGCCGCTCAGTGAAGCGATCTGCTGAGAGAACACAGTAGCGCGTGTGGAGCATGCACAAAGAGACAAACTGGTGGAAGTGGAAATACCCAGCGAACTATGAAGATCGATTCGTGCTATCTGGTGATCGGATGTGTAATAACATTTGGCACGTGTATTGCACATGAGCAAATCTGAGCAGTTGCAGAGAAAACGTGCCGCCCCATTTTTTTGGGATTTGAAAAGACAAGACAGCTTGTTGGAAGTCGTGTGCGGCTAGGGCTAGAATGTAATCATAACGCTTTGGAAACTGGAGGGGCGGTTATACAAAAACCACGCTGGCTATCATTGAATCGCCATTTTGTTGCTTCGCTTTGCAGAAAAAATCTCACTGCCCCAAGAGTCTTTAGGTTAGTTTTCTGCCATTGTTGATATTCTGCTCTCTGCTTCGTTCTTGCTTCTTGTTATTAAGTAACGTACCTCCCCACAGACGGCGCCAATGTAAAGGTGTGTTTTAGTCTTCCTTTACATACAAGGGAGGAAGGAGAATGGGATTGAATTTAGGAAAGACCTAGTTTGTTAATGAGCGAACTGCCTATGTATCTTGCTCTCGATTCTAGAAGGAGAGAAGAATCAAGTCTGGCGTAGTTCATATGGGGAGTATTTATAGGCAATGAAAGTGAATCTTCACCCAACATGTGTAAGGATCAGTACAAATGTAGGGTGGAGATTGCTGAGTCGTGTGAGAACTGTGCTAATAGGTCTGCTGTAATGATGGGGATTAATAGCATGAGTTAGTAGCTTGCGGCTGTGGTCAGTAGCTTGCGGCAGTAATTTACATATGTGTAGTTTTATACATGATCGCTTCTAGAAGGTATGATGAGCCATGATATAGAACCAGGGGCGGCTCAAGACAATCAGGGGCCCTAGGCAAAGTTCAAATGCCAATGGATGCGAGGAATTTTTTTGGTCAGAGAACGCAAGAGAAACGTTGGAGAAAGCGAGGGAAACAAATGGTTATCTAACGTTATTTCATAGATTCCAATGTACGTTATCTAACCCTTAAATAAGGGCCAGAAAAACGATTGTAGGCTGAAAAGAAAGTATTGGGCTGAATTATATTGGGGCCCCTTAGGCTGCGGGGCCCTAAGCAGCTGCCTATTTTGCTGGGGGTTGAGCCGGCCCTGTATAGAACGATCTGTGTAATAATACGAACTGTTCTAGAGCGATCTCATAGTTTGTGGATGCGATCTAGTGACATAGGTCAGCAAAGTAAGTTAGAGGTCGGTGTGGTATTTCCACCATGCTGAGAACGTGCTTGATATTCCTGGCTGTGAATATCACTCCCTCACAACCCATATATTGTCTTCCCTTGCTGCTATGTTGTATACCAGACCACATACCACTGATATGTTCCAGTCAGTTAGATTAGTGATGGGCCTCCCATGTTTTTCAATTTCTTGGGACACTTGAATATTATAGTTAGCTTGGCACATTTTGTTGCTCATGTCTTGTCCTGCCCATAAGAACCTGGTACACATCATTTCTAAATGTATAACTCGTAGAAAAGTGTTATCAATGGTTTCTGAAATGTTGAACGTAGACCACGTAAGAGTGATGGTGTACTCTGGGCATGAAGAATTGGGAGGAAAGTTTTATTCAAGTTTGGTTCATTATTTACCATGTGCGTGATGTTTTTTGATGCTTTAGTTCTATATTGTGTATGCCTGTTTGGGCTGTGAGTTCAAAAATTCAGGATTAATTTGTTATCTTGTGATACTTTGTTCAAGGAGTGGTTCCAGTCGCAGCAGATTGATGGATTTTTCTATCTTCAAATGCCAAGGGGCATGTTAAGTGGTGGAAAATCTTACTGGGAACTTAATTTAAAACAGATTAGAAACTTAGACCCCTTCTGACTTGAAATATTTAAAAATTTGTCTACTCGATCCCTGGATAGCTTCTTTCATGGTATCTAGAACATGCTGCCCAAGTGATCCCCAATGTGGATAGGATAGCTTTGTGAATGCTTCCTTATTTGTTATGTACTGTGACACATAGACCATCTTTCCCTGTTTTGCAGTTTACATCAAAACCAGCAGCTTCATTTTAAGATCCAACATGTCCAAACGACTAGCACAACTAACTCAACAATATAAAGTTGCCGCCTGACACTAGAGAGACTATATCAGTTCTAAGTACTAAACTGAGGTATGTGCAACAATGCCTTCTCAATCTACACTCATTTTGCTTCTTAGCAAGGCGTCAAAAGACGGATTTAGGTATCCACGGTGGAGAAACAAGTCGGCGACTGCCTTGTACATAGATTCAGTCAGGTGGACACCATCCCAAATCATAAATTGGGAAGGATTAGGACAAGGCTGGGATGCCCTAGGTGAACCACAAAATGCAAAGGCTTCAAAATTGTAGGGTCCGATATTTGATCCGCAGCAAGCCTTGAAGGACTCCTTGAAACCATATCCTTGTTGGTTCTTCATGATTGCTCGGTAGGCATTCCAGTGATCGGCGTAAGAGATAACAGCATGAGGATATTGCTTTCTGAGATCTTGCAGCACGGATTGTAGAAGGAGATTATGACTGTAGCTTTGTTTGTTTGAGCTCGCAACACAACCAAACTCGTCTCTATCATTGGTGGGAGCTATAGTCAAGGTCAGGGACAAGCATCCTGTCATTGGCAAGCCTTGGACTACAATGTATTTTGCACCCATCTTCAGTAATGCCTACAAGGAGAAGAAAATGAATCTTCTTAATAAATAAAGTAGCAATTCTTCCAAAAATATTCTACCATTATAAGGCAGAAGTTAAGTTAAAAAGCTTTGCAAGTTGCACTAAACTTTTAAGTACCTGTAAAACCCCAGTAACACTCTTGACAGAGAGATCTTGAACCGTGGCACTGGACACGGAAGAACCAAGGGCATACAAGTAGTCATTCGCACCAATCTGACCAACCCAAAACAATGCATCATCAGTTAGTGCTCTACACTTATCACTCAACATCTTCCTATTCCTCCCTCCACAACCATTGATCTCCATGAAGTTGCTGAACCACACAAGTTCATTCTTTATAGACTGAGGTGTAAAACCAGCAAGTGTAATATTGTTTTTAACATAGAAATCATGATCTATAGCTGTGGCTCCAGAAACAGCAAAATTGACGCCATGTGTTGTGTTATGATTCTTTTGATCAAGGTATGGTGGTAAGTAGGGAAGTGAAAGAGTTTCGGCAACAAAGTCTATAACAAGGCGTCCATCTGATAGGCGGTTTGAAGGGTGGTGAAAGAATGTCATGCCATAGGGAAGGTTTGATTTAGTGTTACCGGTATCAGTGTATGAGTCTCCAAATGCATACATTTTTGAGAAATGAGGTGGCCTTGAGTTGGCTGTGTTTGGAGGAACTGTAGGAGTAGATGAAGAACATGGAAAGATGAGTAGAATGGCTATGGTGGTGAGAGTAATTTTGGATGAGAAGGATGTCTTGGACGCCATGGTATGGAACTTATGAGGGTTGCTATGATCTTTATTTATATACATGTCTTTAAACAGGGTGGGACCTTGTGAATCAGGACTCATTTGCCGTCCATTTGAATTTTTCTCCCCTCTTTCCTTGTTCTCCAAAGTCAACAAATGGATGAATGTGTACCATCATGCATTAAGTTGGGAGATTTATTTCCACACACTTGTGTCCAGCCACATATATTTGACATAAAAGCATTAGGATTACCTAACAACAAAAGTAAATTTAATGACTTCTACTCTTCTGTGAGAAATATAACAGAGTACAGAGCTGTTAGAGTGTTGGACACAATTTCTTCTACCCCATTATATTGTTTATTAGGCGCATGATATAGATCATAGATCACATTAGGTTTACGAAGAAGATGATCTCGATGAGAATCATTGTATATTGCTTGGCAGTAAAGTGTACACCTTGCAAATGGAGAACAGAATTTCTTTTCAAACATCTTTAGATTAATTTTTCGATCCAAAAAACATTCTACTCATTTTACACAAGACTTACTTGCTATACGTACACCTTTTATTAACCAAATGTACGTTCAGTGCAATTGTGCAAAGAGTTTGTTGTGAATTCTCCCTTATGCCGCATTTTGTACTTTAGGAAGTGTAGTAACTTATTGGCCTGTATAGGATGACTAATTCTAAGATCATCAATGTCTTTGTATGTGTTGGTAGGTGTTCCACCGCTGAAATATCTATGAACCAAGATGCAAATACAACAAATACTTCACTGCCACAATGCTCTTACACTTAAGTGATCAAAGGGTTAAGAAAACAAGGAAAGTGAGGCACTGAGGCATTAGTTTTAAACACACAGCATTAAACGTGTCCTCTAGAATCGCCATCTATCATGTGTACTATTTCTATTAATAACTTGTCTGCTTCTTTACTGACCAGCGAAAAATGTTAGGTTGGGTGTTAAAGAAGAGCAGTTGCTGTTCAACTAAATATGGAAACGGTGAAGGTGTGGTGAACTTCATGGGAAAGTTGGGAGTTGGTTAGAATTTTAATGCAGAGTAACACAATTCACAATTCAAAGAGTGCGGAAGTGTCAATGTGTCAGTAACACTATCACAAGAATACATAGCTTCTCTTTTAATGTCTCTCAAATTTAAGTCTTCACATTCCCTACTATCTTGTCCCCCAGCTCCCTACCTCTAAAAAGACCAGCTGGTACAAAGGGAAGGGCTGTGTGAAGTTAAAAACAGAATCAACCATCTTGAGGACTTTTATTTAATCTTGATAGTTAGCCACTGCTTCACTGGCTCACTTGACATGGGAATATGTTGAAAATCCCAGTAGATGCAAAACAATCTTTTTTCACTTTGAGCTCTATATAACGACCATTTCCTCAAACAGTCGTTTTTCTCATAATTCCAGATCATACAAGGCTCAAGGTTGAAAGCTCAGCCCTTTCTCAAACTAATAACCACCGTCGTAATAAAGGTGGCTAAATCTGGAGTGCTAAGGGCTAAATCTGGTTTTAACCATTACTTTCTTGAATTACGATATGAAAAAACTGCTCAAAATGTATCCAACTATGTAACAACATGAATATAGTGAAACACTCAGTCATTATTACAATTTACTTGCTTACAATTTTAACATTACGTAGAACCTAGCTTATCCTGGAGAAGAATGCTAAACCAGGACAAATTTCAAACATTTTCGGATTGAGAAGGTTGAGTACCTGCATCAACTTTTGAGGCAATCTTTGTGTTCTTGGAATTGGAAGGATATAGCACATAATGTTGGAATATGAAAAGAAGGTCGAAGAAAATAGATGCCTGCAAAAAAGATTGCATAATTAGCAGAAAATCCTTGGATATAAAAAGAAAATCCTAACTATTAGGTCCTCGGTCATGCCTCCTTCTCCAAACGTTATATGTGTAGAATGCCTACCACTGGAAGTTCATACATTTTTATCGACAGGATCATAGGAACAGAACATCTTTGTTCACAACTCAACTTATATGGCAATACTAGAAAGCATCAAATGTTGTTAACGACAATTCTCAAAATTGACTCAATGCATTTTGGGCAACCGATGTGCGTTTTTCTGCAACATAAAGTGTTTTGAAGCATATATAGGCAGGGACCGGTGAACGGACATACATTCTCATGCAATTACGTTTTCAGCTCAAGCTAATCTATAACTCCCTCTCGTTGATATTTTTCCAGTCCTATTTCAGTTTAATGGTTGCCCGATCATGGTCATACACCTTCCTCAATGAGCCATATTAGGTACTTTTATTGACATTGTATAAAGCAACACATAAAAACTTGATCATTGCCTATTACTAAAGGTAAAATGTGAAAGTGTGTGTGTTTATCAGGGCCAACAATATGTATATCACGAAGTCGTTCAACCATTTATAAAGTGTAGATGATAGAAAGAATAAAGGGTACCCAAGAATAAGGCATGATAAAAGTTATACGATCAACACTCAATGACTAGAGACTTGCTGATGAGATAAAAATAGCTGTTTTACCAGACGTGCGCAAAAATATGACATCAAAACATACCAAGGAAAGCAGGGTTTTTCCAATGTTCCCATAGAAGTTCACCCAAGAGCCTGCACAAAATTAGGATTCATATCATGAATGTCAGAAGAACTCTTAACGGTACAACCCTTTGTTAAGAGAAGAGATAATAACAAACCCTGATCTATAGACTGCATTGCCATCTGTCCATAGTTTGTCATGCCTCCAAGTAAGTCAAGTAAGATGTTGCCAATGCTCCATCCCTGTGTGCTTTTTCGCCGGAAGTTCATGACAACCTAAGTTAATATGTACTGCATTAATACAACAGATAATGGTGGGAAAAAGAGAATAACATCCATTCAAAGAAGTTTCAAGATAACAAATCCTCTCTGAGAGTATTAGGAATTTCATTATCTGAGTTGTGATTTCTTTGATATGATATCACCATCAATGTCTATATTGAGATAACTTTGTCCTAAACATTTTATGTTGCCGCAAGTTCAGGAGTTGATCATGACAAAAGATGTATATATTATACTGGCAGTTAACGTGATGAAACACTCTTACTTACCCCGGCTAGAAATAGTAGCATAAATTTTAGGAAAGGGTATTTTAAGATACCTTAAGATGTTCATTACCACTCTCAGAAAATTAAAAGTCATAGCTACAAGGAACTCCATTCAGGACAATATTAGAATTGCTTCTCTATACAATTTAAGCATTTTATTTAGATCAATCCAAAATCCAAACTATTCTTCTTTTTTATCCACAAGAGATGCGAATTATTTAGTGACGGAAAATTTTCAATTTAAATCAGCAAAAAAATTGTCAATCAAGTACTGCAGAGGAATTCGTAAGATCTAGGAATTCATGGAAAAGTACAGGAGGTCTAGACCATGCTTGGTATAAATTGAAAATCGCAAGGAGCAAGAAGAAAATAACTTGTTTAATTGAACTACGAACTGATACTAAACACATACAATACTGAAGGAAAAATAGAGGTCTGAGAGTACTTAAGTTTACTAGCTAGTTTGGTAGCTGCATAATAAAAATACTAACATCCATTTTGCTTCTGTTGCTTAATACTTTAAGCGGCTTCATTTCAGTCATATGTTGTTTATGATTTAGCTAGCACACGAGTTTTTGGTACTTGACTAACAATGAGCCATGTTTGGTTCAAACCATTGAAACCAATTGTGTTCGAGTAATTTTACCAAGATCAGTGGAGGACTGTGATAAGGTGATTTATTCCCAAGAGTAGATGAATTCATGCTATAGTATCATACTTTGTACAGATAAACTTCCAAGCTGGCTTAGGACTGTGACTATGAATTCATGAATTCTGGTCTCAGATCAAAATTAATACGGATGGCACATCGAGCGGCAACCCCGGGCAAGTTGGCTTAATTAGGAGCTTTTTATAGGACCAGAATGAAGAGTTTATACTAGTTCTTAGCAAGGGTACTGGTGTTGCAGACAGCTATACAGCTGAATGCTGGGCTATCTTAGAGAGTGTTGAGCTTGCAGTTAGCAAGAGTTGGATGAATCTTTGGGTAGAATCTGACTCTGCTGCTGCAGTGACAGCCTTCAAAACTGGTAGTATTCCCTGGCAGTTGCACAACAGGTGGAAGAGATGTACATCTAAATTATACTCACTCCACTTGTCACATATTTCGAGGGAAGCAATTTGGCTTCCGAACATGGTGCTGACTTAGAAGAAGATGAAACTCTTGTACTTAAAGAGAAACCCCTATGGTTATATAAATGGGAGGTTCCATATGGCCGCTATTTGAGATTTAGTTGACGTTTGTCAAATGGATTAGCTATGAGCTATCCTAATCTTGTGCAGTTTTTTCTTTGCTTTTTATACAATTTCACTTACCTAGTAATACAGATAAACTTCACAATCATACAAAATAAAGGGTATACCTGACTTCCTATGTTGATCAGTTACATCAAGAACGACTACTGTTTTTCATATTTCAAAGTACTACTTAGTAATACTCTTAGCCATCTCAAACTGAAGTAAGACAATGCAATAATACTCTTTAGTCCAAAAGAAATAACAAAAAGAACGCAAAGCTTTGAAGGCTTTACAGATCAGTTCACCTATTTGGCCTGCTATAAGTCTTCACTCTGACAGACGAGGTATATAAACAAAAACTATGCAGGAAGTATGAAGTATGTAAGATAAGTAATAATAACCAAAAAAAAAAATTATAGTACACATTACAGAACATATGCAAGTACAAAAGGATGTGAATCCAACCTGAGGAATGTACTTGATCACTGTCATAATGACTTGAATTGTGCTGTGTCAGGGAAAAAACATGAAGGTTAAGAATCAACTAAGATCATGAAACCTCTATAAAGCTTTAAGACAAATTCTAGATGTATTCCTTAAAGTATTACTCCTCGTCTCACTAGATAAAAATACTGATCAAGGAAAATATATGATTATGTTTTACTTATATCTACAGTCATTGAGTCATGGAGGATGGTTCCTGGCTGTACAGTAAATCATTTTCGTACGAACAAATCAAATCTTTAATTAACTGGAAAGTCTAGAAACTTGGAGTTAGAAATTAGTGTTTTCCAAGCATGTTTTTTATTCAGATGGCTTTGCTTAGTGGTAAGGCTCCTCACATCCTCTAATGAAACTATTTATTTTTGGATCGATGAACAAGATTTAAATTAGACAATGATCATACCACACATCCACAATTGCAATAGAAGAAGTATTCCAGGCCTAATACAACCCCAGTATCTCCTATAGGCCTGCCAATAATTTCACAGAACTCAACACCAGTGGGAAACATGAACTAGATATAGCCTATAGGAGCTATTATTTAGGTCAGCACTCAGCACAAGCCACAGGGAAAGGGTATGTACCTAGTCAAGAAGTTTCGCAACAAACTCTAACCACATATCACAACTCGCTTCGAAGGGAAAACCCACAATGATGTATACTGGAAAGGACTAAGGAACCTGAAATAAAATCGATCTGGAAGAATTAACTATTCTAAGATAAAGCTGCATTTGAATATAAACCCTCATATGAGGAAGTCCCTCCAATTATGCTGGATAATCTCTATTCACCAACATGTACAGACATGCACCCTCTCAAGTCTCAAATGTGTTGTATAAAGCTCAAACAAATTCATTGTAGTGAAACCAAAAGAAAATGCAAACAATAAAACTTACCTGAAGACAGTGATTATCCAGAGCCATGAATGTTTTGGGATAGCTACAAATACACAAACTATAGCAGAAAGCCAAACACCCACAGTGATCGCTGTACAGATCTTTGACACTTTTTGATTTCCACGCTGTAGGGAACAATTAAACACATACAATGTAAGATAAGACTCTGTTGTCCACTTGTCCACAAAATGTAAGGTCATTACTTTGCTGCAGACAGACTCGCTTACTTCGTATATAATAACTTGGAACAAGGTAAATGCAGTTAAAAGAACAGCATGTGTTGAAAAGGCTACATCATTAGCAGCAACCGGGATCATCTGCACATTAATCAAGTCCATGATCACAATGAGTTATAGGAAAGCATAAAAAATAAAAAATAAAAAGTTGCAGATGGCATTATCTCGTAAGATGTCCTATATCCATGGTAGAATTCACGCTACTACTGAAACAGTTTTTATTTTGTAAGCCAATTGTTCACGTTTCTCACAACCTGATTAATGCACAAGTGGCCTAATGGAAAGTTTTAAAGATTTACTAGAAAATATTATTCAAGCTAACATCCTTATTTCTAACAGGAGCACTTTTTTTAACATTATTTATAATACTTATGAAATCTCCTCTGATGTCCTATATACTACTCATGGTCATATTAATTTATGAAGCACAAGGACGACGATTGTCCAATAGTGGCTTCGACTGAAGAGAAACAGATTACTTTCATGACAGAGCAACTTAAAACCAAGCAAGTACATTCTAGTGTACTCTTATTCTCTTTAGTCTATCATTGGGGAGTCCTTATATAAGCTATAGACAGTGGCTTTTGTTTTCCCTAACTCACAGATTAACTGCAAAAGTAGTCATGATGCTTGAAGTTCTTATTATACGTTTATGGTTTGGACTTCAGAGTTTTGGAGACACGTTATACAGTAACAACTGCAAAAGTACAAAGACCACTGGTCATGATGCTTGAAGTTCGTATGATACGTTTATGGTTCAGACTTCAGAGTTTTGGAGACACATTATACAGTAACACCCATTAACCTACACTTTGAAGTTCATAAAAAACTCAAGTACTTATACACTCCTAATGTAATTTTATAAGTCTGGGATACCTATATATATATATATCTCCCACTCAGAACTATCTGCTTAAGAGGCGACGTGTTCTCCTACACATGGTTTCCACTACACAAACTCATCCATTTAAATCTCTACAATGTGTACTTCAAACTCAAAAGATCCCACCATGTATCTAGCACAATGGTTGCTGTAGTTTGCTGTAGTGACCAAAGAATGATCCAAGTCTTCCAGTTTCACAATTGTTGCAAAGAACAGAACAAAAACAGGCGAGTTACTTAACTATTATGAACGTGAACTTAAACCCAAATACGAACAATGCAAGAATTGCCAAAAGCTCATGTACACGTACAAAAGAGACAAACAGGAATATTTGTACGTTACCCAATTGCCCCCCACCTCGGGGTCTCTCAGTATCACAAAACCACGATTTGCAATGCAGAACGTTCCATTGCTCAAGTTCGAGATTATATTATATGTAAAATCAAGATACTTATAAGCTTCGACGTCAATTTTCATGACCTCACAGCAGAGTTTACACACACACACATAAAACAGATCAACTCAAATAATAATTTGCAAAACAAAACAAAACACATGCCTATAATATAAATCCTATCAAACAAACCTCCTTATCTCCATACTTGTGTCGATACTGCTTCTGAACAACAGGACTAAAGAAGAGAGACACATTGTAGATAAGATAAGAGGAGTGCTTTGTCAAGTTCAGAACCAAGAAGTCGAAATTCAATCCCACAACACTACATTAAAGAAAACAAACATTACCCAATGAGAAACTCTAATGAAAACATAAAACATGCAATGATAAAGTTTCAAGTTCGAAAGAAGTGTACCTTTTTCTTCTGTAGTTTAAGATGACTTGTGGGTAGAAACTGAATGACCATGAGAGAAATGCAATCCAACCCAATACTTGGTAAGCAACTTCAAGTGGAGTGGAGTTCCAAGAAGCCATTTTCTCTCTTTCTCTCCCTCTTCAGAGGATCACTGTGTCCGTTATATTCTGTAAACTTTGCATTCAAATAGAAAGAATCTTAATCCTGTACACCCAGCAGTTAAATAGTTTAAACAACTTCTTTCTTGATTTGTGTCTTTTCCTTCATTATATATTTTCTTGGCTTCTATCGGAATTGGGAAGTGCCAGCTTTAAAGTTTTATTTATTCAATCAAATCTTCAAATGGTTATCAACTTATCATGCATACTTTTGTAATAAATGGCAGGCATGGGAAATGTATTTGGCTGGCTATTCAACATGAGTTCAACATGCACTAACTAGTACTAGTATCACTTCCTTGCTTCTTTCCATGAATAGGAGGATTATAAAAAGCCAACTCTAGATAAGATTTTCCAGATAACTCTTCCATATATATACAAATTTATAAGCAAGTCTCCCCCACAATCCCTTTCAAAAGATACTCTCACCATGTACTTTGTAACACCTTGTGGTCAGACTCAGTTTAGTGAAAACGATAGGGAACTGTTAAAGCAGATAGTGCTAAGTTTTAGTGGCCCTCATAAATCAAATACAATGGAATAGAATTAAGGGTGAATTAACTCTCTATTTAAGGGGTAAGGATGGCATCAGACCATCAATCCAGTTGATGCATATAAGTAAGTAGTAAATTCATGTGGGCGAAAAGCCGAAAACCATTGATTGTTTCAGTGGGCCCTTATTAATATTCACAACCCAAAATTGGAGTACGCGCGTAATCAAAATACTTGATAGGACTATGGGAGAGAATTGAGATATAGAGGTCAGACGATTTAAAGGTGTAAAGTCATTCAAAAAGCCATTGAACTTGGACCGAAATCCTGGGTTTGTACATACAATTTGTTACAACAAGGTTGCATTAATACGCTGTATGGAGGTTGTGGGCTAAGATCACACAGCCCGAGGTCCAATCCATGGCATCTGATTTCATAATTATTGACTTATTGTTGTTAGTTGTTACCTCCAAATAATTTCAAGTCTTGACTCAAAGCTCAAAAAGTAAGTACCAGTCTACCACACAAGTTAGTTATATATGTGCTAAACAGTTAAAATTGGTTTTTATAACTAATCAGTCCAAGAGCGATATGCCGATTAATCGGTTAATCAGTAATTAATCAATGATTTAATCAATTGATGTATATATTTGATATTTTCAAAATATATAATAGTATAATTATATCAAATATTTTTAAATAGCGATGCGAGATACAACAAAAAAATATCAAATTCTCATAATCACATCTAACTAACTCAATTAATATCAAACACAAAAATTAAATTAAATATTTAAAGGAATAGAAGAAGAGATAAGCAATAATATATATTAGAGATATAATATGATGCGGAATAAACGAGATTTAGAATAAAAGATGCGGATATCTTCAAAAGGGAATTGATTTAAGGAGGAAAAATATTGAATAAAAGAATTGTAGAAGTTAAAAGATAAAAATATATTAGGTTTTGGAGATTCGATAGTTTGATAATTGACAATTCAATTCCCCTACTAAACTACAATGACCTCCTTATATAGATAAGTCATACTTGATAATCAAAAAACTTTAATTTCTATATCTAACCTACACTTCTAAAACTAATTAATCTCTAAATAGAAAATACTAAATACTTCAAAATTATAATAAATAATAATTCTAATTTGAAAATAAAAATCTTAGCACAAAAGAAGAAATTATGGTAAGAAAGAGGGGCTAGTAATCCTATATCATAATACAATAATTTGTATATTTAACTTTCGTTAAAGAAGGAAAAATAAATAAATTCATTAATTTACCGTATTTTTTTGGGTAGAGAACCGATATAAAAGAATTGTAGAAGTTAAAAGATAAAAATATATTAGGTTTTGGAGATTCGATAGTTTGATAATTGACAATTCAATTCCCCTACTAAACTACAATGACCTCCTTATATAGATAAGTCATACTTGATAATCAAAAAACTTTAATTTCTATATCTAACCTACACTTCTAAAACTAATTAATCTCTAAATAGAAAATACTAAATACTTCAAAATTATAATAAATAATAATTCTAATTTGAAAATAAAAATCTTAGCACAAAAGAAGAAATTATGGTAAGAAAGAGGGGCTAGTAATCCTATATCATAATACAATAATTTGTATATTTAACTTTCGTTAAAGAAGGAAAAATAAATAAATTCATTAATTTACCGTATTTTTTTGGGTAGAGAACCGATATTTTCAATAATTTTTTTTCTCAGTTTAGTGAGAAATTAGTCTTTGTGCCCAATTAATCGATAAATTCGGTGGTTAAATTGGTTCGGGAGAAAAGTTAAAAAAATCGGTAAAAACTAATGGTTTATAAGCAATACGCGATTAATCGACCGCTGTAACGGATATTGATAGCACAGTATATGTGCAAATATCTTTCAAATCCGCTATCCGAAAATGTTTAATTCAAAGATCGAGAGTGAATGGCGAGGTCGGTTATTGAGAGCCTGTTTGGAGTTTGGACTGCAGAAGTAAAAACGTACGTGTCATTGTTAAATGTCTGACTATCATACATAATCAGCTACTTCGAATTCAAATGTTAAAATTAACTAGAGATGATCGATCACGATGCATGTATACATGGCCGGAAACACAAATTTACAGTAATCTGCCTCTGATACGATCCAGTTTCTTCAGCGAGAGGTTGAAAGCCAACATGGCTTTAGACACACCTTGACCTGCATGCAGGACAACAACTCTGTTTCTTATTATTGTTGTGCGGTTATCATTTTGTCGCGCTTTTATTCTATTATAAACAGTATGTAGTGCTGCATCCTTCTTTCTTTGTTGAGAAGATGGCCATGTAAGTGCATGGAACGATGGTTAGTTGCCTAATAATACTGAACCTTGAACACTTTCCTTAATGAAAGGTCCCACATATTTTGCACAGCATTAAACATCACTAGTTACTTTTTCTTCCCAAATTCATGTACCTTAAGACGTCAAAATTAGTTTGGAGAAGTTCTTAAAATGAAATTATAAAACTGGAGACGCTTCATACATACTTTCCTGTTGCCAGTCAACGCTCTTCCTGGCAGCATTTGACACAAAGTGGTGGATGCTTCTTAATATCACAAAAACAACAGGCTCCATCACAGTTGTTGTTGCAACCTACAATATTTGTAGAAGACAGAAATTTACAAGCATCAACACGAAATCAGTGGACTTATCAAATGCAACTAGGAAAACAGCATGCAAAGGGTGTTTTGATTGTTTAAAACAAGTTCAATACAGGATGTAAGTTGGTTTGGTTTTCTTCACCTGATACAGTGACATAAGGGGGTGGTTCAAAGTCTTGAGACTTGAGGATGAAGGGTTGAGTCGTCCTTGCTTCAACAACAGCGTTTGTTACCTGATTAAAGACCACCAAAACCAATACAAAAGCTACTACCTGTGGTTTAATCATCACTTCACATGAAAGAAAACTAGTATGTTCTTGTTTGATTAGCTTCTTTGTAGTTGAATTTGTTTCTCTGTTCCCAGGAACTTTTATATATGCTGTATTCACATTACGAACTTTGTTGGTAATATGGAGAACCTAACCAAGTATCCAATATTGTAAATCTTCCACAGAAATAATCTTAAATGTAATACATAACCATATTGGAGAATCATACTAGACCCATGTTCGATTATAAGAATCAGCGTCATTTATAGAATCATTTAACATATTATTCAAGCCAAAATAAATTACCAATCATAACAATTGCATTGATCATCTAAACTCATATAAGTTTTTGTCCAAGGTTGTTACAGATAAATTACATCGAGGAAGCAGATTGCTAAACTGATATGATCATAGGAGATAGAGAAAATGAGAAACATGTAGAAAGTGAGAGTGAATGGGGATGTTGAGAAGTATCAATGATTTTATTAGTGAAGAATCAGTATATGAATTGGATAATTTGAATCACTTTACAATGTTTGAGTACTGAACTACAACTTTACCTAAAAAAGTACTGAACTACTAAAAAATTATAAATGCAAAATTTGCAAAAAATAATTGCTTGTACAAATATATGGCCCATAGAAAAACAAAGAATATTGAATATGGCCGTAAAGAATTTAGTTTTTCTCATCCAAACTAACTGGAAGCAGGGGACCCTTCAAAACGGATGTAATCATACATGACCCCTACGAAAGGGCCTGAATTCCTCGCTTGTGTGAGAAAAATGACATTTCCCCCTTCAACGAGCCAATCACTCTTTACATCAACGTTAAACAGCCAATACATCCCATGAATACCGTGTCTAGCAATCGCATTATCCCTTCCTATTAACCCTGTTGTGAAGTGAGGGCGGTTCATATTCAAATCGTTGAACCTTACCTTCATCCAGATAGTGGCATTTGATTAGTATAAGTTGAACAAATAAAAATGAAGTCACATGTATTTTTTCCACTCACATTCTTTATCTATAACCACCCATACGCTTCATAGCATTTTTTTTTTGTTCTTTTAAAACGGATTTTCGAAGTTTTTATTAAGATTTATTTGTAATTTTAAAAGACGATACCTATTAACAAATTTTGCGCCCAGGTAGAAGGTCTCGGAAATGTATACTGGGAAAGTGGGTAGCGATTTACAAAAGTGAAGACACACTAGCTAACTACTAGGTACTTACTTGCAACTCGGCAAATGCGGCAGAAGCAAGCGCCAATCTTAACGTGTAAGTAGCGTTTTGGCCTACATTGTGAATATTAAATCTTATCTTCCAGGTAGTAGCGTCATAGGAATTGTCTTCTGTTATCCTGCAATTTGAGTAATGGTTGCAATTAGCATAAGTTCATGAACATGAATCTATAATGCCTTGAATGCAAAGAACAAACAAATCCCCACCGTGTAACTTGTGCAAAGAACCAATCTTTCCGATAATCACTAGCGTTAATCGTGTAAGTAAGATCTTCATTAGGGTATAACCTGCTATACTCCTCCCACAATCCATATTGTCTAAACCTGTCCAAAGTCCAAGTTCAGGAAGATTAGATGTTAACCTTTAACAAAAGCTTATAAAGTAGTTTATTTGTTCTCTTATGTATATGGCAACAAGAAGTCACCTGTCGTGCTGCAAGTAGAGTGGATTCACAAAATGAGGATTAGGTTCAGGGATGAAAAATTCGATAGCTGTACGATCAGGATATCCAATCTCCCACAGAGTTGGACCAGTTCTAGGTGGTGTATAAATTAAATCACCCAAGTCAATATTGTCTCCTGTTTCAGAATTCGGAAATGTTAATTGACTACCTCCATTATATGCTGTAACGCTTTTAAACTACAATTTTAGCATACAACAGGCAGGGCATATGAATTTGTTAGCGTGAAATTGCCTTGCGGCTTTAATTTTCATTTGCCATGTCCAATGCACTATATTGCCTCTTGATATGGTAGTTCATTCATATTTCTTGTGACCCAAGTTATTTTTGCTTGAACATTACCTGGTCTGATTGTGATAATTTTATCATACTTGTAGTCCCCTATGAAACCAGGGACAGATGCGTAGAGATTGTAGATTCCAGGTCGTATATTCTTAACGGTGAAAAGCCCATTGGTGTCGGACTTAGTCCAGAACTGGTAACCCTGTAATTCAATATAAAGTTATGTATATTCTATTTAATTATAATTAACTTTGAAAAAACTTGGTCAATGAATAATCTAATACTCATGCACATATAAGGAGTACGAGTACTTAAGTTGCAGTACACAACCTTGCCTTCGGTCTGCCAAGATCCAACTTCTCCTGGTAAAGCGAGCCCAACATGAGCTGAGCCTGCAGGCATATCTAATTTGTTGATGTACCTAAAGAAACCATCCATAGCAAAATTCCATATTAAGATTATATGAAATGCTCTTTTTTTGTTCTCTTATTCGAGACGAATTTTGAAAAGAAAGAACATATCAAATTTTGCATGTGAGCACAGTGTATGTGAAGAGAGAAAAACCTGTCTCGGACGAGTAATCTTCCATAGACCAAACCTCTTTGTTCAGACTTAGGAAAATCATTTGAAAGTGGAAAACTATATGGCCAATTTTGCACTTCACGCCTCATCTACAAACAAAAAATGTCACCGTTACATAGCTGAACTAAGTTAAAATCAAGATGGGCTAAGGCCACTTCATGTTGACAAAAATCAACCAAATTATGGTAAAATCAACCTGGTTATCTGCATCCTTCCAAAGTGTTTTCCTCTTTGTTCCTGGAGGACCCGAATTAAGGTATACGAAAACTGGGCCGAAAACTTTTTTCCAAGCTTCTCCATTTCTGAATTTTGGGATGCCTTCTTGTCCCATGTAATGGGGACTGATAAACACCTGAACATAGAAAGCCTGTTATTCAGAATTGCCAAAGAAAGCCCAACTGGGTAATTGACCAAAGTCTAGTAATAGTTGGGCTATTTTGAGATTATTGAGTCCAATCAAAGGTCGGGCTAGCCCTTTTCTAGCTTTCTAGAATCTACTACTATATATGACCAACGTTGGACTTGGATATAAAAAGTGGGGTGGCTTTTGTTTAATTCAGTTTCTCGGTGTTGCATTCTAGACGGGCAACATGGATATTTTCTATTTTTCACACAAGCTTGGTAATTTGGTATGTTTGATTGAACACTAGTGGATTTTTTAGTGTATGGGATTGTAGGAGATTTGGAAATATACTTACAGTGAGAGTTGTAGGACCAACATGAGAGGTGAGTTCCTGCTTAAAAGGCCCTCCTGATCGGAATTCATAGCTCGGCGTGATGTGCCAAAAGCCTACCAGCGGCTTGGTGCTCGTCCACCCATGAACCTTGATGTCTTCACTATCGCTCGAATATTGATACTTGTCATCCACCTGCACAAGTCAATGTCCATCACGACAGTCAAAATGCGAAATAAAATTTTTGATTAATTATGAGATAGAACTATTGATGTCAAAGATAATAAATGTGGCCTGGGGAGGACACCTGGATCACTCTAATTAATTACCTCCCCTTGGAATTGTGTTTCAGTTGGTTTTACAATACGGACTGCTTCAGGGTATGCTAGGATTTGGCTTCTTCTTGACATACGATCATCTGGCAATGGCATGCGTCTTTGTCGCCTCTCATCCACGGCCATGTATCGAAACCTTGCATTTCAAACACCAACAATCACATCAAATTATATGTTCGGTAGAGGTTTAAATGTTGATTTCAATTTGAGCTGATTTGACCCAATTATGTACTATGCCAATATGTCATAATACTGCTATATGATTTTTTGTTTTCTTATCAGTATATGAAGTATTGAAGTTTAAGTCTTACATGTCTTTCCTAAGCTTGAAAGTGAGCCTGGTTACACCAAGGTCAAAATCTGGCCATCCTTCCAAATGCTCATATATAGAGTACGAGTAGAAACCATGAGAACCTTGAAGCATTATGAATCTGCAAAAAAAATTGGGACTATTTATTTTCGATTTTTCGTAAGGTTATTATATTTATGTAGTATGGATTCATTTACAAAGTAGTTAGAATGTGGCTAAAATGAATGTGGTTCTATCCCTCTATATATATATATTAAGATTATATGAAATCCAAACAAAATTGTAGATTTAACAGTGAATTAAGGGTTGAATTTTTGTAAATATGATCTTCCCGCCATAGAGAACACGCTAAAAAAAAAATTGAACCGTTAGATGAAAAGTTCAAAAATGAACACTAATTTTTACATGGTTAGACATATCTAAATATTATAATTTTTTGTAAGAATGATTTTCATGGTATGGAAATCATTTCTACAAAAAATCAGTCCTTAATTCATTTGTATGTCGAAAATGTGACTATAATATGCGCATAAGAATGTAACTATATATTATATTATATTATATAACAAAGAAGGGAGGAGTGGGACGACAAATTCCATCTCATAAGGTGATATTTGGTCGTGTCACCCTCTCACCATAGCCACTAGATTGTTTTTCTGGGGTGAGTTAATAAGTTTTTTGGGGTGAGTTTAAAAAAAATTCTCACCTCACCCACCCCACACAAAAAAAGGCATGAACTGTTTTTGGGCTGAACTTTCATGGACCGTTGGGCTCTGAAAACATGAGTAGAAGTGGATGGATCCAAAGGCGCGATATCTGATGCCATCCGGGGCGGATGTGTGTCGGTAGCCAAGCCGGCGCACATATATGTACCGTACGGAGGGCGGATGCGTGTCGGGAGATGCCGAAGGCGCGTGTATTTGTGTCGTATATCACAGGCAAATACTAATATATATATATATATATATATATATGTGTGTGTGTGTGTGTGTGTGTGTGTGTGTGTGTGTGTGTGTGTGTGTGTCTCAGCCCGAGCAAGCCGTTTAGCAGTCACGGTGTCTGACACTTTTATATTTCTCTTTTTTTAAACTCCTATGGGTCCCACTAAAAAAAAATCAGAAGAGAAAAAACAAAAAAAATATATGTGGGTATCCACGTGCTCATAGCTAATATATAGTAATAATAGTAATATAGGGCAGGAACGGATTGGATATGGTCAAACCCGAATCCGAATAGTTTTACCATATTCGAACACGAATCCAAACTTAAACCAAACCGAAAAGTTCAACCCGAACCCAATAGACCAGATCGGATAACACTAAAAATTTTAAAAAGCCGAAAACTTGTATGCAAACCCAACAGACCCGAATTCAAATCCAACTCGAATTTAAAAACCGATATGAAAATCAACCTGAACCCGGCCTATTCTGGTTTGGGTCGGGTTGAGTTCAGGTCCAGGCCCTACTAGTATATATTAATATATAATATGGCTTTTAAGTTAATTGAGTTTACCCTAATATGCGTAGGAAACAAAAGTTAACCTTTTGTCAATATTCAGGGGAACGAGAGAGCCTTGTTGCGAGGGACTCCATGTTCTTGTGAAAGAAACCTCCGCCTGACTTTCATTTTGCATTATAATTCTAAATTTCCTCCCTTTTATTCTGCATGATCGAAACCAAAATAACTTCTATCAATATCATATTCCACTAGCTTTTGCGTTATCATATCAGTAGCAACAAATAAAAAAGAAGAAGAAGCATCAACAACGTAACAACAGCTTACATATCAAACTTTCCGGGCATTCCTGGCTCGTTCCAAGAGATATCCCAGTATCTAGAAAATAAAATCATACCACTACTTAATTAATTCTCCAAATTTGTATCCACCATTGTAGGCCGCAACTTACATATTAAAAAGCCAAAAGGACCAAGAGCACGTACCCTCTTTCATCTTCAGGATTTTGCATTTCGAGCAAATTGTTGATCCCATTGTATCTTATTCCCGTGACTATTCCCTCCGGCTTCGATAGTGTTACTTGGACCAGGCCATTGTCCATCACCACCTTCAAAATATATACAGATATTAATGTTAAAACTAAATTGCATTAAGGACAACTTCTTGGAGCAAAGGAACGTATTTTTGATATAAAATTATTCCATCATTTATATGGAAATCTCAAATTCATCTTAAATTCTATGATGTAGTAATAAAGTCTATAATTTCAAAAAGAACTACCCATGTATTTTGGAATGTCCTTCACTGTGTCATTTGAAGTTTTGAACTGTGTTCAAAATTCAACAAAAACTTCATAAGGTATGCCAATTTGTACACCAATAAGCTGGTTAGCTGACCAAAGTACCAACAATTCCGCTATGTGAACTTTTATCAGTTTTATGCAGGATTAGATCATAGTGTCATAGGGCCCTCACAAGTCACAATTGTGTGCTTTGACTCAGTCTTTAGTTAACCAACCCAACAAAAGTCCACCTAATTGACAATGAAACCAACCGCTCCCCATCGCCAAGTCCTCCCCACCAATACATTTGCATATGTGGAGTGGTAGAGAAGTCCTCGTAAATTCAGGTAAAAATCCAACAACCTCTTTGCATAGATTGTCAGCAGAAGAAATTCCATGAACATTTCTACTAGCTCTGACTCCCTGTTCATACTCTCTAAATTGGTACGGTCGTGCATCTCGATTCAAATCAATTGTAATAAGTCAGAAAGTCAGTTTTCAGGAGTCAGTCTATTGGTTAGGCTATTTATTTAAACTCACGAGTCTTGACTCTTGAAACCTCAAGCGTTTTGATTAAAAGTTTTTTTTTTTTGAAAAATATAGAGAGTTAAGACAAACCCACATTGGTTACATTGAAAGACCCTAGCACATCAACCTCGAAAGAAACCTAATCTGAAAGGCTCTCACCGAGGCGCCATTTTGAATAAACCCAACCGCCTCTATTTTGAGTAGGCCCAACTGTCTCCACCTTGTCTATGAAGATTTGCTTTCGCTTCTCGGTCCACCCATCGTAGCAACACCACGTCTCTAGTCCGAAAACTCACTGATGCCCATCACATAATTACACAAGTAAAAAATCCACACTTGGTGGGATTCTAACTTGCAGCTCTCTCCATGAGGAGAAGAGATAGAAGCTCTTGATTAAAAATTTATTTAATATGTCTTAGGATTTTTTGTAATTAATATTAGGAGTTTTCGAGAGTCAGCCGACATATCCTTGTTGTTTTCGTGTCTCTTTGAGCACAATTTGTACCAAATATCGTGTGACTCCTGACTCGCTAATAAACATCGTTCCCTCTGGGATGTCTTGAGGGCATGCAGAATTGCAGATGCTTGTTAGCTAGCTAGGTATATATGTATTTGAATAAATCACGGGAAATTCTAAAGTTTTGGTTAATCTAGCTTCTGGCGAGGAGTAAATCATTTTTGAAAGATATTTTGAAAATCTGTTAACTATTTGGGCCCATATGGATTTCAGCAGTAACATTACTAACATGTGATTTTTACCAATTTATAGATACCCTGAGGTTACATGCATGATAATCTCAAATAGTAACTGAATTTGGAAAACTGAAACCAATTAATTAAGTATAGTTCATGTTGGATGAAATTCAGAAACAATATTCACGTACCACTCAAACCTAACATGCTGATGAAGATATATACTAGCGCACGAAGTCGGCAACGTATGAGCATATATATTCATGGAACAACATAAATGGAAGAGGAATAGAAGATGAATGGAGGAGTTAATACATGTTGGTCTTGTATCTGCAATTGAACTCCCCCAAACGCGCACTTGGCAATCAGCAAAAACAATAACACTGATGCTCTAGAGATGTTCGGAACTTGCTCTCTCACATGCAACTGCACCCCATGGTTTGGCATGCTTCTTGTACGTACAATTATTCGAACCTGCAGAATGAATGAGAGACAGAGAGGGCTATTTAAACAAAAGCACCAACCCTCAAATAAAATATGGGTAGCTAGCTGTACTTGATAACCAAGGGAGAACATCTTATATATATATATATATAAAACCACTAAATTTGGTGTATTTCCATTCCATGTGTCAAATTACTAACTCATTTGACTTTTAATTAACTTTTAATCTTTGATTTCTCTCTTTTTCCTAGAACTTAACGGAAAAGAATCTGTTTTCAAATTGTTAGCCCCAAAGATCTAGAAGAATATGGTCCAAGAGTCTTGTGTTTTCACTCACAATCTTCTTATGTTGCTTAACGAGTATTTTCAACCATTCTGTTTTTCTGGTCATAGCCTGGTCACAGTTTCAAATTAAATATGTATCAAAAGAATACTACATAGCTGCCATGCATAATCAGTCCACTGCATCATGCCTCGAATAACAGCTAACAAGCCTTGAAAAGCCTTGACATACCCATATCAGTATCTTTTTTCATGCATAAAGGTGTATCGATCACTATGAATTAATAAGTGGGACGCGCTTAATTAACTTCTCATACAAATGAGTGAATGACAATCGATTTTGTCTCATTTGTCTCACGCTTTTTCCCATGCTTATGATAAGTAATAAAATTTGTGCTTATAATGAGTCTTAATCAATTATCGTATTTAGACAGTAAAAATGCGGGTAAATGCCTAATTCGGGCATGATAAATACACATTGTGTTCCAACGGGCCACGCATTTTATTTTGATCTTTTCAATGAGTTTTTGACTATTTTCCTTACTCTAAAAATAATAAAATTTCTCTCTCCTCCTGCAACACTCTCTTATTTGAAATTGTTGTCCCCTCGTGATTCCCATGATTTGATGTGTAAAGGATAGCAACCGCACGATTTTATAGAGATCGACCACAGTGAGATAAGCGATTGAGATTATCTTAACTTTTGAAATTAATAATTGTATTTTCGTCTGATTCATTTTAGATACATGGTTGAGATTGGTTTTTGGTTATACGACCCCTTTTGGTTATTGTAATTTGAAAAACTTGAATGTTTGAACAGAAATAGTATGATAATCATTCATTAAAAACAAAAAAAAAATATCAACAAGGAACAAAACATAAAGAAAGAAATGGTCATTCTTGTTCATTCTTCAAAAGAAAACAAAAACATTGAAAAGCAGAAAACAGAAAGAAAGAACATTAGTCACCCTCTTCACTATCGTATGTCACTGGACAAAATGCATAAAAGAAATCGTGGTTCCCTTAAAAAATCATGCACGAAATTGGGATGGTACGTATTTTCACGTTTGCCGTGTAGATGACAAGGATGAGGGCAATGAAGAGGGTGACTAATGTTCTTTCTTTCTGTTTTCTGCTTTTCAATGTTCTGTTTTCTTTTGAAAAATGATCATTAAAGAATGAACAAGAATGACTATTTCTTTCTTTCGCAATCTGTTTTGTTTCTTGTTGATATTAATTTATTTATGTTTTTGATGAATGATTATCGTATTATTTATGTTCAAACATTCAAAAAATTTAAATTGCAATAACCAAAAGGGGTCGCCTAATCAAAAACCAATCTCGACCATATATCTAAAATGAATCAGACGAAAATGCAATTATTAATTTCAAAAGTTAAGGTAATTTCAATCGCTCATCTCACTGTGGTCGATCTCTATAAAATCGTGCCATTGCTATTCTTGTACACATCAAATCATGGAAATCATGAGGGGACAACAATTTGAAAGGAGAGAGAGTGTTGTAGGAGGAAAGAGAAGTTTTATTGTTTTTAGAGAAAGGGTTAAAAAATATAAAACCCATTGAAAATGTCAAAATAATATGACATGGCCACTTGGAACACAATGTGTATTTATCATGGCGGAATCGGGCATTTACCCAAATGCAAATATTTCCCATATAGGACTACTGCCACAAAATAGCAGTACCCTTTGAGATGAATAGCGCTTCTGTATGCACTTTGAACAATGTTTGGGTTTTGAAACATTATCGGTCAATGTCATTGACGTTAAGTCTAGACCATGGAACAAGTTAATAAGTCCCTCAAAGTCTCTAACTACGGAAAAGAAGTTCAACAACTATTAACAAATCAACCACTCAACGTCTGATGAACGAAGCAATTTGAATACTGTCGTCTCAACTAATTAACAAAATTGATTTTTTTTTTAAATCGAAGAATGTTGGACTAATTGATGCCTAACTTAACTAATTTTTCAAAGAGGAGAAAGAGAATTAGATTAGAGAATCCTATGATCCTATCACTTGGTTTAAGATTTAGAACGTGAATATATAAATATCCAATTCTTTCACGTTTTCCATGAAGCTCTTCCATGTACGTTCTTTCTTGGTTGAATTGGAATTTACATTTTGGTTCTCGTGTTATCAAGTGCATACTGTTGGCAAAGAGTCTGATTGTAACAAACTGGTTTTTGTCATTTTAAAGAAAAAAGAGCTCGCTGGACATGCATATAAAATTACAATGAGAAACAATTTTGGAAAAAATGGTGCATAAAGAAAAGGTCAGCTTTGGACAATCGGGATTGATCCAGCTAAAAACCTTGAATTACCAAGAAGGATAAAAACGAATGACCAACTGGTAGTGCTTGTTTTCTTTACAAACCAAAGTACTTTTAAGCTGAGGTTGAGGCCAGAACTTGGTACATGTTTACACCACCAAAATAGTGAAAATACTACTCGAAAAGGAATTCTGAATAATTATTGACAAAATTAATGTATCATATCATGCACAATTTGTTAGCGTTACTTTTAATGTGTTTTCGTGACCAGAACGCTACCCAGAGGTCCCAAACCCAGAACAACTCGGAGTGAATTACTTGGCTTGCAGCTCTTAGAGGATGTATACATATCTATACGCAGGGACGAACCCAAGAGTTTCGAAGAGGGTATTCAAGTCAGAAATTCAACAACCAAAAATTTTCTTTAGTGCCAAAAAAAAAAAAAAAAAAAAAACAAACAAACAAACCATCTGATCGAATGCAGAATTTTTTTTGGATGTTCTCACAAAAGAGAAGTGGATTCTCCCACAATGCCAACACATGTTTCACAGAGAACGTATATCTAAGTGGGTGAAGTCTTCTGGCACAGCACAACATGTCCTATTTGTCGAGCTAAGCTTCCATTGATTAATGTACGTTTGAGTTTGAAATCTTGTGTAGGCATAAAACCGGAAACAAGACTATGAAATTTCTTCATTTTTTACGGATGTATTTGTAGTAATTAATGTGATTACTTAATTAACTCTTTCGACTTTTCCTGCCTTATTCTTAGACTAAACTAGTATATGTTTTATGCTATGGTGGAGACTGATGATCATTAACTAAGTACTCCTTGTGTTTGTGTTCTCCTTCTTGCATAGAAACTACCGGCTTCTAGCTAGTAATATAAAGTTAAATATTGATAAGAGTATAAGACTAGTGAATACCCCTCCTCAAACACTGGGTCTGCCCCTGTCTATACGTAAAAATAACACTAATCTTTCCTTGCATCTTTTAAGTTTTTCAGGTGCATGACTTTATGATCTAGTTTTAATGATCATTCAAAATCTCTAATTTTACATGTCTTTGTTCCTCAAGATAAATCAGTATAATTAGATGTCCTAAAATAATCACTAACATTTTCTTTTTGGGTATTAAAGAATGTATCAGGCCACTAATAACATGTACGTCAAGCATTCCACATAGTATCTATCACGATTCACACGACTGCCAAACGTGGGGTGGAAGTGTGGAACCTTGAATTCCAAGTTGGTTATTGGTCATTTGGTGCTTGTCCACTAACAAGGCTACGCCATATTACTCACAAGTTGACAAACAAAATTGGGTATGAGCCCACTTTGGTCACCTTAACTTCTTATACGAGAACAGGCCTTCTATGCGCAGTTGTCCTTTGAACTACGCAGTAGATACAAAAATTAACTATTGCTTGATACTTATTATTAGTTTTTTAATCTTATTTTTCATTTTAATGACCGCAGGGTGGGGTTAGCCGTGACCTGCCTAATCGGCAGACTATCTTGTGGATTTTAGTGTTAAGGAGAAAAATGTGTGTTAAGAACATTGACTATATAAATAGTAGAAGCAAGGAGTAACAAGTAATTGATGATTGTGAATTTGTGATGTAACATACCTGCCTTAATCACTCCATTTTCACAGAGAGGAATTCAGATACCATACCGACGACAAACGGAGATTACGACTGAAGAGTCCTCTCTGTCCTTACCAGTTGTAAACTTGGACTGGAGAGGAACTCCCTCATATTTATCTTCATGGTGTCTGAAATCTTCTCATCAAAAGAGTAGGCACTGAATGGTACGGTTCTGTTTCTGCATTCATGGTTCCTCACTAAGTAACCATCTCGTTATTAAGAAGATGTTATCAAAATTTCTAACAATCGCATTTAATCATAAACTTTTAATTTGTCATTAATTGTTGATTATTAACTGTTATTTTATTTTATTGGGATCATTTGAATTAATTGTAAATTTGTAAGTTTACATGAAATGTTTCTAATATAATGAACTTGATTATCAAGCCAAAGGAAAAATGAAAAATGAAAAATGAAAAACGACCCAGCCATCCAGGTAAAGAAAGTTGTCAGATGTTGGACCTGGTATCAGTTTTCACACCTCCAATTTTCAGAATGCGGATACATTGTACTCTCTTATCTTCCCTAATCCCAATCAACTGAACCAAGGCTCAGAATACCGACTTTTACGGATATACCAGACCAAAAAACTAAAACAAGCAATGAAACAAGCAACGATATCAATACACGGCAAAGTGATGAGGCCACTTACAAAAAAGAGGCCTAGGCTGCTAGGCACATTTGCAAGTTGAATTAGCCAACCATGTGTCAACCATTGTCCTTGGCATCATTATCAGGCAACTCAGAATTTCGGATATCAATAATGATTACGAAAAAAGACAAAAAAGGGTATTGAACTTAACAAGTTTTGAAAATATGAGAACTAAATTTTTTTTTCCGGTCACATTGGGACCAAACTTTTCAATTTTTACAATGTGGGGACATGTGTAATATGACATCTAAATTTCTCATACGGTGTTTTACAATTGGAATTAATTTCTATGGTCATAAAGTTGTAGCATGGATATACTTTGATAAAAAAGTGTATAACAATATATGTAACTTGTGAATTATGAAATACCGTGTGAGCAATTTAGACTACATGTGTAAATAGTCCCTACATTGCAAAAATTAAAAAGTTTGGTCTCCAATTTGACCGAAAAAAAAAGTTTAGTCCTCATATTATCAAAACTTGTAAAGTTCGATACTCTTTTTAATCGTTTTTCGTAATGATTACATGCCCAGGAATTCTAATCCCATAATCTATATCTTCTGGGCAGAACATAATTAACCTATCGACAAAGATATATCCAACGCAGTATCATGAATGCATTCCGCAGTTGCAAGTTTGCAACCAGCCAACCATGAGTCTCTACAAAATTCTTTTCAACAGTGGAAAATAAACATACTATCTTATCCTCCATTCAGAATATATACTAATTAACGTCAACAACTGAATATATCATTTGTGTCCCGACACAGAATGCTGAAATGATCTGTATCTACTTTTGACATATTATATGTGGTTTTTCTTATATCGTGTCAAACATGAATTAACAAAAGTGTACCCTTAACAAAAAAATTTAAGAATAGGTTTCCCAGAGAACAGCAAAAAAGGAAAACAGAAAAACGAAAACTCATGATTATCTGGTCTCACCTAGCTTGTTGTCGTAGGGCGTATACGTACAATGAATATCTACCTCCAACAGCTGCTAGTGTTCGATATGCAACACCACAGAAGCGACAGAAAACTCAAGGCAATGGATATACATCATGTGACGCTATACTTCATGTCCAAGGCATACTCAGTTGATGGTGCCGTAAGGGAAGAGCTGCATGCAGCTACAACATAGGAAACAACAGCGGCATGGTTTCCATCTCTCCAATATAAATACACCTTGTGTGTTGCCACACCTCGCAGATATCACAGTCCACCATCCTCTCCCCATCATCGTCCTTGGCATTACAATAGCAATCAACTGTCCAAGTATCAGCATAGCACGCATTCAGACTGAATGACTTTATTATGAAATTATATCGATCAATACTCTTCTACATTGATTTACGTAAATGGAAGTAACGAATTAGGTTTACTTTCAACATCAATACCATCACATGGATGGATCGTAAATGCATGAATATGGTGTAGCAAAAAATCCGCGGTTCCTAGTGGAATAGGTTGTTGGAATATCTTTCCTGTATTTCAATCTATTTAAGAGTGAGCAAAGTGGAGGTAGAGAACATTGAGTGTTCTCTCCACTTTTATGCTTGGAAGATAGTCCCATATTGCCTAAACTTGTTTTGCTTTTGGAGCAAGTTTCGAATTTCTGTTTCCAATAGGTTTCCTATTCTGTTTCTGGAAACCGACTGTGACTCTCTATATAACCAGGACTGTGTGAACCACGTCACATATACTTACAGAAACAGATCTCGCACAAACCAAACCCTAGCTTCTCCTTCTCTTCTTACTGTCAGCCTTCAGAGAGAGTTATTACACCGTTCTAGAGAGAAGTCTGATTAGTGCAAAACCAGCCTTCTGTAACCGTTTGAATCCTATGAGGAGAAGACGTCATTGTAGCATTTCTGCACCAGTGAAAGGGGCGGAATCTTTCCTTAAGAACAGTCTTATTGGTGCCTTGGTTGTTCACTGTTCGTCTGCTGTTCCTTCTGTTCTACTCTAGTTGTTGTTTCATACAACTATTCTAACAATCTTAATGAAAGATTTTCGTAGTAGAACAAAAGAGAGTGCTTAATACGACAATCAAAAGATAAGTCTTTTACTTTGAATTATTGTTTGTGTTATTAGGTTATGACTTTAGAAATTTTCTAATAATTTCGTTTTTGTTAGGGAAACCAATTAAAAATTAAATATTTATTGATCTTTTGTGATTTATCAAACCCTATATGGTTGTAGACCTTTCTCCTACGTTTGTGTGAGTCAAATATGAGATTTCTATCAAGAAAAACGTTAAAGTTCGTCTTTTTGACAGCTGCATCACTCATTACGGAAACTACTATAACTTCAGCTTAGAGCTCGGTTTTGCAATCCACTTCTTGTGTTGGATAGCTGATACAAAGAGCTTTCCAGTGGTATAAGGCTTGATACCCTAATTCGTCCTGAGCTGGTTCAGTGTTACGTTCTTTTGAACTGTTTTTCTAGAAAGAGAAAAGTATGGTAATCCAGTTTTTCAATCGGTTAGGTATCATATTCTTTCACTCTTTGCAATTCTTTTGGTTTGATTATATGATGATATTCTTGTTTTGAGTTGCATGTTAGTTTTTATTCTTAGGAAGGAAATCCCTAAGCTTAAACTTCTTTAATAGCCTAGTCAACATATTATACGTGTTTATCACTAAGATATTAATTGGTTTGACTAGAAGTAGTTTGATATTAATTTTCTTTGTACATGTAGATGTATGTAGATGGTCTAAGAGAGACCTTAAGATAGTTAATATCAACTACACTCAAATCTTGGGTAGTAATTATAATGTATTCAATGCATAATTGTTTATCTCTATTGAGTGTACGTATTGTTAGACGATTGTTATAATTGTAATGTTGTGAAAATACATGTTAGATGAAGTAACTATTGTAGCTTATATCTAATATAGCATATGTACGTTAAGGTTTTGTAGCATGCTAGCTTATTTGGATATTAATCATCGTGGATTTACTTTGAACTTGATGATAATTTATTGGTAAATATTTTATAGTTGAAGACAATAATGGGTTAGTTGAGCCATTAGATGTTGTGGTAATACTTGAGGTCTTGTTGATAGGGTATTCTATCTTACTTGAGCTCATGTAAGAATAGGAGGTGGAGTCCTCAGTTGTTTTGCATATTCAGTGGCTAGATTTGCTTAATATCGTATATCTTTTGTTGTGAAGGGTACAATTAAAGTTTACTTTTTCTAAACCTATGATATGATATTAACCATGTTTGGCATAAATGCATTTTTTAACATTGGCATGAAGCTTAACCATGTCATATATTATTAAGTAATGAGCATCGTTGTCTACGAGAGGAAACAATATGAGAAACAATCAATATCCTCCTAAACCTATTTTAGTCAAGGAGATGTAAGGTTATGGATTGTCTTCTTAGACAATATCCTCCAGTGACTATTTTAGACAATGAGATGTAACACTTGTAGATTGTCTTAATAGATATTATCTTTCTATGACTATGAATAAATAGCCAAGGTGATGTACAAGTGTGTGGATTGTCTCACATAAGATAATCCTATAATTTATGAACAAGAAATTTGGAAGACTATTAGTGAGTATATCCGTCATTCATGGTGATGACGTTTATATGTTTCTTGAGGACGATTCATTAACCTATAAGGAAGTTGTCTGTCTATGAGAAGGTGACATTTTTTAAGGTTATAACTCCTCTAAACTGGACTTTTGATTTACACAAATCATTAAAGGGAGGTAGTTAATCTACCTATTGGGGGATCTATAGGTTGAATTGGATCTTCAAGAGAAAACTAAAACGTGATAGTTGTATTGCAAAATACAAGGCTAATAATAATAGCCAAGGGGTTTCACTTAGAGAAAAGATTTATACTATTTTAGAACCTTGCTCATGTAACTAGAATTTCTTCTTCATAATCCTAAAGACTCTAATTGAGTAGTTGTGAGGAACTACAATACCAAGTAGTACCAGGCGATGAGTTTAATGTATACAATTTAGTTAAATCTTTGTTTGAGTTTATTCAAGCGCCTATAAATGGCATGAGCAATTCAACACCATATTGGTGTCGTATGGATGTCAAAGTACCGTTGTTGATAAAGATGTGTACTTTCTTTAGAGTAAAGCAAGACATATTTGTTAATCTCTCTTTGTTTAGATAATTTAATATCATGAGTGTTAGCATTGAGAATGTGTATGAGACAGATAAATTCCTATTTGAAACACATAATTGACTGTCATTGGAAATGATATATAGTTCATTATGTTGTTAAACTAATTTCTATAACTGCTATATTTAGTTGTCAAGATATTGCCGTTTGAATATGGTTGAAGCTCACAGCGTACCTTAAACCAGACCGGGCGAATGGTATAGGGGAATTTTGGGCACTACAAAATTGAATGACTGGTGAATATAAGACTTATAACTCATATTGGTCTCATTATGTTGTTTTAGCACTTAGTATAAATATTTTCATTAAAAAGTATGGGTATTACGTTAGTAAGACTGTGTCAACACTTCTTGTGGCAGATATCCATCTTATGAAAAATAATCTACTTGTGTTTTCTCATACTAAATATGTCAATATCATTGGTAGACTATTATACTTGATGGATTATATATGTGAGACATGACATTGCCTACATTTATGGCAATCTGAGTTGATAACCCATTGTTCTTATAAGGAACATTAATTGGATGTATATTGTCAGATTATCTAAGTACTATAGTGGAGTCATTGATTATGAACTTATGTTTAGTAGATTTCCCATCATTGTTGGAAGGATAATGTGTTATAAACTGGATCCAATAGTGTTTATGTGTTTACCCTTGGTGGAAATTGAGTGTCTTGGATATCATCTAAGTTAATCGCCTTAGAAAAGGCATGTGATGATACTAAGAAGGTTAACAACCTCTTGACAAATTTTCTCATTAGCTCTAAACATCCTCCTGATGTGTATATGTTTTGCAACTGTCTCATTGCAATAGCTAAAACATAAAGATATATGTGCAATGCGAAAATAATACATATAAGTTTGAGATATAACCTATTCAAGCAGCTGCTAGAGATTATGTTAGGTTGGACTTAGTTTGGCCACATGTCTGGCCACACCACTTTTTGGAGGCAAGTGGTTATACATCGAGGGGGATGAGACTTATGCCCATACATAGAGCGACACTAACGACAACCCTACCTATGTGATTGGAGACCTTATGAAGCAGGTTCAAAGGGGAAAACAAGTCATTTCGTCATTCTGCAGTACTATCGTCTTATTTATTTATGAGATGTCCCACCCTATGACGAGATGGTACTATAATATATATTGTATAACTAGAATTGCAGTGAGTAAGGATGAGTTCTTTAACTCTTAATGGATTTCATAGCCCATATTATAACGAGGTGGTGTATTTAAATTGCAATGTACACCTGATGAAAATACACCTATGTGAATGTAGAACTGGGTCGGTTCTTATGAGTATTCGGGCAAGTACTCTAGAGCATTCATGGAACACAGGCAGCGTAGGGCCAAAAAGAGCAACACCGCAGAACTAGCATATAATGAAAAAGCAATGTGGGTGCATGCCATCTATTTCACTACAAGGAAAGTTGGTTCAAAGATTTTTTAATTTACCTCTTTCACGTGAGAAAATACATGTTACCCTATGACTGGTTCAAGCCCGAAAGGCACCAGTATCTTAGGCATTGCAATTTCGTTTCTCTACGGCATTTCGTAAACCTTTTCTTTTGTAATATCCTATTTCAAAATAGTGGGGGACTATAAGTATTTTGAAATAGTGGGGGATTGTTGGAATCTCTTTGTTGTATTTCAATCTATTTAAGAGTGAGCAAAGTGGAGGTGGAGAACATTGAGTGTTCTCTCCACTTTTATGCTTGGAAGATAGTCCCATATTGCCTAAACTTGTTTTGCTTTTGGAGCAAGTTTCGGATTTCTGTTTCCACTAGGTTTCCTATTCTGTTTCTAGAAACTGACTGTGACTCTCTATATAACCAGGACTATGTGAACCATCACATATACTTACAGAAATAGATCTCACACAAACCAAACCCTAGCTTCTCCTTCTCTTCTTATTGTCAGCCGCCAGAGAGAGTTGTTATGCCGTTCTAGAGAGAAGTCTGATTAGTGCAAAACCAGCCTTCTGTAACCATTGAATCCTGTGAGGAGAAGACGTCATTGTAGCCTTTCTGCACCACTGGAAGGGGCGAAATCTTTCCTTAAGGGCAGTCTTATTGATGCCTTGGTTGTTCACTGTTCGTCTACTGTTTCTTCTGTTCTACTCTAGTTGCTATTTCATACAACTATTCTAACATAGGTAACACCACCACGTAATGCACCTTGCCGCTTACTGCTACTACTAAACCATCTCAAACATGTGAACATGATTCAATGTTCTAAATATGACCTCATCATTGTCCATGAAGTTCAACGCTCTTACCTCCCTCAATACAAACCTTTACATCATACAACAAGTATCCCTAAAACCATCCTCCATTGCAATTTTCAGCTCAACAATTATTAAATTCCATGTTAGTGGTAATGCTAGGAGAGTTGTGACATTGATATATTGAGAGAAACCAAGAATAAGAACAATGGAGAAAAATAGAGATTGATTGAGAGAGAGAGAGAGAGAGAGATTGATTAGGGTTAGAGTGATTGAGTGTTCTCTACCCAGAGTTACATATTTATACTAACCTACCTTGGGTGTGAATATGGATGTCCATACTTATAGAAACGTGAGACTTTACATATAAGACATATTCTAATACTCCCCCTCAAGCTGTATTGCCGCAAACTATGCAAATTACAGCTTGAATGGCAGAAAGAAAAGATAAGAATACAGCTCCCCCTTTCGTAGTCTTTAGTTGAAGAACTCAAACAACTGTTGAGACGAGATGTTCTGGAAAATGAAACTGTTGGTGTAGACAATGGCCTAACCTGAATGCTGAAGTTGTACCACAGGCACAAACTGGAAATAGAACACCTGTTTGATGACTGCAACCTGAGAGATGAATTTGAATAGTACAGTGATGATGTGACTATAACCTGAGAGATTGATGAAAATTGAATAAGGCAGTGATGATGTGACTGCAACTGAGAGATTAATACTGAGTACCTGTCACCACTGAGGCATAAAAGGAATCAAAACCTGAAAAGCTGAACCATCAACGACAGCAGTATATGAGAAACTCCTCAATAAGAAGGCTAAAACAGAAAGCCGATGAAACACCATAAAACTCATAACCATGACATGAAAGGGAGTCAAACACTTACAAACGAAATAACTTATCAACCAACCAATAATCAGGAATTCTACCAAATCATATTAGTTGAGACGAGGAGAAACTGCTGAATAATACGGAAAACTGGACTTGAGATACAGAGACGAACAACCCAGAGCGCGGGCGGCCCTAGCAAAAGGTTGAAACCGAGTGCGTGCGCGCCTTCCACTAGACGTACTTTGAATACTGAAGAGGGCGTGCACGCCTGTACGAAGACAATCTTGAGTGCGTCTGCACCTTGATCAATACAGAGACAGAGAGATTACCTGGCTTTCGAACCATGGAGAATAATGAGACAGAGAGATTGGGAAACCTTGAATACTAACTTCGAAGCATGGAGAATAATGAGACGAGAGATTGCGGAACCTTGAAAAGTGCCTTGAACATGACGATGAGCAGTACCATGAACAGTAACGATGAATAGTAGTTATAAACAGTAGCGATGAACAGTATTGGTGAATAGTAGTTATGAACGAACAGTACCATGAACAGTACGATGAACAGTACCGGTGAACAATGCCGGTGAACAGTAAATCCATCCAGAAAAAGATTGAAATTTGAATCGAGATAGAAGAACTTTTTTTTGTGAGAAAGATTGAAACTTGACTTGAATTGAATACTGAAAATTGAATAAAAAAAAATGATTTTGATTGTTGATTGTTGTTTTTTTTGGATATTGATTTTGAGAGATTCATCTCATAGCATACCACTTAACTTTAATTTGAACCTGACTATCTGATACCATGTTAAATTCCATATTAGTGGTGATGCTAGGAGAGTTATGACATTGATATATTGAGAGAAACCAATAATAAAAACAATAGTGACATTTTTTTTTTTTGTTATTATTTTTTTTTTTGTACGTAAGCAGAATAATTTTATAAAGAATAAAAGGTGTCATTTTTTTTTTTTTTAATTTTTTTTTTGTACGTAAGCAAAATAATCAAGTGAGCGGAGCGAATGATTTTGGGAGAAGGGGGGGCTATGCGAGATAAAAACCAACTTGGTTGGTTTCTGTCTATCTGTCCTCATCTTCTCTTTTATTTTTTTTTCGCCCAAATACCTTTTTCATTCACCCATCTCTCTCCCCCCGCATCACCCAACTCTCTCTCTCTCTCCGCAGCTCCGCTCACTCCCTTCACTGCCACGCAGTATACTAGTTTTATAAAGAATAAAAAGTATGTGTGGGGTGAGGGGGTGGTTTAATCCTGTTGGGGATTACACCAATACCAATCGATTCCCCCCACTACACAGATAACTTGTATTTGAACACAATTCAACTCCGGACAAAATCTAAATATCAACTACAACCTATACTAACATGCCCAACTCGCTAAACAACTATTAACAACAGATAATAATGTAAAGCAGTAGAAGCAAACCAAAACACAAAGATTTACCGTGGTTCGGCCAATGATGCCTACTTCCACAAGAGCCAGTTCTTAATAAAGTGGGAAGGAAGATTACAATCTCTCCTTACAGTCTCTCACCTTACTAGATCACTCTTATCTCTTTACAGGGTTGTATCTCTGTAAAGGTTCTCTCTCTTTGTTTTAGTCTGGATTCCAATCCTTCTGACTTGTTTGGTTTGGTTGGTTTTCCAAAACCTTGATTTTTGGTTTTATCTCCAAAAACCAAATTTCAAGGGTATCAGAAGCAAAGCCCCACGAAAATTAGACTGGAAAGGAAGGAAGGCCTCTTTGCCTTGGCCTTCAATGTAATGGAGATCGAGCACGGTCGCCTCTATGAGCTGGTCGCCCTATTCTATGGAACTCGAGCGCCGAAGTCGCAAGACCATCCTTGGCTGGCGCTCGACATTTCAACGCCGAATTCGCCCGTTTCTCTCCAGCTCTATTTTCTCTCCTCATGTGAGGGATAACTCCAACAATCTCCCCCTCCCGAACAGTGAGGGACTTCCTCCATGCAATTCCCAAATCAACAGGAGGAGTGTGCTGCCATTCCGGCAATAGCACAACAAACATCAAACTTACCTTTCGGTAAGACTTTGGTCATCATATCCGACCCGTTCTTGTCGGTATGGATCTTCTTGATACACAAATGCTTGTCCTCGAGTACTTCTCTAATCCAATGATAACGCACGTGTATGTGCTTGGATCTAGAATGAAAACTCGGATTCTTGCTCAAGTGAATGGCGCTCTGACTGTCACATAGAACTACAAACTGTTTCTGCTTTTAGCCCTAGTTCGTGAAGAACCTCTTCATCCATAGCAACTCTTTTGCAACACTTTCGGTGGCTGCAATATACACAAACTTCAGTAGTGGAGAGGGCAACACACTTTTGCAACTTAGATTGCCAAGAAACCGCTCCCCGCAAAAGTAACCGGATAACCGGAGGTGGACTTCATCGAGTCAACATCACCGCCATGTCCAGATCGGTGTAGCCTTCAAGTAAGGGCTTACTTCCACCAAAGCACAAACATGATTTGGAAGTGCCTTTGAGATATCTCAATATCCACTTAACACCTTCCCAATGTTCTTTACCCGGATTTGATGTAAATCGCTTACAACCCCAACGGCGAAAAGCAATATCCGGTCTAGTACACACCATGGCATACATCAAACCGCCCCATGCGGATGCATAAGGAATCTTTTCCATCGACTCGCTCATGCTCACCCTTAGGACACATCTCTTTGGTCATGCGAACTGGCCACCAAGCGGATAACCGACCGGCTTTTCGCTTGATCCATGTTGAATCTCTTCAACACCTTCTTAATGTAGCTTTCTTGAGAAAGCCACAACTTCCCACTCTTTTTGTCACGAAAGTGATCCGTGATCCCAAGTATCCGCTTTGCTTGACCCAAATCTTTCATCTTAAAGGACTTACTCAAGTCTTTTTCTTCGCTTTGATATCTTGTTGATGTTTGGGCCAACTATCAACATATCATCCACATACAAAGAATAGCACTATGAAATCCCCATCCGAAATCTCGAACAAACACACAATGATCGGAAGCGGACTTCTTGTATCCTTGCTTTGCCATAAAGGAGTCAAACTTTATGTACCAATCGTCTCGGTGCTTGCTTCAACCCATACAAAGCTCTTTATCGCCTTGCATACTAGGTGCTCCTTGCCTTTGACCTCAAACCCTCGGGTGGTCCATGTAGACATCTTCTTCAAGGTCTCCATGAAGAAAAGCTGTCTTAACATCTAGCTGCTCAACCTCTAGGTTCATACTTGCGGCCATACCCAATACCACCCGGATAGAAGTCATCTTTACTACAGGAGAGAAAATCTCATCAAAGTCAATCCCTTTTCTTTGACCGAATCCCTTCACAACAAGGCGAGCTTTATGCCTTGGGTGAGGATTGTTCTCCTCATGCTTGACTTTGTATATCCACTTATTCTTGAGAACTTTTCTCCTCGTGGGTTTCTCAACTAACTTCATAAGTGTGATTCTTATGCAAAGAATCCATCTCGTCATGCATGGCCTTCAACCACTTTTCTTTTTGTCGTACCTTCAAGTGCCTCTTGATAGTACATAGGTTCTCCACCATCCGATAGTAGCATGTAACGTATGTGGTGGATACCGGTTGAAGCTATTCTCCCTCCTGTCACGGACCTCCTTGCCCCATCTCCGGTGCCTCGGGAGGTTGCACTTGCTTTGCTCGGTGGTGGTTCATGCATCTCATCCGCATCTTCTATACCAATAGGTTCTATCCCATCATGAGCAATAGGATTCTCATCATGAGCTTCAAACTCATGGTTCTCTCAGATTCTCAATGCCTTTCCGACGTTCCACGGTAGGAACTTCCGGTTTCGAATCAACAAGATCATTTGTGAAAGCCCGTAGCTTTCACCCTCCTCAAAGTTTGCTATGGTTTGGTCTTCTAAGAACACAACATCTCGACTTCGGATTATCTTCTTGTTAATCGGATCATAGAGTTTGTAACCAAACTTTTCATCTCCATAACCCGAGAAAAATGCAATCGCTTGGCTTTGTCATCAAGCTTGGATCTCTCATCCTTCGGAATATGCACAAATGCCCCGCACCCAAATACCCTCAAGTATCCATAATCAACATCTCGCCGACCCATACTCTCTCCGGATAGTCACTATTCGGAGGCTTTCTTCGGTGACAGTTGATCACATGCACGGTACAGACGCATTGCTTCTACCCAAGAGCTTCTAGGTAGCTTAGAGTGAGATAGCATGCATCTCATCCCTCTACAATGGTACGCAGTTCATTCTCTCGCTATTCCATTACATTGCGGTGTCTTGGGAACGGCCCGCTCATGACAAATCCCATGACTCACGGCAATACTCTTCAAATGGCCCAATGTACTCACCCCCATTATCCGGAGCTTAATACACTTCAACAACTTCCGGTCTCTCTTTCCACCATGTCGTGGAATTTCTCAAACACGCCAAGTACTTCATCCTTGGTCTTCGGACTATAGGCCCATATCTTTCTTGGACGATCATCAATGAATGTCAAGAAGTAGCACGGCTCCCGGTGGGACTTCACTCTCATAGGACCACATAAGTCCAGGTGCACTAGCTCAAGGACGTTGTCCTTTTCGTGAGACGGGAATCTTTGGAAAGACACCCTGTGTTGCTTTCCTACCATACAGTGAGTACATGTATTTAAATGTGTACCTTTAATGTCTGGCATGGCCTTTTGCTTAGCAAGAACTTCCATCCCTTTTATGCCCATGTGACATGTTTCGACCAAATATGATCAAAACACTAAGTGTTGATGAAAGAGACGAAGAACGTAGAAAAGTAATTAGAAAAATGATGGTGATCGGGAGAATGATGAGACTGTACCTTGCGGTTGCCTACGTACCCAAATTATCAATGGGATCAAGTCTCAAGAACGTAGTTCTGAATGAAAAATAGTTTGGTATTTATATAGGTAGAGTAGAGAGTCCTTGTATCTCAAGTAATCTTGTAGCTTGAGTAATTGTGATAGACTATAACTTTCAACTGATAATTATCTCTTTGATAAGAAATGAATCTGGACATAAATCAATGTACATTAGTGGCAAGCCATGTGGTTAAGGTTCAGCCTTAGACACATGAGTTAATGGGCATGTACATTGATCCATGGTATTGCAAATTGGGCATTAGCCCTGTCGATTAAACGAATAAAGTGGAGATTCCTACCAATGGAAGTTCGCCACGTAGGTGGGGGTCGAAACACCGCCCCCTCTTTGGCATGCGAACAAAGTTCATATGGCAAAGAAGAAAGAAAAATGAGCGGAATGTATAACGAAGTGTCGTGTGAAAAGAAATAATTGGAAAATTGACTGTCGAAAAAAGAAAAAAAATAATAAAATCGTGAATTATCGGGAACGAAATAATGTCAATACTAACGTATACGGGACGCAATGTATTTAAATAAAAGATGGCCGAAAAGGCACAGAAAAAAATAAAATATGCACAAAAATAAAATTGCAAAAAAATTCGATTGGCGAAAACTGTACCGAACGCGTCACGTAACAATACGAAATTTGAATTCGACGACGCGTGGCAGCGGAATAGCGATACTTGGATTATACCGTTGAAAATTATACGTAGGGGCAGTTTAGTAATAATAGGAAGAAAATGAAGTTAAATACGAATTGGATTCGAAGGTGAAGACTTTAGCCACTAAAACTGTATGCCAATTTTGGATTAGATAAGAATTCGGATTAGATAAGAATTCGGATTAGATAAGAGTCCAACTAGCTATGTAAAACTAGATCGAAAAAATATGATATAAGTGATGTTGAGACGAAGGTAGAAAAAGATAATCGTTTACAATATGAATTTATAGGAGATTTGGTGCGCAAGAATTATTAGCGTTGGTATATCCGAAAATTCAATGTTCGAATTGGTCGCTGCAAAGTGGTGAAGATGATTTCATGAGATAATGAAAAGGTATGTATAACAAGTAAGAGGTAGTTGAAATTAAGAATTGGAACTTGCTGCAAAACCGTAGCAATGAGGCACTAGTGGCGTGGTAGTGTATTCGTTAAGTACCAATGTAAAAAGGTCTTTTTTTTTTTTTTTTTTTAATACAATGGGAGGAATTGTACAAGTGCAAGACTGCCGATGGAAAAAATGGCTTACTTAATAAAATTAACGTGATTTCTAGGTAACAAAGCGCCTGAGCCTATGGTTGAGATGCATGCTAATGAGCAACTTAATAAAAAAGTAGAAAGAGGACTTAGGATAGACAAGGTATTAATTCAACAAAGTGTAGGTGTTAGTTTGGAGTATCTTGAATTGAATATCGTAAACTTGGAAAAATTAGACTTAATGAACTTCTAGCGTTTAATCTTTTGTCTTTGCTTTGCTTTGCTTTTCTTTAATATATGAACGTTGACTTGGCAGGAAGAACAGATGGTGAATGAGAACGTGAAGTTGGAGCAACAAAAACCATTATTATCACATAGCCGGACCTCAAAGCCGCAAAGAATGTGTAGTGGATTGAAGCAAAATAGAACACATAAGTCAAAACAAATGATCGAAACGCTCAAAGAAGTGGCCAAGTACTAATCAAGAAAAACACAGTAATGAAACGGAAAAACAAGGAAGTGTCGAAGCGAAACCACACAATAATGAAATGGAAAAATGAGTAAGTGTCGAAGTGAAACCGCAAGACAACCTGAAAGTAGGTTACTGTATTGTTTATTAACTGTGTCTAACTCTAAAAAATACTGATAGACAGTCTTAATTTTCTTTTTGGTGTACACGAAGGTGGCGGCAGATCCAACGCAATGTTTTTACGAAAGGAGGTCGCGACGCAAATTGAAAGTAACTGTCTATAGAGTTGTTCGTAACGTTGTGTGGCAGGTTGAAACGGCGGAATTATGAGAGTTTGGGAAGAAAAGTTTCGAGCGGAAATTAAAAAGTGCAATGCTTTAAAAAAAAAAAAAAAAAAAAAAAACGAAAGAAGCTGAAGAAAAGTTTACCTCCGGAAGATGAACTCAATGCCTTAGAAAAAAAACAATAAAGCTGTTGGAATGATTGGTGTAGAAAGATTGTCTCGATGCCTTAGAAAAAATAATGAAACTATCAGAATGATTCTCTACGCCTTATAAAGAATAATGAAGCTGTCGGAAAGTTTCACTCGAAAAGTTTCGCTCGAAAAGATCGGCTTAATGCTTTAGAAAAAATAATGAAGCTGTCAAAAAGTTCAATTCGCTCGGAAAAATCGGCTCAATGCCTTAGAAAAAATAATGAAACTGTCAAAAAATTTCGCTCGGAAAATTTCTCGTAGAAAGATCAGCACATTAATGCCTTAGAAAAAAAAGGGCTTGCGCGCGAGCGAGAAAAATAAAAGAACCGGATTGTAAAGGAAAGAATGATAGAGAATGTCGGGGTGACTATTCGAAAAGCAATGGCTAAAGAAAAAATGTCGTTCACCGTGAATGAACTTGAAAAATACTTTAAGCGGTGTCAATGATTGCCGACAGCATTAAGCAGGTATGTTAGTATTTTTTATCAGTTATCTTAAAACTTTGGTTAAGTCTGAAAGACTGATGAAAAGATTTGTAGTTTTGTCGCAGATTGAAACGGAGGAATTACGAGCAAAAAATATTGACGAAAAATTTCGAGTGGAAGAATCTCAATGCCTTAGAAAATATAAAGAAGCTGAAGAAAGGTTTTGCTCAAGGTGATCGCGCCGCAATGCCGTAGAATAAATAAAGAAGTCAGAGAAAATTTTTGCTTAGAAAAATCGACGAAAAGTGTCTCTCAGAAATATCGGTCCAATGCCTTAGAAAAAATAATGAAACTGATGAAAAGTTTCGTTGAGAAAGAGCGGCACAATGCCTTAGAAAAAATAATGAATGCGGAAGATAGTTAACCGAAAGTGCTAAGCGAAGCGAATGTAGATTTCGAAGAAGAAAACGAAGATTTAATCGGCGAATCGTGAAGATAATTGATACAGGCAATTGATTAGGTAATTGTGTGAATGTAATACCATAGAGCTAAACCTTCTTTTGATGAAAAATAAATAAAAATAAAGTATGCGTTTGCTATTGAATGTTGTTGTTGTGACAGATAACATACCTGTGGAAAACTGACAATGTTGTTGATTTATGTAGTTGAAATGAAATAGAACGAGACGCCCCCATGTAGAGAAAAAAACCCCCAATGCTAACTTAACTTGGTAAAATTAGAGTAAGCGAAAAAATGCTCCGACGCAGAACTGACGAAACGAAATGGGGTAACTTCATCAGATGTTGACATAGCGCAAGTAACCGACTAAGCAAGCGTAAAATCGTTCAATTTAGGATCCATCTAAATTAAATGTGGTAAGTTCGTCGATTTTGTCGTAGCGATAATACGACTAAGCGAAGCGTAATAAAGATTCAACTTAGACCGCCAAATTAAACGCGTGGTAATTTCGTCCGATTTTGTCGGAGCGATAGTAACGACTAAGCCGGCGTAAAAGCGTTCAACTTAGACCCGATTTTAAATTAAACGTGGTAATTTTGCCGATTTTATCGGGCGATAGTAGTACTGACTAAAGCGGCGTAAAAGCGTGCTTCATCTTAGACCGACGAAATTAAACGTAGTAATTTCGCCGATTTTTTGTCGAGCGATAGTACGCGACTAAGCGGAAAAAAGCGTTCAAACTTAGATCGACGGCTAAACGCGGTAACCGCCGATTTTGTCGTGAACGATAATAACGACTAAGCGGCGTAAAAGCGTTCAACTTAGATCGACGAAATTAAATGTGATAATTTCGTCAGATTTTGTCGTAGCGATAGTAACAAACTAAGTGAGCGTAACAGCGTTCAACTTAGACTGACGAAGCTAAACGCGGTAACTTCGTCAGATTATGTCGTAGCGATAGTAACGAACTAAAAAGCGGCGTAAAAGCGTTCAAACTTAGATCGACGGTTAAACGCTAAAGTAACTTCGTCCGATTTTGTCGTGAACGATAATAACGACCCGCGTAAAAGCGTTCAATTTAGGACTCCATCGAAATTAAACGCGTGGTAATTTCCTCGATTTTGTCGTAGCGATAGTAACGAACTAAGTGAGCGTAACAGCGTTCAACTTAGACTGACGAAGCTAAACGCGGTAACTTCGTCAGATTATGTCGTAGCGATAGTAACGAACTAAGCGAGCGTAAAAGCGTTCAAACTTAGACTGACGAAGCTAAACGCGGTAACTTCGTCAGATTTTGTCGTAACGATAATAACGACTAAGCGAGCATAAAAGCATTCAACTTAGACTGACGAAATTAAATGTGGTAATTTCGTCAGATTTTGTCGTAGCGATAGTAACGAACTAAGTGAGCGTAACAGCGTTCAACTTAGACTGACAAAGCTAAACGCGGTAACTTCGTCAGATTATGTTGTAGCGATAATAATGTTGCGATGGAAACATAATTATACCATTATAACTGAAGTGAAAGAAAGACTGTATTGATCACCAAATCTTGAAAAGTGCAAAGATAATAACAGAAAAGAAACAATTGAACTGGAAACAGACTAACAAATTTTTGTCCGGTTTTTCGTTCAACTTGTTAATTTTGCCGCTCATTTAGTAAAATAATTTGTTGCGAATTTGTTTAAACTAAACCGCCGTCGGGGCCCGGAAATAAACTAACAATGTCAAGGCCCCATTTCACAAATGACCAAGGTTTATGGATTGGATGACGCTTCGTCGCGGAAAGTTGACCCATATCATATATCATGTGTTTGACAAGGCACGCACTTCTCGGACAAACGCTTAACATCCTTTGGCATGTATGGCCACCAATACCATTGGGTCATTGCTATGTGAGCGAGACTTCTCCCCCGAGAGTGGTGTTCACATAGTCCTGAATGAATTCCTTCGAGACCTAGTAAATTGTTCGTTCTGCCCAAACAACGAAGGATATGATTGAGACTTGTGCTGCTGTGATAGAGTTTTTTAGTCATCAGGAATTCCTAAGCATCGTCAGCTGCATGATCGTCGTCGGTAGATACCGAGACATTATCAGTGCCAAGCTCGTTGGAATCATCTTACAGCATAAGTGGTTAATCTAGTGTTGTCATAACAGTGACGACTTGATTTTCCACGGATAAGTATGCGATAGAATCAGGATGCCTTACATCATAACGCGGATACTGTATAGTAATGATAGATGTAAAATTTCATGCAATTCGTTGAACGAAGTCTAAATAAACGTCCATTCTATCATTGCGAGCCGCATATTATCATTCAAATTGGCTAACGACTAGCTTAGAATAATTAATCGTAACTTAGTCGCCCCCAACTGAAGAGTTGTGCGTATACCACAAATGACAGTTTCGGACTCGGCCATATTATTTGACGTGTCAAATCCCCAATGTAGAGACCTCTCAATTATGTCTTCATTCAGCTTCAAGATGACACAAACAAGACCGGAGGCAGACTTATTATGCGAACTATCGGTGTAAATCTAGCAAGTAGCTGATATATCCGATAAATATTTCAAGTCATCGCCCCCGGGAGGTAATGACAATTAGAGATCTATGTTTTCCTCATCGAGTAATGCTTTCGACATAGGAATATCATCAATAAGAAAATCAGTCATTAGCGAAACCAAAGTTTGTCTCTGTTTAATTGTATGAGTGTCAGAGACAATGTTGTAAACGCTAAGGTAACTTTTCCATTCTGCGACTCGATCCGTAGATATTGCGAAAAAACTTGCGCAGCGGATATTTGATCAGTATAAACTTCGACTATTCCTTCCTTGAAAGAAGCTGAAGACGTCTAACAGCATGAAACAAGGCCAACACAATTTTTTCAATGCAAGAATGCCTCTATTCAGTTGATATAAGAGTCTTACTAACAAATAATATTAGACGACAACATCATGTTCGCGATGATCGTCAGCAATTGCATCGAGACCTTAAGCTCTTCTAGTATTCGTCATAACTTTTGTAGAACGTGATCGTCGGTTTTGAATAAGAACCACAGTAGAACTGATAGTTCCGATCATGAGTGCGATCATTATTATTTCGCCACTCGAATTCCTCTGGGACTGCCGCCGATAATTTAGGATGGGGTGCGGTCGGGCGATTATTAGCGAGACCTTGCCTACCGAGAACGCGTGACCAAGTGGGTGGAGATTTCTACGGAGGTCGGGAATTCGTAAGCCCATTACTCTTAACTCGTTGATGGTCGTTCGAATATCGCGAATCTCATCCTCACCACTTAAACGATCCCATACACTATTATGCCGTTGGCGTGTGGGACGTTGTGGTGTGACAGATACAACATCATCGGCGAGTGGAGTGGAGCGTCGTTTAAGATGGACTTTGTAGTAATTATTCGTTTTATGGACAATCTTTAACTTTTGAAGAAGTGCTTCTCGAGACATATGACTTACATTATCCGCGATCGATACTAGAGAATCGTCGAGGCAATAACCTCATTTGAATAATTTGGTATTGGTGGAACGACAATATTAGAAGGTATTATCTTTGTCCGCCGCCAAGTTGTCCTTGACCATCATGTTCGTGATGATCGTCAAGAATCACATCGGGACCTTGAGCTCTTCGGTATCGCGCCATAACTTTCGCGAACGGATCGAAGGTGTAGTATAAGAACCGCAAACGGCGCCAATTATGTTTCGACCAAATATGATCAAAACACTAAGTGTTGATGAAAGAGACGAAGAACGTAGAAAAGTAATTAGAAAAATGATGGTGATCGGGAGAATGATGAGATCAGACCTTGCGGTTGCCTACATACCCAAATTATCAATGGGATCAAGTCTCAAGAACGTAGTTCTGAATGAAAAATAGTTTGGTATTTATATAGGTAGAGTAGAGAGTCCTTGTATCTCAAGTAATCTTGTAGCTTGAGTAATTGTGATAGACTATAACTTTCAACTGATAATTATCTCTTTGATAAGAAATGAATCTGGACATAAATCAATGTACATTAGTGGCAAGCCATGTGGTTAAGGTTCAGCCTTAGACACATGAGTTAATGGGCATGTACATTGATCCATGGTATTGCAAATTGGGCATTAGCCCTGTCGATTAAACGAATAAAGTGGAGATTCCTACCAATGGAAGTTCGCCACGTAGGTGGGGGTCGAAACATGACACAGTCTCTTGTGCCACAGTTCAGATGAAGCTTCTTCTTCTGCCGCATTCGCTTCTGCTTTACACAAACTAGCATGTGTTTTGTAAAGAGAGCAAGTTTTCTTTCCCCTGGCTGCTACAATGGAACCTCTGCTCAGTTTCCATACCCCGTTACCAAACGAGTTTACAAAGCCATCGTCATCTAATTTCCCAGCCGAAATTAGGCTTAACCGTATGTCAGGAACATGTCTTACATCCTTGAGTGTCAAGGTGTAGCCGACATTGGTTTCTACATGAACATCTCCAATGCCTATAATCTTCGAGACTCCACTGTTACCCATCCTCACTTTACCATATTCACCATACCGTAGGTAGTGAAGAATCCACAATGCGGTGTGGCGGATAGGATGCTCATGTATCTATCACCCACTCAGTATCGACATGAGGTACTAAGAGGCAAAGACACACCACAATCCGACACAATTCCCACTAGGTCCTCGACTAGTGCGGAAGTATATCTGCACTGTGTTTCCGTTCCCTCCGCACCATGTCTTCATGTACACGGTTATTCTTCTCATCCCTCTTGTTGTTCGCGACTCATATCCGAAGTGGCCTTTGGTGGCACAATAGTAACATTGCCCTCTCGCCTTAGGAGTTCTAGCTTCACCCCCTAGATTTATTTCCGTCATCACCTCTAGAGCGAGATGGTTTTCTGTTTTGACCTCTCCCCGTTTCTCCGTGAAAGGACCTCGAGTGAGAGGAGCCGCTTCTTGCACTCCTTCTAGTCTCTTCATTCAACAGACATGGTAGCCATCTCCATGGTAACAATTCCATCCTTGGTCGCTCCATGTAGAAACTGCTAATGTCTCCCAACTTTCGGGAAGAAAGCCTAATAGAAACAAAGCCTCAACTTCGTCTCCCAAATCGATCTTCATCAAATGCATCTGATTGATGATACTCTGTACTTCATTAAGATGCTCAGACATTGAAGAACCTTCTTTTTGTGCCGTGGTCCGCAAACTTCTTAACGACTAGCACTTTGTTTCCACCCGACTTCCTTTCATATAGGTCTTCGAGTTTCTTCCACAGACTGAAGGCTGTAGTCTCTTGGGACACATGGTGAAAGACACTGTCGTCAATCTACTGTCGAATGTATCCAATCGCTTTTCTGTCAAGCTTTTTCCACTCAAATTTCATCGGCCTTTTTCGGTTTTACTCCCTCATTCTCAATGGGAAGTGTCAAGTCCTTGCAGTATAGCAAGTCTTCCATCTTGGCTTTCCAGATGGTGTAGTTCTTCCTATTCAAATTTATCATACGAGTGTTCACGGAATGGTCCATATCTACAAGTTATTTAACCTCAAATCTTCTCTCAGGAATTTCGTCAAACACCTTCTGACCAAGATTCGGATAACACCCTAGGCTATTCTAACCAAGGCTCTGATACCACTTGTTGGGGATTACACCAATACCAATCGATTCCCCCCACTACACAGATAACTTATATTTGAACACAATTCAACTCCGGACAAAATCTAAATATCAACTACAACCTATACTAACATGCCCAACTCGCTAAACAACTATTAACAACAGATAATAATGTAAAGCAGTAGAAACAAACCACAACACAAAGATTTACCGTGGTTCGGCCAATGATGTCTACTTCCACAAGAGCCAGTTCTTAATAAAGTGGGAAGGAAGATTACAATCTCTCCTTACAGTCTCTCATCTTACTAGATCACTATTATCTCTTTACAGGGTTGTATCTCTGTAAAGGTTCTCTCTCTTTGTTTTAGTCTGGATTCCAATCCTTCTGACTTGTTTGGTTTGGTTGGTTTTCCAAAACCTTGATTTTTGGTTTTATCTCCAAAAACCAAATTTCGCGAGAATCTTGAAGCAAAGCCCACACGAAAATTAGACTGGCCGAGCGCCAAGGCCAATGTAATGGAGATCGAGGCTGGTCGCCCTCTATGAGCTGGTCGCCCTATTCTCTTGGAACTCGAGCCGAAGTCGCTTCATCCGAAAGGTAGGCTCGACATTTCCAACGCCGAATTCGCCCGTTTCTCTCCAGCTCTGTTTTCTCTCCTCATGTGAGGGATAACTCCAACAAATCCGTGAGTGTGAGTGAACTCTTGAGGTGGTCTCCAAAAGCCTCCCTAATATTCACTTCATTTCTGTCTGTCTATATACCTCCCCCTGTACCCTTTCTCTACTTCTACTTCTTCTTCGCCATACTCTCTCTCTCTCTCTGCATAGCAGTAAATCTAGTGTACATTGTGGACAGAATAAAAGGCTTAGGGTGAGAAACAAGTTTTCCTTCGCCGTTCTACATGTTCCATTCATCTAAAACTATGGATTAAGGTATGTCTATTTACATTTAATCATTGATTCATTATTGTTATGATATTGGTGAGTTCCTATTCAAGATCATTAGTTTAAGTTTAAGAATATGCTTACACTTCCACCCACTAGTCCTCTTGGCCTGCTTTTTGCTTGACACAGCCGGGGTGAATTCCATTTCACCTTCTTCCCTGGTACCGTCGAGCCTTGAGTTCACCAACATGAGAATGTGATTCTACAAATAAATAAGCCTCAAGACTCGTTATCTTCATCTTTAAAAGGCCACCACTTCACAAAGGGTTTACTGTCCAATACCATCCTTGTTGCAAGCTCAGGCAAAACACTGACATAAGGAGAGTGTTCCAGTACATGCTTATACAGATACTTGATGTCGCGGTAGATACATAGGATAGTGTTCTCAAAACACAGGGCGATCACCTACTAATGCTGCTGGAGAGATACCTACGGCAGGCTCAGTGATCACTTCTCTGTTTTGTGCTGCGCAGTAGGCGTATTCCCACTAACCTGATGGACCATGAACTGTTTAATTTGGGAATGCTTAGCTGCGTGTAGAACAACATAACCTCTCACAAGATAGTTGTTGATGGAGTTTAATATCACCAAGGTGAAGCCTTGCCCACCTGCTTAATTTCCATTTCAGTGGCGAAAGTTGAAAGTTTCTTATACTTCGGTTCCTCCATTGAAGGAGATTTTACATAGCTTGGCCTTCGTAATTGATGGTTTAGGAGGGCATGATTGTTTTTATCAAGTCTGTATTGCTTTCTTGTCTATGAATTTCTACAACTTGCTTTATATAATTATATGTCTATGAACTATCAGTTATTAAATTACAAGAGATGGCGCCTGGAAGTAGGGTCTATATATTTGTACTCTGTGATGATTTTGGCGCCAAAGAGTGGAGTTGTTCACTGCCGGACGCTGGGCCTTGGCCCAATAGCATATTTTTCTGTAGAGATTGAAAAAAATACAACTACTCTTTACCGTTTGTTTGAATAAGCCCTAGCTAGTTGGTCATTGTGTTTTCAGTCAGCTCTGAACCATGGTGCAAGTTCGAGGTCTTTATGCAAATATTGACAAGGAAGTCAGAGGTAAGTTCATTGGTCCACTTACTTCCCATGAAAATTCTTTTGAATTTATTATGTAAATAATTTGTTTATTCCGTATTTCCATAGATTTGTTATACAAGGATTTCCATACTGGCCTAAATTGCACCTTCTCCAACCACGTTTCGTATGGAGTAAGTTATATCACCATTTGCTTCTTATTTATTACATTATTTAATAGTTACTAATTTAGACTTACAAGTTACAACTATCTTGCATGACCAAATGGGTATCTTTTTGCACATTCAATTTTTCTGATGAATTCATGATTTCTTTTTTTGTGGGTATTTGAAATTGGACTTGTTAAAATGTTGAATGAACTACTTATTTCACCTGTTTGCTTGGTGCTCTTTTCAGTGTGACACTTGTGAGGTAGTAGTATTCAGTGTGACATTGGGGCGACCTAGTGAATCAACACCCGCGTGATTGTACATTCCATGACTACTATATGAAAATTTCCAACCAGTTTATCATAAGGCTCAATTCTGTTGCATGTATAACACATTTGGTAGAGTAGTCGTAGGTCGGTAGGAGTGAGTGTTGGTTTGCTTCTATTTAGCCATTATTATCTTGTAACTTTGTAAGTGGCTAAATACAACGGCATGTAATCATCTTTTGAATCGAGAGAATGAATATTCTTGTCCTTGATATTTTCTCGAATTTAGTCTCCTGGACTACTTCTCTGTAAGTAATGGTTATGGAAATCTTCACTTCTCACACTTTAATCAATCAATACTGCAGGCTATCACACATTCCGGAAGAAGAATATGTGATTCTTTTGTGGCTGACTCTAAAACCCTCCTGAAGAGCGAGATTATTAGTGATGTAAAAGCCGGTATCGATTCCAAGGTAGGCCATATTAATTTTTTAACTTCAGCACTTTTTTTTTATGTTCCTTGTTAGAATTGCACACTGACGGCGGCTTGGATTTTCTATTGTTAAATCTTGTATCTTGTGCGATTTTGAGGTTTTGTTCCTTTTCTTTTCACTGCTTCCATAGTTGCTTGTTGAGTTACGAGGGTGGTTAAAATATAGGTTTGTAATCTTGGAAACCATAAGATCTGCTGGCAATAGGTTTGTTATTGTGGAGTTCAGCTTATTTCAATTTGTGTACCTTCGTATGGCATGCTTTAGTGTAGTGCTAAAAAAAGCAGATTTTCTTCGTTCCCCACCGTACAATATGTTTTCAGATAGTAAATCGTTATATCTAGTTAGTGTTTTCTAGATTATCCTTTAGATTGGTTATTGCAAAAATTCACCAGGAAAAGACAGATAAATTGAAGATGATGGTGAACTTCTATTTAGAAAGGACAATAAGCAGCCATTAAAGTTGGCTAGCAGAGATATATATAAACTTGAGGATGTTTTGTGTGCATTTTGTTAATTACTCGCAATTTGTCTGTCGTTTGTTACATAGTAATTGTGATTGAGCGAACTAATTGAATGATTGAACAAATAAACAAACACAAATGAAGCAAATGTAATCATGAAACTTGTGTTTTACCCTGAAGTTCGATCAAATTGTAAATCAGTTGTTGAAATTGCAATGTTTATGATGATTGAAAATGTTGGTTAATATTTTTGTTGTGTTTTTGCCAGACTTCTGCATCCATGAAAATTGAACATGCACCTGGGATGAAGACAGTTTTTGATTTCTTTTATCCTGACCGGGAATCCGGCAAAGTGAGTAACGTTGTTGTTATGTTGATCTTTAGCTGAACTTTACTGTTGGAAATTTTGTACTCTTTTTTTGTTTGTTTTTTGGCATGCTTAGATACATATATATGCTAACTTTTGGAGAAATGGACTCCAACTGTATCACTCTTGGTGTCCCATGTCTTCCAGCAGCAATTCCAGTGCAAATGCCTCTGTAGCGCTCATGCCTTCAGGGTATGTGGAGTGGCGTCATTGTGACGCCATCTCCTGGTGCCCATGCCCACGCCAAAACCGTCTATCTCTTTTCATCTTCTTTAGTTTATTTTGTGCCAATTTTTGAGGTGCAGGTGCCATGTTAACTATGTATTTTTTTAGTTAATTCCTCTTTAGTTTTAAATAAGGCTTAGGCCCTAGACTGTTATCCTTTCTGGATCAAAATGTTGTGCTTTTGGTTTTTTTATGAGAACCCTAGTTGTCTTACTCTTTTCAAAATATTTTAAAATTTTCTTGATTCTGTTATAATTGACAATGACAGTCATATTAGAGCTTCATTTTCACCCCGCAAAATTGCATAGTTGAGAATTTTGTTTTTCTCCTAAATACCGAAATCAGACTTTTTTGCTCTTTTCTTAAAAATCAAATCCTTCACTCTGTCAGTCTAAATCTCAAAATTGAAGAATAGTTCCACGCTTCCTTCTTGGAATTGTGGGCCATATAATTGTCCTTCCTTGGCGTAGTTTTAAAAATTGTTTGATCAACATACTTTGAATATCAACATGACCCTCTCCCTAGGCAAACATTTCCCGCGCCACTTTACTCCATGCTAGGCAGGGTAGCAGTCGCCCACTTTACTGTGTTTACTCCATGTAATCACATCTCCTGTTCTTTCGTTAATATGTAAGGTGGATGCTTAAACTAGATAAACTCTGCTATGCTGATAATATTATCTCACCATTATTATGTTGACCATTACTCTTAAATGGACCATTCTTTGACACTGTACTTGTAGAAATCAATTGTTAGAAACTTTATTTATTGTCTAGTGTTTTTGTTACAGATGGAACTCCAGTACCAGACTGAATTTGTGGGAATCAGCTCAAGTATTGGGTTGATTGCAAATCCAGTTGTTGGCTTCTCATGTATGTTCGGAGAAGATGATTTGTCTGTAGGAACTAATGTGTCCATCAACACTGCAACTTTGAAATTGACGGAGTGCAAGTTCGGGTTGCGCACTTTCTGCCCCAGATACATTACCTCCTTGAATTTGTGAGTGTTTTTTTCCCACTTTTGCAAGGTTTTAGACTTTTTGTCAATGTTATATGCAGAGTATAATCTAGTTTGCTGTTTAATCAGGAATGCCAAGGATGTCACACTTACAGCTTCCATCTACCACCTAATAAATTGCTCAACCTATACAGCTTTGGGTTATGAGTTTGCTCTAAGCCCATCAACCCATATGAGCAACGTGACGGTAGGTGTTCAACGTAAACTGGATCCCTTCACTATGGTCAAAGCTTGTGTAGATAACTTTGGTAAGGTGAGAGCCGCCATACAACGTGAATGCAAATGGGGACCAAAGTCTCTTCTCACCGTTTCTGGAGCAGTCAACATGATGTCAATCTTGAAGAGTGCTAAGGTTGGGTTGTCTGTAGCTTTTTAACCCACCCTAGTTGAGTTTCTCCTCTTCTGAGGAGCAGATACTTTCTTTACTTCAAGCTCTAAATCAGCGAGCAGTGAAGGAGGTGACCTGCAAAAGTGTTCATAAGGGCATAATGCTTTTGCTATACCAACTTTTTAGTTGTTGTAGGGTTTTGCCAACAGCTGTTATATTGACCAAACCCAAAAAGTTGTATCTATGTTCAGCAAATATTTCCTTTAACAAAGAATTACTGCTGCTGAAAAAGAAGCACGAAATGATGATGCTTGGTTTACTGGTTTAGGTTCAGAATAAAGCTGCATTTTTATGTTGATGGGTAATGGGGGGTCGTATCCCTAATATTTCTGAAAATGGGGAGTCGCCCTAATTCCATGACTAACCCTTAATCTACTTTCCAGGACTAGACCTTTCAGGGCGGGAATGTGCACAATATAATATCGTGTGACAGTGATAGAGCTTACACTCGTGGTCTATTGCATCCAAACGCTCCTTTGTGTACTCATCTCTGAGTGTCACTGATTCACCTCCATTCGCCAACATAAAAGGGAGATCTTACAAGCAGTAACAGTGAGGAAATCAGGACAATAGGTGTTCTTTAGGAACTGATGCGAGAAGACCAAACAATAGGGGCAAAAACATATTGTATGAAGCGAGGCTTGGGCATATTTGCCAGTTGAATTACGCAACAAGAAATGATATTGTCCTTATTGGCATCATTATTATCAGGCATTTCAAACTGCTCAAGTATTCCAATTCCAGATCCGAGCATATCAGAACTAACCCATCTGAGTTATTACATTTTGAACAGTGTACATCAACCTGACAAAAGGGTGCACTAACAAAGATATATCCAATGCAGTACAATGAACATTTTATTTAAGTTCACATGTTAAGCTTCAAACGCATGACATAATACAATAAGTATGTAAAATCAGGCCAAAGCCCGTACATGTTAAGCTTCAAACGCATGACATAATACAGTAAGTATGTAAAATCAGGCCAAAGCCCGTAACAAATTATTAGTTTTCATTTTTCTCAGATCACAAATGCAAGAAGAGCCCCAACTCTACACACCAAATCCAGTCATCCTCTTCTTCAGGACTCAAGCTTTCAGGCACTCATCATTTCTTTAGTTTTGATGGCTTGAATCTGCTTACCAGGATTTAACCCTTTAGGGCAGGCACGTGCACAATTCAATATTGTGTGGCAGCGATACAACTTAAACTCGTCGTTAATTGCATCCAAACGCTCTGTTGTGTACTCATCACGACTGTCACTGATCCACCTGCACTCACCAACATTAAAAAGAAGATTTTACAACTGTACATACCTTGATGTAATTAAATGCAAATCACAACAATAACAGTGAGGAGATCCAAGACCATAACTATGGTGACTGTCAAATCACTGTATATTAATAGATCATTATAGGTTAATGCAATATTATGAAAACCACGACACTAAAAAGAGCACATCTCTATTTTTAATTCGCAATAAGTGATGGGAAAAGAACCTATTCTTCCAGAATAATATTATTTTATCAGTTTTACTGTCATGAGAAAGGAAAAATAAACTCAGTTTGACATTTATAGCCATTGAGAACTCCAAGAACATAAAATTCGGTAAACCAAAAACAAGAAATATCATACTGGTCTAAAGAAATAAAAGATTCTCAACATATAGAGATATTATATAGTCAGTGTTGACAGAAAATGGCATCCTTAATTCCAAGGTAAATTCACCAGTTTTAATTGCAACAACATGGTCTTGGGGAATATAGCCAAATGATTGAACAGTGCACCAACATTTGATTTAACTGCGCTCAACTGTGCTAGAAACCATATACTTCAAGAAAACAAGATAAGCACCTAAGAAACTCACGTATACTTGGTACAAAAAAGAGTTCATATATGACACCATAAAAGGTATTGGAAAAAGAATAATGGTTCCAGCGATACAAACCAAAGGGTGGAGCACAGCCAAGCCAGTGGACCCAAGTATACTTGTTGCTAGGAAACGCATTTGCTCTAAAGGTCATTCAAGATCACTAAATCCAGATTTGCATTATGTCAGAGATGATAGTCTGAATTGCAAGGTTACATTGTGATGTATATAGATTTTGTTTAGTTTCACGAGACAAAGGAGCACTTTTCAGAGAAAGAACTGCAGAAAAGTACTGGAATATCGATAAATTCCACTGAGGTATGAGCGGAAAGGAAGCACAAGGATAGTTACACATCATGAAATCATTCTTTCCAAAACAAGACAAGTCTACAGACAAAGATGGTGGAAGACTGTCATGCAGATTACAGATAGAAAATCAAAAGCAGGGGGAGGCCAGCTAAGGCTGACATAAATATAATTGTAAAGTTTCAATATAAAGAATGAAAAATGAGAAAGAGCCAAACTTGCCCTTGTATCTGTCAGAGAGTATACAGAAAAGAATCGAACAAGGGGGAGGGGCCATGATAGGGTAATAGGTTGACCAGAAAATTGTAAGTTTTCAATATAAAAGCACCAAATGGATGAGAGAGAGAAGCTAAACCTTCCCTTCTATCTAAACCCAACCGAATGCCTGGGTCTGGGCTTGATCCCATTTATCAAATAGCTGACATTCTGACAAGTGAAAATTTGAGGTCCTGGGTTCAGTTCTGGCTTACTTTAATGTATTAAATACTGCTTCTTGGTCTATCTTGCCAAAAGTGTGCCACCTAGGCACAGCAGAAAGGTTTATTCCCACCTCCTGCACCTTGAGATATACAATGCTTTAAGTGGTTGAGTAAATTGTCTTATATGTGAACCGCTACTTGAGCCAAAGACACTAATTGCAATACTTTTTTTTGGGTTCGTAATAATTCTAAATGCCCTCTAAAACATTCTCTACTTATTTTTGGTCCCAAAAACAGCTTTAATACAACAAATGACTCAAAGATGTGCTGGATTTAGGAGGTCTTGAGTTCTGGAGTAGCTTGCCTATAAGTGTTAACTGGCCGTTCATTGTCTCTGCAGACAAAAGCAGGACACCTAGAGACTGACATTGGAGTATGCCTAGGTCCTGCGTCTTAAACAGTTCAATTCTTTAGGAGCCAATCGAAGCTTGGACCATGCATAGAGAAGTAGAGGCTGACTTCAACCTAAGTCACATCGACATGGGTATGCGTGTCTGCATCCAACACAGCTGCCTATATGAAGTAGGACATCGGGACACATCTAACTAAAAAACTTAAAAAGAAAACTAAAACTATTCTTTATTTGCACAACTAATTTTTGGGCTCAAGAGTCAAGACCTAACCAAACGCTTCCTTACACATAAATTACTATGAAAGTGGCATATCATGGAGTTGTAACTATGTTAATAGATTATGTTCATAGTCTTTTAGGGTTTAAAAAGAAACCCTAGTTTGAAATTGTAAATGCATAATGTGTCCGTGTGTCCAACACAAGTGTTAGTGTGTCCGCGTGTCAAACACTCAGACACAGATTTTTTTAAGAATATAAGGAATGTAAAATGTCCAAGATACATAGATTTCAACCTTTATGGGTTATAATACTCTTAAACACCCTCTAAACCATTTTCTACTCATTGCTCTTTCCATGTAACAACTTTACATAAATTTTATAATAAAGGTACCAAAAATCTTATTTTCTCCTCCCAATACGAACATCCCTATTCTCTATTGTCCTTAGAATCAAATAGCTATAGTGAGCAGATATCACAGAACAAGAAAGGACAGTAGAGACTAGGTTGGTGGGGCAGGGATTTTAGAGGTTAGATTAGCATAAGTTTTACCAATAGAGAAAAGGAGGAGAAGGAATAATTTCAGGTTCCAAAGTGTGTGTAACAACTTTGCAGAGAATCAAAGTCCTACAGCATATGATTAAACATAAAAATGTACGACATTTTTGTTAATTGTTGAAAGCGATCTGAAACTTCATGAGTTAAATGATTTTTAACAAGGCAAAGCTTTTGAAACTTTAAAAAGATATTTGACAAGAAGTAAAATACCATTCAACTAATAAGTGTTTGATCGCTTTGGACAACTAACACAAGCAGTATACATTTTTATGTTCAATCGCATTAATACAGTACAAAGTTGATTCCAGGCAATATTAATATACCCACTCTGGAATCTGATATCATCCCTGTTGCTCCTTTTATTTATTGGAAGAACTTGTCTAAGACCATGAGGCCCAATACCCACATGCGTGGCCAGTATACCAACGAATAACCTGACATCAACCTATTTGCACTTCATTAGTAAAACTATTGAGAACTTGGAAGACTGTTCTTGATTCCAACAACTAAACTACTAATCTAGTATCTTGCTACATGCTTCCAATTCTAAGTACTTGGTTTTGAACAACGTCAAAACATGTAACAAAACCACAATAGGGAATATCATGTGTTGCATGGGTACGGGTACGAGTATTCGATTTGGACACCAAGAGTCGGACATGGTATGGTCTAAAAAATCAGATTTGTGGACACAGGTAATATTCAATTTAATTTAACATTTTTTTAATTAAAAAGACTATATGACAAGAAGGTTATAGAAAAGAAGTTACAGAATTTCAATTCTTTGGGCTTATTTAAGATACATTATCATCCACTGATCCACCTCTTCATCTAGAAGTGTTGGTGTCGTATCTGAGTCGTGTGTCCATGTCGGGCACGCCAACACGGCGCAGAATATGAAGTACCCGTGTAATAGAGAATATGTCTCCCTCTTAAAATGAATTTAGTGTCGCATCCAACGTAAAAGTTGCGTCACAAATTTATCATATTGCCACGACAAAAAAGATGATAGAAGAGCAGGAAAAATAATCAATACATACAAATAATGAACAGTAAACAATCTGTCCTTGACGCGAGGTATGTGTCTGACACGGGAACACAGTCCGACACAACATTTCAAAGCACTTAAATAAGAGGGACACTACTGTGTTAATAATTTGTGTTCAAACTACCTAATCCCACTTCCTATTTATGTCCATTCTAAATTGTGATCCATATTTTGTTCTTAAAACTAGCTTATCACAGCTATCTAGTAATCCAAAAATTATCGCATAGTGAAAATAGAAAAACCATAAAAAGTTCTAATAAAAACAGAATTAGTAATTCATTATTTGAGCAAATTCTCATATTACAATTCATCTTGATAACAATTTATAAGAAGCTACGTTTTCCCTTTTATTCTTATGAATTCCACGGCAGGATTTTGGAGGAAAATATTTACTACTACACCTGCTGAAGACGTGGGGACTCAGAGAAAACTCAGTGTCCCAAATATAACTTATTCCAACATTTCAAGGCCTTAGTTGAGTTTATATTTGATATTAAAAGATCAATCAAGCATTACCCATCACTTAAGCAGTATTAACATCAAACTAAGAACAAATGCAGAGGAACTTTAACGCCTGGGTTCAGCTCTGGCTTACATTGACGTGTTAACTACTACTTCTTGGTCTATTTGGCCAAAAGTGTGCTACCTGGGCATTGCACAGATGTGTATGCCCATCTCCTGTGCCGCAAGATACACAATGCTTCAAGTGGTTAAGTGCATCGTTCCATAAGCGAATTTCTTCTTGCGACAAAGAGACGCTAATTGCAACAGGTTTGTAATAATTCTAAATGCCCTCTAAAACATTATCTACTCATATTTGGTCCCACAAACAGCTCTCAGGCAAGCTGTGCTACATCCAATACCGCACATCACTGACACGCATACTGGAACTAGGAGGACTTGGGTTTGGACCAACTTGCATAGAAGTATCACATAAAAACTATTTACAAGAACAAACCTATTCTACAAAAACATAATTTCAAGAATCCCAAATAAAAAAAAAAAAAAAACAATACCTGTGAGCATGAAGCAGAGCAGCAGGTCCAAGATACTTTTCAGGATTCCACCAATAACTAGGACAAGAAGTAGTACAACAAGCACACAAAATACACTCATACATCCCATCCAATTTGGCCCTATCTTTCTTACTCTGCAAAATCTCCTTACCAGTCTCACTCCCTTCCGTTTTCCTTTTCAACCAAGGTTCAATACTCTTATACTGGTTATAAAATTGGGTCATGTCCACAACCAAATCTTTAATAACAAACATATGTGGCAGTGGTGTTATCATCGACGCCGTTTTCATATCATCCGTTTCTATTTTAGTCAAACAGGCTAACCCATTACACCCATCTATGTTCATTGCACACGACCCACATATACCTTCTCGACATGAACGACGGAATGTTAGTGTTGGGTCGATTTCGTTTTTTATTTTAATTAGTGCGTCTAAGACCATTGGCCCACAGTTTTTTAAATCGACTTGGTAGTCTTGGAGTTGGGGTTTTGAGCTGTTGTCTGGGTTCCATCGGTAGATTGAGAATGTTTTTAGGTTTTCATTGGGGGTTTCTGATGCATAGAGACGGATTTGGTGGTGGCGTAGCGAGTTTGAGTAACGGGTAATTGTTCGGCGGAGTAGATTTGTTGTTGCCATGATTTTTGATGATGAAATGAGAGGGTGGCTGAATTGGTGACGCAGGTGTTTGAGATTGGGAATGGAAATCAATAGTAAAAATAGAGAGAAAAAGAGAGGCGGTTTGTGGAATGACGAATTTGCACCTTGTTAAATGATTAGACTGAGGGATAGTTTTGGTATTGGGAAAGTGGAGTTGCGAATTTGTCCTTTTTATTAGACACATCAGTTTTGTTAGCGTGGGTGGTTTTCGTCAAGTTCGGGGGCAAATCATATTCGTTCGTCTAGATTATGATAGAATTTTGAGTTTTGGGTATTGGTGAATGACGGAATTGCTCGTTGGAGTGTCTGATGCTGATAAAGTTGAGGGATATATTTGGTATTGGAAAGTTTATAGGACAAATCACAGTTTTCCATTTGGTCCATTTGTTCTTTATATTTGACCGTTGACTATTTATGTGGCAAATGAAGGGCCATAATTTATTTTGGGAACGTGGTGAACTCGCGCACCATTCATTGGATAATTTGCATAACTTTGGGCCTCAACAAATGAGTAGGCACTTCATAAGTTCATAGCACAGATCATAGTTATAAATTGGACGAATTCGTGAATTTATCGTTTAATTTGGAAAACATTTAAAAAGGTTGTACTTTTCAATGATACTATGAATCATTTGTTAATTTGACAAAGAATCATTAATTCTCGAATAATTAACCCCTGCATTGATTTCCTAGCTATAGCAATTTGCGAATTTATCGTATTTTCACTATAAGTCTAATGAGTTTGTTGTCAAAATTTCTCGTATTGTTTTTATTTTTAGCTACGTATTATACTCGAATTACTTACGCAACTGAACTTTTGTCGTTTCCATTTTTTTTAATCCAAATTGAAAAAATGAATTCTTATCGAAACTCGAATTTTATTCGAATACTTTCCATATCGAATTTTTGTTGCATTACGAATTGCTAACTCTGACACAAATAGAAGACCAGGAGGCAATCAGTCAAACTATCCCAATTCCCATATTTTATGAAGTGTTTTCTAATGAAAATGGTCTTCTTAATCTATAAGAAATTCAAAAGTTGTTAAGGTTGTTTTGAAAGAGAAAAAGATGACTTGATGTAATCTATTGTTCAATCTCAAAATATCGAAATCGTTTCGTAATACTAAAATATATGTTTGCATATTAAAACTTATTTTCTTTTATTATATTATTGTAAAATCTAAAATTTTGATTCAAACACACAAAATTGAATAATATGCGTAGATAACAAACTTTAATTAAATTAATTTTATTAAATCAATACAACCACTTATATAAAACTTATAGAACAAAAAACTTACCACTTCATACTTTCTACAATACATCTCGCTTGTTATTCTCTCATTTCTTCTTGCTAATGTCTAGACAGTGACACACACACACACACATATAGTTTATCCAATTATTAATTCTTACTAAGCTACTAATTAGAAACTTACCAACTCAATTATAATATTAACAATATCAACTTGGTTTCCTAATACCAACTCATACTTGTTACTCACTCCTATTTATAATTAATAAACCTCTAATTCTAATTTAACCAAATTAGATAGATATCAAATTATTAATTCCAACAACCTTTCTTAATTTGAAATCTAGCAACGAGTACTAAATCTCAATTTAGTAATTCCAACAGCCTCCCTTAAAATTGAGATTTTGGAACGCGGTCATTCCAAAGAACGTCTTCAGCTTGATAACTTATTTGACTTTTAGCGGCTCCATGATGATATATGCTAATTGACATCCTAGTTGATGAAAAACATTAACATCGTACTTACACTTGACTTCCATGTGTTTACTCCTCCTATGAATTTGGAAACTTCCTTATGTCGTTCCGATCTAGACTTGTACTGCTTCAATCTTCGCTTAAACTGATTTTGATTATATATGCTTGCAAACTATTTAATTGAACCAATCTAGATATTGATGGATTATGATAAACACCCAAGACTGTGATATAAACCTCGTAGAAATAATTCATTTTGGTCAATTATGTGTTTATTAAATATGAAATGATTGTATTTTAATGTTTTTACTGGTTTCGGCAGTCAACGTTAAAATTTCAACAGAACCTGTATTTTAGCATGAAATAATATCAAAATATTGTTTCGAGATAAAGTCTTCATATTTGACCCATTAGAAGCTCACCAAGGCCCAATTAAAACCCATTGGAATTTGGGTTTGTTTATTGGACTTGTCCATTAACACATTTTTTTTTTTTAGTAATTAGATTTATTGTACTGTAATTTTAAAGTAGTATAAACAAAAACCCAAAAAAAAAATAATCCTCCTCTCTCCAAACTATTTGAATCTAACTTGATTTCTCTTCCTCTTGTTTGAACGTGTTCGACATCTCTCACTAAAATATTAAACATCAAATTCTCCTTTTATGCTTTCAGTATGTACAATTTGTGATCAGTATGTACAATTTGTGATTAGGTCTACAATAAATGCTCATTCTCACTCCAATGTAATCCTCCTAACCAAATGCGACATGGATATGATGGCTGAAAATTGGTGGAGGGTGTTTTCTTCAAAAGAACTCTTGATACTTTTGTATTATTCCTTGTATTGTAATTTACCTTGGATAAGTAATTCAATTAATATAGTTGGGCTATATGTGTGTTATGTTGGGTTCTTGCTACTTTTTTTGCAAATTGGTCTCTTTATATGTTAATGAAATTATACTTCATATATTTTGAAAACACATACAGGATTTTGTAAAATATTTGGTTAATCCCTTGCAGTTTAGAATCCAAATGAAACATAATACTACTTAAGCAATCGGGAAAACAAACAAAAACAAAACAACGAACCGATTAGCTAGATCTTACTCTAGTCTTAAAAAGAAAAACTAGTGTTTGTAATAATGATCTATTAAAACACAAGTAAATAAATAAAAACAGATCACTCAAAGGATATATTTTTAATTTGGGGAGCAATGAGCTGCACAAAAGCAAATAATATTGTATTAGTTAATTATGACACAAGGAATTGAACTAATGGTAAATGGTGGTATAGATTATGTCCAAGCTAAAAGTATCATGCCGCCAACAACATACAAATAAAAACAAAATTAAAAAGGAGAAAACAAAATCTTACTTGATAATTATTATTATTAATCAGCCAATCTAAAAAGCGTGAAATCCAACATAACAAAAAAACGAACTTTTTGAAACCCTAAAAGAAATAAGAGAAAAAACTTTGTCTCTCAAATACGACTCTCTCAAAATTTGCAGGTCAGCGACAAATCCTTGTGATAGAAGAGAATGTGAGATCTATCTTTTCTATTTCATCAATAGGGTGGGTTTTTATATTGTCTGTTTGGTGATTTTATCGCAACTGTGGTTTATACGGACTTGTTTTGGGGTATGTGGGCGTCTTGCTGAGATTTCCTTTTGTTAATCTTTTTTGGGTTTGTTTTCGGCATTATAAGGTATAATATAGATGTATTTTTGGATTTCTTTACAGGTTTGGACTTTGTTTTCCTCCTGATACCTCACACTTCGTTATATTCTGCTCACACCCACTACTATGAATAACAAATTAGAAGTTTTGTCTTTAGTAGCTACATTGGGTAATCACTTTAGAGATGTGTAAAGAAATGTATGCTCAATTAGTATAAATTTGTTTTAGAATGTTGGAATTTGCAAAAAGATTTTTTATGGTATGCATATTTGAACAATAGCCCTGTTTGAGACTTAACTAGGAGGTCTCACTCATAATAAAATTGGAGGGAGAGGAGTGAGAGGGGCAATGTTCCACTGGGAGAGGTATTTAATCTCTGCTATATGGACGTGGCTATGTTTTTTTCTTTTGGAGGAGCGTGACTATATTTTTGGCTCTAGTTGGTTGATTTTATTTTTAATTTGGTATTGCGTAGCAATCAATCATACAACGCCCGTTTACTATAGTGGGCAATTAAATCCCACTAGTTTGGCCTTAGGTTAAGGCAATTATGCGTGTTGAAAAGACAAGACATAATTAAAATCAAACAATCAAAGAGTATGTTTTTGAACACGCAAAGTTCCTCTAACTTGGGATATTCATATTCCAATAGGCGTGAACAATGATTGTTCATACTCCAATAGGTGTTATTACTGATCATATATTATGTTTAGGTATGCCCAGAATAAGATTGTTCATACTATATACACCGTGTTGTTTCGGTTGGGCCAAACTGTTTATTATTTCACGACAGGGGTATACTTGATCTTTCATATATCCGGTCCTTTGTGATTAAAAAAAATATATAGTTATGAGCTAGAGTTACTTTTTCCCCGGATTTGTCCTTAATAGTCACTTAGAGCATTCCCAATGCAAGTGAAAATAATCCCCCCCTTATCACCGCAACCTCAACACTTATTCACCCTCCTTTCACCGTTTTGGTGAAAAACAAGGTGAAGCTGTGCAATGCAAAAGTAAATAAAATATCTCGGATGGGATGTTAGATTCCGTCTGGAGGCTTTTTGATCCAGATGGAATTTAACATCTCGTCCGGTATTTTGTCTGAAGTTAAAAAAAACCGAAAAAAAATCGAAAAAACACGCGAGATGGAATGAAACATTCCGTCCGAAAAAAAAATCGAAAAAAACACACGAGACGGAATCCAACATCCCGTCAGAAGTTAACAAGTCAGCCACTATCTCGGTGAAAGGTTTCAAATCAACTAGGAACTAAAATCACCAGTTTTTCACCTCTACATTGTACAGCCATTTTCCAACAAAACTGGTGACTATAGTTACAAACCCCTCTTATTCACCTGCATTGCAAATGCTCTTAAACTCATAGAAGTCCCCCACTGAGTTCAGTAAAAAAGTCAACAACAATATATAACTCTTCAAATTTCTCCCTTCCCTATCTCAAATGAAACCAGTACTAATCCTCAAACCTTCAAAAAAAATAAAAAAAAAAAATAAATAAAAAAAATTTAAAAAAAAAAAAAAAAAATGTTCTCGATGATTCGATAAAAATTAGTTACACTAATAAAACCGTGGTTAGAGACAGAACTAAACTTAGAACTAAAACTAGGATTACTCCGTTCACATGGAACTACAAAGAATCTCAAGCTCAATGTTTCTCTTCTCAAACCATTATTAATAAATAATAACGTACGTGGACTGCTCTTCATGTTTTTGCTTCGAACAAGCTAGTTAGAATTTCAGATGTGAAGTTTCGATTTAGTCCCTGGTCTTTCCCTGCATTTAGTGTCGAAATTAGTGGCGTTTATGTCAAATTGAGAGCAAGGAATGTTAGTAAGAAGAGTGGGAAGACGAAGGAGATTCTTTCAAGCGTAGATACCAACTAGTGTTTATAAATTCTGTACAAGTTTGTGGTACAATGACATACGTATTCAAATTATAAAAGCCATATGATTCAAATTATAAAAGCCATATGATTCACTGAAGCAGTTCATTGGGTGATTCTAAGTATACAAGTTTGAGACAAATCCTATATTTACACTAGAGATACAGGATTAACGAGAAAGGTTTTGGTAAGTGACACGTCTTTTCTGGATGTGAAATGGTTCAGTGACACTACTTATATGCTTGACTTGAGTTGTATATGAGGCTATGGGTTTACTTAGGCTTTAGACTATCAAAGGATGGTCCATTTGACAATGTGGTAACTTCAGCGACATAGACAAAGCGATTGTCACTTTAAACTGATGATGATGATATATATATATATATATATATATATATATATATATATATATATATATATATATATATCATCATCATCATCATCAGTTTAAAGTGACAATCGCTTTGTCTATGTCGTTAAATATATCGTGCTTTAAGATGAACTGTGAGCAATCTTCGTTTGTGATGAATATCCTTTTTTGGACCCTCGGATCACAGAGCAACTAGCTGTCTCACATTGACTGGGGACACGTACGGTTGAGAACCGTCGAAAATTGTATCTATAAAGATTTTAACAGTTGCTTCTGTTGGATGGAAGAGATCCCAGAACACATGATCTGTCCTTTTGGGACAGTACTGTGATATGGGGCTGCAAGGAACATCAGCATTAAGGTTTCCTAGTCCACAACAAGCCGCTTTCACTTCAGTAAATCCTGTTAAACGGAAACCCAGAAAAGTGAGGAAAGACTTCGTTTATGACTCTCTTTTAACTTTTTAACAAAGCAGAGCAAAAGAAGTTGTACCATAATTAGCAGGCTTTTGAATGAAGTTGAGCAAGATATTGTAAGAGTCAGAAAAGGCATAGTTAATGTCTTTGAACTCAGTTTTCATTGCCTGCAACATAGACTTAGCACCCTCATTGTATTTATTACACCAGTAATTTGATTCCTCTTTGCAACCACCCCCTGTTTTGTTTTGATTTCTCTGAAATGGACAACATCCTACCGCCGGAATGCCCACCACGAGAAATTTACGCGCTCCAAGGTTATAGAGCCTCTGAAAAATATAATGAAAATAAAAAAAATACTGGGTCTTCTTTCTAATATAAAAATGGTGCAGGATCATTAATAAGCATTGAGAATACTATACACCTATGTTATGCTAAAAATTTCAATATGATAAGACACTAAACTGTAAAAATTCAAGGAATACTTATCCGACAACGCCTTTGTTTCATAGAAGGAAAAATATATGTGAATCAGATGCCTTTTATTACCTTCAAATATCCAGTCATCATGAGTGTCATAGAGTCTACTAACTCCTGAGGAGTAGTGCTTTTGGGCTGGACATCTGATGCTCCAAAGTATTTAAGGATATCATTGCCGCCGATGACAATGGCATAGAGTGACTTAGAGAAGTACTTTTGTGCTTCAACGGTTCCTAGTTGCTCAACCAGATTAGCATATACCGTTGCGTAGTACTCCACCTGCTTGCTGAGGTGAATGGATTGTTTCTGGAATATAAACAGATAGAGTTACTACTAACTAAACAAGACTGAATATATTTTTAGTGTATTTCTATTTAATTTTTCTCCCTAACCAATAATATTTTCTTTGTTAAAGCAAATGAAAAAGAACTGCTTACGAAAAGGCTGTCAGTGGGATCTAAGATTCGAGCTCCACCAGAAGCGAAGCTTACACCACCAAGGAACGCATTGGAATTATTGGAAGCAGATGTTAGGGACAGATAAGGGGGTGAGGAGGGTAAGCCAAGTTTCTCAGCTGCAAAATATTGTAATTTTCATTCAGAGATAAAAATAATTTCGATCTTAACTGCATTTAAACAGAAAAATAGAAATGAAAGAAAAACTCTTTAACGTAAAAACAGCATGCATGACCTTCATTGTTTCGAAATACATGAATGTATATAATGTATTTATGTCTTTATATAATGTCCACAACTATCTAAATTGTCTGTACTTGTTTAATACTTTAATGGAGAGAGAAAAAAAAAACAAATCTCTCTACTTAATTGTATAAGAGATTGTGTTGGCGGGTTTTGGTCACACTACGCTCCAGTAGCAGTAACCGGCCAGTCAGTCAGTCACTAGTCACAAAGTACAAAAAACAGAAAAGATGAGCTAGATAGCTCTATACTGGACCTCTGGCCATATGAAAATGTTAATAATGCAAAATGTAATGATTAATATAGCTATGCACCTAAGAAATCTGCTGCATTCCTTCCATTACTGAACCTTCCAGTTGCTTTTTTACCAGGAAAATCTACACCATTATGGGGAAAATTTGCTTTTGCAATGGAGAGAGTAAGATAATTGTTGTTGCCAACATCTACCAATGAGTCTCCAAACACAAAAACTGCAGGGACCATTTTGGCCGCCATTGAGCAAGTAAAGGTGAAAGTGAAGAATAAAAAGAGAAGTGAGACATAGTGTTGTGCCATGACGAGTTTCCAAGAATCTCTTCCTTTCTCTTTTTTCACTTCTCTCTCTTTCTAATTTCTTGGAGAAATATGAGAACAGATTATGGGTTTTAAAGAAGTGGAATAGGCAGGTCGATCATATGAGTGTCAAAAGAAGTAAGAAAGAATGAAAAACATCCAATGTGATTATTTGCCGTGTGGGCTCAAGCGGGAAAATTAGTGCTTAGCGCCTTAGTCCCATATTCACAATTGAACTGAAAATTGGATGCTTCTGAGTTCTGAAAGGACTACAGGAGTTTCTATCTCAAATTCTCAATGTCTCAACTCTCATGTACGTCTCTTGTAGTCATTGAATCGTTGTCACCCCTCTTTATAGTACTATTCTAATGAAATATTTTTAGCTAGCTTTTAATAGTTTGAAAATGACATTATTGTTTCTTTCACAGACTTAGAATATTTGAAGAATGATCTAGGCTCCACAACGTTCATATCCATTCTCTCCAATGTTTCACCGACTAAGTGTCGTGTTGGGTTTTTGCTATCTACTATCACCTCTCTTTATATTAAAGCAGAGTACATCTTATATGGACAATTTCTTTCCTAGGTAATCATAAGAAGTTTCATAATACAACATGAACTCTTAATCTTAATAAGTTTCCTAATGCAACAAAACTCTAATTATGGGTGCCAATGGATACCCGATTACCCGGAATCGAAACCGAATATTCGGGTTATGGGTCTTAAAAAGTTAGACTCATTTAAAACGGGTCATTAAGAACTGAACCGATAAAGAACTGAATAGCAAAAAACCCATGGGTACCCGAACCGAAACCGGAACCAATTAGTATGATTTCGATATATAAAATTTAGTATTATATTACATTTAAGATAATCAAACTAATACATTATAATATAAAATATGTTTTTTATGTGTAAAAGTTTATTAAATATATATAGCATAATAGTGAATGTGTTGTTAAATGTATATTTTATAACAATACGTTAAACAAGTGTATCATAGATGTTAATAATAATGTCAACGTGTATATTCTGAACTAACTAATATATTTTATATTTATTAACTTATGCACATGTATATTTAAATTGGATACACATGCTTGATATATTGTGGTACACACACTTATTATAAACCAATATGTAGTGTTCATGTTAAAAATTAGTGATGAGATGTAATTGTAAGACGTATGTACTCGTATGTTCAATTTAAAATAAAATGCGAGTTAATACACGTGTACAAATATATGTGTATGCATGTAAAAAAAAACAAATTTTTGGGGTTAGATATTTGATTATTTTAATTTATATATTAAAGCTTGAAATTATCACATGCATGAATAGTAAATATTTTAACGTGTATGATTGATATATGTTCATAGATTGATGTAAATATGATTGTTGATACATCACTAATTATACATAAAATATTATCATGTAAGAAAAGAAAAAAATAAAAATAAAAACAAGTTTTAGTGTTTAAATGATTGAAATTGTTTAATAATCATAATAAATAATAAAGACCCGAATTAGAACTGAAACCGATAAAAAACCGTGGGTTTTGATGGTTTTGGATTGGGTTCTATAATTTTCATACTAAAACCGTTGAGAACCGAAACCGATAGAACCGCATTTTATATTTATTAACTTATGCACATGTATATTTAAATATGATACACATGCTTGATATAGTGTGGTACACGCACTTATTATAAACCAATATGTAGTATTTATGTTAAAAATTAGTGATGAGATGTAATTGTAAGACGCATGTACTCGCATGTTCGATTTAAAATATAATGCGAGTTAATACGGGTGTACAAATATATGTGTATGTACGTAAAATATATCAAGATAACAAATATATGTGATTGCACGTGTACACGATCGAGAGGAAACAAATATATGTGTATGCACGTAAAAAAAAATCAAATTTTTGGGGTTAGATATTTAATTATTTTAATTTCTATATCAAAGCTTGAAATTATCACATGCATGAATGGTAAATGTTTTAACGTATATGATTGATATATGTTTATAGATTGATGTAAATATGATTGTCGATACATCACTAATTATACATAAAATATTATCATGTAAGAAAAGAAAAAAATAAAAATAAAAACAAGTTTTAGTGTTTAAATGATTGAAATTGTTTAATAATCATAATAAATAATAAAGACCCGAATTATAACCGAAACCGATAAAAAAAAACCGTAGGTTTTGATGGTTTTGGGTTGGGTTCTATAATTCTCATACTAAAACCGTTTAGAACCAAAACCGATGGAATCGCAAATAGTAAAACCCAAACCGAAACTGTTAAAACCCGACCCAAAACCGACCCGTTGGTACCCCTAACTCTAATAAGTCAATCAACATCTGACAAGAAAATTTTATACGACTCCAATAAGAAAATATTGCTCAATCAACTCCAAAAACTTATGTTAATAATTATCATTTATTGAATTTCTCACGAAAATTTAAAGGATGTGAATTTTAGAAATGATTCCGGCCATATAGCTGGGTCTAAAACCTTGTCTATATACTAAAGCAGAGACCTCTAATGGAAGATTTTCTCTCTCTCCTACGTGGCACTTTAATATGAGAGTTAGTTTTTTCTCTCTCCTATGTGACACTCTAATATGAAAGATAGTTTTTTCTAATAACCTACAATCCCACATACATGGAACATCTTTGGAGAGTTTGAGTGTATTTCTAATTCTTATATTTATAGAGTTTGAGTATATTTCCAATTCTTATATATTTGATCAAATAAAAAAAAATTGCTAAAAAATATGTGATTTGTAAAAGGTAATTTCATATTACGAATCAAACACTTTTAGTGTTCCAATTCTTATATATTTGATCAAATAAAAAAAAATTGCTAAAAAATAGGTGATTTGTATAAACTAATTCCCTATTACAAATCATACAATTTTAGTGTCTATGATAAAATACTGACTTATTTCAAATATATCCTTAACACGGCCTCGAAACATAGTTAAAAACAATTATACAAAAAATAACATCATAAAATATATAATATAAAATGAAAAAAAAAAAAAAAAAAAAAAAAAAAAACGGCAAAGCAATAATGACAAATATTTTTTTTAAATATAATACTGAATGAAACTAACGTCAAAAAACAATTAATGTGGAACTGAAAACTAGATGCAAATGCATTGAACTAACCTCAAATAATATTTAACGGAAAATCGGAAACTGAATGCAAATGCAAGCATTAAAGTAATCTTAAAAAGTAATTAATAGAAAATTGGAATATGGATACAACTGCATTAAACTAACCTCAAAAAATAATTAACGAAAAATCAAAACTTGGATGCAAATATATCAAACTAACATAAAAAAATAATTGTCATAAAATCGGAAACTGGATGCAAAATGCATTGAGCTAGCCCTCAAAGATTAAAGGGTAATTTTGACTTAACCCCCCACAGATGAGTAGCGGTTTGACTAAACCCCCCATTTTTAAAATCATTTGAGTTTGCCCCCCACTCCGTCAATTTTGTGTGTAACAGACGTTGGTATTTTAGCTATTGACCATTTTACCCTTATGAAATATTGCCCCCCACATTAACACGTTAAACCTAGCTTTGCGAAAACCCCCCAAACGTTGCCATTATTTAATTCTTGCACTCTCTCTCTCGTATTTTACATAATGGCCATTTTGCCCTTATGTTGGGTTTCCCGCCACATTAAAACGTAATACCCATTTGGGAAAACCACCCAAATATTGCCCTAATCTAACTCTCTCTCTCTCTCTCTCTCTCTCTCTCTCTTCTCTCTCTCTCTCTCTCTCTTGATTCTCTCGATCTCTGTATGTGGAGATTACATTTTTGTTTCATTTTTTGTACACACAGTCTCTCTCTCTCTCCTCTCTCTCTCTCTCTCTCTCTCTCTCTGTTGTGTGTTTCTACCCTTTTGTTTTAGGGTTTAGGTTGATTACTTGTAAGGGGAATTCTCATTTTGTTGTATGTTGTAGTTTCAGAGAAAATGGCTGCTTTAAGGTATCGAGTTCTTAGATTGCATATTAATGGTGAATGGAGAGAAGCTACTAGGGATGGTGTTAAGTAATGTGTATATGGGTGGGCATGAACTAATCTGAGAGAGTTAGTTGATGGCGAGAAGGCAAACATGGCAGAATTAGTTGAGTGGATCAAAAACATGTTGACCTGCGAACTGTAACCCTATATTGGAGATTAATTGGAATGACCGAGGAAATCTAAGGCGACTAGTTTCGATGATGATTTGAAGTATATGTGGGTTTATGCAAAAGTCGATAGAAGTGGATACACTAATTTGTATGTGAAAATTACTGAGGTTGAGGAATTGTCGAGTAGTAGTGCTGATGAGGAAGAAGTAAGTGACGATGAGGAAGAAGTAAGTGACGATGATGTTGTAATTGTAGGAGGGAAACAATACAAGAAGGGGATTGAATTTGATCTCGATGAGTGGCCAACTGTGGAAGAAGTTAATAGGATTGTGGACTTAACAAGTGGTTCATGTAAGGGTAGAAAACTTTTAGAGTACAATATTGATGGTAGTGGGTCTCAGCCCCAGACTTTAAGTGGTGAATCACTTGGAGGGGACCATTTGGGTGAGGTGGAAACCCAAACTAGTTGGTCTACTGAAGGAAGACCAGAAAGCTCTAAGTTCCAAAGCAACTCTAAACAGAGTCAAAAGAAAAGTAAGGCAAACTATACTTCCCAAGCCTCTTCTTCTCAAGTTGCAGGTACATCTTCATTTATTGGGTTTACTTCTGAGCTTATTTTTCATTTATTCTTCTTACATATCTCATTACCCCTTATTCATTAGATGAAGTTGTTGATGACTACTTCAACTTGGATTTTCTAAACTTTGGAGTGGATGACCATGCTGCTGGTACTGCTAATGTGACCACTGATAATGGTATATTAATTAGATTGGTTTTAATTTCATATGTAGATGAAACCCAAACTAGTGGAGCACATACAGAAGGGGGTTGATTAAATGTGGATCAAATTGATGCAGAAGAGGCTTACCATAGTGAGTTCTCATCAGATGAAGAATACATACCTGATGCAGTAGAGAGTGATAGTGAAGAAGAACAGTTGGTTGAAGAAAACTTGAGAGGAAATGATAATGTTGTAGATGAAAGGGATGTTGGTAGGATAAATGAGATCTTGGAGAAAACATACAACATACCAACTGATGAAGGAGTGGTTGGGGTTCCAAAATCTTTGAAGTTGGAGGTCATAAAGATCTTTGGAAGGATAGGTATGAGTGTAGGGATTATGTCGGACTTTATGCTATTAGTAATAAGTTTGTTCTTTGAATACACAAGAAATGATAGTAATAAGATTGAATGGAAATGGAAATGCTGATGGTCGTCCCTGGATGATTTATGTGAGGGTGTTACCAAATAAACATACAATGAAGTGTAGGCAGTTGGTGAACACACATACATGTGAGTCTGATAGGGAAGACAAGAATCTAATGGCAAATGCAGTCTGGATAGCAACCAGACTTGAGAAAGAAATGAGGCTTCATTATAGGGTATACACACCTAATGATGTTATGGTGGAAATGATGGATAAGTATCAGGTTAGGATTAAGTATTGGCAAGCTTGGCATGCAAAGAACATGGCAATGGAGAAGATCCATGGTTGTTATGATACTTCTTATGCAAAATTACGAGTTGTGTAGGGACTTTGCAAGCTAACCCCAGGGAAGTGTTGCAAAGCACTCTAGACATGAAAATTTCCATAGTTTTATGACTGTGTGTGTATTGCATTCAAGGCTAGTCTAGATGGTTTTGTGTAAGGTTTGTAGGCCTATGATAGGACTTCGATGGTTGTTTCTTGAGCGGAAAGCATGGAGGTGTCCGCCTATCTATTATTGCATTGGATGGTAACAATGGATTGTTCCTGTTGCTTTTTATTTGTGTATTGCTGAAAATACTGAGAGACATGGACTGATTTTCTAGAGAATATGGCACCACACTTAAATAGGCACCCCTCGAAGTTGACTATTATCTCGACAAAAGAAGAAAAGGATTGTGGTTCGCATTTACAACCTATTTTCCCCCGGTTGTAACCCGGAGGTATTGTTTCGCACACATGGTCAAGAACATGAAAACTAAGTACAGAGGAGTTGAGCTTGAAGCCTGGAGTCCTTGCCAAAACATATTCGAGAGTCGAGTTTACAAAACTGATGGATGAGCTGGAAAAGCTTGACAGTGGAGCAAAAGACTATCTGATGGGTGAAGACCCAAGGTTGTGGGCAAGATCATACTTTGATGAAGTGTGTAAGTCTGATCATTTGTCTAACAACTTTTCAGAAGCATGGAATAGTCATATATTGATGGCTAGGGACAAACCCATTGTCAAAATGATTTCACAAGTGATGATCTTGCAAATGAAGTTATTATATGACAGGAAAGAGAAATGTGAGCTATGGAATGATAATGATTTAGTGCCAAGGGTTAAGGATATTATTATTGACCTTAGCAGCAAAATTGGAAATTTGAATGTGAGTGGTTCAGCAATTGAAGGCACATTTTTAGTGACTAATGTCTTTACTGGAAAATGGTGGAATGTGGACTTAAAGAGACACACATGTGATTGTCATGAATGGCAAGTCACTGGCATTCCTTGCCTTCATGTTGTAGCTGTCATTAAACCAAGGAGGCAACAATGGATTGAGTAAGATCATTGAATTTCTCTTTCTGTGAATCATTTCTGTCTTTATGTGAATCCTTTCTGTCCTGTCTTTCTGTCTTTCTGTTAAAGGGAATTTTGACTTAACCCCCCAAAGTTTGGTAGCGTTTTGACTAAACCCCCCAAAGTTGGATAGCGTTTTGACTAAACCCCCCATTTTAAAAATCATTTATGTCCTGTCTTTCTATGAATAATTTTTGTGAATAATTTCTGCTATACTGTGGAATCATTTATGTCTTTTTTGTGAATCATTTTTGTCTGTCTTTCTGTGAAGGGGTCATTTCTATCTTCTTCTTTCTGTGAGTCATTTATGTGAATCATTTCTGTCTTTCTGTGAATCATTATACCTCCATTTGTGTTGTTTTAGGTATTGTAGCCCTTATTTCTCTGCAGCAACTTACAAAAGAGCTTGTGCTGGTCACATTGTACCTTACTTGCATGAAGATGAATGGCCTATTGTAAGTAAAGTTGCACTCCATTTCATGTTTGGTATTATAGTTGTAGTATGTTATCTGATAGTAGTGTGTTTGTAACAGCCTACTCAAGAAGAGTATATCTATCCACCAATCAGACAAAGACAGCCTGGCAGGCCAAGGGTGAATAGAAGAAGAGGTGCAGATGAATCTAACGAAGTAAGGTGTTCAAGGTGCCAAGTTTATGGGCATAATGCCAGAGGTTGTCAAGGAGGTCAGGTGGGAGATAATGTCAATGCAGAAGCCACTGCCATTGCAGCTGCTGCCAGAGAATCTCATAGAGGAAGAGGAAGGCCTGGGAGACCAAGAACAAGGCCACTCCCAAACCCCTTTCTTCTCAGACCAATCAATGCACAAGATGGGAGTCAAGTTGCTGAAGGTGATTTGCCAGCAAGAGGTAGAGGCAGAGGTGGTAGAGGCAGAGGTGGTAGGGGTAGGGGTACAAGTGGTGAGGATGAGAGCCAACTGCCCACAAGTGAATATGGGAGTGAAGTTGTTGAAGGTGATTTGCCAGCAAGAGGTAGAGGCAGAGGTGTTAGAGGTAGGGGTAGGGGTACAAGTGGTGAGGATGAGAGCCAAGTGACTGCAAGTGAAGATGGGAGTCAACTGCCTGCAAGTGGGAGAGGAAGTAGAGGTGGTAGAAGCAGGAGTAGGGGTAGGGGGAGAAATGCTACAGATGGGAGCCAAGAGGGGACTGCAAGTGAGGATGGGGGTGGAAGAGGCAGAGGCAGAGGAGGTGCTAGGGGTAGGAGGAGGGGGGGAAATGTTTCTAATCAAGACCATCTATCTGAACTTTTATTTGGAAGTTCACAAGGTCCACAACCTAGCCAGTCTGAACCTATTCAAACTCAAGAAAGTGTTGCTCCATTGAGGCCAGCCCTGAACATACCTACAATGCCACCAATGCCACCTCCAAGAAAGAGGTCCAGGAAGGGTACAACATCCTCTCAAGCTTCTTCACAGGCAGAGTCTTGACTACATTAATGCTATGTTTTTATGGGGTTTTGTAAGTGTTGTGTTATGGATTTGTTGTAAGACTGAGGTTAACTTAAGTGTTATGTGTAAGACTTCAATGATTTCTTTGTAAGACTTAATGATTTGTGTAAAATGTACTTGATTTGTTGTGTCGGACTGAGTCAAGTGCTATGTAAAATGTACTTGATTTGTTATTCTATTAAGTGTTAGAGAAGTGTTATGTATGCTTAAGTGTTGTGTTATGGATTTGTTGTAAGACTTCAATGACTTAAGTGCTGTGTTTTGATCATTTTAAGGCATGTTTGTTGTTATGCATTTTTTATCATATTAACATGTCAGACTTAAATGTAGACTTGAACACTATGTCAGAATTAAATATAGACTTGAATATGTCCATTACATTAAAATGCTAATTTCCTCACAAGTTCAGTTACATCAGACACATTGCCTTCAATATTCATCTTAATAACACCATCAATACACAACTTAAGTTTCCCCTCCTCTTTAGACTTCTCTTTGTTCTTCACTTCATTCCTTTCTACTTCCACTTCCACAACCTTCCCTTTTGCTTTAGTTGGTACATCTATCCATTTGTAACCGTTGCATCTTGGTGCACTATTACATCTGAGGAATCTCAATCCTTTAGTGTGTTCTTGCCCACTCCAGCGAACCCTCATAGTATCTGGACATCCTAAAACACAGGGATAATCAAGCCAACGACAATCAACCTTCCAGTGCCCTGCATCCCCACAAACAAAACAAGACCCATAGTTGATTGCTTTTGATGATGACATTGCAATCTGAAAACAGAACAAAACAAATTAAGGTTGAGGTTTAATATTAGTTAGTGTAAACCCCCCAAACGCAATATGTTATTTGCATAAACCCCCCAATGTTTAAGTAAACAGTTAATGAAGAAGAAGAAGAAGAAGCAGAAGAAGAAGAAGGTCAGGAAGAAGATTAAGTGTAATAATAGAACCTGAGATGGTTGATTTGTGTTGCTAACCTCATTAAAGTGCCACCATAAAAATGAGATGAGATTTGTGTTGATTGCAGACTAAAGGGTCGAGGAGGTGATGAGATTTATATAAAACTCAACGGCTATTTCATAATGGCAAAATGGCCATTATGTAAAATACGAGAGAGAGAGAGAGAGAGTGCAAGAATTAAATAATGGCAACGTTTGGGGGGTTTTCGCAAAGCTAGGTTTAACGTGTTAATGTGGGGGGCAATATTTCATAAGGGTAAAATGGTCAATAGCTAAAATACCAACGCCATTTACACACACAAAATTGACGGAGTGGGGGGCAAACTCAAATGATTTTAAAAATGGGGGGTTTAGTCAAACCGCTACTCATCTGTGGGGGGTTAAGTCAAAATTACCCAAGATTAAATTAACGGAAAATCGAAAACTGAATGCAACTGCATTGAACTAACCTCAAAGAAAAATTAATTATAAATTGGAAACATGATGCAAATGCGTTGAACTAATCTTAAAAAATAATTAACGGGAAATCGGAAACCGGATGCAACTGCACTGAACTAATATCAAAAAATAAACTAGATGCAAATGCATTGAACTAACCTCAAGAAATAATTAACGGGAAATCAAAAACTAGATGTAAATTCATTGAACTAACCTCAAACAATAATTAACGGGAAATCGGAAACTAGATGCAAATGCAACTTTATCAAATAATAAACCAGAAATCGAAAATTGGATGCAAATGCATTAAACTAATCTCACAGAATAATTAATGGAAAATCAGAAACTAGATGCAAATGTATTCAACTGACCTCAAAGAACAAGTAACAGAAAATTGGAAATTGGATGCAAATGTATTGAACTAATCGAAAAGAATAATTAATAAGAAATCAGAAACTGGATACAACTGCATTGAACTGATCTCAAAAAATAAATAATGGGAATTGGAAATTGGATGTAACTGCATTGAACTAACCTCAAAATATAATAACAGAAAATCAAAAACTGGATGCAAATGCATTGAACTGACCTCAAAACATAGTTGGATTATATGTTGTGGGAATGTTTCGATAAGTATAGTTTTGCATTTAAAATAATGTTTATCTTATCTCTTTCCGTATGATTGGGAACGCCTTACTATTCAAGTAGCTTCAATATATATAAACTTCGCCTTATAGGCAATCTCACAAAACTTCAATCAAACTTCTATTATTAAACAACAAAATGAAGTTGAAGGGTTTTATCAAATGTGAGTTCTTTTTTATTAATGGAGAGTGATGTTTTCACATTATAAGAAATTTGGTTGAGTGATCAATATAATAGTTCTGCATATTTATAAATATTTTTTAGAATAATTAATATAACAACACCTGTTCGTAGATAATCTTTGAAGATTCCACATAATGAGTCATGCATAATTTAAAGAATAATTAATGGAAAATCAGGAATTGGATAATTTTCGATGATCCACATAGTAAATCAAGCATAATTTACTTTTTATGTCATGTTTGCAAAGACACTACAAATAGATCAGTAGAAGTTGGTATTACACACCACATTTAATAATTAAAAGGAAATCGGAAACTGGATTCAAATACATAACTGAGTTCAATGAGTAATTAACAGGACATTGGAAACTTTATGCAAATGCAATAAACTAAACTCAAAAAGTAATTAACTAGAAATCGGAAACTGGATGCAATTGCATTAAACTAACGTTAGATAATAACTAATGGGAAATTAGAAATTGGATGCAAATCCTTGAAAAATATTTAACGGGAAATCGGAAACGGTATGCAAATACATCAAACAAACCTCATATATATAATAATTAATGGGAAACCGGAAACTGGATGCAAATGCATTGAACTAAACTCAAAAAATAATTAACAGAAAATCAAAAACCAAATGCAACTGCATTGAACTAACCTCATAGAATAATTAGTGGAAATTTGGAATCTAAATGCAAATGCATTGAAATAATCTCAAAGAATAATTAACGGGAAATCAGAAACCAGATATAATTGCATCGAACTAACCTCAAAGCATAAATAATCAGAAACTAGATGCATATGTATTGAACTAACCTTAAAGAGTTATTAACGGAAAATCGAAAACTTGATCCAAATGCAATGAACTAATCTCAAAGGCTAATTAACAAAATATTAAAAAATGGATGAAACTGCACTGAACTAACCTAAATGAATAATTAACAAGAAATTATAAATTTGATGTAACTGCATTAAACTAACCTCAAAAAATAATTAATGGGAAATCAGAAACTTGATGCAAATGCATTGAACTAACTTCAAAGAACAATTAACATAAAATCGGAAATTGGTTGCAACTGTATTGAACTAAACTCAAAGAATAATTAACGGAAAACCAAAAACTGGATGCAACTGTATTAAACTAAAATCAGAGATTAACTAATGAGAAATCAGAAATTGGATGCAAATGCATTGAAATAACCTAAAAAAATAGTTAATTGGAAATCGGAAGTCGGATGTAACTGCATTGCATTGACCTCAAAGCATAAATGTCCGCTTTTTTAGCCTTCTCACATGAGTAATTACGAGTAATTAAGAACCCAAAATGAAAGTGAGTTTATAAAAACAGACTCTTACATGTATGCAAACTGTATAGAAATTGTAAACTATCGAATTAACCTAGAAAAACAATTAACGGGAAATCAGAAATTAGATGCATATGTATTGAACTAACCTCAAAGAGTAATTAACGGGAGATTGGAACATGGATGCAAATGCAATGAACTAATCTCAAATACTAATTGACAAAACATCGAAAACTGGATGAAACTGTATTGAATTAACATTAATGAATAATTAATGGGAAATCATAAAGTGGATGCAATTGCACTTAACTAACCTCAAATAATAATTAACGGGAAATCGAAAACTTGGTGCAACTGCATTGAACTAACCTCAAAGAATAATTAATGGAAAATCATAAACTTAATGTAAATGCATTAAACTAATAACCCTAAAACATATTTGTATTATATGTAGGGGGAATAAATGTCTCGACAAATATAGTTTTGCATTTTAAGTAGTGTTTATCATAATTCTTTTTTTGTGATTGGGAATGCCTTGCTATTCAAGTAGCTTCAATATTATATTCGCCACATTGGGCATTCTCACAAAACTTCAATCAAACTTCTATTGTTAAACCTAACAATAAAAAGAAGTCGATGAGTTTTATCAAGATTTGATGTTTCCTTTTTATAGAGAGTGGTGCAAGAAATTTAAATGAGTAATTAATATAATTTTCAAATCTCATAGCTATGCATAGTTGCTAATATTTTTTAGAATAATTTAATATAACGGCACCCGTTCGTAGGACACGTTCATATAATAAATCTTTTCAAGTGGGAGTAGTGTATTCTTTGAGGATATGAAAACAATCAATATGTTTTAGTTATTTGTACACATTAGTACGTAAGCTGAGCGGTGATGATTTACCGCTAAATCACCATAAATCTAATAAAACTATTATACAAGCTAGATCGAGTTTAAGATAATTCCATTTGAAAATTATGGATTAATATCCTAAACCACAAAGTGAAGAGGCTATCTCAATTTGATCTCTTAGTTTCCAAGTACTTATGCACCATAATCGTTGCTAAATTAACGTAGTTCGGTTTATTTTCAATAAAAATATATTCTGATTCGAAAATTTACCGCTAAATCACCATAAATATAATAAAAATATTATACAAACTAGATTGAGTTTAAGATAATTCTATTTGAAAATTACAGATTAATATCCTAAACCACAAAGTGAATAGGCTATCTCAATTTGATCCCTTAGTTTCCAAGTACTTATGCACCATAATCGCTGCTCATTAACGTATTTGGTTTATTTTTAATAAAAATATATTCTGATTTGAAAATTTGTGTGAGACCTTTTGTAAAGCCTTTTCAACACACAAAATATTTAATAGATCTCGGGCGTATGCCCAGGTCCAAAATCTAGTCTAAATCTATTATTGCACAGTGGGCGAAAATGCTTATATGGGTTTTCAGGAGGCCACGTCAGCACAATTTTTAAGTAAGGACACAAAGTTAATTAAAAAGCAGTACAATATTTTGATTTATTACAAATTGATCCTTGCTCTAAATTTCATTGGATGTAGGATGTTCTCGAGATTGTTTAGATGTTCTCGAGATGCATATATTAAGAACAAACCAATTACACGTCAACTCTTTAAACCAATTCGCAATATAACTATGAATCATACAAACAGAAAATTTGATTTTAAAAAAAAAAATTGAAGACTCCAAACCACGAATCCTATAAAAACAAAAAAACCCAAGACTCTTCATTCACCAAAACTCTCTTTTCTCCAAATATATCACCTCCTCTCCTCAAAATTAATCATCTTCAATCTGCATCTTCTTCCTTGAAGATACTCATCTTTTTTCCTTTTTTAATTTAAACACATTGACAACTTATAATCAAGTTTTTTTTTTATTGATTTTTCACATATAGATGATCGTGTCCTTCTCAGAGATTTTTCATCACATCCTTCTCAGACCATTCACCGTCCTTTTCATTCAAAGAGGTTTCTGATTAAGGATTAAGCACTGTAAAACTTTGATCATTTTATGATTTAGTTAAAATGACTATTTGGGTTTTTTTTTTTAGTTATGTATTTGATCTGGGCTTTGTTTTATTTTCTTTACATGTTTAAGTTACTAGCTAAATTCTTTGATGATATGCAATCGACATATCGGTTGTAAAGAAGTTGCTGAGAGTTACATACGGGGAGAAGAATAAGTTGAGGTGGATTTTTTTTTTCTATATATTTGAATTTTCTTATATACTATTTGAGTTGTTTTATGTCTAACATTTTGATGTTTTGAGAGAGAATTGGGATATGGGTATTTGACTATTGATGTTAGTGTTATCTATCTTATACTATCATATGGTTGTATGATTAATTGCAGTTTTACATTTACATTGACAGAGAAGCTGATATTATTCCCATTGTTATATAAAGCTTATTGGTTTTTGTTTTGTTTTATGACATGATTAACCAACTCAACAACTCCAATGACCTTCGTTGGATGAAGTATTTTATGCAACTCAGTGTCATTGCAACTAAAGTATAAATGCCAATATGCCACACACAAATATAATATAATACAATTGAGTGTTAAATCACCTCGATCTTTGTTCCCATTTAGTCTTCTCTTCCTAGCGTAAGATGTGGCCGCCTTTATGAGAGTTGTAGAATTAGTTCTTTGAGAAAAGTCCACCCTCTTCTATGAGTGTTGAGTCAGGTAAATTCTAGTAGTAGCTTAATATTCCATTAGCCGATTTAGTTCCTGTGGGTAGACCCCAATTGTTAAGAACAATATCGTCTCTAACATCATAGTTATTACTTTTAGAGACTCTAAACATAATTAATTAACTCTTGGTCATTTGGGAGTTGGATTCGTGTATTATTATTTTGTTGGCACCTTAGTTATACATGTATGCTACATAATATAATATATATATATATATATATATATATATATATATATATATATATATATATATATATATATATATATATATATATGCATGCATCATTTGCAAGATCGGGAATGATACGTGTACTAAAGAGCATGAACATTATATGCTTGATGAGGTATTGGGATAGGTGATAACGAACTCACACAAACCTCACTGGAGAGAAAGTTAGAGGAATTAAGGTATTGAGAAACTTGAAATGATATGATGGAGAAATAAAATACAGTTAGTATCGTTGCTAATACTGATAAGACTATCTTAAAACCTATTGCAGGTGCCCATATGACCAGAGCTTGTAACCTGCATGTGTCTTGGTACGTATTCTCTGTGTCCTTGAATCTCTATGCATGTGTATTAAATCTTTTTACAAAGGTGTAATAACATTATATGAAAGCTTTGCAATATTTCCTTGACGCCGAATCTTATACAACATTCTATCACCTTTTGATACTATTCCTTTATGTCCATATTACGAGATTGAGTAAAATCTAAAATTTATATATCTTGATTCTCATTTCTGACCTTTTTATTATTTTTATTTTTTTAGCACTGGATCTGTAGCTATCAAACTCTATTTAAGAATGTTTGCATATGTGTGTTTGGTCTCTCTTCAATATATTCTTTGGTTGAATTTCAAGCAGGTGCTTACTACCTGCCTCCTTCTATTTTTTTTTTTGAGTTGTGCTTTTTGCAACTTATGCTTATACGATGAACAAAAACCTATATAAAGTGTTACTGCTCGATTATTTGGTCACAAAGCACTTTTATGCACTGTAGACAAGGTTGTTGACATTTATAAACGTGTGGTTCAGTCAATGACCTACTGTGTTGAACTGTGGATTGATTACTGTAGCTTTGCCATGTTGTTATTTTAAGATCCTAGAATAATGTTAGAAGGTAACTATGTGCTAGAGGCATATGAAATTTATTTTACCTCTATAGGAAATCAGATTCCTTAAAATTAGTCAAGGAAAATGGCATTTGGTTATGAACTATGCAATCTGTAAAAACTAATAAGTATCCTTACAAATATTTATATAATAATTAGATATACCCAAGTACCCAACATAGGTAATCAGGTATGCATAGTCAATCAAATCCGTTGGGTTTCATTGTTTATTTGGCATAAGCACTACAAGTGCTTTTGCATGCCAAGTTTAGAATAGGAGTTGTACAGTCAAACTTATCCATTATTATTGCTGAAAAAAGTTAGTAGTATTTTCGTTTGACACGTGAAGTCTTTGCAGTTTTGTTATTTCTATTAAGGTATTTTCAGCTTTCTACTATTTAAAAAAAAATGCATTTACTGTAGATAATATCATGTTGCAATTCCTATTTACCATTATCTGTTCCCGATTATAGATTCAACTCCATCGAGGAATTTATTGATTGTGGGTAGTAAAGCAATATAGCATCGTACAAAAATTGATGATTCCTTTTTAACTTTTTCGGACAGGTTATTTGAAAGAGGAATATCATTTGTCGAAAAGGACTATCGGTGCTATCTTTTATGAGGGAAATATATTGAATTTGAGTATCCTAAGAAAAAATGGAGTTTCGTAGCTCATGTTTACATCCTGACTCTGAAACATCTAACGAAAAAGCTATATAGCTATTGTGATAGGTATGTCTCTAATTGATAAGCACCCAAAACTGTATTATAAAAACCTGTAGAGACATAACATTTCGGTCAATTTTGTGCTTAATAATCATGAAATAATCGCATCTTCGTGCTTTTTGCAGGTTGGAGCAACTAATGTAAAAATTATAATAAAGCCCGACATTTAAGCACCGCGGAATAGGGAGTATACACATGCCTTCCGATCAAGCCCATGTGAAGCCCAACAAATTCGGACTAAAGCCCAAAGACTCAAATAGTACAGTAATCCAATCAAAATGGGATTACATGCGCGTGAAGCATCAAACTTCCGAAGCTCATATCTCTTGAACCAGGACTCCGAATGCGACGAGTGAGCTGCTCCGACGATCAGTGCGATGAACTCTACAAATAGGCGGGAAGTTGTAAAAATGCCAAAAGACCGGACTGCCATCGGACCTTTGACGCGTGGACCCACTAGGCGGGCCCATAAGATTTGATGAGTCATCATGCAAGTCAAGACAAAGGTGCAAATAATTGGTGCAATTTTGACACCTTGCATGAAGTTAATGAGTTAGTTGGATTTAGGTGATGATTATCTAAAAAAATGAAAGGTGTCAAATGGGAGTTAGTTGTGGATAAGTGAGAAATAAATGAGAGGAGAGTGTTTCACGGGGGAGAGGAGAAAAAGGCTCTCTTATGTAAAGGGGGGCTGATTTTGGGAGTTGGGAACTTTTACTTCCTTGACTTTTACTTTTCATTTACATCCATGTCTTTAATTTTGTTTTTTTAGTTCTTAGTTTTTAGAGAAAAGCTTGTAACTTGTTAATGGGGGAACTCTCTCTAGTTTTTAATAAACTCTTCTTCATTTAGGTAAACAGGTTGTAGTTTTCTTGTTTCATTCTCTTTCTTTTTCATTTCACATATCTTCTTGTAGTTTAATTCAATCCTAGGATCATGAGCTAAAACTCTCCCCGAGGGAGGGTTAATGATGCTCATGTGAGGATCATGCTACAAATTTAGGATTCCAAAATCACTACTTAAAAGACTTAGGTTCTATTTTTCATCTGTCCCAAAATGAGAGATTGACAATTATCGATCAATTGTTGTAAAGTAGAACTAGGAGTTGGAATGATATTTCAGAGATGAAATATCATTTCAATTCTACATGCTAGCATGATATGTTTAGAGATAGGTATATTATGTTAGGGATTTGAGATGGTAGTGACCTGTTTCTAAAAGACTTGTAGCTAGGCCTTGCATGAGTAGGATTAATCCTTCCCTATCTCTCTCTCTCTTTCATTTAACTATAAACAAACTTACAAATTTTAGATAACTTGTGTAAAAAAATCTATCTATAAAATCCTTCTCACTTAGTTCTCCAAAGTGTAGATTCCAGTTGTGATCATTTAAATTCTTGTCTTAGAAGTTGGAACGAAATCCCTACTCGAACTAGATTGACATTCTCAAAGAAAAAAAAAACAGTGAGTAAGGAATTATTGAGTTTTAGCACGTAGTAAGTCAACTTCTAAAAACACTGAAAAGTGCAAAGATCAAATGGCGCCGCTGCCATTCTAAAGACCCAAGGACCTGTGCTTGCAAACTGGAATTGCTCCAAGGGGAAACCCCCCACGCTCATCCTTTCATATATTTCTTTTTCTTATGTTTTCTTCGTTTTTTTAAATTTCCCGCATTTTTGCTACTGATAAACATTCCGGTTTTGGTTGAACTGACAGGTTCCAAATGCTAGGACCTGGAAACTAGGCTACAACAATCACTAAGCTTACTGTGAAACATTTGGTCTTTTGTGCACGTTTCTTTTATTTGGTGGACTTGCGGGAAGCTTGCAGGTTCCAAATTTTAAATATTTTTGCATGCTTCACATGTATGTAGTTATTGTGTTATAGTTAATGGACTATATTTTGCGTATTAGGTTAGTAATATGCATGAATCATGTGAATACGCCTGTGAGTATATATATGCGGTTAACTGGTCATGAATTACATATTAATGTATATATACATAAAAATAGAACTGTTCTGCATGGTTATCTATATATATATATCTAAGTCACATGTTTAGCATATATATTACTGAGTGAGTGATTATTTGCATGTTAACATCTATAACTTAGGAGTTATACATAGTAATTAGGATGTGTTTTGGTATTTTGGCCATAACTTTGGCTACGGTTCTCTGAATAACGCGTGTGAGCTCAATTCGGAAAGATCTCGACGGCGCGCACGCTGTCTCCACCGAGCTTTCCCCTCCAAAATCAACTGTTTTCCCCTCCAAAATCATCATTTTAGAAAATGGTGTTGTTTAATAAGTCGATTTTGTCATGAAAGAGGAGAACATTCCAACGAGGGTTAAAATCTGAGTTGGGTAAGTTGTTTCTAAACCCTAAGGGGTGAAGCTGCTCTCTATATGACATTTGCAATCTCAATGAATATTGACGAAATCGAATTATTATGCAATACAAAAGTCGTATTTTAGTCTAGGTAAAATACGTTGCCTGTTTAGTTTACGTTTTCACATTTTAGTATATATATGCGTCATTATAATATTTTCACATGCTACCATATCTAAATACGTATGAGTAATTCAAATTTGCACAGAATCTGTAGATATCGACTCACATAATATCGATTTACAAATTAGCGTACATATCATTATTCTTGATGTATATTTGCACATGCGTATGGAAATATTTATCGATGATACAACCTTGCCTATTAGGTATAGCTATCATTATGAGTAGAGTATCTTCACATGCTACTGCATCTAGTATAGTATGAGTAGATTGTATTTGTATGTTTGTATTTTCACCCTTGCATAAAAAAAAAAAAAAAAAAAAAAAAAAAACGACCTTGCATAAATTTTAATTCCATAACTCTTAATCATATTCCAACGGTGTCTAGGAAACTTGACAGATTGAGGTTACTTAATTATAACCGCTTGCTTGCGGAAAAGCCTCCCTCATATCTCTCTTGTGACTGGTGTTGGTTTATGTACACGTATTCCTAGTTTCAACGCTTTACGTTAGCAAAGAACTTAGGCCTACGTTGTTCAACTCTAATGATTGAACATAATTATAAAATTCAAGTAATAATAAGTTCTTACGTCAATTAGATCTAAGTTTATGCTTGCATGAGATTAAGGCGGTTCTACTAAAGAATTTGAATATACTTATCGTAGGAGAAAATACGATAAGCGCGTTAAGTTCTCACCTCCACAAAGTTCTTCATCTATTAATCAACAAGATTCCTTGTCACATTTTTCCGTCATTCATTATGGGTGACGAAAAATCCGGTGAAGCCCCTTTTCGGACTTCTATATACGACCTCTACGGGGAAGGACCTTCTTCTCGCATCAAACTTGAGGACATTGTCGGTAATTTTGAATTCCGTAAAAGCGTTTTTAGTTTGTTACCTATGTATCATGGTTTGGATCATGAAAAACCGTACAATCATCTTCGTAGGCTACAACAAGTAGCCACAACATTTCACCATCCGGCCGTCTCTAAGGAACAACTCTTGCCGGGTTTGTTTCCATTCACTTTAGCGGATAAAGCGTCAATTTGGCTAGCGGGACAACAGCCACAATCCATAGACACATGGAATAAACTTGTTCAAGCTTTCATGCTTCAATTTTACACTCAGAAGAAAACAACTGAAATGCTTCAGAAAATTCAATTCTTTCGTCAAAATCCTCATGAATCCTTTACGGAAGCATGGGTCGCTTCTTGATCTTCTTTTAGAATGTCCTCATCACCAACTAGACAAAGTTGTCCTTGTTCGTTCATTCTTTAATGGACTTTTTCGATCATCAAAAGAAACTCTTGATATAATGAACGGCGGTTGCTTCATGGACAAAGGAGCTACTGAAGCATATACTTTTCTTGACAAACAAGCGAAAAAAGGTACACATTGGGGTAACACTGATTCTTCTAGGTCATCTAAGGATAATGTTACAAAAGCTACGTCTATTTTTTAGGTAAAACCCGATCCCGAGTTGAAAAAACTGATAGAAACCCTCACTAAAAAAGTAGATGCTCTTGTAGTTCAAGTAAACGATCAACTTCCACAACAGGCCATGAACGTTAACACTTCCCCATGTGTTCTATGTCTTAGTCGGACCATCTTGATGCTTATTGTCCCTTGTTACATGCTACCCTAACCAAACACGGAGGAGGCATGTGCATTCAACATTCCTAATGCACCATGGAGACAACATCCTAATTTCGCTTGGCCGAATAACCAACAAATGGCTCCTCCGGGTTTAGCAAAATCCACTGTTCGACCAATCAACAATTTTATTCCATACCGCCAAGGAAATAATCAGCAATACCAACAAAGTCAAAATCAATTTCAAAGTAATTCAAATGCTAACTATCAAAAAAACAACCGCAGCCTTGTTCGGCTAATCCAAATTCTGGCTATAATCAACAACTTCTCAAAGAATAATCGTGAACTAGTAAGCTGTTGCACAACCTATGCCTCCACTCTGCGATGGGACAAGTGAGATGTTCTTCGCTTACATGAACCAACAATCACAAATCCTAGCGTCTATCCAACAATCAATTCAACAATTAGCCAAGACAAGAGCGAGGAAAGGCGTGTTTTCTCGCCAAGCGGTTCGAACCCTAAGCCCGACAAAACACGCCTTTGAACTCACTAATATACCGGTACAAGTACTCCAACCCAAGGTGAGGTGAATGCAATCACTACTCTTCGATCTGGGAAAACCGTTGATAATCAAATCCGGTATGCGGATGATAAAACAAAGCGATACCGGAGGTTCAAAGGAATCTGTTTGGATAATGAACCTCAAATGGACACACCAAGTTCAGCGTCACAATCTAAAAATTGGGAAGCGAGCAGGTGGACCCTTATGCCAAATTCAGCCTAAGGCACCATTTCCTGCCCGTTTGGCAAAGAATAAACCGGATGAAAACTTTGATGAAATTAGGAAACTTTTAAAAATTTGACAATAAACTTACCTTTTTCGATGCCCTAAAGCAATTACCAAAACATGCAAAATTTTTGAAAAACATGTGCACCACAAAAGAAGAACAAATGTGCCTCAGCGGGCTTTCCTTCTTGAGCGGTTTCCTTCCATCATTGAATACAATGGTATAGTAAAATACAAGGACCCGGTAGACCAAGCGGTTCCATGCACATTAGGTGATAAGTATCGGCTCGACATTACTAGACCTAGGAGCTAGTGTGAACTTACTTCCTTATTACTTATTCAAACAACTAGGTCTACATGAGGCTTAAACCTACCACGATGACTTTACAATTAGCCGATCGATCCATTAAGCATCAGAAGGCATTGTGGAAAATGTCCTTGTAAAAGTCCAAGATTTTTTTTTATCCTGTAGATTTTGTCATTTTGGATCTGAAGTTGCTGTGACTCCATTCCTATCATATTAGGCGTCCATTCCTCATGGCTGCTAATGCGTTCATAAAGCTGTAGGGATGGGTCCATGACCATGTCGCCGGAAATCTTTAAATCGAGGTTAATGTGTTCAAGTTGATGAAACAAATTCGAGAGAATGATATTGATGGTGAGATTAACATGATTGACACCCTCGTATGCAAGAATATTTAACAAACTCTTTTCACGAAGATGAAGTACACCAATTCCATTCTTTTTGGCGGTTTGAATTTGATGTTGATGATTATTCAAAGGAGGTACATGAGTTTTAGAATCAATACCACCAATTGACTCTACTACCATCCTATCAAGCGACTTGGGCGAACATAAATCTGTTTTCTCTGTGGAAGGCGACTTTCCTCAAGAATCTTTAATACCCACTCCTCCCTTTACGACTTAAAGCCTATTCCCCGGACTTAAAATACGTACAATTAGATCCGGATGGTAGTCACCCAATTATCATATCATCACAATTGACTGGCGTCGGGAATCACGGTTAATTAAGGTCATTCAAGAATACCGTTACGCTATTGGATGGTCTCGATGACATTAAAGGCATTGACCCTCTTGTGTGCACTCATCGCATACATCTTGAAGACAATGCCAAGACATCACGTGAAACATAGCGTCGTCTAAATCCAACCATGAAGGATGTGGTGCGGGAAGAAATTTTAAGGTTACTTGATGCGGTATTATTTACCCCATCTCGGATAGTGTTTGGGTAAGTCCGGTCCATGTTGTTCCCAAGAAGTCCGGAATTACGGTTGTGCGAAATGATAAAGATGAATGCATATCCTTTCGCATTCGGTGAAGTGGCGAATATGCATTGACTATCGAAAACTTAATGCGAGTCACTCGTAAGGATCATTTTCCACTCCCATTCATTGATCGGATGCTTGAGCGGTTAGCGGGTCATGCATTTTCTTTATTTTCTTGATGGCTTTTCGGGATATTTTCAAATCGTCATAGATCCTGTGACCAAGAAAAACAACGTTCACCGCCCTTTTGGTACTTTTGCATATAAGCGAATGTCATTTGGCCTTTGCAATGCACCGGTACATTCAATATTTGTATGCTTCATATCTTGATGATATGGTTGAGCGTTTTATGGAAGTCTTCATGGGCGATTTCTCATTATATGGTAATTCTTTTGATAGCTGTTTATCAAATCTTGAAAAGGTTTTAGTGCGTTGTGAAAGAAAAATCTCGTTCTTAATTGGGAAAAATGTCATTTTATGGTTACAAAAGGAATAGTACTAGGTCACATTGTTTGAAGGGCCGGAATCGAAGTCGATAAAGCAAAGATTGAAAAAATTGCTTCCTTGCCTATACCAACTTCAGTTCGGGAAATACGTGTATTTTTAGGACACGCAGGGTTCTATAGGAGATTTATTCAAGATTTCTCAAAGGTTGCCCGACCTTTAACAAATCTCTTACTTAAAGATGCCGTATTTGACTTCACTTTCGATTGCAAACAAGCTTTTGAGACCTTAAAGTATGCCCTGACTACAGCTCCGATAATTCAACCACCTGATTGGTCTAAACCTTTTGAATTAATGTGACGCGCGGTGACTACGCTATTGAGTGTCTTTAGGGCAACGCCAGGAAGAACAAGCAAATTGTCATTTACTATGCTAGTAAAACTCTTAATGGCGGCTCAAGCGTAACTATACCACCACGAAAAAGAATTTCTAGCGGTTGTATATGCCTGGATAAGTTTAGTCCTTACCTAGTTGGTTCTTCTACAATAGTCTACACCCGACCATGCGGTACTGCGTTATCTATTAGCAAATAAAGATGCCAAAGCAGAGGTTGATCCGATGGATCCTCCTTTTGCAAGAGTTTACTCTAGAAATTAGAGATAAAAAGGTTGAGAGCGTGGTAGCGGACCATTTATCCGACTTCGTTAATGATGTCAATAATGAGTCGAACCAATCTGCGATTCATTTCGGATGAACATTTGTATTCCATTTTTTCATCTCCTTGGTATCTTCGATATAGTAAACTACCTAGTTACCGAGGAGGTCCCTTCATCTTGGACTCGAGCGGACCGAAAAGAAGTTCTTATCCTTTGTGAAATTTTTTTTTGGGATGATCCCTACCTCTTTAAGTATTGTTCGACCAACCGATCGCCCGTTGCATTCATTTGGGAACATAATGGCGTGTTATCCTTTTGCCATGAACAATCTTGTGGTGGTCATTTTCAGTGGTAAGAAAACTGCAGCCAAGGTCCTACAATGTGGATTTTATTGGCCATTTGTTTAAAGATGCACACGAGCATTGCAAAGCATGCAACCATTTGTCGGCAGACTAGGACGCATTACTCAGCGCAATATGATGCCCTTAAATCCAATTTTAATTGTAGAAATTTTTTGATGTATGGGGGATCGACTTTATGGGTCCTTTTCCAAATAGTCATGGCTTCCTATACATACTAGTAGCTGTTGACTATGTGTCAAAATGGATTGAAGCGTTGGCATGTCGTGTGAATGATCATATAAAGCGGTCGTATTTTTAAGTAAAGGAACATATTTTTCTCTCGATTTGGCGTTCCCAAAGCTATAATTAGTGATGGGGAAAACATTTACGTAATAAAATTTTTGAATCATTAGTAAAGAAATATGGAGTTACTCACAAAGTGGCAACTCCGTATCATCCTCGAACCGATGGCCAAGTAGAAGTCTCTAATAGAGATTAAATCAATTTTAGAAAAGACGGTTAATCCATCTAGAAAATTTGGTCTCTTCGATTATCGATGCCTTGTGGGCATATAGAAGCGACTTTTAAGACACCTATAGGTATGTCCCCTTACCGCCTCGTTTTTGGTAAACCTTGTCATCTTCCAGTTGAACTCGAGCATCGTGCTCTATGGGCTATCAAAAGCCTAAATTATAATACCGATGCGGCAGGCGAGAAGCGAAAATTACAGTTAAATGAGCTTGAAGAGATTCGGAGTGATGCCTATGATCTCTCAAAATCCTATAAAGCCAACATGAAAAGAGTGCATGATAAGCACATATTAAGAAAAGAATTCAAAATTGGTCAAAAAGTTTTTTGTTGTACAACTTCGAGATTACACATTTTTCCAGGAAAACTAAAAACTCGATGGTCTGGTCCTTTCACTGTCTCTGCTGTCAAACCTTATGGGGCTATCTCTTTGAAAAATGAAAACGATGACAGCGAATTTCAAGTAAATGGTCAACGCCTTAAACATTATCATGAGTTGCGTTCTCCAGATGTCGAAAAGACTCTTCTCAAAGATCCAGTCTATAAAGACTAAAGATTCGCTGGTGTATTTTTTCCAGGTGTTTAAAACAAGGAAAGTACACCATTAGGGTAGCCGGGCCCTCTTCTATTTTCTTCTCTAAAAACTCCTAGAGTGTGTGGTTGCAAGCGCCGGAACCTTAGTCCACAAAACTCTATTTTGAACTGAGTATAAATGTCTTCTGTTCATCGAGCAAACGTGCCTTCTGGTAAACAATGGGTACCAAAAATTTCCCAGCCTTCCTTCTCTTCCCTTTTCTATTCTCTTCCTCGCGAACTCCAGCTCATCATTTGGTGTAAATCTCACCCATCTCAAATAGGTAATGGTCGCAAATACTTTTTGCTCAGCGGCGGCGGGATGGGGATGGGGTGGTGTATGAATTGTCAAACACCTTTCGTGTCAGTCTTGATTTACTATCCGATATGAGCGGTATAAGGTATATTATTATGCGACACCAGCTCAGCGGGATAAACTTCGTCGTCGTCCCGTTACTCCCACAGGGTGGGATTCGTCTTAAGGATCTGACGTTAAAAGACTCACATTCGTCTTGAGGATCTGACGTTAAAAGACTCCATATGTATATACTCGTGTATTTTATTTTCACCCTTGCATTGTGTACAAAGAGAGTCGTGATGAACAACACCGGATAGTCCCACGTTCACACAGGCAATGGATTTCACCAGGCCAACCCCGAATAGTTTTCTATTTGATGACAGTTCGGGGCGGTTTGAGGCTATACCATATGTACTAAGGGTAATATTATTATTAGACCATTGCACATTGGTCAGGGATGGTACCGAATCCGAACCCTAGGCCCCCAAAACATAAAGGTTAAGGTTAAGCCGGGATTTGGATTGGGTTAAGCCCGAGCCGACATGACATGGTTGTTATTTTTTCTTGTAATGATTTTCTTCTTGTAGTCCGGTGTTGTTGTCACGTTCTTTTGTATAATGACACATACATCTTCCCTTGTACATTGCCACGTTCATCTCCACTTGTACATTTGTATATAAAAAATAAATAAATAATAAATAAATAAATAAATAAAAAAAAATAAAAAAAAAAAAAAAAAAAAAAAGGTTGAAGGTGCCTTCTTCATATTCCAGTGGATGGCATTTTTAATGCCGATCATTTTAGCATTCGATTCGTTTAATTTGGAATTGAAATTAATCGAAATTCCGTGTTTGAAATTTTAGGACATAAGCGAAATTTCCGGAATTCTTTTGGGCTTGGACCAAAAATTAGAACCGACCCAAATCACGTAATGCGGTCACAAAACCCAAATGTTATCTCCATCGTAATTATTAAAAAAAGCGGTCGGATATCCACAAATGGTCGGATATCCACAAGCGGTCGGATATCCAAAGCGGTTGATTTTTGCCTATAAATTCCGACACTCCTCATCACCCCTTCACTCACCTCATTTCTCTCACTATCCAAAGCTTAATCTTCATATATTATCTTTTCATTCAAAACAATGGATCCGATCGGCGATTGGAAAAGGAGCAACGTGAATGGGGAACATCCGCGATATTAGTGATAACAGTATTTGTCATTATTCTACTGTCGATCATGCATAACTTCATCCGGAATATCTAGATCTATGTAACCTCCATATCTCTTTCCCTTTGTCGCTTTGTATATTACTATGGTGTGTTAAATAATTCTCAACCATTTGTACGGGTTACGTACTAAATGGAGGAGCATCCTTTTTAATAAATTGGGTATATTAGTTGTATTTTTACCTTATCATAAACATAAAATAGTTATCAAAACCATAACAAATAAGAAAAATCAATAACGCAATAAAATAAATCAAACTCAACTTATTGTTTTCAGAGAAGATTGCAAGACGCTACACTGCATGCGCTTAACACTTGTCACGCACGCAGCTCAATTATTCTATCTATCTTCTATTATTGAGGTATGATCATAAATTTTGAAATTACGTGTAGGTCTAACTGCCCTGTGAAACTTTCCTCCGAATTCTCTATCATTTTAAGACCTCATTAATTGTTTTGGACACGACATGAAAAAGACATACTATGGATACCCATAGTTGTTGTACATAATTAGGGATACCAACATCACATGTTTCACTTGTAAGTTGAGATCTAGATGCACTTGACATCCTGATTCGTACTAGATCCTATATTTGCTATAAATCTCTTCATTTCAGCCATTCTCATTACCACGGTTTCTACACTATCCTTCCATCAATTATCCTTCCAAATGGATCAACCAAGAAAGATAGTACCGAGAAGAACTATTTGAAATTTTTGATGATGGCGATTTTCTCCTTTTTATGACACGAAATTGTATGCGTCGAGGATGGATGCCTTCTTCTATATCATGCGAATGACCTATTCAGAGATTTGGTCTTGATGTTCTACCAATTTAGCGGACCTGAAAATGGAAAATTCTGTTTCCATGCCTATGGACAACGCTTTGAATTAACTAAGGAAGTTATCTCCGACATACTTCAAATTCCAATGAATGACTCGGGGTTCGATCTTTCAGAGTCCCCATTTAATTCCGTCAAAAAATTACTACGGGCCACCGTATCTCATGACGAAGTCGGAAATAAAAATCACGTTGTTCTTCAACGCTCTTTGAAACAAAATCAACGAGCTGTGCTCCATTGGTTGGGACACAATGTGGTGGGTACGTCACACCAATCTGAAGTCACCAAGCCTCAATTACACCTACTTTGGATTATGCAGAATCAAAGAGATGATTTTTGTATAATCCAACACCTCTGGAACGCAATCACCAGAAGAACAAAAAGGTTAGCACCTCTCGCCTACTTTAGTCACGAAAATTATGATGCGTTGGGGTTATCCGGCCAGTTTCTCGAAATACCTCTTCAAAGAGCATTTGTTACAATACTTCACAAAGCTGTGCGGTGGTTCTTGGGCCCGGATACTCTGCCGGATGAAATGGATGGCCAAAAACTCAAACTCTGCACATTTCTTTGATGAAAGTGCCATGCGAGAACATTTTTAATCCCATGGAAGGTATTCAAATTCTTCATCAAGGAATGAGGGAACTCCCGCACGTCGGAAATCATCATCAAAAGTCTTATGGATTTCCAAGAAGCGTCAAGCGATGCATGATCTTTGATCAAGAGGCACTATTGGAAACTCACTCTCGGTCGTTAGAAAATCACACTCTTCTAATAGAGAATCAAACTACGATCTCTCTCGCAAACCGGGGAACCCTTCAAATCCGGCTTAGCCAACAAATTAATGAACTGAACAGCGTTGTCCAAAATCTGCATTCCCATCACCATCCTTATCATCATTCTGAACCATAAAAAAATAATAATAATAATGGTAAAAAAAAAAAAAAAAAAAAAAGGTTGCGTTATGTTTTTACAAAACTCAACTTTCCCCAAAATAAATAAAATAAAATTATTATTATTAAGTATTTAAACTGTTATCTTTGTATCTTCTTTTGTAAGAACTGCCTACTAGGATTGTCATATTTCAAGTTGTGATAATAACAATTTTAACGTGTTCTTTTAAACTTGATTACAGAAGGTTTTATCTTCTTGCATACTCATTCCTCCATCCAATCAAAATTTTCTTGGACATATTTCTTCTCATATCTTTCCCCATCACTCCACTCCATCAAACATGGCATCTTCATCGAGCGTAGCATCTTCATCAAACGGGACACCTCGAAACTCATCCCCCGAGCAATCATTTCAGGCCATGATGGATTCCAATACTTATAGACTTCATTTCGTGATTGCATTACTAACATCGGGTGGTCTTCCCTTGTTATTCATACGACCAAACTTATTCTCCAAGTTTGGCGACCTACTTTTATGCTAATATGGAAGATACACCAAAGATTCAACGCCGCTCATGGTTTTTCTTAGAGGCGAATTCACAATCAAAGTTGGTGGCACAAACCATGTCTTTTTCAGAGGCAACACTTGCCCGACTTTAGATCTTCCATATCACGAGCGGCAACAACATGGCCATACATTTATCACAACTCTACTCGTTCCTTTTCATGGCCGCTTCGCAAGCGAAGATCACGGTGACGGTCTTGAAATTAAAGATGAAGGAACTAAACTTGGCAGATGGCGGACATCACCATTCCCTTTAGCCAAAGATGACCATGAATATGGGAAATGCGATGTTGTTTGTCCTTCTTAACATCATGGGAGATTGGCATTTTTCTACCGCCAATGATCTTTGCATGTGTAGTCTTCAATGCGCTTGCTTTCGAGGTCATACATTCTTTGATATCTTAAAGCGTGTTATCTCCAATTTGAAACGAGCTCGTACTTTTCGGGATCGGTATATACTTTTACCCAGAATCGCTTACGAATTATGAAGACACATTTCCCATAGTTTTCAGCTACTTTTCATGACTGGGTCAAAGTAGATTCTATGTGCCTTGACAAACAAGATAATTCGTTCATTAAGGTTTAGGCAATGGAAACGTCCCCGCGACGATACTTGAGACATGTTAGTTGTTATCAAGCGATGATAAAATGATGAAACATTTGAGCGAAATCGGTGAACAAGAATGGGCCACCATTTGGGAATACGTTATCTTTTGGCACGATACTAAGGAAATGCATTTCATCGAAGAAGAGGCCGGACCTTCACCACATCCGGATGGTAAACTTGAGTAGGGAATTGTACATATATCTAGCGTATATAATTGTATATAGTGTGCTTTTGTTTTTTTTTTTTTTTTTTTTTTTTTTGTATAATATATTATGTTACCACAACTTTCTGTTCCAGCAATCCAGCTCTAATTTTGTTTACGGTTATCAGGTAATTCCTTTCTTTATCTATTTCTATTTCGAAGACTAATCATCACTCTGTTTGGGAGTTATATATATATTAAAAAAAAAATGCAACTTGTAATCTGTATATAGTTTCTATTTTCTTGTTAGTAAATGTAATTAGTGACAATGTCTTGTTTCTTTTTCAATGATGAAAATTATCTAGAAGTCTCACATTAGCATTCAAATTATGATTCGTTTTTAAGAAACTTAAGCTAATACGTACGCAATAGTTTTTATATCTTTTTATGAGTATTCATGCACTGAGTATCATTGATTGTACATGACAATAAGTTTCTGGAAACCACGGTTAGTCTACTTAAACTATCAATCCTGTGAGAATCTAACCAAAAGCCTCGATATGAGTGATTTGTGAGTAATGGACCCAGAGGAGTAGTTTTTCCAAATAGAGAAAATCACGCATCGACTTACTTGATCACCATCCGAACCTAGGCGAGAATTTAGGCATTCTTTGGATCGACATAGCTATAAATTATTACCTGTTACAAATTTTACCGCTAGTCACTCCACTGAACCTTTCATCAAACCTTTCACTTTCACCAAAAATTTCTTACCCATATATTAACCCCAAATAAAAGAACCTACATAAGTGATGAGTATGAGAAATAGGACGAAATGTAGAAAAATAAAAGAAGACTTGTTCCAAATAAAAGTTAGTTACCTGCTTCAAAAATAAAAATAAATAAATAAACAGGATCATGTTTCTTAAGCCTTAAAAAAAAAAAAAAAAAAAATGAAATAAGGCTTAAGAGCAAGGTAGGAAAACTTCGGTGGGGGCGAGGAAAAGAAAACAAGGATTTCTCAAGTGTAAATATCTTGAAGACCTTATTCTCTTATACTTATCATTTTTTATCTTCCACTTCCATTTCTTTCTACACTATCACCTAAGCCCCATAATACCTAATAAAGACCTCTAGCTCAATTAGAAGTAGGATGGTGTGATAATAAGTAGTAGATGTGATTGATCGACCTCGGCTCCTCTGATTGTCATCGAGTATGTGAGGAAAAGTGTGCCCACCGCATTAACCGGAGTTAACAAAACCCGAGTGGGAAAATTATGAGCTTAATTTGTGTTTTACACATACATGTGAGAACCCATTTAGGTACACTCTCCAAAGAATCCGAAACTTGACCGCTTGTGCAATTCAATGTAAATTCACTGAATGCATACTCATATGTAGATGTTTTAATTATTGTATGCATATTAACTTGAGTTTCGAAAGAATTAATCCTCGTTCCCCGCTAAGGAGATGTATAGATATCTGAGATTAATTTAGGAAACAAGCTTTTGTTACTAAGTCATTTTAGTATAAATGAAGTTTGTGAGTATCTTCTCTGGAAAACTCTCACGAGGCTATAACTCGTCCACTAGGGAATTCCTAGTGGTTTAAGGCCTTGTTGCATATGGTCAATGCAACCGCACTCTGCGAAACGAGACTTAGCTTAGAATGCACAGTTTTGGCCACTTATCTGTTTTAATGTCTCTTCTTTGCTTGAGGACAAGCAAAATGCTGTTTGGGAGTGGTGTGATAAGCACCCAAAACTGTATTATAAAAACCTGTAGAGACATAACATTTCGGTCAATTTTGTGCTTAATAATCATGAAATAATCGCATCTTCGTGCTTTTTGCAGGTTGGAGCAACTAATGTAAAAATTATGATAAAGCCAGCATTTAAGCACGGAATAGGGAGTATACACATGCCTTCCGATCAAGCCCATGTGAAGCCCAACAAATTCGGACTAAAGCCCAAAGACTCAAATAGTATAGAATCCAATCAAAAACGGGATTACATGCACAGAAGCATCAAACTTCCGAAGCTCATATCTCTTGAACCAGGACTCCGAATGCGACGAGTGAGCTGCTCCGACGATCAGTGCGATGAACTCTACAAATAGGCGGGAAGTTGTAAAAATGCCAAAAGACCGGACTGCCACTGGACACTGTACGTGGACCTACTAGGCGGGCCCATAAGATTTGATGAGTCATCATGCAAGTCAAGACAAAGGTGCAAATAATTGGTGCAATTTTGACACCTTGCATGAAGTTAATGAGTTAGTTGGATTTAGGTGATGATTATCTAAAAAAATGAAAGGTGTCAAATGGGAGTTAGTTGTGGATAAGTGAAAAATAAATGAGAGGAGAGTGTTTCACGTGGGAGAGGAGAAAAAGGCTCTCTTATGTAAAGGGGGGCTGATTTTGGGAGTTGGGAGCTTTTACTTCCTTGACTTTTACTTTTCATTTACATCCATGTCTTTAATTTTGTTTTTTTAGTTCTTAGTTTTTAGAGAAAAGCTTGTAACTTGTTAATGGGGGAACTCTCTCTAGTTTTTAATAAACTCTTCTTCATTTAGGTAAACAGGTTGTAGTTTTCTTGTTTCATTCTCTTTCTTTTTCATTTCACATATCTTCTTGTAGTTTAATTCAATCCTAGGATCATGAGCTAAAACTCTCCCAAGGGGAGGGTTAATGATGCTCATGTGAGGATCATGCTACAAATTTAGGATTCCAAAATCACTACTTAAAAGACTTAGGTTCTATTTTTCATCCTGTCCCAAAATGACAGAGATTGACAATTATCTGATCAATTGTTGTAAAGTAGAACTAGGAGTTGGAATGATATTTCAGAGATGAAATATCATTTCAATTCTACATGCTAGCATGATATGTTTAGAGATAGGTATATTATGTTAGGGATTTGAGATGGTAGTGACCTGTTTCTAAAAGACTTGTAGCTAGGCCTTGCATGAGTAGGATTAATCCTTCCCTATCTCTCTCTCTCTTTCATTTAACTATAAACAAACTTACAAATTTTAGATAACTTGTGTAAAAAAAATCTATCTATAAAATCCTTCTCACTTAGTTCTCCAAAGTGTAGATTCCAGTTGTGATCATTTAAATTCTTGTCTTAGAAGTTGGAACGAAATCCCTACTCGAACTAGACTGACATTCTCAAAGAAAAAAAACAGTGAGTAAGGAATTATTGAGTTTTAGCACGTAGTAAGTCAACTTCTAAAAACACTGAAAAGTGCAAAGATCACTAATCTATCTAAGAACATCTTATTTTGTTATTTAAAATGTATGACAATAGGGATATCTCTTTTGTAATTAAGTGCCTCCTTGATCCCCCAATTATCTTGCGTAGCCACAGTGCATTGCAAAAATATTTATCTAGTGGATAATTGTTCTTTCATAATGCAAGTGATTTGGATGCAAAGATATGTTTGTTTCAGACTCGCTTAAGGAGGTTGTATTTCCATGTAAAGCCACTTGGTGTCACTCAGATAGAAATTTGGCATCAATATATTGACTTTGTTGAGATGCAAGAAGATTTTGACTAGGTAAATTTTATTTTTCTATTCTGGTGGTTAAAGGTGTCTTTATTTCCTCCATCTTATTTGCCTACCATTCACAAGACTTTAAGAGAGAAATACAATGAGAGAGTCTTGCCCTCGATAATCTATGAAACATTGAAAGTTGTGGTAGCACAATATGTATATGATATTACTCTTTTGTTCTTTTGCATCTGCATCTATATATATATGTGATATTTAGTATTTCTTATGACTTCTTTAGTGACTACTGTGCATGTACTCCATCTCAATGGCTTTTGTATACGTTGTTTTTCGGCTCCCTTAATTAATCTTGATTTACATTTTTCTACAAGCTTTTAACATAGACTGCCTTCACCTGTATGAAAAAAACTAACAGTTACCGTACCTAACCCAAAATTGGAATTATCTGTACCCACACGATCATGGAACAGAGCAATGATAAGTGAAAAACTTGCTTATAAATTCCCAAACTTTGCATATATAAGATATTAACCTTTGAGTGTCTCAAGTGGGTATTCTTTTGAATTTGGCATTAATCTTATGATAGGGGTACAAATAGCAGAGCATCGGCAACCTTATGTAAAAGACATTATGGATGACTTCTAGATGTAATTTACAACAGGTTCACGTCAAAATGCTATGCAAGTAGAGTGTAAAGGAGAAGAATTAGTAGCAGTGTTAGCATACAAATTACAGATAGCCAATACAGTGGTAATAACTAATAAGTGACAACCAACAGCTCATGAAGGCTTTTGCCTTATTGGACAACATGCTGATATGGAGATTAGAAGACCACTGTAATAAGATTCAAAAAGGTTTTAAAGAGTATTGTTCAAGTGATTTTACAGCCGGTTTTAAGTTTTTTTTTGAATTCCAGATAAATATAATTATAACGCTCATAGCCCGCCCCCTTGCTGGGTATATAACTTACTACCATCTATGTTTAATTTAAGTTTTAAGGTATAAATGCAAAGTTCGGTATTTCATAGACAGTGAAGTCTACATGAGCTTAGCAAGGTTGCCCATCCAATTGCATCAGGTTGAAAAGGCATTCGTCTTGGTGGGCCTCGGAAGTCATCATTGATCCAATGCTCGAGTATCCAGATAACCACTCCAATCACGATAAAAAAATGTTTCAGTTATGCACCACATTTCCACTGTAAATGGCTTGAGGAATACCCAAGCACTCCACTTGCTCTGATGGAGATGGTATTTTTTCGATTGAGTATGCTCTTTTCCAGCCACTTTCTTCAATCAAACAGATCGTCGATCCGAACACTGTCTTTCGTTACTCCAACATGTTTGATGTGATGGTTGATGTCGCTTATTACTCCATGGTAGCACTCAATTTTTCTGGGATTCCTGTTGTTGTGACAGAATCAAGATGACCTTGGTTTGGTGGAACCAATGAGCCTGTTTCCACTATAGAGAATGGAGAAGCCTACAACAATAATTCAGGCCCCCCTAGCCAGCCATCAGTACCTGTCAGCACTTACATTTATGAGCTGTTCAATGAAGACAGTTGGCCAGGTCCCGTATCTAAGAATAACTGGGGCATGTTGTATACGAATGGAACTGCAGTGTACCCTTTTCGTTTGAATTATTCAGATATAATTTCTGGGAACTCATCAAAGGGTGTGTGCTATTTGTGCCCCCAAAAACAAAAGAAATGATAAAGACAAACAAATGGACGCGACAACTAGTGAAGATTCTGACATAATCAACATTAGTGATGATGAATAGAATAGAGTTACATAGAATTATCAGTTATTTTAAGAGTTATCATTGTGCCAAGTTTTATTAGGAATGTCCATGCATTTTAATTTGTTTAGAAGTTTTAGAACCTTCGATTAGTAGCTATATGACTACTTATTGCCTTGATTTTGAATGATAACTACAGTTTATTTTACTACCTTTGTCACATTAAAAGAAAAAGTGCATTATTACCTTTCTAAGGAAGTATATTAGCAAGTATTACCTCCACTATCCAATTAACCATTTTAATCCGTTGTTGAAGCACAAGTTAACCAAACTCCATAGTAGAGAAATACTGCACCACGTAATCTTTCAACATTAATCCCACAACTAAGGTCCATCACATTCATTCAAGAAGCTACCAACATTAAATTTCTTCATGCAGTAAAGTGAAGGTATCTCCAAAATGCAGCCCAAGCCAATGTAAAGTGAAGGTATCTCCAAAAAAAAACACAGAGACAATTTAAACTCTAATATAATTCATTTAGCAAACCCATCCTCTTGGATGAAACAATCCTGACTATGGGCCGGGCGAAATGCTAGTTCTTTGACAAGTGATGATGTGATCAGCTGAATCAAGGCAGGAAATTTCGATGTCGGGGTATATATCGTGTACCCAAAAACCGATATATATCGGAAATATCAGAGATTTTTTTTGGTGAACAGTCAAAATATCGTTATATATTGATATATAATGGAAATATTGGTCAAATCATCAAAAAATCGGTCAAACGATCAAAAAGTCAAACAATATATATCAAATATATTGGAAAAGGCGATATATATCGGCAAAATAAAACTTCAATATTTAGTGGAGATATATCAAATTTTTCCATGTCGTGTGATGTGTACCTCAAAAACTGAAATATATGGGTGATATTTTTGCTATTTCAGCAATATTTCCTGCCTTAAGCTGAATGCCATGGTCATTGAACTGTTTCCAATAACATAAAAAACATTCTACTCATTTGACTCGGTTGAATAGGGGTGGAATTTTGGCTAATCAAGCCAAGCTTTAGTGTGCTCAGGCTCGAGCTCGGTGATGAGCTTTAAAATGGGCTTGAGCTCAGCTCGACTGATATACGGAAAGCTCGCGGCTCAGGCTCCATAAGCTTGTTTAACCAAACAAGCTCAAGCCGAGCTCAGCTCGACATGCTTGTTTGCCAAAATTCCAATTCCTAATTGTCTTCATTGGCGACAAAAAGAATAATTATTGTTTAATTCATTCCTATATAACAATTTTCTTTAATTTAGATATGATAGAAAGCTAAGAAAGAAGTATAACACAAGATAAATCCACGAATAAATAAAATTAGGAAATTACAAAGCACTATCTTGTTTAATAGTTGTTTCAATTATACAGAGTACAGAACAAATGTAGCCAGATTGGTCCTTTTGTTGGGTTATGGAACTGTCGAGCTTCGCTCTGGTGTCTGGCCAACATGGTTGATGAACGACCGTACCGTGTCATAGTTGAAGTTCCCTCATGATATGAAGATCAGAGGTCGTTTGGAGGGAAAGCTAATGGAATTGATGCTTGAACGATCTGTCGAAGTCATTTGGAAAGAAACCCGAGCAACTTGTCGAAGTCGTTAGGAAAAGCTTTGTGTGATCTACACACATCGTTTGGGACCAAAACTACTGGAATTCCCATCCCATGTTCCCACGACTTGTGGGTATCGGCCAAAACCACCCCCATTTGATCGAGATATTTTGAAATTTCGATAGTTTGTTGAAATTTCACTCCAAAGCCTATTTTCTTATGAAATTTTCTCCCCACATATAAAAAGAAACTTATGGTTAGGTTTGAGATGAATTTGAGAGATTCATTTTCAAGGGAATTGTGGAAGCTCTATTGAGCTAGGGTTTGAGTGAGGTTGTTTGTTCTTGATTCTAGTTAACTCTTGTAAACTCTCTAATCTTTACTATAAAGGAAACTCAGCTCTCGTGTAGACGTAGGTAACATTTACTGAACCACCTTAAATCTTGTGTCTCTTTGTATTTACTTTCATACTTATTGCTTGTTATAGATTGTTTGTGGATTAAGTAGTAGTATTTATTGCTCTATTGAGTTTGTTGTGATAACTACCAAAGTCTTAGATGGGTGACTTTCTTGGTGTGACCTCCAAGAGAAGTCATTTGGGATAGAGAGTAATTAGATTAAGGTGTGACTTCCTAGTGAAATCTCCCAACAAGTGGTATTAGAGCCAAATTGAATCATAGTATACAAGGTGTTTGAGGAAAAGAGTCCACCTTTAGTGTTGCACCAAAGTTGTGTTGCAAGTTAGGTGTTTGTAAAAATTCCTTGGAGAGATTCTTCATCGTTGTTTGGTTCAAGTGGAAGTCACGAAGACCGATAGAAAAAACTATAAGATAGAGAAGTTTGACGGTACAAACTTCGACTATTGAATATGCAAATTGAGGACATACTCTATCAAAAGGATTTGATGAAAGCTTTGATAAGTGAGAAGCCTGAAGAGATTCTGCAAGACATATAAGATTTGCAAGATATAAATGCATTGGCCACAATCTGATTGAGTCTCTCGAAGTCGGTAGCCTTTAATATTAAAACCGAGAAGACGACAAAGTCTCTCATGGAGGCACTTATTACCATGTATGAACAACCCTCGATCGGCCGCTAACAAAATCTATTTGATCTTTTAAACCCCTTAATAGTATTACATTTAGGTCAATTATGTTTATAATAAATAAGAGTTAGTAATATTTACGTATTTTTGTGTATTTCAGAGCTGTTTATGTGTTTAAAGACGTCATTTTGCATGGAAAATGAGTCAAGATGATTGTTAGAAGAGTTCTATGTTTAAAGCTCAAGAATCAATAAGAAAAAGTTTTTTCAAGGCCAGTCAAAGCTGGGAAGTCAAAGTCAATTCGGGTAGAAAAATGACAAAAAGCCATCAGAATGTCAAAAGAGCGCATCTTTAGACTCGGGCCTCGGAATTGGGCCTACTTTATGTCAAAATAACGGCCTCAGAACAAGTTTTCTAATGGTCCTAGTCTTGCCCCAATCAGAGCTGTAAAAGTAGACGAAATTAGGCCTACTTTATATCAAAACGACCGGCTCAGAACGAGCTTTCTAATGGTCCTAGTCTTGCCCCAATCAGAGTTGTAAAAGTGGATGAAAAAGGTACTGAATGAATTTTTAATAGCATTGGCCCTTTTAGACTAAACCTAATGGACTTTGGGCTCACATTAGAGGCCAAAAGTCTAACCTCCAGACCTATACACGAAAATGTAAACATAATCCTCTCCTATATAAAGAAGATTAAGGCTAAACTTAATACCCCTCTCTCCCTCATTAGTTTAGTTTTAATTATGTAACCTTCAATCTCTATTAAACACCATAGTTTCATTAATAAAGTTATTTCTCTTCCTATTATGTCTTCTTCTTTAGATATAATTTATGATAGTTCAATGAATCAAAGCTAAACTCCCATTTGAGGGAGGTTAATGAAGTTTTAAGAGGACTTGATTTGTTTAGCATAGATTTGTTTATTAGGGTTTAAAGTTTGGATTTTTCCTGACTTAGAGATAAGAAGAGAAAAATCTAAACTTGAGGATTGTGAGTTTTGACATGAGAATGGAAAACAAACTTTCCTCTCATGCTAATTTGATTGTGACTAAAGATGGTCTAATTGAATTAGGGATCATAAAAGTCTAAGACTTATATTTAAACTTTTAGTGAGAATATAAAGATTATAATTTCTCAACAATCAATTCTAACACTTCTAGGAATTGAAAAGTATATTTAATTCTCTCTCTAACATTCTCTATCTTTGATTCACATATTTATATTGTTTAAGTTAATTTAGTATAAATTCGTAGTAGCATCATAATAGTTAATTTCTTATTCAAATCATTACGCGTGTTCCTTCCTTAGATTAAATTGGTTGAATTCACATGTTCTTGATTTATTAAGAGTGGAACGAATGTTATTACAAGATGATATATTGAGAGTAAGTATTTAGAATTGATAACATAAGAACGGTATATTACGTGTTAGTGTTATTTAGCATTAATATTAGTGTTTAACTGTTTTTATGTTATATCAAAATTCTAATTGGCTCATCTAGTGGGGTGGGGAGTAATACTCGTTAACCCTACTAAAAATAACATAACAGCTTACCTGTGATACAAACTGTACTTATTATGATGTAAGTTCTCGTTTCTCCTTGGTGTATGGCAATTGGAACTATTTTGTTCCAAGCATACTTTGGTCCTATACAAAATGTTCTTATGTCTACTTGTTATTTTAGCATGCATGTGATAAGTTATATCCATTCGTATTTCATAATATGTATAAATGTTCAATGGTGTGAGATTTTATATTTAATGTGGTATGAGGAAGGATAATTTTTATGAGGTGTTAGTTTTTCGATGAGGACTTAGATGAGCACAATGGATGGAGAGACTACTGTTCTTTCATTGTGAAGTGCGAAGCCCCAAATCTTTAACATTTTTTTGTGTTTCAAATCTTTTAATATTAATTGATATGTGAATAATTGGTTTGGAGATATAAACATTCTTTTTGTTGTTATTAGGTTTAACAATTCTCCAAACATAAAAAAGTATAGCGAAATGTTATCATTTATTTTTCAACAAAACAACTGCATTTTACTCTCTTACAACGTCACAACAAATATGTTTATCTTTTCTATATATATACACACCATGTCAAGTCTTTGAGACGTATGCGAACCTCTAAAACTAAGAGTCATATTGCAACCTGGCAGGTCACAAAAGTCAGTCGTATACCATGTACTAAAATATCTCAACATTCCGGAAGATTATATGAAAACGAAAATTTAATCAGATGGGGTGATAAGCACCCAAAAGTGTAGTTTAAATCTCGTAATAGTATTACATTTAGACCAATTATGTTTATAATAAATAAGAGTTAGTATTGTTTACGTGTTTTTATGTATTTCAGGTCTTGGAGTTGTTTATGTGTTTAAAGACGTCATTTTGCATGGAAAACGAGTCAAGATTATTGCTAGAAGAGTTCTATATTTAAAGCCCAAGAATCAAGAAGAAAAAATATTTTCAAACTCAAGCCCAGTCAAAACTGTAAAGTCAAAGTCAATTCGGATAGAAAAATGACAGAAAACCATAAGAGCTTTAAAAGAGCATATTTTTGGACTCGGACCTATGAATTGGGCATACTTTATGTCAAAACGACCGGGTCGGAATAAGCTTTCCAATGGATCCGGACTTGGCCCAATCAGAACTGTAAAAGTGGGTAAAAATGGCACTGAAAGTAATTTACATTAGAATTAGCCCGTTTAGACTTAACATGACGGAGTTTGAGCTCAGATTAGAGTCCCAAATAACTGAAAAATGTTTGAGAGGTCATTATTATTGGGAGGTTTGGCTGCTGTGAAAGGTCAAAATTGAAGGTAGTAACTAATAAACTTCAAATTCAGTTTGAGAAATCATACATTTGAATTCAATTATCCATATCGCTAACTGAATCTAGCAGGTTTCATGCCAGTCTGAATGTAGAAGATCTTTGGGACTGCACAATGTACAAAGTTTGGTCCAACTGATAAATGTGTAACCAATACAAACAAAGGGAAGGTCATTGGACACCCCATCTCAAGTCAGAAAACTGAAACCAAGGGGAAAATGGTTTAAGCCACATATCAATAGAAAAGGAAAATGAATTATTCTCTGATCCAAAGGTATGAATCTTACTTTAATTTATTTCTTCGTTTTCATTTAACAATTCTATCTATGTAATTAATTTGTTATACTGGTTCATATTTAAGAAAATAGCAAATGATATGAGCTTTTCAACTGTTTTTACATATAGAAATGGTTCTCTTAGTACGCTGGTTAGAAGACTTTTGTGTCTATCAAGGCTCTCTTATAACAGTGGTCTAAGGTGTTAACGGAGTTTAGAAATTGTTGTTTTGAGCAATTCGTGTTTAGACGGGTCACGGGACCACGTGTTAGCTCTGGATATGTTGTTATTGGTATTAGCTATGTTACATGGGCACACCATATTTCAAAAATAATCCGTGTCGGACACATATTGTATGTTATATATCATATACCTCAATTTCCATGTCGAATACAGGTGTAGTATCAAAATTTTGGGGAAACACGGATTATTTTTGAAATATGGCGTATCCATGTAACATATGTATGTAGCCACTCGGTTGTAATACTTTTTCTATTGTGTTGTAGGCTATCGTGGCCTATTTTTATACCGAACTAAAAACAATAAGTTAACCATTTTCTTTGATGCCTAAAGTAGGATTGTGCACTCTATACTATCTAGAACGGGTGCATTTCCTCAGTTTCATCTGTTTTTTACACCTGTCAACTTTTCCTTGCAAGGATTTACTTGACCAACAAAGCTTGTCCGCGATCTGATTTCTTCTGTCGAAGGGGATCAACTGGCTGTGCTAAAGCTTGGAACTAACTCGAATTAAGATTTGAAAATTCATTAATATCTCGGTAGGCACGAATGCACGATCCTAAAACTTGAAAATTCTTTTGTGATAAATACAGAAAATGATTTAAGAGAATTAAGCTGTGTATTAGGAATAGCCTTTCCTTCAGCAATAATTTCCAGGATTACTGACACAATAGAGGGAGGAGTGCAGTCCTTTTAGATTTCCCAAGGACCAAGAGTTGCTTTTAGAGTCCCAAGGGATTGGAAATCATTTGACGTGAAAAAATATATGTGGTGCTATTTTGTAGGTAATCCATGAGAAAGTAAAATTTGACGGACAAGAACAATTTAATATTGTGGCTTTATTAAGTTTGTCCGTCGCAAACATTTTTAGATATTTTTGAACTTATGTTTGAAGTCAAAAAGATTTGAAATAAGTGGAAACAAGATAAAAGTATATGAAGTGCAACTTAAGTAGGTGGTCCGTTGGAGACGATATCTTGGCAAATATTGCAACACAAGAATGGTTTTGAAATTTTAATATATTGGCTATGTTATCTACAAATGTGAGGATCTAGCTTGGGTGTTTTACGGTGTTGTAAATGGTTATTTGATGTGGAGTAGAATGTTTCACAGGGCGTTTGGTTTTCAACCATTGTCAAAGGTGCCACCTTAGGAACACCTTTGACAATGACTTGCAATTTTTAGTACTGAAAATTGCTTCCTCGGACCGGGGTGCCTTGGTCGTTTTGGGCGGCCTCAATTTACTAGTGGATGGTTAAGTGGAGGGTCCTTCGAAGTCGTTATTGACAACTTGTTTGATCAAGTTGAAGAACACCTTTGACAATGACTTGCAATTTTTAGTACTGAAAATTGCTTCCTCGGACCGGGGTGCCTTGGTCGTTTTGGGCGGCCTCAATTTACTAGTGGATGGTTAAGTGGAGGGTCCTTCGAAGTCGTTATTGACAACTTGTTTGATCAAGTTGAATACTTGAATGTCGAGTTGTATAAGGAGTAAGATCAGACATCTAGTATGAAGCAGCTTGTTGGAGAAATGAAGAAAACTTACTGAACGGAACAATACCAACTGCAACATTAGGAGAAAGTCTGTTAGAGAGGTATCTTGGTGTATTTTGTTGCACAAGATTATTATTAGTATTTTGGTTCTATTGTTTACAAAGTTGAGGAGATTAAGGGGGTGGGGGCGTGTCCCATTAGTATCGTAATGAATCATTTTATGTGGAGTAGAATACTAGGATGTGTCCTACAGAATATAACACTTGGTATTCACATAGAGGGAAACTTCGAAGAGTTATAGACAACCTAAGTTACACTTACATGAATAGGTCTCTCTGTAACCGACACGGATACGAAGTGTTTAACAGAGAGAACTGTGAAAAATTGAGGTATATCAAATACAATATATGTCCAATATGTGTTTGATACGGATACGTGGATATGTAGCCGACACAGATTTATTTTAAGAAATTATGGTGTGTCCTTGTAACCTAGTTGACAACTTGTTTTGATTATATCGAATATGAAGCAACATGTTGGAGAAATGAATAAATCATATGTGAGAGAAAACTTGATGATGAATTATTGTAGCTTTGATGGGGACTTTCAGGGGACAAGTGATAAGGGTAGAAGATCAATTTTAAAACTGAGAGTGGACAGGAAATTAAAAGCATTTTTAACCGATGGACTGAACTCTGACGTGGGGTCAAGCGACAACATATCAGGAGAAGCTCAAGTTAGTATAGCTACAAATTTAGACCGGATTGATGGAAGAGTCAGTTTTTTCAGCTGACACCCAATGTTGAAGACCTTCCGCTGACCACACAAGACGTCCTTGTAAAATATTATAAAAAAATATAAAAAAAATGTTTTGATGGGTAGTCAAGACGTCCTTGTCAAACACTATGAGGATTGTGTAAGAAAAGTTGCAGAAAGAATATCAGTTTTGGTTTATTTAAGTGCGCCATGTGAAAGTTTGAACCTTTGTTAGATACTTAGGATAAAGACATTATGATGCATGGGCATGGAAGGTTCTAATTATATTATTAGTAGTCTTATTGAATTAGTAGTTTCCTATTTGTATTAGATCTATGTTATTTAGTAAGGTTTCTATTTTGGTTTCCATTAGAATTAGGAACAAGAATTATTATATGAAGGCATCTAGGCCTCAATTGTGAGAAGGTTGTTATTGAATATTATTTTCTTTCTTCATATTGAAGGTTTAAACCCTAGTTTTAGGTGTTTGTCCATTAATCATAATTGATGTTCATCCATTGTTGAAGCTTCCGCCAACAAGATACATCACATTACCTACTTACAGAATCGTGGTAAAACTAATTCTTACCTATCACTGATGGTATCTTATTGACCATCCTTAATTCAAGAAAGATGATATATCCTGTTTAAATTATTTCTAAAAGAAAATCAACTGCTGTAAAAGCAACTTAATAAATTCACAAACTAATGCACGTTTAGAGAAACCACATGGTGTATGATTTTTAGTGCACTGGATAAATTTACTGGGAGATTACTTGGCTAGGGTTTTGGTTTTTCAATACGGCAACCGTTAAATCTATTAGTATTGGTGTCGCTTTGAGTAGAACTTAACTTAACAAGTTGTGAGACTTCTACTATCAGTTTTCTTTGTAACATTTAAATTTGAAATGGCATTTCTTTTATTGGTGACGGAGAAAAAGAAAACGAGGAAAAACAAAACTATGATTTTGTGAATGAAGAAAAAACAAAAAACATAGAGAGTTGTTTGTGTAGCAATGATGTGAACGTTGGGAGGAGATTTTTATGAAGGGAGAATGTAATGAATGGGGGATCAAGTAGGACTTTTAATAAACTTTAATGAGAAGGCTAAAGTCAGTTAAATTGGTTTGCTCAGATGCAGTCTATACTGGAACAATTGCAGTTAGGAGTCTTGTGAGTTTAAGAGTCAAAGAGACGGATGTGTCTAGGAGATTCTGAAATTCTAACTAGAAAGTGAAAATCAAGTATGGTGTGCTCATGTGCAACATGGACTGGTTCAAATTTCGGGTTTGCAGTGTTGTCAATTTTATTTTCTTGTTTTTTAGACAAAGAGGAGTCTAAGGAGGTGTAAAATATTTGATCTCATACAGTTATTGTATTGTTTGTTTGTATTTCCTTCAGTGCTCTTCTTTTGTTGCTGTTACTCTTCGTTTTTACGTGATCATTCTTATCTTTTTCTAGGTGAACATCTCGAGGTTATCAAATCTTAATCAAGCATAGATATGAAAGTTCACCTTCAAAAAGTAGTGCATGTGTTTCTTCACTTTTCATTTCATGTTAGCTTTAAAGCTTTCCTAAATCTGGGTGGTTGGTCTCATAATACTATCTATTTTTCAACAGGGAAAAGCCAATGCAAGAAACAAGGCGAAGAATTCCAAGTATAGAGTTCAGAGGGTTTACTTCTGATAGTACATCTGTCCAAGCAAAGCCTGTATATAGAGTGAATAATTGTATGACATTTATAATCTAGTTTTAGCATAGCGAACAGAGGCATGAAGCACAAATGTCCTTTTGCCCAGATAAGGGTTCTTGTGGTAGTCTGTAAGTTTTGGTTTTATGTTCAGAGTTACTCTATTACTGTCTGATGAGAGTTTCTTAAGCTGAGAGATTCTCTTGCTGTTAATTTTGAGAAAGTTTTCATCATGTACTTCTGTAGTTCTGTTCAAGTCATGCAAAATGCAAGTCATTGATTTTACCATTCAAACTAGCCTACTGATATTTTCCTCGAAGAAGCATAAAATCCTTCTAGACATTTGATCTTAAACATTGTACAAATTACTTCTGAAGGTCATTAATTTTGCAGTGGGCATGAAAGCAAGAATCCAGTTTCAAGGTACAGCAAGCACAAAGGATCTAATTTTCCAATAGGGACATTGTGACGAATGAACCTAGGTTGGAATGGAAAGCTCTGCTGAGGTAAATGATAGAAAATGGGAGGCGAAAGGATGTTGATAAGATACCTGATGACTGCTCTTATTTCTGGAGAAGGTTATGTAAGCATTTGAAGTAATTAATCACACAAGTTGGGCAGTTGGGGATAGATCCAAGATTTTCGTGTTCAATGACCCTTGGATTATCCTAAACAACTAACCTTTCACTCTGGAGGACTTCAAATCTATTCATACCACACTCCATTATCTATATGTAAACCACCTCCTTCATATTGACACCATGTCATGGATCCTAACTAGGAATGCATAAATGTATTCAACCTATATATTAAAAACATCGCAAGTGTTATCCACACAACGCCCAATTTCTCCACATAATCTCGTTTGGTAAAGTCAGAGGAAGGGTTCCTACACATTCAAATCTGTCTATCATCTTATCATTAAAGAGGAATCTCATGCTCAATGCTCCTCTTTGAACACTTAAGGCAGTTAAGCATATATTTAGACTAATTTAGTCTTATCATTGAGGCCAAACGAATAAATGGTACTACTCATTTACTCAGGTCATACAAATCCTATTGTAAGCGTGCAAATGACGCAGTGATGCAGACATTGGAAGTTTCCCGGGGGTTTAAAGTTTCAGCCTTCTTTGTCAAATATCACTACTAATGTAAATGCAGTTTCTGTTATAAGCAACCTATGGAGGCTTTTGCTGGGAACCGTATTTCACTTGCAAAGGAAATTATAAGAAAGATAAAAAGGGGCCCGCTTGGACCCCCTTGTTCTGTTAAAAAAAGACACTTTCAAAAGAGATAATACACGCATTCATTTCACAACCTTCCGACACAAGCCCTGCTAGAGCAAGAAATTATATTCATTATGGCATGGCTACGTTAATAGGAACAAGGGTGTCTAGCCATTCCATGTTTATAGTACAATCAAAAATCTAAACAGCAAATTTGATGATTCCTGGTAAGATTTTCCTCCAAATACTTAAAAACATGGGGAATCCTGGTATAATTCATCTCCGTAGAGCACCATAATTTCGTATTACCTGCAAAAAGTGTATCAACAGTCAGCTTCCATCTTCTATTGTAACTGCAAGTACAAATGGACTTCTTAAGCTTTTAGTTCTATGGGAATTGTCAAATCTTGACTATGTTACTACATTCTACTTACAAAAGAGCTACACACCGAGAACAAAGGATCTCAAAGATTTTAATATTTACACAGACCACTTATGAGAACCTTGCTTTAACCACTGACGAGTGGAAAGGATAAAATTTGTTCTACAAATACCTTAGAGCACACCTAACTCAGATTATCAAGTACACCACGGAAAGAAAAAAAAAACTTGTTGCTGTGTGGTGAGCTAAACTTTACAGTCACTTTGCAAAACAGGAACAACGAACCTCCTTGAACTGCGACCAATATCAGTTTGCTACAACCCTATTTTATGCAGATAAAATATACACCTCAACTAGGATGGCATTTGGTGAGCACTGATGGCTGACTTAGACAATATTCTGCAAGTGAAGGTAAAGTCCTAAGAGTTAGACGCTAGTTGTCATGGCTTTCTAGGCAAGCTCTACCATAAGTTGCAATCAATTCCTAGAAATTCTATCTGTTTAAGAAGGCTTGGAGCTTGCAATCTAACTAGACATACAATAATGTAAGTTCAAAGTGACTCTCCTCAAAGTAATCAAAGGTGGTGGACCAAACTCTAGGACTGCTCTGGTAACAGATCAAGAGATTGATTCGGAATATTAAATTGAGAAAATGAAATCAAATTAATTCCGATCTCCCATATTTATATTAATGACCAACAGTCCAACAGTAGTGGTACACTAATATAAGTGCGAGGTTTATATACACATAAAGTGCAGATAAACGAAAACTAGTTACAACACTTTAAGCCTCTAACAGATGGCATGAGTCAGCTAACCTAGAGGATAAGGAAGCTTTCATACAATCGAAGTATGCAAAACAGCATTGAAAGGACGTAAACCTATGTTACACTGATACGGCATGTGTGTCGGTATCCGACACAGCACCCAAAAGAGCGCCAACACAGGGACGCGGCTCATGGAGCTACATATGCTATTATTTTAATTATAACCATCTCGGACCAAAATACTTAAATCGGGCAAGGAAATTGCTCCTATAAAAGGAAATTGCTGAGCAAAATATAGGTTTTGGCCTTATAGGCTTTTGTTTTAGTAGTATCTCCTTGGTCAATCTCTGAGTGCACAAGTTGTCCTACTTCAAATGATCCGCTGAAAAGTAATTCCAAGACTATATGAACCCCAAAATCTCCAAACTACACTGGATGTTTTTCTAGAAAGAATACAACTGTAACCAGAGAAGAAAGGGAATTACACAACCACTAACAGACTTCAATTATGTTCAAGAGATTGACTATATAGGGATGCAAGATGCGTAAAGGAACGACACAACTCACACGAGACTTCAATTACCTTGAACAGATTTACATTTTTTAGCAGCCTTTGAGAGAATAAGGATGTCTTGTGGATTTGCAACCTACATAATCCAAGAAAATTCTACCACTTTCTTAGAGTTGCTCCAGAATTGTCCAAAGTACAACATTTCTTAGTATGCTGAACAGCGAAGGGAGGTACCTTTCCAACATACTTCTGCCCAAATCTTTGCGGGTTTATTGTCATAAATCCTGAGTAATCTACCTGTCATGTTAAAACTGAGGTCAATCCCACAAATAGAGCTATGACAAAATGTTTACAATTAAACCTTGTGATTTTTGCTTTGAATGCAAATCACAGTATCTCCTACCCCTATTACAGGCAGCAGAGGTGGTGGCAGATACAGGGGCATAACTATGCACTCTGTTGATGTATTATAACAGAAAAAAATTAAATTAGTACACTAACTATAAAGGTATTGTTTTCGCATTTTATTCTTATTGTACTTGTACAAGTCACATACTCACACATTTATATAGACACTAAAAAAAAAAAAAACTAATGGTAAAGCCTGTGGGTGTCTTAGGCTCGAAAATTGGAAACTGAAGGCAGTTGGACCTGAACCCTGATTTCTCTTACTGCTAAAGCAGTTATTACAAGAAATTTCTAATCAAATTAATGTTTATTTTCATGGCAGGCTAATCTGTGGGCTCTTGTTTTCCAAAACACCCATTCTAGTTCACCTGAAGGGAGTGCCATAGTTGTTCTCCACTTCTCCTGCCCTCTAAATACTTATATCTATGTTCCTCTTTCTTCGCTGAACTGGTCTCCTTTAAGAAAATACTCCATATTTTGCGTAATTTGCTCTGTTTTTTCACAATTGAAAAAAATAAAAATAAATAAAAAGGCAATTATTGCACAGGAGACCAGAGTTGCAGAAATGATACTTTTTCATATTGGCACATTTTAAGACTTTTGGACATTTTTTTTCCTGAAACAGGGGATGCTGTTATAGCATTTCTTACTCACTATAAATAAATAAATCGTACATAAACTGACTTCTTAATTGGCCATTAACAGATCAAAGAACATTAGGTAAAAGATTATAGCGTCGTATTTTCCAATTGTTCCAGTGAGAAAGAATCGAAGAACGCAACTGAATATAATGGAACCATCACAAAGGAGTTCCTCAATATCAAAGACATAAACGATGTAGGATATGTATCACCTTTATTCTAATTGATGGAAGTTTGAGTTCTGACCGACCAACATCTTTTCCGCTAGCCTTTACAATAAGGTCACCTATAGCAATAAAATTTTACTAAAATTGCACCATAATATGCTTTCACCAGGGATAATTATCATGAGAAAAATAAATGGAAAGATCTCTAAACTGCATAATATGATGTGAGAAAAGGTGTTTACCACTTTGTCCAAATGCTCGAGCAGGAATTGATGCCAACATCACATGAATGAACAACAAACACATATGTCAATAATTAATTCACAAAGCAAATGAACTTCAGATTCATACAAAAATTGCTAAAAGAGAGTTCAAAAGAACACCTGAGTTATTAATGAAGCTAACTTGAATGAATCAAATAAAAGTCTTATTTCTTCCGCACATGAAAACCAAGCATAAAGTCTTCACTACCCCGTTTTCGAGCTCCCCTTGAGTTGTTCCCATTGCCCAAATTAAGGCCCTGCCTTCCTTTTGGTCCATCAAGATCTTCAACGTCATGCGAAAAGATACAGCGTATTCCAAACCGGCATCTTCCCGAAGCATAAAACACACAAGGAGTTTTGCTGTTCTTGTGTGTGTCATGCCTACTGCCATATGGTACATAATCATCATGGACATATCTTCCTTCTGGTTTATCAAGAGCTTCACCTTTATGGGAATACCTGCAATTCGTCCCTTCATGGCAGTTTCCAGAGGTAAAGAATTTACAAGCAGTGTTCTTGTGACTGAATGGATCAGGCTCATGATCACGTCCTGAGTATACATCTGTCTGCCCCTCATGGATCCTTTTATTTGTTCCACAGCCACAGCCACAGCCACCTAGGCAAATGAGAAAGAATATCACAACCAACACACAACAACAATTCAATAGAGTCAAAGATCATTACTAAACAATTTCCTGAGAAAACTACAATTCGGTAGTCGATAAACCAAAAATAAAATATAATATATGATATGATAATATGATTGATAACCAGATTACCATCATATAGAGGCTTCTGAGTTTTGGGGTTCAATTCGCCTTTAGCTATCCCTTGTACAATATCTTTAGGTATGAATGGTCCCAAAAAAGCTAGCTTATCATTCTCCACTTGTAGGTCTTCTGGAGGAGTTGCTAGATAATCTATCATTTCATCACGCAAGTTATAGATTCTCTGGTGCTTTTCATCATTTCATCATTTCATCACGTAAGCACCAGAGAATCTATAACTTGCGTGTTGAAATGATAGATTATCTAGCAACTCCTCCAGAAGACCTACAAGTGGAGAATGATAAGCTAGCCTTTTTGGGATCATTCATACCTAAAGATATTGTACAAGGGATAGCTAAAGGCGAATTGAACCCCAAAACTCAGAAGCCTCTATATGATAGTAATCTGGTTATCAATCGTATTATCATATCATATATTATATTTTATTTTTGGTTTATCGACTACCGAATTGTAGTTTTCTCAGGAAATTGATTAGTAATGATCTTTGACTCTATTGAATTGTTGTTGTGTGTTGGTTGTGGTATTCTTTCTCATTTGCCTAGGTGGCTGTGGCTGTGGAACAAATAAAATGATCCATGAGGGGAAGACAGATGTATACTCAAGACGTGACCATGAGCCTGATCCATTCAGTCACAAGAACACTGCTTGTAAATTCTTTACCTTTGGAAACTGCCATGAAGGGACGAAGTGCAGGTATTCCCATAAAGATGAAGCTCTTGATAGACCAGAAGGAAGATATGTCCATGATGATTATGTATCAGATGGCAGTAGGCATGACACACAAGAACAGCAAAACTCCTTGTGTGTTTTATGCTTCGGGAAGATGCCGGTTTGGAATACGCTGTATCTTTTCACATGACGTTGAAGATCTTGATGGACCAAAAGGAAGGCAGGGCCTTAATTTGGGCAATGAGAACAACTCAAGGGTTAGCATCAATTCCTGCTCGAGCATTTGGACAAAGTGGTAAACACCTTTTCTCACATCATATTATACAATTTAGAGATCTTTCCATTTATTTTTCTCATGATAATTATCCCTGGTGAAAGCATATTATGGTGCAATTTTAGTAAAATTTTATTGCTATAGGTGACCTTATTGTAAAGGCTAGCGGAAAAGATGTTGGTCGGTCAGAACTCAAACTAAGCACCAGAGAATCTATAACTTGCATGATGAAATGATAGTAAGCACTGTCATTTTGTACTTTCTTTTATAGTCTTCAAGCTTTGGATAAGCTTTTGTCCATTGGTTACTGTCAACCAAATGTGTGATCACCTGAAAAAATTGACTAAATTTATCAGAAGATAAACCCACAAAATTTTGTTAGTAAGTGATTCACAATACAAGAAGTCAAAAGGCACACGCAGACTTCATAAAATTTGATAAACACCAGATCCACTTCCAAGCTATAGCAAGTCAAAAGGCACACACAGATGAATCTTCAAGCACCAAGTGTGTAAAAAACAAAAAGGGAAACAACTGCTACCCACACCCAATACAATACCATGTCTAAATGAACACTTACTAATTGTGCCTCCATATCATACCAAGCACAAAACAGTGCTGGACTACCACTACACATCCTTTCCTGAACACCAAGCAGAAAACAGTCCACACCACCACTAACTATCTTATGTAGAAGAGGATAAACAAAGACCATAAGCATGTCAAAACTAGTTGTTGATTTAAGACCAACAGCGTTAGGAATATGACATAGTTGTCGAAGTGGAAAACAGGTACGTTTCAGGAATTGGATCAAACACTTTCTATGTATCACAAACTCATTTGTAGGCCGACTAAAAAATCCACGTATAGAAAGTGCACTCACAAGCAGGAATCCCAGAAACACGAATACACTGATAGAATGTACCAGAAAAAGCATGCATGTTTGGAGGGGTATCCTTTAAATGTAAAGAGCTGGTCAAAGGTCATGTGCAGGACCTAATTGCTAGTGAAGAAAGTACAAAGGTATGGAATGATACTTGGTCGGAGAGAGCGGGGGAAGGTGTTCCTCTGAAGGATAGAGTTTCTATCCAAGATGGGCTGCTGCCCCAGGGGTTAGTAACAGCCAAACTTTCTCTTTGAAAAATGATAGAGCTTGGCCACTTTATGCATCCCACAATCCACGGACGCTTCAAGTGTGGCAAACTATCATGGAAGTCCCAATTGACAGCCATGAGCAGTCAGACAAAGCAATACGGAAAACCCATCCTAAAAGTACACAGACCACTAAAACTGCCAATAATACCGTCACGCAAAGAAGCAGGAAGCTTCAGTACAATTATTATACGGAACAAATGAAATCCACCCAAGCATTCATCACAAAGACACGAAAATGTGCACCCATGATTGTACATAATGTATAAGTCTGCAACTAAAACAACCGAAACTACTTAACAGAAGAAAAAAACCAGAGGATTTTACTTTTTCATAACTGGAATGCTGTAAGATGAGCTTAGCAGCCTTATTTAACTTCATCCCTGGCAACCCCTCCAAGTAATCGCAGCCTCCAAAAAGACAAGCTTCGAAAAACTGTTGAAAAGTCAATTGTCCAAATATACCATCTCCCCTCAGCTGCTTAAACTCAATCAACTGGCAAGAGCCCTTTCAATCTACATCAGTCAAAACCTATATCCAATGGGAGAAAGGAAACACGCTTTGTAAGACTTTTTCTAAAGGGAGGGGTTGCAGGTTGTTTTTCATGCAATGATGGTTTCAACATCCCATATACAGCACACCCTTTTAAAGAATTACGCAAACTAAAATCAACGGATCAAAGAAATGACACCCCTCAAACTCTTGAGAAACAGAACCAAACTCAGCACCTTTTCCTTTTCTAGCTTTCTTTGGCAGTAACGTCGAATGAATATCAGGCAAAACCCCTCCATTATCAATTGTCACAGCACCCAAAGGCTTACTCAATTCCCCGTCATTCCTCACGTCGAATTTGAGAAAAAAGAAGGAAGGAAAAGTATAATATAATTCAAAAGGAAAATTTTTGAGTATGTGCAAAACCAATTCTGTAGAAGTGATGAACTAACATTTTCCTTGGATTTGAACAGTATCAGAAAAAGAGAGAGTTGAGCAAGATTCAGGAAGAAGAGGATGATAACTTTTTATTCCAAACCGGTTCAGTTAACACAAAGAACTGGTTCAGTCCCACCAACCCATTTGATTGTATTTCTTTAATGACCGTTGAATTTCACAAGATCTAAATGCTTACAACCCGAGTGATTTTAGGTATAATTTATATATGTCCCTTGAACCCCTCCCTTTTCTAAAATGATTAGTTTGACAAAAATAAATAGACTTGACTCACCTTCGGACAGCCAAAAAGTATTAAATCTGAGTCATTAGTGACTACAGCATCAACATCCCAGTTGAGGGCCATCCAAGCGAGCTGGGCATCCGCTTCATAGGGAGCCACCACAAACTCAACTTGATGTTGCTTCAAAACCTATAATTTGATTTGTTTATTTAGGTATCTACTCACCATGTTTAAATACATTATAGTTTTCTACTTAATATTTCATTCCAATATAAAATCACCATGTTGAAGTGAAATAAAGTTTTTTTTTCCTACAAGTTTACTAAATTCAAATCATCATTACATCATAAACTAACGAGTAAGATAATATTATACAAAATGAACTATATCCCAGCACTTTATCCTACGAATTTGACTAAGCAAAAAATGATCTAATTTATACTAAACACTTCAATGTACCTGAATCAACTTATAAACATGATAAGGATTGATGTCCACTGAGTCTTTAAACTTTAAGTTTGCTTCCTTCACCTTGCCTATTCTCATTAAGTCTTCTCCCTCTTTCTGCTTACTCTCTCGCTCCCTGCAATAAGTTGATTTTTTTTTTGTAAAACTTACTCGTGGAAGTGGGAAGTAAGATGAACACCAATGACTTAAATAAATGACTAAACTTAAAAATAAAGAACAACACTAAACAAACATAATTAAATAAAACTCAAATAAAATAAATCAACCCTAGAATCATCAATAGGAGATAAACAAGTATTCAACCCACGGGAATTAATCCTCAAACACTGGAGTTTGTAACTAACATAAACACTAACTGAAATCTATGGCTTAAAGTCGTACTTATAATATCTTGTGGTTTCTAAATCCAAATAGGAAACTAACACTAATTGACAACTAACAATAGTCCCAATAAGAAATACTTGAAAAGACCTCCTAAAACTAATTGGACTTCTAAAAACAATTAAACCAACTAAAACCAGGAATTACTAAAAATAGCACAAAGGGGATTACTATAAATAGCAACTACTATTTACATCACGTACACACGCACAATCACATATAAAACTATAAAAAATATATTTGAGGAGTATCATACGATACACATACGATTCAATACTCAATACGTTAAAAATGATAAGATACGATATCATTTTTAACGTATCATTTTCAATGAATGACGGAGATGGCCCTAACAGCTATCTAAACAATTCCTCTTATCAGGTACTCATTTCTACACTATTCTTCAGTTTTAGTAATCAAATTTGCTTAGTAGTACTAGAACTTGAAATGCAGTATGAGTAAGCAGCCATACAAATACTAATGAAAGTCGTCCATTTGCGTTGACAGTATATATGTTAAGATCCTAAATACTAGTGTACTATTGCCTCGGACCTTTGATGAAACATAGCAGATCTTATAATGTGTGATGATCTGATGTCCGATGTGATTTTCTGTTGTCGCTAAGTTTAGGTAGGGGTACAATTGTACAAATTAGAAAAGTCGTAAAAGCTAGTAGCCCCAAGCAAAGGCCATTAAAGAGGAATTCGAGAGGAATAGAAAACTATTTATGAAGTTCTACAGAAATAAGTTCGTGACGTTTGTCTTTATTTTATTTTTTTTCCCCTTAGATATTTATTTCAGCTTTCATGCTTTTTCCAAGCTCCCTATAACTCCACTATGCAACGAAAACCACATCTCAGTTTTACAATCCTTCATCAGATAAGTACAACCACTCAGGTTCTCAATTCTCATTAGATCAATCCTTGGTCACAGCACAAGATCGTTGCTACTTGAATCTGGTATCTCTTAGTTGAAAATACCATCAGCTAAATGATTGTACAAGGTTTCTAAGAACATAGAACCAGTGTCCTTTAGAAGGTTATCAAGTTTTGCCTTGGACACTTTCAAAATTTTACTAATGTAAACTAGTCAGTCTGTCTTTATAAGCATACCATCATAATCATGATCATCAATGGAACAAGTAAAAGCACCAGAAACCATTTCGTAGAAAAAATAAATTGATTTAATTTAAATTTACCTGTTCGAGTTGGAGTGAAACCCTAGAAAGAACGAGCTCAGTCCTCTTTTGTTGTTTTTGTGAAAATGATGAGGAGGAGGAGGACGAATCGTATTTATAGGGAGAGGGAATTGACTTCTTTCTCCCTCCTCCTCCTCCTTCATCTCTGCAATTTCTTCCATAAGCTCACTCTGATTTTCTTTCTCCCTAAAATACGATATATATACATTTTTTTCTTTTAATGCCTGAAATACCCCCCTCAGCCTCCTATTTTCAAATTGACAGCCCACGGTACTATTTAGCTGTAATCATATTTGAGGCCCGACTGAGATCAACTTTAAAATCCACAATTACCAATCTCACTCCATGTGACCTGTTCAGAACTTAAGATACGTTAGATTGCAATTAGTGATCATTCGAATTGAACCCTAAATTCAGACTTACTAATAAAATTTAGCATTAATCTATAGCTTTTTAGACATATATCAACCATTAGTTCATCTATGGTTGTTGCTTTTACTCTAATATACAATTTGTTACTTGTCAGGATCTTAGCAAAAGTAAAAATTTACTTACGGTTCCTTATAAACTCGACCTGAGTTTGGCCCGCTAGCTTACCCGGTCAGGCAACCCGTTAATTTTGCGGGTTGAGTTTAGGTTAACAAATGGTTTGGGTTTACTCCCGCAACCGTGACCCGATTTCAACTCGGCACAACACACCAGCCGACTGGATCAAGGCGTGTGTCTTTAATTTTTTTTTTATTTAATAAGTAAAAATTTTATTGGTAACGAGTTTTACAAAAAATTAAAAAATTAAGACAAATCCTATTCTCATTAATATAACCTCGTTAGAACTAGCTTTCATTACGTTATTGTCCATAATTTTCTACAATCTCTTAAGGAGCTTAACATATCGACATGTTGTACCAATAAACCAAAAGTGTCAAAATTGAACATAATAAAACAATATTTGTCAAGCTTCCTCGTGCATATCCATCTTCTCTGATTCTGCTCTATTAGCTTCTACTCCCACCTCAAAATCATCATTCTCAATCCCTAGTGATAAGTGCTCAAAAAGTGTGTATTCAAAAAATTTGAATATATTTTTTTTGAATATGTATATTTGAGATCTAAGGTACTAGGTACAAGACAATTGTATTAACTATTAGACTTGTTTTCATTCTTATTTTATTTTTATTTTACTATTATTATTATTTTATGTGAAGAAAATTCTGACATATTGGAAGGGTAAGTTGTCTGAGTAAAACTAAAACAATTAGAAATACAAATGCAATAATTAATTAATTTGGAAAAGTTACACAAGTAACAATTAGAGAAACTCAAATGCATCATATTAGAAAAACTCAAAGGCATCATGTCGAAGTCACATGCAATTTATAATTCTAAATAATAAATAGAAGCGTTTTACATTAAATTTCATTATCTAGCAAAGTAAGTTCTTAGCATCAATTATGTTTAAACACAAGTCTATATCTGTTACATAACTCCAAAATAATAAATTTAAATTTAAAAAAAAAAAAATCCCAAAAATAGTAGGTCCTATTCACATAGGGTTGCTTGATTTTTAATCTAATTCTGAGTCGAATAGAGTCTCAAAAAAATCAGAGTCTGAGTCAGATCGAGTCTCAAAATCAGATTGAAAATCAAAAGGCCCCATAGTGCCCATACTACTTTCTTTCGGTATGAGTTTATTGCCTTGAACAATGAGACCCTCCTTCCACAAACAACACTTCCAGTAACTATTTCGTGCTTTCAGAATGAACTCCACTTCCCTATCTTTTCCTTGGTCGCCACTGTAAAATTCTCCAATTTGAAGCTCCAGCCAACCACCTCTGCTCTCGCTTGTAAACTGATCAGAATCAGCAGCAGACTTGAAAGTGGAGGAGACCAGCGAAAAAGCACACACATCTCGAGGAGATGTCAAGGACAGGATGTGAGCTATGCAGTCCACGGGCAACACTTCAGCGATGCTGCTAGTTCTAGTATGAGTACGCCTCCTCCTTTTCATCACCTTTCGAGCCATCTTCCGGCGTTGTAGGGGAGCGATATCTTATTATGCACGCGTGCAACGTAAGCGAACTCAGGACGCCGACCCTCGAGACCGAACTGTGAGCAGCTCCCTCAGGAACACCCCGGTACAGCGACCTCCAAGAGCGACCTACGAGAAAGGAGGACGAAGATATTTCAGTACGAGCACATGGCAGAACGCCTCGTGTAATGATAACCATCAGGGGTAATCATTACCCATCCCCGGAAAATAGGGATAACCTCATCAGCACCCAATGAGTGCATGACTTATAATATAACCAGCTCAACACTCATTCACGATCTCGACCTTACACGTGTAGCATAAACACACGTGTCTTCTAGATTGATCCTTCCCTAAGCCTATAAATACCACCTGATTGAACTACGTCGGGCCTGATTCCTCTCTCCCAAAAAAGAAAGGAAAGGAGAAAAACTAAGAAGAGGATACGTAGGCAGTTCGCTCAGAAGCGAACTCGGTCCCAACAAGAAATCCAAAACACTCCTTTACATTAGCGCCGTCTGTGGTTTCGATTACTTGAGAGCCACTTTAAATCAGTTCATCCATCTCTAACTCTCAAGCCCACGAAGCATGGTTAGCCTAGAAGATCAAGTCCAAAGACCTTGCCCACGGTTTGGGAATAACGAATGAGAGCATTTCCTTGCTCATGGAGGAAAATGCTACTTTACGTGCTCAGGTGGATAGTTACCAGCAACAACAAGTCGGCAACGGAGCAGAGAACAGCATCAATGACGTTAATCAACAGATTAATGAGTTATCCCAAAGGATTGGCGTAACGCCGCAAAGAAGGATTCGACACGATTGTGCACAAGATGCTTAAGACGATCGCGAAGATCTCCGCTCAAGCAGAGGTCCTCAATAAACCCTCTCCACAAGACTTTATCCAGCCACGCTTTCCCATGTAACGACGGCAAAGACGCCCCGGTCAAGATGTGGCTCGCTATATTCGAGTTTGGCACTTTACAGCTCACCAGAGTTTGATCATCTCCACTGTAGATTATTCCCAGCCAGCCTCAAGGATGGCGCTCTCGATTGGTTCTTTTCATTGGAATCTGATTCTATAAAACCTTCAAGCGACATCGATTTGTAAGCCACCAAGACGCCCACAACAAAGGAAGAAGGCAGATCTTGATTCTTTGTTTCAGTTATCATTCAAGGAGGATGAAACTATTCGTGAATTCCTAGGTCGGTTCAAGGCCGAACTGTTGTGCATGGAAAGTGGCTTGAAAGAATCTTTCGCCACACTCGCCTTTTCCAATGCTTGCCGAGTGCGAAACACCGACCTCTCTAGGTCGTTGATGAAGGAACGCCAGAGACATCGCCCCGAAGCTCTACGCTCGCGTGGACAAGTACATCAAGTTGCAGGAAACTTTAAAACTCCACGGCTTAGAAGAGAACCAGGAGGTCGCAACAATCTCGATCGCATACACCACGGCAAAAAAAAGCGCTAGGTCGCTTGGCAAACCAAAGGCCAAATTTCGCCGAAAATAGTAGAGAGTTCGCTATCCCGACGCTCCCCGCCTACATTCGGGTAAAATTAAGCGAGCCCCATTCTTCGGCCCGGTGAGGCAAATGATCGACGACAAGCCATTTTGCGCGATTTCACAACGCCAAATGCCATGAAACCGATGCGTCGGGGCTTAAACACTATCTCCGAGGATCTAGTGGAAGCCGCCACATCAAACAAGACACTAGCATTCCCGACGGGCGATTTGCGACACAAACCGATGGCTCGCCGAAGTCCGTAGTCGATCTCCATCTCGCCGTCACCCTTAAAGAGTTTCAAAGGTCGCCCACGCAGCAGGGCGATCGCCCACGAGATCGTCAGCGCCACGAAGCCCGGCAACACTCATCCGATCGTGACAATGATCGAACTATTCACGCGGATTACTTTTCCGGATGATTCCGTAACCTCATCTAGAGAGAAAAGACGCGTGGTTGGCGGCTCTTCAGAAGTCTATCATTTCACCTCGGGCCGCCACGCCCGCTGGTTCAGTCGCAATGCGGCGATATCACTTTTACGGAGGCCGATTTAAGCAAAGTCCGCCTTCCTCATAATGATGCATTGGTTGTCCATGTCAAAATTAGCGACCGGACAGTGCCGCTGCTCGATCGATTCCCGCTAGTTCTCGTGACATCTTGTTCTACCACACCATGCAAGAGATGAGCCTTCCCAAGTCCGTCCCGTCGACCCGACGCCCCCTTTATGGGTTCAATGGATCCGGGCGATCCCATTGGTGATATTATACTCCCAGTGTCGGTGGGATCTAGAGAGGACAAGATCACCTGCCATACACGGTTCTGCGTTCTAGACAGCAAGTCGCCATACAATGCCATCCTCGGACGTATTTGGATTCATCGGGATGCGGTGTATCGGCCCACTTTACATCAAGTTCTCCGTTTCCCAGGACCTCGAGGCATGATGGAACTTAGAAGCAATCAACTTGAAGCGTACCATTGTAACCAGGTCAAATCAACAAATGAGACCGCTCGTGAATTGTTTCCCGCCACATAGGAACCCTCCACCTACACAATGGCACGTGACTTAGTCGCAGAAGTCCAACCCCGAACTGCCAAGCAGAACGCTGGGGGCTCTTACAAGCAGAAGTTCTCTCCAATGCCGATACCCGCACTCGCTCCCCGAGTCCTTAATGCGCCAGCGAAGACCTCTAGCATTGACCCAACGACAGTAGCTTCGTCAGTTAAAGTTTCAGAGATCGTCCCAGCTCATGTCAGGCCGCCACAGTTGACAGCAGCAGCCGCACCATCAATGTGTTTGCAGCCAGGTCCCACTCCCCAGGTCGTGGATACCCCTGGCGGCGTTGTTTAACGTGTCGCTTCCACCCTCAGCGTAACCAATCGTCGTCCCACGTGTGTTCGGACCTCTCCCGATAGCGAAGTCGCCACAAAGGTTTCGCCATCGGTTTGTAAAACCTCCGATTGGCGTAAAAGAAAAAGTGAATCTTGGCAATCAAGACGACCCCAAGTTTGTATATGTAGGGGCTAACCTCGACCCCACCATCGAGAACCCACCTTGTAAATTTCTTATCTATGAATAAAGATGTTTTGCTTGGTCGATATCGATGTGCCAGGATAGATCCTAAAGTCGCATGCCATAAATTAAATGTTAATCCCCATGCTAGACCAACCGACAACGACCGCCGACTATCCCCTGCGTTTTCAAAAGCCATCAATGACGAGGTCGACAAACTCAAGCAAGTCGGTTTTATCCGAAAAGTAGACTATCCGAGTGGATCGCTAACATCGTGGTCGCATCAAAAAAAGAACGGTTAAGCCATTATCGCGCCGATTTTATTTAATGTAAATCGGGCCACCCAAAAGACAGTTTTCCCCTACCTCGTATCGACCGACTTGTCGACCAGACCTGTGGTCATGAGCTTCTCTCATTCATGGACGCGTACAGTGGGTACAACCAAATCCCACTTGCAGAGGAGGATCAAGAGAAGACCTCTTTCATAACAGAGCAAGGGATCTATTGCTACAACGTTCTCCCATTCGGCTTGAAAAACGCCGGAGCAACGTATCAACGCTTGGTCACTGACATGTTCCAAGACATGTTAGGCGACACCATGGAGGTCTACATCGATGATATGGTCGTCAAAAGTAAAAAGCCGGTGATCACCTCGCCCACCTTGAAGCAAGCGTTTCTCGATTTACCGCAGACGCATGAAACTCAATCCAGAGAAACGCCTTTTGAGCGTCCTCCGCAAGTTTTAGGGTATCAAGTGTCTCGGCCGAGGGATCGGCTTAATCCGCACCATATCCGAAGCGTTCTTAGACATGCCCGATCCGCGCATCGAAGAAACAAATACAGAAATTGTCGCATGGTCGCCGCGACTCAACCGATTCATATCAAGGGCATCCGATAAGTGTAGACCGTTCTTGCAACTCCTTAAAAAGGCGGCGGTTCTCATGGAGTTTATCGGTGCCATCAAGCATTCGCCACTCTCAAAGAGTACCTCACCACGCCCGCCTTAGCTAAACCCGTAGATGGAGAGACTCGGGGCTCTATCCGGCAAGATCCGATTTCATGAATCATTTCGGTTCTCAAAGAGGAAAACAATTCAGAAAAACCGATCTACTTCACAAGCAAGACGCTCACGACAGTGAAAAGAATTACTCCTTCCTGGAAAGAGCAGTACTTGCTTTGTTATATTCGGCACGGAAGTTCAGGCCTTACTTTCAGGCGCATCAAATCAAAGTTCTTACCGACCTCCCATTGAAGAAAATTCTCCACAAAGAAAACAAAACTACTCGAATGGCAGTTTGGGCCGAAGAACTCGGCGAACACCACCTGGAATTCATACCACGAATTTCCCAGAAGGGACAGGTCGTTGCCGATTTTCTAGCGGATTTCCCTGTTGATGACCCCAATTGGGAACAGGAGACCGACCTCCCAGATTCGAAGGAGCACATCAAATCTACCTGGTCTCTCTTTGTAGATGGTTCTAGCAATCCGGCGGCAAATGCATCGGGTTGTCTTAGTTTCACCCGATGGAACGGTGATGGAAAAGTCCGTTCGCATCGACTTTGCCACTTCCAACAATGAGGCGGAGTACGAGGCGCTGATCAGGGGACTTCGTATGGCGCTGCAGCTCGGCGTCGAAGAGATCCAAGTCTTTAGTGACTTGCAACTGGTCGTTCGCCAGATTGCAAAAGAGTACACTACCCATGAAGGTAACCTTTCCAAGTATCTTAAGGTCGTTCATCAGTTATTGCCTTCTTTTAAGCAGGTACACATACATCATTTCTTGCGTGAGGAGAACCGCCACGCAGACAGTTTAGCTTACTTGGCTACCCAGACCCCGAGCTGCGTTCCCCGACAAATTTTCATAGAAGTCGCCGATCGACCGCATACCAAGTCGACCACACCTTGATGATAAGCGACCTATTTCCCTCTCCGCCCGGTCGGTTGAGTCAAACATGGATGCAACCCATCATTGATTATATCCAAGACGCGCGACGCCCCGAGGGCGTGCAGGGCTAAGCCGGATCCCCTACCAAGCACGACGTTATTGTTTGGTTCATAACAAATTGTTCAGAAAATCCGGCCGGTGGCCCGTGACTTACGGTGCATTACCCCGCATCGTGGTCGTTGATTTTTGCGAAATCCACACGAAGGAGAATGTGGAAAATCACGCCGGCGGTATTTCGTTAGCCCACAAGGCCATCTCTCAAGGATATTTTGGCCCCGCATTCAGGTCGATGCCAAAGCATACGTCCTCAAATGTCTCAAATGCCAAACGTTTGGCCACAATATCATCCAACGCCATGGAACCGACAAGATAGCGCTATTCCGGTGGCCATTCCACATGCATCCCACAGAAGAGTACTGGCTTCCGCTTTGTCCTAGCTGCAACCGACTACTTCACCAAGTAGGTCGAGGCTATTCCTTTAGCACACGTCAAGGAGTTATATGTCAGAAACTTCATTTGGACCCACATCATCACCAGATTTGGTTTGCCACACACATTAGTAATGGATAATGGTCCCCAGTTCAAAGGCAGAACGGTTAAAGAGTTTCTAGCCAAGTGGAAGATCGTTCACGCCTTTTCTACTCCACAGTACGCTCAGAGTAATGGTCAGGTAGAAGCCAGTAACAAAGCAATCTTGGAAAACTTGAAGAAAAAGATTGAAAAGAATAAAAGCCAATGGCCAAATCAATTGGAGAATATTTTATGGGCCCACCGCACCACAGCTAGATCCAGTACCGGCGAGTCTCCATTCTCCTTATGTTATGGCACAGAAGCCGTAATTCCCACCGAGCTGACAGTCACTACGACTCGATCAGAACTTGTCGAATCAGGACATAACGACTCCGTGTTAGCACGAGAAGTCGACCTGTTGGAAGAAAAGCGGGACTTAGCTGCCATCAGAGTCGCATCTTATAAGCAAACTCTGAAGAACTCCTACAACAAGCGAGTTCATCCTAGGTCTTTTCAACCTGGAGACCTAGTGCTCAAAAAGACGCAAGACGATTCCAAGTTAGCACCCACATGGGAAGGCCCCTACATCGTGGAACGCGTCGTCGGCAATGGAGCATACTGGCTAAGAACCCAAGAGGGGAAGATATTGCCTCGCCCTTGGAATACTTATCTACTGAATTTTTTTTACCAGTAGCGATATTCATGTTGTATATCTTTATCTTCACATTAATGAAAACTACGTTTCTTGTTTTAGCTAGTACGGTATAATCTACTTACTTGTATTGACAAGTTAACCAGTTTACACAGCATAGATAAACAACACGCTTGCTGGGTCCACCATTTCGGCCGGCCGTCGACACAAGAACGCTCTCTCTTTTCCAAGAAAGCATACGACTCTCGGAGCTTCACGGGCTCTGACCTTTCCAAGTCTTGTTCGTCGAGGACCTATATTTCTAGGATCGACCACGAGAACGCTCTCGCGAAAGCATACAGCTCTACGGAGCTTACAGTGCTCTAGCCTTTCCAAGTCTTGTTACGCCGAGGACCTATATTTCTAGGATCGACCCACGAGAACGCTCTCGCGAAAGCATGCACTCTACGGAGCTTATGTGCTCTACAGACCTTTCTAAGTCTTGTTATGTCGAGGACCTATATTTCTAGGGATCGACAGAACACGAGAACGCTTCCTCGCGAGCATACTCTCACGGAGCTTACATGGGCTCTACGACCTTTACAGGTCTTGTTATGTCGATGACTTATATGTGTCTGCGATTGACTACACCAGAACGCTCCCCATGAGCAGATCGCTCCCTGGAGCCCGCATGATCCATTGACCCCTCCAATTCCTGTCACGTCGACGACTTATATTTCTAGGGTGACCTCAAGACAGGACGCATATTACTAGAATCTTAAGCAGAGCGCTAATTACACACCAGTCCACGGCAATAGACATACGGAACATCTCCAATCAGATTATATAACCATGCATCATAACAGCTACATCCACCGATCTGCAGGGATTACCCAAGAAATCCAGATCGATGATCATTACAAAAATTAACCAAGTGTGGAACTGCCACTTTCGTGGAAACCAGTTCCTTGAATAAAAATGGCGAACTGCTCAGGCAAGCCTGAAAACACAGCTCTATTGTTGACTCTCGTATAAGAGAGAAAAATATGAACGAAACTTACAACTCAAGACTAACAGAGTCAAATGAAGATCACCTTATCGATTCTCAGTGATGACATGCTTATCTTCCGGTTGCGCTTAGTCGGCAAGATGCCGAAATGACTCAAAGATCACACGATCTCATTCCCTCCTTCATCGCCTTGCAATCGTTTTCCTCGCGGTCATACTTTTTCGTCCGTAGCGGCATAGGCGATATAGGCTTTAGTATACGCCTTCTTCGCTTTTCGAGCCACCTTCTGACATTTCTTCGCATAAGCAGTCACCACAGCTAGTTCCCTTTCTAACTCTGTCCACGTCGGTCACTAACGCGGCATTCTCAGCGGGCGTTCGATACTTGGTCGTCATCAACTCCGCTTTTTTTCCGCGCCCCACGCGCAGCCGCTCGATACATCCTAGCTCGGCGTGAGGGTTGCCATTCATCTCCGCGTTTTGTATAACATCTTTTCATTTTGTCATATCCCCGCAAAAACTGCATGAAGCAAGTTAAAGAATCGGTTTGCCTTTAGTAACCCGACATAACAACTCGGTATGTCCGAGTTTACCAAACAAGCGGCCATATCCATCGTCCCCGATGGCGTGTCCATGTCCTCATCCTTCACCTCTCGCCTTTGTCACCATCCAAAGACGATCCCTTCGGGACACCGGGTCGCTATGGGTGCCGAGTGGAAGCTATACCGGCGTTTCACCATACGCTTCTTCCCATCCTCCCCCCGTAGTAGAACTTCGCTCCCACATCACCACGGTCAGGGGGGGACGAGCTCTCACCACCGGCGGGCGCCTTTTCCCCGTGTCGCTACACGCTGGCGTGGCGACCGATTTGTCGCTTACCGTTCGCGGCGACCTAAAGACAATGCCGCCCGATTGGGGCCTTGACCCTCCTAGAATGCTTATGACTCTTTACGTCTCTACAAAGATCGGCTTTCCTCTTCCCGCGATCACCATGCACGTGCGGTTGAAACTCCATCTCTTCCATTATCAGCGGAGAAGTTTCCCTCATGCTGTTCCTTCCCCTCGCATACGGACGACATCTCGCCATGATAACAACCTAGAGCACAAACGTACTGTCACACGAGCTATAGTTTTTTACCCCAACCTTTTATCAACAAGAAAATCCTCACAGAAGAGAATAAACGTACCTGGATAAGCGGCAATGGAGGAGAGGCACAGCAAATGAGCAGAGCAAGTAGACAGACTGAAGCTTTGGGAAGAAGGCAAGCAAATACTTGTATTGGTATGTGATAAGCCGTTTTTATTCAAAAGGAAACGTCTTTTCCTAAGCGCCTCTTAATTACCTTGAGACGCCAAACGCCATCTGCCTGCCATCATTACGGTCCTTGAACCGCTCGTATCCCTCCACGTGTCAGGCACGCGAGGGAACACTACTGTTAGCGGCACTGAACACGAAGCGTTTCGACTTGCATCACAGAGCTGAAGCCAGCGATCTGATCCCCACATTACGAGCACCACCTCAGAGCTGCAGATAATTTAACAACACGACGCTCATGCAAACATCTCAGCCAGACGTCGAGAAGTTGTCATTACAACATACCTACCATTCTTCGCCACATGCACCGTCACCACATACAATTATAGTTGAGCAAGCAGTAATAAAGAAGTAAGCAACAATCATGGCATACGCACAAGCACCGATCTATATTAGCAAGATAGCAAAATAATACGTTAACCGGGTTGCTGAGATTACTCAGGAAATCCAACCCGGCTAAATAACCTTCGTTATCACATGAGTACCGCAGCACAGCACGGAGCACCAGGTCGTTCTTCGTACTTAAGCATACAGGTAACAAGACGAATCGCCCCAGTTACCCTGTGAAACCAAATTTATTGTATCGCGCCTTATAAGCCGACAAAGACTAAAAAGCAAAATTACAAATCGCCACCTCTGGGCTCCATAATTAGTTCTCCTGGCTGAAGCGATTCATCAATCTCAGCATCCGTACCAGTCACTATCACAGATACTCCATCCAGCTCTAAACTCATCATCGCATCGGACCACAAGTAGCATCGGTTCAGGCGATATCAATAGCCGCGGGCAAAACCTCTGAAGTAACAGAGCACTATTAATTCCTCCCCGGCACCCGTTCTACCCCGAGGTAAGGCGTGCGGCGTGCATGATCCGTCTTCAAAGCGTTGTAGTCGGCCTCCGGTTCCACGAAATCTGCATCCGTAACATCATAGGCTTTTGGTAGCGCCCCGAAAGCAACCTTCTTGCGGTGTAAGGCATAATCGTTCAACCTACCAATCTCCACGCCGGCTGCCGGGGCGTTCGCTTCTTCAGCTCCTCGTAGTTTTGCCTCTTCTTTTCGTGTCTTTCAACATCTTGGCGGACTTCGGCTCTTGATAAGTTTTCTTCGACCTTCCAGTTCCTCGCTGCGTTCCATCTTCGAGGCCTCCGGACGTTCTTCACCATCATCGTCAGGGCCTTCACCACCATCTCTCTATCCGCCTCGCAACTGCGCAATCTCCTTCAATTTTGAAACCCACTTACGGTTTGCAAATACACACGTATGGTTAATAGCCACAACACAATAGCGTCTATACGGAGACAGTTACATCAAACAAAGATAGACACGCATACCAAACATTGGGCAATTTCCATTCACCTCAGATTATCGGCCAGCCCTTTATCATCCAGCTCCCTGCGATTGCCATCCAGAGCTATCTGTTCTAGAAGGCAACCCGATATCTTACTCGATCTGAAGCTACAGTCACTTCGCTTCACAGTTCGTTGCGCCCCATTCTCATCCAGGAACACGAACTGCCCCTCTAAGTCGTCACTCACCATAACAGCTTTTCCACTTGCCTTACGTGGAGCTTTCGCTTTCGCTAGTGGACTGGATTCACGCCCGTTGGGGGCAAGACTAGACCGGCCCGAAAGTGGCCAAGTCCATGACCGCTTCGGTCGCGGCTCCACTCCGGCGAAACCATAGCCCCGGTTGGGCCACCATCGAGAACCGCCACGGCGGCTAGAGTTCTCCAAGAGCGTGCGGCGCTATTTTCGTAGTTCGGCGGCGTGCCTCGCTCCGGCGTCGTGGGCCTCTTCTCCGACTGCTCCTCGCTCGAGGATTGAAAGCCACCGTTTCCAACTCCACAGGTGTATCGATCGAATACCTCCTTCAGGGCGGAAGCTCGATCCTCCCGCTCCGGAGGTACCACCTCTAGCAGGTCGCCTCGCACCGCCATGCGCCCGTTGCCTCTCTTCGGCGTTATTAAGTCACTCGCTTAAGCCTCCATCGCCTCTTCCCTTATTTGACCTCGAGCTTCGGCCTTTTTTCGCCTTCCTTTTTCCCCGGATCGCGGGACCACCCTTTTCCACAAAAAGTGTGCAACTTGAGGCGGCCGCTTGCTTTTCTTCACGAGTCAACCGCGCGAACCTCTCTATTTCCCCACGATCAGTTCGCTTCTTCACAGAAAACTCTGCAGTCAAAGTAAAACAAGGACCTGTTAGAGTAACTATCAAACGCTCTGACAAGAAACAACAGATAAATGTCCTACCCACCGGATATGTTACAAATCCTAGTTTGCAGTATACACCCGTTCACACAGTAGTTGCCAACTAGCAACAACGGCCTCTTAGTCCAGGCCTCATTGCTTACTCCATCGATCACAGCAGTAACGCTCGTCATGGTCGCAAGCTAAAGTTCATGTTCCCCGATCGCTGCATACCACATAGTGTTCCACTATGTCGATACCCTTATGTCATATTCCCCACTCGTGATTCAGCAGGTCGAACACCTTAAATAATCGCCAGGTGTTACCTACGAACTGACAGGGAGACTTCCAACAAAGCGCCAAGAAGTCGTGATACCGGTTCGGAGAACGGTATGTGCATACGCGCCTCACCGGGCCCTCACAGATTATTATTCCACCATTCGCTGGGTTACTCCTCACTACTTAACATTTTCACTCAATCGTGGTTCAGATATTTCCGTGTCGGGGACATTAATCCCATATGCTTCGGCCTCGGGGAACGAAGTTAGCAAAGACGACGGTTTACACTTCTAAGGGGCACATCGCTTGATGACGACATATCCCCTCGACCTGACGTACTGGCTACGTCACCTCCTGACCTAGATCGGGCATTACCCTCACCTATCCTATCCTCTTCTTCCAAATCAACCTCCACGCCAACACTCACTGCTTCTTCATCCTCGTACTCTCCACAACTCAAGGATATCTCTCGGACCTCCTCCGATCGAGTGTCATCAGAGTCAGACATTATGGCAAGTTTTCTTTTTTCTACCAATTACTCAAGCTGAAACCCTATACCCTTATGATGACCTACCTATTTAGCAAAACGCACTGACAGGGAGGAAAGCAAATTGAAAATGGAAAGATAACAGCAGCAGAAGCACTCACCTGAGGAACCCTAGCTTGCGTTTTTGTGGAAGAAGAAAACACGCAATGCCTTTTCAATGTCCCAAATTTGATTTTGTATAAACCACCTGCTCGGGGGTTACCAAAAGTTATGATTATGACCCTAGGCTATAGCCCGCACACGTGTTCCAAGGTACTGTCTTTTCAACAGTTCCGAATAATGCGGCGACACGTTTCTCTCTCAACTACTACGATTCTGTCACGTGCATGCTACGACATAACTTCCCTTTCCCGCCAAAGCATCAGCATGCGTGAATTCGAAAGTCATGTCGTCCTGGTTGAGTCGTCCACCACAGCTCGCTCACGTTCCACACATTCTTTCTCTCAGCATAATGTTTCCTATGGCATAAACACTCTACTGAGAGGGGGCTGTGTAGGGGAGCGATATCTTATTATGCACGCGTGCAACGTAAGTTTAACTTCGGGGCGCCGACCACCGAGACCGAATCGCGGAGCAGCTCCCTCGGGAACACCCCTGCGACCTCCAAGAGCGACCTCCACGAAAGGAGGACGAAGATATTTCAAGACGACGAGCACATGGCGAGCATACCGTGTAATGATAACCATCGGGGGTAATCATTACCCATCCCCAGAAAATAGGGATAACCTCATCAGCACCCAATGAGTGCATGACTTATAATATAACCAGCTCAACACTCATTCACGATCTCGACCTTACACATGTAGCATAAACACACGTGTCTTCTAGATTGATCCTTTCCTAAGCCTATAAATACCACCTGATTGAACTACGTCGGGCCTGATTCCTCTCTCCCAAAAAAGAAAGGAAAGGAGAAAAACTAAGAAGAGGATACGTAGGCAGTTCGCTCAGAAGCGAACTCGATCCCAACAAGAAATCCAAAACACTCCTTTACAGGCGTGACATCTTTTTGGAGCGGGTTCGACGATAGTAATGGTGGGTTCGAGGTGTTAGAGCGAGACCTACTTGTGATAAAAAAAGGTATTTGTTACTGCCGGACCCCAAATTTGTGTTTGGCCGACTAAAAAAAAACGATTATTACAAGTGTGTCATTAGTTTTAAAAAATTTAAAAAAAAAACAATTATTACAAATATGCCATTGATTCCCAAAAAATTGAATTCGAAACCCCAAACTTAAACGACCCGGCTAGGTCGTTTGGACTAAGTCCCAAACGACTTGGCCACACCGTTTGAGACTTAGTCCAAACGACCCAGCCACATCGGTTAAGAGCCTAAAAAACAGAACTTTGATTTTTTTTTTCAAAGTTCAAATCCCAAACGACATGGCCAAACCGTCTGGACTGAGTCCAAAACGATGTGGCCATGTCGTTTGGGATTTGGACTTATAAAAAAATTGTCACACCGTTTGGACTTAGAAAAATCCCCAACGATATGGTCACACCGTTTGGACTAAGTCTCCAACGATATGGTCACACCATTTGGACTTAGTTCAAAACGATGTGGCCATGTCGTTTGGGATTTCAACTTTGAAAAAAAAATCAAAGTTCTGTTTTTTGGGCTCTTGACCGGTGTGGCCGGGTCGTTTAAGTTTGGGGTTTCAAATTCAATTTTTTGGGAATCAATGGCATGCTTGTAATAATTGTTTTTTTTTTATTTTTTGAAATCAATGGCATACTTGTAATAATTGTTTTTTTTGTGGGAGTCCGCCCAACACAAATTGGGGTCCGACAGTAATAGGACCCTAAAAAAAGATAGTCAATAGCCTTGGAAACTTGGAATCTATATATATATATATATATATAGATGTGCGGCTGGGTTATTAAGTGGCTATTTGTTTTTTTGGGTTAAGTTATAAGAGGGTCTTATAAGACCATGTGTTATAAGAGGGTATTATAAGATGGTCTTATAAAGTGGTTTGTTTTTCATTTTAAGTTCCTCTTATAAGCACTTGTAAAAATAGAAAAAATAAATACATTACATCCTATAGATGGTTATTTGACAAATATAACCTTGTTTTACATCACATTTAATTTGAATAGATTAATTTGAAACAAGTGTATAGTTTTATTTTCGATTTCAAATTAATTTTGATAATTAGAATATTGATTTTAAAAAACTACCTTAATTAGCGGTGGTGGTGGTAGTGGTCTTAATAACACGGTGGTGGTGGTAGTGGAGGTGATGATATTGGTCTTAATAGTACGGTGGTGGTGGTAGTAGTAGAAGTGGTGGATGTCTTAATAGCGTGGTGGTGATAATCTTAATAGTACGGTGGTAGTAGTGGTGGTAGTGGTAGTGGAGGTGATGATATTAGTCTTAATAGCACGGTAGTAGTGATGGTGGTGGTGGTGGTGGTTTTAATAGCACGGTAGTGGTGGTGATGATAGTCTTAATAGTACGGTGGTAGTGGTGGTGGAAGTGATGATGGTGGTGGTAGTGGCGACAGTGGTGGTGGTTTTAATAGCACGGTGGTGATGGTGGTGGTGGTGATAGTCTTAATAATACGGTGGTAGTGGTGGTGGAGTTGATGATGGTGGTGATGGTGGTGGTAGCCAGTGGTGGCTAAGGCAATATAGTTATTTAGATAAGAAGATAATGAAAAGGGAAGAAGAGATAAATGATGCTAGGGGTATATGGACGGGGGTGTTTGAGTCATTTTTCAAGTTATAAGACTTATAGAATTGAAGTAGATCCAATTTTGATACTTATAGAATTGGAGCCTCTTATAAGACATTTCTAGTAGAATGCCTCTTATAAGAGGCAAAAAACAAACCAAAAAAATGTCCAAAATCACTGGGCCACATCTTATAAGAGGTTATAAGACCTTGAGGTCTTATAAGAGGCAAAAACAAATGGCCCCTAATACTACTGTTTAGAAGTTAGAACACCTTTGGATTTAAAAAGGCCCGTAGCAGCTAACCGTTTGTTGTGGACACGTGTGATTCTGACTTTTGACTTTAAATTTACGGTCGTGGTCCGTAACTAACAATTTTTATTATTTTTTTTTAAGGCAACTTGTGAATATTATATATCTTTAAGCTCCTCATATCTTCACTATATATACTAGCAAGATGTACGTGCTATGCACGCGATGTCAAACAAAACTTAAGAAAGAGTGTAAACAGAATTTGGGTAAGCACACTGGCAGCCGTTTAAACTGGCAGTCGTTTAAAATTTGAATTGAATGGAACTTCATGCCTATTTGATTTCCAGACATACGTAAGCAATAAACTTCTAAGTATAGCTCAAAATCACATGTACTTTGAGCCTCTCATCCTAGCAAGGGCACGTTACAAATGACAAAGATAAAAGGTTAGTGCATCAAAAGTATTTATGTAACGTTATGCATTGAAACCAATATCCAAACCTTAAGTAAATAGGTAATATGCAACCGTAGGTATTGAATTTGAAAAATGGGACATACCCTTCAAAAGCTGAGTCATTTGGTTTGTTAATCAATCATTCAAAATGGAGTTACAATGGAATAATATTTAATATGGAGTTACTCACAATCTCTTTTTCACTTGACTGCATACTAGACAATAAAGTGAAAGCCTTTTGAGCATGCACGCTCGTTGAGCGTGAACTGGTGAGGTAGTTTTGAGTAATTGCTTCTATTTAACTGAGGACGTTGCCTCTGGTATTTCGCAACATTTGTTGACATGATGACATGTGCTGGAGAACGTAGACATAACCAAAAGTTTGAATATTTAAATAAAATCTTCCTTGTGTATCTCAAATACATGGCAACAAATTAAAGAAAATTGCGATATACATGGTAAGAGAAAAAATGACAAAGATATGCTGGCCAGAAGAGAAGGGAAGAAGCCGCATGAACTATACCGCTTCAAGCTGGCAAATGCTCCCAGGAAGTAATATGGCACTTGGAGTTGTGTTTTGCAGTAGAAACACAAATTTATATATTTGATCACCACGATCCAATATGTTAACTATTTTATTTGTCAAAGCAATGGCACCAATCCCAAATAGAAAAAACATTAAGAGCCTTGCAACTGATATACAAATTGTAGTTTTTGTTTCGACCCCCACCTACGTGGCAAACGTCCATTAGTAGGGGTCTTTATTTTATTCATTTAATCAACAGGGCTAAAGCCCAATTTGCAATATCATGGATCAATGTACAGGCCCATTAACTCATGTGTCTAAGGCTGAACCTTAGCCACATGGCTTGCCACTAATGTACATTGATTTATGTCCAGATTCATTATCAGTTGACAGTTATATTCTATCACAATTACTCAAGCAACAAGATTACTTGAGCCACAAGGACTCTCTACTCTACCTGTATAAATACCACATTATTTTTCATAAAGGAACTACGTGGAAACTTGATCCCTAGAGAATAGATCTTGGGTACATAGGCAGCCATTATTTGGTTCAGTTTCATCTCCCCCAACATCAAATTCCTCTGTTTCTTAGTGCGGTCTTTACCATTGCTCTCGTTGTGTTGAAGCAGTTTATTGCCGAAACAGTTTTTATTCCAAGTTTACAGTCATTTGCCCATTCAGCAAGCATGCCTGTAAGAATTATGATCATTGAAGGTACGATGCACCACTCAAAATTTCTAGACTACATGTGAAGAAGGATAAAGGGCATCATATCCGAAAAATAGATCCTTTAGCGGTAACAGAGATGTTATAGTTGGGTGTTGAAGGATATGTTGTATAGTCCAAACATGTTTTATGCTTGATTCAAACCTTCTGAAAGAGCCCACCAATGTTTTACACTATACCTTTTGTACATGTTAAAAAGACGGTGAGTGCCTATCGGTGTGAAATAACGAAATGAAAAAAATACAGAAGAATAGGGTTCTTAAAAAGCCCTTATTCCACAAAACACGGATACCACACACGTATTGGTACACCTTAAAACGAGCCGTTAGAGTAAACCGGTGGCTTTAGACTGCACCTGCATTGAAAATAACAAAGGTATATAAAGAGAGCAAAACCATAATTAAAGATCAAGGTCGAAGTAATAACAAAAAATTGATTGATTATATATACCAAAAAAACAGTTATGCTTACTTGCTGCTGTTTTATCACATATAAGTTGATCATCATGAACTGAAGTCGTAGTGGTCCTTGTTGTACTTGTACCATCCATATGAACATTTGTATGGGAATAGATGTGAACTTGTGTTGTACTACTACCTATTCTTTGCCTTATCTGTTTGCGCAGATTCGAAAAGTGAAGACTCATAGCATCCACATGCCTTTTTTGCTGCAACTTTCATTTTTGCTCAATTTTTTTTATGCAGATGTTAGTTGTTCTTTGCTTAAGATCATTGCTTCTGGACAGACAACACACGACAAAAGAACAATATGAAAAGTACCTATTCCGTTAGTTAGGCGATGCTAGATCTGTTGCGTAATCACATTAATGAATGAAAGAGCCAACAATGAACGATAAGGAATGAAATAGGTGGTTTTGGAACAAAAATAACAATGATACCACTGTATACTATCAGTATGCATACCCATATAGCAGAGCTCGGAGTTTGCTCTTCAGATGGTCATATATAAAATACAACCATCTGGAAAGAGTGAAATGAGGTTCTTCTACCATGGGATCTGCAAATATATATCATCATATGAAAGTAATACCTCAATAGACATGGATACTATGCAAAAGTCAAGATGAAAAAAAAAATCACAATCATATGAGCTAAGCACAAGGCCGCTAAGGAATCTTTTTTAGGCATGTACGCGCTAGTTTATCCAGATCTATAGGATTCCTAGTCAGATTCACACCGTGGAAACATGTTTTGTGCATATTGGCATGTCTCCAGCTCACCTCGTGTATTACATGGAACTTTGGCCATTGCCTGTACCTCCGGCCTGATATGTGCCAAGCAACTCTAAAAATTAATTCTTATGGGGTATAAGGTAGCTTTGTTGCAGAAAAATTATCATTTTTCTTTCATTCCACATGATAGCCAAGTGATAATCATCCGAAGTTACTCTACACAGTGAGGGCTCAGACTTCTCCAAGATTATATTTAATTCGAGATATTGTCATCATTTGTTAATCAAATACCAAAGGTGCAATAAAGATATCCCGAATCTCTTTCAAGCAATCACCTTCTATGTTGTATTCCCTCTTTTCTCCTATATTTTTTGTATTTTTTATTCTCTTTGTGTGCCACTATCTTAGAACAAAATACTCTACCAATATAGATTCTAATAGACCTGCGTCAACCTTTACATATATGCAATCTAGGAAAGCACTGCCCTGCCTAGTAGAAGTCCTCTTGGGATAAAAGTATAAAACACAAGTAGATTGAAACATCTGGTAAATTTTAGTTTTTAACCACAGATTATCAGTGAGGCTCTATGCTTTCAATATAAAGTAAGATGCAAGTATATCAGGTCAAATTTTGACATGATTTCCTTCACCACACGCATTTGATTGCCTAAGAAACCCTCCATCAAAACTCCGCACCCTTAATATCCACAACACTCTGCTGGGAGCAAACATCCAAGTCACACAAGGTTCAAAGACAGATGTTGACTTTCAATTCAGCAAGCTATGGAAAATAGGATAACATGGACTGAAACATAGTTTAATAACTTAGAATTAAGTAACCTTTTTCATGTAATATGGTGCATAACTGAAGTTACATAACTATGGGAAAACATCAATTGGAAGGGTTAGAATAAATGATTAGATCATGTAGAAATAAATATGCTCAATCAGAGCATGTAGAAAACCATAGCCACATGTACATATAAAATAAGTGATTTACCCATTTTGAAGAATCCATTTAACTTCCCACATGACTGGGAACATATAATTAACAAAGTTCCAGATGTTACATTGAGTTTGAGTAATACTTGATAGTTTATTCCCTTTACATCTTGACTATTTAGCAGGAACTCATCATAATGTATCAATTACTGCGAAATATCTTGACTACAGTATACTTGATAATTAACCAACTGCAGAGAAAAATGAAAGATAATTTAGGACTTACTAGAACTGGGAATAATGGGGAGGAGATCTTGTTATGTGCGGAACTGTATTTATGAGTATCCAACATTAGGAATGCAAACACAACACTGAAAAGGCTGATGCATAATTTCCCGAGAAAGAGAATAACATCTCCAATTACATTTACCCTCCCTATCCGAATAATGTTATTTATGATCAATGTTGTTGCAAGTGCAGAAGCACTAAAGAAGTTTTTACCTGTAATGGCTATCTACAAGTAAAATGATGAAAATTCAGTAACGTAGTTAGTGATCAACCAAGAAACAGAGGGACTTCAAAAGTAACTCTGAATTAGGTTGGGCGGATGTAAAAAAATCAACACTACATCCCATGATGTTTCTACATACTATAAGACAGTGACCAAATGGTGGTTACCATCCAAACTTTTGTATGAAGACTACCGATTGAATTTCTGATTTGGTATTTAATAAAAAGCTGGAGTAGTTCTTTTCCAGTTTCCATTTCTTTTCTCTCCTGACTAAAGAGATTAATCAAAACGACCAGAATATTCTCAAAATCTGAAAGTTACAACTAATAGCTAGTGGAACATTTGTAGTAAATTAGCATGTGACCTATCAAATGGTGGATTGCTACTATGACAGTCTATGAGTTGTGCACAAAGCAGAGACAGAGAGGATATCATTTTCTATCCTGCCATCCTTACCCAGCATGGGTCAGATACTTGATCCAAAAACATTTATTATTTTTGTTACTTAATATCTATAGCTAAAGAATTGTTGCATAAGATTACCATTATATAAGCATTGTGATTTGCTGATTTTCCTGTCCAATCAACACAACCAAGACAACACCTAGAAGAACCAGATGCCAGCTTCCCTATCCTACTTTCAGATGTAATATTATCACCTTTCAACCTGGGGCGAATTGAGTCAAGTGGAGATCGTAGGAATTTGACAAATGGTACAATCAGGGAACCAAGAGCAACAGAGCCAAGGTCAGACAAATAAGATGAGCCGCTTGTTGATCTAAAAACCATCGGAAGATACGTAATTCCCTTATTTAAAAAAAATTTCCAAAACATATCAGACTCACAGAGTACCCAAGGACTATTAAAATCAATTTAGCTCAACTAACAAAACAATTCTTCAAAGGGGCTTTTCTATTTGAGAAGACAAACAATTTTTTTTCCAAACAAATTTTGAGTGAATAGTAAAGTTTGTGACCATATGTTAGGACATTCATTAGAGACAAACATGCAAAGGTAATAAGAGAAATCTTTCCCAAAATGATCTTTCCTCTATTGCATGGGTACGCCCTAATTTCCTCAGATCACAGACGTGTCCCGCTTGGACACCGGTACTGATTTCTGACACGGACACGGACACCCGGACACAAACAGACCCTAATTCTCAGATCTCGCCGTGTCCAAATCGTCGTACCCGTGTCCAAACCAGACACTCCGTCTTGTACCCATGCAACACAGGATCTTTCGTATTACCCTAAATGACCAAATGGATGATGTAGATCAGCTTCGGTGGTGACCGTGAGCGAGCACCTAGGTGAATGACACTCTTTTGCCCACATAAAAAGGTAATGATATTTGATGCCAACATTTAATATTCTGAAAAATATAGATTATCAAATCTGCCTTCATGCATAACTTTAATATCCACCTTTACTATATACAAAAAAGCTACTAGGCAGTGGGATCGTCACATCCGATGCATTTAGGGTAGAGATAGAAAAAATGCTATACAACGAACAAATGTTGTCACAGATGAGTGGAGAGTAAGAAGTCGAATCCTGAGATGAGCATGACCTAACTCAAAGAGAAAGAGAGATAGCCAGAGAGGTCATGAAGAAAACATTATCACCAGCCTGGAACACTAAGGTATTGGTTCGGGGACCTACATAAGCGTACATAGAAAAGACATTAAAAAGCTTGACTTATCTTTCAGCCTCAAACCGGTGGGATAAGGACTTAAGGCCTTTCACGGGAAAACTTTGGTACACCAATTCAGTAGATATAGATGTTTTCCAAAAAAATATCCCCATAAAACAAAAGACAATCTTTGGGATAGGCTATAACATGGGTGCAACATAATGTAACTTACAAGTTTATTGCATATTGCTTCTCAAAGATCCATGTAGGCATTTCAGAGAAGCTGAAGTGTTTTGAAGAGCTTTCGGACCTGGATTGCCGGTTTCCAATGACCTATTTCTCGGAAAATACACGAAGGGTAGAAATAGCGAAGACTTCATACCATAACAAATATTTTCAAGGTAACTGTATCAGCCTAATTCATGACCAACAAGATGACATGTCTTCGGGACCGAGACAACGTAAGGTAGGAGAAAGATGGAGCACGTGATCCGATCCATGAATCATGTAAGCGGGGCTGAATCGGAGGGGCATAGGGACCAGTGTGGTTTCAGTGACCCAAAGGGAGGCAGAATAGTGAAGGGGCATACGGGAGTACGATAGCAAAGCCGCAATATATCAAGAGATAGTTGGACAATTAGTGGTCATGGGACGAGAAAGAAGATCGTGGGATAAGAGAGCGGTTAGCGGTTAGAGAGAGAGAGGTGGTTAGAAGATATATAAAAAAGGAGAAAAAGAAAGAAGAAAGGGGAGAACTACAGCACAGCTTGATCATCCCTGAAGGAGGTACGTAGGCAACCCAATGGGTTCAGCTGATCCATGAAAACCACGAATACAGATCGTCGTCAAGATGAAATCGAGGAGAGAGGTGTAAGGTGAGAGGGTTTGAACCGGGTTCATACAGTAACAGTGCAACACGCAGAAATTACAAAAACCAAAAATGGAACTGAGTAAGGAAAGAACTCGAACATACACAAACTCTATGCTACCACATATAATATTATCAGGAGTAGGGGTATATCACCGCCACACCTGATTGCACAAAAGCAAATCCAGTGAAATATTTTGGATATGGGCACAAAATTGTTTTAGGTTAAAGCTAAATCATCCATTCCCATTGGACCAGGAGACAAATAAATTTGATTAACTCAAAAGCACATGTCTGTATATCCTCGCCCATCTTTTTCTCTGTTTCTATGCTCGATTAGCCGTGTTGTTTACCCCCTTTATTTTTTTGAGATGGGAGAGGTCTTCTAAGAGATTTTATGTGAGACGAATAAGGGGTAAGCATCGGTTTTAGGCTTCTGTGCTAGTTCCAGGAGGTGGGAGAGAATGGAAAAGAATCGGTTCTTATTCTCTAATTAGACTTTTTCATTTCTTAACCTCTTATTAAATAACGCAATTATTGCTAATTAAATGACATTAATAGTAATGCGTACAAATGAGAATGGCGTGGATTTGGTTTTCTAATATACTCCCACATGAAAAGACTGATTGGCCTTATTTAAAGGTGTTAAGCAATTATTTTATTTAAGGACAATATCGGTACTGAAAATTTATAAATACATAAAAAGACAAAGTAGTCCTCATTAATAAATAGCTAGGCATCTGATTTTATTATTCATCAGGGGTATTATGCGTCAGAAAAAGTTCTGGATGAATTTAAGAGGCCACGATCATTACAGGCTATACTAGTAGTAGAGATATAGAAAAAAAAATGGGGGTCAGTGAATAGTAATTGTGTGTGGATGTAGGGACAATTTTGTCATTTTACAATTTTTTTTTTGTTTTTTTAGATTTTAGGTCCCATGTTTTATGTAAACTACAGAACAGTCCCTACTCTTTATGGTAATTACGTAACAATTCCGATACTTTATGATAACTATATAACAGTCTCTACACTTTGTTTAAATTACATGTTAGTCCCTATATTTTATCTAAATTACTAAAAAAATCTTATACTTAAAATTACAAAATTACCCCTATGCGTGTGTGTGCGTTTTATTACATTTAGCGCAATATTGCCACTAGGATTTATACATATTATGTGTTTCAGCAAGATTTGCTAAAACACACCAGTTGAGGGTCGGAAGTAATGCTTTTTTGGAGATGGTGGTTGGGAAAAGATGAGATTGGACTTCGGTTTTGAAGTTGCCTACGTACCCAAATGTATTGCTTGGGATCAAATTTCGATGCGTAGTTCTGGAAAAATGACAAATGTTGGATTTTATGGGTAGGATTGGTGATAGTTACTTCCTCGTTCTCCAATATTCCAATTGTGGGATGAAGTTGGAGAACTGGCGGGAGAACTGTCCAATCATGGGATGAAGTTGGAGAGTCGGGCGACAATTTGTCGGCTTCGTGGGATAAAGTTAGAGAACTGGCGGGACAACTGTCAGCTCGTGGGATGAAGTTGGAGAACTGGCGGGACAACTGTCAGCTCGTGGGATGAAGTTGGAGAACTGGTGGGAGAGTTGTCAACTCGTGGGATGAAGTTGGATAACTGGCGGGAGATCAGTCTAATCGTGGGATGAAGTTGGAGAACTGGCTGGAGAACTGTCGTGGGATGAAGTTGGTGGAAGTTGTTTGTCTCGCAAAACATGTGCGCAATTGATATTGATTTTACGTGTAGGTATGTAGGCTTTGAGCATGGGCTTTATAGTAGATAAGCTCTGAGCATGGGCTCTGAGCGTGGGTTTTTTTGTAGATAAGCTCTGAGCGTGGGCTTTTTTATAGATAAGCTCTGAGCGTGGGCTTTTTTGTAGATTAGTTTTGAGCATGAGCTTGTATTGAATTGGGCTTTTATTAGGCCACATTTATGGGAGGCCGGAACATTATGTATCCCATTTTTCTCTATCCTAATCTAAGCGAATAACTACTAATCTAAGAGAAAATTAAAGCAAAATGATCGGAATATACTTTATCGTAAGTACATTAAACTATACTGTTTATCAACATTAACCCATATCTAATTATCTAATCTTAGCTCTAAATTCTCTGATCTTGGATGATATATGATGAAATTGAAGAACAAATAGATGAATAATTATAAAATTGATGAATAATTTAGAAAAAAAAATGATGAAATTGAATGAGGTAAAGGGAAAATGGAGAGTATCATTCATCATAAATCTTCATCTTCGTCATCACCATCGATCAATTCCACCTTAACAACTATCATTGTTGCTCCACCTTAACAACAACCATTGTTATGTTAAGAAACTCTAAGTATAAACTCTTTGTAAACGTAAGTGGATGGACAGTGATAAAATCTAAAATTTGACGATCAGGACATGTTCCAATTGTTTTTATTTCCTTGCAAATTTCAATACTGTTATTGGAATTCCGAACGGTATTTAGATTTTCCAACATTTCAGTATTCCGCTAACTTTGAAATTTGTAACTATATACATAAATCATTAGTGATGAAATTGAATAGCAAATAGATGATATATTATGAAATTGAATAATAGTTTATAAAAAAATATATGAAATTGAAAGAGGTCGAGGAAAAATGGAGATTATCATTCATTATAAACTTCGTCTTCTCCATCACCATCGATCAATTTCACTTCACAACCACCATTATTTCTCCACCTTAACAATCACACCATTGTTATGTTAAGAAACCATAGCTATAAACTCTTAAACTTAAGTGGATGAACAATAATAAGATCTAAAATCTAAAATTAGGAGTCAGGACGTGTTCCAATTGTTTTTAATACAATCCAAAACAATTTTGATATTGTTGAATTCCAAACATAATTTAGATTTTTCAACATTTTAGAATTCTACTGAGTTTGAAATTTGTAATTATATGCATACAACGCTCACGGAGTGTGCATTTTTGCTAGTAATAATAAGGTTACAATATAGGGGTTGAGCACCACCCGGGCTGGATTAAGTTCCCACTTTGAATCCAAAATAATATATTCCATGAAGGTGATAAACCTTCATTCTAAATTCTAAACCCTGTGTGTTTCCAGTAAGAGTAATTCATTTATATCTTGCTGGAATGTTTTTAGCCCTGGGTGGACGAGGAGTCAGATCAACAACTTTCCCCTTTAGCTTACTTCCTCTCCTCTTCTGAGTTTGCCATGGTTCATCACCATCCTCTGAGTTATCTTCGTCATCGCCATCCTCTGAGTTATCTTTATCATCAACAAGATCTGCCCAATTGACCAATCTCAGTATGGATTTGGTTTCATTTAAGACCCTATTGGCTGCTTCTGAAGAGGCACTAGAGGACTCTTCTCCTGTTGTTGATGAAGAATAGGAGTCTAAAACTCTACTATTCATAGCTTGTACCACTGTCGCCTCCTTCTCTATTTGCTCGTTCAAGCTCGTGCTCACTGGCTTTGAGCGTAGAGGTTCTATTTATTTTTCTTGTCGCGCATCCACTTGAGGCGATGTGGCACCCATCACCGTGGGTGATGCACACACACACGTATCATCAACTGCTACATTGACTATAGCATGTTCCTCAACTGCTGGTGGGATAACCACCAACACATTTTCCACATTTGTATCTTGTAGTATACTATATTGTACTTCTTGTTGCTCAATTGTTTCTACGTCCCCATCATCATTTTCTTGTAAAACTTGGAAGTGATTAGTGATCACAATATTTGTTGAAGCACTCGTTGCTCTGTTAGTAGTCTTGTTGGTTACTTCCATCCATTTATTCCTCGTCTCCTCTCTGGGTTTTTTTTCCTCTTATCGTTTCTACCCTCAGTTTCCTTCTTGTCCACTATCACAACAACATTATTCTTCTCTAGTAACATGTTTGATTTCAGCTTCTTGCATTCGGTGACTAAATGTCCAACTATCTTGCAATGGTTACAAAAGTTTGGCAATTTCCCCACTTGAATTGTTTGCCAAAATTCTGTGCCAACTGCTTCCACAAAGACTTGCCCCGGAATGTTTTTTGCAAGGTCCAGATGATCAACTAGAACTCTCGCATAGTAGCCGTAAGTTTTCTTGAGAGTATTTTCATCCACTTGAATTGGATAACCAACCGATCTTCCAAGTGACATGACTGTTTCCTCTTCCCAATATTCCATTGGGAGACCGGGAAATTTGATCCATACATAAGCATGTGTCTGTTCTTCTCCCTCTCATGACTCAAGGTAACTTTTTTGATGAGGAACAGAGGAAGTGTTCTTTTTTTCTGATAGTGAAGGTTTTGTTTTGGTTTGGATTTTCTCAAAGATTGTTTCTTTGAAGATTGGATCTGTTAGAGGGGTGGAAAAAGATAATGTAGTAGAAAGAATAAGTTACTTTGTGAGAACTTACAGTCCTGGACTTTTGAGCTCAGCTGAACCCAAAGTTAGGCTAAAAATGAAGAACATAGCCAGGCTGGGAAAAGTTTGTCCAACATGGGTAGACCCAACTTTGATTGGAAATTGTCAAACGGTAAAAACTTGTAGGTTAGCTGTTCTCAGACCCTATGTTGTTTGAGCTTCCACAACCACATTTTGGCCATTTAGGAACGTCTTCTTTTTGCTATAACTTTTGATAGGAGAGTCCCTTCCAAACCATTATGCTGATTCACACCCTTGATCAATGTAATCCGTTAGCATTAGTTAGGTTGTTTTGGATTAAAACAAACATTTTCTCCAAACAGTGAATGAAGTTATTTTCATTTTGTTGTTTACCTGTCTTTTGAATGGTTTAATATGATTATATGAATTATTGTTCGTATTTGCATTAGACGCATAGTCTTTTATTCATTTATTTGTGGTGCAAGTGTGTAGCATTTTGTGATTTTCTGTTTTTGATTTTGTTTGGGTTTAAGCAATGATTCTGAACATCTTCAACAATTGTGTCTTCTAGAACATTTTGGACTTCTTGCACAACTATGCCATCTTGAGTATCTTGGACAACAACATTTCAACTAGCCCTGAACTCTGTGCCGTCTATCTTTAAGAATCACCCTTGCAGTTATTTGTTCACATCTTCCGCCTCCCAATGTGCTTGTCCTATTCCTTGCTCTTCCCATAATTTTATTTAGGTGCCCAAATTTCCATACCATGTCTCTCTACATGTTTGGTGCATCTTTGCTTCCATAAGAGGTCCACTCCGCAAAAACTTGATGCAGATCCTTGATATGTTCAGAAGAGCTCCTTTAGGCAGAATAAAAGTTCTTGCCCAGTATGAGTGAAAAGAAAATAGAACATAAACTATAAGCTGGAGTCGACCTGCATGCCTCAGATGTAGGTTATTCCAATTTGTTAGTCTTCCTGTCACTTTCTCAGTAAGAGGTAAACAATGTTGTATACTTATCCTAGATGAAACCAAAGGTAGGTGTCACACCCGAATTTTCGGCCGAGTAACGGAAAAACATTATTTGTTCCGACTCTTTCGATCTCAAGGTGTGGACGACTCTCAACTCCCAAAACCCATAAACAGTTTAAATATGCGGATAATTAAAAACCAATAAAAATTTCAATTAAACAAATGTCCTCTTCATTACAAAAATTCATCAAATAAGATTAGGTTACAAATCTCTTTTCAATAACTCTTTAATTAAAATTACAAATGAAAATACAAATAATATTTCCTCAACTGAAAATCTATATCACCTCAAAGGAAAACAAAGCCTATCTTGAAATGCGACGCTAACGCAAACCACGAGCAGCAACCAATCTTCTTCCACACTAAACCTGTCAAGACTTATCAACTGTGTTCATTTAATGAACACACCCGATAAGCAAACATGCAAATCGAGTCAGCATTATAAAAATGCTGGTGTGAGTAGCTCTAAAACACAACATATACTTATACATATATTTATACACAATCCATACGGCAGTTAGTTCCTCCATCGAGGCGCCTTAACTTTCCACGACTAATACATCATCCTTAAGTACAATAATCTAGGCAGGTAGTTCCTCCACTGAGGCGCCTTAACTTCCCACTAACCACACTACAAACTATACGCATCCTAAATAAGGCATGTAGTTCCTCCATCGAGGCGCCTTAGGTTCCAACTAAACAAATAACCAACCAAACATATTACCATAATTATATTAATTAAGGTTTTCTTTACGTGTCCCAAAAATCACGTCGTATCTATGTCTTACCTAGTTTTCCTGGCTACCACAATCGCTACCCAACGCCGAACATGTATGATAAGCACCCAAAAGTGTATTATGAAATCCCATTGAGACATATAAATTTGGTTCATTATGTGTTTAATAATCATGAAATAAATATGTTTTCATACTTTTGCGGTATTTGCAAAGTAAACATGGAAATATTGGTTAAACCTGCAATAAAGCACGAGGAACGGCGTATATATGAATTCTCCCAAATCCACGTAGAAGCGTCAAACTTCCAAAGCTCCTACCTCTCGAACCAGGACTCCGAATGCGACAAGAGAGCTGCTTTCGGACAATCAGGGTGATGAACTCTACGCGATAGGCGGGAAGTTGTAAAAAGCGCCAAAAAATACCGGACTGCCATTGATCGCATATGGACCCACTATCTTGGGGCCACAAGATTGGATGAGTCATCAATCATGGAGCATGTCAAGACAAAGATAACAAATTATTGGTGCAAAGTTGACACCTTGCATGTAATAAATTAGATTAGGTGTTAATAGTGAAAAAAAGGCAAGGTGTCACTTTGTTTTAATGTGGTAGATAAAAATGAATCAATGTGGTTTGATAATTCACGTGGGAGGAAATGAGATTTCTCTCAAATGGAGAAGAAATTAGACAAATGTGGGGACACTCCAATTACTCCCTTGACTTATTTTCCTCACATGACATTATTTTAGTTCCTTAGTGAAAATGAGAATGAAGTTTTTTGTTTTGATTAAAAAAAAGCTTGTAATAGTTTTAATGGAGGAACACTTGTTCTTCTAAGAAATAATAGAAGTGAGTTTGGTTGTGGATTTTCTTCTTTCTCTTTCTCTTTCTCCTTTGTGTTTTTATTAGTTCATAAGTCCTTGTCCCAAGGATCATGAGCTAACTTCCCTTTTGGGGAGTTAGTCTAACTCATGTGAGGGTAAACCAATTGTTGGTTTGGTAGGTTTAGGAAGAACAACTAACTCTACATCCTACCCCAAAATGGTAGTTGGTGTAGAGTTTAGTTAGAAATCAAGCAATGAGCTTAGAGATAAGTCATTGTTTGGTTTCACTTGCTAGCATGTATGAGCTCTTTAGTGAGCCATGCATGCTAGGGATCAAATCTATTTTTCCGTTAGGGACTTGTCTATGAGTTTAGGAAGAATCAAAACCTATTTCAAATCAACACTAATGGTAGTTCACAGGAGGAGGATTAACTCTCCAATTTCTCTTTCAAATTTCCATTTTGAATTATTAAGTGCATGTTTTCATTATTAATGTTTTTTATTAATGTTTGTGTAGGAAGGAAAATTCTAGCATTAATAATTACTCCTTACGCTTTAGTTTCCTTATTGTAAATTCCAATTTGTAGTTGTTCTAAGCTTTAGTTTAGTTGAATCTTTATTCCAACTCTCTGAAGCGAAGATGATCGTGAGTAAGGAACCTTGATTGCTTTTGCACCAATTTAGAGTTCAAAACTCTAAGTAGTGTCAAGCATATATCAAATAAACATTGCTGCTGTTCTAAAGCCATAGAAGGTGTGCTAAAGATCGGAAGTTGCATCAAGGGGGAACCCCCATTCTCTTCATTCCTTTCATTTTCGTTGTTTATGTTTTTTTTGGTATTTTTTTCGTATTTTTTCCTCGCGATTGACCTGTAAGCCAAAAAAAATTTTGTTCTACTTTCATGTACCAAAAGTTAGGACTGGGAGAGATAACTACAGACGATTATAAGACTTCTGAGAAAATTTGAAAGTATTTACGAAATCTTTGGACAGCGTCTTGTCTTGTGGTGTAGAGTCAGCGTCTTGCGAGTGGGACCAGCGTCTGGGTGAATTTCTTCGATTTTTGCTCTGTTCAACCACCAAAGCATCTCGGATCTACCTTGATCCATTTCAGGCCTAAATATCATACCTTGTACCTGAAAATATCAATAATCCTTTGGGATTAATCAGCGTCGACAAATTGAAAGCGTTTGTTTTCAGTTCAAAAGCTTGGGGAAGCTTCTGAGTTCCAATTTTCAGTATTATTGTAATTTATTTTTATTATTATTATTATGTTTTTCTGCATGTATGCCATGTATATAGTATTATGAAAAATTTATGGATTATTATTTAAGTTTTAGCCTAGAATTATGCATGAATCAAGTTCAGTATACGGTAAATATTTATATCACGATTACGGACATGAATTGCATATGAATGTATATTTACATATTAATGGTACTGTATTGCATGGGTATATGTCTTTCTACATTATAAATGTTTCTTGTTACATGTTTGATATTTTCACGATTATCATTTGCGGTCTTGTCTAATAAGTCGATTTTGTCAAGAAAGAGGATAACATTCAACGAGGGTTAAAATCTGAGTTGGGTAAGTTGTTTCTAAACCCTACGGGGTAAAAGCTGCTCTCTATGGGACATTCGCAATCTCAATGAGTATTGTCGAAATCGATTTATTATGCAATACAAAGAGTCGTATTTTAGTTTAGGTATAATACTTTGCATGTTTAGTTTTGTCATCTATTCTGGCATTATGTATCGTATTAGGTATGCTAAGGTATTTAGATCATTATGAGTGATTCAAATTAAGCTTTATTATTTTGTTGATATACATTTCACGTAATATCGATTTACAAATTAGCGTACATATACATTATTCTTGATGTTTATTTGCAATGCGTATGGAAATATTTATCGATGACACAAGCTTGCCTATTAGGTATAGCTATCATTATGAGTAGAAGTACCTTTACATGCTCTTGCACCTAGTATTGTATGAGTAGATCGTATTTGTATGTTTGTATTTTAACCCTTGCATAAAAAAAAAAAAAAAAAAAATTAAAAAAAAAAAAAAAAAAAAAAAATAAAAATAAAAATTAAATTAAATTAAATTAAAATAAAATTAATTTAATACCACCTTTGCATAAATTTTAATTCTATAAATCTTAATCATATTCAATGGTGTCTAGGAAACTTGAAAGATTGAGGTTACTTAATTAGAACCGTGCTTGCGGAAATCCTCCCTCATATCTATCTTGTGACTGGTACATGTTGGTTTATGCACGCGTATTCCTAGCTTCATCATCTTTCGTTAGCGCAGCTTAGGCATATGTTGTTCAACCCTAATGCTTAAGATAATAATAAAATTCGAGTCCTCATAATTCTTACGTAAGTTAGATTTAATTTTATGCTTGCATGAGATTAAGGTGCGGTTCCACTAAAGAAATTGAACAAACCTATCGTCGAAAAAAAATACGATAAGCAATTGCGTAAGTTCTCACATAAAATTGTTCTTCTACGCTAATTACCTTCATCACAATCCTTCATTCGCCATCAACTTACGTCATTATGGCCGGCGATCCTCCACCAATGAGAGAAGCCCCTCTCGGACTTCTATCTTTGCATTCTGGGGAAGGACCTTCTTCCTGCATCAAACTTGAGGACATTGTCGGTGATTTTCGTATCCCACCAAACATCTTCAGTTTGTTACCAATATATCATGGTTTGGAGCACGAAAAACCGTACAATCATCTTCGTAGGCTTCAACAAGTGGCAACAACATTTCATCATCCAGCAGTCTCTAAGGAACAACTCTTGCTTCAATTGTTTCCATTCACTTTAGCGGAAAAAGCGTCAATCTGGCTAGCAGGACAACAATCACAATCCATAGACACATGGAATAAACTAGTTCAAGCTTTTATGCTTCAATTTTACACTCGAAGAAAAAACAATGAAATGCTTGAGAAAATTCAATTCTTTTCGTCAAAATCCTCATGAATCCTTTACTGAAGCATGGAGTCGTTTTTTGATCTTACGATTTAGAATATCCTCACCACCAACTAGAAAAAGTTTGTCCTTGTTGTTCGTTCATTCTTTAATGGTCTCGATGCGATCATCAAAAGAAACTCTTGATATAATGAGCGGAGGTTGCTTCATGGACAAAGGAGCTACCGAAGCTTATACTTTTCTTGAAAAACAAAGCGAAAAAGGTACACAGGGGGGTAACACGAGTCGTCTAGATCATCAAAGGATTTGTTACAAAAGCCACATCTATTTTTGAGGTAAAACCCGATCGAAATAAAAAATTTGATAGAATCCCTAACTAAAAAGTAGATGCCCTTGCGGTTCAAGTAAGCGATCAACTACCAAAACCGGTCATGAGCGTTGACACCGCTCCTTGTGTCCTTTGTCTTAGTCCCGATCATCCTAATGCATATTGTCCCTTGTTATATGCTTCCCCTACTCAACAAGCGGAGGAGGCATGTGCATTCAACATTCTAATGCACCGTGGAGACAACATCGAATTTAAGCGGCGTCAAAATAACCAACAAATGGGGTCTCCTCACGGTTTCGCTAATCAACACGATTCGACCTACCAATAATTTTATTCCATACCGCCAAGGAAATAATCAACAATACCAACAAGGTCAATTTCAAAATAATTCTAATTATCAGACCAACCGCAACCTTGTTCGGCTAATCCAAATCCCAACTATAATCAACAACTTCTAAGCAATAATCGAGAACTACTACTGTTGCACAACTGCGCCAACCATTACGGATAGGACAAATGAGACTTTCTGGCTTACATGAACCAGCGGTCTCAAATTTTAAGCGTCTATCCAACAATCACTTCAGCAATTGGGCAAGAAAAAGAGTCGAGAAAGGCGTGTTTCCTGCACTGGCGGTTCAAACCCTAAACCGGCAAACACGACCTTTGAACCGACCAATGCCCCTGGTACAAAGCACCCCACCCAAGGTGAGGTCCATGCAATCACGACTCTACGATCTGGAAAAGCATGTCGACAATCGGATCGTATGCGGATGATCAACCAAAAAAGAGCGGGGAGGGTTCAAGGAATCTATTTCTAAGAATGAACCTACGGAAGATTCCCCGATTCAACAGAGTCAACACCTCGAATGTAGGAAACAAGCAAGTAGACCCTTTTGCCAAATTCAGCCCTAAAGGCACCGTTTCAAGACGCTTTAGCAAAGAATAAACCCGATGACAATTTTCTTTGAAATTCGAGAGACTTTTCAAAATTTAACAATAAACTTACCTTTTTCGATGCCTTAAAATTATTACCAAAACATGCAAAATTTCGAAAGATATGTGCACCACAAAAAGGAGAACTAATGTTCCTCGACAAAGCGTTCCTCAGCTGACGGTTTCCCTCCATCACCCGAACCACAATGGTATAGTAAAATACAAGGACCCTGGTAGACCAGCGGTTCCATGCACCTTAGGTGACAAATACCGACTCTTGCTTTCTACTAGACCTAGGAGCTAGTGTGAACTTACTTCCATATTATTTATTTAAACAACTAGGTCTTCATGAACTTAAACCTACCACCATGACTCTACAATTAGCGGATCGTTCCATAAAGTATCAAAAGGAATTGTGGAAAGCGTCCTTGTAAAAGTCCAAGATTTCTTCTATCCTGTAGACTTTGTTATTTTGGATCTGAAGTTGCATGTGATTCCATTCCAATCATCTTAGGACGTCCGTTCCTCGCCACTTTGCTAATGCTCTTATTAAGCTGTCGAGATGGTTCCATGACCATGTCCCGGAAATCTTTCGGTCGAGGTGAATGTGTTCAAGTTGATGAAACAACTTCGAGCGACATTGATGGTGAGGTCAGCGGGGGTTGACGACATTCCAAGAGTATTTTACAAACTCTTTTCCTGAAGATGAAGTGTACCAATTTCTTTCCTTTAGCGACTCTGAGTTGAGGGCGATGATTATACACAAGAAGTAAATGAGTTATTAGAGTCAGTACCATTATTTGACCCTACAACAGTGATGTCAAGTAACTTGGATGATCATCAATCTGTTTACTACATGGATGATGACCTTCCTCAAGAATCTTTAATACCCACTCCGCCCACCCCTAAATTAAAACCACTTCCTTCGGAATTAAAATACGTACAGCTTGATGTTGATGGTCGTCACCCAGTTATTATTTCTTCACAATTAACTGACGATCAGGAAGCTCGTTTAATTAATGTCCTTCAACAACATCGTTCTGCTATTGGATGGTCCCTAGATGACATTAAAGGCATTGAACCTAATGTGTGCACCCATCGCATACACGGAAGAAAATGCAAAGGCGTCAGCGTGAACCACGGCGTCGCTAAACCTACCATGAAAGATGTGGTCGAGAGAGGAGGTGTTAAAATTACTAGATGCGGGTATTATTTACACTATCTCGATAGTGTTTGGGTGAGTCTGTACCGTAGTTCAAAGAAATCGGCATTACGGTTATGCGAAATGATAAAGATGAATGCATTTCATTTCGTATCGATAAAATGGCGAATATGCATTGACTATTGCAAACTTAATGCCGTCACTCGTAAAGATCACTTTCCACTTCCATTCATCGATCGGATGCTTTCGAGCGTTTAGCGGTCATGCCTATTATTTGCTTTCTTGATGGTTATTCGGTTATTTTCGGATAGTCATAGACCCTGGCGATCAAGAAAAGACAACGTTCACTGTCCATTTGGTACATTTGCATATAGGCGAATGCCTTTTGGCCTTTGCAATGCACCTAGTACTTTCAATATTTGCATGCTTCATATTTTTCAGTGATATGGTTGAGCGGTTTATGGAAGTATTCATGGGCGACTTCTCAATTTATGGAGATTCTTTTCGATAGCTGTCTATCAAATCTTGAAAAGGTCTTTACGTTGTGAAGAGAAAAACCTTGTTCTTAATTGGGAAAAATGTCATTTCATGGTTACTAAAGGAATAGTTTTAGGACATATCGTTTCAAAGGGCCGGAATCGAAGTCGACAAAGCTAAGATAGAAAAAATTGCTTCACTTCCTATACCAAAACAGTTCGAGACATTAGCATTCTTAGGACACGAGGTTTTCTATAGGAGATTTATTCAAGATTTCTCAAAGGTTGCTAGACCTTTAACCAATCTCTGCTTAAAGATGCCGCTTTTGATTTCAGTTTGGTTGCAAACAAGCCTTTGAGGTATTAAAACGCTTTAACTACGCTCCCATAATTCAACCCACTGATTGGTCTAAACCTTTTGAATTAATGTGTGGCGGCGACTATGCTATTGGAGCTACATACTAGGGCAATGCCGAGAAGATAAGCCGGTTGTCATTTACTATGCGAGTAAAACCCTTAATGAAGCTCAGCGTAACTATATACCACCGAGAAAGAGTTTCGCCGCCGTTGTATATCGTTAGATAAGTTTCGATCCTTACCTAGTGGGTTCTCCAACTATTATCTACTGCTGACCATGCGGCGCCGTTATCTATTAGCGAAAAAAGATGCAAAACAAAGGTTGATTCGATGGATTCTCCTTTTGCAAGAGTTTACTCTCGAAATTAGAGATAAAAAGGTAGCGAAAATGTGGTTGCGGACCATTTATCAAGACTTGTCGGTGATGTTGATCGCGATCTTGAACCTATCGTGATTCCTTTCGGATGAACACTTGTACTCTATTTTTTCGTCCCCTTGATGTGCGTGACACGACATAGTAAATTACTTAGTTACCGAGGAAGTTCCTTTATCTTGGTCTCGTAATGACCGGAAAAAGTTTTTATCCTTTGTGAAATTCTATTTACGGGATGATCCCTACCTCTTCAAGTATTGTTCGGACCAACTAATCCGCCGTTGCATTCCGGTATTTGGGAACACAGCGATGTGTTATCCTTACGCCATGAACAATCTTGTGGTGGTCATTTTAGTGGTAAGAAAACTGCGGCCAAAGGTTCTACAATGTGGTTTTATTGGCCAACACTGTTTAGAGATGCACATGAGCATTGCAAAGCATGCAATCATTTGCCCGGTGGTTAGGTCGCATTACTCGGCGTAATATGATGCCCTTAAATCCCATTCTAATTGTGGAAATCTTTGATGTATGGGGCATCGACTTCATGGGGTCCATTTCCAAATTCTCATGGCTTCCTATACATACTTGTAGCAGTTGACTATGTGTCAAAATGGATTGAGGCATTGGCATGTCGTGCTAACGATCATAAAGCGGTCGTTTTGTTTGTAAAAGAAAATATTTTTCTCGATTTGGTGTTCCAAAAGCTATAATTAGTGACGGGGAAAACATTTTGCAATAAAATTTTTGAATCATTAGTAAAGAAATATGGAGTCACGCACAAAGTGGCAACTCCGTATCATCCTCAAACCCGATTGGTCAAGTAGAAGTCTCTAATCGAGAAATAAAATCCATTTTGGAAAAAGCTGTCAATCCATCTAGAAAAAAGACTGGTCTCTACGATTATCGATGCCTTGTGGGCATACATAGCGACTTTTAAGACACCTATAGGGATGTCTCCGTATCGCCTTGTTTTGGAAAACCTTGTCATCTGCGGTTGAACTTGAGCACCGTGCTCTATGGGCCATCAAAAGCCACCAATTATAACACTAACATGGCGGTGAAAAAAGAAAATTGCAGTTAAATGAGCTTGAGGAAATTGAGATTGATGCCTATGATCTCACCGAAATCCTATAAAGCCAACATGAAAAGAGTGCATGACAAGCACATATTGCGAAAAGAGTTCAAAGTCGGTCAAAAAGTTTTGATGTACAACTCAAGATTACACATTTTTCGGGGAAAATTAAAACTTCGATGGTGCGGTCCTTTCCTTTGTCTCTGCTGTCACCCCTTATGGGGCTATCTCGTGAAAAGCGAAAATGATGGTAGCGAATTCCAAGTAAATGGCGGTAGCCTTAAACATTATCATGAGTTGCGCTCTCCGGATGTCGAAGAGACTCTTCTCAATGATCCGTCTACCACGGACTAATAGATTATTTGGTGTACTTCTTTCCATGTATTTAAGCGGGGAAAAGTATGCCATTAGGTAGCCGGGCCCTCTTCTATTTTCTTTTCTAAAATTCCCTAGAGTGTGTGGTTGCAAAGCGGAACCTTAGTCCGCGAAAACTCTACTTTGAAGCCGAGTATAAATGTCTTACGATAATCGAGCAAAGCGTGCCTCGGGAAAACAATGGGTACCAAAAATTTCAACTCCTTCTTTCTCCTCCCTTTTCTATTCTCTTCCTCGCGAACTCCAACTCATCATTTGGTCCAAATCTCACCCATCTCGAATTGGTAATGGTGGTAGTACTTTTGCAAAGCGGCGGCGAAAAGGATGGGGTGGTGTATGGCTATCAAACTCCTTTCTGTCGGTCTTGATCTTTTATCGAGATGAGCGGTATAAGGTATATTATTTATCGACACCAGCTCAGCGGGATAAACTTCGTCGTCCGTTGCTCCCACGGGTTGGGATTAGTCTTGAGGATCGGCGTTAAAAGACTCACATTTCGTCTTGAGGATCGGCGTTAAAAGACTCATTCGTCTTGAGGATCGGCGTTAAAAGACTCACATTCGTCTTGAGGATCGGCGTTAAAAAGACTCAACATGTATATATACACGTTTTGTTTTATTAGCACCCGGCATGGTGCCCAAAGAGAATCGTGATATGCACCATCGGACATTTTCATAGTTAAATGCGGGCAATGGATTCCCCAGGCCAACCCCGTTCAGTTTTCTATGTATATTTGTTTTAGGCGGTTTGAGGCTATACCATATGTACTAAGGGTAATATTATTATTAGACCATTTGCATTGGTCAAGGATGGTACGATCCTAAACCCTAGGCCCCAAAACATAAAGGATAAAGCCGATCGGCTGGATTGGGTTCACCGAGCCGACATGAAAGTTACTGAGTTAAAATTTGTTTGTGATGTGTTGTTTTATTTGGATTTTCGGTGTTGTTGACCGTTCTTCTCGACTTGTACATTTGTATATAAAGGATAAATAAATAAAACCAAAGATTAAAAAAAAAAAAAAAAAAAAAAAAAAAAAAAAAAATTGATGTTTGAATGTGATTTTTCATATTCTAGTGGATGGCATTTTTAAATCTTGATCGTTTCGATATCTCATCCGTTAAATTCGAGTTGAAGCGAATCGAATTTCCACGTTTGAAATTTGAACTTTCGGGACATAAGAGGAATTTCTGTAATTCATTTGTACTTGGGCCAAAATTTTGACCCGACCCAAAAACCAAGATCGGGTACAAAGCCCAGCGGCGGGGGCACCCGCGTCCACCCCCCCTCACTTCTTCTTCCACAAAAAGCGGATCTTGGTCCCCTCACCATCCACTCAGCGGCATACCGTGATGAATTGAGGCCAGCGCCGCGCGAACAAACTCCACCAACCTCAACCCCCTTCCTCCGGCACCACCTCCTCCACCTCCTCTTGCTATTTGCACCATCAAAATTTAAATTATGCGCTATGGCATACGAAGGCGAATTACGGTCGAGAGAAATTTCACAAATCTCTATAATTAGGGATGTTTCACCCATTTTTGATGAGGAAATTGAAAGTAGAGAGTGGGAATATCTATTGCATCGAATCCAGCTCAATATTCGAAGAATTGGTGTTGAAATTTTATAATAATGGAGGTTTCGGGGTGGCGAATTTTGGATTACGGCGGATGGGATGGAGCGTGAACTCACTTGGCTGGAGTTGATTTGAATACGCGATTCGATTAACTCGATAGCCCGACCCTGTTATTGTCGAGTATCCGACCACGAGGGATTTGATGTTTGACACGCTTTCGAGGGGAGTACAACACTGGCTCGAAGCTGCGTGTACCGGCATTCGCTCGGGCGTAACCAATTAGCCGTCACTTTCGATGGTTGGCGCCTGGCGTCATTGGAACTTCAAAGGCGTCGGCGTGAACAAGACTTTCTTGCACCTGCTGTGGATCCTACGGGGAGAGGAAGCACACTTTCTGTATGGTCCACTTCACGGGCCATATTCTTACGACGCGTCGTCAAATAGGTCGAGCTCCTCTTGCTGTACTTGTTACTTTCGGCTTATGCTTAACTTAGGGTTCGATCGCTACTCCTTTCATTGAAACAAGGTCTTTCGAGAATTTTGGAATTTTTGAGACTTGTGTTTTAGACCATTGGGACCCGGTAGCTAGAGATGACATTGAGCATGATAGCGTACCTCCTCCTCGCCTTCACCACGGTTGTTTTTAATGAAGATACCATCGCCCGAATCAATACTCCTATGGATGCCTTGAGGAACATGAATTCTAGTATCGCGTGAGGATGTTTCTTCGCCGGGGAAGAGATGATTACTTCGAATGAATTCCGGCAAGAAATGAGAAATCGCCAAGGCCAATTCAGAGAATGATGATGGCTAATCGGCGGCAATTCAAGATCGGTTACTTTCTGATCTATAGGCCACATTCACCTTGATCAATTTCGGCTGAAGTTAAATTCGTGGCGAAGGCGTAGAAACCGGGTTCATCTTACGCTAACCGGAGGATTCGATAGATGTTTATTTTCTTTGGTTTAAAATGACTATGTCATTTATTTCCCTAATGCATTGCATTTTATTTTTAGTGCTAAATTATTATATATCGGTTGATTTCTCATAATTTTGTATCTCGGGACGGTTTAAATGAGAAATTATTTATGTTATGCGAATATAGTACTTTCAAAAATATGAGTTTGCTCCTTGATTCATTGGGCCTACTCTCAAAGCCCAACGGTCGAACCCAATGGATGATCCAAAGCGGTCACATGCCCAACGATTTGAAACCAAGTTATAAATACAACTCTCCTTTCCTCTTTCACTCATTCCCTTCTCTCAATCTTCACAACTTCTTCTTCACAAATTTTCAATTTCTTGACAATAATGAATAAACTAGAAGCGATGGGAAAAGGAGCAACGCGAATGGGCTATCACATTAATCGTGATAGCGGTGTTTATCATTATTCTCTTGTCACTCATGCATAACTTGATCGAACATCTAGATCTATGTATGTAACCCTCCTTTTTTTGTTTTTTTCATTTTGTATATTAGTATGGTGTGTTAAATAATTCTCACACATTTATGCAGGGTTCGTATTAAATGGAGAAGTTCATTATTAATTAGTTGTGTATATTAGTTGTCTTTTCTCTCTAATAAATAAATATATATATATATATATATATATATATATATATATAATAAAAAAAAAAAAAAAAAAAAAAAAAAAAAAAAATAAAAAAAAAAAAAAAAAAAAAAATAAATAAAATAATAATAATAAGGAAATAAATAAACAAACCATAACAAAGAAAGGCCATCGAACTCACGAAATAATTAATGGATACACATAGTGTTGAGAAAAAATCGAGCATGCTACAAGGTACACATAACACTTGTCACACATGCATTTCGATTATTCTATCCATATTCTATTCTTGAGTTATGATCATCATTTGAAATTACGTGTAAGTCTAACTACCCTGTGAAACTTTCCTCCGTATTTTCTAAACATTAAACCATCTCATTAATTGTATTTGGATATCGACATGACAAAGACTTCTTGTGGATCCCCTATGATTTTGTTCATAATCACATGGGTCATTAAATACACTTGGACTCAGTTGGTATAGCCTCATAGATTGCCTATAAATCTCTTCTTTTTAAGCCATTCTTATTCATACAATTTTCACTATCCTTCCCTCAACAATGGCTCAACCAAGAAAAAAACGGCAGAGAAAGACTACCTAAAACTTTCGAAAAAGGCGGTTTTCTCCTTATTTTGACACTGAAATCATCGTCGAGGATGGGCGCTCTCTTCTATATCATTCAGTGACTAGTTATTCGAGAATTGGTTTTGATGTTCTACCAATTTAGCGGTTATGAAGATGGAAAATTCTACTTCAATGCCTATGGACAACGATTGGAATTGAATAAGGAAATGATCTCAGACATACTTCAAATCCCAATAAAACCCGAGGAGTCCCCTTGTTCAAGAGTCATCATTCGATTCATAAAAAACTTTTTTTGCGAGCTACATATATCTCATGGCGGCGTCGAACATACACATCACATGGTTCTTCAAGCGCTCTTTGAAGCGCGAATCAGCGTGTTGTGCTCCACTGGTTGGGACATAATGTGGTAGGTACATCACACCAAACTGAAGTCACAAAGCCTCAACTTCACCTACTTTGGATTTTGCAAACTCAAAGAGATGATTTTTTGTCGATCAACACCTGCGGGCGTAATCACCAAGAAAACAAGAAGGTCGCCAGTTCTACCCACTTTGGTTCGCAGATTATGATCGTTGGGGTTATCAATAATATCTCGAGAGACCCCTTCAAAGAGCATATATAAAGGTACTTCAAACAGATTACTCCGTTGGTTTTGGACCCCCGATACTCACGATAGATGAAGCGAGAACACCTCAAGCTCAAATTGACAATTTATTTGATGAAAATGCCATCTTTGAATATTATTAATCCCATGGAAGGCATTAAACTTCTTCATCGGGGTTTGAGGGAACTACTGCGCTCGTCGAGAATATCATCATCACAACTCTTCGGGATTTCCAAGATCGTCAAGCAACGCATGATGTTGAGCGAGGGAAGAGATCTTGGAAAATCATTCTCAATTCTTGCAAAATCATGCTCTCTAATGGAAAATCAAAGCGTACTCTCTGCGCCGCAAGAGGGACATTCGGATGCATTTCGGCCAACAAATAGATGACCTAAGCGATGCGGTGCAAAATATGCATCTCCTAGATCAATATCGAGAATCCATGATATTACTAAGTCAATAAGTATATAATCATATATGTTATTACGTTTTTCCGTCATACTATGTATTTTATCTTATCTTTTTGTTTTATTTTGTATGAAATGCTTAGTAGGATTGTCATCATTTCCGTTGTGACTAATATAATTTTAACATGTGCTTCTGGGGAGGGTCTATTTTCTTACATACTCATTTTTTCATTCATCCGATATCGTTACCCGTTTCTTTACTTCATCCACCATGGCATCTTCATCAAACATTGCATCTTCATCATCCATGGTACCTCCCAAACTAATTCTAAGCAATCCTTTCAATCTATGATGGATTCAATGCCTATGGCCATCTCTTCCATGATTACATCACAAACATTGGGTGGTCTTCCCTAATTCTTCAACGACCAAACTTATTCTCCAAGTTTGGCTGCATACTTTTATGCTAATATGGATGACACAGCGATTCAACCATGCGCATGGTTTCTACTTAGACGGATTCACAATCCGAGTTGGTGACACACCTCATATCTTTTACGAACAACAACTTGCTCTAACTTTGGACCTTCCATATCACGAACCTCTTTGCATCTTGGCATTACATCTATCATAATTCTTACCATTCTTTTTAGTGGCAAGCATTTTGGCGACTCTTATGGTGATGGTCTTGAGATCAAAGCGAGAAGGAGATGGCCATGTACCATGGCGCAACATCACCATTCCATTAGCAAGCATGACCATGAACATGGGGACTGCAATGTTATTTGTACTCCGAACATTATGGGAGATTGGCATTTTCTCTCGCCAATGAGAACGCTTGCGTCGTATTGATTGCACTAACTTCGAGGGTCATGCTTTATTTAACATTTTAGGTTGTGTTGTCTCGGCTGAAAGCGAGCTCGCACTTTTCGGGATAAGTATATACTTTTACCGGTCACCGCTTGCGAATCATGAAGACACATTTCCCGCGGTTTGCGGCTACTTTTCATGGTTGGGTCAAGGTGGATTCCATGTGCCCGACAAACAGAATCATTAAGCTCATTAAGGTTTTGTCAATGGAAGCGTCATTTCGATACGAGGCATGTTCGATGTTACCCAAAGGACGAAAAGATGAAGACCAATTTGAGGGGAATCGGAGACAAAGAATGGGCAGAAATTTGGCGGGACTATTATCTATTGGCGTGATGCTAAGGAAATGCATTTCCTTAAAGAGGGCCTTGAGACCTTCCGATCTATTTGGATGGTAAACTTGAGTTTGCCATTGTACATATATCTAGCTAAACCTTTTGTTTGGTGTGCTATTGTTTTTCATGTTTAGTATCTTTATCATTTGTGGTTTATTATATCGTGTGCTATGTTTAGTGTGCTATTGAACATTTTCTTGTTCTTTTGAATAATATATTATGATCTCCAACCTCTGTTCGGCAATCTAGCCCTAATTTTGCTCCGCGGTTCTCGGTACTTTCTCTCTTTAATTATTGATCCTTCGAGGACTAAGCATCATTACGTTTGGGGGTGCTTTAAACCTATAGCAAAAATTAGGCATCTTGTAGCCTATATATAGTTTTATTTTCATATTAATAATTGTACTTAGTGACAAAGTCTTGTTTCCTTTTCAATGATGAAAATTGTCTAGAAATCTCACATTAGTATCGAATTAGGATTTGTTTTAAGAAACTTTAGATAATCGTATGCAATAGTTTATACATCTTTTCATGAATATTCATGTATCTTGAGTATCATTGATTGTACATAGCGGTAAGTTTACGGAACCAACGGTTAGTTACTTAAACTATAAAATCTGTGAGAATCTAACCAAAAGCCTTGATATGAGTGATTTGTGTGTGATGACACGGAGGGTAGTTTTTCGATTAGAGGAAATTATGCATCTACTTACTTGATCACCACCGAGAACCCTAGGCGAGAATTTAGGCCTTCTTTGGATCGACATAGCTAAAATTCTTACATTTACAAATATTACCGCTAGTCACTCCTTTGAACCTTTCATCAAACCTTTCACTTTCACCACAAAAATTCCTTACCCATCTATTAAACCAAATAAAAGAACCTACCTAAGTGATGAGTATGAAATAGGATGAAATGTGGAAAGAATAAAGAGAAAGACTTGTCCCAAATATAAGTCAATTACTTGCTTGAGGAAAAGGAAAATAGAATCATGTTCTTAAGCCATATAAAAAAAAAACAAACAAACAAAAAAAAAAAAAACAAAAAAAAAAAACAAAAAAAAAAAAAAAAAAAATCCTTAGTATCCGGAGGCTTAAGAACAAGGTTGGAAAAACTTCGGTTAGAAGAAGGAAAGGAAAAAGGATTTCTCTAGTATAAATATATGAAGACCCTATTCTCTCATACTCGTAAATTTTGATTATCCATTTCCATTTTCTTGTACACTATCACCTAAGCCCCTGATACCTAATAAAGACCTCTAGCTCAATTAGGAGTAGGGTGGTGTGATAATAAGTAGTAGGCGTGATTGATCGACATCGGCTCCTCACTTTGTCATTGAGATGTAAGGAAACGTGTGCCCACTGCACCTAATGGAGTTAACAAAACCTGAGTGGGAAAATTTTTGAGTGAATATGTGTTTCGACACATACTGTGAGAACCCATTTAGGTATGCTCTCCAAGGATCGAGAAACAACCCTGCTAGTATATTTCAATGAAAAGTTCTTTGCATGAATAATCATATGTAGATGTTTTAATTATTGAATACATATTAACTTGAGTTTCAAAGAAATAAATCCTCGTTCCCTGCTAAGGAGATGTATGGATATCCGAGATTAATTTAGGAGACAAGTTTTACATCCTTTGAGTCGTTGTAGTATAAATAAAGTTTGTGAGTATCTTTTTGGAAAACTCTCACGAGGCTATAACTTCGTCCACTAGGGAATTCCTAGTGGTTTAAGGCCTTGTTGCATATGGTCAATGCAATCGCGCTCTCTGAAAGCGAGAATTAGTTTAGGACTACACATTTTTGGCCACTTATCTATTTTAGTGTCTCTTCTTTGCTTGAGGACAAGCAAAGTCTTTGTTTGGGGGGTAATGTGATAAGCACCCCAAAAGTGTATTATGAAACCCCATTGAGACATATAAATTTGGTTTATTATGTGTTTAATAATCATGAAATAAATATGTTTTCATACTTTTGCGGTATTTGCGAGTAAACATGAAAATATTGGTTAAACTGCAATAAAGCCACGAGGAACGGCGATATATATGAATTATCCCAAATCCACGTAGAAGCGTCAAACTTCCAAAGCTCCTACCTCTCGAACCAGGACTCCGAATGCGACAAGAGAGCTGCTCAGACAATCAGGGCGATGAACTCTACGCATAGGCGGGAAGTTGTAAAACTGCCCAAAATACCGGACTGCCATTGGACTGCACATGGACCCACTATGCGGGGCCACAAGATTGGATGAGTCATCAATCATGGAGCATATCAAGACAAAGATAACAAATTATTGGTGCAAAGTTGACACCTTGCATGTAATAAATTAGATTAGGTGTTAATAGTGAAAAAAAGGCAAGGTGTCACTTTGTTTTAATGTGGTAGATAAAAATGAATCAATGTGGTTTGATAATTCACGTGGGAGGAAATGAGATTTCTCTCAAATGGAGAAGAGAAATTAGACAAATGTGGGGACACTCCAATTACTCCCTTGACTTATTTTCCTCACATGACATTATTTTAGTTCCTTAGTGAAAATGAGAAGGAAGTTTTTTGTTTTGAAAAAAAAAAAAGCTTGTAATAGTTTTAATGGAGGAACACTTGTTCTTCTAAGAAATAATAGAAGTGAGTTTGGTTGTGGATTTTTCTTCTTTCTCTTTCTCTTTCTTTTGTGTTTTATTAGTTCATAAGTCCTTGTCCCAAGGATCATGAGTTAACTTCCCTTTTGGGGAGTTAGTCTAACTCATGTGAGGGTAAACCAATTGTTGGTTTGGTAGGTTTAGGAAGAACAACTAACTCTACATCCTACCCCAAAATGGTAGTTGGTGTAGAGTTTAGTTAGAAATCAAGCAATGAGCTTAGAGATAAGTCATTGTTTGGTTTCACTTGCTAGCATGTATGAGCTCTTTAGTGAGTCATGCATGCTAGGGATCAAATCTATTTTTCCGTTAGGGACTTGTCTATGAGTTTAGGAAGAATCAAAACCTATTTCAAATCAACACTAATGGTAGTTCACAGGAGGAGGATTAACTCTCCAATTTCTCTTTCAAATTTCCATTTTAGGATTATTAAGTGCATGTTTTCATTTTAATGTTTTTATTAATGTTTGTGTAGGAAGGAAAAATCTAGCATTAATAATTACTCCTTACTCTTTAGTTCCCTTATTGTAAATTCCAATTTGTAGTTGTTCTAAGCTTTAGTTTAGTTCGAATCTTTATTCCAACTCTACGAAACGAAGATCGTGAGTAAGGAACCTTGATTGCTTTTGCACCAATTTAGAGAGTTCAAAACTCTAAGTAGTGTCCAAGCATATATCAATGTACATCCACATGCCTCCCCTTACATAATGTACCACTCCATACGTAACTACCCTGAGCGGGATGCCGCACACCAGGTAAATCCTCACACGGAAGCCATTATGTAAGTAATGCCACTATTCGGCATAAAATATTGAGCATCTCGTTCTATTTTTGTAAATATTCGGAAAAATCAAGCCACTATTAAATTTCGCCGGGGAGGGCCATTCAGCTTTCTTCAAACGCCGGGAGGGCCAATCACATTACTTCGCCCGAAGGCCATTCAGATTAACTGAACGCCGAGGGCCAATCACATAAGTTGTGGTAGCTAGGTTATAGGATTTTCGTTAAAAGTTTATTCAAGTGTCATACATCTATGACTCATAATCATTCCACTATATAACTTGTGTCAATTACCTTATTGCACTAAGCCACAATATTTATAAATATCTCAATTATTTCACATAACCACTTTCATTCTTTCACGTGCCAATATATTATTGCACTAAGCCACAATCCCGTGGGCAAATATTCACCAATACTACACTACCTCATAGTAGCATTTCACATATATAATAATGGAGCGTTTATATAAATTTCTCCAAGATATTGCATTAATACATATATCCCAACATATTATATCATGTCACAATTGCTTCAACGTATCGCATACATTTTTATTATAGCGTATTAGGAATATAATGTCTCCTAACATCTCAATATCGTCACGTGTCAAAAATACACAACATAAATGTCAAATCTTTCTTAGATAATGACAACCAAGTTTATACAATCTTCTACAACATTTTATTACTACATTGTCCATATAGCATACAACATAAAACGTAGCACAATTAAACAGTCCACAGCCCACCATCAAAGCCTAATATATATATGCTTTACACACTACTCACGTCAAATCTAAATTAGATAATGACCAACCAAGTTATACAATTTTCGATAACATTTTATTACTACATTTGTCCATATAATCAAATGTGTGAAAAACTGGAAAAGTCAACATTCCACAGTCAACGGCCAAAGTCAAAGTCAACATGTCATGGTCAAAGTCAACATGTCATGGTCAAAGGTCAAAGTCAACCATCAATGGTCAACAGTCAAAGTCAACTGATAAGCACCCAAAAGTGTATTATGAAACCCTATTGAGACATATAAATTTGGTTCATTATGTGTTTAATAATCATGAAATAAATATGTTTTCATACTTTTGCAGGTATTTACAATAAACATGGAAATATTGGTTAAACCTGCAATAAAGCACGAGGAACGGCATATATATGAATTCTCCCAAATCCATGTAGAAGCATCAAACTTCCAAAGCTCCTACCTCTCGAACCAGGACTCCGAATGCGACAAGAGAGCTGCTCAGACAATCGGGGCGATGAACTCTACGCATAGGCGGGAAGTTGTAAAACTGCCAAAATATCGGTTGCCATTGGATCGCATATGGACATGGACTATCTATGCGGGGCTACAAGATTGGATGAGTCATCAATCATGGAGCATATCAAGACAAAGATAACAAATTATTGGTGCAAAGTTGACACCTTACATGTAATAAATTAGATTAGGTGTTAATAGTGAAAAAAAGGCAAGGTGTCACTTTGTTTTAATGTGGTAGATAAAAATGAATCAATGTGGTTTGATAATTCACGTAGGAGGAAATGAGATTTCTCTCAAATGGAGAAGAAATTAGACAAATGTGGGGACACTACATTTACTCCCTTGACTTATTTTCCTCACATGACATTATTTTAGTTCCTTAGTGAAAATGAGAAGTTAGTTTTGGTTTTTATTAAAAAGCTTGTAATAGTTTTAATGGAGGAACACTTGTTCTTCTAGAAAATATAGAAGTGAGTTTGGTTGTGGATATTTCTTCTCTCTCTCTCTCTTTCTCTTTGGTGTTTTTATTAGTTCATAAGTCTTTGTCCCAAGGATCATGAGCTAACTTCCCTTTTGGGGAGTTGGTCTAACTCATGTGAGGGTAAACCAATTGTTGGTTTGGTAGGTTTAGGAAGAACAACTAACTCTACATCCTACCCCAAAATGGTAGTTGGTGTAGAGTTTAGTTAGAAATCAAGCAATGAGCTTAGAGATAAGTCATTGTTTGGTTTCACTTGCTAGCATGTATGAGCTCTTTAGTGAGCCATGCATGCTAGGGATCAAATCAATTTTTCCGTTAGGGACTTGTCTATGAGTCTAGGAAGAATCAAAACCTATTTCAAATCAACACTAATGATAGTTTCACATGAGGAGGATTAACTCTCCAATTTCTCTTTCAAATTTCCATTTGATTATTAAGTGCATGTTTTCATTGTTAATGTTTTTATTAATGTTTGTATAGGAAGGAAAAATCTAACATTTATGTTATATCCTTACTCCTTAATTTCCCTTTATTGTAACATCTAATTTTTAGTTGTTCTAAGCTTTAGGTTAGTTGAATCCTTATTCAAACTCTACGAAGCGAAGATCGTGAGTAAGGAATCTTGATTGCTTTTACATTAATTTTAGAGTTCAAAACTCTAAGTAGTGTTCTCAAGCATATATCAAAAATGGCGCTGTTGTTCTAAAAGCCATAGAGCGTGTGCTAAAGATCGGAAGTTGCATCAAGGGGAACCCCATTCTCTTCATTCCTTTCATTTTCGCTTTTCGTTTATGTTTTTTTTTTTGTTATTTTTTCGTATTTTTTTTGCCTCGCTGATTGACTGTAATCAAAAAAAAATTCGTTCCACTTCGGTACCAAAAGTTAGGATTTGGGAGAGATAACTCTGAGGCGATTATAAGACTTCTGAGAAAATTTGAAAGTATTCTGAAATACTGGACACGCGTGCGCGGGTGTAGAGTCGCGTGCGCAAGTGGAACCCGCGTCCGCGGGTGAATTTCTTTAGTTGTTGCTCCTGTTCAACCAACAGCATCTCCTGATCTACCTTGATCCATTTTCAGGCCTAAATATCTGGCCTTGTACCTGAAAATATCAATAATCCTTTGGGATTAATCGCATCGACGAATTGAAACTTTTGTTTCGAGGGCGAAAACGCGAGAAGCTACAGGTTCCAATTTTCAGTATTAGTGTAATTTTTTTTTTTTTATGTTTTTCTGCATGTATGCCATGTATATAGTATTAGGAAATATTTATTGATTATTATTTAAGTTTTAGTCTAGAATTATGCATGAACCAAGTTCGTATACCGGTAAATATTTATATACGATTACACGGACATGAATTGCATATGAATGTATATTTACATATTAATGGTACTGTATTGCATGGGTATATGTCTTTCTACGTATAAATGTTTCTTGTTACATGTTTGATATTTCTCTCATTATCGCATTACGGTCTTGTCTAATAATAAAGTCGATTTTGTCAAGAAAGAGGAGAACATTCCAACGAGGGTTAAAATCTGAGTTGGGTAAATTGTTTCTAAACCTACGGGGTAAAGCTGCTCTCTATAGGACATTCGCAATCTCAATGAGTATTGTCGAAATCGATTTATTATGCAATACAAAGTCGTATTTTAGTTTAGGTATAATACTTTGCATGTTTAGTTTTGTCATCTATTCTCATGCAGATGTATATTGTATTAGGTATGCTAAGGTATTTAGATACATTATGAGTGATTCAAATTCCCCATTATACTTTGTTGATATACGTTTACGTAATATCGATTTACAAATTAAGCGTGCATATACATTATTCGCGATGTTTATTTGCATGCATTATGGAAATAATTATCGATGACACAAACTTGCCTATTAGGTATAGCTATCATTATGAGTAGAGTACCTTCACATGCTCTTGCACATAGTATTGTATGAGTAGATCGTGTTTTTGCATGTTTGTATTTTAACCCTTGCATAAATCTAAAAAAAAAAAAAATTAAATAAAAAATTAATTTAATACCACCTTTGCATAAATTTTAATTCCATAAATCTTAATCATATTCCAATGGTGTCTAGGAAACTTGAAAGATTGAGGTTACTTAATTAGAACCGTGCTTGCTTGCACGGAAATCCTCCCTCATATCTCTCTTGTGACACGGGTTGTTGGTTTATGCACACGTATTCCTAGCTTCCACTTCGTTAGCGGCAGGCTTAGGCATATATGTTGTTCAACCCTAATGCTTAAGATAATAATAAAATTCGAGTCCTCATAATTCCTTCTGTAAGTTAGATTTAATTTTATGCTTGCATGAGATTAAGGTCTGGTTCCACTAAAGAAATTGAACATATCTATCGTCGAAAAAAATACGATAAGCAATTGTGTAAGTTCTCAAATAAAAATTGTTCTTCTTCTGCTAATTACCTTCATCACAATCCTTCGTCGCCATCAACTTCTATCATTATGGCCGACGATCCTCCACTAGCAGAGAAGCCCCTCTCGGACTTCTATACTGCATTACAGGAAGGACCTTCTTCCTGCATCAAACTTGAGGACATTGTTGGTGATTTTTTAGTATCCCCAAGCGTTTTCAGTTTGTTACCAATATATCATGGTTTGGAGCACGAAAAACCGTACAATCATCTTCGTAGACTTCAACAAGTGGCAACAACATTTCATCATCCAGTGGAGTCTCTAAGGAACAACTCTTTGCTTTTGTTTCCATTCACTTTAAGCGGAAAAAGCGTCAATCGGCTAGCGGGACAACAATCACAATCCATAGACACATGGAATAAACTAGTTCAAGCTTTTATGCTTCAATTTTACACTCAGAAGGAAACAACTGAAATGCTTCAGAAAATTCAATTCTTTCGTCAAAATCCTCATGAATCCTTTACAGAAGCATGGAGTCGTTTTACTGATCTTCTGTTAGAATGTCCTCACCACCAACTAGAAAAAGCTGTCCTTGTTCGTTCATTCTTTAATGGTCTCTCGATCATCAAAAGAAACTCTTGATATAATGAGCGGAGGTTGCTTCATGGACAAAGGAGCTACTGAAGCTTATACTTTTCTTGAAAAACAAGCGAAAAAAAGTACACACTGAGGTAACACTGAGTCGTCTAGATCATCAAAGGATACTGTTACAAAAGCCACATCTATTTTTGAGGTAAAACCCGATCCTGAAATAAAAAATTTGATAGAATCCTAACTAAAAAGTAGATGCCCTTGCGGTTCAAGTAAGCGATCAACTACAAAAACCGGTCATGAGCGTTGACACCACTCCTTGTGTCCTTTGTCTTAGTCCCGATCATCGATGCATATTGTCCCTTGTTATATGCTTCCCCTACTTAACAAGCGGAGGAGGCATGTGCATTCAACATTCAATTCACCGTGGAGACAACATCGAATTTCGGCGGCCAAAAAATAACCAACAAATGGGGGCTCCTCCTGGTTTCGCTAATCAACCTGTTCGACCTACCAATAATTTTATTCCATACCGCCAAGGAAATAATCAACAATACCAACAAGGTCAATTTCAAAATAATTCTAATGCTAATTATCAGACCAACCGCAACCTTGTTCCAGCTAATCCAAATCCCAACTATAATCAACAACTTCTAAGCAATAATCGAGAACTACTACCTGTTGCACAACCTGCGCCAACCATTAGGGATAGGACAAATGAGACTTTCTTGGCTTACATGAACCAACAGTCTCAAATTTTAACGTCTATCCAACAATCACTTCAGCAGATTGGCAAGAAAAAAGTCGAAAAAAGTGTTTCTGCCTGGCGGTTCAAACCCTAAACCAGAAAACACAGCCTTTGAACTGACCAATGCCCCTGGTACAAGCACCCCCAACCAAGGTGAGGTGCATGCAATCACTACTTTACGATCTGGAAAAACTGTAGACAATCAGATACGTATGCCAGATGATCAACCAAAGGAAAAAGAGGGTTCCAAGGAATCTATTTCTAATAATGAACCTACGGAAGATTCCCCAGATTCAACTGAGTCAACACCTCCAAATGTAGGAAGCAAGCAAGTAGACCCTTTTGCCAAATTCCGCCCTAAGGCACCATTTCCTGCAGGCTTGGCAAAGAATAAACCTGATGACAATTTTGCTGAAATTCGAGAGACTTTTCAAAATTTAACAATCAACTTACCTTTTCTCGATGCCTTAAAACTATTACCAAAACATGCAAAATTTCTGAAAGATATGTGCACCACAAAAGGAGAACTAATGTTCCTCAACAAAGCGTTCCTCACTGAGCGGTTTCCCTCCATCACCGAACACAATGGTATAGTAAAATACAAGGACCACGGTAGACCAGCGGTTCCATGCACCTTAGGTGACAAATACGACTCTTTGCTTTCTATTAGACCTAGGAGCTAGTGTGAACTTACTTCCATATTATTTATTTAAACAACTAGGTCTTCATGAGCTCAAACCTACCACCATGACTCTACGGTTAGCCGATCGTTCCATAAAGTATCCAAAAGGAATTGTGGAAAGCGTCCTTGTAAAAGTTCAAGATTTCTTCTATCCCGTAGACTTTGTTATTTTGGATCTGAAGTTGCATGTGATTCCATTCCTATCATCTTAGGGCGTCCATTCCTTGCCTTTGCTAAAGCTCTTATTAAGCTGTCGAGATGGTTCCATGACCATGTCCCGAAATCTTTTCGGTCGAGGTGAATGTGTTCAAGTTGATGAAACAACTTCGAGCGACATTGATGGTGAGGTCAAGCGGGGTTGATAAACATTCCGTAAGAGTATTTCACAAACTCTTTTCACGAAGATGAAGTGTACCAATTTCTTTCCTTTAGCGAATCACGAGTTTGAGGGGCGATGATTATACACAAGAAGTAAATGAGTTATTAGAGTCGGTACCATTATTTGACCCCTACAACGGTGATGTCAAGTAACTTGGATGATCATCAATCTGTTTACTACATGGATGATGACCTTCCTCAAGAATCTTTAATACCCGCTCCGCCACCTGAATTAAAACCACTTCCTTCCGAATTAAAATACGCATCTGACTTGATCTTTCGATGGTCGTCACCCGGTTATTATTTCTTCACAATTAAGCGGCGATCGGGAAGCTCGTTTAATTAATGTCATTCAACAACATCGTTCGCTATTGGATGGTCCCTCGATGACATTAAAGGCATTGAACCTAATGTGTGCACCCATCGCGTATACACGGAAGAAAATGCTAAGGCGTCGCGTGAACCACAGTCGCTAAACCCTACCATGAAAGGCGTGGTCGAGAGGAAGTGTTAAAATTACTAGATCGCGGGTATTATTTACCTATCTCTCGATAGTGTTTGGGTGAGTCTGTACCGTGGTTCCAAAGAAATCGGCATTACGGTTATGCGAAATGATAAAGATGAATGCATTTCATTTCGTATCGATAAAATGGCGAATATGCATTGACTATCGCAAACTTAATGCCGTCACTCGTAAGGATCACTTTCCACTTCCATTCATCGATCGGATGCTCGAGCGTTTAGCCGGTCATGCCTATTCTTGCTTTCTTGATGGTTATTCGGTTATTTTCAGATAGTCATCGACCTGCTGATCAAGAAAAGACAACGCGTTCACTGTCCATTTGGTACATTTGCATATAGGCGAATGCCTTTTGGCCTTTGCAATGCACTGGTACTTTCAACGCTGCATACTTCATATTTTCGAGTGATATGGTTAAGCGGTTTATGGAGGTATTCATGGGCGACTTCTCAATTTATGGAGATTCTTTCGATAATTTGTCTATCAAATCTTGAAAAAGTCTTTACACGTTGTTGAAGAAGAAAAACCTTGTTCTTAATTGGGAAAAATGCCATTTCATGGTTACTAAAGGAATAGTTTTAGGACATATCGTTTCAAAGGACGGAATCGAAGTCGACAAAGCTAAGATAGAAAAAATTGCTTCACTTCCTATACCAAAAACAGTTCGAGACATTCGCAAGATTCTTAGGACCGCTTGAGGTTTCTATAGGAGATTTATTCAAGATTTCTCAAAGGTTGCTAGACCTTTAACCAATCTCCGCTTAAAGATGCTTTTGATTTGAGTTCGGTTTGCAAACAAGCCTTTGAGGTATTAAAACCGCTTAAACTACGCTCCCATAATTCAACCACGATTGGTCTAAACCTTTTGAATTAATGTGTGACCACGCGACTATGCTATTGGCTGCTGTACTAGGGCAACGCCGAGAACATAAGCCGGTTGTCATTTATTATGCGAGTAAAACCCTTAATGAAGCTCAAGCGTAACTATACCACCCGAGAAAGAGTTTCGCGCCGTTGTATATCGTTAGATAAGTTTCGATCCTTACCTAGTGGGTTCTCCAACTATTGTCTACATCGACCATGCGACGCCGTTATCTATTTGGCGAAAAAAGATGCAAAACAAAGGTTGATCCGATGGATTCTCCTTTTGCAAGAGTTTACTCTCGAAATTAGAGATAAAAAGGTAGCGAAAATGTGGTTGCAGACCATTTATCAAGACTTGTCGGTGATGTTGATATCGCGATCTTGAACCTATCGTGATTCTTTTCGGATGAACACTTGTACTCTATTTTTTCGTCCCCTTGGTACTTGTGACATAGTAAATTACTTAGTTACCGAGGAAGTTCCTTTATCTTGGTCTCGTAATGACCGAAAAAGTTTTTATCCATGTGAAATTCTATTTCGGGATGATCCCTACCTCTTCAAGTATTGTTCGGACCAACTAATCCGTCGTTGCATTCCGGTGGGAACACAACGATGTGTTATCATCCGCCATGAACAATCTTGTGGTGGTCATTTTAGTGGTAAGAAAACTGCGGCCAAGGTTCTACAATGTGGTTTTATTGGCCAACCTTTGTTTAGAGATGCACATGAGCATTGCAAAGCATGCAATATTTGCCCAGCGATTAGGTCGCATTACTCAACGCGATATGATGCCCTTAAATCCCATTCTAATTGTGGAAATCTTTGATGTATGGGGAATCGACTTCATGGGTCCATTTCCAAATTCTCATGGCTTCCTATAAATACTTGTAGCAGTTGACTATGTGTCAAAATGGATTGAGACATTGGCATGTCAAGCTAACGATCATAAAACGGTCGTTTTGTTTATAAAAGAAAATATTTTCTCTCGATTTGGTGTTCCAAAAGCTATAATTAGTGACGGGGGAAAACATTTCTGCAATAAAATTTTTGAATCATTAGTTAAGAAATATTGAGTCACGCACAAAGTGGCAACTCCGTATCATCCTCAAACCAGTGGTCAAGTAGAAGTCTCTAATCGAGAAATAAAATCCATTTTGGAAAAAGCTGTCAATCCATCTAGAAAGATCGGTCTCTACGATTATCGATGTCTTGTGGGCATCTGAGCGACTTTTAAGACACCTATAGGGATGTCTCCGTATCGCCTCGTTTTTGGTAAAACCTTGTCATCTGCGGTTGAACTTGAGCACCGTGCTCTATGGGCCATCAAAAGCCTCAATTATAACACTAACGCGTGGCGGTTAAAAGAGAAAATTGCGGTTAAATGATCTTGAGGAAATTCGATTGATGCCTATGATCTCTCGAAATCCTATAAAGCCAACATGAAAAGAGTGCATGACAAGCACATATTGCGAAAAGAGTTCAAAGTCGGTCAAAAAAGTTTTGATGTACAACTTAAGATTACACATTTTTCGGGAAAATTAAAAACTTCGATGGTGCGGTCCTTTTCTTTGTCTCTCTGCTGTCACCCCTTATGGGCTATATCTCGTGAAAAACGAAAATGATGGTAGCGAATTCCAAGTAAATGGCCAGCGCCTTAAACATTATCATGAGTTGCGCTCTCGGATGTCGAAGAGACTCTTCTCAATGATCCGGTCTACCGGACTAATAGATTATTTGGTGTACTTCTTTCCATGTATTTAAACAAGAAAAGTATGCCATTAGGGTGGCCGGGCCCTCTTCTATTTTCTTTTCTAAAATTCCCTAGAGTGTGTGGTTGCAAAAGCGGAACCTTAGTCCACTTAAAAACTCTACTTGGAACCGAGTATAAATGTCTTCGATAATCGAGCAAAGCGTGCCTCGGAAAACAATGGGTACCAAAAATTTCAACTCCTTCTTTCTCCTCCATTTTCTATTCTCTTCCTCGCGAACTCCAACTCATCATTTGGTCCAAATCTCACCCATCTCGAATTGGTAATGGTCGTAGTACTTTTGCTTCGAAAAAAGCGGCGGCGAAAAGGATGGGGTGGTGTATGAACCTGTCAAACTCCTTTCGTCGGTCTTGATCTTTTATCGAGATGAGCGGTATAAGGTATATTATTGTGCGACACCAGCTCAACGGGATAAACCGTCGTCGTCCGTTGCTCTCCCACAGGTTGGGATTCGTCTTGAGGATCGGCGTTAAAAGACTCACATTCGTCTTGAGGATCGGCGTTAAAAGACTCACATTCGTCTTGAGGATCTGACGTTAAAAGACTCACATTCGTCTTGAGGATCTGACGTTAAAAGACTCACTTTCGTCTTGAGGATCTGACGTTAAAAGACTCAACATGTATATACTCGTTTTGTTTTATTAGCACCCAGCATGGTGCCCAAAGAGAGTCGTTATATGCACCATCGGACATTTCCTAGTTCGTACGGGCAATGGATTCCCCCAGGCCAACCCCGTTCAGTTTTCTAAATGACTGTTTCGGGGCGGTTTGAGGCTATACCATATGTACTAAGGGTAATATTATTATTAGACCATTGCACATTGGTCAAGGATGGTACCGTCCTAAACCCTAGGCCCCCAAAACATAAAGGATAAGCCACACCGGGGTTTGGATTGGGTTCACCCAGAGCCGACATGAAAGTTGCCTGAGTTAAGCTGTTGTGATGTGTTGTTTTATTTGGATTTCCGATGTTGTTGACACGTTCTTCTCGACTTGTACATTTGTAAATAAAGGATAAATAAATAAAAACCAAAGATTGTTAAAAAAATAAAAAATAAAAAATAAAAATTGATGTTTGAATGTGATGTTTCATATTCTAGTGGATGGCATTTTTAATACTGATCGTTTCGATATCTCATCCGTTAAATTCGGAGTTGAAACGAATCGAATTTCCACGTTTGAAATTTCAGAACATTTCGGGACATAAGAGGAATTTCTGTAATTCATTTGTACTTGGGCCAAAATTTTGACCCGACCCAAAAACCAAAGATCCGGGTACAAAGCCCAACGGTCAGAACCCAACGGACTGATCCAAACGGTCACATGCCCAACGGTCAGAAACCAAGTTATAAATACAACTCTCTTTTCCTCTTTCACTCATTCCCTTCTCTCAATCACAAATTTTCAATTTTTTGCCAATAATGAATAAACTAGAGCGATGGGAAAAGGAGCAACGCGAATGGGCTATCACATTAGTCGTGATAACAGTGTTTATCATTATTCTCTTGTCACTCATGCATAACATGATCCAGAACATCTAGATCTATGTAACCGTCTCTTTTTCTGATTTTCATTTTGTATATTAGTATGGTGTGTTAAATAATTCTCACACATTTGTACGGGTTACGTATTAAATGGAGAAGTTCCGTATTAATTAGTTGTGTATATTAGTCGTCTTTTCCTCTCTAATAAAAAAAAAAATAAAAAAATAATAATAATAATAATAATAATAAGTAACAAAGAAAGGCCATCCAAAACTCACCGAAATAATTAATGGATACACATCGTGTTCAGAGAAAATCGCGCACGCTACAAGGTACACATAACACTTGTCACACATGCAGCTCGATTATTCTATCCATATTCTATTACTGAGTTATGATCATCATTTCTGAAATTACGTGTAAGTTTAACTACCCTGTGAAACTTTCCTCCGTATTTTCTAAACATTAAACCATCTCATTAATTGTATTTGGATATCTGACATGACAAAGACTTTTGTGGATCCCCTATGATCTTTGTTTCATAATCACATGGGTCATTAAATACACTTGGACTCAGATTGGTATAGCCTCATAGATTGCCTATAAATCTCTTTTTTTAAGCCATTCTTATTCATACAATTTTCGCTATCCTTCCCCCTCGAATGGCTCAACCAAGAAAAATAACGGCAGAGAAAGACTACCTAAAACTTTTCGAAGAAGGCGGTTTTCTCTTTATTTTGACACTGAAATCATCGTCGAGGATGGGCCTCTTCTATATCATTCAAGACTAGTTATTCCCTTGAATTGGTTTTGATGTTCTACCAATTTAGCGGATATGAAGATGGAAAATTCTACTTCAATGCCTATGGACAACGACGATTAGAATTGAATAAGGAAATGATCTCCGACATACTTCAAATCCCACTAAAACCGGGGAGTCCCTTGTTCAGAGTCATCATTCGATTCAAAAAAAACTTTATTGCGAAGCTACCGGTATCTCATGGCGGCGTCGAACATACACATCACATGGTTCTTCAACGCTCTTTGAAACGGAATCAGCGTGTTGTGCTCCACCGGGTTGGGACATAATGTGGTAGGTTCATCACACCAATCTGAAGTCACAAAGCCTCAACTTCACCTACTTTGGATTTTGCAAACTCAAAGAGATGACTTTTGTCCGATCCAACACCTCGGAACGTAATCACCAAGAAAACAAGAAGGTCGCAGTTCTACCCACTTTGGTTACGCAGATTATGATGCGTTGGGGTTATCAATAATATCTCGAGACACCCCTTCAAAAAGCATATATAAAGGTACTTCAAACAGATTTACTCCGTTGGTTTTGGACCCACGATACTCGATAGATGAAGCGAGAACACCTCAAGCTCAAATTGACCATTTATTTGATGAAAATGTCATCTTTGAATATTATTAATCCCATGGAAGGCATTAAACTTCTTCATCGGGGTTTGAGGGAACTACATTTCGTCGTCGGAATATCATCATCACAACCCCGGGATTTCCAAGATCGTCCAAGCAACGCGCATGATGTCGAAACAGGGAAGAGATCTTGGAAAATCATTCTCAATTCTTGAAAAATCATGCTCTCCTAATGGAAAATCAAACTGTACTCTCTGCCAGCCAAGGGGACATTCAGATGCAGCTCGGCCAACAAATAGATGACCTAAACAGTCTGGTGCAAAATATGCATCTCCTAGATCAATATCAGAATCCATGATATTACTAAGTCAATAAGTATATAATCATATATGTTATTACGTTTTTCCGTCGTACTATGTATTTTATCTTATCCTTTTGTTTTATTTTGTATGAAATGCTTAGTAGAATTGTCATCATTTCCATTGTGACTAATATAATTTTAACATGTGCTTCTGGGGGAGGGTCTATTTTCTTACATACTCATTTTTCCATCCGGTTTGCGTTACCTATTTCTTTACTTCATCCACCATGGCATCTTCATCAAACATTGCATCTTCATCATCCATGGTACCTCCCAAACTCATTCCCGAAAGCAATCCTTTCGATCTATGATGGATTCCAATGCCTATGGCCATCTCTTCCATGATTACATCACAAACATTGGGTGGTCTTCCCTAATTCTTCAACCCGACCAAACTTATTCTCCTAGTTTGGCTGCATACTTTTATGCTAATATGGATGACACACCAAAGATTCAACCATGTGCATGGTTTCTACTTAGACAGGTTCACAATCCGAGTTGGTGACACACCTCATATCTTTTCTCGAACAACAACTTGCTCTATCTTTGGACCTTCCATATCACTTAACCTCGGCCGCATCTTGGCATTACATCTTTCATAATTCTTACCGTTCCTTTCGGTGGCAAGCGTTTTTTGACTCTTATGGTGATGGTCTTGAGATCAAACGAGAAGGAGATGGCCATGTGCCATGGCTTAACATCACCATTCCATTAGCAAGCATGACCATGAACATGGGGACTGCCATGTTATTTGTACTCCTAAACATTATGGGAGATTGGCATTTTTCTATCGCCAATGAGGCTGCGCGTTGTATTGATTCAAAGTGCACTAGCTTCGAGGGTCATGCATTATTTAACATTTTAGGTTGTGTTATCTCCACCAAACGAGCTCGCGACTTTTCGGGATAAGATATACTTTTACCGATCCACCGCTTGCGAATCATGAAGACACATTTCCCACGGTTTGCGGCACTTTTCATGATCGGGTCAAGGTAGATTCCATGTGCCCAAACAAAACAGAATCATTCGCTCATTGAGGTTTTCATCAATGGAAGCGCCCCATTTCGATACCAAGCATGTTCGATGTTACCCAAAGGACGAAAAGATGAAGACAAATTTGAGGGAATCCGGAGACAAAGAATGGGCAGAAATTTGGCAGACTATTATCTATTGGCGCGATGCTAAGGAAATGCATTTCCTTAAAGAGGACGCCATACCTTCACGTCCTGCTGGATGGTAAACTTGAGTTTGCCATTGTACATATATCTAGCTAAACCTTCTATTTGGTGTGCTATTGTTTTTCATGTTTCGTATGCTATGGTTCATTATTTCGTGTGCTATGTTCAGTGTGCTATTGAACAATTTCTTGTTCTTTCTGAATAATATATTATGATCTCCAACCTCTCTGTTCCAGAAATCTAGCCCTAATTTTGCTCACGGTTCTCAGGTACTTTCTCTCTTTAATTATTGATCCTTCGAGGACTAAGCATCATTCTGTTTGGGGGTGCTTTAAACCTGTAGCAAAAATTAGGCATCTTGTAGCCTATATATAGTTTTTATTAATAATTGTACTTAGTGACAAAGTCTTGTTTCCTTTTCAATGATGAAAATTGTCTAGAAATCTCACATTAGTATCCGAATTAGGATTTGTTTTTAAGAAACTTTAGATAATACGTATGCAATAGTTTATACATCTTTTCATGAATATTCATGTACTGAGTATCATTGATGGTACATAGCAGTAAGTTTCTGGAACCAACGGTTAGTTACTTAAACTATAAATCCTGTGAGAATCTAACCAAAAGCCTTGATATGAGTGATTTGTGTGTGATGACACAGAGGAGTAGTTTTTCCGATTAGAGGAAATTACGATCTACTTACTTGATCACCCCCAACCCTAAAGGCTGAGAATTTAGGCCTTCTTTGGATCGACATAGCTAAAAATTCTTACCTGTTACAAATATTACCGCTAGTCACTCAACTGAACCTTTCATCAAACCTTTCACTTTCACCACAAAAATTCCTTACCCATCTATTAAACCAAATAAAAGAACCTACCTAAGTGATGAGTATGAGAAATAGGATGAAATGTGGAAGAATAAAGAGAAAGACTTGTCCTAAATATAAGTCAGTTACTTGCTTCAAGAAAGGAAAATAGAATCATGTTCTTAAGCCATATATATATATATATATATATATTAAAAAAAAAACAAATCCTTAGTAGCCAGAGGCTTAAGAACAAGGTTGGAAAAACTCAGTTAGAAGAAGGAAAGGAAACAAGGATTTCTCTAGTGTAAATATATGAAGACCCTATTCTCTCATACTCGTAAATTTTGATTATCCATTTCCATTTTCTTGTACACTATCACCTAAGCCCCACAATACCTAATAAAGACCTCTAACTCAATTAGGAGTAGGGTGGTGTGATAATAAGTAGTAGACGTGATTGATCGACATCGGCTCCTCTGACTGTCATTGAGATGTAAGGAAACGTGTGCCCACTTGACAACTGGAGTTAACAAAACTTGAGTATAAAAAATTTTGAGTGAATATGTGTTTCAACACACATACCGTGAGAACCCATTTAGGTATGCTCTCCAAGGATCGAAACAACCCCCGCTAGTATATTTCAATGAAAAGTTCACTGCATGAATAATCATATGTAGATGTTTTAATTATTGAATACATATTAACTTGAGTTTCAAAGAAATAAATCCTCATTCCTGCTAAGGAGATGTATGGATATCCGAGATTAATTTAGGAAACAAGTTTACATCACCGAGTCGTTGTAGTATAAATGAAGTTTGTGAGTATCTTTTCGGAAAACTCTCACGAGGCTATAACTCGTCCACTAGGGAATTCCTAGTGGTTTAAGGCCTTGTTGCATATGGTCAATGCAATCGCGACTCTGCTAAACGAGAATTAGTTTAGGACTACACATTTTGGCCACTTATCTAATTTAGTGTCTCTTCTTTGCTTGAGGACAAGCAAAGTCTTTGTTTGGGGTAGTGTGATAAGCACCTAAAAGTGTATTATGAAACCCCATTGAGACATATAAATTTGGTTCATTATGTGTTTAATAATCATGAAATAAATATGTTTTCCTACTTTTGGGGTATTTTGCAGTAAACATGGAAATATTGGTTAAACTCGCAATAAAGCACGAGAGGAACGGTAGATATATGAATTCTCCCAAATCCATGTAGAAGCATCAAACTTCCAAAGCTCCTACCTCTCGAACCGGGACTCGAATCGACAAGAGAGCTGCTTTCGGATAATCGGGTGATGAACTCTACGCGATAGGCGGAAGTTGTAAACCGCCAAAATACCGGATTGCCATCGATCGCATGGACCCACTATGCGGGGCCACAAGATTGGATGAGTCATCAATCATGGAGCATGTCAAGACAAAGATAACAAATTATTGGTGCAAAGTTGACACCTTGCTTGTAATAAATTAGATTAGGTGTTAATAGTGAAAAAAAGGCAAGGTGTCACTTTGTTTTAATGTGGTAGATAAAAATAAATCAATGTGGTTTGATAATTCACGTGGGAGGAAATGAGATTTCTCTCAAATGGAGAAGAAATTAGACAAATGTGGGGACACTCCATTTACTCCCTTGACTTATTTTCCTCACATGACATTATTTTAGTTCATTAGTGAAAATGAGAAGTTAGTTTTGGTTTTTATTAAAAAGCTTGTAATAGTTTTAATGGAGGAACACTTGTTCTTCTAGAAAATATAGAAGTGAGTTTGGTTGTGGATATTTCTTCTCTCTCTCTCTCTTTTCTTTGGTGTTTTATTAGTTCATAAGTCTTTGTCCCAAGGATCATGAGCTAACTTCCCTTTTGGGGAGTTGGTCTAACTCATGTGAGGGTAAACCAATTGTTGGTTTGGTAGGTTTAGGAAGAACAACTAACTCTACATCCTACCCCAAAATGGTAGTTGGTGTAGAGTTTAGTTAGAAATCAAGCAATGAGCTTAGAGATAAGTCATTGTTTGGTTTCACTTGCTAGCATGTATGAGCTCTTTAGTGAGCCATGCATGCTAGGGATCAAATCAATTTTTCCGTTAGGGAGTTGTCTATGAGTCTAGGAAGAATCAAAACCTATTTCAAATCAACACTAATGATAGTTTCACATGAGGAGGATTAACTCTCCAATTTCTCTTTCAAATTTCCATTTCGGTATTAAGTGCATGTTTTCATTGTTAATGTTTTTATTAATGTTTGTATAGGAAGGAAAAATCTAACATTTATGTTATATCCTTACTCCTTAATTTCCCTTTATTGTAACATCTAATTTTTAGTTGTTCTAAGCTTTAGGTTAGTTCGAATCCTTATTCAAACTCTACGAAACGAAGATCGTGAGTAAGGAATCTTGATTGCTTTTACATTAATTTAGAGAGTTCAAAACTCTAAGTAGTGTTCTCCAAGCATATATCATCAACCGTCAGTAGTCAAAGTCAAAGTCGGCATGTCATGGTCAAAGTCAAACTGTCGTTTCCATGTTCGACTAGTTTAGGGTCATAGCCATGGTTCACGGCTAAGGTCAATGTGCATGGCTCATGGGCTCATGACTAAGGTAATGGTTCGGACCTAACTGGCCAAGCCCAAACCTTAGAACCTGAAAGTTTAAATGTTGAAAGACCCATTTAGATCTATTTTAAGTCCTATGGACTGCCCCAAGCAATATTAGAAACCGCCCAAAACTTTTAGGATCGAATCGCCAAAAACACAACCGAAGTTCGCCCGAAAATTTGACCTGAAATCGGCCCAATCAAAACCAAAACTGGTCCACAACTTAATTTGGAACTGGCCCAACACTTTAATTGGGTCAGCCCAAAGAAACAAAGAGAACTGACCCAACATAACTAATGTGGTCCGGCCCATAACAACTTAAACTAAAATCGGCCCCAACCACAACAAAAATTAGAACTGGCCCAACCAACTTAACCTTGCTAAGGCCCAAGGCCCAAGCCCCAACAGTTCATCTTCTTCACCCATTCTCTTCCACCACCAGCACCAAAATCCGGCCACCACAAGTTCCAATCGCCTACCCATTCCAACCAAGCGGTTGGACTCCTAAAGAAAAACCCAACATCTTTAATACACAAAACTCGATCTCATCTCCCTCCCTCAAAAAGCGGTAGCGAATTCGCAAATCAAGGCGCCATTGATGCTCCTCCGGAGCTTCAACAGCCCACACCTCACTACACCACTCAATCCTACAACCACCAACCCATAACACGAACAAAACAGTTCACAACAACGAAAATCCAAAAAAACCCAACCCTCAGTATCACAGTAATGCAAATCTACAGAGGAGGAGGTTTGGGGGCTCGTGCCTCCCTTAACAACCTTCTCCAAGCTCCCAACAGCACCACACACGACCCAAAACACCTTTTCCCCAACCACAATTCAAACCATCCACCAAATCGCGACGACGCCATTAACGTCTCGTTCAAGAGCTTGAACAGATCTTCAACAGGCGATTCTAAACTTACATCAAAAGAAATCAACATAATCTAATGGCAGTACCATTCATGGGCCAGCGCCTCCATGAACGCCTGTTCATAGCTTCCACAGTTCAAAATAAAACTAACAGATATCGACAGAACTAAATAACTGTGAAAACTGGTCGAAACACTCGACAGTAAATTCGTAAATTCTAACAGACCAAAAATTACAGTTTTAGTAGTGGTGAGAGATAAACTCTACTCACCTGTATTCACAGCTCCTACGAATTTCTCCGAGTCCGAGTCGCTCCAACGCTCGAGCCTCAATTTTTAATATATTTTTATTCTCCAAAACCCTATTCTCTATAACAATGTGTTTATATACTTGGGTCTGAAACCCAAGCCCAACACATACTCGGGCCCAAAAATCAGGCCCGCGTATCCCAAATCCAATCCAGCCGATTTTTAAATAAATAATTAAATTAATAAATTAATAAATAAAATACGTATTTTAAATACGGGCGTTACAGTAGGCCTAAGTATTAAGAAAAGGTTCTGAAATGTGGACACCAAGAACATCAACAAGTAGAACTCCTTCATCGTGTGACATGTTTCCAATGAGCATAGAAGATTTGTTTAAGTTAACATGAAGGCCAGTGGCTGCAGAGAAGATGGACAAAACACTCTTAAAAGAGTTGATAGATTCAAAATTACCTTTAGAGACTAATAGTATATCATCTGCAAAACAAAGATGTGTGATCTTCGTTCTTGAACATTTAGGGTGGAAATGGATATACCTTTCCATAACTCTTTGAGAAATGATAGAGTTCAACACTTTCATGACAATGACAAAGATATAAGGTGACAAAGGATCACCCTGTCTCAGTCCCCTCCTGCCTGGGAAATATCATTTTGGATCGGAGATCCATTTACAATGACTGAGAAGTAAGGAGAATAATAGCAACTCTTGAGCCAACATTTGAATTTTAGAGGGAAACATAGAGCATCTAACATGTGTGAGATAGTGGACCAAGAGACAATATCATATGCTTTTTGGAGATCTATCTTGATGGTACACCTTGGAGAGCTATGTTTTCTTGTATAGCTTCGAAGAAGTTCATGAGAGATGAGGATATTCTCTTGAATGGATCTTCCAGGAATGAAGGCAGACTATGTTGGAACAATGAGTTTATCCATGAGAGGCTGCATTCTTAGAGTTAGGATCTTAGAAACACATTTGTATAAAACATTAGTGCATGCTATAGGTCTGAAATCACTCAGTTTCACTAGAATCTGAATCTTGGGAATCAAAACAATAAAAGTGGAGTTAATACCTTAGGGAATATAGTTGTGTTGAAGTATGTAATGTACAGAGTTTACAAAATCAGTACCAACTACATCCCAACACTTCTTGAAAAAGAAAGCATTTTACCCATCAGGGCCCGGAGCCTTATTATCCTTCATACTAAAAAGAACACTTTTGATTTTCATCTTGTGTGATTTCTTTTTCTAGTTCAACAACATCTAGAGGAAAGATAGTACCTGATACTTGCATGTTCGTAAAGAAATCATAATCATATGCAATAGCAGAGTCCACCCCCAACATGCTCTGATAAAAACTCAAGAATGCATCAGAGATTAGGTCAGGATCATTAATCAAGACACCATCATTATTTTACACAACCCATATAAGATTTCTACCCTTTTTTTCCTTAATAGCATTGAAGAAATAAGCATTACACTTGTCATTGAATTGGAGCCATTCACATTCTGCCTTCTGTCTTAAGTCCATTTGTTCAATTTTTGCAAGTTGTATATAAGATAGTCTTGTTGTCTTTTCCTTCAGAGAAAGGGAATAGTCTGATGGAGAATAATGTAAAAGATTTTGAATCTTGTGTAACTCCTCCTCTGCAGCTAAGACCTTAGCTGCAAAATTTGAAAATTTGCCTCTTGACCATCCTCTAATGAAATTCTTAAGCATTATGAGCTTAGCATTAAGAACATATACAGGATTACCAACAATGTTCACACTCAAAGTATGTTGCAAGAGAGATTGAAATTCCGGATGCATGAACCATATATTGCAGAATTTAAAAGGCATATGAGATTTATTGGATACATGCCAAACAATAGAAATAGGAGAGTGATCGAATACACCTGGAGGTGAGAAGATAACTTCAGATAGGAAGGAAGATGTCCATGTAGCATTCACAAGACATCTATCAATATTGGACATCTTTCTATGGATTACATCGACATTATTTGACCAAGTAAAAAAACTTCCTATAAACTTCAAGTCTGAGAGTCCAGTGAAACTTAAGCAATCTGAGAAGCCCATGGTTTCCCTTGGATGAACTAAAGAGCATCCACTTCTTTCATGAGAGAACAAAACATTATTGAAATCACATATGACAGTCCATGGCTCAGAGAAACAAGAGTTGAAGTTCTTCATAGAATTCCAGAGAAGACTTATTTCATTGCTATCATTACTAGCATACACCACAGTAAGAAAAAACATTTTGTTATCTGCAAAATTAGTGACACAGTATGGATGCATTGGTTGGATTCAAAGAGCCTGTCTACATGAACATAACTCGAGTCCCAGCAGACCCAAATCTTGCCACTAGGATCACTAGAATAATTGTGAGTAATAGACCAGCTGTGGCAAACAAAATTTCTAATGTAATCAAAATAAAACTCCCTTACTTTAGTTTCAAGTAAGCCCATGATGCAATATTTATTCTCAACCCTTATTTTACTAACCTCCTTGGCTTTAAAAGGGTCATTTATACCTCTGACATTCCAGGCTCCTATATGCTTCATCGTCATATCTGATTGATGTTTTTTACCTTTCTTGGGCCCTTAGGGCTTGTACTACACTGCTTAGATGAAGCATCTTGTTGTTTTCTGCCATGACTGACCTGTTTTTGTTTCCTCTGATATCGTGTATTAACCGGGCTTGTGACGAGGTAAACTTGCTTCTTTAGAGGATTTGACTGGTCTGTCTTCATAAGTATGGTCAGAGAAATAATCCTTCTCACTAGCAGTAGAGTCACCACCAGAGAGGTCATCATGTACGAGTTTAGTCGTAAAAAATGTTTGGGAATCAAGAGGATTAATTGTCTTCTGATGTTCCTTGCGCTGGAATACCCTCCATGACCCCATGAGGGTTCTCATACAAAACCAGTTTAGAACTGCCTATATGAACCTCAGATAGTATGCCTTCATTGATACTTGTACTAACTTCATGAGGTTGTATAACATTTGTATCATCAGTGACTACATGTGATACTACAATAGAAGTTTGAACCGTAGTTATGGCATTGTGAGTCTCAGAGGTTGTACCTTCTACCATATCAATATTTTCATGCTTTTCACTTGCATAGGGGTCTTAAAGAGCATTATGGTACTCATTAAGACTGCCATAGTCTTCATTATTATCAGCTATGACACTAAAAGGATTGGCATCTTGAGCAATGCCACCAATTGACTTGTCTACAACGATGACAATCTCATTTGATGAGTTTATAGCTTGTTGTGCATTCTATTCAATAGGTTGAGACTCTTCTTCAATGATAACAAGTGAATCCTTGAGTCCTTCGATGGGAGCTCCTGTTTCATCTCTAGCACAACTAGTTTCACCGCGGAAAACATTCTTCTTAGGTGTCCATCTCATACGTTGGGGCTTACGATACCTTTGGACTTTTGTCATAGCATTTGTCTAAATTATAGCCTTTGAAGTTTGCAGAGTTCTTCCTGTTTTTTTGGGGCAAGCTTCATCTGTATGGCCAAAGATGCCACTGTTCAAACATTGCTCAGGGATCCAATCATATTCCAGCCCTATATCAACATTGTTTCCTTCCTTAAGCTCCACAATTATACGAGAAGGAAATTTGAATTATGTGTCTACAACAACACATACTCGAGCATAAGAAATTCGACTTCGCCGAGTCGTAGCATCATCCATGCAAATAGGTTCACCTATAATACTAGAGATGAAGTCAATACCATTTTTTTTGTCCAGAGTTGCTTTGGCAAATCAATCTCTACCCAAATAGGTAGGCCTTTGATTCCATTTCTACATTGTTCAACTGTTGGTGACCAAGGTCTTACTACAAATATTATTCCTGCCATAAATAAAGGTCCATGCTCAAGAACCATTTTTGCATCATCTTCATTCATAAACTTGAAATAAAATAGATCTTTATCTGCTATCATATTGAAGTCTCCTTTAAGTTTCCATTACTTCTTAGCAACTTCCTTGACAAAAGGATAAGACAACATTTTTTCTACAAAGTAATCCACAATATACTCCTTCCATATTTCAGTACCCTATTCTAGCAAATCTTTAGGAACCTCAGCAATACCATTTTTAAAAATGGGGTAGACTTTTGTAACATTAGGTTGAATTATAGAGTTTTTACTTTCGTTAAAAAGAGAACTTCATGATTGCAAGCTCACTTGATTTGGGGCTAGAGAAGCTCAGTCTACTAACACAACCTCAGACGGTGGAGAAATTTGTGGTTGGGGGTTGTCCCTTCATTCCATGTTTCTTTAAGCCACTAGCCAACGCCTTTCAGTCACCAGAGATCATCAGTCAAAGTTGCCTAAAAGGCAAAGTTCCTTCCAAGATCTACTTTCAAACCAAAAGAAGGTTAAAAGAAGATAAAAGAAGATAAAAATAGTAAAAAGACTAAAGTACCCTTGCCCTAACAATCACTCACACAACCGCCCTAGTTAATTGTAAAGCTTTATAGCCGTTGTCAAACTGTAGGAACATTTAGTCCACCAAAAGTTTAAGAGATCCTTGAAGAAAAACTATAGCTATTACATTTAAACTCAACACATAAAAAGTATCATAAGTAGAACGTCCTTCGGAAAAGTTCCTAAAACATAAATGATTAATTGACTCAAAACTAAACTCACTTGATATCTCCCTGAACAAATTGAATGACTTCCACTGCACAAGGAAAAACCGCCAATATCTCCTTTATGTAAGATTTAAACATCTCATATTAACTTCACTAAAACCATGATATTAGTCGAGAATCTCATGAGTCTGATACCTTTCAGATGTGGAAATCATGGAGTGACGAGCATGTAGCTCTCATAAGTTATGACATGGATGGTGTCGTGAGAGTGGATGTGGAGGAAGAAAGAGGGTCGTGTACAACTGAATTATATGAAACTGTTATGGAGTTTCCCTCTAATTGCAACATATATAATACACTCTAGTATACCCGCCATCAGCTTCTTCAACTCCTCTTCTTCATTCATCCTTTTCCTCATCATCCGCCTCAATCATATGTACGTGGATTGCCTCCTTCACTATGTTGTCCATCTGCAAATCTCTCCATAAAATAATTAACTAGAATATTGCCTTCTTACGAAAAGCCAAGTGATTAAGTTTTTGATAATAGTGGTAATGGCACTGTCGTTTTTTCTCGTTTGTTCACTTGACAAATCACGTAGAATATGATAGTAATGCCTTACACTTAATTTTACATGAGTTGGAAATATCAGGAATTTAAATATAATACGTTATATGAGATTCAAGGAGTAGATATTTCACATCAAATCATTTACATGTTTATCACGTATGCTCCCCAAATATATATGTACATGTTTATCACGTCAGGAGTGGTTCATGACGAACATAAAATGATAAGAAAACAAATTATGTAAGACAAAAATTTGGTAGTAGATCGGAAAGTGCTATGAGAGTAAGATGTTGCATTATCCTGATCAATGGTTCCAAATGGAGCTAGACCAGCTGATGAACCTACCGAGTCAAGGGCAACATAAATATACTCCTTGGGCACTTTACCATCTTGATCTCTGGCCTAAATTTCCACTACTCCTTCCAAGGTCTAGAAATACCAAACACAGAATGATCAGATTTGGCCTAGTGGGACTTATTCATTATGCTTCATGGCAGGAACTTTACTGGTTTGGCCACAAGCCACACCAAATGATTGGTAAAAAATAAATCGGTTGAAGACTTACCTTGTTGAGTTCAAATTTGTTTGATAGCAGTCTCCTGATACCACTTCCATCAAATATCTGCTCACTATGGGAAACAATAACTGGATGTTCTTTCAGACGTTGAACCAACCTCTATGCTACCTTCTTGAACTCTTCCAAGAACATCTCCCGACTCCCGAGTGACGGGGCACTCTCTATCAATATTTCCACCAGATTGCATAGCTGGTTCCACAATGTTTCTGACAACCTAAGCACATTTGGAATATTTTGATATGAAAACTAATAAATAGAGGACCGTCAGTACCTTTGGATTTTAAGATTTCAGAGGAAGTGTGGAGCGAGAAGGGATGTGAACCTTTCCCATTTGAAGGTGTTTGGTTATGTATCATATGTCCATATTAGTGACCAAGCTAGAAGCAAGCTTGATGCATTAAAGTGTACCTTTATCGACTATGACGGTGATGATTTTGGATATTATTTTTGAGACGATTAAAATTGGGAAATCATTCGTAATAGGAATGTTGTGTTTAATGAGAATGTGATGTATAAGGACAAAGATGAAGCAAAACCCAAAAAATCGGTTATAGAGAGTGGCATAGAATACGTTGAATTGGAAAACTTTTATGTAAGTCGTTATTCACTTAAACTCATAAAAGTCACGACTTTATAGGTTGCGGTATTTACACCCCACTTTATGGGATTGACACCTCTTTGACTAATTCGAAAGTATCGGCATCTCCTCCATTAATCATATAAAAAATTACCCACAACAAAAAGTTGCCGCGAAAAGATAATACTTACAATAAGGAGTTGCCACTACAAATCCATGGAAGGTTGTTGGCCTTGCGCCTTTTTTTATTGGGTCCTATTACTGCCGGACCCCAATTTGTGTTGGGCGGACTTTCACAAAAAAAACAATTATTACAAGTATGTCATTGGTTTCAAAAAATAATAAAAAAAACAATTATTACAAGTATGCCATTGATTCCCAAAAAATTGAATTCGAAACCCCAAACTTAAACGACGCAATTTAGAGTCGTTTTGGACTAAGTCCCAAACGACTTGGCCACACCGTTTGGGACTTAGTCTAAACGACCCGGCCACACCGGTTAAGAGCCCAAAAAACAGAACTTTAATTTTTTTTTTCAAAGTTCAAATCCCAAACGACATGGGCACCGTTTGGGACTTAGTCCAAACGACCTAGCCGGGTTGTTTAAGTTTGGGGTTTCGAATTCAATTTTTTGGGAATCAATGACATATTTGTAATAATTATTATTATTTTTGATTTTTTGAAACTAATGGCACACTTGTAATAATTATTTTTTTTGGGAGTCTGCCCAACACAAATTGGGATCCGACAGTAACAAATATTTTTTTTTTTTTTATTTGCAAAAAAAAAAAGTCAGTTATGACGAGAGGGTTGTTTTCACCAGAAAGGAGTCTTTGCCCTTATATTTTCTGAGAGCTTATAAACAAATTTGTCGCGAGATACTAACTATGCCTGAATATGTCGCGAGATATTAAGGGGCGCCAATAAAGTCGGGTGTAAATACCGCGACCCGCGGTTCCCGGTTTTCTACAATCTTTATAAACTCTCGAAAATTTGTCTCTCCCTATCTCAAATGAAACCAATACTAATCCTCAAACCTTGATAATAAAAAAATGTCCTCGATGATTCGATCAAAATTAGTTACACTAATACAACCATGGTTAGAATCAGAAGCAGACTTAGAACTAAAACTAGGATTCCTCCGTTCACATGGAACTACAAAGAATCTCAAACTCAATGTTTCTCTTCTCAACAACTCTTCATGTATTTGTTTTGAACAAGTTAGTATTTCAGATGTGAAGTTTCGATTCAGTCCTTGGTCTTTCCCTGCTTTTACACTTGAATTTAGTGGCGTTTATGTCAAATTGAGAGCAAATAAAGTTATTAAGAAGAGTGAGAAGAGGAAGGAGATTCTTTCTGTGCTTGATCCAGAGGTAAAATTTATATTCATTTCACTAACTTACTAAATTATTGACTTGACGTGGATATAATTATTTTCAGGGTGTGTTACTGCATGATGCTATTGAAAAGATTATTACTAATAGTATTACGTCAGCAAGAAGTTGGGTCATGACATCTTTGTTGAATCTTCTACTTGTACATTGTAACTTATTAATACATGATGTGAATTTGGAACTTCAATTGCACGATGATGATGTGTCGTCTTCTTTGAAGATAAAGGAACTTAGTTTGAATGCTGTGGATGAATGCAGTTGTTTGTTGAAAGGTTTTGTTGGAGCTGTTTTGATGCCTAGAAGATTTTGTTCTTTGGATTTTAGTGTTCGTGGTTTGGAGATTGGGCTGAGGAAGGAAGAGTATGCGAACCGTGTTTTATATCTGGAAGAGATTTCCACTTGTGTTAAATTGAAGGATCTTCGGGTTCTTGATCTAGATGTTTGTGTTCCACAGTTTGATATTGCATTTTGTCCTAGTGATCTTCAGATTGTCATAGCATTTGATATATTAATAGCTAAAGAAGCAAAGCATGTTAGAAATGGTAGGGAGCTATGGAATATAGCTGCAAACCGAGTGGATTCTTTGACTATGACCGCCAAGTTGTCCTTGCGTAAGCTAGTTGGCATTGCCAGGATATGGCTGCGTTATGTACATACTTACGAGTCTTTGCTATCATTGCTTGGATATCCTGGAGAAACGATGTTTGAAAAATCTTCAAGTAGAATGTCGATGAACAAGAAGCTGTCAAATGATGTTAGAAATCATTGGAAGGTGGTTTCTGAAATTGAGAAAGATATGCCAGTAGAGGTTCTTGCCCGTGGACGGCGAGTAGCACGCGAAAGAGCATCATTTCAAAGTAGTACTCCGAGTAGTACTCAACGACATGTAAAATTTGACAAATTCATTTTCTCGAAGATTCTCTCATATATTGCAAGAACCTTTTGTTTCATATATCATTCGGTTATTCAATTTCTTGTTGTCTGGGCTAGTTTGAATCGGCATGAGGAAGTTGATGGAATCTCAAGAGTCGTCTCTGAAGACTATTTCCATTGTTGCGTCAATTTCAGAAAGGTGTTCATCACTGTTAACCCAGTAAGTGCCCTTTGCCGTCGTATTGGTCAAACATCTGAGTCACCTTTTGACATGTCTCACTTGAATTTGATCTCGTTTTGTGTGACACTTGATGCTTTCTTCTTGATTTACACAGCAGGCAGGATTGGGCACACTCTATCTCTGTCTTGTGGGGATTTCAAAGTTAACTCCTCTTTGATAGTTCCATTCTTGGAGAGAAGTCTGAGGAAAGAGACGAAACAGTCTTTTACAAGAAAGAGCAAAGAAAGGCATGTTGATTCGAAGGTAATTGTATGGGCTGAGCCCGCTTTAAAGTCTCTTCCAGTGAAGAAAGCTGTAACTGATTCTGATAATTCAGTTAGAAATACTTGTTTCTTGTGTTTAGGAAGTTGTTTAGAAGAACTGTGGTTGAACTGGAAAAGCATTCGCAAAAGGCTTGAAAGAAATAGTGATCAATATTTGGAAAATCCCTTCCTTTTATTTGAGCTTAAAAGTTTTCTTATGGATCAATGCCTCGGCAGGGCAGATGTAGGTCTCTGGAAATGTAATTTGTCCATGGGAAGATTATATGCTGATCTTGGACATTCATCTATAGTATCAATAGTTTTGTTGCTTAGGCAGATACAACATTTTTCACATGGGGTTGCTAGCTATGAGAGGATGCCGGGTCTCTCAGAATCTTCAACTTTTATCAAGGAACCTGAAGAAATCAAATGGGAAGTTTGCCAGAAGTCATATGAATCTGCAGTTAAGATGGCTCTGCTTAGAATGATACCCGAAAGGGAAGTGCAAATTGGAATAGCCATTGTTGGTCCTCAGATTCGATTATCACTGCAAAATGGGTCACATCACACGAAGGAACAACATGTCAATCATATTGTTGCACAAGGCCATGGGGACTTTTACGTTGTTTTTAACTTGGACAACATTGAACTTTCTGTTTGGCCCACTTCAAAAGCATGTTTGGCATCACCTTCTGAGGATATAGACGAGGTAGGAAAAAAACTCTTTGGGTCGAATGAGCCTCAGTTGCTAAATAATATGGGAAAAGGTGTGAATGAAAATTACATTTATCAAGGGTGCATGGCTCTTGATTCTTCCGTATTAATTAATGGATTAACTGTTTTCTTAGAGGATTTAGAAGAAAATCAGCAGTACCAACTTATTGGGTTAAAGTCAGTATTGATCCATTCAATGGCTTGCAGGTATGCATTCTTAGCTTTGGTATCTTTTTTTATGTTTACCAATAATATAGTTCTTTTCTTTGTTAGACTGTGTTTGATAATGGGGTTAGCGCATCGTAATCCGTGTGTAACAGAGTACAAAAATTTGCTCCATAGGTTTCATCGATAGCGTCTGTCATGGTGTGAATATCACAAACAATTGTTCAGTAATAATGTGTATTGTGAAATCCATGTCATAGGATAAGATGCCAAATCCTTGCCATGAATTGCACCTCTTACACCGAAGCTGACTTCGTACTTTCTTTATCAAGAGGGGATATTAGACGTCTTATCACGGACTCTCATACCCTACTGTACTATCCTACCCACATCTTCAAATGTGACCTTAGTTATGCATTTATGCTACTAGGTGATCATACATCCATGTCACTGTACGCTGCATATGTTTTGGCATTGTTTTAAGTTACGACTTATGTTTCGATGTCTTTTTTGAGATAGTAATTACCCATTCCCGGTCAAACTGAGATGTACGTGAATTCTATTTAATTTTTTTTTAATTAATTATTTAATTTAATTTTCTAGATATAGGTTATTTCAGGAGCTGGACGACCAGTTATACTTATGGTGTACACACACACACACACACACACAACCACATTTCACTAGGATTTCCAAAGGAAGCAGATAATTGATTCTTCATAGTAGCAGCATGAAATAAGGTTAAAGCTCAATTCGTTTCTTGATAATTCAGCTGTTTTATCATATTTGAGGTGAAATAATTGCTAGCTATTGTTGCTTGTCTTAGGGTGTTATAAGATACCCGAGCAATATGTTTTAGCTTCTCCAAGACTTTTTTGGAAGTTTACAGAACCGTTGACTGTAAAAAGCTATCATCCCCCCTCCCTCTTTACTTAATACGTCAGTAATTGTGAATCTGTTGCAGGGAATACACTCATTCATTTACCACTAGTTTCACTCATTTGTCAACATCTGTCCGTGGGATGGCTACAGGGGCAGTTGTCTTATCTTATCTGGACGAATTGCAAATTTTCATTCAGGTGATTGTGTCGGTTATATTTGTGTTTAGATTAAATTTTCATTCAGGATTATCTGGTTTGGTTTAACTTGGCGATGCAGTTACAAACAAAAATATTTTAATACTTTTTTTGCTATCTTGATATGGACGAATTTTACTGGCAAAGAAAAACTTGGATGGATTTTAGGTTTTCCTATTTTACTCGTAATGTTTCAGTTAGGATTGAGATATTATCTAGTCCGGCTTAATTTCACTATGCGCTTTACAAAGAACAAGGTTGTTGATAGTCTTTTTTCTTCCTAGTGTGTTTCTTCGCTCCTTATACATTATATACTACGTCTCTAGGATTTGAAATATGTAGAATTTTCTATGTTCTGTTCTATTTCTAATTCCTCACATATGGAGGGAAGGGAATACCGTGGCGGATGCCATAGCCAAAAAAGCCTCAAACCTAGAGAAAGATCAGTTAATTGTTTGTAATGAGAAACCCCCATGGATTCATAAATGGGAGGTGCCTTACCAAACCTTTACGCGATTTGCTTGAACCAAGTAGATTAGGGGGAGTGATGTCCTGTTAATGTACTTGTATAATCCTTTTCTTTAATAGAATTCTTAACTTACTTAGCAAAAAAAAAAAAAAAAATTCCTCACTGATTTTGTTTTATCTTTATCTCTTACTAGGATGATTTCATTGTTAGTAGGGCAGGGAATCAGGTCGGGTATGACCCGACCCGAATATGCTGGGTTTGGATACATTTCTATAACGGTTTTATATTTGGGTCGGATACGGCGGTCAGTCGGGTTCAGGTTTTGGGTAAATTTTCAAATTTTAGTGTTGCCCGATCGGGTTTCAGATTCGGATATTGGCATATCCGACACATTCCCTGCCCTAATTGTTAGACTGTTAGTTTAAGTAATGTTTTTCGAGTCCTTTACTCAGGACCAGTATCTTCATTAGGAACATATGCTCCTCTTCCTTTTATTCCCCTCCATCAGCTTCGAGGACACCTAAAACAACATGAGGGTTTCTGTGTCACCCAGGCTGATGTGGCACTGGCCAAGTGAGGTTCTATAGTAAGTCTGAAGAAATAGGAAACTTCACAACATTTTCCCATAAAAGATAGTTTAATTTAGATACCACCGTGTTCTATCCATTAATTATTTATATGGTCTTTCACATTTAAGACACGTTTTCATGTGTTAAAGAGTCGATTTTCAAATAATTTATTTATTAAAAAGAAAAGAAAAAAAAAAAGTGTCAATTTTCTATAGTATATCTGGAGTTCTGCAACTCTATAATCTCGTACTGTTTGTTGATTTCTTAAAGTTTTTCCCAGGTGGTTGAATGTATATTGTCTGCACTTTCACATGCTTTTACGAGTATTGATCATCTAATAACTGATGTATATCCTGAATATGCTACTGGGGAAATTGTATCATCTAGTGGAAAAGATCCTGATGTGCTCAGACAAGATTATGAAAAGATCGCATTCTTGATTCTTAAGTGCACCCGGTTTGTCATTGATGCTTCTTTTGAGTTTGGTCCACTTGATATCATAATGGATAATTCCAGAAAAGCCAATGTAGTGGAACTTTATAAGAAAGGAAAGGGAACTTCCAGTACTAATATGCTTATTGGACACGATGTTCCTGAAAATGGTATTGTGGTCGCTGTTCAAAATCCACGAGGTCAAATTTTCTGGAAAGAAGGGCATTTAAAAGCATCCATTAGTTTGTCGGGATTGCAGTTTTGTATCTCGCATTATCAAAATGAGATGGGAGAACATCATGACATTTATGAACTTATAAATGTGCTTCATCAGCCTCCAAGTTGTTTAGATGAATTTTATCTCTCTAATTGCTCAATCACTATATCAGCCAGCTCCAGTGATGCAATTAATAGTTCTACCTCTGGTAGTAATACTTCCGATGGAACGGAAGGTCCTTTAACTATTTTTCGTGAAGGTTCTGATATTCACTCTTGTGATTCTAATGAAAAAGTGAGATCGGTGGCCTCAAATATTCCACCACCACCCTCTGGTCATCAACTTTTAATAAACGTTGCTCTTGGTAATCTTCTTATGGCAGACTACTCCTTGAAGAATGTTCTGATCAGAGCACACCAAGAAACAAAGCTCCTGTCTTCACTTTGTATCGGCAGGGAACATCATAGTATCTCATGGACAATTCAGGTGCTAATGTCACTCATTTTGTTTGTTTTATAATTTTTTTTCATCAATCTTTCTTGTTTGAACATCACTGGGAAATTAATCAGTACATTCACATCAGAATAGGCTCTCTTTTGAAAACTAGTCAACTTGAGAAGGGTTTTGTTCAAGTCCTCTTCCTTTAACGGTAATGCGACTCAATTTGTTTTTTTTATCAGGGTGGTCTCATTATTCTGGAAATGGCAGCCGTAGCTAAGTTTATACATCATTTTAGTGCATATATTCTGTGGATCAGAAACGCCTCCTCCATTTTACCGACAGGGGAATACGTTTCATCTGGCAGACATTCTGAAGCAGTTGATCCTTTCAAGAATATGGTTAGACGGAGTAATCATCCTAGTAACGACTGCCTTCTATGGTCAACCCCCTCCTTGTCACATATAGGGACATGCAATACTCAATCTCCGTCCAAATGGCAACTATTGGAGGCCCTCAGGCTTACACTGTCTCAGCTTTCTCTTATACTTGTCGTTGCCGATGGATGTGGTACTTTTATAACTTTTGATGGTTCTCGTCATGTGATAAAGTCAACCTTCTGATCATACTTACCATCTTTTGCAGGTGGAGTCTGGGAATTTATGTTCGAAGCTGACCTCCAGTTAAACTTTGAGTTGATGAGTTTAAGAAGAAAGTTGTTATTTGATCTTAACCGGCTAACAATCCTTTCCCAACACCTTCATGAAAGCTGTCCCGATCATATGAAGGAAATTCAGGTTTCCCATTTTTCTCCTGTTTTGGACAATGAATTGTCATCGAGCACTATATCTGGAGATACTTTTCTTGGACTCCAGCTCGCAGAAAGAGTACTTAATGACGCATGTTCTTCAAGCTCTCCAGTTCCCCAAAAAGAATGTAAGGAAGAGAATGATGTTACTGGACATTCTCATTTCAGCCAGGAAAATTATATTTTGAAACATGCTGCTGCGTCCATTCTAGTTGAAAAGGCTGCGTCAACGAATGATGTTCGTCGTCTGTGGATGAATATTGATTGGATTGGCAGTGGTTCTGTTTCTGGCCTTGATTTAACGATTTCTTTGTCTGAAATACAGGTATGTAATGATCACATTTCATTCCTTGAGCATAATTTCCATGACTTCTGTTTGATTCTTCTTGTTGGAGTGGTGCTTTACTTCATACAGCTGTTTGTCACATACACTCATAAAATACTACATTTAGCTGACTCACCTGCACTGTCTTGTTTCATCTTTATCATATGGAGCTAGTATGATAGTGGTTGGCTTGGTAGTATATGGTGCTTGTAGGACACTCAAAATGGGTTCACATTTCGGTGTTGCAATCTGTTTTGTTAGAATGTTGATCACTTAAAATTGTATGTTAAGAAAACATTTTGGGGAGTGACTCTACTAGTTTGATATCATATAAACACAATCGTAAAATACTTCAGCTCCCGGTAAATGATAACCATCATTATATAAGAGAGAGAGAGAGAGAGAGAGTTCCCATTTTTTCATATTCTTATTATGAAGATATGGCTGGATTTGGAATAGTCGTAGTTTGGAAGAATAATTTGCAAGCTTTGATCATTATGCAAGACTATGTTTTGGCTCGGGTTTCTCATGTGCTAGCTGTGAGGGGTCTAAGTTTTGTGGACGTTATGGTTAGATGGTAGAGTAGCATACTGACTTAGTATATTTCTTTGTACTTGTGTTTTGTAGTATGACCTTTTACATCATGGGAAGAAGAATATTTGGGTCTTGTTGGATACTGTTACTATGCCACTATGATTAAGTTACATATATGGGATTGTTATGTTTTCATTATGAGTCGCAGTTCTCGCTTGGGATTTTGTTCTAATTTTGACTTGCCGTCCTACTTTTCTTTGTCTAATTTATGTCTCTTCTCTTTGTAAAACGTTATTCTGTTTTGCATTTTGTACTTCTTAAAAGAGTTAATATCTATCTTTAGAGAGTATTTTATGTGATGCTGTTTTTCCCTTATGTCTCAGATGCTTCTGTCTCTTATTCAACCCTTGTCTGGTAATTTGAGTGGGGAAACTTCTCGCCCTTCAGAACAAAGACATTGGTTAAGGGACCAAGGACAGGGCAATGTTTTTGAAGATACAATTCCCGATGGTAATTGGATCTTGTAATTCCTTGCTAATTGATTTACAAGTTTTTTTTTTTAGTTTTTACAGTAAAGAGCTCTTGACTGAACAATTACTTGACTTGGCAGGAGCGGTCGTTGCCATCCAAGATATTCACCAACATACGTATTTTGCAGTTGAAGGTGTAGCAAATAAGTACACCGTTATTGGTGCAAATCACTATTCTCTTGTTGGAGAAAGGGCTCTTTTCAGGGTATGGCTTATTGCTTCGAATTTCATTCAGCCGATACTTCTTAGGTGGAACTTTCTGTAAAAATATCTAGTTGAAAAGACAGATATCGCTACCCTTTATGGCTTTATCTAAACATAACAGATCAATTTATTTTTGCGTGTATATATATCATGGTAAAACAAATTTTAACAGTACCAACCTCCAGGCATGACACTAAGATAGGTTGAACTCAAAGACAAATGTATTATAAGCATACAGAAGAGGCCAACTCAGACTTACAGTCTCCAAACCAAAGGCACATTAGATATGACTTTCTTAATGGAGGAAAAAGTAGCTTGAGAGATCCCATGGCTCCTCTCCAACCATAGAGATCTGCCTAAGGCTCGTAGTAAATGTATAAATTTTGCCATACGAGTAAACAAGCTGCAACACCAAAAAAGATGTGTCAAAGAGTTCATCGTTGAAGGTGTTGCAGCATCTAAAGCTGGCCAATTAGTAGTCCCAAACTGCTCTGGTGAAGGTGCAGCCCCTACAATGGCATAGATTGCTCTCTTCGGTTTTCCCCACTTATAATGCATCTAGTGGTCCTGATCTACTATTTTTTTTTAGTGGTGAGTATTCTCTCATGAAACATAGTTGATGCAGGACAAGAAAGACAATTTCAATCATATTAAGTGTTTCAGTTTTGGTATTTTGGGGCTTATCTTAATAGGATAATTATGTTGAATTATTCTCAGTGTCAAGAAGTAATTTTTTGATTGGGCAATAAGAAATGACTTGTTTATCTGGGTGAACTATATGTATTTGTATTTGTTGGGCTCTCTTATGATAAGTTAGATAGGCTGGAGCTTGTAGTCTATAACTCTATATATGAGGTCAGACGACAAGAATAAGTGTGTTAAGGGGTGCCGACCTAGTTGGGATTAGTTTCGATACAGATGCCTGGGTACCATCTTCATACTAGCGTCGTATGGTGATTTTTTGATAATTGAAGTTTTAATTTTTTTCCGAAAAAATGTAAAGTTAAGAATCTATTTAAGCAACTATCATGCAATCCATCAAGATTTATTTAGCCTGTATAACAATAAGAACATCCACAACAAATTTATTTCATTTACCCACCTCATGATGTTTTACACTAGCCTACCTCTTGTGTCCACCCAAGTTGAAATGCATTTTAAGCACATTCTGCTCTTGGTAAATTACCTTGTCGGCTTTCAAGCTACTGACCTTCTCAACCAAGTTAATGCTATCAGCAACTCGACTCGTGAAGTCCACAAGTAGATCACCATGTCTTGGGACAACTCGGTTCTAAAGCTTTTTCAAACTATGAAGTTTTTTTTAGCATGCATACCGGTGTATAGCTTACTGGTAGTTATTGATTATTTCATTCATTGTGACTCATCTATCAATTGTCTAAACTCATCAACTGATCAGTTTTTTTAAAGCATAAGATGATATTATCTTTCTAGAATGTCTTTGTTCTTCTTTAACTACCGAATACTGATTGAAATTCAATTATTAACTAGCTATTATTGTGCAAAATGTATTTCTATTATTAGATGGTTGTTTAATTCTCTCTGACATATGTTTGTTCTTCTTTGTGCTAGCGTCTTATTGAGTGTCTACCAAGGTATTTGTTTTGATGACTAACATAGACATTTCTTTTTAAAATCCAAATGCTGTATGTTCTTTAGGTAAAATATTTAAAGAAAAGATGGGGTTCATCTGTTTCGTGGTTTACCATAATATCATTACATGCTAAGAGCGACTCAGGGGCACCACTATGTTTGAACCACCATTCAGGATCAGATTTTGTTGACATCTCCAGCACAGGTGATAATAGCTGTGCCCTTTGGAGGACACTTGCTTGTAAGCATGAAAGTAATGGGGCTGATGATGACTTTGAATGTTATAGACATTCATCTGAAAGTACATTTTACCTCGTGAACAAAAAGTGTGACTGTGGTGTTGCTTTCATTGATGGGGTTCCGGAGTTTGTCAAGAAGCCTGGAAATTCATTCAAGGTGAAATTGTTTCCAAATTTTTCATTCATACATGATGTTTTAAGACTGGATACCCGCTTGGAAGGAAGCTATTACCCAGATGTGCAAAATCCAGTACAAGAGGATGTAGACCTAACCTCCGAGCAGGCTAGCAATCTCCCTTATGTAAACATTAGTTTTGAGAAGGTTACTCTGACGATCATTCATAAACTCCCAGATTCAAATGACAAGTTCCCACTCCTTCAGGCGTGTATTGATGATATCGAGCTTATTGTACAAGTTTTATCCTCTAAAGCCAGGCTTATAAGCACATTGGCTGCTGCAATGTATTACTACGATGCTCAGGGAAGTCTGTGGTGAGCAATCAGTCATAGTTAATAATGTATCTGCCTTTTGTTACTGCCTTAACATTAATCAAACGAAAAGACGTTATACTAACTGTAAAATCTCGTAAAGTTTGATGATTTTTTGTAAGGAAGCCAAAATACATATTAGATCTACTTAATGTCTTCTTCTTGTACAGCATTATGTGAGTAACTTATTGAAACTCTACATAGTGTCTAGGTTGTTCTTTCCCTTTTTTTGTTCTCTGAACCTTTTTTCATTATATTTGTTCAGACTCCTATGGAACAACGAGTAATAAACATGTCTTCTTGTTCTTCTTCTCTGTTGGTTGCAGGAGAGAGCTTGTTCATCCTGTTGAAATGTATATATTCTACCACTTTAGGTTTGAATACCCGAGTTCAGTAACTGTTTCAAAGGGAGTCCCTGTTCATCTTTACTTCAGAGTGAAACAGGTAAGGGCTTGATTTGTCAAAATACATATAGTTTTGTGAAAAGATAGCTATTTTGAGGGATCTGCTTAGGTGTAGGATGAGACACATATCACAACACACCATAGCAGGCTGGCATATAATATACAGTAGTATTTAGATTTGTTATTGGCTGTGGCTTATTGCAATATTTCTTCTCAAGCACTGTGCATGATACCTTTAAACTTTGTAAAACATGGGATGCCTATGAGTTATCAAATTTGTAGAACTCATGCTTTGACTCGTTCATTTGATCTGAATCATGTCTCAGTCGATTAATTAATTCGTTGCTGAAAGTCCTCTGTTTATGAGGTCGAAGTTGAACTTTAGAAGGGTTGGAATGAGTTTGTTTCTGTATCTTCTATTTTTATTTATTCATTTATTTACCTTTTAATATGGTTATGGAATTAGTGTTTGTGGGATGTTCTCCATGGTGGGATAGACCATCTTCATGTACCTCAGCTCTATGATTACTATGTGGTTCTTAAGAAGGGCTGTGGAACTAGTGTTGCGATAACCTGATCACATGTTATGTGTATGCGGTTAAGTTATTTTGATAGCCCTCACAACATTCCTTAACAGTTGTTTATAAGGGTTTTTGGTGAAGACCGTTTCATAAGAAGATCAATACACAAGTACAGACATAATACATGTTTTTCGTTTGCAAAGCTTGGTATGTACTAGGTTTTTTTTTGATCGGCAAGCAGGGTTGTTAAAGACATCCCTTACTCCTTTTCATTAATAATAAAAAGCTTGTTACATTCTCAAGTACATCTTGCCATTGGCATCATCAAATACAATTTTCCTAACATCCTCAGAAAAAGAGCTAGGGGTGATTTCCACATAAGTGGGGCTGGGTACATTAGAAGCTAAGCTATCAGCCAATTTATTGGCTTCTTGTTAACATCGCTCGCAAGTGGACAATTGAGAAGAAGGTGACCAATACTTTCATCCACCCTTTTGCAAAGTGAACAAAGGGTTGGGAGATTCATAAATGAAACCATATTTGATGAGTCTGTCTGTGCATGTAATTTCTTGATCTGTTTGCTGGTTGATAGCTTAACACCTTGTTCTAAACCATGCAATTCAATGTTAGCTATTGAATTGAACTCATATTTACCATTTGCAGCTGCTATAACTTTCCCCATATGGTCTCGAATTACTGCTGCCCATCCACCATTCCTACCTTGCAAAGTGCCATCTGTATTTAGAGTAAAGAAGTGTTCTTCTGGTTTCTCCCATTTGCACCTAGCTTCATCTTGAAGTTGTAACCGAATATCAATTCTAGGTTTCAGCACTTGGAACTTTGGCATCCAAACCAAAACTGTACATGGTTCCATTTCTTTTAAGTTTGTAATAGGGAGTTGTGCAAACAAATGAGTAGGATGGAAAGAGTCAAAACCTAGTTTGAATTTTGTCTTTCTACAATGATGTAGGGCCCCCTATCCCCCAAAAAAAAAAGAAAAAGAAAAAAGATAATTATAGAGTCACAATTCCTTAAGAACTCTTTTGGCGTTTTGACAGGTGGATGTTTCTCTTAACGAGCTTTCGTTGGATGTGCTTCTCTTTGTGGTTGGAAAATTGGGAATAGCCGGTCCTTTTGCAATTAGAAGCTCATCAATCTTCACTAATTGTTGCAAGGTTCTACATTTCAATGTTGTTTATTTAATAAATTTATAATCATTTTTTTCTGCCATGTAAATGAGCCCTTTTATGCTTAGTTGAAGTTATGTTTTGTGATACAGACACCACATGAGTGCTATGCAGTCCTACGCACACTTAAAAAGCAGGGTTGAGCCTAGTGGCTGAATGCGAGCCTAGGCATTTTACTCTTACCCTAGACACAACGTGTGAGCCTAGGTGATTCATTTGGTACCATTTTTAGAATGACTGTCCTTGGTTCTTATACCTCCTATCCCCGCTTAATCACCTCCAGGAGAGGTGTGGCAGTTTCTTGAAAAGGCATCCATATTATGTAAGTTCTGGTCAATCACACAGAAACCAATTCTTGAGCAGTTCCTAACCGGTGAAACCTAACTTCAGGCACATCTTTCACCCCTTTGAGCTGATCGCCTGTCAAGCATTTTGTCAAGGAAGAATCCTTGGGGTATTAAATATTTTTACTCCATATGACAAAAACCATTTGTTTAGCTTGACCAATAATTTTGCTTAGCTTTCACTATTGGTATTCTAGAATTGGCAATAATTTTCTGTTGCATCTTCCCTTGCTGTTTAGCAAGGTGTTCATTATTCCTCCTGGACTCGAGAGTATTGTTTGTTTCCGCTTCGACTCATCGTTATCCACTGTTATTTATTTATTTTTTATTTTATTATATTATTTTTGTTTTTGTTTTAGACATGCCTTTTTTCTCCTAATATATTTTGAAGTCAGTTTAACTTGACAAATATTCCTTTTAACATATGGGTTATATAATTTATCATTCTGGTAACAGATTGAAAACCAATCGAGCTTAAGCCTTCTCTGTTGTTTCTCTGATCACCAAAATGCAACAGTAGCTGGAAAGCAATCAACTTCAATTTTCATGAGGTATGTCCTTCCTGGTGTATGTATTGTTACTTCCCTATGCACTCCTTTTGTTTTGGACTATAAAAGAAACAAGAACATTTAAATGGTTCATATCATCTTCCCTTCTCAAGCAATTCAAATGTGCACTAAACTTGCTGCTTAATGAAATCACGGGTTTCTTTGAGGATTCATTGAATTGTAGAAGGGAATAATTGTGGCAGCAGATGTATGAACTCAAAGTGCTCATTTTTTTAATTTTTTGGGGTTCGAGGGAAGGTTATTAGAAGACAGTATGTCATGTATTGGCCATCGTTTGTTGATTGCAATATATTTTCAAAAGCATGAGCTGTTGAGCGAACTGCGCAGAAATCTGTTTTAAATATGGCGTGACCATGTAACATAGGTAAAAAGGAGATTCTTTATGTATGTTATAGGTATCTATTTTTAAGTAGGGGTGGCAATTTAACTCGGTGCCCGCCAACCCGACACGAGACCCACCCATTATTAATGGGTTTGGGTTAAGGCTCCTTGGATTTTGGGTTTGACATCAATACCTTATGGGTATACTTGTTAACCCACTAATGTCTCTATAATATCTTTATAGTTTTAAATATGTAATTAAGACATGGCCCACTGGATCGTGTCTATGTATTTACTCAACTCCCTACTCTAAGTGCCTTTATATGGTTTGACCGCCAGACACGCTATAGCCTAAAAGGACCATAGCCCACATGTGCCCCAGTATAACCTGTATAAAGGTCTCAAAGTCCATTTCTTTTAGTTTTGGTACGAGTTATATTGTTAAGCTTTAATTTTTTCAGCTTCGTAGCTTGTGACTACAATGTGAATTACATATGTACCTTTTAGATAAATATGCTTGCTTATTTTACGTTTCTAAAAAAAAAAAAAAAAAAAAAAAAAAAATATATATATATATATATATATATATATATATATATATATATATATTCACGAAGGTTTTAAAAAACCCCAAACCTCCTCGCTCCTATTTTCTCTCCCTTATCATCTTTCGTGAGAGCACTCTTCTGATCTCTCTCTTACCTACCACTCTCTCTCTCTCTCTCTCTATATATATATATATATATATATATATATATATATATATATATATGACCAGCTCCACACAGACGGACATCCGTAATACGGACTCAACTAAAAAATTGGAATATCACGAAATATATTCACGAAGGTTTTAAAAAACCCCAAACCTCCTCGCTCCTATTTTTTCTCCCTTATCATTTTTCGTGAGAGCACTCTTCTGATCTCTCTCCTACCTACCACTCTCTCTCTCTATCTCTCATGTTTTCCTCTTTCTCTTTTTCGAAATCAGTGCCACACAAAGCAATGATTTTTACTGATAAGTGATAATGTATCACTTTCTCGAGTAGAAAGGGAGAAGACAATAGCCTTCTCCATACTGATCATATGACTATCCCTGAAATTTTAGAACAAAGAGACAGTTGTTGTTCTTGGACAAGAGTCTATGTCGATTCAGGAACTTAAAATGGTAAAAAGGAAGCAATTTTAGCTCTGCACTTAATGTGTGAAAGTCTACTACAGTACTACCAGGATCAATGAGCATTGGAAAAAAAAGGGTAATGTAAGTCTGAGAGATTGAAGGGGAAAAAGAAACACGAAAAGGAATGGAGGGAGTGAGCAGCTTTTTATTCACCAACGAATCATTGAACAAACTTCTGGTTGAAAGAGGTTTCTGATGCTGCCATTTAGGATGCATTGAGTATTGGCGTTGGGTCAACTCATTCAGATGGAATCAATATCTAATATCTAATAACAAGAAGTAATCCTAATGAAGAAAAAAAATACATGATCACTTATCTTATATAAGAACGAACCATGAAAAGGCATGAAGTTGTTTCAAGTTAATACTAGATTCACATTTAGTGAGTAGTGACTATTATTAGTTTCAATAGAGAATCTATTATCCTTCGAATTTCAAGAAATAACACAAAGGCCCGTGAATCAAATAGTTGCTCTTCACTGATCTTTATCCAACAAGGGCTTAGCTTCTAGGCTTGAGACTATCAGGCTAAGATTTTCCAGCTACTGATGGTGAACTGTTTTTAAGTAGATGGAACTCCGTTTTGCCTTGCTGAACGTGAAAGCAGTTTAGCTCTTGGAGAAAAGCCAGGTTGAAGTTGTAGGTCTCAGTGGTGGCGAGGCTTGCATCCCAATGATGTATAGTTGATTTTCATACTTCAACTTCAAAACTCCCACAACTCGACAGGTGCACATTATGTTCCCTCTTGAGTTCTAAAATATACACACCCAAAATCCCTCCGCTTGGTAGAAGGCATATTGCGAGCAAGTTGCACATGTTCAATTTCACCATATTTCTGGAACTGCTTCTGCACTTGCACTTCGTCCTAGCTAGCTGGCAAACCATCTAAGAAAACAGATTTCACCTACAGTAAGTGTAAATCAAATTACTAGAGTAGAACAAACCGTTCAGAGATCATAAAGTTTGAAGACATAAAACAAATAATGATAATACTTTTCATTATAAGCCATCTTATAATAATATATTAAAAATCGAAAAGCTGAACAAGCAAGAGTCATTAAATTGAAATTCACAGATGTCAGAGATATGGATAGGGACTTCAAAATAAGCACAAAAAATCTTATAAATAGCATTTCCGATCCAATCGCACTAACAAATGAATTTAACATAAAGTAACACATCCAAATTAACACCTCTAAAATTAAACTTCCTAAAAGTTCTTGTCTTTTGTTGTCGCACTAACATCTATTTTTGTATCCCCATATGGTTTGTCAAGTTAGAAACTAATAAAAGGAAAAAATGAATTGAGGTTTTAGAAATCAAAAGAATTGGAAACTTGGGTACCGATTTCGATTTCAAAAGGAATTAACATATAGCGACGAGATGAGAAAGAGAAACACGACAGAAGTTATGAGAAAGAGAGAGGGAAACAGGAGAGCGAAAGAGAAAGAGGGTGGTAGGAGAGAGAGTGAGAATTATAGTTTGGGGTTTTGAGTTCCGAGCACTAATGTTGGTGAGAGTATATTTCGGCGATATTTCAATTTTTATGTGAAGTTCGTTTATGGACGTCCTTCAGAGAGCCGGACTATATATATATATATATATAAACTATTATAAAAATCACGACTCTTATCTACAATCCCGCAACAGTAATTTTTTTTTTTTTTTGTAACTCTAAATCTCTTCAACCTTACTATTTTGCCCCCATGTATTTTTTAAATACCAATAGTAGCCTCTATAATATATAGTAATAATAGTTGAAATAGAAGGATAAATATGGAACTAAAAAAAAGTATAAATCATCACCAACTGGGGGTCCCACTAATATGGTGTTATTTCAAACGTGCGAAGCACGTGCATGACACTAGTATATATATATATATATATATATATATATATATATATATATATATATATATATATATATACATACAGCCTGGCTCTTAAACGGACTAGTCTGTTTACGGACTTATGTCTTGAACAGCTTATATAGTGTCGTGAACAACTTATATAGTGTCTTGAACAACTTTTTTAATTTACACTTATTAACTTTTTAATTTATGCTTATATATGACACTATATAAGTTGTGCACGACATTATATAAGTTGCACAAGACACTATATAACAAGTCCCTAAACGGACGTCCGTTTAAGAGCCGGGGTATATATATATATATATATATATATATATATATATATCTTACGTTTTTCTGTTGAGACTCGAGAGAGAATAATTATTTGAAGAAAGATGCAACAATATACATGGAACAAAAACATTTCAAAACTCGAGTGCGACACGTCTTCAGTGAAAGCTAAAAATAATTGTTTGCATTAACCTGTTACAGTGGCACATGTCATACTATCCATTCCTAATTGTGACAATTTTGAGTAAGTTACCTTGATTTATTTCCTGTTGATTAAAGCTTGAAATTATTAACCTTTGAATTTTTTGTGGCAGCCCTGTACCATCTGCAAATCACCTGGAAAATTCACCATTTTTATCGGTCCAGCTTGTGGCACTTGGAGAATTTACAACTTCTCCTATCCGTATTTCTCTTTTGAATGCTCAAGTACTTGCATGGAGAACACGTGTGATATCATTACTAGGTAACTTTTCTACTTATCGTAAACAGCTGGGCATCCAACTCAAAACCAATTAACCAATTGGTGATGACTAGAGAGGCTCAAGAACAAGTTTTAAACTATACTGCAAGACTTTAAACATCCCATGTTGTACTAAGCTAAGCATCTCAACATTCCCCCTCATGTATGACACTACTTGAGCCCAACACAGGGACAACATACTTGGGTTACGTGCAGTAAAGGGGCCCTTTGGGCCAAACACAATAACCTGCACTGATACCATCTTAAACATTATGCATCCAACTCAAAACCAATTGGTGATGAGTGGAGAGGCCCAAGAACATCTAAACTATATTGCACGACTTTAAACATCCCATGTGGGACTAATCTAAACACCTCAACAGGTCCACTAATTGTCACGAATTTATTTATCATATTTACAGTCTGAATTTGTATATTTTCTCTAAGTTGTGCCTTATAGGCTGACATCGAGTTGTCTTTAAATGATTGATCAACACATGCAGAAAAAGCTGTTAAATATTGCCCAAACACCAAACTCCTAGAACTGATCACAACGTGGTCTTCAATTGGTGTTTTCAGTGCTTTCGCTGTTAATTAGATAGTATATGACTTTGTTTTGTAAGAAAAAGTTACTATGGCAACATTTTCCTTCGTAATCATGTTAAAAAAATGTGAACAATTCATGAAAAATATGGACATCAGACCTGGGGTTGCCTATACTGATGTTTGAATACTTATTCTTAGTGTCTGAATGGCTAGTGGATGTGTCAACTCAGGATGAGATCATTTCAACTTGTAATAGACATTTTTAGTTGTAGTAGTTTTGAGTGTACATTTTGTTTATTTTGAGATGCATTTATGTCACCTCTGTTGATTCCTTGATGTTTCTGTTTAAGATTCTTACTTTTTAGGATTACAAGGTAAAAACAAAGTACTTTTCATTTATTTATTATTTAATAAGAGAGAAGAAAGCGATAATCTGGAGAAGAAGAGAAACGGATATAGGGCCTTAATTAGTTTCGGCCTTCTCTTACACATCTATATATAGCAAGCAACCTGGGGACATTTTAATGTAAATTAACAATTGGCGGAAGCAAAAATGGTATCAAAATCCACACTTCAATTATAACCAATCAAAACCCTAAAAGTCTCTCTTTTGGTTAATCTTTCAATTACATAAAAACATCAACTAACTGAAAACCCCCAATTACAAGCTTTTATTTGTACTAACTAAAAAGTGCAAATAAGTAAAGTAACTTCCAAACATTTTAAAGAAAGAGACCATAAGAAAAAGGCTATGGGTTGGCATGATTTACATCTTGCTCTGTATGCTCTGCAATCCGCATCATCTAGGTTGAAAAGTTCGTCCTCGAGATATAATCAATATAATGCTAATAAAATGTAGAATCTATCTGCTAAAGAATAGCACTGGAAATCCAAGAATTATCAAGAAGAAAAGAACGATTTGCCCACTTAATAAAGAATGATTCAGAGAAGTCAAAGTTTGGGATGACTTAGTCATATCTAAAACAGCTTCAATGCGATCTGTAGCAATAGGAGGACCATAACGATGGACAGGCAGTGGAATGAGAGGGACATGGTCATCAACAAAAGGGTCGAGCTCACTAACATTGATAGTATTATGCATACACAGTTCAGGAGGAAGGTCAACTTGATATGCATTATCTCCACATTTACGAATGATAAAAAAAGGACCAAAATGGCGCATCTGCAATTTATTGGCTTTGTCAATATGACGTTCCTTCCTAAGATAAACCATATCTAAATCACCTACTTCAAACAGTTGTTGTCGTTGTCAACATGACATTCCTTCCTAAGATAAACCATAACCAAAATCACCTACTTCAAACAGTTGTTGTCTTCAACGGATATCAACCTTGTACTTGTATACTTGAGTTAAATGTTGACGAACAATATCATAAATGGCCTTGATACGAATAGCAAAGTCATCAGCTTCAGTGCTAATATGAGTGGTAGACGGTATAGGTGCAAAATCGACAAGCCTTTAGGAGAAATACCCTGAACAATCTGAAATAGCGACTTGCCTGTAGACCTATTGATAGAGTTGTTATATGCGAACTCAGTCTGAGAAAAATCCCATGTCTTTGGTTCATCACCTCCAATGTTGCAACGGAGTACATCACCTAAGCTACGGTTAACAACTTTTATTTGTCCATCTGTCTGGGGTGAAAGGCAGTGGGAGACTTCAAAGAACACTTCAATAATTTTCAAAGGGTTTGCCAAAAGTGACTGGTGAAGTGGACATCTCTGTCAGAAGTAATGCTACGTGGAATTCCATGTAAGCACACAATATCCTTGAGATACAAAGAGGTGACATCACTAGCATCTGAAGTTTTTTTTACAAAGCAGAAAATGAGCCATCTTTGAAAAGCGATCAACCACCATGAAAACAGTCAAATCCCATGGATGTTTTTGGCAAACCCAGGACAAAATCCATAGAAACATCAAAACAAGGTCGCTTTGGAATAGGTAATGATACAAACCGGCATTAGTTTTCATAACTTTTGCTGTTTGACAACTATAGTAGTAACAAATAAAAGAATTGGAATCATGCCACATCGCCTTCGCTTATGATGCCTTGGATCTTTGAAGGCCAAAGTATCTCTCGCAGGTAGAGATCGCAATACACCCACATGACTAGATAATCTCCAGAATGGAACTCTACAATAAATTTGTCTTGAAAAGATGATGAATCCGGAATACACAATTGGGATCCTTAAAGGGAAAGTCGTCCTGTAAAACATACTCCCCAGACATATCAGCATTAGCACCACAAGACTGGAAAATAGGACCAAAGAAATAATCTATGGAATATACTCCTTTGAGTTCCTCAAAGCCAAATATGATAGTATGAAGAGAAACGAGAATGTGATCACATCGGCTTAATGCATTAGGAATTTTATTATCAGTACCAGGTTGATGCTTCAATAGAAAATTCTAACCCTGGAGATAAGCAAACCACTTCGCTTGTTGATCATTGATTTTGACCTGATTGTTCAAATAACGCAAAGCCTTATGGTCTGGCTTGCAAACAAATTCCCTATAAAGAAGGTAATGTCACCAATGGGCAATGGCGTAAAGCCTGTACCACAGCATACGACTCGACATCATAAGTGGAACAGTGGCTAGAAGGTCCATACAACTTCTGAATGTAAAAGACCACTGGGTCGGCCATTCTGGCTAAGGGCTGCCCAAACACTTGATCTACAAGCATCACAAGTCACTTTGAAAAGTTTGGAAAAATCCGGCAGAGCTAGAACTGGTGCAGTAGTCAATTTCTCAATAAGTCGAAAAGCAGTGTCTGCTTCATCAGCCCACTGAAAAATTGTCTTTCAGTAACACCGTGATAGGCGCTACTGAAGCCATGGATAAAGTGTCTATAAAAGCTGGCCAACCCATGAAAGCGTAAGACATGAGAAATTGAAGAAGGAATAGGCTAATCAACAATTGCCTGAATTTTGGAATCGTCAACTTGAATACCATCATCAGAAACAACATAGCCAAGAAAATCAACAGACAAAACCATGAGAGAACATTTTTTTAACTGCAAGTATAATTTATGCACTTGGAGAACCTCCATAATAGTCTGAATATGCTGCAAATGCTCATTTGTATTACTGTAAATAAGTATGTCATCAAAATAGACAACAACAAACTTACCAAGATACGGACGAAGGATATCAATTATGAATTACCTTAAAGTAAAGGGAGCATTAAGTAAAGGGAGCATTAGACAGATCAAAGGGCATCACTAACCATTCTGTACAACCCATCTTTAGTTTGCCATCTTCCACTCACAGCATTGCCACATCCTTACCTGATAATACCCGCTCTTGAGGTCGAACCTGTAAAGAATCCAATAAGTCTTCTAACCGCGGAATAGGAAAGCGATACTTAATAGTAAACTTATTTATGCTCTACTTTCTACACACATTCGCCAAAACCCATCATTCTTTGGTGTCAACAATGCAGGGACTGCACAAGGGGAACAAACCTTTCTGACTTAACTTAGAAACCTGACACTGTAACTTTGCATGTTAGGGATCGTTCTATAATGAGGGAGATTTGTTATGGAAGCTCCATGAATGAAATTAATGGAGTGTTGAATATGTTTGAGAGGAGGAAGACCACCATCTTCTGGTTCGTGGGAAACACCAGAATAAGAAGCCAAAATAGGTTGCAACGATGGCACACCAAACTTTGTCCTTATGATGAGGACCTATATCAAACGGCACCTAACACTGTCTATCTGTCTGTATTAGATTTCCAGATTTAAACCATTGAATGGTAAACGGGTTAGGATGCGGATTAGTTGTCAATTGCAATTTGTCGACCATCTCTTGGGCAACTAAATGATTTGTTGAACCACCATTCATAGTGATACTGCATAATTTTCCTTTGTTCATACACCTAGTTCTGATAATTGAATGATTGATGCCATGAATCAAATTTCTCGCCTTTTGCTTTTTGAGGTTGCAAAATTGGAGTGGTAACCAAGGAAAAGTAGGGGAACACTAACCTAATTTGGGTGGTCAAAATTATGGTTTGTATTGGAAGCAATCGGTTTTAGAGAACGAAGAACCGAACCAAACCGAGACCATAGCAGTGAATTGATATTTCGGGTTGGTTGTGTCGGTTTTCGGTTCCATGCAATTGTATATATAAATCAAAAGAATTAACAGCAAATAGTAGAATTTTAAATTGATTTCAAGAAGATAGGTATATCCATCAAAGGAATTTGCAAAAAGATCAAATTTTACTACTGATTTCTGAAGAAGAGATATAGATCTCTACAATTTGACTTTCTCCTTTCAACCTTCCCACGTTCCATTTTCCATATTCCGAATAAAAACAGAGAGAATGTGAGATAGAAAAAAGAAAAGGGATAGAAGAAATAGAGAGAAAAAGGATTGTCAGTAATATACTAGTGTTGAATAGAGATGGAGAGAGGAGAAAACGGCCAGATGAGAGGAGAGTGGGAAACTTAACTCATAGTGTAGGGTTTATTTTGTTTTCTGTAGATCGAATTAGATCTTGAAATCCATGGTTATTATTAAAGATTATAAAAAAAACTTAACTTAATACTGGTTCAGATTACAGCAGTTTAAAATTTTAAAAACCGAGAACCGAACTGAAGAGAGCTATATTGTTTAGTTGGCTCATTCGGTTTTTTGCACACACCCCGTTTTATGTGCTTTCCTACACTTTTATCCTATTTTGTAGCATTCTTAGCTTTGCCAATTAAGTGTAGTCAAGTTGCAAGGAGAAGATCATCGTGATAAGTTGATCTTTGGTACTAGATTTTCAGCGAGTCTTATATTTACTTTATCATCCTTGACCAGATTCACGAACCTCCCCTGGGCCATTTGTTGTGGTTGATGTGTCAAGAAAAACTGAGGTATCCAAAAAAACAAATGCCCCTCTCCTTTTATGCCTGTCAGATGCTTCTACTATTGACATACTTCATTTGGTATATTGTAGGATGGTTTGTCAGTTGTAGTTTCTCCTTTGTTGAGGATACACAATGAGACTGGATTCTCTATGGAGATACGTTTTTGGCGCCCTCAACGAAAGGAAGCTGAATCTGCTTCGGTTTTGCTGAGGAGTGGGGATACAATTGATGATTCTATGGCAGCACTGGATGCTATAAATTTATATGGAGGATCAAAGAAGGCATTGATGTCTTTTATTCTTGGTAAGTGTCAATCTTAGATGGGTTTGATTTGATTTTTTCTCCATACTTTTCATACTAAATGCTTAGGGTTTACTGCCTATGCCATTCCCCAAAATATGCTATCTCAGACTTTAATATATATTTATTGAGATAGAGTTTACGCATGAAACACTGAATTGTTTTAAGTCTCCAGCTTGACTATTTGCCTTTTAGGTTGTTATTGCTTATGGTCATCATTACTTCTGACCTTGCACTTTCCTAGGTTAAGACTTGAGTAGGACCAGTTGGCTCATCAAGGAGTAACTTTTGTTTATCGTCCCCAATTTTTATGTGGGCCTAGTTTAGACATGTTGTAATATGTGTGATCATCTTCTTGATGGGCAGTTTCTAATTGGAAAAACAGGTGATCCCTTTGAAGAGAATTTAGACTTGTAAAATATTTCTCCCCTCCCGTGTGGCACCTCGGATTGGTCTCTACTTGAACTTTTTCACACGGGGGAAGCATCTTACAGTACCGTTTTTTAGCGCCTGACTCATGATATGTTTTATGGTGATGCTTGTTCCACGGTGGACCACAACCGGGCAGGAACCCTCAATTCTGCCTGGAACTCGTCCAAACCTGTTAAATTATTTTCGAAGATAACTTTGACATAAGAAGCTTGTCTTTGACCATACTCGCAAAGCACATGAAAAGCTTCAACCTTTTATGTTTCAAGTCCTGAACAGAATTACTCAATTAAGCTTGTGGTTTTATGGTGTTCTTATCAAGAAATCTAGAATCCTTAAAAAGGAAATGGATGGATTTGGATGTTTGTGAGCGTGTGTGAGTTCCATATTACGTGGAGGGTACTGATAAATAATAAAATTAAATTGTAATAACAATACTAATAATAATGATAATAACAAAAATAATGATATCAATAAAAGTAGCGTGAAGGGTATAGTTCAATTAAACTCATATAATGATTTTTAGTTTTTACTTCTTGCTGTTTGATGTACATATACTAGTGTTGGTATAACCCCTTAAGGATTGAAACTTGAGATTTTAATATTATTAGAGCAAGAATTCAAATACGAATGTTTAAAATTTTGAGATTGCTTTAAAATTTATAAAGGCTTTATCATTATGAAAGAAAACTGTGTCTACAAGTCTCTTACAGATATCCCAATTTGTAGGAGTGCTGTGATAGCCTATGGAGGTTTAGTCTTACTACGGGATAGGTAGTAGGCTTGGGTCCTAAATAAATAATGATTATCTACCACTTATTTCTGTTGAGGCCTTTTGAGAAAAAAGCTGCACGCATGGATAGACCAACCTTTAGGCCTGGTTCTTTGGATGGCTTACTGCGGACAATATCGGCGTGGTAGTATGTGGTAAGTTTGGTATCAGAGTAGAGGAGGGCGTGCTCCAATTGTGGTGACGGACCATGGGAGTTTGTTCCCACATCGGATTGGAAGCTGATAAATTCCTGGATATATATAAACTATCCACCACTTGTGTATATGCCTTTTGAGAAACCACCACACCCCTAAAACTTTGGGCTTGGGTGGCTAAGTGGGGATGATATCTACGTGATCATTACATGCCTCCGCTTTGTGATTCATTTAGCAATACTTTGCTTCTTTAGTAAGATATATATATATATATATTTTAATGTAGCCCTATTATATGTCTTTCACTTCTAAAACAAACTTATCCAAGCACTTGCTTTGTGATTTCTTTGACTTTGTCTATTGAATCACACTTTTCCCTTTGTTTTTCAGTTGTTAGAGATGCTTCTTTAGTATGAAATTTAAAACTTAGTCTGGCACTCATTTATGTGCGCCATGTGCTTCTTGTTATGGTGGAAATAATAGACTTTCATTGTTCTGGTCGTTCTGTTATGTTGCTCTGATGGTTTATTGTGGTTGGACATCCTTTTGCAGGTAATTTTTTATTGTCTTGTAGACCACAAATTACAGAGTACTCTGGAAACTTAGGAGAACCAATTTCAGCACAGTGGTCAGAAGATCTTAAAGGTGGAAAAGCAGTTTGTCTCTCTGGAATATTTGATAAATTGAGTTACAGATTCAGGCGAGCTTTAAGTGTTGAATCTGTGAAATATTCCTTCAGCACCGTACACTGCCCCCTAAATGTTGAAGGTGCACATTATACCGATTTACATTTTCTAGTTCAGAGCATTGGAAAAGATGTTCCTGTTGTACCATCAGATGATTTCAGAGGTTCACCTGAAACTCGGACAACACCAGTTGCATTGCAAGAGCAAAGAGAAATCTTTTTCCTTCCTACTGTTCAGGTCTCTAATCATTTGCAATCAGAGATACATGTGCTTCTGACTGAAACTCGTCCAGGTGATGGTAGTAACTGTTTTGGAACTGTACTTGTGAAATACTGTTTTGCTTATAACCTTGTTTTTTCTGCAGATCTATCCATTGCAGATGGCTGTTCTAACATTGGCAAGGAGGCAACTATTGCATGTGGATCAAGTGTTTTTTTGTATGCAAATCCTGCTATGATATACTTCACTGTTACATTAACTGAATTTCATTCAAGTTGCAAAGCTGTGAATAGTGGTGATTGGGTCAAGAAGTTGCAGAAGAAGGGAAGCGTTAACTATTTGGATATACATTTGGATTTTGGTGGTGGGAAGTACTTTGCCTCCTTAAGATTGTCACGCGGTGAAAGAGGCATTTTGGAGGTTGCTTTTTGTTTTTCATTCCATCTTTCTTACACACTTTTACACCTATGCAATAAGAAGTGCGCTTATTCGTTGGGACACATTTGCCAAACATCATTCTTTAGTAATTATGATTGGTGTCAAATGTTTGATGACTGATTGTTTAACAAATGCAGGCTGCAATATCTACATCATATATATTGCAGAATGACAGTGACCTTGCCCTCCTTTGCTATGCATCCGATCAGAAGCCTCCGTCTAGGTAATTGATTCATCAAGTTCAATCCATATTATGGATCTTCTGATTTCAACTTAGACGATTGCTTCTAAATTTCTGCAGGTTGGAAACTGATAAATTTGGCTCATGCCTTTCTCCCGATCTTGGTTTGCTCTTGCCACCAAAATCGAAAAGATCATGGTTTGGGAAGTAAGATTTTGTCATTTTGTAGTTATTTAAATTAATTAAGCCTGAAAGAAATTGCCCAAAAATCACTGTGTGTCTCTCTCTTCATTAACAAAATGAATTGTTATAATTACAGCAGGCGAAGAGAGAAAAACAAAAACAAACAACATAAAAAGGATCAAGACACATCAAGTTTCCACTTGACAATACCCCAAAAGAGAGTCCATCTAAGCACAAAACTACCAAAAGGAGTATCCCTCCACTCCTCCCAAATCAAAGCCTGGTGAGCCACCAAACCTTTGATCTAAGTGACTATCTGCTCCATAGTTAAGGCTTTATCCTCAAATTGTCTTCTATCCCTCTCCAGCCACACCCCACATAATCGCAAAGCGTAGTATGTTCCATAATTTGCACCCCTTTGAAAAATGTGCCCTCAAAACCCAATACGCTAAGAGATCTTTCACCGACCGGGGAGCAACCCAATTAACTCTAGATTGATGGACAAAGTAACACCATACTTTCCAAGAGTAATCACAGTGAGTGCGAAGGTGATTGACCGACTCCCTGTTGGACAAGCAAAGTAAACAACAATAAAACAACAATTGACAATTATATTTTTCCTCTTATGAAGATTGTCAATAGTCAGGATTTTGTTCAAGGTTGCATACCACATGAAAAGAGAGACTTGAGATGGAGCTTTAGATATCCAAATAAAATTAGAGCATTCCCAATGCAGGTGACTTTGAGGGGAAATAACAACTTGTCACCCTTATGAGCCAAAAACAATAGCCCAATGCAAGGGTGACTATGGAGGTAGCTCTTTACTAGGTAACAATGAGGGTAACACTTGCTACCGAGATTGTTATTGAGTTGTGAACTTCGGACGGAACATTTTATTCCGTCTCGTGTTTTTTCATTTTTTTTTTCGGACGGGATGTTTCATTCTGTCTGGCGCGTTTTTTATTATATTTTTCCGTTTTTTACATTCCGTCCGAAGTTTATAGTCACCTTTGCATTGCGCAACCCCTGGTTGTTTTTCACCAGCAAGGTAGCTATGAGGGGAAATAGTCTTATGTAGAGGTAACAAGTTGTTGCTTGCATTGGGAATGCTCTTAGAAGGAAAACTAGGAATGGGACAAGCACGCTGGGTGATGGGAAAGTGTGAACACATGGCAAAATAGAAATACCTGGAAGAGAAGCTTCCATTCTTGTCAATTGACCGAAGGCGATTATCTCTACCTAGTCTCACAAAAGGGATGGATTCCAACCTTGACAAAAGGGCAGCAGCACATGCAATATCCCTGTCTGCTATGGCTACATGAATTCCCAAATCCCAACCAAGTAACCCATTATTTGACCGCATGAAATCACAAATATTGCAAACTACAGTTTTCCACCTATTAAATCTAGAGAAACACATACTATTAACTATTCAAGAGGAGAAGTTAATAATGTAGAGGAACCAGAAACTAGAGTTTGTTATCATAATGCATTGTTGCTCCCTAACAAGAGTTACATCTATGTATATATAAACGACTGATAAATAGACCACTTAACTCCTAATCAAGCTTAACTACTTAGACTTAACCCTAATATAATGACATTTATTCTAATACTCTTATACTTTCCAACACCACCCAACACATAAGGTCTTCAAATTGGTGTTCTCTTACCCTAATATCATGTGATGCCCAACCCCAATATCACAATTTTATTTGACTTCTGCTACAAATCTTGACTTCTTCTCCTTACATATGGTCTAGAAAAGACCATGCAAAAACAATTTCAATTAAGCTTGTCAGTTAAGTTAGGTGCTGATGCTTTCTGAGAGTTGTTTGTCGTATTAGTCATGGCTTCTAAAGCTGACAAAGAAAACACACATAATTACATTAACACATACATATGATGAGACTAATATATGCAGGCCTCATTTTTTATGAGGTCGCCCATATATTGTATAAATTTCATGTAAAATGGAAATCGAGGGGACTTGTCTTAAGAGATTGATCGGACACGATTTTATACTCATGCAGACTTTTCAAATCTGTTAACGTTCTGAATCTACATTTATCATGCTCTGAAATTCTTAGAAATTTTGTCCTCAGATCGAATAGGATAAGCCTTAAATTATTGGAAGAGAAGGCCTCTGTAGCACTGCTAGATTTGGATGTCTTATCAGGCTTTACAGAGGTATGCTTGGAAAAGCATGTGGAAGATGGGGTGGCACACATATTAAAGTTTGGGGTTTCACTAAAGCCATGGCACTTTGAAATGTCTATTCCATCACAAATGGTGATAATAGTTCCAAGATATGTGATTTTGAATGAAACAGAACACACCATCTTTGTCCGTCAATGTTACTTGGAGGTAAGCTCGTTATCCTTTTTAATCATCTTTATCATCTACTTTTTACCCCGGCATACTTGACACTTATTCTCATTAACCTTTTCTAGGTGTCATTACATTTTATTTGTTCTGTTTGTTTTTGAAAAGGGTGATATAGATGACACTGTTGCTGTTGATGGTAAACGGAAAGAAGCTTTGCAAATGAAGACTGTGAGCAGTAGTAGAAGAGAAACTAGCCTTTTCGATTCTTTGTTCAGAAAACATAGAATTGCCAGTGAGGATTATTTGATATACGTGCAATTTCGTCTACACGATGTAAGATGGAGTTGGTCTGGGCCAATATGTGTTGCTTCACTTGGGCGCTTTTTCTTGAAATTTAGGAGGCAATCAGACTCTCTTGGGCATCAATCAAGTCCAACAAATGAGCCAGAAAGCAGATTAACAGAGTTTGCAGTAGTACATGTTGTAGAAGAGGGTTCTGCTCTGGTTATGCGCTTTGAGAGACCGACTAATTTGAGGCTACCTTATCGGATTGAAAATACATTGCCGAATGCATCTATCACATTCTATCAAAAGGTTGCATCAGTAAATCTTTGTTGCCTCATCTTCTTTTGGCGATTTTGATGCGTATGATTAGGGAAATAAACAAGACAATATTGACCATTATTTTCTTTTTAAATTTCTGGCAGGATTCAGTTGATCCAGAAGTGCTGCGATCTGGAAGTTCTGTTAGTTATGTCTGGGATGATTTGACCTTGCCGCATCAACTGGTTGTCCAAATTACTGGTAAATGCTGCTACGTTGACACTTTTTGGTTTCCAGGTTTTGATTGAACACTTCCTTAGAGGTCATTGGACTAGGAAATCTAAAAGTTAAAAGTAGTATTGACAACCCTTATAGAGGTGATACCATGTTGGTTAAAGAAAATTTGATTGTTATGGATTAATCACGTCCTTCGGTTAGACATGCTGTGTTATGTATTACTCTCAGAAGAAATATAATGAGCGACAACAGCCACATTCGTATTGTTGTCCGACCCCAGTAATATCGAGTTATTTTTTATTTATTTTTTGTGGTAATAGTAATAATGAGTTATTAATTCATTGTTCATTTGTGCTTGGTAAGTTGAAAATATTTTAGATTCTACCTTGGTTTACATCTAAATGGGATATTAGGATATAACTACTTATAATATAGAGTGAAAAAAGAAGAAGGAAAGGATAAGGAGTATGATCTTTGATGTACTACGACCTAGGTGAAAATAGTTTTATGGAGTAAATCTTGATATAATAATTACTGTCAAATTGCCAGTTTCTTCTTAAGCTTGAACTTGTGGAAAGGGCAAATTCTATGTATATGAGAGGAGGCTTGGGGTCGGGGATAGACCATAGGTGGGGCACACCTAGAAATTTGAGTGGAATAATCTCAACACCCCCCCCAAAGGGGAATGCTAGAAATAAACACAAGTATGCGCTTCAATATTTTTTTTGTGCAACTGCACTTGGAGAGCTCCAAACCCGGAACCTTTTTTAAGTTGAGCTCATTCTTAGTTTTTTTATCGGTAAAGTGGGTAAATATATATAATCATAATATCAATATAGTAAGATGACATACCCCTCGGAATGACAACAAGAGGAACTATGAAATAAAAGAAACACAAATGGTAATCCAATAAAACAACTAGTTAGGAGCTTCTATCATGCTTGGCCGAGCAAGGAATCCTATCTGAAAATAAAGTCTCCGAATTGTGTGTCTCTCCACTTCACCCAAAAGTTTGACCAAAGGAAATGAACCCTTTGATTGATATAATAACCTTTTCCATACGCTAGTGTTTTAAAAGGTGTTCGAGGCGAGGCATACCTAAAACTCTCATAAAGCGTTGGGTAATGGAAGCGTGAGCTTCAAGGTCCGAGGTGTTGAGGCTTACTGGAGGCCTTCACTATCGAGGCATATAAGCCTTTGTTGCGACATTATAATAATACTTGAAAGCATTTTTTAATTATAAAGCAAACATCAACACCTTAAGTTGTATCGATGTACCATTCTAAGCCCTCATTTAAGTCACGGGAGCTTCTACTTCTTTTAGTGGTGATGTTAATGAAGTCTTGGAGACTTTAGACTGATTCTACTTTTGGAAGTTTGATTGCAAGCTTTGGTGAATGAGTTCTGGGTTATGCCTCGCTCTATATTTCCTTTTCTTCTTCTTTTTTTGAACTGTAACACATCTGGAGTTTGGTTCATTAGATGTAAACCTCTAAAATGTTTAGTTAACACTTATTAATGAGTAATGACATGTCAATTTGTTTGTGAGAATGTGCATATAGTCATATAGATAGTTAGATAATAGATATCAAAGTATTGTCAATAAATATTTACGTCTAATTGTGTATCACATACTTTACATGATTTCATTGATATTCCTTGTTTAATCTTAATTTTGTAGGATGTAGAACTTTGTACTTGTGTACTTTAATTTTTTTGGAATTTAGAAAAGTAGTGCGCTCTTGAGGCCTACGCGTCGCGACTTTGCGTTTTAAAATATTGTCATACCTTACAACTGTCAATAGATCGGTTTGGGTCAGATAATGGAAAATCTGAACCCGAACCGATAAGAAAATTGGGAACCCGAAACCGAACTGAACCAATAAGATATATTACAAACCAAAAACCGAACCGACTCGAACCAAAAACTATAAAATCAATTAAATCCAAAATTAAATCGATTAATTTCAGCTACCCAGTTGATAAACATATACAAAATTAATCATAAATATTACTAAAATACCATTTAATCGGTTCAGTGGAGGGCAAACCCGAAACCAAGCCAATATCTTATCGGTTTGGTTCGGTTTCAGGTCGGTGGAGGGCAAACCAAATTACCAAAACCCAAACTGTTGACAGGTTATCGAAACCCGTTGACAGCCTTACTCACTGAACCATCAAAGCGTCTCCTATTCCTTTCTAGCCACAATGCCCCACATGACAACAAAGAATAAAATGCTATACAGTCGACACCCTTCAGGAGAGTGGATCCTTAGAACCCAAGTGACCAACAAATATTTCATTGACCGAGGAACCACCCAGTACACCCCAAATTGTCTCACAAAGTGACTCCAGATCTCCCATGAGAAGTGACAATGGATGCGAGTGTGACTAACTGACTCGCCATCAGCCGTACACAAAGGGCAAAAGTTGACAATTATTTTCTTTCTCATAATTAGGTTATCTATGTCAAGATGTTACTGTGAGTTACACACTATATGGAGAAAGAGACATGGCTAGGTAGTTTTAATGATTAACTAGGAAAATCAAGAATAATTTTACCTCGAGGATTAATAGGAAGATAAGAAACGAGGGAAGAATATAAGGACTTGGTTGAGAATCTACCATTTTTGCCTATAGCCCAAATTATCGTAATCTGTCATGCCAACATAAGTACCTAAATCCCAACCAAGATTACCATTATTTAACTGTCTAAATTCGCAAATAAGGTGATTTTTTTGAAAATTAAGATGGCCGTCTCTGCTGCCCATTTATCCTCTAAAATCTAATGCTATACCCATCTCTAAGACCATACCTGATCTCTCTCTCTCTAAGACCCCTTGAGACCTTTCCGAATACTCTTCCACACCCAACACCCGTATAGACCTGAACTTTGACCACTGTACTATCCTAGATTAGTCTCACCAAACCTAGATTTGACCACTCACCAAACATATCACGCTTCTCCCCAAACCTCCATAGTTATTTTCCCATTAAGGCCAAATTAAACTCTCGGATCATCATCTCCGCCCTTTTAACCAAATTATAACATGAGCTTTGATACCAATATCAAATCACCAATTTCTTCATAAGCTCAAACTTGTGGGGAGGGGAAATTCCATGAATGTGAGAGGAAGATTGGGATAGAACAAATGTGAAATGCACCTAGAAATTGGGGTGAATAATCTCAACAATTACTTAACAACAAATATTGTTAGTCTAAAACTGTAAAATCACAAGAACTTAAAGTTCCAAAAGAAAGCAACTGTTGCTTTCAATGGATGATGGAAAATCTTGTACCTCCATGACAAAAATACGTAAATTTTTTGATTGTTGATGCATTTTATTCTTGGAGAATAGCTTCATGAAAAAAAGAGATTTATAAATATATCCTATAGTGGGAGAGATAAGAAACTATAGTCCATGGGGAGGGAGAGAGATTATCTTCAAGTTTTGAGGAAATGATTTAGGACAGCAGTAATGATTTAGGACAGCTAGTGTATATAATGGTTATTCCACTTGTGCCCTAATGAAAATGGGTGGAAGGCACTGAGAGTGTCGTGGAAAAAATATTTTGTGAAAATTACGAGCTGTAGAAATTTGTTTTTGTGAAAAATCATTTCAAAGGAACTCCTTTGCCACGGGGAGGAAGAGAAATGTTTTTAGTGTCATGCAAACAAAGTTCCATGAAATGGTGAAAATAAAAAAATCATGAAAATCTTTTGCCATGAAATAAATAAATAAAAAAGCATAGGAATCTTTTGCAGGGGATAACTAGTATCCACAGAAAAATTTGCCACAAGAATGGGCGCCTTAAGTTTTAAGTTGGATGCTCGTCTTTAATATGGTATCAGGGCTATCATGTTTGGCCCAAATGGCCTATTGTTTACTCCACATAACTCAAGTATGTTCGTCCATGTGTTATGCTCAAGTAATAATGTGAGGGGGTGTGCTGAGATGTTTAGTCCTACTTGGAATATGTTAAGCCATGCATAAAAATATATAATCCTTGGGGCCTCTCCACTTATTACCAATTGGTTGTAAGTTGGATGGTCATCTTTAATAGGAATAAATGGAGAGCCACCTCCTCTACGAAACTCACAAAGGGGTGCCAAACCTAATATTTTGGCTGCATTTACTGCTGCCCATGATTTAAAGCCATATTAAGTTCGACTCTTTCTACCTAATGGGTTTCATAAGAATCACTTTCATTTTCTGTGCTCTAAACTCGTCCATCTAAGAGTGCAAATTTTGTAAAGGAGTGTCAAACCGTCCCTTTAGTTACTATATTACTGAGTGGTGTATTTACGTCACATGTATACCAGATGTTTGAGACAAGCCACACTTGTTGTATTACTTATTTGGACCTCAGTAGAGCAGAATAAATAATTCTATTCTTTTTCCAAATTCTTCAAGCATGTTCACATGTTTCTTGTAAATCTATTGACTTTGTATCATCAAGTTGGGTTCCTCCAAAGAATTTGTATTATTTACAGCACATTTAGATCAAATCCTAATGCTGTTATTTTTCTTTTATAGATTTGAATATCTCACGCGAGATTAACATCGACAAGGTACGTAAATGGAAGCCTTTCTTTAAAGTACGGCAACAGAGAGGACTTGCTTTAGATTTACCTTTGGATAAGAAGCCAAGGGACCAGAAAAAAAGTAAAGATGAGTCACATGGCCTAGAGATGCTAAAGGTGGGTTATGAAGTATATGCAGATGGTCCTACACGGGTTTTACGAATTTCTGAGTTTCCTGGTCGTGGCAAGGAAGATGCTATGTTTCATTTATGTGCAAAGATTCAGTTTAGAGTCTCACTCATTGCGATTCACTTATTGGAGAATATAAAGAAGGTCAGCTGACATTATTCATCAAATTTTAGTGTCATTTTAATTATACTTTCCTTTGTCACGTGTACTGAGTTGCCTATATTTGAGTAGTAACTAGAGTGTCGTTGCGACGGTGTCTGCCTGGCTATAAGTAATGTCTGCTTTTATTCTATCTTTGTCTACCAAATGACAATATCATGTTAAATATCCACCTGAACTTTAAGATAATTTATATCACTTGTGAATGCTATTACACGTTCTTCTCACCTCATAATGGTTTGAGGAAATGTAATCGGCTTTACAGTGTCTTTCTCTGTCTATCAAAATTTACTATACTGGTTTGATATTCAAGTTGATCCAGTGCCAGTTATGTATGTCCAAATGGTAGTCATCAGCGAAAAGTTCTGTATTAGGAGCACCTAATCATACACGAGTATGCAGACATTGATATCATAAGAAAAAACAATGCACAAAATTGCCAATTTGTGTGTATGAATAGCCAAATGAGTAACTATTAATCAGATAATTTAGACCCAAACTATTGTTTCATGGTTATAGAATTTCTAGAATTACTTTATATATTATTTTCAGATTTCTTAGCTCATTATTTTAGGCCTACTTTTATTTACAAATATTAAGTATTATATGTTTTCCAATTTTGTTTTTAAAATTATTATTTAAATTGTAAGCCTTTAATGCCTTACAAGGATATAAATTAATTTTTAGGCCTTCGCCCATAGGGAAAGAGTTAATAAAGTTGATTAATGTAAGACAAAGGTTTTATCCGATATTTTCGTATGAAGAAATGTGTTCTATGTTGAAGAACAAGGTTGAATCCCAGAATTGGCAGATTCTAGAAGTAGGTTCCAAAATCTTACCTTTTCTTCATCAAATTTGCTAAAAGAACTGTAGATTTTACCTGTCCTTTTGGAACCACACTTCTGCCTTCTCCATCACTTCATAGTCGAAGACATTGGACGCTGCCGCAACCAATATCTCAGTTAACAATCACTGCCCTTAGCGACGAATCTGAAAATCTAGTAAAAAGAGGGCACCTCCAGTCACGCATTGCCCCAGAATATGTCCATTCTAGTGCAGCCATTTGACGTCTACTACAGCGCTTTTAACCACCCACAAACAGCTTTTGCCACTAACTTCTTCGGGCCACTACTTGCACCACCAACTTAGCTGTTGAACCACCAAAAAAATATAATACGGAAAAGAAAAGGAGAAAGATATTGAAAAGTCTGAAATTGTGAAATCGAGTTTCTTTCAGTTTTATAGTCTACAGTTCTACACATATTACAGAATCTATCCAACTCATCTCCCCAAATCTGATATTCTGTATGCATTTGCCATGTTCATGTGTTTTTCCTTACGACTTTACTTTTCTATGTTTTATAGGCTACGACTACATTGCTCCATATAACATATATATTTTTTTATATCTGAAGGAGGAAGATGTGAGTGAGCCATCGAGTCATTCTCCTGTTGTAGTTGCAAGGTTCGGAAACATAATTCTGGATTCAATGTTTACGGACCAGAATAAATATAATGAGATCAAAGTTCAGGTAATAACTGCTCACTGCTTTTGTAAGGTCACTGAAAATTTACAAGTGCTTGCTTATAGTATGCTTTTGAGTTAGTCGGGAAAGAACTTGATCAGTCGATGATAATGAGATTGTGATTTAATTTGATACTGCAGTCAATAAATGTGGATGAAAAATGGGTTGGAGCTCCCTTTGCAGCATTGCTCCGAAGAAATGAATCAGATTACTCGGACACGAATGAGAACATACTGCAACTTGTATTCGTTCTACTTTCAACAGATTCTGGTGTCATAAAAGTTAAACACTCTTCCATTCTTTTGCAGGTAGTTTATGGTGTTTCTATCTGGGGATCTTGTGCTATCTTATAAACATTTACCTTTCTAAGATGTAACGATATCTGAAAAAGAAAGATTAATACACAGAAAATTTGTAAACTGAAATTTATGGGTATGTGTATATAGAATTTTAGAGTTCTTGGCACACCATTGACTTTACATATACCTCTTTATTTGCTAAAGCATCTCATTTTTTGCAGCCCATTCAGTTGAACCTTGATGAGGAGACACTAATAAGACTCGTTCCTTTTTGGAGAACATCCCTCAGTGACCCGTATGCTCGGAGCCAACAATTTTATTTTGAACACTTTGAGATTCATCCGATTAAGGTTGGTATTTGTTCATCCATTGTTTGATGTTTCTCCTGTTCTTAGTGATTTACTAAAATTTGTCCCCAATAACTTGGAATTTCATTTGTGATGTAGTGCATCTAAGTATTAGGTCTCGGCGTCTCTTTATTTTGTTTTAATTTTATGAGCGGCAATGTTCATCAATGAGTATGCATACATTGTTTTTATCACGGTCTACTCTTTTCTATTTTTTGGTCTGTTGAGTAGCAAAAAAATCAAGTCTGTACAAAGATGATTTTGTAATAGAAAAAACAGTTCTAAAGGAATTAACTAATGAAGTTGTCTCTTGATTGTTTGATTCTGGGTTAAAACCCTGTTTTAAAGTTTTGAGTTCTTCACTTCTCAGTTATTTCCGTTGTGTTTACCATCAATTTGCTTGTCAAAGGTTGTGGCAAGCTTTCTTCCAGGAAACTCAGAGTCAAGTTATAGCTCAGCCCAAGAGACTGTGAGATCTTTTTTGCACAGTGTAATAAAGGTATCAGTCAATGCCATGGTGATAATATTAAATGATTTTTAATTATAATACTGCTGAGCTAATATACCTTCGATAATCCTCCAAATTATTGTCGTATCACATTTTATTCTCTGTGTGTCTGTGTTCACGCGCGTGCTTGCGTGTCTACATTTTTGTAGATCCCTGCTGTAAAGAATAAGAAAGTAGAGCTCAATGGTATCCTGCTCACACATGCCCTAGTTACAGTGCGTGAGTTGTTTATTAAATCTGCACAACATTATTCCTGGTAAGCCTTGTTTATTTTTCATTTTTATTGTTCTTCACTTTGCTTTTGAGCTACAGTTGATTATAAAATAAATTTACTATTTAGGTATGCCATGAGAGCCGTTTACATTGCTAAAGGAAGCCCACTTCTTCCCCCAGCTTTTGCTTCTCTTTTTGATGACTCGGCTTCATCATCTCTTGATATCTTTTTTGACCCTTCCACTGGCTCAGTCAATCTACCAGGGATCACCTTAGGTATGTAGTCTTTATTCTTTTTATGCCGTTGGTAGTAAATTGACTCACTGAATCAGTGCCAGCAGCTCGGTTGGTCAAGGCCCTGATGGTGGTCTGAGGAGGTCTTGCGTTCATTTCCCACTTACACCAGTGCCGAGGGTGGGGGAAGGGGATTCATTTGTGTAACACCACCTAGTTGATGGTGTTGTAAGCAACAGATAAAAAAAAAGATGAGAAGATACATAATGAGCATTCCTAAAAGGGAAAAAAAAATGGTTTCATGCGGATTGCTAATAGTAGCTTTTTCTTTTCATTTGTTTGGAGGATGCCCTATTTCAGAGCACTTGCTCCATTTTTTATTTTTTTTTTCGTTTTCATCAATTGTGCGTGTGTATATCATCTAAGAATTCTACCATGTACAGAATGCAGTGATTTGTTGACGCACTTTATGATAAAACTTGAAAAGGAAGCTTCAGAAATTTATCTCATCTTTGGGGGATATTAGGGTTTGGTCGCGATTTGTATGGTCAACTGATGTCCCAATTTTTATGAGTAACAAGTGGCACACACACAAATGGAAAATACATGGTTAAGGGACCAAAACCTGATATCTCAATTATTTTCTTCCCACAGCCTGTTTCCTTACAAAACAGGGACCACAACCTAACTATCCCCATATTTAAACTATTGAACCAGGTTATTCCAGTAAATAAGTACCTTTTCTATCGAAAAAAAGAGTAAAGAAGCACTTATATCTGTACGGACTCTGAAAGTCACCCTAATAATAGTTGATACATTCTCTATTACCTGACAAGACAAACACTTGAATTTCATACATAACCTCGTCTGTTCAAGGGTTTTTTTTAGTAATTAAAATTGCTATTGGATGCCTGTCTTATAGTGCAGCATTACAGGTTTTGCATTCAATCTCTGCATCAAGGAATATATGATATATCTGGTCACGCAACTTTGATTTTTTCCCTTACTTTGTTGTTTTTTATTTTCTACGATAGAGCCAAGCATGAAACTACAAAGACTAAAGGGACAAATTTAGTGTGGAGGTAACATTGTATATTTTTGGGAGCGCGAGCAAAATTTGACTCAAACATGTGCAATGCATTTGTGTGTGCCACTTTTTTTCTCATACATATCTTCATAATTTTACTTTTGTATCCTTTTGTTTGGGAGGAAATGTAGATAGTTAAGCTCCTTTCTATCCTAGCCTTTGATTGTTACTTTCTATGTTGAGTGCAGGTATGTTCAAATTTGTCAGTAAGTGCATTGATAAAAAGGGGTTTTCTGGGACAAAGCGGTATTTTGGTGATCTAGGGAAATCTGTAAGTTCCTTAAGTTCACAGTGGCAGAACTAGGAGTTGTTGTGCAGCAACACTTTCAAGGAATTTATGTTGTATGATATATTCTGCAGATCAAAACAGCAGGATCAAATGTAGCTTTTGCTGCTGTCACTGAAATATCAGATTGTGTTTTGAAAGGAGCAGAAGCAAATGGCTTTAACGGAATGGTATTGCATCCTCCTGGTTCTCTTTGTGAACCCCACTTGTTTTCACACTAATAAGTGCATGGTAGAACTTATAGCAGAAACAATAGCATCGTCTAATTGGAATTGTGGTTAGGTCAATGGTTTCCACCATGGAATACTGAAATTAGCAATGGAGCCATCTCTGTTAGGGACTGCTGTTATGGAAGGTGGCCCAGATAGGAAAATTAAACTTGATCGGAATCCCGGGGTTGATGAGGTAACTATGTCCAGAGGCTTTCTGAAGTATTTGTTCTTGACTATTTCCTTCAACATAAAAAATTATTAAAAGAGGAATGTGTGATTATCATGTACATACTCTTGTCTCTGATCCAACCGCATATTCACATGGAAATTTAATTGCAGTTATATATTGAAGGATACCTGCAAGCTATGTTGGATACAATTTATAAACAAGAATATCTCAGAGTTAGAGTCGTTGATGATCAGGTAAATAGAATTTAAGTCATTACATATCAGAATTCACTAGATATTTTACTTGCATGTGCGGGGACCTATGTATCAACTTCTGCATATTATTTTAAAACATTGTTTCGCAATCTGCTTGCATTGAGAGAATGATAGATGTTGCTCTCTTAGTTGATCTGACTCAAAGGCTGGTTTTGATTACTTCGAAAGCTTGAATTGTCATCATTTAGATACTTTCATTTCATGTGTACTATTATCATATTATATTTGAAATGCATTGTTTGTGTTGTAGCCTTCTGCAAAGAAACGTCCTTAAAGGTATGATGGAGGACTGCAATTCTTGACTTACCTCTAGCTATTTGCTTCTTGGAGTACCATAAAGTTAATAATGGTAATGCAGGTGCCAACTAGCAAAGTTGGTAAAACCTTTGGGTGATGATACCAGAGGTCTGGGGCTTAAACCATGCCAGCATCAAAAAGTTACTGGTCTTATTTAAAACAGGCTTGCCAATCAAAATAATAACAATAATGGTAATTAAGATCTGTGTCTTCAAAAAACCAAAATCCCCGGGACTTGTAATCCTTTAGTGCCTTGTTGAAGATCCTGAGTCTTGACCTTCCATACTTACTGGCATTAAGAATTATTTTCTTTGACCCTTTTATAGAAAACCTTTTGTTCACTAATTTATACCCCTAATATGAGTATGTGAGGAATGATTTTTGATGAGGATGATCTATTCTGGTTGTTGATTTTCATAAATAATAATAACAATAATAAAGAGATAAATAAAAGCTTGTGTGGCATTTCTAACCAAAGCAGCTATGCTATCTAGTAGACAAAGTAACATTGATACTTCATATTCTTAAAACAATCCGTGGACATACGGGCACGTTGTGCATATGATTTCAAACTAGGATTTCCCGTATACCCTAAAGAACTAAGAAAAATAATCTATTAACATAGTTACAACTCCTTGATATGCCTTTTTCATAGTTATTTGTTTGCAAGGAGGCGCTTTGTAAGGTCTTGAGCTCAAAAATTAGTTGTGTAACTAAAGAATGGTAATAGATTTCCTTTTAATTAGTCATTCCCCGTGACCTGCTTCATATACATTGCAGTGGTGGACACTCCGTATCCACTGACATGCATATCCGTGTCAATATGACTTAGCTGATAGATGATAGTCAGAGATGAGAATGTGAATATGAATGAGTCTGCAGGATTTGCTCATATACCTCTCCTATTGAAAGAAGTACATAGATTCAGCCAAAGATTAGACTGGGTCTATACTTCTAAAGGAAAAAAATAAAAAGGCGTCCTACCTCTTCTGGAACTTACTAGTCGAAGATGCACAGCTTAACACAGACTCCAGGGGGGACTGTCAGTTAAACATTTATTGATCAAGGGACGAGCACTGAAAGCACTAGTAAGAATCACACAGATTAATTGTCACACACTAGAGTTCTGAAGTAGTTTTATTAGTAATGCATGCCATCATTCCTTATGGATGTTTTTTCCCATTTTCATTGGTACTACTAAACGTCTACACCCATTATGATGAATGGTATCCTCAAAAACCTATCTAGTGATGCTTCATTTTCCCATTTTCATTGGTACTACTAAACGTCTACACCTATCTAGTGATGCTTCATATTTGTAACAGGTTATCCTCAAAAACCTACCTCCTAACAGCTCCCTCATGAACGAAATCTTGGATCGAGTGAGGAGCTTTCTCCTAAGCAGGGGACTACTGCAAGGAGAACCATCAACAGCTTCTCGTCCTTTACGCCATCTTCGAGGAGAAAAAGTAAGCATTTTCATAAATGATTGATCCATTTCCCTGTCTTGGAATAGAAATAGTGTTTATAATAATGTAATATGGTCATAAGGAGGTTCTAGATACATGTAGATCTTCCTCAATATAACATCCCATTTTGGCATTCCCAATTCCATAAAATCTGTTGCTAGAGTTGATGTGCGGATATCATAATCTTGTAAACTACTTGGCATTGAATTTAAAATTTTCTAAATGCATTGGTTTTATGTTTCCGGTTATATATGTGTTAGGAGATCGTGTCCCGAAAAATTAACTTGTATGTTTCACCAATTCCAAATGTGAATTAGAGAAATCAAAAACGGTAGAGTCGAATTTCCACAAGTCTGATTAAGTGTAGTTGAATGTCCAGTATATGGCGTTTACCAGGTGAAGGATCTGAAGCACAAAATTCACCTTCTTCTGTCTAGGCAAATTATATTATGTATATTAAAAATGCAACACCGATGTAGTTATCAGAAGAAATACTTGTTTACCCGAGAATTCTTGCAGGAATGGAAGATTGGTCCAACAGTGCTGACTTTATGGGAACACCTATTTGTGAGTTTTTCTATCCGGATGTTGAGAAAGCAAGTGACAAAGCTTATGGCTAATGCTAAATGGAAGAAGAATTCAGGAGGTGATTCTGAGAAGGGGATTGTCCCGGTGACCACAAGTGGAAAACAGAGGATAAAAGTTAACATAAAGTGGGGAGTTCGTAAGTTTATCTTTTCAGGTGTAGTTGCATATCTTGATGGACGACTATGTCGTTGCATTCCCAATACTGTTGTGAGACGGATTGTAAGTGGGTTTTTGTTGAGTCTTCTTGATGATGAGAGCAGTAAATGAAAAGCATTTTATTCTCATGTTATCAAATAGAAATCGTGATGATAATCATGTAAGTTTAGTAGTCCCTTCTACCGTAACTGTATATATCTATATAGGACATAAAATTATTCTATTACCGCCATTGTTAGTCAGATTATCGATACCATTTAATGCTTCCGAAACCAGCTTCTACTTCATTTTTCTAATTTGATGGCACTATTGCTAATTATGTCGTCTCGAGTACATACCAATTGTGTAGCTGAGAGTTATGCCATTGTTCATGGTTTAACATCTGATTTGAATTTAACTCCAAGCAAGGGCTAATTGGGTTCAAATCAAAAGCGAAGAAAGCTGGATGGTCATAAGTTGCTCGGATCCTAATGGTAGCATACAGCAGGGAAAATGGGCGTGAAGTTGTTTACATCGTTATCCCCTGTAATCAACCAAGGTCAATTTTGACTCTGCAGGCAATGAAGCAAATGTTTAAAGTTACCTACAGGACTATTTTACCAACAGCACGATGATCTTTATATTACAAGCTCGAGAACCATTGTGCTACCTGAAGACACCACCGTGAGTAACAAAACAACTCAAACTTCAAAGAAATGTGCATCTCACGTGCGCAAGACTTGAGGCGAAACGTATAAAAACCCAAACGTGGGCACTGGAAAACCACCACCAGCAGCAGTAGTAGCTACTAGCTAGTAGTAAGACTAGTAGTACGTGGTACTGTTTCTCTCTTCCTCTTCACTCACTTGTTTTGGGAAACTAATATTATTCACAATGGTGGTGGTGAAAGGTCAAGGCTTTTCACTGAATTTGGCAAGGAAGTCAAAGGTACGCATCTCATCTTTTTTGTTTTCTTTTCAGTTTCATGGAGCTTATGTTTTGGTTCATCGTTGAAGTTGGGGTTTCTATAGTTATTTATATTTTTGTTCATATTGTGTACATGGATCTTCTGTGTTAAGGATTTAACATCTTATTTTTTTTGTGTTTTCCGTCAATGATTAATGCCATGTTTTGTTTCCTTCCAGTGAGTCGTGAAAAAACTCAGCAGTTTAGGATTTTGTATCCCATGCTAATATCAGGATTTTGTATCCCATGCTAATATCGTTCTCCCTGGGGTTTTTAGGTTTTGGTCCTCCTAATAATAGGGTAATTAGGCTTTGGTCCACCAATGACCGATTATTAGGTTTTGGTCCTCCTAACTCTGAGTTGACCACTTTGACCAACGATGGACGTCCGCCCAACTCACATATTTTGTTATTATCTACAATACCCTTATGAGGTCAATATTGACCAAGTTGACTATCTCTAATTTTGTAATTTGATGCCAATTCAACGGTATGTGATGAGACACGTGGTCACTTTTTAACGGGTAAGATCTTCTAGATCTTGGCCGTTGTTATCAAAACACGTGCTAACTATGGATCTCGATAAAATTGGCGGGAATAAACTTACTAACTCACGCCATTTCTCTTCCTTCCTTCACTCTCTCTCATTTCTGTTTCTCCCTTCTCATTTCTCTGTTCTGTCATTTTCCACACAGAGAGAATGAAAGTGTTAACAGTCTCTCATTGACGTAGTTTGGATCTTCGAAGGAAAATTGCAAACTTGGTTAGTTAGGAGTTGGAGTTTTATATATTAAAGAAAAAAACAAACTTGCAAACTTGGTTAGTTAAGAGTTGGAGTTGGAGTTGGAGTTTTATATATAAAAAAAAGAAGCAAACTTGGTTAGGTACGTTGTCAATGCTCCTTCTTTTGCATGTTTAATTTGCATGTCAATGATTATTTTGAATATTTAAACCCTAATGTTTAATTTGCATGTCAATGATTATTTTGAATATTTAAACCCTAATTAGGTCTGTAAATATTACGTATTTTGTTATTCCAATGGTTAGACTTTTTTGTCTGTTGGTTATGTTATTTAATTTAAAATGAGGGATTCTCCATGTTGTTGCCATTAAATAATTACTTAAGAATAGTGGATTTGTATTTCAGTTTCCCCGTATTTTATTGATGTTTATGTCCATTCCTTATTATATAAACCTTGGTATTTCGGCTAGAGAAAGAGGGTTTCTATTTATAGGCTACAGCAGGGACCATGAGGAGAAATCAGGGTTAGGTTTCCTGACGGGCTTGGACTTTTCATGTTCGCCCAGAACACACGACCTAAGTCCGTCAACAAATAACTTATTCCACTGAAGGTCATTGTTGCACTACCGTCCTAATCCCAAATTATGTGTTACGTTTATGGGCCCTATATTATATTCTCGTTGATCTCCCCGTATTTAAGATATCGAATGCCCGTTGATTAAGTCAAGTTACTGACAACTACATTAATCAACTTCTTATGTTCTTGAGTAGTACCATTCAACCTTATTGTCATGTCGGATTAAATTCACCTGTAGGGTTTACATAACAATCCTTATGAGCTCCTCAAGGGGACATTATCAACCCGACTTCCTGCGGGTCACGAATTTCTTCTATAATCAACAACACACCTTACATACAATGTCATTACCCAATCCATCGAGTTTGTTGATTCACAAATGAATCTTACTCATTGATGATTTAAAGCAATGTACAATGCATGTAAGTGCCCGTTATTATATCCGATTTAAGAGGACAAACATCCATAATAACAGAGGTGTTTGTTCTCTTATATAGTCTGTATAAAGAGAAACAATCTCACTTGGTCCTGTTCAATACACACAAAGTGTACTAGTGTAATCCAGTAGTTAAGATAGACTAATACCAGATTATACTACAACCGTACCAATGCTTTGTCCAAATCCATCTTGGTTGTGAACGTTTACTTATACTTTATAAGGTACTGATGATATGATCTTCTGTGTGTCACCACACACCATATCATCTACAACATAAAGTATTAGACACATGCATATAACTAATAACTTAACATATATAATATGCATAACATTTGCCCATATGATTCTCATTCAAAATATAAAGAATTAGAGTTATTACAAAAGTAATGCTTTTAGTATATAACCCTATCAATCTCCCACTTATACTCAAAGCATTGCTTTATAGTATACTACTAACAAATCTCCTACTTATACTTAAAGCTATGCTGCCAAGCATCTGATTCCCATCCCCTCAACATGCCAGTCAAAAGACTTAGCCGTTAAGCTCTTTGTAAAGGGGTCAGCTAGGTTATCTTCCGATGTTATCCTGGTAACAATAACATCTCCTCTTTTTACGATGGATCGTATCAGGTGGTACTTGCGCTCAATGTGTTTACTTGCTATATGGGCTCGTGGTTCCTTCGAGTTAGATATCGCACCAGTGTTATCACAATAAAGTGTGATACTCATAGGTAAACCAGGTACCACTGTCAAGTCCAATAATAAGTTCCGGAGCCAAACTGTCTTAGTCGCAGCCACATATTTAGCTTCCATAGTGGAGTCAGACATGCATTTCTGCTTGACACTCCTCCATACTATGGCTCCACCTCACAAGGTAAACACACAACCTGAGGTGGATTTACTCTTGTCCTTATCTGACTGAAAATCAGAATCTGTATACCCTAAGGGAACCAAAATATCTGCATGGTATACTAACATATAATCCATAATTCTTTTCAAGTACTTCAGAATATGTTTTACCGCAGTCCAGTGCCCTTGTCTTGGGTTCTTCTGATATCTGCTAACCATGCCAACGGCAAAGCAGATGTCTGGCCTCGTGCATAGCATGGCGTATATTAAGTTTTCTACAACCGAAGCATAAAGAACCGCTTTCATGTCCTCTGTCTCTTTTGGTATCTTGGGACACATATCCTTTGATAGAGGAACTCCATGCCTGAAAGGCAAGAAACCTTTCTTGGAGTTTTGCATTCTAAAACGAGTCAACACAATATCAATATAGGTAGCCTGAGATAAGCACAACATCCTTTTCTTGCGATCTCTTATAATTTTGATCCCAAGGATGTGACCCGTTTCTCCCAAGTCCTTCATATCAAATTGCTTTGATAACCATACCCTTATGTCCGACAACACTTTCACATTATTTTCAATGAGTAAGATGTCATCTACATAAAGCACAAGAAATACCACTACGTCTCAATCAAATTTCTTGTACACACAAGATTCGTCTGGGCTTTGATCGAATACATAAGATTGGATTACCTCATCAAAACAAATGTTCCAAGATCTAGAAGCTTGTTTAAGTCCATAAATGGATCGTTTAAGCTTACAAACAAGATGCTCTTGACCCTTTTCAATGAATCCTTTTGGTTGCTTCATATAGATGGTTTCCTCAATACTTCCATTAAGAAAAGCTGTCTTGACATCCATTTGCCAAATTTCATAATTGAAATGAGCTGCGATAGATAAAAGAATCTGGATAGACTTAAGCATGGCTACTGGTGAAATGGTATCCTCATAATCGATACCCTCTCTCTCTGAGTAATTCCCTTTGCCACCAGCCTTGCTTTAAAGGTTTCAACCTTACTGTCTGCCCCTCTTTTTCTTTTATAGACCCACTTACATTCAATGGTTTTTACACCATTGGGTGGCTCTACATGCTCCCAGACCTGATTAGAATCCATAGATTCTATCTCAGAAATCATTACCTTTTGCCCAGATTCTACATCTTTATCTTGGAGTGCTTCATTGCAGGTCCAGAGATCAGGATCTTGGTTATCAGTGGTTATGTCTGAAAACATTCCCAAACTAATCCACCTATCAGGTTGTCTAACAACCCTCCCACTATGATGAAGCACCTCTTGTTCTTGTACGTCATTAGTGACACGTTGTGGTTCCTGTTCTTGTACTATTGGTACTGAAGTAGTGGGTGTCTCTCCTTTTAATTCTTCTAGAATAATACTACTTGGGGTCTTGTGGTTCATCACATAGTCTTCTTCTAAGAATCGAGCATTGGTGCTAACAAGGATCTTCTGATCCTTAGGACTATAAAATAAACCACCCTTCGTTCCTCTAGGATAGCCTACAAACAAGCGTACTTCTGTACGAGATCCCAACTTATTAGCATCTCCCAACACATGTGCCGGGGTACCCCTAATCCGAATGTGTTTTATACTAGGCTCACGCCCAGTCCACAATTCTGTTAGAGTCTTAGGTACTGATTTAGAAGGTACCAGGTTCAGAATGTAAGCTGCCGTTTCCAAGGCATATCCCCAAAACGAAATTGGTAAATCCAAATAACTCATCATCGATCTAACCATTTCCATAAGAGTCCTGTTTCTCCTCTCTGCTACACCATTCTGTTGGGGAGTCCTAGGTGCAGACATTTGGGATGTAATCCTAACCTCTGATAAATAATCCCTAAACTCTCCTAAGAGGTATTCACCACCACGATCTGATCGTAGTGACTAGATACATTTTCCATGACGTTTCTCCGTCTCAGCCTTGTACATTTTGAATTTTTCAAAACACTCAGACTTATGAAGCATCAAATAAATGTACCCATATCTTGAATAATCGTCAATGAATGTGACAAAGTATTCAAAACCACCTCTAGCCTGGACAGTCATGGGTCCACATAAATAAGAATGAACCAGTTCCAACACATCTTTGGCTCTATACCCTTTGGCCTTGAAAGGCCTTTTTGTCATCTTACTTTCCAAGCAAGATTCATAGATAGGAAAAGTTTCCACTTTCAATGAACCCAAATGTCCATCGGCTACCAATCTCTGAATCCTCCTCAAGTTGATATGACCTAACCGTAGATGCCAGATATGTGTTTGGTTCATTTGAGAAGGTTCCTTTCTCTTATTTGAATTAGAAGATGTGTTATTAATTTCCATTTGATGCATTGTGGGTGGAATATGATTAATGATATATAAATTGCCTTCTAATGCACCAGAACAGATAAAATGTTTACTTTTCTTAATGACGACCTTGTCATTAAAAGAAACAGAATATCCATCCTTAATTGCCATAGAAACTGAAATTAAATTCTTTCTAAAATTAGGCACATAAAGACAATTCTTTAACACCATAGTCTTATTTCTACCAAAAGATAAACAAACATCTCCCACTGCAACAGCTACTACTTTCGTAGCATCCCCCAAAGATATGGTAATCTCTCCAGCACTTAGTTTTCTGGTTTCCTGGAACCCTTGCATCGAAATGCATACATGGTCAGTGGCTCTTGTATCTACACACCAAGTATTGGTAGATAACACCGCTAAACATGTTTCAACAACTAGTGCATGAGACATACCTCCATTATTCTCTGGTTTGAGAAGAGGACCAACTCCCTTCCAGTCTATGTTATAAGGGACAATGAGTTTGTTTTCCTTAAGAATAGTTGCTAGTGGGTTGAAAGTAACCATTTTGAAAACCTGAGAATCACATAAAATTAACTATTATGTAGGGCAAAATTTTTTTGAGTTAATAACAAAAATTAATTAATTATTCAACCCGTCATAGCACCCTACACACCGAGAAGTAGTAAGCCACGATAGTGTGAACGTTTGCCATTCTACATTCATGGAAATACTTTTGGAGTTAACTTAAAAATTAATTAATTAACCCGTCAGCACCCTACACACCGAGAAGTAGTAAGCCACGATAGTGTGGACGTTTACCATTCTACATTCGTGTAGAGAGGTTTTTCCTATTAGTTCTACTTCTCGTCAACTTAACAACACACCACTTATTAGAGTGGACACATGCCATCTAGACAAGTAAAACTAAAATGTTGACCTTTCTTTGGTCCTACAAATAATAGCAGTGATTCCGATGGGGAAGATACCATTACTTGCATCTAAGTGTATACCATTACTCAACACTAAGTCCATTATTTGTAATGAATCCCTTCAGATGGAGAAGTGAATCCATTCATTAATAATTTCATATAGTTGTCCTTTAGAAGTTTGTTCTGGTAATCCGTAATTAGACTCATCCGATATGGAGGAAGGCACTAAAACCGACGCGCAAGTATAATTACATTACCAACAAACCGGTAATGGAGACCGTGGGATTTATACCAAACAAAATTCCCGCTCCCACTTAGTTATTTAGAACTGAGGATCTTTCTGTTTACTGGTCAGGCCTATGTCCATGTTATCTATTATTCATGTGGGCTTAGTTTTTAGCACAAACATCCACAAATAAAAACGTGCATATAGAATAAGCAAATATGAACAATAAAATGGAAAATAAATTCCCAACTGTTATGGCCATATTCATTGATCTATCCTGTTTGCCGAACTCTTTTAGTTGCATTCGCAAAGTCTGGCGGTTAGGTCGCGGGGTTCGGGGCAGCGCCCCAATTTTTATTTTTATTTTTATTTTTTAAGAAATCGTGGACTATTTCCTTCACTGGAAACCTCACGAAATCACATCATAGACCCCCGAACAACAAACAATTTTCACCTTGTAGAGAAAAAAAAAAATCTCTCTTTCTGTCGTTGAGGGCGCAACCCGCGCTCCTTTTATGCCTATACAAGGCGCGTGGCGTGCTCATGCTTTTGATGACTTCCAGACGCTTAAGCGCAGACCGCGCTCAACCCGTGCTCATGCCTTTGGCGACTACCAGGCGCTTAAGCGCTGCCTGCGCTCCACCTGCGCTCTACCAAAATAAAAGAGCATCTCGACCAATCCAACTTTTGATCTTTTGATCTTTGATCATACAATAGATTACATTATGGATAATAAACAAACAACATGATACATACCGTGATTTAAATTACATCCACCAATAAAAAAAACTGTAAAACCGATCACTTTTCATAAAAACAAAATCGATCACTTTTCTTTCCATAAATCATTCTGACCATAACAGTTGGTCTTGATGCCTGCAAAACCAAGTTAGAGCAGTTTTACATCTACCAACAGATCTACATGCTCTGATACCAATTGAAGGAACCGTTATGGTTTCATGTAATAATTCTAAACCAAATCGTGAGAACCCCTTATACTGCTGCGCGTGGGTTTTCGCAATTTGTAGTAAATATTTTATTCCCCGCAAATGAGATGTATAGACTTCTGAGAATAAATATGGAGAGAAGACCCTTTGTACTAGATAGAAGAAGCAGTTTGTGAGTACCTTCTCTAGAACTCTCGTGGGGATTAAGCTCATCCACTAGGGAATTCCTAGTGGTTTAAGACCTTGTTGCATATGGTCAATGCAATCGCACTCTGTAAAACAAGATTAATATAATAAATAATAAATCACTCATTTGTGATCTTAGTTTTCTCTCTCATTTTTGCTTGAGGACAAGAAAAATACTATTTGGGGGTGGTTGATCAGCTCCCAAATGTGCGTTTTATTACCCTTGCATTAATGTATTACTGCATTACATCCCTTCTTACGCATATTGAAAAGACAACTCATAGCTTTTATTTTCTTTTTCAGGTGACAGAGAATTTCAAATCACTTATCATAAAAGCTGTATTTTAGCACCAAAAGGAGTCTTATTAACGCTTAATATGAAGGCTCAAAGCTGCTATGAAAAAGTGCTGAAAAAATCAAAGTCAAAGGTCAAAGGTTAATGACTCAAAACCAGAGAACTGAAAGTCACGTCCTTAAACGAGAAGACTAGAGATGGATGACATTGCTACAAGAGAAGACTTGCTCAAAAACCTAACTTGTTCAAGAAGATATGAAAAAGCAAAAGCAAAAGCATAAAGCAACATAGTGAGGTGTTTTGATTGTAGAGGGAGAGAGCAAATCAGTCTTTGGCAAAAGGTGTAGTATAAATTCCAAAAAGTAGGAGGAAAGAAGGCACCTAGACTTAATCTAGTGTCATGTAGGAGTAGTGTAATCTTTATTTTCAAGTCATTTTACATTCTACTCTTTTTCATTTACTTTTTGTTCTTCAATCTTCAATCAAAGTTATTTCAATACAAGTTCATATTCAAGTTGTCATTTAATCTTCAACACAAGTTTGTTCATTCAATATAAATTTTTTCTTCATTCAAGTTAGTCAAGTTTCAATACAAGTTGTTTCATTCAAAAACAAGTTATGAGTTGTAAGTAATTTACTACCTTCCCACCTTCATAAACTCCCACCAATCCATATCTAAACAATATATGGTGAACCTCATCAATCTATTGAACACTCCCAGTATACTCATACTTCATCCATGTAACATAATTAGCTTTCGAACCCATCCTATGAGATATGAATATTAAATTATTGTAAAAAATAGTTGCAATTATACAAAGCTAAGAGATATATATAAATATTATATTGATCACTTATTAATCAACTCCCAAATATGTGTTTTATTACCCTTATATTACTGTATTATAACCCGTCTTACGCTTAACGAAATGACAACTCATAGCTTTTATTGCCTTTTTCAGGTTATGGACAATTTCAGACCATTTATCATAAAAGCTACGTCTTAGCACCAAAACGAGCCTCAATCACGCTTATTATGAAAACAATAAACTACTATGGAAAAGTGTTAAAAAAGTCAAAGTCAATGGTCAAAGTCAAAAGTCAAGGTCAAATATCAAAGCCTTCAACTCAGAAGACCAGAGATGGAGGCCCTTATCTCAAAATATAACATTCTCCCAAAACCTACCTTGGTCAAGAAGAAATCAAAAAGCAAAAGAAAAAACAAAAGCAAAAGTGAAGTGTGAGGTGTCTCATTTGTAATGGAGAAAGGCAAATCTGTAAAAGGCAAAAGTATGAGTATGTAATATAAAAGCTAGGGAGAGAGAAAGTATCTATTGCTCTAAGGTCCAAACCATTTGGTTTGTTTTAATTTCTTGTCTAGTTTTTCAATTCAAGTCATTTACTTTATTGTTCTTCATTTTCTTTTATTTATATCTTGTTATTTTACTTTGTTTGATTTCAATCTTCAATCTTATCTTGTTGTTCTTATTTCAATCTTTAATAAATACGTATTTTAATGTTTTTATGTCATTTCAATACTAACAACTTGAGTTTTCATGTTTTCATTAGCTTAAACTAAACAATCTATACCAAGAGTCTACCTTTCTTCTTCACAACTCCCACACTTAAACTCCAAACAATTTAGGATGAACCTCACTTCTTACAAACTCTTTGAAGTTACCACCACTAACTAAAACTTCAAATGGCACTGCCGTCATGGATTGGAGGAGTAAGAGTGTTTGGTTGAGAATCTAAGGAGGAAGCACCATTCTCATCTTTCTATTTCTATTTTTTTTTAATTTTTTATCATTTTATTTTGTTGTTTTTCAGTACTGATTTACTTTCTTGCAATTAGGGTTCGGGACCAACAAGCTGTAGAGGAGCTGAAGACAAAGCTGAAAGATGACCAAACTTCACTGGAGCTAGCGGGCGACCGCGAGCTAGTTAGGGGGCGACCGCCCAGTCACCTCCAGGCACAAAGGTCCAATTTTTTGGTAGCTCAGTTGGTTTTTGATGAATAATTGAACACTGAGCCCGAATTTTGTAATAGAGTTGGACAAATTAGTGGAACTTGTTTGTAATAATTAGAAATAAAAATAAAAATGAAAAAATATATGGAAAAGTTGGTTTTTGATTGATTTACGTGGATAAACTAACATGAGTTAAACTTGGTTTAAGTTATATACTTACCAAGGGATTAGAGTTTTAATTGCCTTGGGAAGTTCAAGTGTGTGAGGCAAGTTATGGATCATAGCTCACACACTATGAATCAACTTGGTAATCAACACTCTAAGTTCATCTAACTCTAGTTAATCTAGCTTATTGATAAACACCCAAAACTGTAATACTAAACCCCGTAGAGACATAGTATTTTGGTTAATTATGTGTTTAATAATCATGAAATAATTATATTTTCGCACTTTTACAGGTTTTTGCAGTTAACGTGAATATGATGATAAAACCTGCATCAAAGTATGAGAATACTGTGCATACTTGAAGTCTTCCCACTCAGCCCAGTGAAGCCCAACAAAGCCTGACTAGAGCCGAAGATTCCATAGGGACAAAACCAGTGCAGAACGAGACCATGTGTAAAGAAGCAGCAAACTTCCGAAGCTTACATCTTTAAAACCTGGACTCCGATTTTAGCAAGTGAACTGTCAGAACGACCAGGGCAACGAGCTCTACGCAAAGACAGAAATTTGTAAAAACGCCAAAATCCAGGCTGCCACTGGACATAGCATGTGGACCCACTCTGCGGGCCCACAAGAAATAATGAGTCATCATGCATAGACAAGTGGCAAGTGATGGACACTTTTGTGACACCTTGCAAAAAAAGAAAAGACAAAACAATAAATGCATGACTAGATTGTTGATTAGAAAAGGGTGAAAAACAGTTTGGATGTTTTGAAAAGAAAAAGACAAACTTTGTGAAAAAAAAAATTTGGATGTTTTGAAAAAGGAAAAGACAAACTTATAATAAATGGGGGGAAGGCTTCACGTGAGAGAGGGGGGGGGGGGGGGGGGGTATATATTTTGGATGTTGGAGAAAAGAGAGGGATCTCTTCTTGCATTCCATTTTGTGTTTACATTCCATGTATAATATTTTCCTTTCTTTGAAGCTTTTGTATTAGGTTGGTACAGGAAGTCTTGAACTTCAAATAAAATCTATTTTCTTCAAGTTAAATTTCCAATTCTTCCTTTACTTCTTTTCACCTTTTCATTTCATACATGCAAGACATAAAATCCATCCAAGGACCATGAGCTAAAACCCTCCCAAAGGGAGGTTAATGATGATCTTTCATGTGAGGATCGATCGCGCATTTTAGTAGTCCGAATCACTACTAGGGAAATAGGTTTTGATTATACATCCGGTCCCAAAATGATCGAAGTCGACCAAGTTTGGAGTGCCGATACTCCGGTCTGTCGTCGCGGCGACCCCAGTTAACACTAGGTCGGTCGTCGCGAGACCCTATGGTAGTCGTTAGCCTTCTGGTTTGCCCAGCTGGTGTATAATTAAACCAGGAGTTGAAGTGATATTCCAGAGATGGAATGTTAATTCAACTCCTCAGGCTAGTAAGATGAATGAGTACATCTTACTAGGGATCGATACTCGATGCCGTTTCGGGTTTGTCTATGAACTCGAGACTAATTAGAGCTTTAGTGATAAAGTACTCTAAAAATTTGTAACTAACCTTGCATGATTATGATTAACCCTTTTCCTGTATCTCTCTATCTAGTTTACTAAGAAATTAATCCTTGTAATGTTACGTTAATTTGCATTCCAAGTTTTAATTGAGCAATCTAAGAAATAACCTAAAATCCTACTCACTAATTTCCTTGAAGTTGTAATTCAGTTGTGAACCTTGCCTAGTCCTAAGGTTTGGACGATCCCTTACTCGATCTATGCTACCAACCCATGTGAGTAAGGTAACTTGACTAGTCGGACGTTTTACGGACTTTGGACTCAAAAGAATAAAACCTTAAAACCACTGATTATCACTTATCAATCTAAAACTAGTTAATTAATCTAATAGATGAGTATAGTATTAGTTAGTTTAATTTTAAGCTTGGGCCCTTTAAAGCAAAGTTGTATAAATTATCAAAAACCCAACTTGTGGGTGGGCTTTTTAAGTGAGCCTTTATTGTAACTTAAAACAGGGTAAAGCTCGAAAGGTTGGGCCTGATTCTCATATCACACGCCAACCGACGTCGCCTTCTCCTCTAGCAGCATGTAAGCATGGCTTGAGAGGTAAATTCTAAACCTCCTCGAAGCCCAAGTAAGAGGATATCTTGTATGTTCAAGCATGCTTACATGATTGTTTGAAATTTACTTTCCTCACTGCAATTTACATTCGCGCATAAGGCTGAACCCGAGCCACATAATAACCATTGGGAAGTCATTACCCAATGCAGGTAAATTGGAAGTTGCTTGATTCTTGAAAGTCCTAGACCAAAAAAAAATTAATTAATATCAATCAACTAGAGCCCAAAGTAGTCACGCTACTCCAGAAAAGGACAAAAATATTGCCACGAGGATTTAGAGTAATCAGTTACCAAATTACGGTAGACCAACTACCTTCCTCACTCCCCTACTATTCTGAGACGTGTAGTAGATCCATCCTAGTCTCGCGCCCAATTGTTCCCTTGAACAGGGAATAGTAAATTATAGACCAAAACAAATATTTTCAAAACAAAATCCAAAAAAATGAATTTCTACTGTTTGTGCATCATCAATGATTGAGCATTCATGTCCTATCAATATACATCATAACCATCATGGAATTACAATGCAAACCCAGAACCTTGTTCTTTTTGCCACAATCTTTATCACTGGTTATCCTGATAAGAGCCCAAAACTGTAGTTTTAACCCCTTAACAATCGTACTTTTAGACCAATTATGTGAATAATAAGTAAGAGTTAATACTGATTACGTGTTTTTATGCATTTCAGGCTTCAAAGTCCATTATGTGCAGAAATGTGCCACTTTAGCGAGATAAAGGAGCAAAGGTCGGTTGCTAAGGAGTTCTATGATTAAAGGCCAATTTTCAAGAAGACAAAGCCTCTGTAAAGCCCGGTCAAAAGATGAAAAGTCAAAGTCCACGCGGGCAGAAATAGTGCACAAAGTCAGCAGAACGTTCGAAGACCATATCCTTGGACTCAGACCTCGGAATTGGGCCTACCTTACGTCAAAACCACCGGCTTGGAAAGAGCTTTTCAATGGTCTAAGCCTTGACCCAATCAGAGGAGCAGAAGTGGACAAAACGTTTGTCGAAGCCAATTGCAGCTGAAAACCCCATTTTGGACTAAATAAATTCGGTTTTGGGCCCGATTTTCCGGCCCAAAATATGGCTCCAAGCCCATGCACGATTTTTGGATCTAAAAGTATAAAAACAAAAGCTTGACTCTTTATTAATGGTAGATAGTTAGGTTAGAAAATAAATTAGGTTAGGATAAGAAAAGTAGCCATTAAACCTTAGTTCTAGATCTAGTTTTAGATTAATTAATTAGTTTTTATTCTTGCCTTAAATTCAGTATTAAATTATTGTTATTGCTATTCATTAGATAAATAAAGTTAATTAGTTCTCCATAATCTAGTTTCATTTTCATTTATTTATTAGCTTAAATCCTTAGATTTACTTATTTGTCATTATTAGTTTAATTCAATTATTGCATGAGTAGTTTCGAATTGAGTTTAAACAAGTAAAGTTCAAATCTTTATATTATGTCTTGTTTAGATTCCATGAGAAATGATAGTCTTATGATTCTCGGCTAAACCTCCATTAGAGGGGTTGAAAAATCTTGATGAAGCTTGATTTCGATTAAGCGTAGAATAGTCGTAATTTCCCATTCAACTCTAGAAGTAATTAGTCCACCATGAGAATGGGGTTGAATACTTCACATGCTAGATGTTAGTTGGTAGAGATTACCATGAACACTAGGGATTAGGAAGAACCAATTGTTTCCGCGTAGCGATTCAATTCGGATTCTGACGATTCGTCGTTAGTAAATTAAGTCGAGTTAAGGTGGATTCAAATCCCCATAATTCCTTATCATTGAATCATTTTAGTTCATACCACGTTATTTGAATTATCGCGTCTTGTTAGTATAAATTGAATCCGTAGTATAATCGTAGAATAGAAATTTCACATAACACATTACTCTCACCATTGTTCTTTGTATTTGTTCAATTGAATTTGTTTAAGTCTTGAGAGTTAAGAGTGGAGCGATTCCGTACTCTATATATTGCATGAATATACATGTGAGAGTAGGAAATAAATTATTGATACCGTAAGAATAAGGTTAGAGTAAATCTAATTGAGTTTTACGGGTTATCAAATGGGCGCTGCCATCTTAATCTCGTTCAAGACAATAATTCAATTGATTGAATCAAGGGGCAATCCCCATTCTCTACCCACCCACCCTTTTAATTTTTTCATTCTTATTTCTTGAATTTTTGAACTATTCCTTTGTTTAGGCATAGGGGCTGCGGATTCACGGAGGAAAACACTACAGTAAAGGTATTTGTAAATTTCTAAAAATTCTAAAAAATTACAGGTGTAATCCTTAATGTGTTATTGATTTACTGTAATTTTTTCAGAAATTTGCTAATTGTTTTACCTTGTGAACAAATACGATCTTTACAGTGCCGCATTTCAGTTTTCAAACCGTGTGTTCTTGGAAAAACTGTCGAGTAAGGTTACTTAGGCAGTTCTAAAAATTCTATAATTTTTACAGGAGTATCTATCCTACGTCAGGAGCTTTCAGTAAAAATTTGAAGAGTTTTTTAATTGTTTTGACCTCCTAAATAGTAGAGTGTTTCTAGTGTGTTTCTGCAGTTTTGCAAACACTTAATTTCTGGAACACCAGCTCATAATGAGAGTTTTTAGAACTTCAATTGCTCTTAAATTTTTACAGAAATAAGTAGGATCTGTCAGGAGTCTCCAGTAAAAATTTGGCAATTTTTGGTTTTGTTTTGATGGGTTAATCATTCGGTTGTTTGTATTTTGTCCGAAAACTATTTTGCAAACTTTGCAGGGAAGTAGAGAGACTTTCATAGCTCCAATTGATCTGAAATTTTACAGACTACTTGATAGGCGTCTTAGAAAATTACTGTAAAAATTTCAAATTTTTTGGAGTACGTTAAAATGCCTAAAACTTAAAAATTGACCTGAGCGCACCTGCGCCCAAACGCATGGAACTTCGAGTGTCTTGAGCGCACCTGCGCCCAAACAGAGCGCGACTGCACCCTAAACTGCTGAATTTGCTCGATTTCCTCAGGTTTGTTCCAAATTTTCATTTCTTCAAGTCATTCAGTGTTTATAACATCATACAAACACTGAGATCGCGTATACAAGACGCTATTCGTAAGCGAAGCAAAGAGGCATTCAGTACTCCTTCTTTCCTCCTTGTTTCTTACGTCGGAGGAGTTTTAATTCTAGTATAATCGGACTTGTTTTCTTAAAACGAAATACCACACGCCTATCTAGAAATGTATGCTTAGAGTTGTGGTTGCATATTAATTGCCCTATAATATATTTGAAAAACCAATATGGCATATCAATATGTAGACCAACAATCATATGATAATTATGCAAACCCTTCACCATGTTCATCTTTGTGGTAGTCGACCATTGGGGTTCTCAATGCCCATCATATCAAGAGCAATCATGTAATTATTATGAAAACCCTTTACCATGTTCATGTTGTGGTAGTCCCGATCATTGGGCTTCCGAATGCCCATCATATCAAGAGCAATCTTGTAATTATTATGGGAACCCTTCACTATGTTCATGTTGTGGTAGTCGACCATTGGGCTTCTCAATGCCCATCATATCAAGAGTCCGAACCTACTATAGGATATAATAATAATTATGAGCCTCAATTTTCAAATTTTTATAGTGACTCATACAATCAAGAGTTTTCTAGTCATCAAACTATTCATGTAATTCCACCAATAACAATCAACCCGACCATTCAAAAATTTTAACCTAACCCATCACAATGCGATATCACCCGAGTCACTCAAACGCCAATAACTATGACTATCAAACACCATACCAACCGGACCCACACCACCAAGCTTCCCTCGCCTAACAACATTCGATGAAATAATGGCCCAAAACAAAATAATACTTCGGGAAATAAACCGGAACCTAAAGATACTAGGTTCACCCACATGAACATTTCTACCATGCCGGAGATCGACACTATTCCCATAACTAAACCCGGTCAACCTAGTTCACACCTACCCTACATTTCATGAACCATTACCTTTAGAAGACCCTCCCATTAACCATGATATTAACTCCACACCCCACCTAGATGAGGAAATTCTTGTAGGCGACTCTTTAGGACTAGTTTGGATGACCACTCAAACTTGAGCGATGTCTCGAGGAACTTCCAGCGATCCACCGACGATGAATATAATGATGACACTTTAGAAGATATTTATAAAGGTGTGATGAAGGAATAATTTGATAACTATTGGCATTCTCGTAATATGGACCCTCTGTTGAGCATGTCCGGGCGCTTTGAGTTTGCTAACCGCACTCGGCTGGATGATGTCTCGACACATTCGAATGAGGCCATTGAGGATACTTGTAGTGTTTTAGAGGAAGAGGGTGAGGACATGGAGATTAACAATTCAAATCTAAGGCATGAACAAGTTAATGTGCAAGAAAACGAGGAAGTTACATCTTTAGAGCAATGTGAATCTCAATTCAGGTTTGGCGGTGAGGAAATAACAAGGAAAGAAATAGAGGAAAATCTTAAAGATAAAGCCACGAACCACAACCTTGTGGATTCAGCTAAGCCAGATGTAGAGTTCTTAAGAGCATGTGAGGATCCACCACCCGATGAACCACCATCCACCTGAGTTACCACCTCCTATAATCCAACCATCTACCACAACTAAGCCATCCATTCACCCACCATTTAAAGGGAACCTCGATTTTGCCCTTGAGCCAATTGCCTCAGAGACCATCTATAATTTTTTCAACCCTCACAGTGAAGAGTGTTTGCCTAGCACACAATCCCATGAGTACACCATTCCGGTAATTGAGAGGCAAGCTCTGACCGAGTGTAGTGAGAAACCTAGTTTGTCTTATTTTTCCTCATCTGAGCTTCATGAAAGACATCAGGATCCACACTTCATTCCCTTCTCACCTAAAGTATCGCTAATTCATCTTTTTGGTCATTCCAACTATTTAAAACAATTACAACATGATGGTTTGCATATGTTCTTTGATAGGATGCATAAGTTTTCATTCCTTCGCTTACATGTTTGCTTCCAATTATACAACATTATTACGTTTGGGGTGCATTTAGTATCATGTTTTTATAGCTAGACCCCAACTCTTTCGACTATTTGTTTATAGTTGACCACGCATCATCCACTTTGTGCCACCCCAGTTTCATGCTTGTTTGGGGGTGTGTAATGCGATCTAGGGAATCGGCGTAAAATGACCCCACATTAAGTCTCGGGAATCGACTTTAAAAGACCCATCGTTTTAAAACAATTTTTTACAAACCTGTTTTCAAAAATTTGTTTGGGGGTGGGGTGTTTGGTTTTTCCATTCTTGATCACTCAAATTCCTATTCTTACCCCCACCTCGCTCCCTTGAAGAGTAGCTAGATTTCTTCTTGTTTGTTGTTTTGATGTTGTTTTTTATTATTTTTAGTAGATAGGATGTTATGTTGTTAAATTCCGTAGTTAACTTTAAATTTGGTAGTTAAATGTTGTTTGAATTTCAATTTTAATATAATGTAGTTCTTTTCAAATTGTGCATAGATTTTATTGTTAATCCCACCTTCCCGAATTGTTTGGGGGTGGTATTATTTATTCTATCATGATTTGTAGAAGATCCTCCATTTTAGAGTATGTTTTGGAGTGAAGGTTGAGAATATTTTCGTAATTGGCATACCTATAATTAGATGTGGTGGTAGGATGAAATCTAAGAGAGTTTAGAAGTTACTAGTCTAAATCCAGTATAAAAGATATTAGGGTTGTTATAGAATCAAGAATATGAGTTGTTTCCGTTTCCGGTTTTGGAAATTTCTGTTTCCGGCAATTGCCTTAAAACGTTTTGGAAATTTCCCGATTCGTTTGTGGAAACCTAACCCTATATAAACTTCATTCATTCTCCACACACACACATCTCTCACATCCATCCCTCATTTTTCACTCCCAATTTTCGCTTAATTTTCCTTCGCACTTCGGCACTACGGCACCTCGAGTGCACCTGCGCCCTAATTTGTCGCGGAAATTCTACCCGAAAGCACCTCCGCCCCAAGTTGAGCGACTTCGCTACCAAAACACTGTAAATCCAAAAACACCCGAGCGCACCTACGCCCAGAACTCAGTAGACGCGAAATTTCCGATTTTTTGCGTGGGTTGTTCCAGGATAGTTGCAGCTATTCCAGAGAGTAGTTTTGTGATGACATCCCCGCGTATCATACCGGAACAGTCTTTCGAAGACTTGTTCCAAAGTGACACCTATGGTGCTTGGTTTCGCGAAGTAATCATACAAGCAGGATGGCAATCTTTAATGGTAAGTTTTGATGAACTTTACTCCCCTGCACTTGCCTCGTATTTTTATAACCATTGTACATTCTTTTATCGGATGGAGTGTTCTCCATCAACATTGATGACGAAACAATGGAGATAACTAAGTCCCTGTTGGCTTTTGTTATTGAGATTCCTATGCCTACTAAGATTCAAGACCCATGGGGCTACATAGTTGATAGTTTCTCTGCCTACAACTATGAGCTTTTACATGAGAATTATGGGTCTGGCATTTTCCGTGTAGAGGACCAAGGGACATATAACGTAGCCCTTGGTAGCTTGTCCCTTAATGTGATACGGTAATGTTCTTTATCATGCTAAACATATTAGGGGAGTGACATTTTTCTTCCGCGAATGATGCCACTTGCGATGTTTTCCTTGCTTTAGGCTGAGGCGCTGCTATATATGACCTTCCTAAGACCTTAATGTCTAGTTTAGCACGAGCCCATAGCATGAGGCATAAGTATCTTCTTATGCCTATATTAGTTTGCCGTATTATGCTATGTTTCTTCCCACATTTTTTTGTGCCGTTTCGCACTGGGTTGGGTTAAGTCGACATTGTGAGACCCACCGATTCTATTATTCGATCTTTTCGTGCAATGACTTGGCAAGGGTGGAGGATACAACCTCATCAGGTTGCACCTTACACCCCATCCGACCAAGTGGGCTTTAACAAGTTAGCATCCGTAGATGATAAATGGCGCAAGCTTGGCAAATTATAATGGCATGGCGGGGATCGAAGGAACCTCACTTCTTTATAGAAGAGGAGGATGGCGAATAATTATTTGGAGTGGAGGTAAGTTTTTAGTTTCAGGTTAGTGTATGCGCTTATGTCCCAAGCAATTTAATTACGTTAACCCCATAATGGGTGAAACTCTTATAGAGTTCGTCCGCTTTTTTTTATTTGCTATATTAGTATGTTCTAACCTTGTTTTGCGGATGTTCGAATTTCACGGCGTTTCTATGGTATTTTTTACCCTCTTTATTTAAATGCTTTGAGGACAAAACATGCTTCTTGTTTGGGGGCATAGAAACACGTGTAATTAAGGCATCTGTTAGGATATAGATATGTATAATATGCATTTGTTTTCAAGTTAAAATTTCAAAAATATAAATAAATAAGTTTATGCTATACACTTAGGAATATTGGTATTGTTTTCTTTCTCTATGCTCTTAACAATCTAGAAGTCTCCGTAGCTTTTGCATCGGGATGATTGTTAGAAACTTAGGTTAATATGTAGGTAATAATCTTTGCATCTATCTATAAATATATTACATGAGTATCTATGATTGTTAGCGATAAGTTTATGAAATCTAGGCTAGAGTACTTATTCTACAAATCTGTGAGAATATAGCCTAAAGCCTTATATGAAGCCGAAACATTTGAGAAATGACACAAGGGAGAAGTAAAATCGGATAGAGAAATCACCGCGTCCACTTGCTTGATCACTATGTCATATCTAAAGCGAGAATTTAGGCCCTCTTTGGATCGATATAGCCAGAAATTCAAACCTATGAATTATTTTCCGCTAGTAAGCCCTCCGAGCCTTTCTTTAGCCTTCCATAAACTACAATTCCTTTACCCATTGTTAAAAAAAAAAAAAAAAAAAAATCAACTTACCCAATCTAGAATAAGTCGAGAATAGAATGAGTGAAGAAAGAAGAAGAGAAAACACTGTGTAAACAAAAAATTAGTTAGTTGCTTGAGGAAAAGAAAAGAAGTTTCCATCAAGGAAAAGAAAAAAAAATAGAAATAAATAAAAACTCCAAAAATAGAATAAAAGGGAGTCAAAAGCCAAAGAAAAGAAAAGAAAAATATGGCTAAGGATGGAAACAAAGTATAGAAGCAAAAGAAAATAACAAGGTTTTTTCTAAGTTACATAATATGAAGACTCTATTATCTCAGACTTGTCCTTTTGAATATCCATTTCCTTCCTTCTTAAACCATCTCCTAATCCCCGCAACACCTAATAAAGACCTCTAGCTCAATTAGGAATAGGTTAGTGTGATAGTAAGTGGCAGATGTATTTGATCGACTCCGGCTTCCTTGTTTGTCATTGAGATTGTAAGGTAAAGTGTGCCCACTGCACACTGGAGTAGCGAAACTTGAGCAGAAAAATCATAGTGGTTTTTGTCTTGACATTTATGTGAGGACCTACTTAAGGACGCTATTCCGAGTTTTCAGAAAACGAACCTGCTATGCATTTCATATTATTACTCATAGTATATATATTTGTATCATAGATGATTGATTATTATGCATATATTAGCTTAGGTTTTTGACTTGGTTATTCTTATTCATTTGCTAGTGAGATGTATAGATAGTTGAGACATGAATGAGGAAACGATAGTTTTATTTCTTAGTTGTTGTAGTATAGATGAAGTTTGTGAGTACCTTCACTGGAAAACTCTCACGAGGCTATAACTCGTCCACTAGGGAATTCCTAGTGGTTTAAGGCCTTATTACATATGGTAAATGCAATCGCACTCAGCGAAACGAGAGTGGTTAGAACTCCATTTTTGGTCACTTATTCTAATTTCTCATATTTGCTTGAGGACAAGCAAAATGCTGTTTGGGGGTGGTTTGATAAGAGCCCAAAACTGTAGTTTTAACCCCTTAACAATCGTACTTTTAAACCAATTATGTGAATAATAAGTAAGAGTTAATCTCGACACGTGTTTTTATGCATTTCAGGCTTCAAAGTCCATTATGTGCAGAAATGTGCCACTTTAGCGAGTTAAAGGAGCAAAGGTCGGTTGCTAAGGAGTTTTGTGATTAAAGGCCAATTTTCAAGAAGACAAAGCCTCTGTAAAGCCCGGTCAAAAGATGAAAAGTCAAAGTCCACGCGGCTTGAAAACAAAGACAAAGTTAAGAACTTAGAAGACCATATCTTTGGACTTAGACCTCGGAATTGGGCCTACCTTACGTCAAAACGACCAGCTCGGAAAGAGCTTTTCAATGGTCTAAGCCTTGACCCAATCAGAGGAGCAGAAGTAGACGAAACGTTTGTCAAAGCCAATTGCAGCTGAAAAGCCCATTTTCGACTAAAGAAATTGGGTTTTGGGCCCGATTTTCCTGCCCAAAACATGGCTCCAAGCCCATGCACGATTTTTGGATCTAAAAGTATAAAAAAAAAGCTTGACTCTTTGTTAATGGTAGATAGTTAGGTTAGAAAATAAATTAGGTTAGGATAAGAAAAGTAGCCATTAAACCTTAGTTCTAGATCTAGTTTTAGATTAATTAATTAGTTTTTATTCTTGCCTTAAATTCAGTATTAAATTATTGTTATTACTATTCATTAGATAAATAAAGTTAATTAGTTCTCCATAATCTAGTTTCATTTTCATTTATTTATTAGCTTAAATCCTTAGATTTACTTATTTGTCATTATCAGTGTAATTCAATTATTGCATGAGTAGCTTCGAATTGAGTTTAAACAAGTAAAGTTCAAATCTTTATATTATGTCTTGTTTAGATTCCATGAGAAATGATAGTCTTATGATTCTCGGCTAAACCTCCATTAGGGGTTGAAAAACCTTGATGAAGCTTGATTTCGATTAAGCGTAGAATAGTCGTAATTTCCCATTCAACTCTAGAAGTAATTAGTCCACCATGAGAATGGGGTTGAATACTTCACATGCTAGATGTTAGTTGGTAGAGATTACCATGAACACTAGGGATTAGGAAGAACCAATTGTTAGCGTAGCGATTCAATTTCGGATTACGACGATTCGTCGTTAGTAAATTAAGTCGAGTTAGGGTGGATTCAAATCCCCCCTAATTCCTTATCATTGAATCATTTTAGTTCATACCTTGTTATTTAAATTATCGCGTCTTGTTAGTATAAATTGAATCCGTAGTATAATCGTAGAATAGAAATTTCACATAACACATTACTCTCACCATTGTTCTTTGTATTTGTTCAATTGAATTTGTTTAAGTCTTGAGAGTTAATAGTGGAACGATTCTGTACTCTATATATTGCATGAATATACATGTGAGAGTAGGAAATAAATTATTGATACCGTAAGAATAAGGTTAGAGTAATCTAATTGAGTTTTTACGGGTTATCATATCTCATTGTCCATCATATACCGAATTCGAGTGTACTACGGGAAATCCTTATAATTATGAACCTCAATTTTCAAACTTCCCGAGTACCCAATACACTCAAGAGTTTTCTAGTCATGCCGACAATTCATGGAGTTCCACCACAAATAGTCAACCACCATTCCAATATCTATATGGTCAGTCAGAGTACGTCTTCACCCAAAGCCATTTACCATTCACATCATATCACCATCTATATCAAATTCATATTCCACTCTAATATATGCCTTTTGCTACGTTAGAGATTTGAATCTCTTCTTTGGCGAAAGTGCGAATTCAAAGATATTTTTCCTTACTCATGATCTTCGTGTTCATATAAAATTGGAGTAGGGATTCGAACCAACCAAAATTTCTAGGACCACTTACAACTTGGTTTTTACTCTTTTAGGGAACTAGTGAGTAAGTTTAGCTATGATTATATTAATACTACAGACTTGGTTTCTTTACTACACAAAAGTTAAAAAACATTAAGTTACGTAATCATACAACTAAGACACAATAAAATTTTACTAAAACAAAAGTGGAGAGTTAATTCTCCTCATGTGAAGATAACTTTTGTTATTTGATTTTTGTAAGTGTATTTTTATCTTCCTAGAACTCATACACAAGTCCTACTAAAAGAAAACTTCATCCCTAACATGTATGACTCATCTCTAAGCTCATACATGCTAGCATGTGGAACCAAAGCAATGACTTATCTCTAAGCTCATCACTTGATCCCTAACTAGACTCTACACCAACTATCATTTTGGGATATGATGTAGGTCTAGTTGTTCTTCCTAAACAACTTACTGAACCAAAATAACAAGAATTTTCCCTTACATGAGTATTATTAACTCCCCACAAAGGGAAGGTTTAGCTCATGATCCTTGGGCTAAAACTAAAACAAGAGTGGAATGTAAAAAGAGAGAGAGCAAAAAGAAGAAACTATCTATTTATAAACTCACTTGCATGAAGAAGTGAGAATTTTTCAAGAGGAACACAAGGTTTTCTCCATTAAAACTATTACAAGCTATTTTTTTCAAAACTAAAAACTAAATAAAAACTAAGGCTAAGGAACTAAAATAATACATGGTAAAGGAAAAGAAGTCAAGGGAGTAAATGGATTGTCCCCCCTTGTTTTGTTTTCTTCTCCGTTTGAGAGAAATCGCATGTCCTCCCACGTAAAACACCAAACCACAATTACTTCATTTTTATCCACCACATTAAAACAAAGTGACACCTTGCCTTTTTTTCACTATTAACACCTAATCTAATTAATTACATGCAAGGTATCAACTTTGCACCAATAATTTGGCATTTTTATCTTGACATACTCCATGATTGATGACTCATCAAATCTTGCAGGCCTACATAGTGGGTCCACGTGCAGTCCAGTGGCGGTCCGATCTTTTGACAATTTTATAACTTCCCGCCTATGCGTAGAGTTCATCACCCTGATTGTCTGAGCAGCTCACTTGTCGCATTCGGAGTCCTGGTTCAAGAGGTAGGAGCTTCAAAAGTTTGATGCTTATGTGCGGATTTGTTGGGATTTACATGGCTGATTTGAAAGAATTCATATACATGTCGTTCCCCGTGCTTTAACGCAGGTTTAACCAATATTTTCATGTTTACTGCGAATACATGCAAAAGTACGAAAATATATTTATTTCATGATTATTAAACACATAATTAACCAAATTTATATGTCTCAATGGGGTTTCATATTACATTTTTGGGTGCTTATCACACTACCCCCAAACAGCACTTTGCGTGTCCTCAAGCAAAGAAGAAACATTAAAACAGATAAGTGGCCAAAATGTGTAGTCCTAACTAATTCTCGTTTCGCAGAGTGCGGTTGCATTGACCATATGCAACAAGGCCTTAAACCACTAGGAATTCCCTAGTGGACGAGTTATAGCCTCGTGAGAGTTTTCCAGAGAAGATACTCACAAACTACATTTATACTACAACGACTCAGTGACAAAAACTCATTTCCTAAATTAATCTCAGATATCCATACATCTCCTTAGCAGGGAACGACGATTGATTTCTTTGAAACTCAAGTTAATATGCATCCAATAATTAAAACATCTACATATGATAATTCATACAGTGAACTTTGCATTGAAATGTACTAGAAAGGTCGTTTCTGGATCCTTTGGAGAGCGTACCTAAATGGGTTCTCACAGGTATGTGTTGAAACACAATTCCAATCAAAATTTTACCACTCAGGTTTTGTTAACTCCAGTGTGCAGTGGGCACACGTTTTCTCACATCTCAATGACAGTCAGAGGAGCCGATGTCGATCAATCACGACTACTACTTATTATCACACCACCCTACTCCTAATTGAGCTAGAGGTATTTATTAGGTATTGTGGGGATTAGGTGATAGTATACAAGAAAATGGAAATGGATTATCAAAATTTACGAGTATGAGAGAATATGGTCTTTAAGATATTTATACTAGAGAATTCCTTGTTTTCTTTCCTTCTTCTAACTGAGTTTTCCAACCTTGTTCTTAAGCCTCTAAATACTGATGATTTTTTTTTTTTTTTTTTGCTTAAGAACATGATTCTATTTTTCTTTCCTGAAGCAAGTAACTGACTTTTATTTGGTTTAATAGATGGGTAAGGAATTTTTGGTGAAAGTGAAAGGTTTGATGAAAGGTTCAGTGAAGTGACTAGCGGTAAAATTTGTAACAGGTAAGAATTTTTAGCTATGTCGATCCAAAGAAGGCCTAAATTCTCGCCTAGGGTTCGGGTGGTGATCAAGTAAGTAGACGCGTGATTTTCTCTAATCGGAAAAACTACTCCTTTCTGTCATCACACACAAATCACTCATGTCAAGGTTTTTGGTTAGATTCTCACAGGATTTATAGTTTAAGTAACCAACCGTTGGTTCTAGAAACTTACTGCTATGTATAATCAATGATACTTAGTGCATGAATGTTCATGAAAAGATATATAAACTATTGCATACGTATTATCTTAAGTTTCTTAAAACAAATCCTAATTCGAATACTAATGTGAGATTTCTAGACAATTTTCATCATTGAAAAGGAAACCAGACTTTGTCACTAAGTACAATTATTAACAAGAAAAAAACTATATACAGGTTACAATTTGCCTAATTTTTGCTACCGGTTAAAAGCACCCCCAAACAGAATAATGCTTAGTCATCGAAGTATCAATAAATAAAAAGAGAAATTACCTGAGAACCGTGAGCAAAATTAGGACTAGATTGCTGGAACAGAAAGGTTGGATAACATAATATATTATTCAGAAAGAAACAATAAAATGTTCAATAGCACACGAAACATAGCACACGGAATAATGAAAGACAATAGCACACTGATAAGCACCCAAAACTGTAATATGAAACCCCATTGAGACATATAAATTTGGTTAATTATGTGTTTAATAATCATGAAATAAATATATTTTCGTGATTTTTTGCGGTATTCGCAGTAAACATGAAAATATTGGTTAAACCTGCGTTAAAGCACGGGGAATGACGTATATATGAATTCTTCCAAATCAGCCATGTAAAGCCCAACAAATCCGCACAGAAGCATTAAACTTCCGAAGCTTTTACCTCTTGAACCAGGATTCCGAATGCGACAAGTGAGCTGCTCAGACAATCAGGGCGATGAACTCTACGCATAGGCGGAAAGTTGTAAAATTGCCAAAAGACTGGACCGCCACTGGACTGCACGTGGACCCACTATACGGGCTCGCAAGATTTGATGAGTCATCAATCATGGAGCATGTCAAGACAAAAATGGCAAATTATTGGTGTAAAGTTGACACCTTGCATGTAATTAATTAGATTAGGTGTTAATAGTGAAAAAAAGGCAAGGTGTCACTTTGTTTTAATGTGGTGGATAAAAAGGAAGTAAATGTGGTTTGATGTTTCACGTGGAAGGAAATGAGATTTCTCTCAAATGGAGAAGAAAACAAAACAAGGGGGGACACTCCATTTACTCCCTTGACTTATTTTTCTTTACCATGTATTATTTTAGTTCCTTAGTTTTAGATAGTTTTTAGTTTTTGGTTTTGGAAAAAAAAACTTGTAATAGTTTTAATGGAGGAAACCTTGAGTTCCTCTTGAAAAATTCTCACTTCTTCATGCAAGTGAGTTTATAAATAAATAGTTTCTTCTTTTTGTTCTCTCTCTCTCTCTTTACATTCCACACTTGATTTAGTTTTAGCCCAAGGATCATGAGCTAAACCTTCTCTTTGTGGGGAGTTAATAACACTAATGTGAAGGAAAAGTCTTGTTATTTGGTTTAGTAAGTGTTTAGGAAGAACAACTAGGCCTACATCCTATCCCAAACTGATAGTTGGTGTAGTGTCTAGTTAGGGATTAAGTGATGAGCTTAGAGATAAGTCATTGCTTGGTTCCACATGCTAGCATGTATGAGCTTAGAGATGAGTCATATTTGTTAGGGATCAAGTTTCTTTTAGTAGAACTTGTCTATGAGTTCTAGGAAGATTTTAATGCACTTATAAAAATCAAATAACAAAAGTAATCTTCACATGAGGAGAATTAACTCTCAACTTTTGTTTTAGTAAAATTTTATTGTGTCTTAGTTGCATGATTTCGTAACTTAATATTTTTAATTTTTGTGTAGTAAGAAACCAAATATTTAGTATTAATATAATCATATTTAAACTTACTCACTAGTTCCCTAAAAGAGTAAAAACCAAGTTGTAAGTGATCCTAGAATTTAGGTTGGTTCGAATCTTTACTCCAAACTATATGAACACGAAGATCGTGAGTAAGGAAAATCTTTGAATTCGCACTTTCGCATAAGAAGAGATTCAAATCTCTAACGTAAAAAAGGTGAATATCACACACGAAACATAATTTTTAGCTAGATATATGTACAATGACAAGCTCAAATTTACCATCCAGCGGGATGTGTAGGTCTGGCGTCCTCAATAAGGAAATGCATTTCCTTAGCATCGCGCCAAAAGATAATAGTCTGCCAAATTTCTGCCCATTCTTTGTCTCCGAATTTCCTCAAATGTTTCTTCATATTTTCATCCGTCGGGTAACAACAAACATGCCTCAGGTACCGAGCGGGACGCTTCCATTGCCTAAACCTTAATGAACGAATGATTTTGTTTGCTGGGCACATAGAATCTACCTTGACCCAGTCATGAAAAGTAGCTGCAAACTGTGGGAAATGTGTTTTCATGATTCGACAAGCAGTTACAGATAAAAGAATATACTGATCCTGAAAAGTGCGAGCTCGTTTCAGGTTGGAGATAACACAACCTAAGATGTTAAATAATGTATGACCTTGAGCCAGTGCACTGAATACTACGCAGGCAGTCTCATTGGCAGTAGAAAAATGCCAATCTCCCATGATGTTTAGGAGTACAAACAACATCGCAGTCCCCATGTTCATGGTCATGCTTGCTAAGGGAATGGTGATGTCGCGCCATGATACATGGCCGTCTCCTTCTCGTTTAATCTCAAGACCATCACCATAAGTTTTGTGAAACACTTGCCACTGAAAGGAACGGTAAGAATTATGATAGATGTAGTGTCATGATGCGGCCGGTTCGTGATATGGAAGATCCAAAGTTAGGGCAAGCTGTTGTTCAAAAAAAATATGATGTGTGTCACCAACTAGGATTGTGAACCCGTCTAAGTAGAAGCCATACACATGATTGAATGCTGGTGTGTCCTCCATATTAGCATAAAAGTATGCGGCCAAACTCGGAGAATAAGTTTGGTCAGGTTGAAGAACTAGGGAAGACCACCCAATATTAGTGATGTAGTCACGGAAGAGATGGCCATAAGTATTGGAATCCATCATAGATTGAAAGGATTGCTCAGGAATGAGTTTTGGAGGTGTCATGTTTGATGAAGATGCAATGTTTGATGAAGATGCCATGGTGGATGAAGTAAAGAAATGGGCAATGAGAAAGGCAATTGGATGGATAAATGAGTATGGAAGAAAATAAACCCTCCTGTAATGACATTGAAAATCATATGTTAAAATTAGTTAATCACAACGTAAAAGATTCTAGCAAGCATTTCTTACAAAATATGACACAAAGATAAGAACAAAATTAATAATACGACAAAAAACGTAATAATATATACGATTATTTATTTATTCACTTAGTATTATTATTCTATTTTTATTCAATAAGGAAATCATGGATTATTATGATGCTACTGGAGACGCATATCGTGCACCACAGTGTTTAGTTCTTCAATTTGTTGTCTGAGCTGCATCTGAATGTCCCCTTGGCTGGCAGAGAGTGTAGTTTGATTTTCTATTAGGAGAGCGTGATTTTGCAAGGACTAAGAATGATTTTCCAAGATTTCCTCCTGTTCAACATCATGCATTGCTTGATGTTCTTTGAATTCCTTAAGAGTTGTAATGATGATATTCTGACGAGCGTATAGTTCCCGCATGCCGTGATGAAGAAATTGAATGCCTTCCATGGGATTAAAAATGTTTATCATGGCATTTTCATCAAAGAAAAGTTCAGAGTTTGAGCTTGGGTCGTTCTGTTCATCTGTCAGCGTGTCAGGAGTCCAAAAACCAACGGAGTAGTCTGTTTGGAGCACACTAATATTTGCTCTTTGAAGGGGTGTCTCTGGAGAAATTATTAAATAACTCCAACACATCATAATCTGCGCGACTAAAGTAGGTAGAGGTGCTGACCTTTTTGTTTTCCTGGTGATCGCGTTCCAGAGGTGTTGCATTAGACAAAAATCATCCCTTTGAATCTGCAAAACCCAAAGTAGGTGAAGTTGAGACTTTGTGACTTCTGATTGGTATGATGTACCTACCACATTGTGTCCCAACCAGTGGAGCACAACTCGTTGATTCTGTTTCAAAGAGCGTTGAAGAACAACGTGATGTCTATTTCCGACTTCGCCATGGGATACGGTAGCTCGTAGTAAAGTTTTGACGGAATCAAATGATGACTCTAGAAAAAGGAACTCCTGGGTATTCATTGGGATTTGAAGTATATCGGAGATAATTTCCCTAGTCAATTCCAATCGTCGTCCATAGGCATTGAAATAACATTTTTCATTTTCAGTTCCGCTAAATTGGTAGAACATCATAACCAGTTCTTGGGAATAACCAGCTGCTGAATGATATAGAAGAGGCATCCATCCTCGACGTACAATTTCAGTGTCAAAATAAGGAGAAAACCGGCCATCTTCAAAAAAATTCAAGTAGTCTTTCTCAGGCGTTATTTTTCTTGGTTGATCCATTTGGAAGTATTACGGAGGGAAGTATAGTGAAGAATGCTTGAATGGGAATGGCTGAAAAGAAGAGATTTATAGGCAATCTATGAGTCTGTACCAATCAGGATTCCAAGTTTAGGTAAATCCAAAATTAATATATGAAAACACAAGTGACTCGTGTGTTGTTGTGACACCGACCTTTATGAATAGTAACAATGGGTATCCATAGTAACTCTTTTCATGTCAGATTTCCACAAACAATTAATGAGATGTTAAAATGATAGAAAGTATGGGGGAAGGTTTCACATGGCAGTTAGACCTACCCATAATTTCAGAATTTATGATCATGCCTCAGTAATAAAATATGGATAGAATAATCGAGTTGCGTGTGTGACAAGTGTTATGCGTACCGTATAGCGTGCGCGATATTCTCTGAACACCATGAGTAGAGATAGAATTAGATGGTAATTTCTTTGTTATGGTTTTCTTAGTTGTTTATTTTTTTTGTTTTTTTTAATAGGTAAAAATACAACTAATACACACAAATATTTAATACGGACTTCTCCATTTAATACGTAATCCATACAAATGGTGGAGAATTATTTAACACACCATAGTAATATACAAAGCGACAAAGGGAAAGAAAGATGTCGGTTACATAGATCTAGATATTCTGGAGCATGTTATGCATGAGCGACAGTAGAACAATGATAAACACGGTTATCATGAATATTATTACAGCCCATTCGCGTTGCTCTTTTTCCCATCGCTCAAGTTGATTCATTATGTTGAAGAAAATGAGAATTTGTGAAGAGTGAGAGAAGGGGATGAGTGAAAGTGGAAGAGGAGAGTTGGATTTATAATGGAAAATCTGACCGTTGGGCATCTGACCGTTGGTATCTGACCGTTGGGATCAGTCCATTGGGTTTTGACTCGTGATTTGGGTCGGGTTCTAATTTTCGGCCCAAGCCCAAATGATTTCCAGAAATTCCCCTTATGTCCTGAAGTGTCCCGAAATTTCAACCGTGAAATTTCGCTTTGTTTTAACTCCAAATTGAATGAATGAGATGTGAAAATGATCGGCATTAAAAATGCCATCCAATGGAGTATGGCTAAGGCATATTCAAACCTTTTTATTTTTATTTGGGGTTGAATCTTGTAAAAACAGAACGCAATCCCCCATTTTTTTTTAAGAAGTTTTTATTTATTTACAAATTTGATATACAAATGTACAAGTCGAGAGGAACGTGTCGACAACACCGGCAGTCAAAAAAAACAAAACATCACAAACAGCTTAAATCAGGCAACTTTCATGTCGGCTCTGGGGCGAACCCAATCCAGCCAAACTGTGGCTTAACCTTTATGTTTTTGGAGCCTAGGGTTCAGGACGGTACCATCCCTGACTAATGTGCAATGGTCTAATAATAATATTACCCTTAGTACATATGGTATAGCCTCAAACCACCCCGAAATACAGTCACATAGAAAACCGATCGGGGTTGGCCTGGGTGGAATCCATTGCCTGCACGAACTAGGAAATGTCTGATGTTGCATATCACGACTCTCTTTGGGCACCATGCTTGGTGCTAAAGGAAAGATAAAAAAAAAACGAGTATATACATGTTGAGTCTTTTTACGTCAAATCCTCAAGACGAATGCGAGTCTTTTAACGTCAGATCCTCAAGACGAATGTGAGTATTTTAACGTCAGATCCTCAAGACGAATCCCAACCTATGGGAGCAACAGGACGACGACGAAGTTTATCCTGCTGAGCTGGTGTCAAACAATAATATACCTTATACAGGCTCATATCGGATAGTAGATCAAGACCTGGACAGAAAGGTGTTTGACAATTCATACACCACCCCATCCTTTTCGCCTGTCGCTTTCGAGCAAAAGTACTATGACCATTACCTCACTACAAGAAAAAAGGCTTTATATCACTGTTAAAAACAGTGACAAAAGGTCTTTTGTCACTGTTTTTTTTTTTTTCCAAAACCGTGACGGAGTAGGGGTCATTTTTTTTTCCCCAAAACCGTCACAAATATTTGTTCCAGACTAGCCTATTTCCACTGTATAAAACAGTAACAAATAAATAAAAACCGTCACAAAAAATCAACTCTTTTGTGACGTTTTGGAAAAAAATCTTTGTATTCATCTTATAACCGTCATAAACAAGTCACCTATTCATGACGGTTTTGTTAAAACAGTGATTGTTTTTGTCTTTTTTTTTCAAAAAAAAATTGTGCTAATAAATGAGAACATTCCACATAGACCATAGAATTGGACCTGTAATATACTACACTCCTGAATATAATCAATTAAACTTCAAGTAGCATTCATAAAGTACTAATTCCATTCATTCCCTTGGATAACCAATATATATTTTTACTTAATCATAAAACATAATGAAGTAAATAACGCATTTCCAATCTAATACATATAAATTTAATCAGCCTAATCCAAATCCAAATAAAAAACCTAATCTCGCATGAAGCGCATTGGGCATGAATACTCATTGTTTCCTGTCTGGTTGCATAGGGCCCTGAAAAAAATGAAATTGAATTAGGGATTTTATACTTCATACTTCAACATCACAGTTCCCACAAACACGACTTAAGAAAGTGACAATACACAAAGCTAGGGATGCTCTAGATAAGCAAGAACAACAAGTATCTTGCTGACCTGCACCTATCAAGTTAAACTTGACCAAGAACAAGAATTTCCTTCTCGTTCTTAAACTTGAATCTTCCAATCACCCATTTATTTTAAAGTGCACAAGCATGTATACCATTAGACAAAAAGATTAGAAAGCATCCCATAGTTTATAAGAACTAACCTTTATATTTGGAGGTACGCTTGGCAAATGGGTGGAAACCGAAATTAATAGCACCCCAAAGTCGCTGATCTAACATCTGCAAAAATAAAAAATGTGTTCAACATGCTTAAATCCATATAAATATACATTATACTCTATACCCTATACATATATGCAACTTATATATTGTGACAATATATAGTCTATCCCCTATACATATATCAGCTTCAGGTGTTCGTAAATCAAGTAGTTAAAGCCATCCATGGAGAAATTTCAGACCACACACATGAGACAATACCCATTGACTAATAACTAGTGTAAGAAAATGGGGCTCAAGGTATGATACATCTCTACCACATATGTCTATGTTCAAATCTCCAAATCCAAATATGAGGCATAGATAAAGGTCCCAAGTCATGCACTATCAAAAATTGAAATAAACATTGATAAAACCATAACCAAATATCCATCCTTGCACATATAACTATAGCCATATATCGACGACTAACGATGAATAAACCTACAATTAGAATGGAGCCATTAGCAGATGAACCAAATGAATGTAGACTAGCTGAAAGAAGAAAAGGATCCGCATAAGTTTAGGATGACAGGCTTACAACAAGGCTTATATATCCATGAAAACATAATTTGATGCAAACCAGAAAACCAGAAAGCGAAATAAAGAGGCCAACATGTACATTGAGTGTACATCGAAGTCCAGTTACCATCCATGATCTGAAACATATGTTGTAACACCTTTACCTCCACCACCCTCCATTTCATATCCTCCATTGACCAGCCAGTAACACAGTCGTTCATGGTCGAGTAGTGAGAGTACTGCCAGATACTTAGTCGTCTTATCTACCTCGCCATTAGCTCTTGCTGCCTTCAAGTAGAACCTATAAGAAACTCTTTATCACACTTTTGGTCGTGGCTAGGATATAAACAAGTGGCAGTTTATTCTATAGTATGTAATTTCAGATTACACTACAATAATTTCTATGGACGAGAAAGCTCGTTTCATGGAAGTATGTAAAACACTTTCTGACATATGTGCTCTGTTCCAAGTAGTTGCCATGGAATTGTGCCCCATTCTATAGATACCAAGTATAACAGAAAAGTTGTAGTTATATTTTGAAATAGCTCAAAATTCAAGAGAGTTCTAGGACTTACAGCTCCAATCTTTGATTTAACTTCCGAATCGATCAAGGGAAAAGGTTATGGATGAAACATTCACAAAGCATACTCCACCATCGGCGTCTTTGATCGAAGAACAGTGTCATCGTCTTCCATGTATGTACCAAGTATACCCCTAGTAAAATCAGTAAAAGTGTTGATGCACCTATACACAACGTTAGAAACTTTAGAGTAACTGGAGGAAGCTAGTCCAGGCAGTCTTGAAGTTGCTTTGTAGGAAATTTAAGAGAAACGAAGGATCATCCGCTCTTTTTGAACAAAGTAAGTAATCGCCCATGATTGAATAACCATCACCAAGTGCATGGTTCAGCTTGAACACTATTGTTCCAGCTGCATTAGATGTTAGGTAATTAAACAAATGCATATTAATAACAAAAAAAAAACTAACTAAAAAACCACAATTCCAATAATATCCATACCTTTGTCGCCGCATAAAAGTAAGGCTTAAACTTATACTTACACTTAAAATTTGATCCATCCTACAATAAATAAAAATAAACAAACTTATCAATTATCCCTTCAGAATATGATTAAACCTTACCACTATTGTGCAAAACTCACATCTGAAACCCGAACTTGACATGAAACCCCCAAACCTAGAACCAAACCACGTCTTCCTATATCAAAAGAAATATCACCTGCCACACCATCTCAAACCAAAAGAAATATCAAAAGGTCCTTTTTTAAAAAAAATTAACAATTTCCAAATCCCAATTGCGCTCTTGTTCGATGGTACATCCAACCAGAATGTAGTAGTATCAAACTTCATTGAGAATGGTCAATGTACAATGGGCATTTCCAAATCCCATAATACGCCAGCAAGAACTAGTACTTTGAATTTCCAAAATGGGCATAAAAATAAATAAAAAAAACGAAAACCTTTTAGTATGACAAATTCAAAGGCGAAGAGAGAAACGAGAACTAACCTTATCATCAAACCACAACGACTATTGGAGTTTGACTGAAAACTTGAACGGTTATTAGAGTTCCCAACCAACCAAAAAATCTTTCTGAAATTGGAAAACCTAACAGCTAGAGTGAAGAGAAAGTGGGGGTTGTTCGAACCTTTTTTCTTTTTGTGTAAAGGAGAGCGAAGTGTTTCAAGGAAGCGGGAGTCTGAACATGGGGCTTCACTGGGCTGGGCTGGGCTGGGTTGGGTTTGTGTATCTAAGTAGTTATGTTTTAGGGGAGTCGTGGGTGCACGGGACCGAAAACTAAATGGGTCATATAAATTATAAAACACGGGTGACATAAAGAGGGGAGCATAAAGAGGGGAGCATTTTCTAGAAAATGGGATTTGTGACAGTTTTAGATCAGACAGTCACAAAAAACATTTCAAAACAGTCACAAAAGCCTATTTATGCCATTTGTGACCATTTTGAACAGAATAGTCACAAATAACATTTTAAAACAGTCACAAAAACCCTTTTTTCTACTAGTGCCTATTCAAGATGGGTGAGATTTACACCAAATGATGAGCTGAAGTTCGCGAGGAAGAGAATAGAAAAGAGAAGAGAAGGAAGGAGTTGAAATTTTTGGTACCCAGTGTTTACCAGAAGGCACGTTTGCTCGATTAACAGAAGACATTTATACTCAGTTCTGAATAGAGTTTTTGTGGACTAAGGTTCCGGCGCTTGCAACCACACACTCTAGGGATTTTTAGAAAAGAAAATAGAAGAGGGCCCGGCTACCCTAATGGCATACTTTCCCTGTTTATATCACATGGAAAAAAGTACACCAGTGAATTTATTAGTCTGTGTAGACTGGATCTTTGAGAAGAGTCTCTTCGATATCTGGAGAGCACAACTCATGATAATGTTTAACGCGTTAGCCATTTACTTGAAATTCGCTGTCATCATTTACGTTTTTCAAAGATATAGCCCCATAAGGGGTGACAGCAGAGACAATGAAAGGACCAGACCATCGAGTTTTTAATTTTCCTGGAAAAATGTGTAATCTTGAGTTGTACAACAAAACTTTTTGACCAACTTTAAAATCTTTTCTCAATATGTGCTTGTCATGCACTCTTTTCATGTTGGCTTTATAAGATTTTGAGAGATCATAGGCATCACTCCGAATTTCCTCGAGCTCATTTAACTGCAATTTTCTCTTTGCGCCTGCCGCATTAGTATTATAATTGAGGCTTTTGATGGCCCATAGAGCACGATGCTCAAGTTCAACCGGCAGGTGACAAGGTTTTCCAAAAACGAGGCGATAAAGAGACATCCATATAGGTGTCTTAAAAGCTGTTCTGTATGCCCACAAGGCATCAGATAATCGTAGAGACCAGTATTTTCTAGATGGATTAACAGTTTTTTCCAAAATGGATTTGATCTCTCTATTAGAGACTTCTACTTGGCCACTGGTTTGAGGATGATACGGAGTTGCCACTTTGTGCGTGACTCCATATTTCTTTAATAATGATTCAAAAATTTTATTACAGAAATGTTTTCCCCCATCACTAATAATAGCTTTTGGAACGCCAAATCGAGAGAAAATATTTTCTTTTACGAAAAAAACGACAGTTTTATGATCATTAGCACGACATGCCAATGCCTCAATCCATTTTGACACGTAGTCAACTGCTACCAGTATGTAAAGGAAACCATGAGAATTTGGAAAGGGACCCATGAAGTCGATGCCCCATACATCAAAGATTTCCACAATTAAAATGGGATTTAAGGGCATCATATTGCGTTGAGTAATGCGTCCTAGCTGCTGGCAGCGGTTGCATGCTTTGCAATGCTCATGTGCATCTCTAAACAGTGTTGGCCAATAAAATCCACATTGTGGAACCTTGGCCACTGTTTTCTTACCACTAAAATGACTACCACAAGATTGTTCATAGCAGAATGATAACACGTCATTGTGTTCCCAGTCGGGAATGCAACGACAGATTAGTTGGTCGGAACAATACTTGAAGAGGTAGGGATCATCCCAGAAATAAAATTTCACAGTGGATAAGAACTTTTTTCGGTCATTACGAGACCAAGATGAAGGTACTTCCTCGGTAACTAAGTAATTTACTATGTCAGCGTACTAGGGGGACAAAAAAATGGAATATAAGTGTTCATCCGGAAAGGAATCATAGATAGGTTTGGTATCAGTATCAATATCACTGACAAGTCTTGATAAATGGTCAGCAACCACATTTTTGCAACCTTTTTTATCTCTAATTTCTAGAGTAAATTCTTGCAAGAGGAGAATCCAGCGGATCAACCTCTGTTTTGCATCTTTTTTCGCTAATAGGTAACGAAGCGTCGCATGGTCAGTGTAGACAATTGTGGAAGAACCCACTAGGTAAGGACGAAACTTATCCAAGGCATATACAACGTCTCAGTGGTTGTATAGTTACGTTGAGCTTCATTAAGGGTTTTACTTGCGTAGTAAATGACAATTGGCTTATCTTCTCAGCGTTGCCCTAGATGCTAGACTCTAATAGCATAGTCACTTCGCGTCACACACATTAATTCAAAAGGTTTAGACCAATCAGGTGGTTGAATTATCGGAGCGGTAGTTAAGGCGGATTTTAAAGTCTCAAAAGCTTGTTTGCAATTGAAACTGAAGTAAAAAACGGCATCTTTAAGCAAGAGATTGGTTAAAGGTCGAGCAACCTTTGAGAAATCTTGAATAAATCTCCTATAGAAACCTGCGTGTCCTAAAAAATGCGAATGTCGCTTAACTGTTTTGGTATAGGAAGTGAAGCAATTTTTTCTATCTTAGCTTTGTCGACTTCGATTCCGTCTTTTGAAACGATATGTCCTAAAACTATTCCTTTTTTAACCATGAAATGACATTTTTCCCAATTAAGAACAAAGTTTTTCTCTTCACAACGTGTAAAGACCTTTTCAAGATTTGATAAATAGCTATTGAAAGAATCTCCATATATTGAGAAGTCGTCCATGAATACTTCCATAAAACGTTCAACCATATCACTGAAAATGTGAAGCATGCAGCGTTGGAAAGTACCAGGTGCATTGCAAAGGCCGAAAGACATTCATTTATATGCAAATGTACCAAAAAGGCCAATTGAGCGTAGTCTTTTTCTTGATCGCCAGGATCTATGACTATCTGAAAATATCCCGAATAACCATCAAGAAAAACAATAATACGCATGACCGGCTAACCATTCAAGCATCGATCGATGAAGCGGCGGTGGAAAGTGATCCTTACGAAGTTACTGCATTAAGTTTTGCGATAGTCAATGCATATTCGCCATTTTATTGGAATACGAGCGGAGATGCATTCATCTTTATCATTGCGCACAACTGTAATGCCAGATTTCTTTGGAATGACGTGTACTGGACTCACCCAAATACTATCGGATATAGGGTAAATAATATCTGCATTGAGTAATCTTAAAACTTCCTCCCGTACCACATCTTTCATGGTTGGGTTTAAACGACGCTGCGATTCACGCGACGTCTTAGCATTTTCTTCAAGATGTATGCGATGGGTGCATACATTAGGGTCAATGCCTTTAATGTCATTGAGGGACCATCCAATAGTAGAACGGTGTTGTTGAATGACATCTATTAAACATGATTCTTGATCATCAGTCAATTGAGATGATATAATAATTGGATGACTACCATCTAGATCAAGATGTACGTATTTTAATTCCGAAGGAAGAGGTTTTAAGTCAGGGGCGGGTGGAGTGGGTATTAAAGATTCTTTAGGAAAATCGTTTTGCATAGAGTAAATAGATTGATGTTCCTCCAAATCACTAGACATCACGGTCGTAGGGTCAAATAATGGTATTGACTTTAATAATTCGTTTACTTCTTGTCTATAATCATCGTCCTCAAATTCAGAATCGCTAAAGGAAAGAAATTGGTATACTTCATCTTCAGGAAAAGTGTTTGTTAAATACTCTTGCACAATGCTATCAACCCTGTTCACCTCACCATCAATGTCAGTCTCTGGAATTTGTTTCATCATTTTGAACACATTTATCTCGACCGAAAAATTTCCGAAGGACATGGTCATGGAACCATCCCTACAGTTAATAAGAGCATTAGCAGTTGCTAGGAACGGACGTCCTAAGATGATAGGAATATAATCACATGCAACTTCAGTATCCAAAATAACAAAGTCGACAGGATAGAAAAAGTCTTGGACTTTTACAAGGACGTTTTCCACAATTCTTTTTGGATACTTAATGGAACGATCGGCTAACTGTAGAGTCGTGGTGGGTTTCAGCTCATGAAGACCTAGTTGTTTAAATAAGTAATATGGAAGTAAAGTTCACACTAGCTCCTAGGTCTAGTAGCGCAGTAGCCGTATATTTGCACCTAAGGTGCATGTAACCGTTGGTCTACCAGGGTCCTTGTATTTGACTATACCATTGTGTTCAGTGATGGATGGAAACTGTTCGGTGAGGAACGCTTGTTGAGGAACATTAGTTCTCCTTTTTGTGGTGCACATATCTTTCAGAAATTTTGCATGTTTTGGCAATAGCTTTAAGGCGTCGAGAAAATGTAAGTTGATTGTCAAATTCTGAAAAGTCTCTCGAATTTCAGCAAAATTCTCATTAGGTTTATTCTTTTGCGTCGCGAAGGAAAGCGGTGCCTTAGCATGAATTTGGCAAAGGGGTCCGCTTGCTTGTTTCCTAAATTCTGAGATGTTGACTTTGTTGTATTTGGTGAATCCTCCGTAGGTTCATTATTGGAAATAGATTATTTGGAACCGTCGGATTCCTTTGGTTGATCATCTGGCATACGTATTTGATTGTCTACAATTTTTCCAGATAGAAGAGTAGTGATTGCATGCACCTCACCTTGGTTGGGAGTACTTGTACCAGGTGCATTGGTGAGTTCAAAGGCAGTGTTTGCTGGCTTAGGGTTTGGAACTGCTTGTCTAGGAAACACGCCTTTCTGACTTTTTTCTTGCGCCAATTGTTGAAGTGATTGTTGAATAAACGTTAAAATTTGAGATTGTTGGTTCATGTAAGCTAAGAAAGTCTCACTTGTCCTATCCGTAACGAGTGGCGCAGGTTGTGTAATAGGTACTAGATCACAATTATTACTGAGAAGTTGTTGATTATAGTTGGGATTTGGATTGGCTGGAACAAGGCCACGGTTGGTTTGATAGTTAGCATCTGAAGTATTTTGAAATTGATTATGACTTTGTTGGTATTGTTGATTGTTTCCTTGGTGGTATGGAATAAAGTTGTTGGTTGGTCGAGCAGTGGATTAAGCTTAAACCTGAAGGAGCCCCGGTACCGTTGGTTATTCTGGCGCAAAGTTTAAATTCGGATCTTGTCGCCGCCAAGGTGCATTAGGAATGTTGAATGCACATGCCTCTTCTGATGGTTGAGAAGGGGAGGCATATAACAAGGGACAATAAGCATCAGGATAGTCAGGAGTGAGACAAAGAACACATGGGGATGTGTCAACGTTCATGACCTGTTTTGGGAGTTGATCGTTTACTTGAACTGCAAGGGCATCTACTTTTTTAGTTAGGGATTCTATCAAATTTTTTAATTCGGGATCGATTTTTACCTCAAAAATAGATGTAGCCTTTGTTACAGTATCCTTTGATGATCTAGACGACTCAGTGTTACCCCAGTGTGTACCTTTTTTCGCTTGTTTTTCAAGAAAAGTATATGCTTTAGTAGCTCCTTTGTCCATGAAGCAACCACCGTTCATTATATCAAGAGTTTCTTTTTGGTGATCAGAAAGTCCATTAAAGAAGGAACGAACAAGGACGACTTTGTCTAGTTGGTGATGAGGACATTCTAAAAGAAGATCAGTAAAGCGACTCCATGCTTCCGTAAAGGATTCATGAGGATTTTGACGAAAGAATTGAATTTTTCAAGCATTTGGTGAGTTTTTCTTTTGAGTGTAAAATTGAAGCATGAAAGCTTGAACAAGTTTATTCCATGTGTCTATGGATTGTGGCTATTGTCCTGCAAGCCAAATTGACACTTTTTCTTCTAAAGTGAATGGAAATAGCCGAAGCAAGAGTTGTTTCTTAGAGACAGCTGGATGGTGAAATGTTGTGGCCACTTGTTGAAGCCTACGAAGATGATTGTACGGTTTTTCGTGATCCAAACCATGATACACAGGTAACAAACTAAAAACGTTTGGCGGGATACGAAAATCACCGACAATGTCCTCAAGTTTGATGTAGGAAGAAGGTCCTTCCTGTAATGTAGTATAGAAGTCCGACAGGGGCTTCTCAGTTGGTGGAGGATCGTCGACCATTACGACAAAAGGTAATGGCGACGAAGGATCTTGATGAAGGTAATTAACAGAAGAAGAACAATTTTTAGGTGAGAACTTGTACAATTGCTTATCGTATTTTTTTCGACGATAGGTATGTTCAAATTATTTAGTGGAACCAGACCTTAATCTCATGCAAGCATAAAATTAGATCTAATTTATAGAAGGAATTTATTATTACTTGAGTTTTATGATTCTCTTGAAGTATTAGAGTTGGACAACGTAGGCCTAAGCTGCTGCTAATGTAGCAGTGAAGCGAGGAATAAGTGTGCATAAACCAACGACCAGGTTACAAGAGAGATATGAGAGAGGCTTTCCGTGCAAGCACGGTTCTAATTAAGTAACCTCGATCTGTCAAGTTTCCTAGACACCGTTAGAATATGATTAAGATTTATGGAATTAAAATTTATGCAAGGTCGTTCTTTTTTTTTTTTTTTTTTTTTTTTTTTTTTTTTTTTTTTTAAAGATTTATGCAAAGGTGAAAATACAAGCATATAAATACGATCTACTCATACAATACTAGATGTAGTAGCTTGTGAAGATACTCTACTCATACGTATAGCTATACGAATAGGCAATGTTGTATCATCGATAAATATTTCCATAATGAGGCAAATATACATCGAATAACGTGATATGTATGCGCTAATTTGTAAATCGATATTGCGTAGGCGATATCTACGATTCTGAGCAAATTTATTATTACTCATAATTATTTAGATACGGTAGCATGTGAAAATATTATACGTACACATATATATACTAATATGTGAAAACGTAAACTAAACAGGCGACGTATTTTACCTAGACTAAAATACGACTCTTGTATTGCATAATAATTCGATTTCGTTAATACTCATTGAGATTGCAAGTGTCATATAGAGAGCAGCTTCACCCCTTAGGGTTTAGAAACAACTTACCCAACTCATATTTTAACCCTCGTTGGAATGTTCTCCTCTTTCATGACAAAATCGACTTATTAAACAACATAATTTTCTAAAATGATAATTTTGGAGGGGAAAACAGTTGATTTTGACCTCAAAAAAGACCTCCACTGAGCAAAGCTAGGTGGTGACAGCGTGCGCGCCGTCGAGATCTTTTCGAATTGAGCTCACACGCGTGATTTAGAGAACCGTAGCTAAAGTTATGGCCAAAATACCAAAACACACCCTAATTACTATGTATAACTCCTAAGTTATATATGCCAACATGCAAATAACCACTCATACAGTAATATATATGCTAAACGTGTGACTTATATATATATATATATATATATATATATATATATATATATATATATATATATATAACCATGCAAAACATTACCATTGTGTATATATATATACATTAATATGTAATTCATGACTACTTAATCATATATATATATATATATATATATATATATATATTCACAGGCGTATTCACATGATTCATGCATAGTACTAAACTAATACGCAAAATATAGTCAATTAACTACGACATAATAACTACATACATGTGAAGCATGCAAAAATATTGAAAATTTGGAACCTGCAATCTTCTCGCAAGTCCACCAAATAAATGAAACGTGCACATCAGACCAAATGTTTTACAACAAGCTTAGTGGTTGTTGTAGCCTAGTTTCCAGGTCCTAGTATTTGGAACCTGTCAGTACAACCAAAACCAGTATGCGGATCAGTAGCAAAAACGAGGGAAATTTAAAAAAAAAAGAAGAAAACATAAGAAAAAGAAATATATGAAAGGATGAGCGTGGGGGCTTCCCCTTGGAAGAATTCCAGTTTGCAAGCACAGGTCCTTGGGTCTTTAGAATGGCAGCGGCGCCATTTTGATATATGTCTTTTGCTACGTTAGAGATTTGAATCTCTTCTTTGGCGAAAGTGCGAATTCAAAGATATTTTTCCTTACTCACGATCTTCGTGTTCATATAAAATTGGAGTAGGGATTCGAACCAACCTAAATTTCTAGGACCACTTACAACTTGGTTTTTACTCTTTTAGGGAACTAGTGAGTAAGTTTAGCTATGATTATATTAATACTACAGACTTGGTTTCTTTACTACACAAAAGTTAAAAAACATTAAGTTGCGTAATCATGCAACTAAGACACAATAAAATTTTACTAAAACAAAAGTTGAGAGTTAATTCTCCTCATGTGAAGATAACTTTTGTTATTTGATTTTTGTAAGTGTATTTTTATCTTCCTAGAACTCATACACAAGTCCTAATAAAAGAAAACTTCATCCCTAACATGTATGACTCATCTCTAAGCTCATACATGCTATCATATGGAACCAAAGCAATGACTTATCTCTAAGTTCATCACTTGATCCCTAACTAGACTCTACACCAACTATCATTTTGGGATAGGATGTAGGTCTAGTTGTTCTTCCTAAACAACTTACTGAACCAAAATAACAAGAATTTTCCCTCACATGAGTATTATTAATTCCCCGCAAAGGGAAGGTTTAGCTCATGATCCTTGGGCTAAAACTAAAACAAGAGTTGAATGTAAAAAGAGAGAGACCAAAAAGGACCAAAAAGAAGAAGCTATCTATTTATAAACTCACTTGCATGAAGAAGTGAGAATTTTTCAAGATGAACACAAGGTTTCCTCCATTAAAACAATTACAAGCTATTTTTTTCAAAACTAAAAACTAAATAAAAAGTAAGGCTAAGGAACTAAAATAATACATGGTAAAGGAAAAGAAGTCAAGGGAGTAAATGGATTGTCCCCCCACTTGTTTTGTTTTCTTCTCCATTTGAGAGAAATCTCATTTCCTCCCACGTGAAACACCAAACCACATTTACTCCATTTTTATCCACCACATTAAAACAAAGTGACACCTTGCATTTTTTTCACTATTAACACCTAATCTAATTAATTACATGCAAGGTGTCAACTTTGCACCAATAATTTGGCATTTTTGTCTTGACATGCTCTATGATTTATAACTCATCAAATCTTGCGGGCCCACATAGTGGGTCCACGTGCAATCTAGTGGCAGTCCGGTCTTTTGGTAATTTTACAACTTCCCACCTATGCGTAGAGTTCATCGCCCTGATTGTCTGAGCAGCTCACTTATCGCATTCGGAGTCCTGGTTCAAGAGGTAGGAGCTTCGGAAGTTTGATGCTTCTGTGCGGATTTGTTGGGCTTTACATGGCTGATTTGGAAGAATTTATATGTACGTCGTTCCCCGTGCTTTAACGCAGGTTTAACCAATATTTTCATGTTTATTGCGAATACCTGCAAAAGTACGAAAATAAATTTATTTCATGATTATTAAACACATAATTAAACAAATTTATATGTCTCAATGGGGTTTCATATTACAGTTTTGGGTGCTTATCACACTCCACCATCCATCACAGACCAACTCTACCAGGAAATGGCCAAGCAAACAATACTAACTCAGCAAATAGCAACTATCTTATGTTTTCTCCAATCCGATTCAAAAGATGCCACATCTGAGACTAATATTCTTCCCACCAGGCCAGAACCCAACCAACAAGAGAAACAAGGTGTTACTATAACAAGCCCATTGCTAAAGCCCATCATGATATTAATGACCAATTAAAATCCCATCACCATCCACCTGACTATCGTGAGAATTCCATATCTTATGGCGATGACTATATGCCCAAAGTCACAGTTTCTCTCACATGTCTTAATGCATCATCACCCATAAATGAGAAAACTCCGACAGAAGAAACTCAAGAACATGTATTAGACTCGACACATTTGGAAAATGGCATTGAGAAAATTTATGAAGATCTAGGCAGAGAGGAAAAAGAAAGGAAGTGCTTAGAGAAGAGGGAATAAAATATATGGTGGAAAGTAGATTTCAATTTAGTTTGGTCGTTAAAGACTTATCGATGGAACAAATTTATGACATCTTTACTATTGCAGATATGAACCACAATCTTATGGAAACGCCAAAACTAGATGAAGAATTCTCTGAGTTCTCGAGATCATATGAAGAACCACCACCCAACCATCACCATCCCAAATTAATATATATCTCTTGAAATCCAACCTCCATTCATAAAAAATCCACCAATTTCTGAGGACTGTACCATGAAACCAATTCAAAGAAACCTCAAATTTGTACTTAAGCCAATTGCCTTTGAGATCATTCATAATTTTCTAAATCTTCCTAGTAAAGAGACTTTGCCCAATACACAAACACAAGAGTCCATCATTTCAGTAGTAGAGAAATCTGATATGTCATATTCCCCATCATCTGAGCCTCATGAAGGACATATACTACCAACCTCTCACTCTTTTGGATAATTCAAACATAACAGGTTATTGCATAAATTCCATGATGGGTTACACAAATATTCTCTTATCATTATGCATCTTACACTCCAAATACATCATTTCATTCTATTTAGGGGTTTATGCTTTCATATATTTTTTTATAAAGATCCCCAACTGTTTAGGCTATTAGTATATAGTTAACATCATATCATCCATCTTATGCATAGTCTTGGAGAATCTAACTTAAAACGACCCCACGTATAGTCTTGAATATCTGACTATAAAAAATTCATGTTTTGTTTTCTCGATGCATTCCATGAATGGAATCCTTAAGGTAACCGGACTACTTCACTTGGAGTGTGTGGTTGTAAGTGCCGGAACCTTAGTCCACGTATATCTCACATTTTCTTTACACTTTTACTCGTCGTTTAAGTAGTGTACCCCTATGGAGCGAGTATACAATTTTCTTTTTCTTTATTTTACAATTCTTTTTCAAAATAGTTGTTTTTCTCCGTTCTCAGTATGAAAGTTTCTCGATACATCAATAGTTATGTGATTTTTCCAAAAACAAAACGGGCAATGGATTCCACATAGACCAAGCCTTAGAAGTACGTAATCTCCATTCTTCTAAGGGCGGTTTGAGGATCAGTTATGTGTTACTAGGGGCCACCTATATCACCATGCACTTTCTGTCTCAACTTAAACCACAAAGATACCAATTGTCCCTTGCTCACTAACATATCATCACATCAACCATCAATATGTACCTACAATAATCAGAACAGAGCATTGGTTCCTATCCCATTTAACCAGAACTACCAAAATCCACCAAAGAGACCTAGTTCCACCACCCACTAGTGTCCAATCAGCTAAACTCTTGCATTATGTCTTGCACAGCAAACCCCCAACACACATAACTGAAGCCACAGTTTGACTGGATTGGGTTCAATAAAGAGCCGACACGAAAATTGCTAGAGATACCTGTTACAGTTTGTTTTCAATCACTGCTTTTGAGTACGAGTCTCTTTATAGCATCTTTACATAAGTTTTCCAAACCTGAGGATATATATATAAATGAAATTAAACGTCCCGGAGTAACCAAAATGATACTGGATTAACGTATAATTTTATCTTCTTGTCAAAATCTCTATCTGGTTAGAGATACCTTTAGATTGAGAAAAATAATTTTTGTTTAAAACACACACACACACACACACACACACACACACACACACACACACACACACACACACACACACACACACACACACACACACACATATTTCATATGTGTCTATATAGATAGTTGTTTACATACCTTACATGCATGATTATTATTACACTAAAAAGTTTGAAATGTAAGGTATATGCATGTTAGATTTTTCTGCATTACATATGTTTTCAAAAATATAAAAACCCAAAAAGATTTTATAGTAGAATAAATATCCCTAGTATAATAAACCATGTATTTCTCGTTCTAAATCAAAGAACCAACGCCCAAACTTATTTGGGGGTGGCGTATTTTCATCATAAAGAACATAATACAGGTGTATCGCCATTTTTGCTCATGTTTCTATGGTAATCTCTTTCATTATCTCTTCATACTTTGACAAAGTATAGTTCTATTTGAGGTGGTATAGTAACATTTTGCAAAAACTATGCATTTTATACATAGTAGTATATTTCTTCATTTCTAAATTTTTTTTTTGAAAAAAGACCAAAAAATATATTTTTCTGTTTAGTATTAAAAAGTCTTGTTTTCTTTTTCTATGATGAATAAAAAGTTTAGAATTCTCATCAGAGCAATAGAGTTAGGATTCATTCTTCATACTTAGACTAATATACATACAATAGTTTATGCATCTTTTCATGAATGACATGCATCAGCATTTGTTTGTATATAGCAGTGAGTTTCCGAGACCAAGGTTAGAACAATTAAGTTTCATATCCTGCGAGAATCTAGCTAAAAGCCTCATCTGAATGATTATTGAGTGATGACACAAAGGATGTCCGGATAGAAAAACCACACGTCTACTTGCTTGATCACCACGCCATATCCTATGAGAGAATTTAAGCCCTTTTTGGATCGATATAGCCAAATAAACGTTAAAAACCCAAAAAAATAGTTTTACTCTAGTTATCCCTCTTGAGTTTTTTACAATTTTCTAAAAGCCTTTTTATTCTTCACAAAAAATTCCTAATTCGTTACGACACATAATAAAAAGCTTACCCAGCTGACAAGCTGATCGAGAACTGGATAGAAAAAAAAAAAAAAACCTTGTACAAAAACAGAATAGTTGTTTGCTTCAAAAAGAAAATAAAGATAAGAAAAGAAAAGAAAGACCCATCCAAAAAACCAAAACTCCAAGAAAATCAAAGGAGTCAAAAATCAAATCTCCCAAAAGTTCAAAATCAAAAGGAGATGATATCAAAAACAAAAGAAACAAAAGTAAAGTTAGAACTCGCAAAAATTCAAAATCATATGGACTCACAAAGCTAAAGAGCTAAAAGAATGTATCATAATTCAGAAGCAAAGAACAAAACGAAGTTCTTCTCTAGTTATAAGTATCTTGAAGACCCAGTTTCTCAACTTATCAGATTTTGTTTTCCCTCCCTTTTTCTTTCTAAACCATCACCCTAGCCCCGTAACTCCTAGTAAAAGACCTCTAGCTCGATTAGGAATAGGATGGTGTGATAGTAAGTGGTAAGCGTGATCAATCGACCTCAATTTTTTGGGCGTCATTTGAGTATGCGAGGAATATAAGTGCCCACTGCACTTGAGAGAACGAACCTTGAGTGAATCTATCAGAGAGTTGTGACTGCAACACACCCCTGTGAGAACCCACCTTAAGAACGCTCTCCAAAAGTCTCAGAAACAACTCTGCTTTTGCATTTCATTACTCATATTTTGCATATTTATCTTTAGATGATTAAATTTAATGTACATATATATGCTATTCTAAGTTCAAAGGAGCATGACCTTATTCACCGCTAATGAGATATATGAACTTCTGAGAATAAATAAGAAAACAAGACCCTTTGTACTAAATAGAAGAAGTTTGTGAGTACCTTCACTGGAAAACTCTCATGAGGCTTAAAGCTTGTCCACTAGGAAATTCCTAGTGGTTTAAGGCCTTGTTGCATATGGACAATGCAATCGCACTCTGCGAAACGAGATTAATATAACGTATAATAAATCACTCATTTGTGATCTTAGTTTTTTCTCTCATCCTTGCTTGAGGACAAGCAAGATGTTATTTGGGGGTGGTGATCAGCTCCCAAATGTGTGTTTTATTACCCTTATATTACTGCATTACAACCCGTCTTACGCTTAACGAAAAGACAACTCATAGCTTTTTATTACCTTTTTTAGGGTATGGAGAATTTCATACCACTTATCATAAAAGATGTGTCTTAGCACCAAAAAGAGCTTTAATCGCGCTTATTATGAAGACCAGAAACTGTTATGGAAAAGTGCTGAAAAAGTCAAAGCCAACGGTCAAAGCCCTCAACTCAGAAGACCAGAGATGGAGGCTCTTATCTCAAATTATAACATTCTCCCAAACCTACCTTGGTCAAGAAAAAATCAAAAAGCAAAAGCAAAAGTGAAGTATGAGGTGTCTCATTTGTAATGGAGAAGGGCAAATCTATAAAAGGTAAAAGTAGGGGTATATAATCTAAAAGGTAGGGAGAGAGAAAATATCCATTGCTTTAAGGTCCAAACCATTTGGTTTAATTTGTTTTAATTTCTTGTCTAATTTTTAAATTCAAGTCCTTTACTTTATTGTTCTTCATTTTCTTTTATTTACATCTTGTTATTTTACTTTGTTTGATTTCAATCTTCAATCTTATCTTGTTGTTCTTATTTCAATCTTTAATCAATACTTATTTTAATGTTTTCATGTCATTTCAATACCAACAACTTGAGTTTTCATGTTTTCATTAGCTTAAACTAAACAATTTATATCAAGAGTCTACCTTTCTTCTTCACAACTCTCACACTTAAACTCCAAACAATTTAGAATGAACCTCACTTCTTACAAACTCTTTGAAGTTACCACCACTAACTAAAGCTTCACTTATCTAAATTTCTTGCAACGTGAAACCCCACTCTCTATAAAAGAATGAACCTACCCATGATAAAACTTTTAGATGGACTTCTTTTTGTTGGTTAATAATAACAGTTTGATTGAAGTTTTGTGAGAATACCCAATGAGATGAAGATCATATCGAAACTGCTTGAATAGCAATGCATTCCAAATTAGATGAAAAGAGATATCATTGACTAATATTACTATTCAAGCAAGTTGAACAAATACTTTCATTTCATTTCAAGTATACTGAAATAAAATTTCAATGTGAGAGAGTACTAAATTATTATAAACAAAATAGAGAATAATTATTAATAGTGGATTGATTGGGGTGGCAAGGCTTGTGTACACACATAGAGGGGATCAACAGTCCAAGGTGAGCAGGCTTTACTAAACTTATCTTTTTTTCCACATCCACCACCCCCAAAACCCTATTCCTCCGCCACCTCCACCTACTCCTCTAGGCTTCTCCCTCATCATATATTCATAGCCATATCTTTTGAATAGAATTAGTAGAACTAGCTCAAGTGCAATACTAATAACAATGCTTGACAACTTGATTATGGTTTCTTTCATCCAATTTTCGAACTCCATTCAGAATACCTCTTAAGTTTTCTTCCAAAAATACTTTAAACACCTATCGAATTGTTTATCAACAAGCTCTCTTACATTAGAAAAACTGATATTGTTATCTCCAAAAGTTAGAACATGCAATCACTCCTCTCACTCACACCAACTACTGATAAGAGCCCAAGACTGTAGTTTAAACCGCTTAATAGTATTACATTTAGACCAATTATGTTTATAATAAATAAGAGTTAGTATTGTTTACGTGTTTTTGTATATTTCAGGTCTTGAAGCTGTTTATGCGCTTAAGGACGTCGTTTTGCATGGAAAATGAGTCAAGATGATTTTTAGAAGAGTTCTATGTTTAAAGCCTATGAATCAAGAAGAAAAAACATTTTCAAACCCAGTCAAAGTCAATTCGGACAGAAAAAGGACAAAAATCCATCAAAACTTCAAAAGGGCGTATCTTTGGACTTGGGCCTCAGAATTAGACCTACTTTATGTCAAAACAACCATCTTAGAACGATCCTTCCAATGGTCTTGGCCTTGCCCTAATTAGAGTAGTAAAAGTGGACGAAAATGGTATTGCAGTAAATTCCAGCAATGAAGATCTTTTTGGACTTAAGTAATTAGGTTTTAGGCTTAACTTAGTGGCCCAAAACACAGCTCCTAAGCCCATACACGAAATTGTAACCTAAGGCTCTATTTGGCATCGTGAAATTCTGTAGTACCTGGCGATGTTTAGGCTATGTATAATTTGTGGTGGATACCCCATAAGTAATCAGTTTAGAGACTGTTTGGTCCCTCAGATTTGTCTGGTATTGTTCTTTATTTTTTTTATTTTTTTTTTTATCAATTCTCCAAATTGAATGAAAATAACATCAAATTTTCCAAAAAAAATAACCCACAAATCAACCGAAAGATAACTTGGATTAGTAATTTCAAAATGACACCAAACTTCAATTCAACATAATTTCAACATAATCTCCCTATTACTTGAAGTTCAATAAAAAAAATTGATAATTCAAAAGTACTGCACTAGATTGTGAAAATAGAGAGAAGATTGAAAGTATAAAAAGGAGGAAATTGTGAAGATGGTTCTTCTTTGAATACCCAAATTTTATTTGTGGGGTAATACTTTGGTTTTTTATTTTTTCAAATACACAAAAGAGAAGATGGTGGGAGTTAGAACTTAAAATGGAAGAAGTGACAAATATTTGCAGTGGTCGATCGAGATCAGAATGGAGACGGTGGAGAAGAAAAAGCCATAGAGTGGGTGAAGAAGAAGGCTTTCTTCTGCAAGTTCTCATTTTTTTTTCCTCGTGTGATTAAGTTGAATGAATATCATTATCTTACCTTTCCCAAGAGATAACATAATCCTTGTTATTGGGCCATTTCTGTTCTCCTTATTCATAAATTGTGGCCCATATTCTGAAAATGGACTGGACCAAACAACTAAACACCTTATAAGGGGTCTTATACATTATACAGGCTACCCAAACCATGCTGCCAAACAGGCCCTAAACCTTTGCTTTATAAAGAGGTTTAGGGCAAAGCAAACTCTCTCGCTCCCCCCATTAGTTTAGAAAAGCCTTCCAAATCTTGTAAATTTTGGAAGTGGTATGGCAAGGCTTGTGTACACATAGAGGGAATCAACAGTCCAGGGTCAGCAGGCTTTACTAAACTTATCTTTTTTTCCACATCCACCACCCACTCCCAAAACCCTATTCCTCCGCCTACTCCACCTACTCCTCTAAAGCTTCTCCTTCATCATATATTCATAACCATACCTTTTGAATAGAATTAGTAGAACTAGCGCAAGTGCAATACTGATAACAATGCCTGACAACTTGATTGTGGTTTCTTTCATCCAATTTTTGAACTCCATTCAGAATACCTCTCAAGTTTTCTTCCAAACATACTTTAAACACCTATCGAATTGTTTATCAACAAACTCTCTTACATTAGAAAAATTGATATTGTTATCTCCAAAAGTTAGAACATGCAATCACTCCTCTCACTCACACTTACTACTGATAAGAGCCCAAGATTGTAGTTTAAACCCCTTAATAGTATTATATTTAGGCCAATTATATTTATAATAAATAAGAGTTAGTATTGTTTACGTGCTTTTGTGTATTTCAAGTCTTGAAGTTGTTTATGCGCTTAAAGACGCCGTTTTGTATGGAAAATGAGTCAAGATGATTTTTAGAAGAGTTCTATGTTTAAAGCCCAAGAATCAAGAAGAAAAAGTATTTTCAAACCTAGTCAAAGCAGGAAAGTCAAAGTCAATTCGGATAGAAAAAGGACAAAAAACCATCAAAACTTCAAAATGGCGTATATTTGGACTCGGGCCTCAGAATTAGAGCTACTTTATGTCAAAATGACCATCTTAGAACGATCTTTCCAATGGTCCTGGCTTTGCCCTAATCAGAGTAGTAAAAGTGGACTAAAATGGTATTGCACTAAATTTCAGCAATGAGGATCTTTTTGGACTTAAGTAATTAGGTTTTAGGCTTAATTTAGTGGCCTTAAACACAACTTCCAAGCCCATACACGAAATTGTAACCTAAGGCTTTGTTTGGCATCGTGAAATTTTGTATCCTGACCATATTTAGGCTATGTATAATTTGTGGTGGATACCCCAAAAGTAATCAGTCTAGAAACTGTTTGGTCCCTCAGATTTGTCCGGTACTGTTCTTTATTTTTTTTTATTTTTTTTTTATCAATTCTCCAAATTGAATGAAAATAACATCAAATTTTCCAAAAAAAATAACCACAAATCAACCGAAAGATAACCTGGATTAGTAATTTCAAAACGACAACCAAACATCAATTCAACATAATTTCAACACAATCTCTCTCCCTATTACTTGAAGTCCAACAAAAAAAAATTGATAATTCAAAAGCACTGCACTAGATTATGAAGATAGAGAGAAGATTGAAAGTATAAAAAGGAGGAAATTGTGAAGATGGTTCTTCTTTGAATACCCAAATTCTATTTGTGGGTAATGCTTTGGTTTTTTTTTTTTTCAAATACACAAAAGAGAAGATGGTGGGAGTTAGAACTTAAAATAGAAGAAGTGACAAATATTTGTGGTTGTCGGTCGAGATCGGAATGGAGACGGTGGAGAAGAAGAAGCCATAGAGTGGGTGAAGAAGAAGGCTTTCTTATGCAAGTTCTTTTTTTTTTTTTTTTTTTTTTTTTTTTTTTTTTTCCCGCTCGCATGATGAAGTTGAATGAATATCGTTATCTTACCTTTCCCAAGAGATAACGTAATCCTTGTTATCGCGCCATTTCTGTTCTCCTTATTCACAAGTTGTGTCGCATATTCTGAAAATGGACTGGACCCTTATACATTATACAGGCTACCCAAACCATGCTGCCAAACAGGCCCTAAACCTTTGCTTTATAAAGAGGTTTAGGGCAAAGCAAACTCTCTCGCTCCCCCATTAGTTTAGAATAATTTAGGGTTTATGTTCTTAGCCTAAAACTCCATTAAAACACTTCAAGTTCTTAGTTTAATATAATTTCTTATTATTACTATGTATTCTTCTCATTCTTATTTGCATGATAGTCTAATGAATCATAGTTAAACCTCCATTAGAGGGATTTTGATTGAAGCTTTGATGAGGACTTGATATAATAGTGTGGAGTAGTTGTTATAAGATCTTCAAGTCTAGGTTTCTCTACTTAGACATAAGTAGAATTAACCTAGACTAGAGGATAGTTAATCCGCCATGAGAATGGGTTTAAACTTCCTCTCATGCTAATTATTATATGACTAGAGATACCATAAGTAATTAAGGATCATTAAAGGCCTAATCTTTATGTTTGAACCTTGTGTTTAAACGTAAAGATTAGGGTTTTGCAACAACTCTATGCTAACATGTTAAGTATTAATTAAAGTGGATTCAAACTCCCTTTATTTTATTATGTATTTGATTATCATATTTATATTGTTTAGTTAAGTTAGAATAAGTTAATCATCATAGTTAAATTCTCATATCATTATTACTCTCACAATTGTTTCTTTGTGATTTAAATAGTTAAATTCTATTTAGTCTTGTTAGTTTAAGAGTGGATATATATGAATCTTTACTATATCTATATTACTTTTTTTTTGGTTAAACTATATCTATATTACTTGATAGTATAGAGAGAGAGAGTAAAATATTGACATAATCACGTGTTTGTTAGATTATGTATTAATGTTTATGCATTAATACTGTGTTTATATAAATTTGTGGTTATCAACTACCAATGTCAACAATCCTAAATGTGATTGAATCCGAGGATTATATACTTGATATTTCATAACAATTAAAACATATATCAAAACATCATGTCATAAAATGTTGCATAACAAATGATAGTATTTCAAAGAACACAATTACTATATTTAACAAACAATATAGAGAATATGTTTGACTAGAGAGTTATGTAAAATCAATTGATAGCATTCAGCCTAAATTATCAGTTTTGGTTATCGATATTCCGTGATATTTCGTGAAATAAAGCAATAGTTATTTACTTGAAAATGCAACAGAGAGTTTTAAGGACAAGGAAGAAGAAGAATGGAGTTTGTACTCGAAAATAATGATTCAACCCCCAACGACAACAGATGTTCAACTCTAATTCTGGTAACTTATTTCGTTTTTGTTATTGAACTCGTGTGTTATTATTAATAATAACATGGTGTTGTTGTTATCAGCCTGCACTTTCAATTGGGAATGTTGGGCAGCTGGCAATTGATCTTTTAGTGTCTTCTATGAAAGCCCAACGCATTGGTTATTTAGATGATCCTAATGTTCTTCCTTGTGTTGGTAACGACGCTTATGGGCCCGGGGGAGTTCTTGCTTTGCCCCTTGAAGGTATTATTTATTATTTTGTTTCAAGAATTCATTTTTTGTTACTATATACTGAAAACTGATACATAATAATCCAATTTTTATACAGCTTATGAATCTGTGTTTAATGACTTGACTCTTGTCCAACAACGGTCTCCCGTTGTCAAGGTAAGCCTTTTATCGTTTTGGTTTCTTGCACACTCATTAGTAAGGCAATATATACATATGCCACACTCCTATATGAGGTGGTGCGCTTTTTTTGTTTTAAGAAGAAATTGTCTTTTGTCTTAATAACACAATTTAATGAACTATTTTCATCCTGTGTGGTAACCCCAACACTTTGCCCCATAAATTGGAATTAGTATTTTGTATATATGGGTCGTGGGTAAACACCCCACCAGCATCATCAAGTCATGGTCCATAATATGTGTACTAACAAGAGTGTCAAAGATTAAGAGCCCACCCTTTTATCTTTATCTGGACATATGGTTTGGATTTGTGTGTTTATACTCTTAGACCTACTTCTCCAAAGTTTACACACGATGAGCCAAGCTCTGAGTGTTTACTACTGTTAGTGTTAAAATGTAGAATAATGAAAATAAGTGTAAAATCTGACAAGATAGATAGCTCGCAAAACCAGAGAGGATAGGCGAGAAAGATTGAGGCATTGAGATGAGAAGTAGATAAGGCAGAAACCTTTGGACGTGTTTGGCAGACAGGATAGTATACTCTTTCCATTGAACAAGACACGGAATAGGCTATTATGTGGTGTTTCCTCATTGATGTGAATACCACCGTTGAAACTTGGTAAACAGCACAAATGAAAAATGGGGTCTGTGGTGCAGGTGGATGTGTCACGTTCTTTAGGAACATGGTTTTTTACACAAGAAAGAAAAAAATGTAGAAAGTGGTATATGCATCTTCTTGACCGTCTCCATTCAATGCTCTAGAGTCCCCAGTTAGACTCTTCCCTTCCACTCTTACAAGCCTTCTTCCCCTTTTTACTATATTTTTCCCATCAATGCTCAAAATAATTCATTTTCAGATGTTTTGAAAGATTTCCCTAAATTATGGTTTTTAGAAAACCCCCGTGTTGAAGTTGCCGATTTCAAAAGGAATGAGTTAATCACTTTTTAAAAGTAATTTGGTTAGTTTATTCGATTAGGAATACTTTTCTATGTCAGCCTTCAATTCATTGGTGAAGAAATGCATATGTTATAGATTCATCGTTTCCTTTCTTCTCCCTCCCTCCTCCCCTTTATTGTGGAGAACAGAATTTATTCCAAAAGTCTTCAATTCAGCTCGAAATTTCTTTCTTTAGTGGAGACAGAACGATTTGAGGCGTAGGTGTTGATCAATTTGTGATAACTCTTGGTATATTCTATTGTTTGATTTCAATTCATGGGTGGGAGCCAAACAGTCAAACAAGTTAACCATGTTATGCGCAAATGTCAACCTGGCTAATTATTGGGGTGACTTTCATAACTTAGTGGTGGTGAAGTACTACCAAGGCTGGCACTTCCAAAAGGGACCTTAGTAACAGAGCATGGAGGTGGAGTATGCGCAAATTTTGTAGTGGGAGTGCAAGTTTTAGATTTTTAACTGTAATCTCATTCTGATCTGCAACTACTGCAGAGAGGCTAGAGTAATAGTGGGAAGAGTGCAGGAATCACATTCCTTTAACTACTGTGGCTTAGTAGTTGGAGATTCATTTTCTAAATTAGATACTATGTTTCGGGTACAAGATTTGCTTTAACACAGTGTGAGCCGGAGAAATTTGTGTCAGCCAAACTACTTAGTGTCACCCTTGTTTGTTTTTTTCATTATTTGTGATTGAGAAGTGTGAGTTCGAGTATCACTATTCGCTTCACCTTAATGTATGAGAAGAAAATTAAATGAAACAACATGATTGTTTAAAAATGTATATCTCCGTCTTTAAACTTTTAGTATTTAGAAGAGCCGTTTACCTGGATTCTCCCTTTAAGTTGAGATAGTTGATGCTGTTAAGTTTTATATTTTTGATTAACTCGTATATGTTGAGCTTGACATGTCTCACTACAAATCAAAATTGATTGATGTACACCGCACTGGTTTACAGGGAATGATGATTGAATTTGCCAAGAATTTAGCCTCTTTCGCTGCTACCAGTGGGAAGAAGCATATCATTGTGCTTTCTAGCTTAGATTCTGGCCGGAGGAAAAAAATTGATGTGTCAAGGTATCTGAAATAGAGTTTAGTCATTGATGGACATTAATGCTTCATCACTGTTGCTCACGATTAATGATTTTGGTTTTTATTGCAGCGATACACAAATATATTATCTGTCAAATTCCAAACCAGATGGAAAAGATGATCATTGTGAGAGCCTCGGGTGGAAGGTACTCCAAGAATACGACCTAGAACAAAGGCGATGGAAGTATCTAAGTTCTTTAGCTGCAGGAGAATCTGTTGAAGACGGTTCACTTTTTGAGGATGAACTTCTCGATGAAGATTACATCCCCAGTTTACCCTTTGCTGCACTATTTTCTTATTGCAAGGTATTTTTTCTGAAAACCATCACTAAGTTATACTGTTCTACCACATTTCTAGTGAGTCCAATTCTTTTTGTCCTTTAAGTTTTCCATTGAGTTAAAGACTTAAAGTCACCATTTGACCACGTAGATACCAAGGGCAACCAAACCAAATCCTTCTGTAATCATCTTCCCTCCTCCTTTCCCAAGGGAAAAAGGTTAACAGAGCCTTTAAGACCGCTCTCTGAATTCGCCTCTTCTCTAATTAGATCAGTCTTAGTGTGTTGTAAATCCAGCCTTCCCACAAGGGAAAATTTCATCCAGGCTCTTGTCTACAAAGTTAGCAGGAATTGTAATTGTAGTAGTCTCACCTTTTTTGCTCGGGGTAGGAAGAGTGGCCCAGTCCACAGCTTGATTCATTCCATTCTTAGCTTTGGCCACATTTGCATCTGTTTTTTTTTTAATGTAGCTTCCTTAATCTGGTTTCCAGTTGCTTCGTCAGCTATGCGTTTGAAATTTTGTCGAGCACCTTGGCTCGAAGTCTCAGCTCTGTCACTCGTACTAAGGTACACCGCTTGGTACCTGCCGTTACCAAACCCAAAAGGGACAGCTTCCATGGTAATAAGATCCACGTACTCAATCACCTTTCGCAGGGAGAAATATCATTTGACAAGCCTAAACCATGATTTGCGAATCAGTTGGGGTCGGTTCTCAAAAACGATTTCTCTCAAGGAAGCACAAATTCCCCGTTGATTGACCTAGACCTTGTTTTCTAAATCAGGATAGGTATCCCCTCAACTGAGATATCCACCTACTTGGGTTTTGAAGGTGTAGAGAAGAAGGCGTTGGTGGTTAATAATGGTGGTTCCCTACAAAAACTTAGTATAAAAATGGCTTGAAGAAACTTACAAACCTAAAGAAGTTTACCAAAAACTTCCCTAAAGAGATAAGATTAAGTCACTTCTACAGTGAATGTCAGAGCATGATGGAATTAGTATTATTTAGTATTTAGTAGTACTAAGTATTTAGTAACTTAGTTTATTTTAGTAATTAGTATTCTAGTAGGATTTCTTCGTTTTAGTAGTTGGTTTCTAATTAGGATTCTTTGGAGATTGTATAAATAAGACCTTTGGTCTCACAATTTAGTTGGTTGATTTAATGAGAATTTAGTAGTGATTTTCGGATTAAAAGTGTGTAGATTTTGGGGTTTACTAAAATCCCCTTTTTCCATCAAATTAAATTAGACTTAGTTTATCAATGGTGTGTTGATTAAAGTTGCTTCCGCCTTTAATTCACATCAGAGCATCTCCGTACTTCTAGAGAGTGAAGATTTATCATGCAGTAGAATTTATTTGTTTCTGGGATTTTGGGGAAATATACTCAGTACATTATTCATTTGACTCAACTTTTTGTCTCATTATATGCTATTACACTTTAGTGTGGTTGTGCGTCATTTCTTTTATTGTGATTTAACAGTGTGTTAATGGCGCATAAGCTTTTACTCTATGAACATGTATGAACAATCAAACATCTCTGTGTTTTGAACAGAGGATGTCTTACTGTTTTTAATATAAATTTTTTAACCTTAAGCTTTCTCTTACCAAAATCTGTCCTAACATACTTCAGTTTGCGTTGTTAGGCAAAAGGTTTGAAGGTGACTTGCATATTATGCTACTGTTCAGAAGGAGACAACATACCAGATTCTTTTCAGTTGGCAGACGCTACATGCAGGGTTTTGGGGCTGAGCATTAACAAATTATGTGGTTAGTCTCTTGGTTTTAGTTCTTCATGCCCTTTTTCTATAGGCCTTTTTGTGACATAGAGAACTAGATCAGAGCTAAAGAAGCTATCTTTGATTAGAAGCTTTTGTTATTCAATTATATTCTTAGTACTTGGAACTCTAAATGTCTTACCATTTTGTTGATAAGTTACATTGACATGGATGCATGTGTCCGTATTCAACACGGACACGAAGTGTCTAACATGGCGAAATATCGAAAACTGAGGTATATCACATACAATGTGTGTCCATGTCGTGTCCGACACAGTTTGTTTTTAAAATATAGTGTGTCTGTGTAACATAGCTTTATTGGTACCTTGGCTTCCAAGTATGTCCATGTAAAGTTGATGGTAAGATGAACGCATTGAAGCCTTGAGTCGCCAAGCCTCAAAGGCGATCCGAGGAATGTCCAAAGAAGTGTACTTGAAATCCAGAAAGTGTAACAAATAAATATATAATATGAGAGACAATTTTATTTGAAGAAAATAATCAAAACAAACTTAGAACTTAAAAATATTAGATGATATGAGTGGAAAAGTATAATGCACTCAAACAAAACTTAAGTGTCTCTCATCGTTGCACTACCTGTGGGGCTATAGCCTACGGTGTGATTTTTGAAGGCTCTAAGGCAAGCAGCAAGTCGTAAGCCTCGATGTGTTCTTTTAACATCGTGTGCTTTGTAAGGCGTCTGGTAGCAATAAGCCGTGTTCTACAAGGCAGACCATCTTATGACCAGCATATTTTGGCAGAAGACTCAATCAACATCTGTTCATTATGTGGAACTTCATTGTAGGTGCCTCTATGCCATAATACGAGATACCACGTCCACCAGACCTGTTGGACTATTCTTCTGGTCAATCTTCCCATGTGACAATGCTTGACATCCTCAACCACTGACCAGATCTACAAAATTAGGGATATTGATTTTGTTTTCACCTTTTTGATAAAGATTAGCTCAGTGCAGTTAAGGTTATTTTCAAAAGATATTGATGGTAATTGGAATCTTGATTGATTGAACAATATGCGAAAGTTTGTGCCCCCAAGGGTGCTAATGATCCAAAGCAGGTTACTTGTTAGTGTGGTGTGGTAACTAAAATAGGATAGTCATGTTCACTTTGATTGGAGTTTAGAGATGATCTTGTTGGATATATTACAAAGTCTAATGGGTTAAGTCACTACAAGTTTCAGGGGTAGGGCACTTTGGGATGAGGGCAATGTTGGTGTGATTCATATGTTCAAGTGTGTGACCTTTAGAGAAATTCTTTTTGAACTTGTCGCAAACGTCCTTACCAACAATGTCTCAAGACTGATTATAGAAGAAAGTTGGGAACCCATCTGGCCCTGGTGCTTTAAGAGCACCTATACTAAACACCACTTCCTTGACATTCTTTCCATAGTAATAGTTAGTGTTGTAGGAACCGGAAAAAATCGCGGTTTAACTCGAACCGTGAGGAAACTGAGGCAACTCATTAGCAGAACCGGAAATTCACAAAACCACATTGAATCGGATGCAGTTTGTGTAAAAACCACAAATCGAGAGTTAACACTAGAATCGTACGGTTTGTGAATAACTCAGAGAGAGAGAACCACATGATATCGAACATGGAGAAAATCTCAGAGAGAGAGAAAGAGATAACTCGAGCTTTTACTTACAGATTCGTGGTCGGAGTACTTGAGAGAGCAGAAGTAGAGAAGAGAGAGGCATAAGGATCGAGTGGTCGGAGTGCTTGAACTGGAGAGAGAGAGGCAGATCAAACCAGAGAGAGAGAGGCAGAACTATTGGAGAACAAGACTATCCGATTGCTTTATTTTCTAAGCCGTAGTGGGCTTTTTTAATTGGTATTTGGGCTTGTAACTTAAATGTTTAATTGGGCCTTTATATTTCTTTTTATTTTGGATAGACCTTTTATAAACAAATTGGGCCAAAAAACTTGGAATATTGTTTTAAACTATGCAACAATTACAAACCGGGCGGCCCTCTTTATTGGGCCTACTTTAAAGGTTTATAAGTAACATGGTTTTAAACTTCATCCATGTATAAGTTTCTAATCATACATATATTTTTTGAAGTTTAAAATACTTGGGGAAAAAAATCTTACAATTTACGATACGGTTTAAGATTTAATCTTTGTTTTTTTGGGTTAAGTTATAATAGGGTCTTATAAGATCATGTGTTATAAGAGGGTCTTATAAGATGGTCTTATAAAGTGGTTTGTTTTTCATTTTAAGTTCCTCTTATAAGCACTTGTAAAAATAGAAAAAACAAATATATGACATCCTATAGATGGTTATTTGACAAATATAGCCTTGTTTTACATCACATTTAACTTGAATAGATTAATTAACAAGCGTATAGTTTGATTTTCGGTTTCAAATCAATTTTAATAATTAGAATATCGATTTTAGGAAACTACCTTAATTGGCGGTGGTGATGAGATTGGTCTTAATAGCACGGTGGTGGTGGTGGTAATAGTCTTAATAGTACGGTGGTAGTGGTGGTGGTGGTGGTAGTAGTAGTGGAGGTGATGATATTAGTCTTAATAGCATGGTGGTAGTGATGGTGGTGGTGGTAGTAGTAGAAGTGGTGGTGGTTTTAGTAACACGGTGGTGGTGGTGGTGATAGTCTTAATAGTACGGTGGTAGTGGTGGTGGAGGTAATGATGGTGGTGGTAGTGGTGGTGGTGATGATGGTGGTGGTTTTAATAGTTTGGTGGTGGTGGTTTTAATAGTTTGGTGGTGGTGGTGGTGGCTAGGGCAATGGAGTTATTTGGAGAAGACGATAATGAAAAGGGAAGAAGAGAGAAATGAGACTAGGGGTATATAGACGGGGGTGTTTGAGTCATTTTTTAAGTTATAAGACTTATAGAATTGAAGTAGATCCAATTTTAGTACTTATAGAATTGGAGCCTCTTATAAGACATTTCTAGTAGAATGCCTCTTATAAGAGGCAAAAAACAAACAAAAAAAATGTTCAAAATCACTAGGCCACATCTTATAAGAGGTTATAAGACCTCAAGGTCTTATAAGAGGCAAAAACAAATGGCCCCTTAATCTGACTCTTAACCTCTACGGTTTAAGATACGAGTTACGATTCGACTGGTAATAGTATTAAAGAAAATATCAGTTGAAGATTCACTAAGCTATTATCAGACAGAAATTTTTGAAAATGAGAGACCACAGTAAGATCAATGTCTTTAGAAGATGAGACTCAATTATCTTCAGAATTTTTGAAGATTCAATTTGTTGAATCTCTTGTGGCTAGGGGTTTTAATGTGGAAATAGTGTGTGTTTCTATCCCCTTCCACTGTATTATTCTCTCTAGATTTTTGTTTCCACCATTTCTTTTAACTTTCTAACATATTTTCAAGCTTAAGGAGGATATTGATGTTCCAAACTCACATTTTCTTTCATTGATGTTGTACTTTGAATGTTTGCAAATTTATTTTTGAGAGCTGAAATTTGTTGGAGAATGTTTTTAAATGTAGTTTTATACCAAGAATTGAGGGCTTTTTTTGGTAGACGAGAGATTTTTTGGATTAGAATGGTAGTGGGGGGTGTTGGGTGGTAGCCTGGTAGGTGAAGTCTTTGCCATGCGTGTGAAATGAGTTTGTGGTAGTCATTATGGTCCATCCACATGTGGTAAAATTTGAAAGATTTTGGAGAAGCTAGTGGTGAGGGATTTGTGTTGAGAAGTGCAAGAAATGGTCTGATTCTATGGCAGGGAGGTGATTGAGGGTGGATTCAGGAAAACGAATGAGCCTTTTAGAATTAGAGAGTGCTGTGTGAAGCCCTTTTTTTTTAATGTTGTCACTGCCTGTCCTTTTGTTGGCCCAAGTAAAAGGTAACCTTTTGAAACCTTAGTCAAGGACAGCTTGGTCTCTACTAATTTTTGGGCAGGTTAGCTATCTGTGAATTCATAGTCTTTCCCTCCTTTCTTTTCTTCAACAGATAAGATTATGTTCATATGACCAATAATAAGGGTGGGTTGAGTGTTAGAGAGGTTGTGCAGCTGTCTTATAGGATCCCAACTGCATGTTCTATTAGGTTTGGAATTTTACTCCCATAGAAAAAACATGCATTTTATGCTGTAGATTGACAGCCAAAAATAGTGGAAGTAGTGATGTGATGTATGGAAGGAGCAGAGAAGGGTGATTCTAAATCAGCCTTTCACATGAGGCAAAAACCACCAGCAGTATTAATAGAAGTGATGTATTAACAGAGACGTGATGGGGGTTGTTGAGGAGGGCAGATAGGTGTTACATGTAATTGGAGGAAGCTTAAGATTTGGAGATGAAGACCATATTTGGATTTTCTATAGAAATCAAATATATCAAGTGTGTAATTTTGGAAGGATCTCCACATCCCCTAATGTTTGAACTTATAGTCTTCATCTATAAACTTTTGCTATCATGTGGGCTTTGTGGCTGGAAAGGAACAGGAGACACTTTCATGGATGTGCGATGACTAGGGCACAAGTGATTGTAGCAATCAAGGGATTCGTCTTTCTCTGGTCGAAGTTCTGGGAAGAGTGGACAGATACATCATTCGGGGACCTTATGTTCGGATCGGATTCCTTGCTCGGCTATGCATGATTGCATCCCTTTGTTTTAGTTTTCTCTAATAGTCGTAGTTTTTTTTTTCTAGTATCGATTTTGTATTTGTCTTTTCCTTTGTTGTATCTGAGTAGGATATCTCATCCTACAAACTTTGAATTTATGATTATATATACACATCACATTTTACCGATAAAAAAAAAAAAAAAAAAAAAAAACTGCTCCGGTCCAGCCACTAATTCCAGATCTCACAATGTATCTGTTCTACTTTTTTGGAAGTGTTTGTTTGTTTGTTTGTTGATTTATTTTTTTGTATTTTGTATTTTTTTTTTCTTCAAGTAAAGTCTGGAATTTCAAATGACTCACATTTCTTCAAACCTAATATTTTGGATGTAATCTAGATTTTGCATAATAACTAACTGGTTGGGGCATTAATTGGAGACGTAACATGTAATATGTTTTGGTGTGTTATTGTTCAGGCACTGACGAAAGTGGATGGATCATTCCACAGTCATGGAAGACAGTGTACGGACCTCCGCCAGATATGTCCCTCTTTTAAGACTGCTGGAATTTTAAAGCTGTTATCTTTTGCTTGTAAAGTATGACGGGAGTCGATAGTTTTTTGAGTTATACAAATCGACTGAAACACATTTGAATCTGAGTTCATTGTAGCAGGAGAGGAAAGATATCAAGTGAAGGTGGTATCGCATGGAAGGGAAAGAAAGGGCTGGAAATCTTAAAAATGTTGTTAGATAGTTGTCTTGTAGACTTACGTTATTGTTATGAGATAGTTTTCTTGTTGGCTTACCTTATTGTTACTTAATCTGAGTTCATTGTATCCTCAATTTCCATTTTCCCGTCATTAACTGCATATTTCATTTTGGCTTTAAAAGGTGTTATAAAATACATGTTTCTGTTGAAACCCACATCTTCTATCTCTAACTTGACAATTGACAGAGAGTTTTGCTACATATGCTTTTACACCAAGCGTTGACTGAATCACAGATCATACCCATTCTATAATTTTGTCCATTAGTTACTACTCACTAATGCTAAATTGGGTATCTTTTGCTCTTACAGTTTTTCCTTTCCGACAGAGCTTACACCATCTTCTTTAACTTTATCTCAATCCTGGAAGAATCTAAATTTACCTTCTAAATCATTAAAAATGGCGACATGGCGTGGCTGCTGGGCCTTCGGTTGTTATTGTGGCTGTTATTGAAGAGACCTATTTTAGGAGTGAAAGCAAGAAAAGCAATACCGGTATTGAGTAGACACATCCCTTGGAGGTCCATCACTTGTTTTATCTGTGACTTGCCTCCTGATCACGTCAAATTAGTAGTATGTGTTCATAGTTCATACTCCTTAATCACCCATAAAGAAATGTTCAAGATACTGTTTGAGGCAATTGTTACGATTTCAAGCCCAAGCTAGTCCAGTTCCATGCAATTTCATCTAATCCCAACTTTTTTTTGGTAACTATCTAATCCTAACTGAAATTACGGCTTATGTGAGGACATTTTTGCCAATGCAATCTGAAGTCTTGCCGTATACTTTCCTTTTGGACTTTGGTCTTGATAGTGAAATGAATAATTTGAATACAAGGTGTCTGTTTCTTCTCCGTGTCTATTTTTAATGGGAAGAGTGCTCTATTTTCTCTCCTTTTTTTTTAACTTACTTTCAAATTTCAATATATCCACAGCTTAATAGTCCATGTCTCCATGATATGAAGTGGTAATATATTAGAGGATAGATTATCTCTTACTAGTTGTACGGATGGAAAATTAAAGAAGGGAGCTCTTTTCTATGCACTATTATTGTGAAGAGTAACAAATACAGGCATGCTCACTTGATCAGCTTGGAATTATTTGCTATTCTCTCTGTATGACATACCAAAAGAAACATCAAATACAGAGCAAATTTTTTGTCCTCTTCAGTCCATTTACAAGCTCTTTAGTCCTGCTTCCATCATCAGCTTCTCACATGGACATGCTGTTTTGAATACAAGAATGATAAGAAACAACCCTGATTTCGTCTTGGATCTCTTAGTAGTGATACTCATGCTTTCTGTAATCACACCTCAATCATCTGCCCCTTGCAACCAATCCTGCGGTGCAAGTCGTCATGCTGTCCGGTATCCGTTCGGCTTCTCTGAAAGCTGTGAAGTCCGTCTTAACTGCATCAATGGAAAGATCCAGATCGGCAAGTTTCTTGTCCAGAACGTTTCATCAGATTTTATCTTAGTCAAACTTCCTGCCAAGTGTGACCGTCCTATACAAGACTTGTTACCTCTCTTCAGTCGGAATTATGCACTTACATGGCTAAATGGATTACTAGTCCAAAACTGTAGCACTGAGCCTAAAGGTTGCGTCGTACCAACTTCTCTTTTAGATTTCCAGTTCAATGTCTCATGTTATGATCACCCTAAATGTTATTCAAAAGATAACTCTAAAAGAGATCAGAGTACTTCAACAGAGATCATGACGTTTGCTAACGTGAGCGAGAGCACTTGCCAGTTCGTGTACTCTTCTATAGCTCTTGATGGGGCTACGAACAATTCCATTGTGTCGTTGGAGTTTGAGATAGTTAAGTTGGGATGGTGGTTGGCAGGCAATTGCAGCTCATGTTCTTCAAATGCTAACTGTACAAAGGTCGTTCTGCCGGCTAACAAACAGCCTGGATTCCGCTGCCAATGCCGCCAGGGGTTCAATGGAGATGGATTCAAGGCCGGTAGTGGTTGCCATAAAGGTAAGTTCATTTCCAGTGAATTAATCTGTGCTTTGTTTAATAATTCAACTAGCTAAACTGTATTATTAGTCGACGGTCTTTAGTTTCTTTATTGCTAGTTGATCAGAAATCAATACTTCATAACAGTCTAAGGTTTGAAAACACACTCAGCATATTCAGGATTCACTGCCTGCAGACTGCAGTTGTGACTTGTGAGCGTATCAGGCCGGCCAATTGCAAAATATAAAACTAACAAAAAGAGTCGTTATAAAATTTCAAACTAGGTCGCGACATTTTGTACTGATGTGGGACTGTGGGTCCTGTTACATTCTATTTTCTTCAAATAACATTTGGTCTTTAACACATTACTCTTAATATATTTGCGGTTTGGAACTATAATAAGAGAGTTAGGAGATTAATCTAAAGAGAGAGCAGTCATAAGAACCGATGAATAAACGACGAATGCTAGTAGGCAACGCACTTTTTGAGTTGCATGTATGCACCTTGCTTAGTGACTTGTGGACCAATTAATTCTGTTTGATGCTCACTAGACTGTCCAATTTTGAAATTAGGGAGTGACTCTCAAGGACAAAATTGCCGAAAAAGTAACTCTCAAGGACACCTTTTTGTTTTCGTAATTCACAAGGACCGGAATAGATGAAAGGTCAAGTATACTCTTGACGTGAAATAAAAAACGGATCGGATGGATGAAATGTCAAGTATACTCCTTATACGAAATAATTAACGGTCCGACCCAGTGTATTTAGTATGAACATTGAATGTCATAGTCCTTTGGGTATGAACATTCAATGTTCATAGTCATTTTGGTATGAACATTGAATTAATGTTCATAGTTTTTGGGTATGAACATTCGATGTTCATAGTCTTTTGGGTATGAACATTGATTGGGTATGAACATTGAATGTTCATAGTCCTTTTGGTATGAACATTTAATGTTAACACATCAATATATTGTATAAGGTATATTCACCTATTTGGATATGAACAATCATTGTTCATACACCAGCAAAAAGTATGAACACTCATTGTTCATAGTAAAAATGACAGAAAGGATAAAACCAGCAAATATTTATTTTAAATCCGAGTCATTTGTCCTTGAGGATTATTTTCACAGAAGGGTATAACTGACATTTAAAAAAAGTAAAGAAGTCAGGCCAACTTATTTTGTCATTGAGGGTTACTCATAAAAAACAGTGTCCTCTAGAGTTACTTTTTCTCCAAATTGGTCCTATGGACTATTTTCTTATTTTGAAATTCCAAAACCAAAAAAGTGAGAGGAATTTAGTGTAATTTTGTTTGATGCTAACCTTTTAGACCTACTATTGGGTTGCATTGCAATACACACATACACGTATTTCTATGTAAATCAATGATTATGACGGTTCAAATAAGTGGGTCAGTCCGTCAGTGTAGTATTACCGCTCACAAAGTTCTACGTGGAGAAATTGTGAGGAAAGGAGAAAGGATTTTTTAGTATTACTCTCTTATTAGATGACCCAATTAGGATTTCCCCCAATTAGATGGGAAAATTAGGATCTCCCTCGTGAGTACACACAAAAAAAAAAATCAACTTGAACTTGACGTGTTTAATTTTGGGAGTACGTGGCATATGAGAAGAAAAAAAGTCAAAAACAATACTTCTCTCTCTATTTCTCTCTCCTCTTTATATTTTGACCTTTTTTGAGAGGTTACAGCCTTCTTCTTCATTGTTCATTCTTCACTCTTGCCTCCATTGCTAATTTTATTTGAGTTATGATTATGAATAACTAAGTTGGATTGATTTTTTTTAAAAAAAAAAAAACAGTAGCTGTGTTTATTATTGAATTTTTTAAATCTTCTATTTCACTAATTGATTACTTATAACAAATTACTTTACTGATGATATTGGACTTAAATTCATGATAAAACAATAAAACCTAAATTTGAGATACCAATTTGCTGATTCACTCTTCGAAGTTGGAATTTATAATAGTTGTTGTTAAAAATATATTAGGGGAAGGAACTTCATTTCACAACCTAACAAATTTGCTTAGTTAATTTTTAATTACTTCACATGGAAATGGAAAAGGAAGAAAACAAAAAATACTCTATTCATGAGGAGAGAGAGAGATAGTGAAACCAAGCAAATGTAATTTTAGCTTTAGTTCATCCTTTGTTTTTGGATTTTGGAGAGGGGAGTGATTAATGAAAAAGACCTGTAGCCAGTTAAAAACAGGAGTAAAGACAATTGAAAGAGGAGAGAGAATTGGAGAGAAGTATTGTTTTTGACTTTTATTTCTCTCATGCCACGTCCTCCCAATCAACCAATGAAAACTGACTTCGTTGTTTTTGGCCGTCCAGGGCCATGTGTGATAGTCGTTCCCTTGTGTATACTCACAGGGAAGACCCTAATTTTCCCATCCAGTGAAATCTTAAATTGCTAATCTAGCAGTGAGTAATACTAGTTAACCCAAGGAGAAAAGTAGTTAACTATAGGAATGTTATGTAACCGCCCCCTCCTACACGTAATATCCTTATCACTAATCACTATCCTGTCTACTATGCTTACGCGGTCACAGTTGTAGATTATAAAATGAATTGCTGTCAATTCACGCGGAATGAAGATGTTTACGCTGATTTGACTATAACATTAGTCTCTGCCGGACAAACGAAACATGACATCCAAAAATTATGTCAATTGGTCTTGGAGTATCACCCAATAATCAGGAAAAACAAAAATAGATTGAGTATTTTGTGGAGGCCGATCGTCCTGTCAAAAATAAAAAAGTAAAGTATTGCAAATTTTCTAACCTTGTCCTATAAGGTAGAATTGTTATATGAAATCGACAGCTAAAACCTGTTGCATTTATCGTTGAATGGGTGGATTTCTGATTTTTCCACTATGTTGACGCCATTTGTTAGTTCGTACTTCAGGTTAACGATTATTAACCCCACTAGACGAGTCAATTAGATTTTGTCCCTATTAGATGGGAAATTAGGCTGCCCCCTACCCCACTCTCCAAATACACCAAAAAAAAAATCAATTTGGATTAACCATGTTGTGTGTATTTGAGGGGAAGGATTCTAATTTCCCCAAGAGCAAATCCTAATTGACTCATCTAAGTAGGAGGGGATAATACTAGTTAACCCGTTCGAATATAAGCAACGTTTAGACTTTCGTATACACAATGTCAGAGCTAAAACAACCATTAATATTAGGGAGTGTAATAATATATTTTGCACTACGTATTTTTAAGTTCAAAATTCATATTCCGACTGGAGCCTTAGAAGCTGTATTAACTTTTACTGATATATATCCTTTCAACAGGTGGCCATTGCCATGCTTTGCGGTTCTTGACTGGCCAATGTAGTGGAAGCACTGGAATTGGTGTTTTAGTTGGAGGTAATTCTTCGACCAAACAAATTAAAACTCCATACTTCTCTAGAACATAATTACAAAGTAAGCACGCATCTAAATTGGACCACATTAGCTACGTCTGATTTTCTCCCTAAAACTATGGTATACTAATTCATTTTTCAGTGTTTAATTAGTCGAAGTAAGTCAACTTTGATATCACACTTTGCATCTCTTAAATACAGTAAGCAAAATCTTGGCTAGATGTTAAAGATGTTCATGATTATGTGAAATTTGTTAGCTCTTTCAAATATTCGCTCGTGTCAAGCAGCATAAAGTATAGAGTTTTTGAGTTTCCAGATCGATATGCTTTGTCTGAATGTACTAATGTGACTCAGGAAAATATGTCTGTCAGGTGTACTGGCTTTAGTGACTGCAGGTCTAGCCATTCTTTGTTATAAAATTAGACGGCGATCCATTGCGCATAAAGCCCGAGACAGCACGAAAAAGCTACTATCAGAAGCTGGCGGCTGCTTCACTGTACACTTGTATACCTACAAAGAAATTGAGAGAGCCACATACCACTTTTCGGAGAAATATAAACTAGGATCTGGGGCATATGGGACAGTGTATGCAGGCAAGCTCCACAATGACGAATGGGTCGCCATAAAAAAGATCAGGCGCAGAGACAGTACTGATGGGACGGTGCCAATCATGAACGAGATAAAACTAATCTCATCGGTCAATCATCCTCATCTAGTCCACCTCTTAGGATTCTGCTTGGAGAACGGAGAACAGATCCTTGTTTATGAATTCATGTCAAATAGCACTCTTTCTCAGCATTTACAGAGGGAAAGAGGCACAGGCCTTCCCTGGACAATTCGTCTGAATATCGCGACTGAAACTGCTCATGCCATTGCTCATCTTCACTCTGCCATGGACCCTCCTATATACCACAGAGATATTAAGTCCAGTAATATACTCTTAGACTATAACTTCAGTTCTAAAGTTGCGGATTTCGGCCTTTCTAGATTTGGTATGCCAGAATCATCCCATATCTCAACAGCCCCACAAGGTACTCCAGGGTACCTAGATCCTCAATACCAACAAAATTTCCACCTTTCCGATAAAAGTGATGTTTACAGTTTCGGTGTAGTACTTATGGAGATCATAACTGGAATGAAGGTGATAGACTTCTCTCGGTCTCAGAGCGAGGTGAATTTAGCTTCCCTTGCCATTGAAAAGATTGGGAAAGGTTGTTTACATGAAATAATAGATCCACTCCTTGAGCCACATAGAGACGCCTGGACACTTTCATCTGTCCTCAAGATGGCTGAGCTAGCATTTAGATGTCTTGCTTTTCACAGGGATATGAGGCCTTCCATGATGGAAGTTGCAGCTGAACTAGAAGAAATTAAGCTCAGTGGTTGGGCGCCATTGGAGGAGAACGTTTGCACAACGTCATCAGTAGCTTCTTTTTATGCATCTCCTTCGAAGGGAAGCGAGACATCACAAGGTATGATGACAGCTAAGAAAGCAGGGGTAGAGAATCAGAGAGTACATGTGCCCCAGATAAACAACCTTGTAAATTCATCTAAGAAGAAAGATTTCTCTCCAGTATCCGTACATGACCCATGGCTCAGTGGACAAAGTTCACCATCGACGAATAGCTTCTTGAGTAATGCAACTCACTAAAAGATGTGGTCGTATAGATCGATATGATACTATTCTTTTGTCTCTCTCTCTCATTGTTCAGTCTAGCTCCAAAGTTAAATCTCATTTAATCTCTGTCCCTACATATATATATAATCAAGTAAATGATGTAGATTCCAGCATTAAACAAGTAGACTTGTACATGTATTAAGGCAGAATACTTAGACGTAAGCTGTACACTCTAAAATAAAAGTGTGCTGTTTACTATTTAAGCAACGCCTAACACAGCCTTATTAATTAGGGCAGAGGCATAACCCTCTTCTACACTTTCACGGGAGAGTTTATGCAGGCAAACTCCAGAATGATAAATGGGTCGCCATAAAAAAGATGAGTTACAGAGACACAAATGGAACAGAGTCAATCATGAACAAGATAAGACGTACGAATATCATCTGTTTATCAACCTAATCTAGTCCACCTCTTAGATTTATGTTTTGAGAAGAGTGAGCAGATACTTGTTTACGAGTTCATGCAAAATAGCACTCTTTCTCAGCATTTACAGAGGCAAAGAGGCATATGTCTGCCTTGGATGATCCGTCTGGTTATCGTCACTAAAACTGCTCATGCCATTGCTCATCTTCACTCTGCCATGGACCCTCCTATATATCACAGAGACATAAAGTCCAGCGTAGAGAAAAAAGGGTGTTCTTTCTCTTTCTCGTGTAAGGCGCACCTTGCGCTTGGATTTGCTTGGCAAAGGGCGCGGTGCGCACTCATGCCTTGGTCGAACTCAGCGCACCCTGCTCTCCCTTTTGCATGGACATGTGCGCGGGTCGCGCTCCAACGTATTTCAGCATGAAAAGACTATTTCGGAAGTTTTTTCTGAAACAGTATAAATATAGGTTTTTTTCTGTAGAAACCTAACTTAATCAAAACCAAGAAAGAGAGAGATTATAAGAGAACAATTCTTTGTGAGTTGAGTGTTCATTCTTTGTGAGTGAATTGAGAGACTTGTAATCTGTTACTCTGGCCATCTAGTTAAGCTTGGAAGTCGCAGTGTGGACGTAGGCAAATTGCCGAACCACGATATATCTTGTCTTGTGGTTTGTTCTTCCTTTACATTAATTATTTTACTTTAGATACTTGTTTATTTGATATTGAGAAGTGTTGGGATTACTTTGGAGGGTGTTGAAGTCTTGTCTAGTGAGAATGATCGATCTTTGTGTAGGATTAATCTATTTGTTGTGGGTAACGTTGTTTCCGTATTATACTATTCACAACAATTGGTATCAGAGCGTAGGTTTACGACCTAGGATTTTGAGTTTTGATAAAGAACCATATGCAATAAAATTTCAATAATGCGTAAACAAAATTTACCGCACCCTTTTAGAACTCTCCACGCCTCAAGTTTTGGAATTTAGTTTTATGACTGATGATGTCATATGTTAGGTGGGCATTTATTGAATGTATCATAAATGGCCCGTTAGCGTTATATAAGGGTATTCATTGAATGTGCCATGAATGACCATATTGTTTAGACTGCCCTAAAGAGAAACTAAGGTATTCGCCTTGCGGGTTAGTTGTATTCCTTGAGTGTACGGGAATGTAGGATTGGGTATTCCTTGAATGTGGCAGGAATGACCCAGGGCATTCATTGAATGTGCCATGAATGGCTCGTTAGTGATATGATAGGTATTCCTTGAATGTGGCGGGAATGACCTAAGGTATTCATTGAATGTGTCATGAATGACCTGAGTTTTTGTGCCCAAAGAGGCTGTGAAATATGTGTATGAAAGCCCAGAGGTGGCTATGATATTGTGATATTCAGTGGGAAAGAGGCACACAGGAATGTGTGATTTGGCAAATGTGTGGAGTGCAAATTGTGGAGTAGGTACTAAAGGGTGAGTGTATAAGAAAAGTAATTGATTAATTGATAAGAGAAATTGATTTGATTATGCGAGTGTGGCTGGGTTTACTTTTGAATATATATAGGATATCTACCTAGGATATATATACAAGTTCTAACTTTCTTTTGCAGGAGGGTAGGACTTAATAATATTTTGTCTTGAGGGGCCGGTCCTACCCCTTATCTGACAAGAATGGATATTGGTAAGTATTAATTCAAGTATTTAGATATTAAAACGAGTTATTAAAATGAGTTAATATAATGGAAGTTTTGCTTGGGAAGAAACTATGCCGGTTGAGATGACGGAACTACCTTTCTTCCCAGCTGAGAATGATTAGGTTATGATAGAGTTAAAGCGTTAGTTGGATAAGAAAAGATTTTAAATGTTTATATGTGGTTAGTCTACTCATACCAGCAAATTCCATTTTGCTGACCCATGTTTGCTTTGTTTTGGCAACGTGGGTGTGTTCTTGGAAACATAGGTGGAAGGCAGTGGAACCGCGGCATGTGATTGGGATTCGTGCCTGGAGCAGTCCGTTAGTTTTCTTTTAGGTCTGATTCTTATTGGAAAGATGTAATAACGTAGTTTACCTTTTGCGTGGCATGAGAACATGGTAGTGAGGAATTTTATTTTGAGAGTTTGTTTGATGTTTTATTTGGACAGATGATATCTTAATAAAGCAATGGCGGATAATTATTGGGACTATTTTAATTTAAGTTGTTTCTTTTATGACATGGCTGTTAGGGTTTTGTATGTGTAGTATCCTCCGTCATAGTCTGGGTTTTTAAACAAGTGAACCTAGTGATGTTTGAGATATTTATATTTCAAATATTCACTTTGTTATTGTTTAGAAATTCGGGCTGTGACACCTTGCCAGACATCAAAGGTACACATTTAAATAGATGCACTCACTATTTGGTAGGAAAGCAACACAGGGTGTCTTTCCAAATATTCCCGTCTCACAGAAAGCTAGAAAGGACAATGTCCTTGAGCTAGTTCACACTGACTTATGTGGTCCTATGAAAGTAAAGTCCCACGGGGGTGCTTTGTACTTCTTGACTCTCATTGATGATGCGTCAAAGAAAGATATGGGCATATAATCTGAAGACCAAGGATGAAGTACTTGGCGTGTTCAAGACTTTCCATATGATGGTGGAAAGAGAGACAGGGAAGCCTTTGAAGTGTATTCGCTCAGATAATGGGGGTGAGTACATAGGGCCGTTTGAAGAGTATTGCAAGAGTCATGGGATTCGTCATGAGCAGACCGTTCCCAAGACACAGCAACAGAATGGTTAGCTGAGAGGATAAATCGTACCATTATAGAGAGGATGAGATGCATACTATCTCACTCTAAGTTACCTAGAAGTTACTGGGTAGAAGCCATGAGTACAGCCGTGCATGTGATCAACCTATCGCCATCAAAGCCTCTGAATAGTGATTATCCAGAAAGAGTATGGTCAGGCAGAGATGTTGATTATGGATACTTGAGGGTATTTGGGTACAGGGCATTTGCTCATATTTCCAAGGATGAGAGATCCAAACTTAATGACAAAGCCAAGCAGTGCATTTTTCTGAGTTATGGGGATGAGAAATTTGGCTACAAACTCTATGATCCGATTAACAAGAAGGTAATCCGAAGTCGAGATGTTGTGTTCTTGGAACACCAAACCATAGAAAACTTTGAGGAGGGTGAGAGAAGCTACAAGCTTTCACTAATGATCTTGTTGATTCAGAACCATAAGTTCCTACTGTGGAACGTGCAGAAGGCATTGAGAATGCAGAGAACCATGGGTTTGAAGCTCATAATGATGATTTTATTGCTCATGATGGGATAGAACCTATTAATATAGAAGATGCAAATGAAGTGCATGTACCACCACCTGAGCAAGCATAAGTGTATCCTCCTGAGGCACAAGAAATTGGGGTAAGGAGGTCTGACAGAGAGAGACAAGATTCAACCAGGTATCCACCACATACGTATGTTTTATTATCTGATGGTGGAGAACCTATGTACTATCAAGAGGCTCTTGAAGGTACAGACAAAGAGAAATGGTTGAAGGCCATGCATGATGAGATGGATTCTTTGCATAAGAATCACACTTATGACTTAGTTGAGAAACCGAAATGAAGAAAAGTTCTCAAGAATAAGTGGATCTACAAAGTCAAGCATGAGGAGAATAATCCACACCCAAGGCACAAAGCTTGCCTTGTTGTGAAGGGATTCGGTCAAATGAAATGTATTAACTTTGATAAAATTCTCTCTCCTATAGTGAAGATCACTTCTATCCGGGTGGTATTAGGTCTGACCGTAAGTAAAAACATAGAGGTTGAGCAGCTAGATGTTAAGACAACTTTTCTTCATGGAGACCTTGAAGAAGATGTCTACATAGACCAGCCAGAGGGGTTTGAGTTCAAAGACAAGGAGCACCTATTATGCAAGCTGGTAAAGAGCTTGTATGGGTTAAAGCAGGCACCGAGACAGTGGTACATAAAGTTTGATTCCTTTATGGCAAAGCAATGATACAAGAAGTCTGCTTCCAATCATTGTGTGTTTGTTCAGAAATTTTCAGATGGGGATTTCATAGTGCTCTTGTTGTATGTGGATGATATGTTGATAGTTGGCCCAAACATCAACAAGATATCCAAGCTGAAGAAAGACTTGAGTAAGTCCTTTGAGATGAAAGATTTGGGTCAAGCAAAAAGCAGATACTTGGGATGTGGATCACTTTCGTGAGAGAAAGAGTGGGAAGTTGTGGCTTTCAAGAAAGCTACATTGAGAAGGTGTTGAAGAGATTCAACATGGATCAAGCGAAGCGGTCCGGTTAATCCGCTTGGTAGCCAGTTCCGCATGACCAAAGAGATGTGTCCAAAGGGTGAGCATGAGCAGAGTCAGATGGAAAAGATTCCTTATGCATCCGCAGTGAGCAGCTTGATGTATGCAATGGTGTGTACAATACCAGATATTGCTTTCGTCATTGGTGTTGTAAGCCGATTTCTGTCAAATCCAGGTAAGGAGCATTGGAAAGGTGTTAAGTGGATATTGAGATATCTCAAGGGCACTTCCAAATCGTGTTTGCATTTTGGTGGAAGTAAGCCCTTTCTTGAAGGCTACACTGATGCAGACATGGCAGGTGATGTTGACTCCATGAAGTACACCTCCGATTATCTGGTTACTTTTGCAGGGAGAGCAGTTTCTTGGCAATCTAAGTTGCAAAAGTGTGTTGCCCTCTCCACTACAGAAGCTGAGTATATTGCAACCACTGAGTGTTGCAAAGAGATGTTATGGATGAATAGGTTCTTCGATTAACTAGGGTTAAAGCAGAAACAGTTTGTAGTTCTATGTGACAGTCAGAGTGCCATCCATTTGATTAAGAATCCGAGTTTTCATTCTAGATCCAAGCACATACATGTGTGTTATCATTGGATTAGAGAAGTACTCGAAGACAAGCATTTGTGTATTGAGAAGATCCATACCGACAAGAACGGGTCGGATATGATGACCAAAGTCTTACCGAAAGGTAAGTTTGATGTTTGTTGTGCTACTGCCGGAATGGTAGCACACTCCTCCTGTTGATTTGAAAATTGCATGGAGGTATCCACCCTTGCTGTTCGGGAATGGGAGATTGTTGGAGTTATCCCTCACATGAGGAAGAAAAAGAAATCAGTTCGTGCGTGCTTAGATTGGTCTTGCCCAAGGCACGCCCGCGCCCATGCCGTGAACAAGAAACAGTACGTTGAGGGCGCGCACGCTCGACATTGGCCTTGCCGAGAGCGTACCCACACCCATGCCTTTTTTCGACAGAATTCTATTTTTGTGAAACCGCGAGTTTGCAATATAAGTTGGGATTTTTGGCAAAACCCAACACACGAACCAAGGCAACACAAGAGAGAGAAAACCCAATCTTGAAAGCAATCAAGATTGAGAGATAACCTTTACAAAGAGACAAGCCTGTGAAAAGAGAGGGGTGATTTAGGAAGGTGAGAGAGTGAAAGGAGTGATTGTAATCGTCCTTCCCACTTTATAAATGATTAGCTTTTGTGGAAGTAGGCATCATTGGCCGAACCACGTTACATCTTTGTGCTGTGATATGTTTGTTTTTCTTATTTACATTATTATTTGTTGTTAATAGTTGTTTAGAAAATTGGGCATGCTAGGATAGTTGTAGCGGATATTTAGAATTTGTTTGGAGTAGTAGTTGGTTCAAGTACAAGTTGTCTGTGTAGTGGGGATCGATTGGTAGAGTTAAGAGAATTCACCTTACTGGATTGCTCGACAATATCAAATCAAGAATAACTGGATGGCGAGGAAGGCATCTCTCTCTTCAAGGCAGGTGTGTTCTCATTAAATTAGTTCTCTCCCGTATACAAGTATACAACATGAGCATTTATAAATGGCCATCCAACATCATCATTAATTGTGAGAAAATTCTTAGGAATGTTTTGCGGACTGGAGACCCCTTTAAGGTTGAAAAGACTACAGTTGCATGGGATAAAAGTTGCAAACCTTCAAGTGAAGGTGGACTTGGTCTCCGAAGAATGAAAGAACTCAATATTGCTTGTTAATGAAGCTTGCTTGGCAAGTATTAACTACAGATGACGACTTCTTAGTTTTTATCTGGCATAAGTTTTTTACTTATGATGGAGAACAAATTCAATACCACGTACACATGCTCTTCTATCTGGAGTGGTATTACATGGGCTCACTTTAAAGTGCTTCCTTATGTCAAATAGATTATATATTGGTGATGGTCGAAAAGCGGATCTATGGCGAAGCAGTTGGGATGGTGCTCACGCTATTAAAGATGAACTTCATCTTAGAACTGAAGATCTCAAACACTATAGAGCTAAAGTCCCTAGTCTCATTGTCAATGGGATTTGGAACATACCTACACAAGTCAGGGATCTTATTCAGCTCATCAGAGTTTGATGTGATTCGCTCCCCGCACCTGATGTTAATGTCAATGATTTAGCCGTTTGGACTCATGACCTCAAGGGTAAATTCTCTATCTCATCATCTTTTGATTGTGTGTGGAGAAAAGCTAATAAAGTAAGTTGGGCAACCATGCTTGGAATTCATATATTTTCCCAAGAACCAGAGCACTGGCTTGGAAACTTTGTCACAAGGTTGTAGCCACTAAAACTTCAGCTTAGAGAAAGGGTGTTAAACTTGCATCCATGTGTCCTTGCTGTCGAAACAATGTTGAAGAAATCACTTATCTCTTATGGGAATGCTCACATGCCAAGAAACTATGGGACTGTGTCTTGTAGAATTAAACAACTAATTAAAGAGACAAAACACAAGAATTTATAGTGGTTCGGTGCCAATGCGGCAGCCTACGTCCACGGGAGAAGAAAGGCTTATTGCTTGATTGATTTAGGGTTGAGTTACAGGGAGTTATATATAGCACAACATGAGTGCACACTTGTCTCTCTTATTTCTAAAAGAAAGGAGACTTTCCTTTATAGAAAACCCATGAATTGATCGAACCTTTGTCACTACCGACTAGGGCGCGCCCGTGCCTTCATCATGAGCAACATGAGCGCACTCGCGCCTTCACTTCTCCCACACTCCCCCTCAAGTTGGTGCGAAGATATCTAGCAAGCCCAACTTGGAGAGTATATCATGGAACTTGAAAGCTGGAAGTCCCTTGGTAAAAATGTCTACAAGCTGTTGGTCACTTCGAACAAAAGAGGTAGTGACAATGTTAGACTGCACTTTTTCACGCACAAAATGACAGTCAACTTCAATATGCTTAGTTCTCTCATGAAACACCAGATTTGTAGCAATATGCATAGCAGCTTGATTATCACAGTAAAGTGTAGTTGGCAGATGCAAACCAAAACATAAATCCTTCATAAGAGCTCGAAGCCATATGATTTCACTAGTGGTGGAAGCCATAGCCCTGTACTCAGCTTCAGCACTAGAACGAGCCACTACATTCTATTTCTTGCTCTTTCAAGTGACCAAATTACCTCCCACAAAGGTACAATAACAGGAAGTAGACCACCAATCAACTGGACATCCTGCCTAATCAGCATCTGTATAAGCAGTAATAGATATATGCCCATTTTTCTGCATCCAAATACCTCTGCCTAGTGACCCTTTCAGATACTGCAGTATTCTAGAAACTGCATTCATATGTGGAGTCCTTGGAGCATGCATAAAACGACTAACCAAGCTTACTGCTAAGAAATATCTGATCGGGTAATAGTTAAATATATTAGTTTACCAACTAATCGCTGATACTGACCAATGTCAGTAAGAAGATCACCAGTGTTGTCCAACTTGACTCCACTATTAGTAGGAGAATCAGATGGTTTTACCCCCAGCTTTCCTACTTCACTCAAAAGATCCAACACATACTTTCTTTGATTAAGAAATATGCCTCTTTTTGAATAAGCAATTTCAATCCCAAGAAAGTACTTCATAATACCCAGATTCTTGATGGCAAATTTCTTGTGCAATAACTCCTTGAGCTTAGAGATTTCAATATGGTCATTACCTGTGATAACTATGTCATCAACATAAATAAGAACAACAACCAAGCCTGACTTGCTAGTCTTAACAAATAAAGAAGGATCAGCATCACTCTGCTTAAGACCAGTCATAGCTAGAACAGAATTGAGCTTGGCATACTACACTCGTGGAGATTGTTTAAATCCATAAATAGCCTTTTTTAACTTGCATACTAATCTAACCTTAGTCTCCTTCGGATGTCCAGGTGGGATGCTCATATACACTTCTTCTTTAAGATCACCGTGTAAAAATGCATTTTTAACATCCATCTGAAACAATTTCCAGTATTGATTTACAGCTAGAGATACAAAAACTCTAAACATGTTCATCTTTGCAATTGGTGCAAAAGTCTCCTTGTAGTCATGACCATATGTTTGGGTGAATCCCCTTGCAACGAGTCGAGCTTTAGACCTCTCTAAGGAACCATTACTGTTGAACTTGTTTCGGAACACCCAACGACAATCAACTGTTTTCTTTTCGTAAGGTAGCGTAACAATCTCCCAAGTTTTATTCTCGTCAAGAGCACGAAGTTCTTGCATCGCCTTTCTCCATACTGGACGAGAGTTAGCTTCTGTAAAAATTTTGGGTTCTTGCACATCATTGACTGTACTCAAGAAAGCATGATGAGATGAAGTGATATTGGCATACGTTATATACTCCTGTAGAGGATATGAAACGTCATGCAATAAATAAAAATTCCTGTGAATCACTGGAAGATGCAGTTCTCTATTAGATTTATAGTAATCCTTGAGAGTTCTTGGGCGCCGTCTCTCGTTCGATTGTCGAAACCTGGAGGTCTTTGGAGTATTTGGAGGAGCTAGAGGCGCCGCCCTTAGTTGCTTTCGGCATGGAAGCCGCATACATCTCATGTGTAAAGTACATCGTCAGTAGTGACGGGGGGCGCGCCCCTTGGTTGCTCAGTATGTGAGCGCGCCCGCGCCTGTCTTCTGTAGAACCTATAACTTCAGTAGGTTCAATAACTTCTACGGCAGGAACTATATCTTCACCAACCGCTAGGACAGGAACTATATCTTCACCAACTTGAACTACATCTTCACCAACTTCTAGGAGAGGTGCCAAATCCGCCATAACTGCTGGAAGAGGTGCCAAATCTGCCAAACACTCCCCCTGGGACCGATTCCCAAGCACAGTTGAATCCTGGAAAAAAGCTTCAGATTCCACAAATCATACATCACGAGAGACAACAAGTTTTCTTGTCGCCAGATTGTAACATATGTAGCCTTTCTGTGTGGTAGAATAACCAACAAAAATACATCGAGTAGCCCGAGCATCGAATTTATCTCGATGAATAGCTTGCTGATGCACATAACAAACACACCCAAACACTTGCAGATGAGAGAGATCCAGCGGCCTAGATTTGAGCACTTCCAATGGGGATTTAAAACCAAGAACTCGACTGGGAAGACGATTAATCAAATAAGCAGCAGTTAAGATGCCATGAAACCAGTATTGCTTAGGAACATTCATGCCCAACATAAGAGCACGAGTGGTCTCCAAAAGGTGTCTGTTTTTTCTTTCAACCACGCCATTCTGCTGAGGTGTGCCAACACAGCTAGTTTGATGAATTATCCCCTGGTTACGAAGGTACTCATGTAACAGACCTTTGCAAAACTCAGTGTTATTGTTAGATCTAAACATCTTGATTTTTGCACCAAACTGATTAGTAACCATAGTATGAAAATCTTTGAAAACATTCACAACCTCAGTCTTCGATTTCAATAAATATAACCATGTAGCACGAGATATATCATCAATAAACAACACAAAATACTTGTAGCCATCATAAGAATTAACGGGAGCAGATCCCCATAAATCAAAGTGGATTAACTCAAACAAATTATTAGACATAGTATGCGAGCTTGGAAAAGGGAAACGAGTTTGTTTATAAAATTGACAAACATCATCAGAGTTTATAGAAACATGCGGAAACAAATTTGACAAGACATGACTAGATGGATGCTCAAGTCTTTTATGCAAAATGCGACTCTCAAGTAACCCACTAGCTTGACACGCCATTTTATTTGACTTCAACAAATAAAGCCCATTGGAATAAATTTTTTTACCAATCGTCCTCTTCGACTTTCGATCCTGAAAGACGACAGAGTTAGGAGAAAAAATGACATCACAATTTAAAGAATTTGTAAGTTTGCCAACAGATAGAAGTTGGATAGGGAAAGAAGGAACAACTAGAGCGTCACTCTTGGGACTTTGATTAAAAAACCCACTTGACCACTACCTAGAATGGGAACAGTGGATCTATTGGCTATGGAAAAATTATGTTTGTCGGTTTTGGATACAAAATTATGGACAGAGGCAGGCCAATTAGCCATATGATCAGTAGCCCCTGAATCAATTATCCATGAGTTACTATTTTCTGGCATAGTAAAATAGGCATGTAAATTACCTGACACATGAGTTGAGACATACTGACTTTTGCTAGATGGCATGGACTTAGTGAGTTGTTGGAGAATTTGACTCAACTGATGACTAATATCTGAGTTGGACATTGATGTCTCGGCTACTGCGGCATGCTCTATCTTGGACAGTTCATTTTCCTTTTTAAGATTCTGATATAATTCCCAACAACAGTCCTTGGTGTGCCAGTTCTTTCCACAATGATCATAGTGAGACGGTTTCCCTTTTTCCTTACCTTTTTCAAATCCCTGTGACTTCTTTCGAAAATCAATTTCTGCAAGTAATATAGTAGATTCAGAGATTGAGGACTTCACCTCGGAGTTCATAGTTTTCTTCCTTGTTTCCTCTCTCTGAATAGTTGTACAAATAGCAGCAAGTGATGGAAGAGTGTTTTCCATTAGAATATTGTTTTCCAGATTTTCATATTCTGGTTTAAGACTACGAAATACTGTGAAGATTTTATCGTCTTTAGCCCATTCCAAAAGAGTCTTAGCATCTATGGTGTGTGGACGATATATGTTTAACTCATCCCACAATTTCTTCAGATTCCCAAGGTGTTCTGTAAAAGTCTTCTCACCTTGTTGCAAAGGACCGATTGCGAGTTGAAGTTCAAAAACACGAGCATAATTATTCTGGTTTCCGTATAAATCTTCAATTGAATCCCACATCTCCTTTGCAGAATCAGAGAAAGTAAAAATTCCAGCAATAGTTGACTCCATCGAATTTAGCAACCAAGATCGAGCAAGCTGGTCATTGGAAACCCAATTCTCAAATTCGGCATCATCAATGGCAGGACACACATTTACACCATTAATGAACCCTAATTTCCTCTTGCCACTCAGAGATAACGAAACAGCCCTAGACCAAGGTATATAATTAGTTCCATTCAAAAGAATTGATGACAGCTTCCAACCGGGATTAGAATCAGTCTCTGTTGTTACAGTAGACTTTGGATTTGGTTTTGGATCTGTCATAGTGTTTTGTGTTTATTTAGGTTGATTTAGAAGAGAGATTAAGCACTCCGCTCTGATACCATGTAGAATTAAACAACCAATTAAAGAGACAAAACACAAGAATTTATAGTGGTTCGGTGCCAATGCAGCTGCCTATATCCATGGGAGAAGAAAAGTTTATTGCTTGATTGATTTAGGGTTGAGCTACAGGGAGTTATATATAGCACAACATGAGTGCACACTTGTCTCTCTTATTTCTAAAAGAAATGAGACTTTCCTTTATAGAAAACCCACGAATCGATCGAACCTTTGTCACAACCGACTAGGGCGCGCCCGCGCCTTCACTTCTTTTACAGGTCTCTAACAGGTTTCATGTCCAACATAACTTCAACTATTTACCGCAAGCTAAAGCCAAAATGAAAAATAGAAGCACCTTTCTTTCTCACATTTGGAATGCAGCCATCATTGGAGGCTTAATTAGTTGGTTTGTGGAAGCACAGAAATAGAATGATCTTTGAAGACAAGAAGGAAAATTTGGATTTCTATAAGAACGAAGTCTGGAAAAGCATTCGACAGAGTGGGCATCTCTCCAAAGACAAGGCACGGTAAAGAGCACAGTTGATCATGCAATATTGAGGGGGTTGGGGAGTTACAATAAAGCTTCCCAAAGCACCTCAAATCAAAACTTCCTTCTGGAAATCCCCTAATCATTACACTATCAAAATTAACTGTGATGGTGCTGCAAGGGGAACCAGGTCTGGCAACTATTGGAGCAACCTTTAGAAACTCTAATAACTCTAATAGAGATATTCATCTAGTTCTATAGAGGAGAATTGGTGTCAATACCAATTATTTCGTAGAATGTATGGCTATATTGGAGAGTGTAGAAACGACACGGGGAAGGAGGAAACTCTAGGAAGAATCTGATTCCAGTGCAGCGGTACAAGCGTTATTTAACTCAGATAAGTTACCATGGCAGATGCAACAGAGGTGGAAGCAGTGCAAAAAAACAATACAAGAGCCAAGGATCTCCAGCACTTGGAGAGAAGCTAATGTATCAGCTGACACAGCAGCAAATTATGCATTTACAATGACTAGCAATATGACTTTCTTGTTTGAAGGGAAGGGAAATGCTATTTGTGCCGATCTATAGATTTGTAAACTAACCCAGGGGTGTTGTGCATATGATTGGTAAATGTATATAGAACCTACCTAGTTGGGAAGGTATGCTATTTACAATGTGCAGTCCTCCCCTTCAACTAATCTGATGTGTAATGTACTTATGTATATTTCAATATATCAAAACAATTTGCTCACTTAGCAAAAAAAAACAGAGGTGATCATAACTGGTTTAAAGGTGATTGGCTGCCGCTTCTAGATCTCTAGGGCTCAAAGCGAGGTGAAGTTGGCTGCCTTGCCATTGAAAAGATTGGCAAGGGATCTTTAGATGAAATAATATATCCCCTCATTAAAGCACATATGGATGCTCAGAGGGATGCTTGGACACTTTCATCTGTTCACAAGATGGCTGAGCTGGCCTTTAGATGCCTTGCTTTTACCAGGGACATGAGGCCTTCCATGATGGAAGTTGCAGATGATCGAGCTACAATGAATTACAGTGCGGGTGGGATCCATGGGAGTAGAACTTCTGCACGGCATCATTGGTGGCATCTTTTTATTCATGTATGTCCGTCTAAGCCTCTAAGGGAAGCAAGTAGCCGCAAGAGATGATAGATAAAAAGGCACGGGTGGAGAATTAGACAATAAAAGTGTCACAGATCCATATACAATCTGGTATGATTCTCTTCGATAAACGGTTTGGCTGTTAATGCAACTTACTTAAAACATGTCTTCTAGTCTGTAAGAGGTCATTTAACTCATTTGCATTTAACTATTGTATATATTTATCTCTCATATATAGTTCGTAAAGATGATAAGTGTTCTTTACTTAGCACTGTAGCTTCATAGTTAGTTTCCGTAAAGTACTTGTTTGTACCTGGACTACTGAAACACCGATGTAGGTTCAAACGGGGAAAAAATGTTCTTGATCTTGAGTACACAGGGAAAATTTACGGACTCTCCCTTTGTCTAGGACGATCTCATCACATTATGTTTGTTTAGTCTTTGTATGATTCTAGGAATCCTAAACGTTATTTACTCTGATAGTCTAATTAAATCGATGTCGTAGCATTTAGAAATGTACTTACTGTAGCAGAAAATTTGTTTCTTTTATGCGACATGATTTAACACTCTTCTAAAATTGCATATACATGTAGTCAGACTTTCTCTTAAATGGACATGTTTCGTGGGGCAGCTTATATAGTGTCAGTCCCGATCTTAGATGGACTGTTCGCATACGGATAGGAAAGAGATATATTTAGGGAGGGGTTCTAGGGACATATTTTATCTTAATACGTAAACAAACTCAAAATCGTTAGGACATTTATAAGTTTTGGATTAGGCTAATTTTTTGTAAATATGATCTCCTAACTATTCTAAACATTGTCACAAATAATCAAAAAAATCAAAAAATTCTAAACTTGACAAATGTAGTTAACAATTTACAAAATTTGGCTAATTGTAAACCGTTCATTTTCACCATTTGGAGTTCTAGAGACATATTTTATCTTGACACTTAAACAAACTCAAAATCGTTAGGGTATTTATAAGTTTTGGATTATGCTAATATTTTGTAGATATAATCTCCTAATTATTCTAAATATTGTCACAAATAAAAAAAAATAAAATCAAAAATTTCTGAACTTACCAAATATAATATAAAAAATGGTGAAAATGAATGGTCTACAATTAGCCAAATTTTGTAAATTGTTAACTACTTTTGGCAAGTTTGATTTTTATTTTATTTTTTTGATTATTTGTGACAATGTTTAAAATAGTTATGAAATCATATCTGCAAAATATTAGCCTAATCCGAAACTTATAAATGTCCTAACGATTTTGAGTTTGTTTACGTGTCAAGATAAAATATGTCCCTAGAACCCCTCCCTATTTTTTTTTTAATGAGTAGGATCTACAACTCCACTTTAATAAATAAATAAATAATAGAACAAAAAAAAAAAAAATCGGAAAAAGAAGGGTAGGAATAAAGAAAAGAAAACCCACGCATTTCACAACCCATTCTCATCTCCTTATTCAACACTTCGTCTCCCACCTTTTATTCTCCAACTGTGATTCCTCCCATTTTTTTCCCTCTCTTATTTTAACGACTAATTATCTCTCTTTTGGTGCAAACTCTATAAAACTCAATCTTTTATTTGCTCTGTATTCTCGATTTTTTTTTTTTTTTTTTGTCTCTCTTGTGAACTTATTCCAATTATCAGTAGTCCAATGGAAAATGGAGAATTAGAAGTACATAGTAGAAATGTTGGTGAGCAGCTATGGTGCTATAGTAGGGCGGGGTGGTTGTACTTCGAAAAATAAAAGTGCTGGTGTTGGTGGGGAGCAACGAGGATCAGGTGTTGGTTACATGGGGAGTGGCTATTATGATGCTAACTCTGGTTATGTGAATACAACTTGGAGGTCCAATCCATTGTAAGGTGGGGGTTCTCCATGATCCACTGTCTAGCAGCTGCTATGATATATATACTTTTTCTAGTTTTTCAGTGGGCGTCTTTCCCTGATTGTCTATCAAATTGTAGTTCATTTTCCTTGTAGTGCAGAAGGATTTTATTTTGAATTTCTGAACTCCTGACTTTGTATTATGGTTTTAGTCTGGACAAGTTTAGCACTTAAGACAGTAATGAATTTGGGCTATTTGGTGCAATTAGTAAAATTATGTTCTTAAATATTTTCTACTTACCATTGAAAGAGCTAAATAGATGGAACATGGTAAGTGTACTCTTTACAGGGCGCTTCTACTGCTTTCTTGGCTGTATTCATGTTGCTTGATTGGATCACATTTCACAACAATAGAACTTACCGAACACATTGAATCAAAGAGACCCAAATTATCTGCATAACTACTAATCCTAAAACACCAACTTGAAACCAAAACTTAGTAACAATTATTAAACCATATAGCAAAACTTATTTGTAAGTCACATAATCACAACAACAAAAATGTAAAATTGAATATCAACTATTAACCTTGCCGCAACAAACATATGGAAAACACTTGTTGATAGTGTAATATTTTCTACTTAAAAGTTCGAAACAACTCAAGAAAAAAATATATATATTAGAAAGCAAAGAGACTAGAATATTTGTCGTAAAGGGGATCAATGATCAAAATCTTAGTCATGCAATCCTATTACCATCCCGCAATAAACATGCAATATGACGCAAAACTTGACGCTTATCATAGGATCACAATCAACACATTGCATCTATCCGTAGCAACCCACTAGCACTAATGGATATTGGTTGACTCGAACCACCATCTCTTAAGATGTAGTGGAGATCCACTAGCGTTCTCAAGCGCTCTACCGTTTGAGCTAAATTCCATAATGAAAAATAGCACACAGTACCAAAAATTATGTGTCGATACGCATAATGTCTTAGATTCTAGTTATCTTGCCATAAGATGCACGTGTCGTGTTCCTGGAATTCTTACTTGAAATTTGAATCTAACCACTTAATGAACACAAAAACCGTTTTCTATATTGACCTAAGGGGGCTACTTATAATGTCTTAGATTCTAGTTATCTTGTCTTACGATGCACGTGTCAATTTCACTTAAGGTTCTAATTAAATCCCAAAAATCACAACCAACTCAAAAACTCTAGTTAGTTTTAAATCCAATTAAACCACATCTAACATATATTCATAGCATAAATCAACAAAAAAGTTCTGTAAACTAAAACACAATTTTTCAGAAATTCAATCCTCATTTAAAAAAGACATAATGATCTAAAAATACAATATACTTTCTTGTTTTTTACATTAAATACAACGTATTTTTTTTCTTGCCTAAAAATACAATGTACTTTCAATTTTTTACAATCGATACCATCTGTTAAATTTGGTTATACGAAATGTGATTTAGCCATTATATACTAAGGAAAAGACTTGAATACCCTCAACAACAAATTCAAATTTTCAATATGTACCAGAATTTGGGTCAAATTTAAAATTTGAAGTACTTTAAATTGATTGTAGACAATGCCATCCACTCTGAAATCCACAAGAACAAAACTTAAACTTCATTGCATGCTTCAAAAGAAACCCAACATTAAGACTTAAACTCATAACATATCTTTAAAAACAAGACCCAACTTCAATAATGCATGCCTCACCACTAGCTTTCTTTGCAGCCCAATTCTCATTACTCAAAAACTCAACCAAACAACCATTGAAATCCCTCAAAGCGTTCTGGTTCCGATTCATCGACGCCCCAATACCGATAACACTTTGAATCAATGATAACAAAACAAGTTTGTCCTTAAAACTATTAATTCTCAATAATTTAACAAATTTAGGCAATACCCTTTGTAAATGAGCTGGTTCTAGATCACTACAAGCTTCAATAGTTGATGTTAAACAAATGGCAGAACTCATTTGTGAATTATAATCTTGTTCAAACAACATTGTCTCCATTAATGGTTTCAAGTATATGGTATGGCTGGAAGGTATGTGTTATGACCACGTACTAGACAATTGAAAATTTGATTTGTTGTTGAGGGTATTAAAGTCTTTTTCTGGACAAATAGGACATTGAGGGTATTTTAGTCATATTGATCAAATAAAACGGCAGGTACAATTCTCGTGACTTTTTATTACGGCTAAATCACATTCTGTCCAATCAAATTTAACAGATAGTATCAATTGTAAAAAATTGAAAGTACATTGTATTTCTAGGCAAGAAAAAAAATACAATATATTTAATGTAAAAAGCAAGAAAGTACGTTGTATTTTCAAGTCATTATGTCAAAAAAAGGCTAAAAACTCACCAGCACCAGCCAAGAAGCAAAATATTATGTGTCGATTATATGCGGTGAAGTCGTCATCGCCTTGCCTGCCACAATGTTCTATCCTCGCACAAATTTCTCAGACAACAATTACACCATTAACTTCTCACATATTATGATTCAAAGAAGAAAGAAGCAACTTCAATTTAGTTTGTGGGGTTTTATAAAGATTGGAGTACAAAAGAGAGGAGAGCGAATTACAGTTGGAGAATAAAGGGTGGGAGATGAAGTGTTGAATGAGGAGAATGTGCTGTGAAATAAGGTGAGTTTTTTTTTTTTTTCAGTATTCTTTTTCTAATTTTTCTTTTGTTCTATTTTTCATTTATTTATTAAAATGGAGCTGTAGACCCTACTAACTAAAAATATATATATATATCTCCTTTCAATATGAGAACAGTCCGTCTAAAATCGGAACTGTATACAGTATTTTGAACAACTTTTTAATTTACGCTTTGTTAACTTATTCTCTCATTAATCGTTGAATATATATTCGCCTTCAGCTCCAGTTCAATTTTCCTACTGCTAGGCCTAGGAGTGCTAAGCATGATTTCAACCCAGAACAGACGAACTGGCAACTTGGTATATCCAGTCAAATACCATAAAAGGTACACAACAACAGCCATGCATGTAATACAAAATACTACAATTTAGGTTGTACGCTTGTACGTATTATCTAATTACCCAATTTAGTTTTTAGGTGGTTCTGTGTAGCAGTGTAGGGGCTCCTGAAGACCAGAACCACCTAAAAACTCTCACAGTAGACGTTGGAGTTTACAAGTAAAATGTACTTATACATTGTAGCAGCAAACTTATTTATTTACCGTTAAGAGCATGTATATACACTAAGACTGCATTTACCACCACAAGAACACATTAAGCAGTTAAGACTTAAGAATAATATTTGCGAGCGTATTATAGGTATAAGAAGTTATGCTCGTGCATTTGTAGAGCCAGCTAATCTGCACTGTCACTTCCCAAAGCTCTTAGAACACCAAAAATCGGGGTTGAAGACAAAGAAAGACCGCCATTTTCCGGTGTCTAAGAACCATGGGCAGCGGTAGCTCCCTGCCCTCAATAAAAGTTAATAAATAAATAGAATTGTTAGCACAATTAATGACTGACACAAATAGTGGTGTTACTGTTACGATATCTTCAGTAACATTTGTAACAGAGGATATAAAAGTTCGGATATCCTTCAAAATCAGCCAGCCTTGTTAATGCTATACCTTGTTATCTTGATTCTTGTATAGTAAAATACTCCTGTTAATACTATACGCCATGACGCCATCAAGTGTAAACCTGATGCCCTAATATCATTCCACGTCACTGATCCAAATTTCACCAGGATCTCTAACTACTCGACCAAAATTTTGCCAAGTTAATATCCATAACTTTATACTTGAAAGAAAATGGTGTGCACTAGAACTACCCGAGAAAGAATCATAATTCAATTAAATATTCCTCCATTAATAAATTCATGTTACATTTTTGTTACATCGCTATTATTTTTGAGAAATTCTGGAAATACATGGCTTTGCCGTTCCAGAAATAAACTTCAACTCTTGGCGTTGTCAGAGAAGTCAAAGTGGGTGAACATTAACCAAGTAAGGTTGAGAACCAACTTGACTGGCCAGACTGTTCTCTCTGGGTTGTTCCCTGGTCTTAAACTGGAGGCTTAGAATACAACAATGTACATGATTCCCATATTAGAACATTGCACAAACTATCTCTCATTCTCTTGCAGCCTTTTTGACAACAGTGGATTTGAGCATCACCTCAAAATAAATCTACACACAACCAAGAAATTCATTCCCCTGCCTCAAGTAAGCAGCATAGAATATTGGAGAGAAATAGTAGGACCAGTCTTGCCCCATTTCGTGAATGGTGATCTTCGAAAATCTCAGCTACAAGTTTCCAGCAGAAGGTACTGAAGTCACATTCAGTCTTTTCCGTACCTCATCGAGGCAATTCTGAAGAGCTCTAAATTCCTCCAGTTCTGAGAAGCTCACAGCCTGAAATGGAACGATATGTTATCTTGCAAGATAAACAAGAATATGACATAATGATAACCAAAGAAAATTACTCGCGTTACTTTGAATGTGTTTTAGAAAGAGACCGGTTTACAATAAACCCAATTATACATCCTGTGCTTATTCACCATGTCAACCCTACACGATGATAGGAATACATGATTCCTGTGTTGTGGCATTTGATACATTGTATTGCTAGACTTCCAGTTATTCCGTGAACTGTATTTGGATATGCCGATTTATGGGAGAAATTTATTGTGGTACTGTTGTATTTTTTATTTACCTTCTACGCAAGTTGATTTAATTCAGCTACATGGTATCTCTTTATCAGAGAGAATTCTCCATTTACATCAGTGTGCTAATTTGGTTTTCATGTTCACTTTTAAACTTATTGCTTCACGCAAATGTTGGTTAGGAAATTTCAGCACGAGTTAATTTTTCACTGATGAAGTGGAATGAGGGGTGTATCAAACTCAATTTTCACTTCCAGGTTAATCTCAGGACAAAAACTAATGTAGATTAAAATGACGGAAGCAATACTTAATCAAAATCTACACTTTATAAAACCCTAAAAGTTTCACCTTTATTGATAATCACTCAATAATTCATAACACACAAACACAACTAAAACAACCCCCTCAAACCCTAACTATAAGCCCTTATTTATACTAATAACAATAAAGCAACAACTAAACTAGTGGGCTCACGACCCATGGGCTTGACCACCGAACCTTTAAAGAAACAAACTCATGTTCTACATCATTTTCCCCAGTTTGAAAAGAACTTGTCTCGAGTTTGTATATGCAATTGACTAATAAAATTCACTGTAGCTGATGCCCATCACTCTCCTGCTGTTCAAACGAATTCGACCTCAAATTTTGCCCAGATAATTACTCACAAGAAGAAGAATGCACCATAATGTATGCAAGTTTACAAAATCATCATATGCAAAGCGATGCAAGAAGAAAGATGTAAAGCCACCAATATGATTTCTCTGCTCTATGGGAATACTACCACATCCCAAAACAGAAAATACGCATACCTCCAATTGTAACTTTAGATGCACAGGACTAAAGAGTTTTGTATACTGAATATCAAAACTCTCCCAAACCGGATCAACATACTCAACAAAACTAGACTCATCTTCATACTTACCAAAGATTGGTGGAGCGCCGAATAGGGGAGCTTCAACACCTGCCGGCAGCCAAGCAGCGCCATCATTGAGGGGTAAACCCTTACCCCTCACGTTCCCCATTGAGGGGAGAATCCCTATTGATGTTATCTTTTCTACCAACTCTGTTCTCTCTATCGTTTTCTTGGTTTGTAGCCGTCAGAAGAGGGATTGAACCGTCAACCTGAGACGCATCGTTAGTACTAGACACCGAACTATTATTCTGTGGTGGTGGAGGCGGTTGTTGCACCTCTTTGGATTGGAAACCTTGCTTCGATCAGGTTCTAGAACATCTGTGTCATGTTTTCATCCTTTTTCCTAAACGAGACATGCGAGTATCTATGGATGGAGGACGATTTCGAGTTGCTTTGTGATTCACCATAATAACAATAAAAATTTGATTTATATATTTTTTTTTCTTTCAAAGGAATAAATCGCAGTGAACAGTAACCGGGTGAACAATGTTCGGTGAATAGTACTTCGTAAACAATACCTCGATAAACAGTACCCCGGTGAACTGTATTTTCTGCACAGTCTCCCAAAAATCAACCGCTCCGATACCAAATAATGTAGATTGAAATGGCGAAAGCAACACTTAATCAAAATCTACACTTTATAAAACTCTAAAAGTCTCACCTTTATTGGTAATCACTCAATAATTCATAACACACATAAACACAATTAAAACAACCCACTCAAACCCTAACCATAAGCCTTTATTTATACTAATAACAATAAAGCAGCAACTAAACTAGTGGGCTCACGGCACATGGGCTTGACCACCGAACCTTGAAAGAAACGAACTCATGTTCTACATCAAAAACAGTATAGCATGTAATCGTGTACTAAAATGTCGATTATTTTACATATAGGATGAAGTGTTGAACAGCTCAACTTAATCAAGAAGGAAACAACCGGTCATAATGGCAATTATTGTTGTATTATTATAGAAATAGAACTATAATATATTCTAACTCGTGAAAGAGTTTTTATCAAGGAGCTAACTAGCGACAGAAGAAACAAGAAAGACCATTAATTCATCTGGAAAAGAAATGGTCCTAGATTTATATTTGCTACTACAGCAGAATACAACCTCCTTGCACCTAAAAACATAAACAATCAGTGCATCTTCTATAGTGGTACTAAATACATGTTATTGCTGACAAAGCAAAAGATAATCAACAAAAATGAATCACATGCAGAATAACAAATACCTAAGCATACAAGAAACACTGTAAAGATTGGCATCAAGGACAAATGTATCTACCTGCTTAACTGTGTTTCTTAGGTGCATCTCAGCTGCATTTAATTCTCGCCGACTGCCAGTGGACTGAGAAATTTCCATGTATACCTCACAAAGTTGCAGTGAGGCACTTGCAAATTTCTTAAAACGATCTCTGTCATTCCACATGTCAGCTCCCTTAAAAAGAAAAAAAAAAAACAGGAAGAGTTAAGTACAATTTGATCATGATGTGTCGCCCTGAGAGATTATAAGGTCACTTCTGCAATTCAACATAGAGTAAGGGTGGTGAATTGGGTGTCTGTCTACTCATACAGATGTTGTTTGGCATGTGCCTGCCCCATTAAATCACTACTCCACTGAAAAATGGATTGTTACGTATACCCCTCACAGCTTACCCTTTTTATGCTAAGTAATATTCACATACATGCGTATGTCGGTGCTACTTACGGGGTGTCCGAGACAATGACCGATATGAAATAGGTTATTCATCAGTTGTAGAGCTACTTTTTGGGTATATTAAGCACCCAATACAGATAAATCAGTAGGCTAAGAGCATATCATGGAATTGGGACTATGTTAGCACATTGTGCTCTTCTTTGTTTAGGGTTCAGAAGTAACCCTAATATGAAACTGTATCCGTCCTTGTGTCCGACGTTATCTGCACTGAACATGGATCTTTTCAAGAATATATGAAGAACGTTACACAAAATGATCATTGTGACAAAAACAAATATAACAAAAAAACTGTTACGGGAAACAGAATCATTCTTCCATCATGGACGTCTACCATCTAGAGGCGTTACATCCAGAACTGGTTATAGTATTTTTCCTACATGTCACAAATTCGAATTGTATACAGACATACAGTTATATACAAAATATTCAAGCAGCAGAACTTTGCTGCATAACTAATATAGCAAAAAGTTCATTTCTTCTTTCATTCGGAATAACCTAGGTTTGTCGTCATTACCAGGAATGAAAGACAAGAATTGCAAAGAAATACACAAAACCTGGCTGAATATGCGATAGGTAAATCTATATCACGTCGCGGTAATACCTGGTATGATCTAACTTGCTTTAGAAGGGCTTCAGAACGCATTGTGGTATCCCCTTTGATCTTGAGCCACCTCGCATACAAACCCCACATGTCACCTTGCCCACCACTTCGAACAATCTACAAGAACAAAGATAAGTAATAAGTAAACATATACCTGTGTATAATATTCTGATAAAAAATTAAAAACATTGACTTCCACAAACTCGACAGGTCTAAATTTAAGAGGGTAGAAACAGCGTAGCAAATTTTCACAAAACAATAAATTACAAGTCAATTTCTGTTATAGACTACAAACTAACATATGCATAATTCTTTATCAGGGACAAAAAGTAAGAAAAAAAGAAGACTTTCAGCTAATTCGAATTTGGGATACCTGCTGCAGAGCTTTTCCCAGAAACTCCACCAAGTGTTCAGTTTCACGTGACCCTGCCAAATTGCTGTCTTTATTTTTCGGATCATCAACAGAATCTCCAACATGATCAATAAGATGATTCCGCCTGGAAAACTTTAGTTCACTACTGGCAGGATCAGATTGATTATGCTTTGAAATCCGTGTTTCTATCTCTGTCATTGTTCTCTCCAGCAAATCAGCATTAATCCTTTTGTTGTGAGTCATATTTAAGACCATTATTGTAGCTTCCAGCGCCTAGAGAAAAGATATTCATATCCTAGTAAATCTGTTAAACCATAGGTGTCTGATGACAAGTTTCTATTCAGAACTTCTGATTATACCAAAAAAATAAAACCAAAACTCACAACCAAAAGAATTGGATAAACAATTGGTTAAAGACAGGATCCTATTCACATGGAGATGGACTTCTTAGCACTTATGTCCACTTTCACAAAACAACCTTGCCTAACTGAGATTCCTCAAAGTGCACTAACGCCAAGGGTCGAGTTTTACCCACTATCCAGCAAGAACTAACAAGCATCAGCATCTAATTCTTTGGGAAGTGGCCCTTAAATGCTACTCTAGCGTGGCGATATTATTGGAGAAAAAGAGAGGATGAAAAGAAGAGGGAACAGGGAGGGGGGCAGAAGAGATCAAGTTTAAGATTAATGATTGGAATAGTTGATTTCCAGACCCCTGCCCCAATAGACGCTTTGCCTGAACAAAAGGGAAGCGACGACCAAAAGGATTCCACCCCGACTACTCTTACTTTCTAAAAATAAAATGGACGTAATTGTTGGCTACAAACAAAAATAATCAAACCAGTGTAGCACATTCAAAGGACGAGAATGAGTAAGGTATGCTTTCTCAAGCAGAACTTACGGGTTACCAACTTAGGTACACTTACCCACTTGAGGCTGGTTACAATTCTGTGACCGAAAAATAAAATAGAAGGATCTTTGGAGTATGACAATGAGGGCGAGCATGACAAGACCAAGCATTTGACATCAGTCAACTAGTCCCTATAGCAAATACATTTGCTTGAAGAATGATTACTGAATATGAACTCAGCCAAGTAGCCCTATACAGTTCTAGATAATCATGCCAGATGAAAAGTTGAAAACAAAGTTCCCAAAGGCAAACCTCAAAATGCTATTGATCCTATTTTACTCGCCTAAAAGAGCTTTGGCAATACTAATACCTTTATGAGGTGCACATATTATAGACGTACAGTTAGATACTGCCAACAGGGTTTAAGTATTATTTTCTTTTATTTTTTGATAGGCAAGTGGGGTTGTTAAGGTTTAAGCATTATTGATTGTGTGATGCGTGTCCAAGTCCTCTTATATGAAGAGGTTTCCAAATCCCACTATCTTAAAAAACTCAATAAGATTTAGCTATTTACTTCCCCGCCCACCCCCACCCCCGCCCCCCCCCCCCTTTAAATCAGTCAGTAAAGACAGATACATACCTCACGAAAGTTTCCAATGTTCAGAGCAACTTGGCTGTAATTCTCCCACAACTGCCAACTGTTTCGCCTGCCAAATAGTCATGATAAAGTTGACTAGTGTATTAACTTTGAAGTTAACATTCAACTGCAGGATATACACAAGAGAGCAATGTGTTCATCATGGGAAAGATTATGCTGTAAAGGAGAAAATAATACCTGAACTGTAATGCTTGCCTAAACGCAATCAATGCCTCCTTATTCCTGTTCTTCATCACATGCCTGCAAGATTTTGATAATAACATAATATAATGAATAATGTTGGCATTAATGCATAGCATAGCACAAATTAAGTTAAAAAAAACATGTTCCAAATTCCACAATTCTTGAAAGGCCAATTATTGTTCAATCCATACAGCTATAAACCATAGATATATTCAACAACAAAATCATATGCTAACCAGACTTCTGATGCTTTGAAATGCACAGATATAGCCTGCTCATACATTGGCATACGACTTCAAATTTGTAACAGCAACTGTTGGTTGTTAAGTTGGAGAAATAGTTCATATGACAGTCAAGAATCATTCCCACAATTTGGAAGGGTCAATTCCTATCTACAGGTGAAAGGTTTATCTGATAAAGAGCACCCTACAAGTGTTGTCAAGAGAATTGCGTCTCTGATTACGAACTTCCTCCATGATGATAATCATGAAAAACATGTGTACCCATTAAGGAAACTGGGATGCCCAGGCCAAACCTAATACCACAAAGGGTCCAACTATGAAGCACGGACACTGACACATAACATGGATACAACACAACACGGACACGGCGTAATTCAAAAAAGGACACGGATACGTCATGGACACGTTAAAAAAATTACCCGGCTCCTAAAAGGACCTTAAAATAAGTACCAAACTAAGTGCCAAATCTAAAACAACCCACAACTTCACCTACAAAATGATTTAAAACCTAATTTTTTGTGGATATGATCTACTAACCATAAAGATCATCTCTACAAAAATTCAATTCATTTGAAATCCTCTAACTTAGATAAAAATTGTTGTCCACTTTTGAAAAAATACCTAACGGTCCAGAAATGTGAGGTTTTGCAATCACCTTTTGCCAATGTTAAAAATTGTCAAACAAGTTGAATTTTTGTAGAGATGATCTTTATGGTTAGTAGATCATATCCCCCAAAAATTAGGTTTTAAATCATTTTGTAGGTGAAGTTGTGGGTTATTTTAGATTTGGTACTTATTTTAAGGTCCTTTTAGGAGCCGGGCTTTATATATATATATAGGGGTAGGTTCCGTTTACAACACTTTTTATACAACATTTTATACAATACCTCTTGAAAATATGAATTAAGTCTTGATTTCTTGTAGATATGATCTTCACACACCATGGAGATCATCTCCACAAAAATTTAACTCATTTGAAAACTCCCAACCATGAGAAAAATTGCTCTCAACCTATGAATTCTTATCAACGGTCCAAAACTATCGATTTTGTAACTCTTTTGTGACAAACTTAGAAATGTTCAAATGACCCGATTTTTTGTGGAGGTAATATCCATGGTGAGAACATCTTATCTACAAAAAATTAGCCTTTAAAACATCTTGAAGAATCTGGTGGGGAGTATTGTATAAAACGTTGTATAAAAAGTGTTGTAAACGGAACCTACCCCATATATATTTATATATATATAATTGAAATTTAACATTCTCCACCAAATTTTAATCAAAATATGAACACTAGTTTTGAACATATCTAACTCTAAAAGATTAAACCACAACATACATGTCCAATAATGCAAGCTAATGCCAACGAAAGAAATAACAATTACAGAAGATTTGTAACAAATATATATAAAAAGGATTTGGCAATCATCAAGTGCAATCGTGCATTGTGCCTCATTTTTCTTATTTCAAGAGTGAAATAAAACCCCTACCAAGTTGTGTCTTCTTTTAAGTATTTTAATCATTTTTTAAAAAATAAGAATAAAATGTAGAAGTGTCCCATGTGTGTCCCCAACATGTCCTCGGAGTGTTGGAAATTCTAAAAATTAATTAATAAATCCGACACTCCAAATCGAGTATCGGACACGTGTCGGGGAGTGTCGGTGTCCAACATGGATACGTTGCCCCTAGAGGAGTGTCTGTGCTTCATAGAGGTCCAAGCCTAAATCCTATCGGACACCAACGTTTCAAGCCATCCCAGACCCGGTTTTCAAATATAAAAAACATAACATAACAGAGTAGATGAGATTGAACTCAGGACTATTTTTTTTGGAAACTGCAAGTCTTATAACTGTGCTACCAAAGCACACTTGCCATTATAAGGTTGTATAAAGATTCTATCATACACATGTCCTTTTCTGGCCGAGCTCTTACCAGGTTGGACACTGCTAAGTAAAGAACTGACCATATAATCTATCAGGCCACAAATCTTTCGCGCTGAATCTTAACGGCTCCAAAATAGAAAGGTCTAAACTCAATATTTTACAATCCAGTTCAATTGGGTCCCCAGCCCTAGTCATAAGGTCCCCGAAAAGGATATAACGTTACATTTTTCAACTAGCCTGCAGCCCTAGAAAGTATTTGGACCATTGAAAAACTGAGGGAGGAAGTGCAAAGAGTTTGGAGCAACTTTTTCCCTAAGCATATATTGATGGCGAGGCAGTGAATCATAGCCTCAACACTTGTCCTATTCCTGTTGGATTTCGTGCTCATTTGCATTCTTTGGTGATCTATTGGGTATGTCCAGGTTCGGTGAAGGATTTAGTAGCATCATGGTTTTTGAGAAATGAGATGTCATTCCACAAAAAGAAGCATGATTTGGGACATAATCCCATATGCAAGCCTGTGTAGTATATGGTAAAAGAGGACAAGGGACACTTTAAAGGGCTGTGATGCCTAAGGAAGAGAGAATCATGTCTATTTCTGGTCGAAGAGAAATTAGTAAACAGAATAAACACGGGGCGCGCCATGAGCGGGAACGAAACAGAAAGGTCAACTACCCCAAGATATAAAAGGGAGCTCCTTCCTGCTCCTTCCAGTTAACACACCTCCGGCAGTGTTTTAACTGAACCATGTAATAGAAAAATGAACAGAAAATTAGATTGCAGATAAAACGCACTCAAAACATTCTCAAGCATCAGAGGAAACCAACATACAGGCAAGCAATATTATTCCATGCTTCCCCATTATCAGGATCCAGTTTAACAGCACGAGTAAAACCTTCCAATGCCTTCTGTGTGTCGCGGGCCTGAATCATCAAATAAATAGCATAAAATGTAAAAGTTTATCCTTTTCCTACAAAGCTTAAGTTCTTATGAGCATGTCACTACCATCTACCTTTCTTCACACTATAAGATGATAGTTTGTAAGTTTTAAAGAAAAAGGAAGATACATAAATATGAAAATCTAAACACAAAATAGAAAACCGAAGTAATGCATGGGTTACCTTCAACGCGGCAGCACCAAGCGCAAACCAGCCATCTGCATACAAAGAATTCAGGGCCAGAGCAGACTCCCTGAAATGAAACCAATGATAGAAAACCAATTAACATTGATCTGCAGAAAAAAAACAATTGAGTCAAAGAAGTCGAAAACTGGGCTCTGAAGAGAAATACCAGAGAACTTTAGATGCCTCGTAGTCCCCCTTATTGTAGGCACTACGTGCAAGAGATCTCTGTCACTAAGCAACGATAATGAGAAAAATAATAATAATAATAATAATAACAACAAAAGAGATGTATATGCACAAGCTAAGGCCTGTAACAAAATCACCTTAGCTCGAGCAGATCTATTACTCGAAACTTCCAATGCTTTTTCATAGTAGGCATCGCTGTTTGTAACATCACCAAGAGAACACCTGTAAATATAAACCATTTTGTTGACAAACCCATGTGGAACAAAAGAATTATCTATGATTTAGCCTTTGATTTACTACATTTTACAGTTTTGCTTCTAAATGAGAATTTAGACTCTTTGGCCAATGTAGCTAGTTTCCCCTTAAACCTAAATCCGATATTCAGATTACTATGAGATATAACAGTTACGCAAACAGATTCATGGCGGTATATTTTAATTCTCATGATCCTGCATTACGGGTGTACAAAATTGTTCTCTTCTCACTTATACTACCTATGAGGCATGTTGTGATCTAGAGTCTGGACGCACCAAGAAAAATATAGCCAAAGAAAGAGAGAGGGGGTTGAAATTTAAAGAGGGAGGACTAAGATGGATGGGCAGAACAAAAAATCAGTACCAATGTATCAACTAAAATGCAGTTCTTACACTGTTTATTGCAGGAACGCTGAATTACAACTCTCACACACAGACAAATTAGCAAAACAAGCATGTCCATTTAATTGCCCGATCATAAAAGTGCATTTGCCAAAATAAAATATTCACTTTTTCAATTTTTTTTGTTAAAGATGCGGTATTTACCATACAGAATTTATGAAAATTTACATATACACAGACCCAAATATGCACACACACAGAGTACAGCAACAGAGAGTCAAGGAACATACCATAATCTCGGATCATTAGGCACTTCACAAAGACGTTTCTTAATAAGTTCAACTGCTGCTGCCTTCTTCTCTAGTAAGCTGTCCAACATAAAATCATAGCATAAGAGAAGATGAAAATGAAATGGACTGAATGACATAAGCTAAATTCAGAGAGACATGTACCTGTAACAATGTATTAGATTATCCCACAACTCGAGATCCTCAAAAACTTTAAGCGCCTCCCCTATCAAACCGCATCTGACTAAAAGTTCACCAAATTCTCTAAAGAGTGATAATGGTAAAAGAGAAATTATCAAGTTTGCAATTATGTATACATAAGGCGTCCACAAAAGAGAGAAAAAAAAATAATCTTTGATAAGGTAACAGTGAAGCGAGAATATACTTTCTCAGTTCAGGTATAGTAGGAACATAGACGCCAAAAGAATAGGGGATCCTTTTTACAACTTCAGGAGAAGAATCATAGATACTCTGGACCTGAAAATCAGTATGATGTTAGAAGCTTTACTGAAAACAATGTTTTACAGTGGGAAGACTGATAAGGAATTAATTGATAACGTTTTATTTTTGCCCAGTGAATTAATATATATAACGTTATAACACCCTTGTAAACAAGATTACAAATTCCTTGCAGACTCAAGACATAGTTCCTAATTAGTACAACAACAACAAAAATAATATTCTTCTGCTAATACTATTGTATAGAGAAAATCAATGTAAAAATGATACCTTTTTCTCCATCACTAAGAGAGCACGTTCTTTCGTGTGGCTACGTGTAGACTCCCATCTGACACGTAAGATGTCACAGAAGCACTGAATCTGAATAGAAAGGTTTAGGATTACAATTCCTTGAAAATGGAAAAGATAATAAGAAAGATAGCAAACAATGTTTTGATTATAACTATTCTAAAGGAAACTTAACAATAAGCAATCATTAATCAAAATCGATCTTCCATGATTGAGTTGCATATTTTTGAAACCCAAACTAACAGGAACATTATAATGTGCAGATGGGGTTTTAGAAGCAAAAGGTGGAATTTATATTCCACATAAGTATACTCTATGTGACATTCCACCCCAAGAATCTCCACCACGGAAAGATGAGTACATTGTCCATGCTTATTTGCCTACACCACTACGTGTCAAATCCCCCGTAAAACTAACATTCTATCTGATATTCGACCCCAAGAGTCTTCACCTTACAAAGATGAATTCTTTGTTTGTGCCTATGACCACCTTTCAAGTTCGCCCATAAAATTAACATTCTTATCATATTACTTTTTTTTAATGAGCATCTGATGTCAGCAAATTCTCTTCATATTTTATTTTTCTTTTGGCCTCCTATATTTCTATTTGTTTAAAGCCACTTTTTAAGCTCCTTTAACAGATGTCTTTGCCATTTTATCTTATTCTTCACTATCCATCTTTCCTGGAATCTTTCCTGGATGACTGCTCTTGCACTCTTGTGCTTTTCTTTCTTATTTATTCTTCCTTTTGCAATAGCAAGCTGGGGTGGGTCATGAAACCTCTACCATATATTGATAAAGTTCAAAGAATGTCTTAGATTATGAGCTATTGAACAACATAGGAAACTTGAATAAAGTCTTCTCAGTCGTATTGAAACAGAAGGTAGCTATGTACTCCATGCTACATTGGCTTCAGTTGGTGTATGATTGGCAAGAAAAGGCCTCAAATGGATATTGCAGACAACATTCTCTACCAAATTTGTAATATGCCTATATCCTTTGTCTCAAAAAACTCTTTGAATCAGTTGTACTTTCTACTTTGTTAACTAGTGTATGACACTAAAAAAAAATCAGGTCAATGGAGTGATGGAGCAATCACTTCAGCTGGTAATGAGACACTATTAAAACTATCAACTGCCTTTTTTATACAACCCAGTTCACTAACCTTCCTGAACTAAGAGGAAAACAACTCAAATTCCCAACTTTGATTATCTTTTCTAATATATTATCACGTGAGGATTACAAGAAAGTATAATGTAGATTGAAGCGGTGGAAGCAACGCTTAATCAAAATCTACACTTTGTAAAACCCTAAAAGTCTCACCTTTTATTGAATCTCACTCAATAATTCATAAACACAAACACAACTACTGAAAACCTAACTACAAGCCCTTATTTATACTAACTGACAACAAACCAAACCAAACCAATGAAAATATGTCACATAACTAAATAAAATAAACCAACTAAAAGAGCCCGCCTAAGGGTGGAATTCGGGCTAAACGAGCCGAGCTTTACCATGCTCAAGCTCAGCTCGTTAATTACATGAGCTTTTAATTGAGCTCTAGCTCAGCTCATATAGTTAAACGAGCGAGCTCGAGCCAAGCTTAAACGAGCCGAGCCCAAGCCGAGCCCGAGTGGCTCGGTCATTTTACACTACAAAAGTATAAATATACTATTTGAGTTAAACGAGCCGAGCTTCATCAAGCTCATTTGTTACACGAGCTTTAATTTGAGCTCGAGCTCGGCTCATATAGTTAAACACATATACAACTACTGAAACCCTAACTACAAGCTCTTATTTATACTAACTGACAACAAAGCAAACCAATGAAAATATGTCACATGGCAAATAACTAAATAAAATACACCTAATGCAATCCCTGGGCTTGACTTGAACTCTATGTTTACATCAAAATATATGTGAAGAAGACAATTGACAGGTCGAAAGACAATCACAAGATGTAACATGTACTTACTATAAAGTAAGAAAGTTCTTGAGCATCAATAGCCTCTATGAAAGGAGCTATATCCCATCCTGAAACACAAATATGATGGACATTAATAAAAAATATAAAACAAATACTAGTATAGAAACAGTAAAAATTCTCAATACAGTAAAGCACATCTCCATTACATTAAAGCACACATAAGCTAATGCAATATAGGTTGTACTAGGTAAAACAAACAAATATTAGCTACGAAATTACAGACTAGGAAAAGTGGTCTCAACTACTGAAACCCAAACTATTAACATACTGAATTAAAAATCAGAATGCAATTTTCGCTTTAAACACAGACAGCCGTAATAGTACACAGAGGGCCAATATGAGAAAATGAAATTATACACAAAAAACATAACTACGGAACTAAGTCATGTCAATATGCCACAGAGCATTTGTGGAAACAAGATGTTGATATTTAGGTACATAAGTACATTAAAATGGACCCGCTTCACATGCTATCTAAGAGATGCTCAATTGAGTGTTTTTTATTTTTATTTTTATTTTTTTGGATTGGTAAACTTCAATTGTACTCATTCAAGTTTGAACCAATATACATATTACAAATTACATGAAATGATCTTGGCTAGCTACTAGATCATAACCACACAAATCTCAAAGTATGAGAGAATCCCAATTGCAAACAAAGACATAGTAACCCACTCCCCAAAAACTTGGACTCGCACTAGCCCAATCAAACAATACTTCTTTGACCTCTTCCACTATCTTGTGAAGTTCGATCCTCAAGTTTCTTTCCTTCCACAAGTTCCACATAATAGCGCTTGGAATATGAACTACTAGCCATTTAGCTTTGCTAGATAATGGACCCATGATCAACTCCTCCACCAAGGCTTCTCTAACGTTTAATGGGGATAGTCTACTGAATGACACAAATAGCTTTAAAACATCACAAGCCAACAAAAGAAAACTACTTGGAATGGTATAGAGGTTCAGACAATCAAAGTTTATGATTCTCTCTATTCCTCCAATATTCAAAGAGGCAAATTCAAAGGCTAAGTAAAAGGACTTCACAGTAAACTCATCATTTGCTTCTCAAATCCACTTTCTAGCATACACCTCCCCGAATCCACTCCCTGTTTGATAGATGGAGTCTAAGAATGTCTCAAATCGCTCCAATTCCCAATCATTGAATCCCCTTCTCAGTGTTACATTCCACAAGACCACGTTATTGCTCCTTTCAAAAAAATCGGATACCAACGCTTTCTTGTTACGCACCATAACTATAAATGTCCCCAGTATGGCTCAATTGACTTAATTGAATGTCTACAAGGATGTTCACCATCATAGTTAAAAAGGCTTTATCTATCCCTTCTATTTTGAATATATATTTGGGTTAGGTAGACCACTACTTGTATTGATTTCACATATAACTTTTTGAGTCTTGTCTCCTCTACAATTGCATTTAACGTATAATACAGCGGAGGCACAAAATACAAACACTCTTTGTCAGAAGACAGAGCTGATAAGTGGTCAGCAGCTCTTTTCGTCTCTCTAAAGTCTAAACACATGACACAAAGATACACTAACAAAAGTGGGCACCAGTCCAGCTATAGACGCCGATAAATTGAGGCAGTGCAGAGGTGGTTTTTCAGCATCTAACAAGATATTGGTTGCTCTTAAGGAGGCTCATGCAACAATTACCTTCCTTGCATTAACACAACATACAGCCCTCTAAGTCTCTAACCCATAAAATATTGCATTCAGTTCCTGAAACAGGACCGACCTTCCTCCTGATCCAGTGACAACAAATAATGTAAAGCATAATATTAGGCCGATAGGATACACTTCAAGAAAAGGAAAAGGAACAAACTATAAAAGACCATCATTACTTTATTTTATTTCATAGTTAGAACTTGTATTCCCTAAACCCCTTAAATCCCCTAGTGAAGGTGGTAATCAAACCTAAGACATTGGGCCCGACCTCCCAAGTCTAACCAGTAGGCCACTGGACACTTTCATAACTAAACAGTCAAAAGGGCAGAAAATGACCTTTTACATACACTAAGAAGCTGAGATAAGCAATTTAGTCTTTATTTTCTTCTTTCAAAACAAAAAAACCTGAGGTAACATGGACAACAAGCTATTAGAGGGAGGCAAGTACAACAGTGCATCTCAAAAAGAATTAGCAAGCCTTAGAAACGTGAGGGCATGCTCCTAACAGCACCCTTGGGAGCAGGTACTTGCCAACAAAATAAACGCATATACCTCACTTTATTAGCGCACCAAAAGCTTCAAAACCACCCAAACCTTACTTGTGCCTATTATAGGGGTTTTGAAATTTGCAAATGAATGCATTTGCAGTACAGCGGGTAAGATTTGGAAGTCTGCACTGGTTCTTCACCAAACCCAAGGGACCAAAATACATCCGTACTGTTCCACTACAAGAATTTGCTAGAGACTTACAAATCATCCCCTTTTTTATCAGAAAAAATAATTATATTGATAATACAGCGCAGCTATTACATCAATTACCTAACCGAGATAATCAAGGTTACCTGTGGTTGACCCATCCCAACCCTATGCACTAAGTACCAGAGTAAGAAGTGAAAATAGAGAAGAAATGCATGCACAAAGAAAACAGAGGTTTACGTGCTCCCCAAGATACCTACATCCTGAGGTGAGTTCTTAAGTTGCACCATTAGGGTAAAGAAGATGATTACAAGAGAAATCTCTTGTTGCTCTCATAATAACCACAGAAGAACCTTACTCTTGGAGCATAACCATAATCCTTGTAGAGGTTTACATGTATACCGTTACAATTACACATCAATCCTTAGCCACAGTGAACACCCCGGTATACTATGGAACCTCCCAAAATTGTGCTTGGAATACGATTGAGTAATCCACATTTAGGCTGGACCACTCCATTAACATAAGTGCTGAAACCAAATTTTCATTGGTTTTGCCAAGAACTTATATGCCTTGGTTCAATCCAAACTTAGCTTGGAACGATCTAAGTCGTACTTGTTGACCTTCTCGTGCCTTGTTTTATCACTTTTATGACTTCACGACCCCATGATGACGACTCTGACTATGTAAGCCACAGAATACCACGATACATTATAATTTGAAAAAATCTTAAAACCACAAACACAAGTTGTTTTACTTTATGTAATTTCATCTTTTACCATTATTACTTTGTATTCTATAAATATATGCGAGACCACAAACTTTTTAGTTTTCTCCCTAATTTAGCTATTACTACATATTCTAAACAACAACAACAACAACCCCAATATACAGCAATGACTATGCTGATAAATACCGAAAGATTGACATTCTAGGAAAATCTTCCTCATTGGTAACATATGCCAACCTTTTCAAACTATGGAGGCATAATATGAGTACCCAAGAATCTACCCTTAAAAGATTATCTTTCGTTTCTTTTATTTTTTTGATAGATAAAATAAATTCATTGATATAAATTGAATATCACATCTCCATATGGGTGATCAGCGAGTAGGTAATTCTCCATAGACCCCAGCCTCCCCAAGAACCCTTAGAAGATTGTCAATGACAAACCATTTGCAATCCTTCTGGAGGTTTCTCTCTATCAATGCCAAGGACCTTAACTTGAAAAGACGATGCATATTAAGCAACTTAAACAGAAGAGTATGTGTTACAAAAAACAAATATATGACTAGTATGAGTGTATGACACAATAAACCCCTTTTACTCTTTGGAATAATAAAAGCAATCAACAAAAAAGAAATAAAACGACGTACATGTATGCCTTTTTTTATAGTTCAAGCAACATACTCTGTATTTCATCAGAACTCGTGTTCTTCTCAATGACAAGGCATCTTGCTAGAATCACTGCTTGTTGGATTGGCACCAAATGAACAGAAGTCGTAGCCGCAGTTTTAGTACCATTGGCACCCATCCCAGGATCCTCATTCTCTAAAAGTTTTGGAGTCAATAATATGTCCGAAGCCTCATGGATTTCATGAGAATGTGAACCCAGTTTATCTTCACCCAATTTAGAAGAAAAACTTCGGAGCTCAGCACTTCTGGTAGGGCATACACCACCAATACTAGGTATAATTGTGTTTGCAACAAGCACCTTTTGGGCCCTTGCGTCCACCTGTGGATGAAAAAGATTGAGAAGAATTGCACGAAAAAGATTGAGAAGAATTGCACAAAAAAGATAGAGAAGAGTTTAGGAACAACAATCATAAGTTTCTGAAAAATACAGTTAACCACAAACCTGACCCACAGTCCGAAAACCAAGAATCCCAGTTACAGAAAGCTGAAGTGCAGATGCTTCTTCAGCAATGTCGAAATGTTGCCTGAGTAAAGAAAATTGAAAGAAACTTTACAAACTCTTACCTTAAATAACATGAGAATTAATTTTCAACAAGTAAAATTAAGAACACCAAAATATTTGGACAATGTCCCAAATATCCATAGAAACCTACAAAAGTAAATACTACAGATGGGATTTAGAGACGAAAAGTATTAGTTCAAAACTCTCCAAATTGTTATTACGATAGGGCTTCTACTTGATGAGAATGGAAATTATTGATTGTGTTTTTTTTCTCATTTAAAGATAAGGGTTTTGCCGTAAGTCTCAAGCAAACGAAACTCCAAAGAGGAAAAAAAAAGTCGGCTTCGAGAGTTAGATGATCTAACTAAAGAAAGTCAGAGAAATCCAAACACAGCAACAACCAATCTTTGCAATTGAATCCATCGAAATCAAGTGGGAGGGCACCAACACTGTAGACTCTTTGAAGAAATTAAAGGAGATTTTCTTTCAACATTTTTGCTTCAATATATCAAGAACAGCATGGAAATCTTCCTTGTTACTTTTGAACACTCTTTAGCTCAGCCTCTGTAGGCTAAGCCAATAGCAGATGACAGCTATCTTCCACCCAAAATAATACACAATTATAACTGAAAGAGACCCAAGATAGTATACTAATGTATAATCACCAAACAAGTCCAAGAAAGTCATAGTCAACCTTTGCTACGGTAAAATGAATAACTGAATAAGGTCTCACGGTCAGAATCGTATACATCGTACTTAAGGCATAAAAGATAACAATGTAAATTTGATTTGTGTTCCATAATGATGATCAAAATAGGAGTCACTTTTTTAAGCAAAAATGTGAAAATGATACCTAGACATTAAGATTTAAAAGGCGCACTAAGGCTTAAGCCTCAAGGTGGTAAAATGGCGACAAGGTAAAAAGAGTATAATAACATGTTAGGCTCAATGATCGTAACTTTTGTTATGCTCTAAGATGATGTTAAAAAACTGGATGCACTTAAACAGCTAAGATCATCCTGACAAACAGTTTAAGCTAGGTTTGAATCATGTTACACGCTCAGATAATATATAAAATTACAAATCAGTGAAAGAGTATGTATCAAAATAAAGAGTTTCTGGTAAAAGTTTACCCAGCCTGATCAACTCGTGCATACGCGTATTCTACGATCCCAGCTTCTAAATGAGCCATGGCAACAATAGTGGAAGCTTCACCTTCATCTAACAAGGTACCCCAATAAGTCTCAACATTGTCCACTTTCCCAAAGTGTTTCAACATTTCAGCATTCAACACTTGCAACGAATCAAACAAGGAAGAAGTAGTGTCATCCAAAATCCTTTGCTGAATGAAAATAACTCTACCCAACCACCATGAAATAGTCTTAATTCCCGTAAAAGAAGTACTCTTTTCTTCTTCCCACAACACGTCTTTAATCTTCGATAGCAACATCTTCGCAAACACAATATACTACACACATAAATAAATTTTAAAAAAAAAATCTCATCAAATTATATAACAACTGATTGATAATTTTAAGTAAAAATATATATACCTGTAATAGCGAAAACTTTCCACACAAATCAGAGCCAGTAGACATAATTTGATTACGAGCCCAACCATCCCATTCCACTCCAATTTCATTACAATTATCATTATTTTGAGGAAAGGGAAATAAAGACAGTTTGTCAGCACAAGGCCCAGTGATATTATTCTGTGTAAAGGCTAGAAACGCGGCGACAGCAATACAAAGTAGAATAAAAACACGTTCTTGATAATTATTATTGTCATGTAAGAATTTCTGTACATGGTATTCAACTTGTGAGTAAAATTGGTCAGCTGAAAGAATGGTATTTTGGTAATCATAAGAGTGGGCAAAGTGGAAAAATAGATGTGCAGCTTCGGAATTGAGAGCTTCTTGATAATTGCCGTTTTCTATTGAGGTTAGTAAGTTGTCAATTAGATGTGGTGGTGACGTGGAGGATGACGTGGAGGATGAGGGTGTTAAGGTGCAACGAAGGAGACGGAGCTCGAATTGAGGAATTGCGATGGCCATTATTGGTTTTATTAATTGAGATTTGAGAGGGAAGTTAAAAAATAGAGGAGGGAGGGAGGGAGCTGGATTATTAAGCAAAACAACGTTTTTGTTTAGGGTTTAAGATGAGTTTAAGTAATCACGTGTCAAAATTTCAAATGACTTAAATATCGGACGAGATATCGATTTTATGAAAATTTATTCTCTCATACGGTTGATGATGGAGTCATAGTACAAAATATTGCGATATATATCGAGAAATCATAGATGGGCATTGAAATATTGCGATATGTAATTAGATACATACAAGTGTAAATATCAACGATATTTGTAGATATATTGTGATATTTCAACGATATAGTGGGTATATCGTGATTTGAAAGAAAGGGTTGAGTTGATTGCAAACCGACGCGAGAACAGTATCTTCCTACCCTCTCTGATTGCATATAGTGATATTGGGAGACAATCAAAGTCTTATGAAAACTCTTGCAGCAGGAGAAAGTACTATGACAAGGGATTTCAAGACAACTCTACAAAGAGCTCTGGCTATTCTAAAAGAGCACCATGTGTATATCCACGAGGTACATCTTTTTCACTATTAGGCTTATGATCTGTTGTATCTAATTTTCTTAATCACTCACTTCACAAAGGGAGTCTGAATATGTGTTTATGGTGTGTTACAAGTTTTAAGAATTCAAATATTTATTGAGTAATAGGATGTAATTCAATTGATAAAATTATGCGATTTGTGCTGGAGTGCTCAAGGTCTCTTCCATAGTAATTCTCATTTCATTCCATTTAGGGGTGGATTGTTTGATATTTGTGTGCATCTTGGATGTAGCGCAAAATCTTTTCTCACACTATTCCTTTTCACAAAACTCTTCCTGTAATCAATATATGACTCAATGGTCATTGTTGAATACTTGAATCAGTAGGCGGTAAAAATTATTAGTTTTGACTTTTGAGTAGATTTAAGGGGTCAGCTTTGTTAATACTAATAAGTTTATAAGAAGCCATCTTTCCATTATCTACTATGGTTTTTGTTTTTTATATTATTTTTCTCAATGCAATAAGTGTAGGTCCTGTTTATGGTTTGCAGGTTTCCTTCCTTTTTGGGGTAACTGTATTTGAAAAAGCTGCAACTAACGAGTGTTATTCATTGGATATTTAGAAGAACTGGCCGGCATCTTTTTCTAACAGATGCATAAAAAGGGGAGCCTCCACTGCTTAGACGTATGGTAGATGATCATGGTGACCTACAGTTCATGTATGTGAGAGTTGATTGTTTTTCTAGTTTTTTTTTTGTGGTTATGAGATTTTTCTCAAATGCAATATTCAACTATTAAATTTTTTGTTCATGATTATAAATTGTGGCTATGTGGTCTTTATAGTTTCTGTTTGTTGGCTATGTATACAAGAGGTCGTAAATAACAATGGTTCAAAAGAAGAGGATAGTTAGAAGCTAATAAACCCTCTCTTTTGCAATTCTAAAAATGATTCCTACTCGAGCTTCAACTGGTGTGTGGAAAGTTGCCCTCTTCATCATAGGTGTGTGAGAAGCAAAGTGCTTCAATTGGTTTAGGCTTACTTGTTTTGTTAGCGTAAGTAGAATTATATATAGATCTGTGTCAAGAATTTCAGTTGGTATAGTTCAGAGGAATTCTTGGGAGCTACCTGATCTTCTAATAGGTATCAACTGGTCGAGTTACAGGCGGGGTTTTTTTTGGTATTCTTCTGACAACCAGTTTTCAATAGTTTCGATTGTTATATTCTCATTGCAGAAAAATATAATCTAGTGTTTTAATTAGAAGTAGGACCATAATACCATAGTTTCTTTAGCATTTCAACGTTCCAGAGCTAAGAGCTTCTAGCCACACTTGGATACAGTATATTGCTCCAAATATTTTGTGGAAACAAAATAAATATGATACTTGATGGGTTTTTTATGTTTTAGGCTTTAGACATTACTATAGTAGTATTTTTTTGGGTTTTGACGCTCCAACAATTTGTGAGCAAATCCTTACTCTTAAAATAGCAAGTATCACCATCACGATTGAAAAAGAATAATCTCAAATAATTGATCAAGATGTAAAGTCTATTGATGTTTTGATTGGGCCTTTGCTGGTGTTTCCATATCGGGGTGAGTTCCAAAAATTTACTGACTAGCGTACTTTTTGTTCATTTTATGTTTTGAAACAGTAATAGAATTCTCAGAGAGATTGTGCTATTTCGGAATTTCAACAAATCTCATCACTTATCTCGCCAAAGTTATACGTTAGAAAAATGCAACAAGGAGCATGAACTATTGGGTCGGCGTGACAACCATGATACCTCTAATTGGTGGCTTCCTTGCTGACTCTTACCTGGGGAGGTTCAACATGGTTCTCCTATCCTCGTCCATCTATGTTGTGGTAATACATTTTGTGATCATTTATCAATATAGGAAACTGAACTGAAATTATAGATTAATGACATTGTGAACTAACAGTTATTCCGACAGGGTCTTTGTCTATTGACAATGTCACAACTCATTCAAGCCTTGACCTTGTTGTCACGCGGAAAACAGTGACAGAGCCCAGGGGATCCATGAAGTCGTTTTCTTTCTTGCCATATACTTGGTCTTTGTAGCCACTGGTGGTCATAAACCTGCATTGGAGAGCTTTGGGGCGGATCAATTTGATGATAATCACCCCGAAGAAAGGAAGAAGAAAATGTCCTATTTTAACTAGATCAGTTGGTAAACTCTTTGCGGAACTTACCACATATATGGGTTTGAATCCCGCCAACACTATGATCTACTCACTTAAGTCACTCTGCTCTCGTTGCATTTATTTTAGATGGGTGAGCTACTTATGGTTTGCATTTCCACACCATTCCATTTGTTTTTTTTCCATCTTCACTCATAGTGAAGAACCAACTAGTTATTCCATTTGACACTTCTAGTACTCTAGTCTTTTTTAATTTTTTGTTGGCTACTCTAGTTGTATGGAAACTTATGGTTATGGAAATTTGACTAGGTGACTGGTCATTTCTGTTGATTACAGGTGAAAATGTGAAATGACCGAAGAATTAAAATATCAATATTAAAAAAAAAAAAAAAAACAAACATAACTCTGCCACGGTCTATAACCGTTGCAAAAACAGCATCTCCCACGGACCAAAATTGTAGGAAAAACTTACTTTTTCCCATGGCCCAAAACCGTAGGTAAAACTGGCCTTTTGTCACGGATTATCCAACGGTTTCTGCCGTGGCAATACCGACGGCAATAACTGATGCAAAGACCATCGCTATTGGTAGGCTTTACCGACGGTCATAGCTGTGGGCAGACCATTTCTGACACACAAAAAGCCCATGATCCTGCGACGGTCCAAAACCGTGAGAAAAGCTCTTTCCAGCTTTTCCCACGATTTTGGACCGTGGCGTAAAACCTATTTTCTTGTAGTGTATCATAAGAAAAAAAAATGATGAAATCAGTCTCAGCAGAAAAGATGATTAAATCAATCTCAACAGAAAACGTCTCTGAAATCAATGAGAGTTATATTGATAAAAACATGAGAATAATGATGGTCAATGGTCCGAACGAGACGATGGGTAAGATTCTAGAGTTTTTGCAAGAGGTAAAGGATCATGATCATAGAAAAGGAGAGGATCTTCCAGTGTTGTTTGTTGGGAAGTACTTTGCGGAATCACCCTTTGCCAGTATGCTAAAGGCTTTGGATCTTCTCGAGTACCTTCTTTTCATCAAGGGTGAGGATGAACTAAGACCATTATATTATATTTTATTTATGCTTCCCCTATTGTCCCAAATAACAACCTCCATTGAAAGATGTAAAATCCTGGCTTCAACCAAAGGGTTGCAATATGTTGTAGATTGCCTGATCAAGATGATGGATGCGGTTTATGGCAGTGATGGGGAGGATACTAGTGGGAGCATGGTTTTGGCAAGTAATGTAATTGAACACGTCCTATTGACAACTAATGAAGTGGATTGGAGTTGTGTTGGTCGTCTCCTGAAGATGTTAAAGTGTTGGATAAACTCTATAGGCGAGGAATCTATGGACATCAGGGTTGCAGGCCTTCACGCTCTCATCATGGATTCAATCACAACAGAAGATCTAATAGATGCGCTATATGATTGAACGCTCAGTGCAAGTGCAACAAGTATTGTAATATGTAGAAAACAAATTTAAGATTCATTGTTAAAGAATGAAAAGTCAATGTAATATGTAGGAATTCTGAAGTGTATTTTTGAGCATTAGAGAGTAATTTATATTAAAAGTACGACTGTGAGGGAATAATATATTTATATATATTATGCACGTGTCCAACACGAATTAAGAAAACTCATAGAAGATTGTTACAACATAACACCTCGCCCAGAACGAGGTGACAACCTCCATGACTCATGACAGATCATTACAACATAACACCTCGTCCAGAACAAGGTGACAACCTGGCATATGCACGCAACGGGCAGTAATGCTCAACGTAGCTGTGTTGGTTAAAGCTATAGCATCAGTCGCGCTCATGAATACACTGTCTAAAAGATCATTTATTCTCATCAAGACAGGGACCTGAGCTGACGGAGGAGAGGGGGGGAAGCATTGGGTACTTACCTATAAAATAGAGAAGAGGAACTACGTTTGACTTGATTCAAGTTCATCACAAAAACTTGATACGTAGGCAGCTCGTCCCAAAGCGAGCTCAGTCAAAACTCAACCCATCACAATCTTCCCCATTATTCACACTTGTAAAGACTGATCAAATTCAACCTTTACAATGACCACATTCAAAGAAAATATAGTTGATTTGTGGATATTTATCGACATTTGTCGATATATCGTGATATATTCACGATATTTGCAGTCAGAAATACCCAAACATAGTCTGTGGATATTTATCGATATATCTCGATATATCCACAATATTTGCAGATGCTCCAATGTAATATATCCCCACACAGGGGGATATATCCACGATACATATCCATAAATCAGAGGTTGATATTTTGCCATATCCTGATATTTTGTACTATGGATAGAGTTGGGTTATAAGTTTGTGGACATACCTCTATTTGCTGTCCACAATACCTCGTGTCATGATTAGTGGAGAGGCTGCCTAGGGAAACTGTAATGCCCGTATTTTTTAATACGTATTTTTCTATTTATTAATTAATTAAATTATTTATTTTAAAAATTCGTCGGATTGGACTCGGGATACGTGGGCCTGGTTTTGGGCCCGAGTCGGTGTTGGGCTTGGGTTTCGGACCCAAGTATATAAACACATTGTTCTGGAAAATAGGGTTCAGAGAATAATAAAATAATGAAAATGGAGGCAGAGAGAAGTCGGTTTTTGGGAGAGGTGGGAGCGACGACTTCGGACTTGGAGGAATTCGTAGGAACATTATCTGGTGAGTAGCTATTGTTGCTATTTCACCTTTGGATTTATAGTTTTTTACGGTATCTGAAACAAAAAATTCCCATCAAACTGTTTCTATTCATTTTGGTTTGTTAAATTTGTAGTTATTCTACGATATTGTCGAATTGATTAAACTAGATAATGTTAGGATATCTTTTGTTTAAGTTATTGGACTGTTGTTTTTTGAACTGTTGAACTCAAGAGAGCGTCAATGGCGGCTCCTATGTCTGTATGCGTTACGGGGATGTCGGGGGTGTAGTATTTGAAGTTGGTTGTAGAGTGGATTGGGTGCTGTCGAGATTTACATTGGTGGGCTGTCGAAGCTTCGCATCCGACACTAAGGGCGTCACCTGTCGTTTGATTTTTGATTCGTCGGCTTGAAAGAGTGTGGGTTTGGATGATGGGTTGAAGGGGGTATGTTGGAGTGTGTGAGGACGTCGAGATGGAATTAGAGTGTGCTGTTGGAGCTTGAGAAGCTTTAATGGCGCCGAACGTCCATTACTGTGTTACTGAAGGATTTGTTTTGATGCGTTTTTTAAAATTGTTTAAACTGTTTTGTTGTTGTGGGTTGGTTGAATGATGTTTGGTGGTAGTGGGGATGGTTGGGGGCTGTCGATTGGAGCTTGGAACAAGCTGTAATGGTAGCCGAAATTTGTGTCTAGATCTAGTGTTGGGGAAGGTTAGATCTAAGGAATTGAGGTTTATGCCTTAATTAAAGTTATAGGGTTTTTGTTTGTGAGTCTAACCGACTTGTTGAAATGGGGGTGGGTGGCCGGAAAATTTGGTGGCTGGTGGTGGTGGAGGCTGTTAGAGAAGTTGAACAGTAATTTCGATTTGGGCTTTGGGCCTTGGGCCAAATTCTTTTATTTTTGTTTGGGCCCGATTTTAATTAAGTTTTGATTGGGTCGATTTCAGTTAAATTCATTGGGCCGAACCCATTTGTATTTGTGGACCGGTTTAAGTTAAAGTTTTTTGGGCGAATCAAATTATGTTTTTGGGCGATTCGAAAGATAAGTTTTGGGCTAGTTTCTAATATTGTTTGGGACCAGTCCATATAACTTAAAATATATATAATTGGGTCTTTAAATGTTTGGACTTTCGGGTTCTAAGGTTTGGGCTTGGCCAGTTGGGTCCGAACCATTACCTTGGTCATGAGCCTATGAACCATGCACATTGACCTTATCCATGAACCAGGGCTATGACCCTGAACCTGTTGAACATGGAAACGATAGTTTGACTTTGACCATGGCATGTTGACTTTGACCTTGACCATGACATGTTGACTTTGACCTTGACCATGACGCGTTGACCTTTGACCGTTGACTTTGACTGTGGAATGTTGACTTTTCCAGTTTTTCACATATTTGATTATATGGATAAATATAGTAATAATATATTGTCGAACATTATATAACATTGTTTGTCATTATCTAATTAAGATTTGACGTGAGTAGTGTGTAAAGCATATATATATTGGGCTTTGATTGTGGACTGTGGACTGTTTAATTGTGCTGCATTTTATGTTGTAAATTGTATAAATTTGGTGGTCATTATCTAATTAAGATTTGACGTGGATATTGTAATATTATATAATATGTTGGGATATATATATAATGCAATATGTTTGGGAGAAATAAATGTATAAACACTCCATTAGTATATATGTGAGATGCTACTATGAGGTAGTAGTATTGGTGAATATTTGCCCACGGGAGTGTGACGTAGTGCAATAATATATTGGCACGTGAAAGAATGAAAGTGGTTATGAGATATAATTGAGATATTTTCTAAATATTGTGGCTTAGTGCAATAATGTATTTGACATGCATTGATATAGTGAAATGTTTATGAGTCATAAATGAATGACACTGAATAAATTACGAACGAAAATCCTAGAACCTAGCTACCACAACTCATGTGATTGGCCCTTCCGGGCGTTTGGTTAATGGAATGGCCTTGGTGACCATACGGCGTTTGAGTTAATCTGAATGGCCTTCGGGTAAGTAATGTGATTAGCCCTCCGGCGTTTGATAAAAATTTGAATGGCCCTCCCCTGGCGTAGCCGAATAGTGGCTTGATTATTCCGTTCGCAAAATAGAACGATGATCGCATAATATTTTATGCGATAGTGGCGATACTTACATAGATTTGGCTTCCGTGTGAGAATTTACGGTGTCGCGGCATCCCCCGGGGTAGTTACGCACGGAGTGGCTCATTATGTAAGGGGAGGCATGTGGATGTACATGTTCGGGCGTTGGGTAGCGATTGTGGTAGCCAGGGAAACTAGGTAAGACATAGATCTGACGTGATTTTAGGGACACACAAAGAAAGCCTTAAATAATTTAATTATGGTAATATGTTGGTTATTTGTTTAGTTAGAACTAAAAGCCTCGATGGAGGAACTACACGCCTTATTTATTATCGCATTATAGTTTGTTGTGTGGTTAGTGGGAAGTTAAAGGCCTCGGTGGAGGAACTACCGCCTTAGTTATTGAACTTAAGGATGTTGTATTAGTCGTTAAAAGTTAAGGCGCCTCGGTGGAGGAACTAACTGCCGTAAGGTTTGTGTATATATTTGTATAAGAATATGTTGTATTTTAGATCTACTCACACCAGCATGTTTATAATGCTGACCCGATTTGCATGTTTGCTTATCGGGTGTGTTCATTCAATGAAAATAGTTGATAAGTTTTGACAGGTTTAGTGTTGAAGAAGGTTGGCTGTTGCTTGTGGTTTGCGTTAGCATTGCATTTCAGGATGTATTTTGTTTTCCCTTAAGGTGATATAAATTTTCAGTCTAGACAATGTATTTGTACCTTCATTTGTAATTTTAAATAAGGAGTTATTGAAAAGAGATTTGTAACCTAATCTTATTTGTAAATTTTTGTAATGAAGAGGACATTTGTTTAATTGAAATTTTTATTGGTTTTTAATTATCCGCATATTTAAAACTGTTTATGGGTTTTTGGAAGTTGAGAGTACGTCACACCTCGGAGATCGAAGAGTCGGGAACAAATAATGTTTTTCCGAATTCTGTCGAAATTCGGGATGTGACAGTTTGGTATCAGATCATTTGGTTAGCTTAGACTTAGGTGAGTCTAGGTGATTCTCGGATCGTGGTTTATGGGTAGTGTTTAAGAAGTTTTATTTTCAAAACTATTTCCGCTAGTTGTTTTATTTTTACAAAGAAAATGAAAGAGATATAGAAATAAAGAGAGTCAATATTTTTCTTGATTTGATTGTATGTGTAATGTGTATATTTATATTAGTTACTCTCGTGGAGTGCATATGAAATGCTTTTATTTTTCCTTATCATATGAGGAGTGGTTATATGTGTAATATGTTAATTATTAACGGGTTTGATCAAAATGAGCTGTGCTGCTGTAATATTGATTTATTGTTTGTGTTCATTTTCACATGGAGTATGGATTAAGTATGACAACCTGCCTGTGAATTTTGTATTTTAGTATTATGTTATTATTTAAGAAACTATAAGATATTTTAATCTATATTGAATGAGTTGTATTATCTGATGGCTTTGTGACATACTAAGTAAGGAACTAATTGCCTCGGTGTTGGAGGAACTATCTCGCCTGACTCGTACGCGTTAATGGATGAATAGTATTTTAAAGTATAAGAGATTAAATTTGTTAGATGTGATTAGTTAGAAATAGACCGGATAATAATAAATAAAATACACGTGTATTCTTTTTGAGATGTGTATACTTGCGTATACACGTGTATTCTTTTTGAGATGTGTATACTTACGTATACACATTTTTATATTATTGTATATAGGTGAACTATTACCGTGCGAATATGATTGATTAATATCGTTAAATTAGTTTCACATGATTTTTGGCATATTCGAGTATTTACTCTTAATTGTTTTGTTTCAGTCTATATGATTTTGATAGAGGAATATAAAAAATTATTTTTTGGATACGTGTTATATTTGATCCAGTTGCAAGCATGAATTAGGATTCAAGGGTTGTTTTAAATTTAATATTTCTGAGAGCATGACTAAAGTAAATATAAAGTTTTATTGTAGTATCAATGACACGATGGACCTTTTTGTTTTAAGTGTGTTAGGACACTAATTTTTCTTTTATGCATGATAATGAAAGACTCCATAATATTTTATGCATGGATGAACTTACCCCATATGATTTATTAGTTTAAGTAGAATATTATTTTTCGTAGAGTTTGCTACATGTTAAGAAACTGCATGCTCATGAGAAATGATGTATTTATCTTGCGTTTAAATGACAATAATAATGTGTTTTAATATAAACAGTTAAACTGTAATAGGTTTTGTAATGGCATGAGGACATATATATTTTGGAATTAATTAAAATAATTAATACCAATGTTATCTTGCTTAAGTTTAATCAACGTACATTCTTGGGTATGTTCTAAGTTAATAACCAACATTTTTGTTCGTATAGCTTTATTTCCGAATCTCGGGACGAGATTCTTTTGAGATGTGTATAGCTGTAACGCCCGTATTTTTTAATACGTATTTTTTTATTTATTAATTAATTAAATTATTTATTTTAAAAATTCGTCGAATTGGATTCGGGATACGTGGGCCTGGTTTTGGGCCCGAGTCGGTGTTGGGCTTGGGTTTCGGACCCAAGTATATAAACACATTGTTCTGGAAAATAGGTGTAAAAACTCAAATTCTTGTTAAGGGTATTTTTGTAAATTTCATAATAAATCTAGGGTCATTTATGTAAATTGGTCGTCGGGGTTATATTTCAAACGTACGTAACTTACTGGAACTTAACTCCGACTCATAAGTCACGTTAGGTAAGCGACCATATGCGAAAATTTGACAGAATGCCGATTAGCGGTTTTCTGCGTGCGAAGCTGGCACGAGTTAACAGCCTACACGCATGAGTGAGTTATTGTTATAGCCTGCGGTGAGATAGAATATAGAAAATTAAACTTAGCGGGATGGGCCGGAAAAATAATTACGACGCGACGTCAAACGAGTTGGCGGTTAGGAGTGCGAGGACCTTAAGCCTAATTGTAATATATTGGGCTTGGGACTAAATATATCAGCCCAAATAGGAAAAAAAAAACGAAAATCGCGAAATAGAAAAAAATCGGCCAAACCAAAAATCGCGAAACCATTCTCTTCTTCCCCAATTCGCATCCTTTAAACCCTAGGTGAGAGAAACTCAAATTAGGTGATTAAAAACCTCAATTCGAACGCCCAATCCTCCACAACAGTAAACGCGAGTATGGAGATTCGAAAATTTATTTGACTCGCGTCGTGTTTTTTTACGAAAGGTGAGTAATTTTGTTTCAAACAATTAGTTTAAACTCGTTTCAATGGATTGGATGTGTTACTGAATATATTAAATGGGGTGGTTGTATAATTCGGCAGTAGCAGCTGGAGAAGCTAGTGAATTTCAAGCATATCAAGCGAAATTGAAGTGAAAGGTGAGTGATTTCGCCTCCATCAAATAATTTAAACTCGACGTCGATAACTTGTGATGTATTGATGGAATTAATTGAGTTGGGGGTGATGTACTGCGGCAGTAGCTCGGTTGGAGGCAATAGAGTGGAGCGATTTTGGTGGAGCAGCGAGCTAGGAGCGATTTTGCTGCTGACTCGGTAAGAATTTTAAATATTCAATCTATTTTAGAGCATTGATGCTAGTTCACACTTGTTTAAGATCACGTCGAGTATCGAGTGAGTGAGAAAGAACACCCACTTAGTATTATTGGATTAAATGTGAATTGAAGAGTGGAATTTGTTGTAGTTGGAGTTGGGAAAAATCGTAATAGTTAGTAGGATTGATAGATATGATTGGCGTTGACGTGCGGTCCTACAGTGGCTGTAAATGACTATAGAGCCCTGTCAGAGTAACAGTGCCAGAAATGGCCTGTAGCTCTGTTAACGGTAGTTAAATGAAAAATTATCCGAAACCCAATTCTTAACGTTGAGAATTTCTTCAAACTACACGCTAGATAATGATTTCTCGTTGTTCGATCAATTCTAACAACCGACGTATATGTATATGTTATTATAGGAGTGAATTCGAGTTGATTCGGTTAAGCGAGCTTGATTCGGTTAAGTGGGATTGAGGAGAACGGAACTTGCTAAGGTAGGAACCTACATACCAATATATAGCCTGCTTATTTTCATGCATGATTTGAATTGTTTAAAATAGGAAATAGATAGTTGCGTATCAACCATGCATGTATATATATGATATTCATGTTTTGCACTGTATTTCCTCGATATAAACTATATATATAGATAGCTTTCGTGTGAAATGGGTTTTCTGTAAAATCGGGGTAGCGAGGGATTGTTTTCTTTGTTAAAAGTGAAGAAACTGGTTTTGGGAAAGGTTCGCGTCTCTTGTCTCAGTAAGGAGACAGAGAGATGGATTTTGAAATGCGGGTAAGGATTACCCGGTTGTTTGTAACTAGGTGCGAGGTTCTGGATTTTTCCCGGAATGGTTGTTATTTACGATGATTTGCCGTTTGGGAATCATCGGTGGTTATTTACTATGACTGACCCGTTTGGGTGTCATAGGTTGCTTTTACTTGATGGTGGGAAATCCAGGAACTCACACCTACATAATCAACAGTTTTAAAAGAAAAACTAGATATGTAACTAGAGTATTTGAAAACAATCGGTAATACGAGTATATATATATAGATATTACTATGTTTATCACGAGGGGATTTAGAAAAGGAACTGTGAATTCTATAAAGAAGGAACCTGTTCTCGCATTTCGGAGGCGGCGGTTAGCTCTAGGATTCCAACTGTGGTGTACACCTTCGAGGTGGTGGGCCACCTTTAAAGGGATGCATCCTTTGGATGTAGTCCGGGAATTCCTTTTCTACTTTTCTAGATAACCATGCTTTGCGTGTCATCTTTAAATGCCGTATGGTGATTAGCTTGTGTGGGGTTACATGTTACCTCGATGAGGTTTAGACGAGGAGAGAGAGTTTAGTCCACTCTCGGATGTGTCGGGATCCCGAAAGCGTCTGCGGTCGTCGAACGGTTGACCACCGTAAGTTAGGTGACGACCGTATGGGGGTCGTGGGTCACAGGGGCCCACCGAGCCCTAAAAGCTTTGGGATTTTTGTGTGTCTGAACACAACAACGGCATTTCAGCTCTCCCGCGGGTAAAATCGAGAAAAACAACGGTGCATGGTTCACACTTTGGAAAGTCTTGAACCGAGATTGCCCGTGGATCGGGCCGAAAGTACCGGTCATACCTCACCATTCTAATAGGATGCAGTGGCCACAATAGTTGTATGATGATTGTGAAAAACTATATTTTGTATATCAATGAAGCATGTCGAGATGATTTCTGCTAGTTAGTGATGTATATATACATAGTCACAATATTTGAATACTATTATAAAAACCTGCATGTTTTAAATGTTTTATATAAGTAAACTATTTATTGGTTATGTATGTTTCTACTGGGCATAGTTGTTGCTCATCCTACTTAACATTTCAGACGAGCCAGTTGCGGAGGAGGCTTTTCCTAACCCTAGCGATGAAGGTTATGGGGATTTGGGAGGATTCCCTTATGCTTGACGAGAGACTGAGTCAAGTTTATATTTTGGGCTGTATAGAGATAAGCTAGGTTATTCTTTTGCTGTATATTATGAGCATAGCTCTTTTCTTTTGGTTGTATAGTAAGAGGCTAGTTCCTTTGGTTGTATATATAGTGGGCTAGGCCATTTTGATGTAATAATTGATGTAATTAAGTATCAGTTACACTTACATAGTTGGTGGATGGGATGTGATGTTGTTTAGAAGGTTGGTTTGTATATATATAGTTGTTGGAAGGTTGTAGTTTAGGATTTCCAGGTTATGACAGGTTTATGACAGGTTTTAGGGTTTACGAACGTCAATCAAATAAAGGAAACTCTGCCGAAATTTCGGTAGAATTGGGAGGGTGTCGGCCTCGAGATTCACTCATCGTCCTTGGGATGTGTGTTGGGTCTCGGGGCGTGACAGTAGGGTTCAGAGAATAATAAAATAATGAAAATGGAGGCAGAGAGAGAGTTTGGTTTTTGGGGAGGTGGAAGCCAGCTGACGACTTCGGACTTGGAGGAATTCAGTAGAGGACATTATCTGGTGAGTAGCTATTGTTGCTATTTCACTTTGGATTTATAGTTTTTTCCGTATACCGACAAAATTCTCATCAACTATTTCTATTCATTTTGGTTTGTTCGGTTGTGAAGTTATTCTACGATATTGTCAAATTGATTAAACTAGATAATGTTAGGATATCTTTTGTTTTAAGTTATTGGATTGTTTTTTGAATTGTTGAACTCAAGAGAGCGTCAATGGCGGCTCCTATGTCGTATCTACGAGGGGATGTCGGGGTGTAGTATTTAAAGTTGGTTGTAGAGTGGATTGGGTCTTTGTCGAGATTTACATTGGTGGGGTTTGTCGGCTTCGCGATCCGACACTAAAGGCGCCACTGTCGTTTGATTTTTGATTTCGGCTTGAAAGAGTGTGGGTTTGGATGATGGGTTGAAGGGGTATGTTGGAGTGTGTGAGGGCGTCGAGATGGAATTAGAGTGTCTTTGTTGGAGCTTGAGAAGCTTTAATGGCGAACGCCCATTCGTATTCTTGAAGGATTTGTTTTGATCGTTTTTAAAATTGTTTAAACCGTTTTGTTGTTGTGGGTTGGTTGAATGATGTTTGGTGGGTAGTGGGGATGGTGGGTCGTCGATTGGAGCTTGGAACAAGCTGTAATGGTAGCCGAAATTTGTGTCTAGATCTAGTGTTGGGGAAGGTTAGATCTAAGGAATTGAGGTTTATGCCTTAATTAAAGTTATAGGGTTTTTGTTTGTGAGTCTAACCGACTTGTTGAAATGGGGGTGGGTGGCCGGAAAATTTGGTGGCTGCTGGTGGTGGAGGCTGTTAGAGAAGTTGAACAGTAATTTCGATTTGGGCTTTGGGCCAAATTCTTTTATTTTGTTTGGGCCCGATTTTAATTAAGTTTTGATTGGGTCGATTTCAGTTAAATTCATTGGGCCGAACCCATTTGTATTTGTGGACCAGTTTAAGTTAAAGTTTTTGGGCCGAATCCAAATTAGGTTTTGGGCCAGTTCAGTATAAGTTTTTGGGCTAGTTTCTAATATTGTTTGGGACCAGTCCATATAACTTAAAATATATATAATTGGGTCTTTAAATGTTTGGACTTTCGGGTTCTAAGGTTTGGGCTTGGCGGTTAGGTCCGAACCATTACTCGGGTCATGAGCTATGAACCATACACATTGACCTTATCCATGAACCAGGGCTATGACCCTGAACCTGTTGAACATGGAAACGATAGTTTGACTTTGACCATGGCATGTTGACTTTGACCATGGAAACGATAGTTTGACTTTGACCATGGCATGTTGACTTTGACCTTGACCATGACATGTTGACTTTGACCTTGACCATGACGCGTTGACCTTTGACCGTTGACTTTGACTGTGGAATGTTGACTTTTCCAGTTTTTCACATATTTGATTATATGGATAAATATAGTAATAATATATTGTCGAACATTATATAACATTGTTTGTCATTATCTAATTAAGATTTGACGTGAGTAGTGTGTAAAGCATATATATATTGGGCTTTGATTGTGGGACCGTGAATTTGTTTAATTGTCTTTGCATTTTATGTTGTAAATTGTATAAATTTGGTGGTCATTATCTAATTAAGATTTGGCGTGGATATTGTAATATTATATAATATGTTGGGATATATATATAATGCAATATGTTTGGGAGAAATAAATGTATAAACACTCCATTAGTATATATGTGAGATGCTACTATGAGGTAGTAGTATTGGTGAATATTTGCCCACGGGTGTGTGGCGTAGTCAATAATATATTGTGGCGTGAAAGAATGAAAGTGGTTATGAGATATAATTGAGATATTTTCTAAATATTGTGGCTTAGTGCAATAATGTATTTGACATGCACGTGATATAGTGAAATGTTTATGAGTCATAAATGAATGACACCGAATAAATTACGAACGAAAATCCTAGAACCTAGCTACCACAACTCATGTGATTGGCCCTTCCGGGTTTTGAGTTAATCCGAATGGTTTTCTTGACCTTCTTACGGGCGTTTCGGTTAATCTGAATGGCCGGGCGTAAGTAATGTGATTGGCCCTCCGGCGTTTCGGTAAAATTTGAATGGCCCTCTGGCGTAAGCCCGAATAGTGGCTTGATTATTCCGTTCGCAAAATAGAACGATGATGCATAATATTTTATCGAATAGTGGCGATACTTACATAGATTTGGCTACGTGGTGAGAATTTACGGTGTCGCGGCATCCCGCCAGTGGTAGTTACGCACGGAGTGGCTCATTATGTAAGGGAGGCATGTGGATGTACATGTTCGGCGTTGGGTAGCGATTGTGGTAGCCAGGGAAACTAGGTAAGACATAGATACGACATGATTTTAGGGACACACAAAGAAAGCCTTAAATAATCTAATTATGGTAATATGTTGGTTATTTGTTTAGTTAGAACCTAAGGCGCCTCGATGGAGGAACTACCTGCCTTATTTATTATGCGTATAGTTTGTTGTGTGGTTAGTGAGAAGTTAAGGCGTCTCAGTGGAGGAACTACCTGCCTTAGTTATTGAACTTAAGGATGTTGTATTAGTCGTTAAAAGTTAAGGCGCCTCGGTGGAGGAACGAACTGTCGTAAGGTTTGTGTATATATTTGTATAAGAATATGTTGTATTTTAGATCTACTCACACCAGCATTTTTATAATGCTGACCCGATTTGCATGTTTGCTTATCGGGTGTGTTCATTCAATGAACATAGTTGATAAGTTTTGACAGTTTAGTGTTGAAGAAGGTTGGTTGCTTTGCTTGTGTGGTTTCGTTAGCATTGCATTTCGAGGATGTATTTTGTTTTCCTTAAGGTGATATAGATTTTCGGTCTAGACAATGTATTTGTACCTTCATTTGTAATTTTAAATAAGGAGTTATTGAAAAGAGATTTGTAACCTAATCTTATTTGTAAATTTTTGTAATGAAGAGGACATTTGTTTAATTGAAATTTTTATTGGTTTTAATTATCCGCGATATTTAAAACTGCTGTTTATGGGTTTTTGGAAGTTGAGAGTGCGTCACACCTCGGAGATCGAAGAGTCGGGAACAAATAATGTTTTTCCGAATTCTGTCGAAATTTGGGGTGTGACAGAAACTGTTTATGTGCCCCTAAAAAACTGTTTATCTAGCGCACAAAGTGTTTAGACTACTGAGAAGGAACTGTTTATTTAGCCCACAAAGTGTTTAGACCACTGAGAAGTTGCTGTTTGTTGACAAGTCTGTCCACAAATTCACTCTCTTTAGTGTAATGCTAAATCCAATGTCCTATCCTTCGTTAACAAACTGTTCCATAGAAAAGTCTTTTATTGTTTTTTTTAAAAAAGAACTCTTCCATTCCCATTGACTTTTTAAAATAATAAAGAAATAAAAATAAAAATAACTTGTGGCACAGTTTGTTGCATTAATTATTTGTAATATTTGTTATCAATAAAATTTCAATTTAAAAAAATAATAATAAATAAAATTATTTTTGTAGTTCATTTATCAAAATTTGAAATTTTATCGGGAAAAAAAAATAAAATCAACTTAACAAAATAGGATTGTTTTCTGACTCGCAGCTGAGATTCGATTTGAGGGAGTATAAATCGAGGGTCGAGACGAGTGCCACGATGATGACAGCAACGAGTTGGATTAGGCAATAAATAAAAAAAATAAAGTTCTTAATTAATTAGGAAAACCCTTCGTGTTCAAACCTTTCGTTATCGGTCTTGCCATTAAGACCTTGCACATGGACACATGGTTGGGATTTAATATAAAGATAGTCACCAATTTAAGACTAAACTCTTCATTCTCTGTCTCTCTCTTTTTGCCCCTCACTCTCCCTCCCACTTGGGCTATTGCTTTCCAAAAACCTTAATGGATAAATCAAATGGCAACTGAAAGATTTTTTTTTTTTTTTTTTTTTTTTTTTTTTTTATTCTTGTGAAATTATACTATATTATATGTTTTATATGGAAACTCTCACGTTTCTATAAGTGTGGACATCCATATCTAGTAGTTTTTATTATCATCTCTATATGTTAGTATATATAAATATGTAACTCTGGATAGATATCAAACTCTCTCAATCACTCTAACCCTAATCAATCTCTCTCTTTCAATCAATTTATATTATTCTTCATTGTTCTTCTTATTAGTTTCTCTCAATATATCAATGTCACAACTCTCATAGCATCACTACTAACATGCAATTTAACATACTATACCGATGATTACTTCAGTGCGCATCTCTCGAATAGCATGCAGGTATATTACACTATCTTCTTCAAGTTATGATTTTTCTTCAACAAACTTTTGATTTTCTTTAATATATATATATTTTATTTTTGTGTAATTATTGATTGGAGTGCAAAATCGAGATAGATACAAATTTTTAGTGATGTATTTACAAGTTTACGGTTTCTGTATTGAATTAGGTAATGCTCATCTAAATATTTTTGTTATCAACATATCAGTTGGTCCAAGTACAAATTATCTTAGTAGTGGGATTGATTGGTATCGTTGTCCCCAACATTTGGGAACCAAGTCACGAGGACAATCAGGACAGTAATGAATACATCCCCACATATATGGATACGGCAAGCTTCGTTCATACGGTGTTCACATTGACGGAACAATTTATTGGTCCAGTGGCACTAATATTATAATCTCATTTGATTTAGCTAACGAAAGTTTTGGAGTTATTCAAGGTCCTAAATGAGTTCGTTAGCTCTACATATATATCTTTTTTTCTATTGTATTACACCGCAAAAGGGGCTGATAGATATCTCAATTGTTGTTATTACACTTATTAGGCAAGTCTTGAGCCTATTTCTGTGTGACCAATCCACCTAGTGAAGGAGGTGGTAATAATGAAGTTGTCGTGGCAAAGAGTTTAGATTCGTTCTAAGATTTATCTGTAGAGCTAAGAGAATTTTTAGGCAAGCATATACATGATAGTTCGGCGCAACAACCTAGTCATGTCGTGTTGTTTTGTTTTCAAGTCCTATGAAATTTTATTTTAAGAGCCAAGAAGTATATCTCTTTTTATACACGACAAAAAACGGTGAAAGGAAATTATTGGCCACCACTAAGAATGGATTTCGTGATGTCCATGCGTACTGTACCAATTAATGTGGTGCCTCCGTAAACAATCTGCACCGCCATTTTCAGAAGCCAACATCAATCTTTGAGTGAAGTTGACTTACACTCAAAACACCTTCAAGAACAGCTATGAGTTCCTGGTTTATCACCGAGTTCTAAACTACGCCAACTGTGAAGGCCCTAAGCACCAGTCCTGTTGTATGTCTTAGGATCCTCCAACACCTGCCCTGTTCTAACCCACCACGCCATCAGTGTACAATCTCATGTCTCATGCTTCATGCTTCTCCCAAGTACATCTAATGACTTCCTTAGCCTTAAAATGGACTGAAATTGTGAACATTTGTCAATCTCTCTCAGCATGCCTATCTTGAATAACTTTCAATTGAGGTTGAAAGAAGGTTCTTATCTACATCATCAATTCAGCTATACCAATGGAGCTGGTTTCGACTCATTCCTGAATTGATCATCTGTAATTCCTCTCTGCCAAAGATAATTAATAGTTACACATGTTGGAGTTATCCCTCACATGAGGAGAGAAACCGAGCCGACGTAAACGGGCAAATTCGCGTGAGAAGTCGAAGTCGCAAGCCAGGATTGAGATGCGGGCGCCGGCTTCGAGCTCTAAAGAACATAGGGCTTAATTCAAAAGTGCGCCTTCGACCTCAGTCTTGGTAGCGACTCAAAGCTCAAAGGGGAGCGCCAAGGCGGAGCATAAATTTTGTGGGCCTTGCTACAGTACCCACGAAATTTGGTTTTTGGAGAAAAAACCAAAAATCAAGGTTTTGGAAAACCTAACCTAACAGAACCAAACAAGTCAGAAGGATTGGAATCCAGACTAAAACAAAGAGAGAACCTTTACAGAGATACAACCCTGTAAAGAGATAAGAGTGATCTAGTAAGGTGAGAGACTGAAAGGAGAGATTGTAATCTTCCTTCCCATTTTATTAAGAACTGGCTCTTGTGGAAGTAGGCATCATTGGCCGAACCACGGTAAATCTTTGTCTTGTGGTTTGCCTTTTACTGCTTTACATTATTATTTGTTGTTGATAGTTGTTTAGCGAGTTGGGCATGTTAGTATAGGTAGTTTGTGATATTTGAGATTTATCTGGAGTTGAAGTGTGTTCATACAAGTTATCTGTGTAGTGGGGGAACCGATTGGTATTGGTGTAATCCCCAAAAAGTGGTATCGGAGCCTTGGTTAGAATAGCCTAGGGTGTTATCCGAATCTTGGTCAGAAGGTGTTTGACGAAATTCCTGAGAGAAGATTTGAGGTTAAATAACTTGTAGAGATGGACCATTCTGTGAACACTCGTATGATGAGTCTGAATAGGAAGAACTACACCATCTGGAAAGCCAAGATGGAAGACTTGCTATACTGCAAGGACTTGGCACTTCCCATTGAGAATGAGGGAGTAAAACCGTAGAAAAAATCGATGAGGGCCGAGTGGAAAAAGCTTGACGTAAAAGCGATTGGATACATTCGACGGTGGATTGACGGCGGTGTCTTTCACCATGTAGCCCAAGAGACCACGCCTTCGGTCGGGCCTATGGAAGAAACTTCGAAGACCTTTATGAGAGGAAGTCGGGTGGAAACAAAGTGCTAGTCGTTAAGAAGTTTTGGAACCACGACGGTACCAAGAAGGTTCTTCAATGTCCGAGCATCTTAATGAAGTACGTAATATCATCAATCGGATGCATTTGATGAAGATCAATTTGGGAGACGAAGTTGAGGGCTTTGTTTCTATTAGGCTCTACCCGAAAAGTTGGGAGACATTAGCGTTTTCTACATGGAGCGACCCAAGGATGGAATTGTTACCATGGAGATGGCTACCACGTCTTTGTTGAATGAGGAGACTAGAAGGAGTGCAAGAAGCAGCTCTTCTAACTCGGAGGTCCTTTTCACGAGAAAGCGGGAGAGGTCGGGCGTAAAACCATCTCGTTCTAGAGGTGATGATGAATAAATCTAGGGGTGAAGCTAGAACTCCTAAGGCGCAGAGGCAATGTTACTATTGTGCCACCAAAGGCCACTTCGGATATGAGTCTGCGAGAACATCGAAGAGGGATGAGAAGAATAACCGGTACATGAAGACATGGTGCGAGGAACGGAAACACAGCGAGAGATACTACCGCACTAGTCGATGACCTAGTGGGAATCAGGTCGATTGTGGTGTGTCTTTGCCCGAAAGTACCTCATGTCGAGGATACTGAGTGGGTGATAGATAGGAGCATCCTATCACGTCACACCGCATTGTGGGGATTCTTCACTACCTACGGTTGTGGTGAATATGGTGAAGTGAGGATGGGTAAATGATGGAGTCTCAAGATTATAGGCATTGGAGATGTTCATGTAGAAACCAATGTCGGCTACACCTTGACACTCAAGGATGTAAGACATGTCCCCGACATATGGTTAAATTTAATTAATTTTGGGAAATTAGATGATGATGGCTTTGTAAACTCGTTTGGTAACGGGTATGGAAACCGAGCGAGGTTCCATTAAAGCAGCGTGAGGAGGAAAGAAAACTTGCTCTCTTTACAAAACACGCTAGCTAGTTTGTGTAAAAGCGAGTTTAACGCGCGTGAAGAAGAGCTTCTTCATCCGAACCGGTGGCACAAGAGACCGCGGTCACATGGGCATAAAAGGGATGGAAGTTCTTGCTAAGCAAAAGGCCATGCCAAACATTAAAGGTACACATTTAAGTACATGTACTCATTGTTTGGTAGGAAAGCAACACGTGGTGTCTTTCCAAAGATTCCCGTCTCACGTAAAGGACACGTCCTTGAACTAGTGCACCTGGACTTATGTGGTCCTATGAGAGTGAAGTCCCACCAGGGGAGTTTCGTGACTTCTTGACATTCATTGATGATCGTCCAAGAAAGATATGGGTCTATAGTCCGAAGACCAAGGATGAAGTACTTGGCGTGTTTGAGAAATTCCACAAAGATGGTGGAAAGAGAGACCGGGAAGTTGTTGAAGTGTATTCGCCGGATAATGGGGGTGAGTACATTGGGCCATTTGAAGAGTATTGCGAGTCATGGGATTCGGTCATGAGCGCACCGTTCCCAAGACACCGCAATGAATGGAATAGCAGAGAGAATGAACCGCACCATTGTAGAGAGGATAAGATGCATGCTATCTCACTCTAAGCTACCTAGAAGCTCTTGGGTAGAAGCAATGCGCATACCGTGCATGTGATCAACCCTTGTCACCAAAGAAAGCCTCGAATAGTGATTATCCGAGAGAGTATGGTCAAAAGCAGAGATGTTGATTATGGATACTTGAGGGGGTATTTGGGTGCAGGGCATTTGTGCATATTCCGAAGGATGAGAGATTCAAGCTTGATGACAAAGCCAAGCAGTGCATTTTTCTGGGTTATGGAGATGAAAAGTTTGGTTACAAACTCTATGATCCGATTAACAAGAAGGTAATCCGAAGTCGAGATGTTGTGTTCCTGGAAGACCAAACCATAGCAGACTTTGAGGAGGGTGAGAAGCTACAAGCTTTCACCAATGATCTTGTTGATTCAGAACCAGAAGTTCCTACTGTGGAACGTCGCGAGGCATCATTGAGAATGCAGAGAACCATGAGTTTGAAGCTCATGATGAGAATCCTATTGCTCATGATGGGATAGAACCTATTGGTATAGAAGATGCAGATGAGATGCATGAACCACCACCAGAGCAAGCAGAAGTGTATCCTCCTGAGGCACCAGCAGATGGGGCAAGGAGGTCTGACAGAGAGAGACTAGCTTCAACCAGGTATCCACCACATAATGCGTCGCTACTTATCGGATGGTGGAGAACCTATGTACTATCAAGAGGCACTTGAAGGTACGCATAAAGAAAAGTGGTTGAAGGCCATGCATGACGAGATGGATTCTTTGCATAAGAATCACACTTATGAAGTTAGTCGAGAAACCCGGGGAGAAAAGTTCTCAAGAATAAGTGGATATACAAAGTCAAGCATGAGGAGAAACAATCCTCACCCAAGGCACAAAGCTCGCCTTGTTGTGGAAGGGATTCGGTCAAAGGAAAGGGATTGACTTTGATGAGATTTTTTCTCTCTGTAGTGAAGATGACTTCTATCCGGGTGGTATTGGGTATGGGCCGCAAGTATGAACCTAGAGGTTGAAAGTGACTAGATGTTAAGGCGGCTTTTCTTCATGGAGACCTTGAAGAAGATGTCTACATGGACCACGGAGGGTTTGAGGTCAAAGGCAAGGAGCACCTAGTATGCAAGCCGATAAAGAGCTTGTATGGGTTGAAGCAAGCACCGAGACGATTGGTACATAAAGTTTGACTCCTTTATGGTGAAGCAAGGATACAAGAAGTCCGCTTCCGATCATTGTCGCGTTTGTTGAGAGATTTCCGGATGGGGATTTCATAGTATTATTGCTTTGTATGTGGATGATATGTTGATAGTTGGCCCAAACATCAACAAGATATCAAGCTAAAGAAAGACTTGAGTAAGTCTTTTGAGATGAAGGATTTGGGTCAAGCAAAGCAGATACTTGGGATCGCGGATCACTCGTGATGAAAAAGAGTGGAAAGTTGTGGCTTTCTCAAGAAAGCTACATCGAGAAGCGTGTTGAAGAGATTCAACATGGATCAGCGGCCCGATCGGTTGTCCGCTTGGTGGCGGCCCGCATGACTAAAGAGATGTGTCCTAAGGGTGAGCATGAGCAGAGTCGGATGGAAAAGATTCCTTATGCATCCGCATGGGCGATTTGATGTATGCCATGGTGTGTACTAGACCGGATATTGCTTTTCGCCCGTTGGGGTGGTAAGCGATTTACATCAAACCGGGTAAAAGAGCATTGGGAAGGTGTTAAGTGGATATTGAGATATCTCAAAGGCACTTCCAAATCATGTTTGTGCTTTGGTGGAAGTAAGCCCTTACTTGAAGCGCTACACCGATCACCGGACATGGCGGTGATGTTGACTCGATGAAGTCCACCTCCGGTTATCCGGGTTACTTTTGCGGGGGGAGTTTCTTGGCAATCTAAGTTGCAAAAGTGTGTTGCCCTCTCCACTTCTGAAGCGAAAGTATATTATTTTAATCCGAGTGTTGCAAAAGAGTTGCTATGGATGAAGAGGTTCTTCAATTTAACCGGGGCTAAAAGCAAAAACGGTTTGTAGTTCTATGTGATGATCGAGGCGCCATCCACTTGAGCAAGAATCCGAAGTTTTCATTCTAGATCCAAGCACATACATGCGTTATCATTGGATTAGAGAAGTACTCGAAGACAAGCATTTGTGTATCGAGAAGATCCATACCGACAAGAACGGGTCGGATATGATGACCAAAGTCTTACCGAAAGGTAAGTTTGATGTTTGTTGGCTATTGCCGAATGGCAAAGACACTCCTCCCCGTTGATTTGGCAATTGCATGGAGGTATCCCCCTCACCGTTCGGGGGGAGATTGTTGGAGTTATCCCTCACATGAGGAGAGAGAAACCGGAGCCGAGCAAATTAAACAGCAAATTCAAGCGCCGCAGGTCGAGCCTTCGAGATGGCATTTGGGGCGCGCCCGCGCTTCGAGCTCCAAGAACATAGCTTAGGCGACCAGCTTCAAAGTGAAGCGCTCAAGCGACCTCCAGTCTTCAGTAGCGACTTCGCTCAAAAAGGAGCGCCAGCGCTCGGCATAAATTTTGTGGGCCTTGCTACGGTACCCCGAAATTTGGTTTTGGAAAAAACCAAAAATCAAGGTTTTGGAAAACCTAACCTAACAGAACCAAACAAGTCAGAAGGATTGGAATCCAGACTAAAACAAAGAGAGAACCTTCTGAGAGATACAACCCTCAGAAAGAGATAAGAGTGATCTAGTAAGGTGAGAGAAAAGGAGAGATTGTAATCTTCCTTCCCATTTTATTAAGAAACGGCTCTTGTGGAAGTAGGCATCATTGGCCGAACCACGGTAAATCTTTGTCTTGTGGTTTGCCTTTTACTGCTTTACATTATTATTTGTTGTTGATAGTTGTTTAGCGAGTTGGGCATGTTAGTATAGGTAGTTTGTGATATTTGAGATTTATCTGGAGTTGAAGTGTGTTCATACAAGTTATCTGTGTAGTGGGGGAACCGATTGGTATTGGTGTAATCCCCAACAACACAAACAAAGACCTTAATGCATGACTTCAGCGTAAGGTCTCTTTCCAATACATATTCTTAAAAATACTAGACCGTTCTGTATTTGCACTCCTCGCGCACTGTAGTAAGCCTCAATAATTGAGACCATTCCACTTGAGAGTTAGGGTACTCGAAAAATAGATACTTAGAATTCTCTCTGACACTATTATAAAGACAATAACTAGAGTGATTGATTACTTTCCTTCGTGCTGTGTAGGCATGCATCTAGGGAAGAGTTGCCAACTTGTAAAAGATTGTCTAGGAATGATGAACTGATGAACTTACCCCACGCAAGACTCTACCATGGATTTCGCTTTAGTAACTCAAAGATGTTGTATGCTGATTAATACTATCTTAGATATATTTTGATTAGATTTTGTTCATACTGATTATGTTTGAGTATATCACCGTCCATCTGTATGCTATAAAAGCTAGCTGTTTTAGGTTATTTATTCCTTCCCTCCCTACAGGATGCATCCAATAAATACGTAAAACGTCGCCATTATGGTTAAAGAAAGAAAAAGCAAGTATGCCATGCATGAGTTAGGATTAATTGTTAAAAAACTTCCTTTTCAAAACTAATAGTACTACCGACTCGATGGCTCAATGCCAGCTTCCAAGTGTAAAGCTAGCCTATATAACCTATAGTGAACTATGAATTACAAATTTTACACATTGTACTGAACTACATTTAGAAATAAGCCACAGATATAACGAACCATATATATTACATGTTGTACGAGCACATGAGATCAATAAACTAGCCGTTGACGTCCCTACGTGAAAGACCTGACAACTGAGGAGGTGGTGACCAAGCTCGAGAGGAGACCGACGATAACAGCACTGTTGTAAGTGGTTGGTTCACCTTGCATGGAATTGTTCCGGGAGTCGATGTAGCTTTCATTTAGAAAGGGTCCACCTACGAGTGCTCCAACCGCCACATTGGGGTTAGGTTCAGTTGATTCCAACCACTTGAAGCCTTTACATCCTGTTTTTGCATTGGCTGGAATTGAAGCTCCCCTGTGGTGTACATACTCAGGGTACTTGTTCCCATAACCAACGAGATAGCTCATCTCCATGGCATTGTTCCCCAACACATAATCAGCCTAAAAGAAGCATTGCACGTTAGGATGGTTAGATGGTGTTATAAAGAAATGTGGCCAATAGAACTTGTCTGTATACAATTCTTCGGAAACAAAGACCTGTGTTAATTCATAGGTGAAGGAGGAGTGGTAGACGGCTGAGGTTTTGCGCTTTAAGGATTTACATCAGCTAAAAATTGGAATGGAATCCAATACTCACCCCTACTTTGTGTACGTACAAATGACACACCACATAACCAGCTGCAATCAATACCAGTCTGCAGGCTGGACTTGGTATACTCTGGTTCCATGATAGAAACATACTTTTGTTATATTTTTCAAAACATAAGAAATGTTTCACTCATTGAAAATTCTATCTACAAGGTCAACGGGGATATACTAAAGTAGCGTTCACTGACACCCGCATCTACGTGCTTAGGAGCTAAGGTTCCGGCCAAAGTCCAAACGGATTCTTTTTGTCATAAAAAATAAGCATGGTCAAATTAAAACCTGCTGTTGGGGGATAAAGGATAGATGTTTTACATTACGGGCAATTTTTTAGTAATGTGCAGACAATCTAATGCTCTGATTCTAAAGGAGAGCGCCATTTTTACTATGGTCCAAAATAATAGTGCATGTTGAGTGGATGTGGGAATCTTCATATAGTCAACCCCCTCCCCCCTCCCCCACCCTAAAAGACCCTGTCAAGTGATAAGATACGAGCTCTTCTTCTATTTGTATTGGTGTTGGATAGTACCTGTGAAATGGCAAAGTTCCGAAGATTTGCATATGTGTACGTCTTTCCGTTACAATATAGGGCAGCTGTTTGGGATGAAAGCATGTAATCACTGTAAAGAACGGCAAGAAATGCTGAGCCAACAGTGTGCTGCAGAGCATTCCATTGACTGACCCATATCATACCACCTGCAAGTTGGTAAGAATCTGGAGGTGCTGAGAACAATGTTGTACAGATTCCTCCTAATCATTACTGGTTTATATGTAAAAACAGTTCTTAGCTCAATAGCTAATAACAAACTACGAATGGACAGGTTATCTGGATTATAACTGACGAAATTTCCTTAATAAATGAATTGGTCTATGTTTGGACATGTAAAAGATTACCAGCTGTTCTGTCCGGTGAGGCTAGGGGGGAATCTGGTAGAAGGCTGCACATGAGAGCCTCAGCTGTTCTTCTGTACATTTGGAGTCCGATGCTATCAGCATCTGAAATCTCTTTTCCACCAAAGAAACTTACCCTGGACAGTAGAACCTGCTCCAAAATTGCAGATTTGCGTGATTGTTACAGATTATTCCTTAAGGGTTATCAACATCTGCAACAACTCTCTGCTTTATAAGGCGAGGTATTCTTTTTTGTTTTTTAACTGTTTTTTATAGTTAATTTTTTTTACAGATCTGTTGAAATTGCTAAGAGTCTTATCAGTAGGTGAAGAGATTTAACGTTCCTTTATAACACATTACTTGAATATCTGAGAAATGACTACGGAATTATTAGGTGTAAATTACTTTCGTTTTATTGAAATTCAAGATGTTGTTATTAGTAGTAGCCGTTGTACATATATGTCACTATGTAGTAAGAGAAGTCAGTTTACTAACATGATCAGATGAAAATTAAATGCAAAGTGTTTACAGTATATCTTGCATTTGGCAATAACACGTATACCTGAGTTCCAGCATGCTTGCTATCCCAACTAAACCATGTTGGATTGCCCCAGTGTTGGCAAATTCTTTTCCATTTTCCCCTATCAGATACTTGAGATATGAATTTTCCCCTGTCGCATGGTAGAGCCAAGAAGCGGCCCACAGAAGTTCATCTCCATATCCTGTAGAGTTGTAGTAAGTTTGAACTTCGGGGATACTAACACTGTAAGAGCCTCTATAGGTATCAGCGAAAGTGAAAATCTGTTCTGCATGCTTAAGAAGCATACGTGAATATGTTGAGTTGATTTTCTTAAAGACCAGTGAAGCCGATGCCAGCGCCGCTGCTGTTTCTGCAGCAACCTCTGTCCCTGGAGAAGACGCATTCACTTGTGTGATAGGCCTCTCCTCAGTCATAGTTTCTGGTTTTTGCCAACATTTGTGGTCAACTTCAGCATCACCCACCTGCCATAAATGAAAACAAGATTCATAGAAACTTTTGATGTATAATCAATCAGTTGAGTAGATTGTACCAAATGTAAGAACATTTTGTGTGTAGGCATGTCTGCGCAGAAGGCAGTTTGTGGTAGCTAAAAAGTCAACACCCATACCCAAGCCTCTGTTATGGGGGATGTAACAGCCTCTAACTAGACAAATTATAGGTGTTCATAGTACAACACTGATCAACCTTTTTGAAGTGCCAAACACCAAGAAACCAAGTCTTCAAAGAATTTATTTCAGAACAAAGTACTGTATTCTAGCGACAAGGGAAAAAGGATATTAACGGCTTAACGCAAGCGTGTATGCAAACAAAATTTGAAGTAAACCTGAATGCTAGAGAACAAGCATTTCAAACACGGTCAGTTCACCATGGATTCAGAGAGACGAACAGGGCAGCAGACCTACTTGCTAGGAGCTTATCTATGTCAGATGATGTAGTAATGTATTTCATGCCTCCCTTAGATGAAAAACTAGCATGTATTGTGGAGGAGGATCGATGCTAATGGTTGTATCTATGAAAGATTTTAAAATCAATGCAGCTGGTCGGCCTAACTTCATATCTGTTTCAAATAAAAAGGAAAGTAAACCTGAATGTAGAGAACATTCTCTGAAGGATGGCAGTTAATCAAATAATCGGTGATCCACTTGAGCGAGTCTTGAGCTGGTTCAAGCTGTTTCACCACATTCATCTGATCTCCATACTCGAGGATAGCCCACGAAAGAACTGTGGCGGTGAAAGCCATGGGAAAATTGAACTTCATGCTATCCCCAGCATCATACATACCTTTCGACAGATCTACTTTCTCTGTGATTCCATCTTTTAGTGCACTATCTCCTCTCCAGGGTATTTTGTTATTAACCAACTCACCAGCTGCAAAAATAAATTCATTTATATATTAATTCAGCCAAACTCTCATCTTGGATTCCTAGCTAGAATAAATAGTGCAATGCCCCTACTAAGAAATAAAATGCAGACCATCCAAGAATGGAAGGAAAACACATAATTTTCTAGCATTTCATAGATTACGGCCACGTAAATAAACATAGAGTATATATGAGGAGTATTAGATTTCCATATGCTTCAAAACACAATCCCCTGATTTTAGCTAATCACCGAAACTCCTAACACTTGATCAACCACTACGGCTATTTTGCATTCACACTCTAAAAAAGGGAATCTCTCCAATCTAGGCAAACAAGTACTAGCTATTACCATACTGAAAGCATCTGATATATATATATATATATATATATATATATATATATATATATATATATATATATATATATTTGTGTGTGTGTGTGTGTGTGTGTGTGTGTGTGTGTGTGTGCCTAGAGAAGAAACAAGCATATATGCCTCCAAGTACGTCATGACATATACAAATAAAGGAGTCAGACAGAATCAATACATAAGCCTAAAAAACATGTAAAAAACGTGCAAGTAGGAAAATAGAATACAATGAGGTAACACAGCCAATGCTGTGCAAGTTTTTGGAAAAAGAAGGACAAGTAAACATACGTACACTTCTGTACATCGAAGAATTGAGTAGCGATGTTAAGTGCATCGGCGTATTTCTTGGTGATAGCACCTGGAGGTCCTGGAACAGGAGGAGCTGCTGGATGAGATTGCTCAAATTTCTTCTCTATAGTAATGGCAACGGCCAAGATAACAGCAGCGGTGAACAGAAAAACGAAAAACCAACAACAACATCCCCTCGACTTCCGTGCACCCATTGTATCAAGAGACTTGCAGGAATGCTAATGATTATGATTATAAAAGCTTGTAAGAGAAATGAGAAAAAAAACGAGGAGGGAGATTCTGTTAGTTTTTCTGAAATAGCAAGCAGGCACCTCACGACAGAAAACAAGTCTGTTTTTTCGGTTGTTTTTTGTATCTTATGACGAAAATACCCTTACGGTTTTGTCTTTTGTTTTTGGGATTTGAATGTGTATCTATGTATTGCAATATCAGAATTGGTTCTACCCAAAATCGGAATCAATAGGTGGGAACTGATGTTGCTATTGTGGCGACTGGCGACATGACCAAGTCAAGAAAAATGCGTTGTTTAGAAAAGCATTTGTCAGCCTATCCACAACGGCCAAATTCCTCTTCTCCAGATTTTGTATTAGAAATGAGAAAGAGGTTACATGGAGATGTTAGATGTACAAGTGAGAAAGACGAAGCACAATTAATGGGAACTAGGGAGATCACCTGACCAGTTCTCACTCTAGCTAGCTAGTGCACAAATCTCAAATAATTCAAATAAACTAGCTAGGGACCTAGTAGTTGGACAACCATGGGGTTTGCCTTCAAGGACAAAGGTCTTATTGTCAGTCATGCATGGACAGGGGTGTCAAAATGGCCCTCAAACCCTTAGCCCGCCCGACCCGACCCGGCCCATGGGCCCAAAAAGCCCTCAAAATGAGGCCCTCACACATTCGTGGGCTGGGCCGACCCGGCCCTCAAGCCTTTGAGGGGAGGGTAAGGGCCTAGACTTTGAAACTTAAGCCCTCCCTTAAGCCCGGCCCTCATTAGGCCCTCAACATTTATTACATATATTTTAATAAAAAAATTTACAATATATTTCATTTTAACATTAATATGCTAAAAATTACTTAAAAAAACGTTTATCTATTAAGTTTGTCAACCTTATAATTTCATTATAATATTTTATGAAATGAATTTAATTGATCTTAATTGACTAATACAACTTTAACAAGTTTTTTTAGTAGTTTGAAGGTTTAATTGTGAAGTGCATTCGATTTTATCATTTTTAACTAATGTTTCTAAATTTATTTTGTAAATCAAATGTATAACATAGTATCCGGCCCTCACGTTTGGCCCTCAAGCCCGGGCCCTTCAAGCCCTCTCGAGGGAGGGAGGGGCGGGTAAAAAGGCTTCGAGATTTAAGTATTGGCCCGACCCGACCCGCCCTCGAAGTAAATGAGGGTAGGGCTGGCCCGGCCCTCAAAGCATGAGGGCTTCATTGTTTGAGGGCCGGGCCAGCCCGGCCCGGCCCATTTGACACCACTATGCATGGTTAGTTATTGCATTGCTATTTGCCCCCTAATCAAAGTTATCAAACGAGAAATTTGCTTCCCTCCATGTAGGTGTGATTTTCAATGCACAAAGTAACCACGCGGGCTTCACCTCCACTTGATAACATACTATCTACAATTGTTGTCAGGAGCAGAGGGTGTATCTCTGATTTTCTATCTAACAAAGGTGGATGTATCCTTAACCCTACTCGCTCTGTTTGGTACGCTTCACCTGTTTGGCTACAGTAGTGCGGAAGTGCAAAGCTACCTTTATATCATATTTTACTTAATTTTATTTATTTATTTATACATCTTTTTCATCTTCTTCTTCACAACAAATGCATAATCAAATGATTTTCTCATCTCCATAGTTTCATTACTTTCATATACCCATTTTTAAGATTAAAGTTGGTTTCTAATTTTAAGAGTTCTATACAAAATCAGAAATCTCAAGAATAACTAACGCCCAAAAAAAAACAAACCCCCATCTCCAGAATATGTTTTTCCTCTATTTGTTTAATTTTGTCGAAGATTCAACGAAATTAGTTATTTTGAGATGGTTTATTCTTCATGGAAAGGAGAAATTGAGATGAAAAAATTAAAATTTCTTTTCTTTCTTTTCTTTGCAGCTAAGAGAAAGACACTAGAAAATAACAAAAAAAAAAAAAAAACTAGGAAGAGAGAGAAAGAGAGAGGAATTGCAAATAGTCAGTGTTATTAGACCAGGCTCGGTGGTTTGACCCGGTGAACCGGTGACCCAGTTTCCAAACCGGGTTGGGTCATTAAGTGGATCGTTCCAACAATTAACCCAGTAAAATCGACTGCGGTTTTAACCGAACCGGTTCATAAGAAATTTTTAACTTTGAAAAATAAATTCGGTAGGAGGGATGGCTTAAACCATAGGTCAATAAGTCATCGATGTACAGGCTCACCAACATGCCAATTCACTTTTTGTGTTTGTGTTTGAAGTTAATTTTTAATATATTTACAAAACTTTTAAAGACAAGTTAAATGTAAACTTTCAAAAGCTTATGTATTCATTGTGATCAAACCGAAGACCTCCGAAATCACTAATAGACAACATTCCACTAGACTACAATATCAACTTTTGCTATAAAAATTAAACAAGTACATTGTATATATATTTATGGTGGACCAAGCAATGACCCACTGGTTGAACCACTAACCCAATGACCCAGTCCCTTTACCGGGTTGATTTCTGGGCTGGGTCTGATAACATTGCAAATAGTTACCACTTTTTTTTTTGGCTGCAAACCTATTTATAATGTGTACATAATGTATACATGAGTGCAACTTATTGCAAAACTGTCACTTTGCATTAGTGGGCCAAATACCAGTAAATAAGTAGTTAGTGGAAAATGGGTGCAAATGCATCGCATTACATCGAACAAAATAATAATAATAATCTTTATATTGCTTTTATTTATTTATTTATTTATTTTTGTTTTTAACTTAGAAGTATGAAGATAGTTTGGACGGAGAAGTCTACTTTGAAGACTAATTAAATACATGTACGTTAACGATGATAATCATCAAATGTTTTTAATTAAGTTATTCGGAGTGAGACTACAGACGTACATCTTCCTTTCCTCTACATATTTTGCGGTGTATAAATAGCTTATTCATAATGTTGCTTGAGAAATTTGCGCCCTTATTTGTTTAATTATTGTTCAATTAAACATCTATTTAATAAGACGTGTTAGTGCACAATGTGAATCACGTCAGAAAGGGACGTGTACGAGTGTTCGACATAGATCTTTTGAGTTTTTTTTTTGATAGGAGCATAGATCTTTTGAGTTTTTTTTTTTTGATGCAAATAGATCTTTTGAGTTGGAAGTGGACTTTGTATCTGTTATAAGAAAAAAAAAACACCCCCCCAACCCAATAATTATTAAATGAGCCCGAATTAATAACCAACTCAAGTGTGAGGTGGGTTTTGGGACCTAATTAATGGCTCGATCAAATGCATAACGTAAAAGAAAGAAACCCTTCCACCACCAAATGATCCAACACTCTATGGTTTGGCTTTAAATAATGACTTAAATAGTATTGATTGAATAGTATGCATTTTTAAACATTTGCTAACGGCTAACCCAACCCTCTCTCCCTCTTTCTTAACCATTTTTTATTTTTTGAAATTTTCATCCAATTGCTTCTTATTTTTCCAAGAATGATATTCATTGAGGTTTGCTTATCTAATTTTCAGTCAAGGGTCCGGTTCCTGGGACTCAACTTTATTTGACTCAAGTTTTACTTATTTTTCTGACTCTTGGATCATCTTAATCTAACGGTACAAAATTTTAACATGATAGGCATTTTAAGTATGACGTCATGTAGGTCCTTTATCATCTCTTTACTTCTATACTCGTCAAAAGCTCTTCTCACCCTCACTCGTCACTCTCAAGTCTCAATTCCACGAACGAAAAAAAAAAACAAATCAAATCGTCTCTCGATCGAATATCTGTTAGTTTCAATATATTGAAACCAAGGATGCAAGATATATGCTTCAAGTTTAGATCACTTATGTTGAAAATTATTCTCCAATCCCACCTCGTAAACCTCCACAAAAAGCAAAGACATTCAATAAGTCATCGATGTACAGGCTCACCAACATGCCAATTCACTTTTTGTGTTTGTGTTTGAAGTTAATTTTTAATATATTTTACAAAACTTTTAAAGACAAGTTAAATGTAAACTTTCAAAAGCTTATGTATTCATTGGGATCAAACCGAAGACCTCCGAAATCACTAATAGACAACATTCCACTAGACTACAATATCAACTTTTGCTATAAAAATTAAACAAGTACAGTGTATATATATTTATGGTGGACCAAGCAATGACCCACTGGTTGAACCACTAACCCAATGACCCAGTCCCTTTACCGGGTTGATTTCTGGGCTGGGTCTGATAACATTGCAAATAGTTACCACTTTTTTTTTGGATGCAACAAGTTCTCCTGACCTATTTATAATGTGTACATAATGTATACATGAGTGCAACTTATTGCAAAACTGTCACTTTGCATTAGTGGGCCAAATACCAGTAAATAAGTAGTTAGTGGAAAATGGGTGCAAATGCATCGCATTACATCGAACAAAATAATAATAATAATCTTTATATTGCTTTTATTTATTTATTTATTTATTTTTGTTTTTAACTTAGAAGTATGAAGATAGTTTGGACGGAGAAGTCTACTTTGAAGACTAATTAAATACATGTACGTTAACGATGATAATCATCAAATGTTTTTAATTAAGTTATTCGGAGTGAGACTACAGATGTACATCTTCCTTTCCTCTACATATTTTGCGGTGTATAAATAGCTTATTCATAATGTTGCTTGAGAAATTTGCGCTCTTATTTGTTTAATTATTGTTCAATTAAACATCTATTTAATAAGACGTGTTAGTGCACAATGTGAATCACGTCAGAAAGGGACATGTGTACGAGTGTTCGACGTAGATCTTTTGAGTTTTTTTTTTTTTTTTTGATGCAAATAGATCTTTTGAGTTGGAAGTGGACTTTGTATCTGTTATAAGAAAAAAAAACACCCCCCCCAACCCAATAATTATTAAATGAGCCCGAATTAATAACCAACTCAAGTGTGAGGTGGGTTTTGGGACCTAATTAATGGCTCGATCAAATACATAACGTAAAAGAAAGAAACCCTTCCACCACCAAATGATCCAACACTCTATGGTTTGGCTTTAAATAATGACTTAAATAGTATTGATTGAATAGTATGCCGTTTTAAACATTTGCTAACGGCTAACCCAACCCTCTCTCCCTCTTTCTTAACCATTTTTTATTTTTTGAAATTTTCATCCAATTGCTTCTTATTTTTCCAAGAATGATATTCATTGAGGTTTGCTTATCTAATTTTCAGTCAAGGGTCCGGTTCCTGGGACTCAACTTTATTTGACTCAAGTTTTACTTATTTTTCTGACTCTTGGATCATCTTAATCTAACGGTACAAAATTTTAACATGATAGGCATTTTAAGTATGACGTCATGTAGGTCCTTTATCATCTCTTTACTTCTATACTCGTCAAAAGCTCTTCTCACCCTCACTCGTCACTCTCAAGTCTCAATTCCACGAACGAAAAAAAAAAAAACAAATCAAATCGTCTCTCGATCGAATATCTGTTAGTTTCAATATATTGAAACCAAGGATGCAAGATATATGCTTCAAGTTTAGATCACTTATGTTGAAAATTATTCTCCAATCCCACCTCGTAAACCTCCACAAAAAGCAAAGACATTCAATGGGTTAATTAAACAAAGAATATCCAACGATGCAAAACAATGAGGAAAATCCACGATTTCGGTATGCGCCTGCTTAGTTTCTAGCACCCCTTTTGAATGATATATGACATATATCATCCATTAATACCCTTTTTGGATGATATATGTCATGTATCATCTATTTTTCTGATTATATGACATATAATGACATATATCGTTAAGTCATATAATGGATGATATATGACATATATCATCCAAAAAGGGTGCTAATTGATGATATATGTCATATAGCATTCAAAAGAGGTGCTAGTTCCATTTTATGGGGTGTCAATACCGCCACCCATAATAATTAACTAATACCATAGGTCCATATGACTTCAGACAAGAACTGTATTAATTTGGTTAAATGATTTGGACAAGAGCCCTTAGATTAAGATGATCCAAGAGTTGGAAAATTGAGTTAAACTTGAGTCAAATAAAGTTGAGTCCCAGGAATCGGACCCTTCAGTCAATTAGTTTGTAAATTCATTCCTAACTATTTGGTTGTATTCTACACAATCTTCCTAAGGATTAAGAAGTATTTGATTCCAGTGTAAAATTGAAATTCAGTTGAAGGTGCTGATTATTGTAATCTATTATCCTCAAATTGTTTTTGTGGTTGACTGATGTAGCTAATGGAAATAGAGATCCCTAAGGAGCAACATTAATGAACTTTTTGGAGATGGCATATGCAGTTTTACAAAATGTAAGAATTTCATTGCCCACTGTACGTGGGTAAGCATCTCCTTCATTTGAAAACTCTAATTGTCAAAAAAAAAAATAAAAATAAAAAATACGCCTAATATATATATTAGGCGTATTTTTTGTCTGTTTATAAATCTCTATTAAGAAATCTCCTTTGGCTCGGTGTAGTTAGGTTGTCCGTTGCGCTCTACGTAAAAAAAAACTCAGAGATTTCAGTTACGTATATTGTCTGTTTTATTCCCTTCATTTCCCCTTTAGTCATTTTTAAAACTTGCCATTCCATTGCAATGTATTATGACATTAATTACTCAGGAACACAAAAGTGTGTTTTTTCCAATTGTTTAATGTAGTCTATTAATTGTTTGAGACTCTCTGCGTATAGTCAGTAGACTCCTTCAAAGGGTGAAGTGAAGTAGGCTAGGATTGCCAATTAGGCTAATAAGAGAAAGAGTCCTAACTATGGAGGTTGGTTTGACCTCGTGTAAAGGCTCAAACAAAGATAAATTAGTTCAACGACTCTATTATTGCCCTTCTAATAATTAGACTGGAAATGGAAGCTATGCAATATTGATATTGTTTTACACTGGATCGACCCAGTACATAACATGCATGTACATGTGTTAGATAGTGTTCACGACTTTGTACACATACTTTCTTTACATATCCATTTCTCATCACTGATATATAAATAGAATTCTTTGTACACTATGGGAGGTGGGGTTGGATTCACTATGATTGTACGTCATGACAGATATGATTTTAGAAGAAGTCGGTTCATACTTTATTCATTTGAGTTGCGTGTTTAAGAGTTTATCATTTAATTGTTAAAAGTTGAATTTTGAAAAGAAATTGCAAGCTTATTAGTATTTATGAAATTGGATTAGTTATGCAACGAACATTTGTTATGTACATCATATGACTCATACACAAGTACACCAAATAAGATTTTATAGTATTGGTGCATTGTTGTCATGTTGCATGTAATACCATAGTCAGGGTTCTTTGTGAGAAAGTTGTTAATGTATTTCCTATAATGCAATTGAATTGATGTTATTAGAAGAACATGCATGGATTGGAGCAATGTATAAGAGCATATATCCTCTTATTAATTCAACGAAGCTGAAACAACCCCATATCCTCAGCTCCATGAGGCGAAACCGCAACTTTGATCATTGTATTTTACCCTCTTCATATTCTATTAACACGCATATCTTTAGTTGTGGTACGGTGGAGCTCTCAACCAAAAGTGAATTCGTTTTCTCTCCGGTAATTCCCATCTCTCTCTTCTCATGATTTAGAATTTATTACGTGGAGCGGAAATATGCAACATGTTAGTGTTTCATAAATATGGAATGACTGAATTCCTATGTTTAGTGAGATCACATTGTAGGGTAATTCGGAATCACAATTTCATTTTTTTTTTGAGTTGTCTTTGTGTTTACTACTGATCTATTGTAACATATTCAAATCATTGGTTTATCGCTTGTGTACTTGTTAATTGCTTAGCTTTATTCCTTTAATTGCATGTGCCTTAATCGATTTCTTATTTGTTGCAGATACTCAAGAAAAGTTTGTTGCTCATGTTTACGACATTTTAGCAATTGAATAGAGGGATTAATGTTCTGACCAACTTTGATGTGAGCATGCACATAAATGAGTTGGGTCATAAATGCGATCTTCTATGACAAGATATTAGACATCCCAAGATTAGGTTAGGTGAATTCGATCTGTTTTATGTAAGTTTGATTTGTAAATTGGGATTTAGATTGATAGCTATATTTTTATAATAATATTTAATAAATTGGTGGTTTTATTTTTTGTTATTCATTTGTTGATTAAGTTTGTGGAATGTGATATTTATATCATACTAGCATTCTGGGCATGCTTGATGAGCGTGAAACCTATTTTGGCATGCACGATGTGCCTGTTGTTTTTCACACTTATTTTATGCTACCCATCCAAAACCGAAATCAATCGGGTTAATAAAAAACTCTGATTCCAAAATTCAAATTTAAATCGATCATTAAAAATTTAAATTCCCGACTCGATTTGTTGCTCTAGATGTAAGGAGGCCGGTCCCACTAAGTATAGTTAGCAATTCGGCGAATTATTCGTTTAATTTGGAAAACGTTTAAAAATGTCGTATTTTTCAATGATACGGTCGGCAAGAAATCATTAATTCGCGAATTATTTGCGAATTATTTGTATTGTCACTATAAGTTTGCTGAGTATGCTGTCAAATTTTATCATATTTTTTTATTTTTAGCTTCGTATTATACTCGAATTACTTACGAACCCAAACTTTTGCTGTTTTCGTTTTTTTTAATCCGAATTTAAAAAACAAATTCTTATCAAAGCTCGAATTTTATTCGAATATTTTCCGTATCGAATTTTTGTCATATTACGAATTGCTAACTATGCCATTAACCCACTAATTTAGACTAAATATGTTAAATTTGTCGGGATATAATAATAATAATAATAAAAAAAAAAAGATAATTTCTGAAAATTTGTCCGGAATTTCTGATGAAATTGTCGAAAGTTCGGATGGCATGGGTAGTAATAATAGTGTGAAAATTTGTCCGAAATTTCCGATGAAATTGTCGAAATTTCAGATGGCATGAGTTGTAATAATAGTGTTTGGCGAGGGCAAATTCGGAAAAATGAAAAAACGACGTATGAATTCTACTGTAACTGGTGGCACGTTCTTTAAAGGAGAGAGATTTGCTAGAATTAGATGTGCAGGGTGGACATTATTTGACATAGGATTTTTTTTTTGTTTTAATGGCTACAGTTTACTAACGGATATTTCGGTTACAAACAATAGTTAGTAAATAGCAAGTGACACATCTATTACTAACGGATATATCCGTGACATACAAATTTCTTTTCCCACTAGAAACTGAAGCGCGCCAAACTTGACTAACACTTATATCCGTTAGAAATGACAAATTTAATCGGGCGTATCAACAGTTGGCTATCTGTTACAATTAATTTTAGTAACGGATATAACCGTTACTAAAATTAATATTAATAACGGTTATATCCGTTACTAAATTTGGCCTAAGTGACAGTGACGCCCAAGAACTAACGGATATAACCGTTAGTAAAAATATAAGTAACGGATATAGCCGTTGGTAAACGCCTTTTCTGGTGTAGTGGTAACTCTTCATTTTTTTTATGAAAATAACTCTAAATAACTCTACATTTTCATATTCATATATCGTATTTTAATTTAATTTAGGATTAAATGAGGCTTTATGTATGACTGATCAATTTTACAAATTTCTCCCGGTGATTTTTAGTAATATGATTGAAAAGTTCAGATGGACCAAACTACCGAATGGTAAAAGGCTGCTTAAGTGATTTATAAAACTATTAGGTCACTTTTTGTCCATTCTATGATGACCACAATATATAGCAAGCCTTACAAAAAGTTGTAGCTTACTGCCACAAGAGACGTGTAATTTAGATCTGGCATTAACCATGACAGTGTATGTGCATGAGTGTATGTGCATGAGTGTATCAAGGTTGGTCTTGGAATTGATGCTTTGTCACCATTGCACTTGGGTGGTATTGTCATTAATTTGTCAAAAAAGATGTACCCCTATGTATCCAGATTTGGTTTGTCGTAGTTTAGTAAAAGGACGTGTTAATGATTTGCAACTAAATACTTGAAAACGACAATCCGGGCTGAAATTGTATATATGATATTCAGTTTTGCGCTTTGTGTGACATGCATTTAATCTTTAAGATGTGAAGAAAATCTGACATTTTTTCAGGTTTGTGAACACATCCAAAGATGTATATAGAAAGTTAAAAGAACATGCTTGTGTTTAAACTACACACTATTTGCTAATGTGTGGAACATTTTGATCATTATTGAATTGGTTGTGAAGTAGGATTGGAATCGTTAGATAGGTCTAACACTTATTTGATATGCTCATATTTTAGGTATTGACAAGAAATTGAATTCTATGAAGTGGTTTATGTGGAGGTTTACTCCAATTGTATTAGACCTTATGTTCAATTCAAAGGATTAGTTGTTTTTCATAGAACTAACTTTATCTGTTAATGCATGCTGTTCATTTTCACGCTGCCTCCCTTTACTAATTACCTAATTCACTTTGTTTTGCAGATCTCTTCCCATCTGTCTATCGCTCTCTCCGATCAACACTCCATTCAATCCAGCTAGTCATTCAGGTACACCATCTTATATATCTCTTTTGATACAACTTTTATGATTTCTTCTTCATTCTCTTTTCAAGGTAGTGCTTTTATGAAGTATTGGTTGCTAAGCAGTGAAATAGTTATGTATCATTAAATAATTAAATACTAGAAGAGTTATAGCAGGCACCTCAATAAGAATATTGGCACTACAAATTCGCCAGAAAACAAATATGAGCTAATTGTGATTCTTTCCTGTTTATAGCAATTCACTAATACTACAAAATGACTTTTGCAACTATACCTATTACTTCATTTTGAGGTCTACCATGAATTACCTAAACTATGCTTGGACTCTCATATGTCACGCTGCCCGTAGTCAAATATGCTAAAATGTGCTAATTTGCTAATCCGGTTGGATTGTTTTTTTTCATAATTGCAAAGGCCAAAGAGGTGTTTGTTTAGTTAATTTTTTGTCTTTTTTTTTCTCTAACCGGGTGTCCGGGCCAGCTTACGTGCACCTCGACTAATCCCAGGGCCCTGGTTGGAAATTCGACCGGGTACTGCCTGGCCTTGAGGGGAATCGAACTAGTGACCATTGGGGAGCAAACCCAAGGCCGGACCAGTTGTGCTACCCCTTCCAAGGTAAATGGACAAATGGACAAATAGTATTAGTGCAGGTAATCAGTTGTACTTTCTACTTATCATGGCGTTTGATTTGATCTAAGAGTTGTTTTCTTAGTGTTGTTACATATGTTTATGTTGTTCATTTATGGATAATGCATGGTTAAGGTTTTTGCACCAGATAAATCTTCAGTCAAAGTTTCCAGTAGTCTCGAGTTTAAAGATATGTCAGGAATTGAAATACTATGTTCCTTTTTAGACATATATCCTTGGTGCAAACTTTGTGTGTAGATCTATTTGTGTAAAAGAGTTTGGATGGGAGTGCCGAATGCACGTACGGGAAATAAAGTATAGTGTTGAATGCATAGATGACTGTTCAAATATCGAGTGGACAATTAAGAATGGCTATCCCTAATTATGAATGTGAAAGTATAATAAATGATTTAGTTAAGTGTACAACTTTTTTGTTTTTCAAAGAGCTAAGATGTATGTATGTTGTCATGTATTAATGAAGAAGTAGCATGTAAATTTTGAATAGAAAAAATATTTGTAATTTATTTATGTGTTAATAATTTCTGTACGAAATGTGAGATGTGTCTGGTTGGGCTGTAATTATTTAATTTGGCAGCAAGGTATAGACAATTGTGTTTGAGAAATTCCATCTGTCTAGGTTATTTGTTATTTTAATCTTGGAAAATTTTGATCATTATATATATAGTGTAAATATTGAAGTATTAAAAGCGCATCCACTGTTAATATGTTGAATACATGCTAGTTGGCATGCCAAAGGCATATTAAAAGGGGTATGTAGAAAATTTATCATGTGTGGGCATCAAAAGTTTTTTTTATAAGACATTTTGAGCTATATAATTGCCAGATTTTTTTTTGATTTTTCAGGTAGTGTCCAATTCAAACTTTACAACTACAAGATACGAGGAAAAACAGTGTCATGGGAGCCATGAGTATATATACGTACACATAGTAGTTCTACAAAAGCATTTGTATGGGGTCAGAATTTGTTCGAGGCCATTGGTTTCCATTGGAATCATGAAACATCATATCTTTCCCATTAGTAAATCGATATGCATACTAAAGTTTTGCTAATAAAAATAGTATCTTTCTCATTGGCAAATCGATACGCATAACTTAAGTTTTGCTAGTTAATACAACATAGAGACTAGACTTGGAAATGTCATCCGTGTCGCCACGGGCAATACCTAGTTATAATGATATAGCGGAACTTATATTGAGCAAATATGACTCACCAAATTTGATCTAATTGTACCCTGCATTTTAAAATCTGTATTCTATACATCAACAAAATTAATTTCCATGCCAAATTTAGATCCTATTAAAAACATTTTCCTTTTTTATTCTTTCTTTTTTTATGAAATAAAGATCCCATTATAAATGGCAGGATTATCTATCCTGAATCCTTACATATCAAAGGATATAGCTCTAGCTAGGTGGACCTACTAATCTGACCTTCACTAGCTGATCACGGTTGATTTGTATTGAGCTATGTGCCATGTGTATCTCAATCCAAATTAACCAATATTTGAGAAAGTTTGGATAGTCACATGGAATGGTTGAACAATCTTAGAATACAATCATAGAGATTATTTAGAGATGCCCTACTTATAGAAACTGTAATCTTTCACTTGAATGATAATGAGTTTTCCCACTTGAGAAAACTTTAGTGTATCAAATCTAATTTCCCTAATCTTAAGCATTTAATTTATAACCTAATAATACAAGAGTTGAATAGGTAATAACAAAGATTGTTTTTGTTATAATCTTGTAGGAATCTTAGGATGGTGTCTATATATACCACCAACAGTAGCAAAGGGGTTCTATCTAGTATCTACCAACAACAACACCTCTTTCTTTGGTCACATCATGCCTAGACAGAAAGTGAAACTTGCATGGATTGCTAAAGCTGCTGATAGGAAGACTTCATTTAGGAAACGAAAGAATGGATTGATGAAGAAGGTGAGTGACCTCAGCACCCTATGTGCAGTTGATGCTTGCGCAATAATTTACAAGCCAAACGATCCAGTGCCAGATATTTGGCACTCTCCATCTGAGGCCTATCGTGTGCTTATGAGGTTCAAAAGCCTACCAAGGTATGATCAAACCAAGCATATGTTTGATCAAGAGGTGTATCTCGAGCAAAGGCTTGCAAAACAGAAGGAGAAGCTGAAGTGTAAAGAAAGGCTGAATCGTGAAGATGAGGTCAAACTACTGATGTACCAAAGCCTGATTGGTGAGAAGGGAGTACATGAGCTTCGCACAGAGGATTTTGGTGATTTGGTAAGGTTGATCGAAAAGAATGTGAAAGAAGTTGAAGAGAAGATTGAGGCTTATAGTAGGACACCAACTGCTCCACAGATGTTAACTTCCAATGAGCCGATGCAGATTGATGGTGGTGATGGTGGTGGTGACAACACTTTAAATATGACCATCGATGATGATGGTGATAACAATGCTTTAGATATGACTGACATCGAGGCTTTAATAAGGCAAGAATACTTCATGGAAATGATGAACCCTACTTATCAAGCACCTAATGGAAATGATTTAATGATGCAGTTTGAGGACACTACTTTAGGGGATTTCTTTCCTTGAGATAATATCACTTTTAAGATAATTTAGTACTATTGGCTTTTCGTTTATGATTGTTGCTACTTAATAATATTATGTAACTTCTTTGAAGTTCCATATCGTAGAGTACTAGTACTACTGATGTACTAGTATATATTTTATTTTCAAAGTTTTATATCTTAGAGTACTAGTATATACATCTGTACTAGTATATACTTTCTTTTCAAAGTTTCGTTGATGTGTGATGCGTTGTTATCGTACGTACACAATTATGAATAAGATTCTATTACATTCCTAAATGTAGATTTCGATCTCTTATGACATATCTTGCTAGCTTTTTTAAACAAATCCTTCATAACATAGCAAAATATAAAAGCAACATCTCAAAATCCACAACCAAGAGTAAATCTACTCAAGTTATTATGACTGCAATAATTGGAGAGTGCACGAATACGATCCAATGGAATCTTTATGCATATATAAGATTGTGCTCAGCATAATTGTAAATCCACTCAAGCTTATGACCTCATTAGAGAGTCTAGATTTATATATTTTTAAAGTATTATTATTATTATTATTATTATCATTATTATTTTCTCGATAAAACATTGGAGAGTCCAGATGATAAAATCAAGAAGTTTCACTATTTTGTTTCGACTTTCGACTGCCATGTTAGTATTGCTTAAGGCTGTCAATTGGTTTCGATAACCCGATAACCGATCTGAACCAAATTGATAAAAAACGGTTTGAGTTTTAGTATTTTGGTTTGCCCTCCATCAACCCGAAACCAAACTGAACCGATAAGATATTGGTTTGGTTTGGTTTCGGGTTTGCCCTCCACCGAACCCATATGAATCCAAACCGATAAGATGACATTTTAGTAATATTTATGATTAATTTTGTATATGTTTATCAATTGTGTGACTAAAATTAATCGATTTAATTTAGGATTTAATTGATTTTATAGTTTTCGATTCGGGTTGGTTCGGATTCGGTTTGCAATATATCTTATCGGTTTGGTTAAGTTTCGAATGAAATATAAATATTATCGGTTCCGTTCGGTTTCGGGTTCCAATTTTCTTATCGGTTCGGATTCGGATTTTCCATAACCCGACCCAAACCGACCATTAACAGCCCATTGCTTTCGAACTTCAGATTTGGGTTGTGCCATGGGCTTAGAGGTGGTCCAATAGACCAACCAATACTGAATTTGGTCTTCAAATGGGCTTAGAAGTCTGAGTAGGACCTAAAGTTAGGTCTAATGTGCATTTTGTCTCCATCAGTTGAAACTTGAAAGTGCAGAGTGCAAACAGATCCAATCTTCAAATCAGATCCATGACTCAAGTCACTGAACCTTTCACCAAGCAGTTCTTGGATACATACAACCATTGTCACCAAGTACGGTACGGGTTTAAAACGGTGTACTTGAAAAAAACTTAGTTCGTGTTTTAAACGGAACGTCTCGGGAAAAAAAAGCGTAAAAAAACGTGGGGCATAAAAAACGGGTTTAAAACGGTAAAACGGGTTTAAAACGTATAATACGTAAAAGAAACGGTAAAAACCGATGATAAATAATATAATAGATAAGGAGTTTGATTTTCTATAAAAGTGGAAAAAAAAATAGATACATAAAATAAAAATAAAAATAATACAAATGAAAGAAAATTCAAATACATGAAAGTATCAAATTATCATTACTCATCTACATACTATAAGTTTTAGATTCAGTGCCAAAACACTACTCAAAATAAGATACTACTAATTACCAACCATAATGGCATAATTAAGTACTACAAATAAGTTAATAACTTTAAAATTTTCAATTAATTATTAATAGTCCAAAGCAAAATAGAACGGTCTCAATAAGTCAATCTAACGCCCACTCTTCAAAAAGGTAAACTCCAAAACCCTTTTCTTTTCTAGCGTTTTCTAAAAAAAAAAAAAAAAAAAGTTTTAAACGGGAGATTTTCAAAATCTCGGGTTTTAAACGTTTTTTAAGTTTAAAACGGGTTTAAAACGTTTAAAACGCTTTTTTTTAAAAACCCGGGTTTTAAACTGGAACCAGACGCCTTGGCAATATCTCGGGTTTTAAACGCGTTTTTTTCAAAAAAACCCCGTATTTGGTGACAATACCCATGTAACATTTTTTTTGCTAAAGACAACCTATATAACATGGAGCAAGTCTTTAGTGTGCGTGATGTATGGCTACGCACAATTCCTGACCACATATTATCTGACCCGTAACCGGTAGCCGAAGTGCCCACCTAAGGGTAGCGTTGGCATTTCACATATTTTCATTCATCCCCAATTTATCGTATTTTCTATTCTTCTCAATTAGATTGCGGGCCCAAATCTTCTTACCCCTTTCACCTCTTCTTAAATTCATGGTCAATCATTTACTTCTTTCACTCTCTAAAGTTTACAGCAAGGAAGTAGAGCAAAAAGAGTGATGTTGACCAACAACACTACACGGTTTGAATACGTTCGAACATTGAGGTTAGTTTATCATCCAATCACTGAAGTCGATTTAATCTTTCCTCTTCTCTTTAAGGTACATTAGAATTTTTCATATTTAGGTCGTTTGTACTAAAAAAAAGTTTTCTTTATTTAGGTAGGCTCTATGCCTTAATCAAATAAGGCTCGATGATGACGAAGAGTTTCTTAGAAGTCTATGTTTGAAAGTTTTTGCATTATGATGAAAGTGATTCTCACGGATGTGGAATTAACTGTTTCCCGATGGAGAATGAAAATATTGATGATAGTAGTGATAGCGATCTTTGAAGAGTCCGATACATATAGGGCTTATATAGAAGACAAAGCAACATTTTTATCTATGCAGTTCAAGACCTCGGACGAGGCCTACACTATTTATAATGAGTATGCCAAATCAGTTGGCTTCGGTATTCGTAAGGATGTTTATAGAATTCATCCAAATGGAGTTGCTATTAAGCGGAGATTTGTGTGTTCATCCGAAGGTCAACGACATGCAGATAAACTCCAATCGATGACACAAAAAAAGAACACCCGCATGACAGTCAAGAGGTTCAATTGTAAAAGCCTGCATTGTTGTTTTTTTTATTCGAAGCAAAGTTGTGGACTGTGAAAGAGTTTATTGGGGAACACACACATCCAATTGTACCGCGATCCGAAGTTCAATGTTTCTTTCGGGTCACATAGAAATGTGAGTCGAGAAGCGTTGGAATTTGCTACGTGCCTAAATGATGTCGGTGTTCGTAAATGCCAAGTGATGGGTCACTATGCATATAGCTGGAGGTTTCCTTAATGTTGGTTTTACGAAAAAAGACTTGTATAACAAAATGGGAAAAGAGAGGAGAAGTCGCTGTATTGATGGCGACGCCAACACACTGCTTGCCAACTTAAAGGACAAGGTGAAGTTAGATCCTTTATTTCATTACAACTATGAGTTAAATGTGAGTGGGCAGTTGGCTGGGCTGTTTTGGGCGGATTCCACCTCCCGCCTGGATTACTGTAGCTTTGGTGATGTGTTGTTGTTTGATTCAACGTATAGGAGCAATCAGTACCAGATGCCGATCGTTGTGTTTGCTGGAATCAACAACCACCTACAGATTATAGTTTTTGGTTTTGTTTTGATCATAAGTGAGTGCGATGACGCTTATAAGTGGGTATTGAAATCATTTATTGACGCAATGTGTGGTGAACACCCTAAATCAGTCATTACTGATGGTGACGCAGCGATTCGTAAAGCTTTGAAATCTATTCTTCCAGATTCGAAACACCGGCTGTGCTCTTGGCACGTATTGAAAAATTGCATCACCAATGTCAAAATCCCTGGATTTGCAACAAAGTTAAGCTTTATTATGTTTATGAAACGTTCTCAGGGAGAGTTCGAAGAAAGGTGGAGACAGCTAGTGGAAAAATACGAAGTTAGTCATAACACATGGGTGATGAAGGTACAGAAGAAACGGGCGAGGTGGGCAGAATCGTATCTTCATGGTGAGTTCTTTGGCGGTTGCAGAAGCAACCAACATTGCGAGTCTATTAACTTTGTTATAAGACATCATGTTAAGCCCGGGATGCGGCTGTTTGAGCTATTTGGGAAAATGGAATTGGCAGTTGCAAATATCCGTCATCGAGAGCACGAAGAAGAGGTAATGACTACAACGACGAAGCCTTTCATTGTAGCCACTTGATTGAATATGCAAAGCAGGCAGAATCCATCTATACTCGAGCTGCTTTTCTTGCTTTTATGAAGCAGTTATAGGAGGAATCGATGTACACTGCAGAAGATAAACGTGATGTGGGTGACAATATTCGTGTATACACCATCAGCCGTCATCTGAACAGGCAAAAAAAGACGAGTGTGGAATACAACCTTTTAGAGCAGGATGCTAGATGTTCATGTGGGCTATTTCAGTCGTTTAGATTTTCATGTAGACATATCATTTCATTTTACAAACACGAGGGCCTTCGTGAAATACCCCAGAGCTGTTTTTTAAGGAGATGGACACGAGTTGCTAAATCTGTCATTACAAATAACGATCCAAGTTTTTCTTCGCAGGCTGCTTCCATTATTCATCACAATGAGCTTATAGGGAAATGCAAGAAGATATGTTTGTGGGCCTCTCAAACAGCCAAACACAGTGAAACTTTTAAATCCATGTTATCATTTTTTTCTAGAGCTTCTGAAGGCAGTCCACAAGTTCCCTTTGAAATGCCTTATATTCCACCAGAAAGTGGTACAATGGATGGCATTCCGTCTTCTAAAGGCACCGCCGAGGTAGAGATGCCTTTCACCCACCTAAAACCACCCATCGTCCATTTGTTAATGATCCACCACACGTAAAATCGAAAGGTAGGCCGCATAAACGTAGTAGATTGAAAGGTCAGAATGAGACAAGAAAAAAGAAATGTGGCCACTGTGGTATCGTCGGGCACACAAGGCCCACATGTCCACTTTTGCATCCAAACGATGGCGGTAAGTTTCTTATACCGTTGCCATATTTCACTTGTCTGTTAACATTAAATAGTTACAAAAGTTTGTTGATTCTGATTTGTATTCGTCAATATCTTTCTTGTGGTGCAATCTTTTTTTCTGTGTCCAGTGCTAAACGCAACTATGTTAAGCGTGCTGCAGGAGTTGCCGATGTGAGTGAGGATGATGATGGGTTAAATAGAGATACTAGATGTAAGTGATAATTTTGCGTGCTATCTTCTTTTTATAAACGCAAGAAAATGTTTCTTGTTTGTTATTTTCATGGGGTTCAAAGTAATGTTGCTTGTTTGGTGGGTGTAGTGGAAGTTGGTAATGAAGCAGGAGGATCTCGAAAGACCAAGCAATGTAGCAAGTGTCGATCTACGGAGCACACAAAGTGTAGGTGTCCTGATTTGGAAGGTATGCCACAATTTTTACCGACATAATTTTTCTAGTAGGGAGTAAACTAAACTTAGATTGTACCATTAGAGTGACTATTTTTCTCCTGTTGAACTTATGGTGTTTCCCGTGGATGAGGTTGGGAGGAAGGTTTCGAAGAAATTCAATGTTGGAAAGTTTTATAGTGACGACGGGAGAGTCTTTTTCCGTATTACGAATGGTTGACGTTAGGAAAGATGAGTACAATGTTGCTAAGCTTTAGAGCAGTTGTTGGTAATCTTCTAACAAGATTTTTGTAAGCATTTTTGTAATATCGCACAATGGTGAAGATTTCAAGATTGGCTTCTAAATTATTTTGTAGCGGTATCTATGGTGTTATTTTCTTATTTTCTTTGGTTTAATCAATGAAATAGAGCAATATTCTATACGCTATATTGACAAGCATTGTTTGTATATTCTGTTGTTTCTTATTGTTGGGATGTTGGGGTTGTCCTTCACCATGAGACAAGACCATCAGCAGACATATGTCAGTTAGTGTGACATTGATATGTTCATAAATGGATCTGTTCGTTCTTACACGCCGAATAGAGGAATATGCCATAAACAGTAACATAACATTCTGGTATGACAAATATAGTGTCATATCTATATGTGATTGTAGTATACTACCAAACGTATATATATTATAAAAAGTCACATAACATTTGAGTATGACATAAATAGTGTCATATCTATCAGTGAGTATCAACTCCTAGGAGGTCGTAAGATCTAAAATTATTGTGAATATACCTGCTGGTTCCTCCTCGTATGATGAGGACTTGCCTGATTAGTACTAATGACAGTAATGAGATTAAGAAACCAATTCTTGATTGTAATGCGTGGGGAGAAAGGGAGTGTGAACAGAAACATACCGAAAAGTAGAATTGTTCATAGTTCGGTAGCTATGAACAATGAGATGTTCATAGTCCATACTGTACGTACTACGAACAATCAATGTTCATAGTTATGAGCTATGAATATTCTTTGTTCATACCACAATTCGACTATGAACAATGATTGTTCATAGTTCGGTAGCTATGAACAGTGATTGTTCATAGTTCGGTAGCTATGAACACTCAATGCTATGAACAATGAGTGTTGAGCTATGAACAATGAGTGTTCATACCACAATTGACTATGAACATTCTTTGTTCATACCACAATTGGACTATGAACATAACAGAAGGTTGGAGCGGTTGCAAAGGAATATGTCATATGTTAACGTAACATTCTAGTATGAAAAATATAGTGTTATATCTATCTGTGATTCTTATGATATACTACCAAACGAATATATTATAAAAAGTGACATAACATTCGAGTATGACATATGTCATATCTATCAGCGATTCTAGCGCTAATAATACTACCAAAAGTATAAAACTCTTATTAGCATATATTATAAATAGTGACATAACATTTGAGTATGACATATATAGTGTCATATATATGTGATTCAACTACCGAACATATAAATCTCTAATTCACATATATTATAAAAAGAGACATACATTTGAGTATGACATATAGCCAACGTATATTATTGAATTATGTTATAAAAAGTGACATAACATTAGAGTATGACATATATAGTGTCATATATATCTTACTATATAGAAAAATATGGGGTATAATGAATAGTGTTTTCACGTACGTCACAGGGGTAAATAAGTAATTTTGTTTAATATTTTATTATTTTTTGTCAAAAAAGACCACCAATGATTGACAAGTGTCCAAAAATACTTCTTAAGAGTTGGAAATGACATTTCAGCCCCTGTGACAGACACAAATCCGTTGTTTTGTGTACAGTGGCAGAATCGTTATTTTGTGATTTCACGGTGGCAATTGCTTAATTTCGAAAAATTTTATTATTTTTTTGACTTTTGGTAGTGGCAAAACGGTAATTTTATGAATTTCAGATTTGTTTTTTTGTGGGTAGAAAGGTAATTTGCCTGTGGCAGACGTGTAAATAACGTATATTACGGGGCAAATTTATAAATTCCAATAAGAACCATCATATCAGGGACCTATGTTTTGAGAGAGAAAAATACTGTAGTTTTGTGATTTCACCTAAAACGTGCGAAACACGTGCATGAGTCTAGTATCATATAAAACTCTTACTAGCATATATTATAATATCATATATTATAGTAACATAATATTCGAGTATGACATATATAGTGTCATATCTATCTGTGATTAGATCCAACATATAAAACTCTTATTGACATATTTTATAAAAAGTGACATAACATTCGAGTATGACATATATGAGTATAGTCATATCAGTGATTGTAGCGCTTATGACATACTACCAAACGTATAAAACGCTTATTGAATTAAACAATTGTTTTACATTGAACCATTGGACCACTCATAAAGTATGATATACTTTCTGTTTATAGAACTATTAATTACATACTACAGCTTATATGACATTTTGTATAACATATATCCATGTTTTTACACTGCAATCTTATGTACTGGGTAGTCTCTCTGTACTCTATGAAATATTAACTTATGAGTAAAACTCGTCACACCCCGATTGTCTCTCTACACACGGCAAGTTTATTCCAAAAAAAAACTAGTGCTCTCTCTCCACACCCCATTTTTGTTAATATGACCATTATAACCTTAAATAACTCTCTCCACACCCCATTTTTTGTTAATATGACCATTATAACCTTAAATAACTCTCTCCACGTACACCCCATTGTAATTCAAACGAGCTCTTCACCGTACTTACTACTCCACGAACACTCCTACCACTCATGCTCTCTGAAATTTCTCCCCCTCCTTCTGTTGTTCTCTTAGGTTAGTCTTGAGTCACCCACAAAATTGTTGTTATTCCCACCAAATTTTCACTTTAAGAATGGACTCATGTGCTGGAAGCAACATTCAAGATAAATTCTCCCGTCAAAATCAAAATGATAACTTTGATTAGTGTTAAAAGTGACATGGAGTCAGCTTTAACACTACTGCAATCAAATTATTATTCTGATGATGAACTTTACAACAATGTTGAAATTAGCTATCCCAATATGACCGAATCATTTACAACAATTGGGGTAATAATGTAATTTGAAAGCTTGTATTTTTTATTTATTTTATCAATAACTTAGCAAAAAACAATTTTCGTCAATAGTATCTAAGATCAAGGGTTTACGCAGGTCTTTGAAGATCGTCACTCGTTGATCCGATGGTGTTCGACAGTTGGTATAACTGTTGGAGTTGTGGTTGTGATATCAAGGTCTGATAATTCGGGACTTGGGCGAAGACCTAGAGTTTTCTTGAGTTACGAAAGGAGTGGAAAATTTAGACCATCCGTAAAGCCGAAAATATTGAACAAAAAAATGAAAGAATATAGGCAATCCAGTTCGAAGAAATGTGGCTGTCCATTTGTGTTGAAAGGGGAATTACGAAACGAAGGTGGATGGATACTGAGTGTTATGTGTGGAACTCATAATCATACTATTGGGGAGCATCTTATAGGTCGTGCATTCGTCGGAAGGTTAAAAGCTGAAGAAAAATTGATTGTTCAGGATTTGTCTTTGAGTGGTGTTAAACCGCGTGAAATTTTACCCCTCTTGAAACAGAGAGATGACAATAATTTGTCAAACAAAAGCACTTTATACAATTATCGTCACAAAAATCAGTTGGTTTGGTTGAGTGGAAGAAACCAAATGCAAGAATTTCTAAGAAATCTAGAAGAATTTGGGTACACAGAGTTTCATAGGGATAATCCAGTAACAGGTGAATGTAGAGATTTGTTGTTTACACATCCCCAATCCATTCATTTGGCAAAGTGTTTTCCCGAGGTCATTGTCATGGATTGCACGTACAAGACGAATGTGTTCAAGATGCCATTGTTTGAAGTTGTTGGGTTCACATCCACGATGAAGACATTCTGTATTGCTTTTGGGTATTTGGAGAGTGAGAAAGAAGGTTCTTACCTTTGGGTTTTGAAGAGGTTGCGTGATATTTTGGACTACAAAGCTACTTTTGTAAAGATAATTATGACTGATTGTGAGTTGGCACTTATGAATGCGATAGCTATAGTGTTTCCTGAAGCTGCACACTTTTTGTGTCGAGTTCACATCAGGAGGAACATCGAGACAAAGGCCAAAAAAACATTTGAGAAATTTGTTGAGTATGAACAATTTATGTTTATGTTCGAAACAGTGATAACTAGCTCGTACTGAAGTTGAGTACTTGGAACACCTACGTTATTTTAAACTTGAGTACGGAGATCATTATGGTGTTGTGGAATACATAGAAGACCAGTGGCTTTCGAAGTACAAAGAAAGGTTTGTCTCGACTTGGATAGATCTCCATATGCATTTTGGTATTTCGAGCAGTAACCGAATTGAAAGTATGCATTCCTCTTTGAAGAGGCATTTGCGTTCTAGCAATAATGGTAACTTCTGGCGAAACTTTAACTTGATTAATAATCTCCTGACAAACCAAGTGACAGAAATTGAAAGTTCTTTTAATAGGAGCTTGAATCTCTGGGATCATCGTTACAAACAAAACACATATATGCAACTTAGAGGGTACATTTCTAGAGATGCATTGGATTTGATAGCAAAAGAGCTAATAAGGTCTGTTAGAGTTGGGACATATGAAATTCGTTGTTGTTGTGTTTACAAGAGTATGTATGGGCTTCCTTGTGCGCATGAGTTATGTGAAATTGTTCTAATTGGTAGGGGAAGCATCCCCTTATCTTTGATACACCCTAGGTGGAGACATCTTAGTAGCACTCCGATTGATCTTCCTAATGGGTCCTTTGATATTCAGCCCGAGCTTGCACAGATTCAGAAGAAGTTTCAGTCGCTCTCAGATGAACACAAGGTTTTGATGCTGAAAAAGTGTGTAGAACTAGGTGATCCAAAGGCAATTTTCATGCGAGAGCCTCGGGTCAACACCAATGTGAGGGGTAGGCCACTTGGAATAAAAATTGGTGTGAAGACTTGTAAAGATAAAAGGGACACAAAGAGAGAGCCTTCAGCTTTCGAGTATTCACAAACAATTGAGGAACAAATTATAACTCAAGAAAGCAAGAATAGTAAAGCCAAGAAGTTGGTACCATGCAAAAGAAAACCAAGAAGAACTCATATTCAAGTGTTTGTAGATTTACCTGAAATTGGGACTAATTGGGATGATGGGCTACGTGACTTAAATCCATTGATATGAGACTTCATTGTGGATTGGCAAGATGTTGAACCAAATGGACATTGTGGATTTAGCGCGATTGCACGATGCTTAGGGTCTAATGGAGATGATTCATAGATTATTGTGAGGGCTCTTATGTTGACAGAGTTGATTTCCCATGAGGCAGATTATACTTCAATGATGGGTGGAGAAGAACGAAAAGAAGCGATCAAGACAAATCTACGATGTACAGTTCCATATACGATGAACCCCAAATAATGGTTTGAACTCCCTTCAATGTGATTTTTAGCCGCTAATACTTTTTAGTGTGTCCTTGTCGTCATTGGAGAGAAAGAATGTATGTCATACTTTCCTTTGTGGATCGCTCCCGATCCAACTTCGTGTCGGATAAGCGGCAATAGGCCACATTGGAGGAGGCACACATTTTGTGAAACTCATGCTTGAAGATGATAGTCCTATTTCGCCACTTGCTCCAGGGTGGGAGTCATTTGCATGGACAGAAGCTTGGGATTGGGCAACTATAATGGAACCAAAGATCGTGAAGTGGTATAAAAGGGTTCCAAAAATGTTATGGATTTAGACCTTTCGTAACTATCCTTCAGATCTTGTGAGGATTTTTTGGCTTTAATATCTATTTTGTGTATGTGTATATCTTGTCATAAATTGCAGAATGTATTAGAATATGTCGAAATGGTATTAACTAGTTTTTGTTAAGTGTGCTCGTAAATAGTATTAAAATGCAAGAATATGGTAAGTGCTTTGTCGGTTTAAGGTAGGAACCAAAGACATATCGAGCTTCGGTGAGCTTTATCACTTGTGTTGTGACAAAAGAACACCGGTGCCCTTTACAAAGACAAAGTGAGCGAGGGACTGATGGGTTCTAGAATAAGCTATCTTAATTCGTAATAAGAATTCAGGACTGGCGAACTAGCAAGGATATTCCTGTCATACAGTAAATGCAAAGAGATTTTTTTTTCCTCTTGTAAACATAAGTCAGAGTATGTTTATGATGCTCTACAGTGTACTATGAATCCTGTTTTTATAGCTAATTTTGGCACTTGTTTGAACTTGCATTAATTTAGTGAATTGACAATGGAACAAGCAACCCAGAGTCCAATACACATCTTAATCTCTGACAAATGTTTCTTAATCACGTTTTGCACAAACTTTTGTTTCAAGCATTCTCTTATAACATTTTTTTATAAAGTTTGGGATATCATATATAGCAATGACTTCATGGAGATTACAATTATCATTAAACCCTAACTATCAATGTTCTAAACCGTCATTTTAAACATGCCTCCACGAACACGAGGAGGATCAAGCACCCAAACCCGAAAAAGAAAATGTAACGAAGTGCCACCAATTCCCATTGTTGACAACTCCTCCACTAGAAATTTCATTGCCAACCATCGTAGGCTTAGAGTAAGTTCATATATCTTTCATTTTGATTTAGTTATGACATTTTTCATGCTTGTTGAGTGAGCGGAGCGAACGATCTTGGCAGAAAGGGGGGGGGGGTATGTGGACAAAAACCAAGTTGGTTGGTTTCTGTCTCTGTCCTCAACTTCTCTCTCATTTTTTCTTCGCCCCCGATACCCTTTCTCCTTCACCCAACTCTCTCCCTCCCCGCAGCTCCGCTCACTCCCCACTGCCATGCAGTATACTAGTTGAATGTTCTTAAAATTTGTTGTTCTCTGCCAAAATTTTATAACTGGTCGAAATATATTTTATACCCTTATCTTATCTTCACTCTCTTATCTTATCTTCAATGCTACTCTATTGTCCTCCATACTACATAGTGGACTTTAAATGTTCATACTCCTAGTGGCTCAAACAGGGGGGTATCTCAAATTGACCCATGAACATTCAGTGTTCATACCATTGAATTATGAACAATGAATGTTCATACTCTTGTTGGACTATGAACAATGAATGTTCATACTCTTGTCGGACTATGAACAACGAATGTTCATACTCTTGTTGGACAGCTTATACATTGTCGTATATAAACTTTCTTTGTTATATAGTGTTGTGCATAGCATATTCAGTGTCGTCCAAATAATGTCGTATATAAGCTCTGCGAGTAGATATGACACTATAACTGTCATACTTATATGTTATGTCACTTCTTACAAAACGGACGGGTCGGTATGTCACTTACTTTAAGTGACATACTTTCGCAAGGTAAAAACTCCAATCGTTGACATCTCACTGCATATGTCGCATGCTTCCACAATGCCATTTCTAGTTGCATATATTTGGCATAAAGTATGATATACTTTTGTTTATAAAACTATCCTTAATTCTTTATGTACGGGTAGTAGACCACGTACTCTGTACTCTATGAAATTTTGCATAACATACTATACTATGTATGTTAATTAAAAGCACATTTACAATTATTTTTACATAATACATTCGTACCGCGTTGGGTATGTACTTTGTTATGTATGACGGTATGCTATGATATTTTCCATGACATACTATACTATGTATGTTATTTATAATCACATACATCGTTATTTTTATATAGTACCTTCGTAAGGTGTTACTTATGACATACTTTCTTGGCTATGACTATTCGGATGACATACTATCATGTATGTCAACATAATGATATAGACAATTATTTGTTTATACTAATTTTTAGTGAAGCGTTTTTAATGACATACTTTACTACATATGAGCTAGGATTTTTGGTGAACACGGTTTACTTGTCGGTAAAGTTAAGCTGTTTTTTAGTGGGGAAGAAGTTGGGTTAGCATTACAAATAAGGATTCTTTGGAACCATCATTATGGTTTGACTAGAAAGATGCCTAAAGAAGGTTATGCAACTGCCCGTTTAAATATTTTATGCAGAAGAGTGCCGAGAATCCTCAATTTTACTACGCTATTGATCTAGATCAAAATGGGACTGCAGTAAACTTTTTCTGGGTTGATGGGAGGTCTCGAGTGCAGTATGGGTATTTCGGGGATGTTGTCTCTTTTGATACCACATAACGTAACGAATGCATACTCTATGCCTTTTGCCCCTTTTACTGGAGTCAATCAGCATGCAGTCGATTCAGTTATTTGGTTGCGCGCTGTTACTTGATGAGACAGAAGATACATTCATATGGTTGTTTAAGGCCTGGCTTGCAGCCATGGGTGGTCGTACGCCAATTGCAATCATCACTTACCAGGATAGAGCGATGGCGAGCCCTGCATTGCAAAAGTGTTCCCTGATACTCGCCATCATTACTGTCTTTGGCATATTATGCAGAAATTTCAAGAGAAGCTATCCTTTACTAAAATTGAGACACTGGTAACTGACCTGAATAACATTATTTCTCTCCTCGTATATTTTTTTTTGCTAAAGGGTAAGCTCTTGTATTAGATAGCAAAGAAAAACCAGTGTACATTTTGTGAGGTCCCTGGGTAGACCACTCCAACATACATTTCCTAAATTTTTAAGAAATAAATCTGAAATAAGTAGAGTGTTGATTCTCTAACCTATAAACAAAATTAGGTCTATTCTCCCACCATTGCTTCTGGCCTTTTGCTAGGGTCTCTCCTCGTATAAGATTGCTGGTTTTGAAAGAAGATGGTATACAATAATAGAGAAAAATGAGTTGTCTACAAATCCTTGGTTAACAGAAATGTATAATATGCGGGAGAAATGGGTTCCTTGTTATCTCAGTGACACATTTTTTGCTGGTATGCATACGACTGGGGGGAGTGAATCGATGAATTCTCGTTACAACCAATTCGTAAATTCGAGCACTATGCTGATGGCGTTTGTACATGGTAATGAGAGATCTTTGGCTTTGATTGCTAGGAATGAAAGAGATGCTGATTACCGCACTGAGCATAGTTCACGAATTGTGGCTAAAGATGCTTTCCTCCTTATGCATGCTGTGAAGGTCTATACGATTAATGTATTCAATATATTTAAGGAGCAATTAGAGAAGGCAAAGATGGAGTACAAAATTGATGGGGATGAGATTGTCAACAATGGAACCGGAAGCTACATGGTGAAATTCGAGACCTGAGAGAAGAAGTCCGTTTGGAAAGTGAGTTTCAATAGAGGAACCTTAGAGGGAGAATGTAAGTATTTTCAATTTATGGGGTTACTTTGTGGTCACATGTTAAAGATTTTTCAGCTGCTATTTAAATCGAAGAGATTCCAAGGCATTTTTCTTTTGAAGCGGTGGATGCAAAAGGCAAACACGTATAGAGCGGAGTTTCATACTGGATTAGTGGCCGACCATGAAAACCATGAACTTTTGAGAGTGGCTCATTGTATCAAGGTTACTTCTCAAGTGGCTTACGATGCGGGGAGTAATGTTGAGGCTTATTCATATTTTATAGAAAAGACGGATGAAATGGCTAAGCATGTCTCAACGTTGAGTATAGCTTCGAACGAAGGAGACAAAGATAATGAAGTTGAAGAGTTTTTCTTTGATACCTCACAGGTTATAAGGGATTATTGAGAGTGAATGAAATACGAGAGAGAGTCTCTTTAGAGTAAAAAATCTATCTCCTTGTCTCTACCATTAACCTAACAGTTCAGACCATTTCCACTTCGATTTTGTCTGAGCCATATGAAACCTAAAATAAAAAGTTTTTATAACTCTCTGAGGTACCAATCAACCACCCTACCTCTACTAAAGCTCTATAAAGCTGTACAAATGCTCCAAAATAAAATTATTTCCATAATGATATATTACTTAATTAAATAATAAAGCTCTACAAACTAACTTTGCTTTTTAGACTTCTAGTTCGGATGAAAGCGACTTACCGAAAAAAAGACGTTTTTAGGTAGTGGTGGTGTTTCGCTCAAGGAGGAGAGGCTAGGACCGGTGGTGGTTGGTGGGAAGGGACTGGGGGTTTGTACAGTTGGAGTGAGACAATTTTGTGTTCGAGAAGTTTGGTGGACGTGGTGGGAGAGAGAGAGAGGAGGAAATTTCGGTGATTTCGGGGAAGGAAATTTTGCAAAATATCAAGTGTTAGAGGGCTGGTGGGGAAATCTGCATTGGTTAATGGAAGAAAATTAACCTGGAATTTTTTGATTCTTGATTTAATTCTAGGAGTTCGGAAGATCTAAAATTAGGCTAAAATTATTGTGAATATACCTGCTGGTTCCACCTCGTAGGATGAGGACTTGCCTGATTAGTTCTAATGACAGTAATAAGATTAAGAAACGAATTCTTGATTGTAATGCGTGGGGAGAAAGGGAGTTTGAACAGAAACATACCGGTAGTTAACTACGAACAGTGATTGTTCACAGTTCGGTAACTATGAACACTCATTGTTCATAGCTATGAACAATGAGTGCAATGCTATGAACAATGAGTGTTCATAGTCCATATTGTACGTACTAAGAACAATCAATGTTCATAGTCATGAGCTATGAATATTCTTTGTTCATACCACAATTGGACTATGAACATTGATTATATACTATTTGATTTCAAAAGCCAATTTATTTTTCATTCGAATATATTGATTCACTTAACCCGACTTGTATGCTTATTAATTAGATATGGCAATGCAATGGACAAATGAGATGGACAGTGTTCTTATCGATACATTCCATAGCAAGCTATTTCTAGGTGATAAGAATGAGAATAGATTTCTTCTAATACCAAAAGAGCGTGAAAAGGATCGACTTGACTATTAGTCATGTGACTTAGAAAATGAAGACTTTAATTACGATGGATAACACGCAATATTGCTAGTGTAACTATACAACAAGGGTTTGAATGGAGTTATGATGAATAGAAGATCATAACTAGCAACGAGGTTTGGGATCAAGCAATAGCACAAAATCCGATTATGGGAAAGTACAGCTTTAAAATCTCAACTTGGTAGGGCTTTTCTTAATTCGGGCACCTTTGATCCCATATATTATTTTGTAAACTATGATATGGAATTGATTCGGGATATAAATAGCAATAACGTAAGCCAGATTTACCCCTAATTAAATGCAATTGCTAACTTAAATAATTACACCTACTTAAAGTATTGCACCCATACATTACTAGTTTACTACTACACTAGTGAGTAAAATTTATAGGTAAATCTATGGTGTGCAGGGTGTATGTCATCTGGGCCACTCACATCTCGCACACTGAAGACATGCTCTTTAATTAGTGCCTCTTTAATTAGCCATTAATTAATGGAAAATCTATGGTGCGCAGGGTTTAAGCCAGACCCGCAGATTCCTACTTCAAATGTGCCTTGCATATTCTTGTTCCACCTGGTTACTCTGATATTTGGGCCTGCTCTTTTGTGCATCTTCCACAGCATGGGTCTCGTTTTTTGCAGGTACGCCTCTTCGTGGTCGCTGCACTTGTATAGTATCTTGTTTCTGCAGTGACGGTCGTACTTGTTTGTCCACATTAGATGGCTCTTGCATTGGAGATAGTAGTTGCTGCTGCAGTAAAATCGTTTCTTGGCTTCAGATCCTGGTACATACCGATGCCCATGATAAATCTATGAACAATTGCATATCAACTTTACGACTATAGAAGCTATGTATGTTAGGCCTTTGATCGATCTACTGAAAAAAATATTAAAACAGAAAACGTACGAAACCAATCAAACCAAACTACCGGCCAAACCATAAAGGCGCTTGGTATGGTAGATTAAAAAGAGTTTTCAAAGTCTGTTATGCTAGAGTAACGAGATGAATGCATACAATTCTACAAGCACTTCAACTTTGGTAGTGTCAATTCTTACACAGGAGAAACAGAAAAATCATAAATTGACAAAAAAGGGTTAAAAACCCTCATAACCTAATTGTGTTCCAATATAGTTTACCTGATTGTGTTCCCTCATAAGCTCCATTTACCCCTGCTTTTCTAACTTGTTTCCGATTGTAAGTACGACCAAAACGACGGTACTCAACAGTGATGTTGTTGTCAGGCATAATCAATTCTGCATGGATTTGGAATACACGTCAAGAAATCTACCAATATGGATGCCCGGGAAGTTTGATGTAACATATAATAGCCCTAAGTAGTTAGTACTAAAGATAACAGTCATTTAGGATGATTTATATAGGGTTTTTTAGACCAAAAATTACCTGGAGTAACGCCATCAGAAACATGACCCGCTCGTCGGCGAAGGCAAATCTTGTTGGGGAGAGTTACTTTAACCGCAGTAATTGTTTATCTCTGCAGGTCTTTCTTTGGTTTCTTGTTCATTGGGCCATCTAAATATGAATGAACAAAATAAAAACACACAGTGAAAAATTACTTTACATGACAATACGACACAGGAAAAGTTGAATGATAAGATAAACATGAACAATATATAGTCGACTTACCTATAACACAATCTAGTCTGCTGTGAACCTGAGCCACAAAAGGAGCTGGAGTTTGTGGAGTACAACAAGGTGAATTTTGACTTTGATTACAAAGCCCGACCGTTGTCTCAAAGACGGGAACATCTATAAACCATTTCTTCATGGGAACATCTATAAGCACACAAATCATATATATTAAATGCTATGACTATGATTTCACAACGTATATGTGATTCAATGCGCCTTTAATAAAAATTTGAACAATCTTGTCTATATTATTAATTATTAATTTAGCACAATGTCTAACGGAATGGTTGCACATCACTTTAAGAAAATGGTGCTAATAATATATCTTTAACCATCACCTCGTATGAAGGGCGGCAAAAGTTATTTGATACAACATTTCTTAACTACTTTTTGGTGATAGAGTCCGCCCTAGGAATATACGATGTTCCATTATGGTTCCGGCATTACTTAACGACAAATATCAGTATTGAGCACAAGTGCAATAATGCAATGACAACAAAGGTAACCCCTTTATCTTTATCCTCGATCACATTCACCCTTGCACCACCTCCATTATTGTTGTCTACACATAAATTCGTTATTTAATGCACATACGGAACAAATTTATAAGTCAAATATTCGAAATTATGCACAATAAAATTACTATGGAAAATTAGTTAATATAATATAATAATAGAGAAATGCTAGCGAGCTACCCCTCGTTGGCTCTTTCGCATAGCATGGTCATACCCCGTAAGAATACAAGAAAACATAAGTTGGTATATACATGTGAAGTTCACATTTAATACGCAAGAAAAAATATTCTCTCTGTTCCCTCTCTATTTTTCAACCTTTTTTAAGAATATTGTGCCGTCATAGAGTTGTCTCCTAATCCTCATGTTTTCACCAAAGTACATTGTTTCAGTGGATGATTTTTGATGACCAAACTACATAAAGATTAAGGACTTATGTCAAATATACAAATTAAAGTACTTCAAATTTTACAAACAAACCCATTCATGTATCTACGAACACTGTTAATGTCAACATGCTACCCCGAAAGAAAGCACGAATGTGAGGGTGTAATATTATTGAGATATAAACCAAATAACGCAAATGAAACTTGCTACCTTCATGCATGTCCCTCTTCGCACTATCTTCGTGCACCAAGTTCAACATGTTTACATCCGGACCAGGCGCGACTACACCGCATAACCAATCAAGACCTACACAACATATATTAAATGCTAACATTGCGTGGATGTTAAATTTAGACATTGTTGAGTTGATTGTAAGACCTAATAGTACTATGTAGGTCCAGGTTGCATATCACAAAACGGTACTAGTACATCGGTTACCATCACATACACAGTCTCAAGGACAACATAAGGTTATTAGATATGGTTGTGCACTACCTTTGGTGGTTTGCTCCCTCCAAAGAATCATGTTCCATTTCGATTCTAAAATAAACTACCCACCAGCAATTACCATTATATACCAATTACAAGTATTTAGCACAAATATTATTAATTTACAAGTATTTAGTACAATTACGAGTATTTTCCTAATTTAATAGATATATAGCATAGCAATACCATTGTGTATAATTTTTCTTTATAATTGCATTAACATAGATGTACCCAAATAGTTGCAATAAAAACCCGTTTACCTGCAAAGATGTCTGACATCTCCGCTCCTTCAAACACCGACTTCAACATGTTTGCATCCGGCTACCACAAGTACCTGCAAAACCAATGGAGAGAAACGTGCGTTACAAGTAACCCATTTACGTCAAAACATAGTCATCCTTGACTAATTTACCTTCGATCACCTCCTCCTCTTCTTCTTCTATGCCACTTGCAACCTCCACTAATATTATCTACACCAATAAAATTTAATTCATATACGGTAAAAAAGGTGAGCAACTCCAACATTTATTGGTTGTCGGCATGCACCTACCATATTCAAGGCAAGGACTAGGTTCATTTACAAGATGCGACAATATTATCAGCTAAAGGAGAAAAAATGCATAGCTCTCGGACTAGACCAACTTCTGCATAACAATAAGGAAAAAGGCATGTTAGAATGATGAGTTTTAACAATACCACTCAATCCATTTTTTCTCTTCAAGTATGCGCACCGACCAAGATTTAACTACAATGACAATATAAATCATGTCAATCTAAAAACTTATCTTCTTGAACAAACTATCGGACACCACCAATAATGAATCAAATTTATAGTTGGACCCCATTACTTGAAGGCATGGTTTGCCTTCCCGAAGTCCTGTAGATGGTGAAATATCTTCAAAAATATTCGGTTGAGCTTCTTAATATTGTCTTTTGGCTAGATTCTTCCAAGTCACTGCCACTATTTGCACTTGAATATGTTAATGCCCGAAATGGATCTTCTTGTTCAAATTCATTGTGATTATTACTCAAACCATTGCCACCGACCATTTCAACTAGTCGACCATTTTTCAATATCTCTGCACGCAACAGTTGTAACTCTTGTGGGATTTCTTCATTAGGAATTGTTTTCATTAATGGTTCAACCAACTCTTGATAGTCATAACGGCGCACCTTCTACAACAAATCCAACGCTAACAATAAGCAGATAACAAAATCAATGTTGAAGATATATAAACTAAAAAAACCTCATCTATGTTTTCAAGTCAGTTGTCAATAAATACTTAATCTACGCATGGAGGATACTGCTATGGGAATTGGGAAGGCAAATTGGTGGTGGCTAAAGTAATATCTTGTGTACTTCTTATCCACCTACACCACATAAAATACAATTGTACGTTCCGATTAGAATAAATTCCTTCCACTGAATTAAATACAAGCAATTCTATGAAAACATAGATAACGACATGTTTTTATTACATTACTTCATCAAAAATAACATATTGAGCTGATGAGAACCTATGTCGTCAAAAATTCAGCAAAAAGAATAAATAATAGCCACTTTTTAGCTTTCCAACAAAAGGCATCATTGGGTTACGCTTACAATAATTACTTTGAAGTCTAAACTAAATGGAGGGATAATTACAGGTCCAATGATTAAAAAAAAAAATAGTGGTAAAACAAAATAAGCAATTCATTGCAAATTTACCTCTTTAGTTTGCGATTCATGAGGAACAACTCCCTTAAGGAAAATGGTTGAGTGCGACTCATACAATGCTCCGATACCAATCTAGATAAGCTTCATTTGAAGCGAAGGAAAGTTGACTTCTACTTCACAACCACCCTTCCACCAAACATTCCACTCCATAATACATCTTTCCAAAAAGAACTATTTGCTTTAGGATCCCACCGAAAGTGGTCGCTTTCGGTATGTGTTGGTCAAGCCCAAATTGACGCATACATCGATTAGGCATATACCTCTCACGAATTGAAATGGATCATCCATGTAGAGACAGCAAAGACGCGAGAATGGCGAGAGGCAAAATGAGGAGCATGTACCCATTTATCCCACGGCTGCTAGATAACCTAATAGAATAGAATCAATACTAGTAAGAAAGTAGACAATAGTTTGGTACAGTTTGATGAGTTGTGGGTACTAATTTTATACTAACCTGATCTTCACCAAGTGAATCCAACTCTTTGCTTAGGACCTTATACACTTGTTTTGTACAAGGCTGGAATTTGGGATTTTTCCATCTGCAAGCAGCAGGGAACACAATTTTTAGTTCCCGTTTCAGTGGGTGTATGCGGAACCTTTCATAGAACCATGCCTACAAGCAAGTTTTCAAAAGTTAATAAAAAAACAGTAAGATATACAGAATCAAAAATCATCAAGTATAAACGGGCTATACGTACCAACAACAACGTAGACGAACCACAAATATTCTGCACAAAATTAGATTCCTTTTCTAGTTTATTCCTTTTCTTTGTTGTGGATTTATGGCAAAGTGACACTCGACTGAGTGCTTTAAATAGATATGCAAGAATAGCAGCAGCCCAAGCATAGGTAGCACACACCTCTGTATTAGCTAGGAATTTTAGGTACTTGGTGTGCACGCAATTGCCGCCACCTTCTAAAAATATTGTGCTCCCAATGAGGTACAACACATATGCAATTGTGCGTTTTTCCTCGTCAACAACAATTCTAGTGCCCTTAAATGTATCTCTCAACCAGGAGACACGAACGGATTTCCCTCTGATTTTATCTTCTGGAGGAGATACTCCCAAATATTTTAAACAAGCTTGTTTGGCAGTCAATTCTGAGGTGTCAATGATTGCTTCCCCAAAGGCATTCAAGCCCAATATGTGGGCCACATCCTGAAGTGTAATTGTCATTTCAAATGACGAGAAGTGGAAAGTATTTGTTTCTGGCCTCCAACGGTCAACCAGAGCAGAAATCAGGTCTCTATCAGCTTGGAAATGTCCAATTTTCCGGATGTGTTTGAAACCCATTGCAGAGATAAGCTTCTTCTGGCTATGACTCAACTTCCATTCTTTCAATTTTCGGTTGTGCTCATGAATCCGCTGTCGGACGCTCCTATTCACCACTTACACTTGTTATTGGTTGTGAAGTCAAATAAGCAACTGAAACCGAGTAATAAATACCAAAAATTACCGCTCCATGCATTAGTAAAGAAGATATGTATGACTCTGCGATATATATAAGTATTGATTATTTGTTGCCCTCTCACCCTCCCCATCTCGATGCGGAGATATACTAAAATAAAGCAATAGATTAGTAAGTAGAATCAAACTAAGATAATATATACACAGATGACAATAAATGTAAACCCCTTGAGGAAAAACAGATGTCTACACTCTACAATGTATAAAACAATATGCAGCAAAATCATCGTTCTCATATATTGAATGTTTGTAAGAGATAACAGTGAACTATAGACATGTGTGGAGGTAACGAAGGTGAGTTCTCGACAAGTGCAACCAAATCACGCTCTCAACCATAACCCTTTGCATGTAAAGAGGTATCCCAAAACTCCTCTTCAGATTAGCTATGTGTGTCGGAAGGATGATTGGAAGTCTTTTTCCAAGCGGGAAGCACGATTGAAAGACTATTAAATAAATTTCATTGTTGCAACACACCATTTTAGATAAGTGGGTCTTTCTAAAGAGGATCACTGAATTAATTTAAACCGTGGAAGTGATCGAGCTTATATAACTTTTCCATGTGTCCATTTGAGTTCACTAAGTATGCTACTTCATTATTTAAAATGTTGGTTTTTGAAGTGATGGTGAAAAAGAATATGATATATTACTTCATGAATCACACATAAGTTAGCAACTCTCCATAAATACTTTAATTCTTGACGCTAGTGACTCTTTTCTCAATTTCATAGTAGGGGAAATACCGAGACATTATCACAACAACAAAACTACTAATAATTTGAACACATACCCTAGTGGCCAAATCACAAAAACCTTGAAAATTTTATCAAGTGTACCATAAATTCAAATTTTAGTGCATGCTTGTGAAACGCGTTTTTATTTGTATTTAACGGTTAATAGGCAATACATTGAATTTCGCATACAAGTTTTGGTAAAATATGTAAGATATAATAAGAAAACATGTTACCAAAACAAGCGTGACTTTAAACGGTGGAGATGGTGGGTTCTAAAGACCGGTGGTGGCGGACGTGGTGCTTTCGGTGGAGTGTGAGGGAGGTTTTGTGTTTATAGAAAAAAGTGAGGGACGGTTTCTGACTTTCTGCAGCAGGAGGAGTGTTGGAGAAGTTTCATAAAGGGATTATGAAAAGAGGAAATGAAAATTTGCTGACGTGGTCAGAGACTGGAGGGAAATTTGAGTGATTACATGGATTTGATTTGAGGGGTGGGGGGAATTTCTGTTGAAATTGTTACTTACTTTATTCAGGAGAGCGATGGAACATTTCACTCGCTGCAGATATTATTTCCTAGATTATCGAAAAAAATAGGTATCAGGGTACAATATAAATATTTTGATGACTATATGCTATACTGCTATAGAATGTAAATAGGCCCTAAACCGAAAACCTAGCATATAATTTTTGTGCAGGATCTCGAACTCCTCGAATTATACATGATTACTTCTCGAAATCAATTTATCAATTGAATTTTGTCATGTATGTATAATCTAGTATCTTAACCGTGATACGATCGGTGTTTTTTCAAATCTTTTAAGCTCTAACTTCTCTATGATAGTATGATTTTTGAATTCTAGCTATAATAAAAAAAAAATAATATAAAACATTAAGAGGGGTTGAATATAATTTGAGTGGCGTGAATGAGGTTTTCTAAATTATTTTTAAATAATATGAAGCTAATTCTAATTTCAATAAAGTGAGAGATTTTTGATAAATTATTTAAAAAGAGGAAGCTGATTAGAATAATTAGGGAGGTGGTTCTAAAATCATAAAATAGAGATATTACAAATTGATTCGGTTGAGAAATTTTTCTCCTAAAGATCCGGCTATCATATAGTGTAGAGATTTTGAAGGAATGCATGTATGTGCGCATAACTTAAGATAATGCCTGTGATCCTCTTATGCCTAACTCTTGCTTAGTCGCTTTATGACTTCGATTTAATCTAAAGAAATGGTCACTCAATTTTGACTAGTCTCATGAGTATCTATTTTGCCATCACCAACATATTACAAACTAAACTATGCTAAGAGTAGAGCATTCATATGTACGATTTCAACTAGGAAGAGAGTGTGTGTCAAAAGGATTGGCATTTTGGGCGCGTGTTAGGTTAGGTTAGGACGTGGTAAGTGGTTCTAGTTAACTGACATATGCAGAAAATAGGGAGTATGTAATTGGACATGTAATCATTACAATCAAAATTATAGAATGATATGCTACAGCAGGCACCAAATGATCTACTGACCTAGTAACTTATATGTAGACCATGTGGGAAGTTCTTTAGATGAGATTGTTTGCTGGCACAGTTTCCTTCATTTAGATCAGTGTAATCAAGTTAGATCGTGCACCCGTTAGCATTGCATCAGTACCAACACAAACATTTCCCATCAACTTTGTTCCTCTTCGCGCCTATAGCATTAAAGGCCACGTCCATTCACAAACTTCTCACAACCGAGGGTCCTTCTTGCTGAAAATCTGATGCCCTTCGCACTGTCGTTGCACCTGCTTGTGTTTCCTTGACAATTGTGGAATTAGGCAATGGAGCTGGATGCCTCAGAACATCAGTATATATATGTGAAAAACAATAAAATACAATTAAGAACACTAGATTGTCTTTAGCTATATTGTCAAATATATCAAATGTCCTATAATATACCGAAATAACAAATTGAACTATTTAAGTAAAGAACAAATTCATTCGATAACTCGACTCTCAAGCGGCCGAAGAAATATAGATATAAGGAAGGGATCGGTTTACTCACCACAGTTTACTCACTTTCGTACTCTAAATAGCGTGTCGGATCAATTAATCTAATGGCCAGTTTTTTGCTTAAGTGGACAGCCATGTACTTTGTTCGAATGAATATGGCTTTGAGCTTGAGTCGAGAACTCAAGAGCCGAAACTAGTAATGAGTTAAGCACAATCATAGGTCCCATTTCAACTCTCTCATTCCTTTCCTATGTAGTTGCTGTGAATAATAAAACTTCGGCCGATACATTAAGTAAATAAATGCGTGATTTAAATTAACAAGAAAAGAAATGATCATATTGCCGGTAAAATAACTTATCAGATAAGTCAATAAAAAAAAATGGCGTATGTAAGTAATTTAAGAAAGAAAACTAAACGTAGCTAAAAGCATTAATATGTCAAGACCCTTCTAAATGCGGCGTAAGCCCTCATATATATATGATGTCCTAGGATCATTAAATTTGGTTTTGGTCAAGTTTTCTCCATTGAGACATTCAAAACTTTGAATGTCGGGGTTTTGTTTTCACGTGACAAAGTTTTGTTTACGAAACAAAGTAAACAAAACTTATTTATCAAGTTTTAAATGCCATGCTTTATAATTGTCCTTTTGCTTTATTTCATTTCCATATTGAGCAGTGCGTGTTTCTCTCATTGCAAGGTGGCATCAATTTGAAACCATCATTTGCCACCTGCCTATGCTGACTCATCATGTCTTACGGGCCGCATAATGTGTCCACTTAGTGTGTCCATTAAGGGCGCCAAAAATGGCGTTTTAATTTACTTTTGTCCTTGGGGAGTTCGCCGCCCGTCGCTATGGCTATGGCACTAGCCCACGCCGTGTCGGCACCTAGATTTATCCGATTTGAGCTTCGTAAGTTTCACGCCTCTTTATATGTGGGCCCGTTACAGACCGGTTCCGTTCTTTTGGAAACTTACTCTAGTCGCGCTTTTGTTTGGGCTTTACGGGGATGAGCTGAATTCCAATATTCCCCAGATATTCGTATCTTGGCAGCTTCACTAGCCAACGTCGTTACCTAGATTTATCCGGGATCCGAAAGCATCGGAAGTTTCCCCGCTTCTTCATATGTGGCCCGCTTAAGACCGGTTCCGTTTTTTGGAAACTTCGCTTTATCGGGTCGAGCGGAAACTCCAAATATATTCAGTATTCTCGTGCTTTGATGCATGTTTTATCGCTATCTTCATTTTAATTGCGAAACTCCGCAAAAGTACGAAAAATATAATTATTACATGATTATTAAACACATAATTGACCAAAATGCTATGTCTCTCGAGGTTTAATATTACGCTTTTGGGTGCTTATCACACCACCCCCAAACAAAGACTTTGCTTGTCCTCGCTGCGAAGAGACATTAAACGATAAGTGATCAAAAATGTGTTGTCTAAGCTAAAATCTCATTTCAGAAAGTGCACAGATCGATTATATGAACAGTATCTTTGGAACCACTAGGGAATTCCCTAGTGGGCGAAGTTATAACCTCGTGAGAGTTTTCCGCGAGAAGATACTCACAAACTTCATTTATACTACAACGACTCAAGAACAAAGGCTTGTTTCTTTAATTAATCTCGGTATCTAGACATCTCACTAAATAAGGAAACAAGGATTTTATTCTTTCAAAATTCAAGTTAATATACATACAATAATCAAACATCTACGTATGAGCATGCATGCAAAGGATCTAAATAATGAAATGTACGAAAGAAGGTCGCTTCGATCCTTTGATAATACTTAAGTAGGTTCTTACAGGTATGTGGTCGAAACACAATTTCTCTTTATTTTCCACTCAAGCTTTTGCTATCTCCATTGTGCAAAATGGGCACACGCTTCCTCACATACTCAATGACGGTCCGGAGCCGAGGTCGAGAAGTCACAACTACTACTTATTATCATACTACCCTATTCCTAATCGAAGCCAGAGGTCTTTATTAGGTGTTATGGGCTTAGGTGGTAGTGTAAAAGAAACTGGAATGGAAAATTCAAAATGATAAGTATGAGAGAATAAGGTCTTCGATATATTCATACTAGAGAAACCCCTTTTTTTTTTTTTTTCCAACATGGTTTCCATACTTGATTTTTCAAGCTTTTGTATTCCCTTTGATTTGATCTTTGGGAAATTCTAACCTTGATATTTCTTTTGATTTTTGGAAACATATTTCTATTTTCTTTTTCTTTTCTTCCAAAACAAAAAACCGATTTTGATTTGTGACAAGGTTTTTCTTTCATTTTTCTCAAGACTTCATCCTATTTCATACTCATCATCTAGGTAGGCTTATTTATTTGTGGTTACTAGATGGGTAATGATTTTATCAGTGAAGTAGAAAGGATTAATGAAAGGTTCAAGTGGGCTAATTAGCAAAAAAATTTTTTTAAAAGCGCTAATTTTGGCTATATCGATCCAAAGAAGCTAAAATTCTTAGATTTGGGTTAGTGATCAAGTAAGTAGACGTGTGAACTTCTATTCGAAGAACTACTCCTCCGTCATTACTCATATATCATACATTTTGAGGCTTTTGGTTAGATTCTTACAGATATGGAAACTAAGTTGTCTAACCGTGGGTCCCTTAAACTTATCGGCCGTGGTACATTTAATGATAGTCGCGCATGAATGCTCATGAAAAGATGTAAAACTATTGCATACATATATTAAATTAAGTTTCTAAGAACAAGTCTTAATTTTTATGCTAGGGTGAGATTTCTAAATATTTTTCATCATAGAAAGAGAAACGAGAATTTGTCACTAAATACGCTTATTTAGACATTAAGTAACTATGTACAACTATGCATGCCTAATTTTTGCAAAAGGTTCTCACCACCCCCCAAAACAAATGGACACCGTGGTCCTCAAAGTGTTAAGAGGAAGAAAGATTATACCGGTAGGCTTTGAGCAAAAATAAAGTCGACATCTTCCACGTAAATTTATTGTAACACACTATATATTATACATCATAAAAGTAGAAGCACAATCGTTAGAGTAGCAGACACCGTTAGGTCACTTATTTATTTCACATCAAAACATAAAACAAATATGTACAAGCATCAACTCACATTGCCCCAACCTTGAACTCGGGGATAGTCCTTCCTTGCCTCGGCCCCTCAGAAAATGCCATTCCTTCGCATCCCGCCAATCTATCATAGCTTTCCCGCACTTCACCCACTTCCTTTTCTTTTGCATTGTCTAGATGAGCTATCATTTTTTCATCATTAGGGGAAAGAACGAACTTTCTTAAGATACCTTGCACGGGCGTGTCCATGTCCGGAATCGCAAGGAACTAATTATCTTGTTTGTCGGACACATAGAGTCCATCCTTTACCCCAGCCTTGAAAGGTGGCCGCAAACTCGTGGAAGTACGCCCTCACTATCCCGCATGTCAGAATCGGCAGGGTTATATAGTCTTGCCGAAAAGACCGAAATTTCTTAAGATTCTCAATTACTAGTTCTGTAATGTCGGGCGGTGGTACGCTGTCGGGCCAATGCATGGAATGTCTTACACGCCCTTTGATGCCGTGGAAAAATGCCAATCTCCCATAATGATGTTCGTAAGAATAAATAACATGGCAAATCCCACATTCATGGTCATAATCAAGCTAGCGAATAGTGAATTCGCCATCGCCCGCCTTCGCAAGACGCTCTTTGATGCTGGCAAGGCCATCGCCATAGCGCAGCGAAAAATCCTCCCTAGAGTAGTCATTAAGGTCATTCTCTATCATGTATTGGATGGGGAGGTCCGGGTCAAGAGGAGGAAGGTCTAGAGCCATAGCCACCGCTGGCTCATAAAAAGCGTCGTGTTGTTAATAATAATTAGTGTAAACCCATTCAAAGGGAAACCCCGATAGTGGTAGATCTTCCATGTTATCATAAAATAAACCGCCAAACCTCGGGAGTATGTCCGCCTCCGTGTAGAATGAGAGAGTTCCACCCAACTTGAGGATGTAGTCTCCGAAAAAGATGTCCATATGCCGAGAATTCAACAATGAATGGAAGGACTGCTCGGAATCATCTTTGGAGCTTCCATCGTGGTGAAAAAATGTGACCTGTTTAGACAAGGATAAACAAATATTAGAGCATGATGAGAATAATTACGTAAAACAATTTACCATACGAAAATTAAAAATAATATAAAATTGCAAAATTTTAAATGGTTTCATCGGTCTAAGTAACGGCGAGGATCCCGTTGTGGAAGGGATCCGCTTATAAGATTTTCTATGTCGTTAATCCTTGCAAATGTACTGCTGCAACATTTTGCTTTCTCGTCCCGGTAAATCTTGGCGGGTTTTCCATTATGAGAGTGTGATTTGCCAAGAACCGGGTTGTGGTCGCGCAAAAATTGGCTTGTTCCTCTTCGCTTATTGTCCGCAGTCCCGAAATTCAAGAAGGCCGGTGATAATAATGTTCGACGCTTGAATAATGTCATCAGTCCTGTTGAATTGCCGCCCTTCCATTGGATTAAATACGCCGTGCATAATGCATTTTCAAGAAAAAATGTTGTCGCGGAACAATCGCCGCTTGGTCCCAGATCGACATGGTTCTTTGCAACGCCGGTTCCGTAATCCGTCTACATACCGAAAGTGAATGGTAAGAATGTTAGCTGTTCAAGAGGTGTATGAGGAGAACTCGCTAGAAAAACCCCAATGTATCATGATAAGTGTTACAATGGTTGGTAAAGGAGTCCTTTTTCCCCGCACGCGACGCATTCCGCAGAAATTTAATAATGCAAAAATCATTGCAGCTTAGTCCGCAACACCCGCAGAGTAAATGGAGGAGTGGTTTGGTTATTTCGAAGTCTTAGATGTGCCTAGGACATTATGAGCTACCCATTGGATCACAGATAATTGGTTCTTTTGTAAAGATCGCTGATAAACAATACGGTTTTTCCGGTTGTATTCGCCGTGAAGGATAGTTGCAAACATAAGATGCCGGATATTATCGAAAGGTGAATCCTGCAGGTGTACTCCTTGGTTTGTAATAGGAATTTGAAGTACCTCAGAGATGATTTCCATAGTTAATTGATGCTCGCATCCGTTAGCACGGACAAAGAATTGTCCGCTTTGGAAATAACCGCTTTTATAAAATAACAAGACCAATTCTCTCCGAATAAAATGTTTGCTTATGGTGTAAAAGAGGGTACCATCCTCGACGTAATATTTCAAAGTAAAAAAAAGGATGAAAAAAGGCCATTTTGAAAATTTTCCATAAAATTTTGCTCAGTGCAATCTAAACTTCGAGCGAGGGGCCATTAAAGATGGAGTGGTGAAAAATTTATTTTGGAAAAAAGGAAAGTTAAATATTTTGAGGTGTCTATCCTTGGTATAAATAGCCACCCATCCGAAAAATGTAAAAGATACGCTTCGAGGTGTCACAGGTAGTTAGACCACGCGGTATCTTCTAAGATGTGCGCAAAAAGTGGATGAAGTGTAGATGAGAAGAATGGGGCATGTGACAAGGAGTGCCCCTTTAGTTTTTTTTTTTTTTTTTTAAAATAGAAGGACAAGGAAAAATGTAGATATACTATCACAATAGGATGTAAGAACGCATAAATGGTATGGAAACACAACATAATGTTACGATGACTTAACTACAAACCTAAATATTAGATAGAATTATATGCCACATTAACAACATGACTATAACAAAACAACCGAGCATGAAAACTTGAGTAGCATATTCAAGCCGCCGCTTCAAACTTTTCTAGTGCATCCATGAATCTTGAACTTGGAGTGATCTAAAAACGCTTTTTAGAATAAGAAGTGTAGAGGGAAGAATAAGAAATGAGTGAATAGGGGAGGAAGAGTTTAACTTATTTATAGGAAGAAAATTTCCGTTTCCGACCGCTTTTTTTAGATGCTTTTCATTATCGGTTTATGAACGCTTTTATAAAACGTTAGTTTACGCTTAAAATTTGTTGTTTAAGTATGACATTTAAAATATATTTATATATATAATTTATTATTACCAATATATGTTCCTACCTATATACTAAAATATTAGATATAGCTAATATGTTAAGATAGAAATATTTAGAACCATGTACTATTAAGCTAGAAAATTCAAACACGAAATAAAGTATCTAATAAAAATATTATACAAGACCGTAATAAAACTAGCTAATCGATGATCCTCCTGTGTCAGAAGCGTAGTCCCTGGGCCGCAGAAGAAGAACCAGAGTCCCCGCGACGTCGGCAAAGACGAAGCTCCCCGTGGAGGCTAACCGCCCCGGATATCACCAAGAGTATCCATCACCGAGCCTCAAATCGATGTCGCTCGCCATGAACATTCAATAAACCGGTTCTCGCGAAAAGCATACCGGCCCCGAAATGTAGTCATGGAGGCTCTCATTTCCTCTTGGAATTCACCCATGCCGTCATCATCGACTCGACTTCGTGGCGAAGTGGTCATATCGGTCCTTAACTCTGCCTAAGGTACGCCTCATCGATACCGGGGCGAGTGTACATGTCTCTCGACCAATCGCTCACCGCGTGGGGCCTCTATGGGTTCAGCGATCTTACTCATGGCAGCCTCATCAAAGTATGGTGGGTGAGAGGATCCTACGCTTAGCGTGCTCGGCAGCCCTAGGTGCCGTGGGTTCCCAAGGGTCTTGTATGCATTTCTTAAAGACCAAAGATATTCTCATATTGTGGTATAGGGAGTAGTGGGGTGGCGCATGTAAATCCCAGATTAATCATGACTTGCGTTACTAGAACGGCAAGGGGCTGACCTAAGAGTGGCATGTGTGATAATATCAAAAAGAAAGGTAACGATGCGTTACCCTTTCGCCCTCCGGCGATCCGTAGAAGGTGGAGGAAGGTCTTGTTGATGTCGGAAGGCTTCGAGGTGCCAATGACATTCACCCCAAACCATTGAGTCATCAAGCTAGCGGTTACGCCGCGACCGAAATACCGATACGCCGCATTTCCGCCGATGTTGTACTCTCCCTCGATAAAGCGCGGTCGAAAGCATTAGGTCGAAGTCCGCGGGTACACGGATCGCTTCACCGAAGTCAACCGCGGGTCGCACCGCAGTGGAATGCCCGTGATCCCGGAGAGCAACACCGTGTGACTTCGTGGTCGCACACCCTCGACGGTGATCCAAAATGGTCGCCATTAAAGCTTCCATTGTCGAGAATTTCATCACCAAATCCTTAGAATAAAGCCCTCCATTGGCATATAACAAACTCTCCCATCCTCTGGAGTGAATTTCGCGGATCAAAGAATGGAGCAAACATCCCGCTTTCAAACAAATTTCCAAAATTTTTTCCACACAAATCCGTCGCTTTCCAGCCATTGCCGATCTAAGAGGGAGGATGGCTATGGATTATTGATGAGGGGAGAATTGGGATGATCCGACGGAAGGAAATTTTGATCGAGCTGTGAGGGTCTCGCACTGACCCGGTTTTAGTGTAAAATGGGCCTCTCGTGGCGAGACCGATGCGAGAGGGGCAAGATCCGGTTTTTAGGGAGACGAATCGTGGAATAGTGACGCTGTTATCGGGTTGGTTGGGTTTAAATGGGCCGAGAAATCGATATTTGGGTTGGGCCAAAATTTTCTCGCCAAATCGCCTAAAGCCCGATTTAAACCTAAAAATCTAAATGCGTGCATCCATGACTCGTTTGGGTCTTCGGATTGACGAATGAGATATCGAAACGATCGGCACGAAAAAATTCTATCCAATTGTATGAGTCATTCTTGAAAGTCACAATTTTTTTTTTTTTTTTAGAAAGTGTAAGGGTTTTTTATTTACATACAAGGGAGATATAATGTGAAAACACCGAATGTCCGTGGAGTCACCATCTTAAATCATAGACAACTGTCATGTCGGCTCGAGATTTAACCCAATCCAAATGATCGGGGCTTCACCTCTATGTATTATGGGGTTAGGGGCGGATTCGGTACCATCCTCGACCGCGGCGCCACGGTCCTAATAAAGTTGCCCTTTTACATACATGGCTATCCTCAAACCGCCCCAAGGGACTCAAAGTAACCTATTCTAGGGTTGGTCCGGTGGAATCCATTGCCCGCTTGTGTTCCAAGTATGCAACATCTGAGGTTTGATTAATTTAATCCCTTTGTGCAAAACTTAATGCAAAGGGAAAAGGTAACAAAATAAACATATTTACAAGGCGAAGTCTTTTAACGCCGATCCTCAAGACGAATCGAAGTCTTTTAACGCCGATTCTTAAGATCGAATCCCAACCTCGATGGGACGAGAAACGCCGATTCCGGGCGACGAAGATTATCCCGCGAAGTTGGTGTTAGACAAAAGTATACCTTAAACCGGCTAGTATCGGATAGAAGTCCGGCCTAGACGTATATGGGTGTTTGGCAATGCATACACCAGCCCATCCTTCAAGCGACGCCGCTTACGAAAGCAAAAGAACTACGACCATTCCCTATTCGTGATGAGTGAGACTTACACCAAATGATTAACCAAGTTCATGAGGTAGAGAGTAGAAAAGGGAAGAAAAGGAAGGAGGTGAAATTTTAGGTACCCATCGCTTACATCGGAAAAGCACGCTTGCTCGTGTTGCGAATACATTTATAATTCGCTCAGAAAAGTAAAAGAGTTTTAGGGGACTAAGGTTCCGGGCGCTGCAACCACACACTTCAAAGAACTTTGGAGATCATAAGATAGAAGATGGCCCTGGTTACCAAAATGGCGCACTCTCTATAGAAACAAGATTGAGTACGCCAAACTAAAACATCTAGTCCGTGGTATACTAGATTCAAGAAGAGTCCGCTCAACATCCGTGAGCGTAATTGCGGGTAATGTTTTAGGCGCTGTCCATTGACTTGAAATTCAATCGTTATCTTTTGATTAAGCAAAGAGATTGCCCCATAATGTTTCACAAATTTACACAATGAAAGGACCGCACCATCGTGTTTTCAATTTACCGTGAAAGATGTGTAACTGAGTTGTACAAGAAAAACTTTTGGCCAATTTTGAAATCCTTACGCGAAAATGTGCTTGTCGCGGCACTCTTTTCATATTAGCTTTGTAGGATTTCGGTAGATCATAAGCATCAATCGAATCTCCTCCACCATTTAATCGCAGTTTTCGCTTCTCACCGCCTCGATGATATTGTAATTGAGGCTTTTGATGGCCCAAAAGGCACGATGCTCAAGTTCAACCGGCAGATGACAAGGTTTTCCAAAAAATGCGTAAGGAGACATCCCTATAGGTGTCTTAAATGTCGCTCGGTATGCCCACAAGGCATCCGATAAGCCGAGAGACCAGTCCTTTCTTGATGGGTTGACAGTTTTCTCCGCAATAGACTTTATCTCTCCTTGGAGACTTCCACTTGGCCACTCGCTTGTGGGTGGTATGGAGTAGCAACCTTGTGAGTAACTCCATATTTCTTCATTAAAACCCAAAATTTTGTTACAAAAATGTGTACCCCCCATCACGATGATAGCTTTGGGAACACCAAAACGAGAAAAATGTTTTCTTTACAAATCTCACGACAGGTCTTATGGTCATTCGAGCTTATTACGCGAAAGTGCCTCAATCCATTTGGACACATAGTCTAAATCTACTAAAATGTATAGAAAACCTTGAGAAATAGGGAAGGGTCCCATAAAATCAATGCCCCAAACATCAAAAATTTCCACAATCAATATAGGATTTAGGGGCATCATATTTCGCTTGGTAATTCGACCTAAGTGTTGACAACGAATGCAAGCTACACAATGTTCGTGTGCATCGCGAAAAAGGGTAGGCCAAGAAAATCACATTGTAATACCTTGGCCGCAGTTTTTTTTCCATCGAAATGACCTCCGCAAGATTGTTCATGGCAAAGGATAATATCGCGGTGTGTTCCCGGTCGAATGCAAATGAATTAATGAGTTGGTCCGAACAATACTTAAAGAGGTAGGGTTCATCCCGAAATAATATTTTACAAATGGATAAGAAATTTTATGATCGACGCGACCAAAAGGAGGGGACTTCCTCAAGAATCCAGGTAGTTAACGATATCCGCACCATGGAGATGAGAAAAATAGAGTACAAGTATTCGTCCGGGAAGGAGTCACCGATAGCTTCGTAATCACTATCGATGTCACCAACCGGGCCTTGATAAATGGTCGGCCACTTACATTTTCGGCCCTTTCTTGTCTTTTTGATTTCCGGGGTGAATTTTGTAAGAGAAGGATCCAAATAGAATAATCGTTGTTTTAAGGCCCTTTTCGCTGAAAAGTAAGTACCGAATCAATCAAGCATGGTCAAAGATATACTATGGTCGATGTTCCAACTAGGTAGGGGCTTAAACTTATCCAAAGCATAGACAACAGCTAGGAACTCTTTCTCGGCCAGGGTATAATTACGCTGAGCGCCGTTAAGAGTTTTACTAGCGTAATAAATGACAACGGGTTTGTCGTCGCGCGTTGGCCTAGCACGCACCAATAGCAAAGTCGCTTAGCGCCACACACATCACCGAATGGTTGAGACCAATCGGGGGGTTGAATAATAGGAGCGGTAGTCGAGCGGTTTAGTGTATCAAAAGCTTGTTTGCAATTGAAATTGAAGTCGAATCTGCGATCCTTAAGCGGAGATTGGTTAAGGGTCGAAAGCAACTTTAGAGAAAATCCCGGAATGAATCTCCCCAAAAACCCCCCGCGGCCTAAAAAGGCACGGATATCCCGAATCGTATGGGAAGGGTAGCGAAGAAATCTTAACAATTTTAGCTTTATCAACCTCTATCCCCGCCTTTTTGAAACAATATGACCTAGAACAAGTCCTTTGGTAACCATGAAATGACACTTCTCCCAATTGAAAGTACCGATTTTTCTCCTCGCAACGCCGCTAAGACTTTGGAAAGGTTGGATAAACAATCGTTAAAGGAATTTCCGTAAATGGAAAAGTCGTCCATGAAGACTTCCATATAACGCTCCACCATATCACTAAAAATGTGAAGCATGCAAATATGGAAAGTGCCCGGGCATTACAAAGACCAAAAGGCATTCGTCCCCAGAAGCAAATGTTCTAAAGGGACACGCGAAAGTTGTCTTTTCTTGATCGGGCGGATCGATGACAATTTGGAAGTATCCGAATAGCCATCAAGAAAACAAGTAGTAAGCATGACCGCTAAACGCTCTAGCATCCGGGTCAATGAATGGGAGAGGAAAATGATCTTTACGGTTCGCATTAAGTTTGCGATAGTCAATGCAAATTCTCCATTTCAAAGGAATGCGAAAGTGGAGATGCATTCACCATTTTCATTTTGCACAACTTGAATGCCGGACTTTTGGGAACAACGTGGGCAGACTAACCCAAAACTATCCGAGATAGGTATATGATACCCGCGATCAAGTAAACGTGAGAACTTCCTCTCTCACTACTTCCTTCATGGCGGATTAAGGCGGGCGCTGTGGTTCTCGTGATGTCTTTTGTGCCGCCATCAAGATGTATACGATGCGCGGCATATGCTAGGGTCTATTCCCTTGATATCATCCAAGGACCATCCGATGAGCGATGGTGTTCACGAATGACATGGATCAACCGTGTTCTTCGCCCCCAGAAGTTAAGGAGCAGAAATTATTATAGGATGACTACCATCGATCGAGATGTACGACTTCAAATCAGGGGGTAGAGGTTTCAAATCCGAGTTGAAGGATTGGGGATCAAGGATTCGCGGAGGGATCATCTCTTCAATGGAAAAGAGCTTAATCCGGTTCTTCCGAATTAGTTTGCACCGTAAGCATTAGGGTCAAATAGTGGTACGTACTCTAATAATGCATGGACATCCCTTATGTATGAGTCATCGCCAAACTCGGATTATCAAAAGAAAGAAATTGGTGTATCTCGCCCGGGGAAAAGAGTTTGTGAAATAATCATGTTCCGCACTATCAACCAAGCTAATCTCGCCTCTATTATAGGATCGGAAACCGTTTCATTAATTTGAACACATTGAGTTCGACAGTAAAGGTTCCCCAAAAGACAATGTCATTGAACCGGCCCCGACAATTTATGAGAGCGTTGGCAGTTGCAAGGAAAGGACGTCCCAAGATGATAGGGATGGAGTCACAGGCTACTTCAGTATCTAGAATGACAAAATCCACTGGGTAGTAAAAATCTTGGACCTTTACTATAACGTTCTCTACTATGCCTTTGGGTATTTGATGGAACGATCCGCTGAAGTTGCAAAGTCATGTTGGTAGGTTTTAGTTCATGAAGACCTAACCGCTTAAATAAGTAGTAGGGAAGTAGGTTGACACCGCACCTAGGTCTAAAAGTGCAAGATGGCGGTATACTTTGTCGCTTCAACGCGGCAAGGTACAAATTGGTCGACTGGTCTCTTGTACTTTACCACACCATTGGTAGTGGTAATCGAGGGAAACCGCCAAATGAGGAACGCTTTGTCGAGGTACATTCAACGCGTCGTTTGGTGGTGCACATGTCCTTCGAAACTTGGCATGCTTGGGCAAATGCTTTAGCGATCTAGGAAAGGTAAGTTTATGGTCAAATTTTTGAAGGTTTCACGGATCTCATCAAAATGTTCGGCCACGCTTTGTTCTTTACCAAACGGGCAGGAACGGAGCTTTTGGACGGAATCGCTGATAAGGATCGGCGGGTATCTTTTCCTAGGACGGGGTGTAGATTTTAAAGGTACAACTTCGTCCGCTATAGGTTATGCAGGTAGGAGCCGGCAGACGATTACCGTAGCTTCCGCCGATTCCTCGTCCCGGCATCGCGTGATATTATTGTCGATGGTTCGGCCCGAACGAAGAGTGGTAATGGCATTTACCTCACCCCGGCTTGGATTACTAGGTCCCGTGCATTGTTGAGTTCAAAGGCGGTGTTTGTAAGCTTAGGGTTTGGAACCGCTTGCCGTGGAACACGCCTTTTGACTTTTATCCCGAAAGCAATAAACCAAGAGACCGCTTGGATAGAAGCTAGGATTTGATTCTCGCTGATTCATGTATGTCGGAAAGTTTCACCGCTTTATCGGGCCGGATTATTGTACCAAAGGAGCGGCGAACTAGTTCACGGTTATTATTTACGGGTTGATTTTGGTAGCCATATCCTTGGGTAGCGGAACAAGGTTGGCGGTTGTTTTGGTATCCCATATTTGGCGTTGTTGGGAAAATTACTTTGCCCTTTGCTGAAATTGTGGAGGATTTCCTTGACGATAGGAATTGTAATTCGCGGGTGGTCGTGACAGAACGCGTTGTTGCCACCGGGAGGAGCTTGTTGTTGGATGCAAGGGTGCCCAAGCTAAATTCGGATGTTGTCGCCAAGGTGCGTTAGGGATGTTGAAAGCACAAGCCTCTTCGAAGGTTGGGGAGGACACTCATATACCAAAAGGACAATAAGAATCGGGCGCTTTCGGGACTTAGCAAAGAGGGCATGGGGAAGCGCCGGCGCCATGACCGTTTGGGTTTTGTTCATTTACTTGTACCGAAAGAGCATCGACCTTTTTTGTTTAAGGTCTCGATTAGAGTTTTAATTCGGATCGGGTTTGACCTCGAACATAGACGTAACTTTGGTAGGAGTGTCTTTAGAAGATCTAGAAGAATCGTGTTTCCCCAATGGGTGCTTCGTGAGGCCCGCTTTCAAGAAAAGTGTATGCTTCAAGAAATACTTTGTCCATGAAAACAACCGCCGCTCATGATGTCTAATGTTTCCTTTGATGGTCGAGAGACCATTAAAAATGAACGGACTAATACAAATGTGTCGAAGTTGATGATGGGGACATTCGAGAAGTAGATCAAGAAATCTGCTCCACGCCCAAAAGGATTCCCCGGGTGTCGGGCGAAAGAATTGAATCTTTGGAAGCATTTATGTAGTTTTCTTTTGAGTATAGAACTTTATCATGAATGCTTGAACTAGTTTGGCCCATGTGTCAATGGATTGGCGGCGCTTTGTCCGGCGAAAGCCAAACCGCTTTGTCGGCCTAGGGTGAAGGGAAACAACCTAAGTAAGACTTGTTCGTTGGTAACAAATGGATGGCGGAAAGTGGTGACTACTTGTTGCATCCGGACGAAGATGATTGTACGGTTTTTCATGGTCTAAACCATGGTAAAATGTGGTAACAAACCGAAAATGTTTGGCGGAATACTTAAAATCACCTACAATCGCGATCGAAGTTTAATGCAGGAAGCGTGTCCTTCCCCCGGGGCGTGATAGAAATCGAAAGGGGTTTCGACCGAGAGTTTTCTTCACCATAATTAAAGGAGATAATGGAAACGGAGATGTTTGACGATGTTGATTTACTTCGAGGAGGAACTATGCCTAGGAGATAACATAAACAGTTGTTTCTTGTATTTTCGACGATGATATGTAAGTTCTAATTCCTTATGTTTACCGCATCGTAGTCTCATACAAATATAAATTTTAATTTAGTGCTCATAAGGAAACTAATAATGACCGGAGTTTTTAGGAGGGAGTTGAAACACGCCTTCCCGAAATGCTGCTAACTCGAAAGGGGAAGCTAGGATAACGCGTGTGAATATTCCAAAGAGCCGTGTCTCCCCGAGAGAATTGAGGGAGGTTGTTCGTGCTAGCAAGACGCTCCTTAATTAGGCAACCTCAATTTTTCAAGTTTCCTAGGCAATCATGGAATAGGATGATTTATGATGGTGTATTATGCGGGTGTTATTAAGATGATTTAGATGAAAATTTTAATTACTATGATTTTTTAATTTTTAATTTTTTTTTTTTTTTATTTTTAATTTTTTTTTTTTTTTAATTTACGTGATTAGTGTATTATGGAGACTTGATTACGAAATATGCAATTAAAAACGATAGATGCCAAAATAGAAACTAACTAACATATACTAGTTTACGCAGAAAGTCTACCCATGCAAATCTATATTACCTATACATGCAACTATGTGTAAGTTATACGTGAGTTAGGGGAATGTCAAGAACGAACTCATGCAATTGAATACCGCACAGATGTGAATTGATGTAACATACACATACAAAAATATTCTAAGCAAGTGGTTTGGTGCTACGCATATATCAAAATATATACGAATCATATTAATTGTGTTACGTGAATATGTGATGACGAACCACCTTTACATGCACAGAGTTCTCATGTTAACATACAAATATACGAGGTAAAACAGGTTATAGCGAATAATATCCTCGACAAAGTTTGAGGAGTTTAAGAGTTTGAAACCTGGCGTCCCGCGATTCCTCGTATAGCGATCGACTACTCCCGAAGCTATCCTACTAGAAAAACAGGACCAAAGAGCCCAAAAAGAGTAATCGAAAAGGAAAGTGGCTCAGACCTGAAAACCGGAGTGTTGATACTCCAGGTTAGTTTCGCTTGCTTACTAATTCAGTCTCGTCCGAGACTCTTTTGTCTGTTTAGTACTTCAAATTCCTACGGAGTACTTAGACTGTGCTAATGAAAATAAACAACTTGGCTCACAGTTATTTGTTAGTAGAAAAAAATTACGGTAAAAGAGTTAGTATTTGTAAATGTAAAATGAAAATTAAAAAGATGATGAGGTAAGGAGGGGTTTTATGGATGTATTCCAGTTATTAAGTTAAGTCCAGAGTCCTTCATGCGGCAAATGCCATTTGATAAAACACATATTTACACACGCTTATCGGCTTTCGTTACTTATTTCTTTAAGTCCGAGGTCCACAGTCCAAAGTCCGAGGTCCATACCCAAGTCCAAAGTCCAAAGTCCAACGTCCGTATATAGTCGTGACGCTTTTAGTCAAGTTACCTTACTCACGTGGGATTGGTAGGATAGGTCGAGTAAGGGATCGCCCAAACCTTAGGGCTCTCGGATAGGTTCACAACCGAGTTACACTTTAAGTGAGTAGGATTTTAAGTTTCTTTTTAGTTGGTTTTAATTAAATTAACGGTAATGTAAATTACTACGGTGATTAAATATAGGTAAACGAAATGTAGAGAAACAGGGAGAGAGTTAATCATGCTCATGCAAGAATCATTTTTCAACAGTTTTTATTACCAAATCACTACATCTCTAGTTCGCCTGCTTTTGGACGACGCCGAAGTATTGATCCCTAGTGCATGCCCACATCTCTAGGTCGCATTTCACTAGCATAAGGAGTTTTAATAATACCGCATCTCGGTATATTATCTCCGCCTCCCGCACAAGTTCACATCACCGGGCCAGAATTGGGAGAGTCATCCGACACCGCAGAGTCGCTACGACATTTTCGAGCATCGCATCAAATCCAACTTTGTAATACTAGGTCATTTTGGGACCGGATGTTAATTCTATGCCTAATTCCTAAGTAGTGATTCTAGAATATTAACGAAGTCAATCCGATTTTCACACGAAGCAAAGATAACCCTCCCCGGGGAATTAGCTCATCATCATAGCAGAATAATAAAACTTGTCGTATACATTAAGTAAATAAATGCAGGGACAGAAATTAACAAGAAAAAAAAAAAATGACTATTAAGGGTAAAATAACTTCATCAGATAAAGTCACAAAATAAAAATGGCGTATGTAAGTAATCAAGAAAGAAAAAACTAAACGTAGCTAAAGCATTAATATGTCAAGACCTTCTAAATGAAGCGCTAAGCCCCCATATATATATAGCGGATGTCCGGAGGATCATTAAATTTGGTTTTGGCTGTTTACTCCAATTGAGACATTCAAAACTTTGAATGTCGAGGTTTTGTTTTCACGCGACAAAGTTTTGTTTTCTTAAACAAAACTTATTTATCGCTTTCGTCGCCATACTTTATAATTGTCCTTTTGCTTTATTTCATTTCCATATTGAATGTGCACGTGTCTTCTCTCATTGCAAGGTGGCATCAATTTGAAACCATCATTTGCCACCTGCCTATGCTGACTCATCATGTCTTCGGGCCGCGATAATGTGTCCACTTAGTGTGTCCAGTGGCGGCAAAATTGGCGTTTTTACGACTTTTTGTCCTTGGCGCAGAGTTCGTCGCCTCGGTCGCTATGGCAACTTTTCACTAGCCCACGCGGCACCTAGATTTATCCGATTTGAGCTTCGGAAGTTTCCCTCGCCTCTTTATATGTGGGCCCGCTCGCGACCGGTTCGTTCTTTTGGAAACTTCGCTCTAGTCGCTTTGTTTGGGCTTTACGGGGATTGAGCGGGAATTCCAATATTCCCAGATTCTTGTACTTGGCGCCTTCACTAGCCAACGCCGCGGCACCTAGATTTATCCGATCCGAGCATCTAAGTTTCCTCGCTTCTTCATATGTGGGCCCGCTTACGACCGGTTTCGTTCGTTGAAAACCCGGCTTTACGGTCGAGTGGGAAACTCCAAATATTCCCGTATTCCTGTACTTTGATGCATGTTTTATCGCTATCTTCATTTTAATTCGCGAAAACCTGCGCAAAAAGTGCGAAAATATAATTATTACATGATTATTAAACACATAATTGACCAAAATGCTATGTCTCTCGAGGTTTAATATTACAGTTTTGGGTGCTTATCACATGGCATAACCGGTAGAGTCAGAGTTAAGGAGCTCGACCTTACTTCATCCTATTTAACAAAACAAATGCATGTTAGGGGTTATAGTGAATACTAATAATAAGAAATCATGAATAAATTCAAATCATACTAACCTCGGCTAACCGCTTTCGAATCAGACATCGACAAATCTGCTACCATCAAGCAAGATCTATCGTGGAATAGGTATTCTCATATCTTGTCCCCGAAGTAATCATGCTCCAAAGCCAAAGGTCATCATCATCAAATATCTCGTGGAGTTCTTTGCGGCATCCTCAATATCATGAAACACCCTGGTCAGGATCGTGGCAACTCCACTCCTCCCGAAATGAATGTCGGGCCTCAATGCTCCGTAAGTAACCCTTCAAAATTGGTGCCCCTAAGATAATGCACCTAGCAAGAGACCTCGACCAACCCTCTTCCAATATAAGTCATAGTCGCCTCCGTAACCGAAGCGATCGTCCGCCACTCATTTGGGTTTGCTCTATAGTGTGAAAGAACAATGCAGGAAGAATATCGAGGTCATCATATCTATAGGTGGTGGGTAAGGTATAACAATCTCCGGATACTTGCCGCCAACATCCGTCCCCAAGGTACCATGCAATGATCGACCCTATAAGTATCATTCACCGCTGAAAAGAAACCTTGCTCTATGACACATATATGATAGTCTACGGTACTTTCGGTGTTCTCTCGAACATCCGGAATATCCGTAAAGGGGTCCGAAGATGAAGGACTCGCCCCGTGGTTGCCACTCAATTCGGTAGCTCCTAAAAGCTCAATCTGGCGGCGAGTGTTATGAATATTATCGATAGGTCCCCATACCCCCTCGCTTTACGATGAAGCCCCCATGCTTGAATACGTGGAATCAGGTCATGAGTCTCATCCTCTTCCAACCTCTTCAACACAGATGCATCACACGAAAATATTCATACCACCAATACCGCCATCAATAGATAAAATACAATATCAATATATATATAAACATGTCAACATTAATAATTAGATAAATAAATGAAATGAAACAATAACTTAATAAATAAGACTTACCGTATAATCCAAACAAAGCCGCTGGAAATTGCCTTTAGCGGCTTTCGCCTCAACTGCGAGGTCTAGCCACGTAAAGGTATGCCAAGATGGATTGACCCGGTCATAATCCCACATCCTCTCTATGCCCGAGACAAATGCCATCCACCCGATATATAACACCCGTGTTTTTTATACGTATTTTTCTATTTAATTAATTAATTTAATTGTTTATTTTAAAAATTCGTCGGATTGGACTCGGGATACGTGGGCCTGGTTTTGGGCCCGAGTCTGTGTTGGGCTTGGGTTTCGGACCCAAGTATATAAACACTTTTTCTAGAAAATAGGGTTCAGAAGATAATATAATATATTAAAAATGGAGGCAGAGAGAAGCTGGTTTGCTGGAGCATTGGAGCGCGACGAATCGGGCTAGGAGGATTCGTCGAGCTGTTCATACAGGTGAGTAGCTATTTGGCTATTTCACCGGATTTGTAGTTTACCTACATCAGCGTATACTGTTTCGTTTTTATACTGTTCATTATCTGTATTGGAATTCGTGCCATTGTGTTATTAAATTTTATAAAATTCCGGATTTTGAATTTAACTATTAAACTGTCGAAACTCCTACTTGGTTTTAATGGCTAAAGCCTCAAAGCAATAAATCTTTCTCTGTATTGAAATGCTTGCGATCTTTGTGGTGGTATGGGAATAGTGTGGGTCGGGTGGGTGGTCGATGATAGTGGAAGATTATACACTGTTCATGGCGGCTAAAAGCCAAACAGAGAAATCGTATTGATAATTTTTCTTGTTAGTTAAATTATTGTGTATTGAGATTCTTGGAATTTGGATGTTGGGGGTGAAATCTTACTTGGGAAGAAACTACACGCCGTTTTTGGAAAACGGAACTATATTGTCTTCCAAGTTGAAATTGTTTGTAATGTTATATTATTCATTTGAAAGATTATTATATATATTTTGTTGTTAGTCTACTCATACCAGCAAATTCAATTTGCTGACCCATGTTTGCTTTGTTTTGCAACGTGGGTGCGTTCTTGGGAATATAGATGGTGGAGTGCAGTGGATGAAGACACGTGACTTGGATTTGCTCTTGGAGTCTTCTGGTTTAAGTTTTTCGAAAGTGTATAGTTTTGAATTGAAACAAAGGTAATAGAGTTGGTTAGAAAAAATTTTATTTGTAAATGAAGCGTTGTTCTTTCGGTTTAATTTGATCTTAGATTTTAAATATTGTGGTTGATAATATGTTAGTGGGTTTTGTTTCACCCCTCGGTTTCCGGATGATTGAATATCGGTTTTAATTTTTCGGAAATTTGGGGTGTGACACGACGATCGTAAATAACTATCGGATATCCAAATAATACCGCCCAACAAAGTAGAAGAGGAAGGCACGCACATACTCGTGGATCGACTCCTCACCAATATGATAGTCTTCCGGCTTCTCCCTTGAGTCTATTCAAATATCTCAAGTAAACCAACTCATATTTATAGCTCCTCCCTTAAACCGCTTTCGGCCGATAATCTCAAAACTCGCCTTGCTCATCATCTTCAACCAAATCAAAACCTTCAAAGAAACTCATCGCCAGAGTAAAACCTCTAAAGTTTCATCAAAAGGAACGGCATCTCCATAACCAATTGGGATACCCGTGAGCATTGTGAAATCAAGAGGGGTAATCCCAAGCTCACCCCATGGGAAATGGAATGTGTGGGTAGTTTGCCACCACCGCTCAACTATCCCAAACAACAACGCCTGATCATTTTGTCCCAAATTAGAATTCAAAAAGCTCCCAAATGGTGTGGCGGATATAATGTCGGTAACCGTGACAAAATTAGGATCCGTTTTTGATTTCATACAACGCCACCACGACACAACATTTGAAAGTGCACAACGCACTTTCCATAAGTGTACTTCCTACATTCAACAAACACGCACGCAATACGATATAATTACAAATATTTTTTTTTAAAACAATGCGACAAATTCAAACTAATTACACAACAACAAACTTGATATAAACTAACATAAATAATAATAATTAACATAAAAAAAAAATCAAAAACTTACTTGAGACTCCGCCACTCGATTTGCTACGTGTCGGACCGATGTACTTGCTAATGGTGGGTGTTCCTCGATTTCACAACGCGGTGGAAAATTGAACCCAAGTTCAATTTCGTCCTCCTCGCCCACATTACGCCTTATCGACGACGATCCTTTTTGCCCCTTTTTTTTTTGGAAATTTTAACATTTCCAAACCATCGGGAATGCTCTTCATATGGTGAGGTTGGTGGGGATGGATTGGGGGGTTGAGAAGTCATTATGAATGGAATTTTGTATGAAAAGGTTGTTAATGGAGGCTTCAAAATCGGAATTTTGGTTGGAAAGGAAGTGAAAATGGAGCCCTTGGCGTCATTGGTATTGAGCCATCGACGGGATGTTACATCCCGTCTCGTTATAAAATATCAGACGGGATGTTACATTCCGTCTCGTATCAAAAAACTCCAGACGGAATCTAACATCCCGTCCGAGATATTTTTTTATCACCTTTGCATTGCACAGCTTCACCTTGTTTATCACCGAGTTGGTGAAAAGGGGGGTGAAAAGTGAGGAGGTGGCGGTGATAGAGGGGGGGAAAACTATCACCTTTGCATTGCACAGCTTCACAAGATGTTTTTTTATCCGTGGGCGAACTTTTGAGTTGACTTTTCAAAATTGGGTTTGTGTATGTTTGTTTATTTATGAAGAGGGGAAGAAGGAAACTGGTTGTAACCGGTTTCTTTTGAGTCGGGCATTTTTTGGTGGGGGTGTGTTGGGCTCATGTAGTGCCCAAAACAATTGCAGACCCCATTTATTTTGGGAGTCTGCCCAATACAATATGGGGTCTGTCAATAACAGAACCCTTAATTATTCAAACATAGTTGTTTTGTAGTGGACTAGAACTAGATAAACAATATATAGTGCACTTACCTAAAATACTTGCTACATGTTCCAAATGCAAAGGTCCTTGACTCCTTGCTAAGTGGGCAGGAATATGAGAAGATTTACTTACGAAATGTACTTGCTGCAATGAAGGATTACGAGAAAGGGAAAGAATCAGTAGGTCTTCACGTTGTGCACGGATATAAGTAATCTATGAGAAATTGGCATGGTGATAGTTTGAAGTATTTCACACAAAATTCTATGTGGACAATGTTAAGAAAATATTTGATCACAATTAACATATCTTTTTATTAGTTATAAAGGGCCCCATTATAAATTTAGGTTGTGACTTTCATCATGGGAAATATCTAAATGAGGGTCTAAAACCTTGTCATATTTTATAAAACTTTGTCATATTTTAAAAGGAAATTCCTCCCCTATTCAAAACGAGAATCACTCTTCTAAATGAAATTATATACTTAAATAAGACTTCTGCACCTATTAAAACGGAAATCACATTTCTAAATTTAGTCAACAGGTCCGAACTCCTATTAACGAGTTTTAATCAAGATAAATTTCAACGGGCCAAATTGAGCCGTTATTGCATACTGAAATGAAGAACTTAACCGTTGCCGATCATCTGGAATCCAGTAATGCTATACCGACCCGCTTATTTGACTTACTATTTGAACTTACTAATGTGTCAAAAGTCCTAATCATTGATTTACATAAAAATACATATCCACGTATATTGTAATGCAAACCAACATTATCCAAATACTGAGTCACAATAATAGGTCTAAAAATTAAGTAGGCTGGTGTAGACTTCCCCCCCACACACTTCACCATAATAGTTCGACCGCACTCCTTAATTAAAATGACACCTAGTTGCCAATTAAAATCAAAATACCGGAACCGGACCCTAAACTTTGACTTCGTGGTCGCGACCCAACTCCAAGCCGGATGCCACCTTCCACCCAACCCACTGATTACCTCTAATATTTTTGGGCTTTATAAATATCATATCACGAAATATCACAGCCCAAAAAACTACGAGAAACTTCTAGAAATTTTGTTTTTGGTGTCAGCAAGAACAAGAACCTTCTTCGAGGAAGATGGCAAATGAGAATGATCCTGAGCGCATTTTAGTAAGATTTGAAGTAGCTAACATACCCATTCCAGTTATATTACAAGTAAACCATCTCGAGTCTTTACATGATGATAAGAATGATGATAAGAAAGTTGTCATCATAGAGCCTTATTCTAGTGTAGAATATGGTGAAAGGAGAGTTTACCGAAAGAATGATATTGGATTCTTTCCTGGTATGGAAAGTTGTGATGAGGGGACGTTTGGTTTCGAACTAAACTAGAAAGGCACTCTCATGGATACTCAAGAACACTGTCAAGTGGAAACTAATCAGTGCCGACCTTGACATTTTGGTGGCCTAAAGCAAGGCAATAGAATGTGGCCCTATATGCGTTAATGTTATCGATTTTTTTTTTTTTTTTTTTTAAATTTGTGTTATTCAATATAATCCAAGAGAGAGTGAGTGAAGTGATTTTGTTATTTGACAAAAAGAGTTTTATTTGTTTTTTTAGATATAGATAAAAGTTTGGGTTTTTTAATTGTGAGTTGGTTTAATGTTTTTTGTTTTTTTTAATTGTTTGTAATGAGTGAGGGTAAGTATTGCCAAAGAGTTTAATAAGGAGTTAGGTTCTCAGAGATTGTGAATGATTTTGTTATTTGGCAGAAGAGTTTTATTTGTTTTTTTAAATATAAATAAAAGTTTGGATATTTTAATTATGAGTTGGTTTAGTGTTTTTTGTTTTTTTTTATTGTTTGTAACGAGTGGGAGTGGGGTAAGTATTGCCAAAGAGTTTAATAAGGAGTCGGGTTCTCAGGGATTGTGAGTGATTTTGTTATTTGGTAGATGAGTTTTATTTGTTTTTTTAGATATATATATAAAAGTTTGGATTTTTTAATTGTGAGTTGGTTTAGTGTGTGTGTTTTTTTTTTTATTGTTTGTAATGAGTGAGGTAAGTATTGTAAAAGAGTTTAATAAGGAGTTGGGTTCTCGGGAATTGTGAGTGATTTTGTTATTTGACAGAAGAGTTTTATTTGTTTTTTAAGATATAGATAAAAGTTTGGGTTTTTTAATTATGAGTTGGTTTAGTGTTTTTTTTTTTAATTGTTTGTAACGAGTGGAGTAAGTATTGCCAAAGAGTTTAATAAGGAGTTGGGTTTTCGGGGATTGTGAGTGATTTTGTTATTTGGCAGAGGAGTTTTATTTGTTTTTTAGATATAGAAAAAAGTTAGGATTTTTTAATTGTGAGTTGGTTTAGTGTTTTTTGTTAGGAGTTTTATTTGTTTTTTAGATATAGAAAAAAGTTGTGATTTTTTAATTGTGAGTTGGTTTAGTGTTTTTTGTTTTTTTTTTATTGTTTGTAACGAGTGGGAGTGGGGTAAATATTGTCAAAGAGTTTAATAAGGAGTTGGGTTCTTGAGGATTGTGAGTGATTTTGTTATTTGGCATATTAGTTTTATTTGTTTTTTAAGATATAGATAATAGTTTGGATGGGGTTTTTAATTGTGAGTTGGTTTATTGTTGTTATTTTTTTTTATTTTTTTATTTTTTGTATTGTTTGTAACGAGTGGGGTAAGTATTGTCAAAGAGTTTAATAAGGAGTTGGGTTCTCGGAGATTGTAAGTGATTTTGTTATTTAACGAAGAGTTTTATTTGTTTTTTTTATATAGATAAAAGTTTAGGTTTTAATTGTGAGTTGGTTTAATGTTTTTGTTTTTTAATTGTTTTGTGTAACGAATGGGGTAAGTATTGCCAAAGAGTTTAATATAAAGAGTTGGGTTATCAGGTATTGAGGGATTAATTGAAATCGTGTGTTTATTTTTTTTCTTAAATATGGTTGGTTTATTTTTTGTCCAAAATAAGTGGCAACTAACTAAACTCTTTATTAGAAAGTTTATTGTTTTGTCTTAGATAATAGTGTGGCCCCTATTTTTTGTTTTGGTTTGGTGGCCCAAAGCAACTGATTGGGTTTTTGGTGGCACAAAGCAACTGCTTGGGTCGCTTTGCCTCAGGGCCGGCACTGAAACTAATGGTACTGATGGGAGTTACGTGGCTATTTTTGATGGCCATTGTGGGAGTTCTGCTTCTTCTTATGTTGCAAAAAATATGTTTCCCAATCAGGGGCGGACCTAGGGATGTATCGGACCCGGGCTTCGACCAAGGGTCCTTTTGCAAAAACAAAAATACTATACTACCTAAACTAACTAAAGCCCAACTGCCCATGGCAAAAAAGTCTGCCCACATAAGCATTTCTAGGTGGTAGTATCACCTCCAAAACTCGGAATTTTGCGAAAAATCAATTCTAGGTGGAAGTAAATCTGGTATTATCACCTGTCTAGCCGCATCCCTGGATGCAAATTTTCGATTTCGGATGTGGATGCGGCGCTACAATAGTAATGTCGCGCGTCATTCCAAATGTCGCGTGGGTTTTTTTTTTTTTTTTTAGCTTTTTCATTCAAATTTGGGAATATTGCGTGGGTTTTTTTTTTTTTTACTTTTTTCAATTTGGGGCGACATTGGGAGTGTCACGCGACAGTACCAAAGTTGCGCAGGGTGAAATTTGTGGCAACCTAGAGTTGGTCAGATTTTGAGAAAAATTTTGTCAAATTTCGGAGGCAAATCTGCAGGTGATTCTACCACCACCTAGAGATGCTCTTAGAACTTGGGCTTGAAGGATTACACAAGGGCATGGCTATCATATTTTAGGCTTTTAGCCCGGAGAGAGTTGAAGTCCTGGGTCCGCCCCTGTTCCCAATATAATGAGTAAGTTCCTATTCGATCTTAACTTATAATTTAACGTGTTTTATTTTTCATGCTTTCTTGCTTATGCAATCTTGAATTTCCATGGTTAGTCTAACATTATGAGCAAGAAGTATCTTTTTGTCTTTATATTGCTTCATGTTTCGGAATATCGCCATAGAAGTATGGACACGTCAAAGGGTGCTCTGTTTTCGAATGAGGACTTGTAATTGTAAAAAAGAAAAAAACTCTTTTTTGTGCCAATTCTAGAATTGCATGTGTACAGGTGATTCTTGAATAGTGTTGTTGTTGTGTGTGTAGGGGGGGTTGTTGAGGTATGGCGGAAAAGTTTGGGTTTGGGAGTTTAGTGAATAGGAAACCAAAACTTTAACTGTATGGTTTATCCAAATCTGAGTCGTATACCAACAGTGTTGCAGTAGAAGTGGTAGAGATTTGTGTTTTACAGTACACTCCTATAGTGCTTCGATCTAGCTTTTGGCTGGAGACCTCGATGCTAAGTAAGTAGTAGATTTTACGGTAGTAGAGATTAGTCCAAATTCCACTTTAATAACTTTTCCATTCTATTTTAATTTAGTATATGGTTGTTGCATTGAACTTATTTTTTTGCATTTTAACTGTTTGAGGGTGGTTTCGATTCGAATTCCAATATCGTCTTGTATTTGGAGCTTTGAAGCATAAACCGAAAAATTATTGGCCACTTTATTGTTTTACTTGTGTGTAAGGATTTTTTGTTGAACTCATTAGTTGCACTTCGACTGCTTCAGGATGTTTTCGGTTTCTGAATTCTAATAGCGTGTCGTTGTTTTCATTCTACCAGTAGCTTGCAGTGATGGTAATTTAATATGCGGTTCATGTATCATGCTTCATGTAGTGATTGAATTCCATGTCCATGTCGAGTGTGGTATTATCTCTAAGTACTAATAACATAGTTTTCCTCCTTCATGTTTCCATACACTCTTTTTGGACCCTTTCAGCCTTGGTTTACTCAGTATTTGGTTTGGGGATGATTATGGTCCATGAGGTAGTGGCAACTAGCAAGGTTGTCATCTAGGTTAACATTGCACTATATTGCTTCTTGCTTTGGGATGCAATTTGCATTGCTTAGTTTATAAGCTTCTTTCCCTTTAGATACAATTAAATATAAAGTCCCCATGTGAGTAATAGAAGCTGCTCCTGAACCCAGCCTGATTGCTTTGATTTGCAGGATTTGCCAAAGAAAGTGGCAGCATAACAGAAGGTGTTCTGAGGAATGCCTTTAGAGCTACAGAAAATGGGTTCATGTCTGTTGTCAGTGAAAGATTTATAAATCACCCACTAATTCGTCTGTTGGAACCAGCTCTGGTTGGTATTTTATGGAAGAAAACATTGTTTGTGGCCAACTTAGGGGATTCTAGAGCTGTATTAGGTTCTGTGAATAGGTCAGGAGATCATCTTGCTAAGCAGCTGACTGTGGAACACAACGCCAACAAGGAGGAAGTCAGGCAACGCCCAGTTATTACATCCTGAAGATCAAGACTTTGTAGTGTTTACAAACAATTCTTGGCGTGTAAAAGGAATGACCGAGGTTTGTCCCAACTCCTTAACTTGTGCTCTATGTATGCATACCCCGTAGCAATTTTCAAATAAGTACTGATGATTTAATTTTGTTGGTTATGAGTCCTATGAATTACAACTGTTGATCTGTTTTACTCTACTAAAAATACCAATCAGAATTTGTATGTAATATGATGCATTGTGTTTACTGAGTACAGGTAACACGTTCAATTGGGGATGCTTATCTGAAGAAATCAAGATTTGCCTTGGACGATCCACGTTTCAGGCTTCCGGAACCTCTTGTCAGACCCGCTTTAACAGCAGAACCCTCTCTGCATAAGAGAACTATAAGATCAGAAGACCGGTTTCTGATATTTGCATCGGATGGCCTGTGGCAACATATATCTAATCAAGAAGCCGTGGAGATGGTATTTAATTCTCCCAGGGAGGTTAGTTTTTTCCTTGCTTATCACGTTTGTTTCTACACAAATAACACTTCAAGGTTTTTATGTGTTTTCTCTCTTACCCTTTTGATGGCAGGGAATAACAAGAAAACTTGTGAAAGCAGCCTTAGATGAGGCCTCACGAAAGAGCAAAAGTAAATACCACATTGTTAAGAGAGTTCCTAATGGGGGAAAGAAAAAAAATTCATGACGACATCACTGTGGTTGTTGTTTTCATAGAGCACCCACTACTGGCCCCAATAGTGTCTGAACCATTGTCGGTCCGCAGCTTCATAAACAGTATTAAAAGGTCAGATTTCTTTGTTGAGGGGGCTGATAAAGAGAAGTTCAATAAGGAGACGTGTGAAACAAAAGCGTAGTTACTGAATGGGACAGATGGTCATAAAGTGGTCAGCATGCCTGCCATTGCATTGTTGGAAACGTTGGGGATGATCAGCATAACCACCATTTAACTATTCTTTTCTGTATTTGATAGAAATGTATGTTGTGATGCAAGTTCGTGAAACGGTTGTATTTCATGTTATTCATTTGTTTCAATTTGTGATATAAAACATTGGAGTAAATTCTGTCTTTTTCCTAATGTGATTTTTTCAATAATCTATTTGAGGGGGTGGAAGTCTAATTGGCAAAGTTGCGTGTTGGAAGGGACCCTTTTTGGATTTCTTTACCTATTTAGTTTAGAATATCTTTAGTACCAGAACCATTTGACTTTGATTTGGTTCTGGAATATATAATACGCAAGAGACTTTGTTTTGGGGACATTTGGGATTTTGTTTTTCTGCTAGAGTGCCTTTCCTACTGTAATTTTTCTCTGGTTCTGCATATGATTTGATTGTTCATAACTGAGGCCACTTAATGTTATATTCGTTAAACATTCTAAACCTAAGGCAAGGTCAAGCTCCAGTGACGAGCATCTTAAATAATATCCTTACTAGATAGCCTACTTATTATGTCTAGTTTGCTCTCTGCTTCTAAAATGGAAAATGTCCGGAGGCAAGTCGACTGTGGCCACTTTGATGATATACTCCAAAGCGCTGGATACATGAAATGCTACGTTGCCCCTATCTTCACCTCACAGACAAATGGGGATTGGTTTTGCTGTGAACACCCACATGGTTATGGCATACTTACAGTTTAGTAGAATTCCTTCATTCAATTCACAGATAAATGGAGCCAGGAGCGCAAGTTGTTGAAATGTAAAAGGCTGTGGTGATACTAAGTAATTATCTCTCCTGTATATGAGAGTTTTAAGTATCTGGGAGTTTCTTATGGTCCAGTTTGAGATTCAACTTGGTTACTGATGATAAACTGTAGTGGCTTTTCCATTCCAATAGCGTTTTGAAAAATTTATGGAAGGCGCGAGTCTAGGGTGGTCCAAACCAGACCTGAAACAGGCCAAAACCCGCCAAAGTAACAGGATCGAACACGACCCGGACACGAAGTATTTGAATTTTAAGCCAACAAGTCGATCAGTTTTTAGGTTAAAATTTGAAAGCATACTCTATTTTGTTACAAGATCCTACTGCGCTGGGGATCTTTTTAATCATTGTAACAACTTTGTCTGTACTCTAGATGCTTGCTGATTGAGATTAATGAATTTATGGTGCCCATAGGTATCCCTTATCAATAAAACAAAGTCAACTTTTTTTGTATGCAGTAGAGTATTAATTAAAAAAAATTGAATCTTATTAGGCAACAAACATTTCAGGGCTTAGGTGAAATGTGGCTATATATATATATACCTTTCAGTGTAATCATGTCTTTCTGGCTCAAATTTAGTACTTCCAATTTTTAAAGTGCCGCAGTTGCTTTAAGGATTGAAGTGTATTCACTGCCCACTGTTAGTATGGTTGCCTCGTATATGAAATTAATTAGTGTCCCTTGCTCCCTTCTAACATGCACCCTTTTCATTGACTCTACGTTATATCTTAATGCAAAGTTGTTCTAGGCCTAATTTTGCGGTTCACAACTGACTCTCTCTTCTTCTTCTTATTTTTTTTTCTTTTTTTTTTTTTTTGTTTTTGTCTATCTTTCAAGTTTAAACTATAGCCTGAAGTATGGTTTTGGTTGATGACGGCTTATATGTCTTAATGATGTATGTTCATGTTGTTCTATATAATCTCCACGCCCACCTGATAATCTGCAATCATAGTTATCTCCACCGCCCAGGCTCTATAAGTCAGTTGTTTTACTAGTCACTCTTATCGACAAGGTAGGGCGCACTTACTTTTGATGGGGTTCACGAGTCAAGGGTGCGATGAGCAACTCAGCTGCATTGTTATCACAGCGTATCATTTAGAAAGTTATCAATTGTGCAGCAGATTTTAAAGTGATGTCGTATATGCTATTGATTAACTAACTAGACGCAATAATACACAAGATGACTTTGATTGAGAGTAAATGTTAACTGGAAGAGGACCATGTACTTTTTATAGCAGAAGAAAAACAAAAGACAAATAATCTCTTTGCAATAGAAGGAATTTAAGAAAATAAAATAAATAAGAGAGTGCTTTAATACGGAAAGAATTTTAAGTTGCTGTGTTGATACAACTATTCTAACAATCTTAAGGAAAGAATTTTTCGTAGTAGAACAAAAGAGAGTGCTTTAATACGGCAATCAAACGATAAGTCTTTTACTTTGAGTTATTGTTTGTGTTATTGGGTTATGACTTCAGAAATTTTCTAATAATTTTGTTTTTGTTAGGGAAACCAATTAAAGATTGAATATTTATTGATCTTTTGTGGTTTATCAAACCCTATATGGTTGTAGACCTTTCTCCTATGTTTGTGGGAGTCAAATATGAGATTTCTATTAAGAAAAACGTCAAAGTTCGTCTTTTTAACAGTTGCGTCACTCGTTACGGAAACTGCTGTAACTTTCAGCTCAGAGCTCGGTTTTGCAATCTGCTTCTTGTGTTGGATAGCTGATTCAAAGAGCTTTCCAGTGGTATAAGGCTTGATACCCAATTCGTCCTGAGCTGGTTCAGAATTACAGTTCTTTTGAACTGTTTTTCTAGAATGAGGAAATTATGGTAATCCGATTTTTCAATCGGTTAGGTATCGTATTCTTTCACTCTTTGCAATTCTTTTGGTTTGATTATATGGTGATATTCTTGCCTTGAGTTGCATGCTAGTTTTTCTTAGGAGGGAAATCCCTAAGCTTAATTTTTTTTTTAATAACCTAGTCAACATATTATACGTGTTTTTATCACTAAGATATTAATTGGTTTGACTAGAAGTAGTTTGATATTAATTTTCTTTGTACATATGTAGATGTATGTAGATGGTCTAAGAGAGACCTTAAGATAGTTAATATCAACCACACTCAAATCTTGGATAGTAATTATAATGTATTCAACACATAATTGCTTATCTCTATTGAGTGTACGTGTTGTTAGACGATGGTTATATTTGTACTGTTGTGAAAATACATGTTAGATGAAGTAACTTGTAACTTATATCCAATATAGCATATGTTAAAGTTATATAGCATGCTAGTTTTGGATATTAATCATCGTGGATTTACTTTGAACTTGATGATAGTTTATTGGTAAATTTTTTATAGTTTAAGACATTAATGGGTTGAGCCATTAGATGTTGTGGTAGTACTTGAGGTCTTGTTAATAGGGTATCCTATCTTGCTTAAGCTCATGTAAAAGGAGGAGGTGGAGTTCTCTGTTGTTTTGGATATTCAGTGGCTAGATTTGCTTAAATATCGTATACTTTTTGTTGTGAGGGGTACAGTTAAAGTTTACTTTTCCTGAACCTATGATATGATATTAACCATATTTGGCATGGATGCATTATTTAACATTGACATGAAGGTTAACCATGTCATATATTATTAAGTAATGAGCATCGTTGTCTACGAGAGGAAACAATATGGGAAACAATCAATATCCTCATAAACCTAATTTAGTCAAGGAGATGTAAGGTTATGGATTGTCTTATTAGACAATATCCTCCGATGACTATTTTAGACAAGGAGATGTAACGCCAGGATTGTCTTAGTAGGTATTATCTTCCTATGACTATGAATAAATAGCCAAGGTGATGTACAAGTCGTGGATGGATTGTCTCTCTATGTAAATTGGAATGTTGAATGATGAAAAGAAGAATGATAATGATATTATCTTGGGTAAAACCTTTTTCATCTAATTCTTCTATTCTTTAAAATTCATTTGAATCACTTGTGAATTTCCTTTCATATAGATAGCATGAACATAATATGACTATGTTTAATATGATCCATAATCACAGACTTGAGTAAATTATATTCTTGTCATAAGAGTGCATATTTGTTGTTGTTTCTTTTAGTGTTTGTAGCGGTATATTATGTTTTGCATGTAAGTTTGATTAGGTTGAGTAACCATTGAACTGTGGGGGGTTGTGACACATATGCATGACACTGTTTTACCAAAGTTTACCTCACAAGATCATTGGAAAAACACTGAACTACAAAGTATGGAAAGGTCTTGGGCCTATCCAAAAATGCTTCAAAATGTGGGGGGTGTCTTGCCAAGGCTATTGTGAATGAATCTAAAAGAAGTCTTTTTGAGACCTGGAATTATCTAGTAGATGTTCATTGGTGAAACTCATAATAGTGATGTTTGTTTTCAGTTGTCATGAGTGATAACAATTTTGTAGATACCACACTATTATTGAATGTCTTATATGCTAATTTTATTTGAGGTTGTGCTTTCTGAGAAATTGGCATAGAGTGGTTGAATGTTCATAATGAACTACATAAGATAATCCCATTATTTCGCGCACAAGAAATTTGGAAGACTATCAATGAGTATTTCCATCATTCACGGTGATGATGTTTATATGTTTCTTGAGGAAGATTCATTAACCTATAAAGGAAGTTGTCCGCCTATGAGAAGTGTCCTTTTTTAGGATACAACTCTTCTAAACCTAACTCTTGATTTATTGGGGATCTATAGGTTGAATTGGATCTTTAAGAGAAAAACTAAAACGTGATAGTTGTATTGCAAAATACAATGTTAATAATAATAGCCAAGAGGTTTCAATCAGAGACAAGATTTATACTATTTTGAAACCTTGCTCATATAACTAGAATTTCTTCTACAGAATTCTAAAGACTCTAGTTGAGTAGTTGTGTGGAACTACAATACCAAGTAGTACCAGTGATGAAATAAGGTATACAATTTAGTTAAATCTTTGTATGAGTTGATTCAAACGCCTATAAATGGCATGAGCAATTCAACAACATATTAGTGTCATATGGATGTCAAAGTACCGTTGTTGATAAAGGTGTGTCTTTTCTTTAGAGTAAAGCAAGACATATGTGTTAATCTCTCTTTGTTTAGATGATTTAATATCATGAGTGCTAGCATTGAGAATGTGTATGAGACAGAGAAATTCCTATTTGAAACACATAATAAACCGTCATTGAAAATGATAGTTTATTATGTTGTTAAACTCATTTCTGTAACTGCTATATTCAGTTGTCAAGATGTTGGCGTTTGAATATGGTTGTAGCCCACAGAGTACCTTAAACCAGACCGGCCGGATGGTATAGGAGAATTTCGGGCACTATAGAATTGAATGACTGGTGAATATAGGAATTAAAACTCATGTTGGTCTCATTATGTTGTTATAGCACTTAGTAGAAATATTTTTCATTGAAAAGTATGGGTATTATGATAGTAAGCATGTGTTAACACCTTTTGTGTAAATATCCATCTTATGAAAAATAATCTCCTTGTGTTTTCTCATACTAAATATGTCAATATCATTGGTAGCCAATTGTACTTGATGGATAATGTATGTGAGACATGACATTGCCTACATTAATGACATCTTGGTGATAACCCATTGTGTCCTTATAAGGAACTTTTATGTATATTGTCAGATTATCCAAGTACTATAGCAAAGTCATTGATTATGGACTGATATTTAGTAGATTTCCATAATTGTTAGAAGGGTAATATGTTATAAACTGGATCCAGTAATGTTTATGTGTTTACCTTTGGTGGAAATTGAGTGTCTTGGATATCATCCAAGCTAATCGCCTTAGAAAAGGCATGTGATGATGCTGAGTGGGTTAGCAACCTCTTGGCAAATCTTCCCATTGGCCCTAAACAGCCTCATGATGTGTATATGTTTTGCAACTGTCTCATTGCAATAGCAAAGACATGTTATCTTATGTGCAATGGGAAAAGAATACATGTAAGTTGATATATAACTTAATCAAGCAGCTGCTAGAGATTATGTTAGGTTGGACTTAGTTTGGCCATATGTCTAACCGCACAATTTCTTTGGAGGCAAGTGGTTATACGTCGAGGGGGATGGGACTTTTGCCTTAGATAGAGGGCGACACTGACGGCAACCCCACCTATGTGATTGGAGATCCCATGAATTAGATTCAAAGGGAGAAACAAGTCACCTCGTCGCTCTGGTATGCTATTGTCTTTCTTTGAGACGTCCCACCCTATGACTAGATAACATTTTTTGTATACTTTATATAACTTGAATTGCAATGAGAAAGGATGAGTTATTTTACTCTTACTGGAATCCATAGTCCATTTTTTTATGAGATAATATATTTTAACTGCAATGTACACTTGATGGATATCCACCTACGTGAATGTAGAACTGGGTCGGTTCTTATGAGTATTCAGGCAAGTACTCTAGAGCATTCATGGAACACAGGCAGCGCAAGGGCCAAAAAGTGCAACACCGCAGAACAGGCATATAATGAAAGAGCAATGTGGGTGCATGTCCTCTATTTTACTATAAAGGAATGTTGGTTCAAAGATTTTTTAATCCACCACTTTCACGTATTATAAGACATGTTATCCTATGACTGGTTCAAGCCCGTAAAGCACCAGTATCTTATGCATTATTTTTTTGATTCTCTCTGGCATATCCTATTCCAAAATAGTGGGAGACTATTAGTATTTTGAAATAGTGGGGGATTGTTGGAATCTCTAAATATATTTCAAAATATTTGTGTATGTGTGCAAAGTGGAGGAGATGACCAAAGGGTGTTCTCTCCACTTTAGTGCATAGTAGATAGTCCCACATTGGTTATCCACCACATCGGGTAGGGTTCGGGCTTGGGCTTGGGCTTACTGTTGTGGGTAGTAGTTTGACCAATTGCCTAAACTTGTTTTGCTTTTTTCTTGAGCAGCAAGTTTCGGTGTTCTATTCGGAGTTGGTCTCTCTTCCTTATCTGTTTAGGAGACTGACCTAACCTCTATAAATAGGACTGTGAGTCCATAGAGGGGATGGACTTCATCAGAAACCCATCTCAAAGAAACAGAAACTATAACCTATCCTATTCTTTTTCTCTTCTTCCTGTAGCCGCCAGAGAGTTATATTGCTGTTATAGAGGGTAGTTTGTTCTAGTGCAAAGTCAGATCACTGTTAACTATTGAATCCTGTGAGGAAGACGCCATCCGCCGCTTTCTCTAAGACCACCGGAAGAAGGCTTAAATCTTTCCTTAAGGACTTAATCCGCTTGGTTTATTACCATTAATTATGTCCTTGTCTACTGTTCCTTCTGTTCTACTCTAGTTGATGTATTGATACAACTATTCCAACAATAATCATCGGGCCGTCTTACTGGACTTTAGGCTGATGCCCTAGCATTAATAATTAAGCTGCAAAAGTCAGGAACCGGCGTATAATCATTTTATAAGGCTTGAGTGCTTGACCAATAAATTCAACTACCAAATATATACAAAAAAGTACGAATGTGATAGTCCTGGCGCAAGACTGACAATAATATGTAGCTAAATGTACTTTAAAGGTTATTACATTATTTAATTTACAATCTTCTCTTCCTAAAGTGCTTTTTGCAGCTCTGAGCGGCTGAGCCTGTTGCATACCATTGAGTGTATATAATGTTCCGATCGTGAGAATTTAAGTTATTTCTGAAACAAAAAGATTAGAAGGAGGCAAACATAAGGTCTGGTATTGAGTCTTGAGGGAAACCTATGTTTTGAATTTTCGAAAGACTGACGAAGGATTTCGACTAAGAATGATGATTTGCTTAAGCTGACAGTACTGCTAGCTGCTTAAAGTAAATGCCTCAATACACATTTCTTCGGCTTTGTAGAGCATCATTCGATCATTGCAAGTTTGCAACCCCTGAGGTTATGTACTTATGTACACTAATTAATTGAAGTTTAGCTCACCTACAAATTAAAGAAACAAAGATACATGATTGCGATATATAACGAAAAGTAAGTTAAATGGAATTCTGAGTGCTTATATCTCTGTACATATTCTTTTCTTTTTTCTTCTATCACGCTATCCGCAAATTCAACTCTCAAAGTCTTTCGTAACCCATTTCAGATTATTGTTTAACAACTAGCCATGCAGCCCGACCTGTGGCCGGGCCTGTTATTCTTAAACCCATCATGTCTGGGCCTATATTTAAGGGAAGCACTTGGAAGTTTAATATATCCATATCCAATAAGTAATCCATATCCATATCTATTAACTAATACATATCCATATCTATTAACTAATACATATCCATATCTATATCCAATAACTAATACATATCAATTAACTAATCCATTGTGTTTTAGAATTTGTTTTTTTTTATCCCATGCGTACATTTGAAATAATAAAATAATGAGTAATCCATATCCATATCTATTAACTAATACATATCCATATCCATATCCAATAACTAAACTAATCTATTGTTTTTTAGAATTTGTTTTTTTTATCCAGCGTACATTTGAAATAATGAAATAATGCGTAGATTTGTTTTTTGTTTTAGCATAACACATGAAAGGACAATTTTAATTTATATTAAATTAGAGAGCAGGCCAAATTCAGGGTTAGTTTGGTAAGAAGGCAAGTAATTATTTTTCAAATAGGAACTATTTTAAAAACTTTGCTGACGTGGCTCACTATGAGCATCTTGGGAGAAACGGATATTAGTATCCATATCCATATCTATTAACTAATACATATCCATATCCATATCCAATAACTAATACATATCAATTAACTAATCTATTGTTTTTTAGAATTTGTTTTTTTTATCCCAGGCGTACATTTGAAATAATGAAATAATGCGTAGATTTATTTTTTGTTTTAGCATAACACATGAAAGGACAATTTTAATTTATATTAAATTAGAGAGCAGGCCAAATTCAGGGTTAGTTTGGTAAGAAGGCAAGTAATTATTTTTCAAATAGGGACTATTTTAAAAACTTTGCTGACGTGGCTCACTATGAGCATCTTGGGAGAAACGGATGGCCGGGCCTATTATTCTTAAACCCATCATGTCTGGGCCTATATTTAAGGGAAGCACTTGGAAGTTTAACATATTCATATCCAATAAGTAATCCATATCCATATCTATTAAGTAATACATATCCATATCTATTAACTAATACATATCCATATCCATATCCAATAACTAATACATATCAATTAACTAATCTATTGTTTTTTAGAATTTGTTTTTTTTTATCCCATGCGTACATTTGAAATAATGAAATAATGCGTAGCTTTGTTTTTTGTTTTAGCATAACACATGAAAAGACAATTTTAATTTATATTAAATTAGAGAGCAGGCCAAATTCAGGGTTAGTTTGGTAATAAGGCAAATAATTATTTTTCAAATATGGACTATTTTAAAAACTTTGCTGATGTGGCTCACTATGAGCATCTTGGGAGAAACGGATATTAATATAGGTAGGATAGGGGCGTCCTTAACAATAAAACATTGTGCAAGTAGATTATATTTGATCTTTAAAGATAGTAAAATTAACAGAAACAGCTATGACTTTGTAATATGAAATTCATTTTCACTATGGTTGATAAGTCCAAGGGTGAACTAGTGTTATCCCTATTACAATTTGACTTTTTTTTTTGTGTATTTAGGAAGGAGACTCTAATTTCCAATCTAATAGGAGGGAATTCTAATTGGCTTATCTAGTGGGGTAATATTGGTTAACCCCTAAGTTCAATTCATTCTGAATTCTGATGAATGTTTTGATATGTGATTCCAAATCTTTAGATAAACTGTCATATCAAGTAGAACTTATGGATTTTGTGCTACAACCAGGGACGGACCCATGTAGGGGTGAGGCTCTTCAGTTGAATCATACATGGCAAAGTTGCAAATCTCTACACTATATGATAGCCGGGTTTGTAGGAACCACACTTCTCAACCGAACAATGTATTTCTAATCTCTCAATTTTAAGATTTTAGAACCACCTCCCTACATTTATTTAAATTATATCTCTCCCATTTATTAATTACAATTGGCTCTCTAATCTCTATTAAAATTGAACCACCTCCTTCTTCAATAATTTTAGGATAGTCTTCTTAATTTAAAAGCTAAAATTTATGTATAGGAATTGTATATCTTTCCCATTTTTAGAAAATTGTTTCTCTTTTCTTAGTGAGAGATTTACAAAAAAATTGTTTCTCTTTAGTTTTTTTAACAATTTTCATTTTAGTTCTTTACAACTTGGCGAACTGATGCGTAGCACAGGACACATGCTAGTAGTAAGTTTAATAACACGAAAATTAACGAGCAGTTTCACTGTCTACGAGAATAGAAGAATGGGCCCTCAATTATTCAGCATTTTGCATTTCGACTTAAATACCCTCTATGAAAATCATGGATTCGTCAATGGCTACAACATTCTCCCTAAGTTATTAAGTTTACTAAATGTGTTCGTACAACAAAAGAAATTTTTAAGGTTCATGTTCAACAGCAAAGAGCTAATCCTGATTTTGAATATACGAGTGGCCTTTGGATATAAATGCAAAAGAAAATGATTTATGTATATTCTTTAACTTTTATTTATGAGCAATATCAAGTTTCATCAACTGTTTAGTTGTGTCTTCATGTCCACTTTGGGTTGGAACTCGAAAGGTTAGTTGCATGGCAACTTTGCAGCAAAAGTGGACTACGCAGGTGTCACTTATCATTCATACAACCTGTGAAAATGCACACCACTGCGGTCCAGGGCCGGCCCTGAACTTTGAGGGGCCCAAGGCGAGTTTCTTAAAACGGGCCTATATTATTGAGAAAAAAAACAAGTTTTTTATACAAGTGTTCTAAAAACGCTTAAAGCGATAGTCGGGCTTAACGCTTACTTTCTGGCAAAGGTGCCTATGGATTAAGGCGCTAGGCAGTTTTTTTCCCTAATATATATAGTAATACACACATATACTACAAGAAATGAAAAAATCATTTACCATAACTCAAAAAATAAACACATACAAAGATACTTATTACAAAAAATACATAATAGTTGAGAAATATTGACTTCATATAAAACATACTCTTTGTTATAGTGACATATAATTTACATTAGATTTAAGTCTTTTAAACTCATTCAAATCTTAAAAACTCTGCGGACCTTTTATTTTTGATATTTAATCATTCAAAAAAAAAAAAAAACTTGGACCGGACCTTTAGACTCACCTAAATTTCGCCTAATCGGTCCGCCTAGACCCAGCTTAGTCGGTCCACCAATTTTTAAACGACTAGGGCCTAAGGCGTCGGTTGGGCACCGCCGCTAGCCTAGAGACCGCTTTAGACCGAATTTTAGAACAATACTTTCATACGATGGGGCGTGGGCCAATGTTTGAGTGGGACTGATGAAACAACCTTTGAGTCCTTTTACATATGGTCTAGTGGGTATAAAATTATACTTGGGGCCCAAAATTTAACCAACAAGTTTGGGGCCCTAGGCGTCGCTGGTTGGCTCGCCCTCGAGCCCGCCCCTGCGGGTCAAGCATCACTGCCTGGAAGAGCAGGAACTTATATGGGATTTGTAAGCCCAATATAAACAGTTACAGTACTTTAAGGGAAATTGGGTTAATAAGCCCAGGTAGATTTTGGAGAAATGTCCACGAGATGTTCAAGGACATCATAGCCGGGCCATTGTGGAATCCGGGTTTGGCCGAAAAGATGATAGGATTATAGGAATCGAACTATCGAAGTCTATCTCTGTTGCAAAGTTCAGTTTTTAGTTTTTTGTTATCGGTAAAACAATAATTGAATTATCAAAAACTATTTTGTAAAAAGATTTACACCACAGAACCGTAAGTACAGAACCATGATTAAGATGGCCTGATCACATCAAATCATCATATCTAATTCCTCTAATATTAATATATATTAGGAACATATGACACCCAATTCCACACAAGTAATTTACAACTAGTAATGAGTTGTTGCAAGCTGAACTTGTCTTAAAAAAACCCGTCTATTTCTTTCAAGCCAAATGGCCTATGCAACAACATTTCCTTTCAATCATAAGGTTAGTTCTCTGGTAGTATAGCTCCTAAATGTCAAGCATCCTCCCTCCTTAAAAAGTCATAACTTCAACCAAAGCTACTGCCATATAATAACTAGTTTTCGAACCCGTCCTACAAACAGGTGCCCTTATATTAAATTGTTCGGAAAAATATTTATAATTATGCAGAGTTATGAGATATGAATATTAAATTTATTCAGTAACTTTTACTTACAACAAAATGAAGATCGTATTGAAACTACTTGAATAGCAACTTACCAATGCGTCCACGATTATATCAATAGGGATATGATAAACACACCATTTTAATTGCAAAACTATACTCGAGCTAATATTTTCAACCTCGTTTACTTTGAGGTTAGTTTAATGTATTGGGAACCACCTAACTAAAATAATTACTGCTGCTAAAGTTAGCTCCTTTCTAATAGATTGGGTTGCTGTTGTTGGTGTTAATACTAATGGAGGGATTGCATGTGGATTTTCTTTGTGGGTTGTGACAGTCTTTCAAGATCTTTCATCTACAGCGGGTTATTGTTTTTGGGTGTGTCTTTGTGTAGCTTCTAGCAGTGGTCAGTTGATGCTAAATACCGTGAATTGACGCCGTTTCTACGAGAGCTTGCGGCGATTTTCTTCCTATTTCCGAATCTTCTACTTCAAATTTCGGCAAAGGTCATTAGAGTTCAGACCTAGTGGTTAGTGCGGGTCCAATGAATCTGTGTTCTTTGCTTTGAATTTGATTTGGGTAGTGAGGGTGGTTGAAATTGGCGAAGTTGTTTGCTGATCGGTTGGTTATTTTTTTGGGTCTAGTAAATTGAAAATTTTGCTAAAGCTTCTGCACTCGAGACTTTCCAGATGTACGGATTGATTTTGACATAGGTGGTTATGGCTTTGGATAGAATTTCATGCAGTCCACCAAGTGGCATTTCATTCAGAGTGTTCATAAACATGTGCAGATTAGCATTTCCTTAAGGAGCCATGAGTGTCATATGCTGGAATTGCCGGGGAATGGGTCTGCCCTCGACAATTCGTACTCTCAAAGACCATATTAGCATAAACAGACCGTTATGTGTGTTTTTATGTGAAACTATGTCCACGGTTGCCAAGTCAGAATTACTGATTTCTCAACTAGGAGGAGGATGGAAGTATTTTGTTGTTCCCCCTCTAGGTAGATCAGGAGGGTTATGGATGTTATGGGATCCGGCTCTAAATGTTGATGTTTTATTTCACGATCAGTGGATCATTCACTTGCAAATTAACGAAGATTCTTCTACTTGGTTCTTGAGTGGGATTTATGGAAATGCTAAAGCTTCTATTCGAAAGTACCAATGGCAGACCCTTCCTTTGATTGCTCCTCCTCCAAATTTACCGTGGTTATGTATGGGCGACTTCAATGATATCTTGTATCGTGAGGAAAAGAGAGGTGGTAAGCCAGTGGGAAATCAAGAATCTAAACATTTCATGGAAATGGTTAATATGTGTGGTCTGATTGATTTGGGTTTTAATGGTCCAATTTATACTTGGTGTAATAATCAACAGGGGAGGAATAGGGTTCTCAAAAGGATTAATAGATTCCTTGCTAATGCCCAATGGAGAGTTCTTCATCCGAATGCTAAAGTTTTTCACAAACCAAACTTGGAGTCTGATCATAAAATCTTTCTCTTACATCTCAACTCAGCTCAATTAAAACTCAGAAGGCCTTTCAGATTCGAAGTAATGTGGTTATCTGATCCAACTTGTAAATCAGTGATTCACAATGCTATGAACAATCATGTTGTTGGCTCTCCTTCATTTCGGCTTTGCAAACTGCTTGCCAAATGCAGACAATCGCTTATTCATTGGAATCACCATCATTTTGGAAACATCAACAGCAGGATCAAGGATATTAATCAGCAAATTTCGAATCATCAAGCATATATTGCAGGAAAACTATATCCAGAGGAAGCCGACATCCAATATGAGCATAACCTCCTTACGCAGTATAATGAACTGTTGAAGATTCAAGAAAAGCATTGGTTTCAAAAGGTAAAAAATGATAGTATTTTACATGGAAATCTTAATACCAGCTACTTTCATACAATGGTGGTCAGAAGGAGACATAAGGCATTCATTGGCAAAATCAGAGGCAGCAATGGTACAATGGTTACTAACAAAGATGACATTGGCAACACTTTTGTCAATTTTTTTCTCATCTAATGACTTCTTCCGAACCAGTGCTCCCTGATTCTCTTTTTGACATTCCTCACCCACTTGTTTCTGAAATGGAAAATTTGGACCTTATCAAACCTGTTACAAATGATGAAATTTTTACTGCCCTCAAGTCAATTGGATCCTTTAAGGCGCCAGGGCCCGACGGATTCCAAGCCATTTTTTACAAAACCTTTTGGCCTGAAATCGAACATTCAGTTAACCATATGATTCAGAACTTTTTTCAGAATGGTACATTTACTCATGAATTGAACCATGCCCATATTGTTCTGATTCCCAAAAATAAAAATCCATGTGAACCAGATCAATTCAGACCTATTAGTTTGCTTAATGTGACCTATAAGTTAATTTCTAAGATTATGGTTACCAGAATGAGGCCAATTCTCCAAAGGCTAATCAGTCCTTTCCAAGCTGCTTTCTTGCCTGGTCGTTCCGTTCAGGATAATGTCCTCCTTGCTCATGAAGCGTTTCATAAAATCAGATCGAGATCAAATATTAATTCCAACTTCTTTGCTATGAAACTTGACATGCGAAAGGCTTATGACAAGCTCGAGTGGAACTTTATTAGAAGGACATTAGTTTTCTTTGGTTTCTCGCAGCAATGGATTGACAGGATCATGTTCTGTATTCGAAGCTCCAGTTTCTCAATACTGCTGAATGGTTCACCCTTTGGTTTCTTTAAACCATCTTGCGGGATTCGACAAGGTGACCCAATATCTCCGTATATTTTTATTCTATGTGCGGAGATACTATCATTGAATCTTCAGAAAGCACAGGTAAATGGTGATGTTAAAGGAATAAAATTGGCCCCAAGAACCCAGGCTGTATCTCATCTCATGTACGCAGACGACACCATCATTTTTAGTAAGTTGGAATTGGAAGCGATAGCTAATCTAAAGTATATTTTGGATACTTATTGTACAGCTTCAGGCCAAGAAATTAACTCTTCGAAATCACAAATTATACATCATAAAAAGTTACCTCTTTCATCCTCAAGACTGCTTTTCAGATTTTTCAAAATACCTTGCACCCATCAATTCCCTACTTATTTGGGTGTGTCTGCTGATTTGGGACAAAGAACTAAGTCACAGTTTCAACCTTTGATTGATAAGTTCCATTCGAAATTGGCAGGGTGGAAGGGTTCATTACTCTCAAAACCTGGAAGACTCACTTTGGTCAATTCTGTTCTCTCTGCCCTTCCAACTTATGTGATGTCTTGTACACTGTTACCTTTAAGAGTAATTGATGAAATGGATAAAATCAGGAGGAATTTTCTATGGGGACATATAGATGGAAAGAGGAAACTCCATTATTTTGCATGGGAGAAGGTCTGTTGCCCTACAGATGCAGGTGGTCTTGGAATCAAGGACCTGCAATTGCAAAATATCGCATTGCTGGGGAAGCAAGCTTGGAACCTACTCCAACCGGTTTCTCCTTGGGCTGTTATTATGAAGGCAAAATACTTCCCCAATAGCCGATTTATGTTTTCAAAGTGTCCAACCTCAGCGTCAAGAATCTGGAAGTATATGCATCTTCTCAGGTCCTTGTTAAACATGGGTCTTAGATGGCAGGTTGGTAGTGGGATTTCTATTCGTGCTTGGCGAGACGCATGGATTCAAGACTCTCCTCTAGGTTTACCACTTCTTGAACAACCACAAAATTGCACTCTTGACAGAGTTGCTGACTTTATCGAACCGGTCACTCGAACATGGAATGTGGAGTTAGTCAATGCTTGGTGGCCTCCTGAATATGCTCGCAAGATTTTATCTACTCCATTGGCACTTGAATTCCATGATGATGAGTTAATCTGGGTAGCAAACAAATATGGTCTATATACAGTTAAATCATCCTACAACTGTTTGCTTAGACAGTGTGATCCAAGCTTGGTTAACCGCATTTCTATCTTCAGTAAGATTTGGAAGCAGAAATTACCGCAAAAAATCAAGTTCTTCCTATGGCAGGGCCTAAACCAAGTGATACCAACTTCTGACCTCCTTAGAAGATGCAAGTTCGGGGTGGACAAAACATGTGCATTCTCACGATTCCGATGAGTCACGTTACATCTTTTATCCACCGTCCTTTTGAAAGGGCGGTTTGGTTGGGTCTTAACCTACACCAAAAGGTTTTAGAACCTAATATGGTGGACTTCAAAACTTGGCTTTCAGAGATTTTACAAACTCTTTGGCAGCAGGATGACGATTTAAGTATAACCTTTACAATAGGTCTATGGCAAATTTGGAAGGATCGTAATGAGAATAGATTTAAATGCAAGCAATCGATCCCGTGCAATGTCTTTTCGAATTAGAAGACTAGTGGAAGATATAAGCAAAGCTTTTTGTATAGAAGATCGAGCCCAAAGTTGAAAAACACCTCTTTAATGGTAATGTGGTCTTTCCCACCTTTGGGTTGGTTCAAACTAAATCTTGATGGATCATGCATTGGGAACTTCGGGACCAGGTGGAGCTGGTTGTGTCATAAGAGACGATCTTGGTCATTTCATGGTTGGAATTGCCGATTCTATCGAGTCGGCTCTTCTTTGTTGGCTGAATTCTATGCTTTAAAGTTGGGACTCATGGTGGTCGTTGACCGCTGAATAGAGTGGTGATTGAAGTGGACTCTAAAAGCACTATTTCAGATGATTACTAGTACAACTAGTCATTGTCCAATGGAGGTTTCGGTGTTACTCAAAGATATTAACAAGTTATTGGCTCAAATTCCTACCACAACTTTATCATGGACATATAGAGAAGCTAACGGGGGTTCTTGATGCACTTGCTGGCCATGCTTCTTCAATAGCTATGGATGATCAATGGTGGACCAACTACATACCGACTAGACCATTGGATTATCAGCAAATCTCCAACGTTGTTCCTTCTACCTGTTCATTTTGGTGGCTGCATCCACCATCTTTTCTTTTTGAATGTTTAGATTCTGATCTTCGTGGTGTAAAGTTTGAAAGAATGATCAGACAATAAAACGCTGCCTTTACAAAAAAAAAAAATGTATTGCATCAATTTTCTAATTTCCAATTAATTATTCAAGGTGGTGTGTAATAGCAACTTCTACTTATCCTTCTGTAATGTCCTTACAAACATGACATAAAATAACAATTATAAAGTGCTTCAAGTCTATCGTAAGTGGTCTTATTAATGCCAAATGAAAACTTATAATGTAACAAAGCCTTTTCCAAAAGAATACTTACTGAGATTTGTAAGTTGAGTAGATAGTGATCTAGTAGTCATAATGAAATACTTGCGGAGAAAAAACTAAATCGGTCTAAACATGATGGTCACTTGGCCATAAACCATGGTGCGATGAGAATGGCATCGGTACATAATGCAACCGAAGTTGGTAATTACTTTAAAAGTTCTATGTGTGCTGAATTTAATATATATTATCATATATAGTTGGTACTTGGTTCTCCTCCCGTGCACAACGTTCTCATATATTATCACAGTCAAGCCTAATAACCTACAAAAAAGTAACATTCAATCTAGTAAATAATACAACCATTCTTGTCGATATTTCCAAAGATATTTCCATACATTAAATTAAGCCAAAGATATTTCCATCAGTACGATAGCATATTGCTTTATCTAATTAAAAAACAAACACGTAGACTATAAACGTCAAAAAGATTGGTGACTCTTGGGGACCATGGACAAATTGGTTTACTAACTATAAGGGATGGGCAATGTTAACTTCTATATATTAGTTCATCAAGAAGTTCCAAGCAAAGACTTCTTATCCTTGTCAAGCATAACTTGTACTAAGATCCCCTCTCCCCCTCCAGTAAAAAATATTATAAGATCAAAATTGGACTAAAACATAAGTGAGAGATCGAAGAATTCACTCCAAGCAAGTTTCTCCGAGAGTCCTAGCTGGTAATTACAACAGAGGCACCATAGGATATGAGCTAAATGTTTTGCGTGCCAGAGGACCTAGGAGAATGCAATGCACCATGTATTCAATACCCATTTCTTCTATTCTATAAGGGGGCACTGCACCCACACCAACTCTGTTCCCTCAGTCTCTTGAAGAACAATTTTGTCTCTTGCCAACTCCAATCTCCAAGGATCGATCAACATGTTGATTTCAGCTCTAAAAAGCTATCAGAACCACTACTACTACCAGTACGGGGTGCAAATGAACCACTTATCTTGAAGAACAAAGCACCTCGATGGCATGAGCAGCTACAATGTTGGTGCTTAAATTTTCGAGGATGTGTTACAATTGCTTCTGTTAAGAATTTCCAGCTAGTGGCAAATGCCGTCGAGCCTTCCCACAATGTTACACACAGAAGAAGGAGAAAGTAATACTACAATTTGGAAAAATAGGGAAAGATATCTTCACTATGGATTATTGTTACCCACTCTCAGCCTTCCAAGCCTTTGCCATTTGCTTGAGCAGCTTTGATACCAAACCAACATGTGAATGACTTTGGATTATCGGCATGTTTTTTTCTTCTACATAAGAGCTCACTGTAAATATGTCAACTGGAAGCTATTTCGTACTTGCCTCAGAAGTCAGCTCCATTATTTTTTGGATAGGAAACATGACTATTTTCTGCGCTTTTTTACCAAAGACGACAAAAGTTGTTTGTTCTCCACTCTCATCTTGTATGCATAGTTTAAGTAGGTACATGTTTAATTTTTAAAGTTGTAATTAGTAATGAATTATAAAACCGAAGATGGAGTATTTATTAGTAATTCGTTAGTTCGTTGTATTTGCGATTAGTTCAATGCATTTGCATCTAGTTTCTGATTTCATGTTAGTTAATGATTATTTGAGGTTAGCTCGATGTCGTTTCATCCAATTTCTGGTTTTTTGTTAATTATTATTTGAGGTTAGTTTGATGTATTTGGATCCAGTTTTCGATTTCCCGTTAATAATTTGTTGAAGTTAGTTTGATGTATTTCAGTTTCCAATTTCCCATTAATTGTTCTATGAGGTTAGTTCGATGCATTTTTATCCAGTTTTTTATTTTTCGTTAATTATTATTTGAGGTTAGTTCGATGTATTGGCATCCAGTTTCTGATTTACCATTAATTATTCTCTGAGGCTAGTTCAATGTGTTTTCGTCCATTTTTCTATTTCTCGTTAATTATTCTTTGAGGTTAGTTTCATGCATTTGCATCCAATTTCTGATTTTATGTTAATTATTCATTGTGTTTAGGTCAATGCATTTGCATTCATGTTCTAATTTCCCATTAATTATTCTTTGAGGTTAGTTCGTTACATTTGCATCAAGTTTCTCGATTTCTCTTTAATAATTCTTTGAGGTTAGTTCGATAAATTTGTTTCAGTCTCCGATTTCCCACGATTTTTCGTTAGTTATTCGTTGAGGTTTGTTCAATGCAGTTGCATCTAGTTTCTAATTTTCTATTAATTATTATTTGATATTAGCTCAATGCATTTGCATCAAGTTTCCGTTTCCCTGTTAGTTATTAATTTGAGGGTAGTTTAATGCATTTGCATCTGGTTTTTGATTTCCGTTAATTATCCAAGGCGATGTGTAATACCTACACACCAACTTCTATTGATCCTTATGTAGTATCTTTGCAAACATGACATTAAAAAAATTATACATGATTCACTTTATGGGATCATCAAAGTTTATTTAGTTTTCGATTTCTCGTTAATTATTCTTCGAAGTTTATTTTCAATGCATTTGTATCCAATTTCCGGTTCCCCGTGAATTATTCTTTGAAGTTGGTTCAATGCATTTGCATACAATTGTTTGCTATGGTGAAATTTATTGGAATTGGTGAAATTGATTAACGATATGATATGATTGGATAAAGTCCGAACTAAATTGAAGACTCGGCTGAATAAGCGTCGCATTTTTCTTGACCAAGTAAGTTAATTTAAAAATTGAGTTGGTTGGAAGCTTCTGTCGAATAAATAATGCATCTAACCTCTTTCAATAATATATTGTTTGCTTTGTGTTGCTCTGAATTAAAAAATGTTTTTGATTAGAAGTTGGTTTCTACGTATTAATGTTTTGGATTAAAAGTTGGTTTATGTCATTTTGTCTACTATAATATTGTTTAGCCTATTGACTATAATATTGTTTAGCCTATTTTTTTTTATATAGATTACATTTTATTCTGTATATATTATTATATAGCCTATTGTCTGTTTAAAATTATTTGTTCATTCGTTGTACTATTGTCGTTGTATCTTCACTCTTTTACTGTACAATGATAAATTATGTGTTATAGAGATACACCATGGGGAATTAATACCCCATTACAAATCAATTGGTTAGTCAAATTATCTGTGTTTTTTCCGAAGACGATGCGTTGAATCTCTTGACTGCTGATTTTGGAAGCATTTCTCGATCATCTTTAGCAACAACTCCTGCAGCTCTGGCCACTGAATTAGTGATATGATTACTTAATACATACTATATATGGATATCTAATTGGAACCCCATATGTGTGTGCATTTTTTGCTGCAAGAAGACAGGCCAATAATTTGACTAAATGTGTTGGTGAGTTTTCTAAGGGTTATTATGGGGTCTAGGATACAGGACAAAACTATTGCTTTTATAGGGGATTCTTTGGGAAGGCCACATTTTCAATCACTTATAGTACGTATGGTTATGGTTACTGGGGGTGAAGAGATCCCAGATGTTCACAATATTAAAAGCAATTATGGCATGGCCTCGTTAAAGCTCGTGGTGCTATTCGTATTCGTCTTGATGGTTGGGCTTATCGGTTCCCGAGCAGCAAGACGGACATTCTTTATTACTGGTTAGGTTTTTCGTAAACATCTGGTGGAAGTAAGTAATATCTGCGTTAGTGAGTTGAAAACATTTGTCTGATATATTTACAATCTAGTTGGTCTCCAAGGATAGTTGATACTGTCAAATACGATTCACACCAAAACAAAGTCAAATACATTTGACACCATGTTGATCGTTATATAATCAGGGAGAAAACAATGCTGAGGTGAAGACACCAATAAAATTCGAAGTCTCTTTCGAGTTGTCGGGTTAAAAAGCTCAAATTGGTGACTTATTACCTAATACCAATTAAGCAGTGCGCAAAGTATGAGCAGTATTGAGAGATTGGAAACGACCATATGTCACATTTTAATTTCTGATAAAAAAACTGAGTATGCCCTGCATCTCGATCGTCCAACAACATTCTTTTGCGGCTATCTACACACGTTTGATGTCTTGGCACTGATTACAGGGCATCATTGGAATAGTGGTAATTTGATATCTTGGCACTGATTATAGGGCATCATTGTAATAGTGGTAAGCTAGCAAGCAACCGTTGGATGATGTATGTTGATGGTAGGCCTAACACTGATAAGAAAATGGTAGATATGGTGCAAAAAAATTTCAATAGGGATTGGAAATTTGGAACACTTAGGGACATTTGATAATAGCACTCCATTGGCTGGTGGAAGTGAGGTCCTGCAAGATGATTCTAATGACCCTATTACTGAGAACACCATATTATTGCGATCTTGGATATTACTGTTGTATCTCAGCTAAAAGACGAAGGCCACTTATCAAAGTACACCATTATACCCAAATAGGGTATGCAGGTGCCTGCCTGGGATTCCTGATACTTGGAACGAACTCCTAAGTGCACAACTGTAGGCTATCTAACACCCAGTCTTGCTAGTCCCTGATCAAACAAAAGCACTAAACAATTTAGTCACACCCAACCAATTATTCAATACAACTTCTAGTCCTTCCAAATTGATGAGGGCGAGCCACACCGATATTCTATAATCTCACAGAGGGAAACTTTTTCTCGCAATTTCAACTCTAGAATTTAATAAGATGCATGGAAGATAAACTTGAAGGCAGGGAAGTCTCACGTCTTGGATTATGCGTTATTTGTTGCTGCCAATCGGTTGTTGCATATCATCTTTAGTGTTCGAGCGGATGTTCCCATTCCTCATTGTTGCCCACTGCCTATACCTACCTATATAACAAACGTAATGATAAGAAACATATATGCTCTCAGGGATTCAAGGATAGTGTCTGCCATTATTGGTTAAACTAACAAATTAGTGAATGGAAGATTGTAGTTTGTAAATATAGAATCCCATGATTAGAAAACTGTTTGTATATTCGGTGAAACTAACAAAAGTAGAATGAGGGAGGTTAGCTTTAGGACTCTTATTCTACTAACGCCCTTGTTTATTTCCAATTTTTTAGGATGTTTCCTACTTTATCTGCGATTTTATAGTTTTTTTTTAAAAGTAAAACAAAAAATTCTTTTTTCACTCCTACTTTTTCGTAATTAGCTATTATGAAAATTATATTAATCATTTGTTTAAATTTTTTGCACCACTCTCTATCAAACGAAAGCACCAAATCTTAGTAAAACCCGTCAATTTATTTTGGTTGTTATGTTTAATAATAGAAGTTTGATTGAAATTTTGTGAGAATGCTCAATGTGGCGAAGATGATATTGAAGCTACTTAAATAGCAAGACATTCTCAATCATAATAAAATAATTATAATAAGCATTACTTAAAATGCAAAACTATACTTGTCGAGATATTATATTCTCCCTATATATAATACAACTATATTTCGAGGTTATTTCAATGTATTTGCATCAAGTTTATAATCTTACGTTAATTATTCTTTGAGGCTAGTTCAATGTATGTAGTTGGATCTAGTTTCCGATTTTCCATTAATTATTCTTTGAGGTTAATTCAATGTAGTTGTATCAAGTTTTTGATTTCCTGTTAATTATTATTTGAAGTTAGTTTAGTGCAGTTGCACCAAGTTTACGATTTTCCGTTAGTTATTCATTAAAATTAATATAGTGCAGTTCCATCTAGTTTTCAATGTTTCGTTAATGACTATTTGAGATTAGTTAATTGCATTTGCATTAAGGTTCCAATTTTCCGTTAATTACTCTTTGAGGTTAGTTTAATACATCTGCATCCAGTTTCTGATTTCCCGTTAATTACTTTTCGAAGTTAGTTCGCATCTAGTTTCCAATCAATTTCCGGTTATTTATGTTTTGAGGGTAGTTCGATGTAGTTACATCCGGTTTTCGATTTCTAGTTAACTATTCTTTAAGGCTATTTTAATGCATTTATATCCAGTTTCTGATTTTCCGTTAAATATTCATCAAGGATATTGCATCCAATTTCTGATTTCCCGGCCTGTTAGTTAATATATGATTTTAGTTTAATGCAGTTACATCCAGTTTTCTATTTTCCGTTAATTATTCTTTGAGGTTAGTTCAATGCAGTTGCATCCAATTTCTGATTTTCCATTAATTATTTTTCGAGGTTAGTTTAATGCATTTGCAGCAAGTTTTCGATTTCCCGTTAATTATTTTTTGAGGTTTGTTCAATGCAGTTGCATCAAATTTATGATTTCCCGTTAATTATTCATTGAGGTTAGTTCAGTGCATTTGCATCCATTTTTTTTATGTTTCTATATTTGTTAATTAGTATTTAGATTAGTTCATTATATTTGCATACAATTTTCGATTTTTCATTAATAACTCTTTAAGGTTAGTTCAATACTTTATGATTTATGATTATTTATGCTTTAAGATTTTAATTAGTTCGATGCAATTTCATCCGATTTCTGATTTACCATTAACTATTCTTTGAGGTTATTTTAATGTATTTGCATGTAGTTTCTGATTTCCCGTCAATTATTCTATGAGGTTAGTTCAATGCAGTTGCATTTGGTTTTTGATTTCCTGTTAATTATATTTTGAGGTTAGTTCAATGCATTTGCATCCAGTTTCTGATTCATCGTTAATTATTATTTGAGGTTTGTTTGATGCATTTTTGCATACCGTTTCCGATTTACTGTTAAATATTTTTCAAGTATTTGCCCAAGAACACGCAATGTGCATCTTATAGATGATTGAATTGAAAGGCGCTTCTCCTTAGCCAGTTTCTTCAATCCCCATGTCATCCAGACGGTCAGAATTGTCTGCACCATCATATACTGCCGCATTTGCAGATGCAGTTGTCCAGGTATATCTAGATAATGCTGGTGATTTGGTGAGTTCCTATTATTCTGATTTTAATTGATATAAGTATTTTTAAGGTTTAGTGCATGACATGAGCATATGCTTGCTATTATTGTGTTTTGGTGGTTTTAAAACACATTTTGTAATTCAGTAGTTATCGTATGTTTGACCAAGGGTATTCTATATACAGGGACTTACAGCCAAGAGCAACGAATCTGCAGACCTTAACTTTTCAAGATACGATGACACCTTTTTCGAGGTAGGCATTTTCGTACACTTATAAGGTCATTGATGTAGGCAGAATTATGTCCCTCCTACCTGAAATCTAGAATAGCTTTGAAAGGCAGAGGATGCAACTTAGGTAATGTATTGATGGATAATGTACTTCTAGCTTTGTATGTGGAAAAGCTGAACCAACAAAGTCGTGTCATTCACATTTTTATTATTAATTTGGAAGTGTATTTTGTGCTCTTTTGTTCCATTAAGTAGTTTTGAAACGTGGTTTGTCGAGTCATGTTCAAACTAATGCATAATAGCGACAAAGATAGGTAGAATTATTAAAAAACCTCAACTGAAAAAGATAGTTCAATGAAATAATTACTTAAAGCAACAAAACAATAACTCACCTACTTTTAAAACCACTATTTGTTTTCCCATTCCCTCTTCATAATTGCCTTTAGATACTCAATCTCTTCTTTTAGACTGGTAATTTCTTCTTCTTGAATTTGTATCAACTAATTTCTAAGCGTGTTGTTTTTTTCTACAATCTCAAGTTTGTTGCCAATTTCTTCTATTTCTTCATAGTTATAGTCAACTACTTCGAATCCTATCTCACTGCGCAGAAAATCAATTGCTTTCTTTGATGCTGAATTTTCCGAATCTTCTAGACTTCTTGTTGAATTTTCTTCGAATTGGTGATTGTCTTTGATGTTAAAAATTCGGGCTGGAACGGCAATTGATATTTGACATCTGTATTGATTTTCTCTCAATATTTCGTTGTGAAATTATGGGTCTTCGATCTTTAATATTTTGGTGCAGTACATCAGCATATCTTTGAAGTTTTGAGTGATAAGTTTTTGAAATTGATTTCGCTGCATAATTTTATAGATCAATTTATAGTTAGTCAAACAATTAAAAATTAAAATTAACAAAACAAATATGAACTTTGAATTTGTTTACCTTTTTATTGAATCTGTTGAGACTCGAATACCATTATTTATTCTCCTTGATCATGAGTTTCGTATGGTCTAAAATAATAGTTTTAATATCTATACGGGATATTCCGTGATCTTCGTTAATTCTTCCAACCTAAAGTTTTAGAAGTTAGTGATATATACCTTATTTGAAAAATAATATGAATTTTAAAACTTGCCTTTGTTCGATGTTTGAGATTCATTGATTTATCGAGAAATTCGATTCTTTCTTGTTGTTCTTTTACGAACTTTTGGCTTTCTTTCAACTTGTCCAAGTTGTAGTCACCAACTTCGAAAAGATACACGTTACTTTTGAATCTAATTGCGGTTCTTGCTGTACTGTTTTCAGAATCTTCGAGTGATCGTGATGGTTCTCCTCTAATATTTATAATACCTACTACATCGTTGCTCACCTGGACACTTGCATTATACATTCCGTTCTTCAAATAATTTTTGTAATAGGTGGATTTAAATTGAGTTGTCTCATAATATCTTCCAGCATGGGTTTGAATGACACTTCAATTCGTCTTGAATACTGTCCTTCCCTCATCTCCATAGTGATAACCAAAAGTTTAAGTGTGTTTTTTATATGCATTAGGGGTAGGGAGACATGATTGTATATCTTCTATTATATATATAGGTTGCTTGTAAGGAAAGATAAGGTTATCTTATTTCATTAGAATTTCAATATTAGTATGATTCTAATTTTGAACATATCTATAATTAAATTTTTTTGTTTGACAATTAGAAGTTAAAGTATCGTGGGACTCATAGACAATTATTTGTTTTTCTTATTGAAAATTCCTTGTAGTCATCTATACTGCCTATGCTTATGGCGTGAAAATCTTATCCAAAGGAAATCATAAAGCCAATTACGCTAGATAGCAAGGAATATATATAGTGTCAAAAGCCAATTACACTTGTACGAAATAAATTGAATATATATAGGATTCCCCATAACCACTGTGTACAATGATATTAATGTTTTAAACCTTTTTGATAACCACATGGCAAACATAATAATTGGACAACCATGACTTTGAAGCAAGTCAAATGAATATCAACTTTTGAACTTTTTTACTCATCTTCTGTTGCAACCCATCAATTAATCTGACACAGATGGAACACTGTATGCTTATGAGCTTAGCTCTCCTGCTCAATAAATGTTGGTTATCTTGTTTATGCACCTAAGTGCATCTTTTGTTATGATCTGTAGGCTTAGGTCCTGGGACACTTGTTGGTTCTGCAGCATTCGACCTGTTTCGTTTAAATGCTGTGTGAGTAGTAGTTCTAAAAATATGAGGGATGTTACATTGATGAATATGCTAGTAAACTGGTCCTGGGTGTGATGTAGGCTGTCTCAAGTCCTACGCTATCGCGGAGAAATGCCCATTCCAATCTTTTAATCATCTTAAGTACATGATCCAACTCAAATGAAGATGGATTATATCTTGTTTTATCCAATATTGAGAGGCTGATTTCATTGTCTATCTCTAGTCTCGTTTCACGTTTTTTCTTTTTTGAATCATTGGGTACTGGCTATGCCTGCAAATCTGATATCCATTAGTTTGTGAGAACACTTTACATTCAAGTTTTGCATAATAATTATCCATTTATACCCTTGGGATGCAAAATTCATCGAAAGAAACATTCTGATCCATTCTTGTCCTTTGGGATGAATTTGTTCCCCGGCTAAGTTTATTTCAAAGGGTCTGATCCCCGACCATACGTGCCAAGAACCATTACAAGCAGAAAAGGATTCTCGAAAAGTTGGATCTAAAACTTTTGATTTTGTCCTTGACCTCTCTGATGAGAAGTTCCAAACTATAAAGCTCCCTTCCTCCATTATTGATGCCATCGATATCCTACTAAAGTGTTCCTACTTAATTTGGGGGTTCCCCGTCCTTAGTTGAACATAATTACTGCGAGCATTTTTGTGTATGGAGAATAGTACTTACAAATCTTCCCATTTCGATGACAATACCATATAATACTTGCATCGATAATGTAGGCTGCGGGGATGTGTTTGATTGATAACAACTTCCTGTTTCATGTAAGTGAACTTGTTTTTAAATCCATATATACTTACTAATCTGTGAAGTACTATTGGGTATGTTATTGTGTTGATCATTTGTTTCAGGTGAAACTCGGTAACTTAGGACTCGCATTAATCTCCTTACTCGGCGACCTCACCCCGCCACTGTCGATGCAAGGATGTTGCCGAGTAACACATGAGATGCTGAATCGGACGGATCCAGTTTCCATACACTATCTGCTGCATTGTGACTTAGTTGCAACTGGGGAATCTTCATTCAATCGATCGGCAGGAAATCCGTTGTTTCAAAGCATTCAAGTAGTTCAAGGCTAGAGTTTGAAGGCTTTCTGAGTTATGTATTATCTTAAGAGAAGAAGCTTCAAACTTATAAAGCTCATGGTCTGATGGATGTATGCAGTGGCTCTACTACTCGTCTCTGCAATATGACCATAATACCAGATACTGCATTGAGTCAGCATTTAGACAAAGGAGAATTTTTGGATCGCTAGTTTACTGAACTATATTTCTATGAGGACTGCTGGTCAGCTCTTGATGAGAAAACAGCAAACGGCCCGATGAGCTATTATACAGGACTGAACCTAGATGATGTATGGATCATTTGCATCTACTACTTGCAAAATTGCGAAAATTAAGCAATTTTGGCACCTCTATCTTAATGTATACTATTACTATAAATAATCAATTAGCAAGGACCTCTTAGTTATAAGAATCGGATCATTTATTCTGAAAATAGATGAACAATAGCCCTTGGTCCTCTTTGATATACGAAAGTTAAATTTATACCACCTAATTGGTAATGCGTTCTTCCACTTTCCTTTTTCAGGCCGTTGTGCTTTTTGCTTTGGTTGGTTATGGAACGTATTTAGGGTTCCGGATACGGTACTCAGATGATGTGGTAAGTCGGTCTTTGAGTGTGTGGTAGTCCAGTATTTGTACATATTTTTTGTATCGGTCACCATCAGCTCTTGATATAACTTTGTCATTTAGTTCCAGTTTCATTCTTATATCTAATCGCCTTTCGTTTCAGGAGGAGAAAGCCAATGCAAAAGATCTGCATCCAAAGCTTCTAGCGGGAATGTTTGTCTTCTTTGCTCCCAGGGCAACTGGTGGAGTGACATTTTTAGTTACATCTGATAAACCTATATTTGAGAGGTGACCTCAAGGCTTATCCCTTATCTGTTTGTTCTTGTACTGATATCAATTCATCTTATTTTCGATACCTAAGATGTCTAGTAACTTGAGTACAGTTATAAATATGTCTTAGTTTGTCACTTTCTTTGAAATTTATGTCCTCTTCTTATCATTAACAGAGTTGAATACCTCACGTTGATTAGCGTTCATTCCGTTGTTAAGAATCTCATATTCTTTTTGCAACTCATTGCAGTCATAGTCTAATTCTTCAACAATCAATCTGTTATCTGTGGAGATCCTTGAAGACATATTAAATTTCGGGAAATCAGGAATGTTTGTGAGAGATAATCCTTTTTCAGCCATAATCTGTTCAATCTCACAGAGAGTCTCATTTCTAATATGTTCTTCAGTAAGTTGGAGATTCTCATTATTGTTCTTCTTTCTATATCGAAACAAAATATCTTCTCCGAGGTGCTTTTGATGTTTCTCCCAAAGTTTTTCAGGATATGTCACCCCACAAAACAAAATCAATGTGACGAACAATTGTCTTAAAGATTTTAGAACTTGCCAATGACTTGCTTCCTCCATAGCGTCATCCCATTTGCTGTCATCTTCAAGTAATCCATGTTCCTTGATATAAAAATGAAAAATTAGAATAATAATGTAACAATATGAATTGCATTTTAATAGTAAACGATCATAAATGAGCTGAGGTTTTATGATTAATACGTACTATTTTTTTTTTGTTTCAATATCTTTTTCTGATTAAATGTTTTTACATCTAAATGAATTCTCGATAATGAGGATACATATATATTAGTTCACAACCAACCGTGTACTTTTACTATGCAGGTGTACATTACCAAGTAACGTGTAAACTCTCCCCTTATCTTAATTTCAGTAATACATTCAGCAGACTCCTTGATTTTCAGCATATATTAGAATGTTAGATTCAGCATATCTTAAGTTGACTGGAGATGTTTTGGCATGTAAGTCTATAGCTAAGGAGAGATTGGTCACTGCAGAAGATCTTCGTAGTAGCAAGCTTGAGATAGAAATAATGGCAAGGTTGTTTGGTATCCTAATCTATAACTAATTAACAAAATTTGCGTGAAGAAATATTATTAAAATTCTGCGCTTTTTGTTTTTTTGAGTCAGTGGGCACTTTATCTAGTGCCTCATGCGACATGCCCTCATCAATATCTAAGTTCAAAACATCCAACCCCCAGGGCTCTCCTTTGGCCAAAAGCAGCTTCTTTTCTCCCCCAAGTTTTTGAATTTGAATTTTGAATCCTTCTATTTTAATCCTTCTCTCTCTAGTGTGCTAACTTTCTTGGACTCTCACTGATTTTAAGAAATCTTTCTCTCCTCGTACCTCTTTAAGGTTAGCTCTTTAGTTTTCTTTATTACACTGGTTCTGCCACACAGTTTTCTTAACTCATCTTGCCGTCTAGAATAGCGATAGTTTGGTCTGTCCTACAAAAAGATAAGATCCTGAACCCTGAAGTCACGCTTCTATTATACAAACACCACTATGGTCACAGAAACAAATGTCTACAATAAACTGCTGAAACATTAGAGCAAGTGCTTCTTGTAAAGCAATAAAAATACTCGTCACCCCGGTTTTCTGTTATGACTTCACTTATATTTGAAATTCCAAAAATGCGTAGCCAAACAGGCTCTTGAAAGCCAGTAACAAAATGTTGTGTGGGAGTTGTGTGCTGGTTTTTAAAACATGAGCATAGATTGGAGAGGTTTTGAATCAGTACATATGAATCAGTTTGAACTTCTAAAACTATATGCGACAAATTTTAGGCAAGAAAACAATATAAAAAAAAAATTAATATGGAATATGTAATAAAATATACCTGACATGCTGCTCTGAAAGTTGGATAAACTTTTCCATTAACAGTTTTAATATCTTCATAAGACAAAGGACCTTTGACGATATTCATTCTGATGTGCAGATAAAATCTCTCTCCTGAAGTAGGATGTGCGTAGTAGACACGTCCAATTTTCTTCCCATTTTTTCTTGGCTTCCACTTCCTTTCCTTCTTATCCCATACAAATTTAATAGGAAAATCAACATACGTAAGACCCCTAGCTAATTCTGGATACTCAACATTTGCTTTAAACCACTCTGTGAACTTGGTTTTTGATGAAGATTTCCTATTTACTACATCTCTTGCATCATCTCTCTCACTATAATAAACCAAATGCTCACCTTCAAGATGGAATGGTAATCTTTCAATGCCTGGTCTTCTGTACTGAATATCAAATTTCAATAGTCTCCAAACCGCTTCAGAAGCAGATAAGAATCGGCAGTCTAAGAAATTTGCAACTTCATCAACGTCCTTTACTATTTGATGAGTACTATCTTTGTCTGTAACCATGTTTTCAACAATAATTGCAGTAGCCCTGTCCCTTCCCTTGTTAATGTATTTGAAAAGGTATTTGATTGATCTTCCCTTGTTGCAGTGTTCCACATTAATATGAGCTTGGTACTTAACTATCAAATCAACATTGTGTGGAACAACCCAACTGTTATCAATTTCTATATTCTTTTTCATTCTCTTTCGATTGTTATTTCGCCTCCTGTAAACTGTGAAGTCATTGTCATCAATAGTTGTTTCTTCACTAAACGGTCTTGGATAGAACTTAGTACACTTTTTCTCATTCATGCAAGGGGAATCTAAGTTTTCTATTCCACATGGCCCATGTATCATGAATTCTAGCACTGAATCATAGGCAATTTTGTCACCAATTGGGTCAGGTAACTTTGCTGATATGAGCTTGTTGATTAGTGAAGGAGTAGTAGGCTTCGAAGCATTGTCCAGAAAAAGTAAAATGTGAGCGTGTGGTAAACCTCTCTTTTGGAATTCAATAGTGTATAATGCTGCAAAACATTAACAAAACCCGTATTTATTAATATTTTCATAAAGTATTACGAATTTTTAAATTATTTAAAATAGTATAGTATATAGGTTACCTGCCCAAGCCTTCCCAAATTTCTTGCGCTTTTGTAAATCAGTCATCAGTTTGTGCAATTTCATCTCAAAAACTCTTGCAACAATATCGGGAAAGTCTTCTGGTTTATAACCAGAAGCTATCATGTCAATACATCTCTGGATTTCTGGCCATTTAGGATTGCATGTAAAAGTAATGAAGAGATCTGGGGAACCTGTGTGCCTGCATATTGCAATGGCATCTTGATAGTTATGTACACCGCGGACCACCTGTGAAAGATGAAGGAAGAACTAACCGTTTGCCTACAGTACCAGGCCTCGTGTCACCAACAACAACTACATCTACTAATCCTTGATACAATTCTGCCCGAATCGTTTGTTGATTATTTCGAACCCAATCCATTCTATTTTGTTCAACAGCTGTATAAGCATCTACACAAAGTTGCTGTCTCAATTTTTCCCACCTAACTATAGTCCGCCTTCATTAAGGCGTCGAAGTTGTAATCTAAAAGCATAGTATTCTCTCATGCTAATATTTTTTCTTTTCCAACTACTGCATTGTTTCTATATGGAATGTCAAGTCTATATCCATCTTCAGCATGGGGGAACAAAAGTGGATACTGCATTGCCATGAAACTTGGAAGCAATTCGTTGATTCTCTTCAAGCCAAATCCTTTCTTGTCCACAATAATAACATCTCAGGCTTTCGTTAAATTCATCACCATTGCCAACGATTAGACCAGCTATCTCTTTTGATGATGGCAAATTATAAAGTCTTCCATCTTTTTGTCTTCTATTAATCAATTGTATGCTGACGTCGGCCACATGACATTCTTTAAATCTATCTCTTGCCATTCTATAAGTCTTGGTGAGTTCGTTGGTAACATTCAACATATTTATCAATCCTTGAACAATGCTAGAATCTAAAGCATATTTTGGATTCCTCTTAACAATTTTTTTACTAAGAGAGTTCAACCTGTGGGTGACTTCATTTTCAGTATCATGTATGTACAACTGTGCAAACCTTGGACGTACTCCTTCAGGTGGAAGCAATGTTCCAATTTTGTGGTGATTTTGCCCTTTTTTTTTTATAAACAAAGGGTGCCTTTCCATCATTAACTGGGCTCAAACTTGTCCACCAAGATGTGAATCTAACATTGAGTTGTAAATGTTGATGTTTTCCATGTAATTTAATGATTTTGACCCTCCATTGCAATCCAAAAGATTCTTCAAAAATTCTGGAGTATCTTTTAGAAGAGGCAATTGAACCTTTCCATTCTGACAACATATGGAGAATTTAGGATTAATAGGTTTTTTTCTCCTATCATTCCTTTCTTCGTACCAGACAATAGCTCCACAATGAGAACATATGGATGTTGGACATCCAAAATCCAAAGGCTCAAAACAACTTCCTGCAAGGCAAAAAGTTAATAAAAATTAAAGAATTTAATTATAATAAGAATATAAAACATTGCTGTAAGAAAATTACTTTTATGTGAGACATCTATTCCACATGAAATGGAAACTTCAATTTCATTGTCCACTTTAATGTCGGAATCTGATCCACTCATTTGTGATAGGTAATCATCATCACTTCTATCGTCAATGTAATTATCGTTTCCAATGCTCTTCAAATTCAGCATCTCTTTTCGTTTAGCTCTATTTATTTTAGCTTCTTCTTCACTTGTTCCGGGCATAGATACTGTTTAAAAAATAATAATATGTCATTTAATAAATTATTTGATGCTATAAGAATAATAAATTGAATAGATAAGAAGAAAATATTTACCAAAACGTTTCATTCTACTAAGACGATTAGATTTATAACTTCTATTCTGTGTTTTCCTCCTCTGTTTTCTTTTGACTGGGGTAGACTTTGTAGTTGTTATTTTTCTAACTGATACTTGATGCTGACCTGTAATTTAAGAGTAATATTAGTATGATGAATATATAAAGTACTTGTCAGAATCATTGTAAGTTAAGACCTACTTTCTTGTGAAGGAACAATGTCACCAGAAGTTTCTTCCATATTATTAGGCTTGGTCTTTTTTGGAGAAATTTGAATCTCTACTTGAATTTCATCCGAATCTTTCTCTGCGTTAATGAGTGTTTTTCTTTTCAACTTAGCACGCATGTTGCGAAACCAAGTAACTATGTTTTTTTTTCAAACATTACCGTGTTGATTTAGTTCAAACTTCAAATTGTTAATTATCTCTTTATTTGGACTTCCATTGAATTGATCAAATACTTGATGCAGTTTTTCAAGTTGGATTGTTGTTGGTGTCCATCACTTTTCTGGCGGATAAATTCTCGTCAACCTAAATCATGTAGAATGTAAATCTCTTTGGAAGCCTGGAAAGAAAAGGAGTCAGTTAAAGTAGAGAATCAAACAAATATGTGAATTTAGTGATATTTCTTGTGCACGTGGTAGTGTTACTTACTAATTTATCTATTATTAGGTGTTGGACTTCTAATCTCTCAAACTCTTCTATATCCAAGACTTGAAAGAATTCTTGGTCCTATCATAGTTGCTCGCATTGCAGCAGTATGTTATCAAGATCTTTTTCTTTCTTGTTTTGGAGTTTGTCTTTATTTTTAACATGGATTACTGATTTAAGTTGCTTGTTTCACGTTCTTATTGCATGAAGGTTTTGACTATACCGGTGCTAGCAAGTTACCATTTCATAGCTAAGCTTTCTGGGTTAAATCTGGACACTTCAGGTGGATGAGAAATGTTGTAGTTTTACAGCTATAGAGCATCAATAAGGGTTTGATGCATGCTATTCACTAGATGGTTGGAAAAATATGTCAGACTGGATGGCCTCCACAAAGTCGGACCATGTCACTTTTGGATCAATAGGCATCTGAGCTATTGGTTACAGAAGTGCATCATCGCATACATTTACTTTTTATCACTAAAGCTAATAACCCCGTTCAAATTATAAATATTGATCTGAAAGAGAAGAATTGGAGTCTAACACCTATTTTCTTCTCAGGTGAAATTGTCAAGTGTTTGTTGGAGAGGGAAGTCAAACACGGTTGTGACTGCCAACTCCACCGGGAGTATAAAGTTATTGCAGTTGGTGTCTAATTTGTTTAGAAGAAGAGATTTTAGTGTTTCCTCCTTGTATTAGAGTATGAGTGTTTAGAGTGGAGAAATTGTTCTAATAAAAGAGTTGTGTTTTTCTTTTGCCTTTGCAATAGTAACTTGGTTTTGAGTGAGTGAGAAAAGAGTCAGTTGTGCGTCAAAGAGTGAGAGAGTGAGAGGTGAGCTCAAGTCTGAGTCTGTGAGAGACAGAGGCGTCCTGCGCAAGTCGGAAAGGAAGACGGGTGCAAGCTAGGAGAAGAAGGTTTTCAATGTGTCCATTCCGGAATACACGACCAAGTAATAAATAGACACGCTTTACCGAACCGAGGTATTTGATTGATCTGTTGCGGCTTAAGCAAAAGACTTCGAAACGATGGCGTTAGGCTGCTATGATTGGAGCTGTGATATTAGCTATGGCGTTAGGTGAATCAGTCACAATAGAGGGAATTGTGCAAAAATTGATGCTGTTACTTTAATAGGATACAGAGACTTAGCTTTCTCAATATTAAGGTTCTTTTTTACGATAAAAAGGGAAGCAAAGGAACCCACCCCACGGGGGTCAATCAGAGCTGTAGGAAGGCAATTAAGAAGAGAAAGTTCTATCGGTGAATGGTCTTGGGGAAGAGGTTAGATCTGCTGTTCAAGTGCGTCTTAGCTAGTAATGCGATACCCAAAGGTCTCCGATGTCGTCTTGGAATTGAGGCTTTTCAGCGTTTGAATTTTGTAGAGGTTGAAGAAGCTGAGAACTGAGATGCCAGGAGGGTGTTCTTTCAATTTGAATTGCTACATGAATATTCTACTTTACCCTTGCAAAAGTAACTTTGATTAAGTGTGTTTGTATTTCTTATGTACCAAAAAATATGTACTAAGAGTAAAAAAATACTAACCTTCAGTGGAAAGAATTTGGAGTCCTTTCAAAGATGGTGTACCAGGGAAAAACCTTCAGTCCAGGAAAAAAAAATGAACCTATAGTAGAAGGATGATGGTGTGTGCTTCGTGAATATTGATGTGTTTTCTTAGGATTTTTTTTTTGTATATTGGCGTATGGTTTCAATAGGTTTTTGTTGAATGCTTCATGAATATTGATGTCTTTATATAGATTTTAATATGACAGCAGTTGTATAGCATAAGAATTCTGTTGTTGATCTATTAACTAATTCGTATCCATATCTATTAACTAATCCATATCCATATCCAATAACTAATACATATCAATTAACTAATCCATCCATATCCAATAACTCACGGAATAAGTTGTGCATTTTCTGAATTGCTGCTTGCATTTTCTGGATGTTCCTTCGGTGTTTCTGTTGTGCTAGGACATTCGATGTGTTATTGTTATACGAACTTTTGACTTATTAAGACACTACATAATAGCAGAAAAGTAGGACATTAATACACTCAAGTTTAAGGCATTTATATACGAACCGCATCAACCACTTATTTGCAATAGTTATATTAACAAAAGTTTGTAATATTGTGATCAAGCATCTTGTTAGTGCGGCAGACATGAAAAAAATGACACTTGCCTTCATTTCCATGTGATTATACTCATACAATTCAACCAAAAAGATACAATTTCCAGTCGAGTGGTGAAATCCACCCTTGCACTAAATCCTTCTACAAAAACAATTTGGAGCAATTGTGATAAGTTATTGCGAAGGCTTCTTGGAAGCTTCATTTTGTTCTGTTTTGATCTCGAAAACTGCCGCGGAAGCCATAACAACCGCTTCTTTGTACCCACCTTAACGCTACCAACAAAAAATTTCATTGCACCATCCACTTTGGCAAATACTGACTAATCCACCTGCAAATATAGCCCTCGAGCAACCGTTGGTTTTACCTCCATTTTTCTTCTAATACCTGCAACCACAAATCTTCAACAGGGTTAGGATGGCATATGACATGGACCCAGTTCACTGAGAACATAATAGACTTGAAAACATGAATGTAAATCAATATCAATATCAGTCTAAACTTTTTTACCCATTATTTTCTGAAAAAGAAGATCACATGTTCATTATTTTTGAATGCATGACTGCAGCAGTCAATGGATGCATTCGTGCCAGAGTTCTCCCGGATCAAGATCAGGGTATGTTGGTGCATCCGATTGCGCAGCAGCTGTTGCTAAGCGTGTCCGCATATGTACTCCAAAATGTAAGTCGAAAAGTCAAAAAACAAACTCAACAAAGATTTTATAACCATAATTTGACTGAATCGGACTTCAATCATTGCATTAAAAATGTTAGAAAATTAACAATATTTTCCATTGTCAAAGACAAATGCTTACTTCTTACGCCCGTGTCTACCACTTCCATCGCCGTTCCCGGGCTTTGCATTGCCATCAACTCCTACAAAATGCACCACCGATCTATCCCTATCCCAATTCTATACCTTCAAGTGTGCCTCCATTCACCTTAGGACCTTTACTAATCTATAACTAATCTATAACATAGCAAAATGGACAAAACAATCCTCTGTAGAGCAATGACTCAAATAACATATTTACAGAATCATTACTTGCACTAACAAAACCCTATATACGGTTACCTTTCAAGGCATTTTAACAACTATTGAATGAGAAGACTGGCAGTGCCTACACTGGAAGTTGGTTTTTCAGGATGAGGATGAACTGCTAGTTAAGGTGTCTGGTAGTGCCTACACTGGAAGTGAACTGAAATGTCTTTTCACCGAAACCACAACTATAAATGATCAAAATAATTTTTTTAGCGAAAGCTAAACTATTGAAAATGAACATAATAGTTCCTCCACTGGAACCACATCCACTGAAAGTGAACTTATAAGTTCCTTAAGCCGAAGAACAGCTACTAAATGCGACTCTGTGAGCATGAAAGTTCTTCCTGCAAAAGATCAAACTGGTCATTATAGCTAATACTCATGCTCCGAGAAGTTCGGATTGTTTATTTATTACATAATTTCTTCATGAAAGGCTCGGTTATTGCATTAAGTGCTAGAGGAGCCTCAAGAGTCCAAATTTCGCATCGAATACGCTTTTTTTAATTGCATGACCGAGGCATCTTGTGTGCAACCATATGTTTTCTCGAGAATTACCTTGTTATAAGAAATGGTTGGGAAACCGAAAGTCGATGGTCCATCTTGCTTGGTTGACAGCTCCTCTGTTTAGGATTTGTATTTGTGTATCTCTCTTTATGCATGGAAATTGTGAGGTGAAATGAAATGTAAGCATCGAAAGAGTGTACACATGTATTCTCATAGAAAGTTATATATACAGGATTTGTTGTATCAAGATTCTTTGAACAAATGGTAATATGCACAAATCCTATTATGCTGCATCAAGACTCAAGAGTTTGTTTGCAGCTTCATTGTTGACTGCGTACACTATCACGACACATGAAAAGGCACTCGTCAATGAACATACAGTTCTGTTTTAATTTTATTGTGCCTTCTCTGGAGTATTAGCCCCGTACAGGAGCTTGTACTTGCATGGTTCATCCTTGTTAGGATTTCAATTTTATTCTTGTAGAGTGAATCACTACCAAATCATACTGTCATGCGTGGTTGCTTAAACCAAAAGACTAAACTTCAAACTATGAAAGCAGTAAACATGAAAACACTTGGATACTTAAAATTTCCATACGTGGACGCCGTCAGTCATCTTTCATTGCACTGGAGATTTAAGAGTTGTAAATGTCTGCGGGTGGTGTCAGCTGTTAACATAGAAGAATCAAAATGATGTACAGAGGTTGTTTGCTTTCACAGTCGAGGAACAATCTTGTTGGATTGGGCTAGATCGTACAGCAAGTTATTGCCTTTTGACTTGATCAATGATCTCTTCAAAGCCTGCTCCGTGTAAAATGAAATCCATGGATGTCCTGATTTTTTTTTGAAAAATAAAATAAATAAATATACCGTATAAAATAAAACGAAGTAAAGCAAACCTTGTTTTTTTTGGGTTAGTACTTCGTCTGCAGTTACACTCAAGGAGACATCCCTTGTCAGCATTCTCCCAATCAGATCCCGGGCAAGTTCAGACACATATTCCCACATCCCACCATTAAAGCTTAAATCCACCTTCTTAATTGCCTCAAAAACTGCTTCTAATGAATCTCCTTGAAATGGTAGGGACCCAACTAAGAGGGCATGAAGTAGAACACCAACACTCCACACATCCACCTTCTCGGAATAATTTCCTACCAAAACCTCGGGGTGACATAGGCTAGGGACTGCTATTAATTCTAAGTGTTCAGATAAACTCCATAGCCTTGATTTTGGTCGAGATGCTGGAGAATTGGATAATCAACAAATAGCCAAAGTTCAAGGTTATAGAGTTTGGGGTTTTCGGAGTGGATGGCGTGAAATTGAATCGTGGGTTTTTCCAGATATCTATCGCCCAGTTTTTTTTAGAGTTTGAGGTTAGATTCGGGCACAAAAAAGTAGATTAATTTTTTTTAGCACTCCCTATCGTAATTAGTTTTCCCCTCTTCAATTGAGGAAGCACAGCTAGAGTGTCCACGTGTCCAGACTAATCCAAGTGATTATCAAAAACAAATGCCTTCCATCCCCTGACTAGCCTAGCCTGACCCTCTCCAGAAGTGCATTGAGCCTGCCACGTTCTCCCATCTGGAACGCAGAGCATGACGTCATGAGCGTCTTTTTCCATATATGTTTTGGCAAAGCCAATTGGTAGCTTCTGCAAAAATAGGAAGAAAGAAATACATCATATTTTACACAAAATTTTAACGAAGACACGTTATCCCATTTTTATAATGTATAAGAAGAAATATTTATTGATTGAGCTCAACATAAGCCCTATAACAAGAACGCATAGTGAAACTTGATCAGAATACTATAAAGCGTGAAGATCTCACCAGAACAAACCACTTAACCACATATGACCGTTGCATAGTAACAGTGCAACAGGGATTTTCAGAAGTAAATGCTCTGACTGCGGCAATGGCTCGTTCTGTTTTCTGGAAAGACAAAGGCCTGCTAGGTTTGGACACTGCAAGATGCAAAAACTATGACTAAATACTACAAGTGCTATTAATTTAAGGATGAAACTGTAAAACTACGATCCTGAGATAAACTTGTGACTTTCTTCTACTTACCATTAAGGGTGGAATTTGAGCCGAGGGCTCGGAGCTCGGCTTGGGCTTGGCTCGTTTAAGTTCAGCTCGAGCTCGCTCGCTTACTATATGAGCCGAGCTTGAGCTCAAATAAAAGCTCGTGTAACAAATGAGCTTGATGAAGCTCGGCTCGTTCAGTTCAAATAGCATATTTATAGTGTAAAATAACTGAGGGCTCGGAGCTCGGCTTGGGCTTGCCTCGTTTAAAGCTCGGCTCGAGCTTCGCGTTATTATATATGAGCCGAGCTCGAGCTCAATTTAAAGCTCGTGTAATTAGCGAGCCGAGCTTGAGCATGGTAAAGCTCGGTTTGTTTAGCTCAAATTCCACCCTTACTTACCATGTTCAGCTTCTTGTTTCTGTGGGGACTAGCTCTACATCCTGGGTTCTTTGATTGACCCAGAATCTTTTTTCTCAGTTTGTTAAATCCTGAGCTAGAAGTTGTCTCAGCTTTCTTTTCTGCAATGGACCGTAGAGAGTACTGAGGTCGTTGGGATGTCGTAGTATAGTTACTCTGTATCTTCTGGCTTTCAGATGCATCGCTTGCCTTCTCTATAGGGAAAACTTCCAGGATCTCCACAGGAGCATCTTCTCGTTGTTCATCTGATGCATGCGATCCAACTTCATTACAGGTTTCCTCTGAATCAACTCCTTCCCATGGATACTCTATCTCAGAAGCACTCATATCAAATATAACAACATTAAATCGTGAATTGCCATCGTACTGGAAAAGCAAGAAGTGGCCAATAAGTATGGAGTGATATTCTACAAATTCTTGCCAGCCACTATGAAACCAAACTTGACCTTCCACTTCCCTCAATTCCACATGCCATTCTTTACTACTAGGAACTTTCATCATTACAAAATCAGGAAGCTCCATCCCGAAGTTCCTTAAAAATTTCATCGGGATAGCCTGTCAATATCAACTCAGTTCTATGAAAGTCACCGAAAATGAAACATGTTTCACATGAAGAATTACCTCTCTACTTGGTTGGACATTAAAATGGGATTTCGAATTTCCAACATTAAATACATTTTTCTTTTCAGTAATAACATTAATCGTAAGAAAAAGTAAATAACCTTGTGTGCAAACAGATCAATCTGAATCCTGTACATAATTCCAGGGCTGTGACCTACTTGTCTAGCTGCAGGTACTAAATTTTAAATGGAATCCACTAAGATATAAATGCGGAAGTTTTGTAAAAATATTTACTGTGCTTCATTATGTTATAACTTATAAGGTCCAACAGAACAACTAAGGGAAACAAAATGTATAGGTAGCTTAGCTAATTTGGGATTCATTACAGAAACAACATATGGAAATACTAGAAGAAAACAAGAAATGAGCTTCAATAATCTTTAAAAAAAAATCAGTGAAAAGAAAGGAGTTTGATTATTCTATTTTCTTCCACTCTGCATTCCTATGCACACATATATACTAGTTATATTGAGCAATGATTATTGACAAATTATGCATGTTAAATTCATAAGAGAATAGGGAAAGAATAATTACGAGGCGTCGATGTTGAAAACAGGAAGATCGGATTATCTTGTAGAAATGCAACCCCTTTTCCTCCCCCCTCTTGTGACATCTTTTCTCTCCGGGCTCTGCATTGTTACAACGTTGGGTAGGTTTTGTGAGTAGTCCACACTCCACACCAAAAGGAAACCAGACTTAAAATATAAGAGCAGTGCGGAAGAAGTGAGTACAATATACAGTTGGAAGGAGTACTAGATTCTTATTTGTCTTGCAACTGATGATGATGATGTGTATTTAGTTATTAGGTGACTCGAGGTGAAAGCATGCTATGCATGACACAAATCACCAATCATTCTCATTTGCTCTGTCCCCTCATATTCGTCAGCAATAATTTCACTCATTGAAGCAAGTGCCCTATAACCCCCAGAGAAAGATGACTTGATTACTGATGAACACCAGCTATGCATGTGCCATAATTTGCAGGATTACTGAAAAGTGAAAACCACCCTGTGGAATGACTAGCTGATAACCACCAAAAAAGTAGAAACAAAATAAAATAAACAAAAAGGGATTAAGAACCCTCAAATGACAAACGCCAAATACAAAGGTTTTTAGCACTCATCCATACAAGCACTCCAAATATGCATCTGCTGGGAGGTAGAGTAAAACTGGAGGAATACTCCTTTAGGATGATTTCAAACCGGTAGGTGATTTGGTCAAGTACAAAATTTAATCAAGAGAATAAAATGACCAGTAAATAGAAAAAGGAATTATTTCATACAAAGAGTCAATAAGATCCGAGAGGTACCACATAAAAAACAAGTGATCCTAATGACACGAGTTTAGATATCCATATCCATATGTTTAACCGCACAACATAGCCAATGCATGCTTTACAAAGTACTTTAAGATATATATCAGTTACTCATCCAGTTGTAGCGAATGTTTAAGGGTACGCAAGATGGACACTTTCAGCTGAATATGGTTCCTGTCAGCAAGCTCAAAGATGCAAACATCGTCTTCATTCACGTGATTATCTAAAGCAAATTCCTTCCAGCTCTTGGCTACTATATGAAGATCTTGGCCAGCATCACGTCTGGCATGGGCTATTCCCCTATTTGAAAGTTGAAGTCTGAATCCAAAGGTGTTGTTTAGATACTTGTTGGCCAAGCTGCTTGGTATTTTCTGCACAATTAGGAAAGGTACAACTGTTACCCACGGTAATTGTAAGTGTGCAGGATTTCATATAAGAGAACAATGGGTGATCGGTAGTTGTTATGAATAAAACTAAAGCTTCCCTCTGAAAAAAATTCCTGTGTTTATTCAGCAATTTGACGCTTTGGTGTGCGACTCTAATCGAAAGTCAGTGTAACTTTGTTAAGATTGCTATTGTATTCAAGCCAAGGGCTCACCAGTTTAAACTTCCCATGCACATATAAGGGTTGGACAGAAACAGCACGTACAGGATTGTTGGATGTGAATGCTCTGGCTGCTATAATAGATTTTCCCGTCTTCTGAGTTGGCACATCCCTTCTTACCACACAAGCTGAATGATGCAAAAAACTTAGAACAAGTATGATAAAAATCAAAACCTGAATATTGCAAATTATAATATACTTACAGACATCAGTTTGTACTTTCACAATAACTAATGAATCTTTTCGAATAGATTCTTGCTTGGTTAGAAGTGAATCATCCTCAGCTGTTTCTGACAATTTACTGTTATTTTCCTTGGGCTGAACACGTGTGTAAAGAGGTGATGAAGATGACTCCAATGGAGATTTTGTATTCTCAAAAGCACGAGCTGTGTCACGAGTGGGCCTAATTACTGTAGCATTACATAAAGACACGGTTGTTCCATAATTAACCGGACAATACAAACCAAGTGCGCCTCCTTGTTCATCGTTGAAAATGTTGGTTTTATTCCAGTTTTCATCATCAATCCTATCAGATGTCATCTTGAGGGGAGTGGGCATGATACTTTCACTAGGGTCAAAACGACCAGAATTCGACAAATAAACTTCACCGTTCTTATCAACCATGAAGATGATTTCTCCATTTTCAATCTGTTCAAATCCATTCTCTCCTATGGAATCAATGGAATCAAATAATTTTTTTTCCTTTCCAACATCTTCATTGTCCTTTCCTTCGTTCCTAACTAAAAGGCTAGAACTACATATTTGACAATTTGACTTCGGCAAATTCACAACATCATCGGTATAAAACATGAAGTGACCTTCCTCATTTCCTATCTGTTCAGACCTGTTATTTTCATTTGGATTAAGTGAACTTCTCTTCTTACCAGCATCTTCAATTTGCCGTTCTTCCTTTCTAACCAGGGTTAGACATATGGCCAAACTAAGTCCAACCTAACATAATCTCTAGCAGCGGCTTGATTAAGTTATATATCAACTTACATGTATTCTTTTCCCATTGCACATAAGATAACATGTGTTGCTTGTCTAGCAATGAGTTACCAAAACATATACACATCATGAGGTCAAGTTAGGGCCAATGGGAAGATTTGCCAAGAGGTTGCTAACCCACTCAGCATCATCACATGCCTTTTCTAAGGCGATTAGCTTGGATGATATCCAAGACACTCAATTTCCACCAAAGGTAAACACATAAACATTACTGGATCCAGTTTATAACATATTACCCTTCTAACAATTATGGAAATCTACTAAATATCAGTCCATAATCAATGACTTTGCTATAGTACTTGGATAATCTGACAATATACATAAAAGTTTCTTATAAGGACACAATGGGTTATCAGCTCAGTATGTCATTAATGTAGGCAATGTCATGTCTCACATACATTATCCATCAAGTACAATTGGCTACCAATGATATTGACATATTTAGTATGAGAAAACACAAGGAGATTATTTTTCATAAGATGGATATTTACACAAAAGATGTTAACACATGCTTACTATCATAATACCCATACTTTTCAATGAAAAATATTTCTACTAAGTGCTATAACAACATAATGAGACCAACATGAGTTTTAATTCCTATATTCACCAGTCATTCAATTCTATAGTGCCCGAAATTCTCCTATACCATCCGGCCGGTCTGGTTTAAGGTACTCTGTGGGCTACAACCATATTCAAACGCCAACATCTTGACAACTGAATATAGCAGTTACAGAAATGAGTTTAACAACATAATAAACTATCATTTTCAATGACGGTTTATTATGTGTTTCAAATAGGAATTTCTCTGTCTCATACACATTCTCAATGCTAGCACTCATGATATTAAATCATCTAAACAAAGAGAGATTAACACATATGTCTTGCTTTACTCTAAAGAAAAGACACACCTTTATCAACAACGGTACTTTGACATCCATATGACACTAATATGTTGTTGAATTGCTCATGCCATTTATAGGCGCTTGAATAAACTCATACAAAGATTTAACTAAATTGTATACCTTCAGCTCATCACCTGGTACTACTTGGTATTGTAGTTCCACGCACAACTACTCAACTAGAGTCTTTAGAATTCTGTAGAAGAAATTCTAGTTATATGAGCAAGGTTTCAAAATAGTATAAATCTTGTCTCTGATTGAAACCTCTTGGCTATTATTATTAACATTGTATTTTGCAATACAACTATCACGTTTTAGTTTTCTCTTAAAGATCAAATTCAACCTATAGATCCCCCAATAAATCAAGAGTTCAGTTTAGAAGAGTTGTATCCTTAAAAAAAGGACACTTCTCATAGACAGACAACTTCCTTATAGGTTAATGAATCTTCCTCAAGAAACATATAAACATCATCACCGTGAATGATGGAAATACTCATTGATAGTCTTCCAAATTTCTTGTCGCGAGAAATAATGGGATTATCTTATGTAGTTCATTATGAACATTCAACCACTCTATGCCAATTTCTCGAAAGCACAACCTCAAATAAAATTAGCATATAAGACATTCAATAATAGTGTGGTATCTACAAAATTGTTATCACTCATGACAACCGAAAACAAACATCACTATTATGAGTTTCACCAATGAACATCTACTAGATAATTCCGTGTCTAAAAAGACTTCTTTTTAGATTCATTCACAATAGCCTTGGCAAGACACCCCCCACATTTTGAAGCATTTTTGGATAGGCCCAAGACCTTTCCATACTTTGTAGTTCAGTGTTTTTCCAATGATCTTGTGAGGTAAACTTTGGTAAAACAGTGTCATGCATATGTGTCACAACCCCCCACAGTTCAATGGTTACTCAACCTAATCAAACTTACATGCAAAACATAATATACCGCTACAAACACTAAAAGAAACAACAACAAATATGCACTCTTATGACAAGAATATAATTTACTCAAGTTTGTGATTATGGATCATATTAAACATAGTCATATTATGTTCATGCTATCTATATGAAAGGAAATTCACAAGTGATTCAAATGAATTTTAAAGAATAGAAGAATTAGATGAAAAAGGTTTTACCCAAGATAATATCATTATCATTCTTCTTTTCATCATTCAACATTCCAATTTACATAGAGAGACAATCCACGCACTTGTACATCACCTTGGCTATTTATTCATAGTCATAGGAAGATAATACCTAATAAGACAATCCACAAGCGTTACATCTCCTTGTCTAAAATAGTCACTGGAGGATATTGTCTAATAAGACAATCCATAACCTTACATCTCCTTGACTAAATTAGGTTTATAAGGATATTGATTGTTTCCCATATTGTTTCCTCTCGTAGACAACGATGCTCATTACTTAATAATATATGACATGGTTAAGCTTCATGTCAATGTTAAATAATGCATCCATGCCAAATATGGTTAATATCATATCATAGGTTCAGGAAAAGTAAACTTTAACTGTACCCCTCACAACAAAAAGTATACGATATTTAAGCAAATCTAGCCACTGAATATCCAAAACAACAGAGAACTCCACCTCCTCCTTTTACATGAGCTTAAGCAAGATAGGATACCCTATTAACAAGACCTCAAGTACTACCACAACATCTAATGGCTCAACCCATTAATGTCTTAAACTATAAAAAATTTACCAATAAACTATCATCAAGTTCAAAGTAAATCCACGATGATTAATATCCAAAACTAGCATGCTATATAACTTTAACATATGCTATATTGGATATAAGCTACAAGTTACTTCATCTAACATGTATTTTCACAACAAATAATATAACCATCGCCTAACAACACGCATTACACTTTCAATAGAGATAAGCAATTATGTGTTGAATACATTATAATTACTATCCAAGATTTGAGTGTGGTTGATATTAACTATCTTAAGGTCTCTCTTAGACCATCTACATACATCTACATATGTACAAAGAAAATTAATATCAAACTACTTCTAGTCAAACCAATTAATATCTTAGTGATAAAAACACGTATAATATGTTGACTAGGTTATTAAAAAAAAAATTAAAAAGGATTTCCTCCTAAGAAAACTAGCATGCAACTCAAGGCAAGAATATCACCATATAATCAAACCAAAAGAATTGCAAAGAGTGAAAGAATACGATACCTAACCGATTGAAAAATCGGATTACCATAATTTCCTCATTCTAGAAAAACAGTTCAAAAGAACTGTAATTCTGAACCAGCTCAGGACGAATTGGGTATCAAGCCTTATACCACTGGAAAGCTCTTTGAATCAGCTATCCAACACAAGAAGCAGATTGCAAAACCGAGCTCTGAGCTGAAAGTTACAGCAGTTTCCGTAACGAGTGACGCAACTGTTAAAAAGACGAACTTTGACGTTTTTCTTAATAGAAATCTCATATTTGACTCCCACAAACATAGGAGAAAGGTCTACAACCATATAGGGTTTGATAAACCACAAAAGATCAATAAATATTCAATCTTTAATTGGTTTCCCTAACAAAAACAAAATTATTAGAAAATTTCTGAAGTCATAACCCAATAACACAAACAATAACTCAAAGTAAAAGACTTATCGTTTGATTGCCGTATTAAAGCACTCTCTTTTGTTCTACTACGAAAAATTCTTTCCTTAAGATTGTTAGAATAGTTGTATCAACACAGCAACTTAAAATTCTTTCCGTATTAAAGCACTCTCTTATTTATTTTATTTTCTTAAATTCCTTCTATTGCAAAGAGATTATTTGTCTTTTGTTTTTCTTCTGCTATAAAAAGTACATGGTCCTCTTCCAGTTAACATTTACTCTCAATCAAAGTCATCTTGTGTATTATTGCGTCTAGTTAGTTAATCAATAGCATATACGACATCACTTTAAAATCTGCTGCACAATTGATAACTTTCTAAATGATACGCTGTGATAACAATGCAGCTGAGTTGCTCATCGCACCCTTGACTCGTGAACCCCATCAAAAGTAAGTGCGCCCTACCTTGTCGATAAGAGTGACTAGTAAAACAACTGACTTATAGAGCCTGGGCGGTGGAGATAACTATGATTGCAGATTATCAGGTGGGCGTGGAGATTATATAGAACAACATGAACATACATCATTAAGACATATAAGCCGTCATCAACCAAAACCATACTTCAGGCTATAGTTTAAACTTGAAAGATAGACAAAAACAACAAAAAAAGAAAAAAAGAAAAAAATAAGAAGAAGAAGAGAGTCAGTTGTGAACCGCAAAATTAGGCCTAGAACAACTTTGCATTAAGATATAACGTAGAGTATAAAAACACAATGAAAAGGGTGCATGTTAGAAGGGAGCAAGGGACACTAATTAATTTCAATATTCTGATATCTTATCCAATAGCTAGGAACCACTCCTTTAATTTTCCCCTTTTAGGATATTTTTGAACAGACAAGTTGTATATGTTTTTAATGCCAACACAAGCCGTCCTTGGAAAGAGGCAGAGTGGAATACTACTTATATATATTGCTGCTACAGGGGTCAGACTTTTGTATTCGTGGGGATGGGAAACTGTACTTCGTTTGCATCTTCAGAGGTTAAAGAGGATAATGATACACATGATAATGTTCTACTCATGGATGAGACTGTGCACTCAAATGGCTGTCCAAAACTTGTTTCTATATATTCTCAGCAAGGGACCAAAGAGAAAAACCAAGATTCTGCACTTTTCTATCAGGTATGGAATTTGGTTTTTGTCTAAAGTCTAAACTGCTCTCCTGTTATGGTTTTACTCGATGGGTTTTCGACTGCAAGTAATCATAGTTTTTTTTTTTTTTTTTTCTTTGGACTTCCATTTTTTGTTAGAATGATTATAACATAGATCTTCGTTCTAAAATATTCATACTAATATAAAAGAGGATGATGTTTTTGTCTCACGCAATCATATGTTAGTATTTGTTATGCATTTATATTATATATAGTTCCATGAAAATATCAATTTTAATTTATGAAAATGTGTATGTAAATTTGCTTCAATTACACGTAACAATCAAAGTCCAGTCTTTGTATGAGTTTTTTTAGCATACATCTTGTCCTGTTTTACATGCAGTACTATGAACACTTGTCTATACATACAGTTTTCGATTTCTTGTTAATTATTTTTTTAGCTTAATTCAATGCATTTGCATACAATTTTCGATTTTCCATTAATTATTCTTTGAGGTTAATTCAACGATTTGCATCCAATTTCAGTTAATTATTCTTTTGAGATTAATTAAATGTATTTATATCCAATTTTCTGTTACTTATTCTTTGAGGTTAATTCAACACATTTTCATCCAGTTTTATGATTTCTTGTTAATTATTCTTTGAGGTCAGTTAAATGCAATTTCATCAAGTTTCCAATTTTCCATCAATTATTCTTTGAGATTAGTTCCATGCAGTTGCAACCAATTTTCGATTTATTGTTAATTATTTTTTAAATTAATTCCTTATTTGTATCCAGTTTCCAATTTCTCGTTAATTCGATGCATATGCATCATATTTTTAATTTCATTTTAATTATTGTATGAGCTTAATTCGATGTAGTTGCATCCAGCTTTCGATTCCTATTAATTATTCTATGAGGTCAGTCCAATGCATTTGTATCCCGTTTTCGATTTTTCGTTAGTTCGTTGTATTTGCGATAAATTGAAGACTCGACTGAATAAGCGATGCATTTTGCTTGGCCAAGTAAGTTAATTAAAAAATTGAGTTGGTTGGAAGCTTATGTCGAATAAATAATGCAAGAATAATATATTGTTTGCTTTGTGTTGCTCTAAATTAAAAAATGTTTTTGATTAGAAGTTGGTTTCTACGTATTAATGTTTTGGATTAAAAATTGGTTTATGTCATTTTGTCTACTATAATATTGTTTAGCCTATTTTTTTTATATATAGCTTACAAAATTGATAGACACTTTATGAAAGGTCCGTGTAAGATAATACATTCTTGTGATATACATAGTACATATATATAATTAATGGCTCTGAGATTCTATTTGATGCATTGTTAAGCTGTTGATTACTTCAAATTTCAAAAGCAAATCTACACGAAACTTTGGCATACATTTTTCAAGACTTGAGCATTTCTATGTCTTGAATCCGAACCTACCTATGCAATGCATAAAAAGTTGCTAGTACAATTATCATGTCATATTTGCTATCGAAGCAAAAGTAATCTAAAAGTAATTTAGTGAACTATCAAGTTATACATTTTTTTTATACACACACACACTCAAGAAGGATTTTAAACTCGAAACATTAGTTCCAGGACTGAATTTCTTTAACTTACCTCCTTCTGTAATATACTTACCCACTTTGGTTAGACTGAAATTAGAAGAACCACGAAAGACGTATATAGGTTCTTCAGACATACGATAGTTAAGACTGATTAAACATGTTGATGTGTTAATTCCTTTGATTTGTATTTGTGTTTAATTTTTCTGCTTGTAAACTTTCAGCCCCTAAGCCAGCTTTACATGTTGTTTTGTACTAATGTAAAATATCAAAACAAACCTTAATCCAAAAATATAATTTTGATTTCGCTCCCTGTTTTCCTCCTCCATCTACATCCAAAAAATTTAATATGGATATGTTATCTTTGCTTGGCATTTTTTTTTGATATCGAACACAATATAACTTGAAGTAGTAGAATTGTAAAAGTGAGCGTGGCTTATATTATAAATTTAAACTAAAAATTAACCCGACTCTATAGTGACAAACTTTCATAAATAAGAAGCGTTAAACCTTTGCTATTAAAAAAAATACTATGTGACCAACATAATAAAATTTTGGTATTAAAATACTAATCCTCATGGTTTTTTTTTTTTATTATGGAACTCTCCATGCCTTTCATTCCTTTAATTTTTTCTTCGAGATAATATATTTTATCTTTTGTTGTGTTTATCATCAACCAAACAATCTAGCATAATATTTTTTGAGGATGTCGAAGTTGATTCTGTTTCTCTTCAACTTCTATTCTTTTCTTCATAAGTTCTTTGAAATTGAAGTCTTCAATTTCCATATCACATTCATCCTTTATAAACTCAGATTGCGTGAAAAGTCACTTTGAATCCTCTGCTTTTGCAAATGTAATATGTTAGGCTTCCATCAATTTCTTTAACTATGACGCCTTCACCGTTAAAGAATAAGTCTTTTGGTAACTTTAATGTCACAGTTGCTTTTTGAATCGTCCGCTCTCTAATTACGTGTTGTAGACCGGATCTTGTTGAATGTTAAGTCCCCGCTTCTAGAATTTCCTTTAGCATTTTTTTTTTTTACATAAGTCGTAATTTTCATACGCCATTATCCGCAATATACATAATAAAATGAAGTCAATAAACAATTGTAAATAATAGAGAAGAGGAAGAAAATAGGATACCCGGTTTTTCTCATGTGTAGTTAAATTGTTTTTTTAGGTTAATAGATTATGTTTTACTAAGGGATTGGAAGTTCAATTTTCGTAGGTTTTAGTTTTGTATATCTCTTAAATTTTGATATTTTGGAACAAATGGGCTTCTCCTTTTTGCAACCTCCACTTTATCGGATCATGGATTATGACACGCGGTCGGTATTTTAAAATTTGGATTTTGAATTTTTATAGTGTGGGCACGTGCAAAACATGTGAGGGTCGTTGTTGCATTTTGAAGGGCATAACACCATACACACCACAATAGACGGTCAAACTTGGTAAATTAATCGTTAACTAACGATAGAGTTACCTAAAGCTAAGAAACGTAAAACTTTGGGTCCAATGCAAATACCCATATTATTGGGACGACCTAAAACTAAATAACCTTATTTTAAATTAGATTTTTTTTTTTAATTAGGTAGAACATGAGTAGTTGGGCTGTAAATAATATATATATACAAATGTTTACGTACTAAGAGAAACTATATAGGCCTATCAATAAATGTAGGGTAAAAATTAAAAAATAGTACCTCCCATGCTTCTCCCCTACGGCGTTTACTTTGTGGGGCGTATTCTGCGCCATAATTTCCAAGCTCAACCACGGACCACCTATTTTTGGCCCGTTCCCCTCCTGGCAACCTACGATCCGGTTACGCTGGCTTGGCATCAAAATACTCGTCCACCATCTCGTGTCTTTTGTCTTTTTTCTTCTTCCCCGGCTTTCGATGGTCTTCTTCATCTTTCCACATGGCTTCTTGCCTTCTAAGTTCAACTAATCTTTGTCTTTGCTTTTGCATCCTTTGTTCCTCGATAGCCTCTACCCGGTATCTTCGGTTTTAACTTGTTTGAGAAGACGATTCTACTAATCCTATTAATGGATCTAGTCCCAGTTTCAGAATCAACAAAGAACTTGTTTATCGGAATTCTGATTCCTTCCAGTGGAACGATTCGATTGAACGATCACGAACCAGGACTCCTAGAGTAGGTAACCGTGAGGTCTACCATAATCTGTTCTCGAGAACACCGGAATGCTATCTTGATGAGCAAGAAACCTTCACCAGTAGTTGCCCCATACTAATAAGGTCGCGGCCTTGATGGGGTCGGTAACCGTTAGCTACGCTCCTTGGTCGCCTTCGAAGAAAGCCGCAAGAATTTGGTGGAACGGATAAAGCCTTTAGGGAGGAAACATCGCGGGGAGAATTTATGCTTTTCCTAGTATTCTTGTTTGAAGCACGGTATGCATTTAAACATTCCACTCCTACTTCAAGCATTGGAAGGTAGAGTTTGAGCGATCCTCAAGAAGCGGCCCGAGTGGGGAACGAACTCTAATTGGCTATAGTCGGTGAAGCCGGGATAAAGCAAGTAATGAGTATAGTCAATGAAACGCGCTTCGAAATGGGAGCAAGAGGGATCATGCCTTACTCCGGGATGTGGGGCAAATTGAATGACTGAATTCAGAAAATAGCTTCGGCCAAAATGAGGGTTGCCACTTGAATAAGCTAGGTAGTGCTTGGGCTGGCCCCATCCCTCAAATGCTACATCTATCGCCGAGTCCTAAAACAACAGATTTCTCTAAGGAGAAATGGGCAATAGAGAGCTCAAAAGAGGTACTCTATGAGATCATTCTTCTGAAGGTATTTCTATACCTTGAAAGCCGTGAATCTTGGGGAAACATTTATATATAATAGGTTTTTCCTAAAAACACGGGCTTGAGGCGTCCAAGTGCTTGGCACATTAGTTACATAAGCCTCCATACAAAGACATATGGCCGGAAGTCGAGGAGCCGTACTACCGCCTAACCCCCTTCGCCCGGGGACCGTAGATCGGAAAGCGCGCCTAAAACCACTTTCGGCCGAGGAAGGAAGGGGGCCTATGTATTTGCATGACCCCCACAGATTTGACCCCTATCTACACCTGAGCCAATCCCCTAGCGGTCCTCGCCACCACGAAGCGGGGAGTTCGTGGTGGAACCTTTTTTTTTCGGGCGTAACAGCTGTGGAACGAACGAACACAATATTACGACCGCGTAGCTTAGGGGGGATATGGTACGAGGGAACTTCGCCCAAAAAAAATATGACACCCGAAGGGTCAGAACGCGCACAATCCTATCCTATCCGAAGTTTTACCGTCATTGCACTTCGGACAGCCCGTCCGTAGCAGCATCATAAGGAGCACCTCCCCTTTTGAGGTACCAAAATGGTCACCGTTAATGAATCCTTAATGCAACACAAAAGTAACAAATGAAACTTTATTGGAACCTTTTCTAGAAAATCATGTTAAGAATTTCCCATGACACAACTTCATAGCATGCAAACAATTGCAAGATGTAGGACTTGTGTACACAAACTTGGACAAATAAATTATCATAAAGATTTCAAATTGAACTTCGAAATTTCAGATTGAATTAATGAATTAAAGTAAAATTAATCCAAAGACACTACTAAATACCTCAAATAGTTTAAAACTTAAACATCATTAATGTATCTCAAAGTACAGATGTTGTTGATGAAATATGAATAAATCGTAATAGAATTCCTAGTAATCTTCCATCCTAAGGAGATATTTTTCATCCTTTGATCTCTTTGTTGTATTCATTTTCCTCTGTTTCTGAATCTTTACGGGGTTTTTTTGATAGACGATTTTCTTCAACAGAGTCTTCATCGTCTTCTAATATATCCGTAACGCTGAATGAAGGGAACTTTTCTTTTATACTATACTCATTCAGCTTAACTTTGAAAATATACTCCTTCCCCGCATTCTTTTCAAGCTTTTCTTTAATTTCTTCAGTAGTTTTTCCCTGCTTTTTGACAAAATAAATGTAGGTACGGTTCAATTACGAACTTTGTATCATTCTATAAAATAATTTTTTTAGATTTAGTCATGTACTTGCCTCCGAAGTCAGCTCCATTATTTTTGGATAGGAAACTCGACTATTTTCTCGCCTTTTTTACCAAAAAGACGACAAAAAGTCGCTTTGATCTCCCCTCTCATCTTGTGCGCATAGTTTAAGTAGGTACCTGTTGATGTTTTAAAGTTGGAATTAGTAATGAATTATAAAACCAAGATGTAGTATTTATTAGTGATTCCTTTACCCCTGCCTTGTGGAGTCTTGTATGTTGTTTCACAATTAGTGCAAAAAGGTTCCGATCCTTTGTCAACATGCTTATAAGTGCAGTTCTCGCATGATTTGTAGCTCCACTGGTTTCCAAATATCTTCACAAACTTTGCCCTGCAAGTGAATTGCTTTCCCAGCAAAAAATATGTTTATTAGTTCAGTTTTTATTAATTTTATCACGGTATTATTTAGACATTTACTTGGTATACCTGATTGTGTGTTTCTTTTCCTAGTGAAATTAGCTCCGAAATTGAGACTCTGTCTTGATTCATTAGTTCCTTCATTGAAGTAGGCTCGTCTGTCACTACTTGTTCAATTTGAACTCTTGTATTTCTTATTTGATATCTACGAAAAACAAATTAGGGATAAGTCATATTTGTTAATGCTTTTGTGAGGAATAGTAATGCTTTTGTTAACGAATATCACCTTGTTTCTCATCCGGTCGACGTGGCCAAAATGTTCCAAATTCAAGTACAACTTTGTCGCAGATGTTAAACAAAGTTTGTATTCCTCTCAGAAAATATGAAAATTCAAAACATTAGATTTGTACTTACTTCCATTATATATGTTTAACTTGAGTCTATATAACTGATGATTAAGAATTGTACTTACTTCCAATCATTTTCAAGTATAATGATGTGATGATGAGCATCATATCTTCTTCTTGATTACCGATATTTGCTACCATCGGAGTTGTCACCCCATAAGGCTATAGTAAGCTCACTTCCCCGATTCGATTTACATAGTTAGTCGCGGTAAGAAATTAAGTTAAAACTAATTTATGTAGATTTTGTTTACCTTTCGCTTTGTATTGTGATTTCCACTAAATCCTTGAGGTTTCTTTGGCCCGACTCTGATAAGTTTTCCTATGAAATCTGATTTGTAGACATTGTTAGAAATTAGTTATAATAAACAATATGGTATGTATAAAGAACTCACCTTTGGTATGAAAAACTGAGATATCCTTTGTTTTCATAAGATCTTCAAATTCTACGAACGAAAAATTATATCTGTTGAATGTCGTCCCAATTTCTTTCGAAAGAGATACTATAGTATCTTTTGTGAAAGAAATAGTGTACTTAGATCTTACTGGACGATATCTTCCGGTTGTTTCTTTGACTTCAAATTTATCAATTACAAATATGTCTCCTTCTATCAGTTTCTTTTCAAACATGTGTTGGATTCCCCGGGTGAAATCTTTGCATGAATTTGATTCGATTTGCCTGATGTAATATAAGTGGATTAAAATTCAAAAATTATTTTGATCTAAAAGAAGTAATTTTTGAGTCCGTTTCTACCTTTTTTTCAAAGTAGCGACATGTGTAGACCATATGATTGTGTCTTGTCCTCAGTAGATTAACAGCTTCCCACATTCTCGCTTATGCGTGCTCGAACCTTTCAACCTGTCGATTTGTCATTTACCTCATCGAAAAATTGAATTTTCAGTCATAATGTAATGTTCTTCACATTATATCCAAATTATTAGAATTACAATTGTTATCACAATTATGATGAATATACAACCGCTTTGCTATGTATGCATGGACAGATATATTATTTATCTTTGAGTTCATGGATTAAAATAACAAATTTTTACTAATACTATTAAAAAATCTAATAAAATTGAAAAAGAATCGAAAAAATTGAATTTTCCAAATATAATGTTCTATTACAAGATATCCAAATTATTAGAATTACAATTGTTATCCCAATTATGATGAATATACAACCGCTTTTTGCTATGTATGCATGGACGGATGTATTATTTATCTTTGTTCATGGATTAAAATAACAACCGTTTACTAATACTATTAAAAAATCTAATAAGATTGAAAAAGAATCAAAAAATTGAATTTTCCAAATCATAATGTTCTTCTATAAAGATATCTAGCTATTAGAATTACAATTGTTATCACAATTATGATGAATATACAACCATTTTGCTATGTATGCATGGATAGATGTATTATTTATGCTGAGTTCATGGATTAAAATAACAACAGTTTACTAATACTATTAAAAAATCTAATAAGATTGAAAAAGAAATTATTGTCATGTGTACCTTTTCTCCAGAGTAGCTCTATAGTTTTCTCTAAATTATATTAATCGGTTGTGTTGTATTTATAAGTTCCAAAGGTGTTGTTCTAGTTTTAGAAGTGTACCTGCTTTGGAGTTGTACCGTATGTATAAGTTTAATTAGGCAATACTTATCAAAATTTGAAACCCCCGTAGGTAGAAGTTGAATTAAGGAATACTTCTCTAAATTAGAATCGGATAAGTATAAAAATAGAATTAATTTTAGTATGGTAAATGGCGGACCAATCCAAGTTTGGCCCGTGTTTAGTGCAAATCTAAGTGAGTTAACAACAATTTAAACTTGTACAGATTTGCTAGAACAATCAAACTCTAGGTGCTCTTCGGGTGTTTTTAAACTTCAGGACACTTGGCCTCCTCTTCTTGGAAGGCAGCCATTACCATTCGGCTTGATGCATTGTCCTCCCCGCATCTATTGATGCTCGACCCTTGTATATGGTTCCACCTTGGCGTCTTTAGGATCCGGGCCTTCAAGAGAATTATTTTTTAGATTAAGAACTTGAAGGTTAGACATTTGGTAGAGGAACTCGCTATTCTCCCATTATATTGTTGTTATGGAGATCGAGGTGCTTTCGAAGTTAAAACTCAGCACTAAGATTCTGAGGTAAGGAGCTAAAAACTCATTTTGACCTAATGCAAGTATCTTTGTTCCTAATGCAAAGTTTATGGAACCTCATCGAGACAATCTGTTGGAAGAGACGCGTCTCCATAAGCAAGTAAAGCATCCGGACCAAAGCTTGGGAATGTGTTACCATAAAATTTGTTTTCATGCGACAGGTCTAACAATAGTAGTTGATAAATTTTTGAGATCGCCTTAGGAATGGTACCTAAAAAGTATTATAGATTAAATTGATAACTTCGTCATTCCAGTTGCCCCATTGTAAATCCAACCATAAGGAAGATAAAACTTTAGGTGTGGATTACGTCACGAGACCTCTCGCAGAGAATCTGGAAACAATGGGTGCTCTCCCATGGAAGGAATGAACTCTTTGCTTCGGCTCCTATTGATGCTCGACCCTTGTATATGGTTCCACCTTGGCGTCTTTGTGATTCGGGCTCAAAGAGAATTATTTTAAGATTAAGAACTTGAAGGTTAGACATTTGGTAGAGGATCTCTAGCTATTCTCCGATTATATTGTTGTTATGGAGATCGAGGTGCCCGAGCTCTAGATTAAATTGATAACTTCGTCATTCCAGTGATCCATTGTAAATCCAACCATAAGGAAGATAAAACTTTAGGTGTGGATTCTCGTCCCGAGACCTCTCATGAGAGAATCGCTAACAATGGGTGCTCTCCCATGGAAGGAATCAACTCTTCCTTCGCCTATTGATGCTCGAACCCTTGTATATGGTTTTACCTTGGCGTCTTTGTGATTCGGGCTTCAAGAGAATTATTTTAAGATTAAGAACTTGAAGGCTAGACATTTGGTAGAGGATTTCTAGCTATTCTCGATTATATTGTTGTTATGGAGATCGAGGTGCTCGAAGTTTAAGCTCGGCTGCTAAGATTTTGAGGTTAGGGAGCTGAAAACTCATTTTGACCTAATGCAAGTATCTTTGTTTCTAATGCAAAGTTTATGGAAACTCATCGACAAATCTGTTGGAAGAGACGTCTTTCATAAGACGACCGAGTGTAGGTTGCACCTCTTCAACTCTAGTGAACTCAAGTTTCTAGCGAGGGCAATAAATAAGATGATGATCTACTCCACTCTCTTCGTTTGCGGATGGGACACCAAACGTAATTCTTGCCCAACCGCCACAAAGGTTGGATGACATTTTCAATAACCAATCCAAAAATATCGAAGTCAAGCCATTCGTCGTAAAAACACGTAGTTCTTCATCCAAATAGCTCTCAATATCTAGCCATCAGAAGTTTTTTGCATATGCATATTATTATTTATTGAGATGTTTTGTCCGACATTGTAATTGTTAAGACACGCATAATTTTTATCGTTTAGAAACCGATGTTGAGGAGGTTTATTGCGACGAAGTCCCAACAATAGTAGTCGATAAATTTTTGAGATCGCCTTTAGGAATGGTACCTAAAAAGTTGTTGTTTGATAACATAAGTATCATGACGGAAGTTGTATCTCCCATGTTTCTAGACAATTTGCGGAGAAATAATTTCTTGACAAAGCAAGTAAATTCGACAATTTGAGAGACTAAAAAATGAGGAGGAGGTGGCGTAGAAGTTTTTGAGCTTGTTATCCGATAGATAGAATTATAGTTTTAGATATTGTGTTCAACAAGCCATTCATGGAAGTTTCCATTGAGCTCATTCTCGCTTTAGATCAACGGGTTCGACGACATGACCTCAAAGATAATTGAGACAACATGCACTTTGGAGCTACATTAGCATTGTTGTTCCAAGTAAGGTTGTTTCCTCCAAGGTTGAAAACCCTCGGTTCTGAGATGGGACACCATACGTAATTCTTGCCCAACCGCCACGGGTTGGATGACATTTTCATTAACCAAGCCAAAAATATCGACCAAGCCATTCGTCGTAAAAACACGTTGTTCTTCATCCGGTGCGTTCTCAATATCTAGGGTCAGAGTTTTTTTGCATATGCATATTATTATTTATAGAAGTGTCTCAAGTTCTGCTATTAAGCCACAAAATTCACAACCCTATTCTATGAAATGTAGTTGAAACAATAAGTGCTCCTTTTCATCGATTATTTCATCTTCTTCTTCCTATTATTCTTCTAAATTCTTCTTTTCTGGTTTTTTTTCTAAGCGATCTGCTTGGACTTTATTTTTCACTTCATCTGTCAATCCTTTTGTAGTCTTCACAATAAATAGTATTCTTGTGTATCCCGCAGATGCAGTCTGTTTTTGCTCAATTATAATCCACCCGATCACTTAATTTTTGAGTAATCATCATTTCCATTGCAGTTGAAACTATTTTTCGTCAACATCTATGCTATCCATGTCGTTTACCTGCATTATTTGATCAATTTTAGTCACAATTAATATAAAATTTGATTCCTATATAACGAGAAAATATGAATATGATCTTGAACTATATTTTTCTTATTATTCAAATTAGGTTTTAATCAGATTAGCTTGTAAAACATGCACTATTGTTTCTATTGCTAAGAACAAATACAGCTTAATAAATACCATGGTAGATTATGAAATTACCTCAGATGATTTTATCTCTTATTAATAATCTGCAAAGAAAATAACAATTGTGTAAGTTTTAAAAAAAATAACCCCTCGATACTTATGATAAGCCCTGTATAAAAATTGTCAATATAATTTTTTTTTTTTTACCTTCGACTCTTTGCATTTTGTGGTATCACGGAAGTTGTGTTGTTAAATTTATAAGGATCTATTGTGATATGGTTTAGAAGTTTAGTTAAACTCATCTTTATAGTGTTTCTATTTTATGAAAACTCTAAGTAGGAGTCCATTTTGATATGTAGTCTTGATTGAAGGTGTAAATGGGTCTACCGAAGATATTTCATGGCAATTCTGAGGAGTCTTTTGTTAGAGTTGGTCACTATGCATTAGTGTTTTGAGTCTTGTGTAGTTGTCTCATGACATCCAAATCTCTTTTCGGTTGAGTCCAAAGACGTTATATGAACTCCTTGCTATTCATTTCATGAGCTCACATGACCAATTGACTCCCATCACCCATAGCCAATATTACGTTTAGATCCGATGATGGCCATGTCTAGAAATAACACCGATAAACACGAGCGTAGGGACATTACCACTTTTTTAAAGTGCTCTATGTTTGGCAATATCTATTAGCCCTACTTACCATGTTAAAGATCATTTGCACACAAAAAAGCAATTGAGCCCTAAAGCTCTAAGTTTAGGGCTGTTTTGTAATCAAAAGTTTAAATGTATGGAAGTTCATCATTTTTGGATTCAGGGTCATATTGATTGAATGGTGGTTTCTAACATATTTCTATGTTTTAAGAGTTCCACTTGATTTTCGAATAATTGCAAATAAGCGATATGTTCCAACTCCTTAAATAGACAAATAAGTAGAGCAAAGTTAAGGTGCTAGAAGTTTAAGATTATTATATGGATGTTGGCGAAATGAGCTTCCAAAGAAGTAGAACCTTGGTTTAAAAGTTACTTTAAACAATGTATTAATTAAAGTCAAAAGCGGAAAATATCCGTGGTATGGTGCAGGAGTTCATGAGCATGAATCACGGAAAATATCCACAACCGTCTCACGGAATGGGGTTTTTCTCAATGCTCGAATCTAATATGTTTACTCCTCCTACCATTAATGGAAACTTGTACATGAGAAAAAAGCTTCATTTCTGAGGATACAAGGACCTATGCCTTCCAAATTCTTTTTATCGTCACCATTCTAAATTTAAAATGGAAGTGTGATTAGAATCTTCTCCGCTTGTTTGCTTGAGTGCTCTATCTTGTGGTTGCACGGAGCTCCAAATGAGTGCCGAAGTTAGATCGTTTTCAAAAGCTTACTCAGGGGAAGAAGTGTAGTTTTTCCATCCTAGAGCGGCATGGGGACCGGACCTTCACAACCGCGGTTGTTAAGCTCTGCCGGTCCTCCGATAACCTCGATGATGAGCGAAAAAATCGAAGGACAAGAAAGATAGAACTAAATACATGCATAACAATAGTAAATAGGAAAGCGAAAGCCTCACTACGATAAGCATCTGCATATGTGGGTGTTATTATCATGAAACTAAGACAGTAGGAAACTTTCCAAGGGTCACTTCCGGGATTTCACTTTGATAGAAAAGAGCTTCGGGGCTCAAAACAGTATGAACTTGAAGAGTAAGTTTCAATATAGGAGTAATGGTATCATCAGCTCATGCATGGTAGTAACCTCCCATTTAACAACTTCGGTTTGCCTCAGCTACTCTTGTTTGAAAGGCATTGGGCCAGGAAATCTTCTTTAATGGCCACCGCTATGCCCACGATACCCCCTTCACAACCAATGTTCTTTCTTTTCTTGTTTGTCGGATATGCTTTCATTAGCATTGGTTTCCAACACCACTTTAACTTTGGGTATGTGATCCTATATCACTTTTCAGCTTGGATCCAAGGTTTAAAAGTCCCTTTAAACAATGCGTAAATAAAATCAAAGCAGAAATGCATTTTATGGTGGTAGAGTTCAGCATGAGCATGAATACAGAAAATATCTTACAACCCGTCTCACGGGAATGGGGTTTTCCGATGCCAGAATCTAATATGTTTGCTCCTCCTTGCCATTAATGGAAACGTACATCGGAAAAGAAAAACTTCGATTTAGAGATAGAACATGCCTTCCAAATTCTTTTTTCCCCATGTTGGCCTTGGTATCTTCGTTAAGGTAGTGAGTAAAGATTAACAATCTTCTCCACTGTTGCTAGAGTGCTCATCACGGGTTGCTGGGAGTTCAAATGAGTGTGGAGTTAGATCGTTTTCAAGCTTTACTATAAGCATAAATAGATATGTTTAGTGTGTGGGGGTTTTCTTGAACTTGAATATGGGATCTTTGGGTACATAGGAGCTATTGAATGACACAAGTTGTTATCCCCTTTCAAGATTCTGACTTGTAAGTTGTAATCCTTTCATGTATAGCTATTTTATTTTATCAAATAAAATAACATAAGGCAATCAATTATGTTGGAAACCTTTTGGTACTCGTAACACTGCAAGTATAAGGTTACTCATTACTATAAACTTTCACTTCTTGAGCCACTTAGTTAATCAATAATATGAAAGACACATCACATTCGCTTTCTCAGCTTGTATTATTGTTTCTTTGCGAACTGCTGGTATAGGTTCTTGATCAGGATGAGACACGTTTTCTTTACAGCGGCACTCGACCCACCAATGATTTATCAAGACTGTGCCAAAGTTACCCAAGGAGACAATTTTTTTTTTTAAACAGTTGAGTGTTGTTTCCGGAGGGGGTGGCAAGGTTCCCACTTGGGAAGCACAGTGCTTCGCCTTCCCCCTAACAACATAGGCACCAGCTAAGTACTGAACTCTGAAAGAACCACTTCCCATTCAATACATAACTTAGCAATTGAAGAGTGGTATTTAATAGGCAAATTCAAAATGGGATTCTTCACATCGGAAAAATCGATTTGATTTTCTATTACTGCCTCGAAGGATAAGGCCACTTGCAAAGAAATTAGATAGATCCATAGTGGACTTCTCTTTCTTAACAAAAAATCTCAGTTTCAATTTTCAAAATAAAAAACTAATATGTATAGCAATGTGATGAAGCAACTGAAGACACCTTTTCCCATCTTCTCACTAACATCTTAATCAATCAGGTTATTTTGTTAAAGCGATGATGGTCAGCTGTTCATGTTTCCTAATTATCTATCTTAGATGATTTTCGTTCTTATTGATTTGTTTTCCCTTTCAGTTGTTTTCTCCTTTCAATTCACGCTCTTCTTAATTAATTCTTTGATTCAGTATTGCCAACAATGGTTGAAGTGAAGGATTGTTGTATTGGGACTTCTTGTATTAAGCAATCTGGCTTCAAAAGCACAGGTTGATAGTGGGACATCATTCACATTGCTTCCAGATGAAGCCTATAAGAAAGTTTCTTTGGAGGTATTTCTTGCCTTTTTAAACTATGTTTTTGGCTCCTTTTCACCAGCCCAACACTTTTCTTTCTTTATGTTAGTTTGACAGAGGAGTAAATGCCAAAAGGTCCAGCTGTGAAGGATCCCCATGGGAGTACTGCTATGAGGCCATGTAAGTTGCAGCACTTGGTAAAGGGTACTTTATGAGCTTTCTCCCACGTGATTCTTGCTTATTTGTGCTGCTGCTTATGTAACAGCTCTGAGGAGTTGCGCAAGATTCCCTCTGTGACATTAATGTTTGCACTCAACAATACCTTTGTCGTTCGTAATCCAATTTTCCTTATACATGGCGATCAGGTATATTCTTTGTTTCTTGATCCGAGTTTTCATCTCTTAACTTGTTAATTGTCTGCAAAGTGTGTGCTAGAGCTTATTCTCTATTGCATTAAATCCTGGATAGGGTTTAAGAAAACTCGCTGAGGCTTAAGCCTCAAGGTGCGCCTGGAGCCTTTTATGATTTTACTGCCTTGAGGCTCAAGTCTTATATCTTTTTCCATTTTCTAATTTTATGTATCTCTTTTGATTACCTCATAACTTCTTTAAAGAGTAATGACTACAAACTCCCTGTTAGGCTATGTGTTGAAAATCAAAACACCTCAGTCTATTAGAAATCACAACCTTCCATCATCCAACCACATTTTTCCTCATTTACTTGTTATAAATTTTATTACAATTGGTATTACTACTATTATTGCTATTACTGTTATTATTACTATTTATAATTAGAAAATTATGATAATAATAATAATTATTAAGCCTCAAACTTCAAGCGTCAAAAAGCACTTCTGAGACTCACTTCAATAACGTCAAAACACTTCTCAAATAATGAATGTAATAGCTTGTATTGAATAACTAAAACTTGTTTTCAAATTATATAATCCTCTTTGAGGAACACATATTTCTTTAACTCTTGTTGTGCAAGGAGGTTCTTATGTGAACTCCAAAGAAAGTAGTCAAACCTAAATGGTTGGATTTGTTGGGCATGAGGGAGTCACGGTTTTCGTCTAGCTATACAGTCCATCGAAGGAGACTTTGGAATCATCGGCCGTAAGTTGAGATACTTTTGCAGAATTTTAATGTTTTATCCCCCCTCCCCTCCCCTCCTCCTTTGGTTTTATTACTTCATAGTGAATTGCTTATGCAGAGAACTTTATGACTGGCTACCGCATTGTGTATGATCGGGAAAATCTGAAACTGCATTGGTCACGTTCAAATTGTGAGTACACAAATTACTCACATTTATCTTGTATAACAATTTAACCGTTTTCGCTAGCTGTTTGTAACTTGAATTTCATCTTGGCATATTAATGTGTAATACTACCATAGTTAAGGATTTCAGAATTGTTGGAATTCCGTTTGGAATTCTGAAATATTCTGAAAAATCCGACCAAAATTTGAAATTATTATGTTCCACAGCCAAAATTAGCTTATGTTCCACTGCCTGTTTCCATGGTTATGTACCTTATACAGGTCAAGATCTCAGTGACAGCAAGGGAAAAGCCCTGTCACCCGGGCCAGAAAATCCACAGCCAACAAATGAACAGCAACGTACCCCACATGGACAGGCAGTGGCTCCAGCTGTTGCTGGGAGAACGCCGCCCAATCCCTCCACCGCATCCCCACATTTCCTCACCCAGTTTTGTATGATGAGAATGTTGCTATTGCCGTTCTGTCCATTTATTTTACTTATCTAATTGGACTGATGTTGCATCAATCTCGCCGGCCAATATATATATATATATATATATATATATATATATATATATATATATATATATATATATATATATATTTATATATTTATATACATATGTAAATGGAATGTTTCTACCAAGCTTTCTTGTTGTCGATGTTTCTCTGAGGTCATTGGATTGATTGAGGCTGTTAAGGAGGACTACAGAGATCGGTTTCGTTCCACCAGTGGCTATCTAGGGGCAGAGTTTCAGGAATCAGCGGTGCATATCTCCATCAAGAGTTTATTTATTTATATTTATTTAAGATAATATTTCCCATGGGAAACCACTCTCGTTTCAGGTACCTGAGAGTTTAGATAGGAATGCTCGAAGATACCATGAATGCTAAATCACGTGATTAGGAATTGTATGTAAAGTGTGATAATCTATACTCTAGACACTACAAAAATACAACGTGAGTTTAGGTCATCAACACTCTGTGGTCAAAATACTCGCTGCTCAAGATACTCTGGTATCAGTTTTATCATACGACTTACTTAATTAGTGACACTGTGATACATGGCGTTGATTTGCGCTGTTCAATTGGCTAGCTATCTTCAATTATGTGTATCTTAGACACGGAGACGCGGTCACACACACACACACACACTCTGCGGTGCATGTACAAACTCATAATTGGGAGCATCGTTAACTTTCTCCTTTGGCGTCATGTTCTAGGCATGTGGCACCACTAATCGTATATAAATCCCATAGTGGTTTACCTTTTATCGGGACCCTTGGTTTGGTCCTTCCACTAATATGTATAGCAATGTGATGACAGCTTGGTTCTTATGACTATGTTTAACTTAAGATCTTTCCCCTATCTTCCTTGACCATCAATATATTTGAAATACCACATTGTATTATGCAACTTCTTCTCTTTTCCTAACTTTTAGGATGTTTTGACACCAAAGCACTATATTTTTGAAAACTATGTCAATCCATAGTACCCGGATGTATTGGGGAGACCATGAAATTAGTTGTTTGAGATCTGCTTTGTTGACATGCTCTCACGACCACGTTGCATAGTTACGACTAAGTAGATAAGTGAAAACAACCGAAGACACCTTTTCCCATCTTCTCACTAACATCTTAATCAATCAGTTCTTGTGTTAGCGGCGATGGGACTATTACGGCGATAAATACCTGAAATCATCCGAAGATGTCAAGAGTGGTAGTGCGATGGAACTAACTGCTCATCTGGTTGAGATTGGTGAGGAAAAGAACTTACTAAGAAGGTATCAACTTCTTTTTGATACCATCAACACTCTACAGTGCATGTACAAACTTCGAATTGGGAGCATGGTTAACTTTCTCACCGGCGTCATGTTCTAGGCATGTGGCACCACTAATCTGTATATAAATCCCAAAGTGGTTTACCTTTTATCGGGGATCCATCTTTTTGAGACCTCTTATATGGACACTTAAGTTTAGTTTTCTTTTTTTTCCTTATAAATGCGTCATTGTTGTCATCAAAAGTGTTATTTATATTATTGTTGCATATGTTGTTTTATTACACTTTGGTTTCCCAACACTTTTTATATTATATTACGTGGTATTGCTTAAAACGGGATAGCGGTTTGATCGTATGCATCCAAGTGAACTGCGAGCTTGACCATGGGGCATCACTTTGTGGGGTATAGGGATTATCGGGGAATTGGCTTGAGGCGTCACTTCCCGGTTGGCGGAAATGGGCTCTTGGACTTCAGGTTAATTTTATGTTATATTTCTTATCCTTGCATGAAAAACATATCTTGTTTCTTGGATCTATTTAAACGATATATAACGAGGTAGGTGCGAATTCTGATTCTTTGCTTTCGGTGAAATCTACGCTAACACTACCTGCCCCTCGAACCCGTCCAAGTAATCATGTTGGTCACCTCAATTTATTTGCATGTCACTATATGTCTTTTTATACATACTCTAACAAACTTAAAAGCACCGAAAAATCGGGGACATAGAAACAAAAAATTTGGTGTTTGGAAGCATCTAGTGTTTAGAATCATTACCTTCGGTTCCAAAATGGTCTTCTCACTGCATTGTTGAATGAGTACACAATCCGAACATTAATGTACTTAATAAAGTTTGCATGTTAAGAAGAATTCCAAACATTAAAAGAATAATTAAGAATAGATAAGATTCCATACAATATGATTTAATAGAACCATGAAGAAGACAGAGTAGAAGGGAACGTTAAGGTAGCTAACATTATCTCCCTCTTGTCCGTAGTACTCTGAGTACTTAGGAGATAATCAATTCTGTTGAAGTAAGGAGGATTTGATCTACGTCTTTGTTTATAGCCATCTTGTCTCTATTTGTTTTCCCTATATTCCGTTGAAAGGAGATTTTCCTATTAAACAATGTAAAAAAAAAAATAAAATCGTTGTCTAAAATATAAAAATATAATAATCATTTGTTTTAAGAAAATACCTTTGAGTGTAATAATATTCAGATTGAATTGAAAACTTCTTTATAGACAATGTTTTGTGTATGTCCTTCGGGCTCGTCCCCATTCCTTCGATTAAAAACTTGATCCCTCTCGTGAGCTTGTTCTTGAAACTGCAACATATAAGCGGCCATGAGTGAAAAACGTTTGGCAAATATATTCCAACTTTTTCGAATGTTTGTCCCTGGCTTTTGTTTATGGTCATAGCGAAACAAACTTTAACATGGAATTGCTTCCTTCTGAATTCAAATGGCCATTTCGTATCGCTTGGGGACAAAATTATTCTTGGAATAAAAACTGGATCTCCTACTCTGTTCCCTGTAATGATATCTGCATATATCACTTTGGAAGCCAATTTTGTGACGATCATCCTAGTCCCATTGCACAGTCCTCGACTCTGATTAAGGTTTCTCATTAACATGATCGGAACACCAACTTTTAAATCTAGTTTGTGGTTCGGTATGCCGGAAAATTCTAGAGTGTTTAAGAATTCTGTCGGGTATAAAACATCTTGTTCAGCACTTTTACCTTGAATTGGACTTAGTGAGTCTGCACTTAAGTATTTCTTTAGTTCTGTTGGGAGTTCTGAAATTATTGTGGAGTTAATTTCATCAACTGTTTCGTTCCTCGGGGCTAGAATGCTTCTTTCTTTAAGATATTGAATATCTGTATATTTGTTGACCAAATCCGGATATATGCATGACACAATATCTTCTACTGGATTATCACTATCCGGAATAAGCAGGTCTTCTGGAATTTTGATCCAAGTTGATTCCACCTCGTCACTCATTCTAGAAGTAGGAAGATTTCCGTCTCCAAGGTCTAAAACCCATTTGCTAAACTCTTCAATAGACTTTGTTGTAGCTGATTCTATATTTCCATTCTTCAGTCGCATGTTCTCAGTTAAGTGAAAGACTTTGGAGTTTTTCCATAATTTTGACTTGTTGATAGAAGCATCAACAACATTAGTTCTTGTGCCTCTTGGAATGGTGGTAATATCACATGCGAAATCTCCTCCCATTAGGAATGTTTTACCACCAAATTCTTTGCCTTGTGATTTAAAAAGATCCTCCAATTAATGCGGTTTCTTGCTTCAAATCCATGTGCGTGAGTCATTGGTGCTTCGTCCCACACTATTAGATCAGCCCGTCGATAAGGTTGTGTAATAATGTCCCTTGAGAGATGTCACAATTGGTGTTTTCATCGGTCGAATAACAATTTTAAACCTAGAGTGAGCAGTCCTTCCACACGGAAGTAGGCGCCTGACTATCCCAGAAAGACGCATCGCTGCAAGAACAATCTTTCCTTCGGACCGAAGTTTAGATATAATTGTTTTGTAAAGATATGTTTTGCCAGTTCCTCCGATCCATTACCGCGAAAAAAACACCTCGATTGAGATTGAATCTGCATCATTAACAGAGTTGAATACGGCGTTGATTAGCATTCATTCCGTTGTTAAGAATCTCATATTCTTTTTAGCAACTCATTGCATTCGTAATCTAATTCTTCACAATCAATCATTATCTGTGGAGATCCTTGAAGACATATTAAATTTGGGAAATCGGGAATGTTTGTGAGAGATAATCCTTTTCAGCCATAATTTGTTCAATCTCACGAGAGAGTCTCATTTCTAATCTGTTCTTGATGAGTGTGAGATTCTCATTATTGTTCTTCTTTCTATATCGAAACAAAATATCTTCTCCGAGGTGCTTTTGATGTTTCTCCCAAAGTTTTTCAGGATATGTCACCCCACAAAACAAAATCAATGTGACGAACAATTGTCTCAAAGATTTTGGAACTTTATAATGACTTGCTTCCTCCATAAGCGTCATCCCATTCACCGTCGTCCTCAAGTAATCCATGTGCCTTGATATAAAAATGAAAAATTAGAATAATAATGTAACAATATGAATTGCATTTTAATAGTAAACCATCATAAATGAGCTAAGGTTTTGTTTTATATATAATATTATCTTCTTATTATTATTTTTCTTCTAATGTATTCAAATATTTATTACATTTAATGGCCTTTTAATTGGAATAACTGTTTTGCAGGATTGGTTTCCGCGAATCAGGTCGGACCCTGAATATTTTTGATCTGGAGTTTCTTATTACCTTTTAGATATTTGAGCTTACAGTGCATGCATAATGAAAGATCTCTTGGTCATTGCTGTTTCAAAATATTGTAGTAATTTGAAGCGTAGTTTTACTTCGTGTGAAATTGATTACTTGAGCTCATTTACTACTTCTGTAGATTTTCTACCATAGTATATATCCTATTCTCTTCCATCTCTTTATTGCAGCATTCCCTTTTCTACCGAAGATATATCAAAAGCCATTCCTGCAACAGATCCATCAGATGTTGATCTCCCACCATTTTTGTGCGAATGTCCATCTGCTCAGTTCCTAGTTGCTGGGAGTTGAAAATTTGCATAATATGCAGCAAACTTGTGTAATATGCATAGAGGTGGACAATGTACACTAAGTGCACCAAATTTGAGTCTCTTAAGCATTATGGAGGAGGTCCATTTCAGCTGATGCAAATTCAAGAGAAACTGCCAGTAAATTAGTGTTCATCTCGGTACGGTGGACTTGGACTTGGCAAGTGGAAGTTGAATCTCCTAAAGGCCTTCATTGCAGAGGTTCAGAGATAGGGGGAGTAAAACCATCAGCTCCCCACAGTACATATTATGGACTGCAGGATAGGTCCATTTGTAACTTAATTGTTATATATTCATTAGAAAGAAATATATCAGATTTAGAGGCTGCTTTTCTAATAGCCCTGTTGTTGTCTGTAAACACCCAATTAAGTATTTGTGTCTATAATGTTCCATTCTGGGTGTTATTTTTGGCAGTTCATAACAATCCCGTGGACATTACTACTAAGATTTTTTTCATTTTATTTTTCACAATCGTTTTCACGAATAGATTATATTTTAAAGTAATATCGAGGTGTTAGAACTTAGAAGTGCATTCTTTTTTTGTGCCTAGTCTGCCTATATTCACAATCCGGCCAAATCGACATATCTTGATACTAAAAAGTAGGACTGTAGGAGCAACAACGTCATGGGCTCATGGCCGTTACAGATAACTAATGAAATGCCAAAGAAACATCCAAAGGTAGTTTTATAGTTGAATGTTGGAATCTGAGAAGCAACCTCGGATTCGGTTTTAGTCTCCCGTCTGGGATGCCATGCCCATCTCCATCTATTCTATTTATTATGAGGCGTGGGTGAGTGAGTAACTCGAACTTGGCTCGTCAACAGCTCTCTCATTCAATAATGAGTCAAGTTTGAGCACAGTTTAAAACTCGAGCTCGAATTCGAGACGTTCACACTTTACATAGTTATGTTAAAGTTTATTTGGGATAATTATTTATGTTAGTGTGTTGGATTATAATTACTCAACACATATTGATTATGTCAGACTTGGACAGAGAACAACTCCTAATTTTATTCCACATCGTCCCATCCAATCTAATTCAATATAAAAAAAAAAAAAAGTTAATATGGAATATGTAATAAAATATACGACATGCTTGCTTTGAAAGTTGGATAAACTTTTCCATTAACAGTTTTAATATCTTCATAAGACAAAGGACCTTTGACGATATTCACCAACAATCCTTGAGATAAAATCTCTCTCTCGAAGTAGGATGTGCGTAGTAGACACGTCCAATTTTTTTCCCATTTTTTCTTGGTTTCCACTTCCTTTCCTTCTTATCCCATACGAATTGAGTAGGAAAATCGACATACGTAAGACCCATAGCTAATTCTGGATACTCAATATTTGCTTTAAACCACTCTGTAAACTTGGTTTTTGATGAAGATTTCCTGTTTACAACATCTCTTGCATCATCTCTCTCACTATAATAAACCAAATGCTCACCTTCAAGATGGAATGGTAACCTTTCAACGCCAGGTCTTCTGTACTGAATATCAAATTTCAATAGTCTCCAAACCGCTTCAGAAGCAGATAAGAATCGGCAGTCTAAGAAATTTGCAACTTCATCAACGTCCTTTACTATTTGATGAGTACTATCTTTGTCTGTAACCATGTTTTCAACAATAATTGCAGTAGCCCTGTCCCTTCCCTTGTTAATGTATTTGAAAAGGTATTTGATTGATCTTCCCTTGTTGCAGTGTTCCACATTAATATGAGCTTGGTACTTAACTATCAAATCAACATTGTGTGGAACAACCCATCTGTTATCAACTTCTATATTCTTCTTCATTCCCTTTCGATTGTTATTTCGCCTCAGAACTGCGAAGTCATTGTCGTCAATGGTTGTTTCTTCACTAAACGGTCTTGGATAGAACTTAGTACACTTTTTCTCATTCATGCAAGGGGAATCTAAGTTTTCTATTCCGCATGGCCCATGTATCATGAATTCTAGCACTGAATCATAAGCAATTTTGTCACCAATTGGGTCTGGTAACTCTGCTGATATGAGCTTGTTGATTAGTGAAGGAGTAGTAGGCTTCGAAGCGTTGTCCAGAAAAAGTAAAATGTGAGCGTGCGGTAAACCTCTCTTTTGGAATTCAATAGTGTATAATGCTGCAAAACATTAACAAAACACGTATTTATTAATATTTTCATAAAATATTATGAATTTTTAAATTAATTAAAACAGTATAGTATATAGGTTACCTGCCCAAGCCTTCCCAAATTTCTTGCGCTTTTGTAAATCAGTCATCAGTTCGTGCAATTTCATCTCAAAAACTCTTGCAACAATATCGGGAAAGTCTTCTGGTTTATAACCAGGAGCTATCATGTCAATACATCTCTGGATTTCTGGCCATTTAGGGTTGCATGTAAAAGTAATGAAGAGATCTGGGGAACCTGTGTGCCTGCATATTGCAATGGCATCTTGATAGTTCTGTACCATGTACCGCGGACCACCTGTGAAAGATGAAGGAAGAACTAACCGTTTGCCTACAGTACCAGGCCTCGTGTCACCAACAACAACTGCATCTACTAATCCTTGATACAATTACGCCCAATCGTTTGTTGATTATTTCAACCCAATCCATTCTATTTTGTTCAACAGCTGTATAAGAATCTACACAAAGTTGTTGTCTCAATTTTTTCCCACAAACTATAGTCTGGCCTTCATTGCGTCTGAGTTGTAATATAAAAGCATAGTATTCTCTCATGCTAATATTTTTTCTTTTTCCAACTACTGCATTGTTTCTATATGGAATGTCAAGTCTGTATCCATCTTCAGCATGGGGGAACAAAAGTGGATACTGCATTGCCATGAAACTTGGAAGCAATTCGTTGATTCTCTTCAAGCCAAATCCTTTTTTGTCCACAATAACATCTCTGTGCTCGTTAAATTCATCACCATTGCCAACGATGAGACCAGCTATCTCTTTTGATGATGGCAAATTATAAAGTCTTCCATCTTTTTGTCTTCTATTAATCAATTGTATGCTGACGTCGGCCACATGACATTCTTTAAATCTATCCCTTGCCATTCTATAAGTCTTGGTGAGTTCGTTGGTAACATTCAACATATTTATCAGTCCTTGAACAATGCTAGAATCTAAAGCATATTTTGGATTCCTCTTAACAATTTTCTTACTAAGAGAGTTCAACCTGTGGGTGACTTCATTTTCAATATCATGTATGTACAACTGTGCAAACCTTGGACGTACTCCTTCAGCTGGAAGCAATGTTCCAATTTTGTGGTGATTTTGCCCTTTTATTTTATAAACAAAGGGTGCCTTTCCATCATTAATTGAGCTCAAACTTGTCCACCAAGATGTGAACGCGAACATTGAGTTGTAAATGCTGATGTTTTCCATGTAATTTAACGATTTTGACCCTCCATTGCAATCCAAAAGATTCTTCAAAAATTCTGGAGTATCTTTTAGAAGAGGCAATTGAACCTTTCCATTCTGACAACATATGGAGAATTTAGGATTAATAGGTTTTTTGCTCCTATCATTCCTTTCTTCGTACCAGACAATAGCTCCGCAGTGAGAACATATGGATGTTGGACATCCAAAATCCAAAGGCTCAAAACAACTTCCTGTAAGGCAAAAAGTTAATTAAAATTAAAGAATTTAATTATAATAAGAATATAAAACATTGCTGAATTTAATTATAATAAGAATATAAAACATTGCTGTAAGAAAATTACTTTTATGTGAGACATCTATTCCACATGAAATGGAAACTTCAGTTTCATTGTCCACTTCAATGTCGGAATCTGATCTACTCATTTGTGATAGGTAATCATCATCACTTTCATCGTTAATGTAATTATCGTTTCCAATGCTCTTCAAATTCAGCATCTCTTTTCGTTTAGCTCTATTTATTTTAGCTTCTTCTTGGCTTGTTCCGGGCATAGATACTGTTTAAAAAATAATAATATGTCATTTAATAAAGTATTTGGTGCTATAAGAACAATAAATTGAATACATAAGAAGAAAATATTTACCAAAATGTTTCATTCTACTAAGACGATTAGATTTATAACTTCTCTTATGTGTTTTCCTCCTCTGTTTTCTTTTGATCAAGACTTTGTAGTTGTTGTTTTCTAAACCGATACTTGATGCTGACCTACAATTTAAGAGTAACATTAGTATCATGAATATATAAAGTACTTGTCAGAATCATTGTAAGTTAAGACATACTTTCTTGTGAAGGAACAATGTCACCAGAAGTTTCTTCCATATTATTAGGCTTGGTCTTCTTTGGAGAAATTTGAATCTCTACTTGAATTTCATCCGAATCTTTCTCTGCATTAATGAGTGCTTTTCTTTTCAACTTAGCACGCATGTTGCGAAACCAAGTAACTATGTTTTTTTCTGAAACATTACCGTGTTGATTTAGTTCAGCTTTCAAATTGTTAATTATCTCTTTATTTGGACTTCCATTGAATTGATCAAATACTTGATGTAGTTTTTCAAGTTGGATTGTTGTTGGTGTCCATCGCTTTCTGCTGGATAAATTCTCGTCAACTGAAATCATGTAGAACAGAATACTGCTGGAAGCCTAGAAAGAAAATGAGTAAGTTAAAATAGATAATCAAACAAATATGTAAATATCAAAGTCATAATAATCAGTTCCGATTTCGGTTCGAGTACCCACCGAATTTTTACTATTCAGTTCTAACGGATTCGGTTCTTTATCGGTTCAGTTTTTGAAAACCCAATTTTTATAGTTCTAACATTTTAAGACTAAGAACCGCTGTTCCAGTTTGGTTTGGTTTAGGATAATCCGATACCCATGCACACCCCTATACTGTTGTAAGTACTTAAAAAGATTTGGACTTTCAATCAAGAGAAGGGTCGCGTGCTTGCTGCCTTGCTGTACTTCCAAAATAATGGTAGATCAAGCCACGTAAAAACTGCAACTAAGTACTTGCACCTTGAGTGTATCTTCTTTTGAGCTCGCGAAGAAGAAAGCTATACTTTTTGTTATCCTACTCTACTTTCCAGCGTGAAAACTTCAGTGAAACTGTTAAAAGGCTAATAATGCACACACAAACTACTCGCAGATTTCTTACTTTCCACGTCTCTGCAACTCAGAATCCAGACAACTTTTGAGATGCACCATGTGGACTTCTCTCACTTTTATGCACAACATAGCAAGTACAGTGATGCTAAATGATTTTAGGACATGTAATCATCAGCATAAACTTTTGTGGTATATGAAAGATGTTTGGGATGATCTAAGTAGTCGTTTCTCTCAAGGAAATCCACCTACGCAACCAGAATCTCCTGCTTTGGCTATTTCTAAAGGTACTTTTAGTACCTCTGCTCAAGTAACAGAAATGTTGATAGAGAGCTTAAGCTGAGGGAATCCGGTGAAGAAGTAGTTGATCTTGGTTTGGTCAATCTCCGTGCCAAACTTAGCATAGTTGCTTTAATATGCATGTTGTATGCCCAAGTATGCAGCTATTTGTTTAGTATGCATCTATCTTTACTCTGAAAATAAAATTATATCTAATATGTGATTTATTGGAGTCTAACACCTATTTTCTTCTCAGGTTTATGCCAATCACGTCCTCAAAGTTTGGTTCCATTGATCCTATATATGGGCGAGAGACAGATGACGACAATGGACAGTTTGTCGAATCCGGAAACTATATATAGCACCGGAAACTATTCTAGGAGAAATTCGAATCCGTTCCGTTTGGATATTGATCGGTCTTGGTTTGACATGGTTTACGCGTTACTGGTTCCCGGAAGAGTCGGGATCCACCCAAGAGATTAAAGTATCTAAATCATCAGAACATACCTTATTCAGATATATATATATATTGTAACGATTGTGAAAAAAATAAAGGAGTTTTGAAACCGTCAAGAGAGAAAGAGTTTTTTATTTTAGAAGAAGAAGAAAGAGAAAGAGAGGAAAACAGAAGAAAGTGGGAAATCTATGGGCGGAAATTTGCATGATTGCAAAAGTAACTTTGATTAAGTGTGTTTGTATTTATCATGTACCAAACAATATGTACTAACAGTAAAAAAATACTAACCTTCAGTGAAAAGAATTTGGAGTCTTTTGAAAGATGGTGTACCAGGGAAAAACCTTTAGTCCAGGAAAAAAAAACAAACTTGCAGTAGAAGGATGATGGTGTGTGCTTCGTGAATATTGATGTGTTTTCTTAGGATTTCTTTCTCTATATTGGCGTATGGTTTCAATAGGTTTTTGTTGAATGCTTCATGAATATTGATGTCTTTATATAGATTTTAATATGACAGCAGTTGTATAGCATAAGAATTCTGTTGTTGATCCATTAACTAATTCGTATCCATATCTATTAAGTAATCCATATCAATTAACTAATCCATAATCTATATCCATATCCAATAACTAATACATATCAATTAACTAATCCATTATAGCACTATAGCACGGAATAAGTTGTGCATTTTTATGGATCACAACAAAGCAAAATTATGCATTTTTTATCGAACTTGTTCACGGGATACTCTAATGGCAACTATAGATGATTGTATTACACGTATATTTTCTGAATTGCTGCTTGCATTTTCTGGATGTTCGTTTGGTGTTTCTGTTGTGCTAGGACATTATACATTCGTTGTGTTATTGTTATATGAACTTTTCACTCATTAAGACACTACATAATAGTAGAAAAGTAGGACATTAATACACTCAAGTTTAAGGCATTTATATACGAACCGCATCAACCGCTTATTTGCAATAGTTATATTAACAAAAGTTTGTAATATTGTGATCAAGCATTGTTAGAAGCTGACATGAAAAAATGACACTTGCCTTCATTTCCATGTGATTATACTCATATAGTTCAACCAAAAAGATACAATTTCCAAATGAGTGGTGAAATCCACCCTTGCACTAAATCCTTCTACAAAAACAATTTGGAGCAATTGTGATAAGTTATTGCGAAGGCTTCTTGGAAGCTTCATTTTGTTCTCGCTTTTGATCCACGAATCGCCGCGAGTTGCCGGCGATCATAGCAGCCGCTTTCTTTATACCACCTTAACGCTACCGGCGAAATTTCATTGCACCACCACTTTGGCAAATCTGACTAATCCACTGCAAATATAGCCCTCGAGCAACCGTTGGTTTTACCTCCATTTTTCTTCTAATACCTGCGACCACAAATCTTCAATGTGGTTAGGATGGCATATGACATGGACCCAGTTCATCGAGAACATAATAGACTTGAAAGCATGAATGTAAATCAATATCAATATCAGTCTAAACTTTTTACCCATTATTTTCTGAAATGTAAGATCACATGTTCATTATTTTTGAATGCATGAATGTAAATCAATATCAATATCGATCTAAACTTTTTTACCCATTATTTTCTGAAAAGAAGATCACATGTTCATTACAAAACCAACAATGTTTCAAAAATAAGTTTACAAAGTGAGAATTCTTTGTCACAATTCATAACACACCAGTACCCTGGGACTGGGAGTCCCAAGCATGACGTTGAGGGACTTTGGGAAAAAAAATTATTTCCTGTATTGAGTTAGATATATAGACATAGTACCTGGCATTTCAACCAGCAGCAATAATTGCAGCAGTCAATGGATGCATTCGTGCTAGATTTGGCCCGGATCAAGATCAGGGTATGTTGGTGCATCCGATTGCGCAACTGTTGTTGCTAAGCGTGTCCTGCATATGAACTCCAAAATGTAAGTCATAAAGTCCAAAAAACAAACTCAACAGTATTTTATAACCATAATTTGACTGGAATCAGACTTCAATCATTGCATTAAAAATGTTAGAAAATTAACAATATTTTCCATTGTCAAAGACAAATGCTTACTTCTTCGTCCTGGTCTACCACTTCCACGCCGCCGTTCCCGGGCTTTGCATTGCCATCAACTCCTACGGCCAATGCACCCGGCTCTATCCCAAAGATCTCGTACCTTCAAGTGTCGTCCCATCCACCTTAGAACCTTTACAAACACCTTTTTGATGATGCCACCCTCGGCTATGAACCGATCTTCTCCTTTGGCACCTAAGCAAACGGTTGGGCCAATAGGGCCGACACCTTACCGATCAATAGTGGGGTCTGCTCTAGTTCCTTCACAACAATCGGTAAATCACGAATTCCATCTCGAAGCCTACCTAGTTTCACATCCTTAAAGCCACCAATGAGTAGTCCCCGGTATTCCAGCTACAAACACCAAGACCCCAATGATCGAGCTCTCGGTGATTTCACTTTTCAACCTCTTAGGTCGCTTCAGAGCGGTTTCTCGGCGATTCAAAGCGAAAGTGAACAACTGTTAAAAGGTTAACAATATTTTCTGAAAACAGGCAATCTTTAGTAGGGCGCCCGAAATCGAGCTCGTAAAGTTGAACCATTAGGTAAGAGCAGTTTTCTTAGTATCTCATAGTTATGCTTCCCGGTGCATCAACGACATAAATATTCCCACCGGTGATGCGCCCTTGCCGTCAAGCATGGTACTCTGCCATGGATGGATGTGTGATACAGGATCACGTGGATAAAAGTCATCTAATGCCCTCACAATTGCCGTCTGTTTTGAGCGATGGAGACTGAATCGATTGTTGGCTCATGCAAGCAATGATACCATTATCGGGAAAATTCTTAGCAACGGATGCATCAAGAGCTTGGTGATACCTTGTCTAGTTAGGTGAACCCTCCAACCTAAATTTTCACCCGAGTTTCTAAAACACACCTGCATATCCACTTTAACTCCATCCACACCACCATTTGGGCCAAGTACTCATGTAACCCGATTCAAAAATTTGTAAACCTTCTTTGGACTCACCAAGCCCAATCCCTGCACCGCCAGTGGATTCATCTACCAATTTGGTTCATTCATCAGCACTCCCTTTGACACCGTTGGAAATTTCATTAATGACTCACCTTTGCTACATCCACTATACTCTTAGTCCCCATAGTAGGATTTTCCCTCTTCTTAAACTTATCATTTTCTTCGACCCCGGTCAACCTAAGCAACGGTTCGGATTTATTGGCTTTTTTATTTTCTTCTGCGTCTGGACCAACTGATTGCCATCCATCATCAATGATCACAAACTTTGGTGGTACACCACCAGATGAAAGCGTCCCATGTGCACCAACCAAAATTTCCAACAAACTTATCATTAACTCTGTTTCTAGTACCCACATTTTTCGTGTTCATGTAGTAGTATCTTTCGTCTCGCTTGCTTTCTCAGCAGTGATGTGCTTTGTTTGTTTCGCTTTCTCAGCAGTGTAGTCTTTGTACTCATCCTCTGCCTTTTGTGCAGTTGTGTCGTTTGCTTCTTTCGCCTTTTGGGCTGTGCAGAAGTGTCTTTGGCTTTTTTCGCCTTTTGTGCAACATAATCCTTATATTCAGCAACCTTCTGCTTTGCCTCCTCAGCCTTCTGAGCCGCGATATCCTTTGCTTCATTCATCAACTTTCTGTTCCGCTCTTTCTTTCGCTTCTCGTGCTTTCTCAGCAGTAGAGTTCTCATACTCGCCGCCTACCTTCTCTTTTCCTTCTTCAGCTTTACTACCAGTATAATCGCCATAATCACCACCTTCTAAATCACGATTCCTCTCGTCATCGTCTTCAAGTCCTCTTCCAGTAACAACTTCTTTAACATTCTTCAAAATATTCCCAGGCAATAAAATCCCAAGAGTACCACGACCTGAACTTTGATGTTCATCATGGTGTTGTTCACTGTCGTCATATTCCCTCTTCCCTGACTCTTCATATTCTCTTTGCTTATTCACATCTCTAAGTTCAGCTCTCTCTTCTTGATGCCATATTCTCGCTTATTGTCAAAGTAGAAAAGAAGATCATCTTCCACCTTGCTGTATGGCTGTAGTAACCGTTGCTCAAAGTTCCCTTTAGACTCATCAAATACTGACTTAATTAGCACAAAGTCTTAAGGCATTGTTATTCAATATCTCTGCTCCCCGCTGCTCAAAATTCAGTAACCACTCTGTAGAATAAATTAGCATATATCTAGCAGTTAGCAAGAAAACTGATTTGAAGATTTCCTAAACTCAAAATATAATTCTAACACAATCTTCGACAAAAAAATAATAGAAGAGAGTATGAGTACTTAAGCAAGAAAACTGATTTGAAGATTTCCTAAACTCAAAATATAATTCTAACACAATCTTCGACAAAAAAATAATAGAAGAGAGTATGAGTACTTACTAAGAATGGCTTGAGGAGTACTGGTATTAGGTTTACTTGCTTCTTTATCCATGCCAATCTGAGATTGCTTTGGTTTGATCCCCACTTTTCATGCAAGCAGTAAAATAGTAGGAAATGAGCAAATTAGAAGTCCATGTAGCAAATTCTTGATGCATGACTAAAGTAGTACCCTTCTTACCTCACATCCTGTATGGCTTCATGAGCTACAATAAAAAATTATGGAACGCCCTCACCACCTGATGATTTGTTTCAAACTTTTCAATCATGGCATTCAAAATTTTCATTGGTAAACACTACACACTTAAACGTAAATACTTCAGAATTATAATAATAATTAAAAAAAAACAAAAAAGGCAAAATTCTAACCTTATCACAAAGAACTCCACTCTACTCGTTTTATTTACTTAAACGTAAATAACTTAGGCAGTATTGGTGTTTGTTTGTTATTGGAGTATTCTAACCTTTTGACCTCTAGGTGAGTGGATTCCTGTCCTTTCTTTTCTGTTATTGGAATCTGTTCTTTCCCTCTCTGTGTGGGAGAGTGCTATTTCTACTGCCAGCTACATTGTGTATGCCCTAAACCGATACACCACTATCTCCCTACAGTTGGCTCCCCGTGAATACTTCCGCATAAATTAGTCCACGCCATTATCTGTACCATTACTAACAATAACAATGCCGTCACACCAGCCTATATATGCACGACAAATTGTAGCTAAAATACATTAAATGTCTGTACCATTACTAACAATAACAATGCCATCATACCAACCTAAGTACGAAAAATTGTAGCCAAAATACATAAATGCTACCTCGTCAAGCCGTCATACACCGAAAAGAAATGAAAAAGAAAAACCTAGGTAATTGACGAAAAAATGAACACCACCACTTGCATATTTGGGAAAATATATTTCTCCACCAGAATGGGGGCATCTCTTTGGTCATGCCTTTCACTTGGTCCTACTTAAGCTCTACAATCATATCATCAAGGCCAAAGCATAAGAAAATCGACGATACATCACGAACATGATATGTCATCACTAAACAACCATTAAAACAATGACAACGACAACGACAACGACAACAACAAAATTGAATAATTAGAAAAATTGAAGTGAAAAGAAAAGAGATGCATACTCACGATAAGATAAAATTAATGAATAAAATGTTTATGCTTGAGCTAACAACTAAGGTCACATACCACCACTGGAAAAAAAATAGCATTTTAAATATGAAAACTCATAAAGACATCTTATATATTTAGCATGAAATGATATTTTTTCATTTTATATGGCTATGTTTGCAATGAAGTGCCATGAAATTCCAGCCATCTGTCCAAATCAATCTTGTGTTAAAGAACAACTTAAACACCACCAAAATATATATCAGAAAGATAAATAAAGAAGAAAAAAAGTGAAGCACCCATAGAATAGTTTGTAGATGATTACAGGAAAACATTGCCAATATAGAAATCAAATATACCCATATCGAAGAATCAAAGATATATAAAAGTAAACAATGAAACCCATGGCCGAAAACTCACATTTGATTAAACTTCAATATCTTCCTACTGGGTGAACTAAGAACCTCTTATTAGAAATTTGGTTGTTGAAGGAGATGAACAATCCGTTATGGACTCAGATCGTTCCAATTAGCAGTGATGGGGAGGAAATCTAAAACGTCCAAACCCTTCGTTTTTTTTTTTTTTTTTTACTTTGAATAAATAGGGGTGGGTAATTGGAGTTGGCTCCGTGAATTGAAGAGGGTAGGGTTCGCGGAAAGAGACAGAAGAGAGACTTACTCAATTTGTTCATCCCCCTATTGTGCAATTTCAGCAACTTTCTTATCCGGGCTACCCAAAAATTATGTTTGTGAGCGGAAGCGAGAATATTGATTGAAGCTTCAAGCTGGATATGTATTTTGTCTAAATCTATGTTTGGGTTTTTCATAATTTGAAAGTTAAGAAATATTATTGATTTCAAAAGTGAATGAGTGAGCAAAGTAAGAGGTTTTGGGGTTTTAGAGAGGTGGGGTTTTCGTTTTAATTTCTTGCGACAGTTTTTTTCTCCTGATTTATCGTAATTAGCAAACAATTAATCACAGTAGTTTTAGATGAGTAGTTATGCACTGATTATAACTAATCCTGATTTACTTTTCTAAATTTGCCAACATGTAGTCGAACTGTTTATAGCTTAGTCATAACAACAAATGGTTCACAAAATGACAGTGATGAAAATCAAAGTAGTTTTACAATACGTCATACATTGATAAGAGAAATTATAGTTAATGAAAAAACACAAATTGTGATTTATAAAACCGATAGCCATCTATGTCATGTCGAACAACCTACGAACGGGTTGCGTTTCATAATTGTATTATAATATATTTCCACTCCAACTTTTATAAGTCAGATTATATAGAATATAGTGCATACTTTACATGTTCTAGTTTTATTGTGTATGATTGCCACTCCAGACTCCATTCGAGTAGATCGAATGCTATCAATTTCATCTATAAATATGATTGAAGAGGCATGTTTTCTATTGGAATCTCGAAAGAACAGGGAAAATATTTATGCACATAACACATGGAAGTAAACGATAGATTTATGAACATTGTTCAGTAACCACTCTGTAGAATAAATTAGCATATATCTAGTAGTTAGCAAAAAAACTGATTTAAAGATTTACTAAACTCAAAATATAATTCTAACACAATCTTTAACGAAAAAATAATAGAAGAGAGTATGAGTACTTACTAAGAAGGGCTTGAGGAGTACTGGTATTAGGTTTACTTGCTTCTTTATCCATGCCAATCTGAGTAGTTGACCACTTAACCATTGTTGATGGTAAACGTGATCTAGAAAAAGTATTTATGTAAGAGATTGCTTTGGTTTGATCCCCACTTTTCCTGCAATCAGTAAAATAGTAGGAAATGAGCAAATTAGAAGTCCATGTAGCAACTTCTTGATGCATGACTAAAGTAGTACCCTTCTTACCTCACATCCTGTATGGCTTCATGAGTTACAATAAAAAATTATGGAACGCCCTCATAGCGCATCTCAACAAAGTGTCGATCACAACAAACAACCAAAGTTCAAGGAATAAAAGGCCGAGAGAGAAATCAGTATGGGTAACTAATCAGTATGGTCTGATTTACTTGTAAGTATATAAAAAATAATTCGTTTGTGTGTTTCTCCGTTTCCAAAATAATCTTGTAAGAATATTCATGCATATTATTAGATTTAAAATCGTTAAATTCCAATTCGTTTGTGTGTTTCTCCGTTTCCAAAATAATCTTGTAAGCATATTCATGCATATTATTAGATTTAAAATCGTTAAATTCCAATTCGTTTGTGTGTTTCTCCGTTTCCAAAATAATCTTGTAAGCATATTCATGCATATTATTAGATTTAAAATCGTTAAATTCCAAAATGGGCTAAAGGTCCAATAAAAAAAACCCAATCCAATAAATTAAGTGGAAAGAATTCGGATATCAGAATTCCAATAAATTTGAGTCAAAACGACCTGAAAGGATATCTTTTCCATCCTCAGAAGGTCAAGTTGCACGTCTTACTTGTCTGATATCACAGATAAGCGAACAATGAATGCCAATTTCTAGACTATAATCTCAGAGATAGAGAACAAAGCCGAGACAAAACCAAACTACAATTCAAGTGAGAACAGAGAAATAACATTAAATTCCTATTCTACATCAAGTAGCTTGCAGATAATAAGTTGGCAAACAGAGTTGGGAGAACTAAAGATAAGTTGAAATGCACTAACCAAGAACTATACTTATGGCAGAACGGGCCGATCTAGTCTTTCGAGCAGCCTTCTCAATATCAATTTCTTTTGCTCCATGCAACCTCGAGTAGCCAGCAATCAAAGAATTAAAAGGCGAAAGTTTAGGGGTTTTGGAACTTGGATTGAGAGGAGGAATATAAAAAATACTACTTGGATTTGAGATGAGGAGAAGATGTACCAATTAATTTTGAGACTGTTTGGGCATGATATTTTTGGGGTTTTCAGAGTGGCTGGGGTTTTCGTAATTAGTTTTGCCCACGTGGACACTCTCAAAACTCTCCCTGCATGCTGCATGGGTAACAGAAATCCCTAGTCTAACATATCAACCTAAAAGAAACTCACCTTTACCAGAATTACTTAATCTAATAAGGTGAGTTTCATGCCTCAAGGAACCGACCTATTCAAGAAAAACACATCAAAAATCTTTATAATCAGTTTCATCGAAAAGAAAAAAAAAACAAAGTAATCACAAACTTAACGAAAATCCCAACTATAGCAGCTGTCCCTTGAGGCATGTTCAATTTATGGAAGCTAAAGGCGGAATGATCCACCAAGTCTAGTAGGCTAGCCTGGATTTCAAACTCATGATCATGGTAGGAATCTTCAAAAAGAAATTTCGTTAAGAAGTTTCAAACTAATGAGCCCAAAACACGTAGAAGGTAAAAACAACATACTTATTCACGAAGCACAGCATCTTGAGCAGCCTTCTCAATATCAATTTATTTTGCTCCATGCAACCTCGAGTAGCCAGCACTCATATTTATCAGCATTAGCTTGGTTAATCATGACTAATGAGCCCAAAACACGTAGAAGGTAAAAACAACATACTTGTTCACGAAGCACAGCATCTTGAGCAGCCTTCTCAATATCAATTTATTTTGCTCCATGCAACCTCGAGTAGCCAGCTCTTCCTTTGCCTTTGACGTCGCTTCATGGGCTAATAAAGCCGATGACTTGATTTGTTCAGTCTCCTGAGCTGCATCTTTGTAGTTGATTTAGGCGCCTCCCACCATCTTCTCTTTCCCTTCTTTCTCTCCTTTCCCTCCCTTTCTCCATCTGAATTAGTGCTATTTCTGACAACACATTGTTAAGATCGGCTTCAAGAGATGCAACTGTTACTGATGCTATAGTTCCTTCTCAGTGTTTCAGGGTGGATATTGCGGATTTTTCTCTTTCAAGTTCTGAGTTGAGTGAACTCGTACCAAGCAGCCAGATAAAAAAAGGCCTCGTAAGTTTCTAACTCTAGAAAGTGCAACATAAACTATACCATAACCGAAGGCTTTTGAAAGATCAGTACGAAGGTAATCAAGAGTCATTCCTTGGCACTTCTAAACCCTAATAGCCCATGCCAGTATAAGAGGAATATCTGCTTTCGAGTTGCAAACACTTTTTCTCCCTCCATAACATGCCATTCTTCAGGCCCAATCATACGCACCAACCCTGAGTCAAATCGAACCTTGGGCAACAGACATTTAGCAAATGCTCTCCGAGACTTGTTTCCAGTTTGCTCAACGAAATCCACAATGATGGTACCCGGTCGCACCTTGATTTTGGTCGAGATGCTGGAGAATTGGATAATCAACAAACAGCCAAAGTTCAAGGTTATAGAGTTTGGGGTTTTCGCAGTGGAGGACGTGAAATTAAATCGTGGGTTTTTCCAGATATCTATCGCCCAATTTTTTTAGAGTTTGGGCAGCCAAAGTTCAAGGTTATAGAGTTTGGGGTTTTCGGAGTGCAATGCAGGTAGAAGTTTTACCTTGTCTGTATATATATATTATCTGCTCCCCGCTGCTCAAAATTCAGTAACCACTTGCTCAAAGTCACCTTTAGACTCATCAAATACTGACTTAATTAGCACGAAGTCTTAAGGCATTGTTATTGAATATCTCTGCTCCCATTGCTAAAATTTAAGAACCACTCAGAGAATAAATTAGCATATATCTAGCAGTTAGCAAGAAAACTGATTTGAAGATTTCCTAAACTCAAAATATAATTCTAACACAATCTTTTCGACAAACAAAATAATAGAAGAGAGTATGAGTACTTACTAAGAAGGGCTTGAGGAGTACTGGTATTAGGTTTACTTGCTTCTTTATCCATGCCAATATGAGATTGCTTTGGTTTGATCCCCACTTTTCCTGCAACCAGTAAAATAGTAGGAAATGAGCAAATTAGAAGTCCATGTAGCAAATTCTTGATGCATGACTAAAGTAGTACCCTTCTTACCTCACATCCTGTATGGCTTCATGAGCTACAATCAAAAATTATGGAACGCCCTAATAGCTCATCTCAACAAAGTGTCGATCACAACAAACAGCCAAAGTTCAAGGAATAAAAGGCCAAGAGATAAATCAGTATGGGTAACTAATCAGTATGGTCTGATTTCCTTGTAAGCATATAAAAAATAATTTGTTTGTGTGTTTCTCCGTTTCCAAAATAATCTTGTAAGCATATTCATGCATATTATTAGATTTAAAATCATTAAATTCCAATAAAAAAAACCCAATCCAATAAATTAAGTGGAAAGAATTCTCAAGTAGCCAGCAATCAAAGAATTAAAAGGCAAAAGTTTTGGGGTTTTGGAACTTGGATTGAGAGGAGGAATATAAAAAATACAACTTGGATTTGAGATGAGGAGAAGATGTACACATCCACCGAAAGTGAACTTATCTGTTTCCTTAAGCGAAGAACGACTACTAAATGCGACTCTGTGAGCATGAAAGTTCTTCCTGCAAAAGATCAAACTGGTCATTATAGCTAATACTCATGCTCCGAGAAGTTCGGACTGTATTTATTACATAATTTCTTCGTGAAAGGCTCAGTTATTGCATTAAGTGCTAGAGGAGCCTCCAGCAGATCCGACTTTTCCGCGAAATACGCTTTGTTTGAATTGCATGACCGAGGCATCTTGTGTGCAACCATATGTTTTCTGAGAATTACCTTGTTATAAGAAATGGTTGGGAAACAGCCACATAAGAAGACAAAACAAACTACACATGCCAGAGGCCCTTTAGCAACTCCAAATAAATAAGCCTAACTGGCAATACAATCTAAATTTCCTAGAAACTTTTTTGACTTACATCATATTTCCTTCTTTTGTCGGTGATTTTGTAACATTATCACCATCGTATATGGAACCATGAAGCTTTGTACATTGTGGAAATTCATGATAGATTTAAAGAGTAACCCATATTACATTAAATAAATCAAACTACCAAAGATTATTCAAGAACTTTTCAAAACCAATTAATTTCTCAAGTATTGATAAATAAACTACAGTACCAACTACACTATGTTTGAATGGTGAAACTCAGACATTGTGAATGTTTGAAGAATGAACCTTTACGGAGAGCTAGACCCCTTTGGAGCTAAATAGAAGGGAAAGACTCTATGTTACAGCTCACAACTATGTGCAAATGAGTATGAACATGCTTAAATAATAAGACCAATTATAGTGGCATCTCCATGCCAAATTACTCGAACCCAGCCAGCTTGTATCGAAAACAACCCCTAATCTCATTTACCCAGACAAACTTGTATTGAAAGCAACCCCACCAGAGATGTCGTGGCATCCCCAAAACCACCACACTATTAAAACTAATTATTGATAGTTCTACCAATACCAATTCCAATACAAACATCCTCATTATAAAAAAAAATTAAAAATCAAAATCAAAATCTCACCAACAGCGAGTCCACTAAGATGCTTATGTCAAAGGGACATATATAGCTCTATCAATAGTACAATGTCCTCTCTTTCGTAGAATTGTGTAAGGTGTTAGTAGCTGACGAAACATGAAAACAATCGAAGATATGTTGAAACACTCTTAGTGGATTAACAATAGAAAGACCTACAGGAAACTATAGAAGAAATCAAGAAACCCAAAAGAAAGAACAAAATAAATATAAATATATAAAAAACACACCTTTTAAGTATTTCACCATCAATATCTTAGTTCATTCACGTTGGCGGCATACATAGGAAGGCATATGCCCATCAAGTCTTCTTTGGAGCTTATAGGATTAATCGCTCAAATAAAAGCATGTTGCACACCTTCGTTGTTGAAGTTTGGAGTTCAGTTTCTCCGGCACCAACCGATAAAACCACCTCCTCTGCTTCCTCTCTATAATGATAATCATTTAAATAAGAAATTGTTCAGAGAATCATAACAATATGAAATAAGTTCGAGAAAATGCGAAGCGGACTCAAATCAATTAATTGTACAAAAGGGTATCGACTTGACATGTAAAAGGTATTAAATTATTTCTTTCTATGATCACACTAATGCAATTTATTTTTTTTCAATAATAAATCACACTAATGCACTCAAACTTTATAATGGTTTTGAACCCACCCTAGGGCACTAACAACTTCACTTCTCGGATAAGTCTACTCAACTTCATATTCTCCGGATAAGTCTACTCCTCCTCATACATTAGTCTTTGCTAACTCGACTAACATAATAGAAAAGAAATTATAAGAAACAAAGAACAATAGAGACTAAAATTAAAAGCGGCATATTTTCCTCGAAAAACTACTAAAATTACTTGTAACTTTGCTTATTTAGTTTGAGCATGAGCATGGAATATCTCAATTATAAGTCCTACCTAGTCTAAAATAGGTTTCCCCACTCACTGCAATTACAATTCTGAAAGTATCAATACCATATATTCTATACAGACATAATACCCCATATAATAAGATATACATATTAGAAAAGAAGTGCGCATTAAGAGCAACTTGCATCTAAATTATGTTGTCAAACCCCTGAAAGAATGGTGTTTACAAAGACAACATCAAACTCATCCTGCTAAAACACAATGGTCCTTGTTAAACTAATTACCCAAGTGCATCGCGAAAAGTCAATACCTATGCAAGACCAGTGAACTTGGAAACCATGTGTGTGTGTGTGTGTGAGAGAGAGAGAGAGAGAGAGAGAGAGACCAATATTACTTATAATCATGAGTAGTAACAGTGACGTAAACTTGTTCATCGCTAAAATGGATGAACGCTTAAATAATAATTGTCGGGGTTACTACTTAAAAGAAACATACCGATACTTTCTCCTAAGTGCATTGGGATAGAATTCATGTGCACCTTATTCTCATGAAGGCGGCCATTTCGCGGCATTTTACCGCGAGAATGTTTGTGGACTGGATTAATAATGTTTCGATACTCTAGTAGTCTTCTTGTAGTTTTGTTGTCGTTGTTTTACGAGAATCCCCATCCCAACCATTGCAAGGAGCACGACTTTTGTCGGACATGGTGGGTCTTTTTCAGGATCTGCGCCATGAACACATGTCTTTTTTGGGGTTGGAGTTTTAGCTTCTATAGATGGGGGCTCGTCTTCATCGGGTATTACAAAGTTGTCTTCTTTGCGGCCAACCATTTGGATGTCTTTCTTTGCTTTTCGATCTTCGGTGTTGGGCCCGATGACTTAAGTGATTTCCTTTTAAAAACCAAACAACCCCGCAACAATTTCCACCAAAGCTGCCCCAATGTTCAGGATAGCTTCCCCAAAGTGACACAAAGAAGGCTTCTTGTTGCCTTGACAACAAAGCTTCGGTAATGCCATTATTAGAAGACCTTTGAAGATTTTTGAGGATAATGAAAAGGGAAAAAGAACTAACCTCAAATCTGTCAAACAAAAAATCAAGGGAATAGATCGGGTCGTCTGAGCAAGGATTTTGCGATTTAGGGTGGGTGGTAGAGAAGAGAGAGTGGGAGAGAGAGATTAGTTCGTGAGAGAGTTTTTTCCTCCTGATTTATCATAATTTTTTTAGTTTTTTTTTTTTTTTTTTTTTTTTGACTTTGTGAGAGTTTGGGGTTTTTGTTGGGGTTAGATTCCGGCACAAAAAAAGGTAGATGAATTTTTTTAGCTCTCCCTATTTTATCGTAATTAGTTTTGCCCACGTGGACACTCTCAAAACTCTCCCTCAATTGATGAGGGGAGAGCTATAATATATATATACAGATATGCATCTTGGTATATCTATATTTTGGCGTGGCGGCAGCCATATGCCAAAATGAAGAAATTTCAGCTATACTATGTAAACAAAGTTAGGGGTTAGAAATTGAAAATTGAGACAAAATTGATTGCTAGGGTTTGGGATTTGGTGCCTCTATTGAGAGTTTTGTTCATGCCCCAACTCATTAGTAATTGTCTACACAATTGGTTGTTTATTGTATGAGATTTGTGAGGCCATAAGAAAGGGGAATTTGAGAGTTCTATTGAACTAATGTGAGTGTGTAACACTATTTAATTTTCTTTCAATTGGAACTTCTCTTTGGTTGTGGATTAGGCGCAAGACAAACCACGTAAATCTTCATCTCTCTTATTAATTTGGTGATTGGTTTACTATTTTGGTGAATAGTTTATATTGTTTACTACATACTCGTTTAGGAGTTACTTAGTTTATTTCATACACCGTAGTTGTGGGTTGTTACTTCTACCACGTTTGATATTTGGTTGACCCTTACATTGCATAGAATTGGTGTACTCCATAGTTTTTGGAGCACAACAGTAGAGATAATTAGAAGCTGATTCGAGGAGTTGGTTTTTAATTCTTCAATATCTAGTCCCATCAGATTCACCATGGCCATTACCAACATAGGTCACAATTTTTTTTTTTCGATTTTCTTATAGTGAAAACAGATGCATTTATGTTAGTCTCCCTCCCACCTTGAGCTACATCAGAAGATCTCTCCTTTTCCGTGCTGGGGGTCTTCTCCGTTTCCTTGTGTAGTGGACATTTAGCATCAAAATGCCCCAAAAATATTACACTTCTTGCATAGGGTTGGAATCCAGTCACAGTAAATTAAGACCAATATCAACTATGTTTGCATTTCCCAGATTAACTGGAACAGAATAAGGAAACTCAAAAGAAGTATATCAACAACTACATAGTACATATTCTGTCTTTCTCTCTTGGATGTCAACCTCATCCATACATGTAGGCTCTCCGAGCAAACTGGAGACAAATTCCATACCATTTTTGGTCCATAGCTGTTTCGGCAGATCAACTTTAATTTAATACATAAAGGAATGGCGTTAGACCTTTAGTCTTACTTCTATGCAAATCTATGGATACAGACCATGGACGAACCATAAAATTCTTGCCAGCAAGAGAGGGCCATGTTCAATAACCATATGTCTATCCTCATCGTTCACAAATTTGAAGTACGTAGAAGAGGTATCGACTAACAAGTATCTCAAAACGGCTCGTCAATTTCCACTGTTTAGTCACAACATTCTTCACAAATGAATAGGAGTGGCGTTTTTCAACAAAGAACCTGACCAAATAATTCTGCCATATCGAAACCCTTTCCTCTACAATCTCTTTCGGAACATTAGCAACACCATTAGTATAACACCCCGTGTTTTATTTCGTTTATTTTTCTAATAATAATAATAATGGATAATAGAAAAAAATAAAAATAGGATAAGTGTTAGTGGAAATAGGAGACGTGGGTTTATGGGATAAACCTTATTCCCTATTTCGGGGGTTTTGTTTTTAACAGAAAGAGAACAGAATAGAGTTTTCTCACGAGAGTTTACGGGGAAAAACAAACAGAGTTTTTTACGAAAAAGCGGGATCTTCTTTGAAGGAAGGAAATGAAGGTTTTTCCTGGTAGCTGGTTGATAATCGGAGAGCGTTGCAGGTGAGTAGCTATTTTTGCTATTTCACCGAATTTATTGTTTTCGTGTACCGGCGTATACTGTTAAAAAGTTTTTGCTCATATTTTCGTTTATTATTCTGTTATTAGCATTCGTCCGGTCGTTGTTAAATTTGGTTAAACTGTATTTTGGAAACTCTGTTGGGACTCGGAGATCGACATTGAACTGTCGAAGCTTCGAGAAACTGTAATGGCGGCGCAAGCCCCACAGCAAGATGTCGGCTTGGGTTTTCGTTTAAACTCTGTTTGGTTGTGGTTTTGGAAACTCTGAACTTAAGCTGTTCAAGCTCTGAAGGGGCGTCAATGGCGTCGCCCAGCCAAAGGAACGGAATCGTCTTGTTCATATTTGTTTACGCTATGTTTTTTTTGTGATGTTAAACTGTTGTATGTTGTTATGGGATTGATTGATGGAGGTTGGGATATCGATTTGGGCTTGTTGGTTTACTGGGCTGTTGAAGCTTGGGCGTTCATCAATGGCGGCGACCAGAAATCGCCAGTAGATTATGTGAAACTTTGGTTAATTTGGTTTTTATTGATGCTAGAATGATGATTGATGTTTGGGGAGTAAAGGTTTGATGGTTGGGTCGATGTATATGGAGAAGGGGACGATTGAAGCTTTTACAGCCATTAATGGCCGTAGATCGCGATTTTCGCAGTAAGAGGAAATCGCAAATTGTTGGTATTGGTGTTGAGGGGTTTCCTCAAGGAACCCAACCGCTGGGCTCAAATTGGGTGGCGAGTGATGGCCGGTGGTGGCTGTGGTGGTGGAGGTGCTGTGAGGGAGGAAGGAGATGAACAGTGCGTTTTGTTTGTAGTTGGGCTTGGGCCGAACTCAGTTATGGGCTTTAGTTTAGATTTTCAAATTTGGTTTTTTTGTATTAGACTTTGGGCTTTAGGCTGTGGGCTTTTGGGGTTAGATAAGTTTGGACTGGTTGACTGCTGTTGACCCTTGGCAGGTCGACTTTGACTTTGACCAGAGTTGACTTTGACCAGAGTTGACTTTTGATTATGGTTGACTTTGACAAGTTAACTCAATTTTGACCTTTTAACTCGGATTATGATTTGGGTTATTGGGATAGGTGCTTGACTTTAGGTTAAGACCTGTATATATATACGTGTGTATGTGTATTAATTACTATGTGGTTTTGCGAGATTTTATGATATCTGTGTATGACACTTAGACGTCAATCCCAATTAATAACGCCGTAAACCAAAAATACATTTATCAAGATACTCATTAGTTCTTTGAAATAATATATCTTTATAAGGTTGAATAAAGTAAAAACCAATTTACTGGCCTCTTTTAGAACTCTCTCTCTTGAAGTTTTAGATTTGAGTTTTATTTGTTGATGTCATATATTAGGTGGGCATTTATTGAATGTCTTATAAATAGCCCGTTAAGCGTTATATAGGGGGTATTCATTGAATGTCTTGAATAATGGATTCTGGGATACATTTCTGAGAGGAACCAAGGTATTAAGCCTTGCGGGTTAGTGGTATTAATTTGATTATGTGAGTGTTTGGGTTTTCTTTTGAATACCTAATATAATATCTACATATGATATATAGAAGTTAACTTTAACTGCGGGAGGTAGGACTTAATAACATTTTTGTCTTGAGGGGCCGGTCCTCACCCTTATACTGGCCGATGGATATCGAGACGTTTAATTAGGTATTTAGATATTAAAACGAGGTATTAGAATGAGTTAAGATAATATAAGTTTTTTGGGAAGAAACTATCTTGGGTTGAAATGAATGAACTACATCCTTCCATCTTTGAGAATGATTAAGTTATGGGAAAATATAACGTGATTGTTTGGATAATTAAAGTATGATAATGTTTTATGTGGTTAGTCTACTCATACCAAATTCCATTTCTTCGACCCATGTTTTAACTTTGTTTTGGCAACGTGGGTGTGTTCTTGGGAACATAGGTGGAAGGAAGTGGAACTGCGGCGTTTGATTTGGAGTTGACCTGGAGCAGTCCGTTAGTTTTGTTAGGTCTGTTTCTTTTGGAAGTATGTAATAACATAGTTTTCTTTTCATATGACATGAAAATACGATGTTGAGGACCTATTATTCTTAGAATGTTATATTGATGATTTTTTATGGAAGATAGATTTTTTTTATAAAGTAATAAAGAGAATTTTGGAGATTGAATTTGTGGTTAAGATTCTTTATGATGTGGGTTTTAGGTTTTGACATGTGTTGTATCCATCCCGTCATAGTCTGGGTTTTTAGACAAGTGAACCAAGTGATGTTTGAGATATTTATATTTCAAATATTTTTTTTTTAATTGTTTAGAAATTCGGGCTGTCACAATTAGTAAAAGAAGGGAACACCTTTTTCGGGTTTGGGTGGAGCTTTGAGTTCTTGCTCAAAGTAAACAGAGAGTTCCATGAGCGAATCCTGGAGTTGCTAGGATGTGTGGTTGGAGAAGGTATCCAAAGTTTGGAGAGCTGGAGCACCACATGTACTGACAATCGACAATTGGGTGGAACAACCTAACACTAGTTCCAATACCTGCACTACGATCTCCTAGATAATTAGTGGTGACAAAAGAGAAACCACACTCGAAGATGCAATAGGTGGTGAAACCATTTTGAGTGTATATCAGCCATTCAGACACCACCATTAACACTAGGGCTGGAAATGGTGTGGGTTTTAACCCGAATCCGAACCCATCTCACGGGTTTGGACCTAATAATGAGTTTGAATTAGGAAATGGTTCAGATATGAATTATCCATTTTAAATTCGAATTCGAATATGGTTTTATTCTAATAAGTTCGGATCCTCCTAGATCAGAACCCAAATTGTGAAGTTTTGTTTAGTATATGTAAATGTGCGTTTTGGTCACGATCTTACGAATCTAGATGATTGGGGAAGATGATGTTATGAATGAGTTTGAATGATCGAACTGCCTATGTATCCAGTTCTCTGGTGAATTGGAATCAAGTCGGACGTAGTTCATGTTGAGTGATTGAATTGGAGATGGAGAGAATGTGAGCATGAAGCTCTTCCCCCCTCTGTTTGGTCACCACCTTGTCTTTATATCTTTCAATCTTTGCTGCTCCATTAATTGTCGACTGAATGAGATCCATGTTTGGTGCTCAATTCATTGATGATATTTAGTGCTCATGTGTAACTGAAAGCGACTTGTCTCTGACCACGAACTAAGTCACTACAAGAAATAGGGTCTTTGGCGACAAAAAAAAATGTCGTTGAAAATCGTAGAAACGTCGCTAATACTATTTGGCGACGTTTTTTGGAGTGTCAGGGCAGCGTCGCTAATGCTATAGTCGGCAATGATATATAGCCACGATATTTTAACGTCGCCAAATAGTAGATCTTTACTGACGATTATTACTGTCGCTATTTCTCTAATTTAAATTCAGCTAACTCATTCAATGTAATAATGTCGCAAAAGATAAACTTTTGGCGGCGTTTTAAAATCGTCGGTAATAAAGCATTATTAGCAACGTTTTTAACGTCGATAAATGTTTGAAATTTTTGAAATTTTTAGTGTTATTAGCGACATTTTAATCATCACTATAAGTCCAAAAATTAAAAAAACAAAGATCTTATTAGCGATGTTTTTATCGTCACTAGAAATATTAGTAATTTGAAACTTTTGTTATATAAGCAACGTTGTTATCGTCGCTAAAGATCTAAAATGTTTGAATTTTGTGTGTTTTTAGTGACGTTTCTATCGTCGAAAAAGATAAAACAGATTAAAAAAATTAGTACTATAAGTGACGTTTTGATCGTAGCTATCGGTTAGTTGTGATCATATTCCCACACTACACATGCGTCGCAAAAGACTATCTTGATAACTAATATCGTTAACGATTGTGCACCATTTGTACAATTATCTCTATTCAACAAATAAACGCACAACCAGAACATCAATTATCTTAAGCAACAAATTTTCAATAAATAAAAGTGAGTTAATTCACTCTATTATAAACAAAAGAGAGTTGCATCATTCCCTTTCATAATTTTTATTTCTGAACTCATCTTAAGAAAAGTATTAACTTAAGCAAAAACATTTCTAAACATCCCTCGAGTAGCTTGCGAATGTGCGAATGAACCATCTTCACAAAAAAAAATTATAATAAATAGCATTTAGATTCCTCTAGTGCTTCTTGCAATTCTAAACCGCCATTAATATTTCTTCACAAAAACTAATACCAAACCGATACATTTTGACGTAAGATTATCTGCATACAAAGATATTATCTATTAGACCACAAAAAAAATTAAAACAAAAAATATAATAGTTTCATCACGTCAAAATTAAAATCCGGTGAACTATTAACAATTATGTCAAGTTTAAATTGTATCCAAATAATTTATCCATTAGACCTCTACTAGCTAGTATTCACTAAGATAAATCTAAGAACTTAACTATATACAAAACAAGAATTTCATTAATATGTAGGCACAAAGGTACAAGGCCAAAGGAGTCTGCAGTATGAAGTTATATACCTCCTTAGTAAGGCACTAAGGAAAGCATAGACTCTAAAGACCACGAATATATAAGCCAAAATCACATTTCCACTTCAAATAAGAATGTCTAATGTTTCTCAGTTCTCATTCTAATGTCTAGCAACAGCAGCGGCAGCGGCGGCGGCGGCAGCAGGGGTGGAAGAATTCAGTGAGGCAAGAGATTCTTTCCCGTAAGAGAATAAGAGTTGATAGTGGGCAGGCCTAAAGGGCAAGTTCCAGTTAAAGGCAATGAACCAGGACCAAATATCTGCAGTCACTTGCCGGTCTAGAATCACCTACTTCCAGCTGGATAAAGCAGCTAGCCATCTCAACCTCACGGACAAGGGACAGACAGCGCTGCTAACCCACGAATAAATGCCGATCTCTTGACCAACCCAAGAGAAAAGGAAGAAGAGGAATGGCAGGCTAACGCAGCTAAGCCAAACACACCCAACGTTCCCCTTCTCTTTCTCAGCAGTCTCACAGGAAGATTTGCCAAAGAAATATAAATAAAGATGCTTGGCAGTCTTGGAATACAAGAGATACCCCAAAAATTGTAGTTGACTAGCCGGCAAGGAGGAGCACGTAGGAATGCCGACCACTACATAAGCCAGAAGCCACTGACCCAGCTAAAAATGGTGACTCGGGGGGTTCAAGCTTTTCAGGCTTGCTTTAGCCTCAAGCCTGATTTTGATCGGCTTCGGAGCCTAGGATTTGTTAGATCAAATGGCACCTTGTTTAGCAAAGACCCGAAAATCCTTATCTTTTAAGTGCGTGGGCTATTGGACTGTCAAGGTCGTCTCACTCAACTTCAGCACCATCTCCATCACATTAGCCATCATCTTCCGGCCCTATAAAATAAGGATTGCACTCTCTTCGAATCAGATCTAATCAAAGCTCATTATTTTGGGAAGTGGGAGGCATCCAAACCACGAGTCACTACTAGAAACCTAGCGGGAGGTAGATCGCAACTCGCTCCACAACGAGTGAAGAGACAATCCGCTCTGAAAGAGCCCCGACTTTTGATGGGCTGTCATTTTTATGGGCTGCTTTTGTGAGTTCTCCACTTCAACTTCCTGTTCTCTAAATCACCCCGAAAGCAAAAGCAAGCAAAAAGAAAACACTTTTTTCTTTACAAAAGTCGGCAACTTCAAGTTGAAGTCCAAAGACTCTGTTTCTTCAATGGATGGAGCAAAATGGTTGGAATGAATAAGCATCCATATACCAAAACCTCGATCCGTTATTGGACTTTAGCTTGAATACTAGCGGCAGGCAGATCTAGAGCTAGCTTCAATGGGATCATCAAGGTTCATATACACGGCTCATCTTCATTCGAGCTAGACTCAACAGATAGGGATTTTGACCTCGGTAGGCATAGTACTAAAGGAATCGATTGACCCTTCCAAAGTAATAGATTCACCATAATAAGACTCAAATATGGGTGAAGCTTCTTCGATAAAAAAACCCTTTCGATCAATAGATTCACGAGAAGACTACGTTTATGTGTACTCCACATAAACACATGGATAAGGTGACAAGTTCTATTGAAGATGACAAGTTATCTCCCAAGTAGCATTGAGATGAATTCACGGGTTTGGAACCTACCCAAGATCGGTCTAACTAAAGGTTCCTTTCAAACAATATGAAAAAAATGAAAAGCTCGCCTCCCTCATAACAAAAGGATTACCCACCTATCATGCTAATCAATCACCAACAGAAAACCCCACCCCCAACACAGCCAACGAAATAAATCACCTCAAAATTACATAACAAAGTAAAGTAAGATAGACCTATATATACTGCAAGATACATACTTATAGAATAGAGTTAAATAGAACTAGTCAAATCAATACTAGAGAAAGTAAATCTAAAGAAATTAATTTAAACATAAATAAATAAAGCCACAAACAGTAGGGGTGGAAGAATTCAGTGAGGAGCTATGAACTAATAGGTCGTCTACTCAAAGTTTATGTCTACAGACAAGGGACTATATACAACTTAAAACATGATATGGAGGCTTATTCATTCCGATCAAACAACTATATCCCAATCAAAGAACACCAACACATATCAGAAAATAGTTAAATTCATAAATCATACCACATTGAAGGAGGACCACCAAGCTTCTCCATGAGATAGTCCAATTGGCGTTGTTGTTGTTGAATTTGAGCCTGGTGTGTTGCTTGTGTCTCTTGAGCCGCTTCCTTCCATCCTTGCAACTCTTCTAGCTGAGACTTTGCCTCCTCCGCCCTTGCTCTCAACCCGATCCATATCGGGTGTTCATATCCAGCCACACGCGTTCACGGGATGGGGTGCCTTGCCATGTCCAAGACCCGTTTATAACTAGGTCTTACACATGAGACTTTATCAAAAATCTCTTCTTGGTCAAAGCGTTACATAATTATTTTCTGCTTCGGGAGAAACCCAACCTTTTTGTCATTTGAAATGAGTCTTACGATACAATGCAATCATCCCCAAATTCTTGTTGAGTCTCCGGGATCAACTGGCTATTTCATTTCGAAAGACAAACAAACTCCCAAAGTTATTACTAGAAGAAGACAAAAAAAACTATTTCTAATATCTAAAATGAATAATTTAATTGACATTTAATCAAGTATTTAAGTTTTATTTAATCAAGTATTTAATTCTTATTGCTAAGGCAAAACTAAGTGCAGTTAGATAATGAGAATGACATTGAACTTTATTCAAAAAGTTTTTATTCAATAAACAACAATATTCAAAAGTAAGGAAATTATTTCTAATATTACTCCCCAAATTTTGTAAACAACAGTAAAGCTCCTTTTTCTATTCCCAATTTGAGTAACCCCATCAAGCATCATTTAAGAATAGAGTGTGAGCAGCATACCTAGTTCGAAAATCAAAGTGATCTCTTCGATAAAGATAAGACGCCTCATAACTTCACAAAAGAATGCATGATGGATCACAACATATGTATACTTTTTTAAGGTTCCAACATATGTACATGTCTAGTGATACCTTTTTAAGAACGACATCAATCTCCTCATCATAATCTATTCTGGATGCTAAGTGAAGATCCTTGGCAGCCTCTTTCCACTGGCCAAGTATCGATCGAGCTATGCCACGAGACTTGTATCCTTTTGCTGAATCAAGGTTAATCTAGAACAAAAGAACCGAAATGTAAATCAAAGGTGAGCATTTAACCTCTACACGTAATAAAGCATGTTAGTGTATACTAATTCCATTTTTCTACACGTAATAAAGCATGTTACCTCTAGAACATTATATAGAAATCTACTGAGACTAACAATCCACAAAGAATTAAATAATTCTACGGTGGATGATTAAACTTTACAATCAGTTTTAGCACACCTCCCATTCTCATATATGTTCTATACAAATATCACCTGACCTTGCTCCAACCCTAAGCAAAACTACATCTCTTGATGCACCACTAACTGCCTTTGGAATTAGACTACATAATCTCATCTTCAATTAAAAACCCCCTCCACAAAAAAATAGACTAACCATTTATCTTATGAGAGTCTTGACATTGAGCTTCTTCAGGTGAATGTGGGACTGCCCACAGCCAACAAACGTCACAGGTGCCCCAGGTACGTAAACCATGGAACGAGCGGCTCCAACCTGCATATATTACCAGGTCAAATTAAAGTGAACATCCATATTAGCATTAATCATTAAACGTCAGTGATTGCATCTAGATCCTACCTTGTCATCAATAGTGTCAAACTTTGTCAGTGGAATACCATCAATTAACCTTGCATTAGGTGAAGTCACGAGGTATTGGCAAAGCAAACAGGCTAAATTAAAATTCCATCAACCAGAATGTATGGCCAAATCTAGGAATCTCTATATACTCTAATCCTCACAAAGACTAGAAAGAATAGGAGGGGAAATGGGTGTTTCGATTTTCATATGAGAAGCCATCACGGACAAACAACTTTGATTAAACTTTGAGAGTCGATCAACGGCTAGCATCATTCCCCAACAAAAACGAAACAAGATCTAGGCTGTTGGATAAATTAGCTTTGAACCGCAAGCATTAGTACTTCAAATTGATTGAATAGATTTTTGCTCTGCAATGCATGCGACATCGATCGTTAGGTACTGTACCATGTCTTTACCAAAACAAAAAGGGTACTGTACCATCTAGTTAATAATAACACATGCTAACCAATTTGATTAAACTTTTAAGGATTAGGGTAAAATATATAATGCATGAAAAGAAAGGATAGACCTCTATATCAGCAGGCATTAAATGAGAAAAGACCTCACGCCCTGCTTTCCTCTGTCTCTGGTCTGAAACTCCTATTCACGCTTTGCTCAGCACATTTTACTCTATTTGCAACCATATTAAAGACCTGTTATTCTCCATCTGATTTCAGTTACATACCAGTTTCTTCAAAATCCTGAAAAAGTCTCAACTGTTAAATTTGTTCTTATTTGAGTTGAAACATTTTGAAGAAGTACAAAAAGTAAGTATCATTGTTGCATTAATGGGTGTTTTGCTTATTTAAGCTAGTAAGTAACTAAGTATACCTCATTACAAACTCCAGAAGACAAGAAAACGTACATAGGAAGATAATCAGTTATTAAAGCATAGCACATCTGTTAAATTAAATCAATAACTAAGAAATCACTTACGAAGCAAGAAAAAGTACCAAAATTCATACCTGCATTTCCGTATTGAATCCTCAAAGCTATTCCAATCATGCAAGCCTTTTGCAGTCTCCACCAAAGCATTTCATCTCGCACTGTAGCATAATGTGTACTTAAAGTTCACAAGAAACTGGTTTGTCGAAAAACATGTAAGTCTACCAACTTAAATGAGATTCAATATGAGTGTAAGAGAACCTGAAACCAATGGCAGCAATGACATTTTAAAAACCCTAGCTTTCAAAATCCATAGAGAAATCTCAACAATGGAGCGAAATCTCAACAAACAGTTGAAACCGATTTCAATTAAATATAACCCTAGCCAATTAATCAAAAACAAAACTATTAATTAAAACCAAAACTATTAGAAATTCTAAATCTAAAATATTCTAGATTTAAGGGTGGGGAAAAATCACAAGTGAGCGAGACTAGCTAGAAGGAGAGAATCACGAGGTGAGAGAGGAGAGAAAGAGACGTGCTTTCCTGTTGCTTTGAGAAACTTCGTTGGAGTCACAGTGTTGCTTCCTTTCTTGGAGAGACGATGACGGTGATAGAGGAGAGACGGTGGTTTGTTTCCTTAGCTTTTAGGTTTTTTATTTTATTTTATTTTTCCTGTTTTGTTTTTATGCGGCCAGGTATACTATTTTTCCCTTTCTTTCAAATTATTTCGTTTTACTGCCAAAACAGAAGGATGGCGCGACATACAAAAACCCAAGTCGGCAAGATCTTATTTTTTTTTTTTTTTGGCAATGTGGGTGGGAAAGTTTTAACGAAGAAATTTTAGTCCCAAAAGCCATAAGATTCACGATGTTGTGTAAAAACCACACCAATGGCAACGTTTTTAAATGTCGCTTTATATCAAAAGATTTTGCCAACGCTCATTACGTCGCCGAAAACTAACTCCCAATTTTATTATTTTACATAATTTGGATTATGACTTTTGGCGACATTAAAAACGTTGCCAAATATTGGTTTTAAACACCGTGACAAAAGTTTACTTGTGACGCTTGTAAACGTCGCCAAAGAGAATCATTACCTACGTTTTTCCAGCGTCGCTAAAACTTTTGTCGCTAAAAAACCAGTTTGTTGTAGTGAGTGTAACATAACGATCTTATCAGCTATGGCTCAGGTCGCTCATTCTAGTGTGTTGGAGATGGTGACTCTAGTTCGTTTAGTACAAGCTAATTGTCTTTGGTGATGGGCATGTGTCTGATATTCATTGGACATGAATATTAGGTACTTACAATATATTTTAAAATTAAATATACTATGGTTTTAATCCAATTGGTTAAGATCTCTATCAAAGTTGTACTAATTTTGTTAATATAAACGAGACATTTGAGCTAGCATTTAAAATTATGACTATTGCTAAGAAATAAGAATTCATGTGGTTTAATTGCTTTTGCACTTATCTTATTATCAAACATAAACGGTGATTGAGAACTTATTATGGTTTGTAATTCGGGTTGGATCCGATTATACCATTTTAAAAAATAGTTCGAACATGGTATGACATTTTGGATCCATTTGGGTATGGATCCGAATATGGTTTTGTGTTAAAAAAAATAGATTTGGGCATGGATATACCCTGGTCCGACCCAGACCCAGACCATTTCTAGCCCTAATTAACTCTAGTATACTAGTATCTGGTGGGCCGAACGAAGTAGATCGAAAGGAAAAATGAAGATGAGAGGGGTTACCTAAAATCGACGGCGGGGAGCCGAAAGAAGTGGTTGAGGTCTTGATTCTTGAGGAAGAAGGATGGAGGGGGTGTTCTAAGCCTGTGTGTGTGTGTGTGTGTGTTTTTTTTTTTTATTCTCCTTTTTATTTTGGAACACTAAAAGACAAAAAATTTGGACAGATACAGACAAGTGCTTTTTGGCGTGCCTCCCCTAAAAACTCACTTCGTTCGGGATAACTACAAACTTAACTTGTAAGTAAGCAAGAGTTACACTTGGACCTCCTATAAATTTAGAGGATACTTGTAAAGACTCAAATTCTCGTTAAGGGTATTTTTGTAAATTTCATATTAAATCTAGGGTCATTTATGTAAATTGGTCGTCGGGTTTATATTTCAAACGTACGTAACTTAATGAAACTTAACTCCGACTCCTAAGCCCCGTTAGATAAGCAAATTTTATACGAAAATTTGACCAAAAATGTCGGTTAGCGGTTTTCTGCGTTCGAAGCTGGCACGAGTTAACAGCTTACACGCATGATTGGGTCATCGTTATAGCATGCGGTGAGATAGAATATAGAAGATTAAATTTAGCGGGATGGGCCGGAAAAATAATTACGACGCGACGTCAAACGAGTTGGTGGTTAGGAGTATTAGGACCTTAAGCCTAATTGGAATATATTGGGCTTGGGCCTAAATATATCGGCCCAAATAGAACAAACAAAATCGCGAAACAGGAAAACCAAAAATCGCGAAACCAAAAATCGCACCTAACTTCTCTTTCTTCCCCAATTCGCCAATACTGAAACCCTAGGAGAGAGAAAACTCCCTTCTCCCAAATTCAACCAATTCAACCCAAGAATTCGAACACCCAATCCCTAACAACACTTAAATCAAGTGTGGGGATTCAAATTTTTTTGGAATTGGCGTCGTATTTTCGCGAAAGGTGAGTTTAAATTCGTTTCAAATAAATAGTTAGCTTCAATTTCGATAGCTTGAGGGTGTATTGCTGAAATTGATTGTATTGGGGGTGTTGAAGGTCGGCAGTGGCAGTTTGGAGGAGCTAGAGTGGAGTGAAATAGTGGTGGAGCCGAAAACTAAGGAGGGATCGGCTGACTCGGTAAGAATTTTAAATATTCAATCTATTTTAGAGCATTGATGCTAGTTCACACTTGTTTAAGATCACATTGAGTATCGAATGAGTGAGAAAGAACACCCACTTAGTAGTATTGGATTAAATGTGAATTGAAGAGTGGAATTTGTTGTAGTTAGAGTTGGGAAAAATCATAATAGTTAGGGGGATTGATAGATATGATTGGCATTGACGTGCGGTCCTACAATGGCTGTAAATGACTACAGAGCCCTATCAGAGGAACAATGCCAGAAATGGCCTGTAGCTCTGTTAACGGTAGTTAGATGAAAATTTATCCGAAACCAAATTCTTAACGTCGAGATTTCTTCTCGGCTTACACTAGATAAGAATTTCTCGTTGTTCAATCAATTCTAATAACCGACGTATATGTATATCCTGTTATAGGAGTGAATTCGAGTTGATTTGGTTAAGCGGGCTGGATTTAGTTAAGTGGGCTTGAGGAGAACGGAGCTTGCTAAGGTAGGAACCTACATACCAATATATGGTCTGCTTATTTTCATGCATGATTTGAATTGTTTAAATAGGAAATAGATAGTTGCGTATCAACCATGCATGTATATATGATATTCATGTTTTGCACGGTATTTCCTCGATATAAACTGTATATATAGATAGCTTTCGTGTGAAATGTTTTTTTTTTTTTTTTGGTAAAATCGGGGTAGCGGAGATTTGTTTTCTTTGTTAAAAGAGAAAAATTGGTTTTGGGAAGGGTTCACGTCTCTTGTCTCGATGGGAGGCGAGAGATGGATTTTTATCTTGGTGAGGATTACCCGGTGTTTTGTAACTAGGTGGGAGGTTCCGGATTGTTCCCGGATGGTTGTGTTATTTACGATGATTAAGCCGTTTGGGAATCATCGGTTGTTATTTACTATGACTGGCCCGTTTGGGAGTCATAGGTTGTTTTTACTCTATAGTGGGAAATCCAGGAACTCACACCTACAGAATCAACAGTTTCAAATACTCTATATGTAACTAGAGTATTTGAAAACAATCGGTAATACAAGTATATATATAGATATTACTATGCTTATCACGAGGGGATTTAGAAAAGGAATTGTGAATTCCTATAAAAAAGGAACTATTGTCGCAATTCCGGAGACGGCAGTTCGCTCTAGGATTCCAACTGTGGTGTACACCTTTCGAGGTGGTGGGCCACCTTTAAAGGGATGCATCATTGGATGTAGTCCGGGAATTCCTTTTCTACTTTTCTAGATAACCATGCTTGTACGTGTCACGCTGTATGGTGATTAGCTTGTGTGGGGTTACATGCTACCTCGATGAGGTTTAGACGCGAGGAGTGAGAGTTTAGTCCACTCCTGGATGTGTGTCAGGATCCTGAGCAGTCTGCAGTCGTCGAACGGTTAACCACCGTAAGCTAGGTGACAGCCCGTATGGGGGTCGTGGTCATAGGGCCCACCTGAGCCCTAAAAGCTTTGGGGATTTTGTGTGTCTGAACCACAACACAACGGCATTTTCACTCCTGCCCGGTAAAATCGAGAAAAACAACGGTGCATGGTTCACCTTTGGAAAATCTTGAACCGAGATTGCCCTGCGGATTGGGGAGTACCAGTTGTACCCTCACCATTCTAATAGGATGCAGCGGCCACAATAGTTGTATGATGATTGTGAAAAACTATATTTTGTATATCCATGAAGCATGTCGAGATGATTTATGCTAGTTAGTGATGTATGTATATAGTCACGATATTTGAATACTTTTATGGAAACCCTGCATGTTTTAAATGTTTTCTATAAGTAACTATTTATTGGCTATGTGCGTTTCTACTGGGCATAGTTGTTTGCTCATCCTACTTAACCTTTCAGACGAGCCAGTTGTGGAGGAGGTTTTCCCTAACCCTAGTGATGACGGTTATGGTGATTTGGGAGGATTTCCTTATGCTTGACGAGGATAGAGTCAAGTTCATACTTTTGGTTGTATAGAGAGACTAGTTTCTTTTGTTGTATATATAGAGAGCTAGGTCATTTTGATGTAATAATCGTATTTGGCAACAGTGCTCCCTTGTTTTGTAGATATTGTCATATCCCTGTAGTATTTATGGTTAAGAATAGTATATGTGGTTGTTGGATATATATATGGTTGGAAGAATGAATTATGAGATGTTCAGGGGTTATGACAGGTTTTATGACAGGTTTTAGGGTTTACGAATGTCGATTAAACAAAGGAAACTTTGCCGAAATTTCGTTAGAATTGGGTGTCAGCCTCGAGATTCACTCCTCGTCCTCGGGATGTGTGTGTGGGGTCTCGGGGCATGACAATACTTGACTATCAAAACACATATACAATGGAATAATCAACAACCACCACTCCTTTACTCAACCCCCCACCCACCGCGGTCTCCATTGTAGGCTCATCGATCTCTATCAAAGAGCTAATAGAATCATGAAATTCTTCATTCTCTGTGAACGTAGGCATCTATCAATGCCAAACCATCTAAATACTTGTGTCATGTTTCCATATTTATTTAAATGCTATTTATATGGAATGCCAATTTCGCTCTAGAAATTGACATTTAGAATTGCCAAAGATTATGAATGATGATTACCATAATCGTTACTAAGTATACTAAAGCGACGTCCAAGTAGGTTAAGGGCCGAAAAATAAGCCATGCGTCGTAAATTTATGGCACGGTTAAGTTGTTTTCTCTTTTAACCTTTTTCAAGTGTTCAACCATTGCATTCTTTCCAACCACTACCATGGAATAGCCCGGGCAACGCCTTTCTCTATCTCTAAGTGTGAAACCTATCGAGAAAAGGCATGTCATTGGGCATATATGATTGAATGAGTACACCACAATTTGTACTTTTATAACAAATAAGTTTCATAAATATTTAGGCATACAATTGAATAACTAAACATTATCACTTCAAGGTGTATTGCATATCGACAAACGCATATTAATTGTTAAAAGTTTATGGAGTTCAAGGCATGCTCATCCCTTTGAGTGATGCATCTGTATAGGTAAAGAGCTTGAAAATGAACTGAGCTGCTCAAATTTAATTTACTTATAGCTCTAGCTCCAACTTTGTATGTTAATATATGAGAAGAAATAGGGAAACCAGTCGAGCTAGCCTAAACTATATATAGGATGAAACCATCATTTGAAGTTAAAATAACCTAGCTTCCTGGGCTCGGTTTGTCATAATTAGGTAAATTTCATGAAGAGATTGTTAATTTTTACTCTTTGTAACTATGGGACCCAATCTTCTCCTCTTTTTAATAAAAAATTTCCTTTGATTGGAACATTAACAAGTTGTATCTAGACTTTGGTGTATGGTGGATTAGTGGAACAAACATAATGCGTGCCTTGAAAATCTCCTTTCTCTCAGTGGCTCATCACACCACGCAATTATCGATCACTAGAATCATGTACTACTCATTATGCGTGTTTATCTTACACTAAACATTATAAACAAAAGGTCCTTGAAAATTCGAAAATCAAGTATAAACACATTTGAAAAATCTTCTATATGATATACAAGAAACATGCAAAAGTACAAATCTTACCTCTAATAAAACTACCAAACTTCACAAAAGATTTAAACAACCCGTACAAATTAAACCTTCTTACGAAATCATTTCACTCTCACATAGCTTTTTACAAAACCCTTTCACTCTTTTAAGTACTCTCTTCTCTGGAAGACAAAAGAGAATATCTTGTAATGTACGTCAAATTAGATTATCATTTTGTTTTTTTTTTTGTGATGTTTTTTTTTGGTAATGATCGAAATATCAAATATTTATTTTGCAAATTAAGTAGACACGACAATAATGAACTCAGGGATCAATACAAAGTTTTGAGCCACCAATCTAGGCCTTCAACTCATATAAATAGATGTCTTCAATATTCTTTTAATTCATTTCATTACGCAAATGAATGCATGTAAGAACGTTTTTCAGAAATATGAAAACTTCTATCATATAAAGTTTAAAAAAATCACTTCATACTAACAAAAAAAAAATGTTAAGGAGGTTACTTATCTAGCCTTAATGTACATATGTATATGTATATGTGTTGTTTTTCTGTAACCACTTACTTATTGGAAATAAGTGGCTGTGTACTTGTGTTCCTCCTGTGCATCATTTCCTACTCATGGATTGTATCATGAATCATAAAATCATGTTTGCTTATATGTCCATACAATTAAGTAGACAAACATTAGATGAATAAAGTATTTAATTCTTTTCAGTTTCCATCAAAGTTAATAGTAAAAGAACATATGGCAAGTCAAATTATAGAACTCATTTATAAAAACAGGATCATCAACAACAATGAGACAATTCATAAAACACAACTCTTAAGATTTCATCTTAGTAGTGCAAAACCATAAAACTCAGCAATTAACACTATTTCATCCATAAAAATATATAGTGATCTTCGGTCAAGATTTTTTTTACCCATCAGAGTATGCAAGTAAATAATTTATGTGTTCATGAATCGTACTACAAATTACCCATTTAAAATAGTGAGATTCGTCTGACTATGAAATCAAATGTATATTAACTTTTTGCTGACTATGAAACTAAATGTGGACCAGTCCAAAGTGTCAAAAGAAACAACTTTCATGTATTTTTAATATTTAAGACTAGTCACCATATATTGTAGAAATTAATTTAATTTTCATAGACAAAGCCGACCTTACCTTTAGATCCATTGCGTAGCTTTCTTTTATTTTCTAGCTTTGCCACTTCCGTTTCCTCTGACTCCTTAAGTCTTCGTTTGGAAGCCCTCGTTGTCACCATACCTTCTCTTTTCGCTTTCCCTAAATTTTGTCTGTTTCTCTTCGGTTTTAAGGGTCAGGTCAAAGTCGGTTATGAATTAGGCTATTTTAGGTCTCTGGCTCTTGGCCCCCTTTTTTTTTTTTTTTTTTTATCAATTGAGATTTGAGACCGGGCCCATAAGATAGAAGTGGGTCTTAATTTTGGGTCTAGGACAAACTTCTTAATTTCTTAATTTTGGGTATTATGATATTGGTATCCACATGTCATAAGGGTAGTTTTAATTTCTATTTGTATAAATATAAGCCATCTACTATCTACTATCTATATACTAAAGCAGAGACCTTTAAAAGAATATTTTCTCTCTCCTATGTGACACTCTAATATGAGAGTTAGTTTTTTCTCTATCCTATGTGGCACTTTAATAAGAAAGATAGTATTTTCTAATAGCCTATAATCCTATGTACATTGAACCTCTTTGGACAGTTTGAGTATATTTCTAATTCTTGTATTTAGAGAGTTTGAGTGTATTTCCAATTCTTATATATTTGATCAAATAAAAAAAAATACTAAAAAAATAGGTGATTTGTAGAAAATAATTTTATATTACAAATCAAACACTTTTAGAGTTCCAATTTTTATATATTTGATCAAATAAAAACAATTGCAAAAAAATAGGTGATTTGTATAAACTAATTACCTATTACAAATCATACAATTTTAGTGTCTATGATAAAACACCGACTTATTTCAAATATATCTTTAACACGGCTTCAAAACATAGTTAAAAACAATTATACAAAAAATAACATCACAAAATATATAATAGAAAATGAAAAAAAAATAAAATAACAGCAAAGCAATAATGACAAATATTTTAAAATATATATAATATTGATTAAAACTAACATAAAAAAAACAATTAATGGGGAACTGAAAACTGGATGCAAATACATCGAACTAACCTCAAATAATATTTAACGGAAAATTGGAAACTGGATGCAAATACAAACATTAAACTAATCTTAAAAATTAATTAATAGAAAATCAGAATATGGATAGAACTGCATTAAACTAACCTCAAAGAATAATTAACTGAAAATTAAATCTTGGATGCAAATATATCAAACTAACATAAAAAAAATAATTGTCATAAAATCGGAAACTGGATGAAAATGCATTGAGCTAATCCTCAAAGATTAAACTAACGGAAAATCAAAAACTGGATGTAGCTGCATTGAACTAACTTCAAAGAAAAATTAATTATAAATTGGAAACATAATGCAAATGTGTGGAACTAATCTTAAAAATAATTAACGGAAATCGAAATCGGATGCAACTCGCGACCAATTAATCTAAAAAAATAAACTGGATGCAAAACCTCAAGAAATAATTAACAAGAAATTGGAAACTGAATGCAAACTCATTGAACTAATCTCAAACAATAATTAACGGGAAATCGGAAACTAGATGAAAATGCAACTTTATCAAATAATAAATGAGAAATCGAAAACTGGATGCAAATATATTAAACTAATCTCATAGAATAATTAACGGGAAATCAGAAACTGGATGCAAATGCATTGAACTGACCTCAAATAATATAACAATTAACAACAGGAAATTGGAAATTGGATATAAATGTATTGAACTAACCGAAAAGAATAATTAACGATAAATAAAAAACTGGATGCAACTTCATTGAACTGATCTAAAAAAATAAATAACGGGAATTGGAAATTAGATGCAACTGCATTGAACTAACCTCAAAATATAAATAACAGAAAATCAGAAACTGAATACAAATGTATTAAACTAACCTCAAAACATAGTTGGATTATATGTTGTGGGAATGTCTCGATAAGTATAGTTTTGCATTTAAAATTGTATTTATCTTATCTCTTTCCGTATGATTAGAAACTCTTTGCTATTCAAGTAGCTTCAATATATATGAACTTCGCCTTATTAGGCAATCTCACAAAACTTCAATCAAACTTCTATTATTAAACAACAAAATGAAGTTGAATGGTTTTATCAAAGGTGAGTTTTTTTTTTTAATGGAGAGTGAGGTTTTCACGTTATAAGAAATTTGGTTGAGTGATCAATATAATATTAATATATAATAGTTCTGCATATTTGCAAATAGTTTTCAGAATAATTAATATAACAACACCCGTTCATAGATAATCTTTGAAGATTTCACATAGTGAGTCATGCATAATTTAAATAATAATTAACGGAAAATCGGGAACTGGATAATCTTTGATGATCCCATGCACATAGTAAATTACGCATAATTTACTTTTTATGTCATGTTTGCAAGGACACTATAGATGGATCAGTAGAAGTTGGTATTATACACCACATTGGATAATTATAAAGAAATCAGAAACTAGATTCAAATACATAACTGAGCTCAAAGAGTAATTAACGGGAAATTATAAACTTTATGCAAATTGCATTAAGCTAACGACAGAGAGTAACTAACGGAAAATTAGAAATTAGATGCAAATCCTTGAAAAAAATTAATGAAAAATCGGAAATGATATGCAAATACATCAAAGAAACCTCAAATAATAATTAATGGGAAACCGAAAACTAGATGCAAATGCATTGAACTTAACTCAAAAAATAATTAACATAAAATCAAAAACCGAATGCAACTGCATTGAGCTAATCTCATAGAATAATTGGTGGGAAATCAGAAACTAAATGCAAATGCATTGAAATAACCTCAAAGAATAGTTAACGAGAAATCAGAAACCGGATATAATTGTATCGAACTAACCTAAAGGCATAAATAATAAAAAAAACTAGATGCAAATGTATTGAACTAACCTTAATGAGCTTATTAATGGGAAATCAGAAACTGGATCCAAATGCAATAAACTAATCTCATAGACTAATTAACGAAACATTAAAAAATAGATAAAACTGTACTGAACTAACCTAAATGAATAATTAACGGGAAATTATAAATTTGATGTAACTGCATTGAACTAACCTCAAAAAATAATTAACGGGAAATTCAAAACTTGATGCAAATGCATTGAAATAACCTCAAATAACAATTAACATAAAATCGAAAATTGGATGCAACTGCATTGAACTAACCTCGAAGAATAATTAACGGAACTAAAAATTTGATGCAACTGCATTAAACTAAAATCAGAGATTAACTAACGGAAAATCCAAAATTGGATGCAAATGCATTGAAATAACCTCAAAAAATAGTTAACTAGAAATCGGAAGTCGGATATAACTACATCGCACTGACCTCAAAGCATAAATGTTCACTTTTTTAGCCTCATCACATGTATGCAAACTATATAGAAATTGTAAACTATCAAACTAACCTAGAAAAACAATTGAGAAATCGAAAACCGGATCTTGGATGTATTGAACTAACCTCAAAGAGTAATTAACAGGAGATTGGAACCTGGATGGAAATGCAATGAACTAATCTCAAACATTAATCAATGAAACATCGAAAACTAGATGCAACTATACTGAATTAACCTTTTAATGAATAACTAATGAGAAATCATAAAGTGGATGCAATTGCACTGAACTAACCTAAAATAATAATTAACAGAAAATCGAAAACTTAATGAAACTATATTGAACTAACCTCAAAGAATAATTAATGAGAAATTGGAAACTGGATGCAACGTAATACATTAAACTAACATCAAAGAATAATTAATGAAAAATCAGAAACTTGATGCAAATGCATTGAACTAATAACCCTAAAACATATTTGTATTATATGTAGGGGGAATAAATGTTTTGACAAATATAGTTTTGCATTTCAAGTAGTGTTTATTATAATTCTTTTATTGTGATTGAGAATGTCTTGCTATTCAAGTAGCTTCAATATTATCTTCACCACATTGGGCATTCTCACAAAACTTCAATCAAACTTCTAATATTAAACCTAACAATAAAAAGAAGTCAATGAGTTTTATCAAGGTTTGATGCTTCATTTTTATAGAGAGTGGTGTAAGAAATTTAAATGAGTAATTAATATAATTTTCATATTTCATATAGCTATGCATAGTTGCTAATATTTTTTAGAATACTTTAATATAACGACACCCATTCGTAAGACACGTTTATGTGATAAATCTTTTCAAGTGGGAGTAGTGTATTATTTGAGGATATAGAAACAATCAATCTGTTTTAGTGATTTGTACACATTAGTACGTAAGCCGAATGGTGATGATTTACCGCTAAATCACCATAAATCTAATAAAACTATTATACAAGCTAGATCGAGTTTAAGATAATTTCATTTGAAAATTACGGATTAATATTCTAAACCACAAAGTGAAGAGGCTATCTCAATTTGATCCCTTAGTTTCCAAGTACTTATGCACCATAATCGCTGCTCATTAATGTACTTCGGTTTATTTTCAATAAAAATATATTCTGATTCAAAAATTTGCCGCTAAATCATCATAAATCTAATAAAACTATTATATAAGCTAGATCAAGTTTAAGATAATTCTATTTAAAAATTACGGTGGCAAATTTTCGAATCATAATATATTTTTATTGAAAATAAACCGAAATACGTTAATGACCAACGATTATGGTGTATAAGTACTTGGAAACTAAGGGATCAAATTGAGATAGCCTATTCAGCATACAAAATTTGTGTGAGACATTTTGTAAAGCCTTTTCAGCATACAAAATATTTAATAGATCCCGGGCGTATGCCCGGGTCCAAAATCTAGTCTATATACTAAAGCGAGACTTATAATGAAAGATTTTCTCTCTCCTATGTGTCACTCTAATATGAGAGTTAGTTTTTTCTATTTCTTATATGGCACTCTAATATGAAAAATAGTCTTTTTCTAATAACCTACAATCTCATATACATGGAACCTCTTTGGAGAGTTTGAGTGTATTTATAAATCTTATATTTGGAGAGCTTGAGTGTATTTTCAATTCTTATATATTTTATCAAATAAAAAAAATGGCTAAAAAATAGGTGATTTGTAAAAGGTAATTTCCTCTTACGAATCAAACACTTTTAGTGTTCCAATTCTTATATGTTTGATCAAATAAAAAAAAATTGCTAAAAAATACGTGATTTGTAGAAACTAATTCTCTATTACAAATTATACAATTTTAGTGTCTATGATAAAGCACCGACTTATTTCGAATATATCCTTAACACGGCCTCACAAAATATATAATAGAAAATAAAAAAAAAATAAATAAAAATAACGGCAAAACAATAATGACAAATATTTTAAAAAATATATAATACTGAATGAAACTAACGTCAAAAAATAATTAATGAGGAACCGAAAACTGGATGCAAATGCATCGAACTAACCTCAAATAATATTTAACGGGAAATCGAAAACTGAATGCAAATGCAAGCATTAAACTAATCTTAAAAATTAATTAATATAAAATTAGAATATGGATACAACTGCATTAAACTAACATCAAAGAATAATTAACGAAAATCAAAATTTGGATGCAAATACATCAAACTAACATAAAAAAATAATTGTCGGAAAATCAGAAACTGGATGGAAATGCATTGAGCTAACCCTCAAAGATTAAATTAACGGGAAATCGAAAACTAGATGCAACTGCATTGAACTAACTTCAAAGAAAAATTAATTATAAATTGAAAATATGATGCAAATGCGTGGAACTAATCTTAAAAAATAATTAACAAAAAATCGGAAATCGGATGCAATTGCATTGAACTAATCTCAAAAAATAAACTGGATGCAAATACATTAAACTAACCTCAAGAAATTATTAACGGTAAATCAAAAACTGGATGCAAATTCATTGAACTAACCTCAAACAATAATTAACGAGAAATCGGAGACTAGATACAAATGCAACTTTATCAAATAATAAATGAGAAATCGAAAACTGGATGCAAATGCATTAAACTAATCTCACAGAATAATTAACGGGAAATCAGAAACTAGATGCAAATGTATTGAACTTACCTCAAAGAACAATTAACAAGAAATTGGAAATTAGATGCAAATGTATTGAACTAACCGAAAAGAATAATCAACGAGAAATCATAAACTAACTAGATGCAACTGCATAGAACTGATCTCAAAAAATAAATAATGGGAATTGGAAATTGGATGCAACTACATTGAACTAACATCAAAATATAAATAATGAAAAATCAAAACTAGAAGCAAATGCATTGAACTAACCGGCTTCAAAACATAGTTGGATTATATGTTGTGGGAATGTCTCGATAAGTACAATTTTGTATTTAAAATGATGTTTATCTTATCTCTTTCCGTATGATTGAGAACTCCTTGCTATTCAAGTAGCTTCAATATATATGAACTTCACCTTATTAAGCAATCTTACAAAACTTCAATCAAACTTCTATTATTAAACAACAAAATGAAGTTGAAGAGTTTTATCAAAGGTGAGTTATTTTTTTTTAATGGAGAGTGAGGTTTTCACGTTATAAGAAATTTAGTTGAGTGATCAATATAATATTAATATATAATAGTTCTGTATATTTGCAAATATTTTTAAGAATAATTAATATAACAACACCCGTTCGTAGATAATCTTTGAAAATTCCACATAGTGAGTCATGCATAATTTAAAGAATAATTAATAGAAAATCAAGAACTGGATAATCTTCAATGATCCCACATAGTAAATCAAACATAATTTATTTTTTATGTCATGTTTGCAAGGACACTACAGATGGATCAGTAAAAGTTGGTATTACACCCACATTGGATAATTAAAAGGAAATCGGAAAATAGATTCAAATACATAACTGAGCTCAAAAAGTAATTAATGAGAAATCAGAAATTTTATGCAAATGCAATAAACTAAACTCAAAAAGTAATTAACTAGAAATCGGAAACTGGATGCAATTGCATTAAACTAACGTCAGATAATAACTAACAGAAAATTATAAATTGGATGCAAATCCTTGAAAAATATTTAACGGGAAATTGGAAACGGTATGCAAATACATCAAACAAACCTCATATAATTAATTAATGGGAAACCAAAAACTGGATGCAAATGCATTAAACTAAACTCAAAAAATAATTAACAGAAAATCAAAAACCGAATACAATTGCATTGAACTAACCTCATAGAATAATTGGTGGGAAATCAGAAACTAAATGCAAATGTATTGAAATAATCTCAAAGGATAATTAACGGGAAATAAAAAATCAGATATAATTGCATTGAGCTAACCTCAAAGCATAAATAATCATAAACTAGATGCAAATGTATTGAACTAACTTTAGAGAGTTATTAACGGAAAATCAAAAACTGGATCCAAATGTATCGAACTAATCTCAAAGACTAATTAACAAAACATTAAAAAATAGATGAAACTGCACTGAACTAACCTAAATGAATAATTAACGGAAAATTATAAATTTGATGTAACTGCATTGAACTAACCTTAAAAAATAATTAATGGGAAATTGAAAACTTGATGCAAATGCATTGAACTAACCTCAAAGAACAATTAACATAAAATCGGAAATTGGATGCAACTGCATTGAACTAACCTCCAAGAATAATTAATAAAAAACTAAAAACTAGATGCAACTGCATTAAACTAAAATTAGGGATTAACTAACAGAAAATCAGAAATTGGATGCAAATGCATTGAAATAACCTAAAAAAAAATAGTTAACTGGAAATCGGAAGTCGGATGTAACTACATCGCACTGACCTCAAAGCATAAATATCTGTTTTTTAGCCTTCTCACATGAGTAATTATGAATAATTAGGAACCCAAAACGAAAATGAGTTTAGAAAAACAAACTCTTACATGTATGCAAACTGTATAAGAATTGTAAACTATCGAGCTAACCTAGAAAAACAATTAACGTGAAATAAGAAACTGGATGCAGATGTATTGAACTAACCTCAAAGAGTAATTAACGGGAGATTGGAACCTGGATGCAAATGCAATGAACTAATCTCAAATACTAATTAACGAAATATAAAAAACTGGATGCAACTGTACTGAATTAACCTTAATGAATAACTAATGAGAAATCATAAAGTGGATGCAATTGTACTGAACTAACCTCAAACAATAACTAACGGGAAATCGGAAACTTGATGCAATTGTATTAAACTAACCTCAAAGAATAATTAATGAGAAATTGGAAACTGGATGCAACGTACTACATTAAACTAAACTTAAAGAATAATTAAAGAAAAATCAAAAACTTGATGCAAATGCATTAACCTAATAACCCTAAAATATTTTTGTATTATATGTAGGGAGAATAAATGTTTCGACAAATATAGTTTTGCATTTTAAGTAGTGTTTATCACAATTATTTTATTGTGATTGGGAATGTTTTGTTATTCAAGTAGCTTCAATATTATCTTCACCACATTGGGCATTCTCACAAAACTTCAATCAAACTTCTATTGTTAAACCTAACAATAAAAAGAAGTCGATGAGTTTTATCAATGTTTGATGTTTCCTTTTTATAGAGAGTGGTGCAAGAAATTTAAATGAGTAATTAATATAATTTTCATATCTCATAGCTATGTATAATTGTTAATATTTTTTAGAATAATCTAATATAATGACACCCGTTCGTAGGACACGTTCATGTGATAAATCTTTTCAAGTAGGAGTAGTATATTCTTTGAGGATATGAAAACAATCAATCTATTTTAGTGATTTGTACACATTAGTACGTAAGCCGAGCGGTGATGATTTACCGCTAAATCACCATAAATCTAATAAAATTATTATACAAACTAAGCTAGATTGAGTTTAAGATAATTCAATTTGAAAATTACGGATTAATATCCTAAACCACAAAGTGAAGAGGCTATCTCAATTTGATCAATTAGTTTCCAAGTACTTATGCACCATAATCGCTACTCATTAACGTATTTCGATTTATTTTCAATAAAAATATATTATGATTTGCAAATTTGCCGCTAAATCACCATAAATCTAAGAAAACTATTATACAAGCTAGATCGAGTTTAAGATAATTCTATTTGAAAATTACGGATTAATATCATAAACCACAAAGTGAAGAGGCTATCTCAATTTGATCCATTAGTTTCCAAGTACTTATGCACCATAATCGCTACTCATTAACGTATTTCAGTTTATTTTCAATAAAAATATATTCTGATTCGAAAATTTGCCGCTAAATCACTATAAATATAAGAAAAATATTATACAAGCTAGATCGAGTTTAAGATAATTTTATTTGAAAATTATGGATTAATATCCTAAACCACAAAGTGAATAGGCTATCTCAATTTGATTTCCTTAGTTTCCAAGTACTTATGCACCATAATCGATGCTCATTAACGTATTTCGGTTTATTTTCAATAAAAATATATTCTGATTCGAAAATTTGTGTGAGACATTTTGTAAAACCTTTTCAGCACACAAAATATTTAATAGATCTCGGGCGTATGCCCGGGTCCAAAATCTAGTTCCTACTAATACTAAATAGAAACCTAATTCTTTATTAATGTCTACTACTTTGAAACCACTTGTTCTAATTCTAATATTTTCACACATTTATTGATGTTCTAATATATCTGTACACACACTCACATATTTGGATGCTCAAGCGGAATTTGGAGCCACACATACACCTCTGTATTCAACCAAAAACAATAAATCAGTGAACATAAATTTAGGAGTAGAGATCGAGACTCAAATCCAGTAAATACATACAACAGCATAATTAGTACAAACAACAATACAATAAATAAAATTAAATTAAATGAAAGGAAGCCAAAAGAAATGTGAGATAATCTATAATTGAAATATCTCAAAATCCACTTCGTAGTTCGTACTAGGTATTATTAACAAAAAAAAAAATGTTATAAAGGCACGAGATTATTTATCTAGAAAGTAACTCCTTCATATAAGGGATTGTAATCTCTCACATTCTGCACAACGATAAGATCTCCCTCTCTCAAACCAACCACCAAAATCCTTTTATTTCTTCTTATTCTTCTTCACTTCCGTTTTTCAAAGTAGGTGAAGACCGCACAAAATACTTAAAATTGAAAGATATTGCAAGGAAAAATTAGGTATTAAAATGAGAAAATGAAGTGTCAAAAAATAAAAAAATAGTGAAATGTCGTCTGGAGTGGACAACGCGGGAATGCTGAGTAGAGAACAACTAGTTCATATTTTCAACCGTTTCTCCTTCCTCACTTCCCAACCTGGTATATCTTGTTTACCCTTTCCATTAGTTTTCATACATTATATATATACTGTCATACCGAGTACTGTTTTGTTGTTAGATGTTAAGAAAAGGATTTCTGATGCTGTCAAGGATAAGCAGGTCTGTCATTTCTTAAATGTTGTAAACGGCGTCACTTATATACTTGGCATTCTTTAAAAGTTAGTTTCATATTCTGCAGGAAGCGGTTGCCATTACCACTGCTATCCAGGAAGAAATACTCTTGGAAATGGGTATTGGTATGATAATATGTGTTGTTTTTCTGTTTCAAAGTATCTATTGGAAATAAGTGGTTGTGTTTCATAAAATCATGTTTGCTTATATGTCCATACAATTAAGTAGACAAACATTAGATCAATAAAGTACTTGATTCTTTTCAGTTTCCATCAAAGTTAACAGTAAAATAACAAGTTTGTATAAATGCTGGTCTGTTGTTTATCCCTGTATCTGAAAGGCCTACCAGCGTGTGGGGCATTATTCATGTATGTATATATGGTGTATTTTGTACTTTCCTTAAAAAATGTACATAAACCAGTAGAGTAAAAAAATGAAATGTGGTTGGATGTTGTGTGAATATAACTTTGATATGTGTTCAAAGGATACATGTTTCAAGATTAAAGTATTCTTGTAGATGTAGGTTCATAGTTAGAAGAGTACCGGATCATTGTAGTTGGGAAATTAAGTCGGCTCCATTAATCTCTATTGGGTTTTGTTAAGAAAAGGGATCTTCCAATTAGGTTCCCGCCTTCCCTATATCTTTATTTGTAAATTGACTTGCTGAAGAACTAAGAAGTCATTATTTCGGTATGAGAAATGAACTATCTAGCTGAACTCAAAGCTTTAGGGTCTAAGTTACGTTCATGAAACTAGTTTTCTGCATTTCTTAGGTTAATATGACTGTTCTATTCGTGTACTGCTCATTTCTGTCTCTTCCACCCTTTGCCTCTTCTTGTTTGTTTAGTAGGGGTTAAGGTAAGTATGCTCATGCCAACATGCAAGTTTTATAATCACCAGTCCATCCTTTCCAAATATCAATCCAATAGCTGTCCAATTTATTTACTATTTTACTCTTCCATTAAATTTTAAATAAAGAATGGCAGAATCATCCAGTTTTGTCTGTTTTGTGTTGTATAATCTCCGACGTGTCTAGCTCTTTATCGCATTGAATGGACAACTTGGGTTGTAGATCATATGCTTTTGGTTGTTTCCTTTGTTATTTAGGTAATAACAAAGCTAGGTGAATTTTTTCTACTCGTAACTTTTCTGTTCTGATCGAAAATTTGTGCTAAACATACTTTTGAAGAAGTATCAAGTAAATTGCAAAGCTGATTGTTGAAGCATGGATGTCCATGTTTAATATTTATGGATTGGTCATACATGGTGAAATTCATATTTCTTTAGATTTTTCATTTTTCTTTCTGGTTTGACATAATATTTGATAACTTCCATGCTTCCATTAACTTTAGATAAATAGGAAGTCAAATGCTCTAATCAGAATAGAAAATTATATTGCTTGGCCACATATAGAGTTGTTAAATTGCTTTTATGGATTGTTTCTGGAATGGTACAAGATGGTTTCTAGAATTTTACCAGTAGCTGTAGTCTGTTGCACAGTGCAAATACTAATCTGTTCCTCTATTGTTCTCAAGTTCACTAGGAACAGATTAACAATTCATCTGCCTTTCTGTAATTTATGTAATTGCGTCTGAAGATTGTTGAAACCATTCTGATTTACAGATCCAAGGTTTGGAATTGCTTGCTTGGGTAAAGTAAATATGGTTTATGAAAATGACAGCGATTTGATGATAAAGTTTTATGGATTTGTTGCAAAGTAAGTATTTCACTCTGCTTTTCTTGCAGTGATTTTCGTTGCACCTGATGTAACAATAACACATACTCATATTTTGGTGTTAAACACAGCAGTAGAACCTTTGTAATGAGGGCATTTCTAGCCAAGCTAATGTGGTTAATGAGAATGGCACTATGGGCGGGATTTGATAATAAGATTTGCTAGAAAGGAAGTGTTTCAGAATGATGTTTTTCGTGCGATGATATTCGTAACAATATCACTGTCTCATGTTTTGTTATCCAACAGTATGTAGAACTCATGTAACAGGGACACTTTGTTCCCTAGGAATGTGTCTGGCCATTATTTTGTACCTTGCATTTCAGACACATGTGGACACACTTTGTGTGCTCACTCTTGTACCATGTTGCACACTGATACACATGTAACTGTCACTGTTACATAAATACAATTAAGTTCTTAAAATCGTGCTAAATACACTAGCTTCTTTACTTGGACTAAATCCCTATCCTGTCATATCATAGATCTGTGATACCGTTAATTGTACTGATATTGATCTTTGATGCCGTTCATATGATAGGGAAGAGATGGCCTGTGATGAAGCTGAGCTTGAGCCTGATGAATTGGCAGAAAAAGTTTGCATCCAGCACATGTTGCACGAACAGGTAGCCTTTGTTCAAATGCTTATGATATTTGGAGTGTGTCGTTGATTAAAAGGATGGAATATCTGCAGCAACTGGAGATGCTAAAGCACATGAGGAAATTTCACCCTGATGACCAGTCTGCAATCCTTGAGGAGGTAACGATAGACATTTGTATTTTGAACGATAGCTATGGGGTTAGGCAGACCCCTACCTGCATTCCTTAATCAAAATCTTACATAGATTGTTCCTCTTATATCATCCTCAATGATTTTAGACAATTGTTCATCTAGAGTGGGTATAAAATGCAAAAGAGTCTCGAGAGAGTCTTTAAAACATTTTGCTAATAAATCTGCAACTCTGTTGGTCTCCCTATAGCAGTGGTTGACACTACTATAACTAAGTTTCTTCCTTTTGCTCCCGATAGATAGTACAATGTTCTGACAATACCATGGTGGTGTAGTCAAGCCATTAACTATACTCACAACATTCACAGAGTCAGAGTACACCTGTACTTTGGTAATGCCATGTTTCAGACACCCATCTAGCCCCACATCAATAGCCATTAGCTTCTGTTGAAGTATAGATCTCTTTGAGTTAGAGCCCATAGGCAAAATGCACTGTGCCATCTTCTTTTCTTTCAATACCACCGAATCCTTGGTCTGAAGGAGTCAGAGACCCATTCGTGTTTAACTTAACATAGTCTTGATCAGGTTTACGCCATTGACATTATATAGGTTCCTTTGCATGGTAGTTTGCATCTATACCAAGGTTTTGAGGAAGGACTCTCACTGAAGTGGAATCTAGTATACCCTTTGTATGTATAGCTTCATATCTTCTAGTATTCTCACCATGACCAGCTGAGGGGGATGATGTTAGTGTTTCTCTCAGCCCAAAAAGCACTTACGGTAGCACATGTGTACGCTATTCTGATATCAACTTCCATTGAACTATTTCTGCAAGTCTGCAAGATGCTATGCCACTTATTGTTAGTCTGCTACTCCGAAAACCATACCAATCTTTGCTTTGACCCCACTCCACTCTTTGTGTAAGAACAATCAAAGAATAAGTGTTTGGAGTTCTCTCTTGCTGCTGTTCCACACAAAATACACTTTGAATGATTGATTATACCTTTGTTAACCAACCTATCTTGAGTAGAGAGACTACCAGAGAAGAGTTGCCAAGTGCAAAAGGAATGTTTAGGGATCACCAATTTTCCCCAAACAAGCTTGGACCATTTGACTTTGTTCTTAACCTTCTTTAGTGCTATATAAGCAGATCGAGCACTGAATTTTCTTGAATGAGTTAGAGACCAGACTACTTGATCCTTGTTCATGAGATCATACATATCCGTTCTTAGTATCCTGGTCTTCAAATCACACTCTGGAAGATAAAGAACTATGTCATTCCACCTGCCATTTGAGATCAGTTCACTAACTTTGGCTTCATCACCAAGCTGTAGCATTTGTCTAGCATTGTTATCCCATGAAGGGGTGTTTCTGTACACCACAAGTCATGCCAAATGAAAGTGTCATCTCCATTAGCAATAATGTTTCTTGTAAACTTCATAGCAGAAATGATAGACTTTTAGTTTAACTGCTAAAGTGAGAAAATGTAGCAGGTATATATTCTCTATTATTGTCAGTTAGAGATTGTAAGTAGTTATTCTGGTAATCCAAAACAAGCTGTTGTAGAGTCAATCGTCAGAAACAACGGTTATTTGATTCTACAAGTAAGGTAAGTTAACAAGAACCGTAGTTCGTCAGATAAAACCCTAAACCCTAGAAATCCTTGGAGCCCCTTATTTGTAGATGGAGTTTTCCTTGCTAGGGAAGAAAACATATATCACAATCGCTGCAAATAGTAATTAGTAAAGTAAATGACAAAATAAATTCTTGCACACCCTTGGGGCTCGACTCCTATAGCCGATTTCCACATCACAAATGGCTTGCATATAGTGGAATGGATATTCTCTGCAGTCAAAGCAACTGTATCCAAACAAATGTCTTGCATCTGGCGGGGTTGGGAACCAACTCTTAAATTTGTATTAATACCTAACCGGCAATATGGGAATCAATCAGACTCGATGCAGGCTATTAAATTGTTAATGTCACCCCAGTCCAACATGGAGTAATAAAATACTCGTTCCAGTAATTAGAGACACAAGAAGCAATTTGAAATACACAGTTGTTTGCACACCTATGAGCAAATTAACATGGCATCAGAAGTGTTGGCCACGTTATCCTCCAATACTAAAGAAACTTTGTTATTTAATTACCCTTTCTGTGAGGGGCGATGAGACTTTTGTGTGTAATGACGGCTTAAGTTATTATTCCGTCGAGCTTAAATATCTATTGAATCTAGTAGGGGTCATCCTAAACCAGCTTGCTTTTTCTTTTTTGGTAAAGTGCATTCTGGATACAGCTTTTGTGTTGCTTTGGCTTTTCAAAAATACTGTCGAGGACTTTGCATAATTGAAGGTTTTTCCGTACTGACAATCTTGAATCTGATTAGTTTATGCTTCATTAGGTGCACATGCCTACTGGTTTTAGCGGGTCCAAACATGAATCAGTTGTGCCTTATTTTTTTCTAGTTCAATTAACCATGTGTAAGCAATTAACTGTTGACGTTGGGTCTTTACTTGTTTCTCTATTTGAAGAGTCCGAGTAAAGTGTTAGTGGAATGTGGGAAGATCCTTTCTGGTGTCACCATTGTGGTCGGCCAGCCAACTTATCCACAATAATAATACGGCATACGGCATGTATCATTGTCAGTGGGATGTTTTTCCAATTCAGGAGTTCATTTCACAATTCACCGTTGTAAATCTTTGAGTTATATCTTATTGCCTAAAATATGTTAACTAGTTCTTTAAGAATTCTATTTACGTTCTCCTCGTCTTGCAGTTGCGCCGACAGATGGAGAATGCCAACTTCGATAACAGTGCTGCTGTTTTAACGACTGAATCGATTCAAGATATTGTTAGGAGGAGAATATCAACCTTCAGTAGTACAGAGTAGTTTCTCTTCCACCCTCTACTTTCTCCTTATGCCTCAAATAGGTAGTGACTCAAGTCTGTTGTAAATGCATGACATTTTATGGCTTTAGGCCTTTCGTGTTACGAATGGTTGAGCCTTTGTAATGAATTAACGAAAGTTATTCATGTGATTCAATGTTTATGATGATGGCACAATTCGCTCGGGGCCAAAAAAGGATGAAACACGATTATCTAGGGAGCAAACACAATCTATCCTGCATTTTGTTTGGTGGCTTCGGGCTCAGCCAATAATGCAGAAGGCCCTGACTAAACTTTGTTGACTCAAGAGGTTTGTCTGAATGAATACTGCATCATCCTCAATTTCCAAATTGCAGGCATATGACTCCGCTATTAGGCTGAAACCCTTGGCAATCAGCTACAGTTCCAACTGTGGGGTGGAATGTGTGCTGTCTTAGCGTCTTAGTCGTTGCTATATTTGCAACTTAATGGCTCTCATTTTGGCAAAACAATTTGCTATTCTTAAAGTGCCCTTGGTGATGTGTTTTTGGACTCAGTTTGCCATTTTAACAGTGGCAAGCCACCATTGTTGATGCTCTTATAACCGGCTAAAACCAACAAACCATTAATGCCTCTCTCTCTCTCAAACTTCAGAAACCAAAAAGTTCCATCTCTCTTATTTCCTCTTTGTGGTAGGGATTAGGAAAAGATTCTTTTTACCCTTTCTAATAGAAAGTGCTAATGAAAGTGCCTCACTAACTGAACTAGCAGTGTAGCACGTACAGGGCAGGTACACACGGCTATTATTATTTTTTGATGGGATACACACGGCTATTATGAGTATCAACTAGTATAGTGAAATCATTGGTGATCAAACTGTCCTCAAATTGGTGATCAACATAATAGCATTGGAAGGCACATGGTGTTATGTTCCCAGAATGATATGAATAATGTGATCATATCACATAGTCCCAGCTCAGCCCCTCTGGAGTCCATACTCCATATATCTTTGCATCGAAGTTAATTGATGATAATAAATGATTTTGAGACCAATTAATTGTTTGCATGCTTTTTTTGGTAACTAGTAAATCGTTTGCATATAGTTGCATACAGTCGATGATATCTGTATATGTGAATGCAACTCTGATTTACAATTTTACATCAGCAAATATGTAGTTGGGTCAGGATTGATAGGCACTAAAATCATGCAATTAATAGTAATTAAACCAGCTCGTCGCTTCTGTTGACATAACTCCACCTAATCACCTCCCAACAAACTGAATTTAACTCCTTCCATCTGCGCACTTTGAGAGTATGACACGCTATACACAACAACTCCATTTATTGCGCCGTACCCTATATTTACTCCCCATCTCCATGTCTTCATTTATCCTACAAAAACTGAAGTCTTTCATCAACACCGGCCACATTTTCTTAGCAAGTACAGAAGCTGCGCTGAAGTAGACAAGAATTATGAAAATGAGATCTCATTCTCTTCTCTTCAGTGCTATTTTCCTTTTTTGTTATATGCATGGGTCATTAGTATTCTGTGCTTCACCTTCAGTAACAGAACAGTGCAGAAGTGAGTTTTCCAAAGTAGGTGACTGTTTAAGCTATGCTACAGGGAAGGCAGATTCACCTACTAATAAGTGTTGCACTACTGTGAAAGATATAAAGGACAAAAATCCAGTTTGTCTGTGCTTTATAATCCAGCAGGCTCATGATGGAGCCAGTTCGTTCAAGCAGATGGGCCTTCAGGAAGCTAAGCTCCTTCAACTTCCTACTGCTTGTAACTTGGTTAATGCAAACATCAGTGATTGTCCAAGTACGTATTGTATTATCTGTCTTCAGTCTTTTGGTTTTGCTTGGTAATAACCACTATGACTTTAGGAAAGTTTCAGCTGTTAACTACTCTTATTGTTGTTGTTGTTGTTGCGTAAGTACACATTCTAACTTCTGTTCTTCTTCTTGTTTTTACAGAGCTTCTAAACCTAGCTCCCAATTCCCCTGACATGGGCATCTTCACAAATTCAACAAAAAGTAGCCCAGGTTAGCATTCTTCACTTCTTTCATATGAAAAACTACTTACTACATATAATTAAGTTATATTAGCTTTCGAACTTATTCGTATTGTTAAATGCAGCAACCCCTGCCACACCAGATGGCACTCCTTTGACAACAAAAGGTGGGAGTTCCATGGGATTCAAGCATGCGCCTCTCCTAGCAAACTCCATCGCTGTCTCTATCTTTGTAACCATGATTATAATGGGATTTAGCTCCACGTTCTCTCTCTGAGCAATTGAGCATGAAGATGCAGCAAAGCTACTCATCAGTGTAGATGTTTTTTTTTTTTTTTTTTTTTTTTTAAAAAAAAAAATAATGAGCTTATGTTATTTGAACTGGTAAGGATTCTAGACAGAACAATTCTTGTAGGCTGTAGCCTTTAAATGCTACATTGGATGTTTTGACAGTGTATGTGCTTATAAATTATAACTAATCTAATCTAATCCAATATGAATAACTTCTTTCAGTTTGTCATATTGCAGTTCTTTTTCATATAAATTATGATATAACAAGAAAAGAAAATCTTATTATAGAAAAACTAAAGGGCCAGCTTGGTAGCCAGAGTTCAAGAGCATCCACAATAAAAGATTTATGAGATCAAGACTAATCGGAAGTTGCGTTATCAATCAATATCTTCATAGTATACAACTGCAATTGAATTTCTGGAGGAGTTGTAAGCTAGGATGAGAGTTTGTTTATTGTAAACAAACAAGTCCACTTTCCATGAGTTACAACAGTACAATGAAGGACATTTTTTCGCAAAAAAATCCACATAAAAACATCTTACTTACATAATAGTGGTAGTGCCAGTAATGTTTACTAAACATGATCAAGCACCACCTCTTATTACACTAGAACATAATAAAGGTGCTTATAACCATTAAAAAGAAGTGATCACCATCTCCCCCATGAAAAATTTATGCGTCTAATTAATCATGAGTTGGAAAGAAACCATTAGCAGTCAAGCCTCCATCGACACAGATAACCTGACCAGTGATGTATGAAGCAGCTGGGAAGCAAAGGAACGCCACCAAGGATGAGATTTCTCTCGGCTCACCAATGCGTCGCATTGGAGTTCGACCATATATCTTTTCCATGTATTCCTTGTTGTCAAGGAACTGCAAAATAAAGAATAGCACTATAAGAATTGGTATTGAGATCGTCACTACAGCACCAAGAGAAGAGCATATGCTTCTGTTACATGGAGGAAATACCAAGTATATCATATTTCTTTTGATAAGTGAAACTTATTGATTAGGATGTAAATAAACTAAAATAAAAATGTGAGAGAGAATCTCTCATACAGGTATTACAGGGTACATCCAGTTAAACACTAGAGTACCAGACACCTCCCCAGGCGTACACCCACAACAACAAAAAAAATGCCCCTATGATGATTACAGTACTCTCCGGACTAACTACAACCCGATTTAGCCAAACTACAATCCAAATATTGGCAAAGGGATCCCAAATTACTTCCCTATCACTAACAACTACGTCTTCTCTAGTGATACATTATCATGTTCCCTTTCCATGATAGGCTGATTTTCGTCCAAATCGAGCACCATATTTTGCTCGCTCCCGCACACCTTGTTGTTATTTCAATGTATTTGCCCAAAGATATTCTCAAGGCCCCTTCTTCCCAAACCAAATGATATCCCCAAGTTGGCTGCTAATGGCACGACCATGTATTTGTTCCAATCGCAAGTGTCGTTAGTGTTTTGGCAGTGCTTTGGCATTTTCTTTGCAATTTCACTAACATTTTCCTCATTAAGGCTTTCGTTCAGGAACTGAGGGTGATCAACCAGCACCGTATTGACAAAAGCGCCAGCCCCTACCGATGCTAGATAGCTCAACATCATTCCCTTGTAATACGGTCGCCATGAACAGAGCCACCCATTCCCTTGGTAATCACCTCACCACCTTCCTCAATACCAAGTAAATGATCATCCCCAGCAGCTATTTATGACTAGGAGCCTGGTAAGGTGTGAATATATTCCTATGAAAAACATGAACATGTGTTGCGGTGTGAAGCACCTAGGTGTTTCCACTCCTAGATACAAGGTCAATCAAATCTGTAATAAACTAGACCTGGGACTCAAGTTTCTTGACTTAGTTTGAGCTTCGCAGCTTTCCTAGTTGCCACTCAAAGATGGATGTTTGTCCACATCCACATTCTCGAAAAAATTCTGCTGGAGATCTTTGCCTAACAAACTTGCATTTTTTTTAAATTATTTTTCTTGTGGATTTATAGGACACATTAACTATTATGCACTATGACAAAAATTGCAAGGCTACATTACCTACATACACTCATGATACAAGCTATTTGTAATCTAAGACTTCCCAATGTAGCTCCAACAGAATCATGATTTAACATATATCCTTGCCGGTGATTATCGCTAATTAAGATTCACTCGACTAGTTTCTTATATTCATTAATTCCCTACCGAATAAGTTATGATGTATTGTCGCAATGATATGGAACATAGAATGAAGTAACCTAAATGTGGAATTAATAAAGTTAATAGGAAAGAAAAAGGGGGAAGAATAGTACATCATCCGCCATTGATGTTCTTATATACCACGGCGCAACGCTGTTACTACGGATATTGTCTTTTGCCCACTCACATGCCAAATTCTTTGTAAGGTGATTTATAGCTCCTGAAACCAAGACATATGATTCAATTAAAACACTGCCCTCCAATATGTGACTTTGAAGCTTTTCAAGTGTTACAAACCTTTAGTCGCTCCATAAATCGAAACACCTTGATGAGCCACCACACCCCCAACAGAAGAGATGAAAACAATGCTTCCCATTCCAGAGGCTTTCAAGAGAGGGTGTGCTAGTTGAGACAGATGGAAAGCAGACTCGACATTGATAGCTATGAGAGTTGAGAAATCTTCCGCAGTACAATCAACAGTTTGCTTATATATAAGTACTCCAGCATTGTTGACCTACATCCACCACAAGTAGTCGGAACACAATTTTATTTGAACAAAATATAGCCTATATATCCATGATTACTTTGGGCTAAATTTTGAATATTTTGCTACATCTAGTTCCCTTGTGACATTACCTCGCTCAATTTCGATCTATATACATACCTTTGCTTCAATTCGAACTTACTTGTTGTCATTTCAATTAGAACTATAATACATGCCTAGTTCCATCCTATTAGCTTAGATTTTATTCTTCGAATGCATGTTTTACCATTCTGTATGCCGAAATGAAAGCATAAACTAAAGATTTAGTGAAGTAGAAGTCATGAACTAATTAGAATGGTGTGCCAAAACTCACAAGGATGTTAAGCTTCCCATCAAAAACAGTGGAGACAGTCTCCATCAGATTCTCCCTTTGGGAGCGATCAGATACATCACATACTGAACCACTGACTTTGTAACCCTTGGCTTCCCAAGCCTTCAAGACTGCGTCGAGTTCAACTTTGTTTCGAGAACAAGTATGCACCGACGCTCCAAGCTCAAGTAATTCCTCCACAATCGCATGCCTAAACAGAAAACAGAAAGATGGACGAAAATATATCAGAAGTTTGAAAGAGAAAATAGAAAACAGGACAGAAGCTATTAATGGAGCTCAAAGAGACTGAGAAACAAAGTGAGAGATTAACCCAATTCCTCTTGATCCTCCAGTAACAAGAGCTGTCTGTCCCTTGAGAGACCACCTTTCTCCTTTGCATGCGCCCTCTTCATTTGCCATATTGTAGCTATATGAAACTTCTTACTCAGTTTACTTGTACAGTAGAAGTGTGGATCATTCAAATGGGGGTGCTACTTAGTACTTATAACCAAGGCCCAAAATATCGATATCGATCAATATATCGGTGTACCTAAAAACCGATATATATCAGATATATTGGATATTTTGGTGACCATTCCAAACTATTTAAAATATCGGAAATATCGGATATATCAGACATATAATATCGGAAATATCAGATTTATATTAAAAAATGGTTAAAAAGTCAACCGATATATATCGTAAATATTGGATATATCAATTATATCGTCGATATAAAATTTTATATCGGAAATTCCGATATATATAAAAAAAAAAGATTCTATATTCAGTGAATATAAATCGGAAATATCGATGTCGGTGTACCAAAATACCAATATATATCGACGATATTTTGGTCCATGCTTATAACTAATGAGAGTGAAGTATGTAGTAAGTATGGATTCTCTTGTTTTTTCGCTAGCCAACCTTAAATATCTATTATAAGCTGAGTATGGATTCTTGTGGTCGACAAACGATACTCAGAATCTGAAATAATATAGTGTAAAGCCATATTTTTATTAGCTTGAGTGGGACCTGAGACTTGATATAGTTCAAATTCACTATGCTTATAACTAATGAGAGTGAAGTATGTAGTAAGTATGGATTCTCTTGTTTTTTCGCTAGCCAACCTTAAATATCTATTATAAGCTGAGTATGGATTCTTGTGGTCGACAAACGATACTCAGAATCTGAAATAATATAGTGTAAAGCCATATTTTTATTAGCTTGAGTGGGACCTGAGACTTGATATAGTTCAAATTCACTGTTTCACAAAGAGGTGACGATGGCCGAGGTGGTTCGTTCTGATAATATTTTGAGAATGGCCCTTCATCCCTTTGATTTGATTGGCTCAGTTTTTTCATAATTCGTAAGCCTACACCTCAGCAATTACGTTTTCATTTGGTCGCAACATCGTCTAATCAATATTTTAAACTCTATTGCAATAGCCATCAAGATTGATTATATTCCAATCAACTGTTCAAGTGTGGACAATTTGTTTTGTTAAGAATTATATTACTCGATGTATCTAGTATATCTTTTTACGCGTACCTAATCAAAGAACTCAAATTGTTTTGAATTCTTTTCATCCACTGCAGTCGTAAGCTTATGCTTTTCCAAAACCTGGAAAAAGGCAATAACTCAACAAAGTGAATCAATGTCTCAAACTACAGAATGACTTTATAGATTAGTTTTTCCACAAAACCCAAAAACGGACTTGGTCTAAGAGCATCACTAGCTGATGTTCTCCCACAAATGCTAATTTGTCAGACTTAATTCACAAGTAGTTTTTAAAGGTTCAATGCATCACCAATGATGGTATCACTAATGATGGTTTCATTAGTAATGAACTAATGAATCGACTTAAGAAAGAGAAAGGTCTTGTGTATGAACCCTGTTCATACCTTCTCACCTTACATGTCTTTCATGGATCAGCTGAGCCCATTGGGTTGCCTACGTACCCCCTTCACGGAGGATCAAGCTGTGCCGTAGTTCTCCTCTCTCCTCTTCTCTGGTTTTCTTTTTCTCCTTTCTCTTCACCTCCCTCTCTCTATATATATGGCGTTCGGCGGTTTGGCGTCTTCATGACTCCTCTTCCTTATGGATCACCTATAACATTGTAAAATCGATTACATCTTGCGGATCAAGTAAAGAAACAGAAAATGAAAAAGAATACGTATTTTTTCTCAGTTGGCAGGGGAGAGTACTCCACGGCTCCACTATTTTGAAATGATTAATCAGTGACTTTGTCGACACACCTAGAAATTTGGGTTAGAATAATCCCAACAATCGGAAACTCTCGGGTGAATATATATATTTTAACTTCACCGGCCAGACGACTTGAGCTCCGATATCTTGTCCTATTGTCAATTTCTTTAGGAAAAAATAAATTTATGGGCATCAAACTAGTACTGCCAAATTCACATTTGGGCAACATTTTTTTTTTACCATTTTGGGCATCTATGTTTTCAATTTTAACCATGTAGGAATTCGTCTATTTGCCATCAAAATAAACTTAACAGTTGATGATGTGGTTGGTTATTTACACTTATGGAATATTGTATCTAGGGAGTGAATCTCAACTCTCAAGAACAAATCCGACGAAAAAGTCACTTTCAACATTATCTTTTTTTGAAATCACTCACAAGGACCGGATAGATGAAAGATCAAGTATACTCTTGACGCGAAATAAAAAATGGCTCGGATAGATGAAATATCAAGTATACCCCTGACGCGATATAATAAACGGTTTGGCCTATCAAAACGACCCGGTGCATATAATATGCATGAACAATAAACATGAGCTATGAACAATAATTGTTTATACCTCAACATAATGTATGATCAGTAAGAACACTTATTAGAGTATGAGTATGAACAATCATTGTTCATACCTCAACATAATGTATGATTAGTAAGAACACCTATTGACCTATTGCAGTATGACCAATCATACCTCAACATGAGCAGTGTTCGTATGAATATTGATTGTTCATACATATTTGGGGTTCATACCTAAACATGAGCTATGAACATTCTATGTTCATACTTCAACATAAGTTGTGCACAATCACTGTTCATACCTCAACATAATGTATGATTAGTAAAAAACACCTTTTAGAGTATAAACAATCATTGTTCATACATATTTGGGATATATAAAACAACATAAAGTATGAGGTATGTTCACTTATTTGGGTATGAACAATCACCAAATTTCTTTGCTTTATAAACATAACACAGAGAGGTGAAACTGGTATTTAAAAAAAAAAAAAAAAAATTGCTTTATATCTATAATAACACGGAGTGGTAAAACTGGTATTTTAAAAAAGTAAAAAGGCCATACCAGCTTATTTTGTCCTTGAGGGTTACTAAAATTGAAATTGTTGGTTGGTGGGTTACTTAATACTAGAATTTGTCTTTGTGAGTTACTAAAAAAAATGTGTCCTCTAAAGTTGTTTTGGCCCGAAATTGGTCCTCTAGACTCTTTTCTTATAATATACTAGCATATAGCCCATGCCGATGACACTCTTTCAAATTAGGCCCAAAAGAACCCCAACCAATCGAATGATAAAAACCCAGCCCACAAAGCAGCTGTTATTGTTGACCAAATCAACATTGATCCAGTACTCTTTCAAATTAACATTTTAAACTGCACATATCTTATAAGACTTTGGATCTGCTATGTTATAGCTTGTGAGAAATATTTGTAGCCGTCGGATGGGGACCTGCGGGCGCCACACCAAGTTTTTTTTATTAGATAAGAACTAGTTTTTGAGCCCGTTTAACAAACGGGGATTGTTTTTATGAACAAAAATGTTCTCCGACGGGTGACTGTCGTTGACTCCACATCAGTAGCAGCATGGAAGATGGTGGGATCTCAGATCCACCTAAAAATCATAGTTCTCATATGGCTACAATAGATCGAGTGGAAGTCCAACCTTCAAGCCCTAACTCTTCAGTAGTGAGGTCGTGGAGCTCTTTGTTTACCTCTAGCAAAAACTCAAGGCTCCAACCAAACCTCCAAAAGGTAATTCCTAACTTTACTAATGGTATAGCAGATGTACCAGTGAGTATCTTGGAGGAGGGTGTTGAACTGTGGAAGGATCATGTTATGGGTTTTTTTCATTGAAAAACGTCTATCTTATCCATTTGTGAAGGCTGCATTATGTGACTAAATAATGGAAGTTAAAGGGGGGATTCTACATGATAGCAGACAAAGACTTGTTCTATTTTAAATTCTTCAATGATGAAGATAGGCAAACAGTCATAGATCATGGTCCTCTCTTCCTTGCAGGCAGAATATTTGTAGTAAGAGCATGGTCACCAGCCGTTGAAAGATATAGAAGTAAAATAAAGGCCCTTCCTTTATGGATCAAGATCGATTTACCTAAACAGCTGTGGACTAAAAATGGGATTGATTTTGTCTCTAGCCTTCTTGGTGAGCCTATTTGCATGGACGATGCAACGGCTAAGAGAACAAGAATCAACTATGCAAGGGTTTGCATAGTGGAGGATATCAATTTTGGTTTTCCCTCATTCAATCTTGGTGAAGGGAATAGGGAAGACATTGGGTTGGACTATGATTGGATCCCAAATCAGTGTGGAGCTTGCAACATATTTGGGCATTTTGACGAAAATTGCCCATTGAATAAGAATAAGGACAAGTCGGTGATAGAGAAAGCTACAAGTACTCAGGTAGTAAAGCCAGCTAGAGTACAAAAGGTTCAGCAATGCAAACCCCAGCAGAGATGGACTCCAAAGAAGAATATTGTTCAAGGGCAAACGAGTTGTCACAGAGATGACCAGGGCCGACCTTTTCATGAGCATGAAGGACAGCATGAAGACACTCCGCTTATTCTATCTGATGACACTAAGCAATCTGAAAGCAACATTCAAGATGCTCAAGGTGTAGTGGTATGTACACATACGGAAACCGATATTGCACAGGTGCAAGGTGGTGTTATTGGGGACCAAATAGATCTTGAGGAGAGCATTATGGTTACACCTATCCAGAGTCACCAAGATAGGATTACTTCCCTTCCCCAACTACCCAATAGTCGAGAAAGAAATATGTATGAAGGGTTAGTTGCTGAAAATGAGGAGGTAGATGATATGGATGACCTATCAGATTATGAGGAAGATATATTTAATGACCACTTGCCTAAAAACAGGTCGAGGCATGAAACGTCTTAAGAGGATTGATAAATGGTAAAGCCAAAAAGAAGCAAAAGAATCCAAGAGCATTCTTCTAGAGAAATTGAGCCTACTCTCGCAATGATGAAAAAGGTAAAGTCACTAACCAAAAACAAAAAGAGGTATCTTGAGGATTATATGAAAGAGTTTTGGGACGACACTATGGGACTCACATACGTGTGTTGTGCTTGCGGGTGTTTTTTCTGTGACTATGAGAAAACGCAACTTCATCTTAGGAAAGATCATCCTAAGATAGTAAAGCAATTGAAGGCTAAAAAGTAGGAGATCAAATGAGACAATTCCTATGAATACTTGCTTGTGGTATGCGTAATGATTAATCTCATTTGTGTGAGGGCTTCATGCATGTTGTAGTCTTTGTATGCCCCCTTTGTCTTTGTTTGGGGCTTGTGGATTGAAGGCAGATGGTCCCTCAGGCTATGGTTGATGGGTTGCTGATTGTGGTTTTCTTGCCAGTGTTTGTTCCTTCGGGACTGTACGTGTAGCGAGAAATCCCAAGTGTTTTAGGTTTGATGCTTTATGTTACTCTTAAGGAGGGTATGTAATGTTTCTCTATGTGCAATAAACAGGTGGGGGTCTGCCTTAACCCCAACAAACTTTTCAAAAAAAAAAAAAAAAATCTCAACAAACATAATTAATTAGATTTATGACAAAAAATTATGGAAAAACATAGAGTGGTTGAGTATATTAAATTATTATGAAAATAATTAGTAACTATGTAGAGCTATGAGATATGAATATTATATTGGCTTTCACAAAATTTTTGATGTGGACGGTTCTTTGTCTTCTCCAGTTCGGTTGTGTAACTGTTATCCACATTCTGCTTTATCATATAATTGTCCCGTTTGTGAAACATAAATAGTGTTTTGCAAGGCCAAATTAAATTCTAACGAATGGGGAGTACTTAGCATGAGTTTGGTTTCAAGTCTAACGAATGGTGAGTTGTTTGACTTATTAGGATTAACAACTATCTTAATTTTGCTAATCTTGCTTTATATTAAACTATTATGAAAAATATTAGTAACTATGTAGAGGTATGAGATATGAATATTATATTTATCACTCATATAAATTTACTTGTTAAAGTAAGCAAGTAAACTACCTTCACAGGTAAGGATTGCATGTGCTATGAGTTTCTCTTGCTCGATAGTGATCTAAGGTATGTAGAAATTCCTCTTACTCAATAGTGGCTAAGGCAAGAAAGTATGATCAACGATCTTTTACTAATCCTAGTGTCTTTTCATCTTTAATCTCGTCCATACTTCAAGAAAATGTTTTACCTGCCCGCTAATAATGAGTATAATTAGATAGTGCTCTGCTTAATTTCACAAAGAATTGAGTGGTTTTTGTATCCACTTTTTGATAGATGCATTTATATAATTTTTTTTTAAAATGTGGGTCGTATACAAATGTGGACTTAAGTCATAAGCCCATTTGGTAATCTGTAATACGAACTAAATTGATGCATACAGTCCAATTTTATCACTTAGGCCCATAATGCACTTCTTAGGCCTATAGTGCATCTTAAACATAGCCCATAATTATAAAGTTTGTTAACCCATTTAATTGTGGTTGAGTTAAATTTTTTAATAAAAATGTGTCCTTGGTCAAAGTATTATTTATTAAGAACTTTTTGTTGATGTATAAACTTGCACTTATTAGGACTTTTGACACATCAGTAGATTTAAATAGTAGGTTAAAATGTTAAATAAGTGGGTCGGTGTAACATTACTACTTTGAAAATAAGACACATTGTAAACACTTGTCTATGAGCTTTCAAATGGGCTATGTTATTTTGGTTTGGTCTCTGCTTATTTTCAATTTCGTTTTTTCGGTTTATTTCATTTATTTCATTTGTCATTGGAAGACCACGTGAATTGAGATTTAATTGTTCAAACACAAAAAGAGAGGAAGTTCTGACGTCTGAAGTTTGTTTCAGTGAAAGTGTAGAAGTTCTTCACTCATCGTTCCTTACGCATCCAGCCACAAACCCATTTCCCCTAAACTCATAGTCCTCGTTCTCTGCTCTTTTGGTTTCATATTTATTGTAGTCTTACTTATCTACTACCGTAGACACCATGGATGGGTAAGTTGTTTTAGTCAAATATTGTTTTAGTCCAATTGGTTAAGATACTTAAGAGACAAAATAGGCTGAGTTGTACATGTGCATGTGTTGGGGACTTGGGTGTTCTCTTTCTCCTAATTTCTATTTTGGTTGAATTGAATATTTTATGTTTGATTTGATAGGTTTAGTAGTAAATCTGTATCAGGAGTTATATGTCAGGGTATGGATTGGGAAGACAAATGTGTGGTTTTGCAAACACAGAATGGATAGCAAAGTCCAAGGCTGAAGCACATATGCTGGCTGCTGAGCTAGTTGTGGATATTGTTAAGAAATACCAACTGTTGTTTTGTTAGTTTTAAAAAGTTGGTATTTTGTTTTTGGAGGGCACTTTTTTATGTTTTGAATTGTGATATGTCTTGATACTTTGCAAGTTTGTGTGTTTCAGTCTGTTAAATTATTTTCTAGCTGACGGTGATCACAGTGTAATGTTTCTTGTCCTTTTTCTCTCTTAGCAGTAATTAGGAATATGTCAAGAGTAGTGTCTTTTTTATGTTGAAAATGTAATATCACTGTTTCGACCCCCACCTACGTGGCAAACGTCCATTGGTAGGAGTCTCCACTTTATTCGTTTAATCGACAGGGCTAAAACCCAATTCGCAATATCATGGATCAATGTACAGGCCCATTAACTCATGTGGCTAAGGCTGAACCTTAGCCACATGGCTTGCCACTAATGTACGTTGATTTATGTCCAGATTCGTTTCTTATCAAAGAGATAATTATCAATTGAAAGTTATAGTATATCACAATTACTCAAGCTACAAGATTACTTGAGCTACAAGGACTCTCTACTCTACCTATATAAATACCAAACTATTTTTCATTCAGAACTACGTTCTTGAGACTTGATCCCACTGATAATTTGGGTACGTAGGCAACCGCAAGGTACAGTCTCATCATTCCCCCGATCACCATCATTTTTCTAATTACTTTTCTACGTTCTTCGTCTTTTTCATCAACACTTGGTGTTTTGATCATATTTGGTCGAAACATAATTGGCGCCGTCTGCGGTTCTTATACTACACCCTCGATCACGTTCTGCGAAAGTTATGACGCATACTCGAAGAGCTCAAGGTCCCGATGTGATTACTGACGATCATCACGAACATGATGGTCAAGGACAACTTGGCGGCACAAAGATAATACCTTCTAATATTGTCGTTCCACCAATCGCCAAAAATTATTCAACGAGGTTATTGCCTCGACGATTCTCCAAGATCGATCGCGGATAATGTAAGTCATATGTCTCGAGAAGCACTTCTTCAAAAGTTAAAGACTGTCCGCAAACAGAATAATTACTACAGGCGTCATCTTAAACGACAGGCTCCACTCGTAGATGATGTTGTATCTGTCACACCACAACGTCACACACGCCAACGACATAATAGTGTGTGGGATCATTTAAGTGGTGAGGATGAGATTCGCGATATTCGCAACAGCCATCAACGAGTTAAGAGTAATGGGCGACGAATTCCCCGACCTCCGCCGAGAAATCTCCACCCACTTGGTCACTACAACAAAAAAAACAAAAACCAAAGTTAAGATATTTTTTATGTCACCACCACATGTCCGAAACAGAGAATTCCTAAGGCCAAGATGCAACAGTTCAAGGTCATGCATATAAACAAAAAAAAAAAAAAAAAAAAAAACAGCTGGGGCTTGAGGGTCGTACCTTTGATGTTGGGACTTGGGATTAGAAAGGTTCATGTGCATAATGTAAATTGCCAAAGGAGTTTCTCCTATGTTTTCCATGCTCGTTATGATGGAGACGACTCACACAATTCTACAGACGCACCACAAGAACTAGGTTTTCCTACCATGATCGCTTGGACCTTTGGTGGTAACACTGTTGCTATCGCTGAATATAAGGAGTATAAGTTTAGCTTACCGTGAATCCAAGATGAGCTGAACAGTGCTAGTTCGATGGAAGGCGCCACACAGCAGCAGTAATACGGAAGAAGTCGAGTTTTGTGCGATGTCAAAGATTTTTCTACTTATGTTTGTTTTGTTGGATGAGCGTAAAGTGTTTTTGTGGATTGGGATGTGCGGCCACAACACTTATATAGGTTTACGAACGGGTTTTCCAGTGCTGGTGGGATTCTGCTCCAACTCCAACTTCATCCCTAATCTCAAATCTTATCTACTCCATATTCTTATCTCATCCGAACACTTTGAGTCCAATTCGTATTTAACTTCCTTTTATTATTATTATTACTAAATTGCCCCTACGTTTAATTTTCAACGGTATAATCCAAGTATCGCTATTCCATTGGCACGCATCGTCAAATTCAAATTTCGTATTATTACGTGACGCGTTCGGTACAGTTTTCGCCAATCGATTTTTTTTGCAATTTTATTTCTATGCATATTTTATTTTTTTCTGTGCATTTTCGGCTATCTTTTATTTAACTACATTGCGTCCCGTATACGTTAGTTTGACATTATTTCGTTACCGCTAATTCACGATTTTTTTTTCGACAGTCAATTTTTCAATTATTTCTTTTCGCACGACACTTCGTTATGCATTCCGCTCATTTTTCTTTCTTCTTTGCCATATGAACTTTGTTCGCATGCCAAAGAGGGGGCGGTGTTTCGACCCCCACCTATGTGGCAAACGTCCATTGGTAGGAGTCTCCACTTTATTTGTTTAATCGACAGGGCTAAAACCCAATTCGCAATATCGTGGATCAATGTACAGGCCCATTAACTCATGTAGCTAAGGCTGAACCTTAGCCACATGGCTTGCCACTAATGTACGTTGATTTATGTCCAGATTCGTTTCTTATCAAAGAGATAATTATCAGTTGAAAGTTATAGTATATCACAATTACTTAAGCTACAAGATTACTTGAGCTACAAGGACTCTCTACTCTACCTATATAAATACCAAACTATTTTTCATTCAGAACTACGTTCTTGAGACTTGATCCCACTGATAATTTGGGTACGTAGGCAACCGCAAGGTACAGTCTCATCATTCCCCTGATCACCATCATTTTTCTAATTACTTTTCTACGTTCTTCGTCTTTTTCATCAACACTTGGTGTTTTGATCATATTTGGTCGAAACAATCACTTTAGAAACTTTTGTTGCAACTTTTTAGGATTGCATGTTTTATTTTGTCAGTTGAACAAAGAATTGTCTATATGTTTCCTGATTAACCACTACTGCATTACCATATTCAAATACATTAGCTCTAGCTAGCTAGTACAATATATCATATTTGATTGTAAGGTAATGAGCCTAGGTGTTGATGCAGCTCCGCCTGCCAGTTCTGTTGGAGTGTTGGTTCGTTTTGAGCCTGATAATTATAGTAGGTCCCTTCTTCATGAGGCACGTCCAAATTACTTGTTGATTTCCAATTGCATACCGCATGAGTGGAACTTGATGACAACACATATGATGTTGATCTTGTTTCGCATTCCGGTGGAATGTCATATGATGGTCTTTGCAGGGGAGGCAATGATATTTGCCTTTTTGCTATGTTAGAGAATTGCTTCTTTTCTTTGGCGAAAGTGCGAATTCAAAGTTTTTCTTTACTCACGATCTTCGTGTTCATATAGTTGGAGTAAGGATTCGAACCAACCTAAAGCTTAGGACAAACTACAACTTGGTTGTTTTACTCTTTAGGGAACTAGTGAGTAAGTTTAAATATGATTATATTAATACTAAATACTTAGTTTCTTTACTACACAAAAATTAAAAACATTAAGTTACAAAAATCATACAACTAAGACACAATAAAATTTTACTAAAAACAAAGGTGGAGAGTTAATCCTCCTCATGTGAAGATAACCTTTGTTATTTGATTTTAATAAGTTTATTATTATCTTCCTAGAACTCATAGACAAGTCCTAATAAAAGAAAACTTGATCCCTAACATATATGACTCATCTCTAAGCTCATACATGCTAGCATGTAGAACCAAAGCAATGACTTATTTCTAAGCTCATCACTTTGATCCCTAACTAGACACTACACTAACTATCATTTTGGGATAGGATGTAGGTCTAGTTGTTGTTCCTAAACAACTTACTAAACCAAACAACAAAGATTTTCCCTCACATGAGTTTTATTAACTCCCCAAAAAGGGAAAGTTAGCTCATGATCCTTGGGAGATCACTAAAACAAGTGTGGAATGTAAAAAGAGAGAGAGAGAAAAAGAAGAAAACTATTTATTTATATACTCACTTACATGAAGAAGTGAGAATTTTTCCAAGAGGAACACAAGGTTTCCTCCATTAAAACTATTACAAGCTATTTCTTCCCAAAATAAAAACTAAATAAAAATCTAAGACTAAGGAACTAAAATAATACAAGGTAAGGAAAAGAAGTCAAGGGAGTAAATGGAGTGTCCCCCCTTGTTTTGTTTTCTTCTCAATTTGAGAGAAATCTCATTTCCTCCAACGTGAAACATCAAACCACATTTACTTCATTTTTATCCACCACATTAAAACAAAGTGACACCTTGTTTTTTTTTTTTTTATTAACACCTAATCTAATTAATTACATGCAAGGTGTCAACTTTGCACCAATAATTTGTCATTTTTGTCTTGACATGCTCCATGATTGATGACTCATCCAATCTTGCAGGCCCACATAGTGGGTCCATGTGCAGTTCAATGGCGGTCCGGTATTTGGGCAATTTTACAACTTCCCGCCTATGCGTAGAATTCATCGCCCTGATTGTCTGAGTAGCTCACTTGTCGCATTCGGAGTCCTGGTTCAAGAGGTAGGAGCTTCGGAAGTTTGATGCTTTTGTGCGGATTTGGAAGAATTCATATATACGTCGTTCCCCGTGTTTTATCGTAGGTTTAACCAATATTTCCATGTTTACTGCGAATACCTGCAAAAGTATGAAAACATATTTATTTCATGATTATTAAACACATAATTAACCAAATTTATATGTCTCAATGGGGTTTCATAATACACTTTTGGGTGCTTATCACACTACCCCCAAATAGCACTTTGCTTGTCCTCAAGCAAAGAAGAGACATTAAAACAGATAAGTGGCCAAAAATGTGTAGTCCTAACTAATTCTCGTTTCGCAGAGTGCGGTTGCATTGACCATATGCAACAAGGCCTTAAACCACTAGGAATTCCCTAGTGGACGAGTTATAGCCTCGTGAGAGTTTTCTAGAGAAGATACTCACAAACTTTATTTATACTACAACGACTCAGTGATAAAAACTCGTTTCCTAAATTAATCTCAGATATCCATACATCTCCTTAGTAGGGAACGAGGATTGATTTCTTTGAAACTCAAGTTAATATGCATCCAATAATTAAAACATCTACATATGATAATGCATACAGTGAACTTGCATTGAAATGTACTAGCAGGGCCGTTTCTAGAGCCTTTGGAGAGCGTACCTAAATGAGTTCTCACAGGTATGTGTCGAAACACAATTCCACTCAAAATTTTACCACTCAGGTTTTGTTAACTCCAGTGTGCAGTGGGCACACATTTCCTCACATCTCAATGACAGTCAGAGGAGCCGATGTCGATCAATCACGTCTACTACTTATTATCACACCACCCTACTCCTAATTGAGCTAGATGTCTTTATTAGGTATTATGGGGGCTTAGGTGATAGTGTACAAGAAAATGGAAATGGATAATCAAAATTTACGAGTATGAGAGAATAGGGTCTTTAAGATATTTATACTAGAGAATTCCTTGTTTTCTTTCCTTCTTCTAACTGAGTTTTCTAATCTTGTTCTTAAGCCTCTGGATACTGGTGATTTTTTTTATTTTTTTTTAAATTTTATTGCTTAAGAACATGATTCTATTTTTCTTTCCTGAAGCAAGTAACTGACTTTTATTTGGGACAAGTCTTTCTCTTTATTTTTCCACATTTCATCCTATTTCTCATACTCCTCACTTAGGTAGGTTCTTTTATTTGGTTTAATAGATAGGTAAGGAATTTTTGGTGAAAGTAAAAGGTTTGATGAAAGGTCCAGTTGAGTGACTAGCGGTAAAATTTGTAACAGGTAAGAATTTTTAGCTATGTCGATCCAAAGAAGGCCTAAATTCTTGCCTAGGGTTCGGGTGGTGATCAAGTAAGTAGACACGTGATTTTATCTAATTGGAAAAACTACTCCTCTATGTCATCACACACAAATCACTCATGTCAAGGCTTTTGGTTAGATTCTCACAAGATTATAGTTTAAGTAACTAACCGTTGGTTCCAGAAACTTACTGCTATGACAATCAATGATACTCAGTGCATGAATGTTCATGAAAAGATGTATAAACTATTGCATACGTATTATCTTAAGTTTCTTAAAACAAATCCTAATTCGGATACTAATGTGAGATTTCTAGACAATTTTCATCATTGAAAAGGAAACAAGACTTTGTCACTAAGTACAATTATTAACAAGAAAATAAAAACTATATATAGGTAACAATATGCCTAATTTTTGCTACAGGTTTAAAAATACCCCCAAACAGAATGATGCTTAGCCCTCGAAGTATCAATAAATAAAGAGAGAAATTACCTGAGAACCGTGAGCAAAAATTAGGGCTAGATTGCTGGAACAGAAAGGTTGGAGAACATAATATATTATTCAGAAAGAAACAATAAAATGTTCAATAGCACACGAAACATAGCACACGAAATAATGAAAGACAATAGCATATGAAACATAATTTTTAGCTAGATATATGTACAATGACAAGCTCAAATTTACCATCCAACGGGATGTGTAGGTCTGGCGTCCTCAATAAGGAAATGCATTCCTTAGCATCGCGCCAAAAGATAATAGTCTGCCAAATTTCTGCCCATTCTTTGTCTCCGGATTTTCTCAAATGTTTCTTCATATTTTCATCCTTCGGGTAACAACGAACATGCCTCAGGTACCGAGCGAGACGCTTCCATTGCCTAAACCTTAATGAACGAATGATTCTGTTTGCTGGGCACATAGAATCTACCTTAACCCAGTCATGAAAAGTAGCTGCAAACTGTGGGAAATGTGTCTTCATGATTCGGCAAGCGGTTACAGGTAAAAGAATATACTGATCCCGAAAAGTTGCGAGCTCGTTTCAGGTTGGAGATAACACAACCTAAGATGTTAAATAATGTATGACCTTGAGCCGATTAATCAATACTACGCAGGCAGCCTCATTGGCAGTAGAAAAATGCCAATCTCCCATGATGTTCAGGAGTACAAACAACATCGCAGTCCCCATGTTCGTGGTCATGCTTGCTAAGGGAATGGTGATGTCGCGCCATGGTACATGGCCAGCTCCTTCTCGTTTAATCTCAAGACCATCACCGTAAGTTTCATGAAACACTTGCCACTGAAAGAAATGGTAAGAATTATGATAGATGTAATGCTATGATGCGGCCGGTTCGTGATATGGAAGATCCAAAGTTAGGGCAAGCTGTTGTTCAGAAAAAATATGATGTGTGTCACCAACTAGGATTGTGAACCCGTCTAAGTAGAAGCCATGTGCATGATTGAATGCTGGTGTGTCCTCCATATTAGCATAAAAGTATGCGGCCAAACTCGGAGAATAAGTTTGGTCAGGTTGAAGAACTAGGGAAGACCACCTAATGTTAGTGATGTAGTCACGGAAGAGATGACCATAAGTATTGGAATCCATCATAGACTGAAAGGATTGCTCAGGAATGAGTTTTGGAGGTGTCATGTTTGATGAAGATGCAATGTTTGATGAAGATGCCATGGTGGATGAAGTAAAGAAATGGGCAATGAGAAAGGCAACTGGATGGATAAATGAGTATGGAAGAAAATAAACCCTCCTGTAATGACATTTAAAATCACATGTTAAAATTAGTTAGTCACAACGTAAATGATTCTAGTAAGCATTTCTTACAAAAGATGACACAAAGATAAGAACAAAATTAATAATACGACGAAAAACGTAATAATATATACGATTATTTATTTATTCACTTAGTATTATTATTCCATTTTTATTCAATAAGAAAATCATGGATTATTATGATGCTACTGGAGACGCATATCGTGCACCACAGTGTTTAGTTCTTCAATTTGTTGTCTGAGCTGCATCTGAATGTCCCCTTGGCTGGCAGAGAGTGTAGTTTGATTCTCCATTAGGAGAGCGTGATTTTTCAAGGACTGAGAATGATTTTTCAAGATTTCCTCCTGTTCAACATCATGCATTGCTTGACGTTCTTGGAATTCCTTAAGAATTGTAATGATGATATTCTGACGAGCGTATAGTTCCCGCATGCCGTGATGAAGAAATTGAATGCCTTCCATGGGATTAAAAATGTTTATCATGACATTTTCATCAAAGAAATGGTCAGGGTTTGAGCTTGGGTCGTTCTGTTCATCTGTCAGAGTATCAGGAGTCCAAAAACCAATGGAGTAGTCTGTTTGGAGTACACTAATATGTGCTCTTTAAAGTGGTGTTTCTGGAGAAATTACTGGATAACCCCAATGCATCATAATTTGCGTGACTAAAGTAGGTAGAGGTAGAGGTGCTGACTTTCTTGTTTTCCTGGTGATCACATTCCAGAAGTGTTGGATTAGACAAAAACCATCCCTTTGAGTCTGCAAAACCCAAAGTAGGTGCAGTTGAGACTTTGTGACTTCTGATTGGTGAGATGTACCTATCACATTGTGTCCCAACCAGTGGAGCACAACTCGTTGATTCTGTTTCAAAGAGTGTTGAAGAACAACGTGATGTCTATTTCCCACTTCGCTATGAGATACGGTAGCTCTTAGTAAAGTTTTGACGGAATCAAATGATGACTCTGGAAAAAGGAACTCCTGGGAATTCATTGGGATCTGAAGTATGTCGGAGATAATTTCCCTAGTCAATTCCAATCATCGTCCATAAGCATTGAAGTAGAATTTTCCATTCTCAGGTCCTATAAATTGGTAGAACATCAAAACCAATTCTCGAGAATAACCAAATTTTATTGAATGATATAGAAGAGGCCCATCCCCGACGCATACAATTTGATTGTCAAAATAAGGAGAAAACCGACCATCTTCAAAAACTTTTAGGTAGTCTTTCTCAGACATTATTTTTCTTGGTTGATCCATTTGGTACTATTACGGAGGGAAGGATAGTGAAAATTGTTTGAAATGAGAATGGCTGAAAAGAAGAGATTTATAGCCAATCTATGAGTCTGTACCAATCTGGATTCCAAGTGTAGTTAATGACCCATATGATTATGAACAACAACAATGGGGATCCATAGTAAGTCTTGTCATGTCAGATTTCCAAAAACAATTAATGAGATGTTTCAATGTTAGAAAATACGAAGGAAAGTTTCACAGGGTAGTTAGACTTACACGTAATTTCAGAAATGATGATCAGACCTCAGTAATAGCATATGGATAGAATAATCAAGCTGCATGTGTGACAAGTGTTATCGCATCCTTGTAGTCGCGCGATCTTCTCTGAACACCATGAGTATCGATTTAATTATTTTGGTGAGTTTTGGATGGTGTTTTCTTTGTTATGGTTTGTTTTATTATTATTATTTTTGTTTTTGTTTTTTTTATAAGAAAAGACAACTAATATACACAAATATTTAATACGAAACTTCTCCATTTAATACGTAACCCGTACAAATGTGTGAGAATTATTTAACACACCATACTAATATACAAAACGACAGACGGAAAGAGAGATGTCGGTTACATAGATCTAGATATTTTGGATCATGTTATGCATGAGTGACAGCAGAACAATGATAAACACTGTTATCACGAATACTGTGATAGCCCATTCGCGTTGCTCCTTTTCCCATCACTCGATTGGATTCATTATGTTCAAGAAAATGAGAATTTGTAAAGAGGAATTTGTGAAGAGTGAGAGAAGGGGATGAGTGAAAGTGGAAAAGGAGAGTTGTATTTATAATTAGAATTTTGACTGTTGGGCATCTGACCGTTTGGATCAGTCCGTTGGGTTCTAACCATTGGGCCTTGAGAGTAGGCCCCATCATCAAGGAACAAACTAATATATTAAGAAGTACAATAATTGCATAACATAAATAATTTCTCATTCAAACCGTCTGGAGATACAAAATTATGAGAAATCAAATGATATATAATTTTTATCACTAGAAAAATAAAAATGCAATGCATAAGGGAAATAAATAACATAGTCATTTCTAAGCCAAGGGAAATAAACAGCTATTGGGAATCCTCAGGGTTAGTAGAAGATGAACCAGGGTTTCTACTTTGTCAGCTACGACGAACTCCTGGCTGAGCTGACTGGTCTGGAATGTGGCCCAAAGACTGTAGTAGTTGATCTTGGAATTGCTGCTGATTTGCCATCATCATTCTCTGGAAACAGCCTTGGCGATTGCACATTTCTTGCTGGAAGTCATTTTGAGAAGTAAGCATCTCTTCCTGACGAAGAAACATCCTACGCATGCTGGTATTCATGTCTCTTAAAGCTTCCATGGGAGTCTTGATTCGGGCGATGATATCCTCATTAAAAACAGTTGGGTGGTGAAGGAGGAGGAGGAGGTATGCGTTATCACGCTCAATATCATCTCTAGCTACTTGGGTCCCGTGGTCCGAACACAAGTCTCGAAAATTCCAAAATTCTTGAAAGACCTTGTTGGAATGAAAGGAGTAGCAGACCGAATCCTAAGTTAAGCATAAACCGAAAGTAACAAGTACAAAGAAGAGGAGTGACGACCTTGTTTGACGCGAAGAGAAAGAACATGGCCCAAGAAATGGACCATCGTAGAAAGTATTCTTCTTCTCTGGAGGATCCACAGCAGGTGCAAGAATGTCTTGTTCACGTCAGACGTCTTTGAAGTTCCAATAACGTTGTAAGCCAGCCATTGAGTGACGGCTAGTTGGTTTCGTTTGAGTGAGTGCTGGTACACACAGTTCGAGCCATTATTGTACTCTCCCTCGAGAAGCGTGTCAAACATTAAGTCTATCATAGTCGGATACTCTGATAACAACAGGGTCGGACTATCTGAGTTTATCGGAATCGGTGCTGTATTCGATATTAACTCCAGCGTGAGTTCAAATTCCAACCCATCAGCCGTAATCCAAAATTCATCACCCTGGAAACCACCATTGTTGTAAAACTTTAAAACCAAATCTTCCGAGTAATTAGCCGGCACCTTGTGCAACAGATACTCCCACTCCCTATTTGCAATTTCTTAATCGAAAAAAAGATGAAACATGCCCAAATCGAATAGATTTTTGAAATTCCTCTCAACTGTGATTTGTCTTCGTGCTGCCATAGAGGGGTCCAGATGATTTTCTGAGGGTGGAAATTGCTAGGAGTGTTGGAGGAGATGGTGCTGGAGCAAGGGGGTTTGAATTTGTGGAGTTATTGCCCACGTCGCGCTAGAAAATCGGGCACAGGAAGCGCCGTCTTGAGTTGAGTGGGAGGGACCAAGATCCGATTTTGGGGGAAAAAGTGAGGGGCTGACGCGTGGTGTGGCCCACGGGTTGTGTTTTGTGACCGGATCCGTGATTTTGGATCAAGTCCAATTTTTGGCCCAAGCCCAAATGATTTCCAGAAATTCCCCTTATGTCCCAAAATGTTATGAAATTTCAAACGTAGAATTTCGATTTGTTTTAACTCTAAATTGAACGAATGAAATATCAAAACGATCGGCATTAAAAATGCCATCTACTGGAATATGGCATAATCACAATCAAACCTTTTTTTTTTTTTTTTTTTTTTTTTTTTTTTTAATTTTTATTTGGGGGGTTTGAATCTTGTAAAAACAGGACGCAAACCCCCATTTTTTTTTAAGGAAGTTTATTTATTTACAAATTTTATATACAAATGTACAAGGGGAGATGAACGTGTTAACAACACCGGATTTCAATAAGAAAATCATTACTGTAAAATCAGGCAACTGTCATGTCGGCTCTGGGACGAACCCAATCCAGCCAGACTGTGGCTTAACCTTTATGTTTTGGGGGCCTAGGGTTCAGGATGGTACCATCCCTGACCAATGTGCAATGGTCTAATAATAATATTACCCTTAGTACATATGGTATAGCCTCAAACCGCCCCGAACTGTCATCAAATAGAAAACTATTCGAGGTTGGCCTGGTGAAATCCATTGCCCGTGCGAATGAGGGACCATCCGATGTTGCATATCACGACTCTCTTTGTGCACAACACTTAGTGCAAAGGTAAAAATAAAAGGCACGAGTATAAACAAGTTGAGTCTTTTAACGTCAGATCCTCAAGACGAATATGAGTCTTTTAACGTCAGATCCTCAAGATGAATCCCAACTTGTGGGAGTAACGGGATGACGATGAAGTTTATCCTACTGAGCTAGTGTCAGACAATAATATACCTTATACCGGCTCATATCAGATAGTAGATCAAGACCTGGACAGAAAGGTGTTTGACAATTCATACACCACCCCATCCTTTTCGCCCGTCGCTTTCGAGCAAAAGTACTACGACCATTACCTATTCGAGATTGGTGAGATTTACACCAAATGATGAGCTGAAGTTCACGAGGAAGAGAATAGAAAAGGGAAGAGAAGGAAGGAGTTGAAATTTTTGGTACCCATTGTTTACTAGAAGGCACATTTGCTCGATTAACAGAAGACATTTATACTTAGTTTTGAAGTAGAGTTTTTGTGGACTAAGGTTCCGACACTTGCAACTACACACTCTAGGGATTTTTAGAAAAGAAAATAGAAGAGGGCCCGACTACCCTAATGGCATACTTTTCATGTTTATATCACATGGAAAGAAGTACACCATTGAATCTATTAGTCTGTGTAGACTGGATCTTTGAGAAGAGTCTCTTCGACATCTGGAGAGCGCAACTCATGATAATGTTTTACGCGTTCGCCATTTACTTGAAATTTGCTTTCATCATTTTCGTTTTTCAAAGATATAGCCCCATAAGGGGTGACAACAGAGACAATGAAAGGACCAGACCATCGAATTTTTAATTTTCCTGAAAAAATGTGTAATCTTGAGTTGTACAACAAAACTTTTTGACCAACTTTGAAATCTTTTCTCAATATGTGCTTGTCATGCACTCTTTTCATGTTGGCTTTATAAGATTTCGAGAGATCATAGGCATCACTCCGAATTTCTTTGAGCTCATTTAACTGCAATTTTCTCTTTGCGCTTGCCGCATTAGTATTATAATTGACGCTTTTGATGGCCCATAGAGCACGATGCTCAAGTTCAACCAGCAGGTGACAAGGTTTTCCAAAAACGAGGCGATAAGGAGACATCCCTATAGGTGTCTTAAAAGCTGTTCTGTATGCCCACAAGGCATCAGATAATTGTAGAGACCAGTCTTTTCTAGATGGATTAACAGTTTTTTCCAAAATGGATTTGATCTCTCTATTAGAGACTTCTACTTGGCCACTGGTTTGAGGATGATATGGAGTTGCCACTTTGTGCGTGACTCCATATTTCTTTACTAATGATTCAAAAATGTTATTACAGAAATGTTTTCCCCCATCACTAATAATGGCTTTTGGAATGCCAAATCGAAAGAAAATATTTTCTTTTACGAAAAAACGACAGTTTTATGATCATTAGCACGACATGCCAATGCCTCAATCCATTTTGACACGTAGTCAACTGCTACCAGTATGTAAAGGAAACCATGAGAATTTGGAAAGGGACCCATGAAGTCGATGCCCCATACATCAAAGATTTCTACAATTAAAATGGGATTTAAGGGCATCATATTACGTTGAGTAATCGTCCCTAGCTCTTTGGCGGGCGGTTGCATGCTTTGCAATGCTCATGTGCATCTCTAAATAGTGTTGGCCAATAAAATCCACATTATAGAACCTTAGTCGCTGTTTTCTTACCACTAAAATGACCACCACAAGATTGTTCATGACAGAGGGATAACACGTCATTGTAACGACGGATTAGTTGGTCGGAACAATACTTGAAGAGGTAGGGATCATCCCAGAAATAAAATTTCACAGTGGATAAGAACTTTTTTCGGTCATTACGAGACCAAGATGAAGGGACTTCCTCGGTAACTAAGTAATTTACTATGTCAGCGTACTAGGGGGACAAAAAAATGGAATATAAGTGTTCATCCGGAAAGGAATCACAGATAGGTTCGGTATCAGTATCAATATCATTGACAAGTCTTGATAAATGGTCTGCAACCACATTTTTGCAACCTTTTTTATCTATAATTTCTAGAGTAAATTCTTGCAAGAGGAGAATCCAGCGGATCAACCTCTATTTTGCATCTTTTTTCGCTAATAGATAACGAAGCGCCGCATGGTCAATGTAGACAATTGTAGAAGAACCCACTAGGTAAGGACGAAACTTATCCAAGGCATATACAACGGTGAGAAACTCTTTCTCAGTGGTGGTATAGTTACGTTGAGCTTCATTAAGGGTTTTACTTGCATAGTAAATGACAATTGGCTTATCTTCTCGGCGTTGCCATAGTACAGCTCCAATAGCATAGTTACTCACGTCACACATTAATTCAAAAGGTTTAGATCAATCAGGTGGTTGAATTATGGGAGCGGTAGTTAAGGCGGATTTTAAAGTCTCAAAAGCTTGTTTGCAATTGAAACTGAAGTAAAAAACGGCATCTTTAAGCAAGAGATTGGTTAAAGGTCGAGCAACCTTTGAGAAATCTTGAATAAATCTCCTATAGAAACCTGCATGTCCTAAAAATGCACAAATATCGCGAACTGTTTTTGGTATAGGAAGTGAAGCAATTTTTTCTATCTTTGCTTTGTCCACTTCGATTCCGTCTTTTGAAATGATATGTCCTAAAACTATTCCTTTTTTAACCATGAAATGTCATTTTTCCTAATTAAGAACAAGGTTTTTCTCTTCACAACATGGAAAGACCTTTTCAAGATTTGATAGGCAGCTATCAAAAGAATCTCCATATATTAAGAAGTCGTCCATGAATACTTCCATAAAACGTTCAACCATATCACTGAAAATTTGAAGCATGCAGCGTTGGAAAGTACCAGGTGCATTGCAAAGGCCGAAAGACATTCGTTTATATGCAAATGTACCAAAAGGACAGGTGAACGTAGTCTTTTCTTGATCAGCAGGATCTATGACTATCTGAAAATATTTTGAATAACCATCAAGAAAACAGTAATACGCATGACCGGCTAACCGTTCAAGCATCTGATCGATGAAGGGCAGGGGAAAGTGATCTTTACGAGTTACTGCATTAAGTTTGTGATAGTCAATGCATATTCGCCATTTCATTGGAATACGAACGCAGATGCATTCATCTTTATCATTGCGCACAACTGTAATGCCAGATTTCTTTAGAACAACGTGTACTGGACTCACCCAAATACTATCGGATATAGGGTAAATAATACCTGCATCGAGTAATCTTAAAACTTCCTCCCGTACCACATCTTTCATGGTTGGGTTTAGACGACGCTGCGGTTCACGTGACGTCTTAGCATTTTCTTCAAGATGTATGCGATGGGTGCATACATTAGGGTCAATGCCCTTAATGTCATCGAGGGACCATCCAATAGCAGAACGGTGTTGTTGAATGACATCTATTAAACGAGACTCTTGATCATCAGTCAATTGAGATGATATAATAATTGGATGACTACCATCTGGATCAAGATGTATGTATTTTAATTCCGAAGGAAGAGGTTTTAAGTCAGGGGCGGGTAGAGTGGGTATTAAAGATTCTTGAGGAAAGTCATTGTCCATAGAGTAAACAGATTGATGTTCTTCCAATTTGCTGGACATCACGGTCGTAGGGTCAAATAATGGTATTGACTCTAATAATTCGTTTACTTCTTGTGTATAATCATCGTCCTCAAATTCAGAATCGCTAAAGGAAAGAAATTGGTATACTTCATCTTCAGGAAAAGTGTTTGTTAAATACTCTTGCACAATGCTATCAACCCTGTTCACTTCACCATCAATGTCAGGCTCTGGAATTTGTTTCATCATCTTGAACACATTTACCTCAACCGAAAGATTTCCGAAGGACATGGTCATGGAATCCCTACAGTTAATAAGAGCATTAGCAGTTGTTAGGAACGGACGTCCTATGATGATAGGAATGGAATCACATGCAACTTCAGTATCCAAAATAACAAAGTCGACAGGATATAAAAAGTCTTGGACTTTTACAAAGACGTTTTCCACAATTCCTTTTGGATACTTAATGGAACGATCGGCTAACTGTAGAGTCATGGTGGTGGGTTTTAGCTCATAAAGACCTAGTTGCTTAAATAAGTAATATGGAAGTAAGTTCACACTAGCTCTTAGGTCTAGTAGTGTAGTAGCCGTATATTTGTCACCTAAGGTGCATGGAACCGTTGGTCTACCAGGGTCCTTGTATTTGACTATACCATTGTGTTTGGTGATGGATGGAAACTGTTCGGTGAGGAACGCTTGTTGAGAAACATTAGTTCTCCTTTTTGTGGTGCACATATCTTTCAGAAATTTTGCATGTTTTGGCAATAGCTTTAAGGCGTCGAGAAAAGGTAAGTTGATTATCAAATTCTGAAAAGTCTCTCGAATTTCAGCAAAATTCTCATCAGGTTTATTCTTTGCCAAGCGTGCAGGAAATGGTGCCTTAGGGCGGAATTTGGCAAAGGGGTCCGCTTGCTTGTTTCCTAAATTCTGAGATGTTGACTTCGTTGTATTTGGTGAATCCTCCGTAGGTTCATTATTGGAAATAGATTCATTTGAACCGTAGGATTCCTTTGGTTGATCATCTGGCATACGTATTTGATTGTCTACAGTTTTTCCAGATTGAAAAGTAGTGATTGCGTGCACCTCACCTTGGTTGGGAGTACTTGTACTAGGTGCATTGGTGAGTTCAAAGGCAGTGTTTGCTGGCTTAGGATTTGGAACTGCTTGTCCATAAAACACGCCTTTCTGACTCTTTTCTTGCACCAATTGTTGAAGTGATTGTTGGATAGACGTTAAAATTTGAGATTGTTGGTTCATGTAAGCTAAGAAAGTCTCACTTATCCTATCCGTAACGAGTGTCATAGGTTGTGTAACAGGTACTAGATCATGATTATTGCTGAGAAATTGTTGATTATAGTTGGGATTTTGATTGGCTAGAACAAGGCCACGGTTGGTTTGATAGTTAGCATCCGAAGTATTTTGAAATTGATTCTTACTTTGTTGGTATTGTTGATTATTTCCTTGGCGGTATGGAATAAAGTTGTTGGTTGGTCGAACAGGTGGATTAGCGAAACCTGGAGGACCCCCCAGTTGTTGGTTATTCTGGCGCCAAGCGAAATTCGGTTGTTGTCGCCAAGGTGCATTAGGAATGTTGAATGCACATGCCTCTTCTGATGGTTGAGAAGGGGAGGCATATAACAAGGGACAATAAGCATCAGGATGGTCAGGACTGAGACAAAGAACACATGGGGATGTGTCAACGTTCATGACTTGTTTTGGGAGTTGATCGTTGACTTGAACTGCGAGGGCATCTACTTTTTTAGTTAGGGATTCTATCAAATTTTTTAATTTGGGATTGGGTTTTACCTCAAAAATAGATGTAGCCTTTGTTACAGTATCCTTTGATGATCTAGACGGCTCAATGTTACCCCAGTGTGTACCCTTTTTCACTTGTTTTTCAAGAAAAGTATATGCTTCCGTAGCTCCTTTGTCCATGAAGTAACCGCCGTTCATTATATCAAGAATTTCTTTTTGATGATCAGAAAGTCCATTAAAGAAGGAACGGACAAGGACGGCTTTGTCTAGTTGGTGATGAGGACATTCTAAAAGAAGATTAGTAAAGCGACTCCATGCTTCCGTAAACGATTCATGAGGATTTTGACGAAAGAATTGAATTTTCTGAAGCATTTCAGTAGTTTTCTTTTGAGTGTAAAATTGAAGCATGGAAGCTTCAACAAGTTTATTCCATGTGTCTATGGATTGTGGCTGTTGTCCTACAAGCCAAATTGATGCTTTTTCTGCTAAGGTGAATGGAAATAGTCGAAGCAAGAGTTGTTCCTTAGAGACGGATGGATGGTGAAATGTTGTGGCCACTTGTTGAAGCCTACGAAGATGATTATCACAGGTTTTAAGTGATCCAAACCATGATACACGGTAACAAACTAAAACATTTGGTGGGATCTGAAAGTCACCGACAATGTCCTCAAGTTTGATCACGGGAAGAAGGTCCTTCCAGAATGCAAATAGAAGTCCGGCGGGGGGCTTCTCGGTGGTGGAGGATCATCGGCCATAACGACAGAAGTTAATGGCGACGAAGGTTCTTGATGAAGGTAATTAACAGAACAATTTTTAGGTGAGAACTTACGCAATTGCTTATCGTATTTTCTTCGACGATAGGTATGTTCAAATTCTTTAGTGGAACCAGACCTTAATCTCATGCAAGCATAAAATTAGATCTAATTTACAGAAGAAACTTCTTATTACTTGAATTGTATTATTATCTTAAAGCATTAGAGTTTAACAACGTAGGCCTAAGCTGCTGCTAACGTAGCAGTGAAGCTAGGAATACGTGTGTATAAACCAACAGCCATGTCACAAGAGAGATATGAGGGAGGCTTTCCGTGCAAGCACGGTTCTAATTAAGTAATCTCAATCTTTCAAGTTTCCTAAACACCGTTGGAATATGATTATGATTAAGATTTATGGAATTAAAATTTATGCAAGGTCGTTCTTATTTTTTTTATTTTTTTTTATTTTTTTTAAGATTTATGCAAAGATGAAAATACAAGCATATAAATACGATCTACTTATACAATACTAGATGCAATAGCATGTGAAGATACTCTACTCATATGTATAGTTATACGAATAGGCAAGGTTGTATCATTGATAAATACTTCCATACGTACATGCAAATATACATCGAGAATAATATATATATGCTTAATTTGTAGATCGATATTACGTAGACGTATATCAACAGTAACAGACAAATTTGAATCACTTATACGTATCTAAATACAGTATCATGCGGATATAGTATACGTACGCATATAAATAAGACAATGCTAAAACTAAACATGCAACATATTATACATAGACTAAAATACAACTCTTGTATTGCATAATAAAACGATTTCGGCAATACTCATTGAGATTGTGAGTGTCATATAGAGAGCAGCTTCACCCCATAGGGTTTAGAAACAACTTACCCAACTCAGATTTTAACCCTCGTTGGAATGTTCTCCTCTTTCTTGACAAAATCGAAGTATTATACAAGACGTGTACTTATACGTAGAAAAATACTAAACATGCAACAATAGACACTTATCATTAGAAAGACAGATAACCATGCAAAACAGTACCATTTATATATATATATACATTAAGATGCAATTCATGCCCAATTAATCGTATATAAATATTTAGAGGTATATGAACATGATTCATGCATATTTCTAGGCTAACACGTAAATAATAATCCATAAATTAACACATAATAACTACATACATGACATTCATGCAAAAACAGTAAAAATTTGGAATCTGTTTCTTCCCGCAAGTCCGCCAAAGAAATGAAACAGACGTTTCAATCCGTCGACGTAATTAATCCTAGAAGACATTCGAATTTTATGTCACAGTTCCAGAGAGTTAGGCCTGGATATTGATCAGTATTTATCAGTGGGTGTTGGAGGTAGAACGGGGAGCGACAAAGAGACAATACACCCAGACGGGCCGGGGTTACACTGCGGATCTGCGAATCGATACAGCGCCGCGCGTGTCGATTATGCCACAATGAGTTCAACTTTTCACAGAAACCTTAGGATCTTGTGTATGTTACTTTGCCAGTCCTAACTTTTTGTACCTGGAAGTACAACAAAAAATTCGAGAGAGGTCAGGTCGTTTGTTTGGCGACGACGAAGAAATAAAAAAATGGAAAAACATCAAAAAGTAAGGGAGGATGAGAGTGGGGTTTCCCCTTGGAGAAATTTCCAGTACGTAGCACAAGCCCTTGGTCTTTAGAACGGCAGCAGCGCCATTTTGATATTTGCCTTTTTGCTATGTTAGAGAATTGCTTCTCTTCTTTGGCGAAAGTGCGAATTCAAAGTTTTTCCTTACTCACGATCTTCGTGTTCATATAGTTGGAGTAAGGATTCGAACCAACCTAAAGCTTAGGACAAACTACAACTTGGTTGTTTTACTCTTTAAGGAACTAGTGAGTAAGTTTAAATATGATTATATTAATACTAAATATTTGGTTTCTTTACTACACAAAAATTAAAAACATTAAGTTACAAAAATCATGCAACTAAGACACAATAAAATTTTACTAAAAACAAAGGTGGAGAGTTAATCCTCCTCATGTGAAGGTAACCTTTGTTATTTGATTTTAATAAGTTCATTATTATCTTCCTAAAACTCATAGACAAGTCCTAATAAAAGAAAACTTGATCCCTAACATATATGACTCATCTCTAAGCTCATACATGCTAGCATGTGGAACCAAAGCAATGACTTATCTCTAAGCTCATCACTTTGATCCTTAACTAGATCCTTAACTAGACATTACACCAACTATCATTTTGGGATAGGATGTAGGTCTAGTTGTTGTTCTTAAACAACTTACTAAACCAAACAACAAAGATTTTCCCTCACATGAGTTTTATTAACTCCCCAAAAAGGGAAAGTTAGCTCATGATCCTTGGGAGAACACTAAAACAAGTGTGGAATGTAAAAAGAGAGAGAGAGAGAGAGGAAAAAGAAGAAAACTATTTATTTATATACTCACTTACATGAAGAAGTGAGAATTTTTCCAAGAGGAACACAAGGTTTCCTCCATTAAAACTATTACAAGCTATTTCTTCCCAAAATAAAAACTAAATAAAAATATAAGACTAAGGAACTAAAATAATACAAGGTAAGGAAAAGAAGTCAAGGGAGTAAATGGAGTGTCCCTCCCTTGTTTTGTTTTCTTCTCCATTTGAGAGAAATCTCATTTCCTCCCACGTGAAATATCAAACCACATTTACTTCATTTTTATCCACCACATTAAAACAAAGTGACACCTTGCCTTTTTTTCACTATTAACACCTAATCTAATTAATTACATGCAAGGTGTCAACTTTGCACCAATAATTTGTCATTTTTGTCTTGACATGCTCCATGATTGATGACTCATCCAATCTTGCAGGCCCTCATAGTGGGTCCATGTGCAGTTCAGTGGCGGTCCGGTCTTTGGGCAATTTTACAACTTCCTGCCTATGCGTAGAGTTCATCGCCCTGATTGTCTGAGCAGCTCACTTGTCGCATTCGGAGTCCTGGTTCAAGAGGTAGGAGCTTCGGAAGTTTGATGCTTCTGTGCGGATTTGAAAGAATTCATATATACGTCGTTCCCCGTGTTTTATCGCAGGTTTAACCAATATTTTCATGTTTACTGCGAATACCTGCAAAAGTATGAAAACATATTTATTTCATGATTATTAAACACATAATTAACCAAATTTATATGTCTCAATGGGGTTTCATAACACACTTTTGGGTGCTTATTAGGCAACGGTGTGTCTGGATATGCATAGTTGCTAAAACGCGAAGTCTGCACCGAAGTTTTTTTTTCTTTTTTAAGTTGAAAATAGCTTATACCATGGCATATGCTTATATTATTGGATATAGCTTGGCTATTGGTAAAGTATACGGAAAATGGTTTGCTCAAGATCTCTGAAGATGAAATAGAGAAAGGAGCACTATTCTTGATCTTTAGGCATTCCTTTAGGCCCACATATATTTCTAAATATTGTTTTTTTTAGTTATTGGCAGATGATGTTCCAAATCCTCAAGTATGCGCTGTTGGATTGACCCACTTAACTACTCGTTATAAGAGTTAATTTTTCATTACTTCCGCCAATAAATTTGGGTTAATGTCCTTCTGTTTTCAGGATCATTCGTTTCAGGCATGAACTTCAGTGACATCAGAAGACTTCTTTTGTAAGATATATGTGCTTTATATTTGGCTGCATGGAGAAATGGACATTATTTGTACAATTACTTCTCTAGATTAAAAATGCTACAGTTCGAATAGCACATTAACTACGAATAGGACATAAATGCAAGTCTATATTTATACATTCTTCTTTCAAAACTTCAGACTACATTCTTCTTTCAAAACAACATTATTTTGCTACAAATGAAGTAAATAAATGAAATTCAACATAATAAAATTTTGGTATTCAATTACTAATTATAGACATATATTATTCATTAATAAGATATATCCATACCTTGAAACCATCTCACTGCTCAGCATCACGATTCATTGCATTTGATGCCTTGTTCTTCCTATGGTCTCTGCAAAAGACCAAGAAAAACTTACTTAATATGTACCATGCACATATTGGACACAGCTGGATACAAAAAAGAGAAAAAAAATTTCTTACATGTTCAACCTAATAAGAGTGTCCAAAATCCAAAGTGATACAATGGTAGTTTTACCAGTGCTATGATTTAAGTCATTTTTTGTTCAAGAAATCCTCTAGAGATCAACCCATTTGATCATTACCAAAATCATCCTTCTTAGATTTGCCATATTCATGTACTTCGATTCGAAGCAGAGCCAGTTCTGGAACAGTTAATGGAAATAGAAACTCTTCATCCCAAACTGGCGTCCAATTGTCTTCCAAGATCTTAGTTTTCTTCTTTTTTATATCAGCCGGTACTCCTGCTATACTAACCTGCCAAATGAGATTGTTCAAAATTTATTTTCTGTTCTACAGATATATGACTTGAAATTGGCTAATCCTCCCAACTCCCAGGGTGTATTCTATTATATTTGACGCCTATATGGAAGTCGTGTTAGAAAATCCAAGTGCAAAGCCTCAATGACCATAACCAAAAGACATAGTTTACTTTAACAGTCCCAACTCCTAACATCATGCAAAGTTTATATAAACCCGCAAATGTGCAGAGTCCAATGTCTTTCCAGTGGTTAGTGGTAACTGAGGTTCAAACTAACTGAATCTTGAAAATCAGATCATCATGGAGAGGATTCATGCCCATTGTTATACATAATGTCCATGTAAGCCTGCTTGAGAGAAAGAAATATAGGATTTAAAAAGACTTTCCTCTGGGAGCTTATGACCAGACCCTACTGCACTTACATGAAGAATATAGGGACTAACCGACTCACGCAAAAAGTTTATATTTAGTACAGGAACGAAACCATTGAACCTACTTCAATAGTTTCACCTCATTGTACATTCCGATTGCTGGTCAGTAGTGTCTTGTAACTTCAGGAAGCATACAAGCTAGAGAAGTTACAGGAGTTTACATAGTGGGCTTGGGTATAGACACAAACTATGTGGCTGAGTTGAGCAATAGTTGAAACTATAACTAAGGCAGTTGAGATGGGGTGCACAAATGGTTGGGTGGAGTCAGACTCTACTGCAGCAATTAAGGCATTACAAAGCAACTCAGTGCACTGGAAAGTATGATTAGACCAGGAGAACACATATGCTTATTATTGCAGGCCACCGATTGTTCATTGATAAATGTAAAATGAATGGTTTACCTACGAAATGAACGATGAATTCAAAACGTAAATAAACTAAAACTGATCTTTTAATCTCAATTATCAAAGCTTCTACTCTCGATGCGAATTGCACTAAGTGGAGTAGGAAGTTCGTTCCACTCCTAGTTCCCTAGCATGGATTGTTTTCTAAGTCTAAGAAATCAGTCTTAAGTCTAATGAGAGCTTTACGAAATGTTATGCTAACAAGACGCGTTAATTTAAATAACAAGATATAATAAATAACAAGATAAAATATAAACTAAAGTTAATCTATGAAAGCTACGGAAATACGATTGTTTGAATCTAAATAAAGAAATAGAGGGGAATTAAATCCACCTCGAATCCAACTTAATAACCTAGTATAGATTGTCGTATCTCGATTCTTACGTTTTCACGGCAAGAATTTCGAGTCTAATCCCTAGTGTTCATGGCATTTCTACCAAGTACTAACTAGCATGTGAGGTTAAGCACCCATTCTCATGGCCGAAACACGACCTTCTAGAGTGGAATAGATTCTACAACGATTCTATACTAAACAACTAAGTTTTCATCAAGGCTTCATCAACCCTCTCTAATGAATGTTTTAGCCTTGAGTCATCAAAACATCATTTCCCATATTATTATAACTAAACATAATATCCAAGATTCAAATCTACTTAATCTAAACTAAACAATGATTAAATTCTAATTAACAACTAAGAAATGGTAACCAACAATAATTAAAACTAGATCTACAAATTGAAATACCACAATTCGAACTTGCTAAAATAACTATTTTTTATTTATCTAATCAATCAAGAATAATGATTCAAAGACTTAATCTAAAACAAGAACTGAAAATGGAACTAAAACTTAAATTAATTAATGAAAACAGATCTAGATTTATCTATATTATTTTAGGTCTAACTAGCTACCATTAACAAAGAGCTAAGCTTTTGTTTTTATATCTTCCGATCCAAAAATCGTGCATGGGCTTGGAGTCATGTTTTGGGCGGAGGATCGGGCCCAAAACTTCAATCTTCGAGTTCAAAAGGCCTCTTCAGCTGCCGTTGGCTTCAGCAGACTTTTCGTCTACTTTTACTCCTCTGATTGGGTCAAGGCTTGGTCCATTGGAAAGCTCTTTCCGAGCCGGTCGTTTTGACATAAGGTAGGCCCAATTCCAAGGTCTGAGTCCAAAGATATGGTCTTCGGAAGTTCTCTTTGTCTTTTGTGCTTTTGTTTACTTTTGCGTGGACCTTGACTTTTCATCTTTTGACCAGGCTTTACAAAGGCTTTGTCTTCTTGAATCTTGGTCTTTAATCACCGAACTCCTTAGTAACCAACCATTGCTCCTTTATCTCATCAAAGTGGCACATTCCTGCACATAATTTACTTTGAAGCCTGAAATACATAAAAACACGTAATCAGTATTAACTCTTACTTATTACTCACATAATTGGTCTAAAAGTATGACTGCTAAGGGGTTAAAACTACAGTTTTGGGCTCTTATCAACCACCCCCAAACAGCATTTTGCTTGTCCTCAAGCAAATATGAGAAATTAGCATAAGTGACCAAAAATGGAGTTCTATCTACTCTCGTCTCGCTGAGTGCGATTGCATTGACCATATGCAACAAGGCCTTAAACCACTAGGAATTCCCTAGTGGACGAGTTATAGCCTCGTGAGAGTTTTCCAGTGAAGGTACTCACAAACTTCATCTATACTACAACGACTAAGAAATAAAACTATTGTTTTCTCATTCATGTCTCAACTATCTATACATCTCACTAGCAAATACATAAGAATAACCCAGTCAGAACCCTAAGCTAATATATGCATAATAATCAATCATCTAAAATAAACATATAACAATGAGTAATACTATGAAATGTAATAGCAGGTCCGTTTCTGAAAACTCGGAATAGCGTCCTTAAGTAGGTCCTCACATAAATGTCAAGACAAAAACCACTCTGATTTTTCCACTCAAGTTTAAGCTACTCCGATTAATGCGGTGGGCACACTTTACCTTACAATCTCAATGACACACAAGGAAGCTGGAGTCGATCAAACACATCTACCACTTACTATCACACTAACCTATTCCTAACTGAGCTAGAGGTCTTTATTAGGTGTTGCGGGGATTAGGAGATGGTTTAAGAAGGAAGGAAATGGATATTCAAAAGGACAAGTCTGAGATAATAGAGTCTTCATATTATGTAACTTAGAGAAACCTTGTTATTTTTTTTTTTGCTTCTATACTTTGTTTTCATCCTTAGCCATATTTTTCCTTTTTTTTTTCTTTGGCTTTTGACTCCTTTATTCTATTTTTGGAGTTTTTATTTATTTCTATTTTTTTTTTTTTTCTTGGATGGAAACTTCTTTTCTTTTTTTTCAGCAACTAATAATTTTTGTTTACACAGGTTTTTCTCTTTTTCTTTCTTCCTCATTCTATTCTCAGACTTATTCTAAATTTGGTAGGTTGATTTATATTTTTATTTTGTTTTGTTTTGTAACAGGGTAAAGGAATTTTGGTTTATGAAAGGCTAAGGAAAGGCTCGAGGGGGACTAAGCGGAAACTAATTCATAGGTTTGAATTTCTGGCTATATCGATCGAAAAGAGGGCCTAAATTCTCGCTTAGGATATGGTTTAGTGATCAAGCAAGTGGGCGTGTGATTTCTCTATCCGGTTTTACTTCTCCCTTGTGTCATTTCTCAAATGTTTAGCTCTATAAGGCTTTAGGCTATATTCTCACAGGGATTTGTAGAATAAGTACTCTAGCCTAGATTTGAAACTTCTTGCTAACAATCATAGATACTCATGTAATAAATTTATAGATAGATGCAAAGATTATTACCTACATATTAACCTAAGTTTCTAACAATTATTCTGATGCAAAAGCTATGTGAGACTTCTAAATTGTTAAGAGCATAGAGAAAGAAAACAATACCAATATTCCTAAGTGTATAGCATACTTTTTATTTATATTTTTGAATTTTTGAAATTTTAACTAGAAAACAAGTGCATATTATACATATCTATATCCTAACAGATGTCTTAATTACACGTGTTTCTATGCCCCCAAACAAGAAGCATGCTTTGTCCTCAAAGCATTTAAATAAAGAGGGTAGGAAAAATACCATTGAAGCGTGAAAATTCAGGAACATCTGCAAAACAAGGTTAAAACATACAAATATAGTAATATAAAAAAAAAATTACGCAACTCTATAAGAGTTCCACCCATTATGGGGTTAACAGAATGAAATTGCTTGGGACATAAGCAGACACTAACTTAACTAAAAACTTACCTGCACCCAGCATTTACTCGTCATCCTCCTCTTTTATATGAGGTTCTTTAAAATCCCTGCCATGCCATAACAACTTGCCACGCCTTCCGTGGGTGTATCATCAACTAGTGCTAACCTCTCTGTGTTACTTGGTCTGATGGGGTGTAAGGGGCAACCAAATGTGGTTGCACCTGCCATCCCGCCAAGTCATGGCTCGGAATGATCTTACCACCGCGATTGGTGGGTCTCATGGTTTCGACCCTTTCCCCGATCGTATCGCGTGTATCTGAGAATATGGGTAGGCAAAGCGCCGCGATAATGCGCAAAACCGGGACAGGCATAAGAAGGTACTTATGCCTCAAGGTATGGCCTCGCGAGTAGCAACTAAAACTTCGGGGAATGTCATACCGACGGCGTCCCTCGGCTAAAGCAAGGAAAACGTCACCGGCGGTATTATTGGCGCAAGTAAACCGCCGTTCCCTAGAATGTTCATCATGATGAACAACATGGTTGTGCCTACATTCAGCGATAGGCTACTTTCGAGGCGATGTTATATTGGTCTTGGTCCATGATCTGAAACACCCTCCCCATAATACTCATGGAAATAGGCATATTCATATAGGTATGAGTTATCATCATATATCCCCACGTGTGCATAGGGTCGGGTAATGGCAACCCGAAACCAAAGCTATCAATTGCTTCTTGAATTCCATAGTCGTGCCATCAATAGCAAGGGAAAATTTTTGTTCTCCTTCTTGGGTACAAAAAAAAAAATATTATTATAGAAGAATTCAGTTAGCTTAGGTGAAAAAGAATCGTCATCACTCACCGGAAGATGCCGCCATCCTAATCGCCGCGATCCGGCGCATGAACGATGCTCCATAGGTATCGGTTCCCATCAAGTCTTCAAATGACTGTTCAGGAATCACTATAGGAGGTGTCATCTCAAAACTACTCTGTAGAACAGCTGTGAAAACCTAGAAGAAACCTCAAAAATCAGAATTTCCTGTGCTTACGGGAGGAGGCGGCCAGTATAGATAGCGAGTCGCTCGTGGGTTTTGGAATTACAGTGTTTGGCTGGTCGGCGCTCTGCTTGAAGCGGCGCTCATGAGATTTTTTTCGATTCTGATGTTGTAGAGGCTCTAGTCAGCTCTGAAAAAAAAATTTATGGCAGTGTATAGGGCGCAGGCGCGCTCGTAAGTGCAGAAACTGAGTTTACAAGAAAAACAAGAAGAAAAAGCTTGGAGTGAAAGGTGAGAGATGATTGTGGGGTGTAGTGTGGGTTGTGAGTGTAGAATGATGGAAGTTTAAATAGGTTCTGGGTTTCCAAAACGAATCGGCAAGTTGCCAAATTGTTTTAAAAGGCAATTTTCGAAATAGAAAACTGCCAAACCAGCGGAAACTAACCATAGTTTAGATTTCCTAACAACCCTGGTATCTTTTAAACTTGGTTTAGAATAGTAACTTCTAAACTCTCCTACATATCATGCTACCACTACAAAAAAAAAAAAATCATAGATATGCCGATATCGGCCTAATTTTCAACTTTTACTCCAAGACAACCTTACGAAAAGATGATCAAAATAAATTATATTAAAATAATATGAAATCCAAGCAATCTAAAACAAACAACTTAATATTTAAATCTAACTACTGAAATAAAATTCCACTAACAAAACAATAAAAACAATGAAATAACAGGACACAACCCCGATGGTGAACACCTAGGCGTGTGAAGAAGATGGTCCCCGAGATGGAGACCGTTACGTGGTGAAGAATGGCTTGAGCCATCTGGCTGCGGCGGCGGCGACTCTCATGCCTCTCGGACTCAGCTGAGACAGACTCATCCACGAGTGGCATACGTCGTAGCATCTCTATCCTGAACAAGCGCTGTGCTTCCATCTCAGTCTTGAGTACTGCATACTGGGCTTGGTGATTATGGTGGATAATCTCCAATTTAGACAAGATATCTTCGACCCCCCTTTCGAGCATTTCAACTCTCGTCTGAAAGTTCGTTTGCTTATTTCGAATTACAATTTGTCTATGTCGGATATCTTCACAGATACGATAACCGCATCGCAAACCAGTTTGCAGCATTATCATTCGTTCTAAATTAGAAGTATGACTATCGAAATTATCCTCAACCAACCATGTCATATCTTCCCTTCATTATCGAATCAACTTCATCCTCTGCGGACAACGGCCAAGTCTCTTGGATGCATTCCTTATAAATACTTGCATTAGAATACAATTTGATCTTAATAGGAGCAGATTTTTGCGGCGACTCTAAATGAGAGCATGATCTTAGTAATCAATACGGGAAGAGGTGCCATGCTCTTTCCCACTCCTCCAATCACATTCAAAATTAAACCGAGGATGCAGAAATTACACTCATTCGTTTGCAAAATCCAGAGAACGTCGCGGTAATCGGGTCGATGTCGGCCGACTTTGTCTTTCAGGGCGTTCCTACCAATCCACCGAGCTCTGACCCGGTTGATTGGTTCTCGAGGTCGTCCGGCGAACGAATGAGATATCGTATTGTATTCACCCTCTATGACCGTATCTTTCATCAAAGCAGGAACTCCAAGTATATTTGGGATTCCCGAATGGTTAAATATCTAGGTTGGTTCTGGCGTGATTCCTAATAGCTCGACCAACAACCGCTGTCCGTTACTTCCTCCTCGTTCCTGCTATCCTAATGAAAATCCTATTTCCCTCCAATTCTGCGTTTCTTATAAAATTGTTCTACCAAATCATAGTAATAGAACTCCTCAGTCGAATACCACGATCTGTTTCCAATCCCTCTTAATCATATTGGCGTGCAGAAATGGTGCGAAAATGGTTGGGCCTCAAACGCGCGTGCTCGGCAACATTCTTCGTCATAAGCCCATTGAAGTTTCTTAGATAACTAATGGTTTTGTAGCCCGTGGGGAGGCGAGTTTGATAAAAAAACAACGAGAAATAATGGTGGTGGCGGTGGTGGTTCACGGTGGTTGTTTTGGAGTTGTAAAATTGTTGGGGTAGTTTGTGGTAATGGTTTGAAGAAGATTTGAGTTGGATTGAATTACTTGGCGTGAGTGTAGTTAGGTTTTAAGCTCTCCCTCTTTTTTTATTTGGTTTAGGGTTTGTTTTAAACCATGGTAGCCGGCGGGAGTGGAATAGGAAACACTGCGTTTTTGGGAAGGAAGGAGACGCACAGTGTGCGTGCAGCTTGGGCCCAAGCCCAATTTGAATTCCGAAATTTTTCGATTATTCGCGTAATTTCAAATTCAATTTGTCGCTTTGTTACTGGCCCGATTTTGGCGAATGAGTTATGGAAATGATCAGTAGAGAATTTCCAATCCAATGATCCATAAAACACTCAATTCTAACTATGGGTGACGTATAAAAGTGTGGAAAAACGCCTCGAAGTGCGTGTGTGATGTAAGTTATGCGAACGAATGAACTCTAAATTAGATGACGTCAACCCCAATGAAGTATACTAATGGACCTAAGCAACACAAATGGAAAGTTCGAGCAATCCGGATGGAAAGACTGATTTCCCACCCCCAAACAAATTTTTAAACACAAAATTTGTTTTAACATGGGTCGTTTAAAGTCAGATTCCCAAGACTTGTTGGATTGCTAGTTTTTATGGGTTTAGATATATATCTATATCTAAAAATGAAAACAACTATTATTATTATTATTTTTTTTTTTTTTTTTTTTTTTTTTTTTTTTTTGGGAAAAACAATAAGCAAATAAAGACATAATTCACACCATAGAGAAACATGACTCAAAAATCCGAGAAAACATGCAAGAGTGGAAAAACGTGAAATATGTAAACCGTGGACTTAGGATCCGGTACTTACAGCCACACACTCCATAGGGAGGGGGCCGGTTACCTTAATGGTGCACTTACCATTAAATGGAAGTGAAAGGAAGTACACCAATGACAAGGGTCATTCCTCATAGATAGGGTCTGTAAAAGGACTTCCTCTATATCGAGGGGGCCGAAGTTAAGTGAAAATGTTTTAATCGTTGACCGTTAACTTGAAAGGTACTGTTGTCCTTGGGATTTACCAAGGTAATTGCCCGTAAAGGGGTGACTTGATAACGAAAAAGGACCGGACCAACGGGTTTTAGTTTCCACTGGGAAAATATGTAGGCGGGGAGTTGTAAAAGCAAAACCTTTTGTCCGACCACAAACTCTTTCTTTAAAAGATATGCTTATCATGAACCGTTTCATGTTAGCTTTATAATCCTTCCGCGAGATCGTAAGAATCGCTACGGTTTCTTCAAGCTCATTTAATTGTAACTTAAGTTTGACACCCGCCTCATCAATATTGAAGTTAAGGCTTTTTATAGCCCACAAGAGCGCGGTGCCCTAATTCAGCGGGCAAATGACATGGTTTCCCAAATACAAGTCTAAAGGGAGACATACCTATAGGAGTTTTGAAAGCAGTTCTATCGCCCGTAAGGCATCCGATAGGCGCTTCCGACCAATCTTTTCTCTCGGGGTTTCTTGTTGTTTCTAAAATCTTTTTGATTTCCCTATAGAAACTTCTACTTGGCCGTTAGTTTGTGGATGATAAGGAGTTGCTACTTTGTGTGTAACTCCATACTTTTCACTAGGGATGCAACAACTCTGTTGCAAAATGTGTTCCACCATCACTAATGATGGCTTTAGGAATGCCAAACCGACAGAAAATATATTCTTTAATAAAAATACAACGGTCTTATGGTCATTGCTACGGCGCAAGCTAGGGCCTCTATCCATTTAGACCGTAGTCCACGGCAACTAGAATATAACTATAACCGTGGGAAACAGGGAAAGGGCCCATGAAATCAATACCCCAAACATCAAAATTTCTACTATCAAGATTGGATTTAATGGCATCATATTACGCTGCGTGATTAAGCCAAGTTGTTGGCAACTTAATACCGCCTCTTGCAATGCACTTAGGCATCCTTAAAAGGGTAGGCCAATAAAATCCACATTGAAGAACTTTAGCGGCTGTTTTCATTCCACTAAAGTGGCCACCACACTCTTTGTCATGGCGAGCGATAGAACTTCATTATATTCCCAGGGGAATGCAACGACGAATAATCGATCCGCACAATACTTAAAAAGGTAGGGCTCATCCCAAGAGTATAACTTGACTCGGCCAAGAACTTCTTCGTTCATTTCTTGACCAATTATAAGGCATAACATCAGCCGCTAAATAATTTCACGATGTCCGCATACCATGGTGATGAAAAAATAGCATCTGATGCTTATCGGGGAAAAGAGTCCGTATGGACTCGGAATCACTACTATCGTCATTTGTAAGTCTAGATAAGTGGTCGCGGCAACTACGTTTTTCGACCCCTCTTTTTGTCCTTTATTTCTAATGTGAACTCTTGCGGAGAAGAATCCATCGGATTAATCTCGCTTAGCATCCTTCTTTGCAAGAAGGTACCTAAAAACTGCATGGTCCGTGTAAACTAAAGTTTTAGAACCAACCAAATAAGGGCCGAAACTTATCTAATGCATAAATGACAGCTAAGAATTCTTTTTCATTAGTTGTATAATTCCGTTGAGCATCGTTTAATGTTTTACTAGCATAATAAATAACGGTGGACTTATTATCTAGTTTACGTCCCAAGACGGCACCAACTGCATAGTCACTAGCATCACACATGAGTTCGAAAGGTTTAGACCAATCGGGGAGGTCAGATAATAGGTGCGATGGTTAGGGGTGGCTTTTAAGGTTTCAAAAGCCTGTTTACAGTTAAAATTAAAATCAAAGATTGCATCCTTCAAAAGCGAGGTTAGTTAAAGGCCTAGCTATTTTGAAAAATCTTTAATGAAACGCCTATAAAACCACATGGCCTAGAAAGGCTCTAATCTCATGGACAGTCCGTGGTTTAGGTAGGTTAAGCTATCTTATCTAGTTTGGCTTTATCTACTTGATGCCATCACTAGATACAATATGACCTAGTACTATGTCCTTTTTTTTGACCATGAAATGACATTTTTCCCAATTTAAAAGCGAGGCTCTTTTCTTCACACCGTGTCAAGACCTTAGGCGAGTTAGACAAGCATTCTGTAAAGGAGTCTCCATAGATAGAAAAATCATCCATGAACACTTCCATAAAAGCTCTACCATGTCACTAAATATATGAAGCATACATCATTTGGAAGGTACCGGGGCATTACAAAGGCCAAAAGGCATTAGTTTATAGGCATATGTTCCAAGGGACATGTGAAGGTTGTCTTTTCTTGGTCATCAATATCAATAATAATCTGAAAATAGCGGAGTAGCTATCCAGAAAACAATAAAAGGCATGACCCGACTAGGCGTTCTAGCATCTGATCTATAAATGGTAAGGGAAAGTGATCCTTTCGTGTCATAGCATTTAAACGCGTCAGAATCAATACTGATTCTCCATTTCATAGGACCTTGAGTGACAACATAGTCACCCTTCCCGTTACGTACCATGGTTACTCCGATTTCTTAGGAACTACATGAATGGGACTTACCCATTCGCTATCGGAGATTGGGTATATAATACCCGCATCGAAAAATCGCAAGACTTCTTCCCCTAACCACCTCTTTCATGGCGGGGGTTCAAGCGACGCTGAGGTTCGCGAAAGTCTTGGCGTTATCCTCCAAATGGATAACGATGAGTGCAAACATTAGGGTCAATTCCCTTAATGTCGGGCTAGGGACCAACCAATCGCAGACCGATGTTCCCTAATCACCCTTATTAAACATGTCTCTTCATCCTTAGTTAACAAAGAAGATATAATTATCGGGTGACTACCATCCTGATCAAGTTGAATATATTTTAACTCCGGGGAAGAGGTTTAAGATCGTGTGTGGGCGGAATGTCCGTTGATGTTTCATAAGTGTCCTTATCTTGCGTAATGAAGACTTGCTTAGGTAGCAAGTCTTAAGAATCGATATATGGAGCAACCGACGGGTCTACAATTGGTGTGGACTCGGGATGGTGTTGACTTCCTCTAAGTAGGAGTCATTTACAAAATCTGAAGTTCCAAAAGAAAGGAATTTGTACATATTGTTTTCGTGAAACGTGTTGTTAAAATAATCTTGAGCTAAACTCTCGATCATGCTAACCTCCCCATCTACGTATCGAATCGGTAACCTGTTTCATCATTTTAAAACATTTACCTCGGCGAAAAGATGGCCAAAAGATAAGGACATCTTTCCATCGCGACAATTTATAAAAATCATTGGCGTTTGCCAAGAAGGGCGCCCTAAGATGATCGGGTACAGAGTCATTAGCGACTTACGTATCGAGGATAACAAAATCAGCAGGATAGTAGAAATCTGAACCTTAACAAGCACGCTTTTCCACTACACCTTTAGGATACTTAATTGACCCAGTCCGCTAATTGCAACGTTATTTTTGTAGGTTGCATTTCACGTAGACCTATTTGTTTATACAAGTAATAATGGGAGTAAGTTAACACTTCGCCCCGTGTCTAATAAGGCGGTCGTCGGTGGGAATCTCCTAAGGTGCATTTTACAATAGGGCGACCGTATCCTTGTACTTAACAATTCCATTATTTTTGGATAAAGTTGGGAACCGTTCAGCTTAAAAGCGCCTTTTAGGTATGTTGGTCTTACCTAGTAGTGCCACAACTCTTTAAGAAACTTAGCGTGGTTAGGTAGCTTTTAATAGCTTCGAGAAAAGGAAGGTTTATCGTTAGATTCTTGAAACGCGTTCCTAATTTCCTCAAAGTTTGTATCCCCGGTTAGCATGGCTAATTTTTGAGGAACGGTGGTTTAAACTCTATATTTCGCATATGGCTCTACTTGCTGTGTAACCTTGGCTTTCGGTTTCTTTGGTTGTAATTTAACTGGTACCTCTACCGTGGTAGGCTCCTCAGTTTCTATTGCAGTATCTAGTTCGATATCTGGTGTAGGGAGTACTGATGGGGTAACTATAGGCGTAGTTACTTTGTTATCAACCACTCTTCCAGAATGGAGAGTGGTGATGGCATTTAGGTCACCTACGATTATAGTTTCCGTACTAGAATTACCGTTTACCTCAAAGGCTGTGTTTGCTGTTTTAGGGTTTGGTATCGCTTGTCCTGGAAACACGCCTTTTGGTTGGGCTTTTCGCGGGCTAACTGTTGTATGCCCCGATTTATGGATTGTAAAATCTGTTGGTTTGATTGAGTCATTATGCGGAAAAGTTGTTGGGTAACTTGTATAAAGGCATCAATAATGATCCGGTTGTGTAGGTGTAGTAGTCACGGGTGGTGCGACCGGAACTATCTCTTGATTATTTATGGGTGGGTTGTGATAGTTATTATTATTAACCTAACGATACCTCTATTGGTATTATAATTATTATAATTATTCTGACCTTGTGCTTGACCTTGTCGGTGGTTTAAGCTTGGTTGTTATAATTATTATAATTCCCTTGACCTTGTCCTTGTCCTTGTCCTTGCCTAGGTGGAGCTTGGTTATAATTGTTTGCTTGCCTAACGTTTTGATTATTGTACCCTGGAGGTGTTACTTGTTGATTATTTCTCCAACTGAAGTTGGGATGTTGCCTCCAAGGGGTGTTAGGAATAGGATAGTTATTAATAGAGTAAACATTATCTTGTTCTGGTGGTTGTTGTTCATAAGCTAGAGGACAATAATCGTCAGGGTGCTCTGGACTCAAACAGAAATTACATGGGTTGGAGTTTACATTCATGACGGGGATAGGCTTTTGTTGAAAGCGAAAATAGCCTCTACTTTTTTAGTTAGAGATTCGAGTAAATTTTTAAGTTCTGGATTGGTTTTCTTCTCAAACATACCGGCGGCCTTGACTGTTGAAGAAGAATTAGCTGAGCGGGGGATATCATCACTACCCCCAATTATTATTCCGTTTAGTTTGGTCTTCTAAAATTTGTAAGCCTCCCAGAGGCTCCTTTATTTAGGAAACTACCCCCATTCATTATGTCAAGGACTTCTTTATGGTGGTGTAGAAGACCTTTGAAAAGGCAACGAACTAACGTGTCTTTAAGCTAAGTTATGATGTGGACACTCTATAAGGAGATCGGTGAAACGATTCCATGCCTCGAAAAATGATTCATGAGGATTCTCGTGGAAAAAAATGAATCTTGGAAAGCATCTCATCCGTCTTTAGGGGTGGGTAAAATGTTCCATAAACAACAACAAGTTTAGCCCACGAGTCCACGAGAATTAGGCTTTGGGCGCTTAACCAAGGCAGCCTTTATCGGGCTAATGTGAAAGGAAATACCCTTAGTTTAATTTGTTCCGCACCTACCGTAGGATGATGGAATGTTGTAAGGACTTGTTCAATCCTACGCGTAATGTAGCCGATAAGGTTTTCATGGTCTAACCCATGAAAAAGCGGGTAACAAATTAAATATGTTTGGGGATTCGAAAATCCCCAATCGGTCCGCTAGAACGATGCAAGATTTAGGGCTATCACTCGAGGCTTTGTAAAAGTCGGAGAGAGGAGTCTCTATTTCTTCACCATTATGTCGGGTATGGTGTGTGTGATAGTAGCTAGAGGTGTCGTGGGTGGGTGGTGTACTAGATAGACTTGTTTGTTGCCGTGTAATTACGTTTGTTGTTTTGTTCGACCGGACCTTAATCTCATGCAAGACTAAGTTGAGCTTAACTAAACATGCAACACTCCAAACAATTACGATATACTAGTAGAAAACCTCTAACCGGAAATCACGAGGTATGGAAGAAAGAAATACCGATAAGCGTCCTTTGCTTCACTTATGAATAGCGTCTTGTGTAATGCGTGTTCGGTGTATATAAGAGATTAGAACACTGAAAAACTTGACAACTCGAAGTTGAATCAAACCCGGGAAATCCGAAATTTCAGCTAAGGAAGCGGCGCTCGTCCAAGCGTGGTCGGCAGTCGTAAAAAGTCGAAGTTCCATTCTTAGCTGGTCGCGCTTGGTATGAAGCGTGGCGATGCTTCGATTGGTGGTAGATGAAATTCCAAGAACTTAGCGCTCGCGCTCCTCTGAAGCGCTGGCGCTGGTGGTAGATGAAATTCCAAGAACTTTAGCGGCGTCGTCGCTCTCTCTTGAAGCGCCGGGGCCTTCGTTAGTAGATGAAATTCCAAGAACTTAGCGGGTCGCGACTCTCCTTTGTATGCGGCGCCGGTATTTTTCTCACGAATTTGTCAAAGCTGAAATGGGCAACCCACGATGAAACAACCAAGGGTGGGTGGGTTTAATGGGACTTAAAAATGACTACTTCTACAAAGAAAACAATGCTAAAGTGCAACTAAGATGGCAGCGCATGCATTTGATAAATGTAAAATGAATAGTTTACCTACGAAAATGAACGATGAATTCAAAACGTAAGTAAACTAAAACCCATCTTTTAATCTCAATTATCAAAGCTTCTACTCGATGTGAATTGCACTAAGTGGAGTAGGAAGTTCGCTCCACTCCTAGTTCCCTAGCATGGATTGTTTTCTAAGTCTAAGAAATCAGTCTTAAGTCTAATGAGAGCTTTACTTAAATGTTATGCTAACAAGACGCTGTTAATTTAAATAACAAGATATAATAAATAACAAGATAAAATATAAACTAAAGTTAATCTATGAAAGCTACGGAAATACGATTGTTTGAATCTAGATAAAGAAATAGAGGGAATTAAATCCACCTCGAATCCAACTTAATAACCTTGTATAGATTGTCGTATCTCGATTCTTACGTTTTCCGCGCAAGAATTTCGAGTCTAATCCCTAGTGTTCATGGCATTTCTACCAAGTACTAACTAGCATGTGAGGTCGCCCACCCATTCTCATGGCTTAAACACGACCTTCTAGAGTGGAATAGATTCTACAACGATTCTATACTAAACAACTAAGTTTTCATCAAGGCTTCATCAACCCTCTAATGGATGTTTTAGCCTTGAGTCATCAAAACATCATTTCCCATATTATTATAACTAAACATAATATCAAGATTCAAATCTACTTAATCTAAACTAAACAATGATTAAATTCTAATTAACAACTAAGAAATGGTAACCAACAATAATTAAAACTAGATCTATAAATTGAAATACCACAATTCGAACTTGCTAAAATAACTATTTTTTATTTATCTAATCAATCAAGAATAATGATTCAAAGACTTAATCTAAAACAAGAACCTAAATGGAACTAAAACTTAAATTAATTAATGAAAACAGATCTAGATTTATCTATATTATTTTAGGTCTAACTAGCTACCATTAACAAAGAGCTAAGCTTTTGTTTTTATATCTTCCGATCCAAAAATCGTGCATGGGCTTGGAGTCATGTTTTGGGCCAGAGGATCAGGCCCAAAACTCAATTCTTTCAGTTCAAAAAGGCCTCTTCAGCTGCCGTTGGCTTCAGCAGACTTTTCGTCCACTTCTACTCCTCTGATTGGATCAAGGCTTGGTCCATTGGAAAGCTCTTTCCGAGCCGGTCGTTTTGACATAAGGTAGGCCCAATTCCAAGGTCTGAGTCCAAAGATATGGTCTTCGGAAGTTCTGCTGTCTTTGTGCACTGTTTCTGCCTGCGTGGACCTTGACTTTTCATCTTTTGACCAGGCTTTACAAAGGCTTTGTCTTCTTGAATCTTGGCCTTTAATCACCGAACTCCTTAGTAACCAACCATTGCTCCTTTATCTCATCTAAGTGGCACATTCATGCACATAATTGACTTTGAAGCCTGAAATACATAAAAACACGTAATCAGTATTAACTCTTACTTATTACTCACATAATTGGTCTAAAAGTATGACTGCTAAGGGGTTAAAACTACAGTTTTGGGCTCTTATCATTCATCCAATTAAACACATCTTCAGTGGGAAAAACAAATCTTTAAATTATCATCTAGGTATTTGACAAAGTTTGACATCAAATTCTTGTTATCTAGCAGCAAGGCTATGACAGAGCATGCTTGACAATTGTTGAGAAGCTCACCTCTCGCTCACTGAAAAACAAAGAAAATATGAACATTATTATCACTAAGAGACTATATAATAAACAACAAAATTTAGAAAGAATTTAATCGTTGTTTCTTAAATCCTTCTTAATTAACTTATCATAAATTTGACACATTGGTTATTTACCACTACAAAAAAGTAGACATATTCCTACAATGACATCTTGGATTGAATAACTTTCAACGCTACCTGCAAAAACTAATAATAGACATGATGCCAACATGACCTTGTTAATAGCACATTGAACCAAGTTTAGTTAAAGAACTAACCATTTCCTGTCAATATCCTTTAAACGTGCAACTCTTGATAATGCTTACCTGGAAGACAGTAAAGGGCTTCATATATTGTTCCAATTCAAGGGTTGTTACCATCAAAGGATTTGTGTATAACATATAGAAAGATAAGAATCAGTTCACTTCTTTAAATGAGTCTAAAACATTATTTTCCATGGAATACTGGAGTGACATGCATACATAATACAATCCTGCTATTTTTACGTAATATGCGATTGCTAGGGAACACGTTGTACCCCAAAATCCACAAATGGCAATGTTGCACTATAAGGATTTATTGGATAACAATTTTCAAATCTATGTCCTGTCTTACATTCTGACATTCCTCGTTGGTTAATATCTAATATCTTTGTATAGAAAACCAATACTACTATGAGTCAATGACAGTAAGGAGATGACTCTACATTCTCCGTTTCAAGGATGTGTATACATAAAGAGATACTTAAATTCAACCACCAACTCACTAAGTATCCACAATATAAAAGCCTGATTTCGTTATTACTTACCTTAAATTCTTTATTCACAGAACAACTTGTTTCAACGTCTTCAGTATCTCAAGTATAATCCAGCGAGTAAAATTAAATTCACAGTGAATTGTTAAAAACCTCAAACATGGATGAAACAAAAATAAGCTATTAACCATACCGAAATAAAGAAAAGGTGTACCTTAATGAGTATGCATGTTCTCTGCATCTCCAAGTATTTTTTAATATACGGAACACTATCCAAAGCTAATCCCTCCTTCACCGACAACAAAAACCATTTTTAACATCGTTAGGTGTTCTTCCTATATAGTTGTAATTCCATCATTGCAACCAAATAATTGTATTAAACACAACCTCACATCTGTTATAATGCATCTATATCATTGTGTATCGGATAACCAAAACAATATAAAAGGATCATTTTAGTCTTATCTCAGCAAGAGATACAATCCAGAGTAAAGGCTAGAGAAAGGGACATTGATGAATGATTGGAGTCATGAACCTTGCTTCCTCAAGGTGATGGTTGACATTTCATAGTGTACAACCAAGTTTGTCTTTGGAAAGTACCCCTTAATATCATGAAAATGTAGGCACGATGAAAAAATCCAACCCCGAGAATTTATAGCTTAACATGACTTTAAAAAAAAAAATAAAACCCTTAACATGACCGGAGAAAAAATAATCCGCAGTTGCAAAAGATGACTGTGCAGTGAATTGGCAAGATGAAGCAGAAACCCTTCCGAGAAATCATATACAATATATCATATACACTTAGACCTGTTACTACTTTATCATATACAATCAAGTGCTTAGTGCTCAATCACTTTTTTTAAAGACGTAATAAGAAAATGATTCAACCAAGTGCACAACAGTTACATTGTAGAACCAAAAACTCACTTGGAACAGATAAATTAAGCCTAAAGATTTCATTCGTGCACAACACTTAGAACAGATAACTTGAGTAGGGCAGAAGCAGTGACCTCGTGTATTATGCCTATAACTCATTTTTTTTATGACCTGATACATGTCAAAGCCAGACAAAAAAGTGACTATTCTTCCCTAACCCAACATCAACAACAACTATTTGTAGAGACGGTGTTGCTTGAAGAACTATGCAAGGAAAAAGAATCAACTGAAAAAGCAATACTACACGACCACGTAAGAAAGATTCTACAAACACTGAATAATATGCCACGTACACCTGGTATTTCTTTGTATTGAGGCCAAAACAAAAAAACAATGATTTGAAAAATAATCAAGAGTGCGAGAGAAGAGTAGGGGAAAACTATACCTCTATTTGCAAGTTTTAGCTATAGGGTCTAATCGATTCCGCTTGCAAGAAGGGCAAAATCCTAAAATACACAATTATAGAAATCCATTTCGATCAAATAACAATAGCTGATTAAATAATGATCCGACCAGAAACAATGGCGGGGTTTGTCATTTCGTTCACATTTCAATAAAATTGCAAAATATTTCATCTTAATGATTTTAATAAGTTTTGTTGTTTGATAAGTTCATTTTATTCTTCCTAGAACTCATAGACAAGTCTAATAGAAGAAAACTTGATCCATAACATGTATGGCTCATCTCTAAGCTCATACATGCTAGCAAGTGGAACCAAAGCAATGACTTATCTCTAAGCTCATCACTTTGATCTCTAACTAGACACTACACCAACTATCATTTTGGGATAGGATGTAGGTCTAGTTGTTCTTCCTAAACAACTTACCAAACCAACAACGAAGATTTTCCCTCACATGAGTTTTATTAACTCCCCAAACGGATATAATTCTCACTCGGGCAGAGTTTCTGCTCTGAGATCACATAACTAAACTTTTATTCTAATTAACAGAAAATAAAACTGAATTAAAAATATTTTAATTAAAAACTAAAAATTAAATTCTTCATTACACTAGGAAAGCAGTAAACTACTCTACTCCTACTGATGGAATGATAACCATTCCATGAGAAAAACTAAAACTAGACCCTTCTATTTATAGTTGAATGGACGATCGTGATCGAATCTCAGAAATCTGATCCAACGACTGAGATTTGATCACTATTCAACTTTTTGACTTTAAGGAATATTAATCACTATTTGACACTATTCAACATTATTTGACACTATTCAGAACTATTCATCTTTTAACTTTACAAAAAGTTAAATAATAAAAAATCTAAAATATCTACGTCGTCTTCGATGAATAGTGACGTGCTTGGCTTTATCTCTGATTTCAAACCATACGTCCATTTTGTAAAAGCAATATACCGTTGTGTAGAGTTTTCTGCGCTGATCATTTTGATAGGTCATATGCTTCAATCGGAGTTAGGAGACGGAAGATGTCACCATTTGAACTTTCTACTTGATTTTTCTGGTTTGTTACAAGTCAGTTTGACCAAGTCTTGACCCGAACATGACTCCTTTGGCTAGCTCAGGAACTCAAGTTTGGATTCTTCAACTTGTTTCATGGTTTTCTGAGTCCATGAGCTTTGCTGGCAGATTGGAGCTTTAAATGAGCGATCATCAAGATTTCAAGTCCAAGCTTTATTCGGTCAGATTTCATGTTAAAACGCAGATTCTGTGGTGTATTTTATCGTTATTTGTTGAAACCTGTGAAAACATGAAAATACAATTAATTTACATTTATTAAACACATAATTGACCCAAATGTAATGTCTCTGCGGGGTTTAAAACACAATTTTGGGTACTTATCAAATAACAACATAGAAAAATAAATGCAAGAAAAGAAACACCTTATCTAAATTTGTTCCTAAGGAAAGGTTAAATGAGGAAGACGTGAAAAAAAAATTGATAACATTACTTTTAGAGAAACTAAAGTAGCACTTCGGATAGACAACATTAGTTGTTTAGTCCATATAATCGGTGGAAGGATGACACCGATTCTATTTGAAGAAGTACATCTAGAAAGGGGCAACGATAACCGCCATGACTAAACACGGGCCTATAATTCAAAAGACATCTCATAAAACCAAATTGTGAAGTAAGTAAATAGATTCTATCATATATAAGCCTATGATCAAATAGATTGAAAATGAATAGATGACCAAACCTTGGGATCAAACAACATTAATACCCCACATCTAATTGGTATCCTAATCGTTTAAACATTGAAAGCCAAGCAGAATTTTAATTTGTTGGTTAAAATAACATATTTTCCCTGAAACACTATCACATTAGTTATCAATCGAATTACAGGTAAAACAATAATGAAATTGGAAAAGAAAACTCATACCTTAAGACTGAAGACTGAAGTAGAAGAAAATTGAGGATTTGATAGAGCATAAGAAGTGTTACAGTTGGGGTGGGGATCATTTGTACTCAATAGCATCCAACTCAGGGTTGCATCTGGAAAGAACCATCCTTCCGTCATCCAAGACCTTCCCACCAAGCACCTTCAAACAGTAATCAGGGAGTTCTTAATACCCCAATCTACATGCGGCACCCTTCAGATCACGCCATGGCACCCAGCAAGACCCGCCAGCTACTTGGATCACTTTGATCATGGATTGTTGTACACGAAAGAATGTCTTCTCTTGTCCAAATGGGAGAGGAAAGGAGAGAGAGAGAAGGAGGCGGAGAGTCTGAAAGGATTTTTTTCTGTATCAAAGTTTTTTTTTTTTGGTTTAAATCGTAGGGTTTTTTAGGTTTAGCTTTGATCGGAGTTTCTAACTTTTGGGTTTCCAATTCTTGAGTAGTTTGGGGGTTAATGTTTTTTTGGCAGGGAGATAAATATAATTACTTGATAGAGAAAGGAGATTTAAACAAATACAGAGGGGTCTAACTAATTATTAGCATTTCTTTTTTTTAGGAGTCTCTAATATTGCTCGATTTGGAAAATAGAGAGATATGGTGAGGAGAGATGTCAGGTGCGAGCTTTTATGGATTATTGTTATGAAATCCGTGGGCTTATATGGATGCCCATCATTAATATGTGTTTATCCTGATAATCTTATATCTTGGTGTTTATCATGATAATCTTCTATCTTGGTGTTTATCCTGGTAATCCTTTATCTTGGAAAGGAGGTTACCTAGTTGTATATAAAGACAACATCCTCCCATTCAGACTGACCTCAATGAATAAGAATTCTCTCTATCTCATTCTCTCAATGATTCAATCTACATGTTAAGTTAATGTTAAGTTAGTGTGGTGTTCTCTCTAAGCGGTTTTAATTCTAACACGTTATCGACCGATAGTCTCTAGCTTTGGATTAAAGGTATGCATTTAACTTGTGATTAAATCGTATTCGATACTATTGATACCATATTAAATTAGATTCTTTTTATTTAACTTTCTTAATAGAATAACATATGTATATGTATGTTATTACTTAGATATTGGTGTCTTTACAATTTCTTTTTAATTTTGAATGAGTAATCATAGAATTAGCAATGTACACTGCACACACCGAAAATAAAAAGCTCAATACGAAACTCACGCATCTTTGATACATGGTTACTAGTCCAAGTGATATTTAACTAACCTTTTGATCCAATTTTTGAAGTTCAAGAAATAGCTTGTTTTGCTGAATATAGAACGGGTGTAACATAAAGCTAATGATGAAATTGTTGATATGCCGTAAGAAAGATTATTGTTTTTGTTTAATTGATCTAACCCTTTGATAGTTTTGTTTAGGTGCCCTAAGATGAAAGGTAGAAGACGATGATGTCATCAGGACATTATCACTAATTAAAGATCTCCTTGGGCTTTAAGTCTATGTTTTACCTGGGCTTCAAAAGGTAATGTTACTGTTATGGGTTTTTAGCATTTGTTTGTTTCAGACCTAACTTCTTATAAATTGACTTGGGTATGACCAGTTTGGACCGAGCCATTTTGACACTTGTAGACCAGGTCTGGTTGACTATCTCGACTTGGTCAGGTCCAAACCATAAGGATTGATCCGGTTTTGGCCCATTACAGTGGTCATTTATGTAGGCCCAATTCATTTTTATAGTTCTTTTTAATACATGTATGCTTAATCTGTTACAGTTACGTGAAAGATGTCAAACCTTACTAAACTCGATTTTCAAGCTCTTTCAATTAGAGGCGACAATTATTTATCATGGCAGTTGGATGCCAAGATCCATTTACAATCTAAAAAACTTGGTGATGCTATTAAAGAAGGAAACGAAATGAGCCCAGAGGAAAAAGCCACAACTCTCATATTCCTACGTCATCATATTCATGACGACTTAAAGAATGAGTATCTAATAGAGGAAGACCCAGCAGGTCTTTGGAAATCCCTGAAGGATAGGTATGATCACCAGAAGATGGTCATACTACCAAATGCTCAAAGTGAATGGCTCAACCTGAGGTTCCAAGAATATAAGATAGTTTCTGAATACAATTCTGCTTTGTTTAATATAGTTTCTCAGTTGAAATTGTGTAGTGAAAATGTAACTGATGAACAGATGTTAGAGAAAACTCTTTCTACCTTTCATGCCTCGAATGTGCTCCCCGCAGCAAATTAGTATCGAGAGAGATGATTCTCCAAATATTATGATATTATAACATGTCTCCTTGTTCTTGAGCAAAATAGTAACCTTTTAATCAAGAACCACAACTCCGCACCAACCGGGTCAATGGTAATTCGAGGAAAATGCCGACTTCGAGCTAGTGGTAGTTGTGGTAAAAGGACATGGGAGGGCGTGGAAGAGGCAGAAATACTAGGAGAGGTGGTCAAGGTTATCATCCTTATTAGCAATGGTAATAGAAAAAGGATCATTGGAATACTAATGACCAACAAAAGGGAAATTGGAACAAGTGGACAGCTCCGCATAAAGGGGACTCAAATCCTCATAACAAACAAAAGGAGAGCGATGATATTTGCTACTGAGATGTGGTGGTAATGATAGACATTGGGCAAAATACTGCCAAGCTCCTATAGAAGAGGTTGAAAAGTATAAAGCCTCTAGGAAAATGGAAACAAATGTGATAGAGAATTGGAAGAGTGACCACTTTAACGATGGTACTCATTTGGATTGTTCTGATTTCCTTAAAGTTCAGTATGAGGATCCAAATAGCAATGGGCAAGTTTGATGAGCAAACTTTAATACTTTGAATGATTTATTTAGTTAATTATATTTTTATTACCAGTTCATAGAATGTTTACAGTTAATATTGTGTTCTCTTCATGGAACGTCTAGGCCTTGATTGTCGTTAATATTTTGATTTTCCATATTATGAATCTCAAGTTTTATTTTTCTTAATACACTTGTGCTAGTATCAATCTTTACAAATTTATTTTGCTTTATGTTAAAATGTATTGATATATAAATGGAGAAAAGTATTATGGATATATGTCTAGTAGACTATACCCATAAATGAGAAAGATATTGTGTATCATATCTAACGTTTGGAGCAAGAAGCTCACTTAGACAGCGATCATATTACATAATTGTCAATTTAATGAGGCAAAGATTCCCGTCATTAGGGGAGAAAAGCAATGGTTGCTCTAAGGAACGGCGTGAAGCAACTTGGATCACGCCCTCTGTCTCATTAAGGATCCAAATAATGAATGTGACTATATGAGATAAGGAAAATGATACACTTGCAAAAGCGGTTGTAGAAAAATGCCTAAGCATTTAATGATATGGAAAAAGTAATCATGAATGTGCCAGCCAGAATTGATGTTCCACTTGGACGGGGTCCAAACATGGCGGCAAATGAATCTACTATACGCTAAAAATGTGGTAGACCTATAGGATCCAAAGAGTGTGCTCCTAGGAGAGGAGAACTGAGGACCCATCTTGTCCAAATAATAGCCAGGTAATGGCTGGAGCTCCATAAACAAATAATAAAAATGTGCAAATATCCAAGTTCACTGAAATGCCTATGGTTGCCCATGGAGAGGCACATGTACCTAAAAATGAAAAGATCGATCTCAATATTCCATGCATGTTCAGGTGAATTGTGGGATAGGAAAGCACTTGTCATAGATGACATATTTAGCTATGGTATAGCTATTGGGGCTATGGTATAGCTATTGGAACATCAAAGGACAATGATGAAAAAATAAATGAACCACGTGTTTTGTCGACAAAGAAAAGATTGGCCAATCTGGAATTTGCTATTCAAGCATAATTAAACTCTTTGAAAAACGTGGTGTGGACCTATAGTAAAATCCGAGGTTAGATTCAATATAGTAGCAACAAGTTTGGTTGGTATAAACTTAATTGTGACTCCTAAGGAATTAGAGAAAACTGCTGACTATAGATTTTTTTGAAAGCACATGGTTGTCTTAAACTTGGATTTAGATAAGGATCCATTTCGACTAAAGGAAGAACATGAGAAAGTTCTTGGTCTTGAAAATACCCTACTTAATACCCTACTTGAGTGATATAGAAGCATTTATGTATCTAGCACAATACGTGCAGAAAGATCAGACATTGCATTTTCTATTAGTTTCTTATCAAGATAAAATAATTGTGCACATACACTTAGACACTGGAATGATGTCAAACACATATTGAGATATTTTTATAGAATAACTGGTATGAAACTATTTTATTCTTATGGTTCCACTAATGACTATGATCTAGTTGGCTATGCAGTCCTTGGTTATCCATCTGACCGTCAAAAAGGTCACTCTCAAATAGGTTATGTATTTCTTAGTGGTAATGCTGCCATTTGTTGCCGTTCCACTAAACAAACTTTGAAAAGGGAAAAAATTGTTGATTTGGGTACTGAACTATAGTGGATTTTACAAAATGGGTACTGTATTATTTTTTTTGCAAAATAGAATACCGTAGATTTCAAATATTGCTAAATAAGGTACAGTCTATATATACTGTAAAATATGTATACATATTTGATGATTTGGCATACATATTTGATGATTTAGTGTCCATATAAACACAAAACACTAAAAATTTGGCCCAGTTATAAGAGGGGTAGCCCACTGCCCATATATATTTTAAATATATTTTTTACTCAACCAGAACCTTTTCACATATTGAAATCAAATGAAAGCCATCTACTATTTTGGAAACGTATCCATTGAACACTATCATTGTTCAGTAACCAAACAATAAGTAAAATTAGAAATCGATCCGCGTAAAAAGCTAGAAACTTGTATACTACATATTTGGCGTGGATGAGTCACACTTATGATGCTCCTAGAAATTTTGAGAAAGTGAGAGCTTAGGTGATATTTTGTTCTTCATTTTATATGTTGGATAAAAGTGCAATGCCAACAATGCTTTCAACCCATAATAAGAAAGAGAATTTAAGTGCTGGGGTCTATGTTCTTGAGCTCATCAGCAATGGAAACAGCAGGGTAGATATGACCACCTATCCCACCAGCAGCGAATATGATCCGTAAAACTATTGGTTTGGTTGGTGGGGATAGAGCTATTTTTATCCGTAAACAGAAGATCTTCAAATGCCGGCTTGGAGTGATATTGATGCGGAGAGAAGGGTGTTTCTGTAATTTGGAGAAGTTGAGAATGAGTGAGAAATGAGGAGTGCTTAGTTAGTTGGGCTTTACTGACTAGGCCGAACATTTAATGTTTTAAGCAAAAAAATATATAAAAACGTGGGCTTGGGCTAGTAGTGGGCAGTGGGCATCTCTACACTATATGATAGCCGGGTTTGTAGGAGCCACACTTCTCAACCGAACAGTGTATTTCTAATCTCCCTATTTTAAGATTTTAGAGCCACCTCCCTACGTTTATTTAAATTATATCTCTCCTATTTATTAATTACAATTGGCTCCCTGATTTCTATTAAAATTGAACCACCTCTTTCTTCAATAATTTTAGGATAGTCTTCTTAATTTAAAAGCTAAAATTTATGTATAGGAATTGTATATCTTTCCCATTTTTAGAAAATTGTTTCTCTTTTCTTAGTGAGAGAAACAACTTGGCGAACTGATGCGTAGCACAGGACACATGCTAGTTCACTAACTGTAAGGGTGGAATTCAAGCTAAACAAGTCGAGGGTTTACCATGCTCAAGCTCGCTCGCTAATTACACGAAGCTTTAAATTGAGCTCGAACTCATTTCATATAATTAAACGAGCTAGCTCGAGTCGATCTTAAACGAGCCAAGCCCAAAATTGAGCCCGAGCCGCTTCGGTTATTTTACACTATAAATATGTTATTTGAGCTAAACGAGCCGAGTTTCATCAAACTCATTTGTTACACGAGCTTTAATTTGAGTTCGAGCTCGGCTCATGTAGTTAAACGAGCGAGCTCGAGCCGAGCCCGAGGGCTCAAATTCCACCCTTAACTAACTGGGCCGAACTTTTAGTGTTTTGTGCTTATGTGGACACTAAATCATCAAATACATATGCCAAATCATCAAATATGTATACATACTATACAATATATATATACGGTACCCTATTTAGCAATCTACGGTACCCTATTTTGCAAAAAAAAATAATACAGTACCCATTTTGTAAAATCCACTATAGTTCAGTACCCAACTCAATAATTTTTTCAACAAACTTTAGTGGCAACTTCCTCTAACCACACTGAAATTTTAGCTCTTTATGAAGCTAGTCGTGAATGTGTATGGCTAAGGTTATTAATTGGGCATATTCGTAGTTCTTGTCAATTACCTTCTATAACAGGTGTTCCCAGCATTATTTATGAGGATAATATAGCTTATATAGCCCAGATTCAAGAAGGATTTATAAAAGGAGACATGACAAAATACATTGCGCCAAAATTCTTTTACACTCATCAGCTTCAGAAGAAGAAGCAGATTAAGGTCGAGCAAGTTCTTTCTAGTGACAACCTTGCTGATCTCTTCACTAAATCACTACCTAAGCATACATTTCAAAAGCTTGTATATGGGATCGGCATGTGCATAGTTCACCACCAAGCCATATAAAGACTTGTCTTTATCAGGGGGAGCATTCTGAAGAATGTGTCCCAGGACATATGCACTGTACTTTTTTTCCTTTATCTAGGTTTTATCCCCAATCGGTTTTCTTAGTAAAAAGGTTTTAATGAGGCGATAAAAAAGCAGTCACAATGATTCTAAGTAATGTTGTACTCTTTTCCTTCGCTTTGGTTTTTTCCATTGGGTTTTCCTTAGCAAGATTTTAATGAGACAACTGTCATTGGATAGTTATAGAGCATCCGGAAAAATGCTACAAAAGATACATCCACTATAATTTCCACATGAATGGTAGACATCCAAAGGAGAGTGTTATGAAATCCGTGAACTTATGGTGTTTATCATGATAATCCTCTATCTTAGTGTTTATCTGGGTAATCCTTTATCTTGGAAAAGAGATTACTGTATATAAAGGCAACCTCCTCCCATTACATCAATGAATAATCATTCTTTCTATCTCATTATCTCAATGATTCAATCTACATGTTAAGTTAGTGTGGTGTTCATCGGTTTAATTTTAACAATTATTATTTTTTTCCACATAAATAGAACGAAAATGTACACCACATCTCAAACACGTGACCTCCTCCACCCAAAGACACAAATATTTCACTTTAAAGTTTAAACAACCTACAAACAATTAGAAATCCCGAACCTTTCTTCTCTACTCTACTTCTGAAATTCTCGATCCCCAACACCTATTCTCAAATTACAAATGTCGATCTTCTATGTCTATCAACTCTCCTAATCCAAATGGAAATCCAAATTGTTGTTATTGTGGATTTCCAGTAGCAATTTGAACCTCATGGACGGGGTATGAGAGCAGGTTGTGTGAACTATGGAGCACTTGATGCTTGTTCTTTCTTTGATTCGTTGGATCCACCAATTAGAGGTCCGAGGGTTCTATAAAGCGAGGGGCGATTTTTTTTCGTTTAATCGGAAAATTGGTATAAAACAAGTCTTATTAATAGGGGTTTTTTTTTTTTTTAAATGTATGCCGAAAAACGTTTTTTAAATATATTAAAAAGCGTTTCATTTCACCGAGGAAAAATAATCAAAACCGTAAAAAATAAAAACCACCAAAAGAAAAACTCTTAGGCCCGGCTAGCACTCCATCACTTTCGGGTTTGTAGTTTTTTACTTTATTTTGTTTTAGGTTGTTATATCACTTATATGTGACATATGTATTATAGGTTAACTAAGGCGATTAATTTCGATTAATTGTTATAAGCTCTTGGGCGACTTGCTCTCGATTAAGCTTTTAAACCGCACAAGTTTAAAAGGAGATAAGGGAGTGAAGGGACAAAGAGGATCTTTATATTTTAGTTTATACAATGCAAACCTTTATATTGAATGGTAAATCTAGCATAAGCTTTCAACTAATGTGAAATTGGTATAGTGGAAGTGTGTTTGACACCGTGACTTGCACATCCCAGTGGTACCAATCCTCTGAAATTCATTTTCCTTTTTAAATTTGGTCTAAAAAACTTGAAATACTGAAAAAGTTGTTGACATGGGGGTTCGAACATAGACTACTTGAACTGAAATCCTTATGGGCTAGGATGGTAACTATAATGGCCCATATAGGGGCTGCATTAGCAGCCCATTTTTACATTGGTCCCTCAAATTTAAAGATAGAGAGGCTTATAAAGGCCCCATTGGTAATGCCCAGGGAACCAAAAAATTGGGTGTTTTCCATTGTTTCCCCCTTAAAAAGGGTGTTGACTTCTTCTGTTAAATTGAAAATAACTTTTTTTGTACAGTCTCTAGTTTACTCTCATTTTTCGGTCAAGTCTAGGGAATAAATGAAAGTTACTGTCATTTGCCACATCAATCTTAATTTTTCTATGTAGATTAATTTCTTAATTTTTGATGATTTTTTTTTAAAAAAAAATGTAACTGTTAAATGCATTTAGATGGCAAAGAGATGGAATTCCTACATTATTAAAATTGAAAATATGGATGTCCAAAATCTTTTTTTAAAAAAAAGTATGTTGCCCACTATGAGAATTTGCCCATAGTTTGATATCCAGAAAATCATTTTTTTATTTCTTTATAAGCTCAAACTTATGTAAAGAGACAAATTCTGTGAATGTGAGAGAAGGCACGATAAGAGAAATAGGTGGAACACACCTAGAAATTGGAATGAAATGATCTCAACAAGCTTAGGCTTCGAAAGGATGTTAGAGCATCTTTAGGTGGTGGTAGCATACTCTTCATATTTGAAGAATGCTACCATAGAAACTGGTTGCAAATTTCGACCAACTCTAGGTGGTCGCAAATTTCGACCGCAAAATTTATTGTAGAACCCACCTTGCGCGACATTAGTACTGGCGCGTCGCGCGACAATGCAACTGGCGCGTGTGGTGCTGGTCAAAGTCAAAAAAGTTGTGGGGCGACATTTGCAATGGCGCACGACATTACCAATGTCGCGCCGCATCCGCATCCAAATTACTAAATTTGCGAACAAGAATGCGAACAAACATGTGATGCGACCACGAATGCGACCACCTAGGCGATTGGCGGAGCCGGAATTTATTCCAGAGTGAGCGGTGAGCACTAAAAGATTTCAACTCAACTCAATTTGTGTACACAACTACATGAACTTAGTTTGTTTTATTTTAGTTTAACACGTTCATCAATATATATAAATATTTTACGTAAACAAGCACTTCTTAATTTATTTAGTCAATATTTGAAAATAAAAAAATTTGTTAATATATTTAGGTAATGGAGATTTCCTAATTTGTAAGTAGTGTTGAATTTGGTTACGACTTCACGAGTCACAACTTATTGCAACTAGTTAATCAAGTTTAGCCTTAGTAAATTGAACAAAATGAGATCCTTAGTATTTATTTATTAATAAGTCATGTATCTTGTTTTTTCCGAATTATGATAAGTCAGTCAAAAATTCTACATGGTTTCCAACAAAATTAAATTTAAAGAAACATGGAATCATATGATATGATCAGCTTACTGTTTCTAATTTGAGTACTCTTCTAACTTTTCATTTTAACGATAGGATGAATCCATTAGCTCAACAAATGAAATATTACCTTTACCAAATAACCCTTCATAGTTCACTTTTTTACAACTAGCTAAAGCCCTTTATTCAAGGGCACAAAGAGAAAATTCAAAGCATAATAGACGCACTAAGTACCAACTCAAAGTATCAAAGTACTGTTTTTAGCCAAATTTCAAGGTGAGCCAGGGCGTACCCTGGACCCCCCTGGCTTCGCCACTGCACCTAGAGATGGTATTTTAGGAAATTCCGACGCATTCCTTCAAATTTGAAAGATGCGACCATGAATATGTCCATCTAGAGATGCTCTTAAGCCAAATCCCTTTTGTTCTATATTTATATCAGTTTTTTAGACTTACGTCCTCGCCATGAAGTTTGTTAATTAGATTTCCGTCCCTAGTTCTTCCATTATTAGATTTCCGTCTCCATTTTCATAGCATGACCAAGTCAGCCCTCTTTGACTAGATACCATCTGGTTAGTGCATGTCCAATGTCAAATCTACCCCTCACCATATAAAATAACCAAAATACCCATTGACCCTCACAAGACCTAAATCGATCAAATTACCACTTGGCACCATCCTACGATTTAATCCAAGGCACACAAATAATTTTCATAAATGACTCCTACTACCCTGCTCACCTAAAATTACTCCACTACCCTCACTCATTTTTAACTCTTCTACCACATCTCATCATCTAACACACACACACACAAAATCAAATGATCGAAAACACCGTATGGGGCAGAACACGTTTTAGTGAGTGATGATGCCATGATAACATCACCATCTTCTTCCCTGAAAAAACAAGGCACCAACAGAACTTTGATGCATGGGTATTGAAAGCCCAAGTTCCGGCCATCATAAATCATTATGTGCCGATCGGTGATCAAAACCTTAATACCACTTTATGAAGATTGAATCCGCGTAATTTTAGCAATATCAAACGATTAAATATCTAATAAAGAAAACACAGTTCCATGGTTTTGGTTTTGAAAGCTCCACAATTTTCACATTGCAACGAAGTCATCGGCTTGTATTGTAACCAAGTGAGTCGCGATCATTAAAAGTTTCAACTTTTTCTTCCCCTCAAAAAGACCTTAGTATCGACTGAGGAACTGACATACTAACATACTTTGCTAGAGATATATGAGAGGAAGGGTATCTCGAGAAGATGGACCATAAAAAATTAAATTGAGATAAAGAAAGGCCTAAGATCTAATGCAATCAGGGAGGTGATTGACCTTTTTGAGATAACTCTCCATTTTGAGAATCATTACTGATTGTCTCCCATTTCAGAGTTAATTTTCCATATTGACAATTTTACCTTTATGTCAAATTTGTAAAAGTTCCCAATTTTTAACATACGTTTTTGAAAAATTCGAAAATAAATTAATAAATAAAAATATGAAAACTCAAAAAATCCGGAAAATTTAAAAAAAAATGACAAAAACTCGAAAACAAATTAAAAAAATGTTCAATAAAAGGAAAATTCAAAAAAAAAAAATCAAAATTTTCCAAAAATTGAAAAAAAAAAAAAAACGGAAAAAAAAATTCGAAAAAATTTAAAATAAAATTGAAAAATGCATAAAAATTTGAAAAAATAATAAAACAACTCAAAATTTTTGAAAAAATAATAAAATTCATTTGTTTTCCTATATTTTGAGTTGTTTTATTATTTTTTTCAAATTTTTACGCATTTTGTCGATGTTATTTTATTTTGCCAAAAAAAAAATTCGAATTTTTTTTCCGATTTGTTTTTTCAATTTTTGGAAATTTTCAGATTTTTTTTTGAATTTTCCTTTTATCAAATATTTTTTAATTTGTTTTTGAGTTTTTGTTATTTTTTTTTTCATTTTTCCAGATTTTTTGAGTTTTCAGATTTTTATTTATTTATTTATTTTGAATTTTTGAATTTTTAAAAAATGTATGTTAAAAATAGAGGGTTTTTACAAATTTGACATAAAGGCAAAATTGTCAATTTAAAAAATCAACTCTGAAATGGGGGGTAATCAGTAATGATTCTCAAAATGGGAGGTTATCTCAAAAGGGGAGTATATCCGTAGGGATTAAGTAAAAAAAAACCCTTGAAATTGTTCTAAAAACTTTTGGATTCCCACCTATGTGTTAGTACCGTGCATGTAGTCTATCCTTGTAAATAGCAATTCTAAAGCAGTGCTTTAAGTGCCTAAGAGGCTTCCATTCTTATTTGTTATTATGAAAGTTTTTTGTCACATCCCGAATTTTTCTAGACAAAGTTAAAACAGAGAATTATTCAAGATATAAATATCTCAATCGTTACATTATTCCTAAGGTAAATGAAAACCTTTTAACATATTATCAAATACAACAATAAAAAAATCTGAGAACAAATTAAAACCGAAAAACCAACTCTTCATTCACGAATTCAAAAATAATTAATCAACTCTATTACATCTGTCTCAATTCAAAACCATACACTCTATAAAACTTAAAACTAGAAAGACTCCAAGAGCGAATTCAAATCAAACATCCTCATCTAATACACTCCACCATCTATGTTCATAAAAACACACCTACGTTACAAAACAAAGCAAACATTGATCAGCAAATTGAATTTGTTGGTATGAATAAACCTAAAATAAAGTATACAGTACTACATTCAATCTTTTAAATAAATAAATATAATGTCACCAACCATTTCAACTTAGAAGACAAAATAGTTCCGTTTTCCAAAACAGTATGTAGTTTATTCCAAGCAAGCTTAGTATACATAATTTCAAACTAATAAACAAACAAATTATACCTTACTTTTAATCTATCATGACGTGTCAGGGTAGGACAACGTCTCTGCATAAAAAGTTAGTAAGTCCTACCCTCCTACAAAACAAAATTAGATTTCCCAAACGTAATCTTTTAAAGTAAACATCTATTTTACTATCACTATAACCATCATGGGTATATATAATCTGGTATAATATATCATCAATATTAACATTCATATCACACCACCATATCCATCATATCACACTAACCACATTCACATTCATTCGTAAAAAATTATATGCATCATATCATAATACAACCAATCATATCCAACAACTCATTCATATATAAAACCAATATTTTACGTAAAAACCACTCGTCCACTTATGAGAACGAGAAAATATCACAACTAGATAATACATTCATCGCTAAGTGAGTATCAACTCACACAAACCACATAAATAGACCGCGGTTCCAAAACGCATACCGCGCCCTTTTTTTGTTTTTTTTTTTTTTTTTTTTTTTTTTTTTCAAAAGACAGACTTTTGACAATATCTTATCGGCTGCCTAACTTGTCACACTCATGATAAAATTAATAAAGACTTATTGTTCTAAAAGGTACTCAAGGAACATGGTTTTTCATGTTTTAACAAAGTCCAAAACTTCGAACATAACCAAAAGCTACAAGTTAACTAGTAAAGTATTGTTTACCAACTACACCTTTATCGAAAAATACTTATCAAACATATATATATATATATATAAACAAGAATTTGGCGCCAATAGCTATCTCATGCATCACCATCAAACATTACCATTTAGTTAAAATAGTAATCTATAGTGTTTTTACCCGTGGTTATAAACAACTCTCACAAAATCCAACAGTTCTAACATTTGTATATAACACTTCAAACATTCCTTCTCATATATATATAAATCAATTCAGAAGCCAATAAAGTCATGCAGACACCTCCAATATACCTTCTCATATAAATAAGCTAATTCAAAAACAAGTAACATCAAAGTAGACACTTCAAATGCTCATTCTCATATATGTACACTACTTCAAAAGCAAATAAGTCATGGCAGATCATTAGTATCTACAACCAAACCCCTGTAATGGGAAAAATCCAAACTCTAACAAATCTAAAGGACACCAATTCAATTAATAACCAACTGTTTACCAACTACCATATATATAAACCCATGAAAACATAGATAACAAAATGAAACTTGGCGCCAATATGCTATACGTGCCTTTGAACAGTTTAATAATCTTTCTCATGCCATGGTCCCAAAAATAATGAATCACACAATTTAACTACTAGAATTCTACGCTAATCCATTGAAAATAGAAATAATAATTTAGACTACTCACCCGGAGTTAATCGAAAAACAAAAACGTTAGTGAAAGCGAAATAACCGGCGAACTCGAAAACCAACGGTAAGTGTTGTCTTCTTATGCCCCTTTCTCTTTCAAGCACTCTCTCTCTCTCTTTCTCTTTTTCTCTTGTACGTTTCTCCCGTTTTTTTTGTATTTCAAAACCCTGAAAAAAAAAACTAACAAAGAAGGAGGGTTCGGTTGTAACCAAACCCCTCTAACTCTCCTATGCTTTTCTCTTTCTTATTTTCTTATTTTCTTTTTCTTTTCTTTTCTTTTAATAATATTATTATTTATTTTTAAATCCTAATAAGTAGGAAAAATATAAAGAAAAATAAACGGGGTGTTATAATATACACACCTTAAAAGAATCTCGTCCCGAGATTTTAGAAAAAAATATAGATTAACCAAAACAAGCACTACGCCAAACAAGAATTCTTCATAGAGTCTATAGTTAAAGACTATATCCCATCAACTAAGCTTATGTAACAATCTAAAACAAACCAGCAGGAAGATTAAATTAAACTCATCATTTACAGCTTGCACCCAAAGGTCACAGTAAACAAATATCAGAAATGAGACATACGTGTATATGCAATACACACCTTAAAATGAATACACATATATAATATCCCTGCAAACCACATATTTAAAAGGTTTAATTATGTACACCTACACCATTTTTTTATTATTTTTATATGAAAGAAATAGAAAACCAAAATCAAATCGAGTTCAAAAGCAAAATAAAAAACAACATGAAATTTAACATCACAAAGAAACATTCCTACCACCCATTATCACAATCTAAGGATCACCTAGACTTTATCATTCTAGGCTAATCTAGGCTATGATATCAAACTTGTCACACCCCGAATTTCCCAGACAATTAAAACAGGAAATTATTCAAGAGTCGTTCAAACCCATATTACCTAACTCAATCAACAAGGGCCTAGGACATATGATTCTAAGATATTACCTAACTCAATCAACGAGGGTCTAGGACATATGATTCTAAGGGTCAAATGGCACACCTTAGTGCGACCATGAAACCTAAATTCATAAAGGCTCCAAGTTTAAAATTCCAAGCTTTAGGATCCAAATAAATTCTAAAAAATATGGATGATAAATTGTAAAATAAGTGAATTCAGACCACATAAACACCAGCAAACCGAGACACAAGAAAAACCAGTTTCACTTTAAAACTTTTCCAACCGAGACATAACTTTATACAGCCACATGACTAGCCCATCCTTTTCCTGCATTAAAGAAATGCATTTGCCACATGACATTCTAACCTACGAGTTAAACAAAAGAAATGCATTTGCCCACCCTTATTAACTTGCTTTACAAATGAACTAAGAAACAAAATCCAAAGGCAAACTAAAACTCGTACAAACCACGTGTTTTGAACTTTGTCATGGTACGTAGTATTCACCTTCAATTCATAAATAAAAAACACTGATGGAAACTATTTTAGATGCTTAAATTTCTTTGGTACTTTGCATATCTTTTTACGTTATGGAGCTTACTCACTTCTTTAATATTAGAGTTGAGTCTAGTATCAATAGATTGGCGACCTCTAGGGTACATGCCCTCCAGGTGCCATGTTCCGGCTCCCTGTCTTGTGCTTAAAGGTAAAACTCTGTAGATAAGCTACCCACCTAGCGTGTCTCGGACCGAGCTTATCCTGCGTCTGAAGAAACCTTCGGATGGCGGAGCAACATCAAGATATCTAATATCTGCTTATCTATCCTAGCGTGCTATAAACCTTTGGAACTACCAGTAAAGAGAAAGGAGAGCTAGAAGGCAAGGAAAGGAGAAAGCCATACAGACGACTGATTATCAGCGCTAGCTACAGGAAAGAGATTTCTTCCTGCTTTAATAGCCAATCTTTCCCTCGCAGTTTACCATAGCGTGCATGGGAACTTTTATTTGCAACAAATAGAGAGAGAGATATAGTTTCCACAAACCCTCATCCCATGCGATGAGTGAACTTTGGAACCCAACCATTCTTTTCAAAGGGCAGGGCAGGGCACGCCATCAATACCCAAAAGGGGAGCTGGTTAAAAACAACCCTTTATTTTGTTATTGCTCTCCCTTAGCAGCGGAAAGGAATCTATCTATCTGCCTAGCTTTGGTGGGTAAGTCCCACTACTCAGTAACAGTGCAGAATTAAATTTCGCCTGGGTGGATCTGCTCTATAGCTTGGGGGGCATTACATACCAAAAGGTTCGAAAAAGGAACATGCATAAGAGTATATAACTAACCCACCCTTCTGTATAACCTATTCAAATTAGTTAAGCAGTGCATAAGGGAAATGAACGTTTGTGAGACCTTAGTCGGGATGCATAGGGGAGTCAACCTACGAGCCTTCGCGATAACACACACAATAGCTCAATCGAATGCTTCTTGACCGATTGTAACCAATATTTGTTCTAAGCTCTAATTACCTATGATAACAGTTTAAAAATCTATGAGTCACACAGCTCATGCTACATATTTATCACAGCATATATCTATCCATAAAGCATATCATTTTTTCAAGATGTAACATGCATATCACCATTTCAATGTGCAAGAGCTGAATTTATTAAAGAAATATCACCATGTTATGGTTGAAAATGATTTGGAACCACCACAATGGTGCAACAATTTTTTCGCACAATCCCCGTTGTTTTGCACGCTGAGTTACTTAAATAGTTAGGACTAAGTCTCGTGACATAATGAGACTGAATACTAAGTATTACTAGCAATAATCAAGCTTCTTCAATGCTCTTGTAATGCTTGAAGGACACCAACCAAAGGATGATTGACTTAAATAGTGGCAATAACTTAAAATCCTACAAACGGTACTGTAGTTTTAGACAATCATCCAACACCTATATATGTAGTTCTTGACTATAGTTTTAAGTAGAAATAAAGTGATGGTATAAACATTCTATTTTTCGTTTTTTAAAGCATTCTACCTAATGTACACACATGAAATCATAAGCATTTTAAACTTGTTAAGCTTAGTCTAGTCCAAATCATAAATACTGAAACCAATCTACCTAATGCACAAATATGAGAACTTGTGGCCTATTTCAACTTGGGATTGCTTGGGTGTCTCCAATTCTGGTTGCTGACAATTTGGGGATAAATTGTTACGAAAACAAATCGAAATAAACTAGTACAAAAAGCCCTTTTCACAAGAATCAAACTTGAAACGGAAAACAACTATATATGGCTACTTGGGACAATAGAACAAATTATCAACTCAGAACAAATTCCCAACATATACCAAACTGTTGTCCAACCAAAAAAATTGTAGTACAGCATATACATCTATATCCATATGTAGCCATATATAGATCATTCCCAACATATATAGTTTCCTGTTTTCACAACTACATCACATACAAAACTGTAGTCCAACCAAAGAAATAGTACAAAGTATACAAGAGCTGAGCTTTTAAAACAAAACAGATCAATTAGATGCTTTTAAAACAAAAAACAAAGCAGAGCTTTTATAACAAAACAAATCAGCAAACAAACCCCCAGGCAAACCCCCACAAGAAAAAATAACAATCAAACCCCACATAAACTTATAATTAACGCTAAGGAAAAAAACTAACCATCCTTGTAGTTGGTCAATCGGCCACAATCAAAACCCAAATCTGCTACCTGAAATCAAAACCAATTCCAATTCCTGAATTCAAACTGCACAAGTTAAATAAAATCCCCACAATGTAAACAAAACAAAATTCATCTAACAAAGTCACCCACTAAACCATGCCAGCCATCTGTCACCATTCTAGAGAATCCGCGATAACAATGAGAGAAATAAAGAAATGTAGAAACAAAGATAAATAGGTATAATTCACTTACACACACCCTACACACACACACACACACACACACACACACACACACACACACACACACACACACACACACACGCATGCCTGAGTACTTGGTTTTAAATTTCCGTAGAGAAAGAGAGAACAGAGAGGGAAGCAGAAAAAAAAGTTCTCTTTTTTCTGGGGAGTACAATAAGGTTGTTTTGTTTTGCTTTTCTTATTTCTAATTTTCATGAAAATATGGGCGGTGATTCTAATTTTTCATGAAAATATTTGGGAGGGTCAGGGTCACTGAAAAATCAGCGCTAAGTATAGGGCGTGGTCAAGAACATGGTGTCAACTTGAGGCAAAGGCTGCAGCTACCTTGAAATGCATAAATAATTTTTCTCCTCAAAGTATAGTATCAGCAACGCTTATGGCCATAGCAAATAGTGACTACTGTTTGCTACCCTAGCAAGTGGGTGATGACATTTAGAGGATGTGAATAATCTTTTCTTCCTAGTATCAGCAACACTTTCAAGCGTAGCAAGAGAAAATGAGCATTTGCTACGCTCAAAGGCATAGTTGATGACAATTAATGGATTATAAAAATAATTTTTGTTTTTTCTAAATGTAAAATAACTTTAGCAACGCCAATAAGTGTTGCCAAAACTAGCCAAACATTTGAAGTTCTAGAAAAGGTTAGCAAAGCTAAAAATCATAGCAAAAGGTTTACATTTGCTACAAATATTGGGCATAGCAAAATGTTTTGTAGCAAAAGACTCATTTCTTTGTAGTGGCACATGCCAAGACTATTGTGGTATGCACCAATTCAAGCAGGACAGCACTTCTAAGGCTCTTCATTGACTGCTCTTTTCTCTTCATCTATTTTGGAAGAGGTAGGTCGGTGGGGCACTCACAGAACGCCTCTTAACTCCTAGGAGGAACCTGGAATGTTTAAATTTTATAAGGGTCAAACTTGAAGAATACAATAAGCAGGTCGCACTTAGTGCTACTGCTACTATCTATGAGATATGGAGGGAGCGTAGCAATAATATATTTACTAATCTATACAGAGACCAAAGTCAGATTGTTCAGAGTATATTGCAAGAGATAAAACCCCAGGTTACAAACCAACAGAATAGATAAAGTACCACAAGAGTTAGAGCTAATATTGCACTTCAGCCGACAATAATTGTCACAATCTCTTGGAAATCACCCCCTTTAGAGCGGCTTATACTAAGCCACTCAACTAAAAAACAGTTTACAAGTTGGAAGCAACAAAATCAACCGTTTTCAGTTTTTACTATTAGTTAAAGCTCGATATTTTGATAGTATTAGAAAGTTCAGAATAAACTGGACTACCGGGTTTCTTCAGAGTGTCAGCAATGCCCTTAATGAAATTGTTAAAATCAAACCTGTGGAATCAACATAACTAATCTGGATGAGACATACCTAGGCCATTCCTACCCCCAACTAAGGAAACTCACCTGCCATGGGAGGAAACGACAATCCTCTGTAAGGAACTCCTGAACCTTGGATCAAATAATTAGCTCCAGAAGGACTACAGAATACAGCTTCAGTGGTCATCAAATACCTCATTTGCAGATATTCCTAGGCCTTGATCACGGCATCAAACATAATTAAATTTTGGATGGATGAAGTCATTGAGTTAATTTTTTTCGAGCTTGTTGACGGTGTGTGGTGTCATCTTATGAATCTAGCCTAAACTGAAGAAGAGCTGGATGCAAAATCCAGATCCACACCCTCATGTAATTGGAAGACTAACAGGATTTTCTTTGCAAAGGATCATACTTGCACTACCAACTAAGCCAGACAAAAAGACAGATATAAAGTTCCAAGATATATCAAAGCACTTAGCTAGGATTCGAAAACAAAAATGCCACTTGTGCTGGATTGGAAGAAAACACAAATATAAGACAAGAACAATTTGAATTATGGATATAAATTTCATACTGCTTACATGTGAAGAGAACATAAGGTCAGACTAATAGCATACCTTTTAAAATCAAACTCTTATCAACAACTGGTCAGCAATTTGGGTTCCCTTCAGAACTTCCGTCATGGAAGCCAATACCAATTGGGGCTGATAAATATATCCTTCCTGTCTAGCTTTACGCTTTTTCACGCTGAATCCTAAAGTTTTCTCTTCCTTGCTCTGTAACCTTTGGGGTTCTCAGGCTGTACCTCCTCGTGGATAAACACTCACCTGTTGTGTCAAATTGAACCTATACTTGTCAACCTACGAACTTCTAATTATCAAATTAAAACAGCAAGTATACTCCATTATTACACCATACCTGTTTCCTGTCAGGTCCAAACTTTTCAAATTTTACTAATCCATCAATTAGGAGAAGATTGTGTGGTCCTTGCCAAGTCCGACATTTTTCCCTGGATGGACCTGAAACATCATGAGGAACGATGAATACATAATCAGCAAAAGAATTAATATTTTCACCCCAAGTTTTACGTGATAAATGCAAATTGAATACTTGAAACAAAATATAAGAATCACAAACATGGAGACGGAGTAAATCTTTCCAGACAAAGCAATGAAATTAGCTGAAATCAGTTTACCGACTAAAAGCCAAATAAGAATCAGGTGCAAAACCTTTGGGTGATGATACCAGAGGTCCTGGTTCGAACCCCCTCGCTACACACAATTGAATTACATCGATCTCTTTTTAAAACAGGCTTGCCCACACATTATTTGTAAGTGCCTTCTAGCTTTTAGCTACAAAACCTTTGGGTGATGATACTGCAGGTCCGGGGTTTGAACCCCCTACACACCATTGAGTTATTGATCTCTTTAAAACAGCTTGTCCACACATTTTTGTAAGTGCCTTCTAGCTTAGTTGTAAAACATTTGGGTGATGATACCAGAAGTCCGGTGTTCGAACCCCGCTACACACAATTGAGTTATTGATTTCTTTTAAAAACAGGCTTGCCCATACATTTTGCAGGTGCCAACTAACAAAGTCGGTAAAACCTTTGGGTGATGATACCCGGGTCCAGGCTCAAACCCCGCAAAGAAAAGAGTTACTGATCTCATTTAAAACAGGCTTACCAATAAAAAAAAAGGTGCAAAGCAACTTGGCCTAGAAAAACGTAGTAAGCCCATACTTATGCTTCTTTTTGGTGGTCTCAGAAATTGACTGTCCAGAGAACACTCTAATCACTGATTTTATAGTTTATAAAACTAATTTCCAGCCCAAGTTCGGGAAAACATCCAAACCTAACATTTGCTAATACTAGATGTTAACTTGATAAGGCAAGAAACAACCCTGACACAATGTAGATACTTTACTTTTACTCGAAGCAATCAACACGATAACACGTTCATTTGAAAACAAAAGAATATACTTTCCGGGACATCCAACAAGGTGTTTGATAAATGAGTCTTACAGACAGTGAAGCACAAAACATTTTAGTCATAATCTAATCAGAACGACAATGACATAAACAATAAATTCACGCATAAGCCGCGATTCTTCGACATGTGTGGGTATTGGTGAGCAGGAAAGATAACTTATGGGTAACATGGGTTTGGTGTAACTTAATCAAGACAAAAAAAATCTCTGGAGCATGAAGATCCCACATGACTGTTCATATAGTTGGAGGGCCATCCTAAATAGCATAGATGACGCAGAAAGAATATAGCACAACACCAGATTGGGGATGGGAGCAACACTATGTTCTGGCAAGATCCTGGCACCCTAAAGGCATCTTGAAAGAGTGGTTTCATAAGTTTATCTCTATGACTCAACTTTGTCATATAAACATAACTGTCTCTAACCTCATTAATGGAGAAGAATGGAATATGCACCTCAACACATGGGAGAACTGATGCCAAGACATTGTAACTAATATGAGGGAGGGAGTTACAATTAAAGGAGGTACTGATGAAGTGGTATGGACTGTTTCAATGACTTGGGAATTCCAGCTCAAAGACACATATGAAACTATAAGGAGGAAACTTCAACCTAATGACTGGCATAAGGTTATATGGTTTACTTAATCATATTCCAAGGCACTCCTTTATAGGTGGATGGTAATGAAGGTGCGCTTAAAAACATTAAGCAAGATGTATGACTGGAAAGTAGTTCCATCGGCTGTGTGTACTGTGTTGGAGGAGGATTTAAACTGAGATGCACTTATATTTCCATTGTAACTTTACAAAAATATATATCGCAACATATTCTTTCATATTTAATTAATTATACGAGGTTTGTTTGATGTATTTGCATACCGTTTCCAATTTCCGTTAAATATTTTTCAAGGATTTGCATCCAATTTATAATTTCTGTTAGTTATTATCGGCGTTAGTTTAATGCAATTGCATCGGTTTCGATTTCTAGTTAATTACTTTTTGAGTTTAGTTTATTGCATTTGCATAAAATTTCTGATTTCCGTTAATTACTTTTTTGAGCTCAGTTATGTATTTGAATCTATTTTCCGATTTCCTTTTAATTATCAATGTGGTGTGTAATACCAACTTCTCTTGATCCATTCGTAGTGTCGCTACAAACATGACATAAAAATAAATTATGTTTGATTTACTATGTGGGATCATTGAAGATTATCGGAGTTCTTGATTTTCTATTAATTCTTCTTTTAAATTATGCATGACTCACTATGTGGAATTTTCAAAGATTATCTACTTAAGCGGGTGTTGTTATATTAATTATTTAAAAATATTTGTAAAATATCTTGAGAACTATTATATATTAATATTATATTGATCACTCAACTAAATTTCTTATAGCATTGAAAACCTCACTCTCCATTAAAAAAATAACTCACCTTTGATAAAACTCTTCAACTTCATTTTGTTGTTTAATAATAGAAGTTTGATTGAAGTTTTGTAAGATTCTTAATAAAAGGTGAAGTTCATATATATTGAAGCTTCACTTGAATAGCAAGGAGTTCTCAATCATCTGGAAAGAGATAAGATAAACATCATTTTAAATACAAAATTATCTTATCGAGACATTCCCACAACATATAACCCAACTATGTTTTTGGAGCCCGGTTAGTTCAATGCATTTTGCTTCTAGTTTTTGATTTTTTCATTATTTATATTTTGATGTTAGTTCAATGTAGTTGCATCAGGTTTCAATTCCATTATTTATTTTTGAGATCAGTTCTATCGCGGTTGCATCTAGTTAGTTTATGATTTCTCGTTGATTATTCTTTTAGGTTAGTTCAATACATTTGCATCTAATTTCAATTTCTTGTTAATTGTTCTTTGAGGTAAGTTCAATACATTTGCATCTAGTTTCGATTTCCGTTAATTATTCTCAGAGATTAGTTTAATGCATTTGCATCAGTGTTCGATTTCTCATTTATTATTTGATAAAGTTGCATTTGTATCTAGTCTCCGATTTCTCGTTAATTATTTTGAGGGTTAGTTCAATAAATTTGCATCCAGTTTTTTATTTACCGTTAATAATTTCTTGAGGTTAGTTTAATGTATTTGCATCGGTTTATTTTTTGAGATTAGTTCAATGCAATTGTATCGATTTCGATTTTTTGTTAATTATTTTTTAAGATTAGTTCCGCATTTGCATCATATTTTCAATTTATAATTAATTTTTCTTTGAAGTTAGTTCAATGCGGTTGCATCTAGTTTTGATTTCCCATTAATTTAATCTTTTGAGGGTTAGCTCAATGCATTTCCATCCAGTTTCTGATTTTCCGACAATTATTTTTTATGTTAGTTTGATGTATTTGCATCAAATTTTGATTTTCCGTTAATTATTCTTTGATGTTAGTTTAATGCAGTTGTATCCATATTCTAATTTTATATTAATTAATTTTTAAGATTAGTTTAATGCTTGCATTTGCATTCAGTTTTCGATTTCCCGTTAAATATTATTTGAGGTTAGTTCGATGCATTTGCATCCAGTTTTCGGTTCCTCATTAATTATTTTTTGACGTTAGTTTCATTCAGTATTATATATTTTTTAAAATATTTGTCATTATTGTTTTGCCGTTATTTTTATTTATTTTTTTTTCATTTTCTATTATATATTTTGTGAGGCCGTGTTAAGGATATATTGAAATAAATTGGTCTTTTTATCATAGACACTAAAATTGTATGATTTGTAATAGAGAATTAGTTTCTACAAATCACGTATTTTTAGCAATTTTTTATTTGATCAAACATATAAGAATTGGAACACTAAAAGTGTTTGATTCGTAAGAGGAAATTACCTTTTACAAATCACCTATTTTTTAGCCATTTTTTTATTTGATAAAATATATAAGAATTGAAAATACACTCAAGCTCTCCAAATATAAGATTTATAAATACACTCAAACTCTCCAAAGAGGTTCCATGTATATGAGATTGTAGGTTATTAGAAAAAGACTATTTTTCATATTAGAGTGCCACATAAGAAATAGAAAAAACTAACTCTCATATTAGAGTGACACATAGGAGAGAGAAAATCTTTCATTATAAGTCTCCGCTTTAGTATATAGACTAGATTTTTGGACCGGGCATCGCCGGGATCTAATAAATATTTTGTATGCTGAAAGGCTTTACAAAATGTCTCACATAAATTTTGTATCTTTGAATAGGCTATCTCAATTTGATCCCTTAGTTTCAAGTACTTATACACCATAATCGTTGGTCATTAGCGTATTTGGTTTATTTTCAATAAAAATATATTATGATTCGAAAATTTGCCACGTAATTTTTAAATAGAATTATCTTAAACTTGATCTAGCTTTATATAATAGTTTTATTAGATTTATGATAATTTAGTGGCAAATTTTTGAATCAGAATATATTTTTTATTGAAAATAAACTGAAGTACATTAATGAGCAGCGATTATGGTGCATAAGTACTTGAAACTAAAGGGATCAAATTGAATAGCCTCTTTCACTTTGTGGTTTAGAATATTAATCCGTAATTTTCAAATGAAATTATCTTAAACTCGATCTAGCTTGTATAATAGTTTTATTAGATTTATGGTGATTTAGCGGTAAATCATCACCATTAAAACTTACGTACTAATGTGTACAAATCACTAAAACAGATTGATTGTTTCTATATCCTCAAATAATACACTACTCCCACTTGAAAAGATTTATCACATAAACGTGTCTTACGAATGGGTGTCGTTATATTAAAGTATTCTAAAAAATATTAGCAACTATGCATAGCTATATGAAATATGAAAATTATATTAATTACTCATTTAAATTTCTTACACCACTCTCTATAAAAATGAAGCATCAAACCTTGATAAAACTCATTGACTTCTTTTTATTGTTAGGTTTAATATTATAAGTTTGATTGAAGTTTTGTGAGAATGCCCAATGTGGCGAAGATAATATTGAAGCTACTTGAATAGCAAGACATTCTCAATCACAATAAAGAATTATAATAAACACTACTTGAAATGCAAAACTATATTTGTCAAAACATTTATTCCCCTACATATAATACAAATATGTTTTAGGGTTATTAGTTCAATGCATTTGCATCAAGTTTCTGATTTTTCATTAATTATTCTTTGATGTTAGTTTAATGTATTACGTTGCATCCAGTTTCCAATTTCTCATTAATTATTCTTTGAGGTTAGTTCAATATAGTTTCATTAAGTTTTCGATTTTTACATTAATTATTATTTTAGGTTAGTTGATTGCAATTGCATCCACTTTATGATTCTCATTAGTTATTCATTAAAAGGTTACTTGATTATAGTTGCATCTAGTTTTCGATGTTTCATTGATTAGTGTTTGAGATTAGTTCATTGCATTTGCATCCGGGTTCCAATCTCACATTAATTACTCTTTGAGGTTAGTTCAATACATCTGCATCCAGTTTCTGATTTCGTCAATTGTTTTTCTAGGTTAGTTTGATAGTTTACAATTTCTATATAGTTTGCATACATGTGATGAGGCTAAAAAGTGAACATTTATGCTTTGAGGAATTCAGATCGCGATGTAGTTATATCCGACTTCGATTTCTAGTTAACTATTTTTGAGGTTATTTCAATGCATTTGCATCAATTTTGGATTTTCCGTTAGTTAATCTCGATTTTAGTTTAATGCAGTTGCATCAAATTTTTTAGTTAGTTAATTATTCTTCGAGGTTAGTTCAATGCGGTTGCATCAATTTTCGATTTTATGTTAATTGTTATTTGAGGTTATTTCAATGCATTTGCATCAAGTTTTCAATTTCCCGTTAATTATTTTTTGAGGTTAGTTCAATGCAGTTACATCAAATTTATAATTTCCCGTTAATTATTCATTTAGGTTAGTTCAGTACATTTTTATCTATTTTTTAATGTTTCGTTAATTAGTCTATGAGATTAGTTTATTGCATTTGGATCAGTTTTGATTTCCATTAATAACTCATTAAGGTTAGTTCAATACATTTTGCATCTAGTTTTTTTTATTATTTATGCCTTTAGGTTAGTTGATACAATTATATCGGTTTCGATTTCGTTAACTATTCTTTGAGGTTATTTCAATGCATTTGCATTTAGTTTCGATTTCCACCAATTATTCTATGAGATTAGCTCAATGCAGCGGTTTCATTCGGTTTTGATTTTATGTTAATTATTTTTTGAGTTAAGTTCAATGCATTTGCATCTAGTTTTCGGTTTCCCATTAATTATTATTTGAGGTTTCTTTGATGTATTTGCATATCATTTCCGATTTTCCATTAAATTTTTTCAAGGATTTGCATCCAATTTCTAATTTTCGTTAGTTACTCTCTGTCGTTAGCTTAATGCAATTTGCATAAAGTTTATAATTTCCCGTTAATTACTCTTTGAGCTCAGTTATGTATTTGAATCTAGTTTCTGATTTCTTTATAATTATCCAATGTGGTGTATAATACCAACTTCTACTGATCCATCTATAGTGTCCTTGCAACTTCTACTGATCCCATCTATGTGCATGGGATCATCAAAGATTATCCAGTTCCCGATTTCCCGTTAATTATTATTTAAATTATGCATGACTCACTATGTGAAATCTTCAAAGATTATCTATGAACGGGTGTTGTTATATTAATTATTCTGAAAACTATTTGCAAATATGCAGAACTATTATATATTAATATTATATTGATCACTCAACCAAATTTCTTATAACGTGAAAACCTCACTCTCCATTAAAAAAAACTCACCTTTGATAAAACCATTCAACTTCATTTTGTTGTTTAATAATAGAAGTTTGATTGAAGTTTTGTGAGATTGCCTAATAAGGCGAAGTTCATATATATTGAAGTTACTTGAATAGCAAAGAGTTCCTAATCATACGGAAGAGATAAGATAAATACAATTTTAAATGCAAAACTATACTTATCGAGACATTCCCACAACATATAATCCAACTATGTTTTGAGGTTAGTTTAATGCATTTGTATTCAGTTTCTGATTTTCTGTTATTTATATTTTGAGGTTAGTTCAATGCAGTTGCATCTAATTTCAATTCCGTTATTTATTTTTTAGATCAGTTCAATGAAGTTGCATCAGTTTTTATTTATCGTTAATTATTCTTTTCGGTTAGTTCAATACATTTATATCAATTTCCAATTTCCTGTTGTTAATTGTTATATTATTTGAGGTCGGGTTCAATGCATTTGCATCCGGTTTCGATTTCCCGTTAATTATTCTATGAGATTAGTTTAATATATTTGCATCCAGTTTTCGATTTCTCATTTATTATTTGATAAAGTTGCATTTTCATCTAGTTTCCGATTTCCCGTTAATTATTGTTTGAGATTAGTTCAATGAGTTTGCATTCAATTTCCGATTTCCTGTTAATTATTTCTTGAGATTTTGCATCCAGTTTATTTTTTTAGATTAATTCAGTGCAGTTGCATCCGATTTCCGATTTCCCGTTAATTATTTTTTAAGATTAGTTCCACACATTTGCATTATGTTTCCAATTTATAATTAATTTTTCTTTGAAGTTAGTTCAATGCAGCTACATCCAGTTTTTGATTTTCCGTTAATTTAATCTTTGAGGATTAGCTCAATACATTTTCATCCAGTTTCCGATTTTATGACAATTATTTTTTTATGTTAGTTTGATATATTTGCATCCAAGATTTAATTTTTAGTTAATTATTCTTTGAGGTCAGTTTAATGCAGTTCTATCCATATTCTGATTTTCTATTAATTAATTTTTAAGATTAGTTTAATGTTTGTATTTGCATCCAGTTTCCAATTTTCCGTTAAATATTATTTGAGGTTAGTTCGATGTATTTGCATCCAGTTTTCAGTTCCCCATTAATTGTTTTTTTTATGTTAGTTTCAATCAATATTATATATATTTTAAAATATTTGTCATTATTGCTTTGCTGTTATTTTATTTTATTTTTCATTTTCTATTATATATTTTGTGATGTTATTTTTTGTATAATTGTTTTTAACTATGTTTTGAAGCCGTGTTAAAGATATATTTGAAATAAGTCGGTGTTTTATCATAGACACTAAAATTGTATGATTTGTAATAGGTAATTAGTTTATACAAATCACCTATTTTTTTGCAATTGTTTTTATTTGATCAAATATATAAAAATTGGAACTCTAAAAGTGTTTGATTTGTAATATAAAATTATTTTCTACAAATCACCTATTTTTTAGTATTTTTTTTATTTGATCAAATATATAAGAATTGGAAATACACTCAAACTCTCTAAATACAAAATTAGAAATATACTCAAACTGTCCAAAGAGGTTCAATGTACATAGGATTATAGACTATTAGAAAATACTATCTTTCTTATTAAAGTGCCACATAGGATAGAGAAAAACTAACTCTCATATTAGAGTGTCACATAGGGAGAGAAAATATTCTCTTTAAAGTCTCTGCTTTTAGTATATAGATAGTAGATAGTAGATGGCTTATATTTATACAAATAGAAATTAAAACTACCCTTATGACATGTGGATACCAATATCATAATACCCAAAATTAAGAAATTAAAAGTTTGTCCTAGACCCAAAATTAAGACCCACTTCTATCTTATGGGCCCGGTCTCAAATCTCAATTGATAAAAAAAAAAAAAAAAAAAAGGGGGCCAAGAGCCAGAGACCTAAAATAGCCTAATTCATAACCGACTTTGACCTGACCCTTAAAACCGAAGAGAAACAGACAAAATTTAGGGAGAGCGAAAAGAGAAGGTATGGTGACAACGAGGGCTTCCAAACGAAGACTTAAGGAGTCAGAGGAAACGGAAGTGGCAAAGCTAGAAAATAAAAAGAAAGCTCTGCAGATGGATCTAAAAGGTAAGGTCGGCTTTGTCTATGAAAATTAAATTAATTTCTACAATATATGGTGACTAGTCTTAAATATTAAAAATACATGAAAGTTGTTTCTTTTGACACTTTGGACTGGTCCACATTTAGTTTCATAGTCAGCAAAAAGTTAATATACATTTGATTTCATAGTCAGACGAATCTCACTATTTTAAATGGGTAATTTGTAGTACGATTCATGAACACATAAATTATTTACTTGCATACTCTGATGGGTAAAAAAAATTCTTGACCGAAGATCACTATATATTTTTATGGATGAAATAGTGTTAATTCTTTGAGTTTTATGGTTTTGCACTACTAAGATGAAATCTTAAGAGTTGTGTTTTATGAATTGTCTCATTGTTGTTGATGATCCTGTTTTTATAAATGAGTTCTATAATTTGACTTACCATATGTTCTTTTACTATTAACGTTGATGGAAACTGAAAAGAATTAAATACTTTATTCATCTAATGTTTGTCTACTTAATTGTATGGACATATAAGCAAACATGATTTTATGATTCATGATACAATCCATGAGTAGGAAATGATGCAGGGAGGAACACAAATTACCACGACCACTTATTTCCAATAAGTAAGTGGTTCTGAGAAAAACAACACATATACATATACATATGTACATTAAGGCTAGATAAGTAACCTCCTTAACATTTTTTTTTTGTTAGTATGAAGTGATTTTTTTAAACTTTATATGATAGAAGTTTTCATATTTCTGAAAAACGTTCTTACATGCATTCATTTGCGTAATGAAATGAATTAAAAGAATATTGAAGACATCTATTTATATGAGTTGAAGGCCTAGATTGGTGGCTCAAAACTTTGTATTGATCCCTGAGTTCATTATTGTCGTGTCTACTTAATTTGCAAAATAAATATTTGATATTTCGATCATTACCAAAAAAAAACATCACAAAAAAAAAAACAAAATGATAATCTAATTTGACGTACATTACAAGATATTCTCTTTTGTCTTCCAGAGAAGAGAGTACTTAAAAGAGTGAAAGGGTTTTGTAAAAAGTTATGTGAGAGTGAAATGATTTTGTAAGAATGTTTAATTTGTACGGGTTGTTTAAATCTTGTGTGAAGTTTGGTAGTTTTATTAGAGGTAAGATCTGTACTTTTGCATGTTTCTTGTATATCATATAGAAGATTTTTCAAATGTGTTTATACTTGATTTTCGAATTTTCAAGGACCTTTTGTTTATAATGTTTAGTGTAAGATAAACACGCATAATGAGTAGTACATGATTCTAGTGATCGATAATTGCGTGGTGTGATGAGCCACTGAGAGAAAGGAGATTTTCAAGGCACGCATTATGTTTGTTCCACTAATCCACCATACACCAAAGTCTAGATACAACTTGTTAATGTTCCAATCAAAGGAAATTTTTTATTAAAAAGAGGAGAAGATTGGGTCCCATAGTTACAAAGAGTAAAAATTAACAATCTCTTCATGAAATTTACCTAATTATGACAAACCGAGCCCAGGAAGCTAGGTTATTTTAACTTCAAATGATGGTTTCATCCTATATATAGTTTAGGCTAGCTCGACTGGTTTCCCTATTTCTTCTCATATATTAACATACAAAGCGGGAGCTAGAGCTATAAGTAAATTAAGTTTGAGCAGCTCAGTTCATTTTCAAGCTCTTTACCTATACAGATGCATCACTCAAAGGGATGAGCATGCCTTGAACTCCATAAACTTTTAACAATTAATATGCGTTTGTCGATATGCAATACACCTTGAAGTGATAATGTTTAGTTATTCAATTGTATGCCTAAACATTTATGAAACTTATTTGTTATCAAAGTACAAATTGTGGTGTACTCATTCAGTCATATATGCCCAATGACATGCCTTTTCTCGATAGGTTTCACACTTAGAGACAGAGAAAGGCGTTGCCCGGGCTATTCCATGGTAGTGGTTGGAAAGAATGCAATGGTTGAACACTTGAAAAAGGTTAAAAGAGAAAACAACTTAACCGTGCCATAAATTCTGACGCATGGCTTATTTTTCGGCCCTTAACCTACTTGGACGTCGCTTTAGTATACTTAGTAGCGATTATGGCAATCATCATTCATAATCTTTGGCAATTCTAAATGTCAATTTCTAGGCGAAATTGGCATTCCATATAAATAGCATTTAAATAAATATGGAAACATGACACAAGTATTTAGATGGTTTGGCATTGATAGATGCCCTACGTTCCTGAGAATGAAGAATTTCATGATTCTATTAGCTCTTTGATAGAGATCGATGAGCCTACAATGGAGACCGCGGTGGGTGGGGGTTGAGTAAAGGAGTGGTGGTTGTTGATTATTCCATTGTATATGTGTTTTGATAGTCAAGTATTGTCATGCCGAGACCCCACACACACATCCGAGGGCGATGAGTGAATCTCGGTGACGACACCCAATTCTAACGAAATTTCGGTGAGAGTTTCCTTTGTTTAATCGACATTAAGTAAACCACAAAAACTGTCATAACCCCGAACATCTCATAATTCATTCTTCCAACCATATATATATCCAACAACCACATATACTATTCTTAACCATAAATACTACGGGGATATGACAATATCTACAAAACAAAGGGAGCTTGTTGCCAAATCACGATTATTACATCAAAATGACCTAGCTCTCTATATATACAACAAAAGAAACTAGTCTCTATACAACCAAAAGTATGAACTTGACTCGTCCTCGTCAAGCATAAGGAAATCCTCCCAAATCACCATAACCGTCATCACTAGGGTTAGGGAAAACCTCTCCCTGGCTGGCTCGTCGAAGGTTAAGTAGGATGAGCAAACAACTATGCCCGGTAAAAGCATACATAGCTTGATAAATAGTTACTTATATAAAACATTTAAAACATGCGGGGTTTCCATAAAAGTATTCAAATATCGTGACTATATACATACATCACTAACTAGCATAAATCATCTCGACATGCTTCATGGATATACAAAATATAGTTTTCACAATCATCATACAACTATTGTGGCCATTTGCATCCTATTAGAATGGTGAGGGTACAACCGGTATTTTCGGCCCGATCCGCGGGCAATCTCGGTTCAAGTATTTTCCGGTGTGAACCATGCCCCGTTGTTTTCGATTTTTACCGAGGGAGCTGAAATGCCGTTGTTGTGTTCGTCATACACACAAAATCCCCAAAGCTTTTAGGGCTCCGGGTGGGCCCTATGACCACGACCCCATACGGGCTGTCACCTAACTTACGGTGGTTAACCGTTCGACGGCTACCGGACTGCTTTCGGGATCGACACACATCCGAGTGGACTAAACTCTCACTCCACTGGCGTCTAAACCTCATCGAGGTAGCATGTAACCCACAAGCTAATCACCATACAAATGGTGACACGCATACAAGCATGGTTATCTAGAAAAGTAGAACAGAATTCTGGACTACATCAATGATGCATCCCTTTAAAGGTGGCCCACCACCTCGAAGGTGTACACCACAGTTGGAATCCTAGAGCGAATTGCCGTCTCCGGAATTGCGACAACAGTTCCTTATTTATAGGAATTCACAATTCCTTTTCTAAATCCCCTCGTGATAAGCATAGTAATATCTATATATATACTTGTATTACCGATTGTTTTCAAATACTCTAGTTACATATTTAGTTTTCTTTTTAAAGCTGTTGATTACGTAGGTGTGAGTTCACGGATTTCCATTTATAGAGTAAAACAACCTATGACTCCCAAAGCGGGCGGTCATAGTAAATAACAACGATGATTCCCAAGCGGTAGAATCAGCGTAAATAACACAACCATCCGGGAACAATCGGAACCTCCCACCTAGTTACAAACACCCGGGTAATCCTCACCCGCATACAAAATCCATCTCTCTGTCTCCTTACTGAGACAAGAGACGTGAACCCTTCCCAAAACCAATTTTTCTCTTTTAACAAAGAAAACAAATCTCCGCTACCCCGATTTTACCAAAAAAAAAAAAACCATTTCACCCTAAAGCTATCTATATATACGGTTTATATCGAGGAAATACCGTGCAAAACATGAATATCATATATACATGCATGGTTGATACGCAACTATCTATTTCCTATTTAAACAATTCAAATCATGCATGAAAATAAGCAGACCATATATTGGTATGTAGGTTCCTACCTTAGCAAGCTCCGTTCTCCTCAAGCTCCTTAACTAAATCCAGCCGGCTTAACCAAATCATTTCGAATTCACTCCTATAACAGCATATACATATCGTCGGTTATTAGAATTGATTGAACAACGAGGAATTCTTATCTAGTGTAAGTAGAAGAAATCTCGACGTTAAGAATTTGGTTTCGGATAAATTTTCATCTAACTACCGTTAACAGAGCTACAGGCTATTTCTGGCATTGTTCCTCTGATAGGGCTCTGTAGTCATTTACAGCCATTGTAGGACCGCACGTCAATGCCAATCATATCTATCAATCCCCCTAACTATTATGATTTTTCCCAACTCTAACTACAACAAATTCCACTCTTCAATTCACATTTAATCCAATACTACTAAGTGGGTATTCTTTCTCACTCATTCGATACTCAATGTGATCTTAAACAAGTGTGAACTAGCATCAATGCTCTAAAATAGATTGAATATTTAAAATTCTTACTGAGTCGGCCGATCCCTCCTTAGTTTTCGGCTCCACCACTATTTCCTCCCTCTAGCTCCTCCAAACCGCCATTGCCGCCTTGACACCCCAATACAATCAATTTCAGCAATACACCCTCAAGCTATCGAAATTGAAGCTAACTATTTATTTGAAGCGAATTTAAACTCACCTTTCAGAAAATCTGGCCGTAATTCAAAAATTTGAATCCCACACTTGATTTAAGTGTTGTTAGGGATTGGGTGTTAATTCTTGGGTTGAATTGGTTGAATTTGGGAGAAGGGAGTTTTTCTCTCTCTAGGGTTTTGGTATTGGCGAATTGGGGAAGAAAGAGAAGTTAGGTCGCGATTTTTGGTTTTAGCGATTTTTGGTTTTCTGTTTAGCGATTTTGTTTGTTCTATTTGGGCGATATATTTAGGCCCAAGTGATATATTCAATTAGGCTTAAGGTCCTAATACTCCTAACCACCAACTTCGTTTGACGTCGCGTCGTAATTATTTTTCCGGCCCATCCTGCTAAATTTAATCTTCTATATTCTATCTCACCGCATGCTATAACGATGACCCAATCATGCGTGTAAGCTGTTAACTCGTGCCAGCTTCGAACGCAGAAAACCGCTAACCGACATTTTTGGTCAAATTTTCATATAAGATTTGCTTATCTAACGGGGCTTAGGAGTCGGAGTTAAGTTTCATTAAGTTACGTACGTTTGAAATATAAACCCGACGACCAATTTACATAAATGACCCTAGATTTAATATGAAATTTACAAAAATACCCTTAACGAGAATTTGAGTCTTTACAAGTATCCTCTAAATTTATAGGAGGTCAAAGTGTAACTCTTGCTTACTTACAAGTTAAGTTTGTAGTTATCCCGAACGAAGTGAGTTTTTGGGGGAGGCACGCCAAAAGCACTTATGCGTAATCTGTCCAAATTTTTTGTCTTTTAGTGTTCCAAAATAAAAGGAGAAAAAAAAAAAACACACACACACAGGCTTAGAACACCCCCTCCATCCTTCTTCCTCAAGAATCAAGACCTCAACCACTTCTTTCGGCTCCCCGCCGTCGATTTTAGGTAACCCCTCTCATCTTCATTTTTCCTTTCGATCTACTTCGTTCGGCCCACCAGATACTAGTATACTAGAGTTAATTAGGGCTAGAAATGGTGCAGGTGCAGGTGGGACCAGGGGTATATCCATGCCCAAATCTATTTTTTTTAACACAAAACCATATTCGGATCCATACCCAAATGGATCCAAAATGTCATACCATGTTGAACTATTTTTAAAATGGTATAATCGGATCCAACCCGAATTACAAACCATAATAAGTTCTCAATCACCGTTTATGTTTGATAATAAGATAAGTGCAAAAGCAATTAAACCACATGAATTCTTATTTCTTAGCAATAGTCATAATTTTAAATGCTAGCTCAAATGTCTCGTTTATATTAACAAAATTAGTACAACTTTGATAGAGATCTTAACCGATTGGATTAAAACCATAGTATATTTAATTTTAAAATATATTGTAAGTACCTAATATTCATGTCCAATGAATATCAGACACATGCCCATCACCAAAGACAATTAGCTTGTACTAAACGAACTAGAGTCACCATCTCCAACACACTAGAATGAGCGACCTGAGCCATAGCTGATAAGATCGTTATGTTACACTCACTACAACAAACTGGTTTTTTAGCGACAAAAGTTTTAGCGACGCTGGAAAAACGTAGGTAATGATTCTCTTTGGCGACGTTTACAAGCGTCACAAGTAAACTTTTGTCACGGTGTTTAAAACCAATATTTTGTAGCGTTTTTAATGTCGCAAAAGTCATAATCAAATTATGTAAAATAATAAAATTGGGAGTTAGTTTTCGGGCGATGTAATGGCGTTGGCAAAATCTTTTTGATATAAAGCGACATTTAAAAACGTTGCCATTGGTGTGGTTTTTACACAACATCGTGAATCTTATGGCTTTTGGGACTAAAATTTCTTCGTTAAAACTTTCCCACCCACATTGCCAAAAAAAAAAATATATAGATCTTGCCGGCTTGGGTTTTTGTATGTCGCGCCATCCTTCTGTTTTGGCAGTAAAACGAAATAATTTGAAAGAAAGGGAAAAATAGTATACCTGGCCGCATAAAAACAAAACAGGAAAAATAAAATAAAATAAAAAACCTAAAAGCTAAGGAAACAAACCACCGTCTCTCCTCTATCACCGTCATCGTCTCTCCAAGAAAGAAAGCAACACTGTGACTCCAACGAAGTTTCTCAAAGCAACAGGAAAGCACGTCTCTTTCTCTCCTCTCTCACCTCGTGATTCTCTCCTTCTAGCTAGTCTAAGCTCACTTGTGATTTTCCCCCACCCTTAAATCTAGAATATTTTAGATTTAGAATTTCTAATAGTTTTGGTTTTAATTAATAGTTTTGTTTTTGATTAATTGGCTAGGGTTATATTTAATTGAATTCGGTTTCAACTGTTTGTTGAGATTTCGCTCCAGTGTTGAGATTTCTCTATGGATTTTGAAAGCTAGGGTTTTTAAAATGTCATTGCTGCCATTGGTTTCAGGTTCTCTTACACTCATATTGAATCTCATTTAAGTTGGTAGACTTACATGTTTTTCGACAAACCAGTTTCTTGTGAACTTTAAGTACACATTATCACGACTGATCTTGAGATGAAATGCTTTGGTGGAGACTGCAAAAGGCTTGCATGATTGGAATAGCTTTGAGGATTCAATACGGAAATGCAGGTATGAATTTTGGTACTTTTTCTTGCTTCGTAAGTGATTTCTTAGTTATTGATTTAATTTAATGGATGTGCTATGCTTTAATAAGCGATTATCTTCCTATGTCACGTTTTCTTGTCTACGGGTTTGTAATGAGGTATACTTAGTTACTTACTAGCTTAAATAAGCAAAACACCCATTAATCGACAATGATACTTACTTTTTGTACTTCTTCAAAATGTTTCAACTCAAATAAGAACAAATTTAATGGTTGAGACTTTTGGGAGATTTTGAAGAAAGCGGTATGTGGCGAAATCGGATGGAGAATAACAGGTCTTTAATATGGTTGCAAATAGAGTAAAATGTCTTTGAGCAAAGCGTGAATAGGAGTTTCGGACCGAGAGGAGAGGAAAGCGGTGAGGTCTTTTTCGATTTAATGCCTGGCGATATAGAGGTCTATCCTTTCTTTTCATGCATTATATATTTTACCCTAATCCTTAAAAGTTTAATCAAATTGGTTAGCATGTGTTATTATTAACTAGATGGTACAGTACCCTTTTTGTTTTGGTAAAGACATGGTACAGTACCTAACGACTGATGTCGACAGACAGAGAGCAAAATCTATTCAATCAATTTGAAGTACTAATGCTTGCAGTTCAAAGCTAATTTATCTGAACAGTCTAGATCTTGTTATGTTTGTTGGGGAATGATGCTAGCTGTTGATCAGCTCTCAAAGTTTAATCGGGTTGTTTGTCAGATGCAGGCTTCTCATATGAAAATCGAAACACCCATTTCCCCCTATTCTTTCTAGTCTTTGTGAGGATTAGAGTATATAGAGATTCCTAGATTTGGCCATACATTCTGGTTGATGGAATTTTAATTTAGCCTGTTTGCTTTGCCAATACCTCGTGACTTCACCTAATGCAAGGTTAATTGATGGTATTCCACTGACAAAGTTTGACACTATTGATGACAAGGTAGGATCTAGATGCAATCAGCGGCGTTTAATGATTAATGCTAATATGGATGTTCACTTTAATTTGACCTGGTAATATATGCAGGTTGGAGCCGCTCGTTCCATGGTTTACGTACCTGGGGCACCTGTGACGTTTGTTGGCTGTGGGCAGTCCCACATTCACCTGAAGAAGCTCAATGTCAAGACTCTCATAAGATAAATGGTTAGTCTATTTTTTTGTGGAGGGGGTTTTTAATTGAAGATGAGATTATGTAGTCTAATTCCAAAGGCAGTTAGTGGTGCATCAAGAGATGTAGTTTTGCTTAGGGTTGGAGCAAGGTCAGGTGATATTTGTATAGAACATATATGAGAATGGGAGGTGTGCTAAAACTGATTGTAAGTTTAATCATCCACCGTAGAATTATTTAATTCTTTGTGGATTGTTAGTCTGTAGATTTCTATATAATGTTCTAGAGGTAACATGCTTTATTACGTGTAGAAAAATGGAATTAGTATACACTAACATGCTTTATTACGTGTAGAGGTTAAATGCTCACCTTTGATTTACATTTCGGTTCTTTTGTTCTAGATTAACCTTGATTCAGCAAAAGGATACAAGTCTCGTGGCATAGCTCGATCGATACTTGCCCGATGGGAAAGAGGGCGCCAAGGATCTTCACTTAGCATCCGAATAGATTATGATGAGGAGATTGATGTCGTTCTTAAAAGGTATCACTAGACATGTACATATGTTGGAACCTTAAAAAAGTATACATATGTTGTGATCCATCATGCATTCTTTTTTGTGAAGTTATGAAGGCGTCTTATCTTTATCGAAGAGATCACTTTGATTTTCGAACTAGGTATCTTTGCTCACACTCTATTCTTAAATGATGCTTGATGGGGTTACTCAAATTGGGAATAGAAAAAGAAGCTTTTTGTTGTTTTACAGAATTTGGGGAGTAATATTAGAAATAATTTCCTTACTTTTGAATATTGTTGTTTATTGAATAAAAACTTTTTGAATAAAGTTCAATGTCATTCTCATTATCTAACTGCACTTAGTTTTGCCTTAGCAATAAGAATTAAATACTTGATTAAATAAGACTTAAATACTTGATTAAATGTCAATTAAATTATTCATTTTAGATATTAGAAATAGTTTTTTTGTCTTCTTCTAGTACTAACTTTGGGAGTTTGTTTGTCTTTCGAAATGAAATAGCCAGTTGATCCTGAGACTCAACAAGAGGCTGGGATGATTGCATTGTATCGTAAGACTCATTTCATTGACAAAAAAGGTTGGGTTTCTCCCGGCGAGAAAATAATTATGTAACGCTTTGACTGAAGAAGAGATTTTTGATAAAGTCTTGGGCGTAAGACCTAGTTATAAACGGGGTCTTGGACATGGCAAGGCACCCCCATCCCATAAACGTGTGGCTGGATATGAACACCCTGATATGGATCAGTTGAGAGCAAGGGCAGAGGAGGCAAAGTCTAAGCTAGAAGAGTTGCGAGGATGGAAGGAAGCGGCTCAAGAGACACAAGCAACACACCAGGCTCAAATTCAACAACAACAACGCCAATTGGACTATCTCATGGAGAAGCTTGGTGGTCCTCCTTCAATGTGGTATGATTTATGAATTTAACTATTTTTTGATATGTGTTGGTGTTCTTTGATTGGGATATAGTTGTTTGATCGGAATGAATAAGCCTCCATATCATGTTTTAAGTTGTATATAGTCCCTTGTCTGTAGACATAAACTTTGAGTAGACGACCTATTAGTTCATAGCTCCTCATTTGAATTCTTCCACCCCTCTTGTTTGTGGCTTTATTTATTTATGTTTAAATTAATTTCTTTAGATTTACTTTCTCTAGTATTGATTTGATTAGTTCTATTTAACTCTATTCTATAAGTATGTATCTTTGCGGTATATATAGGTCTATCTTACTTTTACTTTGTTATGTAATTTTGAGATTGATTTATTTAGCGTTGGCTGTGTTGGGGTGGGGTTTCTGTTGGTGATTGATTAGCATGATAGGTGGGTAATCCTTTTTTGTTATGAGGGAGGGAGGCGAGCTTTTCATTTTTTTCATATTGTTTGAGTCAGAACCTTTAGTTAGACTGATCTTGGGTAGGTTCCAAACCCGTGAATTCATCTCAATGCTACTTGGGGAGATAACTTGTCATCTTCAATAGAACTTGTCACCTTATCCATGTGTTTATGTGGAGTACACATAAACAGAGTCTTCTGGTGAATCTATTGATCGAAAGGGGTTTTTTTATCGAAGAAGCTCAGCCATATTCAGAGTCTTATTATGGTGAATCTATTACTTTAGAAGGGTCAACTGATTCCTTTAGTACTATGCCCTCTCGAGGTCAAATCCCTATCCGTTGAGTCTAGCTCGAATGAAGATGAGCGATGTATATGAACCTTGATGATCCCATTGAAGCTAGCTCTAGATCTGCTTGCTAGTATTCAAGCTAAAGTCCAATGACGGATCGAGGTTTTGGTATATGGATGCTTATTCATTCCAACCATTTTGCTTGATCCATTGAAGAAGCGAGTCTTTGGACTTGACTTGAAGTTGCCGACTTTTTGTAAAGAAAAAAAGTGTTTTCTTTTTGCTTGCTTTTGCTTTCGGGGTGATTTAGAGAACAGGAAGTTGAAGTGGAGAACTCACAAAAGCGACTCATAAAAAATGGCAACCATCAAAAGTCCAGGGCTCTTTCAGGAGCGGATTGTCTCTTCACTCGTTGTGGAGCGAGTTGCAGTCTACCTCCTGCTAGGTTTCTAGTAGTGACTCAGGGTGCTGGATGCCTCCCACTTCCAGCGAATACAGTTGATTAGATCTGATTCCGAAGAGAGTGCAATCCTTATTTTATAGGCAAGCGCGGAAGATGATGGCTAATGTGATGGAGATGGTGCTGAAGTTGAGTGAGACGACCTTGGATAAGATCAATAGCCACGGACCCGACCGAAAAGATAAGGATTTCCCGGGTCTTTGCTAAACAAGGTGCCATTTGATCTAACAAATCCTAGGCTCCGAAGCCGATCAAAATCAGGCTTGAGGCTAAAGCCAGCCTGAAAAGCTTGAACCCCGAGTCACCATTTTTAGCTGGGTCAGTGGCTTCTGGCTTATGTAGTGGTCGGCATTCCTACGTGCTCCTCCTTGCCGGCTAGTCGACTACAATTTTTGGGGTATCTCTTGTATTCCAAGACTGCCAAGCATCTTTATTTATATTTCTTTGGCAAATCTTCTGTGAGGCTGGCGAAAAAGAGAAGCGGAACGGTGTGTTTGGCTTAGCTGCGTTAGCCTGCCATTCCTCTTCTTCCTTTTCTCTTGGGTTGGTCAAGAGATCGGCATTTATTCGTGGGTTAGCGTATCTGTCTGTCCCTTGTCCGTGAGGTTGAGATGGCTGGCTGCTTTATCCAAATTTGGAAGTAGGTGATTCTAGACCGGCAAGTGATTTGCAGATATTTGGTCTGGTTCATTGCCTTTAAGCTGGAACTTGCCCTTTAGGCCTGCCCACTATCAACTCTTATTCTCTTATGGGAAAGAATCTCTTGCCTCACTGAATTCTTCCACCCCTGCTGCCGCCGCCGCCGCCGCTGCCGCTGCTGTTGCTAGACATTAGAATGAGAACTGAGAAACATTAGACATTCTTATTTGAAGTGGAAATGTGATTTTGGCTTATATATTCGTGGTCTTTAGAGTCTATGCTTTCCTTAGTGCCTTGCTAAGGAGGTATATAACTTCATACTGCAGACTCCTTTGGCCTTGTACCTTTGTGCCTACATATTAATGAAATTCTTGTTTTGTATATAGTTAAGTTCTTAGATTTATCTTAGTGAATACTAGCTAGTAGAGGTCTAATGGATAAATTATTTGGATACAATTTAAACTTGACATAATTGTTAATAGTTCACCGGATTTTAATTTTGACGTGATGAAACTATTATATTTTTTGTTTTAATTTTTTTTTTGTGGTCTAATAGATAATATCTTTGTATGCAGATAATCTTACGTCAAAATGGATCGGTTTGGTATTAGTTTTTGTGAAGAAATGGCGGTTTAGAATTGCAAGAAGCACTAGAGGAATCTAAATGTTATTTATTATAATTTTTTTTTGTGAAGATGGTTCATTCGCACATTCGCAAGCTACTTGAGGGATGTTTAGAAATGTTTTTGTTTAAGTTAATACTTTTCTTAAGATGAGTTCAGAAATAAAAATTATGAAAGGGAATGATGCAACTCTCTTTTGTTTATAATAGAGTGGATTAACTCACTTTTATTTATTGAAAATTTGTTGCTTAAGATAATTGATGTTCTGGTTGTGCGTTTATTTGTTGAATAGAGATAATTGTACAAATGGTGCACAATCGTTAACGATATTAGTGATCAAGATAGTCTTTTGCGACGCATGTAGTGTGAGAATATAATCACAACTAACTGATAGCTACGATCAAAACGTCACTTATAGTACTAATTTTTTTAATTTGTTTTATCTTTTTCGACGATAGAAACGTCACTAAAAACACACAAAATTCAAACATTTTAGATCTTTAGCGACGATAACAACGTTGCTTATATAACAAAAGTTTCAAATTACTAATATTTCTAGTGACGATAAAAACGTCGCTAATAAGATCTTTGTTTTTTTAATTTTTGGACTTATAGTGATGATTAAAATGTCGCTAATAACACTAAAAATTTCAAACATTTATCGACGTTAAAAACGTTGCTAATAATGCTTTATTACCGACGATTTTAAAAACGTCGCCAAAAGTTTATCTTTTGCGACATTATTACATTGAATGAGTTAGCGACGAAATTAGAGAAATAGCGACAGTAATAATCGTCAGTAAAGATCTACTATTTGGCGACGTTAAAATATCGTGGCTATATATTATTGCCGACTATAGCATTAGCGACGCTGCCCTGACACTCCAAAAAACGTCGCCAAATAGTATTAGCGACGTTTCTACGATTTTCAACGACATTTTTTTTTGTCGCCAAAGACCCTATTTCTTGTAGACTTAGTTCGTGGTCAGAGACAAGTCGCTTTCAGTTACACATGAGCACTAAATATCATCAATGAATTGAGCACCAAACATGGATCTCATTCAGTCGACAATTAATGGAGCAGCAAAGATTGAAAGATATAAAGACAAGGTGGTGACCAAACAGAGGGGGGAAGAGCTTCATGCTCACATTCTCTCCATCTCCAATTCAATCACTCAACATGAACTACGTCCGACTTGATTCCAATTCACCAGAGAACTGGATACATAGGCAGTTCGAACATTCAAACTCATTCATAACATCATCTTCCCCAATCATCTAGATTCGTAAGATCGTGACCAAAACGCACATTTACATATACTAAACAAAACTTCACAATTTGGGTTCTGATCTAGGAGGATCCGAACTTATTAGAATAAAACCATATTCGAACTCGAATTTAAAATGGATAATTCATATCTGAACCATTTCCTAATTCAAACTCATTATTAGGTCCAAACCCGTGAGATGGGTTCGGATTCGGGTTAAAACCCGCACCATTTCCAGCCCTAGTGTTAATGGTGGTGTCTGAATGGCTGATATACACTCAAAATGGTTTCACCACCTATTGCATCTTCGAGTGTGGTTTCTCTTTTGTCACCACTAATTATCTAGGAGATCGTAGTGCAGGTATTGGAACTAGTGTTAGGTTGTTCCACCCAATTGTCGATTGTCGGTACATGTGGTGCTCCAGCTCTCCAAACTTCGGATACCTTCTCCAACCCCACATCCTAGCAACTCCAGGATTCGCTCATGGAACTCTCTGTTTACTTTGAGCAAGAACTCAAAGCTCCACCCAAACCCGAAAAAGGTGTTCCCTTCTTTTACTAATGGTGTTGCTAATGTTCCGAAAGAGATTGTAGAGGAAAGGGTTTCGATATGGCAGAATTATTTGGTCAGGTTCTTTGTTGAAAAACGCCACTCCTATTCATTTGTGAAGAATGTTGTGACTAAACAGTGGAAATTGACGAGCCGTTTTGAGATACTTGTTAGTCGATACCTCTTCTACGTACTTCAAATTTGTGAACGATGAGGATAGACATATGGTTATTGAACATGGCCCTCTCTTGCTGGCAAGAATTTTATGGTTCGTCCATGGTCTGTATCCATAGATTTGCATAGAAGTAAGACTAAGTGTGTGTTTGTTAAATTTTAACTCATGGAAAGGAAAGGAAATAAAATGGGTGGTCCACTATGGAATGGAATGGAATGGAATGGAAAGGAAATAATTTTAAATGGTATGTGTTTGGTAAACTGGGGAAAGGAAAGTAAAAACTAGGGAAAGGAATAATCATGTTTGTTTGCAAAAGCTATGGAAATGAATAATTGTATTGTTGAGTGGAGTGTATTAGTAGTAAGTTTCTATTTATCTATTTCCTTTCCTTTCCTTTCCACAAAAATTTCAGAGGTTAGCTAAAGACACAAAACATTTTCCATTTGTTTCCATATGGAAAAGCCCATTTCCTTTCCATGGGTAAACAAACGCCTTAAAAACTATGGAAAAGGTGGACCACTCTTATTTTCCTTTCCTTTCCATAGTATTTCCTTTCCTTTCCATCATAACAAACACACCCTAAAGGTCTAACGCCATTCCTTTATGTATTAAATTAAAGTTGATCTGCCGAAACAACTATGGACCAAAAATGGTATGGAATTTGTCTCCAGTTTGCTCGGAGAGCCTACCATAGGCATTTTGATGCTAAATGTCCACTACACAAGGAAACGGAGAAGACCCCCAGCACGGAAAAGGAGAGATCTTCTGATGTAGCTCAAGGTGGGAGGGAGACTAACATAAATGCATCTGTTTTCACTATAAGAAAATCGAAAAAAAAATAAATTGTGACCTATGTTGGTAATGGCCATGGTGAATCTGATGGGACTAGATATTGAAGAATTAAAAACCAACTCCTCGAATCAGCTTCTAATTATCTCTACTGTTGTGCTCCAAAAACTATGGAGTACACCAATTCTATGCAATGTAAGGGTCAACCAAATATCAAACGTGGTAGAAGTAACAACCCACAACTTCGGTGTATGAAATCAACTAAGTAACTCCTAAACAAGTATGTAGTAAACAATATAAACTATTCACCAAAATAGTAAACCAATCACCAAATTAATAAGAGAGATGAAGATTTACGTGGTTTGTCTTGCGCCTAATCCACAACCAAAGAGAAGTTCCAATTGAAAGAAAATTAAATAGTGTTACACACTCACATTAGTTCAATAGAACTCTCAAATTCTCCTTTCTTATGGCCTCACAAATCTCATACAATAAACAACCAATTGTGTAGACAATTACCAATGAGTTGGGGCATGAACAAAACTCTCAATAGAGGCACCAAATCCCAAACCCTAGCAATCAATTTTGTCTCAATTTTCAATTTCTAACCCCTAACTTTGTTTACATAGTATAGCTGAAATTTCGGTGAGATACAAAATTTCAGTTCATTTTGGCATATGGCTGCCGCCACGCCAAAATATAGATATACCAAGATGCATATGCTAATTTAAAGAGCGAGAAACATAATGATTGTGTTGCCATGTCGTCGAGTTCATAGTGACCTAAAGGATACAAAAGACCAGCTCCAACTTTGCAACTAATATATATAAGAAACATGCAAGCTTCTGAAGGTATTTGTACACTACAGAAACACATATAAAACGTACAAGTTGAGATCCTACATGAACATCACATCCCTGTCGGAACTACATGGCTCTTAAATCACATCTCTCACATAAAATTTACAAAGAATTCCCCCCATTTGGATCTCAGTAACTTTTCCTCCATGCATTCTTCACTTTGGGGTAAAAGCCTGAAACAAAGAACAACACAAATCAGTTTCAAAGTAAAGAAGTCAAAAGAGTGTAAATCGCAAGAAAATATTGCATGCGCTTACTTGGAAAATGGTGGCATGGCCTGGGTCAGCAAGGTGAGCGAAGAGGTTGTCAATAGGACCTGTGCCAGTGTAGATGTGTTGGAACCATGCACCCATTACAGCCAACATAGCCAACCTCCCGTTCTTGATTTCCTTTAGCCTCAACTCCTTGATCTTCTCAGCAGAACCGGATCCAAAGCCCAATGGATCAAACCAAAGCCCTCCTGGGTATCCAACATCAGTACCGGTGAGTTTGTTGTTAGGGAAGATTGGATCGGTGTTCACGCAACCTGGCTTAATGATGTCCGCCCATCGTCTACCCTCGGCCCAGCCAATGAAAATCATCTCAACTATGAAAAGGGTGGTTGTGTCTGTGAAGTACTCTTGTTCCCCAGCACTGTACCAAGAAGGGGTGTTTAGAACGCCGAACTTTGTTAGTAATTCTGGAATGAAAATTCCAGCTGCACCTAGCATGGCCCATCTGCAGTGGACGAGCTCAGACTGTGCGTTCCATCTCAAGGTCTCTGGATCAGATCCTGTAACAGTCCAAAAAGTAATGATAAGCAGACATACTTTAGACCCACAAAACATTGGTATCTTGGGCTTTGTCCATTAAAGATACGAAACTCGGATAATCATCACTTGGGCGTTCATCAGATAGACAGATACTATCATTCTATGACTTACCAAGACCAAGTGGGTCAAATCCAAAGTCTCCTGGAAGGCTGCATTCATTAAAATCAAATTATACGTTAGCATGTGGAATTGTGCAAACCTGAATTTTTAAAAATTAAGCCTAGCTAATCTGGACTATTTTGATTTTCTAGACTTACTAAATGGTTAGTAACTTAGTATCGTATGGCTTAACTCGAAATATACTACCTTCAAACTCGCGCCCCAAGTTATACAGAAAAAAAATGTTTGCATGGGAAATTTCAAGAATGAAGAAAAGTACAAATCCACGCAGCTGAAGTACTAAATTACTAGTTAACCTGCCATCAAGCCATGGAGGAGGGGTGCTGCCTGGGAACCAAAGGGGTCGATCAGACTCCGCTGCTGCTGCGCGCACCGAAAGGGTACTTGGTCCTGCAGATGCTACAAACTTCGTTTGTTTAAGTTTTCTTCCAACAAGAAAAGAAGCCTTGGTTGCACCCAAATTAGATCCACCACTCTTCTGGGAACTGAAACCACATCCATGTTGAAACACGTAAATATTAAACTGTGATTGCATGTTAAAAAGTTAGCATATATATGTATCACTTCTTTCTACTGTGATTTTAAAGAAAATAATAACTTGCCTTGAAGACGAGATGGCTACTGCTGCAAGAGCGGAGGAAGCACAGAGAGGCCATTCTAGCAAATTTTGTTTGCTTGGAAAGTGTTTGATTGGAATCTAGATTCTAGAAGCTATGGCACTTGTTAATGTACACAAGCGCATTATCTTAAAGGATAGCAGGAGGGTTTTCTTATTGGGTAGAGCATTGCCACTTGGCACACAGAATCTAGTGTCAGCATCTTCACCTATAGATTTTTGCTGAGTTGGATACAAGTAGAAAGCTGGTGGCTGTCAATTGTTGGGAGTGCCTGTGGCCTATGTTTCGAAATGGGTTTGTGCTCAGCAGCTCAGGTGTGTAAAAAAACTTTGGTGGTCTTCCGTGCTGTATACTGTATAACTGTAATTTGCTGGGAGATTTGGCAAAATTTTACGAAACTCAAAACCGGACCGAATCCCAGTCCTTTAAGAACATCCCAAACCCTTAAAAGCCCCGTCCCATAAAAAATTGGGTAAATTCATCAACAACAAGAGTATCCGCCTATCCCTGTCATTGCAATTGACTTCTTATATTGGGTCAACAAAGAATGTCCAGCTCCACCAAAAAGGAAGAACCATCTTGTTCAACATCCCAGCTATGTTCACTGTCTAAAAATCCTGAATATTCGTTGGCAAGACCTGGAAATTTCTGTTAATATTTTCCCTACGCCTTGTTTGTCTAGTGAAAACTCTAAATAAAACACATTTCCATCGTAAGCAACAAAAGTCATCTATTTATTTATTCAGTAAGCATAATGGTAAATTGGCTAACTATGCATGTTTTGTCTAATCATATCTCCATCCAAACAAGAACATCTCAAAATGAGGATTTTCCGCTGACTAGGTGAAGAAACAAGTACACATCAAGAAACATAATTTGTTTACTAAGTTTATTCCAAACACATATTACAAGGGTACACAAGATTTTCTTTACCTTTTTTTCCTTTCTCTTTGTACAAAAGATTATAGGCCACAAAATGGAAGTTCAGGACCCTTCCCTGGATCAGCCCATGTATACTTGTTAAATCAACAACACACAAAATCCTAAAAGCTATACTGAGCCTAAGCAGCATGAGTTCTTAAAGTCTCTAGCGTCTCTTTGTAAACCAAGAGAGTCTTCATTGTCTTTTACTACCATCCAGTCTTGCTTTGGTCCCTGCAATGAGAAACACAAGAACAATAATCCTCAAGATGAAGATGGTAGTTTTCACGTAAATCTCGCAAATTGAGTAAATACAACTCCAATCCCATTACATTCCTTGGTTTTAAAAAATTAAAAGTGACCAAGCTATTCGTTGAGCCATAACCACACCCTGACATTCCTGGAGATCAGTGACAATCTCTCACTGTTGACAGGTCAAAGATCTCAAGAAAACCAGTGCTAGAGAAGATCCCAATCACAAGGAATTACAGTGAGCATGTGAACACACACTACATATTAGTATTAACTTGTACCTTTCCTTGTCGGAGGATTGTTGGAGGGTCTCTAGTTGTATCAACTACTGTGGACGGCTCAGAAACTCTAACACCACCATCCACAACAAAATCAAGACCCTAAAGAATAGTGAGTACAGAAAATTAGAAGACGAAAACCAATTACTATATCTCACAACAGGCTTTAAGCAGAATTTATGAGAGAAGACTCATACTTCTGGTTCGTAAATATCAGCTATTAAAACCGGGTCAATCATCCAATCATCTTCATTTGGCCACTTTGCACTAAGAAAAAGAAAACATATAAGAGTTCAAACCAACAAATCTACTCGCTTAGATGTGACATTTGAGAAAAATAGAACAAACTCCCCACCAACCTTGTAGATATTAAAGGAGCTTCCAACTTATTTAGTATTGCTTGACAAATAGCATCATTTGGCATCCGAACTCCCACATTCTTCCTTGTTGTATATTTAGCAGTTGTAGTTCCATACCTTGAACACTGTTTTGGCAGATTTTTGCTTGCAGGCAAGATGAAGGTGTACTATTTCAAAAAAAAAATTTATGTCAGATGTTCATACTTCATAGATTCTACCACGGAGTTCAGAGGAAATCTAAGGCAACATTTGCTTCAAACAGAGCAGAAGTTGAGACCGTACAACTAGAATAGAACAGAAACAGGCAAACAATGGTGCCAGGTGTTCAGACTCCTCAAAAGTCACATATGCTGAGCAGAACTTTCTTTACAAGACCAGAGAGGAAATTTACTCTACTCACATCCAATTTCAGCCTCAACATTTTCAACGGGGAATCTATGTAGTGGTTACTAGCTTAGGGTGTGCTCCTATCCCAATTATTTAGATCTAATATTAATATTCTGTTGCACGATTTCTGAAATTTTCTTGTTTGGATCTCGGCTACATTTTTTAGGATGAGTGTTTGAATAACAATATGCTTTCCCCAATATAAACCAGATACATGTTCAAAAAGGAGTAGTACTAACTACCAAGTGACAGCCACTGTACCTTTCAAGGTGACAGCCAGATGCACAACGTTAATTTGTGCATCAAGATCCGCAACATTTTGATACAACTTCAAGATTTGCCTTGTTGTGCATCTCGATGCGCAAACAAATGTGCATTGGGCTGTCACCTTTTGTTAATAGAATTAACCACAATCTTTTCCTTTTTAAAAAGAAATCAGCACTAGATAACCTTATAACATCTCGGTATCATGCTCGAAACCCCTCTGCTCAGTTTGGTTTTCAACTCAAAGGGGGTAAGGACACTCAAAGATCATCTCTTCAATAAAGATTATCCACGGACCCCTACACTAAAACAGTCGCTTGGGAGGATCACATTTTTTGTTCGAAAAGGTGGAGGTGGGCAGATGCCAAGAGGAGTGAAGAATCCATAATTAAGCACCATAAAATGTTCTGAAAAAACAACGCAAAATCTTTCAAATATGGACAGAAAGGCCAAGATAATCCATCAAATTATGCGATAAACGCACTGCTACAAGCCTACAACTACAACATCAAGTGAATTGACACTAAACATGTAATAGAAGGGTGTTAAGAATATTCCACCCATTTCTAGGTGTGTTGCACACGAACCTATGTTCTATCCCCCAGCCACCTCTATATTCATAAAATTTTCTCTCTCCACAAGCTTGGGCTTATGGAGATATTGCCAATTTGACAAAGAGAAGCCCAAATGTTTTCACTAATACGAAGACAAGTACATAAAGGATTAACATAATTTTTCTTACAGGGCCAGGCAAGCAGTGCTTAACCACTCGGAAGATGTTTGTTTGACCTTGACCAGTACCACGTGGAAACCCCAAGGTGTAGGTATCTATCTCCCGAAACGACTGACATAAGACAGAAAGGGGCTGCATAAAGGACAAATAAACATAAGCAAAAGTTAGAATAACGGGCCTGGGTATGTATCCCTGAGTCGCAAGATTTCCCAAGTAGCGACACGGGCCGCCTTTGGCAATGCCTTTGACAGACCTGCAACATTTTTCACTAAAAATTGCAGCCTTGGCCTCGCCTTTGAAAACAAAGATGTATCCAAGCATCATCTCTTCTCTAGAAAATCTAATCTCATATGGAAAAGCTTCTCCTTAACGACTTGAAAGTTAGATACGTAACCAGTATTATTTCTTGCCTTTGAATTTCCAATATCTTTGATTCTGCAAACACAAAGCATAGTAACTCTACATCACAAATGGAGCATAGCATAAGGCAGGGAAAAAAACAACTTCCTAAAGTTCCAGTTAGAGATGCTAAGCAACCTTAGTAAATTCCAAGCTAATCACAATATGATGAAAAATTATAGTAGGTGCAAGAAGCTAATACCAGTTTACCTGCGGAGACGTTCAATGGCTGAATGATTCCTCAGGTCACAAACAATTGCATACCTGTTTGTCGCTTTCACAAACAACCAAACAAGGAATTAGAAATGTTAAATAATAACAATACATTCTGTTTTGTTTTTGTTTGAAAGCACTCCTGAATCCGAATATTTTAAATTTTTTGAGGGCATATTCTTCAAGCAACCACTGAATGACACAAAAGGAATGAGGGAAGAGTTTCTAAATATGATAACATGACCATAACATGATCTTTCTTTCTTTTTTGCTCGGTAAATTGAAGTATTTCATTAAACCGAAAGAAAAAGTAGGTCCAGAAGACCTACAAGAGTACAAGTACAAGAGAAAGAAAAAAATCAAAAACTAAAATACAGCCACAAATGCGAAAACTCCCCATACGTCCCAATTAAGAATCCCTAAACTATATATCTTCTCATCAAGACACAAAATGCTCAAAATGAATGCTTTGAAAGTCCAAGACATATGAACACCCTTATCCAGTGACAAAGAAGACCCTTTATAGCTATAACGACCCTCTGAATTCCAATGCTTCACCCTCTAATGCGTTCTATTACGTCCCAATCATAAATCTCCCACATAATTGCAAACAGTATCATAGTCCAAATTTGCCGACTCCTAGAGGAAAATGGCCATGTATGGCAACGATTAAGGAGATCCACCCTATTAGGAGTTGCCAAAGAGAACCCGGATTTACTATAGAAATAATACGAAACTCGCCAAGAAAAACGGTAACTCAATATTTTTTTTTTAATCGGTTAAAAGTATAATTTTATTAATATAATTTAAGATAGATACATAATCCTCCATTACACACATATAGAAAAAGAAAAAAAATGAAAAAACATAAAGTGACAAGTCTCTTAGCCCGATCATCTCATTATGGACTCCCATCGAAACATAAAGGGCAACTCAATATTACAGAGTCCTCACTTCTAAAATACAAAGGACATGCATTTTTAATCTAACCACTTAAGTTCCATATTCTAAGATTGTTAGTTGTAAGAATCCGCTCAAGAGCTGCACATAAACACACACACAAACAGAAACAAAACCAAACATAAAAAAATTAAAAAAAAAAAAATCAGAAAACAAATCTGTTAGGAACTCGTGAACTCCTAATTCTGAGACCCGGAAAGCATGGGATGGGGACAACACAGCTAGTAGGTGGGAACCAAGAACAAAGGGTGAAATAAAGAGAATTGGTAGAGACAAAATCATTCTTAATGAAGTGCCACACCAACAAATCAGGGTTAGATTTAGGCCAACACATATAAATATAACCATAAGAGAAGCTACTTCCTCGGTGATTCATTAGATATAACCATGTATTCAGAAATGGCATTTCAGTTCTGACATGTGAAACACTGTTCCATTCTATTTCCAACCAAGGATCCACCCAATACAAAATCTTGTCACCCACGCATTGTTTATATCTAATACCCCTCTTATAGACGCAAATAACAACGTCCGTCATAGCCCTCCAAATCCAACCCCGGACGACACACACACAACCATAATACGAACAGGACCGCTCTCCCAGCCAAAAAGGGAACTCCCATCGCGCGACATAATCACTCTCCTCCACAAACTCTCCCTTTCAAGACAAGAAGTCCATAACCACATACTCAACAATGGCACATTAAAGGTTTGGGTTTTCCTAATCCCTAAACCTCCATCCCTCTTGGGAAGTGAAACTAAATCTATGATCGTCCCACAAAAAGTTCCTAATGATTGAAGGAAAAAAAGGGACAACTAAAACATTCAACCACAAACAACATGGCTAATCACTTAACATTAAAATGAGAGAGAAACCATACACACTTACACAGTGTCAGTAGGAACAACGCCCACAGCACCTTGTTTCAACAGCTCAATAACCGGTTCCAACTTCCACGTGTCACTCCCACTTGGATCAGCTTCCACGTACACAAACCCATCATCCTTAAGTTTTCAGACCCATCAATCATTAATATCTTCTTTCAAGTAAATAAATATGTAAATACAATAATAATAATAATACGTCTCGTGTCACCTTATTGAAGCGTGGGCCGGCGTATTTGAGACGCTTAGGGTTTCGTTTCACTGCAGCCGTACACACTTTAAGTCTGGTGAGTGGTAAATGATGGGTGTTAAAATTGTTGTTTGAGAAATTTACGGTGCAGATAGAACGCCGGAAAGAGAGCGATGATTCAGTGGTTCCCAAACTACTAATTCCACCTACAAAACCGATGCTTTTCAACGCCATTTTTTAGCTTCTCATTTTTCTTGTCCTTTATATACTTTGGGCTGAGATTGAGAAAATGGGCTTTATTTTGGGCCTTAAACCCACGGTTACGCCATCTGTACTCATTTGGCAACCAAGTAAACGGAAATTGGAATCCAAATTGTTACTGTTCAAGTCATCTTTTGTTTCCTCTTCTTAGTTCTTATTCTCACTCAGTACGTGTTCTACTTGTTTGTATATTATTTTTGTTCATTGAAAAAGAGTAAGTGATTTTTGCAAGATGAAACAAAGTTCCAAAACGTTGAATGAGTTAGGAAACAACAGTTATGTTCTACGCAATGTTTCATTGGATGGAATTGATGCTGTACAATGGGAACCTTCGGCAGTATTTAATTCCTTCTTACCCGGTTGTGAGGAGAGCGGGAATCCTGAAGCCTTACACTTCTGTAATAATCAACGCGAATTTGGTCTCAAGTTCTTAGAAAGAGCCACAAAACTTGGACACGAAGAAACCACCTACGTTTTGGGTATTATATTGTTGTGCAACAAGGATGAATCGAAAGAGCGGGGTATGGAATTGCAAAATATGGTCGAGAAGAGAAAGAGGGCAAGGAATAATATTGGGTTATCAGAATCGCGAAATAAGTGTACGGAAAATTTGGTTGAACAACCTTGTTTGTCCAGAGGAGGCCTTATGCTCGACCTCATGCAACAATAAGAAAAGGAAGATAGCTCAACGGTTGGATCTAAGCGACCAAGACGAACAAGTGTTTGATTGTAAAGCTTGCTATATGTAGTTTCAGAAGAGTACTACGTTTATTGTAATGATACGAATATACGATCTTGTTATTCACTCAATATTTGTTAATCTAATGAAATAATGTTTATATACAAATCATAAGATCCTTGTTGTTTCATGTCCTTGAGTATGTAATGTAATTTATACATGTGATGTTATCTGCACTTTCGAGTTTTCAATGTTACAAAAGCAATTTTGTCAATAGTGTTAAACTCTTAATGGATCATCAGTAGTAAAAACCTCTAGCAGATCATGCAGTAGTAGTAAGTCACTACCTTCTATATTTCTAGCCTAGCAGGTGTCGTGGAAAATTGGCATGGGATTGATAATTTTATTCACAACCAATAGAAATGGCATTTAGAGATTGGTTATAAACACCCCACGGTATAGAAGAACATATTGGAGTTTTAAACAAGCAAATTGAGGGAGATGACATTACTTGTTCTGCAGCATGGGCCTTCAGGCCATCAATCCAACACCATCAGTAAATTGCTTTTCAGTTTTCATGCATGTAGAAAATGCGCTTTGGAAAAACCAATAATAAATCAGAGATACTAAGAGCGACCTTTTTTAGGGATTAATCCAAAAGAAAAACAACCAAAGTTTGAAATATTCAAATTAATCTTGCTGCTTCTGAGCAATATCAATATTTTATGCTGTTTTCTTCAAGACCCAAAATATCGAATTCGGTGAATATTTCGATATACCCAAAACCGATATATATCATATATATCAAAAATATCGGAGATATCTATTTTTTTGTTGACCAGTCAAAATTTTATTTTGTATGTCGATATATCATAAATATCACCAATTATATCAGAAATATCATCAATATATCAGTCAAAGTCAACAATATTTGGTCAAAATTAACAATATCGGTCAAAGTTAACAATTTATATTGGATATATCGTATATATCAATCGATATATTGTTATATCGGAAATTGCAATATATATCGGAAAAAAAATTCAATATTCGGTTGAAATATATCCATATCAGTGAACCAAAAAAACGATATATATTGGCTATATATCGGATATATAGGCGATATTTTGGGCCTTGGTTTTCTTCGTGTTTTTTCCCCCCCGAAGTAAGTTGGGTTGGGCAGACCACCACCTATCTATTGATCACATCTTTATATATATACTAGTCATTTGGCCCGACCTATGGCCGGACTTGCTACATAGATAGTTAATGACTCAAAAGCCTAAAGTCTATTTGAATAAATAATATATGTATATTGATAGCTAATGATTCATTGCATATTTTGTTTGAAGGGTTTATATTTTTCTAATTTTTTTTGAAGGGTTTTGGCAAAAAGTTTTATTTCTAGGTTTACAAACTCCCTTTTAGTAGGGAGTAATTGTAGGACATCGCTTATACATGGCAAAAACATGATCCTTGAGCACTGACTTGGTCTCACCCGGTTTCTAGCACATAGCATAAACAATGTGTAAAAATAAAATTTGCAAGAAAAAGATTGATAGTTCAAAATTTTGTAGGAGCACGTTTAATGTTGTGTAGTAGAAAAAGAGACAATATAGTGATATTCTAATCCCAACTCGATATGTTAATCTATAGTCGATATCAAAGAAAAGTGAAGAATACTTAAGTAAATTTTGATTCCAAATTAGATGTAAATTGGAGATTAGGATTTTGTTGGCGGGCTGCTACATTGATAGCTACCCAATTCAATAGTCGAAGTCTACTTGAATATCTAATATATGTACATTCTTAGCTACTGAAAGTCAAAAGCCAATATTCAAAAGAAATTGAACATTTATATCCCTAAATGAATTTCTCTAAGATCAGTAAGAACTTAAATGTTGTATCCAACAATCAAGTATGGTTATGTTCAATTTATACAGGCGCCTTGCTAAGTACCAACTCTAGGACTCCTCACTGAACCTCACCACCACCCCTTACTCGAGGAGGCGCATTACACTTCCAACTTCTTGGTTGGTAACCCAATCGTTTGTCAGATTAGTGTGTCCAAAATGCATCCTTGAGAGAAATTAAATACTATTGTCTACAATCCAAAATACTTTCGACTAATTTTAAAACAGAAGTTCCCTGACATTAAGAACAACATTTATACAACTGATGAATTTCGTATGTTCTCGTTCAAGGTTCGACCTTGTTCAAGGGCATATTCTCATGACTGGACGGAGTGTCCTTTTGTTCACCCGGGTGAAAATGCTAGAAGAAGAGACCCAAGGAAGTTTCACTTCAGTTGTGTTCCTTGACCGAGTTCCGGAAGGGAGCGCAAGAGGGTGATTTATGTGAATATGTTCATGGAGTTTTTGAGTGTTGGCTTCACCGCACAAGATTAGACACACCCTCTGCAAGTATGGTGCGGGCTGCATGCTAAGAGTGTTGCTTTGCACCTAACCGAAGAGATTCGTCCTCACTATGTGTCCACAGCTCCAATCGTTCCTTCTCCCCATTCAAATTTGCATCTTCGCTATGGAAATGGCTGCGCCTTTGAAGCCCATCGGCTTCCGTCCTCGGCTTCGTCATGTCACCTAATCCTTTCACGCCATCGATGTTCCGTTAGCCAATGGCATTTCACAAAACTTCAACATCACAGTCTTTACTTGGGGTAAGTAACAGTAGAGATATAGCTCCCACGGATATAGATACACATCAGCCCTTCATTACGAAGATACTGAACAACCTTTGATTGTAACTTTGGAGGAATGCGAACAGGCCGGTAGTTTTTGTCAAGGCAGATTGTTGTTGCCTTAGCTTCCATAATGGGCTTAAAGAAACAAAGAAACAGAGTGATCTGTGTGTCTTCAAGTCATTCGACATGTAAGGAAAAGTTCATATATTGAAGCACCTCTTGATTTGGTAGCTTGAAAACTGCATGTTCAAAGAATATCCTAGCAGCTGAGGATCCCGAGATCCTCACCTTCACTACAAATCTATCACCACTCTGGTAGAGCACAAAACAATGTCAGAGAGACAGTTAGCATCAGTAATTACGATGCTAACAAAGATGGTATGATGTCTAAAGCATTACTCTTAAGGGTCCAAGAAACTTGGTGACATTTCGATAATGCCAAAGTTTCGCCATTACGGGCAATTCCATCTCGCTACTGATGCCCATCCTTTCAAACAGCTCATGACGTGACGATCAACATCTTGAACAAACTATCATTACACGATGAGAAGGCCAAATGAGCTCAGTGACTGTTAAATTACATCCGATGTCAGTAGTCTCTGAACCATCTGATCACCCAAAGATCGGGAATGTTAAAATTAGTCCAAAGCATTAAAATATCTGTCAAGTAGAAACTTACCATGTTGGCAATAACTTGCATAAACAGCATTGTTTACAACTCCATACTGATCTAGATCATAATCTCTGACCTTAAGTTCAACTTCAAAAAAACCAATCATTCTGTAATGTAGGAAACGAAAGGTGTCACACAATGTGAGATGATCATAATTTTAAATCCAAATTTCAGAATAATATAAAAATTAAATATGTGAGATGTGATTGGTTACCCTTTCCCTCCTTAACCTACAATGACTTGTCATATAAAAAAAATTAACAATTGGTAACACCAATAGAAAATTCACAAACCGGATATAACGCGTGCAAAAACAACTTGTTGGAAATATGACCAAATTTGTACCTAACTGAATTTGGAAATATCAATAGCTTCCACTTCCATGAGCATAAGTGAAAAGACAAATAGTAGACAGATGAGAGAATCTGTCGATGCTTATCCAATTTGCAGAATACTTAAAGGTTAAATCTGAGCTTTACTCTTTTTTTTATTATTAAATTATTAATGCAATACCAACACACCTAAAAATTTGTGACATGTTCTGAGTGTGGGGATGTGAGATGGAAAAAATTTTACCTTTGCAAATTACCAAAAAGGTTTTGTTACAAATACATTAACACAAAAGATAATAGCAATAAAAGTTTATAACAAAATAGTTTTTACATTTGCAAGCCAAAATGTACAACACACCTGAGTCTGCAAAATCGATATGATGTCGAGGTGGTATAAATCAGACTTGAGTGTCTATTTCACTGGACTCAATGTTGCCATCTATATATTCATATCAACAAACACAAATCCTTGTTAATACCCAAAGCCAAATCTCTTCTACATCATTGAAACTGGAAAACACAAAACAAAACAACTTATTAACAAATTTACCTTATCAATTCGTTCTTGGTCTTCAGGAGAAGCATCAGCACCACCATCAATACCCTAAACCCATAATAAAATTATCACAACAAATACAACTGCAGCAAACTGATTTACATTTTAATAATAAAAGCTCTAATTATTGTAGGCCGATTGATGAATCCAATTATATATATTGTGAAGTTGTGATTAATATGAAATAGAAGCCATGTACCCCTATTAGTTTTTAAACATTATGAGTCTCCCTTATATAATTTATCAAAGGGCTAGATTGTCAGGCCATGTCAAAGGTTCCAGTTATTATGCTGCTTAATGATTTCAAAAGTATTTCTTATAGATAGAACTACGTGAACCATAGAAAGGATGATGGGGATTTGTCTTAGCAAGTAGCAGTCCCGTTTCGAGCTCTCTCAGGGTGCCCACGTCAGTTTTTTACTCACGACAATTTAGGATATATATATATATATATATATAAGTTAAACCCCAACTCCCAATAAAAACCCACGGTTAAAAAAAGATGTTCTTTCTGCTTTCTCTAAACCCCCAACAAAAAAACCAAGGATGAAAAACTGAATAATTGATTTCTATCTCTCGCTAACACTATGCGTAGCTAGCACATCTTCTGCTATCTTCTTCCTTGATCTCCAACATGAGTTTGGCAATTAAAACTGGTTTTTCTCTCATCGTCAATCTTTTTAAAGATTTTTTGGTTAAATCATATTTCAATATTAAATTGTTAGGTTTTGTTCGCGATAAACTTGAGACATATCATACCGGTTTCAATGGGTCATATCCATTGCCTAATGAATGGGTCATATCATCACCATCGAATTTATTGAGCCTTCAATGCCTTTCAATATTCCCAATCTAACACGCATTTAATTCTACTTATATGGGAATTAACATATTTATATTCAACCCACCATTTCAATCTGTATGGCCAACATATACCTCAACTATTCAACCAAGTGATCACCTGTGCCAACATCGGTTTCCTCTCTATATTCATGGAAATCTACGGCAATTGAACACTACTAAGTTTCATTAATAATGATGAAAAGAGCTCCCAAAATCACCTCGGCATGAAATATATGAACTGATCCTCAAAATAGTCGACGTCACGCAAAATATTATACAGCTTCACCGGCGGACCCATATTTTCCTCCGAGTCAAGAGTTGCCATGGGCATGCACCCTATTAATCCCTCGCCTTCTTCAACTCTTCTCTACCAATGTATTGCATCACTACACCGTCATGAAGGAAATATTTTCTCCATTGCAAAATGGCGACTAAATCTAACTGGTTGCACATTTTCATGAGACAACATTAAAACTTCTTAGGAAATAACCTATTGAACTATTAGAAGACCTGGAAAAGTTAGGTGATACATGATTGTTACAATGAGAATAAAAAGACCTATGTCAGATATATCATGTCAAGAATGATTGTGGTATGGAATAACTTTCCATTCAATTTTCCACATAAACATGTTAACAAACCAAGGCAAAAAGTTTGGAATAGATGATAAATTTTAATTTATTTTCTAGGACAGAGGATGATTACCACTTTTTCATTATACATTTTCTGCATATCCAACATTGCCTATGTTGCATCCTCACGGGTTTCTAAGCTAAGGCAATAAAGATAACAAGTATGATTTGCATTTTCTATGCGAAAACTAAAGCAAGCAAAATACGGGGATGGAATGAGAACACTCATGTTAGAGCTCGATGTATGATTTTTTTTATTTTATCTTTTTTCAGTAGAAATCAGAGAATGAGTATGATTGCTAAACAAGAAAAGAATGGAAAGGGTATAAAGTATAAATCAGTGAATCCGCAGAATAAGTCTGGAGGATTTTACTCTATCTCACTTTTATTTGATAAACTAGGCTTAAACGAGAAACTCCCAGTTACCTTTGTTTTTGTGCAATATGAGCGTGAGGTATCTTCCGGACACATTGGATAAGTGTGAGTAAAATCAACAAATTCAACCAACTCTAAGCGGTGTCCGACATTCTTCTCTATCGCTTAAACATTGTGAAATCCTTAGATTTCTCATATGAAAAGGACGTAAGACACTCTAGGGACTAAGACTATACAAAGGTGGGGTTATTTGAAAAAAATACCAAATGAGTTTTTAACTATCCGGTGTTAAACTTTTATTTGTTATTCACTGAAAAAATGTCAAACAAAGTCATGGATAATGGATTTCTCTTCACCGGACAAAACTATACTATGTTGAACATGCCCACAATATTGAAGAAGAACATTTTTTAGACTACAGAACGCAAAGGAACATAAGAGTCGTTCATCATACTTCGTCTTTTAGATGCCAAAAGCTTACTCTCAGATGAATCCCAAAATTTCAAGTTAAAGTCATCCCCACCTTTATTTGATACTCTTGGTATCAACTTATATCGCACAAATGCTAGCAGAAAAAAGGGACAGAGGCTAGCAAAACGTTCTGGAAGGTTGAAAAGCATAACCAGGAAAGAAATAAATATAAAAAAAAAATTAGGGAACGTTTTAACTATATCCGTCTTCCATACTTTACTTTCAGAATTAAAATATACAACCAAAAAAGACAAGGAACCTCAATGGCAATAAGTCGATAACTCTAAAACATTTAATTATCCTCCGTTGATCATATACTTTCACAGTTACAATCTACAATAGTGGTTTTTTTTCTCAAGTCCAAGTCGCAGGAATTGAATCATCGACTACTTATCTTGAATCAAATACTACTTAAATGAAATCATGACCAATGTATATTCTCCCCGATGACCAATTTCCCAAAAGGTCGATGAATCGGCAAGGAGCTTGGGGCCGCATTGGTGTATGTCACTATAGAGGATTTTCTCAAGTCCAAGTCGCGAGGAATTGAATACTAACGCTTATGCGAATCAAATACTACTTAAATGAAATCATGACCAATGTATATTCTCTGACAGACCAATTTGGTGCGTCGATGAATCCGCCGAGGAGCTTGGGGCGGCATTGGTGTATGTCACTATAGAGGATTTTCTCAAGTCCAAGTCGCAAGAATTGAATCGACTGCTTATCGCGAATCCAATACTACTTAAATGAATCATGACCAACGATATTCTCCCGACGGACCAATTTCAGGTCGCCGATGAATCGGGAGAAAATATCGAAATCAATAATTTTCATCTCCCGTTTCCAAGATGGAAGTAAGTTCTCTTCAAATTCCCATTAGCTCTCTTTACTCACCGAGATATTTGTTTCATATACTTTCCCATGTTCTACGCGATGCGGCAAGGGTTTACTAGGCTCAACTCAACTCACAAAGAACATCGTACCTATTGATTAGTTATAAAGGGTGATGGGTGTATTTCACGGGCCCAATTTGTGGAGCTGGATCCTACTTCAAGAAGCATCTTGACTTTGGATTCATTATTGTAATCGAACTTCACTGCCTGAGTAAGATATCCTGAACTAGCAAGGAAGTATACGGTCTAAAAGAATCCTATTTATACTTAACTTCCTAAACAAACATATCTAATAAGAATCCTATTAATACTAAACTTCTAATAACATAATAAAACCTAAACAAACCTATATATAAAAAAAAAAAAAAAACCCACGATCCTCCTAACACAAAACAAAAAACAAAGGTAAACTTTCAGTTTTTTCTTTTAGTCTAATTTACATTAGTTTTACATATATAACTGAGTTTTTTTTCTTTTTTTCATTGCACGCAATAGAAGATATTCAATCAAGGCTTCAGAAAAAGTTAACAAAATCGATAAGGTAAACAATTTCTTTTCAAGTATTTCTTTTTATGATTCAACTGATGATAATATTAAAGTTTAAACACATGAGATATTAGCATTTTTTAATTCAAAATTATATTGAACTATATTAAACTTAAGACCTGTATTAGTGTAACAACCACTCACTATTAACTGTTCGCGTGGGGACGGATCTCCTGAGATTGATCCTTCACTCATGGACGAATTCGATACTCAAAGAAAGATGTTCCGGTATGTCACATGAGCCCCCCTCTTAAGGAAGTAAAGTTCCCAACACCTATGAATATAAGCCAGGGAGGACCGCATTTGATGGGCTTAGTGCTCTTAGCTAGACTAGACTTCTGTAGTTCTTTCTGCGTCCATCGGTACAGCTTCTTAGTCATCTCTGGATTTCATGTTACCATGAGCAGGACCGATCACTACGCTTAGAGTATAGGCGCCACAGGCTGAAAGAGTAATCACTTTCTTTTTCAGCTATCCTTACCTAAAGGCACCGGCCGATAGGGTAAATCATACTTATATTAGGAGTCTCAGAACCAAAGAGATTTAGAGGCATAACTAGGCGGGCCTCCGATTCTATTATACGGGATTCAATCCAGAAGGAGGAGATACTATGAAGCTCATTAATTAGAGTTTTGATTAAAAAGTAAGCTTCTCAATATTGTGAAATCAGTGGGACTGTGGGATAGACAAGTCTCGAGTTGAAGCTATTGAGTTAATCAATCCAACACGACAATTTTTGATGAAATTATATGAAATATAAAAGCAGACCAAAGGAGAACATATCAACTTTCAAATCATCCATATGCTTAAAAATTAATTTCAAAGGGGAAAGGTGTGTGTGTGTATAAGGTACGGTATAGTATATATGTGTAAATAGAGTATAACAAAATGCATGTTTTTATATCAAAATTATGTAATGCTGGAACCAAGTTTAGTGGTATATATATACTTGCACTTATTCACTATAGCCCACTTTGACACACATTTGGTATCCTCCCACAAAGCCCTCTGAATAAAGAAAAGATCCATCAATAAAACAAAACCTAAAATTTACATCTTCTAAAAATACCAAATTACAATATGCCCCGACAATGGTGAGATCAGATATTTCTCGATAATATAAACTAATGTAATTTTTAAAATGCAGCTCATGGAGTATGAAACCAAACACAAAATTTCACTCAAGACAGCGTTGAGAGAAATTCTAATCAAGGAAAAATTCAGGGAGAACCAGTTTACATATCAAAGATTGAAAAACAACCCGATACTTCTGTGATGTCATAATAGATTTGCCGATAATGAGAGAAATCTTCAAAAATCGAATTATCCTATAAGGCAATTATTTCGGGGACGTATCAAACTAAGAAAGTGGACTCAGAAAATGCGGCTGCAGGAAACGCTTATCGCTTACTACAACGAGATATACAAATTTGAGATTTTAGGCGCCAACCATAAAGAAGTCATTACTAAACGTGAAAGTCGCATGAAGCAAATACTAGAGAAAACAACTTCATCAAGATATTGAAAACTTGAGAAAAGAAAATGCCTATTTGAAGTCAATAAATGAAGCATTGCTTATAGGAGGACCAAATTGGGATATGGACTACCTAAGCATCCCAAATAATTCATCGATTTGGATGAGGATTAACGTGAAGTGTTTTTTCGTCAATTCTATATTGGATGAGGATTACCGCGATGTTAGATCCATCAAATTTATGTTTTTATTTTTTCAATTTGAATTATCTATAGTTCATCATAACTTAATGAAATATTTATTTTAGGACATATCTGAGAATCGTTCAGAATTTTCTTTTGATAACATTAAGAACCTGTTTTGGCTTGAATCAACCTAAGGTCATCTCAAACAAAACCTTTTGCTCATCGGTGTTAGCCTACCCCATATGTATAACCCCTAAGTCGGTCTTTGCAATCATAGATACATAATTTCTTCATGAACCTAAGTCTTCCCTCGGTCTCATTAGAAAGCGGTCCGCTTATCTGGCTGTCTTTAAACCTTCCGACCTACGACCACGAGGTCTTGGGGTATCTACAAACCGAATCAACCTCTTTCCCTCTCTTCCACTTTCCTTTTTCGAATTGCCCCGCCCATAGATGGGTGTAATATCAGCTTCAGTTACCTCCCTTTACACCACGGGGCACTCCTATGATCAAAGTGAATATGCAACCATCGATATAAACACGGCCCGTGAGAACAAATGACCACATGAAGTAACAACCGGTTCCTAAGCCACATCTAAAACACACATTGCAATCAAAATTAGCCATTCCATTCCCTTGCTCCTTTCCATCCTGTCCTAAATCCTCAACCACAACGCCAAGGCTATCTTTTGGGGACACACCATCCATTTCATTCAACCCCTCGAAACTATAGTACCACCACCACTACGTAACACCCGGATCGCTTGCTGCAGATGAAAATGTTGCACTCGAGTCATACTCCACCCCATAAGGAACCCTAGACCTATACCTCCTAACCCTTAGTCTACGATTTGCTTCAATCAATCTCCTAAAACGAAACTCACGGGTATTGAAGAAGGTCTCGCTGCAAAGAGCCATCATCAACCCCTCGATATCTAATGAGTGGGACCACCACCCAACCCACCACCAATATTATCGATATTATTGACTTGATTAGTAGTAGTAGGTGAAACCGAAAATACTGGAACATGAGTATGATAACCCAAAACCGACGCTTTCAATCCAACCCAAAGATGAACAAGATCAGGAGCAGTTAACCTCCCACCAAAAATCTCTCCAACCAAAAAATCTCATTCACAAGCTAAAGACTCACCCCACTAGACCCCAAACCACTCTTCCACCAAAAATCTCATTAACGGAAAAAGGCTGCAAAGAAAGACTCGCTGGCCGACTCGACCCCAAACCACTCTCCCACCAAAAATCTCATTGATCTTTCATACCACGAACGGCAAAGATCGCCACACTCAAACCGAAACCATTCCCTAATGGCAACCCTTTCTCAAAGTGTTTCTAACAACAATAATGCAACTCTATTTTCCAATCATTTGCATTTTGTTGACATAACATAATATACAAGTATATTACACAACCACAAGCTGCGACAATTCAACAAAACATTCTAACAAGTGTACCGGTCAAATAACTGAGGCCAAAAAAAGAATGCTCAACATTACTCAATTATATACTTTTCTAGAACATACAATGCAAATTAAACACTAATTAAGAAATTATAATCAATAAAGCAAATTAATAATGCGAAAAAAGATACTAACTGTGAAATCATGCATTGTGAAACCTTTCTTAAGTAGACTACATCGGGGAATCTCCCTTTCCTCTGTGAAGACATTCGCCTATAAAATGTAGTATGGCCCATCCCCGTTTCCCCAAGAACACAAAATCTAACTCATCATGCTTTGAGTTTTGAGGTGATAGTTTGAACATCATTTCGCACATTTGCGTAAATATAAGAAATTTGGAATACTTCCCAAGTGATTAAGTGAACAAGAACTTTTGGTGAACAGAACCACTTACATAGTGTATTTGTCAACGAGGAGCTGAATCTCATTACCACCATTGAAGTACTTAATTTGATCAAAACCCCATGTGGGCACATAGTTCCTGTTAAATGTAACATGAACAGCTTTCTTTGGAGCTGCACTCATTACTCGATGCTAAGAATAAAACACCGCATTACCAAAATCTAAAGGAAGATGAAGAAGCTGACCATCTTTACTTCTTTTGGAAAAATATAATGAGAGCTAATGTAACAAGAGCAATGGGGGGTCTATTGTGGCTGCGTTTGAGTGTATAATAACAACTATAATCAATTTAGTTTGGAAGGAAGATGCGTGGGAAAAAGAGGTACAAATTCAAATTTGAATTGATACTGACCCGCTTAAAACGTAAGCTATAATTTGTTGGGCCCAAGCCCAACAGTAATAGTAAAACAAAACTTAAAACCGCTAATCGCCATTCTTTGTCACCCACCAAAAGCGAGAAAGGGGAAATATTAATATAGGCCTTTTTTTAATTTTTTTTTACGTACCTGTAATTATGTGTTAAAATAAGGTTATTTAGTTTTAGGTCGTCCCAATAATATGGGTATTTGCATTGGACCCAAAGTTTTACGTTTCTTAGCTTTAGGTAACTCTATCGTTAGTTAACGATTCATTTACCAAGTTTGACCGTCTATTGTGGTGTGTATGGTGTTATGCCCTTTCAAAATGCAACAACGACCCTCACACGTTTTGCACGTGCCCACACTATAAAATTCAAAATCCAAATTTTAAAATACCCGACACGTGTCATAATCCATGCTCCTGATAAAGTGGAGGTTGCAAAAAAGGAGAAGCCCACTGTTCCAAAATATCAAAATTTAAGACAAATACAAAACTAAAAACCTATGAAAATTGAACTTCCAATCACTTAGTAAAACATAATCTATTAACCTAAAAAAAAAAAATTAACTACACATATCGAAAAACCAGGTAGCCTATTTTCTTCCTCTTCTCTATTATTTACAATTGTTTATTGACTTCATTTTATTATGTATATTGCAGATAATGGAGTATGAAAATTACATCTTATGTAAAAAAAATGCTAAAGGAAATTCTAGAAGCAGGACTTAACATTCAACAAGATCCAGTCTACAACACAGAATTAGAGAGCGGACGATTCAAAAGCACTGTGACATTAAAGTTACCAAAAGACTTATTCTTTAACAGTGAAGACGTCATAGTTAAAGAAATTGATGGAAGCCCAACATATTCTGTTGCAAAAGCAGAAGATTCAGCAGCTTTTCACGCAATACAGTTTATAAAGGATGAACGTGATATGGAAATTGAAGACTTCAATTTCAAAGAACTTATGAAGAAAAGAATAGAAGTTGAAGAGAAACAGAATCAACTCGACATCCTCAAAAATATTATGCTAGATTGTTTAGTTGATGATAAACACAACAAAGATAAAATATATTATCTCGAAGAAAAAATTAAAGGAATGAAAGGCATTGAGAGTTCCATAATAAAGAAAAGAAAACCATGAGGATTAGTACTTTAATACCAAAACTTTATTATGTTGGTCACATAGTATTTTTTTAATGGCCAAGGTTTAACGCTTCTTATTTATGAAAGTTTGTCACTATAGAGTCAGTTAATTTTTAGTTTAAATTTATAATATAAGCACGCTCACTTTTACAATTCTACTACTTCAAGTTATATTGTGTTCGATATCAAAAAAAATATAAGTCATTTGTCACCTTTGGATTAGGTATTCATATCATAGCATTGTTTCGTTTGCTGACCTTCTAAAAGAAGTGAGTAATTGTAAATAAGTGGATGCCTTGAACATTCAACAATATAAATACTAGAAAGTGTCTTCCAAATATTAATGAGATAGTGGCACAATCGATTATGAAAATGGTGAAACATAATGTTATCCCTCAACAATCTCTCTCCTCATAATCATAAACGCACCACACATCACAGTGTGGAAATCCTCACACACTCTGAGGTTCGTACTAAATAGTCCAAATGATGTCTGTAAAAGATCATCCAATGCTTCCTTCATCTCTTTTGACTTTGGGTGCGTAATGTCACCAGCAAATAACTCATGTATAATCTCATCCTTTACTTCCATCAAGCTGCAACCAGGGTTCTTTCTGACTCTTTTTTCTCTAATCAGGATTTCAATGGATCCGATTAGCAACAAAGAGTGCTCCCCACACGCCTCAATAGGTATCATCGCTACAAGGTTTAAGGCTTCTTCCAAGTGTCCAGCACAACCAAGAAGATCTACCAGTACTACGTCAACAAAAAACACCAATAAAATTAATATCTAGATTTTGGGCATATTCAGATTTTGGGCACTGCCTAGCCACATGACTCATTCGGACAGTCAAGACCCAGGTGGCCAGTATTCCTGCAATTGTTGTATACATTATCATTTGTGCAGTGAACACCTATATGGCCAGTCTTATAGCAGTTGTTGCAAACCTTGAGGTCGCTAATGAATCTCAAGAATGTGACCAAATTTTACCGAAAGTATGGCATATCACCTCATTTTGTAAGTCACTGCCCATGTGGTCAGGCTCACAACAATTCCAGCACAATGACTTGGTAGAACACTCAGCTGCAATGTGTTTGATAACAATGCCAAGCAAAGATAACATATCCATATTAAATTTTTTGGATGTAGATGGAGGAGGAAAACACAGGGTACGAAATCAAAATTATATTTTTTGGATTAAGGTTTGTTTTGATATTTTACATTAGTACAAAACAACATGTAAAGCTGGCTTAGGGGCTGAAAGTTTACAAGCAGAAAAATTAAACACAAATACAAATCAAAGGAATTAACAAATCAACATGTTTAATCGGGCCTTAACTATCGTGATATCTGAAGAACCTATATACGTCTTTCGTGGTTCTTCTGATTTCAGTCTAACCAAAGTGGGTAAGTATATTACAGTAGGAGGTGAGTTAAAGAAATTCAGTCCTGGAACTAATGTTTCGAGTTTAAAATCCTTCTTGAGTGTGTGTGTGTATAAAAAAAATGTATAACTTGATAGTTCACTAAATTACTTTTAGATTACTTTTGCTTCGATAGCAAATATGACATGATAATTGTACTAGCAACTTTTTATGCATTGCATAGGTAGGTTCGGATTCAAGACATAGAAATGCTCAAGTCTTGAAAAGTGTATGCCAAAGTTTCGTGTAGATTTGCTTTTGAAATTTGAAGTAATCAACAGCTTAACAGTGCATCAAATAGAATCTCAGAGCCATTAATTATATATATGTACTATGTATATCACAAGAATGTATTATCTTACACGGACATTTCATAAAGTGTCTATCAACTTTGTAATCTATATATAAAAAAATAGGCTAAACAATATTATAGTAGACAAAATGACATAAACCAATTTTTAATCCAAAACATTAATACGTAGAAACCAACTTCTAATCAAAAACAAATTTTAATTTAGAGCAACACAAAGCAAACAATATATTATTGAAAGAGCTTAGATGCATTAACTTACTTGGACAAGCAAAATGCGTCGCTTATTCAGTCGAGTCTTCAATTTAGTTCGGATTTTATCCAATCATATCATATCGTTAATCAATTTCACCAATTCTAATCAATTTCACCATAACAAACAATTGTATGCAAATGCATTAAAGTAACTTCAAAGAATAATTCACGGAGAATCGGAAATTGGATACAAATGCATTGAAAAATAAACTTCAAGAATAATTAACGAAATCGGAAACTAAATAAACTTTGATGATCCCATAAAGTGAATCATGTATAATTTTTTTAATGTCATGTTTGTAAAGATACTACATAAGGATCAATAGAAGTTGGTGTGTAGGTATTACACACTATCTTAGATAATTAACGGAAAATCAAAAAACGGATACAAATGCATTAAACTACTCTCAAATACTAACAGGGAAACGGAAACTTGATGCAAATGCATTGAGCTAATATCAAATAATAATTAACCGAAAATTGGAAACTAGATGCAACTGCATTGAACCAACCTCAAAGAATAAATAACGAAAAATCACGGGAAAGCAGATACTGAAACGAATTTATCGAACTAACCTCAAAGAATTATTAAAGAGAAATCGAGAAACTTGATGCAAATGTAACGAACTAACCTCAAAGAATAATTAATGGGAAATTAGTTTGCATTTGACTCTTATCTATCATAAGTAAAAGTTAATAGATAAATATAATATTAATATCTTTTTTTTACTCATACATTAAAGAAAAAAAATATATATGTTTTTTTCAAATCATAAGAAAAAAAAATATTTTCATATAACGGCACCCGTTCGTAGGACGGGTTCGAAAACTAGTGCTAATTTAAAGAGCGAGAAACATAATGATTGTGTTGCCATGTCGTCGAGTTCATAGTGACCTAAAGGATACAAAAGACCAGCTCCAACTTTGCAACTAATATATATAAGAAACATGCAAGCTTCTGAAGGTATTTGTACACTACAGAAACACATATAAAACGTACAAGTTGAGATCCTACATGAACATCACATCCCTGTCGGAACTACATGGCTCTTAAATCACATCTCTCACATAAAATTTACAAAGAATTCCCCCCATTTGGATCTCAGTAACTTTTCCTCCATGCATTCTTCACTTTGGGGTAAAAGCCTGAAACAAAGAACAACACAAATCAGTTTCAAAGTAAAGAAGTCAAAAGAGTGTAAATCGCAAGAAAATATTGCATGCGCTTACTTGGAAAATGGTGGCATGGCCTGGGTCAGCAAGGTGAGCGAAGAGGTTGTCAATAGGACCTGTGCCAGTGTAGATGTGTTGGAACCATGCACCCATTACAGCCAACATAGCCAACCTCCCGTTCTTGATTTCCTTTAGCCTCAACTCCTTGATCTTCTCAGCAGAACCGGATCCAAAGCCCAATGGATCAAACCAAAGCCCTCCTGGGTATCCAACATCAGTACCGGTGAGTTTGTTGTTAGGGAAGATTGGATCGGTGTTCACGCAACCTGGCTTAATGATGTCCGCCCATCGTCTACCCTCGGCCCAGCCAATGAAAATCATCTCAACTATGAAAAGGGTGGTTGTGTCTGTGAAGTACTCTTGTTCCCCAGCACTGTACCAAGAAGGGGTGTTTAGAACGCCGAACTTTGTTAGTAATTCTGGAATGAAAATTCCAGCTGCACCTAGCATGGCCCATCTGCAGTGGACGAGCTCAGACTGTGCGTTCCATCTCAAGGTCTCTGGATCAGATCCTGTAACAGTCCAAAAAGTAATGATAAGCAGAAATACTTTAGACCCACAAAACATTGGTATCTTGGGCTTTGTCCATTAAAGATACGAAACTCGGATAATCATCGCTTGGGCGTTCATCAGATAGACAGATACTATCATTCTATGACTTACCAAGACCAAGTGGGTCAAATCCAAAGTCTCCTGGAAGGCTGCATTCATTAAAATCAAATTATACGTTAGCATGTGGAATTGTGCAAACCTGAATTTTTAAAAATTAAGCCTAGCTAATCTGGACTATTTTGATTTTCTAGACTTACTAAATGGTTAGTAACTTAGTATCGTATGGCTTAACTCGAAATATACTACCTTCAAACTCGCGCCCCAAGTTATACAGAAAAAAAATGTTTGCATGGGAAATTTCAAGAATGAAGAAAAGTACAAATCCACGCAGCTGAAGTACTAAATTACTAGTTAACCTGCCATCAAGCCATGGAGGAGGGGTGCTGCCTGGGAACCAAAGGGGTCGATCAGACTCCGCTGCTGCTGCGCGCACCGAAAGGGTACTTGGTCCTGCAGATGCTACAAACTTCGTTTGTTTAAGTTTTCTTCCAACAAGAAAAGAAGCCTTGGTTGCACCCAAATTAGATCCACCACTCTTCTGGGAACTGAAACCACATCCATGTTGAAACACGTAAATATTAAACTGTGATTGCATGTTAAAAAGTTAGCATATATATGTATCACTTCTTTCTTCTGTGATTTTAAAGAAAATAATAACTTGCCTTGAAGACGAGATGGCTACTGCTGCAAGAGCGGAGGAAGCACAGAGAGAGGCCATTCTAGCAAATTTTGTTTGCTTGGAAAGTGTTTGATTGGAATCTAGATTCTAGAGAAGCTATGGCACTTGTTAATGTACACAAGCGCATTATCTTAAAGGATAGCAGGAGGGTTTTCTTATTGGGTAGAGCATTGCCACTTGGCACACAGAATCTAGTGTCAGCATCTTCACCTATAGATTTTTGCTGAGTTGGATACAAGTAGAAAGCTGGTGGCTGTCAATTGTTGGGAGTGCCTGTGGCCTATGTTTCGAAATGGGTTTGTGCTCAGCAGCTCAGGTGTGTAAAAAAACTTTGGTGGTCTTCCGTGCTGTATACTGTATAACTGTAATTTGCTGGGAGATTTGGCAAAATTTTACGAAACTCAAAACCGGACCGAATCCCAGTCCTTTAAGAACATCCCAAACCCTTAAAAGCCCCGTCCCATAAAAAATTGGGTAAATTCATCAACAACAAGAGTATCCGCCTATCCCTGTCATTGCAATTGACTTCTTATATTGGGTCAACAAAGAATGTCCAGCTCCACCAAAAAGGAAGAACCATCTTGTTCAACATCCCAGCTATGTTCACTGTCTAAAAATCCTGAATATTCGTTGGCAAGACCTGGAAATTTCTGTTAATATTTTCCCTACGCCTTGTTTGTCTAGTGAAAACTCTAAATAAAACACATTTCCATCGTAAGCAACAAAAGTCATCTATTTATTTATTCAGTAAGCATAATGGTAAATTGGCTAACTATGCATGTTTTGTCTAATCATATCTCCATCCAAACAAGAACATCTCAAAATGAGGATTTTCCGCTGACTAGGTGAAGAAACAAGTACACATCAAGAAACATAATTTGTTTACTAAGTTTATTCCAAACACATATTACAAGGGTACACAAGATTTTCTTTACCTTTTTTTCCTTTCTCTTTGTACAAAAGATTATAGGCCACAAAATGGAAGTTCAGGACCCTTCCCTGGATCAGCCCATGTATACTTGTTAAATCAACAACACACAAAAACCTAAAAGCTATACTGAGCCTAAGCAGCACGAGTTCTTAAAGTCTCTAGCGTCTCTTTGTCGCTTCTCGCAGAGTCTTCATTGTCTTTTACTACCATCCAGTCTTGCTTTGGTCCCTGCAATGAGAAACACAACAACAATAATCCTCAAGATGAAGATGGTAGTTTTCACGTAAATCTCGCAAATTGAGTAAATACAACTCCAATCCCATTACATTCCTTGGTTTTAAAAAATTAAAAGTGACCAAGCTATTCGTTGAGCCATAACCACACCCTGACATTCCTGGAGATCAGTGACAATCTCTCACTGTTGACAGGTCAAAGATCTCAAGAAAACCAGTGCTAGAGAAGATCCCAATCACAAGGAATTACAGTGAGCATGTGAACACACACTACATATTAGTATTAACTTGTACCTTTCCTTGTCGGAGGATTGTTGGAGGGTCTCTAGTTGTATCAACTACTGTGGACGGCTCAGAAACTCTAACACCACCATCCACAACAAAATCAAGACCCTAAAGAATAGTGAGTACAGAAAATTAGAAGACGAAAACCAATTACTATATCTCACAACAGGCTTTAAGCAGAATTTATGAGAGAAGACTCATACTTCTGGTTCGTAAATATCAGCTATTAAAACCGGGTCAATCATCCAATCATCTTCATTTGGCCACTTTGCACTAAGAAAAGAAAACATATAAGAGTTCAAACCAACAAATCTACCTCGCTTAGATGTGACATTTGAGAAAAAATAGAACAAACTCCCCCCACCAACCTTGTAGATATTAAAGGAGCTTCCAACTTATTTAGTATTGCTTGACAAATAGCATCATTTGGCATCCGAACTCCCACATTCTTCCTTGTTGTATATTTAGCAGTTGTAGTTCCATACCTTGAACACTGTTTTGGCAGATTTTTGCTTGCAGGCAAGATGAAGGTGTACTATTTCAAAAAAAAAATTTATGTCAGATGTTCATACTTCATAGATTCTACCACGGAGTTCAGAGGAAATCTAAGGCAACATTTGCTTCAAACAGAGCAGAAGTTGAGACCATTACAACTAGAATAGAACAGAAACAGGCAAACAATGGTGCCAGGTGTTCAGACTCCTCAAAAGTCACATATGCTGAGCAGAACTTTCTTTACAAGACCAGAGAGGAAATTTACTCTACTCACATCCAATTTCAGCCTCAACATTTTCAACGGGGAATCTATGTAGTGGTTACTAGCTTAGGGTGTGCTCCTATCCCAATTATTTAGATCTAATATTAATATTCTGTTGCACGATTTCTGAAATTTTCTTGTTTGGATCTCGGCTACATTTTTTAGGATGAGTGTTTGAATAACAATATGCTTTCCCCAATATAAACCAGATACATGTTCAAAAAGGAGTAGTACTAACTACCAAGTGACAGCCACTGTACCTTTCAAGGTGACAGCCAGATGCACAACGTTAATTTGTGCATCAAGATCCGCAACATTTTGATACAACTTCAAGATTTGCCTTGTTGTGCATCTCGATGCGCAAACAAATGTGCATTGGGCTGTCACCTTTTGTTAATAGAATTAACCACAATCTTTTCCTTTTTAAAAAGAAATCAGCACTAGATAACCTTATAACATCTCGGTATCATGCTCGAAACCCCTCTGCTCAGTTTGGTTTTCAACTCAAAGGGGGTAAGGACACTCAAAGATCATCTCTTCAATAAAGATTATCCACGGACCCCCTACACTAAAACAGTCGCAGGAGGATCACATTTTTTGTTCGAAAAGGTGGAGGTGGGCAGATGCCAAGAGGAGTGAAGAATCCATAATTAAGCACCATAAAATGTTCTGAAAAAACAACGCAAAATCTTTCAAATATGGACAGAAAGGCCAAGATAATCCATCAAATTATGCGATAAACGCACTGCTACAAGCCTACAACTACAACATCAAGTGAATTGACACTAAACATGTAATAGAAGGGTGTTAAGAATATTCCACCCATTTCTAGGTGTGTTGCACACGAACCTATGTTCTATCCCCCAGCCACCTCTATATTCATAAAATTTTCTCTCTCCACAAGCTTGGGCTTATGGAGATATTGCCAATTTGACAAAGAGAAGTCCAAATGTTTTCACTAATACGAAGACAAGTACATAAAGGATTAACATAATTTTTCTTACAGGGCCAGGCAAGCAGTGCTTAACCACTCGGAAGATGTTTGTTTGACCTTGACCAGTACCACGTGGAAACCCCAAGGTGTAGGTATCTATCTCCCGAAACGACTGACATAAGACAGAAAGGGGCTGCATAAAGGACAAATAAACATAAGCAAAAGTTAGAATAACGGGCCTGGGTATGTATCCCTATGAGTCGCAAGATTTCCCAAGTAGCGACACGGGCCGCCTTTGGCAATGCCTTTGACAGACTTGCAACATTTTTCACTAAAAATTGCAGCCTTGGCCTCGCCTTTGAAAACAAAGATGTATCCAAGCATCATCTCTTCTCTAGAAAATCTAATCTCATATGGAAAAGCTTCTCCTTAACAACTTGAAAGTTAGATACGTAACCAGTATTATTTCTTGCCTTTGAATTTCCAATATCTTTGATTCTGCAAACACAAAGCATAGTAACTCTACATCACAAATGGAGCATAGCATAAGGCAGGGAAAAAAACAACTTCCTAAAGTTCCAGTTAGAGATGCTAAGCAACCTTAGTAAATTCCAAGCTAATCACAATATGATGAAAAATTATAGTAGGTGCAAGAAGCTAATACCAGTTTACCTGCGGAGACGTTCAATGGCTGAATGATTCCTCAGGTCACAAACAATTGCATACCTGTTTGTCGCTTTCACAAACAACCAAACAAGGAATTAGAAATGTTAAATAATAACAATACATTCTGTTTTGTTTTTGTTTGAAAGCACTCCTGAATCCGAATATTTTAAATTTTTTGAGGGCATATTCTTCAAGCAACCACTGAATGACACAAAAGGAATGAGGGAAGAGTTTCTAAATATGATAACATGACCATAACATGATCTTTCTTTCTTTTTTGCTCGGTAAATTGAAGTATTTCATTAAACCGAAAGAAAAAGTAGGTCCAGAAGACCTACAAGAGTACAAGTACAAGAGAAAGAAAAAAATCAAAAACTAAAATACAGCCACAAATGCGAAAACTCCCCATACGTCCCAATTAAGAATCCCTAAACTATATATCTTCTCATCAAGACACAAAATGCTCAAAATGAATGCTTTGAAAGTCCGAAGACATATGAACACCCTTATCCAGTGACAAAGAAGACCCTTTATAGCTATAACGACCCTCTGGAATTCCAATGCTTCACCCTCTAATGCGTTCTATTACGTCCCAATCATAAATCTCCCACATAATTGCAAACAGTATCATAGTCCAAATTTGCCGACTCCTAGAGGAAAATGGCCATGTATGGCAACGATTAAGGAGATCCACCCTATTAGGAGTTGCCAAAGAGAACCCGGATTTACTATAGAAATAATACGAAACTCGCCAAGAAAAACGGCAACTCAATATTTTTTTTTTAATCGGTTAAAAGTATAATTTTATTAATATAATTTAAGATAGATACATAATCCTCCATTACACACATATAGAAAAAGAAAAAGAAATGAAAAAACATAAAGTGACAAGTCTCTTAGCCCGATCATCTCATTATGGACTCCCATCGAAACATAAAGGGCAACTCAATATTACAGAGTCCTCACTTCTAAAATACAAAGGACATGCATTTTTAATCTAACCACTTAAGTTCCATATTCTAAGATTGTTAGTTGTAAGAATCCGCTCAAGAGCTGCACATAAACACACACACAAACAGAAACAAAACCAAACATAAAAAAATTAAAAAAAAAAAAAAATCAGAAAACAAATCTGTTAGGAACTCGTGAACTCCTAATTCTGAGACCCGGAAAGCATGGGATGGGGACAACACAGCTAGTAGGTGGGAACCAAGAACAAAGGGTGAAATAAAGAGAATTGGTAGAGACAAAATCATTCTTAATGAAGTGCCACACCAACAAATCAGGGTTAGATTTAGGCCAACACATATAAATATAACCATAAGAGAAGCTACTTCCTCGGTGATTCATTAGATATAACCATGTATTCAGAAATGGCATTTCAGTTCTGACATGTGAAACACTGTTCCATTCTATTTCCAACCAAGGATCCACCCAATACAAAATCTTGTCACCCACGCATTGTTTATATCTAATACCCCTCTTATAGACGCAAATAACAACGTCCGTCATAGCCCTCCAAATCCAACCCCGGACGACACACACACAACCATAATACGAACAGGACCGCTCTCCCAGCCAAAAAGGGAACTCCCATCGCGCAACATAATCACTCTCCTCCACAAACTCTCCCTTTCAAGACAAGAAGTCCATAACCACATACTCAACAATGGCACATTAAAGGTTTGGGTTTTCCTAATCCCTAAACCTCCATCCCTCTTGGGAAGTGAAACTAAATCTATGATCGTCCCACAAAAAAGTTCCTAATGATTGAAGGAAAAAAAGGGACAACTAAAACATTCAACCACAAACAACATGGCTAATCACTTAACATTAAAATGAGAGAGAAACCATACACACTTACACAGTGTCAGTAGGAACAACGCCCACAGCACCTTGTTTCAACAGCTCAATAACCGGTTCCAACTTCCACGTGTCACTCCCACTTGGATCAGCTTCCACGTACACAAACCCATCATCCTTAAGTTTTCAGACCCATCAATCATTAATATCTTCTTTCAAGTAAATAAATATGTAAATACAATAATAATAATAATACGTCTCGTGTCACCTTATTGAAGCGTGGGCCGGCGTATTTGAGACGCTTAGGGTTTCGTTTCACTGCAGCCGTACACACTTTAAGTCTGGTGAGTGGTAAATGATGGGTGTTAAAATTGTTGTTTGAGAAATTTACGGTGCAGATAGAACGCCGGAAAGAGAGCGATGATTCAGTGGTTCCCAAACTACTAATTCCACCTACAAAACCGATGCTTTTCAACGCCATTTTTAGCTTCTCATTTTTCTTGTCCTTTATATACTTTGGGCTGAGATTGAGAAAATGGGCTTTATTTTGGGCCTTAAACCCACGGTTACGCCATCTGTACTCATTTGGCAACCAAGTAAACGGAAATTGGAATCCAAATTGTTACTGTTCAAGTCATCTTTTGTTTCCTCTTCTTAGTTCTTATTCTCACTCAGTACGTGTTCTACTTGTTTGTATATTATTTTTGTTCATTGAAAAAGAGTAAGTGATTTTTGCAAGATGAAACAAAGTTCCAAAACGTTGAATGAGTTAGGAAACAACAGTTATGTTCTACGCAATGTTTCATTGGATGGAATTGATGCTGTACAATGGGAACCTTCGGCAGTATTTAATTCCTTCTTACCCGGTTGTGAGGAGAGCGGGAATCCTGAAGCCTTACACTTCTGTAATAATCAACGCGAATTTGGTCTCAAGTTCTTAGAAAGAGCCACAAAACTTGGACACGAAGAAACCACCTACGTTTTGGGTATTATATTGTTGTGCAACAAGGATGAATCGAAAGAGCGGGGTATGGAATTGCTAAATATGGTCGAGAAGAGAAAGAGGGCAAGGAATAATATTGGGTTATCAGAATCGCTTGAAAAATAAGATTGTACGGAAAATTTGGTTGAACAACCTTGTTTGTCCAGAGGAGGCCCTTATGCTCGACCTCATGCAACAATAAGAAAAAGGAAGATAGCTCAACGGTTGGATCTAAGCGACCAAGACGAACAAGTGTTTGATTGTAAAGCTTGCTATATGTAGTTTCAGAAGAGTACTACGTTTATTGTAATGATACGAATATACGATCTTGTTATTCACTCAATATTTGTTAATCTAATGAAATAATGTTTATATACAAATCATAAGATCCTTGTTGTTTCATGTCCTTGAGTATGTAATGTAATTTATACATGTGATGTTATCTGCACTTTCGAGTTTTCAATGTTACAAAAGCAATTTTGTCAATAGTGTTAAACTCTTAATGGATCATCAGTAGTAAAAACCTCTAGCAGATCATGCAGTAGTAGTAAGTCACTACCTTCTATATTTCTAGCCTAGCAGGTGTCGTGGAAAATTGGCATGGGATTGATAATTTTATTCACAACCAATAGAAATGGCATTTAGAGATTGGCTATAAACACCCCACGGTATAGAAGAACATATTGGAGTTTTAAACAAGCAAATTGAGGGAGATGACATTACTTGTTCTGCAGCATGGGCCTTCAGGCCATCAATCCAACACCATCAGTAAATTGCTTTTCAGTTTTCATGCATGTAGAAAATGCGCTTTGGAAAAACCAATAATAAATCAGAGATACTAAGAGCGACCTTTTTAGGGATTAATCCAAAAGAAAAAACAACCAAAGTTTGAAATATTCAAATTAATCTTGCTGCTTCTGAGCAATATCAATATTTTTATGCTGTTTTCTTCAAGACCCAAAATATCGAATTCGGTGAATATTTCGATATACCCAAAACCGATATATATCATATATATCAAAAATATCGGAGATATCTATTTTTTTTGTTGACCAGTCAAAATTTTATTTTGTATGTCGATATATCATAAATATCACCAATTATATCATAAATATCATCAATATATCAGTCAAAGTCAACAATATTTGGTCAAAATTAACAATATCGGTCAAAGTTAACAATTTATATTGGATATATCGTATATATCAATCGATATATATTGTTATATCGGAAATTGCAATATATATCGGAAAAAAAATTCAATATTCGGTTGAAATATATCCATATCAGTGAACCAAAAAAACGATATATATTGGCTATATATCGGATATATAGGCGATATTTTGGGCCTTGGTTTTCTTCGTGTTTCCCTCCCCCAGAAGTAAGTTGGGTTGGGCAGACCACCACCTATCTATTGATCACATCTTTATATATATACTAGTCATTTGGCCCGACCTATGGCCGGACTTGCTACATAGATAGTTAATGACTCAAAAGCCTAAAGTCTATTTGAATAAATAATATATGTATATTGATAGCTAATGATTCATTGCATATTTTGTTTGAAGGGTTTTGGCAAAAAGTTTTATTTCTAGGTTTACAAACTCCCTTTTAGTAGGGAGTAATTGTAGGACATCGCTTATACATGGCAAAAACATGATCCTTGAGCACTGACTTGGTCTCACCCAGTTTCCTAGCACATAGCATAAACAATGTGTAAAAAATAAAATTTGCAAGAACAGTATTGATAGTTCAAAATTTTGTAGGAGTACGTTTAATGTTGTGTAGTAGAAAAAGAGACAATATAGTGATATTCTAATCCCAACTCGATATGTTAATCTATAGTCGATATCAAAGAAAGTGAAGAATACTTAAGTAAATTTTGATTCCAAATTAGATGTAAATTGGAGATTAGGATTTTGTTGGCCGGGACTGCTACATTGATAGCTACCAATTCAATAGTCGAAAGTCTACTTGAATATCTAATATATGTACATTCTTAGCTACTGAGTCAAAAGCCAATATTCAAAAGAAATTGAACATTTATATCCCTAAATGAATTTCTCTAAGATCAGTAAGAACTTAAATGTTGTATCCAACAATCAAGTATGGTTATGTTCAATTTATACAGGCGCCTTGCTAAGTACCAACTCTAGGACTCCTCACTGAACCTCACCACCACCCCTTCTGGAGGAGGCAGACACTTCCAACTTCTTCAGTTGGTAACCCAATCGTTTGTCAAATTAGTGTGTCCAAAATGCATCCTTGAGAGAAATTAAATACTATTGTCTACAATCCAAAATACTTTCGACTAATTTTAAAACAGAAGTTCCCTGACATTAAGAACAACATTTATGGTGATGATGAATTTCGTGATGTTCTCGTTCAAGGTTCGACCTTGTTCAAGGGCATATTCTCATGATTTGAATGAGTGTCCTTTTGTTCACCCGGTGAAAATGCTAGAAGAAGAGACCCAAGGAAGTTTCACTACGGTTGTGTTCCTTGACCCGAGTTAGGAAGGGAGTCGCAAGAGGGGTGATTTATGTGAATATGTTCATGGAGTTTTTGAGTGTTGGCTTCACTGCCACAAGATTAGACACACCTCTCGCAAGTATGGTGCGGGCTGCATCGCGAAGAGTGTGTTGCTTTCTGACAACAACTGAAGAGATTCGTCCTCACTATGTGTCCACAGGCTCCATCTGTTCCTTCTCCCCATTCAATTTGCATCTTCGCTATGGAAATGGGTCTGCTGCCTTGAGTCTACTGCCAGCTTCCCCGTCCTCGGCTTCTGTCATGTCACCTAATCCTTTCACGCCACTGATGTCTCCGTTAGCCAATGGCATTTCACAAAACTTCAACATCACAGTCTTTACTTGGGGTAAGTAACAGTAGATATAGCTCCCACGGATATAGATACACATCAGCCCTTCATTACAAAGATACTGAACAACCTTTGATTGTAACTTTGGAGGAATGCGAACAGGCCGGTAGTTTTTGTCAAGGCAGATTGTTGTTGCCTTAGCTTCCATAATGGGCTTAAAGAAACAAAGAAACAGAGTGATCCTGTGTGTCTTCAAGTCATTCAGACATGTAAGGAAAAGTTCATATATTGAAGCACCTCTTGATTTGGTAGCTTGAAAACTGCATGTTCAAAGAATATCCTAGCAGCTGAGGATCCCGAGATCCTCACCTTCACTACAAATCTATCACCACTCGGTAGAGCACAAAACAATGTCGAGGAGAGAGGCGGTTAGCATCGGTAATTACGATGCTAACAAAGATGGTATGATGTCTAAAGCATTACTCTTGGGGTCCAAGAAACTTCGGTGACATTTCGATAATGCCAAAGCTTTAGCCATTACGGGCAATTCCATCTACTGATGCCCATCCTTTCAAAAGCTCATGACGACTGATCAACATCTTGAACAAACTATCATTACGATGAGAAGGCCAAATGAGCTCGATATTTGTTAAATTACATCCGATGTGCGTAGTCTCGAACTCCATCGATCCCCAAAGATCGGGAATGTTAAAATTAGTCCAAAGCATTAAAATATCGTCAAGTAGAAACTTACCATGTTGGCAATAACTTGCATAAACGGCATTGTTTACAACTCCATCCGATCTAGATCATAATCTCGACCTTAAGTTCAACTTCAAAAACCAATCATTCTCAGAATGTAGGAAGCGAAAGGTGTCACACAATGTGAGATGATCATAATTTTAAATCCAAATTTCAGAATAATAAAAATTAAATATGTGAGATGTGATTGGTTACCCTTTCCCTCCTTAACCTACAATGACTTGTCATATAAAAAAAATTAACAATTGGTAACACCAATAGAAAATTCACAAACCGGATATAACGCGTGCAAAAACAACTTGTTGGAAATATGACCAAATTTGTACCTAACTGAATTTGGAAATATCAATAGCTTCCACTTCCATGAGCATAAGTGAAAAGACAAATAGTAGACAGATGAGAGAATCTGTCGATGCTTATCCAATTTGCAGAATACTTAAAGGTTAAATCTGAGCTTTACTCTTTTTTTTATTATTAAATTATTAATGCAATACCAACACACGAAAAAATTTGTGACATGTTCCTGAGAGTGGGGGATGTGAGATGGGAAAAAATTTTACCTTTGCAAATTACCAAAAAGGTTTTGTTACAAATACATTAACACAAAAAGATAATAGCAATAAAAGTTTATAACAAAATAGTTTTTACATTTGCAAGCCAAAATGTACAACACACTGAAGTCCGCAAAATCGATATGATGTCGAGGTGGTATAAATCGGACTTGAGTGTCTATTTCTTTGGACTCAATGTTGCCATCTATATATTCATATCAACAAACACAAATCCTTGTTAATACCCAAAGCCAAATCTCTTCTACATCATTGAAACTGGAAAACACAAAACAAAACAACTTATTAACAAATTTACCTTATCAATTCGTTCTTGGTCTTCAGGAGAAGCATCAGCACCACCATCAATACCCTAAACCCATAATAAAATTATCACAACAAATACAACTGCAGCAAACTGATTTACATTTTAATAATAAAAGCTCTAATTATTGTCAGGCAAAACAACGAAACAAAACTCTATAAGAGGGAAACCTTGAAAATAAAATAAAATCCTTACCTCTGGAAGCTCTAAAACATAAGTAGCAAGGACTTGAGTGGATTCGAGCTTCTTTAAAAGCTTAGAATTTTCACCCTGCAATCTTGAATTGGCCATTCTAAGCCCGGATGATTCTTCCTCCAACTCTTTTAATCTCTGTAAGCCTTTTCCAATGTCTACATCCCTCCCAACAGTGCCGTATTCCTGATCTTTTAAGTCGGAAAGTGGAGAGTAAGCAAGGCTAACTTAAGGAGTGAGCGGACCATAAAGAAAGTCAAGCACCGACTGATGCTGCCAAGGGAAACACAAAGTGTAAGCCCTGATTATAGGTGCATTAAAGTACAAATACTTTTTTGACAAGTACAAATACACAGTTAGCCCTGATTATAGGTGAATTAAAGTACAAATACACGGTTAGCCTCTTACCCTGTGCTCAAGATCGACTAGTCTCATTGGAATCTACTGCCAAAGATTCCAAGCATTTTACAGCTTGCTGAAAACCCTCAACAGCCAAACCTTCATTGCCAAGACCCTGTCCACATCAGCTACTTTGGCTAGAGATATGGGCACATCTAAAGTTTGCAACTCATAATAACTTGGCCACATCAATTCAATATGTTCTTTAGGTATAGGGTCCAAAATCAATTCCAAATTGTCAGTAGTATTATTTGTTATAATTTTTTTTGGGATAATCTGTGAACGGGTCTCTCTTTTATAAATGCAAATTTCCTCAAAACCAAAATCAACAATATCATTGATGTTTAAGAGAGCAGAATGGTGGGGTTGTTAAATTTTGTATAAATCGTAGTCTATACAATTTTACGGGTGCTTGAGGGTTGAGACGCCAAAATTGATTGAATAAATTTCATCTAATGGTACTCAATCATCCAGTTGGAGCTTGGGCTTGGTTTTTCTTCTTTTGTTGTGTCAAAATGAGGCGAGAGAAGAAGTGAGAGCAAGAGAGAATTATATTATTAAAAGGATTTCCTACCTATGAAGGAAAGTTTTGGAACAATCTCCAAACACCCCACAAAACTGGCTAGTCAATAAAAAAAAAATGTTGAATGTCTCGCCCTCCAAAAGACAAAGAGCACAATTATTAACCAACACTGTACTACGTTTTTTTTCGAATTTCAACTGTCAATGTTCTCCCCAAAACCAATGTAACATCACTTTATCATTTTTATTTTAATTTTGGAAGAAGAGAAGAATAAAAAAGAGAATTTAAAGAGATGATTTTTTTTTTTGGGAGAATTGGGAGTATTTTGTAGAATTGAAAAAAAAACATGGAAAGAGGTTTTTATCTATTTTGGGTTACGAACAATTGAAATCGCCAAAAAAAGGCGTAGACTTCATTTTTTTTATGAAAAATCTGATGTGTAGAGAAAAAAGGGGTGCTGACGTGGGTCACTTCAACTACTCAGTATTAATGGTCTTTGATTATAGCTCTCCCCTTCTTAATTGAGGAAACATTGCTAGAGTGTCTACGTGGCCAGACTAATTACGATAAATCAGGAGGAAAAAACTGCGAAAACTAAAAAAAGTCCCATGAAATTAAAACGAAAACCCCATAACCTCTTTCTTCTCCGCTCACTCATTCAAAACCCCAAAACCTTATCAGATTTTAAAAAAATCGCATCTGCTCATTCTTGATGATCGCCCGGAGAGTTTCAGTATTCTATGACCCTTTGTTAATTTTCTCCTTGCTTTTTATTTCCATGATATATTCTTAGCTGTGTTTATACTTCAACTTATTTAAAACATTCATCTTCGTGTAGATTGCACCTGATATAGCATGGGGAAAACATACTCGAGTTGTAATGGATGTTGGATGTGGAGTGGCGAGCTTTGGAGAATTTCTCTTTGAGAAAGATGTGCTTACTATGTCACTTGCGCCAAAGGATGAACATGAAGCCCAAGTACAATTTGCACTTGAAAGGGGAATTCCAACTATATCAGCTGTTATGGGCACTAAGAGATTACCCTTCCCTGCCAAGGTATTTGATGCTGTTCATTGTGCGCGTTGTAGGGTCCCCTGGCACATTGAAGGTATTGCAAGCTGACAAGCCGTTGGGATATAATAAATATATGATGAAAGCTTTTTCCTTCTAACAACTTATTGGGAAATTACAATCTGTAGGTGGTAAGCTTCTTTTAGAACTAAATCGTTTGTTGCAACCTGGCGGTTACTTTGTATGGTTTGCTACTCCAATTTACCAAAAACAACAAGATATTGAAATCTGGAGAGGTAGATATCTTCGTTACCTTTTTACTTGAGAGAGAAAAGGTAAGCCAATTTTAACTGATCCGGTTTCTGTCAAAATTGATTCTAGAAATGTCTAGACTCACAAAGAGCATGTGCTGGGAAGTAGTGGTGATTAAGAAGGATAAAGTGAATCGTGTAGGAGTAACAATATACAGGAATCAGTTTGAGATCTTCCCCGACAATCACATTGATACATTGTGATGGTTACACTATAGGTAGTTTGGAACTTACATTTTGGCGATGGTGTCAAGTTGGACCATGGTCTTGATGGGGTTTTTGTATTCTCAAAGACTGCAAGAGGCTGCTTGGAATGGAGAGGGTCTTAATTTTGAGCAGTGGTTTTCGTGGTTAAAAGTTTTGTAATCTTTACATCAGTGGACGGTGTAGACATGATTTGACGAAAGGATCGAGATTTGGAAGAATAAATAGAGTCCAAGTTTGATTAGTCTGATCCACCATCTCGACAGCGTTGAAGGAACGAGAGGAACAGAATAATCGGAGCCATCATTCTCTCTTAGATTGAGTTCTCTCATTGCAACAAATTCCACCCAATCAATTCAATCGAGGTAAAAAAAATGAATTTTCTCTTTATAACACTGTTATTCTTTTACCTTTTTGATGTTTAATGCAAACTCCATCTCAACTAATTTGCTATATGTTGTGGCAAGTTCTTCCCCTTTCGACAACGAGTTCATCAGATTCAATATCATTGGTTCAATGAGAGAACTTCATCAGGTAGAAAATTCATTTTTAAGCTGGTCCATGTTAATTATAGTGTATTCTACTAATATATATATATATATATATATATATATATATATATATATATATATATATATATATATATATATATATCGGTTAGGCTAGGTGAGCGACCAATTTTCGGACGACCATCGAGCGACCAATTTTTGACCGTTAGATCGTTAGATCATCTAAACTAATATCAGAAACCAACTTTAAGCCTTAAGCACGATATTCCGATATTTTGATATTTCAAAAAATCACTATATACGGTCTCCAAAAACAAAACTTACTATCTTCGATTCAAACAAAACCCCAAATTATTTAAACAAATTGGATTCAAAATCAAAATCAAACCCCAAATTATTTAAACAAATCGGATTAATCAAAATCAAACCCCTAATTATTCAACCGAAAAATTCAAACAAATCCAACCCCCATTCAAATTTTGGACCAATTTCAAACCCTCATTTTCGATTTAAGGTATGTTTTCTTCGTTATTTAAAAATATATTGTGTTATTAACTACTTGTATGGTAATTTTATTAGGTTGTGTTTATTGGCCGGATGTTAATTTTTATATTTTAATTTCCTGTAGCCGATTTACTGCTAATACACAACCGTTAAATCACCCAAAATTGTGCATGTATGGAGTCAACGGCAGAAAATGTAACAATCAGTATCGACGAAGATGTAGTTGTTGGGTCTTCTTCGAATAAATCCCCGGATAGAGAAACGCATAAACTAGTTGCTCCGTTTGTAGGAATGATTTTTAATAGTGTTGACGACGCAAATCTTCTAGGCATACCAATTGCCGCAGGGGCTCTTTGGTAGTTGGGCATGGTTGCCTTGTGTTTTCAAGTTGGTAGTTGGTTTCTGTATAAACTACATTTGGGCTATGGTAGTTGGGCATGGTTGCCTTGTGTTTTCAAGTTGGTTTCTATTAGTCTTTCTATGTACATATTCCGTATGTAATAAAGTTAGCTTCTGTTGGTCTTCATTTATTACTATACTAGGGTATACCCGTGCCTACGGCCCACGAGACCTCCGGCGGCGCCATTCCAAAAAAATGAACAATCATGTTCATATATGTTTTGGGTATGAACATTTATTGTTCATATATATTTTGGGTATGAACAATCAATGTTCATGTCTGTTTTGGGTATGAACATTTATTGTTCATATATGTTTTGGGTATGAACAATCAATGTTCATATTTGTTTTGGGTTCATGTTTTTTTTTTTTGTATGAACACGGCATTGCTCCCATCCATAAAGGCGCTTTACCGATGATTTCTTAAATTTGAGAATGATAAAAGCGATTATGGGTAATGTGGAACTTTATATTTTATTTATAGATTCAGTCTCTTTGATCTAGTATTAGCCAAAGATTTTCCTATCTTCATAGATCATGTTCTCAAGTTAGCTACACATGTTTTTACTTCGTGAATGAAACCATGATGATACAGATTTGCTCACCCTCCCTACGTTTCTGATCGGATCGTGTGTACCCTTTTAGGGAACGTCAGCGAATCAAAACACTACTTCTAACGTCCCCATTGTCATAGAAGAAGAGCAAAGATAAAGAAAATTACAGCATCATAGAATAGAAGAAAATAGTCATGTAGTACTAACTTTATCTGCTACACGCGTTCTCATGTCTCTCTCATATTGGCTTTTATTTTAGTTAGACTAGCAATGCATGAACAAATTGATGTTCAGTTTAAAAATTAAAGATTGATATAGATAATTTGTTTAATATATATCAACGTCTCGCATTAACATACCAAAGTGAATTATTACTCGAAATAGCATACCGTTTAAGCCTACTCCAACGTACCGCATCCCACCCCAAATAATGTACCCGTTACCCATATCCGTACCCTGTATCAAAACCGACCCATAAACACTCCTATTTGGTACCATGATCAACTGATCTTTGTTTAGCCTTAGGGTGCCCAGGTGTGTCTACCGCAAATTTGTCCTATCTCATTTTATTATATTTTTTATTTGAAAATGTGACCTCGTGTTATCAAAGAAAAACGTCCACCAATCTTTGAAGTTATGCCCGCGCCTACGGCCCACGAGACCTCGACGCGCCTGCGGCACTACCCCGAAAAATGAACAATCAATGTTCATATATGTTTTGGGTATGAACATTTATTGTTCATATATGTTTTGGGTATGAACAATCAATGTTCATGTCTGTTTTGGGTTCATGTTTTTTTTGGGTGTGAACATTTATTGTTCATACCTATTGTTCATAGCCTCTAAAGCACGGACGCACCTCCTAATAGGTTATGTCCGCGTCGATGTGACCTGACGATATAACATGGACGCCCGTCGGACGTGGTCAGGACGTGGTCAACATGGTCAGGATGCGGATTTTGACCTAAAAAAATAAAAAATAAATCAAAATAATATTAAAAAACTCAATTTTTTTATTTTGTTTTGTTTTGTTAAGACTTATAACATGTTTTTAAAGTTTGATTAGGAAATATTAAACTTAATTTTGTGGCTATTTATCTTTAATAGTTTTGAATTTATGAATGTTGATACATTTAATTAAGTTTTTAATGTTTAATTTATATAAAATAAAATTATAAATATCAATTAATTTCCGCGTCCTTTGCCGCGTCCGCGTCCTACTTTTTTGAGATATAACCGAGTCACCAGCGTCGCGTGCGTGTGCGTTGGTGGTGGCAACATAGTTCATAGTTCATAGCTAATGTTCATAATTTGGAGTATGAACAGTTATTGTTCATATCTGTTTTAATAAGCAGTTGATGAAGAACAACTATATAGTTGATTGAGAAGCTATATATGTGATAAAATATATGAAGAAATGGTCACACCCCACCAGTCAAGGGGCAAAAAAATAGACAATTCATTTTTTTTATCCAAGTTCAAATCCAGACGACATGGCCACACCGTTTGGAGTTAGTCCCAAACGGTGTGGCCAGACCGGTCAAGAGGCAAAAAAACAGATGTTTCGTGTTTTGGCAATTTATCAGTTGAGCTAAATTTTGTTGATGTTGATTGATGATCATATGAGTTGAGGTAAATTTGTTGTTGACAAATGTTGGCATTATCTTGGTGGGTGGTATATATATTGCATCAAAATGCATCATATTAACTTTATCGGAACAAAATTGCAAGAAAAAATGAACAATTAATATTCAAAATGTTTTTATCGGCATCATATTAATTTGGTCAAAATGCAAAATTGCAGGGCGCTTATATCCGAAAAAAAATGAACAATTAATATTCATATATGTTTTGGGTATGAACATTTATTGTTTATATATGTTTTGGGTATGAACAATCAATGTTCATGTCTGTTTTGGGTATGAACATTTATTGTTCATATATGTTTTTGGGTATGAACAATCAATGTTCATATTCATTTTGGGTATGAACATTTATTGTTCATATATGTTTTGGGTATAAACAATCAATGTTCATATCTGTTTTGGGTGTGAACATTTATTGTTCATACCTATTGTTCATAACCATTAAGTATGTGGTACACATATCAATCTTTGTCTATCCATTGGTTGCCCAGGTGTGTTTACCAGAACTTTGTCATATCTCATTTCTTAATTTTCAATTCCATTGTTTTAAAATGTGTCCACCTGCTACAAAACAGAAACGTCCACCAAACTTTGCAGTTATGTGCAGGAGCTTTTGATTATCTCTTCTTAATCCCAAGCAAAGAAAATATTACTTTGTGAGTATCCTATATATGTTTGGGAGCTAGAGTGTGTATGGGTATCTAATTACCCGAAACCGAATCGGAATTAGAATTGTTTATAGCGGTTATGGGTTTAAAAATGTTAATAGCGGAATTAAAACCGAACCGGAATTAATTAATACACTGTATATGTTAAAATTTAGTGTGTAATATATATTTATATAGATCGTATGTATGTATGTATAGTATAATGTACTCTTGTTCGATTTAAAATGGAAATTAATACATGCGCACAATTTATGAGTTGTACTTAAAGTTTTTCTAAAAAATTCAAAGATTATCGAATTTATGACCATTATAAGTGTTATTGTCGCACTAAAAACTAACTTTTATATCATTTACGTAATTAAAACGTAATTTTAGTAACGGTTTTAGTAATAATAATAATATATAACCCAAGTGTTATTGGGTATGAACATTTATAAGTGTTATTCATATATGTTTTGGGTATGAACATTTATTGTTCATATATGTTTTGGGTATGAACAATCAATGTTCATGTCTGTTTTGGGTATGAACATTTATTGTTCATATATGTTTTGGGTATGAACAATCAATGTTCATGTCTGTTTTGGTTATGAACATTTATTGTTCATATATGTTTTGGGTATGAACAATCAATGTTCATATTTGTTTTGGGTTCATGTTTTTTTTTTTGTATATATGAACACGGATTGTTCATACCTAAAGAAGGTATGAACAATCAATGTTCATATCTATTTTGGGTGTGAACATTTATTGTTCATATATGTTTTGTTCATACCTATTGTTCATAGCTAATGTTCATAATTGGAGTATGAATAGTTATTGTTCATATCTGTTTTAATAAACAGTTGATGAAGAACAACTATATAGTTGATTGAGAAGCTATATATGTGATAAAATATATGAAGAAATGGTCACACCGCAAGCTATATATGTGATAAAAACACCGCAAGATTCAATCCAGACTCCTTATCAAAACTGCAGGTATGCAAGTAATACTTACATCTCACAAATTACGTCTTATTTTTCTCCGGACAATGTCTCGAGTCATGGTTAGCTATCTTTCCACAGTTTCTACACATTCTTCCTGGATTGTTTAGGGCTATCTCCCTAGGGGATTTCCATCTCTCCACATTCTTCTTCCTCCCTTTTGTTTGAGAAATGTTGGGATTCAAAATCAATATTTGAAATAAAGATTTCAAGTCAAAATCAAATAAATTTTTATATCAAATTAAACATTAAACACTAAAACCTATATCAAATTAAACATTAAAATCAATTAACTTTGCGTGAGGTATCAATCGAATGCTCTTTTTTGAAGGCTCTTCATTATCTGCGACTCCTTCATTTGGAAGTTTCATTTAACTTTGAAACTCCAATAGACATTTCACCCATCTTTTCTATAAAATATGAATAAGCCTCAACACTATTCCCTGCATCGTAAGCCACTTGAGAAGCAACTTTGATACAATGCGCCACTCTCAAAGGTTCATGGTTTTCATGGCCGACCACTAATCCAGTATCAAACTCCGCTCTATACGTGTTTGCCTTTTGCATCCACCGATTTAAAAGAAAATGCCTTGGAATCTCTTCGATTTCATAACGCTGAAAAATCTTTAACATGTGACCACAAAGTAACCCCATAAACTGAAAATACTTACATTCACAGTCTCCCTCTAAGGTTCTTCTATTGAAACTCACTTTCCAAACGGACTTCTTCTGCGGGTCTCTGAATTTTACCATGTAGCTTCCGATTCCATTGTCGACAATCTCGTCCCCATCAATTTTGTACTCCATCTTTGCCTTCTCTAATTGCTCCTTAAATTTATTGAATGCATTAATTGTATAGACCGACGCAGCATGCATAAGGAGAAAAGCATCTTTAGCCACAATCCGTGAACTATGCTCGGTCGCGGTAATCATAATCTCTTTCATTCCTAGCAATCAAAGCCAAAGACCTCTCGGTACCATGTACAAACTCCATTAGCCTAGTTGTCGAATTTCTGAATTGGTCATAATGAGAATTCATCGATTCACTTCTCCCAAAGAGTATGCATACCCACCAAAAATGTGTTCTTGAGATAACAAGGAACCCATCTCTCAGTATATTATACATTTCTGTCAACCAAGGATTTTCGGGCAACTCATTATTCTCTATTATTATCGCCATCTTCTTTCAAAATCACTAATCCTATCTGAGAAAGAAATAGTGTTCTTCAAATCGTTACCGGTGTCTCAATTTTAGTAAATGACAACTTCTCTTGAAATTTTTGCATAATATGCCAAAACAAGCGATGCGATGGCCAGTATTAGGGAACACTTTGGCAATGGCTGCGATCATCGCTCTATCCCGGTCGATTGATGATTGCGGTTGGCGACGACCACCCATGGTCGCAAGCCGGGCCTTAAACAACCATATGAATGTATCTTCGTCTCATCATCAAGTAACAACGCACAACAAAAACTGAATCGACCGCATATGATGGTTGACTCGAAAAAAGGGGCAAAAGGCATAGAGTATGCATTCGCATGCGATATGTGGTATCAAAAGAGACAACATCCCCAAAAAATACTCATCTTTTCGAGACCTCCCATCAACCCGGAAAAAGTTTTCGCAGTCCCATTTTCATCTAGATCAATAGCATAATAGAACCGAGGATCCTCGGCACTCTTCTGCATAAAATATCTAAGCACGGCAGTTGCATCACCTTCTTTAGGCATCTTTCTAGTCAAACCATAATAATGGTTCTAGCAATCCTTCTTTGTAAACCCAAGTTCTTCCCCATTAAACACTGCTACGACCTTTCCGACAGGTAATCCATTTTCACTAAAAAAATCTCGGTCCAACCTCTTTGCCGCTTCGGGCATATTTTTCTTCGATCTCATACAATTTCTCTTTGCTGGACTAACCAAACCGTGGCTATGTTCATTTTCAACGCAGCTTACAGAGTACATCTCTTCGTGTTTTCTTTTCATAATACGCATTTTAGCGGGGCAACTACATTTGACAGTGCTCGTATTCTTAGAAACACCCACTTCTCCCACTGCTCTCTTATAGACCCCTTCACGTGCGCAAACCATTAAACAACCCGTAGCAAAATCCACACATTTTTTCCTATCCGTCGACCGAACACGAGTCTCAAATCCCTCTTGTAGACCATACTGTTTGTAGTAAGTCTTTGCGTCGTCAACACTATTAAAAATCATTCCTACAAATGGAGCAACTAGTTTATGCTTTTCTCTATCCGGGAATTTATTCGAAGAAGACCCAACAACTACATCTTCGTTGATACTGATTGTTATATTTTCTGCCGTTGACTCCATACATGCACAATTTTGGGTGATCTAACGGTTGTGTATTAGCAGTAAATCGGCTGCAGGAAATTAAAATATAAAAATTAACATCCGGCCAATAAACACAACCTACTAAAATTACCATACAAGTAGTTAATAACACAATATATTTTTAAATAACGAAGAAAACATACCTTAAATCGAAAATGAGGGTTTGAAATTGGTCCAAAATTTGAATGGGGGTTTGATTTGTTTGAATTTTTCGGTTGAATAATTAGGGGTTTGATTTTGATTAAGTTTTTCAGTATAGTAAGTTTTGTTTTTGGAGACCGTATATAGTGATTTTTTGAAATATCAAAATATCGGAATATCGTGCTTAAGGCTTAAAGTTGGTTTCTGATATTAGTTTAGATGATCTAACGATCTAACGGTAAAAATTGGTACGTTCGATGGCTGTCCGAAAATTGGTTGTTCACCTAGCCTAACGTATATATATATATATATATATATATATATATATATATATATATATATATATATATATATATAACTTTTAAGCGTTTAATGCATGAGTTTGGCGTTGATCATTTTGGCTATCTATACACCTCAAGCTATGTCGGCGTAACCTCTAGGAACTATCTATGGAAGATAGGCATGAGCAATGGATGACCAATTATAGACGAAGTCTACAAGGACTCTGTTGAGAAAGAGATGCTTCCGGATATTCAAAATCAACGCCGAAAGTACATTGATACTTTTAACAAAATTGGTGATCGAACCTATGTGCTAAGTGTCAATGGCTTTGCTGACCAAACCAATGAAGAGTTTGTAGCATCTCGAAATAGATACAAGAAGTCCTCTGAAGAACGAAAGTTGGAGACATCTTTCAGTAATGCGAAAATCTTTGCAGCAGTTCCATCTAGCATGGATTGGAGAAAGAAAGGAGTTGTTACACCAATCAAGGACCAAGGCCAATGTGGTAAGTGAAACATACACTTCTAAGTTCTAATAAGCTATATACTAATATGAGTTGCTCTTGGTTTTTGGCATATCTAGGTTATTAAAAAGACACCACCGTACCATTTTGTTGTTTGCTAATAAATTTTTTTTATATGAAAATACACAAAAATTCAGGAAGTTGTTGGGCATTCTCTATTGTAGCTTCTATGGAAGGTATAACCCAACTCACAACAGGTACATGGATATCTTGACCATGGTTGTGGAGCCAAGTTTACCATTAATTGGTATTATTTCATTGATTGATTATTCAAGCCATGGGTTTTTAATTCTAACATGTTTTAATTGAGTGTTTGTATATTTTTTTTATTAAAAAGGAAGAAAAAATATCATATATATCCAATTTTAATGCAATTGAACAGACCCTATTTATATATAGCAACAACTTCTTACAGGCTCAATTGAATGGGAATAATGATTTTTTTGTTTCTTGATTTATTCTTTAACTATTTTCATTTTTTTTTTATTTATTTGTGAAAATCCCTCCTGAGGTTATGTGGAAAACTTTTGGAATTAGTAGGTCTTAACTTGACGGATCTTTATTTTATTTTTTTTGTTATGGATACAGATAGTTTGATTTATCATTTGTTTAGGAGGATGCGTAGTGGTTTCTAGAGTCAACATGGGAAGAAGAAATATATCGAAAAATCTGCAAATGAGTTGAACTAGGAACTGGATAAGTATCCCGCTGAAGTTGTTAACACTTCCTATTGTGTTGGTATACGTACGGAGAATGAACTGATCAAAAGTGGCAGTTGGAGCAGTAATGCTGCTGTCTAGATTGTAAGTGGGTTTTGGAATTGAATTAAGAAGCAGGAACTCAAGTGGTTTCCAGATTTTTTTTTTAAAAGATTTTTTTGTCTTTGAAATATATTGTGAAATATTTTTCATGTTTGCTATCTGATTTGTATTTTATTTCTTGCATGGAATGATTCATACTTCACAGGGTGTCTTCCTGTATAGCACATGTAATCTTTTATCGAGGTACATCAAATTTAGAGATGAACGCCAGCGTGAGGAAGAAGCCTATAACTCCCTGATTTGGCTGAAAGGTTAGTTTCTTCAATGGCGGTGTGAAACTGATTGGATTGTTATGTTGTAATGTTCTAGATATTTTACAATTCCAAAGTTTTTGATTGATTAAAATTGTGTTTAAGACTTTAAGGTTTGTTGCCGATCAACTATATTCATTGCAACTATATTCATTGCAAACCAGTTGAGACTTGAGAGTAATCACCTTGGCTCAAGCAGCACAATTTACAGGTTTGGTATTTTTTTCAACAAGCTGAAGCAAGAAACCCTAGTAGGAAGATATTGATATTCAATCAAATGTGAGCTTCCAGCCATGGGTTTCATGGTTTACTTTTATATATCCTCGATTCTCCGATATGGGTATATTTGATTTCTTTATTAGCAATGTTTTCCTATAATCATCTACAAACTATGTTATGGGTGCTTCACTTTTTTTCTTCTTTGTTTATCTTTCTGATATATATTTTGGTGGTGTTTGAGTTATTCTTTAACACAAGATTGATTTGGACAGATGGTTGGAATTTCATGGCACTTCATTGCAAGCATAGCCATATAAAATGAAAAAAATATCATTTCATGCTAAATATAAGATGTCTTTATGAGTTTTCATATTTGAAATGCTGTTATTTTTTTCAGTGGTGGTATGTGACCTTAGTCGTTAGCTCAAGCATAAACCTTTTATTCATTAATTTTATCTTATCGTTCGTATGTATATCTTTTCTTTTCACTTCAATTTTTCTAATTATTCAATTTGGTTGTTGTTGTTGCTGTTGTTGTTGTTGGATAAGCTATTTTAGGAGAAAACTTGAGTATCGCATTTCTCTTCTTTTATTTGCCTTCAGTCGGGTCATCAAGTGTTCAGATATATATAAACAAACATTACATTTAGTGGGTTGATAGCTTTTTAATCTTCTTAATTGTAAATGAACTTGATTGGGGGAATTAGTTTAGTCGTGTGACATTGGAGTTGTTTGATTTTATCATTTCAAGATTTCTAATCGGTTCTAACAAGAAATATATTTTCCCAAATATGCAAGTGGTGGTGTTCATTTTTTCGTCAATTACCTAGGTTTTTCTTTTTCATTTCTTTTTGGTGTATGAAGCCTAACGGGGAAGCATTTATGTATTTTGGCTACAATTTGTCGTACTTAGGTTGGTATGATGGCATTGTTATTGTTAGTAATGGTACATACATTTAATGTATTTTGGCTACAGTTTGTCGTACATATATAGGCTGGTGTGATGGCATTGTTATTGTTAGTAATGAAACAAATAATGACGTGGACTAATTTATGCTGAAGTATTCACAGGGAGCCAACTGTAGGGAGATAGTGGTGTATCGGTTTAGGGCATACATAATGTAGATGGCAGTAGAAATAGCACTAGAAGTGTGGGATTGCCTGGCTTCGTACCCCAATAGGAACGACCATAACCAACCCAAGTATCGTCCTTCTCCTCCCAAACATGGACCGTACCCTCATATTCTCTAACACATCTCAACATGTTATTGCTTTAGAATCTATGATCTTTCCTTGTTATGTTATTGGTTGTCGCCGAAATGATTTTCAACTATCTTCTGCTGCTGCAGGTAAATTTTATACTTCTCCAAGAGTCAAGAGTCAAGTATATCATTGACAACTATTCTCTGGTTTGTGTTTCAGTTTCTTCTTTACTACTCCAGTATTGTTTTTAGCATATGGCTTCCATGTACTTTTAGTTTAGGTCTGGTTTCTGATTTGTTTAGGAACAACTTGATACGTGCTACCAGATCAGATCGTATGAACCGAAAGCGATTTGGATGAACTAAAAGCTATGTTTATGACAGGTACAATTCATAAATTCCTATTCCTATACTTGCACTCTAACCCACAAAATAACATAATCTCTTTTATTAATCCTAAGGTTTACATGCTCACTTTCTGGATCAGTTTTTGTACTTAAGGTTATCTATATATTTGTACTATATGTAAGGTATTAGTATTGTAAAACCCGTTAAACAAGACCCTATCCACACCGAGCTCTAATTGGAAAGTATAGACACTTATACTTCTGTCATATATTTAATTTTTAGAGAATATCTTTAATTAAGAAGTGGTTAGAATAGGTTACTGGAGAAGCTCCAAGATAACCAGGTCAGTCTTAATGAAATTACAAATGTTTGTCGTATATTATAGATGTTACGATGTTTAAATTTTTAATCTGCTTTGTTGCAAAACTCTACGGGAAGTTAATTTAAAATTTTACATTGTTATATGTATATCTAACATAACTATTTTGGAGCATACTCCATGAGTTATACGCATTCTACCCTCTTTTCATTCTCGGATGCAAATGTTCTCGCTATAAATAAAATCCAGAATAGTAAGTTAGGTTAAAACTCTTAGTTTAATACTTTAACCCTGCTTTATCTTGATTGAGCTTATAATGCACATTAGGTGGTCAGATAAATGAACCTCACTCTTAAATCCCAGACAAATGAAAGGATGAGTATAGTACCACAAGTGGAATTTGGATTTGTATTATTTAGACATGGACTTTACCATAGAAATCGTAGAGTGCATAGGCCTTCTAACCTCAAGGAGATTATGTTTATTGGGTTTTGAGGTACTTCTCATGAAATCGAGTTAACAAATTATTTGCTCCGCAATAGCCTAACACTTTTGTGAAAATGACCATCATCTATGAGCATTAACACTACGATTATGATCATGGCTTTTATGATCCAGGTGATATGGGAGTATTATCTGAAAAATAGATGGAAGAATGGATAGCAGAAGATGTTAATCAAAAGAAGAAAATGGTAAAGCAAGTCCATTCACAGCTTAGGAACGTACTAAGCTCAGTTGGCTATTATAGATCACCTTGATTAATCAACGGAAAATCAGAAACTTGATGCAAAACACTCACGAGACGGAAAAATTGGATCAATCCCAAAACACCCACGGGATAGGAAAACAGAAGCCTGACGCAAAATAATTGAATCAATCTCAAAGCACCCACCAAACAGGAAATCAGAAGCTTGAATAATACTTACAATGTCTAAGGTTCGAGCTTATTGTATCCAACCAACCAAAAAGGCCCAATGTAACAAAATATCAAGTCTTTTTCATACACATTGTCCATTTGAAGTTTTGGAACAAACTAAACCACTAGTACATTTGTTTTCTCATGATTTTACCATGTTTCTTGAAGAACATTATTGTTTGAATTGTACACCCATGAGGTGCTAATTATGGCACAAATTTCAATTGTATCATGACTTTCTTCTAATGGCAAATGTCTCTTATAAAAAAATATAAAGATGGAATTTCAAACGGGATCGTTACCAAAAGTCCGACATAGATAGTCTTACTCAGAGAACAAATAATCCAAACTCACTCACTCTCTTTCTAAAAAGTCTGAATGTGCTAATAGAAAGACTAAAAGACGATTATGACAATAAGCAGGATTAATGCACCATAAGTATGTAAAAACTGTAAATACGCGCTACCGTGTGTAGCAGTGCAACTCAATCTTGAAGGATGAAAGACTTCTAATTTATATTTTAAAATAATATTATTAAATGGTAACCGTTCGTAGGACGGGTTCGAAAACTAGTTCTAATATACAAAAGACTCTCTGTGGCCTCCTCAACAATATCTTGCAAGGTTTTGCATAAGAGGGGTACAAAGGATAACAAAAAGGCTAACTGATTCATGGAAAGAAGCAAATATGCCCCTTTATTAGTTTCTCTGTATACATACATGATCAAAAGTAATACAAGAGAAGAAAACCTCTAAGTTGTCGAATGGCTTCAACTTCAACTAGAAGTTGAGAATTTGCATAGGAAATCAGAAGCAACTTCCACAGTTAGATGCCACAGCTTATTCATACCGCTTCTATTGCCTTCAGTTCTTGGAAAATGACTGAGATCATTCCTCCATAACCTGTGTAAGCTAGGCATTACATGCCCATAATAATTCCTTAGTACCCCCCCTCCATAGCCCACACTATGTGAGTTTACAAAACCATCAGTGTTTTTATGCTGACACCACATAAAATGAGCAGATGCAATAGCATCTTTTGAAGGAGGAAACCATGTGTTGCTCAGCTGATCTATTATATAAACCACAGATCATCACTAAAATCATTCTTCGTCAGCTGCTGAAGCTGATAAAGAAAACATGTGCAGCTCAACATTTGAGATCCTAACTGATGTGATCAAGTCTAGGAGTAGGACCCAAAACGGTGCTATTGCCATACCAAACTTGTACATATCAGAGTAAAAGGAATATGAATAAACCATAAGCTTAGGCAGGTTGGGACAGAGAAAAAGAGAGAGAGAGTGAGTGAGTTAAGGTTTGGTTAAAATGATAACTTATAATGAAAGCGCGAATGAGTACATATTTCTAAGCAGTATTTATATCATAGATTAGTAGTGAGACTAGCAGGTTATAAATACTATTTCCGCAGCGACAATATATACAGGAAACGTATACCTTATACACTACTAGTTTAAGCTCTGAGATAAAGATGAATAAACGAACCAGAATGGAACATTTCGTTTACTTACAGCAAGCAAAAATCTCAACAAGCTCATGTGAAATGCTAGAACATATCAGCACATTGCGATAATTAATCAATGCGTATTCCACCCATGAATGTCTGTGGATCAGGGCAATTACCAGAGAATTGAGCCTGTGAGAAGTCAAAACCTGGATTCTGGAAAGAAGAAAAGTTACAAGCAAGAGGAAGGCGTAAACAAAGGTTAAGTCGAGATTCATTATGTGAATTATTTCATGATAAAATTTAATTGAACCAAGCATCAAATAAGCAGATAATAAAAATCAGATTTTAAGTTTTCTAGTTGAAAAAAAAGTAAAATGTGTCTATGCAACTTAAGGTGCAGGTGCTGGCTAGGCACGAGGCATGAGCCTAAGCACCCTATGGACCGTGCAAAGGGTGAGCCTAGAGACTAGCCACAGTTTGATTGCATACATGTCTATTTTTCTACGATAGAATAAGAGGCAAAATTTTCAAATGAGCAAAGACATCATCGGCGTTGCAGATCATATATGCGTCAGTTCAATGGAAAGCGCTGGTTCGTTTTGACTAAGGAAGATTGAGACAGTGTGTAGTCTGAGATGGGTATGAAGTGTCGATGCGGAAATCTTGAAAGCATATCCACAAGGGGAACACACATGTGGCTGCACACACATTTTATATTGCTGAGCTACGGAAGCTACCACTTACAAGTACAACACTACGCTAGTAACATAACATGGATTTGGGACTATGTTTAGTATGTTGTATCGAGACTAGTTTGATCTCATGTCCTATTGCTATCCATTTTAACCTAAATTACATTGACACGTGTCAGTGTCTGACATGGATATGAGGCGACCGACAATGCGAGCTGTTGAAAACCGACACAGGGACTCGGCTAGGAATAAATCATTATAATATGTTTAAGATATTTTACATGGAATGTTTTTAGAAGAACAGTAATAAGTAGAATACGAACAAAAGAATATAAAGCTTTACATATAAAACAAACATTAAAGTTTCAAAAAAAGATTAGATAGGAAATAATTGACATACTGCTGTGTCTGTCACTTCATTCAGTTCCTTCTGCAAATACATCAACTTCATCTTCCTAAGGATACCCTTCTTTACGTGCTGAGTGGTGAGTAATTTGTTCTTAAACATTCTAAGGTTCCTCTTTACCCTACTGCATTTATCATAGCTCTAATGATTTCCGAATCAGTTGTATTCTTACTAGTTCTTCTCATGATTGAGTACCACTCAAGATTTGATGATAGTACAGTAGTATCTAGTCCCATGATCAGTTGTATTCTTCCTAGTCCTTCTCTTAACCTATAACCAGACTCTCTTAGAGAAAGGACAATCAAAGAAAATGTGTTGTAAGTTTTCTCTATCATTTTTACAGAGGCAACACTCTGAATGACATAGAACGTTCCTCTTGATTAGCCTTCCGTGAGTGGATGCTTCAACTGAGTAATGTATAAAATAGTATTTTGGAACTGTAATCTTTCCCCACACCATCTTGGACCACTTTACCTTTTCTCTAATCCTCTTAAGACTCGTATATGCAGACTTGGTAGTAAATTGCCCTGTAGAGGTCTCAGTCCACACTACACACAACTGTGTCTTCAGGTAAATAAGTTTTGTATTTATGTGCTTAGGATAAGTCTCTTGAGCTCTCCATAAGGTAAGTTGTGTATTGGATCATTCCATTGCCAAATACTTATAATCTCACTCACCATTGCATCATCAGGTAGTAGGGCAGGGAACAGGTCGGATATGGCTATATCCGAATCCAAACCCGAATAGTTTGACAATATCCGAACATGAACCCGAATAAAACCGAAATCTTATATCCAAATCCGACCCGAACCCGAACTGAACCCGACCAACCCGATCGGATAACACTAAAAATGCAAAAAAAGCCCAAAAAATATATCCGAACCCAAACCCGAACCCGAATAAATAAATGGATATGAAAATCGACCCGAACCCTAACTATTCGGATTCAGGTCGGTTCGGGTCAGATTCGGGTCAAGTCCGGCCCAATTCCCTGCCCTCTCAGGTAGTGGTATAAGCTGTCTTGCCTGCTCATTAATACAGAGAAGTTTTGAGAATGCCATGGATGATGCCATATACATATACCTGTAATTATCTTATGTATTCGACTGCAGTTTCCCTATGCTTGAAAACGCACCTCCAAACCGACTGCAGGAATCTCCATGAACCAGAAATGTTTTCCTCTTAGTTGGTACTGCCACACCGATTGAGTCCAAACTTTCCCTTTCCATGTAACCATGAAAATGAGACCCCAGTATGCTGCCAAGTTCCAACTCTTTGGATCAACTGTATTCAATCCACCTTCCATTTTACAGAACCTCAAAGTGTCATGGCTAGTTTTATGTAATCTTCTCTCCATACTAGGGACAGATCAGAGAAATCTATTGGTTATCTTGACAAATTCATCCAAAACCTCACTAGGAAATATGAAGTGTTTGCCCAATATAGGATAGGACTGAGTAAATCAGTTGAATTCAACCTGCAAAGGTCATGAATCTGTTCTTCCAATTGGATTTCCTCATTGTGATTTTCTCTATTAAAGATAAACAGTCCTGAAGCTGTGAGAGGTACACCTGGATATTAACAAAGGGTGCAACTAGACCTAGAGTATCTTCTAGAACCACACTTACATGAGTTACATCTGGTTTAGTCTACCACTGAGGAAGGTAGCCTGAAAAGGAAGCTAATACATTCTTGACTCCTATAGAATCTTCTTCACCTTTACAAAAAAAAGTAAAACATCACCTGTATTGCTCTTCCAAAACCAAAAGCAGATTTATTTAAATCAATCAACTGTGGTATGAGAGGATTCAACCAGTTACTAATCACTTTAAAGATGCATTTGTAAATAGCATTACAACATGCAATAGGCATGAACTCATCAATCCCAGTAGGTTTATGCTTTATACGAACTAGGCATAAATAGGTAGAGTTTGTAACTATGAAAGCTATTGAGATCAAACACAGATTTAATGCATTTATAAAGTCTCCTCCCAATATATGGCAAATTTTCTTGAAGAAGAAGAAGACACTATATCCATCAGGTCCTGGTGATTTGTTGTCTTGCATAGAGAATAAAGCCTCTTGAATCTCTTCTGAAGTAATATCCTTAATCAGATTTGTTGCAGTCACCTTACCCACTTCATTTCTGAGCTCTATCACCTCCAATAGTGATCCATCACACACTGTATCTGAAGATTCCCCCAGCAGGTCTTTACAGTAGTCAATAAAAGCCTGAGATACCTGTTGTTACCCTTGCAATCTAGTACCATTCAGATCTTCCAGTGACCAAATTAGGTTCATGCGCTTTTTTTCTTTAATGGCATTGTGAAAGTAGTCAGTACACTTGTCTCCATATTGCATCCATTCACAATCAGTTCTTTGTCTAAAATCCACTTACTCCATTTCTAGCAGATTACTTAGCTTGATACTTGCATCTTTTTCTATGTTGAACATAGTAGAATCTAATGGATCAATAAACTTCCTCAGACATGCTTCTGTTCATCTCTAGCTTCTATCGATCAAAAAAAAATCTCTAGCTACTTCAACTCATTTCTGAAGATCAGATAAACACATTCTATGTTTATTAGATTTAGCTATCTTAAGTTTCTGGGCAAGGATAACAAGTGACTGCCGTATACTTAGTATCCCAACAAAGTCGCACTGTATGCTGGAAGTCAGGGTGCTGAGCCCAATAGGAGCAGAATCTGAAAGGGTAATTGCCATTTCCTTTTCAAAGAGGCCACTAACCACTGGGGAATGGTCAGATATGCCTTGGGTGAGAAATTCTACTATAGAGTTGTTAAAGTCAGATAACCATTGAGGAATAACCAAAACTCTATCTATATTCGACCATCTAATATCTTCACCAAAATTTGTCCAAGTGAATAAACAACCAATAGATATGAGGTCAGAAAAACCAGAATAAGTTACTAGGTCTGCAAAAGGTGTGGTTTCCTTTGGCTGAACAGGTTAACAAGTTCATCACCCACTCATGAGAGTACATAACTATATTAAAATCCCACATCATATCAAACACCAGGTTTACCAATAGTTGCATAAGCGTGTAAGTTCCAACCTATGTTACATGGACACGCCATAATTTAAAAATAATCCGCATCAAATATGTATCCATGTGTCCGTGTCGGACATGTCACGGACACATATTGTATATGATATACCTCAGTTTTGATATTTTGCTATCTCAGACACTTCGTATCCGTGTCGGATATGGACACACGGATCCGTGTAACTTAGGTTAATAGGTTCCAACCAGAGCTGTAGTCTATCTCTTTTATTATTACCAGCATACACTAGGGTCAAGACAAAACAATTTGCATTTTGAAATGTAAGTAACCTTACAGTGGATGTATTGAGCTGTTGCCTTGAACTTTAGTACTAAACCACTTATAATCCCAAAGCACCCAGATCCTCCCACTTGCATCACTATAGTAATTATGTAAAAATTGCCATGAAGGACAGCAAAAGCTTTTGATATCAGCACTGTTAACTTGTCTCACCTTTGTTTCAAGTAAACCTAACAGCAAACTTTATTCTTCAAACTAAGGCTATTTATTTCTTTTGCTTTAGTTATTTGATTCATCACTCTGCACAAATATTCATTTCCATTGAGCAGATTGTTTACAGTTAGTACCTTACTGCCTCGGAACTTTCCTTTCCTCTCTTCTTTTTTTGATCGGTAAAATGTGAATTTATATTAATAAAGAAAAACTATTACATGGAGGATGAGATATCCTACAAATACAAAAAACAAAAAGAAATACTCAAAGACATGATGGATCGTTCCATGAAAGACACACCTCCCACTCGTGCTCTGGTCTTAGCTTTACCCGGTACACTCCTAGCCAAACCTGTTAGACTCCTAGCTTTACCTGATATCAGAACTAGGTGTTGTAGCTGCTTCTACTGCACCCTGTGATCTAGTCCTGCTACTCCTCACCCTTTGAATTTCACCATTTGTCTCTTTCAGCTCATGATCTGAGAAAAGTCATTTTCCTTTTCTGAGATATCATCTGCAAGCTCCTCTACACTAGCAGCCGATACATCAAACTGATTTTTCTCATCTTTAAATTTAGCACTTCCACCTGCTCCTTTTCCTGAAGCTGATGCTAGCTGTGTTGCTAGTAGATTCAGCAGGTGTTGGAGAATGATTTTGTTGGTTTGTTTGTCTTGTGATTCTTAGTTATCACCTGTGTGGTGTATGTCTCTGTTGAACGATAGTAAAACCATCTTGCCCCACATTTGAAGGTCCTCCATTGATGGGTAGTAGTGAAATTACAAAGAATTCCTTGTACTGGTGCTTGAACCTCCCTAGCTTGTACATGCTCATGTGTTGTTACCTCAACAGGTGTAACAGTAACTAGTCCTACAGGTGGTTCTCGAACATTAGGATCAGTAACAACAGGTGTTGTTGCAGCAGTAGTCCCAACAATAGGAACAAGTTCTGTTGCAGCAGCAGTACCAACAGGTGCAACTGTTATCCTTACTCAAACTGTGTTAGTTCTCTTAGCAGGGTTTGTTGGGCATTTTGTGTCCTTGTGTCCTAGTTTGTTACAAAAGGAGCATGAGGAACGTATCCGCAGATACTAAACTCCTACCTCAGCTTTGATTCCATTTCGAATATGGAATTTGGGACTATCTGGGTATTTTGCATAATTGAATATCTCAATACAAACTCTAGCAAATTTTTTGTTTCTTCTGTGTGGCTTCATCCCAACAACGTGGTTTCCCTATTCTACTAGCAATTAAACTGATGCCCTTCTTTGTCCACAGGTATATCCCTCAGCTTAACTCACAGAAGCAATGTACTCATGTTCTTCCTTTGTGTCTCATGTTCTTCAGCCCAAAGGTTAATCATGAAGACCCTTCTTCCAATAAACAATGGTCCTCCTTCCAAAACCATTTGCCAGTCATCCTTCCTAAACTTGAAGTAATACATGTCTTTATCAGTGGAAATTTCGTAGTCTTCCTTTGTTTTCCAAGCACTCTCTAGGGTTTTCTTTGCCACAAGAAATGGCAATCTTTTGTCCACAAAAACCAACAAGGCAGTACTTCCAGAGTTCCTTTCCTCCTTCAAAATTTCAGTTGGTACATCCATTACATCTCGCTCTATGTCAGCTTCAATCCATTTTAACCAACCCTCATAAGTTTTGTTATTTCTACTAGCAAGTAAAAGGCACCATGCCAAAGGAGCATTAAAGCTTTCCCCCATATGAAGAGATCGATTAGCCGTGAAAAACAATCCAGGTCATACCGTCATATTAGTGATGGAGAGAGAACCTTTCACTCTGCTAGGGAACTGGAACTACTCACTGAGATCACAAAGGTTCTATACTACCTGCATAGAGTCACTAACAGTCGGTAGATGGTAGATTCTAAGCTTTCTGAGAAGCAACGATGAAGAAATTGGCTGTTTATAGTAACGATTGATGATAAGAATTTAGGATCTATTACAGGCCTTTAGAAACTTGCCTTAAAGGGGAGGAAAAGAGGTAACTTTAAGTGATAGAATCACCCTTGCAATTGCTTTCAGAATCGCCCATGCATCACAGCTTATTATTTAAACATTTAAATTCTCCATGTCATATATGATTGGGAGGAAATTTCTACAATCGGTTAACTTTAAGAGCAAGAGGGCTTCTCAATCTAACAGTTGTGCGCTTATGGGAACAGTGTGAGGAACTACCGAACTAGTCTTATTTGCTACGCCAAAATGCCGTGTTTCAAAACTATTTGGTTTCATTTCTTGCTGAGTTTTGGCCCTAACAAGGATACTGGTTATGGTCATGGTATGGTGAAACACAAGATGACTTCCCTATTCTAAGAAACTGATTGTGAACGCAACTTTATGCAATTAACAACTGGCTCTTGGGAATGGAGAGGAAGAAGAAAATTCCCCAGTAGACAAACTCCTCACTGATGTCAAAGATAAAAAATGCTACGAGCGCGCGAATCATTCGATTTCTGAAGGTCTCTAGTTTGACTATTTGGTATCAAATTGACCTAATGGTCCCATATATTTATGTAACATCTTAAATAGGCTTCCTTATGGCTGATGTTGTTTTACGCAAAACTTGCGTTGGTGAATTTTCTATATAAGATGTCTATGATTCTAATTATCCACAAGTATTTAGCAAAACATACCTGAACAATGTATAACTACTAGTAACAACCAGCAACACTTAGTTGAAGAAGAGCATTCTTTAGTGAGAAAGATAAAGTTACCTCTTCCTGAAATCTCTGAAGCATAAGGCGCTTCTGCTCAAGATGGGACGCATAAGGATCAAGCTGACCTTGACCCAATATAGGAGAAGCCCATGTTTGCCCCTTGTCTCTCTTTTGCAAAGTTATATGCAGTATATCATCCTCTACCACATCCAATACACAACAAGAACGAAAATAACTGTTAACCCACAAATGAAAAGCCACTTGTTCAAAACAGAAAAGGTGAAATATGCATTTACCTATAGTCCAGAATGACGAATCGGTCTTAACATGACTCGTCAAATCATGCTGAAAAAAAACAGTCACCACAACTTTAGAACAACGTTTACATGAAAGTTTACATATGGGAAACGAAAGTGGTGCCTTTTTATACTTGCATTGAGGTAAGGTGGGTTTCCTTTGATACCAACTTGGACATGTTCTGATTGTATCTTGCAATGGAAAATCTTTGTAGGTAAATTAGAAGGTAGATTAATGTAAATATTAACCTCGTCAAGTGTTTGATCCCATTCAAAAACCTTCTGACCTATAAACAAGAATTAGGAAAATTTTCATGGGAATTGAAATCCTAGAAATGAATAAGAATTGAAAAACTTGCCTCCATAAACGAAAGTGTGACGTGTTTCTGGAGCTAATTTTTCCGCCGTGTTTCTCGTGATTTATTATCTTATTACTAACACATTCAAACGTTCATAATATATTTTGAGGATCAAGTTCTACTTTCGTCTCATGGATTATTGGTCTTAAATTAAACAGTTTATAACTATTTAGTACCACTAGATAACTGCTAAGCAATAGGTGCGTAAGCGGAGGGTGGAGAAGAGAGAGAGAGATAGGTTTGTGGGTGGGGAGAGAGAGAAAGAGTTAGGGTTTGGTTGAGAGGGAGAGAGAGAGGGAGAGATAGAGAGAGGAATAAGTGAGGACAGACAGAAACCAACTACTTTAGTTTTTGTCCGCATAAGTGCATAACTCCATTTCTACCCAAATTGTTCGCTCCGCTCACTTGACTAGTACCAAATAATTTCTTTTTTTTTTTCTTCCCTAAATGGTTACTGTACACAAATTAATTGGATCCCCTTGCTTTCCAAGCGTTTGTAATGTGTCCACGTATCTATCTAATTAGCATTATGCACGTGTGTTGCATGTATTTAAATCGTGAACCCGAAAAAAAAAAAAAAGAGCAAGTGTATGAGACGTAAGTCATTAAGAAGCAACTCCAAAAAAAAACGTTTCTCTTAGGTTGAGTCCAATGGCTCTCTTGGTTTAAAAAGTAGTGTTAAAAGTCGATAAATAAAATTTAAAATCAATAAAATGGAAATTAAAAGTCGATAAACTAAAGAAATTTAAAAGTCGAAAATAATTTTTTCTTTTTTTTTCTTCCCTAAATGGTTACTGTACACAAATTAATTGGAAATCTATTTTGCTTTCCAAGCGTTTGTAATGTGTCCACGTATAAAATCTAATGAAATAAATTATGCTTTATCGTTGCTTATTTTAAATCGTGAACTTTTAAAAAAAAAAAGAGCAATTTGTATGAGACGTAAGTCATTAAGAAGCAAAAGGGAAAAAGCCATTTTCTCTTATGTTTCAATGGTAGTCCCTATATCTCTTGAACATACGCTTATCAAATGCTTACCAAGTTAAATATTTAAACTCATTAAATAAGTATTATCAGTTCTAAGAAAACAAATATTTGTTACTAATAATTTTTACACCTAACACCTTATCAGTTTTCACAACCCTTCCATTTTCTTCCGTGTTCCTAAACGTAACCATTTAAAACACACCTAAACTAATCAATAAAACAGGAAAAAACAGAAAAACCAATACAACATTGTGATATGTTGTACGACATAAGAGCATAACTTTTATAAAAAAAAATGGAACATCAAGGTACATGCATTTCAGTAACAAAAGTGAGTGCTCGATGAGATGCTGAATAGATAACGACCAAAAGTGAGATGTTCAGTACCTGTACAGTAAAGTTAGAAATTTTGATTGTTAGTGAAAAGAGTGATAACATTATAAACCAATAAAAAAAAAAGGTGGAAAAAACACGGAAATGAATCAATCTACGTCAAATAAGCAAGAATCAAAAGCCCTGAACTCCAACAAATAGCAAAATAAACTACCATTATCTAAAGCCGAAGAGTGCTCTAGAATCCATAACAATGTTATCATCTTCCCTCTCCTTCGAAACTCAGTAAAGTCAATAATATCACCCGCAAGTCAGCAACAGCCCAACACCACCTTCATCACTAATTATCTTAGCAATCAAACCAATAACAGGAAATGACTCAGTAATCCTCCTAGGAAAAAAAAAGGTTTGATACAGACCAAATAACTCAGCCACATATGGTACAACATAGGGACAAAACTTCTCCATTAAGAGAAAAGAATATCGGGGTGAATGCAAAAATGAGGATTAGAAAAATCCACCCAAAAGGAAAAAAACTATGCAGAACAAAAGTCTTAAAACAACTTAAAAAGGGATCTGAATCTTCTACAGTTACACTTGGATCTTGTGTGAGTGATAACAGTGTAAACCAATATGCAAAAAATAGGGAAAAAATAGGAAACATAAAAGATACACACCTCGTGGATAAAGGTTATACCGTTATACCATAGGACACATTAACCGCCTATCAAGAGTGGCGGCTTCCAACTTGTCATGGAGTTGTGATATCATGTAGCTGCACATAGGATTCAATATATATGGGGGTAAAACAAATAGAGATAGTAAAGTTGAACAGATAAAAAACAAATAGATAGTAGCTAGTAGTTATTAATAAATTGGTAGTAACCGATAGATTATGAGCAAGAAAATAATATGCGTGAACATAGCTATTACATACAATTAGTTTTCTCATATCCCATCTTCAGTTGATAGAATGTTATTTGCCAAGTTTGTTATCACCAATACCTACAAATACCTACCGTTATAACCTCAGCTCTTTGTTAAACATCCCATTTATCACCTTCTTAATAAAACGCATAATCAAAATTGTTTAAAGTTTAAACTGTTACTTATATCTTCTCGTCCTATTCATCATATGCCCAACCCCATGTACAATTTCACTATTCAACCCACCATCTATTACTCGACACTGAGACTAAAAAGAGCCACTGCATGACGGGCTCATCTAGTTGAGGTCAAAATCACATTAGAACCTCTCATTATCCATATTTTGCTTGTCCAAAATTTATTGCATGCCCCTAAATTATAAGGTGGGCAAGAAAAAAGCATCCACTTAGAACACTATATATAATAAACAACACTAAAATAATAATGGAATAATTAATTAAAAAATAAATTATTACCAATTGGTCAAAGTAGAATCTTGTTAACAGTCTAGACACCTTCACAATCCCCAATTGTCATAGCTTAAACAAAATCGCAGCGAGAGAGATAGGGGGAGAGGTGACGGAGCCATATTATATTTCACTGCAAAATTAAAAGATAAAATCATAGAATAAACGATCAAACAATCAAACAATGATCAAATCCACGTTGAGCATCAGTCCACACTCCAATGAATTTTGACTGTACATGCAATCCCATAATGACCATGAGAGGCATTCTAAATTATTTATGTACGGATGATTAAATAAATAAAAGGAAAGACACTATGGATGAGTGAATAAATAGTTAGGGTACATCCATTCCATTTGAAGGAACTGTAAAGTAATAATAGGCATCAGTCAAGGAAATTTGAATTGTAGAAAATATTTAGCAAATTTAAACAACAATTCAATAAGAGAAGTTATTAAACAACGATTTGATTTTGTAACACAATGTGTTCATCTGAGAAGTTAAACAAACCAACAAAGTAAAAAATTATAAAGTTAAAGTTCTACTGAGTCACTTTCTGAAACTGAGGCAAAGACAGAAAGTCTACCCACATTGGCATTGATGAATTCAAAAGAAGAGAGGACAACTGAGGCAGTGGAGAATGCACCTAACATGATTGAATAGCCTAGTTTTGGGCCTGTGTGTGTGTGTGTGTGTGATAGCATAGACATTTGCAAATTTGAAATAGCAAATTGAACTAATCTACACATAGATAATTTCAAATATTTCCACAATGATAACATCAAAACTCAAAACCCCATTTTAAATAAACCAAAAATAAACAATATTTACCTCAAGAGCAAGCTTGAATATTCGAAAATTCTTTTACTCTTTAACATTACGACAAAGCTCCCACCTTGAAAGACTCTTCCCTTTTTTTAGCAACTTGATCCAAAACAAAAGAAGACCCAACATCAGGATTCTCTATTAATCAAATCCTCTTATAAACCCCAATTCATTTCTGTAATAGGTTTCTTTCATATTTTTTGTTGTTTTTTTCGTCATTGTAAATTTTGGGCATCCAACAACTTATTCAACGGTTACTGGTACGTGGGTTTTGAATGAATAATGATGTTGAAGATATTAAGTGGTGTCAGAAACGATTGAGAAGCTTGAAAAAGAGCAACCTCGAGAGAAAGGGTGGGCGAAATGGGGAGACCGAGAGAGCGATTAGAGAGAGGAAAAATTGAGAATCTAATAGAAATTTTGTTAAGTGACGAAATTACAATTTTGCTCCTGTGACGGACACAAATGTGACACCAAATCTCATACCCCCAACAAACGTGACACCAAATCACTATTCTTCATACCCCACTAGCATCATGCACGTGCTACACACGAATTCACAATGCAGACGTGAAATCACAAACTTATAATTGGCAAGTAACATACAATGCATCACAAACTTATAATTGGCAAATAACATACATCAACTAAAACTATCCACACACACACCTAAAAAAAAATCCAATGCTGAGCTGCTCAGTTCATGCAAAGTTAGTACATTTATTTTTTTATCATTCAGTGTTCTGAAAGAAATATCGAGTACATGGAAGGACAACATGAAAACAACTCTTTCCCCTAACATAGAGCTGCTCAAAAACTTTATTCCACAATAGCCATCAGATAGGTATATTCCTTTGTCTGCACGCTCCTTGATTCTCTTCTCAACCTTAGGTCTAAAATGTTTGATAAGACATTGCACCGGCCAAGTAGCAACACGTCTCATGCTCAAATGGTGTGCTCTTCAATTTGCTTAGTAACTTCTTCAAGCATGTCAATCTCCTCCAGTTTTGCATTATCGACCTTCAATCTTTAAACTTCAATTCCTCAAAAAAACACTAAACGAAAGTAGAAAAACAAAAAAATAATGCTCTAAATACATAATACAAAACAACAACACAACAACATCGTTTTAATAGTTCAGATGTGAAATCATGAACTTTACATTGATACTTTAAAACTTAGATTAAACATAGGTTGTACAGATTTATATGCACAGCTAGGGGGCGGGCAAATTCCAGCATACTTATTATCCCATTTAGCTACATTATGAGCGTTATAATTACATTTACGTGGAATCCAAAAAAAACTCTAAACCGGCTGTAAAGTCACTTGGAAAACACTCTTTAAAAGCTTTTTTAAATCATATTACAATGCTCTTCTAATCTCCATGTCAGACTATTATCCCTTACTGTAAAAGCCTTCGTAAGCTATTGGTTGTTACCTATTACCATTGTGTTGGGTGTATGTAAAGTATTTGCTAACACTACTGCTAATTCTCCCCCCTTACACTCTGGTTGCATAGCAGCTAGAAGTCGTCCATCATGTCTCTTACATAAGGTTGTAGCTGCTCCACTATTTGTACCTATATCATAAGCACCATCAAAATATATTGTACAACAGTCCAACACCACCTTCATTACTAAGTATAATGGCAATCAAACTAACAGTAGAAGATGACACAATAATCATCCTAATTAAATCAAGTAAAGTATTATAATATATGCGCCCAGTATATATGCAGTTCAGTTAGTAACACTAATTGTTAGTTGGGTATGGGAGCTGAAACTTATCTTACGGGTGAATGTTGTACAACAGGGCGTATGTACTACTTATCAAGAGTTATCAGGTTGGAACTATTTATCGGATAATTTAACAGTGTATATAGGATTCAATACGTAGGTAACTCTTAAATAATATATAGTATTTGCATTGTACAAAGAGGTGTTGGAGGTACACTTACAGTGTAGGAGCACATGTCCAAAAAAAGACAAGTTGATCATCCATAGCCATCATGTCCCCTCTTAGCAAGGTGTGCACTGCCCACAACGACTATCATGCTTGTAAAAATAAGAAAAACATGCAATTGCATCCACAACGTATATCGACTTGTCCTTCATATCAGAAGTGGTTGCCACGAAGTTGTAAATTCCAATCTATCATATCCGATAACAGGTAGCTCTGCACATAGGATTCAATACGTAGGTAGCTCTTCACATAGAATTCAATACGTAGGTAACTCTTAAATAATATAGTATTTACATTTTATACAGGGATGTTGGAGGTACCATAAAATAGATTAGAAAAAAAAAATAAAAGAAAGAAATAAAATAGAATATAATAAAATTTTGGTTGTTCGATCGATATTACCTACAATGATGCATACGTAGTAACTTTGCATGCTTAGACACTCCCCACTTAAGTCCCACCAACCATGCATAGAGAATGAGGAAAAGATTAATAATAAATGAACATATATATTTTTTTCTTATGGATCGAACACAATCTAAAGTGTAAACAAAGAAGAAAAATTATTTCTCGCGTCACTAAAGGAAAATTAACCAAAAATATGAAAATTGTCATAAATATAAAGCTTCTCCAAATTTACAAAGACAACCACTTATTTGCAATTAATGTCCTCGTCATTTATATTCTCAATCTTTTCACTACCTGAAAAAGTTTGTAAGAATTTAATTGTGAACTGTTGCTCTAAGATGAAAGAGCTAAGTGATATTTCGATTCCTTATAGGTTGTAGAGATCGCGTTAAGAATATAGAAGGCCAATTACTTGACCAAATAAATTGCCAAAACAAATCGACTAAAGTACGATATACAAAACACAAATAGGATTGGACAGAAAAAACCCACTGCAAAATTAAAAAGACAAAATCACAAAATAAACAATCAAACAATGATAAAAATATTAAATCAGGTCTTGCTCGAAATAATGTGCAACTTGTTATGTTTACATTATAGCCTTCCAAAAACAGCTTAAGAAAAACGGGATTGGCAAGTATACATGTAGTGATTATTCGAATATACAAATAACCAGACATGCACAAAAGTACCTTTGATATCAGAGATTGTATTGGCACCCGATTGAAAAAATAAAAGCAAATGAACATGATGGAAAAAAGCATGATTATTTATACTGAGGTCGAAACTCAAAAAACAATTAACTGAATTCAGTTTATATCATAAACAAAGGAGAAAACCATACCTCTGTAAGCTTGCAGGATGGAGTCCAATCGATTCCGCTGCAACAAACCCAAAGCTAAACATAATTCAAAACACCCATTCTTTCTTCAAAGTTTATTAATGCAAAGAATCGGAATGAAACTAATAGCTAAAAAAAAAGGCTATTCCATCTAAGGCATAGCATGAACCGAGGGCTTGCATTAATTCCATTTATTTTGAAGCGGCGGTTATACTATACAAACATAGGGTTCACCTTTCTTTCATTTAATTTTTTCACTTCATTTATTTTTTCTATATAATGTTCTAATCTATCTTTTGACGATTAAATAAACAATAGATAGTTTACCAAAGCCAAAAAGAGAAGGGAACTGAAGGGTACTGTTTACCATAATTCTTTTATTGATCACCACCATCTCGAACATTTGTTGACTTATCGACCAGAAAACCTTTGCTATTATATAGTCGTTGGCTCTCTTTCATAAGATTCGTGTAGTTATGACCTTCATATAAATTCTCTTTGATACTGTGGGTTTTGAATGAAGTTGGGTAATTATTAAATGGGTTTTGAGTGTGATGATGTCGAAGATATTGAACGGTGTCGGAAACGCTTGAGAAGAGGACGAAACAGAAATACGGAGAGAGAGAAAAAATCAAGTTTGCCCCTGTGACGGACACAACGTGACACCAAATCACTATTCCTCATACCCCAACATTTTCTAATATAGTAAGATATTTTTCTAATATAGTACTAGCAAACAGCACGCACGTGAGCAAAAAATATATTTAGAATACGTAGGGCCTACAATTGGAGAGAGAAAAAAAACAATCTATCTCTTTTTATATTTTTTAATTATTTTATTCTAGTAGGGTCTATAGAAAAGATAAAAAAAAACAAAAATGACAAAAAAAAAAAAAAATGTGTGGACACTATTATTCTTGGCCCACTATTTTTATCTTTAAGACTTAAACATTCAAATATTTACCATTATGCCATCAATTTTTATTTTTTTAAGTCTTTGAAAATCAGATAATTACTATTTTTGCTCCTATGACGGACACAAATGTGACACCAAAATACTATTCCTCCTACCCCATATTTTTATAATATAGTCAGATATATAAGATTGGGTTATTTAGCATAGCTAATTAGAGAAACCAAACTCAAATTGACTATTCGTGTGAACTCGCCATTAGCGAAATTAGACGGGTTAAGACGGAAAAGAGACTGAGGTACTAAATTGAAACAAATTGGGAATTCAAAATACTAATAAGCGAGAAAAAATACTAATACTATTTAAGAAAAAAAAATGAAAATACATAATATTAAATAGTTATAAATTCTAAAGCAAACAGTATTTTGCTGACAGATTCATAAAATTGAATTCTATACGACTATACATGTATTACTGTTTGCATTGGGCCCTTTGCATGAAATCCACATTAGGTATCTGGTCAATTAGAGGACATCACCTTCCTAGTATCAGTAGGAATGATTCGGTGTACGTTGCCGCAGCCGTCTAATGCCACTTTCAGTTTACTCACTCTGTCAGCTTTCAGTGCACCCAAACTCTTGTATTTATTTTGTGATCGGGGATTCCAAACGTTTTACACCTTATTCTACACCCGAACCCACTAGCTGGCCACGTACACAACTTTAGGCTTTAGCAGATAATTGGGATGCGTTCGGTGAGAGGGCCGCCCGACTTTCAAGTCCAGATATGATGTTGGGCTTAAGCCCACAACCGGGCAAGTGGGCAAGTAGACCAACTGCCAAGAAAGCAACTTGGAATTTATTAGAAAGCAACAATACACCGATATTTTCTTTGTGGACGAAGGTTTTAGTTGTAGATTTGTAGTTAATAAAACAAAAAATTGGTCACAAGGCACATTTTCAAGTGAAAATCACTCTCAAAACCAACTATTTTTGTTAATCACTTTCAAAGACAAATTTTGGGTGAAAATAATCCTTAAGGATTAATGACCCGGATTTAAAATAAATATTTTTCGATTTTACAATTTGTATCGTTTTGTTATGAACAACGAGTGTTCATACCTTATCATACCTTATGCTGATGTATGAACAATGAGTTTTCACACCCAAATAGATGAACGTACCTCATATTAATTATTCATAGCTCATGTTGAGGTATAAACAATGATTATTCATATTCCAATAGGTGTTTTTACTGTTCATACATTATGTTGATGTATGATACTCCAAATAGGTACGCATAATGATTGTTCATAGCTCGTGTTGATGTATGAACAGTGATTGTTCATACTCTAATAAGTACTTTTATTGATCATACATTATGTTGGGGGTATAAATATTGATTGTTCATAGCCCAAATAGATATAAACAATATGAACAATTATTGTTTATAGCTCATATTGATGTATAAATAGTGATTGTTCATACTCCAATATTTTTACTGATCATACATTATGTTGCGGTATGAATAGTGATTGTTCATATGAACAATGAGTATTTATTTAATTTATAACTCATGTTAAGATATAGGGGTGGGAATTTGGCCCTAACGACCCTAACCCGGCCCTGACCGACCCGACCCTAAGCCCTATAAAGCCCTTACAACTAAAGCCCTCACAACTAAAGCGAGTTTAGAGCGGGGTTTAACCCGCCCTAATGCCCTTTCTAAAGCGGGGTCGGGCTAAGGTTTCAAACATAGGCCCGACCCTAACTAAGCCCCTAACAAACCCTAGTTATAATTTCACTATAAAATACACAACTAAAACTATCCAACTCCATTACATATTTTCAATTAAAATAACACCCCTTTTGTAATTTATCACTTACCGGTATGGGTACTTCTAATAACTTGTCTTATATCATATAAAACTTGTAAACCTAATTGTTTCTATCTCACAACTCACGCACACCTCACAACTCCCCGCCTAACCTAATTAAGCAAGAACAATAATGAGCACCTGGACACTAGCCTAATGAAAAATAGGTTGACGTCGGTAAAACTCATTCCATACTCTTATTTGTCTTTTCGTTCTTCAATGTTAAATGTAATTTTGGTGAGATTTGAAGACAAAGAAATAACGGATTTATGTCAAATGAAAGCTCATTCCAAAATGTGTCTCATGCGATTTTAACGTAATTTTGAAATATAAATATGAGTCTATGTTCTTCGGTTTATTAGATTGTGGATATCGATTTTAAATTATTTGACTTATCAAAATTATTACTTAGATTGGTTGTTATTCAAATTTCAAAGTGGTGGGACTTTGAGTTTGCAAATCTTTGAAATTCTTTTGTAATATAAATGAGTTTTAAACCGATTAAATAAAAGAAAAAAAAATATATAGGCCGCCCCTACCCGCCTTAAAACTGATTAAAGAGGGCTTAAAAGGTAGGGTCGAGGCTTGAAATTTAGACTTATGACCGCGCCCTATAGGGACTTTAGTACGGACCGGCCCTGGCCCCTAATAACTGAAAGGCTTTAAATGTTTAGGGCCGGGCTAGCCCGACCCGGCCCATTGCCCACCCCTATTAAGATATAAACAGTAATTATTTATAATATATACACCGAGTTGTTTTGGTTGGACCGGACTATTTATTATTTCGTATTAGGAGTACACTTGACTTTTCATCTACCCAAACCGTTTTTAATTTCACGGTATACTTGAACTTTCGGCCCATCATCTACCCGGTCCTTGGTCCTGGAGGAAGTTGTGAGTGATTAAAAAAGAGTAAAAGGTGTCTACTAGAGTTATTTCCTCCCGTCTTCGAGAGTCACTCCCTGTTAATAAAACAGGAAACACATGACTTTGTTGTTAATTCGTATTCAAACAAGCAGCTGTAAAGCGTGACTGCATCCCAGAAACTTGGCCTTGATTTCATATTTTCCTGGGATATTAATTATATTATTCAAAAAACGAAAGGAATGTTTAGGGACATTGTGTGTGGGTATTTATCTGATGATGAATATTTGTAACCTTAAAAATATGGAGAAAGCAACTCTTATGGTGGTGCTTGTTACTTGTTATTTATCCTAACGCACAAGTGGTGTGTTATGGCTTGGTACCCACGTATTTTAAATCTGTACATCTTCCATAAACACTTGCTACAAACCAGGTTGTGGACGATATTGAGTTTTTAGCTTCCCTCTCATTCAACAAAAGAGAATTTTGTGGTTGAAATGGTGATATATATGGACGGATGGACCCTCCGACATTCAATGATCTTGTCTTTTTGTCATGAATCTATAACCTAGGACAGGAAGACCAGTATATAAACCAACCAACAGTTGCCATTGTAGGAATAGCGGGAGTAGGTTTTGATAATATAGAGTAATGGCCATGGATGGAGTTTTGGAACAACATCAAGTCCCACTTCTTTCAAATGTTTGTTATGATGCCTCCACTAAAAAGACCACTGCACCACCACCACCACCACCACACTTGAGCCTACCACTGTTTTTTCTCAAATGGGCGCTTAAAATTCTAATGTGGGTCATTACCATTGCTTGGGTTGCATTTGTGTTCTTTTATCCCTCCGAGTTTGTTCAGCGGCTCTATACACAGTGGATTAGGCATAGTAGTGGAACCCTTTTTGGTCGCACGGGTAAACTTGCATTTTTACTTTGCTATTGCTTATCTCATGTTTATTCTATCTTTAGTTACTAATTAACTCAACCACCATGTACAGGTAGCGCGTTTCTGATCACCGGCGGCCCTGTCCTCATTGTGGTATTTCTTGCAATCGGATATGTGATTGCTTCGTCTCCAGAGAACTTCCACGAGTATGTTTTTCTTGACATTTATTTGCTTGTTTGGTTCCAACTCATGATCTGAGGGCTGTACTTTGAAGTTTACACAGGAAAGAGGCTGTATGTATAGCCGTCAAGCGGAGTGTGTAAAAAGGGTAAAGAAAGAGCATTGTTTGAAACAAAAGTCTCCTAGGAGTTATCATACATCTTAAACGCCATTTGGATGATTATACTTCTTTTAGGAGTTGCAACCAACGGATTATACTATATGAACCTATTATGCTTTTGGGACCTACAATAACTTTCAGAGATTCAAGAGTTGCAACTCTCATAGTGTTATATATTGTTCTTTATTTGTAATTGTTCTAGCTTTTTCAGTAACCGTTTCATTTTGCCAATCACCAGAAAGAAACCAAAGTTTAAGGGTTTCCGCTTATGGACATTCCCTATACTTGTCGATGGACCATTTGGGATTGTTAATGCTGCTGAATTGATTGGAATTCTTTTGTTCGCCGTGTATATCATTTGGGCTGTCTCTGCTTATACCTTACAGAATCTTAACATCCTTTCTAAGTTTACCTTGCTTTCTTGGGAGAAAAGGTAAACCATCATCTCTTTCAGTTCTTGAAAATATCATATGATTTTCCCCATGACTTACCAAAGCAGAAAACAACATAAAACTGTAAAATGTCTATTATAAATGATGAAAATTGTTTGTTCAAGCATTGTTCAACAGTTCCAATTGAAGTTCAAGATAACTAATATCATCATAGAGAAAAAAAAAAATTGTTTGCCATAATTTTTCTTTCCTGTAATTTCGTCCTAGCGTTCAATTGTCAAAGCATAAATTTTTGACAATGTTGCTTACGTGTGCTGTCTTAGTTTTCCCCTCGTCTTGGAGCATAAGTACTAGAATTTTTGAATTTTTCATGTCAAAACTCAAAACTCAAAACCAATTATGTTGTGGCAGTTTACTGACCTGGAATACTATTCTATATATATCAGCTCTCTGATGTTGGCATTAATGGGGTCACGGTTTGGTACAATTGGGTTATTCTGCTTGGCATTTTTATTTCTACCAGTAGCAAGGGGGTCCTTTCTTCTCCGTCTTATAGATGTTCCTTTTGAGCAAGCTACCAGGTACCACGTATGGTTAGGCCATCTTACAATGTTAATGTTCACCTTACATGGAGTATTTTTCCTCTGGGGATGGGCAATGCAGGGTCGCCTCCTACGTGAGGTGAGATAACTTTTGGTATTTTATGACTGTCCTTTTCCTATATTTGTTTATATATCTGGCTGACTGGCTCTATGAGTTCACCAGTGGAGTGAGTTCTTACTTTGGGTGGGGAAACAAGTTGTGCGCTTCTGTCTGCTCAACTTTTCCTATCCTCTCGTGTGTCCAGTCCCTTCCCCTCTTTTCTTCCTATGTCTCTTTGTTTTAATTTATTCCTCAAACCAGCGGTAAATTCTTTTTTTAGCCCGACAAAAGCATTATGTTATGGATATATTCCTCCATTGGTTAAACACAGACAATCTTTCTGTTGTGAGTGGTTGAACTGTAAAAGTGTTTTTAAGTTGTAGCTTTCCCTTTAAATGAGATGTCTGTAATTTTATTTGTATTTTTCTTCAGCATGTTGCCATTACTTCTCATAAATTTGTTGCCGTCAACATTATATATGATTAATTTCTTATGTATTTCCCACCCAGATGTTGCGGTGGCCAAATATTGGCATTGCTATTCTTCCAGGGGTTATCAGTCTCTTTTCTGGTTTGTTGATGTGGGTGACATCACTCCATCCAGTGAGGACAAATTATTTTGAGTTGTTCTTCTACACCCATCAACTATATGTAATATTTGTTATCTTCTTAGCCTTTCATGTGGGGGACTTCATTTTTAGCATAGCATCCGCAGGAATTTTTCTTTTCATACTCGATCGCTTTCTGAGATTTTGCCAATCTCGAAAAACTGTAAAAGTTGTTTCAGCCACATGCCTTCCATGCGGAACACTAGAACTGGTTTTCTCGAAGCCTGCAAGTAATACTAGATCTTCTCAAGCAAACAATATTTTTAGATTTTTGCACCTATATGTTTTCATTTCTGAATTTGAAATGCAGGTCTGCAGTATAATGCTCTCAGTTTTATTTTCCTCCAAGTGCGGGAATTGTCTTGGCTTCAGTGGCATGCTTTTAGTGTTTCATCCAGTCCTTTGGATGGTAGACATCATATTTCAGTTCTCATAAAGGTACTCGGGGAATGGACGAGGAATCTGGGCGCTAGAGTATCATTGACTCCAGAGGATTCACTAAAGGAACGGTTGTTGCATCATTATAGGATAACGGCTTCAGTTGAGGGGCCTTACGGGCATGAATCGTCATACCATCTGAAGTAAGTTCTCTACTCTTAAGAATTTTATTTGGTTCTTGATATGATGTGTTGTTATGGATTACGTCACTCGCTTCTGTAAGAAAGTTCTTGTAAAGTGTAAATACGTCCTTTACTAGTTGCCTTCCAAGCTCAAATTGGTTTTTCCGCGGTTCAAGGAGAAGCACCAGATACCCCTCTAAATTAAAAGAGAAAATTGGTGCGGTGAGAACATTAAAAGTACAATTTCTTGTCTTGGATTCCATCATTCCACAAACACTTTTTACATCTTAGGGGTAAGTCCATGCTTCCGCTTCAAAGGAAGAATTCCTTAGCATTTGTCCTGCACTTCACCAGCTTGTTTTGTATTTTATGTCAACCAACTTAGCCTTCCATTTTTCCAAATCGTGTTGAAATTGAGTTGAGGGTTGGTTTTTGGTGAAGACGATCTCCCTACTGTGGAGGTCATCCTCACAAAAGTTCAACTCATTTCAACATGTCTAACATTGTCGAAAGAGAATGACATAATCAAATATTGTAGACCTTTAGGTAGATCCAAACATTGAAAACAACTTTTGACAAGGTTAAGAATTCCGGAAGGAGATGATTTTTGGTAGAGATGATCTAATGATTGTTCAGTCTTAATTCATCTTGTAGTCTGCCTTCTGTACAAATATTGGTAAATGGATCCTGTCCCGTATGATTTGCACTTACATTATTTACAAAATATTTTAGGTACAAAAATTTAATTCTGGTGGCTGGAGGCATTGGCATCTCACCTTTCCTGGCTATCTTGAGAGACATCGTCCACCATCTTGCACAAAAAGCCCCGTGTATGACAGAAAAAGTATCAATTGTTTGGGCCGTGAAAAGATCAAATGAGCTGTCTCTTCTTTATTCACTTGATTTTGAGTCAATCTGCCCATGCTATGCAGATAAACTGCATTTGGAGATCCAAACTTACGTAACTCGAGAATCAGAACCTGCACTGGTACATATTCAGTCCCATCAACTTTTTTTTTTAGCTAACGTGGTGTTCACCGCTCTTTGAGTGGCCTTAATCACCACGGAGTCCTGCCAGCCCACTAGAATATCTCGCCTCTTAATTAGTCAGTTCCATTAACTTATTAGTTTTCGTTATATTAGTTTGATCTGTTTAGTGCATTGATAAAAATAAAACTTTTGTTTTTTTTAAACCAGGAAGATGGTAAAGTTTGCAAAAGAATGAACTGCAGCTACTTCCCAGATGTCGACAACAGTGGCATTTCTGGTTTGGTCGGTACAGGGAACAAAGTATTGTCTGGATTATACGTTATATTCTCAACAATTGGGTTTATTGCCCTTCTGTCTCTAGTGGACCTATTCTATATAAAGCCTTGTGGAATATCTACGGGATGGTTCAGCGGACTTCTCTTTGTAACATGCATGGTCGGAAGTGTTGTTACCTTTGGAGCTATTATGGTGGTCCTCTGGCATTTGTGGGAAAGAAGAGATTCAAGCTACGAAAGGTGTATGAAGGATGGTAAACATGAAGAAGTGCAGTGCATTGAGCCAATTATGAGTACTGCTGGAAATCCAACTACTCTTGGTAGTTTGAGTAGTATTCAATATGGCTGCAGACCCAACTTACGAGGTAGGTTCCTGAACGAACTTTCACCATTAAGTACCAACAATTCCTTTTTTTGGCATTCTTGAACCTTTATGGAAACTGTGTACAATGTGACATTGCAGTACGTACAAAGGTAGATCAACGCCTTTTGGCATTGCTTAAGTACTTAAGTTCTACGGATCAGAGCAGTTTTCTCTGATTTGTAGTTTTCTGTCCCTTGGCCATTTCGTAGTTTTGGACTCAAATTATGTCTAAACGATGAACTGATGTCTAAAAGGTGGTTAGAAGTAGTAGCAAATTTTATGCTTTTTCAAATCTCTATTTTGACTGAAATATACATATTTACGTAAATCATGGAGATTGTACAACTAGGTTTAAGCTATTGTATTAAAGAAACAAGGTCATTAGGGTTTAAGCAATGCCCTAAGGTTCAGGTAAACCTAACATACAGTCATTCAAAGTTTATTAGCTATTTCTTTGATGCGTCTGGTAGTACGTAGTGTTTGACCTGACATATTACTACAAAAAGGAGTTCTATTTTAACAGTTCATAGCTGCTGGAGGCACGCGGATTACATAATTAGTTTATAATGGAAAACTTAATTATTGGCTCACTGCCTTCTTAGTAAGTGGAACCTAGAATAGGGACTATTTGAAACATTCAAGCATGTTTTTTAGGGTAGTCTGTCAAAATGAACCTTTATATACTGCTCGAACTTGTAATTGCTTTCATTTTCCTTCTCCAGACATATTTTGCTCCATTTCTGATCGTTGGGGACACGTTGATGTGGGCGTCATTGTTTGTGGTCCTCCGAGCCTTCAGTCAAGTGTTGCCAAAGAGTGCAGGTCACATAACTTAATGGGAAAAAAGAATCGAGCATATTTCCATTTCAACAGCCATAGTTTCGAGTTCTAGCACTTCCATTACTGCAGAATAACTGTATGAAATCCCCTGCACAAAGTTTTCAGAGGGTACACAGAGCACAAATACCATAACTGCGCACAATTTAAGGAGGAAGTTGTGCATGATTCACTCGCCCAGTGCACTCATTGTTGTAATCATTATACATCAGTGTAAGGTGACATTTGTTTTTGTCTCTTATAAGATGTGGCTTAGTGATTTTGGACATTTTTTTAGTTTGTTTTTTGCCTTTTATAAGAGGCATTCTACTAGAAATGTCTTATAAGAGATTCTAATTCTATAAGTACCAAAATTGGATCTACTTAAATTCTATAAGTCTTATAACTTGAAAAATGACTCAAACACTCTCGTCCATATATCCCTAGCTTCATTTTTCTCTTCCTCCATTTTCATTATCTTATTCTCCAAATAACTCCATTGCCCTAGCCACCACCGGCTACCACCACCACCACTGCCGCCACTACTACCACCACCACTACTACCACCATCATCACCTACACCACCACTACCACCATACTATTAAGAATATCACCACCACTACCACTGTGCTATTAAAATCACCACCACTTCCACTACTACCACCACCACCACCACCACTACCACCGTGCTATTAAGACCAATATCATTACCTCCACTACCACCACCACCACCACCGTACTATTAAAACTAATATTATCACCTCCACTACTACCACCACCACCGCCAATTAAAATAGTTTCTTAAAATCGATATTCTAATTATCAAAATTGATTTGAAACCGAAAATCAAACTATACATTTGTTTCAAATTAATCTATTCAAGTTAAATGTGATGTAAAGTAGGGTTATATTTGTCAAATAACCATCTATAAGATGTCATGTATTTGTTTTTTCTATTTTTACAAGTGTTTATAAGAGGAACTTAAAATGAAAAATGAACCACTTTATAAGACCCTCTTATAACACATAGTCTTATAAGACCCTCTTATAACTTAACCCAAAAAAACAAATAGCCCCTAAGTGTGTATTTTCTTGGACAGACCTAAATAAAAAGAATTATATATTACGAGTTTGTCATTGCCCTAAAAACATGTTTTGTGTTGGACACCTCCCTAACATAATTTCAAACATTTTTTAAAAATCCAATCAATATAAGTTTGAATTTTAATCAATAAAGTTTGAATTTCCTAAAATGTTTGAAATTTCGACATTACAATATTGCTTTGTGCCGCCTCTACAAGTAGTTTAGGTCAAGATGAGCTAGGTCAGTTTGGCACAAATGTAGGCGAAAGTGCGAAAGACCAATATCTGATTAGACTATGTTACTTGTATAATTGTTTTGGTGCAATAGAGAAAATTGTGGGCATTGGCACTTGGCAGGGTAGATGACATTTGATTATCTGATGGAGTTTTTATAACTTGATTTGTAACCTCGCACCAGGAAGAGAAAGACTGAGTGAAGTAGGTGGATCGTTAGTTGATGAAGAAGTTTCAATCTGCAAAATTCCACCTGTTCTAGCAACAGGTCGATTAACATGACCAGAAGACGAAACCAGGTAATCTAGAATCTCTTACATCCGATCCAGAAGGACTACTAGGATTAAGACAAAGCCCAGAACCACGAGGCGCAACCGAGTGTATTGATCAATCCCACTATAAAGGAGCATTTTAGTTCACCTTTACATACAAGGTAGGAAGGAGAATGGGATTGAATGTGGAAAAGACCGAGTTCGTTGATGAGCGAACTGCCTACGTATCTATCTCTCGATTCTGGGGGAGAGAGGAATCAGGTCCGACGTAGTTCACGCATATGGTATTTATAGTTGTTGAGCATGAAGATCTGTGCAACACGTGTATTGATGAGTACAGATGTGTGGTTGAGATCTGGTATGCATGTAGGACTGGTGTTGGTAGGAATCCCACAATGATGGGGAGTGGTTGGGTTGTGCCAGTACGACTCTGATAATGATTGCATCTGGATGATAGATGATGTCATTAGATGGAACATTCCGCATGAGGGTGTGCGAAGTTGAGCTACTCTGGAGCAAGCTATTAGGACGAACATCTTAGATCGCGTGTGCGAGCTGATGATGTGAGTCGCTCTGAAGCGAGCTGAGTATACCACTTGCGTGCGGTGAATTGCTATGCAGCAAGTTCGGAGGACCAGGACATGAGGTTGGTGCGGTATTTATGTTTGTGCTGGACACGTGTGTAGTATTCAATGGATGTGAATACTACTCCTCACATAGCCCCCTCTCAGTAGGTTGCTTTGTACGGAGGAGTGATCTGCTGAGAGAGAGCGATAGCACGTGTTTAACACATGCGAGGATGCGAGCAATTGTGAACAAAAATGCCGACCGTGCTACTGAGAGTATGTTGTAGCGATGTTAGAGCGTTTGAGCTCGAATGAAAGCGTTTAGGCTCCTGAAAGTGTTCGAGTTCAGCTGCGTATTCAGCTCATTTAGAGTGTTCTGCACTGAGTTGATCCTAGAAATGTAGATCCTCAACTAGTGAGAAGTATGGTGGCTAAGTAGCCTATGAGCTCGAGAGAGCGTTTGGTGCTGGAGAATGCTTGAACTCTTGAGAGTGTTTTAGTTCGGCTTGTTTAGAGCGTTCCCTCAGCTAGTGAGAATTGAGTGGAGCCTAGAGTGGTAGGTCGTCAACTAGTAAGAACTATAGAGGCTATGGAGCTTGGTAGCTCGAGTGAACGTGGTAGCTTGAGAAAGCATGTTGCTCGCGGAGAGCGTGTTAGCTTAAGAAAGCGAGTTGCTCACGAAGAGCGTGTTGCTTCGTAGAGAGCATTCTCACTGAGTTGATCCTACAGATGTAGGTCCTTAACTAGTGGGAATTGGAGAGGCGTCAGGATCCTATGAGCTCAAGAGAGCGTGTTGCTCGCGGAGAGCGTGTTAGCTTAAGAAAGCGTACTTCTGACGGGGAGCTTTCTCACTGAGTTGATCCTACAGTTGTAGGTCCTCAACTAGTGGGAATTGGAGAGGCTATGGAGCCTATGAGCTCAAGAGAGCGTGCTGCTCGCGGAGAGTGTGTTAGCTTATGAAAGCTTGTTGCTCGCGGAGAGCGTGTTAGCTTATGAAAGTTTGTTGCTCGCAGAGAGCGTTCTCACTGAGTTGATCCTACAGTTGTAGGTCCTCAACTAGTGGGAATTGGAGAGGCTATGGAGCCTATGAGCTCAAGAGAGTGTGCTGCTCGCGGAGAGCATGTTAGCTTATGACAGCTTGTTGCTCGCGGAGAGTGTGTTAGCTTATGAAAGCTTGTTTCTCGTGGAGAGCATTCTCACTGAGTTGATCTTACAATTGTAGGTCCTCAACTAGTGGGAATTAGAGAGGCTATGGAGCCTATGAGCTCAATAGAGCGTGTTGCTCGCGGAGGGTGTGTTAGCTTAAGAAAGCGTGTTGCTCACGGAGAGCATGTTGCTTCGTAGAGAGCGTTCTCACTAAGTTGATCCTACAGTTGTAGGTCCTCAACTAGTGGAAATTGGAGAGGCTATGGAGCCTATGAGCTCAAGAAAGCGTGTTACTCAGGTGGGCGTCAGGATCCAAGCGAGTCTGCCTGCGCTAGTGAGCTGGCGGCTCTAGTGAGCATCCTAATTTGGAGATCGCAATTGATAGCTAGCCTTGACAACAAGAGCTGAGGCAACCTCTGGTGTCTTGACAACAAGAGCGGAGGGGACCTCTGGGTCTTGACCACATGAGTTGGGGCGACCTCTGGGGTCTTGATAACAGGAGCGGAGGCGACTTCTAGGGTTTTGACAACAGGAGCTGGGGTGACCTCTGGGGTCTTGATAGCGAGGAGGCGGGCGACCTCTGGGGTCTTGTCAACAGGAGTTGGGGCGACCTCTGGGGTCTTGATAACATGTCAGGAGCAGAGACGACCTCTGGGGTACCTTGTCAACATGAGTAGGGGCGACCTCTGGGGTCTTGACAATAAGAGCGGAGGCAACCTCTGGGGTCTTGACCACTGGAGTTGGGGCGACCTCTGGGGTCTTAATAACAAGAGCGAGGCGACCTCTAGGGTCTTGTCAATAGGAGCTGGGGTGACCTCTGGGGTCTTGACCATAGGAGCTGGGGCAACCTCTGGGGTCTTAATAACAGGAGTGGAGGCGACCTCTGGGGTACAGGAGTTGGGGCAACATTTGGGGTCTTGACAACAAGAGAGAAGTGGTGACGTTATATAGCGTTTGAGCTTGAGTGAGCGTTATACTCAGCTGGGTGTCGTGACCCTAGTGATTCTGTGGGCATCCTGATTTGGAGATCGTCGTCAATAGCTAGCGCAGTCCCATTTTATTTTTGAAGTTTTAATTGCCCTGTAAAAATGTGAGTAGCCCCAGTTGGGAGATTGGCCTTTGATAAATCGAGTGGATTGAACATTCCCCTTTGGCTGTAGCTAGCCCTAGTTCGGAGATTGTTATGGTAGACTAGCCCCCAGCTTGGAGCGTGATATGATAACATGGGGCTACACAATGATAATGCTAATATGAAGTGACGTCCATGCCAAAACAAGACAAATAAATTCACTAATGAAACGGTTGAAATAAATTTAAGTTCACCAGGTTGAGCATTGTTGTATTGAATTCAAATAGATTTGAAATAGATCAAAGTATATCGAATTCACGTTATGTAACCGTAAAATGCTTCACACAATAGTAAATGCAAATATACTTATCTGATTGGTCGGCAGCGACGGATCGGTGGATTTCTCATAGCTGGTTGATCCAAGATCCAGAGAGGGACACAGGTGAGATCGCTTTCATTTTCTTCAGGATCCAAATCGAGCAACTCTGCAACAATTTCTTACCAAGCAACGAATTGAGGATTCTCCACTTGAACAGAAGGAGACACTTTCGTATAACAAGCATGAATAAATAGGAGAAAGGGTTTTAGGATCAGCAAGCGACTCTTGACCAAAAGAATGGTCCCCATTAAGATCTTGAAGCTTCAATTTGAATTTTATTCGTTACCCAAAGTTTGGTTTTTCAAGTAATTAGCTATTGAATCCACAACAAAAATATTATCCATTCATGAAAGACTTGTCGTTTTCCAGAGATGTGGGTTTTAGACAAATGATGAATTAGCACATGTTGATGTAAAGGTGTCGGCGTGCGAGAAAAGAAGAAAGGAAAGATGGTTCACTCAGCTCTGGATTTGAGCTCCGACTTGCCCTGCTTCGTGGGCTTGAGTATTTTTCTGTTTGGTGTTTGGATTTGTGAAGTGGTTTCTCAAGAAATCGAGACCACAGATGGTGCCAATGTAAAGGAGCATTTTAGTTCACCTTTACATACAAGGTAGGAAGGAGAATGGGATTGAATGTGGGAAAGACCGAGTTTGTTAATAAGCGAACTGCCTACGTATCTATCTCTCGATTCTGGGGGGAGAGAAGAATCAGGTCTGACGTAGTTCATGCATGTGATATTTATAGTTGTTGAGCATGAAGATCTGTGCAACACGTGTATTGATGAGTACAGATGTGTGGTTGAGATCTGGTATGTGTGTAGGGCTGGTGTTGGTAGGAATCCCGCAATGATGGGGAGTGGCTCTGGTAATGATTGCATCTAGATAATGGATGATGTCATTAGATGGAACATTCCGCATAAGGGTGTGCGAGTTGAGCTACTCTGGAGCGAGCTCGTAGGACGAACATCTTAGATCGCGTGTGCGAGCTGATGATGTGATTCGCTCTGTAGTGAGCTGATTATACCACTTGCGTGCGGTGAATTGCTATGTAGCAAGTTCAGAGGACGAGGACATGAGGTCGGTGCGGTATTTTTGTTTGTGCTGGACACATGTGTGGTATTCATTGGATGTGAATACTACTCCCTCACACACAATGCAAAGGAGCATTTTAGTTCACCTTTACATATAAGGTAGGAAGGAGAATTGGATTGAATGTGGGAAAGACCGAGTTTGTTGATGAGCGAACTGCCTCCGTATCTATATCTCGATTCTTGGGGGTGAGAAGAATCCGGTCTGACGTAGTTCATGTATGTGGTATTTATAGTTGTTGAGCATGAAGATCTGCGCAACACGTGTATTGATGAGTACAAATGTGTGGTTGAGATCTAGTATGCGTGTAGGACTGGTGTTGGTAGGAATCCCGCAATGATGGGGAGTGGTTGGGTGTACCAGTACGGCTCTGGTAATGATTGCATCTGAATAATGGATGATGTCATTATATGGAACATTCCGTATGAGGGTGTTCGAGTTGAGCTACTCTAGAGCGAGCTCGTAGGACGAACATCTTAGATCGCGTGTGCGAGCTGATGATGTGAGTCGCTTTGAAGCGAGCTGAGTATACCACTTGCGTGCGGTGAATTGCTATGCAGCAAGTTCGGAGGACGAGGACATGAGGTCGGTGCGGTATTTCTGTTTGTGTTGGACACATGTGTGGTATTCATTGAATGTGAATACGTACTACTCCCTCACACAACCCCCTCTCAGTAGGTCGCTTTGTACGGAGGAGTGATCTGTTGAGAGAGAACGATAGCACGTGTTTAGCACATGCGAGGATGCGAGCAGTTGTAAACAGAAATGCCGACCGTGGTACTGAGAGTATGTTGTAGCGCTGTTAGAGAGTTTGAGCTCGAATGAAAGCGTTTGGGCTCCTTAGAGTGTTCGAGTTCAGCTGCATATTCGGCTCGTTTAGAGCGTTCTGCACTGAGTTGATCCTAGAAATGGCAACTAGTGAGAAGTATGGTGGCTAAGTAGCCTATGAGCTTGAGGGAGCGTTCGGTGTTGGAGAATGCTTGAACTCCTGAGAGTGTTTTAGTTCGGCTAGTTTAAAGCGTTCCCTCAACTAGTGAGAATTGAGTGGAACCTAGAGTGGTAGGTCGTCAACTAGTAAGAACTGTAGAGGCTATGGAGCCTGGTAGCTTGAGAAAGCATGTTGCTCGCAAAGAGCGTGTTAGCTTAAGAAAGCGAGTTGCTCGCGAAGAGCGTGTTGCTCACGGAGAGTGTGTTGCTTCGTAGAGAGTGTTCTCACTGAGTTGATCCTACAGTTGTAGGTCCTCAACTAGTGGGAATTAGAGAGGCGTCAGGATCTTATGAGCTCAAGAGAGCATGTTGCTCGCGGAGAGCGTGTTAGCTTAAGAAAGCGTACTTCTGACGGGGAACTTTCTCACTGAGTTGATACTACAGTTGTAGGTCCTCAACTAGTGGGAATTGGAGAGGCTATGGAGCCTATGAGCTCAAGAAAGCGTACTTCTCACGGAGAGTGTGTTAGCTTATGAAAGCTTGTTGCTCGCAGAGAGCATGTTAGCTTTTGAAAGCTTGTTGCTCATAGAGAGCATTCTCACTGAGTTGATCCTACAGTTGTAGGTCCTCAACTAGTGGGAGTTGGAGAGGCTATGGAGCCTATGAGCTCAAGAGAGCGTGCTGCTTGCGGAGAGCTTGTTAGCTTATGAAAGCTTGTTGCTCACGGAGAGTGTGTTAGCTTATGAAAGCTTGTTGCTCACGGAGAGTGTGTTAGCTTATGAAAGCTTGTTGCTTGCGGAGAGCGTTCTCACTGAGTTGATCCTACAGTTTTAGGTCTTCAACTTGTGGGAATTGGAGAGGCTATGGAGCCTACGAGCTCAAGAGAGTGTGTTAGTTTAAGAAAGCGTGTTGCTCATGGAGAGCATGTTGCTTCATAGAGAGCGTTCTCACTGTGTTGATCTTACAGTTGTAGGTTCTCAACTAGTGGGAATTGGAGAGGCTATGGAGCCTACGAGCTCAAGAGAGTGGGTTAGCTTAAGAAAGTGTATTGCTCACGGAGAGCATTCTCACTGAGTTGATCCTACAGTTGTAGGTCCTCAACTAGTGGTAATTGGAGAGGCTATGGAGCCTATGAACTCAAGAGAGCGTGTTACATAGGTGGGCGTCAGGATCCAAGTGTGTCTGCCTGCGCTAGTGAGCTGGCGGCTCTAGTGAGCGTCCTGATTTGGTGATCGCAGTTGATAGCTAGCCTTGACAACAGGAGCTGAGGCGACCTTTGGGGTCTTGACAATAGGAGCTAAGGCGACCTCTGGTGTGTCTTGACAACAAGAGCGGAGGCGACCTCTGGGGTCTTGATGACAGGAGCGGAGGCGACCTCTGGGGTCTTGACAATAGGAGCTGGGGCGACCTCTGGGGTCTTGATAATAGGAGCGGAGGCGACCTTTGGGGTCTTGTCGACAGGAGCTGGGGCGACCTCTAGGGTCTTGATGTGCCACAGGAGCTGGGGCGACCTCTGGGGTCTTGATAACAGGAGCGAAGGCGACCTCTGGGGTCTTGTCAACAGGAGCTGGTGCGACCTCTGGGGTCTTGTCAACAGGAGCTGGGGTGATCTCTGGGGTCTTTATATCAGAGAGGGGGTGATCTCTCAGGGTCTTTATAACAGAGCAGAGGCGACCTGCCTGGGCGAGCCCGACCACAGCGAGTGCAATGTGGGCGACTGCACAGGGCCCCCAATATACAAGGTCTAAAAAAATAATATTAGTAGAAAAAGCCTATTTGGCAAATCACAAGCTCAAAAAAACTAGAAATTTCACAAATCACAATAAGCAACGGAAATATCCCCTCATATTCTCTTTCTTCATTAATTATTTTCGTAAAAATAGGAAATAAGATATATAATAAATGAGCATTATCGAAAAAATAGATCTTCTCAACGACTAGATATCTCTCTCAACGACTAGATACCTCATTAATTATTTGCCTCAATTACTCAAATACCAAAAAAAAAGTAAAAAAAAAAAAAAAAAAAAAAAAAAAAAAAACCCCTCATTCACCATTTCATCTTCTGATCATCTAGTATCCTCTCATTCTCAAAAAAATTTCTTTACAATTGTGGATTTGTATTAGTTTTCACTTTGATTATTCAACTAACTTTTGATTCTTCTTCAAGTAAGTTAGAGATTAAAATCAATTTTCTCTTTCTTAAATATTATTTTAATAACTCAATTTAATTCCAAATCTAATCTAATTTAGTGTTGTATATATATTTAATTGCAGGCATTACAAATTGTCGTGTGAATTGTGAATTGTGAAGTGTGCAGTGACTTCATCAAGGCAGACGCATACCACTATGGTTCATCTTCATTTAAGTATTAAGCATATCAAGAGACTTTTAAGTATACAAGAAAGACTAAATGGGCTAGCGTTAATGTCTATTGAAAATGAATTTTTAAAGAAAATTAACTTTGAAAGTTTTTTGCAGCCAAAAATGCGATAAGCGAAATATTTCGATGATCTATTTTGTGTTGATGGAAGAGTACTGGAAGAGGGCCACATTTCGCTATTTGCACTAGGCCATTGAAAATTCAGGGACGGCCCTGCTCTAGGGTCTTGTCAATAGGAGCTGGGGCGACCTCTGGGGTCTTGACAACAGGAGAGAAGTGGTGACGTTATGTAGCGTTTGAGCTCAAGTGAGTGTTATACTCAGCTGGGTGTCGTGACCCGAGTGATTCTGTGGGCATCTTGATTTGGAGATCGTCGTCAATAGCTAGCCCCAATTTATTTTTGAAGTTTTAATTGCCCTGTAAAAATGTGAGTAGCCTCAGTTCGGAGATTGGCCTTTGATAAATCGAGTGGATTGAACATTCCCCTGTGGCTGTAGCCAGCCCCAGTTTGGAGATTGTTATGGTAGACTATCCCCCAGCTTGGAGCGTGATACGATAAACAAGGGGCTACGCAATGATAATGCTAATATGAAGCGAAGTCTGTGCCAAAACAAGACGAATAAATTCACTAATGAAACGGTTGAAATAAATTTAAGCTCACCAGGTCGAGTCTTGTTGTATTGAATTCAAATAGACTTGAAATTAATCAAAGTATATCGAATTCACGTTTTGTAACCGTAAAGTGCTTCACACAATAGTAAACACAAATAGACTTATCTGATTGGTCGGCAGCGACGGATTGGTGGATTTCTCATAGCTGGTGGATCCAAGATCCAGAGAAGGACATAGGTGAGATCGCTTTCATTTTCTTCAGGACCCAAATCGAGCAACTCTGCAAAAATTTCTTACTAAGCAACGAATCGAGGATTCTCCACTTGAACAGAAGGAGACACTTTCGTATAACAAGCATGAATAAATGGGAGAAAGGGTTATAGGATCAGCAGGTGACTCTTGACCAAAATAATGGTCCCCATTAAGATCCTGAACTTCAATTTGACTTTTTATTCGTTACCCAAAGTTTGGTTTTTCAATTAATTAGCTATTGAATCCATAACAAAAATATTAACCATTCATGAAAGACTTGTCGTTTTCCAGAGATGTGGGTTTTAGACAAATGCTGAATTAGCACATGTTGATGTAAAGGTGTCGGCGTGCGAGAAGAGAAGAAAGGAAAGATGGTTCACTCAGCTTTGGATTTGAGCTCCGAGGCTTGCCCTGCTTCGTGGGCTTGAGTATTTTTCTGTTTGGTTTTAGGATTTGTGAAGTGGTTTCTCAAGAAATCGAGACCACATGTGGCGCCAATGTCAAGGAGCATTTTAGTTCACCTTTACATACAAGGTAGGAAGGAGAATGGGATTGAATGTGGGAAAGACCGAGTTTGTTGATGAGCGAACTGCCTACGTATCTATCTCTCGATTTTGGGGGTGGGGAGAGAAGAATTAGGTCTGACGTAGTTCATGCATGTGGTATTTATAGTTGTTGAGAATGAAGATCTGCGCAACACGTGTATTGATGAGTACAGATGTGTGGTTGAGATCTGGTATGTGTGTAGGGTTGGTGTTGGTAGGAATCCCACAATGATGGGGAGTGGTTGGGTTGTTCCAGTATGGCTATGATAATGATTGCATCTGGATAATGGATGATGTCATTAGATGGAACATTACGCATGAGGGTGTGAGAGTTGAGCTACTCTGGAGCTAGCTCATAGGACGAACATCTTAGATCGCGTGTGCAAGCTGATGATGTGAGTCACTCTGAAGCGAGTTGAGTATACCACTTGCGTGCGGTGAATTGCTATGCAGCAAGTTTAGAGGACGAGGACATGAGGTCGGTGCGGTATTTCTGTTTGTGCTGGACACGTGTGTGGTATTCATTGGATGTGAATACTACTCCCACCCACCATCTTCACCAGAAGATTTGTGCTTAAGAGTAGACTCTTAATAAACGAGCAATCGTGGCCCATTTGTTACCGAACTTGGCCCGTCTTCTTCAGGAGTAAAGGCTCTGTGTTCAACTTGAGGAGAGAGATGATTACACCAACTAGAAAATTTAACATCAACATTCTTCAATTCATCATTTCTACTCAAATCAACAACAATAACCATAACTAATCCATCCAAACTAGCTAAAACTTCAAATTCTCATCCGATACCTTCACAGATCAAAACCTTTGTTGAAATCATCATCGTCTCAACAACTGTCTTTTCTAGTTTCAATCTTCTTCGCTGAATCTTTAATTTCTTGACGTGAAATCAAACAATCTTCTTCTCTTTCTCTTTGTGTGTGTTTCTACGTGGTGCCCAACACAATTGCAGACCCCAAATTAGGCCCGGAGTCTGTTAATAGGACCCTAAAAAATTAAACGTGTAGCTATTGGTGTGTGTGTGTGTGTGTGTTTTCTTTTTAATTTTCTTTTGGATCTTATTTCACGTGTAGATGGTTGGAATAAGTTTTTTGGGCCAAGGCTGAGTGGGCAATCCATGTACTACGTCCGGTAGGGTGTCAAAATGGCCCTCAAGTCCTTAGCCCGCCTGCCCCATGGGCCAAAAAAAGCCCTCAAAATAAGACCATCACACATTCATGGGTTGGGCCTACCCGGCCCTCAAGCCTTTGAGGGGAGGGTAAGGGCCTAGACTTTGAAACTTAAGCCCTCCCTGAAGCTCGGCCCTCAACATTTACCACATATATTTTAATAAATCTTCATACAATATATTTCATTTTAGCATTAATATGCTAAAAATCACTTAAAAGAACGTTTATCTCTCAAGTTTGTCAACCTTATAATTTTATTATAATATTTTATGAAATGAATTTAGCTGATCTTAATTGACTAACACAACTTAGACAATTTTTTTTATTAGTTTGAAGGTTTAATTGTGAAGTGCATTTGATTTTATCATTTTTAACTAATGTTTCTAAATTTATTTTGTAAATCAAATGTATAACATAGTACCTGTCACACCCCAAATTTTGACAGAATTCAGAAAAAACAATATTTGTTCCCGACTCTTCGATTTTTGAGGTGTGATACACTCTCAACTTCCAAAAACCTATAAACAGTTTAAACATGCGGATAATTAAAAAACAATAAAAATTTTAACTTAAACAAAAGTCTTCTTCATTACAAAAATTCACAAATAAGATTAGGCTATAAATCTCTTTTCAATAACTCTTTATTTAAAATTACAAATGAAAAAACAAATAACATTGTCTCAACTGAAAATCTATATCACCAAGGAAAACAAAACCTATCTTGAAATGCGATGCTAACGCAAACCACAAGCAGCAACCAACTTTCTTCAACACTAAACTTGTTAAGACTTATCAACTATGTTCATTTAATGAACACACCCGATAAGCAAACATGCAAATCGGGTCAACATTATAAAAATGCTGGTGTGAGTAGCTCTAAAATACAATATATACTTATACATATATTTACACACTAAATAAGGCAGTTAGTTCCTCCACTGAGGCGCCTTAACATCCAACGAATAATATAACATCCTTAAGTACAATAATTAAGGCAGGTAGTTCCTCCACTGAGGCGCCTTAGTTTCCCAACAATAATACAAAGACATTTAGTTCCTCCACGAGGCGCCTTAGGTTCTAACTAAACTACTAACCAGCCAAGCATATTCTATACTTAGTGCATTTCATGCTCAACTACAGAGTGGGTCGTCTCTGCACAAGTAATTAGGTTGACCCACCTTTATGCAAAACTATATACAATCATATCTTTAAAGATATATTATTAACCAACATATTACCATAATTATATTATTTAAGGCTTTCTTTGTGTGTCCCTAAAATCACGTCGTATCTATGTCTTACCTAGTTTCCCTGGCTACCACAATCTCTTCCCAACGCCGAACATGTACATCCACATGCCTCCCCTCACATAATGAACCACTTTGTGCGTAACTACCCTGAGCGGGATGCCGCACACCAGGTAACCCTCACACGAAAGCCATTATGTAAGTACTGCCACTATTCGGCATAAAATATCGCGTGTCTCGTTCTAATTTTGCGAACGAAATAATCAAGCCACCATTCGGCTACGCCAGAAGGGCCATTCAGCTTCACTGAAATGCTAGAAGGGCCAATCACATTACTTACGCCAGAAGGGCCATTCCGATTCATTGAAACGCCCAAAGGGCCAATCATATCACATACGCCCATTACTAGGGCCAAATCACATGAGTTGTGGTAGCTAGGTTAGGAGGATTTTTTCGATTAATTAATTTATTCAGGTGTCATACCTTAGTATCTCATAACCATTTCACTCTATCACGTGCCAAATAAATTATTGCACTAAGTCACCATATTTGGAAAATCTCAATAATAATTCTTGTTCTATCTCATACCAGTATACTTAATTGTACTGAAGCTCAACGTTTCTCGTTATAATACAATCCATATTATCATGTGTCAATACTATTCATTGCACGATATCCAAATATCTCTATATCAAATCTCGAAACTTATTATTTCAGGTGCCAATTATATATTGCACTACACCATATGGAATATCTCAAGGTTTCATAAATACTACAATTCATTTAAGTAGCAACTCATAATAGTAATCAATCCTGTAACGTATTCATTCAATATATTTATGTGAACTCCATTCACCATCAAAGCCCAATACTAAAGTCCATGAATCTAAGTCCATGTGTAGTTTAATTCTCATAAAAACGTATATATCTAAGTCTTATAAGAATTCCCCTCTTATTACATGCCAGTATTTATATTCTTTACACACTACTCACGTTAAATCTTAATTAGATAATGACAAACAAAGTTATATAATTTTTGACAATATTTTATTAATACATTTGTCCATATTCTTAAATATGTGAAAATCTGGAAAAAGTCAATATTCCACAATCAATGGTCAACGGTCAATGTCAAAGTCAACCTGTCATTGGCAAAGTCAAACTATCGTTTCCATGTTCAACAGGTTCAGGGTCATAGCCCTGGTTCATGGCTAAGGGCAAAGGTGCATGGCTCATGGGCTCATGACTAAGGAAACGGTTCGGACCCAACTAGCTGAGCCCAAACCCAAACCTTAGAACCCGGCCCCAAAAGTCTAAACATTTAAAGACCTAATTAGATCTATTTTAAGTTATATGGACCGGCTCCCAAAACAAACTTGAAACTGGCCCAAAACTTTAATTGGTTCGGCCCAAAGAAAACTAAAGTGGTCTGACCCAAGAACAAAATAGAATTGGCCCGACCAAACAACTAAACAGGGCCCAAAGAAACAAAATAGAACTCGGCCCAACAACTAAACAAGCTAAGGCCCAAAACAATTTAAACTAATATGGACCGGCTCAAGTAACTAATTGGTTTGGCCCAAGGCCCAACCACAGCAACAGTCGTCTTCCTCATCTCCCCTCATTTCGGCTTCTTCCACACCACCGGACACGTGGCGCCCGGCCACCACTTTCGTCCTCCTCTCGATCCGGCCCGGTTTTGATTTCGGATGAAAAACCCAATATTTGTATACAATAAAAACTCGATACCTTCACACTTCGAAAACTCAACCCCGACCGCCATTGACAAGCTTTCAAGCTCCCAACAGCACCTATGCTAACCACCAACCACCACCAATCGATTCGGTGTTGACCTACATCATAACCAAATCTTGGGATAGGCACGAAAATCCAAACTCCTCACTCCTCACCAAACTGTTTCAACGCCATTAACGCCTCCAAGCTTTGACATCACCTTACCACCGATCGAAACATCACTAACCAATCCCATAACAAAATACAACAGTTTAACATCACAAAAACAGAGTTCAAACAAATAAGAGCAGGACGATTCCGTTCCTTTTTAGGTGGGCGACGCCATTGGCGCATCTCTCAAGCTCAACAAAGACACCCAAATTTCCATCCCGATGTCCCCCGACATCAACCAAATCAAAATAAAATCAACCCACACCACAACAGTGTAGCAGATTCAAACCAGATACAGGACAAACGTTGGTTTGGCTCGTGCCGCCATTACCATTACCGACCTCAGTTCCAACAGTTTAATAACTCAACTTCCAGAGTTTTAGTAATTAAGCAAAACTAGCATTTAACGAGGTATCCATTCAACAGGATGAGAGAAAACTAAACGACATAGTAAAAGAAAAACTGAGCGAAAGAAAAACTCGACAATAAAGCTTTTTCCGTAGATTCGGTAAAATAGATTTAAAATATAACTACTCACCTGTATTAAAACTTGACGAATCCCTCATCGTCCGAATCGTCGTGCTCCAACGCTCTAGCAATCAAGTTTTTTTTTATCTCCACCTCCATTTTTATTTTATTTTTATCTCCAAACCCTATTCTCTAGAAAAATATGTATATATACTTGGGTTCGAAACCTAAGCCCAATACAGACTCGGGCCTAGAAATCAGGCCCACATATCCCAAATCCAATCCAGCGAATTTTAAATAAATTAATAAATAAATTAATAATTAAATAAATACGTATTTTAAATACGGGCGTTACAGTACTCGACTTTCACGTTTGTCCCTCAAGCCCGACCCTTCAAGCCCTCCCGAGAGGGTTGAGGGCCGGGTAAAGACTTTGAGATTTAAGCATTGGCCTGACCCGACCCAGCCTCGAGGCAAATGATGGTAGGATTGGCCCGACCCTCAAAACATAAGGACTTCATTGTTTGAGGATATGGCCAGCCCGACCCGACCTATTTGACACCACTAATTACATGTATCAAAAGAGAAGCAAGTACAGTTAGTAGAGAGTAGTGGTGTATAACTGTTAGAATATGTCAGTATTAGAATATGTCCAATATGGAAAGTCCCATGTTTCTATAAGTGTGGACATCCATATCTAGTAGTTTCGATTATCATGTTTTAGTTTTAGTATAAGTATGTAACTCTGGGTAGAGAACACTATCTTAAATACAAAAACTCTCTAACCCTAATCAATCTCTAGTCTTCTCTGTTTTTATTCTTGGTTTCTCTAATATATCAATGTCACAACTCTCATAGCATCACCACTAACATAGAATTCAACATGGTATCAGAGCGAGGTTAAGTGGTATGCTAGGAGAGGAATCCCTCACTAAGAAAAAAAATCAAGTTTATTTAAATTTTTCAGTATAGTATTCAAGTCAAGTTTCAAGAATAAGAAGGATTTCTCACAAGAAGAAGCTCTAATATCTCAATTCAAATTTCAATCTTTCTCTGGAAGGATTTACTGTTCAATAGTACTATTCACTGGCACTGTTCACCATTACTGTTCACTGACACTATTCACGATACTATTCATCGACATGTTTAAGTATTCTAAGTTCTGAAATCTCTCATTTCATTATTCTCTATGGTTCGAAGTAACTTTTCAAGATTCCGCTGGTGTTTAAAGTTTGTTTGAAGAATGCTAGGAGAGAGATCCAAAGTTTCTCAGTATTGGTTTCTTAGTATTGTTTTGCTTCCGCAGTCTCCTTCTTCCAGAATCTCTCTGTCTTAGTATTGTAAGAGGGGCACAACCTCTCTGTATCTCGAAGTCTTTGAAATTAGTATTGGACGATGCACGCCAAAGGTTGGTTTTAGTATTGTTTGTCGTTTTTTTTTCAGAGAAGAGGGCACAAGACTCAAGTATAGCCAGCCAAAGGCGCACATTCCGAAAATCTTGGAAGTTGGAAGAGTAAAGGGCATCGCGCTCTAATATGCCTTGACGAAGGCGCGCTCGCACCCATGCCTCCACACATCAGTTTTCGAGATTTTTGAAGTGTCAAGCCTTTGGAAGGTAGTTTGCACTCTCATCCAGGATTGGAGGGGTAGTATTGTTTGTATGCCGTTATGGATGTTTGGGTTTCTAGCTTCCGCGCAGTTGGTATTGATGTCGTCTTCTGTCTCAGTTTCTAGAACATGATCAAATTGTTTGTTTGAAGTATTATAGGGGCACATGACCTCTATCTCACGAGGAATTATTCTTTCCATCTTCCACTATTCCAGAAGTTCGTAGTCATAAAAAGGCGCAACCCACCCTCCACCCTCTATAGTGAGTATTGTTTGATACATGTTCTGTTAGATTTTTTTTTTGTGTATTGGAGTATGAAGTATTGTTTTTTGAAGTGGGCATTGGTTGGTTGTATAAGTTAGTATTTGGTTTTCTCTATTTCAAGTTCAAGTCGGAATAGACAAGTCTTTGTATGTTCCTACTCAGCCTTGTATATTCCAACTTGAGAGGGGGAATAGGGAGATATGAAGACATTCAGTAGTATATGAGGGAAGGAGAATATGGAGACGTATGAGAAAGAGTACTCATGTCTTCATATTCCGGCATGCCTTGACGAACTTTTCATGACAAGGCATATCCACTATTCAGTCTTCAGTATTTAGGTAGCAGTCAAGCCTAAACTGCAATCTTGAAGATTCGAGGGTAGCTTGATCAAGCCTAAAGCTGCAAGTATGTTTCGTGTAGCTTGATCATGCCTAAACCGCAAAGTATATTTGAGTGTAGTAGTCATGCCTAAACTGCAAAAAGTATGTTTAGTCCTAAACCGCAAAGTATGTTTAAGGTAGCGATCAAGCCTAAAGCACTCATCGAGGATTCGTGCTTGATCAAGTTATAAGCGCACCGGATTGATTGATTCGAGATTCAGAGTACCCATAATAGTATTTTGTTAACATTAATAGTGATATTGATAGTAGCAGCCAAGAAGCGCACATCAAGTCAGTGTTATTGTTTTCAATTTATATTATGACAGCCATAACAGCGAATGGAGTGAGTAGTAGTCAAGAAGTGTGCCACTAAACCGGTGTTATGATTTTAGTTTGTGATTGTGGTACACCTTTAGTATTCAAGTTAGGCCATAGCCTATACCGACAGTTTCACCTCCAGAACGTCTCAACAGTTGTTCGAGTTCTTTAACTAAAGATAGTTCTATGCGAAAAGGAGAGCAGTATTCTTATATTTTGTTTTTTGTAATCCAAGCTATAATTTGTATAGTTTGCGTAATTACAGCTTGAGGGGGAATGTTAGAATATGTCAGTATTAGAATATATCCAATATGGAAAGTCGTATGTTTCTATAAGTGTGGGCATCCATATCTAGTAGTTTCAATTATCATGTTTTAGTTTTAGTATAAATATGTAACTCTGGATAGAGAACACTATCTTAAATACAAAAACTCTCTAACCCTAATCAATCTCTAGTCTTCTCTATTTTTATTCTTGGTTTCTTTAATATATCGATGTCACAACTCTCCTAGCATTACCACTAACATAAAATTCAACAATAACTTTATTATATTGTTTATTAAGCGGTTATTAAGCGTGAACTAACATTTTTTTTTTCTTGTAATAATAACAAAAAGAAATAAATGTTTTGGCGCTTTTTAGCTTATATATACAATATATACACACACAACGTACAAAAGTATATGCCACAGCTGCACTGACAAACTGGATTTTTATTATGATTTGATTTTGATTTGGCACTATTCATTTTCATCAGTATTAAGTACACACATTTAATTAGCATCCGCAATAAGTTTCAAATGCAACAAATATAAGAAATAATAGGCTAGATAACCATATATAGAGAGAATGTAACTAATATAGTACGTTAAATTTGAATAAATTCGTTTCCTAGTGTATACAACAGAATAGACTTATATAAGAGAACACTATCAACACTTCGCATATGAATTACGAAAGTATATACAAATCAAGGCATCAAGTTTCATAAACAACAATGCAGACCTACTCTTAACGGTTTTGCTAGTCTTCAAATTTTTATTGGTGCTCGTTGCACTCTGTGAGTGTTCCAGTGTTTATGGAAAAGTACATGTACGCTTAATAAACGAGATTGGCCCCGGTGTGAGTGTTCAACTTTACTATATTGTTGGCCCCGGTGTACGGTTAGTTATTATATTCAGTTACAAAGAAAACATACTTATCTGACTCACAAACCGATGACCCAAACAGATGCTAGCCAATTGTAGATAAAGATCTCCCATAGGCAAATTTCTCCTGAACAGAATACTGCAGTTTAAGAATTATAACTATCAATTGTGAATTGACAAAAGCTTTATTAGGTCGTAGGATTGTACTGGACTGGATTGGATTTGGTATGCCTAAATATCATTGGTTCAAAACTTCAAAACAAACCAATTTCCTGTCGAATTTATCAGAAAGCACAAGTATTACGCCTAATACCCTCCAAATCCTACATGAATTGTTAACTGTGATTATCTACACCAACCACAAAAATGTAGAGAACCTATGCAATAAGCTATTGATAACAGATAGGCAGAAGTGATCATCTAATTCTACAGTGCCTAAGGAGTGAGGCGTTGAAAAGGAAATTATTCATGAAGTCTAAAATGGACAACAAAAACAGAACATATCGAATGTGGTCCATAATAAGCATTTCATTACAAACAAATTAAACAGAAATCTACCCTTGCAAAAAATTTAGCCAAATCAAATCTTCAAGCTCCCGCAAAGCAGGAGAGACCAAAACCCGAGCTGTAGTTAACTGTGTTTCTCTCTACTTTATGATTTAGATATACTCAAACACGCCTATTGAGACTTACCATTTTGCCTGAGCCATCCATCTGTGAACCCCTCACTGCTGAACCTGTTTGATAGGGAGTCCTTCCAACCCCTCCGTATGCATCTTGATAACGAGTGCTCTGATAGCCTGATGAATAACCTCCAGTACCACGAGACTGACCTGTCCGATCACCCCTGTAATAACCTCCTCCAGAACCCTGACCAGAAGCTTTACCGCCAGCATTGTATCCTGTACGCCCACCATAGCCACCCTGTCTTCCCTGATAAAAGTTCTCTTGCCTGCCTGCAGCTGCCCCAGCATAGTCCTGAGGCTCCCTACGCCTTGGGGGCATCCCATCCAATCCACCACCAGTCCTTGCTTCAAAGGCTTTCTCATTGCTTTCTGCAAGGACTGCTAACTTCTCTGTCAGCTGGGATGCAAGAGCCTGCAGCCTTGTTTGTTCAACATTATGGAAGACAATGCAACGAGTGGGCTGGTCCCAGCTTGCGTGGAGCTCCTCCATGATCATCATCTTGCTCACAATGCTGTGGGAGTGGGCTTCGGATAGATCAAACATGGTGGTGAGCTGGTCCAAGCTCAATGATTTGTAACATGAAGAATAAGTAAAAAGGTAAGTTCTCAAAGCTTCTTCCTTGATCTTAGTCTTGAGCATCTCAAGAACATCATCTCTGTTCCTGACAAGCCGCCAGACATCAAGGGACTTGATGACATTGAAGGATTTATGGAAATCTCCCTTGCTAAGGGCCCTAGTGGCTGCCATAATGTGGTCACGAACATTTTCAGGGGGTGCTGTAAATGTCTGTCTCTCGCTCACCTCAAGCAGCCTACGGAATGTCTTGCTTATGATTTTCCGCTTAGCGTCAAGAGTGTTTCCTGCCATGTTAGGAACTTCCAAGAGCATAGCACAAATCAGATGGACAGCTTCCAGAAGCTCAAGATTTATGTGCATGTGATAAGGCATCTGCCTCCTTCGTTCCAACTTTTCCTGATGAACACAAACTGAATATTAGTACAAAGTGCACATATGAAACTCAAAAACTAGTGACCATTATCAACACAGAATAAAATAAACCAAACTCTCATGATCGTAGCCACGTTCAACAAATAGACTATGCATAGCCCATAAACAGTGTAAAACTGAAAAAACATCAACTACATATATATAGAGCAATGGCACATCACATGAGTAAACTTTAAGTCTCCATCAAAACCTATCAATTTCAGTTGCTCAGGATAAACCAAAATTTCAAACTAGAGCCTTGCAACAACTGTGGTGAAAAAGTAACAAGATGACTTAAGCTGCTGGCACAAGCATATCTTTAATGCAGACTGTTCTGGGATATGTTTTCCGTACCATTGGTTAGAATCTTCGGTTAGAGAGCTACAGAATCTATGCCGTTTAGCATCTCCAGAATTTATGGAAGTTGTGTCTAGGTAAATAACCTGCGTGACAAGTAAATGCAATCAACTCATCCTTTTTACAGTAAAGGGTTATACTGTGACCATCATGGATAGCATTTTTTCATGGCACTATCAAGAATTCAGCTAAGCATGAAACCACACCAAATGACAATAACACTTTTAGGGTATCAAGATGCATTTTTTAGGCTTGGTGTTTCCAACATCTTTTCCCTTTGTTTAAATAAAAAACAGCTTGAATTGTGAGGAACTCAACAGCATCCAATAAACAAAAACAATAACCCAAACAGCACATAACATATAGTTCAAACGTTTCTATAAAGTCTTATTTATCTGCATAAATTTAAATCTACTCCTATTAGTTTCGCCGGTGTGTGCAAGAGATGTATGAAGTGTATTGATCTTAGAGGACAGAAATTCAGACTAGAAATTGCTGAGCAAAGACAGCTGAAAATATGATATTCTGTATATGATAAATTCTGTATAAAATAAAACACTACTTCCATCGATCAAACTAAATTTTTCATAAAACACAGCATACAATATAAGGCGCTTTTAGTATGTCTTAAGAAATGATAGTATGCTTAAGTACTGCTAATGTAAGATTAGCAGAAGTTCGTACCTGCTCCGGAGTCTTGTCATGGAACCGACTCTGTGAGACACCTTGTGCAAGTAGCTCCTTCACCCTTCCACCAGCATACAACTCAGAAAGGCAACTGTGAGCATCTGCTACAAGTCCAACTCTGAATGCGCATAAGCCAAGTTGTGCCATTGCCCTGTTGAAGAGTATCTGGGTCGAAATATCCATATGCTGAACCCCATCCTGCAAGTGACTCATCAACAATAAATCTCTCGAATTTGAGAATTCATCCATGATTGCATGATGATATATATCACATAACATTGCACGAGCTTTTGTTCGCTCATCCCCATATTTGTAAATAAGAGAAACCAGCTCATCCATCAACATCCTGCAGTTATCTGGAAAAGTGGGTCGTCGAGGCACAAGCTCTGGAGTAACAACAAAAGCTGGTGGGCCCCTAGGTTCATCAACAACTTGATGCTCTTCCTCGGTCTCAGTTTCTCCATTTTCTCCACCTTCTGTGTGTTCAACAAGTTTCCGCATCGCATCGTAGACCTCTTGGGGCTTATAATACACGAGTTCCACGCGTCTCAGTGCAACATTAGCAGCCGCCTTATGGTTTCCAGCCCGTTCCAGATAGGCCTGGACATTTTGAGAAAGAACAAAGAACATGGGCTCATCCCTAAGCCTCTCGACGTACTCCTTGGTGTGAGGATCAATGTATTGCAAACTCTTAAAGAATTCAAGATCAATTTTCTCAAGGAAGCCAACCAAGTTCCCCCAGACATGTATCGGTCCATTATAGTCTATTCCCTTCTTAGTCTCATTCTCCTCAGGCTGAACCGTATCATCCACCACAATGTTTGGGTATTGTTCAAGGATATCAAGTATAACAAGCATGTTGTGAACACACTTCTTCCAAATATTGACAGACATGTGTCCACTGAGACTGGGGTTGACGTCGAACAAAGCGGAGACGACACTGAAGAGGATCTCGAGCTTCTGGGCAGGAGTCTTTGCAACCTTTGTCAAGAAAGTGAGTTGTTCAACCTGCTCAACTCTTCCCGTTCCCTTACGACCTCTTGCGGAAACAATAGATTCAAACTTCTTAGCAACCGATTCATAAGTTATCTCACTTGGGTCCTTCATGAACTCTTTATCCATGAGCTTATCTTTCTTGCTTTTCTTCTTCTCCCAACCCCCGTCTTGACTAGTGTCCTGGTCTGGGTCCTCATCATCATCATCACCTTCCGAATCTGACTTATTAGGTACAGCAACTATATCCAGATCATCGTCATACTCAGAACCAGACTCCTCTTCCTCCTCAGAATCTTCACCAGCTTTTGTCCCATCATCCTCACTCACAGGGTTCTCTCTAAACTTGGCAATCAGCTCCTCATATAGCTTATTATTCTTCTTAAGCTTCTGTTTCATGGTATTCAAAGCCTTATTATTACTAGGACTCATTTTCTTCTTAGCTTCCTTATTAGCCAAAGCCTCGGCCAAGAAATCTTCCAACAAAACAAGCGCTTTAATATAAAGACGGGGAGCTTTCTCCGACTCTGTAACCCTCATCACTTTCTCAAGCTGTTTATTAATTTTCTCAAAACTTTCCTGTAAACTAACCCAGTCATTAATCTTAACAGCATTCTTCATCTGATCAACCGTGGACCGCATCTCGTCAAAACGCTTGTCTTTCGCAGAACGAATAATACGTGGTCCGCCTTCAGAGTCATCGGATTCGTCCCCAGTATCCAAATACTTATTCTTATTAGACGGATTAATATTATTATTCTCTCCACCTTGTTCATTATCTCCATTATCATTATCTCCTACTTCTGACTCACTTTGCAAGTCATCCGAATCCGTGTCACTATCACCACCCTATTTATCAAATAAACATTCATTAAAAAAATTAAAAAAGCAATTTTTTTTTTTTTATTTTTCAATTTATTTATAATAATAATAGAGTTATTAGAGATGAATTAATTAATACCTGTGAGAAGAATTTCGACATGGCCTCGTTGTTTGTTTGTTTACTGCATAACAAATAAAAATTACGTCATGTGATGTTATTTGTGAAAGGTTAAAAGAGAGAGAGAGAGAGAGTTATACTAACCTGTGAGTGTGAATATGTTTGGTTTGTTGAAAGGAGATAATTAGTCTGGTCGATTTGGGAGGCGAGTCCAAGTTGGATTGTTGAAAGGACAGGACGGGAGATATTTGGGAGGCGAGGAGATTATTGTTAGTCTGGTCTAGGGTTTTTCTACTCATTTTATTCGGGCTGGACCGCAGGCCCAATATGGTTTTGCATGGGCGGGCTTATATACCAGCCCTATGGACAAGTGCCGCTACTGTTACAGTAGTTACAGTACGTTATATCTCTTCTTCTCTCCTTTAAAGATACAGTAGAATTCATTTGTCGTTTTTTTATTTTTCCATTTTTGCCTTCGCTAAACACTATTATTACAGCCCATGCCATCCGAAATTTTGATAATTATTCGGAAATTCCGGACAAATTTTAATTTTCAAACTATTATTACAACCCATGTCATCCAAACTTTTGACAATTCCATTCGAAATTTCGACAATTCATCATAAATTCCGAACAAATTTTCAGAAATTACATTTTTTTTTAATCCCGACAAATTTAACATATTTAGTTTAAATTAGTGGGTTAGTGGCATAGTTAGCAATTCGTAATACGGCCAAAATTCGATGTGGAAAATATTCGAATAAAATTTGAGCTTCAATAAAAATTTGTTTTTTCAATTCGGATTAAAAAAAACAGAGACGGCAAAAGTTCGGGTTCGTAAGTAATTCAAGTATAATACGAAGCTAAAAATAAAAAAATACGATAAAATTTGATAACATGCTCAGCAAACTTATAGTGTCAATACGAATAATTCGCGAATTAATGATTTATTGCCGAATTAATGAGTTATTCCGTATCATTGAAAAATATGACCTTTTTAAGCGTTTTCCGAATTAAACAAATAATTCGTGAATAATTTGCCGAATTGCTAATTATGGTTAGTAGGACCTCCTTACATCTAGAGCAACAAATCGGGTCGGGAATTTAAATTTTTAATGATCGATTCAAATTTGAATTTTAGAATCGGAGTTTTTTATTAACCTGATTGATTTCAGTTTCGGATAGGTAGCATAAAATAAGTGTGAAAAACAATAGTCACATCGCGCGTGTCAGAATAGGTTTTACGCTCATCGAGCGTGCCCAGAATGCTAGTACTAGTTAAATGCCCGTGTGGGAGGAAGCTCTTAAATATAAATATTATAATTTCCTAAAAAAGGCATCTACACATGGTTAATTTGATTATATATAACTTGAAGTTTTTGCATTTTTATTCTACTGCAAAATGTCATTGTATGAACTTTGAAGTAGCTGTTGTCCATTGCACCCATAACAAACATAGATGGTATTCTATTTTCTTATCAGGTTTTGGAATAACATTCAGGCTTAAGGCCAATTTAATTCAGTAATTTATCATTAATAATCCCTCAAATTCAAAAAGTGATATTTGCTAAAGTGTGAGGAAGTTAACATGTCGACTCAACTCTGTTATCACACTTAAAAAACTATGGATTGTGGACTCTAACATCGGCTTATTGACCTAGTCATGTTCGATCACCAATATATGCACCTGCTATTGCCAAAATTTTTGAGACCAGATATATAAATAAAAACCTCTTTAACCTTTAACAATTCTACCTAATATATCCACTATATAATGATGTTTTCTTTGACATTTTTAAGGTAGATGAAGACATATATATATATATATATATATATATATATATATATTTTTTTTTTAATTTTTTTAACAGAGAAATTGTATTGATTGCAATATGTCAGCTCCATCTTGGTCCATTTAGTGTAAGAAGTCAGGTTTGCCTTTCCTCCATTCTGAAGTTCCCATCGATGCTCCCATTCTTGCACATATGTCAGTTTCATGTTGTTGTTATGTTGATCCACATAGTTGCTTTCCGATTACCCTTTTCAACTTTGAATGCTTGGAGAGCAGCAGAAGGATGTAGCTAGTCTCTAGTTCCAGTCGACCTATGTAAGCACTAGTCACACCACCTGGATAAAATGATATGATCTAGATATTTAGACTCAAAATCAACTAAACCTCAAAATTGATCCAATGTGTTTACAAATATATGCTCAAACTATATTTATACTTGCTAAATATTGGGTATGACAAGTCTCTTAAAAAAACTAAAACATTTTAAAACCAACAAAATCGTGTTATGCCAATAGACTAAGTAAATAAGCATTCACACTATATGGTCACAACAATTCAATATAAACAATATGCTTTATTTATGCTTAATACATAATTTTATCTATAATTAACCATCTATATTGCCTTAGGTATGTATTTAATGTAGGAACAACAACGCATAGCACAACGAATCTAATATGATATTCATATACCAAAGTCACATGACAATGGAAGTTCATACGAAGAAGAGTTAAAGACAGTATACCTGAGATCAATTCGAATGACATATATATACATAAGTAAAAAAGTACGTGAGCAATATAATACTTGGCTTCTCCTACTTCATTAGTTGTACAAACGACTCTTCGCTATATGGGATTGTGGGAATTCTAGTGATTTAATTTAGCCATATATATCATGTTGCTCTTTGAACTTCAATATGGAAAGAAGCCGCATTCTTCACTTCTCACACATTGAATATGAGACAAAAATGAGAAGAAATATCAATGTACTAAGAATTATTCCTGGATATACTCAAATCTCAACTCTCAACCTTCCATACCCCTTAAAACCAACCAACCAATCATGTGTATCAAACTAAGTCGTATGAAATCTTGATCTCCAAAGAAGTTCTATATTCCAAGGATGGGAGAAAGAAGGAGTTTGTTTTCTACCTGCTGGAAAATATGGCAATAGCATGTTTAGCGTGGAATCACTTTCTAGAATATAAGAGAATAAAAGAAAACTGTAGAAACTGAAATCATGGACCTTTCAATACCATAAAAATTATCGTTTCAACACCTCACAACCACAAATTATTCAACATTTTAACAATTGAATTGAAATTATTAGCAAAACGAAAGTGAAAGTAAGAATATTGAGACAGAAAATTACCTTACCGTTAATCAAATATTCAATCAACCCTAAGAGTAGTCATGGTTGTTAATACATTTAAACTACCATATACTAGCATTCTGGGCACGCTCGATAGGCGTGGAAGCTATTCTGGCACGCGTGATGCGCCTGTTGTTTTTCACACTTATTTTATGCTACCTATCCGAAACCGAAATCAATCGGGTTAATAAAAAACTCCGATTCCAAAATTCAAATTTGAATCGATCATTAAAAATTTAAATTCCCGACCCGATTTGTTGCTCTAGATGTAAGGAGGTCCCACTAACCATAGTTAGCAATTCGGCAAATTATTTGCGAATTATTTGTTTAATTCGGAAAACGCTTAAAAAGGTCGTATTTTTCAATGATACGGAATAATTCATTAATTTGGCAAGAAATCATTAATTCGCGAATTATTCGTATTGTCACTATAAGTTTGCTGAGTATGTTGTCAAATTTTATCATATTTTTTTATTTTTAACTTCGTATTATATTTGAATTACTTACGAACCCAAACTTTTGCCGTCTCCATTTTGTTAAATCTGAATTGAAAAAACGAATTCTTATTGAAGCTCGAATTTTATTTGAATATTTTCTGCATCGAATTTTTGTCTTATTACGAATTGCTAGCTATGCCACTAACCCACTAATTTAGACTAAATATGTTAAATTTGTGGGGGTAATTTTCGAAAATTTGTCCGGAATTTATGATGAATTGTCAAAATTTCGAATGGAATTGTTGAAAGTTCGGATGGCATAGGTTGTGGCATGGGTTGTAATAATAGTGTGAAAATTTATCCGGAATTTCTGATGAAATTGTCAAAATTTCGGATGGCATGGGCTGTGGAATAGGTTGTAATAATAGTGTTTAGCGAGGGCAAAATTGGAAAAATGAACTGGGGCCGCGTTCTTTAAAGGAGAGAAGAGATATAGCAGCCAGTGACATAAGAATAAGTAAAAAGGTTGCAAAAAAATCAACTTTAGTAGCACTAAAGCTTGAAGTAAAACCAACACCAATTGCAATATTACTAACCACCAAATAGGACCTGAAAAGGAGTTACGAAAAAAGCATCCTACACAGAGTTGAAAAATAATAACCAATAAAACAAACAATATTACCAATATCAAAAGCGGTTAGGAGAGTGCTTACCTCTGTATATCAATTGTCATGGACCAAAGAGGCATTGGTAAGAGTTGGTCATGTAAGGTGCAATTTTCTCCATTGCAACGACTGAACTTGGTTCCATGCACTGCGCAGTATACAATCCTATTCAGTTTTTGCATCAGAAAACTATGCAGCAACATAGGAATTACTTTAACATGTCTAGTTAAGAGAGAACATGACAGAGGGAAAAGAATTAGGATCCTAAATAGACACTACCAACAATGGGTCTTTCAGTATTAAATCCTTCTATGAGTACCTCAGTCATGCCAAGCTGAGCAAACCCATTGTGGATATTCCAAGTTTTTTTCTACAAATATGGAAATCAAATGGGAATCCACACACTGAGCTTTTCGCATGGAAAAGCATTCATGATATTGTCCCGACTAGAGAGCGTATCAATCGCATCTTCGTTATCAAAGATCAGCGTTGTGTTTTCTATAGAGCACCGGTTGAAACTTTACACCATCTGCTCATAGATTGTTCGTTCACTAGGGTAGTATGGTTTGTGTCTAGATGACATTTCAGGCTTGATACTTTCAAGGGTTTAGCTGTTAAAGATTTTGTTGGTCTCTGGTTTAAACCACCCCTTGATTGGCCGGTGGAGGTAGAGGAGTGGAAATTAACATGCCTTTATACTTAGTGGACCATTTGGAAAGAAAGATGTGCCCACATTTTCACAGGAAAAACTATTCCATTACCTTTTGATATAGCCAGGACTGCCAACCACCTCACTTCTCAACACCTCATTAAACATCATAAAACACCAACGCAACCTTCCAACCATTTACCTATAAACAAAAATTGGCTTGCTCCACCATCATCCTTTGTCAAAATTAATATGGATATAGCTTTTTATTCTGAATTTAAACCTGTTGGTATTGGTTATGTTATGCGAGATGACAATGGAATTTTCTTAGCAAAGAAAGGTTGAGAACAAGTGGTGGAAAACGCCAAGGAGGGAGAGAGCCGAGGGCTCAAGTGCGCCATCCAATGGGAGTATGTCTTAGGCTACAACAGGATTATCATTGAAACTGATTGCAAAACAGTAGCTGACTTTTGGAATCACCAGTCTACTAACATTGGGAGGATAGCCGCTAATATAATTATAGATGCACAGTACTTCATCTCCTATTTTGATTTCCTAAGTGTAACCCATGTAGATAGAATATGTAATAAGGTCACACATTTGTTAGCGACCAATGCTCATCATCTCAGAGATTGTTTTTGGGAGATGGAAGCACCCACTTGGTTACTAGGACTATTGCAGGAGGATCGTATGACATGTAATAGTCAGGTACCTGACGCACTTTAGTGCATATATATATATATATATATAAAGTGGTTTTTACCAAAAAAAAACAAAGACAATTTTCTTTCATGTACTTTCTTAATTCTATAATTAACCATTAAATTGGATATCCCGAGTCCATAAAAAAAAACTAAGACATGGGCCTGGATTTCAATGGTACTCGATCTCGACAGCAACTATAATTTGCATTAAGAAGGCAATAACAAACTTAAGGGAAAATAAATGAACCGGAATGCAACAATTGCAACAACAACACAAATAAAAGAACAATAAAATAAATTAAAATCAAATAGCAAAAATCAAATAAAATCAAACACTAAGAAAAGATTAAAAAATAATTGCAAATGCTCACCTGCTTGCTTGTGTTGCCTCCTCTCTCCACATGCACTGTTAAGTAAAAAGTATAAAATCAACAAAAGGAAATACCACGTATAAATAAAGGAGGAAACTGTAGGAAACTTATTCCAAAAATATACTTATTGTTAAGTAAACAAGAAAATCAAATTGATATAACAAATATATCATGAACAAACCTTTAGTTCAAATAACAAACAAACTTTTTAGTTCAACTAATGAACTTAATTTTCCAATGATTAAATCCGAGCCTAGTGAAGATTCACTATGTCCTTAAGACAAATTTTCCCCCTCACGGTGCTTGAAGGTTGATGGGAAATTGTCTCCCTAGATAGAATGGATTTCCTTCTATAGAAAGCTAGCACTTCAATTCTATAGACTCAGCGAACACACCATAGTATTTGACTAAGAACAAAGGGAGAAGAGAAAGATCAGAACTCTATGTGATCTGGTGTGTCTTTCTCTCCAAAAGTTACAGGTGAGTGGTGCCTTTTCGAAACAACGCAGTGACTCTTGGGAAAAAGTAAGCAACTTTTTGAAAAGTCACATGTTTCGAAAAGACACACCATTTCGACATAAAACACTGTTTCGAACCAGTGTCTATTTCAAAAGGTCACACCTTTTCGACATGATGCACTATTTCGAACTAGTGCACATTTCGAAAGGTCGCACCTTTTCGACATAATTCACTGTTTCGAACTAGTGCACCATTTCGAAAAGGTTTTTCTCACTTTACGTATTGTTTCAAGAGAAACCCATTTCATCTCAATGTGGGATAACTTGGGAGACAAATTACTCATTCATATCTCAATGCATTTGTGCAAAGCAAACCAATTTTTCTAACAATCCCCCACATGAATAAAAATTTGGCTTCTTCTATCATAAACATCGGATTTCTATTCTTTTACAAATGAAAAGATACCGCATCAGGTCAAGTAGCATGGGAGGCCTTGAACTTGCCTTAGTGAAAGACGATCGAATTTAATTGGACAATCAGTAGACTTCAATTAATGTCCTTGAACTGTCAGCCGTTTGTATAAACCTAGACAATCATCTTCACGCAGTACCTTCTCGAATACTGTTGGTTCTCACGTTTGTGTTCATTTTGGCCTTGAACACTTCTTAGTTTCAGATAGTGCTTTTGAGACATTTGCCTTTAAAATTCTCATAGAAGCGGCCCCCTTCAGCACTAACATAGGTGATTTCTATAAAGAGTATCCTGCAATACTCCACTTGGATAACATAACTTTCCAAGATATAGTAAATCATTAAAAGCTTGACTTATCCTGGGTCTCACGGCAGATATGCACTGTCTTATATAGGAATGGGTTAGAGTATATTATTACTCTCTAGTGCTAACTGAGTCACAAATATAATTCAGTTGGCCCTTTGAACCTAGACCTTGGGATCTCCAGTCAACTAGGTTGGTTTTTCTATTATGAGGACTCTTGGTTGATTATCTCAAAGGCTTTAAGCCCATTCCCCTTGATAATCTTTCCACTTGCTCTCTTGTTAAACCTTTTATAAGCGGATCCGCAATGTTATCTTTTGACCTTACATAGTCGATTGAGATAACTCCATTTAAGAGCAATTGTCTAACAGTGTTATGTCTATGATGTATCTGGTGAGACTTCCCGTTATACATGCCACTCTGTGCTCTACCAATAGCAGATTGGCTGTCATAGTGTATACACACTGCTGGCACAGGTTTAGCTCAATTTGGAATATCCTCTAAGAAATTTCGAAGTCACTCAGCTTCGTCTACAGCCTCATCCAACGCTATGAATTCTGATTCCATAGTGGACCTTGCTATGCATGTTTGCTATAAGGATTTCCTTGAAATTTATGCAAAAACATCACATTTGATGTCTTTTGAGTAATGCTTCAACAAATTTCCAATTTTGAATTGATTAATTCAAGGAGATACATAATCTCCCAAATTTTCCAATTTCTCATGACAAAGTCAATAAATTGGAAACCATTTAGATATATGTTTTTCAAGTGAGGCGTCTTGTTAAAGAATGTCATATATCATTTATATAGTGTTGAAACACTTTTAAGACCTCAATTTTGCTTACAAGTATGCTTACAAAATAATATCTTAAGCAATTTTTTTTATTGGCACTCTTTGGCGCAATAGTAAAACACAAACATCTTACAAATAATAAAATATACATTTAGAACCCTTTTAGCACCCACCATTCCTAACATCTGGAATGAAATAAGGATTCTCGGAATCTTGGATCATAATCCTCCCCAAGTGTGGCATTACCACCACCTTGTTTGCTTTCAAGAAGTCCATTCCAAGAATGACTTGAAAATGGTCTAAGCAAGCTTCTCATAGAGCTTTTACATTCTGTGAGTTTCAGTCCAATAACCTCGGATATATACTCAGAGATTAACATATGAGTTGAACCAGTATCCACCATTGCTAGTAGACACCTGTAGTTGTTGTGTTTCACCTCTACGAACATAAAGTCGTCATCAGGGACCAAAATGTTCATACCATTCAACGAACTAGTACGTCTAGCAAATGAAATAGGAACAACATGAATAAGACAACCTGCTGGTGTTATCATTTCTATTCTGAAATAGAAATACACTTTGTTATTTCTTCGGTAAAATAAGTGAGCGTCAAAAATACCTTGTTGTTAAGTTTCCTTTGTTTCTGTTCAATTTGGAACCAAATAGAACGGATTTTCTTCTATAGAAAGCTAGCACTTCAATTCTATAGATTCAGTGAACACAACATAGTATTTGACTAAGAACAGATGGAGAAGAGAAAGATCAGAACTCTGTGTGATTTGGTCTCTTTCTCTCCAAATTCATCCATTATTTATAGGTGAATGGTGCCTCTTCGAAACAACACAGTGACTCTTGGAAAAAAGTAAGCAACTCTTTGAAAAGTCACATGTTTCCGAAAGGTCACACATTTTCGGCATGATGCACTGTTTCGAACTAGTGCACATTTTGAAAGGTCACATCTTTTTGGCATAATGCACTGTTTCGAACCAGTGCACCCTTTCGAAAAGGTTTTTCTCACTTTACATATTATTTCAAGATAAACCCATTTCATCTCAAGTGGGGTAACTTGGGAGACAAATTACTCATTTATATCTCAATGGATTTGTGCAAATCCATTTTTCTAACAATCCCCCACATGAATGAAAATTTGGCTTCTTTTATCATAAACATCGGATTTTTGTTCTTTTACAAATGAAAAGATACCGCATCAGGTCAAGTAGCATGAGAGACCTTGAACTTGCCTTAGTGAAAGATGATCGGATTTAACTGGACGATTAGTAGACTTCAATTAATGTCCTTAAACTATCAGCCGTTTGTATAAACCTAGACAATCATCTTCACGCAGTACCTTCTCGAATACTGTTGGTTCTCACGTTTGTGTTCATTTTGGCCTTGAACACTTTTTGGTTTTAGATAGTGCTTTTGAGACATTTGCCTTTAAAATTCTCATAGAAGCGGCCCTACTTCGCACTAACATAGGTGATTTCTATAAAGAGTATCCTGCAATACTCCACTTGGATAACATAACTTTCCAAGATATAGTAAATCATTAAAAGATTGACTTATCCTAGTTTTCGCGGCAGATATGCACTGTCTTATATAGGAATGGGTTAGAGTATAATATTACTCTCTAGTGCTAACTGAGTCACAAACATAATTCAGTTGACCCTTTAAACCTAGATCTTGGGATCTCCAGTCAACTAGGTTGGTTTTTCCATTACGATGACTCTTTGTTGATTATCTCAAAGGCTTTAAGCCCATTCCCCTTGATAATCTTTCCACTTGCTCTCTTGTTAAATCTTTTTGTAAGCGGATCCGCAATGTTATCTTTTGACCTTACATAGTCGATTGAGATAACTCTATTTGATAGCAATTGTCTAACAGTGTTATGTCTACGACGTATATGTCGAGACTTCCCGTTATACATGCTATTCTGTGCTTTACCAATAGCAGATTGGCTGTCATAGTGTATACACACTGCTGGCACAGGTTTAGCTCAGTTTGGAATATCCTCTAAGAAATTTTGAAGTCACTCAGCTTTTTCTCCAGCCTTATCCAACGCTATGAATTCTAATTCCATAGTGGACCTTGCTATGCACATTTGCTTTGAGGATTTCCTTGAAATTTATGCATCTCTCCTAGAGTAAAACACCACATTTGATGTCTTTTGAGTAATGTTTCTACAAATTTCCAATTTTGAATTGATTAATTCAAGGAGATTCATAGTTCCCCACATTTTCCAATTTCTCATGACAAAGTCAAGAAATTGGAAAACCATTTAGATATATGTTTAGCAAGTGAGGCGTCTTGTTAAAGAATGCCACATATAATTCATATAGTGTCGAAAACACTTCTAAGACCTCAATTTTGCTTACAAAACAATACCTTAAGCAATCTTCTTTATTAACACTCTTTGACACAATAGTAAAACACATACATCTTATAAATAATAAAATAATTTTAGAACCCTTTTAGCACCCACCATTCCTAACATTTGGAATGAAACAAGGATTCTCGGAATCTTGGATCATAATAATCCCCCCCAAGTATGGCATTACCACCACCTTGTTTGCTTTCAAGAAGTCCATTCCAAGAATGACTTGAAAATGGTCTAAGCGAGCTATCATCAGGTCCACCTTTCCTCACCAGTTGTTCATCTTAATGTCAGCTTCCAAAGCAAGTTCTTTCACCGATTCGGCATCTTGGTTCAAGCCTTTCATAGAGCCTTTATATTCTGTGAGTTTTAATCAAATAACCTTGGATATATACTCAGAGATTAACGTATGAGTTGAACCAGTATCCACCATTGCTAGTAGACACTCGTAGTTGTTGAGTTCCACCTCTATGAACATATGGTCGTCATCGGGGACTAAAATGTTCATACCATTCAACGGACGAGTAAGTCTAGCAAATACAATAGGAACAACATGAATAGGAGAACCTGGTGGTGTTGTCATTTCTATTCTGAAATAGAAACACACCTTGTTATTCTTTAAAATAGAAACAAATTCTGGAATAAAAAATTCACTCACAAAATAATATGTGAACTTGCTACTGCTTGAGAAAGAATGGGCGTCGAAAGTACCTTTTCCGTAAAAGACAGAACCAAATTACCGTTCTCAATATGCAAAAGTTACTAAACGTAAGACTTTTAGGAACAGGACAAACCCTTTAAATATTGTTTCGTACCTTTAGAAACTATTTGGTTTGAAAGTCAGGAGAATAAATCTTGGGATCTCTAGTAAACTAGGTTGGTTTTTCCATTATGAGGACTCTTGGTTGATTATCTCAAAGGCTTTAAGCCCATTTCTCTTGATAATCTTTCCACTTGCTCTCTTGTTAACCCTTTTGTAAGCGGATCCGCAATGTTATCTTTTGACCTTACATAGTCGATTGAGATAATAACTCCATTTAAGAGAAATTGTCTAACGGTATTATGTCTACGACGTATGTGGTGAGACTTTCTGTTATACATGCCACTCTGTGCTCTACCAATAGCAGATTGGCTGTCACAGTGTATACACACTGCTGGCACAGGTTTAGCCCAGTTTAGAATATCCTTTAAGAAATTTTGAAGACACTCAGCTTCGTCTACAGCCTCATCCAACACTATGAATTCTGATCCATAGTGGACCTTGCTATGCACGTTTGCTATAAGGATTTTCTTGAAATTTATGCATCCCTCCTAGAGCAAAACATCACATTTGATGTCTTTTGAGTAATGCTTCAACAAATTTCCAATTTTGAATTGATTAATTCAAGGAGATACATAATTCTGCGTGTTACTGAATTGTACTAGTATTTACCTGTAGACACTTTCATATTGTCTCACACCAATAAAGATTGTTAGTGCATTAACAATAAGTATGATAGCCAAAATTCCATAAAAAAAAAATATGTATTAAGTTTGTAGGAAACTTATTCCAAAAATATACTTATTGTTAAGTAAACAAGAAAATTAAATTGATATAACAAATATATCATGAACAAACCTTTAGTTTAAAAAACAAACAAACTTTTTAGTTTAACTAATGAACTTAATTTTCCAATGATTAAATCCGAGTCTAGTGAAGATTCACTATGTCCTTAAGACAGATTTTCCCCCTCACGGTGCTTGAAGGTTGATGGGAAATTGTCTCCCTAGATAGAACATATTTCCTTCTATAGAAAACTAGAACTTCAATTCTATAGACTCATCGAATACATCATAGTATTTGACTAAGAACAGAGAGAGAAGAGAAAGATTAGAACTCTGTGTGATTTGGTGTGTCTTTCTCTCCAACTTCATCCACTATTTATAGGTGAGTGGCATCTTCGAAACAACACAGTAACTCTTGGGAAAAAGTAAGCAACTCTTTGAAAAGTCACATGTTTCGAAAGGACACACCATTTCGGCATAAAACACTGTTTCGAACCAGTGCCTATTTCGAAAGGTCACACCTTTTTGGCATGATGCACTGTTTCGAACCAGTGCACATTTCGAAAGGTCACACCTTTTCGGCATAATGCACTGTTTCGAACCAGTGCACCCTTTCGAAAAGGTTTTTCTCACTTTACGTATTGTTTTAAGAGAAACCCATTTCATCTCAATGTGGGATAACTTGGGAGACAAATTACTCATTCATATCTCAATGCATTTGTGCAAAGCAAATCAATTTTTCTAATAGAAACAAACCAACACCAATAAGAATTGAACTAACCTCATGTGGTACGACATCATATAATTGGCATAGGCTTTTCAAAACCTACGGAACCAAGCAGTGTACTTCATTAGATTTATGTTTACCAAAGGAAGTGGTAAATGAACCTAAATGAAATTTGAATCAAAACTTAATCAAGATAGGAAATATTTAACAACTAAACTACGATAGATTGAAAACTTCATTAACAACAAAGAATGGATAAGAGGGCATACCTGGATACCTTTAGTTGAGCGAAATAGGAAAAAAAACTGAACATGGAAGGAAAGTTAAAAGAAAATAAAAAATCTACACAATAATTGTTAATTTAATTTAACAAATAGTAAAAGAAGTGAAGGGAGGGGATGAAGTTGAGAGAAACGAAATTGGAGTAGTATAAGAAGTGATGAGATAATTTTGTAGTGTTTTCTAATTGGCTTCTATTATTATTATTTTTTTGACTTGCTCACCCACAAAACTTTATTGAAACAAAATGAATGTTGAGAGAGAGAGAATGAAGTAGTTTGGACTTTGGAGAACTGGAGATTGGAGAAGGCCGAACAGAGAGAATGAAGGGTTTTTGAGAAAGAAGGGTTTTTGCCGTTTATTTTCACAATTAATAATCTAATTAATATCGACATTAAATTGGTGGAGGGGTAGAAAGAGGGAGATGGAGAATGAAGAGTTTAGACTGGTTACATTGGTGGAAAGTTCGGCGGGCATTTTAATAACTGGCATTTTTAATTCTAAATGGTCGAGGTGCTGTCGAGGTGTCTTGAGTCTTGACCCTCGATTTATACCCCCTCATATTGAATTCCAACCGTTGGGTATAAAAGCATCCTTGTCTTGTTAAGTAGATATGGTCCTAGCGTAAACACATCTCGTGATGCAAACCAAAGAACTCTAACCATTGAGGGACTTACGCCATCATTTGCACATTTTTGGTTAATTACATGGGATTACAAATACAAGTGTCTCTCAGCCACCACTGCTATCACATCAAAGCCATACAACTAACTTTAATTTTCTTAGCTTCGATGAACTCATACTTCCAGCAAATCTTAGTATTTTTCACAACAAAACAACAATTTTCAAAATGAGAGCGTGATTTTCCAAGAACTGGGAGTGGGTACGCATGAACTCTAATTGCTCCTCATCTTGCACTTTCTAAACGTGCTTGTAGTTCCAATAAAGTTCCATTAATTACATTCTGACGTGCATGTAGTGCCCTCAGGCCTTGGTGAAGAAATTGAATACCCTCTATAGGATTAACTATGTTGGCCAGGGCATCTTCAGCGAAGAAATTCACAAATGAGGGAGATTGGTTGGATTGTTCATCGTCTTGGTTCATTGCAACAATTGGAGTCCAAAAATCGTCCAGGTAATTGGAGTGAATTAATATATTGCCAGCCGTTTTAAGAGGGATCCCAAGATTTATGATAAGCACCCAAAACTGTAATATAAACCCTGTAGAGACATTACATATTGGTTAATTATGTGTGTAATAAATGCAAATTAATTATATTTTCATGCTTTTGCAGGTTTCGACACGTAAACGATGAAATTTCAACAAAATCGGCATTTTAGCATGGAAACAAGGTGAATATGCTAATTGGAAACAAAACCTTTTTATCAAGTCCAAAAGAAGCCCATTGGAAGCTGAAAAATATCATAATCAAGCCAATGAAGCCTGGTCAAAATAGTCAATTCCGGGTCAACCCTGGTCAAATCTTGTAGAAAAGTCAATGAAACTTCAGAAAATTATATCTTTTGACTCCGAACTCTGTTTTGGGCGTATGACCTGTCAAAACGATCAGTGTGACAAGCTCTACACAATGGTATATAGTTTCTATCAATTTATTGGACTAAGAATTAAAATAGGTCCGAACCAAGACAAAGTAAAATCTAATTACTATTTATCATGATGTTATTAAGTGGAAGCTTATGTAATCACCCACATTCTCCACTTAATATATGCACAAACCACTCATAATTATTTATCTTGTAATGAGAATTACTATTCACCCACTTTTTCCACTTAGATTAAATAAATTCCATGATAAAAGTAGATTAATTTGTAACCTTTGGATTGAAAATGTAAGATGTAATATTGGCCACCCATTTCACTCATTTGAAACTATAAATAGGAGGGGTGGTGCTCTAAATAAACTTGCCAATTTACTTGTGATTTGTGATCTTGTAGCCCTTCACTCTCTTCTTCTTCTTATTCTTCTTAATCTCTAGTTCTTCTTAAGTATCTTTTGTAAGTAGTTCATAGGTCCTAGGATCATGAGCTAAAACCCTCATTTGTGGAGGGTTGATGATGCTCATGTGAGGAGAAGCTCCATTAATGGAGTCTTTCATTAATTTAATTTTTCACAAGCTTGTTATCAACATCAACTCCAAAATAGTTTATGTTGATAACAAGCTAGGACTTGTTAGGGTATTCTAAAGATAGAGTACCATAATAACTCCTTGTGCTAGTAGGTTGTCTTAGAGATAAGATAAATCCACTAGGGATCAAACTTGGTATTATTCTTGGGTTTGTCTATGAACCCAATAATGATTATAGTTCTTGTAATGAATTGATTAAAAATGGTAGCTATCCTTGCATAAGTGGAGTTAATCCTCCACATATAACTCTCCACAACTTTCTCTCTCTTTTATCTTCTCTAAGTAATTTTAGAATAAATTTTTTATTGTAATTTGAAAGTGAATTTAAAGTAAGTATAGTGTAAAACTTCTACCTAAAGCCTTCTCTCATTAAGCTTTCTCTTGAGTAGTCTAGCTAAGGTGTGAACAGGTGTTTCAATATTAGGCATGGGACGATACCTTTACTTGAACTATATTTCAACATGAATCGAGAGTAAGATAATTGATATAAGTGTGAGTTAGAGTAATGTCCAATTTAATACTTATCAATTTACATCTTGAAAATCCCAACGCAACATGATTTGCGTCACTATGGTAGGTAAAGGGGCTGACTTTCTCCTGGCATGTGTAATCGAATTCCAGAGATACTGGATTATGCAAAAATCTTTAATTTTAGTCTGCATCACCCAAAGTAGGTGTAGAAGGGGTTTGGTCACTTCAAATGTTTTGGAAGTGCCAGCTACATTGTGCGCCAACCACTGGATTGTAGCGAGTTGGTTTCGTTGTAATGTGTTTGTGATTTGATATTTAGTTTTAAATTGTAGGGAATTCTAATTAGATAACAAATTGGTGAACGTGAATTGGACTAAAGGTCAAGACAAGTTTGATGTTTACAATGCTATTATAAAAAATGATATGGTGAAGAACGTCTTGGAGACAACAGTTTCAGCTTTATTAGCGCTAGACATGCGTAAGAGTGACAAATAGATCGATTCTGCGTTACTCTTTTACACTAAAACTCTTAGGCAAAATCTGATAGAACCGACTATGAAAGAGTTCATGATATTGGCCCATGTCGAATCAATACGAAATTTGTTGCAATGGTGGATACGAAGAAGCAGGTCTAACTTTGGCAACGGAGTGTGGCATTTCCTCCATTATGTTGATAATCTGAGTTATCTGGAAAATGGGAGGCGAGAAACTATTATGTCTACCTCAAGTCTAATAAATACTGAGGACTTGACTCAGATAGAGTTTTCATCCGGCGTACAAATGTTAAGTGTATTGTCTACATTAGTACTATTCGAGTTGTAATCACCTTTACAACTGTGCTTAATATATACTTGGCCCACTCAATAAAATTTACTTATTTAAAAATTATGGGAAATGACAGTGATATTTTTCTCTAATCCAAATTTGCTTCCAATTCTAAAGGTTAACATGATATATGATTTTATTTTATTTTTTATTGACAAGCCTGTTTTAAATGAGATCAGTAACTCTGTGATGCTGGCGGGGTTCGAGCCCCAGACCTCTGGTATCATCACCCAAAGGTTTTACCAACTTTGCTAGTCAGCACTTGCCTACTAGCTTAGTTGGTAAAACCTTTGGGTGATGATACCAAAGGCCTGAGGTTTGAACCCCGCTACACACTAATTAAGTTACTGATCTCTTTAAAAACAGGCTTGCCCACACATTTTTAACATGATATATGATGTCCATATACAATGAGATATGTAGAAACTAACCTCATGGGCGACTTTGATAGCATCACAATTTGATGATATGCAATACAAATGAGGTAGGCTGCGCCAAGAATTCTATTATACTAAGTATCCTATTAGTATAGGTTCTAAGATGTGTCAGTACTGCATGAAGCATATCTTAATTTCATATTTTTGGAGTGTGTTACTTGGAGATTCTTCCATGTGGATTCGCAATATTAGTTGATACATTACTAAAGGTCCTAATATGCAACAATACTGCACATAGAATATATTAAAATTTAGCATATTGACTTCGAATGATTGTAATGCAATTAAATCAGATGACTATTGTTATGGTCTAATCAACACTCTTCTCTATCATACCTGTAACGCCTTCAACAAATTAAAAGTTTAGTGGAACAACCATTTTCACTAAATTAATTCTAGATTTGAACTCCATTACCTCCATCTGCTCTTTATTTCTATGCAAACAATGCCAATTGCTTTATGCTCTTATTTAAATAGATTACTATTACATGGTAAAATACAAACAATTGACAGTCATTACATTTTGATTTGAATTGAGATACAATTCCAATTAAAACTAACAAATTAACCATCACATTCATTATGTAATTCTTATTTGCAACTTTTAAGTGTGCGAGGTTGGATATTATTGTGGGTCGGATGTTCACGGTTGATTAATGACTATCTAACGAATATTGTTTATAGTGTTTCATATAATCGATCATTTTTTTTTTATCACATTGATGAATGAAAAATCAACATAAAAAAAAATATTATGTGCCAAAATTTGCATGGCATTGCCGCTACTAAATATATATATTTGCTTGAGTTATTAATTAGACGATTGATTTATATATTCATATTGGCATCATCATAAGACAATTGTAAAAATATGGATAAAAAGTTAAAATAAACGGATTAAAAAGCACTAAGCAAAGGTCGAAAATAGATGATTACAAATTATCAGTTTGGCTTTTCTGCTTCAAAGCAATGTTATTAAATTCAAACTCCTGAAAACGTGGGTTCCAATTTTAGGCCTTTAATAATCCCGTCACATTAGCAGCCAATTGAAACCTACGCCAGGCTTTCAAATGCTTCGTCTCCCACTCTCTTTACTTCAATTCAGGCAAAGGGAAAAAATATAAAAAAAATGTAAACCTTATGAAGCAAAGATGATTACTCTCTCTCCATAACTCCTCACCCATCATAACTGGCCAAACAACATTAATGACCGAAAAATGCATATGACTTTTTACTTTATTTCTAATTTGGGTTGGTTTCACTTCTATAAATCTCGTCGATTTTATTATATTTCCTCAACTATTTGTCTCCTTGCTTCTTCATACTATAAATCTCTAAGTAGACAAACAAGCTAGGTATGTTATACTTTCTTATTGTGTTCTGCACTATTATATTTGAATTTTTTTTTGTCATTTTGTAATTAGTAAACTTTTTCTAACAAATTTGTTTTCCTATTTTAGAGATTCCATTACAGGCTATAGAGTATAACAACATTCCTATTTCATTTAAGAACTTACTCGATGAGGCATCCTAGATCCTAGGAATGCAATTACCATATTATAGATCGAATTTCATCAACGACAGGTATGAGGCGTGGGTTGAACTGCAACCTACAAGAATGAGATATTTTGAATTGCCCTCACTATACAGGGATGATTTAGAACAAGTGGCGACAAGGGAGGCCGCTAACTACCTTAAAAATACGTTTGCAGTTGAAATAATTGACTTCAACTTTCGTGAACTACGTGAAACACGTATGCAAGTCCAAACTCTTCGAAACCAAGTAACTCATCTTTGGAACGAAATAGCACAAGTTCGCAATCGGGACCTAATACTACAACATTGAAGTTGTAAGTTTTGTGTTAAGTATTTCAAAGATTATTTGATTGAGGTTCACTATAAATTGTTTAGAACTTGGTTTGAATGGGAGTTGTGAAGGAGAAAAGGTAGTATTATTAGCTTTATGACTTGTTTGTATTGACTAAACTTGTATTGAAAGAAAACTCAAAAGAAACAAATTGATTGATGAAAAAAATACTTGAAATTAAAGAAATTTATTTGATTGAATGAATGAAACATAAACTTGAATGTAAATGACTTGAAAAATAAATCTTACACTACTCCTACATGACACTAGAATAAGTTTAGGTGCATTCTCTCATCCTACTTTTTGGTTCTTAAACCCCTACTTTTATAAAAGTTTGATTTGCTCTCTCCCTTTACAATCAAGACACCTCACCATGGTTGTTTTATGCTTTTTCTTTTTGCTTTTCCTTTTGCTTTTTCATATCTTCTTGATCAAGCTAGGTCTTGAGCAAGCCTTCTTTTGTATCAAGGCTATCCATCTCTGGTCTTCTGAGTTAAGGACGTGACTTTAGTTCTCTGGTTTTGAGTCATTGACCTTTGACCTTGACTTTGACTTTGACTTTTTCAGCATTTAATTTTTTATAGCAGCTTCGAGTCTTCATAATAAGCGTAAATAAGGCTCATTTTGGTGCTAAGATGCAGCTTTTATGATAAGTGGTTTGAAATGCTATGTAACCTGAAAAAGGCAATAAAAACTATGAGTTGTCTTTTCATTATGCGTAAGAAGGGTTGTAATACAGTAATGTAAGGATAATAAAACACACATTTGGGAGCTGATCACTAGCCCCAAATAACATTTGCTTGTCCCCAAGTAAGGATGAGAGAAAAAACTAAGATCACAAATGAGTGATTTATTATTATTATTATTATACTAATCTCATTTCGCGGAATGCGATTGCATTGACCATATGCAACAACGCCTTAAACCGCTAGGAATTCCCTAGTGGACGAGCTTTAAGCTCGTGAGAGTTTTATAGAGAAGGTACTCACCAACTTCTTCTATCTAGTACAAAGGTCTTGTCTCCTTATTTATTCTTAGAAGTTTATACATCTTATTAGTAGGGAATAAGGACAAACTCCTTTGAACTTAGAATAATATATGTATAGTAATTTAATCATCTAAAGATAAATACGCGAATATGAGCAATGAAATGCAAAAGCAGAGTCATTTCCAAAACTTTTGGAGAGCGTCCTTAAGGTGAGTTCTCACAGGGATGTGTTAAAACACAAACTTTTTGATAGATTCACTCAAGTTTTGTTCTCTCAAATGCAGCGGGCATTTATATTCCCCACATACACGAATGACGTCCAAAGGAAATCGGGGTCGATTGATCACACTTGCCACTTACTATCACACCATCCTATTCTTAATTGAGCTAGAAGTCTTTTATTATGAGTTATGGGGCTAGGGTGATGGTTTAGATAGAAAAAGAAGGGAAAAAAAAAAAAATCGATAAGTTGAGAAATTATAACTACCTCATTTTTTCTTTGCTTCTAAATTGTGATTCATTTTTTAGCCCTTTGACTTTATTACTCCATATGATTTTGAAATTTTGGGAGTTCTAACTTTACTTTTGTTTCTGATACCATCTCCTTTTTGATTTTAAACTTTTGGGAGATTCGATTTTTGACTCTTTTGATTTTTTTGGAGTTTTGGGTTTTGATTGGTATTTCTTTTCTTTTCTTTCTTTTATTTTTGAAGTAACTGACTGATCTGTTTTTGTACAAGGTCTTCTCTTATCTTTTTCTGATATCCATCCAATTCTCAACTCGTCAGCTGGGCAAGTTTTTATTATGTGTTGTAACGGGTCAGGGATTTATGGTGAAGAATAAAAAGGCTTTTAGAAATTGGTGAAGGCTCAAAAGGTGTAACTAGAGCTAGAAAAACTATATTTTTGGGTTTTTAATGTTTATTTGGCTATATTAATCCAAAAATGGCATAAATTCTCTCTTAGGGTATAGTGTGGTGATCAAGCAAGTGGACGTGTAGTCTTTCTATCCAGACATCTTTTGTGTCATCACTCAATAATCATTCAGATGAGGCCTTTGGCTAGATTCTCACAGGATATGGAACTTAATTAATTGTTCTAACATTGATTTCGAAAACTCACTGCTATATACAATCAAATTCTTATGCATGCCATTCATGAAAAGATGCAGATACTATTGTACGTATATTTGTCTAAGTGTGAGACTTCTAAACTTTTTATTTATCATGGAAAAAGGAAACAAGACTTTTAATACTAAACAGAAAAATATTTTTAGTCTTTTTTGATTTTTTTTTTAGAAAGGAAGAAATATAATACTATATCTATTATAGAAAATGCCTAGTTTTTGCAAAATATTACTATACCACCCCCAAATAAAAATATATTTTGTCTTCAAAGTATGAAGAGATAAAAAAAGAGATTACTATAAAAACATGAGCAAAAACGGCAATACACCTGTACTCTGTTCTTCATAATAAAAATACGCCACCCCCAAATAAGTTTGGGGCGTGGGTTGTTTGATATAGAACGAGAAATACATGGTTTATTATACTAGGGATAATTATTCTACTATGAGCTTTTTAGGTTTTTGTATTTTTGAAAACACATGTAATGCAGAAAAGAAAAATGAATTTTTTTGGCATGATGTATTTGTATTACTTTATACTCATATACCAAATTCCACATAAGAAACAAATAAAACAAGCAGATAAAATTAAAATTATACTACTAGTTATAATTATACATAAGTGTGAAAAGAAAACAAGACAAACAACTGAAAATAAAACATAAACTATCTATACGGACACTAGGGAGCTGCTTAGTCAGAATCCGTGTGTGACTCGTCACGATGTCTAGAAGATCCTTCTCCTTGCTGACGTTGGGTCCTAGGTGGTCTATCGTTACGCAGGAGTGCATCTCTAATGCTCTGCAGTGTCCTTGTAACACAGTGCTGAAAATGTCACTGCTCCTGCTGGAAAGACTGTTGCTCCTCTCTAAGGTTTTGCTGAGCCGCTATAATAACTCGTTGATCTTGCCTGAGGTGGTGGATGTGCTGGTGTATAATCCTCTGGCCCTCATGGAGGAAATTAATTCCATCCATGGGCTGAGTGAACTGTCTAGTGGCATCTTCAGCGAAGTGGTCCACTGGCTCGGTAGGGTGTGTTTGTTCAGCGGCTCTAGCGGTAGGTGGATGCCAAAGTTTTTAAACGCAGTAGGAATATATAGGACCTATAATAGCGTCTCTTACCTTTACTAGAGTGTCTGTAGTATCGAACCCCCAATGCAGTATGATCCTAGTGACCAATGATAAGTGCTCAAAAAGTGCTATTTAACCCTCGATTATGCCTCTTGTTTAGCCATCTTAGTGGACTAATAGTGTTTGTAAGCTATGTTTTATGATTCTACAGGTCAAAGAGAGAGTTTTGTGGAATATTAGAGAAAAAGGGGTAAAACGGAGCAATTCGGAGCATTAAGGATCACATGGGAAGCCCGTGGACAATCATGGAGAAGGCCAAGAAATTGGAGCTATTAAAGATGCGACTTGGACCTATTTTAAAGACTATTTGGAAGCCCAAGGACAAATGATTCGTTGCTTGGACCAAAGCCTACAAAAGAGGATAGAAGGATAGAGCAGAAGAGATAAAATCGGCTAATTAACGCGTCTGGGACGCATGGATCGAGCGTCCAGACGCATTGCTTGCGTCTGAGATGCATGAATAGTGTGTCCAGACACATGGATCGACACTGTAGCCAATTTCTTCTCAGTTTTGGAGATGAAGTTGGACTCTGAAAGAAGTCTATTTGTATTAGGAAACAAATGACGGTTTGGAATGCCTTTAGAGCTCATTGTAACCTCTATAAATAGATAACCTAAGTGCCTTATGTGATTTGCCAATTCACTTATATTATTGTCTCCAGAACTTGAGGCAAAGAGAGATTAATAATAAAAGATCAGTTTTAACTAGTTGAGTCTTAATAAATTAGTCTTTCTTGTCTTATGTTCTTCGACTCTTCTTCTTCTCGTTCTTCGTGTTCTTCTTTCTTTATGGAAGACTAATCTTCTCCTTCAAAGGAGGATATGAAGCAAGTGCTTAAGGTTTAATGATTCTTCTGGTTCATGGTGTTCTTGAATCAGGTTAGTTCTTTATGTTTTTAGTTATTAGTTCCATTGCCCACACCATGGGATGGAAGTATAGAATAGGGTTTATGTTTTGCAATATTAATATCATGCTAGTGTTCTTTACTTTTCTTTTAGTAATATAATTCTTTAGAGTTAGGGAAGTATTCTTTGTGTTGCCTTAGAAGGGGTAGCTCATGGAATGGCTGCCTAGGGGAAGTATTCTTTGTGTTTGCCTTAAGTGGTGATTCATTGAATGGCCGCCCTATTAGGAAGTACTCCTTGATGTTGCTCTTGGTAATACATTGAATAACTGCCCGAGCTTACATAAAAAGAAAGAAGATATTAATAGCATAAACATAGGAACAACCTTAAGTAGAGTTAATTATTAACGATGTTTAGTCCAAGAGGGCATCGGCATTCACTCGATTGCCTAATTGTAGTCTACTTATAAGAACAACCATGAAATAGAAGGTCATAGATTAAAAGTATTGGTGGATTCTAATCTCTTGAATTCCCTCTCTTATAAATTATCAATAGTTTAGTTAATTTAGTTTAGTTTAACATTAGAATCTAAAATCTCTACAATCATAGTTTTTAATCCCTTAAACCCCCTTTCCAGTCCTGTCATTCACATAACATACACTTAAAAGTGGAACGATATCCTACTCATCCTTTACTTATTGAGGGATAATTAGGTTTTGATACGCTTCTGTTTTGTTCAACGACCATACACCATCTACATACACAAAAAGAGGCTTGTCAACCAACACTAGTAAAGGGGCGGTGGACCGACCTCCTAGGAATCAACACTAGTAAAGAATCCATAGGATGTGGAGCATCGCCTTACCGATATCAGAAGGCTTAACTGAGCCTATCAAGTTAAAGGTTGTCCATTGAGATATTGCTAACTGATTCCTTTGTAGCAAACTCTGAAACATGTAGTGTGACGTGAGGTTTTTCCTACCCTCGAGAAGCGTTTCTACCATCATCACATCGATGGTCTTGTTATCTGGGGACTATTCCGTCTGAGTATAGAACTTTAGAGAAATCCCCAGAGCCTCACTTACCACCTCCTTAGTGAGCTCAAACGTGTGGCCATCCCTGACAACCATGATGCGATCATCCTCCTCTAGTTGCATGTGGTTATAAAACAAAAGAATGAGAAAGCTAGGGGGAATAACTTGCACCTTCCAACAAAACCAAAGACTCCCATACTCTTCTTTTAATCTCAGTCTTGAAGTGCACTTCAAATAGATCGGAATCGAAGAGGGGTTCAAAATTTTGCTCAGGCACGATTTTTAGGACTCGAGCCATTTAGAGTAGGAGTTGATGAAATTGGGGTTTTTAGTTAGAATAAAATTTAGAGGGTGATAAGCACCCAAAAGTGTAGTTTAAACCCCTTAATAGTATTATATTTAGGCTAATTATGTTTATAATGAATAAGAGTTAGTATAATTTACTTATTTTTGTGTATTTCAGGTCTTGAAGTTGTTTATGTGCTAAAAGATGCCATTTTGCATGGAAAATGAGTCAAGATGATTGATGATGAATTTCTACGTTTAAAGCCCAAGAATCATGAAGAAAAGCCTTTTTCAAGCCTAGTCAAAGCTGGGAAGTCAAAGTCAATCCGGATAGAAAAAGAACAGAAAAGTCAATAGAACTTCAAATGAGCGTATCATTGGACTCGGGCCTCGTAATTAGGCTTACTATATGGAAAAACGACTACCTCAGAATAAGCTTTCCAATGGGCCCAACCTTGCCCTAATCGGAGTTGTAAAGTGGACAAAAAGGGTACTGAAGTAATTTCCAACAGAATTGGCCCTTTTAGGCTTGACCTAATGGACTTTGGGTTAACATTAGAGGCCCAAAGTCCCTCTTTTTTCCCCATGCACGAAAATATAACCCTAATCCTCTCCTATATAAAGAGGGTGAAGGCTAAACTTATTCTCTCCTCTTCTAGCTTCCTCCCCTTAGTCTCTAATTAGTTTAGTGTAGTTGTAGTTTAGTTTAGGGTTAGAATTAGGTTATGTAGTTTAGTTTGTAGCCTCCATTAAATCCCCATCAATAAAGCTTAGTTTCAATTCAATTATTATTTACATTATGTCCTTATCTTATTGTTTTAGTAGAATAAATCCGATGAAGCAAGGCTAAACCTCCAAATAGAGGGGTTTTTATAAAGCCTATGTGAGGATTATGATTGTTTAATCTTAGTTGTTGTTTTTAATCAAGTTCTTCAAGTTTGATTCTGATGAATTTTAGAGATAAAAGTCATAAGAATTAAACTAGAGATTAAAAACTCCATCAAAGAGATTTGTGGAGGTGCTAATCTCTCATGCTAGTGAAGCCAGGGTTAGAGATAACTTGGTGTTTACTAGGGATCAATAAAACTAAATCAATGATTAGGCTAAATGGTTGTTTGAATCATGTAGGTGGATTACCCGTTCTCTATTATCTTTCTTATTTATCAATTGACTATTTTAGCATATTTAATTTACTATTTTTGATATTGTTATTACTCTCAATTTGAATTAGTTTAGCTAACCTAAACAAGCATTTAAGTACGTACAAGCGAGAGTGGAACGAACATGACTACTCTCCCATATAACAATATGTTTAGAGAGTATTATATTGATTGATATAATGATTTTAGCATGTTAAAACAACCTGTTTTCACATCTAATTTATTTATCTTGTCAAAGGGGTAGTGTTTGTAGGTGGGTGGGTAGTCGCGCGGTGGTAGAGGGCGGATGCGCGCGCAGTTAGGTGCGGCTAAGGTTGGAATTTTTTTAGGAAGATGATGTCGGTCGGGTGGTCGCGTGGCTTAAAAAGGATTGATGGCCCGTGCCTTATAAGTTGTTTTGAAATTTTGGCTCAAACCCAAATGAAATTAGGTAATTCCGATCATATACTTAGTGCCTTGACAACTTCAACAGCCGATCCGCGCTTCGTTACTCGTTCGATCTTCACCCGTGAGTTACCAAAATGATCAGCATTGAAAATTCTATGTAAAGGTACAGGGTACACTCATATCCAACAATTAATGAAAAACAGATAATGGAAAGAATGAAAAAGAACTGAAGAGAAATATATACAAACAAAAGAAGGAAAAATCTTAATTTATTTTTTGGGTTTTGAATAAGTTTGAACTAAAATTTTAAAAGGTGGGTCGTTTTAAGTTAGATTCCTAAGACTTTGAAGTTTTTGAAAACTTGAGTCAATCCCAACCAGATGGTTGGATTACTCTATTCAGCTGTGCTCGGTGAGCAAGTGGCTGGCACATGAAAACCTTAAAAACTGAATTTTTACTATGAGGTTGAAGACCGAGACAAGTTAGTGTTTGACAGTTCAAGCCCCAACCTTCTCTCATAGCTCGTCTCTTATGTGCGTATGAACTCTTACCCAAACCAGGAATGGTTTTTGGTATATGTGTTTATATCTTCAGCTGCAGTTCTCTTAGAAGTGCTTGCACACGATCATTGAAATTGATCCATCTAGTTTTGCTAGGTGGAGGGTTTTTGTTCATAACAGAAGACATTTTGGAAATTTTATAAAAGTTTTTATAAATAAAGATTTTGAGAAATGAAGATTTTTTGAAAATTTGTACAAGTTTGAGTCTTTTAACGTTAGATTCCAAGACAAATAGAGGGTTGGAGGAAAAAAATAGATTTAAACAAAGAATAATATCACTTTGGGTTACTCTATTTGTTTAATTCTCGTTTAGAAATGCCTCGCGTGTCTATTTTTTTTTTTGGTTGGTTTTCCCAAGCAACAAATATCTCTAACCATATAGAGATTTTGACAAGAAGATAAAATTATATGTGAACCCGGTATCATTTTGGTTACTCCGGGGCGTATAATTTTCATTTTTATATCCTCTAGTTTTGAAAACTATGGAGAGATGTTTTAAGATACTCGTACTCAAAAGTCGTGATTCTAAATGCTAATTTTTGAAAACAAACCATAACAGGTAATCTCAGGCAACTTTCGTGTCGGCTCTGGGGCCAACCCAATCTAGACAAACATAACTTCAGCTACGTGAGTTGGGGGATTTACTGCGCATGACATGGAATGTCCTAACCCGTGCGAATAGCGCGGTGATATAGGTGACCCTTAATAAACAAAACTGATCTCAAATCGCCCCTAGATTGCGTTGTTCTAGGGGTTGGTCTGTGTAGAATCCATTGTCCGTTTTGTTTTTGGAAACTCACATAACTATTGATATATCGAGAATTTTGCATTAACAAAATGGAGAAAACAAACATTTATGAAAGGGTGAGAGAAGGGTTTTTCTTTTTGGCTTTTTGGGTTTTTGTTCCTAAATTACTTAAAATAATAACAGAAAAAGAGAAAACTACTAAGAAAAATCACTATGAGGAGAGTGACCCACCCAATAGAAGGAAAATATTTTTAAATTTAGGTGACTCAAATTGCGAACCATCCCATGGTTTGGCCTCCCTAGATCTTCCACCTCTTGTTTTGTAAGTAGGCAAATCTAGTGAAGAGGACTAACTCTATTTCTAGATAATCTAGTCTCTCCTCTCCTACTCTCTAGTTAGCCCTAGTTAAAGTTATTCCAACTAGATTATAAGATGAAACTCGAAACAACTAGAAATCGCCTAAAGAAGGAAAAAAAGAATTGAATTAAAAGAGCTACAATTGCCAACCATCCCATGGTTTGGCATGCCTATATAAGACGAAGCATGCAAAACAATCATGAAAAGCAACCGTAAGACACTTCCACTTAATCACCATCTCACCTCTGCTTTGTTTCACATCTTTTCTTTATAGAGGAAGAACTACTCAAGCGTCAATAGTGAAGATTGAAGGAAAGAACTTATGTAATAAGACATAAAACAAGGAAAGAAAATTGTTTTGAAAAAGAATGTAAAATAAAGAAAAGAAAAATAGTATATTCACTCCATAGGGTCACACTTACTAAAATGACGAGTAAAAAATGTTTTACAAAGAATATGCGTGATATACGTGGACTAAGGCTCTGGCACTTACAACCACACACTTCAAATGGAGGGTCTGATTACCTTATTGATGTATTCCCTTTAAAGAAAAAGGTGGAATGGAATGGGGAAGGAATACATTATGGAAAAGAGGATTTAATCCTTGTAGATAGGAAGATCACAAAAGAATTTTTAGCACTCCAACTTCGTTCACATCATTTGTTGCTTCAAAAGCTGTGTTTGTTGATTTAGGGTTAAGAATAGCTTGTCCTGAGAACACACCTTTTTGGGTTTTGTCTTAAGCTAACAAGTTCAATGATTGTTGCATGGATGCTAGGATTTGAGTTTGTTGTTGCATGATAGATAACATCATCTCGGTGGGCTTATATGTTTGGATATTAGTTGATGGTGTAATTGGAACTAGGTCTCTTTGGTTGTTGATAGGTGGGTTTTGGTAGTTCTGGTTAAAATAGGATGGAGCCAATACTCCGTTCTGATTGTTATAGGTAACTTGTCCTTGTCTGAATGTATTTGGTGGTTTATTGAAACTTGAAGGTGGTTGGGTGTGGGGATTATTAGTTGATAAGCACCTAAAACTGTGTTATAAACCCCGTAAAGACACTAAATGTTGGTTGATTATGTGTTTAATAAATGTAAATTAATTGTATTTTCGTACTTTTATAGGTTTTAGGCATAAACAAAGAAATTCAAACAAAATCTGCATTTTAGCATGAAAACAAAGGATCCAGAAACGGCCCTGCTTGTACAGTTCATTGTAAAAATTCACTGCATGCATGATCATATGTAGATGTTTTGATTATTATGAATTTATTAACTTAAGTTTCAATAGAATTAGTTCTTGTTCCTCGCTAATGAAATATATAGATATCTGAGATTAATTAAGGGAACAAGCCTTTGTTATTAAGTTGTTGTAGTATAGATCGAGTTTGTGAGTATCTTCTCTAGAAAACTCTCACGAGGCTATAACTTGTCCACTAGGGAATTCCTAGTGGTTTAAGGTCTTGTTGCATATGGTTAATGCAACCGTACTCTGCGAAACGAGAATTAGTTAGAACTACACATTTTTGGCCACTTATCTATTTTAGTGCCTCTTCTTTGCTTGAGGACAAGCAAAGTGCTGTTTGGGGGTGGTGTGATAAGCACCAAAAACTGTGTTATAAACCCTATAGAGACACTACATATTGGTTGATTATGTGTGTAATAAATGTAAATTAATTGTATTTTCGTGCTTTTACAGGTTTTAGACGTAAATGAAAAAATTCTAGCAAAACCTGCGTTTTAGCATGAAAACACAGTACGGAGTAGTGCTCTACCTGTTGTATTCTCTCTCAGCCCATTTAAAGCTAAAAAAGGCTAGACTAAAGCCCGTGGACTCAACACCAGTATTATCAGACCTGACCCGGGCACTGACGAGGTGAAGGTACTGGGTCACTGGGTTAGTGGTCTAACCAGTAGGTCATTGATCCAACCAGTAGGCCACTAGTTATAATACATATTTATTTTTGTAACTTGAAAGTCATTCTGGTGTGGTGGAAACTATGTCTTCTTGAGGTTTTTGAGAACCCATGTTCGAACCCACACACAAACAATTCAAACTTACAAAGAAATTCACTTAACTGTTTCAATATTAAATATAGAATTACTTAAATAAAAATTAAGTTCCCAACAAAAACATTCTAGTGCCATGTTGGTAAGGCCCTACTTAAATTTGTTAGTTAGTTGTTTGACTCTCCACCCTAGCAAAGTTACTTTTTCCAAATTTAAAATGTATTCTGGACTAGGTTGGATTTTGGACTGGATCGGATAAAACCGTTCGAGTCAAGCAGGTTTGGTAAGAAATTGGCCGGTTTAGCTGGGTTTGTACCAGGTGTAATGCATAAACGATCTAAACTGTGACCCAACCCGGTTTAGAGACCGGTTCAAACTGCCAAGCCAGGCCGGGTCTGATAACACTGCTCAACACTGACCATTTCCGGTTCAAATCAAGATAACGGACAGAAAAGTCGTAGAACTTTCGAAGATCATATCTCCTGATTATGGACTCCAAATTCAGCACGGGAACTGTCAAAACGATCAATGCGGTGAGCTCTAGACGAAGATGTGAAGTTGTAAAAGTCAACATGGGGCCCACATGGACCCACCACTGGTCAAAACTTGTGGGTCCATCACTTTTGGTTTGCTCCATCATTAAGGGAACAAATTCAAGTGGGAATATAATCATGAAAGTGGAGCACTCAAATGGTAGAGAATATAATCATAAAAGTAGAGCACCCAAATGGTGGAGAATATAATCATGAAAGTGGAGCATTAGTTTAATAGGAATGGAGAGTGCAATGATGTTTTGCACTCAAAGACATTCTATATATTCCATTCCATTCTATGTATTAATGGCTAGTTTTAGTTTTAGTTTTTAAGCTTAGCTTGTAAGTCATTAATGGAGTTGTCTCCATAGAAAATCAGTTCTTCTTCCATCAAATCTTTTTCTTCTTTTAATTCTTCTTCTTTGTTTCTTCACTTCTTGTATTTAGTTCATATGTCCTAGGATCATGAGCTAAAACCCTCTCTTGTGGAGGTTTAATGATGCTCAAGTGAGGAGAATCTCTATTAATGGATTCTTTCATTACTTCAATTTTCACAAGCTTGTTGTCAGATCAACTCCAAAATAGTTGATGTTGATAAGAAGCTAGAACTTGTTAGGGTATTCAAGAGATAGAGTATCATAACAAGTCCTCATACTAGTAGGTTGTCTTAGAGATAAGATAAATCCACTAGGGATCAAACTTAGTCTTATTCTTGGGTTTGTCTATGAACCAAAGAATGATTATAGTTTTGTAATAAATTAATTAAAAATGGTAGTTATCCTTGCATGAGTGGAGTTAATCCTCCACATATTTCTCTCCTATATTTTTTCTCATAATTTAGAATTAAATTCACTACTACAAAAATGCACATTAGCCACGGTTGGTCATTTGGTATATACCCTTTGTTTCCTAATAAAATGGTTTAAACTAAGTATACAAAACAATGGTTTTGGAACAAGTAAAAACGATGTTGTAAAACAAGTGGGATATAATACACCATATAACGGTGGTATCAAATATGTTTTTGTATTCAGATACCCCTCGTTTCCTTGAAAAAGTGGTTTATATTTTGGGCAAAATTACATCTACCGTGGATAGTCTGATTTAGAGAAAAAAAAAGAATAAGAAAAAAGAAAAGAAACCCACTTCTCCCAACTAGAACTCTTTGTTCCACTTCTTTCTCTCCTTAGTTTCTTTGTGGTTCTTAAGTTTCTTATAAAAAAACAAAAAAAGGGTTCACAAGTTGAGAGAAATCAATCGTCCAACTGCAAGGTTTCTGCCTTTTCTTGTAAGTAGGTTCTTCTCAAACTGTGTTGACTAATCACTCTTCGTGTAAGTAGGTTTTGTAATTCTTGAATTCGTCTTCTAGGGTTTATAAATTTCTTGTTGATTGAGTTTTAAATTTTATTGTTTTTTACCAGCTATATCAGCCGTCATGGGGACTTTACCGTGATCCCTGGCGGGGTCTTTGATCTTGTTGTCCGCATACCGCGGGCACATTGAAGGTATTTCTATCTTGCAATGGCTTTTCGGTGATGTTATTTAGCATAACCGTCTCGAACTCATTGGGATTTGAGTATGCAGTGGCAAACTTCTTTTTAGAGTTGAACCGGGTTTTGCGACGGTGGTTACTTCATGTGGTATGCTACTCCAAAGATTAAGTTTGCGAAGATGTTGAAATCTGGACGGGTATATTACGTTACTAGTTGTCCAGTTTTGAATAGGGAATTGATAGATTGCTAACTCGTTTAAGCAAAATTGATGCACCATGTCCGCACTAATGAAGATGTGTTGGGAACTAGTAGTGATAAAAAAATGATCAAGAAACCAAGTAGGTGCTTCTATATTCAAGAAACCCACTTCAAATGATGCTTCCGGATGCCAGCCGGAGCCTTGGCATTGGGCTAGCCTTGTTTTTTCAATTTTTCCCAAAGCCTATACTATTTGAAAGAAATCTTGGTATCCTACTTTTCTCCCCGATATTCAATTCGGGCTTTTCATTATCACTTTTAAAAACATGCTTGATAATTGACATGCTCTTCTTTCCTCTCTAATTCTACTAATAATTGTTTGTTTAATGTGAGATATGTAGAGATGGACAATCATAAGGAAGCGTCAGCTAGCTTGAATTCAAATATTGGTAATCCAAACAAATCCATTTTTTCGTCAGGCGGTTTCACATGCACTTAATATGCCTTCGGTGCATGTTACGTAAGTATGTTACAAATGTTTTCTATTGTTCCATAGACTCGACCAAATTCCACTAACTACACAAACCCCAAACACACACACACCCCACACACACAAAAGAAAAGAGAGACAATTTTGCGGCATGTACATACGACTAACATACTTGATACATTCGGTTTAATGCCCAATGAATTATATGTACAAGATTCTACCCATTAATCTATATCGATGCACTCTAAATTTCATATGTTTATGACAAAATAAGGAAAAAAAAACACGCCTAAGACCCGTTGTTGAATGCAGAAAAACCGATAATGGTGTTTGCTAAACAAAAGGGTCTTTTGATTTCTAGTTCATCCAACATGCTAATGATGCATTGGGAATTCCATCAAGTTGAAATTTCTCGAAGATATTTCACGGATCTCGATACAACAAGCTCCTCATAATAAAGTAACATCAAACACAACACCAAAACCTAAAATAAATGTCAAGAAAGGACCACCAACCGAAGACCTCTTTGGCTCCAAATCCTATGATACTGCTTAACCGCGACTTGCGTCCGGTGCTTTCGATTGCCCCTCCATCACCGCAAATTTCTTCGCTTTAAAGCCGCACAATCAAAAAGTGCTCTCCATATAAGACTGGACCATCGATCAAAACGTCATTGCCAGCGCTACTAGCCTTGCGGGTTCTCATCCTAATGTACACTACATTGGGTCGCCCTATCGTCAAGACTATATTGTAGCGGGGCCAAGTATCCAAAGAACTGGGCGGTCGGCAAAGAAGCATGGGATTCCCACAAGACCTGGTTGGTGGCAAGTTCAGTCCTCTTAGCACCTCATCATCTAATTGTATGTCTCAACAAGTGATGCGATTGTCATCTTCATCGCTTTATCCGGGTCGAAGGTAAGAGCCCAAATGTTATCGTAGCATCCAAGGAAGGTGCTAAATCTGATGTAGAGATGAAAGATGTTGGTGCTGCAAATGTTCCCAATGAGTTTGGCCCTGGCCAAACAGAAATTTCAAATCCTGAGGTGCTTACAGAAAATCGGACAACTCCTGTGGAGAGTCTGAATCATTCACAAAAGGTGGGTGCTGGTGAAAATAAACAATTACCTCGAAATGAATTTTCTATACTCCTTTGACTTTTATGGTTTCATATTAGTTGTTATCATGTTGATGTCGCAAATAGTATGCATTGTATACTCACTTTCTTTGTTGACGTTTAATGGCTTCGAGGAGGACATTAAATCCCAAAGCGACCCAACCTCCATCAACACCCAAGTTAAAGGCAAAAAACAATGCAAATAAAGAAAACAGGAGATTAAGCAAGGTATGTAAGTATTTTATTTACACGTGATATATAACTCAAATGTTACATTGTCCTAAGATTTACACTTTAGATTGTGGAAACAAAAAATAAGTAAACAAATGTCAAGCGCCATTTGGGGGCAACAATTGATTTAGGGCCGGTAAATTGTAGTTTACACATTATATATTATTAAAATGTCTACTTGTGCTTATATTTCTTTAGCATTCTATTATTTTATGGTATTCTTCGTTATTAAGTTATTATTTTATGGTATTGATCGTGATGATGACACTTAACACTCAAAGATACCTATGCACAAGATGAACTTGATGTTATTGACTTGAAATTCTGAAGTTCATCTAATGGAATGTTCGAGCCGGGTCATAGTGTCTTAACTTGATGTTGTTCGAACTTGAAATTCTGAAGTTCATCTAATGGAATGTTTCGAGCGGTCATAGTGTCTTAACTAGGTTTGGACCCTTCTAGTTAAGGTTTGGGGATTGATCTCAACATTTGTATTTTTCATTGTAAAACTCATTTGATGTATAGGTGGAACAAATATATTACTCCTTTGATATTTTAGAACGAAGAACAAGTTGGTCATTATTATTTTTTAGTTAAAAATTATCAAATTCTTTTTGCAATTCAACGTTGTATGGTCTAAATTTGTTTCTTTTGTTTGTTGCACGATGAATATATTGTCCGAACAATGTGTTTTTAAGTTAGTGTGGATTGGTGAAAATATATGCAGGTTGAAATTAAATAATCAAGGGATTTTTTTTAAAAAAAAAGTATAAACCACGGTTGTGTTGGTTTAAAGGGGATTATATAAGCCGGAACTATTAACCACGGGTTTCGATATCATAATACCTCGGTTTTTCAAAAATCATGGTAAATAGAGGATACTTAATACCACGGTTCTGTTAGAAGTATTTGTCACGGTGGTTGTTACCACGGTATAAAAACAGTGGCTAAAGGCTTTTTACCACTATAAATAACAGTGGTATATGAGCTTTTCTGTAATAGTGATTGTAAATTTGTATTTGTGCGTGAAATTAAAGTAAGTATAGTGTAAAACTTCTAACTAAAGCCTTCTCTCATTTAAGGTTTCTCTTGAGTAGTCTAGCAAAGTTATGAACAAGTGCTTTGGTTCTTAGGTATGGGACGATTCCTTTACTCGAACTATATTTTAACATAAATCGAGAGTAAGGTAATTGATATAAATGTGAGTTGGAGTAACGTCTAATTTATTCTTATCATTAGTCCATGCGAAGTTTGGATATTGTCTCCATGGTGCATTCACTACTACAGAAATGGCTATTTACCACGGTTGGTCAACTGGTATATACCACTATTCCTCTAATAACAGTGGTTTATAGTCATTTACCACGGTACAAAATACTTTTCTAGTTTTGGAACAATCAAATACCACTTTTTTTGAAAAACAGTGGTATATAGCAAGACATATACCACGGTACTATCAAATATTAGCCTAATTATTTTTTAGTATATGTATACCCCATGTTTTCTTAAAACTAGTGGCGTATATTTCGTGCATAATTACACTTACTGTGAGCAAAAGCAAACAATCAGAGAAAGTTAAAAAAAAAATTAATTAAGGGTCTAAAAATTTAAAAACAGAAAGAAAAAGAACAAATGGGGAAAGAAAACACGTACGATAGAAAACCCAATTTCTCCATCTCCAGATTTCGATTTCTGCCAGGGTTCGGGCGAAGTTGAGACAAATCAGTCCCCACCTCTACATCAAATTGCATCATGATGCATTAGAAAGTAATCATGTCTCAGAGCAAATTCATCATTGGATAGATATCACTTTTGGGTATAAGATGTCAGGCCAAGCTGTTGTTGTTGTAAAGAATTTCATGCTTCCTTCATCCGAACCCACTATGCTAAGGTCAGTAGGACGCCGTCAACTCTTGACCCGCCCACATCCTATGCGGCAAGTAAAGAAGACATAGTACTAGGAATCTCTTCGTTTCCTAGCTGATGATTTGCAGTACTTGGAAGAAGCAACGTCATTTTGTGAAGATGCTTCGTACTTGAGTCCCATCTATCACTACCATCAAGAAACTATTGTGGATAATGTCAAAGCTGTAGAAAAACCATGCATCCGTCTTTTTATTCCTAAAATATTAGAAGAAAATGGCAGTGCGAAAGGGTTTTCTAAGTCATCTGATACTGACTCAAGTAATCTTGTTGAATATTTTGAGGTGGAGGATAGTGGTTCCTTGGGTTTCCAAGAGTTATCTTTTTGGAAGCAAAAATTATCTGAGTTTGGCCCATTCTATGAAGATATCGATGCGGACATATTTTCAGTTGGTTGCATTCTCACAGAGCTTCACTTGAAGAGACCTCTATTTAATATGACCTCATTTACTGCATATCTGGAGACTGGTATATTACCTGGGTTAGTGCAAGAACTTCCTCTACTTGTTGAAGCATGTATATAGAGGGAGTGGAGGAGGTATAAAGTTTCCCTTTCCAGTAACTCTTGTTTTATATTTAGTTTTCTAGATATGTCAGTTGGTAGGGAAACAACAGGTGGTCAAGTTAATTATTGATAATTTAATTTATCTGCAATTTCGTTGGGTGTTTGGTTTTTCGCTTGATTTGTTTTTTCTTTGTTATTAGGAGGCCTTCAGTAAAATGTCTTTTGGAATCACCATATTTCACTGCAACAATCAGTCATCGTATTTGTTTATTAGCCTCTGCATCTTTTAGTGGAAGTTGGGTATCGCCTTCAAGATGCAAAAGTTTGCCGGACAAGGAAGCTTGAATGCAATGGGAGCCTCTCATCGCCGAAGTTGTGTGCTCCTCATCGCTTAGCACCGCTTGTGTCTCCGTTTGTCGGATACCAAAGCCGAGTGGGCTTATATCTTCTTTGAAGGAATTCTTGAAGTGCTTTGAAGCCTCAGCAATAAAGTCATTAGTCTTGCCGCCATCCGTAAGATTCTACAGTGAGTTGCTAGCTTAGTCCATAAGTTTGTTAGTTGTAGTTAAACACAAACACACGTTAGGGAGTTCATATGTAAAAAAAAAAAAAAAAAAAAACATCATCCCTCTTCTCATGTGGGCCCAAGGTGCATATGTCAGTTTTCATGTGTCATAGTATCACTCCCTATATTGTAGTGGACACCGTGCCTCAAACTTCGTCTTCATGACGTCCTCTAGACAAAAGGCCTGACTGGGGGCTTAACCGATAGGCCGGAGGTAGAGCATTATAGCATCTGTTTTTTGAATTTTGAACTGATTGGTGAAGTAAAAAATTGTCCCACACCATCACGAGAAGACTTCCTAAATGTAAAAGACAAAGAGAAAGGTGTGTGGTTTCACAAACACAAATACATAGCTATTTATATGTGTGTTTGTGTATGTGTGCTTACACATATATTAGGTCACTCCCTCGCCGTTCCTCCGGCAAGCTCATACTTGTTTTTGGTAAGACTCTACTCTCCAGCATGCACTTGAACTTCTTGCCTTCAGCAGATACTTGAGGGCCTCTTGCATATCCTATGAAACATGCGATAACACGTATGCTATATATATAAAGTTAAATTTGTCACCATGTCGTTGGTTACCTAATTTTTGGTTCTAGTCTTCTAGAATATTTCAGTCCTCATGAATGTTTATACCCCTATACTAGTTTTCAACCATACAATATCTTTTCTTGCCTCACATCTAGAAAACTTCGGAAATTTTTTATATAGATACTTGGGGGTAAAAAATGGGGTTTTACAAGACTTCCAGTTTTCTTACTAGCTATGAATTTGTCTCAGGCTGCAGACTACTCGCATTTAAAGGTGTCTCTTCTCTAAGACTCGTTTATGCATGAGATATGGACCAAAATTGGTAAGGAAGCATATTTAGAGATGATACATCCATTAGTCATCTTCAATCTGTCAATAGCACCTCATAAAAATTCTAGCTCACGCTTATACGGCTTCGATGGGTCTGTTGTGATGAGTTTGGAGTACCTATGACGGTTCATCAGGTTAAGTTCTTTTCATCTTTTTTTTCACTTAATTTGGTTCAATGCTATCAAGATCATGTGTCCTCAAATGGAAATAGAGGTTAAGAAGTACTTTCTTTATGGTTTACTAACCTTTGAGTCTTGATCCAGACACTTTTACCCCTGATTCACAGTTTTGGGAAAGGACTTTGTGCTGATGGAATTGATGTATTGGTTAGAATTGGTATCCTACAGCTTATTGAGTTGTCTTAAGCACTAATTATAATGGAATATTCATCCCGTAAGGTAGTTTTGTTGGTTTTCTCGAGGCAGCAGTTTAATGGGGACAGCTTTTTATCGCGGAAACACATCCTACCATTCCTAAGGAATGTTGTTCTTTCCGGCATTGATGTTTCAAATTTGGACAAACCCGAACCTATACAGAGCTGGAATGCTTTGGTTGTTATTGATAGTCTTGTTACGTTAGATGGTCTGGCTGCAATTTTGCCAAGGGAGGTGGTCATCAGGGAGCTACTTCAAGTAATAGGTTCCCCCATCCCCTTCTTATCTCCCTTTTTTTCTTTGAACTTTTCTGTGAGTGCTACATGTTCAAATGACTAGAAGAATTTTAACTTTGTTTAATGTGGAAAAATCGTAGGATAGAGGTTTCCTCCATGTTAAAGTTCTCATGCAAACCAATTTGGAGCTTCCTGTTCTTCAGGTACTTCTCACACTGTTTACATTTTCCCTTTCGCATTTGGTAGTGCTTGTCGCATTTTATAGACCTATATGTTTGCACCTTGTAATTATCGTTAATGAAATACTATGTGTAGAAGCAAAGTTGCCTATTGGTTTCTTGTTAATAGTCAACAAAACAATATTTGTAAATTGGTTTCTACAGTAGATAACTTTTCCTCCTAGGGTGGAATTTTCATGCACATCTTTTACATTTTCTAGTTGCTACCCTTGTCTCTTTTGTTTTTAGCTGCTTTTATTGGTCAGTGATCCCTACTTTAGTTTTGATAGAGGGATGAGATGTGGTATTAATATAAAATATTGTTTTGTTGATAACAACAATAATAATAATAATAATAATACCAATATTAATAATAACAATAATTATAATAATAAAAAGGATGAGATGGTATCTCGTGGAAATTCCTTTGAATTTGCCACTAGTTAAATAGAGTCGTATGTCCTTGTATATTTAGTTCCGCCCCATATAAAATGCAGGTTTTGCCTGACATGATAAGAGTAAAAGACAGCCAGGAAAGGGTATGAAAATTGTCTCTTTTTGCCACATGAGATCGTTTTCTGTTAAACCATGTGTCGGTGGTGGTTGAAATTGCCTATCCTTTTATGTAATGAATGAATTGTGTTTTTGTTTACGTGTTTGTCTATGTGATGTTAGACACTTGCACCAATCGTGATTACATTTGCAAGTGCCAGACGACCCGTATATGAAATTGGTATGGTCAAATTATTTGGATTAGATAATATCGATCTATTTTTTTTTTTCTTTTTGGTTATAAAATATGACTCCTAGGAGTGTGTTGCATCAGTGATTTCTTAAATCCTTGAATCTTTTTAATTCCAAAGTGATCTCTTAATTCAAGCTATTGTGACTCTTAAGCAATTTTTGTTTTGGGTAGTAGCTCATTAGACACCTAAGGATTGGATATTAGTAATTGTTGTGAGGAGTTATGCTCTTTGAAAGATAAGATGCTCGAAATGAATTTTCTATACTCCTTTGACTTTTATGGTTTCATATTAGTTGTTATCATGATGATGTCGCAAACAGTATGCATTGTATACTCACTTTCTTTGTTGACGTTTAATGGCTTTCAGAGGACATTAAATCCCAAAACAGCCCAACCTCCATCAACATCCAAGTTAGGCAACAATGCAAATAAGAAAACAGAAGATTAAGCAACAGGTATGTAAGTATTTTATTTACACGTGATATATAACTCAAATGTTACATTGTCCTAAGATTTACACTTTGGATTGTGGAAACAAAAAAAATAAGAAAACAAATGTCAAGCGTCATTTGGGGGGCAAAAATTGATTTAGGGCCGGTAAATTGTAGTTTACACATTATATATTATTAAGATGTCTACTTGTGCTTATATTTCTTTAGCATTCTATTATTTTATGGTATTCTTCGTTATTAAGTTATTATTTTATGGTATTGATCATGCAGATGACATTTAACACTCAAAGATACCTATGCACAAGATGAACTTGATGTTGTTCAACTTGAAATTATGAAGTTCATCTAATGGAATGTTCGAGCCGGTCATGGTGTCTTAGCTAGGTTTGGACCCCTTCTAGTTAAGGTTTGGGGATTGATCTCAACATTTGTATTTTTCATTGTAAAACTCATTTGATGTATAGGTGGAACAAATATATTACTCCTTTGATATTTTGGAACGAAGAACAAGTTGGTCATTATTATTTCTTTATTGACGCGAAAATTATCAAATTCTTTTAGCAATTCACTGTTGCATGGTCTAAATTTGTTTCTTTTGTTTGTTGCTCTATGAATATATTGTCTGAGCAATGTGTTTTTTAAATTAGTGTGGATACGGTGAAAATATATGCAGGTTGAAATTAAATAATCAGGGGATTTTTTTAAAAAAAAAAGGTATAAACCACGGTTGTGTAAGAATAGTGGTTTAAGGGGATTATATACACCACGATTTGAATCAAACAGTGGTAATTATTATTACTATTTCCCACGGTTGACATCACACACAACGTATGTAAAGACTATTAACCACGATTTCTGATATCATAATACCTCGATTTTTCCAAAAATCGTGGTAAATAGAGGATACTTAATACCACGGTTTTGTTAGAAGTATTTGTCACGGTGGTTGTTACCACGGTATGAAAACAGTGGCTAAAGGCTTTTTACCACTGTAAATAACAGTGGTATATGAGCTTTTCTGTAGTAGTGATTTGGTACATTGAAAGCACATACTTGACAAGTTTGTGATCAAGAGATAGGTGGCATCTATATGATTTAAGCTTAAACAAATATTGCATGGTGATGTATTTATGTTCATGACAGGATGAGGAGTTTGGTCTTTTTGTTTGGTTGTGAGGGCATCTATCTTTCTTGTGAGGGATTCAATTAAAGTTTTGATTTCTCGATCAGATTTCACCTAAAAATACCACTAGCCTTAGATGTACTGGGTTGGGTTGTTATGGAATTGTTTATATCACCCCAATGGGTACTCTTTTCAGCTTGGTTTTCAAGAAAGATTAAAGCTTTGGTTGCACCTCTATCCAAAAAATTACCATTACTCATGATGTCGAGGGTTACTTTGTGTTCATGGAGAAAACCTTTGAATAAACATTGGACAAGAGTGGATTTTTCTAGTTTATGGTGAGGACATGAATGGAGTAGGTCAGAGAATCTATCCCATGCTTCAGAAAATGTCTCACTCAGACTCTGTCTGAAGAACTGTATCTTACTTATTATCTCTTTTGTTTTCTTCGGTGGGAAGTACTTCTTCATGAAAGAGAACACAACATTTTCCCATGTATCGAAGGAATCGGGCTTCTAAGAAAGAAGCCAAGCGTGACTCTTACCAGCTAGAGTGAAAGGAAACACTCGTAGCTTCACTTGATCGTGGGTGACACCTGGATGGTGAAAAGTATTGTATACTTCATGTATCCGGCGTAGATGTTCATACTGTAACTTGTGTTCAAACCCATAGAATATGGGTAGAAGATTGACCACGTTTGGTGGAATGTGAAAATCGCTCGTGAGCGGTGTGAGTTGTATATAAGATGGAGGTCCATCTTGCAACGATGTGTAGAAGTTAGAGAGAGACTCTTAAGTTTGCACGACTTTGTCGGCCATCTTAGTAGGTGGGGGACAAGAAATTGGAGATTGTCTAGGATGATGTGCTCTCCTACGTGAGTAAGTTTTATTCTCGCTAAACCTTGTAGTGTCTGAACGTAGTATCATGCACTTTTAGCAAGATGGAAAAACTATCCTAACATGTGCAAACTATGTGGTGTATGATCAAGCAACCGAAATTCATTTTTGCAAGTTTGGAGTTTTGAAAATCTTTGCTGGGTCTATAATTTACTATGTCCTGTTCAAAGGACCAATTGGGCGCGAGACTAGGATGGTTATACTACACGGATCAGAAGAGTAAACAATCACTTCACCAAGTGGTGTGCTACCAAGAATCTCAGTCACGATGAATCTGGGGGAGGGGAGTGAGGAAGGTAGTTGGTCTACCGGAATCTGGTAATTGATTACTCTAAATCCTTGTGGCTATATTTTTGTCATTTTCTAGAGGAGCGTGTCTACTTTAGTCTCTAGTTGATCAATTTTAAATTGATTAATTGGTCTAGTGCTTCAAAAATCAAGCAACATCCAATTTATCTACATTGGGGAATGACTTCCCAATGGTTGTTATGTGGTTCGGGTTCAGCTTTATGCATGAATTGAAATTGTAGTGCGGAAATTAAAATTCAAATAATCACGTAAGCATGCTTGAACACACAAGGTATCCTCTTACATGGGCTTTGAGGAGGTTTAGAATTTACCTCTCAAGCCGTGCTTACACGTTGCTTAAGGAGAATGCGACATTGGTTGGCGCGTGATATGAGAATCAGGCACAACTGTTCGAGCGTTCCTTGTTTTAGGTTACAAAAAAGGTCCACTTAAAAAGCCCACAATCCGGGTTTTTAATAATTAAACAACTTTGCCTTCAAGGGTCCAAAACATAAAAGCAAACTAACACTAACACTAATAGATTAACTAGATTACCTAGATTAACTAGAGTTAATTGTAATTAGAGTGTTGATTACCAAGCTGATTCAAAATACACGATCGTAATGATTCACGATTCGCCTCACACACTTGAACTTCCCAAGGCAATGAAAACTCTAACTCTTGGTAAGTTGCACAACTTCAACCAAGTGCTCAACTCATGCTAATCTACATAACTAACAAAAACTCATTTTTTTTCCTTATCTCTATCTATTACAACAAAGTCCACTGATTTATACTGCTATATTGGAAAATCTAGATCTTTATTTACAACCACACATAAAAAATGATCGAAGTGTGAAAAACAGAAGTCGAGTGTTTTGAGGTGCCTGTGCGGTCGAGCGCCGGCGGTCGCCCCAGCGATTCTGGCCAAGTTTAGTTGGCTTCCGGCAGCAGCTTCAGCTCCTCTCTAGCAATTGAACCTCGAACCTGGATTTGAAATAAATAGATTAGTATTGAAAATAACAAAATATATTGACAAAAAAAAAACAAGAAATGAAAGGGATAGAATGGTGCTTCCCTCCTTAGAGCACAACCAAGAATCCATGTTCTTTCAATCCATGACGGCGGTGCCATTTAAAGTTGTAAGTTTTGTGTTAAGTATTTCAAAGATTATTTGATTGAGGTCCACCATAAATTATTTAGAACTTGGATTGAATGGGAGCTGTGAAGGAGAAAAAGTAGTATTATTAGCTTTAGGACTTGTTTGTATTGACTAAACTTGTATTGAAAGAAAACTCAAAGGAAACAAATTGATTGATGAAAGAAAACTTGGAAGAAACTTATTTGATTAAATGATTGAAACATAAACTTGAAAGAAATAACTTTGATTGAATGATTGAAACATAAACTTGAAAGAAAAAAGATTGAATTGAATAACAAGAAGTAAAACAAACTTGAATGTAAATGACTTAAAAAATAAATCCTACACTACTCCTACATGACACTAGAATAAGTCTAGGTGCATTCTCTCATCATAATTTTTTGTTCTTATACCCCTACTTTTACAAAAGTTTGATTTGCCCTCTCCCTCTACAATCAAGACACCTCACCATGGTTGCTTTATGCTTTTCCTTTTTGTTTTTCCTTTTCCTTTTTCATATCTTCTTGATCAAGCTAGGTCTTGAGCAAACCTTCTTTTGTATCAAGGCCATCCATCTTTGGTCTTCTGAGTTAAGGACGTGATTTTCAGTTATCTGGTTTTGAGTCCTTGACCTTTGACCTTGACTTTGACTTTTTCATCACTTTTTCATAGCAGCTTCGAGTCTTCATAATAAGTGTAAATAAAGCTCATTTTGGTGTTAAGATGCAACTTTTATGATAAGTGGTTTGAAATACTCTGTAACCTGAAAAAGACAATAAAAGTTATGAGTTGTCTTTTCATTATGCGTAAAAAATGCTGTAATGCAGTAATGTAAGGGTAATAAAACGCACATTTGGGAGCTGATCAAATATCAAGTTCAAAATTTGCAGAACCTACTTGCTAATTTAGGGGAACATTATAGTTATCAGCGATGATGAGACCAATGATAATGTTGACTTGGATTATGAACCCTTTATGGACATCGAGACGAGGAGCAAAGCTTGAAGCTTTTACTGTTTTAACTATTTTTGGTTTTACGATTATTTTGTTTTTTTAAGTTTCCCTAAAACCTCGATTAATTACTTCCTCCAAATCTTGCTTTGTATCAAAGTGATTTATGGATACGCTTAGTATTCAATTGAGTTGTTCATTAATATGAAGAAGTGTTTCAGTCCTTTAACACCTATCAAGTTTATGCATGTGTTTGTAAATTTTTTTTGAGCAAATCATTTTTAATTTCTAGTCTATGATATTTCCTTTAGTATTGCAATTGATAATGACGGTTTACATGCATTCACCCTTTCTGGTATGCATGGTGATGAGCGTTGGCTATAAATGCAAGCCAGTGTACGTGTTCTGTTAAATTTTTTTGTCATATTCGGCCTTTTATCTATCTACTCTATAAAAAATTTATCATCTTAATTCATGTGATGACCGCGCTGGCAGGTATTCGCTCTTATTCTTATTGTTTTCTAATTGTCTTGAACTAACTGTTAGGAACAACTTATTCATTCGCCATTTTTCAATTATTTTTGAATTGTATTTTATTGTGTTGAGTTTCTGATTTCAACCATCAATTAGTTTGTATATAAACTGTGGAGTGTTAGATGTTGCACATCATGATTTTAGAGGATAGAAAAAAAAAAAAAAAAAAAAAAAAAAACAGGCTAGCTTAGAAGCATAGTGTCTGCGGATTATGGAGAAAGGATCAGACCTAATTCTAGACTCAAATATGTTAGTATAGAATTCATTTTTTTTTTAAAATTTTTATTTGATGCAAAGAGTATTAGTTATTACTGGAGGTACTTGCTGGTTTATACATTATAGCAGTGTAAGATGGGTGTTTCGATCAAATATGATCAAAACACTAAGTGTTGATGAAAGAGACGAAGAACGTAGAAAAGTAATTAGAAAAATGATGGTGATCGGGAAAATGATGAGACTGTACCTTGCGGTTGCCTACGTACCCAAATTATCAATGGGATCAAGTATCAAGAACATAGTTCTGAATGAAAAATAGTTTGGTATTTATATAGGTAGAGTAGAGAGTCCTTGTAGCTCAAGTAATCTTGTAGCTCGAGTAATTGTAATATACTATAACTTTCAACTGATAATTATCTCTTTGACAAGAAATGAATCTGGACATAAATCAACGTCCATTAGTGGCAAGCCATGTGGCTAAGGTTCAGCCTTAGCCATATGAGTTAATGGGCCTGTACATTGATCCATGATATTGCGAATTGGGCTTTAGCCCTGTCGATTAAACGAATAAAGTGGAGACTCCTACCAATGGGCGTTTTTGCCGTGAGGTGGGGGTCGAAACACACCCTCTTTGGCATGCGCGAACAAAGTTCATATGGCAAAGAAAAAAAAAAATGAGCGGAATGTATAACGAAGTGTCGTCGCGAAAAGAAATAATTGGAAAATTGATTTGTCGAAAAAAAATTCGCGGAATTATTGGGAACGAAATAATGTCAAACTAACGATATCACGGGACGCAATGTAGTTAAATAAAAGATGGCGAAAATGCACGAAAAAAAAATAAAATATGCACGAAATAAAATTGCAAAAAATTGATTGGCTAAAACCGGACCGAACGCGTCAACGAATAATCTGAAATTTGAATTCGACGATGTGTGCAAACGGAATAGCGATACTTGGATTATACCGTTGAAAATTAAACGTAGGGGCAGTTTAGTAATAATAATAATAAAAGGAAGTTAAATACGAATTGGACTCAAAGTGTTCGGATGAGATAATAATTGAGAGTAGAGATGAAGTTGGAGTTGGAGAAGAATCCCACCAACACTGGAAAACCCGCTTGTAATCCTATATAAGTGCTGGGGCCGCATATCCCAATCCATAAAAAACACTTTACGCTCATCCAACAGAACAGACGTAGGCAAGAGAAGTTTTGAAGCTTGTTCCGTCTTTGCGTTGACTAGCCAGGTATGTTCGCTCACCATCAGCTCTTCTGCATCAATTTTTCCCTCGTGAATACCGCAAAAGTTGATTAAAAATTCAATATCGTGAAGATTTTTGGTCTAGCAATTGTGGATATTTTGGATTAATATCTGGCGATTCCTGCTCACACTACTTTCTGACTACTACTGTTGTTCTATGTTGTCGTTGATGAAGTTAGTATGGCAGTTTGGTTTTTGTGTGAAAAGAAGGGTGGTTTCGGATTAATATCAAGAAAAGACACAAGTTTGTAAAATCTTATTGCACCCCAGTTTTTCACGATGGTGTTTTCTATTGTATAAGCAGAAATGGAGAACTTGGTGTTTTCAATCCAAATGAGGTTGAAGAGGAATCACTTGGAGGATAATACCAAATACATCAAAACCAGAATATAGTTCATCTCGATTAACACTTTATAAAAGTTTTGTTAGGAGTTTCATTGTGGAGGGTGATGGTGATATCTTATCAGTCTTTGTTGGTCATGAAGGTAAGCCAGTTCGGGCTCTCTTCACGAGCTGCTGTAGAGATGTTGAAGACGATGAAGGTGCCTGTATTCAAAGATTTCAAACCGATACTAACAAAACACGATATGGTGCAGGGCCCTCTAAGTAAGGGCACCGTACCTGTGTCCCATTGATTTGGCCTGGGTCACCCTTGTGGGCTTAGTGAACCCGGTTTTTGAGCTATTTGACCCATTTTTTTTTTATATTATTATTATTATTATTATTATATTTTTGCAGGTAGAAACGACTGTATTACACGGATGATAGATAATCGAGAAGAAAAAAACTCGATGACGATCGGAGACTTGGTGAGGTGGAAAGAAGGTGACAGATACAGCGACTACCTGAAACCGCGTCGATGGTCGCTTAAGGAAATACAGAAAATACTAGGACTCGAGAAATTTGAGATGGAAGAAGTGTACGAATTTGAAACGAAAGTCGAAGAAGATGAAGTAGTAATGGCTTACACACAATTAAATTGCAGGAATACAATTCCGTTGAACAAAGAAATTGCGCAATTATTGGAGTGGTGGCAAATTGCACCGGGACAACTGCCAATATCATTCTGGTTAATCTTTACGAGAGTGCACCGTTTACAAAATAAATTTAACAGAAGGTTTGGGGATCAAGAAATCTTCGCGTTGATACGACCGAAAGCCATACTGACGAAAGGGTACATAAAATTTGAAGTTGAAGTCGTCGCTTGAGCATTGCAAGAATGGATTTGTTAGTAGCTTCAGCTTGTCCATTAGCTTGAGGATGGTATGGTGCTGAGAAATTGTGATTAATCTTCAACTCAGAACAAAATTGTCGAATTTCTTCAGCATCAAATTGTTTGCCATTGTCGGAAGTCAATGATGTTGGAATACCGAAACGACAAACAATGTCTCGCCATAAGAAGTTTTTAACATCTGAAGCATGGATCCGGGCTAAGGGCATAGCTTCAGCCCACTTGGTAAAATAATCAGTTGCGACGAGTAAGAAACGAACACTGCCAGGAGATTTCGGAAGAGGACCGACGATGTCAAGACCCCACTTTGCAAACGGCCAAGGGCTCAAGATTGGATGAAGTTCCGTTGCTGGAAGATTTCCCATATTAGCATATTTCTGACAAGGAACACACTTCTCAGACAAACGCTTAGCATCCTTTTGCATGTACGGCCACCAGTATCCTTGTGTCATTGCTCTATGAGCGAGACTTCGCCCCCGGGAGTGGTTCAGACATAGGCCTGAATGAATTTCCGCCAGGACGAGCAAACCTTCAGCTCTGCTGAGACAACGAAGCATAGGGTTAAGACTTGTGCCTTTGCGATAAAGTTGCAACAGACCGTTCGAAGTCGATATGAGACAATATTTCCAAGCATCGCGTTTGTCACGATCACCCACTTTATGATCGGGAGGCAAGATGTGATCATGTAAATATGTGATATAAGGAAGACGCCAATCATCTTCGTCACAAGGTGTAAGCAAAAAACTTAGCTCTATATCAGGAACCTCTGGAGCATTGTCAGCTTCATGATCGTCGTCGGTATAGATCGAGACAATATCATTGACATGATCATTGTGGTCATCTGATAGCATAAGTTGTGGATCAAACGTTTTCTCTGCAATGATAGCTTGATTATCAAGATCACGCTTACGCTTCCAAGTCAGCACAGGAGATATCAAATTGGCGTGACGTGATTCCTCAGAAAATGTCTTGATGAAAAAACAACTCTGGGTGATGTACATATCGCGCACATCCTCGATGGACAGATCGATACTCGGTTCCTTTTGAAATTCAATGGTAATCTGGCGAGGCTTATCTGACTTAACTGCCATGGATAAATATGTGAGAGAATCCACATGTCGCACGTCATGACGCGGACGCTGCACAATACTGATAGAATCAAAATTTCGAGCAATCCGATGAATTAAGTCTACATAAGCCGCCATTCTATCGTCATGAGCTGCATACGATCCACCAAACTGGCTAGCGACTAACTTAGAATATGTGAATAATTGTAGCTTAGTCACCCCCAAGTGAAGAGCAGTGCGCAAGCCACAAATGACAGCTTCGTACTCGGCCTCATTATTTGAAGCGTCAAAACCCAAATGCACTGACTTTTCAATTTTTTCTCCATTCGGTTGCAAGATCACAAACCCAATACCGGAGCCATACTTATTATGCGAACCATCAGTGTAAACAATCCAACAATCAGCAGATACATCTGATAAGTTTGGCAAATCATCGCCCCTAAGAGGTAATGGCGTGTTGTCGACGACATTTTCTTCGTCTAGTAATGCGTCAGACATAAGAATATCATCAATTAGAAAATCAGCCATTAGCGAAGCCAAAGCTTGTCCTTTCTCAGCTGTGCGAGTTTCAAACACAATGCTATAAGTGCTAAGGTAACTTTCCCATTCTGCGAGGCTTACTTGATTCCCCGAGCATTGCGAAAAAGCTTTTGCAGTGGATATTCGGTATAAACTTTGATGACTCGTCCCTGGAAATAAGGCTTAAGACATCGGGCAGCATGAACCAAGGCCAATGCAATTTTCTCCACTCGAGAATATCTTGTTTCAGCAGTTGTAAGAGTCTTGCTAACAAAGAATATAGGACGACCATCGCCACCGTTGACAAATAAGACGGCACTTACGGCATGATCAGTGGCGGCTAAATACAGACCTATAGGCTGCCCCGTTGCTGGACTGGCAAAAACTGGAGGTTGGACTAAGTATGCTTTCAATTGATGAAATGCAAGTTCACAGTCCTCCGTCCAAATTGATGCGTCTTTCAATGTTTGGAAAAAAGGACGACATCGATTAGAATACCGAGAGATAAAGCGATTTAGGGCAGCCAAGCGTCCTGTAAGTCGTTGAATTTCTTTCATTGATGTCAGAGAAGGCATTTCAAGGATAGCTCGAATCTGGCTTCAATTCCGCGTCTAGTTATCATGTATCCTAAGAATTTACCAAATGATAAACCGAAAGAACACTTAGCCGGATTCAAACGCATGTTGACATTGGAGAGTCTGTCGAAAACAGCTTGCAAATCAGTAAGATGATCAGGTGCTTCTGTAGATTTGACAACCATGTCGTCGATGTATGCTTCGACTGTCTTTCCAAGTAGGTCAGAAAAAATAGTGTTGACTAGCTTTTGATATGTGGCTCCAGCGTTTTTCAGACCGGTAACATTAAATGCCTTGGTCTATAATGAATGCAGTGAACTCTTGGTCCTCAATGAATTACATAATCTGATGATAACCAGAATAAGCATCCAAAAAAGACAAACGCTGAAAACCAGATGTTGCATCGACCATTTCAGATATACGAGGCAATGGAGACGGATGAACCAGACAAGCCTTATTGAGATTTGTGAAATCGATACAAACACGTAATTTGCCATTCTTTTTAGGCACTGCGACAACATTTGACATCCATGTTGGATAAGTCACAGGCCTTATAAAGTTAACAGACAAGAGACGGTCGATTTTGTCTTTCACTTTCATCTTTCTATCGGGGGCCATCCTTCGGGGATTTTGTCGAACTGGTTTAGCATTAGGATCAATGTCGAGTTTATGACAAGCCACCAAAGGATCTATACCAGACATTTGCTCTATTTGCCAAGCAAACACATGATTATTCTTCCAATAATAACAAAATAAGCTCTTGTCTCTCCTCTTCTGGAAGTTCGGCTGAAATAAAAGTAGTCTCTTCAGGGAGTTAGCCAATTTGAACTTCTAAAAGTGGATCGACTGTCGGGGGTCCTTTAACATTTCTAGTGGCAGAGTAAACTGAAGGTCCCGGATGCTGTAATTGCTATTTGACGGCGTTGGAACTCAGAATAGTTCGTCCAACAACTTCAGACTTCTTATAATCATCGAGAACATTGTCGTGGCAAATTAGAGATACCAGTTGATCGCTGTGCACCTTACAGACTTTTTTATTGAATGGGAACTTGATGGCTTGATGATATGTTGAGACAACAGCTTCCATATAATGAACCCAATCGCGACCAAGGATGACATTGTAAGGGGATTTACAATCCATTTATAGGAAATCAATATTGACTTCCTTCTGCATAAGAGTGACCGGGAGAGACACCTTTCCAACGCAATGAGTAGCGGTAACATCAAAACCAACGATAGGCGCATTTTCAGGGGTGACCAAGTTATCAATAAAAGGAATACTGTGATAACACCCAGAAAACATGACGCTAGCTGAACTACCAGTGTCGATCATTATACGTTGTACACGCATACAGCTGATATATGCAGTTATCACGACATCATCATAATGAGGAACATGCACGCCCATTAGATCTTGGTCAGTGAAACATAATGGTTCATCTTCAATAGTCTCCGTGCGAAAACCTTCCACGAAATTGATCCCGTTAGCTTCATACAAATTAGACAGATATTTGACTTTAGAACGACGAGCAGTTTTCCGCTGAGTATTGGACAACGAATCAATGATGGCATGTCCAACCTTAATGACATTGTGATCAGTGATAGTTAAAACTTGAGTTGTTACTTTCTTCTGCACATATTGATCAAGTTTCCCATTCTGCACAAGCTTTTCAATTCTTCCCCGCAAAGACCGACAATTCTCCGTCTCATGACCATAATCATTATGAAATTTGCACCATAATGATTTATCGCGAAGTTGTTTTAACGTCGTCGCGCAAGGGAAACGACGGAGTGAGCAGACTCTTATCCTTGATTTTGTCGTAAACTACCACATATTTGGTATTAAGCGGAGTTAATTCAAAATCAGTAAAAGGCTTTCCGGTCCTGCTCGTGGAGTCTTCTTTCTTATACGGAGGCTTTTGACTGGGTTGCTGTTGATCAAAAGTCGGATTCTTCTGTTTATTTCGCTGATCATTGAAATCCTTTCCTTTATTATCTTTGTCACGAGAAGTTCGAGCAGCCGTGTTGTCTTCAACATTGATAAATTGTTGAACTCGCTGGTATAACGCACGTCGGGAAGATGGAATATCCTGAATAAGAGAGTTGTATAACCCATCTTTATCAAACAAGATAGCTTCTTTAAAAGCGTAAACCACCATTAGATTCGGATTGCATAGAAATCTCAGCTGCAGCTTGGCGAAAACGAGCGATAAAACTACGGAGAGTTTCCTCACGTTGTTGCTTGATGTTGAAAAGAACTCGGACTCCATTTGGAGGTTTGAGATTATGATGAAAACGTCTTGAAAACTTTTTGGTTAAGTCCTTGAACCGATGAATAGAGCGTGGAGGTAATTCGCTAAACCATACCAACGCTTCCCCTTTTAATGTAGAAGGGAAAAGTTTGCATTTTAAAGCATCATCACCTCCCGATAAAACCAGTTTGTTTGTGAAATTAATCACATGAAGCATAGGGCAACCCTCGACATCATCATATTGATCAAACTCGGTTGTTTGAAGTCTTTGTTATGAGTAGCCCTTTGGACGGCGAGAGAAAATTTATCCAAAATACCATCTTCAACTGCCAGATTTTCTAGTGTCGATTCAAAAGGATCGCTGTCTAGAAGAGCTTTTTTAATCATTTCTCTGACACGTTGAGGAGTCATCAGATCCGTATCTGTTGGATCGTGATCATAGTCACGATGACGCCTATGGGAGCGAACAGAACGAGAAGAAAACGACGAAGATTCATCGTTTCCGTGTCGAGATGATTGTGGATGGTACGTTGGGCTTTCAGTACGATAATGTTCGGAATGATAAGAACCGCGTTGCTGAAGTGTTTCACCATACTGATGGTTCCGATCATGAGTGCGATCATTATTCTGTTCGCCACTCGAATTCCTCGGGACTTGCCGATAATTTGTAGGATCGTGGGGTGCAGTCGGACGATTATTAGCAGTACCTTGCCTACCGAGAACGTGACCAAGTGGGTGGAGATTTCTCGGCGGAGGTCGGGGAATTCGTCGCCCATTACTCTTAACTCGTTGATGGCTGTTGCGAATATCGCGAATCTCATCCTCACCACTTAAACGATCCCACACACTATTATGTCGTTGGCGTGTGTGACGTTGTGGTGTGACAGATACAACATCATCTGCGAGTGGAGCGCGTCGTTTAAGATGACGCCTGTAGTAATTATTCTGTTTGCGGACAGTCTTTAACTTTTGAAGAAGTGCTTCTCGAGACATATGACTTACATTATCCGCGATCGATAATCTTGGAGAATCGTCCGAGGCAATAACCTTACGCTGAATAATTTGGCGATTGGTGGAACGACATATTATTAGAAGGTATTATCTTTGTTCGCGCCAAGTTGTCCTTGACCATCATGTTCGTGATGATCGTCAGTAATCACATCGGGACCTTGAGCTCTTCGAGTATGTGTCATAACTTTCGCAGAACGTGATCGAGGGTGTAGTATAAGAACCGCAGACGACGCCAATTATGTTTCGATCAAATATGATCAAAACACTAAGTGTTGATGAAAGAGATGAAGAACGTAGAAAAATAATTAGAAAAATGATGGTGATCGGGAGAATGATGAGACTGTACCTTGCGGTTACCTACGTACCCAAATTATCAATGGGATCAAGTCTCAAGAACGTAGTTCTGAATGAAAAATAGTTTGGTATTTATATAGGTAGAGTAGAGAGTCCTTGTAGCTCAAGTAATCTTGTAGCTTGAGTAATTGTGATATACTATAACTTTCAACTGATAATTATCTCTTTGACAAGAAGCGAATCTGGACATAAATCAACGTACATTAGTGGCAAGCCATGTGGCTAAGGTTTAGCCTTAGCCATATGAGTTAATGGGCCTGTACATTGATCCATGATATTGCAAATTGGGCTTTAGCCCTGTCGATTAAACGAATAAAGTGGAGACTCCTACCAATGGACGATTGCCACGTAGGTGTCAAAACAATGGGCCGTACCAAAGCTTCATTATACTGGCCCTTACCCGCCCCTCAAAGTGTGGTGATGGAAGCAACAAAGAAGGATTTCTGCTACATGAACAAAACCATGCATGATCTTTGGGCTCTTTTTGTCACTCTACGCTTCAAACCAATAAGTGGAGTCTCCCTATGCCTTTTCCTTATATATAAGGCCTCAAAAACTCACCTATTAATATCAAAAGGCATGTCAAAGTTTATGATACAATTCATTTTCTTCAAAAAAAACCCAACCCGCAATAAATTCCATAATGCACTGGTGATTTTGAATGTGTTCTATATGTAATAATGGTCGTCAAACAAACTTTAAAGAAGTCCCTATACATGCAAGTTACACTAAACAATACTCATATCACCCAAAATCACATACTTTACTAACCTTTATATATATACTCTGTAATAAATTTGTTTGTCAACCAGGTGCATAGCATGTGCATCTTGCTAGTAATATATAAAATATATTCACACACACACACACATTTTGTCTATCAACTACGAAAGGGGTATGTAACATGGTTGTAACCACACGTTTTACTGCTTGATCATACTACCAAACAATATTTTATTTCCATTCAAAGGCAACATTGTATTATTATACATATAATAACCAATGATATCCCAAGAACTTCGTGGAGCAATTGTTGTGTCTCCTTATACCTCAAGAACTTATCGATATTTCCATTAAGCTTTTTCTAGTGATAAGCACACCCAAGATCGGGGACACATCATCCAAGATTATGGTCATCTCTCAAAATGTGGAAGGTATTCGTCTCTTGATGCTACCTATCCACGAACACAAAGATAAACACATAATCAAGATGGTGTTGGTTTGCAGCAACCACCAAGTCATACAATTCATGTATTTTTTAGCTCATACATATCTAAATTTTTTGCATTCTTTCATGATGTTTCACTGATTCAACTCCGTAGTGTGATGTACACACTTGAGTTGACCACGCTCCTAAAACAACAAAACACAAAAAAATAAATTCTGCATGAAGTTAAGTAAATAAATAACTACATATTTAAGAAATTACATTCCTAGACCATCCCAAGCATCGCGAGCCACGTGCGCAAAATAGTTATATAAAAGGGACGAGTCCGTAGGGCCACCACGAAATCGGCCTTGTTTGCTGGTACTCCAAGTCATCGTTTCCTCATATCCCACTTTTAACCCCTCTTCATATTCTCCAAGGCAAATTAAAATAACCTCTTCTACTACTTCATCAACAACAATATCATGCATCATCCATGTCTCCCCCATTCTCGCGACCTTCGTCTTCTCCGTCACCATCCTCATCTTTATCTTTATCGTCATCGTCATTGTCATCGTCACCATCACTATTATCACCGACTTCAATTCACCTTTATTGCCATCCTAACCATCATTTTCATCTTCACTTTCATTGGCATCCTCCTCAACATTATCTTCGGCATTCTCCTCGTCCCTCTCTGTAGGAGCTTCAATTTCCATATGCCTTTCTACATCCCCTGCTTCTTCCACTTCTTTACATTTATTCTGTTCCTTTTCTTCTAACCACCCATTTATTTTTCACTTTACGGAGGAAGGGATTTATTGGCTCTTTTTTCAGGAATACCATTAGAGCTACTAGCAACCAATCTCGTAACACATCTAAACACGATTTTCATCACCTTAGACACATTATTCTTTGATCAACGTATTCTCATTGCTAAAAAAAAAAAATAAACAAAAAGAAACAAGTATTAGAATCTCGGTATAAACCGACTAACTATAACGGAAAAAAAATTCGCACCATATAGTATAAACAAACGAACACGTACATACACAGAACATATCACATCAATTACTTAATTGATTAATTCAGGAACACCAACCGATGAAGAATTCAAACATAGATTTCAAATTCACGTGTACATGTACTTATTAAGGCATGCTTGATAACTGATTTTCCCACTGGCAAATCCATATTTTTTCACTTAAACACCAATTTGTCGTTGCTTGTTGTTAAATGTCAGACCGACAAAAGAAAAGAGATTTGTTGGCAAAACACTCACGTGACCATCTTTTCCCACTCGAAGCAGGAAATTTTTATCAATCTGGGAGCTGGATATATTTTGCCATTGGAAATTCAACCAAAATTTTCCCACTCCATTTGCTCGATCAACCCTAGTCGCACCCAATTCTCTCTCTCTCTCTCTCATGTTAGCATCGCAACTCTCTTTTGATTTTTTTTAAAAACAAATCCATTTTAATTTGTTAAGTGTGATTTCAACTTCAATTTACAGATTTGGGGATAACCACTTCATCATTTTCTTCATTTGTTCGGAATCAAAATCAAGGGTGAGAAATTCTTGATTGATTTTTAAAATTATTCGTTTGATTGTTTCACTTTGATCGTTTGTTTGATTTTATTTCATTTATTTATTTTTCATTGATTGTTTGATTTATATGGTTTATAATGTGACGAGATTTATTTTTAATTACAATCTTTACTGAAAATTTAATATGCCTTATACACATATCACGCTTTTATTGAATTGCTTTTGTTATATATGTTCTATGTAATTCTATAGTTTGTTGACATATCATGTTCCCATAGATTGTAAGCTTTCATGGGGTTGCTCACTTGCATACTAATTGGTCAAGTTTATCATCATTGAAAATGAAAAGTAACTACTCATGATCAATAACACGCCTAATTGATCAACACATAAGTACTCTGCAGCACACATGTAAACACACCTCAACCCTCACAGTTACACAGCAGCAGCCTACACACTAGCAACATACACAACAACATTACACAGACGCAACACACACTTTAGACACCAGCAACACACCGCAGCCCAAACTTCATACGCCAATAGCACAACGCATCCTACACTTCACACAACAACAACACACTTCACACACAGCAGCACACCACAACACACACATAATAAGCACACCTCAGCCTTCACAGTTACACATCAGCAACCCACACATGCACTAGCAACACACACAATAACATCACACACCAACAACACATTGCAGACTACAGTTCACACACCAGCATCCCAACCATCTCTATACACCTGCAACACAAATTTGCACCACCAATACGACACACACCTACACGATACACCACACACATCCCAGCAGTCCCACCCACCACCACAATTGGATTGCATGAAGAATCTCACTCTAAAATATCTAAAACACATAGACAAAATTCACAAAATAACAAGTAAATTCTACAACTACGAAGTCTACTACCATGAATACTCCACTGAAGGGAATGAATACTCCACTAAAGGAGGGGGTAGTATCATCAGCCACACCAGAAGGTTCACCAAGTCCACCAAAGCTTTCAACACTCTCAACTTGTGTATCCCCAAAGCTTTCACCAAGTACACTCGTAGATTGTGAAGTGTCACCGACAACTGGCTTAAAACTTTCACAAGCATTGAGAGTATGATGTGAGTAGTCATTCCCAAAAATTACACAACTTCAGCAAAATAGGGAAACATTCTCCCTCTTAGGTGCCTCGCTATTGGATGTGCCTATAACAATAAACAATTTCTAACAAGCACACTATGGTTATAAACATAGTAATAATTTGTTATAAGATAGTCAAGTAAATTACCTTAAAATACGCATCCCATACTTGACAATCAGCGTCAATACACTTGGTTTGTTGGTTGTATGATATGAAAAACCAAACTCAGTACTCTCGACAAGTTTTTTTGACAACTATGTAATCTCTCTTCAACGTTTTCATCCTAGAACGTACATTGTCATCCCCAACTGACAAGTTCAATCGTTGATTTAACTCTCTAGCCGCCTCTTTAAAGGTATCAATCTCACACCCATTCTTTATCGTTCTGCCAGCACCATTTAGAGTATGATCCAACAACAACTTAACTAGGATCTCGTCCATCATGGGAGACCAACAAGTTTGCCGCCTACTCGCCATAACTACGAGAAAAGAAACTTAAAGGTGAACTAATCAAACTACGTATTTAACAAGTAATCAAACTAACACTTACAACCATTTTATATATACACTAAACAACATTGTGTATAAAGAATGATAATTACTCTTACAACAAACACTTCGTTCTAACCCCTAATCTTTACTAATAATTAATTAATAATCCATTAAAATATAAGCCACATTAACACATTTTGTTAAACAACAACTTTGCATAAATTTCATGCATCCTTGAGAATGTATTAAAATCCAAAAAATTAAATAGTTATAAAAATAGCTCTCTTATAAGTCGAAAATTGTAATTTCGGTAAGACAATGAATACCAGTGACTATACACACTAGAAGTTCAAGCAATCAATAAACAACATGGAATATTTGAAAAAGGAGGATCTACTCACAGGTTTCCAACAATATATTTTGATTTCAAGTACCATGCAATCCTATGATCTCTAAAGCTAGCTCAAAATTACCAATCACAGATGAAGGACAAATTAAAACAATATTAGTATTTCACCTAAAATCTCGAAGGTGAAGAAAATTCTTAAAACTTAAAGAATTGATAAATCTTAAATAGACCCTGATAGAGAAGCTAACACTTTAGAAGCTTCTCTTTAAGTAGCCTACAAATTCTATAAATCATGAATAAAGCATGGAAAAGATGATAGTGAAAAGGATAGAAGCACTAGTGGTGGTCGGAAGAGAGCAAACAAATAATACCAGCTGTGCAACTCAAATTACACATTGTACTGTGGGTATGAGCTCGAATTAACGAACTAGCTAGCTGAAGTAAGTATGCACCAAACTTAGCAATATAGATATTTGAAAAAAATATAAGTGAAAACCTTTAAATTTCTCACCTTGATTTGAATTAAAAAAAGAAAGAGATGAATCCAATCTCCCCAAATCTATCAAATTGACATAGCAATCATAGTTAAAATGATTTTTTTTGTTTATATATATATATAATTTAAAGAGAGAGAGAGAGTTGAGGATGGCTACCGTGAGAGAGACAGAGTGAGAGAAGCCGAATGATTGAAAACTAGGATTAAAATTATTTGCCGAATTTGCCGATGGCAATTTTTTGTGTTATCAAGCACCACCATATCTGGCAAATGACATTTGCCAATATTTTCCATTTGATTAAACAAGCATCGACAAAAGATTATTTTCCTGGCAAATTCTTCAAGTGGGAAATTGTTTTCCCACTAATATTTGCCCAACAAGTGGGAAATTTTATCAAGCAGACCCTTAAATTTAAATTCAAAACATGCAAATTCTAGGATTGGAAAATGAAATAGTAAAGTCAACAAGTCTAGAAAAAAGGGCTCAAATCACTTGAGAAAATCATTCATGTTGACTTCACTACGGACATTTCATTTTCCAGATCCGTTAATTATTTCGCGTCAAGGGTATACTTGACCTTTCATCTACCCGGTCCTTGTGAGTTACGAAAAAAAAAGGTGTCCTTGAGAGTTATTTTTTCGGCAGTTTTGTCCTTGAGAGTCACTCCCTGTTTATACTGGGTATATGTTTGCCACTTTGCAATACATTTCACATATATCACGAATAATCTCAGCGATCAGGAAAAAAAAAACATGAATGATTTTCTCAAGTGATTTGAGCCTTTTTTTCTAGACTTGTTGACTTTACTATTTCATTTTCCAATCCTAGAATTTGCATGTTTTGAATTTAAATTTAAGGGTCTGCTTGATAAAATTTCCCGCTTGTTCGGTCGTTTCGTCTGGGCCGGGCCGTTAATTATTTCGCGTCAGGGGTATACTTGACATTTCATCTACCCAATCCGTTTTTTATTTTGCGTCAAGGGTATACTTGACCTTTCATCTACCCAATTTTTGTGAGTTACGAAAAAAAAGGTGTCCTTGAGAGTTACTTTTTCGGCAGTTTTGTCATTGAGAGTCACTCTCTGTTTATACTGGGTATATGCTTGTCACTTTGCAATACATTTCGCATATATCACGAATAATCTCAGCGATCAGGAAAAAAAAAACATGAATGATTTTCTCAAGTGATTTGTGCACTTTTTTTCTAGACTTGTTGACTTTACTATTTCATTTTCCAATTCTAGAATTTGCATGTTTTGAATTTAAATTTAAGGGTCTGCTTGATAAAATTTTCCGCTTGTTGGGCAAATATTAGCAGGGAGTGACTCTCAAGGACAAAACTGTCGAAAAAGTAACTCTCAAGGACACCTTTTTTTTTCGTAACTCACAAGGATCGGGTAGATGAAAGGTCAAGTATACCCTTGACGCGAAATAAAAAATGGATCGGGTAGATGAAATGTCAAGTATACCCCTAATACGAAATAAGTAACGGCCCGGCCCAGACGAAACGACCCAGTGTATTTAGTATGAACATTGAATGTTCATAGTCCTTTGGGTATGAACATTCAATGTTCATAGTCCTTTAGGTTCATACATGAACATTCAATGTCCATACTTGAACATTTAATGTTCATAGTCCTTTGGTATGAACATTGATTGGGTATGAACATTCAATGTTCATAGTCCTTTGGGTATGACCATTGATTGGGTATGAACATTGAATGTTCATAGTCCTTTGGGTATGAACATTCGATGTTTATAGTCCTTGGGTATGAACATTGATTGGGTATGAACATTGAATGTTCATAGTCCTTTTGGTATGAACATTCAGTGTTCATACATCAATATATTGTATAAGGTACATTCACCTATTTGGATATGAACAATCATTGTTCATACACCAGCAGAAGGTATGAATACTCATTGTTCATAGTAAAATGACAGAAAGGGTAAAATCGAAAAATATTTATTTTAAATCTGGGCCATTTGTCCTTGAGGGTTATTTTCACAGAAGGGTATAACTGGCATTTAAAAAAACTAAAAGGGCCGGGCCAACTTATTTTGTCCTTGATGGTTCCTAATTTTGAAATAGTGGGTTCGTGAGTTATTTTTCCCCAAAATTTGTCTTTGTGAGTTACTCACAAAAAACAGTGTCCTCTAGAGTTACTTTTTCGGAACTTCCTGAATCAGACGTTGACTTTATATTTAGGACAATTGAACCCATTGAATACGGCATAGATGATTTATTCCACTGCCGGACGTGGCCCCCACTTGCTGATGTATGAAATACCCCTAATACCCTTCAAGGTATTAATGTTTTGTTTTTAGAAAAAATGATATATCATTATACAAATTTACATATATACCCTTGAACATCTCCCACCCTCTTGTCACATCTCTTCCTACCTAGTACATCAGAAGTTATTTTCTCTCTCCTATTCATACCCAAACAGGACGTCTCTTCTTCTCTCTCAACAACTTACACTCCCGAGTACAAAGTCACCAACGAAAACTCCCTTTGTTCCCGCCCAAATTCAATTCCAATTCCTTTCCCTCTCTTTTCTCCTACCATATTGACCAAATTGTATTGAAAATGTTTGGGAGCTTCCCTATTGTCTTATATCTTAGTTTAGTTGTTGTGAAATGGAGTTATTGTATAGGAAATGTATGACTGGGCCTGCTTTTTAGTTTTAATCAAAGATATGGTTTAGTTAATCCCATTATAAGTATATGACAGAACAACGTAGTTTTTATCAGTACAACCTCTGTATACCCGAAAAAAAGAAAGATGTGAATACGACGGTAGAACACGGTAGTTCTAGTTTTTATTTGTTGTACAAATGTATACCTGGGTAAGAACAAATATGTGTATGCCCAAAACTCAATATCGAAAGAGAGAAGTCAAAACATGTAGTGGAGTATGATCTTGCCCATATATAAAGTACCAATATACAAACAAATCTAAGAAGCACCACGTGAGGAGCTTCAATAATTAGTACTGGAAAGCTATGATGTTGTTTAGAAAATGGTAATATGAGCAGAGGCATCAGAGATCAATTTATTTCCAAAGAAGGTTTATAATGTCTCAATGGTATTGTATGTTGTTTTAGTCTGGAAAATAGATCACGTGATAAAGAAAGATCTATATAAACGTTCAATTCGTGGCATACTCCAATTAACGGCATGTTGTCTTCGTTTAGGTGATGTTAGTAGTGTAGGCAAAAGTACTTAATTAAGAAAGATTAATCTTAATTAAAGCAATTAAAAACAAAATCCAGTAGCACGTAGTTTAATTTGTCCATCCAGGGACTCAAGCACTGTATTTTTGTGTTTTTTCACGGTCAACCCCGATTCTACCATTCCGTTCAACTCGGCATGCAGGTCAAGCCACAGGCAAGCAAGTCTTTGGCCACCGTATTTCTTATCATTGCCCCAGTCCGGGTGAAATTGAGACGCTGATTTCGTAGTAGCTGATCTGCAAAAGCCAGTACGAAGACACCACAATTGTAAGAATCTATCTGCTTTACACAGTCGGCGTATTTGATGTTCCACTTTTTTCGGAGCTTTGATTGTGGTATACAGCCTTTGTCGAGCATTAAGAGGGCATACTGAAGCAGGGTATCGAGGTTTTCGAGGCGGGGTTTAGGATTGGCGATAGGCTCCGCCAGTGAATCATATATCCAGCAAGTCCAAGTGGGATATTGAAGAACACCAGTATCCAATGCATGTTTGAGATATTGAAGGCCATCATCATGCCCTTAGATCTGGTGACGTATGGGATGCGGGTGTTTGGTTGGAGCATATCTCTGAAGGTCATCTTTTGGTTCGATGAAAGGTTGGAAGCAAAGACAGAAATCTTTTGTTCTGTAGTCAGGCTCGGATCGGTAAGGCTCACTTCAACAGTCGCATACAATGACTCCCAGCTGACCTGCATCAGTTGAAACAAAAGTTATTTGCACGGTCTCAGAAAGCCTAGAAAAGTACTAGAAAAGAAGTGTGTTTCGGTCAAATAACCGGGATTAGTGTATCGGGGATGATAGTGTAGGATTGCGACGAATCACGTGTTATGAGTACATCATCAGAGTTGGCAAGTTTGTTATGGGCCCTGTCAAGAAGCACCAAGTAGAGCGAAATGACCTTAGCGACAAAAAGAAATAACAAATTTATTAATAAGACAAAACGAGTTATGAATTAAGTTGGGTAAGTTCAGAGCAACAGTTGACATACCTCATCATTTAGCCACTGATTAGGGCTAAGCAAGTGGTATGTGCTCAAGCTTAAGTCCAAACCCGGACCATAAAACCTGAGCTTTACAGAGTTAGAAACACCGAATTTTAATAGGTCGCGTTCATGGTACCACCAATACAACTGTGCAAGGTATTTTGGATCAGTGTATAATGAGGGTTCCAAAGGCATATTTCTCCTGGTAACAATGGAGGAATTCCTCTTTATTAATGGGCCACCCATAATCATGTGTTTAAGAAGCCTCTGATCACATAATTCGGCAGCTTGCTCCTCCAGATCACTGAATTTATTCCACCGATTCAACTGAGCAACTCCCATAGCAGTGTGACTAGAACTCCCAGAGCAACTCACAGTACCATGATTGACCATTTCTTCCTGACCCAAAACTTTCCCATCGATAACCTAAGAAAAAATCAAAATCGTAAGAGATAGTAAGTATCTTGTCTCGACAGGGGAACATAAAGTGTTATGATAATAACAATATGATATGTGACACTTTAATATAATTTGAAGATCTCCCCACAGTCATTACCAATGGAGTTTTAATCCCATAAGCCACCTGCGTAAATTATGGTTAGAAGTCAGAAGGGAACCCGAAAATGTCTTAGAACTGCCACATAATGTACTACATATTGTTTGGTACATATTTAAACAACCTTGTCAGCCTGTTCCACCTTTGTAGTAGCAGTTGGTCCAATTGGGACTTCAGATATTTGACCCTTCACATCAGCAGTTTTTTCAACATCATTTTTAAAAGCTAAACCATTGACATCAGCAGTTTTATCTGCCACATCAAAGTCCAAACCCCGACCACCTTGGCGCCGACAGTACTCTTCCTCAGTGATCCCACACTCTAACAAGTCCTTTGTTATTCTTTTCTTGATATATGTTCGCCTTTTCGATGCAAAGACAGGCGACAAATTTTGGAGTAGGCAGTCTGCAAAGGCAAGGGTGAACGCGCCACAGCTGTTGTCGTCATCCTGTTTGGCGCATTTCACAAACTCCAGATTCCATTGACTACCCAATTTGGCCATGTCTATACATCCACTATCCAGGCTTAGAAGTGTGCAAGGAAGCACTGTCAACAACTTGGTTAAACGTGGTGTTGGGTCAAGAACCCAGTTGACACCATCCTTCGGCTTCTCCAATGAGTCGTAGATTTTAACACACCACGTGACAAAGATAACGACAATGAGGATCCAATGCACTCCTTCAACATTCACCGTCATCATCAACCCATGACAGTTTCTCAAGTCTGGCCCTGAATTGTCAAGCCGAACCAATCCGATGATAAGAGTCTTTAAATTACCTACAATTTGCAGTCTTGCTACAGAAAGCTTATCTTCTATGGGCATCTGCTTGTCTTCTAAAACAGTGGCCAATCCGTTGTACAAATCACACAAATAATGCTGTCATTACAATAATAAAATTAAATAAATCATTATAGTGAACAAATAAATCATTATAGAATAAATGACTAGAAACATGTGTGAAATTACCGAGAACCACGACTCGGCAACTATGATGTACAAATTCTCCATTCCACCGAGGTGTGCAGTGTACCCCTGACTCAATAAGTACATGTAGGAGTCTAGTACCTAGAACCCAAAAAACAAGAATAAATAATCAACAAGTATATGCACAGGAAGTACTTTTAATAGACAGAGACATACCACATCATTAAGCCATCCTCCCCCAAACAGTCCATAAAAGCTGTTGATGTCAATTTGAAACTCACTCCTGTATCGTCTAACAATGTTAGAGCAACTGGTTTCATCATCATTGTGCTTATTTCAGTAATAAGGCACTTGTACATTCGAGGTATGCAATTCCGTCAGGTCATCACCAACACTTTTCCAACTAGCAACACCAGGAGCTCTATCTAGCAATCCCACTCCCTTATTGAGATCACCAAGAATCAAATCATAGCAAATGTCAGCCACTTCCACCTCGAGTTCACTCCTCTTGTTTTCTGGGAAAATTTGTAGCTGCGACCTCCGTGCTATATGATCCTGCAGCACAGAAGCAGGGACATAATTTTGTCCATCTTATTCGTCATCAACCATGATGCAATCTTCCTCCATATTCTCTGACAACAACAAATGCTCAGAAAGTCTAATACCACGATCATCCACAATTGATGTCTCAGAAGTATCCTGCGCCAAAAATGGAAGAAGTCAAAAAACATATATGATGTCTCACAGCAGGGACATAATGTCCCACTAAAATAACAACCTTTCCATCCACATTTAGATGATAACTTAGAGTAATTTGGGAGTTATGTAAAAAAAGAATAATGTACCTCGACAGTAGTTTCCCCTTCTAAAGGAGCAGTTGGAGCAATTAGAATTTCGGAAATAGTGTTCCCACGAACACAGCATCAACACCACCACCCTGAACACTCACAGCAAGCATAGAGCAACCTTCTTCGGCTTGCATCCCCAATTCCTTCAAAATAGTAGCCTAAAAAAACATAATAATAACCTATAGACACGACAATATTAAAAAAAAAAATAAATAATAGTGAAACACAAGCATCGGTATTACCATATCAAATGTAAAACCATCAGTGTATTGTTAGTTATGATCAAATTCTAGTTCCCCATCTTCTAAGTTGTCCTCACAAATTGGAAGTAATTCAACTTCACCATCACTCGGAGTCACACAGACTACCTAAATACAATAAACAAACTTTACATAAGCTCAGAAAGTAGATATGATGTCTCAAAGAAGCCACATAAAGTCCCACTCATATACAAAGCATTTAATCTCCACTAAGAAGATAAATAAGTCATAGGGACACATTTAAATTTCAATTACCTCGGACGCACTTATGACATCCACAGCCGAAATTGATGCAGTTTCATTACTAGGATATTCCTCTTGATGAGCTGGTTCCCCATCGATACCCGCTGTCTCAATCTCATTACCTACTACCTCTATTTGCAATTGCAGATTCCTTGACACATACGATTGGTAGACTTCCACATCACTCAAGCTCCCCCTCAGGTGTTCACCAGCCCTAACAGCTGTCTCAGGTTGACTCTGCTCAGTATAACACTTGTTAAATTTCTCAGCCGAAACATCTTTCAGCAAGTCTTCTCCGCCCTTATCAATAACATTAGGCTGGCTCCCCGACATCTGCCCGCCTGGGTAGGTTCTGAACATCCCTTCCAATTAATCGGGAGAGACAGAGGAGTTAATGGCATGAGTAGTGCACATAACTATTTGTTGCACCTCAGTATCTTCACAAGGGTTATCAATCTGACCCAGTTGAAGTTGAGTTGGCACTTAGTGATTGGTGTCATGACCCAGTTCAGATGCATTGGGCATGTGATTGAAATCCTGTTAGAGATAAAGCATAGAAACAGAAGTTATTATTTTGGCATACATAGGCACAGAGGTGGGGTCTAAGGTGGTTGCAAAAACACCCAACAAACCATGTCCTACTTTTGTCGTCAAAACGACCATTTCACTCACCTAACGTTCACTTGGCTTCCACAGTCTCTGATTTAGAGCAGGCTCCTCCTTTGGTAGAGGATTGTTGACAAGTTTTGGTAGGCTAGTTCGGCCTATTCCTAGTTCAAGACGCCTATCTTCAACTTCCCCAGGGGAAGATAGAGGCTCCGGTTCAGTCCCCCTAACACGCTGGGGAGCAAACGGAGTTCTGTCTACCTCGGACAATGGTTTATGTTTGCTTTGGATATATTTTGCAACAGACAGTGTGTCGGGCAAGCTGTTAGTTGAAGAAGTTGTTGCTTTCGTGGAGACTTTCATCGCTGACCGTGGTGACCTCTGAATGGAAGCAATACCAGACACCCTATTTAGGACTGTGTTTTGGGTTGTAGCCTTATTTTTAGGAGGGTTCCCATTCTTCTTCAGAGTTGATGTAGGTGTCTTCTTCAAAGGTGGTGGTACTTGTTTCTTGTTCAAACTTGCGGTTTCTTGATAGTTTGTCACAACAGCAACATGTGTCTTCATGGTGATGACCGTATGTTATTGATAGGGTTATATACTAAAAACATTACTTTTGTATTAACTCTAATTCTTTATATTTTGAATGAGAATCATATGGGCAAATGTTATGCATATTATATATGTTATTAGTTATATGCATGTGTCTAATACTTTATGTTGTAGATGATATGGTGTGTGTTGACACACAGAAGATCATATCATCAGTACCTTATAAAGTATAAGTAAACGTTCACAACCTAGATAGATTTGGACAAACCATTGGTACGGTTGTAGTATAATCTGGTATTAGTCTATCTTGACTACAGGATTACACTAGTACACTTTGTGTGTATTGAACAGGACCAAGTGATAAATGATAAAAATGATAGTTTACCTACGAAATGAACGATGAAACTCAAAACGTAAGTAAACTAAAACTTATTTCGAGTCTATATTTATCAAGTTTTCTACTCTTAATTCTATCGAAATAGAGTGGAGTAACAAATTCGTTCCACTCCTAGTTATCTAGCATAGAATGATTTCATAGTTAACTAATCGGTCTTAAGTCTAATGAGAGGTTTACGAGGGGAATTCTATATTACGAGGTGAATTAAATTAACAAGTTACGAATAACGAAAAGAGAGAATGCTAAGGGTTTGAATCTAGATAAAGAATTAAAGGGAATTAAATTCACTTTAACTCGACTTAATCCTACTAACAAAGACTCGTCGTGATCCAAATTGAATGCTTAGCATATCAAAAATAGTAATTCTAATCCCTAATTATAAATGGCATTTCTACCAATTCATAACTAGCATGTGAGCGATTAAACCCATTCTCATGGTGAATTAATCGTTTCTAGAGTTGAATAATTATCACGATCATTTCTAAGTTTAACAAAGATCAAGAGTCATCAAGGCTTCTTCAACCCCTCTAATGGAGGTTTAGCCTTGATTCATACCACTATCATTTCCCATTGATTTAAAACTAAACATCATACCAAAATTCTACTTGGCTAATTTAACTAACAATACTTCAATCTAATTTAACAACTCAGAAATGATACTCAACAAGAATTAAAATTAGATCTATAAATTGAAATGAAAAAAATCGAAATTAACAAACTAGCTATTTTATTTAGGGTGAACTAGTATTACCCCCCCACTAGATGGGAAATTAGGGTCTCCCCCTTAAATACACACAAAAAAAATTCGGTCAACCCACTTTGACATTTTTTTTGTGTGTATTTAGGGGAGACTCTAATTTCCCATCTAGTGGGGGGGAAATCCTAATTGGCTCATCTAATGGGGGGGTAATACTAGTTAACCCTTTTATTTATCAATACTAATGAAGAACAATGATTCTAAGAGTTTAATCTAAAACAAGAATTGAATTTAAACTAAACTTAATTTTATTTAATGAAAACTAGATCTAGAATTATCTATTGTTTTAGGTCTAACTAGCTACCATTAACAAAGAGCTAAGCTTTTGTTTTTATATGTTCAAATCCAAAAATCGTGCATGGGCCTGGAGCCATGTTTTGGGCCAGAGAATCAGACCCAAAACCCAATTCTTTCAGTCCAAAAAGGCCTCTTCAGCTGCAGTTGTCTTCAACAGACTTTTCGTCCACTTCTGCTCCTCTGATTGGGTCAAGGCTTAAACCATTGGAAAGCTCTTTCCGAGCCGGTCGTTTTGACATAAGGTAGGCCCAATTCTGAGGTCTGAGTCCAAAGATACGGCCTTCGGAAGTTCTGCTGTCTTTGAGTGCTGTTTCTGCCCGCGTCGACTTTTCAGCTTTTGACCGGGCTTTAGAAAGGCTTTGTCTTTGAATCTTGGCCTTTAATCACAGAACTCCTTAGCAACCGACCGTTGCTCCTTTATCTCATTAAAGTGGCACATTTCTGCACATAATGGACTTTGAAGCCTTAAATGCATAAAAACACGTAATCAGTATTAACTCTTAATTATTACTCACATAATTGGTCTAAAAGTATGATCTATTTGGGGGTTAAAACTACAGTTTTGGGCTCTTAACAAACCACCCCTAAAAAACAGCATTTTGCTTGTCCTCAAGCAAAGATGAGAAATTAGAATAAGTGACCAAAAATGGAGTTCTATCTACTCGCGTTTATTTGAAAGCGATTGCATTGACCATATGCAACAAGGCCTTAAACCACTAGGAATTCCCTAGTAGACGATTTATAGCCTCGTGAGAGTTTTCCAGTGAAGGTACTCACAAACTTCATCTATACTACAACGACTAAGAAATAAAACTATTGTTTCCTCATTCATGTCTCAACTATCTATACATCTCACTAGCAAATGAATAAGAATAACCAAGTCAAAAACCTAAACTAATATATGCATAATAATCAATCATCTATGATACAAATATATATACTATGAGTAATACTATGAAATGCAAAGCAGGTTCGTTTATGAAAACTCGGAATAGCGTCCTTAAGTAGGTCCTCACATAAATGTCAAGACGAAAACCACTCTGATTTTTCCTCTCAAGTTTCGCTAATCCAGTGTGCAGTGGGCACACTTTACCTTACAATCTCAATGACAACAAGGAAGCCGGAGTCGATCAAACACATCTGCCACTTACTATCACACTAACCTATTCCTAATTGAGCTAAAGGTATTTATTAGGTGTTGCGGGGATTAGGAGATGGTTTAAGAAGGAAGGAAATGGATATTCAAAAGGACAAGTCTGAGATAATAGAGTCTTCATATTATGTAACTTAGAGAAAACGTTGTTATTTTCTTTTGCTTCTATACTTTGTTTCCCTCCTTAGCCATATTTTTCTTTTTCTTTTCTTTGGCTTTTGACTCCCTTTTATTCTATTTTTGGAGTTTTTATTTATTTCTATTTTTTTTTCTTTTCCTTGGATGCAAACTTCTTTTCTTTTTTCGGAAGCAACTAACTAATTTTTGTTTACACATGTTTTTCTCTTCTTCTTTCTTCACTCATTCTATTCTCAGGCTTATTCTAGATTGGGTAAGTTGAATTTTTTATTTTGTTTTGTTTTTGTAACAGGGTAAAGGAATTGTGGTTTATGGAAGGCTAAAGAAAGGCTCGGAGGGGCTTACTAGCGGAAAATAATTCATAGGTTTGAATTTCTGGCTATATCGATCCAAAGAGGGCTTAAATTCTCGCTTAGGATATGGCATAGTGATCAAGCAAGTGGACGTGTGATTTCTCTATCCGGATTTTACTTCTCCCTTGTGTCATTTCTCAAATGTTTGGCTCATATAAGGCTTTTAGGCTATATTCTCCGCGAGGATTTGTAGAATAAGTACTCTAGCATAGATTTCATAAACTTACTGCTAACAATCATAGATACTCATGTAATATATTTATAGATAGATGCAAAGATTATTACCTACATATTAACCTAAGTTTCTAACAATTATTCTGATGCAAAAACTATGTGAGACTTCTAGATTGTTAAGAGCATAGAGAAAGAAAACAATACCAATATTCCTAAGTGTATAGCATAAACTTATTTATTTATATTTTTGAAATTTTTAACTTGAAAACAAATGCATGTTATACATATCTATATCCTAACAGATGCCTTAATTACACGTGTTTCTATGCCCCCCCCCCAAACAAGAAGCATGCTTTGTCCTCAAAGTATTTAAATAAAGAGGGTAGAAAAAATACCATGGAAACGCGTGAAATTCTGGAACATCTGCGAAACAAGGTTAGAACATACTAATATAGGAAATGAAACTACTGACGCAACTCTATAAGAGTTCCACCCATTATGGGGTTAATAGAATTAAATTGCTTGGGACATAAGTAGACAATAACAAACTAAAACTTACCTTTTCTCCCGCTTAAGCATCCTCCTCCTCCTCATCAAAGAGATGAGGTTCCTTCGCATCCTGCCAGGCCATTATAACTTGCCAAGCTTGCCGCCATTTATCATCTACTAATGCTAACCTGTTAAGTGTTATTATGTCTGATGGGATGTACGGGCGACCAATTGAGGTCGCGACCGCCATCCCGCCAAGTCATAATTGCGAATGAGTGAACCACCCAATTGGTGGGTCTCATGACTTCAACTCTTTTCCAATTTGTGAATTGGGCACGTAATCTGAGGTAAACAACTACGCGATGATGCGGCTTACCAAAACAGGCATAAGAAGATACTTACGCCGCCTCATGCTTTGTGCTCTCTTAAGACTAGCGACTAAAACTTCGGGGAATGTCATATCGGCGACGCCCCTCGCCTAAAGCGAGGAAAATGTCACCAGCAAGCATCGTTTTGCAGAAATGAACTACCATTCCCCAAAATATTCATCGGGATGAATAACATGGTGGTGCCTACGTTTAGGGAAGAGGGCTACCAAGGGCAATGCTATATCGCCCTCGGTCCATTACTCGAAATACTCCTCCCCCTATAATACTCATGGAAATATGTATAATCATAAAGGTATGCATTATCGGTCATATATGCCCATGTGTGAACAGGGATCGTATTGGTAATCCCGAAACTAAAGCGACCACATTTTTATTGAATTCTAGTGTCGTGTCATCGACTACGACGGAGAATTCTTGTTCTCCATCCTGATTACAATAGAATCTAACGTGGTCGTAGAAATAAGCAGAAGTCGCGGTTGAATATGAATCGTCATCACTTACCGGTAGATGAAGCCATCCTAATCGCGCGGGATCCTGTTTTGGAACCAATGTCCATAGGTCTCGGTTCCCAACACGTCTTCGAAAGACTGTTCAGGTATGACTATAGGAGATGTCATCTCAACTACTCTTTTGAACAGGTCCAAAAATCCTGGAACAACCCTCAGAAAATTGAAATTTTTCGTGTTTACGGAGTAGGGCGGTAGTGCGCTTCCACTTACGCTGGTCGCTCGGGTGTTTTGGAGTTGATGTTTAGCGCCGAGTCGCTTCCAACTGGCGCTGGTCGCTCGCCGAGTAAGTAAAATTTCGACGAAGGTCGAGGGCGCGAATGCTTCGTAAATCTTGAAATAGATGTTTACAAGGAAAAAGAAGGAAAAGCTTGGAGTGAGAGGTGAGAGATGATGGTGGGGTGTAGTGTGGGTTGTTAGTGTAGAATGAAGGTAGTTTAAATAGGTTCTGAGCTTCCAAAACGAATCGGCAAGTTGCCAAATTGTTTTAAGGCAATTTTCGGAAATAGAAAAAATTCCAAACCCGAAAATGGAAACAAACCATATTCTTGATTTTCTAACAACCCTGGTATCTTTTATACTGGATTTAGAATAGTAACTGCTAAACTCTCCTAGGTTTCATGCTACCACCACACATAATCATAGATATGCCGATATCGGCCAAATTCTCAACCTTTACTCCAAGACAACCTTACAGAAGATGATCATATAACGAATTATGCTCGGTATAAATATTACCACCCCCAACAATTGGGAAGGTGGGATTAATGATAAAAACACGTACAATTCGAAAATAACCATTTATATTAAAAATTTAAATCCAAACAACATAAAACAAACACATTAATATTTAAATTTAACAACTGAATTAAAATCCAACGAATAAAACAATGAAATAACAGCGAACACAAATTGATGGTGAACACCTAGCCATGTGATGAAGATAGACCCTGAGATGGAGATTGGTCCTGGGATGAAGAATGGCTTGAGCCATCTGTCCTTCGGCGACAACGCTCATGCCTCTCAGACTTGGCTGAAACAGAATCCTCCACGGGTGGCATGCGTCGTAGCATCTCTATTCGGAACAAGCGCTGTGCTTCCATCTCGATCCGAAGATCGCATCGATAATCGGGCTTGGTGATGCTGGTGGATAGTCTCCATGTTAGACAAGATATCGTCCTGACCCCTTTCGAGCATTTCAAGTCTCGTTTGAAGGTTCGTTTGCTTATTTCGAACTACAATCTGTCTATCTCGGATATCTTCACAAATACCATAAACCTTAACGCAAAGCGGTTTTGCAACACTTGCATGCGTTCTAAATTAGAACTACAACTATCTAATGCATCGTCATCTAGACATGTCATATCCTCCCTTTCATCCTCCGACTCAACCACATTTCCTTCAGACAACGGCCAAGTCTCTTGGATGCAATCCGTATAGATACTTGCATTAGAATGCAATTTGATCTTAATAGGAGCAGATTTTGTGACAGCTCTAAATGAGAGCATGATCTTAGTGATCAATACGGGAAGAGGGGCCATGCTCTTTCCCACTCCTCTAATCACATTAAAAATTAAATCGAGGATGTAGAAATTATACTTATTCGTTTGCAAAATCCAGAGAACGCGCGACATTGCGCACCGATATCGCCGACTTTGTCTTTCGAGGGCGTTCCTACCAATCCACCGAGCTTCTGACCCGGTTGATTAGTTCTCAAGGTCGATCGGGCTTAACGAATGAGAACTCGTATTGTATTCACCCTCTACGATAGTATCTTTCATCAAAGCAGGAACTCCAGTATACTGGGATTCCTGAATGGTTGTTTCTAGGTTGCTTTCAGGCATAATTCCTAACAGCTCAGCCAACAACTGTCTCGTTACTTCCCTCCTCGTTCCTGCTACCTTAATGAAAATCCTATCCCCCTCCAATTCTCGCTTCTTATAAAACTGTTCTACAAAATCGTAGTGATAGAACTCCTCAGTCGAGTACCACAGTCCATTCCAATTTCTCCTAATCATCTCCGCGTCATAAAATGGCGTGAAGCGGTCAGCCGCAAACGCGTGCTCCGGCACAATTCTTCGTCGTAGCGCCATTAAAGTTTTTGAAACAACCAATGGTTTTGTAGACGGTGAAGGAGGCGAAGTTTGATGTAAAACAACTAAAACAACGGTGGTGGCGATATGGGTGGGTACGGTGGCAGGTTGAAGCTTGAATTGGTGCTGTTTGTTTCGGAGTTTTAAAATTGTTGGGGTTGGTGGTAGTAATGGTTTGGAGAAGATTTCAGTTTGGTTTAACTGCTTGGCGTGGGTGTAGTTAGGTTTTTTTTTTTTTTTTTTAGGTTGAAAACTTTGTTAATGGCGGTGGTGGGATTAGAACGCGATACTGTTCGTGGAAACAAAGGGGGGCGCAGGTGCGCTGCCGCCGTCATGCGCGAAGTTTGGGCCCAAGCTCAATTTGAATTCGAACTTTTTCGATATTTCGCACAATTTCAAATTCAATTTGCCACTTCGTTAGTAGTCCAATTTTGGTGAATGAGTTATGGAAATGACCAGTAGAGAATTTCCAATCCAATGATCCATAAAACACTCAATTCCAACCATGGGTGACGTATAAGAAGGTGGAAAAATGCCTCGAAGTACGTGTGTGACGTAAGTTATGCGAACGAATTGAAGGAAATCTAAGTTTTAGATAACGTCAACCTAAATGAACTACAACTAATGGGCCTAAGCAACACAAATGGAAAGTTCGAGCAATTGGATGGAAAGATCGATCGCTTGACCCCCCAAACAAATTTTTAAACACAAAATTTGTTTTAACGTGGGTCGTTTAAAGTCAGATTCCCAAGACTTGTTGGATTGCTATTTCTATAATTTTAGATTTTTTTTTTTTTTTTTATATATATATATATATATATATATATATTTTATTAGTTTATTATAAGAAAAACGAAAAACAATAAATACATAATTCACCCCATAGAGGAACATGACTCAAAACCCGAGAAAACATGCAAAAGTGGAAAACATGAATTATGTTAACCGTGGACTTAGGATCCGGTACTTACAGCCACACACTCCATAGGGAGGGCCCGGTTACCTGAATGGTGCACTTACCACTATATGGAAGTGAAAGGAAGTACACCAAATGACAAGGGTCAATCCTCATAGACAGGGTCCTATAAAAGGACTTCCTCTACATCAGGGGACAGAAGTTCGTGAAAATGTTTTAACCGTTGACCATTAACTTGAAAGGTACTGTTGTCCTTGGGATTTACCAAGGTGATTGCCCTAAGGGGTGACTTCAAGAACTTAAAAGGACCGGACCAACGGGTTTTAGTTTCCCGGGAAAATATGTTGGACGGGAGTTGTAAAGCAAAAACTTTTGACCAACCACAAACTCTTTGGCGCAAGATTTGCTTATCATGAACACGCGTTTCATGTTAGCTTTATAATCCTTAGCGAGATCGTAAGAATCGCTCACGGATTTCTTCAAGCTCATTCAATTGCAACTTCGTTTGACACCGCCTCATCAATATTGAAGTTAAGGCTTTTTATAGCCCACAGAGCACAGTGCTCTAATTAAACGGGCAAATGACATGGTTTCCCAAATACAAGTTTAAAGGGAGACATACCTATAGGAGTTTTGAAAGCCGTCCTATACGCCCATAAGGCATCCGATAGACGCTTCGACTAGTCTTTCCTATCAGGGTTTACAATTGTTTCTAAAATCTTTTAGATTTCCCTATTAGAAACTTCTACTTGTCCGCTAGTTTGTGGATGATAAGGAGTTGCTACTTTGTGTGTAACTCCATACTTTTTCACTAGGGATGCAACAACTCTGTTGCAAAAATGTGTTCCACCATCATTAATGATGGCTTTAGGAATGCCAAACCGACAGAAAATATATTCTTTAATAAAAAATACAACTGTCTATGGTCATTGCTATGGCAAGCTAGGGCCTCTATCCATTTAGACACGTAGTCCACGACAACTAGAATATAAATGAAACCGTGGGAAACTGGGAAGGGACCCATGAAATCAATGCCCCAAACGTCAAAAATTTCTACTATCAAGATTGGATTTAATGGCATCATATTACGCTTTCGTGATTCGCCCCCAAGTTGTTGGCAACGAATACACGCCTTGCAATGCACTTGGGCATCCTTAAAAAGGGTAGGCCAATAAAAACCACATTGAAGAACTTTAGCGGCTGTTTTCATTTCACTAAAATGGCCACCACACTCTTTGTCATGGCAGAACGATAGAACTTCATTATATTCCCACTGGGGAATGCAACGACGAATAATCTGATCCGCACAATACTTAAAAGGTAGGGCTCATCCCAAAGAGTATAACTTAACTCGCCAAGAACTTCTTACGTTTATTTCTTGACCAATTATAAGGCATAACATCAGCCGCTAAATAATTTACAATGTCAGCATACCATGGTGCTGAAAAAATAGCATACAGATGCTCATTAGGAAAGGAGTCCGGTATGGATTCAGAATCACTATTATTGTCGTTTGTAAGTCCAGATAAGTGGTCGGCAACTACGTTCCCTCTTTTGTCCTTTATTTCTAATGTGAACTCTTGCAGGAGAAGGATCCATCGGATTAATCTCTACTTAGCATCCTTCTTTGTAAGAAGGTACTTAAGGGCTGCATGGTCCGTGTAAACTAAAGTTTTAGAACCAACCAAATAAGGAATTAAACTTATCTAAAGCATAAATGACAGACTAAGAATTCTTTTTGGTAGTTGAATAATTACATTGAGCATCGTTTAAGGTTTTACTAGCATAATAAATAAAGTGGACTTATTATCTAGTTTTTGTCCCAAAGATCGCACCAACCGCATAATCACTAGCATCACACATGAGTTCGAAAGGTTTAGACCAATCGAAGTCAGTATAATTGGTGCAGAGGTTAGGCGGCTTTTAAAGTTTCAAAAGCACGCTACGGTTAAAATTAAAATCAAAGATTGCATCCTTTAAAAGCAGATTAGTTAAAGGCCTAGCTATTTTTAAGAAATCTTTAATAAAACGCCTATAAAACCCGCATGGCCTAGAAAGGCTCTAATATCACGGACAACCGTGGGTTTAGGTAGAGTCGCTATCTTATCTAGTTTGGCCTTATCTACTTCGATGCCATCACTAGATACAATGTGACCTAGTACTATGCCCTTTTTCACCATGAAATGACACTTTTCCCAGTTTAAAACGAGGCTCTTTTCTTCACACCGTGCAAAACCTTAGACAAAGGTTAGACAAGCAGTCGTGAAGGAGTCTCCATAGATAGAAAAATCATCCATGAAAACTTCCATAAAGCTTCTACCATGTCACTAAATATATGAAGCATACACCGCTGGAAGGTACCAGGAGCATTACAAAGGCCAAAAGGCATTCGTTTATAGGCATACGTTCCAAAGGGACATGTGAAGGTAGTCTTTTCTTGGTCATCAATATCAATAATAATCTGAAAATAGCCCGAGTAGCCATCCAAAAACAATAAAAGCATGACCAGCTAGGCGCTCGAAAGCATCCGATCTATAAAAGGTAAAGGAAAGTGATCCTTTCGTGTCATAGCATTTAAACGCGTCAGTAATCAATACAGATTCTCCATTTCATAGGACCTTGTGTGACAACATAGTCACCCTTTCCGCTACGTACCATGGTAACTCCCCGATTTCTTAGGAACTACATGAATGGGGCTTACCCATTCGCTATATCGAGATTGGGTATATGATACCCGCATCGAGTAATCGTAAGACTTCTTCCCTAACCACCTCTTTCATGGCAGGGTTCAGACGACGCTGAGGTTCGCGAGAAGTCTTCGCGTTATCCTCCAAATGGATGCGATGAGTGCAAACATTAGGGTCAATTCCCTTAATGTTGGCTAGGGACCAACCAATCGCAGACCGATGTTCCCTAATCACCCGGATTAAATGTGTCTCTTCACCCTTAGTTAACTGAGAAGATATAATTACCGGATGACTACCATCCGGATCAAGTTGAATATATTTTAACTTCGGGGGAAGAGGTTTAAGCATTGGGGTGGAAGGAATGTCAATAGATGTTTCATCAGGGTCCCCATTTTGCATAATGAATACTTGCTTAGGTAGCAAGTGTTCATACTCAGTATATGGAGCAAACCGGGCGGTCTACAATTGGTGTGGACTCAAGGATGGTGTTGACTTCCTCTAAGTAGGAGTCATTTACAAAATCTGAAGTTCCAAAAGAAAGGAATTTATACATATTGTTTTCGGGAAAAGTGTTGTTAAAATAATCTTGAGCTAAGCTCCCCATCTATAGACGATTCTGGCAACTGTTTCATCATTTTAAAAACATTTACTTCAACAGAAAGATGGCCAAAAGATAAGGACATCTTACCATCACGGCAATTAATAAGCGCGTTTGCAGTTGCCAAGAAGGGGCGCCCTAAGATGATTGGTACAGAGTCGTTAGCGACTTCTGTATCGAGGATAACAAAATCAGCAGGATAGTAGAAATCCTGAACCTTAACAAACACGTTTTCCACTACACCCTTAGGATACTTAATTGACCTGTCCGCTAACTGCAACATTATTCTTGTAGGTTGCATTTCCTGTAGACCTATTTGTTTATACAAATAATACGGGAGTAAGTTAACACTCGCCCCCAGGTCTAATAAAGCGGTCATCGTGTGGGAATCTCCTAAGGTGCATTTTCTGAGAGGATCGACGTGGTCCTTGTACTTAACAATTCCATTATTTTCGGATAAAGTTGGGAACTATTTAGTTAGAAAGGCGTCTTTAGGTATGTTGGTCTTACGCCTAGTAGTGACAACTCTTTAAGAAACTTTAGCGTGGTTAGGTAGCTTTTTAATAGCTTCGAGAAAAGGAAGGTTTATCGTTAGATTCTTGAAAACATTCCTAATCTCCTCAAAGTTTGTATCCCTGGTTAGCATGGCTAATTTCTGAGGGAATGGTGGTTTCGCTCTATATTTCGCGTATGGCTCGACTTGATGTGTAACCTTGGCTATCTGTTTCTTAGTTTGTTGTTTAAATGGTACCTCTACAGTGGTAGGCTCTTCAGTTTTATTTCGGTATCTAGTTCGATATCCGGTGTAGGGAGTACTGATGGGGTAACTATAGGCATAGTTACTTTGTTATCAACCACTCTTCCAGAACGGAGAGTGGTGATGGCATTTAGGTCACCTACGATTGTAGTTTCTATACTAGTATTACCGTTTACCTCAAAGGCTGTGTTTGCTATTTTAGGATTTGGTATCGCTTGTCCTGGAAACACGCCTTTTGGTTGGGTTTTCTCTTGGGCTAATTGTTGTATGCCCTGATTTATGGATTATAAGATCTGTTGGTTTGATTGAGTCATTGTTTGGAAAAGTTGTTGGGTAACCTGTATAAAGCGCCGATCACGATCCGGTTGTGTAGGTGTAGTAGTCGAGGTGGTGCGACCGAACTATCTCACGTTGATTATTTATGGGTGGGTTGTGATAGTTACTATTGTTAACCGAACGATACCTCTATTGGTATTATAACTATTATAATTACCCCGACCTTGTGCTAGACCTTGTCGTGGTTTGCTTTGGTTGTTATAATTATTATAATTCCCGACCTTGTCCTTGTCTAGGTGGAGCTTGGTTATAGTTGTTTGCTTGCCTAACATTTTGGTTATTAAACCCCGGAGGTGTAACTTGTTGATTGTTTCGCCAACTAAAGTTGGGATGTTGCCTCCATGGGGCATTAGGAATAGGATAGCTATTAATGGAGCAAACATTATCTTGCTCTAATTGTTGTTGTTCATAGGCTTAGAGGACAATCGGAGTCGGGGGTGCTCGGGGACTCAAACAAAAATTACATGGGTTGGAGTTTACATTCATGACGGGATAGGCTTTTGTTGAACGTAAATAGCCTCAACCTTTTTAGTTAGAGATTCGATTAAATTTTTAAGTTCGGATCGGGTTTCATCTCAAACATACCGCGCCTTTAACTGTTGAAGAAGAACTAGCAGAGCGGGGGATATCATCACTACCCCCATTATTATTGGCGCGTTTAGTTTGATCTTCTAAAAATTTGTAAGCCTCCAGGCTCCTTTACTTAGGAAACTATCCCCATTCATTATGTCAAGGACTTCTTTATGGTGGTGTAGAAGTCCTTTGAAAAAAGGCACCTAACTAACGTGTCTTTTGCTAGGTTATGGTGTGGACACTCTATAAGGCGGATCGGTGAAACGATTCCAAGCCTCGAGAAAATGATTCATGAGGATTAAATCGAAAAAAATGAATCTTGGAAAGCATCTCATCCGTCTTTAGGGGTGGGTAAAATGTTCCATAAACAATTTGAACAAGTTTAGCCCACGAGTCCCATAGAGTTAGCTTGGGTAGTTAACCAAGACGCCTTTATCGGCTAAAGTGAAGGGAAATACCCTCGGTTTAATTTGTTCGCACTAACCGTAGGATGATGGAATGTTGTAAGGACTTGTTCAATCCTACGATGTGTTGATAAGGTTTTTCATGGTCTAACCCATGGAAAACGGGTAACAAATTAAATATGTTTGGGGAATGAAAATCCCCAAGGGTCCGCTAGAACGATGCAAGATTTAGGGCTATCGCCAAGGCTTTGTAAAAGTCGGAGAGAGGAGTCTCTCTTTCTTCACCATTATGTCGGGGTGTGGTGGGTGGGATAATAGCTAGAGGTGTAGTGATTGGTATACTCGATAGACTTGTTTGTTGACGTTGACGGTTAATTACGTTCGGTGTTTTTCTCCCACTGCGGACTTTAATCTCATGCAAGTCTAAGTCTAAACATGACAACCCTCCAAACAATCTTGATATATCAAGATAAACCTCTAACCGGAGATGCGAGGTATGGAAGAAAGGAATACCTGACAAGGCGTCCTTGCTTCGCTTATGAATAGCGTCTTGTTTACGCGTGTTAGGTGTATATAACAAGTTAGAATCTTGAAAAACTTAAAACTCGAAGTTCAAAACAAACCGTGGAAATCCAAAGAAAATTCAGCTTAGAGGCTGGTGCACTCACTTTGGCGCGGGGTCGCTCCGTGTAACTTCAAGTTACAGTGTTTTAGGGCTGGTCGTGCTCACTTTGGGCGCGGGTCGTGCTCAAGGTTCCAAGCATTTGGGCGCAGGTTGCGCTCAGTGTAATTTTTCGTGGAACTTTTCAATGCTGAAACGGACAACCACAGTATGAATCAAACAAGGGTGGGTGGGTTTAATGGGACTTAAAAATGACTAATTATACTATGAAAACAATACTATGAGGTAACTAAGATGGCAGCGGTGCCATTTGATAAATGATAAAAATGATAGTTTATCTACGAAATGAACGATGAAACTCAAAAGGTAAGTAAACTAAAACTTATTACGAGTTTATATTTATCAAGTTTTCTACTCTCAATTCTATTGAAATAGAGTGGAGTAACAAATTCGTTCCACTCCTAGTTCTCTAGCATGGAATGATTTCATAGTTAACTAATCGGTCTTAAGTCTAATGAGAGGTTTACGAGGGGAATTCTATACTACGAGGTGAATTAAATTAACAAGTTACTTAATAACAAAAAGAGAATGCTAAGGGTTTGAATCTAGATAAAGAATTAAAGGGAATTGAATCCACCTTAAACTCGACTTAATCCTACTAACAAAGACTCGTCGTGATCCAAATTGAATGCTTAGCATATCAAAAATAGTAATTCTAATCCCTAATTATACATGGCATTTCTACCAATTCATAACTAGCATGTGAGCGATTAAACCCATTCTCATGGTGAATTAATCATTTCTAGAGTGGAATAATTATCACGACGATTTCTAAGTTTAACAAAGATCAAGCTTCATCAAGGCTTCTTCAACCCCTCTAATGGAGGTTTAGCCTTGATTCATACCACTATCATTTCCCATTGATTTAAAACTAAACATCATACCAAAATTCTACTTGGCTAATTTAACTAACAATACTTCAATCTAATTTAACAACTCAGAAATGATACTTAACAAGAATTAAAATTAGATCTATAAATTGAAATGACAAAAATCGAAATTAACAAACTAGCTATTTTATTTATCAATACAAATGAAGAACAATGATTCTAAGAGTTTAATCTAAAACAAGAATTGAATTTAAACTAAACTTAATTTTATTTAATGAAAACTAGATCTAGAATTATTTATTGTTTTAGGTCTAACTAGCTACCATTAACAAAGAGCTAAGCTTTTGTTTTTATATGTTCAGATCCAAAAATCGTGCATGGACTTGGAGCCATGTTTTGGGCCAGAGAATCAGGCCCAAAACCCAATTCTTTCATTCCAAAAAGGCCTCTTCAGCTGCAGTTGGTTTTAATAGACTTTTTGTCCACTTCTGCTCCTCTGATTGGATCAAGGCTTAGACCATTGGAAAGCTCTTTCCGAGTCGGTTGTTTTGACATAAGGTAGGCCCAATTTCGAGGTCTGAGTCCAAAGTTACGGCCTTTGGAAGTTCTGCTGTCTTTGAGTGCTGTTTTTGCCCGCGTCGACTTTTCAGCTTTTGACCGGGCTTTAGAATGGTTTTGTCTTTGAATCTTGGCCTTTAATCACAGAACTCCTTAGCAACCGACCTTTGCTCCTTTATCTCGCTAAAGTGGCACATTTCTGCACATAATGGACTTTGAAGCCTGAAATGATAAAAACACGTAATCAGTATTAACTCTTAATTATTACTCACATAATTGGTCTAAAAGTATGACTGTTACACGGTTAAAACTACAATTTTGGGCTCTTATCACCAAGTGAGGTTGTTTCTCTTTATACTGACTATATAAGAGAACAAACACCTCTGTTATTATGGATGCTTGTCCTCTTTATCTGGATATAATAACGGGCACTTACATGCATTGTACATTGCTTTAAATCATCAATGAGTGAGATTCATTTGTGAATCAACAAATTCGATGGATTGGGTAATGACATTGTATGTAAGGTGTGCTGTTGATTATAGAAGGAATCCGTAACCCACAGAAAGTCAGGCTGATGATGTCCCCTTGAGGAGATCATATGGATTGTCATGTAAACCCTGCACGTGGATTTAATCCGACATGACAATGAGGTTGAGTGGTACTACTCAAGGACATAAGAAGTTGATTAATGTAGTTGTCAGTAACTTGACTTAATCAACGGGCATTCGATATCTTAAACACGGGGAGATTAACAAGCATATAGTATGGAGCCCATAAATATAACACGTAATTTGGGATTAGGGCGGTAGTGCAACAATGGCCTTTAATAGAATAAGCCATTTGTTGACGGCCTTGGGCCGTGTGTTCTGGGAAAACATGGGAAGCCCAAGCCCGTCAGGAGGCCCAACCCTAATTTCTCCTCATGTTCCCTGTTGTAGCCTATAAATAGAAACCCTTCTCTCCTGGCCGATTTTTTTTTTTGATTAAAAAAGAGAGGCAAGGAAAGAGAGAAAGAAAGGGTTGGTAGATCGTTACCCACACAACGTCCATTCTAAGGATAGGAATACAACAGAAGATCAAAAGATTGCTGATTCATAGATCTTGGATTCTCAGAGTTATCTTAGCCGATCTAAAGGTAAATTTCTAACCAAAACCGTGGACACCCCTTATTCCGCTACGCGTGGGTGTTCGCGGTTCGTAAATCATTCGGTGGAACCATAACAGTTCCTACAATTGTTTCTTAGTCAGACTCCCCAATTTTGTGGAGCGGCTTTCCCTGGCAGTGGGACGTCGCACCCTTTTCGCAGTGGACTTTTCTTCACTTCTAACCCATTCTTCCTCTTCATCCTCTTCCCCATTACCCTCACTATTTTCACTGCTAAGTTCTCTTCTAGCCTTTTTCCTGACAACTATACTGGGTTGGCCAATCGCATGAGCAACAATAAGGAACTCCTCTGAAGTCTTGTTCATTACCTGAAATGATTAAACGTAAAGGAAACAAAAGAAACATAAATGTAAAAATGGTATAAGAATAGCAAGGCAAACAAAAGGTATGCATCATAGCCATACCGATTCAGTCTTCTGGTCTAGTCCTCTACTTGTCAACAGGAGATTGTATGCTAGAGTCGGACTGACCCTCTCTCGTTGTCACAATAAAGCATAAAAGTATTAAAACAATCATGAAAATATGTTTAACACAAATGAATTTATAAGGCTGTGAACACTTGGGTAAATGAATATGAATAAACACCTCCAAAGCATCTCTGACCACCGGTTCTTCCCTAACAACTTGGGGAATGTCTAACCATTCCAGAACCACTAGTTTTTTCTTGCTACTAAGATTTTTATCCCATGCACTGCTGCGGCAACTGTGTCCAGCAACTCGCACCCACCCTTTAAACTTAACCATGGGAAGGTCAGTGGATCCAACCTTCTTGCCTCCAGAGATGGAATGTGGAGGAATACCCAAAGGGTGAATGCAAGGGCACAACCCTGGAGTGTGCCAGTATATTACTGGGTAGCGCCTTGGAGAAAGTGGTCAGTAATACTATCATACAACTCTTCTAACTTTTTACAAAGGAGTTCATAGGCAAGATACCCCCAAGGAAAAGCATCAAACACCTCCAAATCAGCAGCAATGTAAACCCATCTTACATCGACCCCTTTCAAGCCAGTAGGTATGAGGAAAGCTCCAAGGGCGTACAACCTATTAGGCGATGTATGTCATTCTTTATCTCCACATTGTGTAATGCATTAGCCTTTCCCACCTCCCTAGCTTGCTTAATAGCAGTCAGTCGAATTTGACCACGTAGGGAACCACGACTTTCCTTAAAATACCTTAATCTGAAATCAGTCAGATTCTTGGGATTCAAATCATAATAGTTATTGCTTGGACGGGTGGTGGAAAGCCCGGTGAGTAGTGAGAAATCGGAAGACTTAAAACTGATATATTTGTTCCCAATTTTGTAAGTGAATGGTGCAATTCTTCTTTTTAGAACGGAGACAACCAATTGGGGGTGGGTAAAATGATTGTACTTCCTTTTTTTTGGATCCAGAGGCTCCACATTGCCATCAACAGTTAGTAGAAACCCAAACGGAGATGATGCAAACCTACCTTTTTCCTCCATATCAAACCCTTGGAAAAGCTTCTCTCGAAGTATTTTTAGACAGCAGCGACAAGTAATCTTTGTTCCTGGCATCAATGCCAGTTCTCCAGGTTTCTTCCTCTTTCCACTACACAACACACATCAATCCATAGTGTGATAGTATTAGGACAACAAAGCATGGGTAAAAACAACTATGGCTATAGGTAATTAAATTAATTAGACGCATACTGCCTAATCAAATTCTCTCAAGTCAACCCAATATCTAACACAGAGAACTAAAGTATTAAATTAAAAACTAAAATACCAAACAAAGGAATAATCCTACTAAGGTTTCCTATTAAAAAAACTAAAAAAAACAAGTAATCAAAGCCAACTGTATAAAAGCAAGGAACAAAAAAAAAAACGAACCTTTCAGTTTTGAGGGGTCATGATTTAAGCGATTCTGAGTTTGAGAAGATTAACGGTCACGGAGAAATTCAGTCAGGGTTTAAAGAGGAATTTCAATAGTTGATGTGTCGAACAAGCGTCTCTCTCAGTTCCGTTCCATATGGTGGTTCCCCTAAACGGATGTTATCCGTGCATAATAGACTTCTCAGATGTCCATCTATAAGCCACGTGTGACCATCATAATAGACTTCTCAGGACAAACTAACTACCTCATAGGACAATATAAAGATGGTTAGACGCATTATAGATAATAGTATCAAACGATTATTGATATACAGTTAGAGTACTTATGAAATACAGTTATCCAAATGATTTGGTTATTTCTAACTGCCCCATAGAGAGAATACCACAGTTATAAAACCAGTAACATAGAGAAGTAGGTCTTGAAAAGTCCCATATGTTCACCATTTCAAAAACACCATCAACCAGAAACTTACAATGGCGGTCTCTTCTTCGAATGGTGACAACCAGAGCCAAGGATACGGCATGCCGCATGACCTTTGTGTAGAAATTGTCAAACGTGCTCCACTTCCATTTCTTAAAAAGGCCAAGTTTGTCTCTCAAAAATGGGAAACCTTTACAAATTCAAGTTCCTTCATAAAGGAGCACGCGATGAAGACAAGATTATTTATGGGATACATGATAGACACGGAAAGAAGATGGGAATCAATAATATTTTTGGCCTCTAGCATTGGCCACAACCCCACAATTCCAGCCCTAACTATGGACATCAAATCGTATGGTACATCAGTAATTGCGTCTTCACTGGAAGGTATAGTTCTCTTGAACACCCAACACGAGAAAGACCAAAAATTTTATGTGTGCAAACCGACGACTAGACAAGTGCATCTAGTGAATAATCCTAGGATCAAATTCTTCACTCAATGTGTGGGAATGTTGGTGAAATCCATGGCACCTTTAATTTTCACTATAGTTAGGATCTCAAAACCTAACTACAACACTGTAAGACAAAGACGAGACAACAAGAAGGAATTTTCAATCATTCACCATGTTGAATTGTTTGATTCACAAACATTCAATTGGCAAAGGTTGAACGACTTGGAACTGTCCTTTAATGCTGAACACATAAACAAGCAGCCCAGGGTGGATGCAAAGGGATGTCTCCACTGGTCTCTTTATGAAGAAGGTATATTGGTATTTAACATTGGCTGGCAACAATGGACAAAGATAATGCTACCACAAACTGAATCCTCGGCCTAGTCCTACAAACCTTTTCGCTTCGATGGCACGATTGCTGTTATGTTCTCCTACTGGGGTGAGGACAACATTACTACTGAAATATTAGAACTGAGGGTATTACATCAATACGAGAACAGGTTGTGGAGTGAACCGAGGAAGTTTTTGTTGGACAAATTATATGAACGTTACTGTCATCCGACCTTCGTTGACTTACTATCAACAGAAGTTGGAGTTTTCAGTTGGAACAACAGGATCATATGGTACAATTTCAAGGACAAGGAGGTGTTATCGGAATCGAAAATCCCAACAATTGGCATTCACTCCATTCTACCATTCATGTCAGACTTTGGCGAAACTTAGTTTGGCCCAACTCAGTATAACTACTAATATATATCTGTATTTATATTTGGAACTTAAAATTAGATGTTGGAATAGAGCACCATGCATGAACAAAGCATGTTTCCAATAGGGCAACTTAAAGTCATTACAAGACATTATGTACACCATCTTATAGTCGGAATGGAAAACCAACGGGTTTGTGTTAATCAGGCGGTCAGATTCAAATTAAAAATTAGAACACCATGAACACGAAACGTACCAAGTATGACACCATAACATCCATATAATCCATTAATTGTACAATTGTCTAGTTGGAAAAAAGAAGCAACAGTTCCCAAGGTTTTAATTAGGCGGTTAGATTCAAATTTGAAATTAGAGCACCCTGAAGGCAAAATATTATTGATTTGACAGCATACATTATGTATATGTATACCATCCTCTAGTCATAATAAGAAGTGAATGTGATTGTGTTAATTAGTTGGTTATATTCAAACTTGAAATTAGTGCATCCTGAAGATGACACGTACGTGATATGACAACATATATTATGGTTTAGACATTATGTATACCAACTTGTAGTCAATTTGAGAAGCAAATGTTTTAGAAGTTCATTAGGCGGTTAGATTCAAATTTCAAATTAGACCGCCCTAAACAAAACACCTACCTGATATGACAAGATAGCTATCATATAGCCCATTAAGTATTCCATACAGTGGGAAAGAGTGTAGCATCAATTTTTGTGTTATCTTTGTGGTTAGAATCTAAGCCTAGAATCTAATTTCAAATTAGAAAACTCTGAAGACAAAACGTCCCTTATATAACAACATACTTCACTTATAAAACATTGTGTTTTCCAACTATGCTTGACAGTGATAACAATAGATTTTAGTTTCTTTTATTAATTAGGTGGTTAGATTCACCTTACAAATAAGTCACGACCTTTCAGTTATTCAATAAACGGTTGTCTGAAAGACTAAACGTCTCCCAAGATTAAAATCATTCATTTCCATTTATTGGGCAACTTATAAGCATTGAGAGGATATCAAACCCAAAAACTCCACACTCGATATCAAACCCACCTAAACTCAAGGACAACAATGGAATGATCTTCTTCATCTATATTAAAAAAAAAACAAGAACAACTCCACCAACACCAACACCAACACAGACACAGACACCGACAACAACAACAATAACATCAACAAAAACAACAAGGAGATCCCAGATGAAATTTCTAAAGAGATAGTCAAACGTACTCCACTTCCATTTCTCAAAAAAGCAATGTTTGTCTGCAGAAAATGGGCATCCTTTACAAGTTCAAGTTCCTTCATTAAGGACCATGCATTGCTGATGTGATCTTTTCTAGGCTACATCATAAATACAAAATACAAAAAGGAATCCAGCATTGCAAACAACCAACCAATTCTAGGGCCAACTTTGGACTTCAAACCTGATGGCACATCGGTCCTTGCCTCTTCAATGGAAGGTATTGTTCTCTTGAACACACCTTACGAAAAATACCAAAAGTTTTATGTATGCAAACCAACCACTAGAAACATTCGTTGCCTAAATAATCCTAGGAACATATTCTTCACAGAATGTGTGGGAATGGTGGTGAATTATGTGGAACCTTTGCGATTCACTATAGTTAGGCTTTCATATCCCAACCACAACACTGTAAGGCCTTCTAGCAACAACAAATATAGGAAACGTATCATCCATCATGTTGAATTATTTGATTCCCAAGTTAACTAATGGAGAAGGTTAGACGACCTGGAGTTGCCTTTTAATGATGAACATATTAAAAGGGAAGTTGGAGTTGTTGCAAAAGGAAATCTTCATTGGTCTCTTTAGGACGCGGGAATATTTGTTTTTAACGTACGACATGAGCAATGGACAAGGATTAGGCTACCGGAGACTCAACGTCCATGGAAGTCATCCACGTTGTTTCCCTATGATGGATCCATAACTATTACCGGAACTGAAAGATTAGAACTCTGGGTTTTGCAGCGATATGAGAATTGTGTGTGGAGTGAACCGAGGACGTTTATATTGTATGAAAGTTTCTCCCATTCAAAATTCGTCGACCTACTGCCAGAGGACATTGGAGTTTTCACTAGGTACAACAAGATCATATGGTACAGTTTCATGGATAAGAAGGTCCTATCAAATCATGTAATCCCAACAAGTGGCATTCAGTCCATTTTCCCATTCATGTCAGACTTTGCCGAAACCCAATTTAACTAGTGGTTTATATATGTAATTATATAATACTTGTTAGTCAGTACGATTTAATATATTGGGTACTTATGTATTAAGTGTAGGAAGCACTGCATTGTGTTATGGTTATGTTAAATTATTACTTATTAAACATGGTATGTCCTTTCCTCAATGCTTAACTTAAATACAACATAACTATGTATGAAGACAACACAGTTTGTCCCTAATAGAGTAACTTAAATAATCTGGAAACACCTGTATTAATAATTGTCCTTTTGTTGAGGTCTTATTGTTTTTCTACGAACTTTTGTAATTATGTGTAAGTTTCCCATTATGTTTAAGCTGAATTCATGTTTCTTGAATCATTACCCATTATCATTTCACAGTTAAACTACATTAATTATAGATAAAATACATCCAAAATGTTCACTCAGCTCAACTTATGCTATCAGTAGATCCATTACAGTTCAATTGGCAAACCCTAAAGACTTAACAAGTGTTGACATATTTGAAACAGTACCTTCCATGGTAATTTTAGTGGTATAGTTCCCCTCCACTGTTACCTTCACCTTCCCTCCTTCTGTGACCTTTTCTTCCATAGTTGTAGTTGCATGATTGCTTTCTCCATCCGGGAGATCAATCCATTTGAAAGCACCGCATCTAGGTTGACTTCTGCACTTTATCAACCTATGACCTTTGTTTATCCCTTGCTTACAGAAATATAGAGTCATTGTGTTTGACTTGCAGGAAGCACTGCATTGTGTTCAATTAGTACTTAATTAAACATGTCATCTCCTTTCCTCAAAGGTTCTTTTTAACACAATATAACTATATTATAAGACAATATAGTTTATCTCTAACATTTTAACCAACTTAATTAGGAAACCCCTCTATTTGTCTATCACATCTATTGATGTTTGTCTAATTGTCCATATGTTGAGTTCTTGTTGTTTATCTACGAACTTATATAAGTAAGTTTAAGTCTCCAATTATGTATAAGTTGAATTGATGTTTCTTGAATCATTGCCGATTATCATTTCACAGTTAAAATACATGGGGAACTCATTTGAACTTAAGCTATCAATAGATCCATTACAGTTCAATCTGCAAACACTAATGACTTAACAAGTGCAAAAATATCTAAAGATGTCCCTTTAATGGTAATTTATATATGTAACTAGATAACTGCAAGCAGTGGGGGCGTGAGTGGAGGGTGGGGAAGAGAGAGGGACATATGGGTTTGAGGGAGCACTGTGAGAGTTGGGGAGGGAAGTGTAGGAAACTTATTCCAAAAATATACTTATTGTTAAGTAAACAAGAAAACAAATTGATATAACGAATATATCATTAACAAACCTTTAATTCAACAAACAAACAAACATTTTAGTTCAACGAATGAACTTACTTTACCAATGATTAAATCCAAACCTAGTGAAGATCACTACGTCCTTAAGACAGATTTTCCCCCTCACGGTGCTTGAAGGTTGATGGGAAACTGTCTCCCAAGATAGAACGGATTTCCTTCTATAGAAAGCTAGCACTTCAATTCTACAGAATCAGCAAAAACAACATAGTATTTGACTAAGAACAGGGGGAGAAGATAAAGATTAGAACTCTGTGTGATCTGGTGTGTCTTTCTCTCCAAATTCATCCACTATTTATAGGTGAGTGGTACCTCTTCGAAATAACACAGTGACTCTTGGGAAAATGTAAGCAACTCTTCGAAAAGTCCCATGTTTCGAAAGGACACACTATTTTGGCATAAAACACTGTTTCGAACCAGTGCCTATTTCGAAAGGTCACACCTTTTCGGCATGATGAAATAGTGCACATTTTGAAAGGTCGCACCTTTTTGGCATAATGCACTGTTCCGAACCAGTGCACCCTTTCGAAAAGGTTTTTCTCACTTTACGTACTGTTTCAAGAGAAACCCATTTCATCTCAAGTGCGGTAACTTGGGGTAACTTGGGAGACAAATTACTCATTCATATCTCAATGGATTTGTGCAAATCCATTTTTCTAACAGGAAAGAGGCAGAGGGAGAGTGGCGAAAGATTGAGGACAGACAAACAGGCACAAACCTACCAAACTACATTTTGGGTCGCATACCCCCAACCCCTCTCAAACACATTCGCTCCACTCACTTGATTATGACTCTATGACAAAGATGAATTGTTCCCAGTAGTCATTTGGCTTCTTTAAAAACCAAGGACAATATCATTGTAGAAAGTTGGTACGTATTAGAAATGTGAGTATGGGTCGGTTTCTACTAGACAAAATCACACAACACAAGAAGCACTGCATTGAGTATAAGGGTATGTACGTATTAATAGATTGGGTACTTATGTATCAAGTGCAGGAAGCACTGCATTATGTTCAATTAGTACTTAATTAAACTGCTTATTTCAATTTCCTTAATGGTTACATGTACGACAACATATATATCCCATAAGCCAACATAATGTATCTTTAACAGTTAACCAACATAGGGGCCATTTTTTTATGCCTCTTATAACACCCAAAGGTTTTATAACCTCTTATAAGACAAGTGGACCAGTGATTTCGGACATATTTTTGGTTTGTTTTTTGCCTCTTAGAGCATTCCCAATGCAGGTGGAAAAGAGGGGTTTGTGAAAATAGTCACCTCTTTGGTGTGGAAAACCAGTGCCCAATGCAGAGGTGACTAACTGGTGACTATTTTCCCAAGTTGAAAACAAGGTGAAACCTTCAACCGAGATAATGGCTGACTTGTGAACTTCGGGCGGGATGTTGGATTCCCTCATGTGTGATTTTTTAGATTTTTTTTTCAGACGGAATGTTTCATTCAGTCTCGCGTGTTTTTTCGATTTTTTTTGGGGTTTTTTTTTTAACTTCAGACAAAATACCGGACGAGATGTTAATTATGTCTCAATCAAAATGCCTCCAGACAGAATCCAACATCCCGTCCAGGATTATTTTTCACCTTTGCATTGGGCAGCCTCACCTTGTTTTTTGCCAAAACGGTAAAAAACTTAGGAAATACTACCTACGTGGCAGTTATAAGATGGGAAATAAATCCATCTGCATTGGGAATGCTCTTATAAGAGGCATTCTACTAGAAATATCTTATAAGAGGCTTGATTTTTGTCACTACCAAAATTGGATCTACTACAATTCTGTAAAACTTGTATGTTGGGAAAAGACACAAATGCCCCAAGCACACTACCCCTTGCCTTCGTTATCTCTTCTTCATTCTTCCCAGACCAACAAGCAGCTGCTGCTACCACCATTCACGAGCTCCAAATCTGAAATCAACAAAGCAACTTGGTGTTGCTGCCACAACCGCAATAAAGTGTAAAACTGTTGCCGCCACTGTCAAGGTTGATCGAGCCACTCAGTATGCAATAGAAACTTAATCAACATTAATTAAATTGGTGAGCTGTCTCTTAGATTATGCTAGTATTCATGGACTCTGTTCATTATTGAATCCACTTCTCAGGTTTTCAAGTGGTTTATGTGAAGCCTACATCGGATGGCTAATAGTTAATACAATCAGTACATCTAACGGTAGACCAGCACGATTAAAGAGTAAGTTGATTCCAATTAGGAAACAATCTTTATGAAAACATACTCAAAGAAATTACTACTAACTTATCTATAATTTATGAAATTTATCTAAATAACTTATCTAACTTATTTAAATTCTAACTTATCTAAATTTATCTAAAGTTATCTAAATTTTAACGTACTGATGATATTAATCCTCATAGCCTTTTTATCGACAAACTCCTACATCGGATGCCTAATAGTTAATGCAATCAGTACATCTAACGGTAGACCGACATGATTAAAGAGTAAGTTGATTCCAATTAGGAAACAATCTTTATGAAAATGTGTAGCAAATATTCAATATGCTTATCTTATTTGTAGTGCAAGTGTGCAGATAGGTGTTTGATAGAGAAAGGAAAATGATAATCCATGTTAAAGTGATTTGCTACTTAAGATTTGAAGACTTAAGATGCCTCCAATAATCCATGAACTCTTCTGGGTATGCTCCTAATAATCGAAATTAATGACTCCCCTTTCATCTTAGTTTGCTCTCGGGGTGGGCTGAGATAACTTAGTTCCATCAGCTATTATCCATAAAGCTTTGTGAGTTAAGAAAAAAGAGGAAATGAATTCCAAGGCTTTATATTACTTTGTTAGATACAAAGTAAATGGTAAGAAACAAAATCAAGAATCATTCAGGTTGAAGACAAGGGTAATTTCTAGATCACGTTACTATACATTCGTATTGTAAAAATATCATTCAAGTTAGATCAATTATGTACGATTATTTGGAAACATATATAATTTTTTATTGCCTCCACGAAGACTAGATGTAATTTGTAGTGTTGACACGCTGAGTATGAAAGGCACCCCCATGACTCTTGAGTGGCGTAGCCATGAGTTAAATTCTAGTACATTTAATAAGATAGGGTTCTTTTTGCTCGCTACAGGACAAAATAACACACAAAGGACGGTCCACATCTGTAAAACCCAACATTTTTGGGCTTTGATATGAGTTCGGCCATTACTTCCAGTTTTGGGGCGTATCGTTTTAGGGTTTGTCATGATTTAGGAGATTTTTGAGATTGAGACTAAATTTGGTCACGGTTGAAGGAGGAATGCGGTCACGGTTTGAGAAGAAATTGGAGTTGATGTGTCAAAAAGCGTTCATCTCAGTTCCCAATGGTTTTTTCCACCCAGAACTGCTGTTATCTGGTACGCCGCACACATCATCATTAAAGTGGTAGCATGGCCCATCTGAAAACCACGTGTGCCCATTACAATAGACTTTTCAGGACAAACCAACTGCATTATAAGACAATATAAAGATGGTTTAGGGAATTATAGTTAATAGTGTCAAACGGGTTTTGAATTGATATACAGTTAGAGTACTGATGAAATACAGTTATCCATATTATTTGGCTATTTCTAACCGCCCCATAGAGCGAATACCACGGTTATAAACCGGTAACATAGAGAAGTAGGTCCTGAAAAGTCACATAAGTTCACCATTTCAAATACACCATCAACCAGAAACTTACAATGGCGGTCTCTTCTTCGAATGATGACTACCAGAGCCAAGGATACGACATGCCGCATGACCTTTGTGTAGAAACTGTCAAACGTGTTCCACTTCCATTTCTTAAAAGGCCAAGTTTGTCTCTAGAAAATGGGAAACCTTTACAAATTCAAGTTCCTTCATAAAGGAGCACGCGTTGAAGACAAGATCATTTCTGGGATACATGATAGACACGGAAAGAAGATGGGAATCAATAATATCTTTGGCCTCCAACATTGGCCACAACCGCGCAATTCCAGCCCCAACTATGGACTTTAAACCGTATGGTACGTTAGTAATTGCGTCTTCACTGTAAGGTGTAGTTCTCTTGAACACCCCACACGAGAAAGACCAAAAATTTTATGTGTGCAAACCGACGACTAGACAAGTGCGTCGCCTGAATAATCCTAGGATCAAATTCTTCACTTCATGTGTGGGAATGTTGGTGAGATCCATGGCACCTTTAATTTTCACTATAGTTAGGATCTCAAAACCCAACTACAACACTGTTAGATAAAGACGAGACAACAAAAAGGAATTTTCAATCATTCACCATGTTGAATTGTTTGATTCACAAACATTCAATTGGCAAAGGTTGAACGACTTGGCACTGTCCTTTAATGCTGAACACATAAACAAGCAGCCTGGGGTGGATGCAAAGGGATGTCTCCACTGGTCTCTTTATGAAGAAGGCATATTAGTATTTAACATTGGCTGGCAACAATGGACAAAGATTATGCTACCGCAAACCGAATCCTCGGCCAAGTCCTACAAACTTTTTCGCTTTGATGGCATGATTGTTGTTATGTTCTCCTACTGGGGTGAGGACAACATTACTACTGAAATATTAGAACTGAGGGTATTACATCAATACGAGAACAGGTTGTGGAGTGAACTGAGGAAGTTTTTGTTGGACAAATTGTATGAACGTTTCCGTCATCCGAAATTCGTCGACTTACTATCAACAGAAGTTGGAGTTTTCAATTGGAATAATAGGATCATATGGTACAGTTTCAAGGACAAGGATATAACACCCCGTCTTTTTATTGCATTTCCTATAATAATATTAATAGTAATAATAATAATAATGTAAATAGAAAACAGAAATAGGATATCCAGTTGTATGGAAAAAAAGCCCGTAAGCAAGTAGATAGGTTTAAAACCCTTGTTTTACGGGGAGGTTTTAAGAAACTAGAAAATAAGGGTTTCTCACGTAGAGTTTTTAGGGAAAAACAAAAAAAGGGAAAATTTTACTGAAAAAGTTTGGATCAAGGAAGATAATCTTTTCGGGGAGCTGTTCGGGCTGTTCGGTTTTAACAGTGAGTAGATCTTTTATCTTCCACTGAACCAATATTACTAAGTCTGTTTAAAAACTTTAATGTCTGATATCAGCTAATCTGTAAATTTTCTTTCTGTTCAATTATTCGGCAATGTTATTATACATACTGTTCATTCTACATACTGTTCGTTAGTTTGTTGCTGTGATCGACTTAGTCGGGGTACGGTGTAAACAAACTTAAGAAATAAAAAGATGATTTGAATCATATTTATTTATTGGTATACGTTGGATATAAGCCTGTTCTGCTGGAGTTTGGGTAAGCCATTTTTATTGGGTTTTGGGTTGAGGTGTGATGTAGATCAAGTTGCTAGGGATTGTTGTTTGAATTGGAGATTTGAAACTGTTGAACTGTTGGTGGGTTGCCGGGCAATGACGGGCAGTGGTGGAGGTATGTTATGAACGGTGAGAAGCTTTGAACAGCCATTAATGGCTGTTCAAACAAGAACCCAAACCGTCCTAAATTTTTGTGTTGTTTGGAATGTTTGTTGTGTATGACTTTTGTTGCTGTTGTTGTTGGGTTTATGTTGATGGTTGGGGGTTGATTTGGGTGCGCAGAGGGGGTGATTGAAGCTTGAATCAACCTTTAATGGCGTCGGTCGATTTTTGCAGTATAACAGAATCAAGTATTGTTGATATGGGTAGATAGGGTTTTTCTCCCTGAACCAAACCGCGGGGTTTCTTTTTGCCATGGATGGCCGGTGGTGGCTGTGTGGTGGTGGTCGGTGGTGGTTGGTTGAAATTGGAGAGGAAGGAGATGAACATGTAGCGATTTTGGGCTTGGGCCAAAATCGTGGGCTATTATCTTTTGTTTTGGATTTTTAAATTTTGACTTTTAGAGTAGACTATGGGCCTTAGGATTTGGGCTTTTGGGTTTTGGAATTTAGGCGGGTTGACCGAGTGAGTTGACCGTTGACTTTGACCGAGGTTGACTTTGACCAGTTGACTTTGACGATTGACCGAAAATTTGACATTTTCCTAAAATTATGATTCGGTCTAATATGATAAGTCTAGGACTATTAACGTGTTTGACCTTAGGCTAGGACCTTTATAAATATACTTGTGTACGTGTATTTACTGCTTTGTGATTTTTCAGTCTTTTGCGATACACAACGTTATGACACTTATACATTCATGAAATTAATAACGCGTAAACCAAAATTAATTGAATCAAGATATTCCTACGTTCTCTGAAATAATCTATGCAATAAAGTACAATAATGCGTAAACAAAAGTTACCGCACCCTTTTAGAACTCTCCACGCCTCAAGTTTTGGAATCGAGTTTTATGACTGATGATGTCATATGTTAGGTGGGCATTTATTGAATGTTCCATAAATGGCCCGTTAGTGTTATATAAGGGTATTCATTGAATGTGCCATGAATGACCCGGGTATTCATTGAATGTGCCATGAATGACCAGATTGTAGTGGACTGCCCTAAAGAGGAACTAAGGTATTCGCCTTGCGGGTTAGTTGTATTCCTTGAATGTACGGGAATGTAGGATTGGGTATTCCTTGAATGTGGCAGGAATGACCCAGGGCATTCATTGAATGTGCCATGAATGGCCCGTTAGTGATATGATAGGTATTCCTTGAATGTGGCGGGAATGACCTAAGGTATTCATTGAATGTGCCATGAATGACCTGAGTTTTGTGCTCAAAGAGGCTGTGAAATATGTGTATGAAAGCCCAGAGATGGCTATGATATTGTGGTATTTGGTGGGAGAGAGGCACACAGAAATGTGTGATTTGGCAAATGTGTGGAGTGCAAATCGTGGAGTAGGTACTAAAGGGTGGGTGTATAAGAAAAGTAATCGAGTAATTGACAAGAGAAATTGATTTGTTTATACGAGCGTGCTTGGGTTTACCTTTGAATACATATAGAATATCTACATCTGTTATATATACAAGTTCTAACTTTCTTTTGCAGGAGGGTAGGACTTAATAATATTTTGTGCAGGGACACGGTCCTACCATTATACAGCAGCGGATATCGGTAAGTGTAATTTAATTATTTAGATATTAAAAGGGAGTTATTAGAATGAGTTAATAAAATGGAGGTTAATAAAATGGAAGTTTTGCTTGGGAAGAAACTATGTCGTTTGAGATGACGGAACTACCTGTCTTCCAAGCTGAGAATGGTTAGGTTATGATAGATTTAAAGTGTTAGTGGGATAAGTAAGAATTTGAAATGTTTATATGTGTTTAGTCTACTCATACCAGCAAATTCAATTTGCTGACCCATGTTTGCTTTGTTTTTGGCAACGTGGGTGTGTTCTTGGGAACATAGGTGGAAGGCAGTGGAACCGCGGCGTGTGATTGGGATTCGTGCCTGGAGCGGTCCGTTAGTTTTCTTTTAGGTTTGATTTTCTTGGTTGGAAGAATGTAATAACGTAGTTTACTTTTTTCATGGCATAAGGACATGGTAGTGATGAATTTTATTTGGAGAGTTTGTTTTGATGTTTTATTTGGAAGGATGTTATCTTAATAAAGAGATTGCGGATAATTGTTGGGATTATTGTTATTTAAGTTGTTTCTTTTATGACATGGATATTAGGGTTTGTATGTGTAGTATTCTCCGTCATAGTCTGGGTTTTTAAACAAGTGAACCTAGTGATGTTTGAGATAATTATATTTCAAATATTCACTTTGTTATTGTTTAGAAATTCGGGCTGTGACAAAGGAGGTGTTATCAGAATAAAAAATCCCAACAATTGGCGTTCACTCCATTCTACCATTCATGTCAGACTTTGGCGAAACTCTGTTTGGCCCAACTCAGTATAACTAGTAACATATATCTGTATTTATATTTGGAACTTAAAATTGGATGTTGTAATAAAGCACCATGCATGAACAAAACATGTTTCTAATAGGGCAACTTAAAGCCTTTACATGACATTATGTACACCATCGTGTTGTCGGAATGGAGAACCAACGGTTTAGTGTTAATCAGGTGGTCAGATTCAAATGAAAAATTAGAACACCAAGAACACGAAACGTAACAAATATGACAACATAACATCTATATAATCCATTAAGTGTACAATTATCTAGTGGCAAGAGAGAAGCAACAGTACCCAAGGTTATAATTAGGCGGTTACATTCAATTATGAAATTAGAGCACCCTGAAGACGAAATATTGCTGATATGATAGCATACATTATGTATATGTATACTATCCTCTAGTCATAATGAGAAGCGAATGTGATTGTGTTAATTAGTTGGTTAGATTCAAATTTCAAATTAGTGCATCCTAAAGATGACACGTGCATGATATAACAACATAGATTCTGGTTTAGACATTATGTATACCATCCTGTAGTCAATTTGAGAAGCAAATGTTTTAGAAGTTCAATAGGCGGTTAGATTCAAATTTCAAATTAGACCGCCCTGAACACACACTTAACTGATATGACAACATAGCTGTCATATAGACCATTATGATTCCATACAATGGGAAAGAGTGTAACATCAATTTATGTGTTATCTTTGTGGTTAGAATCTAAGCCTAGAATCGTTATTCAAATCAGATAACTCTGAAGACACAACGTTCCTTATATAATAACACTTCACCTATACAACATTATGTTTTCCAACTATGATTAAAGTGATCACCATAGATTTTTGTTTCTTTTATTAATTAGGTGGTTAGATTCACTTTACAAATTAGTCATGACCTTTCAATTCTTCAATAAACGGTTGTCTAAAAGACTAAACATCTCCCAAGATTAAAAGCATTCATTTCCATTTATTGGGCAACTTGTAATCATTGAGAGGATATCAAACCTAAAAACTACACACTCGATATCAAACCCACCTGAACAGAACAACAATGGAAGGATCTTCTTCATCTGTATCCAAAAAAAAGAAGAACAACTCCACCAACACCAACACCAACACCAACACCGACACCGACAACAACAACCACAACAACAACAACAACAAAAACAAAAACATCAACAACAACAACAACATGGAAATGCCAGATGAAATTTCTGAAGAGATAGTCAAATGTACTCCACTTCCATTTCTCAAAAAAGCAATGTTTGTCTGTCGAAAATGGGCATCCTTTACAAGTTCAAGTTCTGTCACTAAAGACCATGCATTGCTGATGGGATCTTTTCTTGGTTACATCATAAATACAGAATACAAATGGGAATCCATGATATCTTTTGCATCCAGCATTGCAAACAACCCACCAATTCCAGGCACAACTTTGGACTTCAAACCTGATGGCACATCGGTCCTTGCCTCATCAATGGAAGGTATTATTCTCTTGAACACACCTTACGAAAAATACCAAAAGTTTTATGTATGCAAACCAACGACTTGAAACCTTTGTTGCCTAAATAATCCTAGGAACAGATTCTTCACAGAATATGTGGGAATGGTGGTGAATTATGTGGAACCTTTGCGATTCACTATAGTTAGGCTTTCATATCCCAACCATAACACTGTAAGGCCTTCTAGCAACAACAAATATAGGAAATGTATCATCCATCATGTTAAATTATTTGATTCCCAATTTAACCAATGGAGAAGGTTAGACGACCTGGAGTTGTCTTTTAATAATGAACATATTAAAAGGGATGCTGGAGTTGTTGCAAAAGGAAATCTTCATTCGTCTCTTTGGGCTGCGGGAATATTAGTTTTTAACGTTCGACGTGAGCAATAGACAAGGATTAGGCTACCGGATACTCAACGTCCACCGAAGTTGTACACGCTATTTCCCTATTATGGCTCCATAGCTATTATGTTATCTTTCTGGGGTGAGGAAGACATCGGCACTGAAATATTAGAACTCCGGGCTTTGCAGCAGTACGAGAACTGTGTGTGGAGTGAGCCGAGGATGTTTATATTGTATGAAAGTTTCTGCCATTCAAACTTTGTCGACCTACTGCCATCAGACATTTGAGTTTTCAGTTGGTACAACAAGATCATATGGTACAGTTTAATGGAGAAGAAGGTCCTAGCAGATCAAGTAATCCCAGCAAGTGGCATTCACTCCATTTTCCCATTCATGTCAGACTTTGCCGAAACCCAATTTAACTAGTCGTTTATATATGTAATTATTTCTTTCCTGTTAGTCAGTGCGTTTTAATAGACTGGGTACTTATTATGTATCAACTGCAGGAAGCACTGCATTGTGTTATGGTTATGTTAAATTATTACGTATTAAACATGTTATGTCCTTTAGTTAATGGTTAAATATGCAACAACATAGCTATGTATGAAGACAACACAGTGTATCTCTAATAGAGTAACTTACATAACTGGAAACACCTATTTGTAATTGTCCCTTTGTTGAGTTCTTGTTGTTTTTCTACGAACTTTTGTAATTATGTGTAAGTTTCCCATTATGTTTAAGCTGAATTCATGTTTCTTGAATCAATACCCATTATCATTTCACAGTTAAACTACATCAATTACAGTTAAAATACATTCAAAATGTTCACTCATTTCAACTTATGCTATCAGTAGATCCATTACAGTTCAATCAGCAAACCCTAAAGACTTAACAAGTACTGAAATATCTGAAACAGTCCCTTCCATGGTAATTTTGGAAGTATAGTTCCCCTCCACTGTTACCTTCACCTTCCCTCCTTCTGTGACCTTTTCTTACCTAGTTGTAGTTGCTTCATGGCTGGCTTCATGGCTTTCTTCATCCGGGAGATCAATCCATTTGAAAGCGCCGCATCTAGGTTGACTTCTGCACTTTATAAACCTGTGACCTTTGTTTATCCCTTGCTTACAGAAATATAGAGTTATTGTGTTTGACTTGCAGGAAGCATTGCATTGTGTTCAATTAGTACTTAATTAAACATGTTATGTTTTTTCCTTAAGGTTTCCTTTTAACACAATATAACTATACTGTAAGACAAAATAGTATTTCTCTAACAGGTTAACAAACTTAATCAGGAAACCCCTCTATTTGTTTATGACATCTATTGGTGTTTGTCTAATTGTCCATTTGTTGAGTTCTAGTTGTTTTTCTACGAACTTATGTAAGTTTAAGTTTCCCATTATGTATAAGTTGAATTGATGTTTCTTCAATCATTGCCCATTATCATTTCATAATTAAAATACATGGGGAACTCATTTCAACTTACGCTATCAATAGATCCATTACAGTTCAATCTGCAAACACTAACGACTTAACAAGTGTAGAAATATCTTAAGCAGTCCATTCCATGGTAATTTATATATGTAACTAGATAACTGCAAGCAGTCGGGGCGTGAGTGGAGGGTGGAGGGAGAGATGGGTTTGTGGGTGGGGAGAGAGAGAGTTTGGGAGTGAAGGAGGGAGAGGGAGAGTGGCGAAGGATTGAGGACAGATAGACACAAACCTACCAAACTACATTTTGGGCCACGTTCCCCCACCTCTCTCAAAAACTTTCGCTCTGCTTACTTAATTATGACTATATGGCAAAGATGAATTGTTCCCTACAGTCATTTGGCTTCTTTGAAAACCATGGACAAGATCATTGTAGAAAGTTGGTATGCTTTACAAATGTGAGTATTGGTCGGTATCTGTTTCGGCCCCCACAAATGTGGCTAAATAAAAGCCCAATTCAATACAAACCCACGCTCAGAGCCCATGCTCATAGCTTATCTACAATAAAGCCCATGCTCAGAGCCCAAAAAGCCCATGCTCAGAGCTTAACTACAATAAAGCCTAAAAAGGTCACGATCAGAGCCTATGCTCATAGCTTATCTATAATAAAGCCCATGCTCAAAGCCCAAAAAGCCCATGCTCAGAGCCCAAAAAGGCCACGCTCAGAGCCCATGCTCAGATTCAATTTATAGCCTACCTACCCACATAACGCAAAGTCTATTCAATTAAACACGTGCCTTGAACATTTGCGAGGAAGTTGTTTGACCGAATCAATCAACTTCCACAACTTTCTCCAAATTCATGATTCACTTCCATCAACTTCAGATCCTGTGACGGTACTCCAGCAAGTTCTCCAATTTCATCCCAGGATTGGAATATTAGAGAACGAGAAAGTAACTATCACAATCCGACATATAAAATCCAACATTGGGCATTCCCCAGAACTGTGTAATCGAGACTTGATCCCAAAACAATACAACATTTGGGTACGTAGGCAACTTCAAACCAAAGTCCAGTCTCAACTCTCACCAACAACCTTCCCCTTCGCAATCTATTCTGAAAAGATCACTTCCGACCCAACTAGTGTGTTTTGGCAAAACTTGCTGAAACAATATCTACTAGACACAATCACACAACAGAGAAAGCACTGCATTGAGTATGATTTAGTGCATATTAATAGACTGGGTACTTATGTATCAAGTGCAGGAAGCACTGCATTGTGTTCAATTAGTGAACACGTTATTTCATTTTCCTTAATGGTTACCAGTAAGACAATATAAAGATCCCATAAGCCAACATAATGTATCTCTAACAGTTTACTAACATAGGGGCCATTTTTATTTTTTTTTTGCCTCTTATAAGATACGTGGAGAGATGGGGACATATTTTTGGTTCCTTTTTTGCCTCTTATAAGAGGCATTCTACTAGAAATCTCATATCGGAACCCATCTCTTATAAGAGGAATGATTTATGTTAGTATCAATATTGGATCTACTATAATTTTGTAAGACTTGTATGCTGGGAAAAGACACAAATGCCCCCAAGTACGCTACCCCTTGCCCTCGTTATCTGTTCTTCATTCTTTCCAGACCAACAAGCAGCTACTGTTGCCACCAATCACGAGCTCCATCTCTGATATCAACCGAGCGCTTTGGTGCTGCTGCCACAACCGCGATAAAGTGTGAAACTGTTGTCGCCACTGTCATGGTTGATCGAGCCACTCGGTATGCAATAGAAACTTAATCAGCATTGATTAAATTGGCGAGCTGTCTCTTAGATTATGCTAGTATTCATGGACTCTGTTCATTATTGAATTTGCACTCACACTCTCTCTAACTAGCACTTGCATTATTGTTGTTGCATTGTATGCTATTGTTTAAATTTCTCTTTATTGATTGTTGTGGCCAGTTTGTTGCCGACTAATTGATTTTTGGCTAATGATTTATTTATTTTCTTTTAGTACTTGATTTTAGATTTGCTGCCGACTGGTTCTCTCTTTATTTTAAATTTTGTGTTGTTGCGGACTGATTGATAAGAATGTGTAAGTTTAGTTTAGGATGAAATAGATCAATAAATCAAAGATGGAGTATTAGCAGAGGAAGACTACGTTTGAACTTTGACAGAGAACCACACCATTTTATATTTTGTACGATAATGGAAGTGCACTTTTCATTATAAATTGCTGATGTACATTATGGTTAAGATGACCGCTTAGGTGTTCCTGATGCTTGCTCCACTATCAACCCAAGTGCTCACACACTCATAATTATGCCAAGTTCTAGTATGTTATTCTCTCTTTGAAATGCATAAACTATTTTTTAATTAGTTTGCACCGAATGCACTGCGATGGATACATTTATATGGTTATCCTTGTTATATGTAGGTCTATATGGATTCTTTTAAGTTATCCTTGTTGGTGAGTCTTATAGCATTAGTGATATTGCTCAACCATGCAAGAAGAAATACACTCCCAAGGAGAGTTCGTCACAAGATATGCATTTCCTCACGTAGTGGATAAGATTTAGTTAGGGAGACTTTGAATGGTCCATCAAAACTTATTTTCCAATCTTTTAGGATGTTGAAAGAATCTTTTCAAGCATTGCATAGTCATTTTTGAGAGAGAGGGTACTTGGTTAATAGTAAACACCTACCTATAGAACCATGAGAAAATGAAGATGTTCTTGTTAACACTTAGTCATAACACTAGTATGCCACATGTAAGTTGGTTATTCCAACATTCTAGAGAAACAATTCACAAGTACTTTCATGAAGTGTTGAAAGCTATGATTGTGTTTTCCAAAGAGATGAATGTACCACCATCTTGGGAGGCCCTAGTTGGAGAACTTAGAAGTGATAAGGATCTTAGACAAGGAGCATTCAAAAGGGCTATTGGAGCATTAGATGGCACTCTCATTCATGTAGTTATTCCTCCTATTAAACAGACCCCTTATAGAGGTAGAGGTGGAAAAAATTGTTGGCAAAACGTGTTGGCAATTTGTGACTTTGACATGAAATGCATATATGTTGTGGTTGGATGGGAGGGGACTGCCCATGATGCTAGTGCGTTAACTACTTTAGTGGGGAATCCATCTTTCAAGTTTCCATTACCTCCTCGAGGTAAGTGTGTAGACATTGTTTTATTGTAATTTTATCTACAAACTTATTACTTGTATATGCATAGTAAATTGTCATCTATTTCCATTGTACAAATAAGTATTATATGTGTGACCCGGCTTACACGCATACTTTGGGGCTTTATGTCCCCATATCGTTGTGTACGATATTGGCTTGCTGACTACAGATGTCCAGGGAGTCATGCTAGGACTAAGGAGGAGAAGTTTAACCATTGTCATTCAAAACTAAGGAATGTGATTGAGAGGAGCATTGGAGTTTAGAAAGTTAGGTACCCTGATTTTAAGCAAGATGCCAGGGTATAAGTTTCCAATTCAGAGGAACATAATTAATCATTGCTTGTATGGGTCTTCATAACTTCCTTCGTATAGTTGCCCTCAATGATGTGTTATTACAAGTATATGGTAATGAGGAACTTATTGTGAATAATTAGATTCCAGTAGACCTAGAAACAATTTATCGTGTTGAGCAAGTTTTTAGGCCACAAGATCAAGCTCATATGGTCAATCTACAATCTCAAATTGCAGATATCCTTAATGCAAGGCCTAATAATCCTGAGGTAAAATCTTGTTAGTCGTGTTTTATGATGTATAACTTCTTGTAAACTCTTGTTTTATTTGCTATATTTATGACTTGTAAACTCTAGTTTTTAGATATATCGATGATATGAGAATGTTTATACTTTTTTGCCTGGTGATTGAGTTAATTATATCATGACATGTAAACAGGTTGATTGTCATGAGATATGACTTTATTCAAATGTTGTTGTCAATATTTATTAGGGTTTAAGATGGCATCACAGGGAGATAAAGATGTTGTTTGCATCTGTGGAGGGGGTACATGTAAGACTAAGGTATCGAAGACTTCAGAGAACCCTGGGAGAGCTTACCTTACTCGTCCAAAGGGTGTGGACTTTGGCAATGGGTGGATGAGGTGAAAATGTGTCCTTGTAATGAGGGAATTTGTAGGATAAGAACCTCGCATACCCCAACAAACCCAAATAGAAAATTCTATCGTTGCCCACAATCGACTAATGAAAGATTTGCAGGATGTGGATTCTTCCAATAGTTTGGGGAGATGAGTGGCACAAGCTCTACGTTTGTCGTAACACAGAATGATTCTAGTGAACAAGAAACACTTGCCAAATTGCGCATATTTGTTAAGATGAAACAAGCTATAACAAATGATGTTTATGCGGGTTTCTTGAAGAAGATGGATGAACTTGGGATCAATTATGTAGAGAAGAAGGATAATAAGGAATGAGTTTTCTTAGGATATCAAAACTATTTTTTAAGTTGTATTTGTATATCTATTTGGATTTAAATGTATTGTATAAGAGGATTTCTATTTTGAAACGTTGCGTGTATGTGAATTGGTGGCTATGAAACTAGGTGTGAAAGAAGATCATTATTGAACTTGACAATGGCTAATTGAGCCCAATGAAAACACGATTTGAAACGTTCTGGTTATATTACATGATCATGTGTAGTTTCAACTACTAATAGTCCTCAACCATGCTGTGATCGATGATGGATTTGTTCATTTTAAGAAAACAATCAGCACTTATTTGTGATTATTCAAAGCAAGACATCGTATTGACCGGATATAACATTATAATATAATGTTCTACGCGATTCACCATGTGTGCTGTCTACTTGTAAGATTCCTATCATCACAAAATTACAACACTCCAACAAATATCAACTAAGAAATGCGCAGAAGTGTAAATGAACTCAATGTGCAGTGTTCTGGACCATTGATTATGAATCTCTTATCAAAATTGAATAAGGCTAAAGCCGGTAGATTAGTTGTTTAACTTGCTGCACCAAGTCATAAAGCTCTACCCACGTGTTTCCCGCTTACTCAGAACAAAAAGAAAAGGGTAAAAGAAAAAAGGGTAAGAAAAAAGAACGGAAAATGCCTATTCTTTCACCAAAAAAGAAACTCTTCATTCTCAACCCTAAAATAAAGGGTAAAATAAAAGGATACATAAAATAAAGCCCTCCTCTTTCACCAAATAATAAAAAAATGCGTAAAAAAACAAATCTCCACCCTAAAATAAGAGACAGAAGCCATGCCCTTTTAGATTGATTAGGAAAGCACGAGTTGTTGACCCGGATTTTATTTTTTTGTCTCATTGGGAACACCCCGAGGTCTAATAGAAGTCAAGATGGATAGAAGTGGTACATTCTTAACTTTTACATTGTTCAAGCACCCATATCCTGATAGTTTTGTACTATGTGTGTAGGTATTCCAGATGAATGCATGCATAAGAACCGATTGCAAGAGTATGCTCATAAATCCAAACTGCCACTTCCGACCTATACTACTGAAAGCTTTGGAACTATGCCACAATTTAGATCTTCTGTTTTGGTTGATGGGGTCAAATTATATGTCAGTTGAGACATTTCTACATAAGAAAGAGGCAAAACAGAATGCTACTAAAGTTGCTCTGGAATCTATATTGAAGAAGGTCAAAGAGGAAGGATGTCCAATAATAGATATAATAGATGAGGTGTGTTGCATGCAAGTGTGGGTGTGTGTGTGTGTGTGCAGGTGCGTGTGCGCACTAATGTTATATGGTGATTAGACTGATTCACTAGGATGCCATGTCCAAAATCCAAATCATAGTGTCGTCCAGTGGCCTACTGGTCAAGACTTGGGAGGTTGGTATCGAGGTCTTGGGTGTGTTCACTTTAGGGGAATAAATGGGATTAAGACAGAAAAGTTTTAACTATAATTGAAGAAGGACATGTCCAAGTCATAGTTATGTTGTGACTTGATTTAATTAAGACTTACTTATGCTATTTGATCTAGTTATGCTGTAACATATATCATGTTCTGTTATTCTAACATGACATATACTTTGTAATCTGTTATGATATATACGTTAACATGAGGCACCTTGTCATAAGAAAGATCACATATTTCCATCCATGTGAATTATTTCTTTTATGGGAGTTGTTTTGTCTTAAGTGATAAAAATAAAGCTTATATGCAACTATGCAAGTTTGTAAATACTCTTATGGTTAATGTATGCATCTGTTTGCAGCTTGAGTGCCCAATCTTTTGTTTTCCTTATTAATTTAGATAATACATGAAATACTCTATAGTCTTGTGTAGGTTGGGGATGAAAATGGTCAGTGATCCCACCCACCCAACCAACAACCAACAAAGAATGTCTGCTAATTTCATGTGATCAGTGCCAAGGTTGCCAATAGTAAATTAGTCAAGTATGTTTTGACTCTCAAGGAAATAATACTCGATAAACATTTATTTTAAAAGGTTATCTGGATACAGTCTATCTTATCTTTTGTATATGGTGCTCCATTGTGACATATAAACAAACACCATGTTCACATGCTACAATAATTAGTGGTTCCAATTGAACTAATATTTGAACTATTTTTGGTTTGCTGAGTAATTTAACTATTATGTTAAACCTTGTTAAACTTTTTCCTCTTATGCAAGTTATTTTAATGAAGCCATGTTGCCGTTAAATTCGCTTCCAAGTATACTGTAGTTAGTACTATGTCAGTATGTTGCTATCATGCCATATTTGCTTTTATGATTGTTCATTCGTTGTTTATTATACAGTTAGACTACCTTATAATAATACCTCTCCTATTTTCCTTCTTTAATTCATTTGTTTTCATTACAAGAATATTAGGTTGGTAACCACCTAATGAAAATAGATGGTATTTGATAAGAGCCCAAAACTGTAGTTTTAACCCTGTAACAGTCATACTTTTAGACCAATTATGTGAGTAATAATTAAGAGTTAACACTGATTACGTGTTTTTATGCATTTCAGGCTTCAAAGTCTATTATGTGCAGAAATGTGCCACTTTAGCGAGATAAAGGAGCAAAGGTCGGTTACTAAGGAGCTCCGTGATTAAATGCCAAGATTCAAGAAGACAAAGCCTTTCTAAAGCCCAGTCAAAAGCTGAAAAGTCGACGCAGGCAGAAACAGCACACAAAGTCAGCAGAACTTCCGAAGGCCGTATCTTTGGACTCAGAGCTCAGAATGGGGCCTACCTTATGTCAAAACGACTGGCTCGGAAAGAGCTTTCCAATGGTCTAAGCCTTGATCCAATCAGAGGAGCAAAAGTGGAAGAAAAGTCTGTTAAAGCCAACTGCAGCTGAATAGGCCTTTTTGGACTGAAAGAATTAGGTTTTGGGCCTGATTCTCTGGCCCAAAACATGGATCCAAGCCCATGCACGATTTTTGGATCTGAACATATAAAAACCAAAGCTTAGCTCTTTGTTAATGGTAGCTAGTTAGACCTAAAACTATAGATAATTCTAGATCTAGTTTTCATTTAATAAAATTAAGTTTAGTTTAATTTCAATTATTGTTCTAGATTAATCTTTAGAACCATTGTTCTTCATTAGTTTGATAGATAAAATAACTAGTTTGTCAATTTCGATTCTTGTCATTTACAATTGTTTAGATCTAAATTCCCTTATTACGTAGATAGTTAGACCTAGATTAGTTAGATTATTAATTTAGCATTTGAATCATTGTTTTATTATTCATTAGATTAATAAAATAGTGTTCTCCATAATCTAGTTTCATTTCCATTGATTGTTTAGTTTCAATTATTTGTCAGTATCAGTTTAATTCAATTATTGCATGAGTAGTTTTGAATTGAGTTTAAACAAGTAAAGTTCAAATCTTTATATCATGTCTTGTTTGAATTCCATTGGGAATGATAGCGTGATGATTCTCGGGCTAAACCTCCTTTTGAGGGGTTGAGAAGCCTTGATGAAAGCTTGATCCCGATTATCGTAGAGTCGTCGTAATTTCCTTTCCACTCTAGAAATGATTAGTTCACCATGAGAATGGGTGTAATCGTTCACATGCTAGTTATGAATTGGTAGAAATGCCATGTGTAATTAGGGATTAGGAGTAACCATATTGTTCTGCGAAGCAGTTCAATTCGGATTACGACGATTCATCGTTAGTAGGCCGGATTAAGTCGAGTTAAGGTGGAATCAATCCCCCTCAACTCCTTATCTTAGAATCGACGTAGCATTCCCATAGTTGTTCTAATAGTCGACTAGTTGCATTTTGTGGGTAGTTGCATCGTAGTCTAGTTGCCATTCGTAAATCTCTCATTAGACTTTAGTTAAGATTACTTATACGTAGAGAACACAGCATGCAGAAGGACTAGGAGTGGAACGAATCATCTACTCCACTATATCTCATAGGATTGAGAGTAGAAATCTTTGATAAATCTTAGGCACATAAAAATAGTTTTAGTTTACTTACGTTTTGAGTTTCATCGTTCATTTCGTAGGTAAACTTTTATCTTTTATCATTTATCAAATGGCGCCGCTAACGGTATCAATAATTTACGGTATAAATATATCAAATGGCGCCGCTGCCATCTTAGTTTCATTTTAGCATTGTTTTCGTAGTATAAGTACTCTTCTTGAAGTCCCATTAAACCCACCCACCCTTGTTTGATTCATACTATGGTTGTCCGTTTCAGCATTGAAAACTTTCGAGAAAAATTTGCATGGAGCGCACCTGCATCTCAAAGGAGCGCGACCTGCGCTCAAGTTATTGGATGCTGAGCGCGACCCGCCCCCCAACCGAGCGCGACCCACACTTAAACACTGTAACTTGAAGTTACACTGAGCGCACCCACGCCCAAAGTGAGCGCACCCGCGCCCTGAGCTGAATTTTGTCGGATTTCCACAGGTTTGATTCGAACTTCGATTTTTCAAGTTTTTAAGTGTTCTAACTTGTTATATACACTGAACACGCGTAAACAAGATGCTATTCATAAGCGAAGCAAGGACACAATCAGGTATTCCTTTCTTCCACACCTCGCATCTCCTGTTAGAGGTTTATACTAGTATATCAGGATTGTTTGGAGTGTTGACGTAATTAGCTAAGTTTGGTCTTAGCCTTGTATGAGATTAAGATCTGGTCGAAGAAAAACACCGAGCATAATTACACAACAACATCAACAAGCACGCCTATCTAGTATACCACTCATTGCACCTCTAGCTACTATTCCACATACTCTACCTGACACAATGCCCGACGAAGGAGAGACTCCTCTCTCGGGCTTTTATAAAGCCTTGGCGATAGCCCCAAATCTTGCATTGTTCTAGCGGACCCGATTGGGGATTTCGAATCCCCAAATATTTTTAATTTGTTACCCGTTTTTCATGGTTTAGACCATGAAAAACCTTATCAGCACATGCATAGGATTGAACAAGTCCTTACAACATTCCATCATCCAATAGTTAGTGCGGAACAAATTAAACTAAAGGTATTCCCTTTCACCTTAGCCGATAAGGCGACGTCTTGGTTAACTGCCCAAACGCCTAATTCTGTGGACTCGTGGGCTAAACTTGTTCAGCTGTTTATGGAACATTTTTACCCACCCCTAAAGACGGATGAGATGCTTTCCAAGATTCATTTCTTTTGACAAAATCCTCATGAATCATTTTCAGAGGCTTGAAATCGTTTCACCGATCTCCTTATAGAGTGTCCACATCATAACTTAGCGAAAGACATTAGTTCGTGCCTTTTTCAAAGGACTTCTACACCACCATAAAGAAGTCCTTGACATAATGAATGGGGGTAGTTTCTTAAGTAAAGGAGCCTCAGAGGAGGCTTATAAATTTTTAGAAGATCAAACTAAGCGAAATAACAACTGGGGGGGTAGTGACGATATCCACCGCTCCGCTAGTTCTTCTAATACAGTTAAGGCCGCCGGTATGTTTGAAATTAAACACAATCCCGAGCTTAAAACTCTAATCGAATCACTCACTAAAAAGGTAGAGGCCATTTCTGTTCAACAAAAGCCTATCCCCATCATGAATGTAAATTCAAATCCATGTGGTTTCTGTTGGAGCCCTGAGCATCCCGACTTTCACTGTCCTATAGCCTATGAACAGGCTTGTTCCATTAATAGTGAACCTAACGCCCTTTGGAGACAAAATCCCAACTTCGGTTGGAGAAATAACCAACACGTCACACCTCCAGGGTACAATAATCAATATGTTAGGCCAACACACAGTTTTATCCAAGCTCCACCACGACAAGGATAGGGTCATGGTAATTTTAATAATTACAACAACCAAGTGCAACCTCGACAAGGTCAAGTACAAGGTTAAGGTAGTTATAATAATTATAATGCTAATAGAGGTATCGTCCCGGTAAATAATAACTATCAAAATCCGCCCATAAATAATTCACGCGAGATAGTTCCAGTCAAACCACCCGTGACTACTACACCCACACAACTAGATCGTCTTGACACCTTTATACAAGTGAGCCAAAATTTTTTCCAAACCATGGCTCAATCTAACCAACAGCTTCTACAATCCGTTAATAATTTAAGCCAGCAGTTGGCCCAAGATAAAGCCCAACCCAAAGGTGTATTTCCAGGTCACGCAATACCTAATCCTAAAATAACAAACACAGCCTTTGAGGTAACCGATAATACTAGTAATGAATATGAAAATGTAGGTAAGCTAAAGGCCATCATCACTCTCCGTTCTGGTAGAGTGGTTGATAACAAAGTAACTATGCCTATAGTTACCCCACCAGTAGCCCCTACATCTGCTATTTTACTAGATACTGAAATAGAAACTGAAGAGCCTACCACTGTAGAGGTACCAGTTACAACACAACCTAAGAAACATAAAGCCAAGGTTAAACATCCAGGTGATACCATTGCTAAATATAGACAGAAGCCACCGTTTCCACAAAAATTAGCCATGTTAACTAGGGATACTAATTATGAGGAGATTAGGGACGTTTTCAAGAATCTAACTATAAACCTTCCCTTCCTCGAAGCTATTAAAAAGCTACTACACCATGCTAAGTTTCTTAAGGAGTTGTGTACTACTAGGCGTAAGACCAATATACCAAAAGATGCCTTTTTAACAGAACAATTCCCAACTCTATCTGAACATAATGGAATTGTTAAGTACAAGGACCCTGGTCGTCCTACTGTACAATGCACCTTAGGAGATTCTTATATGACGACCGTGTTATTAGACCTGGGGGCTAGTGTTAACTTACTCCCATTTTATTTGTATAAACAAATAGGTCTAGACGAGATGCAACCCACTAAAATGACGTTGCAATTAGCTGATCGGTCTATTAAGTATCCTAAGGGTGTGGTTGAAAATGTGCTGGTAAAAATTCAGGATTTCTATTATCCGGCTGATTTTGTCATCCTCGATCTGAAGTCGATTAACGACTCTGTCCGATCATCTTAGGGCCCTTTCCGGCAACGCCAATGCGCTCATTAATTGCCGCGATGGTTCAATGTCCATGTCTTTTGGCCATCTTGCTGTTGAAGTAAATGTTTTTAAAACAAAGACACATTTACCCGATTCGTCTATGGATGGAGAGGTTAGCATGATCGAGAGCTTCGCTCGAGATTATTTCAACAACACGTTCCCTGATAATCATATGCCCAAATTTCTTTCCTTTGGAAGTTCAGACTCCAACATTTTCATCCCTACACTAGTCGATACACATATTATGGATGAGGACGAGATAGATGACTTTCTCAAAGATATTGTGGACTACCATAGTAATGTGGATATGACCAATCTAGATGAGGAATTCAAGGAGTTTCTTAGAGCAGGTGATGATTCACCCTATCAAGAATTACTTTGCACAACATCCACCTCGACTCCCCTCCTTCCACCCTTTCAAAAGAATCTCGAGTTTGCACTCGATCCTTTTGTTTCTTCTGTGCTTCATAATTTTTTAAATCCACCTAGTAAACAAATACTTCAGAAGAACCAAGCATTTGACACCTTCATTTTCAGACTTGAAACAGTCCCTACCTACACCATGAATGAGTTTTGTGCTAAACCCACATCCTCATTGTTTATATGCTTTCCTTCTACAACTTATCCATATCCACCATTTTTTCCACAACCATTCATTTTTCCACACTTATTCACTAGAACACCCTCTCGTTCAAAAATGAAAAAGAAGGTGCATGCTAGGTTACGTTATAGGGTTATCCGACTTCTCTTTCATTTCACTAGGTTGCGTCATAGGAAATCTTGGTGCTTGATTGTGTTTGGATATGTTTTCTGTGATATTTATTTATGGAAATGATCCACAACTATTTCGGTTGTTGATATATGATAAACTGCATGTTCATACATATGTTTAGATAAAGTCTCGAGTATCTGACTATAAATGACTCAATTTGTTGTGTTTGGTGCATTCCTTTCATTTCCAGATATTGGTGAGTGCACCATTAAGGTAACCGGGCCCTCCCTATGGAGTGTGTGGCTGTAAGTACCGGATCCTAAGTCCACGTTTAACATAATTCACGTTTTCCACTCTTGCATGTTTTCTCGGATTTTTGAGTCATGTTTCTCTATGGGGTGAATTATGTCTTTCTTGCTTATTGTTTTTCATTATAAAAGTAATATATATATATATATATATATATATATATATATATATATATATATATATATATATATATATATTAAAGAATAAACATAGTAATCTAGGAAGTCTCGGGAATCTGACTTTAAAAGACCCACTTAAAAAAAAAATAAATAAATTTTCTAAACTTTGTTGTAAAAAATTGTTTGGGGGTGGGGTGGTCGTGTTTCCATCCTAGAATGTTTTATGTCCCATTAGAGTTGTTTAGGCCGTTTAATTGTAATTCGATACGGGTTGACATATTCTATGAATTTATAGTTCATTCGTTCGCATAACGTATGTCATGCACGCACTTCGAGGTATTTTCCACTATCTTATATGTCATCCACGGTCGGAATAGAGTGTTTTAGGGATCATTGGATTGGAAATTCTCTCCTGATCATTTCCATATCTTATTCGCAAAAATCAGACTGGTAACGAAGCGGCAATTTTAGTTTGAAGTTGCGCGAAAATTCGAAAATTTCAAATTGGGCTTGGGCCCAACCCGCGCGCACCGACAGCACACCTGCGCCCCTTACCTTTGCACCAACAGTCGCGTTCTTCACTTCCAAACCGCCATTAACAAACAAAACAAAAACTTAAACCCTAAAATCGAAAATTAAAAATAAAGCTAATTAAACCCACGCTCACAGTTCAAATCAACTTCAAATCTTCTCTAAATCCTTCCACCACCACCTCCAACAAGTTAAAAAAAACCAAGAACCACCGAAAATTTCAAAATTGTGAATTGTCGTGCCACCACCACTGTTTGTTTCATTCGGTCGACTCAAATTCCAACACCACATCCCATTTAAACCCCCACTACATTCCAAACACTCCAATGGCTCAACAACGTCGAATTTTGCCAGAGCAAGCATTTACTGGAGACCACTTTCATACCGCTTTTACGGGTGTGAAATGATTAGTAGAGACTGGAATAGCTTGTGGTACTTTCGACCGAAGCCTTTTACCCACGAAGACTTAGTGGGGACGGTTTTACAACACGAGGGAGTTGGAGGCGGTAGAATTTTTTTGTTATGGTGAAGAAGAGGAGGAATGAAGTAATCTTTGGGTTGTTGGCCGAGATTCTAGGCATTCCACCTAGAATCCATTTGGATGTCACGTTACAGGAGTCCCAATATAATGGGGTAGAGCCATTGATGAACGTGACGGTTACCGAAGGGAACTACAATGCAAGCTCACATTGTGTTCGCCAGGCATCCCTCAGAACCAACCAGCTGGCTGTAGCTCAGTGGATTGGTCGGAACGTCCTAGGAAAGGAGAAGGTCAGCGACATCGGACTGAACTGCCTCCACATTTTATGGATACTCCAGGAGCAGAAGTATGAGTTTTGTATCTTGGAGTTTATGCTTAACATGATTAGGGGAGTAGGGAAGTCTATTGCACCTCTCCCTCTGTTGATAACCAAGATCATGCTGAAGTTGAGAGCAGCTCCGGCGTCTGATAGGATTTACCTCACCCTGCACCGAAATCCTCGTATCTATAAGGATTGTGTCCAACGAGTTTGGAGGTTGCCAGAAGATGAGGAGGATGGTGGAAATGAGAATGCCTTGGAGGATGAGGAGGACTTGACTTGTTTTGATGTTGATGCCTTGGAGAGGTGTTGGTCAGATGCAGAACGCATGGCCGTAATTCATCGTGGCATGCGTTCACTCAACACTATCTGCGAAGACCTCCGGACTCGACAGGCTACTATCCATCATAACTTTGAGATCTGATCCCAGTGGGAGGACGAGCGGTGGGAACAGATGAGGACTGAGCTAGAAGCTCAGCGCCAGTTCCGGGCCGACATGCTTGCACGATTCCCACCTCACGGGGATTCTCTTTCTGAAAACACACCATCGAGGCACGAGCGTCGTCGCCGAAAGACGAATGGTGCTGGCCCATCGGGAGCTCAGGAACCATCTCCTGAGCATGTGCCCTCCGCTACCAATACCGAAGTGGTTAGGGATAGTATAGTTTGATGTTTTTTATTTGTAGTTTTATTATTGTTAGTTATTTTAATGTAAGGTTTAATTCCGTAATTTGGATTTTGTAGTAAAAGGGCATTTAATGTCAATTTTAATATAATGTTGTTATTTTTATTGTGCGTGATTGTTTAATATTGATTCCACCTTCCCAAATTGTTTGGGGGTGGTGTTATCTATTCCAGCATGATTTTTATATGACCTTTGTTTTAGAAGTTATTGCGGAGTCAGGGTGAGAATATGGCCGATTAGGCAAATCTATGAATAAGTATCATGGTAGGATGAAATCTCGATAAAATAGGTAGATTCTATCCTAAATTCAACCTAAAAGATACTAGGTTTGTTTTAGAATCAAGAAAATGAGTTGTTTCCGTTTTCGGGTTTGGAAATTTTAGTATTTTTAAACCGCCGAAAAAAAACTTTTGGCAACTTCCCGATCCGTTTTAGCAACTTAAAACCTATATAAACTTCATTCATTCTACACTCACAACCCACACTACACCTAACTTCCATCACTCACCTTTCACTCCCACGTTTCCCACGTTTCGCCTCATTTTTGATCTTGACTGACCACGGGCGCTTTCGAGGAGGAGCGACTTGCTCCTACACATTTGTCGAATTTTGTACAGAGCGCCTTTTCAGTCCAAAGGTGAGCGACTTCGGCTCAAACACTGGAATTCAAAATCATCGAGCGCTTTCGCTTCAAGTGGAAGCGACTTTCGGCCGACTTCCGTGGACCAGAAAAATTCCAATTTTCGTGGGTTGTTGCGGGTCATTCGCAGCTATTCAGAGTGTAATTTTGAGATGACATCTCCTACATTGATACCGAACAGTCTTTCGAAGATTTGTTCCAAAGCACTACTTATGGTGCTTGGTTTTGAGGCGATCACATACGTGGCCGGGAACCGCTTATGGTAAAGACGATGCACTTTATTCTCCAACACTAGCATCTTATTTTTACGATAACTACATTTTTTTTGAGAGACCGGATGGAGAACAAGTGTTCTCCATCAACATTGATGATGAACCAATGGAAATTACCGGGTTCTTGCTAGCATTTGTTCTTGGACTTGCTATGCCCATTTGAAATACAAGACCCATGGTGCTATTGGGTAGATAATATGTATGTCTACACTTATGAGTTTTTTGCATAAGTCGTATGGGGGAGGCATTTTCCTCATCGAGGACTAAAGGGGACTATAACGTCGCGCTTTGGTAGCCTAATCCATGAACATAGGAACTATTATGTTTTGGATCATGCTAAACATTTTAGGGGAATGGCGTTTTTCTTACGTGAATGATGCAACTTGTAGCGTCTTCCTTGCTTTAGCCACGGACGTATGTGCCATGACCTTCCCCAGAACCATGATGTCTAGTTTTTAGCACGAGCCCCATAGCATGAGGCATAAGTACCTTCTTATGCCCGTTCTAATTTCCGTATTATGCTATGTTTCTTTCCTGCTTTTTGTACACGTTTCACGGATTGGATTACGGCCCACGACAATGCGACCCACCAATAGTATTATTCGATCTTTCCGTGGTAATGACTTGGCAAGGGTGGAGGATACAACCTCATCAGTTGCACCCTACACCCGTCCCGACCAAGTGGCGCTTAATAGGTTAGCAATAATAGATGATAAATGGCGGGAAGCCTGGCAAATTATCATGGCATGGCAGGACGCGAAGGAACCTCACTTCTTTATAGAAGAAGAGGATGAGGAGGATGATGAATAAAGCGGGAGATAAGGTAAGTTTTAATTCTAGTTAGTATCTGCTTATGTCCCAAGCAATTTGATTCTTGTTAACCCCATAATGGGTGGAACTCTTATAGAGTTGCGTCAGTTTTTATTTCCTATATTAGTACGTTCTAACCTTGTTTTGCAGATGTTCCTAAATTTCACGTGCTTCAATGGTATTTTTCCTACCCTCTTTATTTAAATGCTTTGAGGACAAAGCATGATTCTTGTTTGGGGGCATAGAAACACGTGTAATTAAGGCATCTGTTAGGATATAGATAGGTATAATATGCATTTGTTTTCTAGTTAAAATTTCAAAAATTCAAAAATATAAATAAATAAGTTCATGCTATACACTTAGGAATATTGGTATTGTTTTCCTTTTCTATGCTCTTAATAATCTAGAAGTCTCACGTAGCTTTTGCATTAGAATAATTTTTAGAAACTTAGGTTAATATATAGGTAATAATCTTTGCATCTATCTATAAATATATTACATGAGTATCTATGATTGTTAGCAGTAAGTTTATGAAATCTAGGCTAGAGTACTTATTCTACAAATCCTGTGAGAATATAGCCTAAAGCCTTATATGAATAAACATTTGAGAAATGACACAAGGGGGAGAAAATCCGGATAGAGAAATCACACGTCCACTTACTTGATCACTATGCCATATCCTAAGCGAGAATTTAGGCCCTCTTTGTATCGATATAGCCGTAAATTCAAACCTATGAATTATTTTCCGCTAGTAAGCCCCTCGAGCCTTTCTTTAGCCTTCCATAAACCACAAATCCTTTACCCTATTACAAAACAAAACAAAATAAAAAATTCAACCTACCCAATTTAGATAAGTCCGAGAATAGAATGAGGAAGAATGAAGAAGAAAAACCCGTGTAAACAAAAAGTTAGTTAATTGCTTGAGGAAAATAAAGAAAAGAAGTTTCCATCCAAAGAAAAGAAAAATAAAAATAGAAATAAAATAAAAACTCCAAAAAAATAGCATAAAAGGAGTCAAAAGCCAAAGAAAAAAAAAAAAATTTTAAAAATAAAAAAAAAAAAAAAAAAAAATAATATATATAATTATATATATATATATATATATATAGCTAAGGATGGAAACAAAGTGTAGAAGAAAAAAGTAAATAACAAGGTTTTCTCTAGTTACATAATATGAAGACTCTATTATCTCGGACTTGTCCTTTTGAATATCCATTTTCTTCCTTCTTAAACCATCTCCTAATCCCCCAAGAACACCTAATAAAGACCTCTAGCTCAATTAGAAATAGGTTAGTGTGATAGTAAGTGGCGATGTGTTTGATCGACTCGACTTCCTTGTTGTCATTAAGATTGTAAGGTAAAGTGTGCCCACCGCATTAACCGGAGTAGATGTAAACTTGAGTGGAAAAATCGAGTGTTGTATCTTGACGTACTATTATTGTGAGAACCTACTTTAAGGACGCTTATTCGAAGTTTCGAAACTAACCCGCCGGGGCATTTCATAGTATTACTCATTGTATATATGTTTATTGTAGATGATTGATTATTATGCATATATTAGCTTAGGTTTCGACTTGATTACTCTATATGCATTGCTAGTGAGAGGTATAGTTAATTTAGAGCATGAATAAGGAAATAATAGTTTTATTTCTTAGTCGTTGTAGTATAGATAAAGTTTGTGAGTACCTTCATCTGGAAAACTCTCACGAGGGCTATAACTCGTCCACTAGGAATTCCTAGTGGTTTAAGGCCTTGTTGCATATGGTCAATGCAATCGCACTTAGCGAAACGAGAGTAGTTAGAACTCCATTTTTGGTCACTTATTCTAATTTCTCATATTTGCTTGAGGACAAGCAAAATGCTATTTGGGGGTGGTTTGATAAGAGCCCAAAACTATAGTTTTAACCCTATAACAGTCATACTTTTAGACCAATTATGTGAGTAATAATTAAGAGTTAACACTGATTACGTGTTTTTATGCATTTCAGGCTTCAAAGTCCATTATGTGCAGAAATGTGCCACTTTAGCGAGATAAAGGAGCAAAGGTCGGTTACTAAGGAGCTCCATGATTAAAGGTCAAGATTCAAGAAGACAAAGCCTTTCTAAATCCCGGTCAAAAGCTGAAAAGTCGACGCGGGCAGAAACAGCACACAAAGTCAGCAAAACTTCCAAAGGCCGTATCTTTGGACTCAAACCTCGGAATGGGGCCTACCTTATGTCAAAACGACCGGCTCGGAAAGTGCTTTCCAATGGTATAAGACTTGATCTAATCAGAGGAGCAGAAGTGGATGAAAAGTCTGTTGAAGCCAACTACAGCTGAAGAGGCCTTTTTGGACTGAAAGAATTGGGTTTTGGGCCTGATTCTTTGGCCCAAAACATGGATCCAAGCCCATGCACGATTTTTGGATCTGAACATATAAAAGCCAAAGCTTAGCTCTTTGTTAATGGTAGCTAGTTAGACCTAAAACTATAGATAATTCTAGATCTAGTTTTCATTTAATAAAATTAAGTTTAGTTTAATTTCAATTATTGTTCTAGATTAATCTTTAGAACCATTGTTCTTCATTAGTTTGATAAATAAAATAGCTAGTTTGTCAATTTCGATTCTTGTCATTCACAATTGTTTAGATCTAAATTCCCTTATTACGTAGATAGCTAGACCTAGATTAGTTAGATTATTAATTTAGCATTTGAATCATTGTTTTATTATTCATTAGATTAAGAAAATAGTATTCTCCATAATCTAGTTTCATTTCCATTGATTGTTTAGTTTCAATTCGTAGTTTCAATTATTTGTCAGTATCAGTTTAATTCAATTATTGCATGAGTAGTTTTGAATTGAGTTTAAACAAGTAAAGTTCAAATCTTTATATCATGTCTTGTTTGAATTCCATTGGGAATGATAGCGTGATGATTCTCGGCTAAACCTCCTTTTGAGGGGGTTGAGAAGCCTTGATGAAAGCTTGATCCCGATTATCGTAGAGTCGTCATAATTTCCTTTCCACTCTAGAAATGATTAGTTCACCATGAGAATGGGTGTAATCGTTCACATGCTAGTTATGAATTGGTAGAAATGCCATGTGTAATTAGGGATTAGGAGTAACCAGATTGTTCTGCGAAGCAGTTCAATTCGGATTACGACGATTTGTCTTTAGTAGGATTAAGTCGAGTTAAGGTGGAAGCAATCCCCCTCAACTCCTTATCATAGAATCGACGTAGCATTCCCATAGTTGTTCTAATAGTCGACTAATTGCATCTTGTGGGTAGTTGCATCGTAGTCTAGTTGCCATTCATAAATCTCTCATTAGACTTTAGTTAAGATTACTTATACGTAGAGAACACAGCATGCGGAAGGACTAGGAGTGGAACGAATCATTTACTCCACTATATCTCATAGGATTGAGAGTAGAAATCTTTGATAAATCTTAGGCACATAAAAATAGTTTTAGTTTACTTACGTTTTGAGTTTCATCGTTCATTTCGTAGGTAAACTTTTATCTTTTTATCTTTTATCAGTATTTTTGGAATTTTGCGTGGTCTTTCGGCGTGTAACTTTTCACTGTTTCCATACATTTTTTATTCTTTATACATTATTGTTGCAATGAAGTATAATTTGTGTGTAACTTTGAAACTATGTTTGGACCCCTTTAAAGTAAGCGGTTTCTCAATTTACCTCAGCGATACTGAGAGAGCAAAATGTTGATGTTCAACATTGTCAACACCAGCTTGAGTTTCTCAAGTTTGTAATTTTATGCTTTATTTATTTATATTTGTATAATTTGGGGGTTGGTATACAGTTAAATACAATGGTACATGGACACGCCATATTTTAGCAAATAATATACGTCAGATACGTGTCCACATGTCCGTGGAAACATTGTAAGTCATATACCTTAAATTTTGCCGTGTCAGACACTTCGTATCCGTGTCGGATACGGACACTCGTATCCATGTCAATTTAACTTAGGTTATATATTTTCATTTGTTTTTGTCACTCTTGTAGGATATGACCTATTGCAAATCCATTCTTAATGAATTTGCTATGAAGATTGGTTTGGAAATACCTATTTATACAACTGCCCAGTCAAATGGTCTTATTCCAGTGTTCAGCTCAACTTTAGATTTCGATGGTAAAACATATACCGGTACTCCCGCCAGGAGCAAAAAGGCGGCAGAAGAAATGGGTGCACGTTCTGTTATGCAATTTATTTTAGGTAGTTCCTTATGTTTTGATTCATGTTTATTAGATTTATGGTTACATGATTTTACTTTAACTACCTCTTAGATGATATTATCATGCAATTAGACCTGTTTGTCGGAGTGCTTTGAGTTCGCTTATAGAAGCAATTTGCAGGTGCGGGATCACTTCTATCTCAAATCATCAAATCCAAAACGAAACTTTTTGATGCATTGCCCAAAGTTAGTCAGAACGCAATGTTGGATATCGTTCCGTGTTCAAAAAAATCTACACAAATTAGATATGCCCCAGATATACATTTGGATGTCTAACCATTAAAAATAGTAAAGTTGGTACATTTGTGTGGAAGTAGTACGGGTGAGGATGAAAATTTCACATCTGACCAAATAGGACTAATTGGTGGCTTGGTGATAGCTGCTGGTACTAGCGGAAGTAAGCGCCCTCCCTCGCAAGAAGAACAAAAAGTGTCCTGAGTTAGTACTATGTTTACACTAGCAAATTCAAGTGTTTGTAGGCAGCTACAAGGTCATCTAATGGGATGGTTTTCTTGCAATTTCTATTTGGCACTTATTTGTCTAGTTTCTTAACTTCAATTAGTTTCTCATTGTTAGTTTTAAAACCATGGTTAAAAGACTTTTACAACTGTATATAACATGTTTTGTAATGCAGAATCTCCTCTACGTGAAATAACAATGGACTTCACATTACTTCTCCTTCACAATGTAAATAATCAGCCAAAAACTTTTGCAGGTTTGCCTAAAATTCGTGTAACAGTATAGTATCAACCCTGGTCCTACCAATCCACGTCTTTCAAAAATGGGTTCAAAAATTATCCTAACACAAATCAGGGCCAACATGTAGAGCACATATTATGGTGCGCAAACCATCAAACTTACTAAGATCCAGGCTAGAAACAACCTGCAAACACATGTATACAATTGGTTCAAGGTGTTCAAGTGTGCTAACCAGTGAAGTCTAGAAAAACATGTACATGTTTCCAATCATGGATCTATGATTCCAAGCTGCCAAAAAACAACAAAGAGATCTTTACTTGTAGCTAATGCTACATCCTCATTACCCACATTTCAAAGTGATCGACCAAACATTGAGCTAGGATAGGACGCAAGCGGATGAGTGTGTACTCCAAAAAAACCACTAACAAACCAAATTTTGGATTTATCATCTAAAATCACTTCAAAATGAGCAAGGCACCCACATCAAAATGTGCAATTACCTTCACACGAGCACATAGTTCTTCGTTTACGCTTAAATAACCACATCGGCTAATCGAGCCCAATGAAAACACGATTTGAAACGTTCTGGTTATATTACATTATCATGTGTAGTTTTAACTACTGATAGTTCTCGACCATGATGTGATCGATGATGGATTTATTCATTTTAAGAAAAGTATTAGCACTTATTTGTGATTATTCAAAGCAAGACATCGTATTGACCGGATATAACATTATAATACAATGTTCTACGTGATTCACCATGTGTGCTGTCTACTTGTAAGATTCCTATCATCACAAAATTACAACACTCCAACAAATATCAACTAGTAAATACAAATTAGGGATTAGCACAGACCCTAACACATGTTTAAACTATTAACCCTTCACATATACAACAAAATTAATCTAAAGTCGTAAGAAGATAGGGATAGTCAGTGGCACTACAGCTAAACAACCTAGAACAACATAACATAAAACCAGAAACAATAAACGGAACCCAACAATAAAGGACAAAGAAGCCACAACTAAACAAAATTGCTTTCATATGAAATTATTGACACACGTGCATGATTTGCTTTCTTCTGAATGGCAGACATAGGGGCACCTACGTGGCCATGGGATGGGTTCAAACTTCTGACGCAGCATAAACCGCACATGTTTAAGCTTGAACTTCTCATACCTAAGATTTTCAGTCTCTTGCTTTTCTTCCTCCTCCAGATCTAGTCCGGACTTAGTTTCCCTCACGTGTTTCTTAAGTTTCCCAATTATTAGACGCAGACGCTTTCCGCGCTTGTTGTCGATGAACAACATCATTATGTACTAGTCTATAGGAGAGAAGGGGCAGCCTGGCCTCAGAAGAGCTTTGATGTCTGTGCTTCCCATAAAGGAAGCGGGGAGACTTGTTGAAGATAGGATTTTGCCAATGCATAAAGCAGAAGATTGTGAAAATGTAGCTGTGGTTGAGATATTGTCCCAGACGGCGAAGGCGATTTGAAATGGATAACCCTTGGTGTGATCTCAGCAAAACCCATACCCTAAATTGATATTGGGAATGGAATTTGTATTTGTATTTGTATTTATGGCTGTCGTTATTTAAGCAGGTTGGGCCCTAAGCAGGTGACAAGTGGGCGACTGCACAGGCCCCCAATATATAAGGCCCAAATAAACAATTTATGTGGAAAACGCTTATTTTGCAAATCAAAGCCCAAACCGACGAAAAACCCAATAAACCAAAAATTTCACAGTAAACAACTGAAATATTCTCTCATATTCTCTTTCCTCATTAACCGTTTAATTCTTTTAGTAAAAAACACACGAGACGGAATCCAACATCTCGTCCGAAGTTAACAAGTCAGACACTATCTTGGTGGAAGGTTTCACCTTGATTTCAACTTGGGAAAATAGTCACCAGTTTTTTACCTCTACATTGAACAACCCTTTTGAAGAAAAACCGGTGACTACAGTCACAAACCCTTTAAAACCACCTGCATTGGGAATGCTCTAAGGGTATATATAATAGATGAGGAGATCTGCTCAATGACTAGATCCCTCTGTTCCTAATTAATAAAGTATTATGTGATTGGAAAATCGCTCCAATTAATTGCTAGAGTCGTCCTCAATTACTTAAATATAATAAGAATTAGTAAAAAATTAAATAAAAACCCCCTCATTCACCTTATGACCATCTAGTATCCTCCCATTCTCAATAATGTCTTTCCTTACAATGGTCGATTTGTATTAGTTTTTAGTTCAATCAATCTCAATTACCCCAAATTTAGGCCCATTACTTATTCACCTAAATTTCAATTATTTTCCAAGTAAGTTAGATATTAAAACCAAATTTGAATTTTCTTAAATATTATTTCAATAACTCAATTTAATACCCAAAGTATTCTAGTATATTATTATTCACCTAACTTGATTACTTGAAACAACATGATTGTTTTCCTAATGCATGCATAGCTTATAGAATTTTGTAGATTGTTCCCAATACTGTCCCATATGCAGAAATAAGTTTTTTAAACCCTTTTTTAAAATTCAAATTATTGCGATCATATCTTAGATTAACTATGTCACAAGAAAGTCTAAATGGCCTAGCGTTAATATCTATTGAAAATTAATTTTTAAATAAAATTAACTTTGAAAGCTTCATTACAGTTTTCTATCGTCTATCACTTTGAATTGTTTGCTTCAGAAACATTGAAATGTTTGAATGATTCAGTCATCTGAAATTGGTCGACCTACTAACAACAGACGTTGGAGTTTTCAGTTGGAACAACAGGATCATATGGTACAATTTCAAGGACAAGGAGAAGCTATCAGAATCTAAAATTCCAACAATTGGCGTTCAATCCATTCTAACATCGGACCCTTCTAACATTCATGTCAAACTTCATTGAAACTCATTCCCTTCCCAACTCAGTATAACTTGTAATTGATATAAGGGACTGTTGATATATATCTATATTTTTATTGCAGGAACAAAAATTAGATGTTGTAATAGAGCACCATGCAGGAAGAAGCAATGTTTCTTATAGAACAACGTAATTACCGTACACGATATTATGTATACCATGTTTTACTCAAATAGAGAAGTAAAGGTTTTTGTGTGTTTTTGTGTTAACCAGCCGGTAAGATTCAAATTAACAATTAGACCGGCATGAATAGGATACATTCCATATAGGCCAACATAATATCCATATAATCCATTATGTGTACCATTCTCTAGTAGGTAAAGAGATGCAAATGTTCTTGTGTTAATTAGGCGGTTAGATTTAAATTTCAAATTAGAGCACCCCGAATTGGACACATCCCTGATATAACAGCATAACTTTCCTATAAGACATTGAGTATGCCATCATCTAGGCTTTAAAGAGAAGCATCGGTTTTTGTGTTAAATAGGCTGTTAGATTCAAATATCAAATTAGAGCTTCCCGAACATGACCCATTCCTCTAATGACAACATATCTACCAGATAGGCCATTATGTACGCCATACTCAAGGTGGTCGAGATAAGGATCGGTTGTTGAGTTAATTAGGCGGCTAGATTCAAATTCAAAAATGTAATATAAAACCCCCTCAACACGACAATTTTTCTATTATGACACCATAACTGCCCGATAGGCCATTATTTACGCCATACCCTAGTCTGTAGCGAGAAGCAACGGTTTTAGAGTTAATTAGGAGGTCAGGTTCAAATTTGAGATTTTAGCACCCTCAACACAACACCTTATTCTTATAACAAGATAAAACTTCTATAAGGCATTATGTGTGCCATAATATAGGCATTATTTGAGAAGCATCGGTTTTAGTGTTAAATATGCGGTTAGATTCAACCCTAGATTCAAATATCAAATGAGAGCTTCTTGAACATGCCACGGGAATAAATAGGACACGATAAGTTTACTATAAGACGGTATGTATGCCATACTTTGGTAAAAAACGGTTGAGTTAAATATTAAATGTAGAAAACTTCTAGGCATTGAGAGAATATTAAAGGTCTGAATATTAAACCAGAAAACTCCACACTTGAAATTATACCCACTCGAAAGAACAACAATGGAGGGATCTACTTCACATGGAAAGAACAACAACAACAACATCCAAACCAACAACACCAACAAGGACATCCCAGCAGAAATTTGTGAAGAAATTGTCAAACGTGCTCCACTTCCTTTTCTAAAAAAAGCCAAGTTAGTATCCCGAAAATGGGCAGTCTTTACAAGTTCAAGTTCCTTCACCAAGGAGCACGCGTTGATGACGGGATCTTTTCTTGGTTACGTCATAAATACGGCAGACAAAAGGGAAACGACGATAACTTTTGCTTCAAGCATTGCAAACAACCCACCAATTCCATTTCCAAGTTTGGACTCCAAACCATATGGTACATCGGTCATTGCCTCGTCAATGGAAGGTATAGTTCTCTTGAACACACCTTACGAAAGATACCAACAGTTTTACCTATTCAAACCAACGACTAGAAACGTTCATCACCTAAATAATCCTAGGAACAAATTCTACACTGAAAGTGTGGGCATGGTGGTGAATTCTGTGGAACCTTTGCGATTCAAAATAGTTAGGATTTCAATACCAAGGTACGATTCTGTCCGGCCTTCCCGAGACAACAACAGGAAATTATGTATCTATCGTCATGTTGAATTATTTGATTCCCAAGTTGACAAATGGAAAAGGTTGGACGATCTGGAGTTGTCTGTTAATATTCATGAACACATTAACCTGAAGGCCGGAGTTGTTACAAATGGAATTCTGCAAAGGTTTCTTTGGCATGCAAGAATATTGGTTTTTAACATTGGCCAGGAGCAATAGACAAGGATTAGGCTATCGGAGACTGAACGTCCATTTGAAACTTACAAGTTGTTTCTCTATGATGGCTTCGTAGCTGTTATGTTTTTGTTGTGGCCAGTGGGCAACACCTTTACTCAAAAAATATTTGAACTGTGGGTTTTGCAGCAGTACGAGAACAGCTAGTGGAGTGAACCCAGGAGTTTTATATTGTATGATAGTTTCCGCCATCCAAATTTCGTCGACCTACTGCCATAAGATATTGGAGTTTTTAGTTGGAACAACAAGCTCATATGGTACAGTTTCATGGAGAATAAGGTCCTATCAGACCAAATAATCCTATCAAGTGGCATTCAATCCATTTTCACATTCCTGTCAGACTTTGCCAAAACCCAATTTAACTAGTCGTTTGTATATGTAATTATTTATTTCCTGTCAGCCAGTACATTTTAATAGACTGGGTACTTATGTATCAAGAGCAGGAAGCACTGCATTGTGTTATGGTTCTGTTAAATTATTACTTATTAAACATGGTATGTCCTTTCCTCAATGCTTAACTTAAAGACAACATAACTATGTATGAAGACAACACAGTATGTCCCTAATAGAGTAACTTACATAATCTGGAAACACCTGTATTTATAATTGTCCCTTTGTTGAGTTCTTGTTGTATTTCTACGAACTTTTATAATTATGTGTAAGTTACCCATTATGTTTAAGAGATCTATATGTTTAAGCTGAATTCACGTTTCTTGAATCATTGCCCATTATCATTTCACTGTTAAACTACATCAATTACAGTTAAAATACATCCAAAATAATGTTCACTCATTTCAACTTATGCTATCAGTAGATCCATTACAGTTCAATCGGCAAACCATAAAGACTTAACAGTCTTTGAAATATCTGAAAACAAGATTCCCTTCCATGGTCATTTTAGAGCTACAGTTCCCCTCCACTGTTACCTTCACCTTCCCTCCTTCCGTGACCTTTTCTTCCATAGTTGTAGTTGCTTGATGGCTGGCTTCATGGCTTTCTTCATCCGGGAGATCAATCCATTTGAAAGCACCGCATCTAGGTTGACTTCTGCACTTTAGAAACCTGTGACCTTTGTTTATCCCTTACTTATAGAAATATAGAGTCATTTTGTTTGACTTGCACCCCACACATAAGTAGTGCAAATAAGGACAGTCTCTCTTGCTATGGTACGTATCAGCACAAAGAAAGCAACCCTGTACCTATACAAATCGCAACAGATTCATGGTGTGCATTCTACAGAAAAAAAAAATCAAAATTCTAACTTTCCAAAATTTTAACGACAGTTAATTAGATTAATTAGTCAAAAAGTGAATGTGAAAACAGACATATAAAGTTTACCTCGCGTTTGGAAGATTCTCTTTCTTTCCCTCCACCCATTTTGGAACAGTAAATGAGAGATTGTGAGAGAGAGATGATGCCCTAAAGATTGGGAATTTTTGTTAGGGTATTCCTATTTATTTCAGAGATTGGGAATAGGGATACTCAATTGAGCCCAACTGATGCAAAGCTCAGATCTTGTTGACCTTCATTAAAAACAAAACTTGTACTGTTGAGCCCAATGAAAACACAATTCGTACTGTTGAGCATCATCGGGATACTCATTTCGTTACGGTTAGATTACATGATGATATGTTTTATTCAACTGCTGATAGTCCTCGGCAATGGTGTGATCAATGATGGATTTGTTCATTCAAAGAAAATGATCAATACTTATTTGTGATTACCCATCCTAAGATAGTGTACCAACCAGATAGAACATTATAATGGTCTACGCGATTCACCATTTGTGGTGTCTACTTGTAATATTCAGTTCATCACAAAAAGACTACGACACATGATCAAAGATGAACTAGTAAATACAACTTAACACATACCGCAACACATGGATAAACTAATAACCTTTGACATATACAGAAAAATTTGTCTAACTTTAAGAAGATAAGGGTAGTCACTGGCACAATAGTTAAACAACCTAGAACAACAAAACAAAGACGCATATACACACAACAAAACAAAACAAGAAATGGCAAAGAAGCCACAACTAAACTGAAATGCTTTCATCTGAATGGCACACACAAGGGCACCTAGGAGGCCATGACATGGGTTTAAACTCCTGAGCCAGTATATACCGCAAATGTCTCAACTTGAACTTCTCATACCTAAGATTTTCTATCTCTTGGTTTGCTTCTTCCTCCTGTTCCATCAGCGCCTTAGTTTCCCTCAAGTGTTCCATGACCTCACCAATTATTAGACGCTCTCCGCGCTTGCTGTCGATGAACAACTTCATTATATGCTTGTCTATAGTAGAGAAGGGGATGCCTGGCCTCAGAAGAGCTTTGACGGCGGTGCTTTCCATCAAGGAATGGGGATACATATTCAAGATAGAATCTTACCTGTGCTGACTGTGCTGAAAGCAGAAGATTGTGAAAATGGAGACATGGTTGAGATATTGTCCTAGACGTCTGAGGAGATGTTTTATGAAGAAAGTTTGATGTTATCTTTACAATAAATATGTATTTAATATTGGGTGACTAGGTGTTGCTTTGACCGATTTCAAAGCCAGAATCTTGAAACTTCCCATTGACTATCGCCTGACCTGAATTAATTGCTTACAGTGAAATCTTATAGCTTGAAGTGACCAATGTTTAGATTAAATTTAAGGTTAAATTTACCAGATAATATGCAAATCGGCCTATGCAAATTTCAACATAAGTATCAAGTACCCAAGATGAAGAAAAAAAGTCACTTTAGACACATAAAAAACGTACAATATGGAAAAAAAAAATTATGGGTCCGAAAAATTATTCATGTTGTTGACATGTTATATATACACTAGAAATTAAATTGCCATTTAATGGGGTAATCTAAGTTGGTATCTCATTTAAATTATGGGAGGGGTTCTATGGACATGTATTAGAAAAACACGTAAACAAACTCATGATTACGAAGGTATTTCTAAGTTTTAGATTTGGCTACTTTTTTTTTTAGGATCGTTTTTTTTAACATATGATCTCCCAATTACTATAAACATTATCACAAAAATGGCTAATTGTGGCCTGTTCATTTTCACCATTTATAAACTATGTTATTCGCAAGTTACATTAAACTTTTTAATTTTTTTGATTAGTTGTGAGAATGTTTAAAATAGTTAGGAGATCATATCTACAAAAACTTAGCCTAATCTAAAACTTCTAAATACCTTATCAATTTTGAGTTTGTTTACATGTTTTAACCCGTACAATAAATATTAACTTACACATACATACTAATTTAATCGATTTGATGTACGTTTCCAATTAAAATTGTTTTCACTTTTTGCAGTTGCCTCGTTCAAATGATCGTCTTCAATTTGAAAATTTTCAACAAAACAATGCATAATTGTCAATAATGTATGTTTTAATTATCTAATAAAATTCATATTTGTATAATGTTAGTGGTTAATCTAGGAAAATTTAAACATTATTATATTGTCTTTAGTTGAAGAACTCGAACAACTGTTGAGACATTCTAGAAAGTGAAACTGTCGGTGTAAGCAATGGCCTAACCTGAATACTAAAGGTGTACCACACTCAGAAACTAAAACCATAACACCTATTTAGTGGCGCGCTATTTGGCTACTACTCACTCCATTCGCTGTTATGGCTGTCATAATATAAACCCTGAAAACAATAACACTAATTTTATGTGCGCTTCTTGGCTGCTACTATCCATATCACTGTTGAAGTCAACAAAATACTCTCATGGGTACTCAATACTTCGTAGGAATTTAACCGGCTTAAATAAAATACTATCAACTCTCTCTACATTAAAGTAGAGTACATCTTATGTGGACAATCTATTTCCTAGGTGGCACATTCTTGAGACATAGGTGTGCCACGTGGACACTCTTAATTACTCATAAGAAGTTTCCTAATAGTTCCTAATACAACACAACTCTAATAAGTCAACCAACATCTAATAAGAAAATTTTATAGACTCTAATAAGAAAACATTGCTAAATCAACTCCAATAACTTTGCTAATAATTATTAGTCATTGAATTCCTCATAATAATTTAGGGGATGTTAATTTTAGAAATGATTCCGGGCATAGGGCCGGGTCTAAAACCTTGTCTACATACTAAAGCAGAGACCTCTAATAGAGGATTTTCTCTCTCCTATGTGGCACCTTAATATGAAAAGATAGTCTTTTCTAACCAAGCCTACAATCCCACGTACATGGAACCTCTTTGGAGAGTTTGAGTGTATTTCCAATTCTTATATATTTGATAAAAAAAAAAAAAAAATGGTACAATATTTATGATTTATAAAAGGTAATTTCCTATTACGAATCAAACACTTTTAGTGTTCCAATTCTTATATATTTGATCAAATAAATAAAAAATGCTAAAATATTAGTAATTTGTAGAAACTAATTCCCTATTACAAATCATACAATCATAAAATTTTAGTGTCTATGATAAAGTACCGACTTATTTCGAATATATCTTTAACACGGCTCAAAACATAGTTAAACCCAATTATACAAAATATAACATCACAAAATATATAATAAAAAATAAAAACAAATAAAAAATTACGGCAAAGCAATAATGGCAAATATTTTAAAATTTAAATAATCTGAATTAAACTATCGTACAGTTTTATGTGAATTACAACTCATACATGAAACCTTAAATTATCCATCGAACACGGATATTATTTCCTTAATAGTTGCAACTTCCTAAGCACAATCGTACGACCGTTATTAAATATGAGTTTGTATCCTATATAAACTCTGATTGCTTGATCCCATTTTCAATCCCCAGATTTTAGAGTCCTAAATTTTTTGTGTACATATCTCCAGACATTAAATTAGATCTAAGCCACAAGTTAAGTTTTGAAGTTTCAATTAGGACCACTACTTAACACTGATATTACTCGAGATCAATCTTCTCTTTTAAGATAGATTGATGTTCAAGATGAACTATCTGATGAATCTATCAGAATAAATTTTAGTTATATTAATTAGCATCTATGCTTAAGAATACACTCATACGACAGTTCTAATTGTTTTGCCTGGGTTATTTCCCTTTTAGAATCTAATATCGGTTTGGCATACAAATAAATTGTGCTTGCCTTAGAGAATATCTAAGCCCTCGACTCCCGGAAGACCCACCTCCAATATCAACTTACTTATGGACAACATAAAGTCCCAGAAAATAGGGACAAACAGATTTGGCGAAGGGGATGATACAGATGTACAATCTGAGAATATTGTGTTAGAGAATGTAATCTTCCTGCTGAGGCATTGCAAAACAAGCATACGACAATCTATAGTTGAAGTTTGTAATCCGGAAATAGCCTAGTGAATATCCCTTTAAAATATGATAATAGTAAATAGGACAATGTCTATTATCACCCAGTCTGGATTCGGTAAATATTTGGGGAAATATTTGCTCCCATATTTGCTAAGTTTACATGTGAAATCACCAAACTGTCCTCAAGTCTAATCCATGCAATTAATGGAAAAGCTTGTCAACTCTCATGTACGGAGCTAATAAGAACGGACCCTAATAAGAATCTTTGCCCAACATCAATTTCGAAGCAATTTTGATCTCTTCCCAATAAAACACTGTGCGAAATTTCCTAGATATATATATATATATATTTATTTATTTTTATTTTTACCCTTTTTTCTTCTTCTGCTTCATGCTTGAAACAAATTACCATGCCAAATTTGGAAGTTGTCATTACGCAATTACATAAAAATGTATGTAAACCTTGTAAACATTACCCTAATTATTATACTATTTTTAGCTAACTATGGGCTAATGTTTGTGTTAGTGTATGTGTAGAAGTTAATGCTACCACCCTCCATTTGTGTTCAAAGTTGCATCTTTAATTTGATGTAAAAGCTCACTACTTTAAACATGGAACATCTAATATGGAAACAATTACAATAAATAGGGGTTGTACAATAAATGCTCAATGTTATTACAAGTGTAAAGTTGAATCATCATACAACCCAAGAAGGACATTAAATGTGTGTATAGTGGCTTTTAATACAATAAAGTTGGATTCTTGATACTGTTGAATGAAAGAAACCCATGAAAGAAAACCCAAATGTTTTTAGTTTATATATTTGGATTTATATATTTGGACTCATTGACACTGAAATTCGAAAAAATAAGTCGATATTATATCGGTCCATATTATATTGTCTGAGAATTGTGTAAATAAAATGAAGAACTAACATGTATCTTGTCTTGTACAGGATATATAATGTCTTACTACGACAAGTTGGATTATGTTGAAGCTGAACCCGAAGAGTTTGATATCGAACGAATACCACTTCAGTACAAGCCGATTATTCCTGAGTTACATGAAGGTAGAGTTATTGTAACGGGGTTGGGAACCCAACATATTCCTCACGAACTTAACGATCCATCTGATGGGGAAGACATTGTATATATACCAGAGCTACCTTTAGCGGAAGTTAGTAACCAATCCGTAAGTCTTCCCAAACTCATTCGGATTGCCGAAGAACAACTTCCAAACTCACATAACTGGAGGGAAGCTGATTGGGAGGATTACATGTTGAACCCCATTATAGATGATCTAGGAGGTGGTGAGGCTGGTCATGAAAAAGTGTTGGATGATTCCGATGATGATGCAAGTGATGGACATGTTAGCTTAACCAATGATTTAGATGGTGGTGGAACTGATGAGGAAGAGCCTGAAGTTGATGAGCAAAGTGGGGGAAGCGATGAACAAGGGTGTGAAGTTCAACAGCAAGGTGGTGGACGGGGATTGGTTACTAATCTTGTTGGACTTGGGGGGAGAGGTGAAAGTGTTGATGGGTTAAGAGGAGGCGATGGACGGTGGTCAATGTTTTGCGATGAGGGGACATGTGCCACCTTTAGTGGTGGTGTGTCATACAGACACTTGGTTGGAACACCCCACGTTGGCCCAGGACTTTGCCCATTTGGTCCATATGTCAGGAATGTAGCACCGAATAGAGAACAATTTGGTGTAGGTGCCCAACGCGGTGGGAAATTTGTTGGAAGAACAACTACAGGAGGTGAACAGGGTTTGAGAACATACCCACTCCATGGAGGAATGTAGGGATACGGTGGTGTTAACTGGGAACATGGCATCACAAGCCAAGGTACTATAGACCAAACGGGTAATGATGTAAGAAAGATAAATGCTAGCAGAGATCAATTTGTTGGTAGAGAAGGTATTGGTGTCAATGTTATCGGAACAACAGAAACGACTGCTCATAGTTAGGGCGTTCCGATTCCTGTGAATGTCGGAAGAAAGCATGGTCCCACTGATGGTGCTGGAGAAGGGATATCGACAATGGGAAAGAGGCAGCGGGGGCCAAGGTATAAAATGAAAAAAAATGTAGTTAAGGAAGGTCGTGTGGATTACCCTGGTGGAACAGAATTGGAAGAGAACATTCTACTTTCCGTGGGAATGACATTCCCCAAACGGGATTTTTTTCGTGCTCCATATGAAGAACTACGCGATTCAAAATAACTTTGAACTGCTGAAGGTGAAAAAGGATTGGGAGAGGATCCAATATGGATGAAAAGGTACTGATTTGAGTAGCCTTGGATCAGGTTGTCCATTTCATATATACTGCAGCACGACTAAAGGATCTTATGATTGGACTACTAAGAAAATATTTGACGGTCACAAATGCGGTCGCAATACAGTGGGAGTGTATAATCGCGAGGCAAATAGTGACTATGTCGCCATGATTTGTAGAGGGATGTTGCAACACGACAAAACTATAAATGCAAGCAAGGTTAAGGCCATTGTTAAAAATTGGAAACACATTAAAGTATCGTACAAAGTTGCGTGGAGGGGAAGGGAAAAGGCACTGGCACAGATGAACCGAATAACCCAATAACATTTAGCTCTACCACAACAATTTAGTTGTGTGAGCCATTATTATGATTACAAACGCGTGCAGCGTGCATAATGGTATCTATAATATATATATATATATATATATATATATATATATATATATATATATATATATATATATATATATATTTTTTTGAGCGATCCCGATTAAATAGTAATCAGATAAGACGCAGTTATATATGTGACCTACAGTACATATACAGGTAATACCCATACCTGCATATACTCTCATGTGGCATCCTATATGCCTTATGAGAGATAAGACATGGTGATATATGCATATGACATTATAACCAGTACCCACATATATATAGTTTCTTGTCCCCAACTAAACAGTGTAATATGGATGTGAAGATCCATGGGAGTTATGAGCAGTCATACCAGCTACTATCAAGTTATTCAAACGAGCTGAATAAATTTGATCCAGGTTCTTACACTGAGATAAAAAAAAAAGGACGTATCGATCGGTTCAAGTCCTACTTTTGGGCTTATGGGATTATAATTAGGAGCTTTCGTAACATATGCAGACCTCTGATAGAGCTTGACGGCACAGGTTTGAAGGGTAGATCAAGCGGGTGCCTTCTATCTGCCATTGCATTAGATGCACAAGGTCATGTATTTTCCGTTGCCTTCAGTGTTGTTAGTGTAGAGGACAATGAAAATTGGGAGTGGTTTCTCCGTTATCTTGGGGACCACGTCAATGGTTATGACCGGCCGCTTATCCTCATGACTGATAGGCACAAGAGTCTGATCTCCAAGGTCCCCGTGGTGTTTCTGAGAGCAAGACATGTGTTCTACATGAACCACGTGTGTAAGAACTTGAAAAGGGCACCATAACATGTGTTCGAGGTGAAAACGGTGGCTTCTTCCCTTCAGTATTGGCATTTCAAGGCAGTGATGAGAGATATCCTGAAAATTAGTCCCACAGCACACACTTTGTTGTCAAGTATTCCCATAGAGAAGTGGGCTTGTTCAGCCTCAGATGTGAAGAGGTACGGTATCATTTACACCAACCACATCGAGAGTTGGAACAAAATTATTAAGGAAGCGCGGTCGTGGCTTGTACAAGCTATGGTGGAGGAAATCAGGCGAAATTTGACTGTACATTTCTGCAAGTATAGAGATATTGCGAGTGAGTGGTCTCTGAGGGGTCAGCTGCTAGTACCTTTTGCAGCTGAGACGTTGGAGTATAACATGAAGAAGTTGAGGGAAATGTACGAGCTGTGGTCTTCGCAGACATGTTTTATGATTATGACCAAAGAGGGGGGCTACCACTCTGTGAATCTGGAGAGCGGAGATTGTACGTGTATGTGGTTCCAACACTTGGGTATACCGTGTCCCCACGCATGCTTGGCCATTAGTGTTGCTGGCCTGCACCACATTTCATATGTTGATGAGTACTACACAACAAAGAACTGGTTACGTACATATCAGGAGGTTTGGATTGGTATTCCCAGCAAGGAACAGTGGGAAATAAACGAAGAGGATGACCGCATTTTTCCTCCTGAACTAAGGCACAAACCAAGTCGTCCCCAAATGGAGAGAATCAGGATCCCACAACCGCGAAAGGGTCTAAAACAGAGGAGGTGTTGCACGCTATGCAACCAACATGGCCACAACAGAAGCACTTGCAAGTACTTTGTTGATGACAGGGGGGATAGTATACGTCCTGCGAACCAGGAGACTGTCGACAAACGGTTCAATATCTGAGTTTCGAGTAGCGTAGACTATACCTTGGGTTTCACTATTTCTGTTGTCACGCATGATATCAGCCAAAATTGAACTGCATAATTGTAATTGTTTTGACTATGGCTACAACATGATCTAGAAACATATTTTGAAGGCATACTCACATAGCTAAAAATGATATCCTAACCGCAGCATTATGTTGTCTTACACTTACGTGTTGGTGTCGCTTTATGCACACTTATAATTACTGCGATTGTACTTGTTTACTAAAATTGTTACTAAAAGTTACAAGTTGTGAATTCAACGAGTTGACCACCACCTCCTTCTGACGTTACTTGCAATTGGACCCACCTAAATTATTTTGCTTTAGAAAACAATTTTCTTTAAGCCTAAATCCCCAATTATTGTTGCAAGGGTTTGTTGTAATGCTGCATACTTCCTCTTAATCCCTGATAAACCGAAACTAATCATGAATTATGATAGAAGGTTGGTTGGTTGAGCAAGTTCCAGACCCCAAACTGGAGTAAAGTGTGGTTGTTTTTTCGTTTGTGCTGGGTCTATCCATCAAAAAGGGACTCTAACTCAACGAATCGACTAACTACAGTACGTTTGGGTTTTCAGACAAAGTTGCAATCTTTAGTGTTGTATGTCCTATGTGGTGTACTGGTTGTTCCTGTAATGCAAGTTAGCTACCTTATCCATCCATATCTGTTTGACTATCTTATCTTGGGATGTGGGATGATAAAGTTGAATCGTGCTCCTAAAGATTCATACCAGTATTTTGTGGTAAGTTTTGGTGGTGTCAATCAAAATCTTGCATGACACACTATACAATTGCATGATATATACGATACTGTCTTTCTCTACTCCAGTAGAAGTTTGTCTATTTAGGTTTGATAACACAACGGAAATGTCTGGTACTTCTGGGTCATCTCTTCCACCAAATCGGATGGTGCAAACTTTAGAAGAAATATTGTTGTCCATCACAAAGTTGAAGAAGGAAATGAGTCTGGAAGGCAGGATGGAGTTAGATATTCTCTATGGCAAGCTGGATATATTTGTCTGTGAATACGATATGATGGCAAAAAGAACAGAGGCGGTAGCAGAGTTGGCCCTTGCACAACAGTGCCAAAGAATGAGGCGGGTGGTTTTGCGCTCTGTTAAGCGGAAGTGCAAATTAAAACAGCTAAGAGATGTTATACTATATACATCAGAGGGCACTTCATCATATAGTTTGTCTTGAAAATGTGTAACATGGCAGCCTCTTCAGTGTCGTTGGAAAGAAAAGAATTCTATTTAGTTGTGGGGTTATGTTGCTTATTTGTTTAAGGGTCTGTTTGTTTAATGGTGGGATATTTGTAGATGTGATGGTATTACTCTATCATCTCACTAGTTTTTGCAAGTGTAAATGTTTTGGGTCCTTAATCATATGTTTAATGTTTTTCCATAATGTAAATAAAATCTTCGAAATGTATGCATGTGTTTAGGGTTAAATGCAGTGGAAGGAGTTCATTTCATTTGTCAACAAGCACTAGGTGTTGAATGTTACAATTCGTAGTCCAATGTAGTGAAACAGGGAATCTCACCACTCCACAACATGCAATGCAATCTAGTGACACTTTAGAATGTTTGACTACTTCCATTACAAATAAGAGACGCTACAGTAGAAATACGAAATGAAAACCAATAGAAGCAAGACTGGAGACACACTATGATGAGACGGCAAGTGATTCCTATTCTGCCTATGTTTTCCTCCAATCAAATGAGGGTTCTCTGTGGAGCAATTGGTAGCGGCATCTCCCTGTCGGACATAATCGTAAGAATATCTTGTGTGCCTAGTGTTGGGATTTCTTTGTCTGATATTATCTCCGTGGTACCTAAATTGAACTGCATGATGTTCCTATCACTATTAAAAAAGCCAATGTCTCTGAAAATTAAGTGAACAAAGTTTGGAGAGGGTATAATAATGCATGATATATGTAACGACATTTGAAATGTTGTTGATGTCTGAAGGGGATAATAAGTTGTCTTAAACAAGATAATTATAAAAGTCTAGGCAAAGTAGAAGTAACTTATGACAGTCCAATACAATGGAATTATTTTGTCCATCCCTGACAGTACACTAGCCAATGGTTGTTGCTAAAATTCGCACATGGTGAACACACATTTTACCAGCATTTTTTCTCCACATTCTTAAATTGGGATTGGGTCAACCCACATTCTATAAGGTCTTTGGCCACCCTATTTCTTAACATGGCCCCAAACCGGCTGAATGTTGGGGCATCACCTCGGAGTAACTGATCTGCATAAGCCAGTATGAAAACCCCAGTGTCCCTAGAATCCTTTTGCTTCTTACAGTCCTGGTATTTGATAATCCATGGTCTTTGTAGCTGCAATTGAGGTACACAGTATTTGTTGTGCATTAAGAGTCCGTACGGAAGTAGGGTACAAATTTTTTCCAGCCGGGGTGTAGGGTCGGCAATAACGTCCTCCAGCGAATCGTAAATCAAGCAAGTCCAAGTGCGGAAGCAAAAGATGACCAATATCCAAAGGTGGTTTGAGAGATCGAAGGCCATCATCAACCCCTTAGACTTGGTGACGACGGGATGCGTGTGTTTTCCTCGAGCAATTCTTTGAAGGTCAACCTTAGGGACCATGACATGTTGGAAGCAAGTACATAAATCTTTTCTTCTTTAGTCAGGCTTCGATCACTGAGAGTCTCCCTAACGGTGGCATACAAAGACTCCATGTAGACCTACATAGTTTTTGAAACAATAATTATTCGGAGCATTGAAGAAAAATCTCATAATAACTCAGAGAAAACAAGTGGGTTATGGGAGACATTACCAGCATCTGTGTATCTGGGATGATAGCGTAGTATTTCGATGGTTCACATATTGTCACAAAATCCTCATACCGTGCAAGTCTGTTGTAGCGCCTATCCAGAAGGGTCATGTACACCAAAATAACCTTGACCAGGAAAAAAAGGGTAAAAAAAACAAGACAAATTGACTAGTTCGACGATACAGTAAGTGAAATATTGTGGGAAAGGCCACAATGTAGCAAGTAGCATTCTACAAACCTCGTGATTTAGCCATCGGTAATCGTCTAAGTGGCGGTAGGTGCTCAATTTTATAGACAACCCTCGACCATAAACCCTGACGGTTAGATCAGCAGCATGCCCAGTCTTGAGAGTTTGGTCATACAACCACCAATACACCTGTGCAAGGACTTTTGACTTTGTGCTCTGCGCTGGATTTAGAGGCAGACTATGTCTAGCCAGAACGGTGGGATTCCACTTTATTAATGGCAAACCCACCGACATAACTTCTAGAAACTTATCAAGACACACTTCAGCGGCCCTCTCCTCCCTACCACTTAATTTATTATAGTCCTTCAACTGCTCAACTTCCGGTTGATTGTCAAACGTCTTCATTTGCACATTATCGGGCTCCACTTCCATGGTGTCTAGCTACAAAACATCAGCCCCAAAATTAAGGTCAATAGTGGGCTCAATACTAACATTGTCATTGGTAACCTACGCCAAAGATAACAATTGTATTAGTTAGTAACTATGAATTCCCAGTAGGGGAACCTATTGCCCCAGTCCAAATTCTCTACGACATTCGCATCTGGGACATATTATTTAGAAGGGTATGTTATTTTAATTTGTCCATATTTGGCCCTACGTTATATTTATATATGATGACTTTGAACAGTGACATAATGTCCCAGAGTTGTAACATAGTTTTAGCCAGAGTCTGCAGGATCCACCTCCACAAGACCAATTGGGGCACTTTGAACTTCGGCAATCGTTTGCCCACCTCCAGCTTCTTCTCCCGCATCAAAGTCCAAACGCCGGCCAACTTTCCTCTGACAATACTCTTCGTCAGATATGCTACACTCCAACAAGTCTTTTGATATTCTTTGCCTTATATACAGTTGCCTTTTCGCTGGGATGACTGGTGACAGATTTTACAGTAGGATGTCGGCAAAGACAAGTGTAAATGCACCACAGCTGTTGGCATCGTCTTGTTTGCTGCAAATCGAAAACTCAACACTCCACTGATGACCCAATTTGGCAATGTTTATGCATTCGACATCCTGGCTCAACAGTGCATAAGGGAGCACTATCAACAACTTTTTCACCAGTGGTGTTGGGTCAAGAGGCCAGGGGCGACTATCATTCGGATTCTCCAACGAGTCGTAGATTTGAACACTCCACGTCACAAAATTGACAACGATGAGGATCCAATGCACTCCTTCAACATTGACCGTCATCATCAAACCACGGCAGTTACTCAAGTTTGGTGTCGAACTATCATGTCGAACCAATTCTATGGTTCGACGTTTTAACGAACCCACAACTTGGTGTTTTGCTTGATGAAGCTTCTCTTCAACCATCATGTTATCCTCTTCTAATATTGCCCCCAATATTCCGTATATATCATACAGGTAACGTTGTCACAAAAACTAAATAATAAGAAACTAGGGAAGAAGAAATAATCCTAAAAAATAATGAAAGATAATATATACGGATGTGTGACTTTACCGAGAAGCTTGATTCTTCAACTACAACATACATATCCTCCATTATATCATCGACATGTCCTACAATAGTGTACCACCGACTGAGTAAGTACATGTACGAATCTAGTACCTTGGAATCCAAAAACATCAAACAATCATATGCTATATATATATATATATATATATATATATATATATATATATATATATATATATATATATATATATATATATATTCCGTAGATATATTAGTGTCAAGAAAACGTATATTTGAAAGAGACAAACCACATCATTCACCCAGCCTCCCTTGTACAATCCATAGAAGCTGCTCATGTCAATATGAACACCATTTCCATAGTGCCGAAGAATGTCACAACGACTGGATTCGTCAACATCATGCTTCTTCCAGTAATACGAAACTTGGAAATTAGAGGTAGTCATCTTAGTTAGGTTAGTCCCAACCTTTTGGAAACTTACAATACCAGGCTCTCTTTCTAGCAATCCATTTTCTTTCTTGTTTAAAACATCAAGAATTAAGTCTTGGCAAACAGCAGCCACTTCATCCTCCAATTGATTGGATTTGATTACTGAAACAATTGTTTTGGATCTTCTTGCCATATCTTCTTGCATAACAGATGTAGCAACAAAATTAGGTCCCTCTTCTGCATCGTCAATCATTACATATAGTTCCCTATCAATATTCTGATCACCTTCGGTAACATCAATGCTTTCGGTAGGCTGATTCAAAAATCATGTTGTATGAGCAATTGAGAATGAATACGCAATAGAGGCAATTAATGTCTCAGTCCAATTACAATATGAACATGGTATCGGTGAGGGGAAGTGTACCTTATGGTAAGGTTGGACTTCCTCATCAGAAATTGATAAAGATTTAACAAGCACTCACTAGCAATCCCGTAAGCATCCTGGCATTACAAATTTAATAGAACTCAGAAACTAACTATAATGGCTCACAACTTGAACATAATGTCTTACGAAGAGGGAAACCCTAAACCCTAAACATAATGTCAGAAAAGGGTAGTCTTGCTGTGGTTTTTACAGAATAGACTTATTAGACTTCCTCTTCATGTAGTTCCCCGTCAAAATAGGAAGAAATTCGACTGGATTACTTGTAATCCGACACACATACTGCATCAAAATTGATTAGAACTAAACACATTTCTATGATGTCTCATAGCGTACACACAATGTCCCCCTCATATCACAAACTTTTAAGCCATATTAAGACCATAACTAAGTGTTTGTCACATATTCAAATTTACCTCTTCCCCATCGATACTGGGTAACATTTTTTACAAGCGATGATTCCTGGACAAAAACGTTTCTACCAGTCCAACCCTCTAAGTCTTATTATCAATTTCGGCTACCCTTGGCTTTTCTTCACTTTTGCTTTCTCCGTAGGTAGAAACACGTAAAGTGTCGGCCTTGGTGGTTTCTTTTGAAGTTGTCAACCGCGGTGACCTCCTAATGGCAGCAGTAGCAGACACTCTCTCTAGTAGTGGGTCCTCGGTTCCATAATTTGTTTGTGAAGGGGGTGATGGGGCTGTTTTGTTTTTAGAAGCTGCTACTTTTATCGTCGAAGGTGGTTCTTTGTTCTTCAAAGGTGGTGGTTTGATCTTCGATGGTTGGGCTAGTTTGTTCTTCAACTGTGGGGCTGGTCTGTTCTCGGATAGTGGGGCTTCATTATTCTTCAATGATGGTGGTTTGATCTTCGATGGTTGGGCTAGTTTGTTCTTCAACTGTGGGGCTGGTCTGTTCTCGGATAGTGGGGCTTCATTATTCTTCAATGGTGGTGGTTTGATCTTCGATGGTTGGCCTGGTTTGTTCTTCAGCTGTGGGGTTGGTCTGTTCTCGGATAGTGGGGCTTCATTGTTCTTCAATGGTGGTGGTTTGATCTTCGATTGTTGGGCTGGTTTGTTCTTCAACTGTGGGTTTGGTCTGTTCTCAGATAGTAGGGCTTCATTGTTATTCAATGGTGGTGGTTTGATCTTCGATGGTTGGGTTGGTTTGTTCTTCAACTGTGGGACTGGTCTGTTCTTGGATAGTGGGGCTGCTTTGTTCTTCAATAGTGGTGCTCGTTTGCTGCGGACATCCTTGCCTATGGGGGATTTAGTTTGCAGCACAGAGGAACATCGCACCCTTTTCACAGGGCTTGTTGGGACTCATCTTCATTGCTATGCTCGTGTTCCTCTTTGTTATCTTCTTCTTCACCAATATCTTCTTCCACAGGACTAAGTTTGAGTTTTCTCTTCAAATAGCTTCTTAAATCTGTTTTGCCTCCCTGATAACCATAAAAATAGTTAAACACTAATTTTTATGATTTTTAACATTTTATAAATAAAAGTGCGTAATTTACATCCTAAAAGTGTCTAATTTTTGCAAATGTTTCTATCCCACCCCCAAACAATTGAACGCTTTGTCCTCAAAGTGTAAAAAGATAAGGAAAGAATTTACCATAGAAACGTGGCAAAAATTGGCAGTACCTGTAACAGAAATATTGTAAAGATGATATGATAACATGAAGCACAATTAAATTGTTACGTACTGACTAACACAAACTCTACTGGAGTAAACATGACAGGCAAAGAGTGGCAACAAGATTTGAAATGAAATACCAAAATACGCCACCCCCAAACAAAATTGGAAAACTCTTTTTAAGTTTGAAAATTTTTGTTTGGCATATACTCCAAAAAGTTGGTATTGTACGAAAACTTGGGTCTTTTAAAGTCAGATTCCCTAGACTTAATATGATATATATGTATTAACATGCAGTTTCCCATATATCAATAATCTAAATAATTGTGGATCTTTCCATAAATAGTTAACACGGAATGCACCATCAAACAGAATTAAGCACCAAGATTTTCTATGACGTGGCTTAGTGGAATGAGAGCGAAGCTTGATAGATCTAGAACCTAATTGAGCATACAGTTTCTTCTTTTTCTTTGAACGAAAAGGTTTCCAAGTGAATGATTGTGAGAAAATGGATGGTTGTGGAAGATATGTAGGGCATGGATAAGTTTTATATTGAAGGAATAGAAAAAATGAGTGCATGGTTTTAGCATAAAACTTATTGGTGGCATGGGTTGGTATTATCACACATCTAAAAATGAAGGTATCAGGTGGCTCTTTAGGTAGTTCTTGAGAGGGTGGATCATCACAGGCTCTTAGAAACTCGTCAAATTCCTCATCTAGGTTGTTCGCATCAATATAATTATGGTATTCATCTCCATCTTTGAGGAATTCATCTATCTCGTCTATCGTGAGGTTTACTCCATCTCTTGTAGGGTCAGAAGGTAGGGTGTAAAATTCTTTCTCTAGTTCAGTTATATTCAATGAGTCAAAATTGTGATCTTTGTCTTCTTCCATAAGAGGGGTATCTACTAGTGTAGGGACGAGATCGTCGAAAGCACTAATGTGATATACAAAACTCTCAATAGACTTAACTTCACCTTTACAGGAAAACCTAGTTGACTCTGCTTTTGTCTAAACATGTTAACTTCCACAGAAAGATTCCTAAAAGAAAGAGTCATTGAGCCATCCCGACAATTAATTTGGGCATTGGCAGTTGCCAAGAAAGGACGCCCTAAAATGATGGGAATGGAATCATGAGAAACTTCTGTGTCGAGAATAACAAACTCGGCTGGATAGTAAAAATCCTGAACTTTAACGAGAATGTTTTCAACTACACCCTTAGGATAATTAATAGAACGATCGGCTAACTGCAAAGTCATTTTGGTTGGTTGAAGTTTTGTTAGACCTAGTTGCTTATATAAATAAAAAGGGAGTAAGTTAACACTCACTCCCACGTGTAATAAAGTAGTTGTTATGAAGGTATCACCTAAGGTGCATTGTACAGTAGGACGACCAAGGTCCTTGTACTTAACAATTCCGTTATGTTCAGATAAAGAGGAATATTGTTCAGTTAAGAATGCTTCGTGGGGTTGTTGGTTTTCCTCTTCTTGGTGCACAACTCTTTTAGAAACTTAGCGTGTCCAGGTAGACTTTTTATAGCATCTAGAAAAGGTAGGTTTATAGTCAGATTTTTAAACACTTCCCTAATCTCATCAAAATTTTCGTCCTTTTTAGACATAACTATTCTCTGGGGTGATGATGGTTTATCTCTATATTTAGCAATATTATTAGTCTTTGCTTTATCTCTATCCATTTTCCATCTAGGTGTCCATATTGGAACCTCTACAGGTGTAGGGTCTTCACTTTCTATTATTGGGTCTTGTAATGTTTTCCCTTTTGGTTGTGGTTTAACTGGTACTTCTACAGTTGTAGGGTCTTCAGTTTCTATTATAATATTTGGTATGGTATCATTTTTAGTTTGCGGGTAATCTTTAGGCATAATCACTTGGTTATCAACTACTCGCCCTGAACGAAGGGTAGTGATTGCCTGTAGGTCCCCTGGGGTTATATTACTATTACATTGAATATTTTTTATTTCGAAGGCGGTGTTTGTTGACTTAGGATTAGGCACTGCTTGACCTAGAAACACGTCTGTTTGGTTATTATTTTGGTTAGGAGACATGTCAATAACCTTTTGGCACAAAGACTGCATCATTTGCATCGTTTGTTTCATCATATTAGAGTTTTGATCATGCTGATCTTTCATCAAGTTGGAGTTTTGTTGCATAATTTGATTTTGTTTTTCCAACAAGGTCACTACTACTTTGTCTGTAAATGGTTGGACTGGAATTAAAGCTTGTTGATCGTTCATGTCTTGATGTTGATAGTTCTTGGTCATGGGTACTAAACCTCTATTCTGATTACCTAAGTTTCCTTGTCCTTGATGTTGAGTTAACTGGTTGAAATTTGATGGTTGTGGTGGTGGTTGTGCATAGACGAGAGGACAATAAAAGTCAGAATGCTCAAGACTAAAACAAGCATTACAACGAGTAGATTTAATGTTCATGGCTGAAGTGGGTTGTTGTTTAACAGAGATGGCATCTACTTTTTTAGTGAGGGCATCGATAAGAGTTTTAAGCTCGGGATCAGGTTTAACCTCAAAAGAAGGAGTGGAGCGGGAAGAGTCGTTACCTCCCCAATTGTTGTTCCTCTTAGATTGATCTTCTAAGAATGTATAAGCCTCCAAGGCTCCTTTACTAAGAAAACTACCCCCAGTCATGATATCTAGAACCTCCTTATGATGATGTGAAAGCCCCTTGAAGAAGGCATGAACAAGTGTGTCCTTCGCAAGACGACGTCAGTGATGATGTTAAGCATTTCATCTGTCTTCAGTGATGGGTAAAACTGTTCCATGAACAATTGAACAAGATTAACCTATGAGTCCACAGAGTTTGGCGTTTGGGCAATTAACCAAGACGACGCCTTGTCGGCTAGGGTGAAAGGAAACACCCTAAGTTTAACTTGATCCGGACTTACGCTAAGATGATGGAATGTAGTGAGAACTTGTTCTATCCTACGCATATGCTGGTAAGGCTTCTCGTGGTCTAAACAATGAAAAACCGGTAACAAGTTAAATATATTTAGGGGAATTCGAAAATCCCCACTAGATCTGCAAGAACGATGCATGACTTAGGGCCATCTTTTAGGGCTTTATAAAAATCAGAGAGAGGAGTCTCTTGTTCTTTAGCCATTGATGTAGATGTAGTGTGTGAAATTCTAGATAGGCATGTGGTATTTATGTTTAATGATATATAAGCTTGATTATACTAGAATTGAAACTCCTCTGACAAAAGAACCGAGGAGTGGAAGGAGTACCTGAATGCCTTCTTGCTACGCGTTTGAATAACGTCTTGTATACACGATCTCAGTGTTTGTATGATGTTAGAAACACTGAATAACTTGAAAAAATGAAAATTTGACTGACCTGCGAAAATCGGGCTGCTCCAGAAGAGGGCATGGGTCACGCTCACTTTTAGCCTGGGTAGGGCGCGGGGTGCACTCCGATCAAGCTGGAGTTCCAGGCATTTGGGCGCGGGTCGCGCTCGCAGTTAGCCTTGGTAGGGCACGGGTCGCGCTTAGCCAAAAAGTGGATTTCCAGGCGTTTGGGTGCGGGTGGCGCTCAACCTTTGCTTGCCCAGGGCGCGGGTCGTGCTCTGGTTTGGCCTTGTATGGGCGCAGGTTGCGCTCTCCAAAAAATAAGAAATTTTTACAATAGATTGCTAAGACATCTATCAAGTATCCTATAAAATTTCAGATCAATCGGAGCTATGAAAGTCCGTCTACTGCCCTCCAAAGTTTGTGAAACAGTTTTCGGACATAATACAAACAACCGAATGGTTAATCAATCAAAACAGAGAAACAAATCTCCAAAATTTTACTAGAGACTCTTGACAGATCCTACATGTTTTTGTAAAAAATTTAGAGCAGTTGAAGGTCTACAAACTCTCTTTACCAGCTGTTGTTCCAGAAATTAAGTGTTTGCAAAACTGCAGAAATACACTGGAAACACTCCACTAGTTAGGAGGTTAAAACAAATCAAAAACTCATCAAAGTTTTACTAAAAACTCCTGACTTAGGATAGATACTCTTGTAAAAATTTTAGAATTTTTAGAACTGCCTAAGTAACCTTACTTGTCTATTTTTCAAGAACTTACGGTTTGGAAACTGAAATGCAGCACTGTGACGATTGTATTTGTTCACAAGGTAACACAATTAGAAAAATTCTGAAAATATTCCAATAAATCAATAACACCTTAAATATTATATCTGAAAATTTTCAGAATTTTAGAAAATTTAAAAATACCTTTACCGCAGTGTTTTCCTCTGTGAATCCCCAGCCCATATGCCTAAAACAGTGAACAGTTCCAAAAATTCAAGAAATAAAAATTAAAAATTAAAAGGGTGGGTGGGTAGAGAATGGGGGATTGCCCCTTGAATTCAAACAATTGAATTCTTGTCTTGAACAAGATTAAGATGGCAGCGGCGCCATTTGATAACCATAAAAACAGTTAAACACTAATATTAATGTTAACAACACTAATACGTAATATTACCATTTTTATGTTATCAATTATATTTTCTTACACTCTCAATTCATTATGCAATATATAAAGAGTACGGATTTGTTCCACTCTTAACTCTCAAAACTTAAACAAATTTAATTGAACAAACACAAAGAACAATGGTGAGAATAATGATTTGAATAAAAAATTAACTTATTATGATGATACTACGAATTTATATTAAATTAACTAACAATATAATGATGTGAATTTTCTATCCTACCATTCCCAACACAAGAACAATAAGAACATGTCATTATGGAATGAATAACAACTACTTATTAATCTAATGAACAATAAGAACAATGATTCAAAATGAATTTAAATTGAATTTAAAACAACTAAATATAACTAAGAATTGAATCAATAATCTAAATTGAAATGAAGAACTAATACTTTATTCTAAAAACTAAATATGATTCTAAACTAACTAATTGGATGTAAAAACTAGATCTATATCTAAAAAAACTATCTCTAATGGCTACCTTCTAACCTAACTAACTCTGACTTAAGAGTTAAGTCTTGTCTTTTGTAAAGGAGAAGACCAGATCCACATTTTCGTGCATGGGCTGAGGAGTCATGTTTTGGGCGGAAAATTGAGCCCAAAGCCCAATTTCTTCAGTCCACAGAGCCCGTTTCAGCTGGCTTTGACTTCAGTATACTTTTTTTCCACTTCTCCTCCTCTGATTGGGTCAAGGCTTGGACCATTGAAAAGCTCTTTCCGAGACGGTCGTTTTGACATAAGGTAGGCCCAATTCTGAGGCTTGAGTCCAAAGATATGGTATTCAGAAGTTCTGCTGACTTGTGCACTGTTTCTGCCCGCGTTGACTTTTCAGCTTTTGACCGGGCTTTACAAAGGCTTTGTCTCCTTGAATCTTGGCCTTTAATCAAAGAACTTCTTAGCAACCAACCCTTGCTCCTTTATCTCGCCAAAGTGGCACATTTCTGCACATAATTGACTTCAATGCCTGAAATACATAAAAACACGTAATCAACATTAACTCTTATTTATTACTCGTCATAATTAGTCTAAAAGTATGATTGTTAAGGGGTTAAAACTACAGTTTTGAGCTCTTATCACTCCCCTGGGACCATGAAGAAGGAAGTCCTAGGTGGCCTGCATGATCACCTGAAATGACATAACATTTACCAAACAAAAATTAGAACTAACAAACTAAATTGCCCATCTATTAATGAGACAACCTTGGCGAGCAAACTCAAAACCGTGAAAATTATACCGCAACTGTCTCCCGGGATATGACATGATTTTCCGTGATGATATTGTATGACTGACTAGGATCATTCCTCTCCCGTTGTCATAATAAACACATTAAAAATATAGGAAAATTGTCAATAATATACTAAAAAAACTGTACAAGCAGTAATGACCTCATAAATACGAACCTCCAACGCATCTCTGACCACGAGTTTCTCCCTAACCTCATAGGGAATACGTAAGGGAGTGACAACTTGTAGTTTCTTCAAGTCACTCAACTTTTTCTCCCACGTACTACCCCGGTAACTTTTTCCAAGAACTTTCACCCACCCTGTGAACCATGGGAAGTTGTTTGGTTCTAACCTTGTCGCTTCTAGAGACGGCACATGGAGGAAGATCCACAGGGTGAATGCTAGGACACAACCATGGAGGGTGGCAGTATACGAGTGGCTAGCCTTAAACTCGTTATGTTTGCTGATGGCGACATATAGCGATTCCAACTTCTGCTTAAGCAGTTCATACGCAAGATATCCCCAAGGAAAACTATCAAACTTGTTCAAATTGTCGGCAATGTCAACCCATATGACATCAACTCCTTTCGACCTGGTTGGTAAGAGAAAAGATCCAAGCACGTATAGCCTATTGAGGTGATGGATATCATCAGCCATATTTGCATCAAGTAATGCATTTGCCTTCGCCTCCTCCCTAGCTCGCATAATATATGTTAGTCGAATATCACCACGTACGAAACCACGAGTGGCCATAAAATATCTCTTTATGAAATCACTGATGTTCTTGGGCTTCATTCCGTAATACCATTCCGGTGGAGAGTCTATGGAAAGCCCGGTGAGTAGTGCCACATCGGACATCTTGAAGCTTAAGAATTTTTCTCCAATTTGGTAAGTGATGGGGGCTATTTGCTTTTTCAGAACCTCTACAACCAGTTGGGGGTGGGTAAAATGAGTGTAGGACGTGCTGTTTAGATCCGTAGCATCCGCATTTCCAACGACACTCCACAGAAACCCAAACGGAGATGACTTAAACCTTTCCTTTTCCTTGACATCAAACATTGAGAACAGCTTCTCGCGAAGCATTTTTGGACAGCAGCGACAAGTTAACTTTGTGGCTAGCCTAGCATTAGCTTGGGGCCACTTCTTCTTACCACTAAACAGAACATAACAAGCCAATATGTAAGCATACTGATACCCTTTAATCGTAACCATAAATAGTCTACATATTTCATAACAACTAAGACAGTTCTTGCCATTTGAAGTTGCACTTTAATATCACAATAGTGCGATCCGGCAGTGACTAAATAATATCAGACAGAAACAAAAGAAAATATTCTCAACAAATATAACATACCAAACAATTGGTTATGCAATAAATAAACGGATAAATACATATTAGGGTCATTATTATTGGATTACTTAAATCCAACTCAAGTACTATAATACCCACCTCCAATTTCATATGTATATAAGAAACATACCTTTTAGGGTTTCTCATGATATATAGGAATCTGAATAAATATGTGGACGACAAAATTGACAACTAAATTTGGTCACAGTGATATGCAATGACTTAAATGAGGGGGGGATATTGTCAGATTATAGATGGGAGAAGAGGAAGTAGAAGTTGAGGTAAAACTTAGAGGACTCCCATCCCTGTTCCCAAACTTGTTTCCCCCCCAAAACTGAACGCAACTGATCTGGTACACCAGGACCTATTATAGAGAAATTGTTGTCACGGTTGACGTTAGCCATGTGTCACAATCAAAATCGACTGATACATTTAACACATATAAGGCCCTAAAGACAAAATATATGGCATGGGATAACAAAATAGAATAACCATTATTCTTTTCACTAAACAGATGGGTAACAAAATGATTAACGGAGAAACGCTTGATGTGTTAGATATAAGGTTACACATAACTGTTTTAACATTTTTTATCGGGTTGTACCTGGAATGTGATTAAACCATTTGGTCAATGAAGAGACGGCAAGTGATTCCCCACGTCGGCTGGTAATTGCCCATTTGGTCAATGAAATGCAATTGATACATATTTATTCATAAAACTAAATGTATTCATACAACTATCAAATGCAGTTGATAGATATTTATTCATACAACTATATGTATTAATTCTATGACAAGACATTAATTTAGTCGAAATAAATAACAGACACTCGAATTAGTAGTTAAATTGAGTTACAACGAAGTCAAACTTGAATGGCAAACAGAGTGAAGGCCACTTGTTGGGATATGATATTCTGATAGAACTTTCCTGTCTATGAAGTCATACCATATGATCATGTTGTTCCAACTGAAAACAATGCTAATGTCTGTTGAGAGTAGATCTACAGATTTTGAGGACGCTGTGACCGACGTGCCATACTGTTTGAAGTGCATAGTATTGCCTGGAATTGGTGCATTGTTTGCAGTGCTGGATGCAACAGCTATCATGGATTCCCATTTCTTTTCCGTATTATAAATGGAACTAAGAAATGAACTCGTTTTCAACCCTTGCTTATTTATGAAGTGGAGTACGTTTGACAATCCCTTCATACATTTCCAGGGGAATGTCATTTCCTTTGTTGTTGAAGAGGATGCCTCCTTTGTATGTTTCTAGTTTCAGCTGATATTTAATCAGTTTCCTTTTTTTTTTGTCGATAACGACCGCCCTTCATTTATTCAATAGATATAATAGGATTACAGCTACTGACAAATGATGGGAATATTTACTCAGTTTCCAAGGAAGTTTTCATGACATCCTTTACTATGTTTCAGGTTTTATAACTGTTGAATGGTGTCTCCATGAGAAGGTTTGAACTAACCAAATAAGTTGGATAACTGCATTTGAACTTGAATATACCGGTTTAGCGAAATAAAAATAATTTGTTATATTTGAAATTTAAATTTCTTAAATCTAACCACTTAATGAACACAAAAAAATATTTTTTAATTAAACCTATTAAGGCTAACTATAATGTCTTATAATATTATTATGTTGTCATAGAACGACCATGTACATTTCGTCCAACTCTGATTTCAAACTAACCGCTTACTTTATTGACCTAAGAGGGGAACTAGTAATGTCATATAGCCTAGTTATATTGTCATATCATACTGTTATTGGTTATTCCTCCAATTGTAATCTGAAGCACTTATTTGTGACATGGTGTTTCTGTTTTAGCCAACAATAATAGTGAGGGTAAAAACGTAAAGGCTCCCTCTTCCCTAAACTCACTGCGAACTCTCCCCAAAAACCTCTTTCATGTCCGAAACAAAAGAGACAAGGCCAAACAAATACATTTTTTTCCTCTGCCTGCTTTCTTGTTTCAGACTTCTTAGTGTATCTCGTAGTAGGGTTTATAGATCTGAGAGATGAAGAAGAAGACATGGCTTTCTCTACTATGGGGCTCCCTCTTCCCTAAACTCTCTCTCTCACTGCGAACTCTCCCCAGAAACTCTTTAATGTCCGAAACAAATGAGATAAGGCCAAACAAAAACATTTTTTTTCCTCTGCCTGCTTTCTTGTTTCAGTCTTCTTAGTGTATCTCGTAGTAGGGTTTATAGATCTGAGAGAAGAAGAAGAAGACATGGCTTTCTCTACTATGAGTAGATCCCCGTAGTAGGGTTTATAGATGTGAGAGAAGAAAAAGAAGTATTGGTTTTCTTTACTATGATTAGATCAACTGTAGCAGCATCACCTCTTTCTGTCATTGAACCTCCCAAGGTGATATATCTATAAATATTAATATTATATCATTTTTCTATATATGTAGTCATGATTACTTGCTTGTTTTGGTATGATGAGCTGAACTATGGAAATAATTTGTTAATGAATGATTGAATTTTTTGAGAATGGACATGAGGATTGGTTATTATTTGGTTAAAGGTAGTATTTTGCATTATGAGTGGAGATATAAATGAAGTTTGGGTGAAGTTTCGATACTATGACCTTTCTTGTTGCTGGTGTTGCTTCTCGTAACTGCTTAAGTTGCAAATCCAACTTTTATTGATTCTTAGTCTGATAGTGAATAGTCACCCTCCACTGTCAATCATCCATTACAATGTTTGTGAGTTTTACATCTAGAGGAGGATAGAACAATATCATATGGGCATGTTTGAATTAAATGGTCTCAAATGCTCAGAATAAGTTATATTTATATTTTATTGTTGCTTGTTTGTTTGTCATATTTACAATGCTTTTAGTTACTTTTTGTCTTTCTTAGCAATCATTTAGTAGCAATCACAGTCTGAAGTCAGCTAAGGTCCAGACTAGCATTTTCGGTAACGTAGTTCTAGTTGACTCATGATCCTTGAGTAATCAAACAGTGTGGTTTCTATGATATTGTAGTGAGTTTTGCTTTAATTTCATAGTAAATCTCATGATTCTCTATCTGAACTGTATAGGAAATGTAGTAGGAGAAGTATTCAACTTATCAAAGCCACGGCCACAGAGACACCCCAAACACCTACCTAGTAAGAGTTGTAGTGTGTGGACTTTTAAGGTGATTAGTTTTTAATTCTGCCCCAGTTGTCTTGATTTGGTGTCCTTTTTGGTCATGTATAGAGTCACGGAGTGGTAGGAAGACAAAGATTGGGATCAACAGTGACCTAAAATATTTTTCTTGAAATTTTGTTTATTATTAGCTTATTTGCATCTTTTAGGTTCCATCTAGACTACCAATGCCACAGTAGCGTTTTAGAGCATAGAATGCATCTGGTCCTCCAGTCTATCCGGAGATTACTATCATGCAGGGTTTGCCCTGATTCAAAGGTTGGTCTTACGTATTGCAACAAGCAGAGATGATATCGATGTTGTAGCTATTAATGATTCATTCATTGATGCCTCATACATGGTATGGGGACACTGTTTGTATCTTCTACAGTTTTTCTTTTCCTATCTTTGTTGCCATTGGAGCTTCCCTATTTTACAAATGTCTTGTTTGTACCGACTATGATTCGACTCTTGGAGTTTTTAAAGGAACCATAAATATAATTGATGCTTCCACCTTGGTAATAACAATGGAAAGAAGATTGTAGTCACAAGCAAAAGGTGATGTTCTGGTACCAGCTTTCTTATCTCGGCACTAGATGGAGCCTATGACATCGGGGATTTGGGTACTGCTAGTGGTATGTCATTAACCTCAACTCGTTTATGTGATATAATACTCTATGGCAATTTTTATCTCTAACTTATCTATTACTGGACAATTAACCTAAATGTATGAGGGTTTCACTATGCCATTTCCCTATTATTTGAATTCACTTTCAAAGTACGGGCTAATAGGTATGGAAATATAGGAACCTCATATAAGAAAAGAAGGTTATGATAGAGTTGGCTATCCCGGTGGCTGTCACGTTATAATGATCTATCTTCCCAAATTGAAAAAAAACTTTCAATTTGAGAGGATAGATCATTATAACTTGACATCCTCCTGGGGTAGCTAACTCTATCATGTCCGGCTTCTCAAATATTTCCTTATATTTTAGGTTAAGAGTTGTTCCATAGACATGGATAAACAATGTCATAGTACTACATCACATACACAAAAAATTAAGTGTTCCAAAAATAATGTGGGAAAAGGACGAGGAAGTCGGCTTACACAAAAAGTGAACAAGAAGAATGAGAGAGAGGGAAAATAGTATAAGTGGTTATGGTCATATGTGTTGACGACTGTCCGACTACTGCAAAGCTTGGTAAAAAGCTACTTTCAATAGAATCTTCAGCAACTTTTCAATGTCTTGATTCTCAAAAGCAGCTAGTAGTTGGGAGGTTTTTCAAGTCTACACATGTAAAGTATGTAAAATGTAAGTCACTCTGAAAACCTTTTATGATGCCTACTATGCCTACTATTCAGTTAACTATAAAGAATGCGTAGTCGTATATATTTGCAATGACAATTAAATTTTCCATCACCGAGATGTATATATTATTGTATTAACTGTTATACGTAATGTATGTGTTTCATTGCAGCACCGTTGCTTGGGATGGAGACACTATTGACAGTACATAGTTAGAGGTTACTTTCGACATATCAGTTGTAATGTCGCAGGTTGGTTATCTTGTATAAGTTCTTAGATGGAGTATGCTTTTTAGTATCCAGAACTTGTGTGTTATACAAACCAATTGGAGGGTTCTGATTGTAAGTACCATCATAACTTAGAAGGTGCCTAGGTTTTATCTTTGGACCTCTTTTGTTTCTCTTTTATAAAGTTGTATAGTAAGTACCATTTGTTAATGATGTAAACCTTTTGATAGGTATCAGACTCAAAACTATATATTTAATTTGTGTAATAGGTAAAGGCTTTGTACGAGGTGCTTGGATGATCTGTAATTAGTCGAGACATTCAAGTTCTTTGGCATACTAAGTCCTACTGTTGCAGTGATCTCATTTTTGTCAACCGGTTATTTAACTGCTCTGGCATTCGTCAAGACGGTTAAGTAGTTGGGTTAATGACTGAGAAGTATATTGTTTTACTTTTTAGGTTATGACATGTCTTTTTATATTTATGAAATGTTGAATATACAGAGGAGACTCTGCCGAAATTTTTCCAGCAAAGTCTCGTATCTTAGGTATATAATTGTATAAGATTTGGGGTGTGTTTATTGATGGAGCCTTTGTTTTTTATTGTGATTAACTTTATTTTTTCGGAACCCTTATTTTTTTAAAGAAGTTAGATGGCTACTAAAGTTATAGGGTCCGAAAGTTATATTAGGTACATAATAAGTACTCTACACATGAAAAGAAAATGGCAGCAATCGGACGTTGACTTAATGATTAGGACAGAGTAGCCCGTTAAATATGGCAAACAAGATTTATTCCACTTCTGGATGTGGCCCCCACTTGATGATAATATGAAATACCCATAATACCCTTCCACAACATTTATATATGAATACATTATATCTCATATGTACGACATTATGTAGTGTTGTAACATTTGTATTTGGATGGACGACAATAAGGTGCCAGGTCCAGATGGGTATAACCCATTCTTCTTCAAATTTTGTTGGGATACAGTCGGGGTGGATGTTGTGAATGCCATCAAAAATGTCTTTAAAACAAACAAAATGCCTCGGGGGGAAAAATCGACATTTCTATGTCTGATTCCAAAAGTGACTTCGCCAGCTAAAGTGGAAGATTTTAGGCCGATTGCTCTGTGTAACACGATTTACAAATGTGTTTCAAAAGTCATCACCAATAGATTAAAGATGGTGATACCAGAACTAGTGCACGACAATCAGTCAGCGTTCATCCCAGAGAGATCTATACAGGATAACATCCTGTTATCCCATGAAGTTTTGAGAGGATATGATAGAAGACATGGAACTCCAAGATGCTCTATAAAACTGGACATAAGAAAGGCATACGATACGGTGAGTTGGCAAACCATCTTGAACATGATGGATAGATTTCAGTTCCCATCCAAGCTGAAAAAGTGGATTCAGTTATGCATTAGCACACCTTCTTATTCTGTCCTCATAAATGGAGCGCCTGAAAGTTTTTTCCCTGGAGGTAGAGGGTTGAGGCAGGGAGATCCCCTATCTCCATATTTGTTTGTGCTAATAATGGAAGTTCTTGGCTGCCTAATCAGAGAGAGTGTGGAACATAAGCGGATCCAATTCCATTCTAAATGCAAAAGGAGTCAACTCACACATCTGGCGTTTGCGGATGATGTACTTATCTTCTGTAAAGGGGAAATGGATTCCATATATGCACTCAGACAATGTTTGGGGGACTTTAGCATAGCTACTGGGCTACAGATAAATTCACAGAAGACCACTATCATGACTGGTGCTATGGGACAATAGGATAGCTTGGCTTTGGCTCGGATTCTAGGTATCGAACTTGTCTCCCCTCCAGTGAGATACCTAGGACTTCCTCTCATATCAGCTAGACTTGGAATCAAAGAATGTCAACCACTAATAGATAAGGTCACAAGCAGAATCAAGGACTGGAAAGCAAAATTGCTATCTCATGCGTAGAGACTGCGCAACTCATACTATCGGTAAGCTTGGCTCACTACATGTTTATTGGGCCCGAACATTCATTCTGCCAAAAACAGTTCTTGAACAAGTTGAAAAAATTTGTGCGACCTTTCTGTGGAGTGGTACTAATACAAAAAGATGTGTGCACCAAGCGAGCCGAAGAACCACATATAAGACAAAGGACGAAGGGGGTCTGGGGATCATGAATATGGAAGTATGGAACAAAGGAGCATACTGTGGTTTGGTCTTCAAAGTAGCGGCGAAGGAAAATAGCATCTGGGTTGACTGGGTATGGAAGAACCTTTTGGCCCACAAATACTTGTGGACGATGACTGTACCGCAAGACTGCTCATGGTCATGGCGGAACATTTTATAGAGCAGAAAAGAAGCGAAAGAGCTCATTCAGTACTCGATCACCAATGGTAAAGATACATTAGTATGGCACGATCTATGGTGTCATAGTAGCCCTCTTTTGTTCAATGCTTGTGCGATTCTTTGAAATACAGCTACCACTAAATGCCACAGTAGATCAACTGTTAACAGAAGGAGATTGGAATGAAGTGGTACAGAACATCCAGTGTAATAGGCTACGAGAGGATATCCTGGGTACACGAATCAACAAGCATCTAGTTCAAGATCGAGTGGTGTGGACACCACATCAGAGTGGGAAATTCACATCGAGAAGTGCATATGAAGCCCTGAGGGTAAAAGAAGTAAAAGTCAGATGGCAGAGACTTGTGTGGGGCAGATGGGTTATCCCAAGACACTCCTTTACGACCTGGCAACTGTTCTCGAATAGCTTATCAACGCAAGATAGGCTGATGCAGAAAAAAATCCTTACTTCCTCCTGTTGTTGCTTGTGTAACCAAAGTCGAGAATATTCAAATCATCTCTTCTTTGAATGTGTGTATTCGCGAGAGATCTTTGATGGTATAAAAGTAGTCCTGGGCATTACAATGGATGGTAGAAACTCAAATAGGGAGTGGTCATCGCTGCTGAGATTATGTAGAGGATCCAGCTTTGTGGCTGATACTTATAAGGTCTATATATGTGCGGCAGTTGATGGGATATGGAAAGAAAGGAACGGGAGAAGGTTCAAGAATAGGGAGAGGCCAGCGAAAATAGTCCTGAGGAAAATCAGCAGAGAAATAAAAGAGATATGCAGATGCAAAACAGCCTGAGATTGAAGATACGCTTGGAAGCAAAGATGCCTTTGTTAGACATTAGGAATTCGAGCTAAGTTCGAGGAGAAAGGAAGAGGCGAGAGTGTAAATGGCTTCCTCCCCGAGGAAGGCAGAGTAAAACTAAACGCAGATGGTGCTTTTGACGGCAGAGAGGGTCCGCCATGGAGGTCTAATCAGAAGCAGTCAAGGAGAGGTGGTTGCAGCCTATACGAAGCGGTGATGTACAAAGCCGTTCTCTATCGAACCGAAAGCAATCGCGATTGGACTAGAGCTATGCACTGAATTAGGATATAAAAGGTGGAAGTTGAAACCGACTCACTTACAGCAGTGAAGATCATCACAAAAATCGCAAAACCACCATGGACGTGTTCGAATTTGGAAGCCATGATATCAAAGCTAGCTGCCACATTCAGCTATTGCTCTTTTGCACATGTCTTCAGGGAAGCTAACAAGCCGGCAGATTTGCTTGCAGGGCTTAAGATTTCTGATTGTAATGTCTTAGTAAAGTTTATACCTCCCCTAGATAGAGAATTATATAGACTCATAGAGGAGGATGCTATAGGTACGATCTATGTAAGACTTGGTTGATTTATACAGGTGAGGGTCAGCCTAACCCTAGCTTAATTTTTTTAAAAAAAACATTTGTATTTGGATAACCTGAAAATACATGTTTAACTTAACTAAATATGATCATAGTAACACATTGTATCTCACATGTACGACATTATGTGGTGTTATTATATGACAATTTAAGTGAACTAAATATGATAATAGTAAGACATTGTAACTCCCTTGTACAACATTATGTGGTGTTGTTAAATTCGTATTTGGATAACCTGAAAATACACGCTTAATATGGTTTTCATCCCTATTGTCACTACTGTTTAAGGACTCTTTCCAATAATCTAGTACTCATCAAATGTTCTCATATCTACATGACTTTTCCAACAAAAGTTGGCTTTAATTATTGAATAATTCGTATTTGGATAACTTAAAATACACGTTTAACTGAACTAAATATGATCATAGTAAGACATTGTAGCTCACAAGTACGACATTATGCGGTGTTGTTAAATTACACATTTAACTGAACTAATATGATCATAGTAAGACATTGTATCTAGCTCACTTGTATGATATTATGTGGTGTTGTTAAATTCATCTCATTCTAGCTATTTTAGTGCTCATTTTGATAAATTTCATGACCTCATCAAAACATCATGTACTCCGCTAAAGCTACTCCTATAAATATTTGCCCATCGGGTATTAGTCTCATCTCTTTGAACAATGAATCAATCGAAGACATACCTGATTATAATCAATAACGTCACCAATAATAACAAGGCGTCCATAATCATTCTCGTAACTCACAAGAGCAACTTTCCTATTCTCAACATATCATTTGAATGACATTAATTTTTGATGATTTGCGTAAGAGAAGCGTTAGAGTGAGAGGATTAAACTAAATTGTTGTTTTTAGTTATTGCAAGATCCAACGGTTACGAGATGAATTTTTTTTTCAGATGAAGAAATCTGACCATTAGATCACTCAAATGGGGTATCACTAATATTTTTGAAAATGGGGGGGTAACACTAATTGCAACTAGTAATGGGGGGGGGGTAAGTCTAACTAACCCAAAAATAAAAGGGTATAAAAGTAACAAACCGTTTGCTTTTTGTGGGGCCACGTCCGCAGTTGGAATAAAATTTGTCTGCCACATTCAACGGGTTAGTGTGTCCTAATCTTTTATTCAACATCCGATTCTGGCATTAATCGTAAATAAATTTGTATTGTATAGCTGACCTTCATAATATCAAATTGTAAACTTGTATTGTTTTCTTTTCTTATCGGTAATTAACATACATTTGGACTTCATTTGATTGAGATAGCCATTAAATAAGAGAAAAGAGAATGGACTTTCTACTGAATTGTAATTAGGCTACTACAAGCAATGTCATTTGGTAGTCCTAGTATGTTACTCTAAGTACAAATTCACGTGGGTCGACCGTGTTGGGAGGAAACCCTAATTTCCCCATCTAGTGGGGGGGTCCTAATTGGATCATCTTGTAGGGGGGTAATACTAGTTAACCCTACTTCATATTCTGAAACAACGTTCCTTGGTTAAATACGTAACTCAAAGTATAATATTATTGAATATGTGACATAGAGCGTAAAATTGCAATACATTGCATTTTGCCAGTCCAAGTTCATGACCACTAATTCCATTTCCAATGTCAAATAAATTTGACATTGGATTTTGACTGTTCATCATAGAAAGTCCCCTACCTCAAATAATAGCTTATATACTAGGGCCTATTATAGTAGAAAGTAGGACAAGTAAGTATGCAAAGAAATGTAAATCAAAATGCAGAAAAACTAAATGTTTGAAGCCCTCATCTTCTTTCGATCATAATAGCATATGTCTATGATACAATAAATAACATTTGAGAATCGTGGTTGATTGGTTGTAACGTAGTTTGGTGTTTCACTCTTGGGTTGCACTTACGTGTTTAAGTTTGTGTTTCAATACCTAAACATTATGGGTTGGTTTTTGAATCACGACTATGTTTTTAAATGAAATTACGACTATATTTGGTACTTAAGTGTTCACATTCAAATTACAGGTATGTGTGGTACTTGAGTGTTCACATTGAAATAACGGATACGTTTTCTCGTTCACATTATCATCGACATATTTCATTATGATCTACGCTTTGTAAATCTCTAAAAGACTTTTATTCCAATTTAGCTCTACCACTTTGCCATCGCTCGCAAAACTTATGTTGTTCCAATATAGTGATTTAATGGGAGTATGGTACAAATAGTGGTTTAATAGGAGTATGCTACATTTAGTGGCTTAATTGTGAATGCAATACTTAAGACTGTAAGGGGAGGAGGACTGTTAAGGCTACCAAGTATGTTGGAGAAAAGTATTTGAAATGCAAGAGCTGCCAGGGATTTCAATGGCTTCGTGATGCGGTGAAGATGGCATCAAGAAAGTAAGCATTATGGTGTGGTTTGCTTTGGTCAGAGATGCCTAGTTATGTCTTAGGTAATTATTTTTATTTTTAACCCTTATTTATTTATTTTCTATTGATTTTAAAGTGTATATATTTCACTTGTCACCTAATATTTAACTGCCACCGTTTGATGGAGTTTTAATTCTGATTTTATCATCTTGAATTAATTAGACACGTGTACTCTTTTGTACACATCCCCAACTTCAATGCACCTCTATGGCACTTCTGGAAATCAAATTTCACTCGGACACGTGGTCAACTGGTAATTGCCCACCACTTCTCTTATAGTCTGTCTGGTGTAGCAGAGCACTTAATTATGGGGGGAAAGTTTTCTGAACCGAAATTTGCATTGGAGACATTAAGCTCAAGTTCAACTTCTCACCTCTGACTTCTCACCTTATAAACTCTGACATCTAAGTTCTCAACCCAAATTAAGACAAAATACTTAACCTTTTCTTTACTTTCCCTTCCTTAATCCTTCCCCCAATTTAAGCGAGGGTTTGAGCAATCTATCTATTGTCACCATAACTTTGCTCCATTTTTTTGTCACCTTTTTTTTTTAGGATCCCCACTACTACAATGAGAAACCCTAAAAGGTGTGTTTTTTATATACAGAAATTAATTGGTTTGGTATGATTCACACTGTTGAGTTGAACTATTGCACAGTGAAAATTGCACAAATTCTAAGATTAAAATACATTAAAATAAGGGTAATGTTTGGTTTCCTTTTCTAGGATTTCATACTGTTTCAGTTAGCGATATTGTAATAAGGGATATGTGTTTGATAATGTAACCAGTTGATGAGGAATTCCTTTGTTATGATGTATGCTTTAGTAGTAACTGTAGAATTAATCGTCTATGCTCTCTAGGATGTTTCTAAGTTTTTTGTTGTCTACTTATTAGTGATGTTGTCTTAATTTGCTAACAAAATGTCATGAAACAAGCAGTAGTTCGAAGAGGAAGGGCAAGAAAGTTGAACATCCAGCGGGACCTGAAGTAAGGATTACTTCCCACTACTATCCTAGAAAGCTTCGTTCACAGCTGTTTGATTTATTTGATAATGATGAGAGAGAACATTTTCAGACTTCTCCGTTTGGTTTTCTTCTAATGGTTGATGGGATTGTGGACTCTCGGGATCCTTCAAGAACCGCGTACAATCATTTTAGCCACCCCAAATTGGTTTCAGAGTTGTTGAAAATGAGAATCATTCCAGGAACTTTCTGTGTTGGTGGCAAGTACATCTCATTCAAGTCGTCGGATATGGCACTACTAACCGGGCTTTCCACCCAACGTCTACCTAGCTGGTATTATGAAATGAACGAGAATGAGCCGAGTGATTTCTAGACGAGGTATTTTCCCTTAACAGAAGCTCGTGCTTCACTACGTGGTCAAATTAAATGTGAAGAGATTCTCAAGGCTAGAGAGACAGCCAAGGATAATGCCCTAACTGATCCAAACACGGCTGATGATATCCACCACCTTAACAGGCTTTTCTGTCTTGGTGCTTTCCTGATGCCGACTGGGTCGCAAGGGGTCAGAGTCCAGTGGGTTGACATTGTTGCTGATTTGGCTCAATTTGATTCTTTTCCTTGGGGTTATCTTACCTACGAACTGGTATACAAGGAAGTTGAGTCGCTGTATGAGAAGATGAATGCCCACTTCGCGGTGTTTCCTACCCGCCCTTATATTGGGACCCTCCACGGTTGTATCCTAGCGTTCAACCTCTAGGCATTCCTCCACATTTTGTCATTGGGGGCAAGACGGTTGGATCATCTTGACTTCCCATGGTTTAAAGGGTGGGTGAAAATTCCAGGGCAGAGTTCTCGGGCCATTGGATGGGAATCAAAGCTGACTCAGAGGGGAAGAGTGGATGTTGTGGTTCTCGATCGCCTAGATATTCCAGAGGACATTAGGAATAAGGAAGTGGTCAGATATGCTTTGGAGGTTTGTATCTCTTTGCCTAACCATTCACAGTGTTATACTGTGTTATATTTACTTTTTCAAGAGCAGCTTGTTTTATGATTTTCATGTTTTGTTATGACAGTGAAAGCGGCTCGATATGTCTAGGGATTACGATCTCCAGGTGCAAAGAAGAAATTCGGAGATGGATACGTTATTGGTATAACTATAAGGGGTTATTATATTCTACTCGTTACTTTACACTAATATTAGACATTTTGGTCTACTATTTTGACATCTAATTTGTTTTGTTTTAGGTGATTAAGAAGACTGCAGAGGAGATCCTCGCTCTTGCCCATGACCGAGGGAAAAGATATGTGAGAAGAGAACCGACTCCGGTGGGAGAGGAACTAGATAGTGACGAGGAAGAAGATGAAGAGGGAGAAGTTGTTAGTAGTAAAGGTGAGTCCAAAAAAGTGCCTACCAGGAAACATATAAGACGTGAATCTGTTCCCCAAAGAAAGGTTGTCAAAGTAGAAGCTGTCAGGAAGAAACAACGAACCCCTGTTAAAGAGAAACAAGCTGTCGTTGTTAAAAAAAAAAAACACCCCGACCTTCCACTAGGAAACCACCAACTTCCAAAGATGAAAGAACGTACCCCTCCAGGAAATAATCCTACTACCATAACACAAGAAGTACAGACTGAGCCTGTTATTGGAGCCGTTAGAGGGCAACTCGATCGTCGGCCCCCCTTGGAGTAAGTGTTGCGCTCCCCTCAACTTATGGGAGGAAGAGAAAAGTTGTGTCTGAACAACTCTGGGATTCGTCAAACTATACCGTGTCCGACAACTTGCCTCTTTCTATGTACCCCAAACACAAACATAGCGCTAAATCCTAGGCTGGAGAAACTAGAGTTATTCCCCAGCGTGTTAGGGGGAATGAAGCGAGGTGATAAGTATAAAAAGATAGTTTACCTACGAAATGAACGATAAAACTCAAAACATAAGTAAACTAAAACTTAATTACGTGTCTAAATTTATCAAAGATTTCTACTCTCAATCCTATTGAGATATAGTGGAGTAGATGATTCGTTCCACTCCTAGTCCTTTCGCATGGTAATGTTCTCTACGTATAAGTACTCTTAACTCTAAAGTTTAATGAGAGATTTACGAAGTAGCAACTAGACTACGATGCAACTACCCACAAGATGCAACTAGTCAACTATCAGAACAACTATGAGAATGCTACATTGATTCTATGATAAGGAGTTAGAGGGGGATTGATTCCACCTTAACTCGACTTAATCCTACTAACGGCGAATAATCGTCAGAATCCGAATTGAATCTGCTTCAGCGAGAACAATATGGTTTTTCCTAATCCCTAATTACACATGGCATTCCTACCAATTCACATAACTAGCATGTGAACGATTAAACCCATTCTCATGGTGAACTAATCGCTTCTAGAGTGGAAAGGAAATTGCGACGACTCTACGATAATTGGAATCAAGCTTTCATCAAGGCTTCTCAACCCCCTCTAATGGAGGTTTAGCCGAGAATCATTACGCAATCATTTCCGATTCCGAGGTATGAGTCCAAAGATACGGCCTTCGGAAGTTCTACTGACTTTGAGTGTTGTTTCTGCCCGCGTCGACTTTTCAGCTTTTGACCGGGCTTTAGAAAGGCTTTGTCTTCTTGAATCTTGGCCTTTAATCACAGAACTCCTTAGCAACCGACCTTTGCTCCTTTATCTCGCTAAAGTGGCACATTTCTGCACATAATGGACTTTGAAGCTTGAAATGCATAAAAACACATAATCAGTATTAACTCTTAATTATTACTCACATAATTGGTCTAAAAGTATGACTGTTATAGGGTTAAAACTACAGTTTTGGGCTCTTATCACGAGGCCTTTATTAGTCACAGAGGAAAATGAACATTACCCTATTGAATACGCAGAAGGGTCGCTTATCCTGGCAAGACTGATCAACAATCAACAATTAGAGGAGGAGGTTGATGCAAAGAAGAGAATGTCATCGTCAACACGTGTGGTGAGTCCAGTCCTAGTGGCTACAATGAAAAAAGGAGATTGTTATTTGGGTTTATTTGCACCGACCTTAGATGCCTCAGTGGCTTATGAAAAAATAACCTCCTCACTTTGTAGGTTTGATCTAAATCAGGATTTGTATGACTTTTCGATGGAGTCTGAAGCGGGTCATAGCACCGACAACCAAGTACCTACTGAAGTGGTATGTATTTTTTCATTTGTTATGGCAACGGTAATTGATAAGAGCCCAAAAGTGTAGTTTTAACCCTTTAACCATCATACTTTTAGACCAATTATGTGAGTAATAATTAAGAGTTAATACTGATTACGTGTTTTTATGCATTTCAGGCTTTAAAGTCCATTATGTGCAGAAATGTGCCACTTTAGCGAGATAAAGAAGCAAAGGTCGGTTGCTAAGGAGTTCTGTGATTAAAGGCCAAGATTCAAGAAGACAAAGCCTTTCTAAAGCCTGGTCAAAAGCTGAAAAGTCGTCGCCGGGCGTAAAACAACACACAAAGTCGCCAGAACTTCCGAAGGCCGTATCTTTGGACTCAGACCTTGGAATTGGGCCTACCTTATGTCAAAACGACCGGCTCGGAAAGAGCTTTCCAATGGTCTAAGCCTTAACCCAATCAGAGGAGCAGAAGTGGACGAAAAGTCTGTTGAAGCCAACTGCAGCTGAAGAGGCCTTTTTGGACTGAAAGAATTGGGTTTTGGGCCTGATTCTCTGGCCCAAAACATGGCTCCAAGCCCATGCACGATTTTTGGATCTGAATGTATAAAAACCAAAGCTTCACTCTTTGTTAATGGTAGATAGTTAGACCAAGATTAGTTAGCCTCCATTAATTAGTTTTAGAACTTAGTTTAATTAGTTTCAATTCATTGTATTAGATTAAACCTTTGAATCTTGTTCTTCATTTGATTAGATCAATAAAGTAGTATTTTTATCAATTTTGATTTTTGTCATTTCCATTTCTAGATCTAATTTCAATTCTTGTTCTTATTTCATTTTAGTCATTAAATTAGATGTCATTATTGTTTGATTAAGTAAATTTCAATTTTTACATTATATTTAGTTTAGATTCAATGGGAAATGTTAGTTTGATGAATCAAGGCTAAAACCTCCATTAGAGGGGTTGATGAAGCCTTGATGAAAACTTAGTTGTTAGTGTAGAATTGTTTGTAGATTCTATTCCACTCTAGAAGGTCGTGTGTTTAGCCATGAGAATGGGTGGACGACCTCACATGTTAGTTAGTATTTGGTAGAAATGCCACTTAACTAGGGATTAGAACTTCGAAATTCTTGCGTGAAGAAGAGCGTAAGAATCGAGATACAACAATCTATGCTAGGTTATTAAGTTGGATTCGAGGTGGATTCAATCCCCTCTAATCCTTTATCTAGATTCAAAACAATCATATTTCCATAGCATTAAGTAGTTTAAATTAAAATAATCAATTTCATATTGCATCGTAGTATAATTCCCCCTCGTAAAACTCTCATAGACTTAAGACCGACTAATTATATTAGAAAATAATTCCATGCTAGAGCACTAGGAGTGGAACGAACTTCCTACTCCACTATATTCGATAGAATTGAGAGTAGAAACTTTGATAAAAATAGACCCATAAGATCAAGTTTTAGTTTACTTACGTTTTGAGTTCATCGCTTTATTTCGTAGGGAAGGCTAATCATTTTATCATTTATCAAATGGCGCCGCTGCCATCTTAGTTTCACTTTCGTATTGTTTTCGTAGTGTTAGTACTGTTCTTAAAGTCCCATTTCACCCACCCACCCATGTTTGATTCATACTGTGGTTGTCCATTTCAGAGTTGAAAAATTCGGGCGAAATTACCTTTGGCTTCCTTCCTTGAAGCGCGACCGCCTAACTAACTCATCGGCCCTCGAGCCTGACCCCCCATGTGGAGCTTGACCGACCCGCCTTAAACTCTGGAATTTAAGATACACCGAGCGACCACGCCTATCTATCGCGCGACCGGCGCCTTTAGCAAATTTTTTTTTTTCGATTTCGGCGGTTTTGATTGAACTTTGATATTTCATATTTTTCAGTGTTCTAACCTGTTATATACACTGAACAAGCGTAAACAAGACACTATTCATAAGCGAAGCAAGGACGCAATCAGGTATTTCTTTCTTCCACACCTCACATCTCCTGTTAGAGGTTTATACTAGTATATCAGAATTGTTTGGAGTGTTGACGTGTTTAGCTAAGTTTGGTTTTAGCCTTGTATGAGATTAAGGTCTGGCCGAACAAAAACACCGAACGTAATTACACAACAACGTCAACAAACAAGTCTATCTAGTATACCACCCACTACACCTCTAGCTACAATTTCACACACACCACCTGATATAATGGCGGAAGAAAGAGAGACTCCTCTCTCTGACTTCTACAAAGTCTTGAGCGATAGCAACAAATCTTGCATCGTTCTAGCAGACCCAGTGGGGGATTTCCGAATCCCTCCAAATATTTTTAATTTGTTACCCGTTTTTCATGGATTAGACCATGAAAAACCTTATCAGCACATGCGTAGGATTGAACAAGTCCTTACAACATTCCACCATCCTACGGTTGGTGCGGAACAAATTAAATTGAGGGTATTCCCTTTCACCTTAGCCGATAAAGGCGTCTTGGTTAACGCGCAAAGCGCTAATTAATTCTCAATGGACTCATGGGCCAAACTTGTTCAGCCGTTTATGGAACATTTTACCCACCCCTAAAGACGGATGAAATGCTTTCCAAGATTCACTTCTTTTCGGCCGTAATCCTCATGAATCATTTTGAGGCTTGGAATTGTTTCACCGATCCGCTTATAGAGTGTCCACACCATAATCTAGCAAAAGACACGTTATTGCGTGCCTTTTTCAAAGGACTTCAACATCACCATAAAGAAGTCCTTGACATAATGAATGGGGGTAGTTTCCTAAGTAAAGGAGCCCCGGAGGCTTACAAATTTTTAGAAGAACAAACTAAACGCTTAATAACAATTTGGGGAGTGATGATATCCCCGCTCTCGCTAGTTCTTCTTCAACAGTTTAAGGCCGCCGGTATGTTTGAGATGAAACCCGATCCGAACTTAAAAATTTAATCGAATCTCTAACTAAAAGGTAGAGGCTATTTCTATTCAACAAAAGCCTATCCCCCGTCATGAATGTAAATTCAAATCCATGTAGTTTGTTGGAGTCCCCGAGCATCCCGACTCCCATCGCCCTATAGCCTATGAACATTCTTGTTCCATTAATAGTGAACCTAACGCCCTTGGAGACAAAATCCCAACTTCGGTTGGAGAAATAACCAACAAGTCACACCTACTGTGGTACAATAATCAATATGTTAGGCCAACGCGGTTATAACCAAGCTCCACCACAACAAGGGCGAGGGTCGGGGTAATTATAATAATTATAACAACCAAAGCTAAAACCTCGACAAGGTCAAGCACAAGGTCAATGTAGTTATAATAATTATAATGCTAATAGAGGTATCGTTAGGTAAATAATAACTATCACAATCCACCCATAAATAATCAATGCGAGATAGTTCGGTCATACCACCCGTGACTACTACACCCACACAACGGATCGTCTTGACACCTTCATACAAGTGAGCCAACAACTTTTCCAAACCATGGCTCAATCTAACCAACACATTCTACAATCCGTTAATAATTTAAACCAACAATTAGCCCAAGAGAAATCCAACCAAAAGGCGTGTTTCCGGGCCAAGCGATACCCAACCCTAGAGCAACAAAACACACGCCTTTGAAGTAAGCGGTAATACTAGTGCGAAACTACAACCGTGGGGTGAGCTAAATGCCATCACCACTCTCCGGTTTTGGAAGAGTGATTGATAACAAAGTAACTATGCTTATAGTTACCCCATCAAGATTCTCTACACCGGATATCGAACTAGATACCGAAATAGAAACTGAAGAACCTACCACTTTGTAGAGGTACCCGGTTAAACCACAACCTAAGAAACAGAAAACCAAGGTTACACATCAAGTCGAGCCATACGCTAAATATAGAGCTTAAACCATCATTCCCTCGGTTAGTTAGCCATGCTAACCGGGGATACAAACTTTGAGGAGATTAGGAACATTTTCAAGAATCTAACGATAAACCTTCCTTTTCTCGAAGCTATAAAAAGCTACCCCGACCACGCTAAGTTTCTTAAGGAGTTGTGCACTACTAGGCGTAAGACCAACATACCTAAAGACGCCTTTCTAACTGAACAGTTCCCAACTTTATCCGAAAATAATGGAATTGTTAAGTACAAGGACCACGGTCGCCCCATGTCATAATGCACCTTAGGAGATTCTCACACGACGACCCGCTACTAGACCTGGTGGCTAGTGTTAACTTACTCCCGTTTTATTTATATAAACAAATAGGTCTAGAGGAGATGCAACCTACTAAAATGACATTGCAATTAGCTGATCGGTCTATTAAATATCCTAAGGGTGTGGTTGAAAATGTGTTGGTTAAAGTCCAAAATTTTTACTACCCAGCCGACTTTGTTATCCTCGACGAACGAAGTCACTAACGACTCTGTACCTATCATTTTAGAAGGCGTCCCTTCTTGGCTCGCCATAGCGTGCTCATAAACTGCGCGATGGTTCGATGTCCTTGTCCTTTGGACATCTTTACATTAAGGTAAATGTTTTCAAAACGAGGACCAAGATATCCGATTCATCCACAAATGGCGAGGTTAGCATGATCGAGAGCTTAGCTCAAGATTACTTCAAAAACATGTTTCGGAGAAACAGATTAACAAATTCCTTTCCTTCGAAATTCCGACTTTAACAATGACTCCACGGTAGTAGGCGAAATCGAAGAAGAAGAATTCCGCAACTCTTTTGCACCGCTTCTTTACCACTTCAGCGAGTCCCCTTGCCAACAACCATTCATCCCTTGATGCTATGACGGAAGATGAATTTTTCAATCTCTATCCCGGTGATCCTTTTGACCCACCTATTGAGGAATGTCTTGCATATATCAAGATTTCTAATGATATGGACTTGAGAGCTCTAGCTGAGAATCATTCACCTTCCATCACCAATATTCCCCACCTCCACCTTTTCAAAGGAACCTCGAGTTTGCACTTTCGATCCTTTAGTTTCTCCCCTGTGCTTCATGATTTTTTAAATCCACCTAGTAAACAAATACTTCCCAAGGATAAACCACTTGACACCTTCATTTTCGGACTTGAGGCAGGTCCCTAACTACACCATGAATGAGTTTTGTGCTAAACCCACATCCTCATTTTTCCATGCTTTCCCTCTAAAACTTATCCCAATCCACCATATTTTCCACAACCATTTCACTTTTCCACACTTATTCACTAGGACACCACATCGTTCAAAGATGAAACATAAGGTGCATGCTCGGTTATGTTATAGGTCTATCCGACTTCGCTTTCATTCCACTAGGTGCGTCAGAGTAGGAAATCTTGGTGATTGATTGTGTTTGGATATGTTTTTCTGTGATATTTATTTATGGAACGATCCACAACTATTTCGGTTGTTGATATATGATAAACTGCATATTCATACATATGTTTAGATAAGTCTAGGGAATCTGACTTTAAAAGACCCAAGTTTTCGTACAATACCAACTTTCTGAAGTATAGGCCAAACAAAAAACAAAATTTTCAAACTTAAAAAGAGTTTTCCAATTTTGTTTGGGGGTGGCGTATTTTGGTATTCATTTTAAATCATGTTGCCACCCTAAGCCTGTCATGTTTACTTCAGTTGAGTTTGTGTTAGGTAGTACGTACCAATTTAATTGTGCTTCATATTATCGTATCATCTTTACAATATTTCTGTTATAGGTACTGCCAATTTTTGCCACGTTTCTATGGTAAATTCTTTCCTTATCTCTTTACACTTTGAGGACAAAGCGTTCGATTGTTTGGGGGTGGGATAGAAACATTTGCAAAAATTAGACACTTTTAGGATGTAAATTATGCACTTTTATTTATAAAATGTTAAAAATTATAAAAATTAGTTATTTACATAATTTAATTGTGCTATAGAATTGTTTCATGAACCCCCATCTCCCAAATTGTTTGGGAGTGGTATAGAAACACGATGTAAATGTTAAGCACATATTAGGTTGTATATTACATATTATTTTTCTTAAAAAAAATAAAAATAAAAAGTTTATGCTATACACTTAGGAATATTGGTATTGTTTCTTTCTCTATGCTCTTAATAATCTAGAAGTCTCACATAGCTTTTGCATTAGAATAGTTTTTAGAAACTTAGGTTAATATGTAGGTAATAATCTTTGCATCTATCTATAAATAAATTACATGAGTATCTATGATTGTTTGGCAATAAGTTTCTGAAATCTAGGCTAGAGTACTTATTCTACAAATCTTGTGAGAATATAGCCTAAAACCTTATATGAGTGAAACATTTGAGAAATGACACAAGGGAGAAGTATATTCCGAATAGAAAAATTACACGTCCACTTGCTTGACCACTATACCATGTCCTAAGAGAGAATTTAGGCCCTTTTTGGATCGATATAGCTAGAAATTCGACCTAAGTATATTTTTCCGCTTAGTAAGCCCCTAATCGAGCCTTTTATTAGCCCCTTTCATAAACCACAAATCTTTTACCCTATTACAAAACAAAACAAAAAATTAAAAAAAAAAAAAAAAAAAAACCTACCCAATTTAGACAAGTCCGAGAATAGAATAAGGAAAAGAAGAAGAAAAAAAACATGTGTAAACAAAAAGTTAGTTAATTGCTTCAGAAAATAAAGAAAAGAAGTTTCCATCCAAAGAAAAGAAAAATAAAAATAGAAATAAAATAAAAACTCCAAAAAAAAATAGAATAAAAGGAGTCAAAAGCCAAAGAAAAAAAAATATGGCTAAGGATGGAAACAAAGTGTAGAAGCAAAAGTAAATAACAAGGTTTTCTCTAGTTACATAATATGAAAACTCTATTATCTCAGACTTGTCCCTTTTGAATAACCATTTCCTTCCTTCTTAAACCATCTCCTAATCCCCGAAACACCTAATAAAGACCTCTAGCTCAATTAGGAATAGGTTAGTGTGATAGTAAGTGGCAGATGTGTTTGATCGACTCCGGCTTCCTTGTGTGTCATTGAGATTGTAAGGTAAAGTGTGCCCACTGCGCACTAGAGTAGCGAAACTTGAGTGGAAAAATCAGAGTGTTGTATCTTGACTATTATTGTGAGAACCTACTTAAGGGACGCTTATTCCAAGTTTCAGAAACGGACCTGCTATTGCATTTCATAGTAGTACTCATTGTATATATGTTTATTGTAGATGATTGCTTATTATGCCTATATTAGCTTAGGTTTTTGACTTGGTTATTCTTATTCATAGCTAGTGAGATGTATAGATAATTGAGACATAAATAAGGAAACAATAGTTTTATTTCTTAGTCGTTGTAGTATAGATGAAGTTTGTGAGTACCTTCACTGGAAAACTCTCACGAGACTATAACTCGTCCACTAGGGAATTCCTAGTGGTTTAAGGCCTTGTTGCATATGGTCAATGCAATCGCGACTCAAAGTAAACGAGAGTAGATAGAACTCCATTTTTGGTCACTTATTCTAATTTCTCATCTTTGCATGAGGACAAGCAAAATGCTGTTTGGGGGTGGTTTGATAAGAGCCCAAAACTGTAGTTTTAACCCCTTAACCATCATACTTTTAGACCAATTATGTGAGTAATAATTAAGAGTTAATACTGATTACGTGTTTTTATGCATTTCAAGCTTCAAAGTCCATTATATGCAGAAATGTGCCACTTTAGCGAGATAAAGAAGCAAAGGTCGGTTGCTAAGGAGTTCTGTGATTAAAGGCCAAGATTCAAGAAGACAAAGCCTTTCTAAAGCCTGGTCAAAAGCTGAAAAGTCGACATGGGCAGAAACAACACACAAAGTCAGCAGAACTTCCGAAGGCCGTATCTTTGGACTCAGACCTCGGAATTGGGCCTACCTTATGTCAAACCGACCAGCTCGGAAAGAGCTTTCCAATGGTCTAAGCCTTGACTCAATCAGAGGAGAAAAAGTGGATAAAAAGTCTGTTGAAGCCAACTGCAGCTGACGAAGCCTTTTTGGACAGAAAGAATTGGGTTTTGGGCCTGATTCTCTGGCCCAAAACATGGCTCCAAGCCCATGCACGATTTTTGGATCTAAATGTATAAAAACCAAAGCTTCACTCTTTGTTAATGGTAGATAGTTAGACCTAGATTAGTTAGCCTCCATTAATTAGTTTAGAACTTAGTTTAATTAGTTTCAATTCATTGTATTAGATTAAACCTTTGAATCTTGTTCTTCATTTGATTAGATCAATAAAGTAGTATTTTTATCAATTTTGATTTTTGTCATTTCCATTTCTAGATCTAATTTCAATTCTTGTTCTTATTTCATTTTAGTCATTAAATTAGATGTCATTATTGTTTGATTAAGTAAATTTCAATTCTTTACATTATGTTTAGTTTAGATTCAATGGGAAATGTTAGTTTGATGAATCAAGGCTAAAACCTCCATTAGAGGGTTGATGAAGCCTTGATGAAAACTTAGTTGTTAGTGTAGAATTGTTTGTAGATTCTATTCCACTCTAGAAGGTCGTGTTTCGCCATGAGAATGGGTGGACGACCTCACATGCTAGTTAGTATTTGGTAGAAATGCCACGAACACTAGGGATTAGAACTCGAAATTCTTGCCGTAAGAACGTAAAAATCGAGATACAACAATCTATGCTAGGTTATTAAGTTGGATTCGAGGTGGATTCAATTCCCCTCTAATCCTTTATCTAGATTCAAAAACAATCATATTTCCATAGCATTCGTAGTTTAAATTAAAATAATCAATTTCATATTGCATCGTAGTATAATTCCCCCTCGTAAAACTCTCATAGACTTAAGACCGACTAATTAGATTAGAAAACAATTCCATGCTAGAGCACTAGGAGTGGAACGAACTTCCTACTCCACTATATTCGATAGAATTGAGAGTAGAAACTTTGATAAAAATAGACCCATAAGATTAAGTTTAGTTTTACTTGCGTTTTGATTTCATCGTTCATTTCGTAGGTAAGCTATTCAAATTTATCATTTATCAGTAATGAAGGCGGTAAACTCTTGGTCATCCACATTCAAAGAGATCTGGTAGTACCCTGAAGAAGCATCCATGAAAGATAGGCGTTGGAATCCCGAAGTGGCATCCACTAGTTCGGAAATTCGTGACAATGGATACGAATGAATCGGACAAGCTTAGTTAAGGTTTGTAAAGTCAATACAAAATCTGATTTGTCCGTTCTTTTTTGACACTGCGACGACATTAGCAAGCCATTTTGGGTAAGTAACTCATCGGATAAAGTTAACCGCAAGTAGCTTATCAATCTCCTATTTAACTTTGAGCTTCCGATCAGGTGCCATTCTTCTTGGTTTTTGGTGAACTGGCCTAAAACTTGGATCAATGTCAAGTTTATGACAGGCAACAGAAGGGTCTATTCCCGGCATTTCCTCAATTTTCCAAGCGAAGATACGCTTATTTCACTGTAAAAGGGAAACCAACTCTTTTTGTTCTATTTCGAAAGTTCAATGAAATAAAAGTGGTTTCTTCTGCTGAATCTCCTACTTGCACTTCCAAAAGTCGATCCACTGTAGGCGGCCCTTGCACATGAGCCTCAATATTATAGATGGAGGGCACGCCGCTTGACAACTGTAACTTGGGCAGGGCACTTGCAAGGATTGTATTACCTCGAACTTCAGATTTTTTATAGTCATCCATTGGTTTGTCATGACAGGCATGGGCAGATACCTGGTCACTACGAACCTTGCAAATATGCCCAGAGAATGGGAACTTGACACACTGATGAAATGTAGAGACTACAGCCCCCATGGAATGTATCCAATCTCTACCCAAAATTGCGTTATAGTGGGATCAACAATCCATCAATAAGAAATCGAGCTCAACTTCTTTGTTCATTAATTTGATTGGTAAGGTAATTCTTCCAACCACTAAAGATGTTGTCCTGTCAAAACCGATGATAGGATTGTCTTCGGCGATGATCATACCCTCGCGAAGTTGCATCTGAGAATAACATCCACTAAAAATGACGCTGGAAGTGGCCCCTGTGTCGATCATTATCCGTTGAACACGAGAAGCACCTATAGACACAGAAATTATAACTGCGTCATAGTGAGGGTGATATACACCAAGGAGATCATCATCAGTGAATCGGAGGGGCTCTTCTTCAGAAGTCTCGGTCTGGATTCCTTTGACAAAATCGACTTTGTTGATACGGTTAAACTCACCAACATAACTAACTTTCAAACGCTTTTGATTCTTACTCTGACTTTTGGAAAGAGACTCAACATGAGAATGGGAAACATTAATGACATGCTCATAAGTTGCAGCAACTGCCTGTTGAGAGTCTTTAGTAAGATATTCGTTTAAAAGTCCTTTCTCCACTAATTTCTGAATCCGACCCCGGAGAGAGCGACAAAGTTCTGTCTCATGGCCATAGTCATTATGGAATTTACACCGCAAGGCTTTGTCCCTTGTCCCTTTGGTATCTTCTGAAAGTGGATAAGGCGGGAAAAGAAGATTCCCACTTTTCAACTTCTCATATATAACAGAGTACTTGGCATTGAGCGGGGTCAGTTTTAGCTCAGGTAGAGTCTTTCTATCACGATTGAAACTAACTTGCTTCTGATTGTCATTCTTTCCATCGTTATGTTGTTGATTTGACTGTCCTTGCTTCGGCTTAGAATTCTTGCTGTCAGAAAAATCTTTACTCCGAATATCTTTGTCTCTTGCTACTTTCGCCGATAGGTTCTCCTCGATACGGATGTGTTGTTCAGCCCTAACATACAAATCATACCGAGTTTTAGGGACATCTTTAATTAGAGAGTGGTAAAGATCCCTCACAATGAAGTTCAAACTTCTGTCTCTTTCATAATATAATGCTTCTTTAAAGGCGAAAAGAAACATCCCATTAGAAACTTCTGGAACATCTGCTGCTGCCTTTCGGAACCTAGTAACAAAAGTATATAACTTTTCGTCACGTTGTTGCTTGATGTTCAAAAGTGAGTCGACATCCTTTGGCGTCTTGCAATTGAATTGGTTTTCTAGTTCATTGAATTGATTAACAAACTGATTTTCTAGTTCATTGAATTGGTGAATTGATCTTGAAGGCAACTCACTAAACCAACGTAATACTTCTCCCTTTAGAGTTGATGGAAAGAGCTTACATATGAGCGGGTCATCTCCACCCAATAACACCAACTTATTTTTGAATGATAGAACATGCAAGCCAGGATCTCCTTCCGAATCATCATAAAGTTCAAAATCGGGTTGTTTGAAGTCAGGATGGTGGTAAGCTTCTTGAATGTCGAGCGAAAACTTATCAAGTACACCATCATTGACTGTCAAGTTTTTCATTCTAACATCCCTTGACTCTCTATTGTTAAGTTCTTTTGCAATCAACTCTTTCAGCTGTTGTTCTGTTAGAGTTAAAGTATTGGCTCGAACAACTGGACGCCCCCGGTCGTGCCCATGTGGAGAAGGATACCTTCCATTATCTCTTATTGGAGTTAGAGATCTTTGGTGGTACGTGATAAGCACCCAAAAGTATATTATGAAACCCCATTGAAACATATAAATTTGGTTAATTATGTGTTTAATAATCATGAAATAAATATGTTTTCATACTTTTGCAGGTATTTGCAGTAAACATGGAAATATTGGTTAAACCTGCAATAAAGCACGAGGAACGGCGTATATATGAATTCTCCTAAATCCACACAGAAGCATCAAACTTCCAAAGCTCCTACCTCTCGAACCAGGACTCCGAATGCGACAAGAGAGCTGCTCAGACAATCGCAGGCGATGAACTCTACGCATAGGCAGGAAGTTGTAAAACTGCCCAAAATACCGGACCGCCACTGGACTGCACATGGACCCACTATGCGGGGCCACAAGATTGGATGAGTCATCAATCATGGAGCATGTCAAGACAAAAATAACAAATTATTGGTGCAAAGTTGACACCTTGCATGTAATAAATTAGATTAGGTGTTAATAGTAAAAAAAAAAGGCAAGGTGTCACTTTGTTTTAATGTGGTGGATAAAAATGAATTAATGTGGTTTGATGATTCACGTGGGAGGAAATGAGATTTCTCTCAAATGGAGAAGAAATTAGACAAGGGTGGGGGACACTCCATTTACTCCTTTGACTTATTTTCCTTACATGGCATTATTTTAGTTCCTCAGTGAAAAAAATCATAAGTTAGTTTTTAGTTTTTATTAGAAAGCTTGTAATAGTTTTAATGGAGGAAACACTTGTTTTCTTCTAGAAAATAAATAGAAGTGAGTTTGATTGTTTAGCTTTCTCCTCTCTCTCTCTCTTTTGTTTTTTTTAGTTTATAAATCCTTGTCCCAAGGATTATGAGCTAACTTCCCTTTTGGGGAGTTAATCCAACTCATGTGAGGGTAAATCAATTTTTGTTGGTTTGGTAGGTTGTTAGGAAGAACAACTAGCTCTACACCCTATCCTAAAATGATAGTTGGTGTAGTGTCTAGTTAGGAATCAAAACAATGAGCTTAGAGATAAGTCATTGCTTAGTTCCACTTGCTAGCATGTGTGAGCTCTTAAGTGAGCCATACATGCTAGGGATCAAATCTTTTCTTCCATTAGGGGCTTGTCTATGAGTCTAGGAAGGATCAAATAACATTTTTCATATCAACAACTAATGATAGTTTCACATGAGTAGGATTAAATCTCCACCTTTTCTTTCAAATCTCTATTTTGGTATTAAGTGCATGTTTTCAAACTTTAATGTCTTTCTTAATGTTTGTGTAGGAAGGAAAACCTAGCATCAATATTATAACCTTACTCCTTAGTTCCCTTTATTGTAACATCCAATTTGTAGTTGTTCTAAAACTTTAGGTTAGATCGAATCCTTATTCCAACTCTCTAAACGAAGATCGTGAGTAAGGAACTTTGAGTGCTTTTGCATCAATTTAGAGTTCAAACCTCTAAGTAGTAGTAAACAAGCATATATCAGAACGCGTACGATCAGCTCGGCCGGTGATTGTCTTTGTTTATCCCTTAGAACCCAGCCTGTCTAGGCGGTAGTCACCCTTGGCGGGTGGTCGGAATAATTATACCACTTCTCCATGTTTTGTTGCTTTTGTTCTAGGATGCCCGCCTTCCTAGTCATCGGACATATCTTGGACTAAATATCTTGGACTTGCTTCAAGAAAGAAAAATAGAATCTTTATTAAATATATAATATATATATATATATATATATATAAATAAAAATAGAATCATATATATATATATATATATATATATATATATATATATATATATATACATAAGAAAAAAAAAAATCGATTATCCGGAGGCTTAAGAACAAGGTTGGAAAAACTTAGTTAGAAGAAGGAAAATAAACAAGGATTTCTCTAGTGTAAATATATGAAGACCTAGTCTCTCATACTAAAGTAAATTTTGATTATCCATTTCCATTTTTCTTGTACACTATCACCTAAGCCCCACAATACCTAATAAAGACCTCTAGCTCAATTAGGAGTAGGGTGGTGTGATAATAAGTAGTAGGCGTGATTGATCGACATCGGCTCCGATTTGTCATTGAGATGTGAGGAAACGTGTGCCCTGCATTAATGGAGTTAACAAAACCTCGAGTGGTAAAATTTTGAGTGGAATTGTGTTTACGACACATACACGTGAGAACCCATTTAGGTGCTCTCCCAAAGGATCGAAAACAACCCCGCTAGTATATCTCAATGAAAAGTTCACTGCATGAATAATCATATGTAGATGTTTTAATTATTGAATACATATTAACTTGAGTTTCAAATAAATCAATCCTCGTTCCCTGCTAAGGAGATGTATGGATATCTGAGATTAATTTAGGAAACGAGTTTCTGTCACTGAGTCGTTGTAGTATAAAAGAAGTTTGTGAGTATATTTTCTGGAAAACTCTCACGGGGCTATAACTCGTCCACTAGGGAATTCCTAGTGGTTTAAGGCCTTGTTGCATATGGTCAATGCAACTGCACTCTGCGAAACGAGAATTAGTTTAGGACCCATTTTTGGCCACTTATCTATTCTAGTGTCTCTTCTTTGCTTGAGCACAAGCAAAGTGCTGTTTGGGGGTAGTGTGATAAGCACCCAAAAGTGTATTATGAAACCCCATTGAGACATATAAATTTGGTTAATTATGTATTTAATAATCATGAAATAAATATGTTTTCATACCTTTGCAGGTATTTGCAGTAAACATGAAAATATTGGTTAAACCTGCAATAAAGCACGAGGAATGGCGTATATATGAATTCTCCCAAATCCATACAGAAGCATCAAACTTCCAAAGCTCCTACCTCTCGAACCCGGGGACTCGATGCGACAAGAGAGCTGCTCGGACATTCAAAGGCGATGAACTCTACGATAGGCGGTGAAGTTGTAAACCGCGAAAAATACCGGACCGCCATCGGGTGCACATGGACCCACTATGCGGGGCCACAAGATTGGATGAGTCATCAATCATGGAGCATGTCAAGACAAAAATAACAAATTATTGGTGCAAAGTTGACACCTTGCATGTAATAAATTAGATTAGGTGTTAATAGTTAAAAAAAAAAAAAAAAAAAAAAGGCAAGGTGTCACTTTGTTTTAATGTGGTGGATAAAAATGAATTAATGTGGTTTGATGATTCACGTGGGAGGAAATGAGATTTCTCTCAAATGGAGAAGAAATTAGACAAGGGTGGGGGACACTCCATTTACTCCCTTGACTTATTTTCCTTACATGGCATTATTTTAGTTCCTTAGTGAAAAAAATCATAAGTTAGTTTTTAGTTTTTATTAGAAAGCTTGTAATAGTTTTAATGGAGGAAACACTTGTTTTCTTCTAGAAAATAAATAGAAGTGAGTTTGATTGTTTAGCTTTCTCCTCTCTCTCTCTCTTTTGTTTTTTTTAGTTTATAAATCCTTGTCCCAAGGATCATGAGCTAACTTCCCTTTTGGGGAGTTAATCCAACTCATGTGAGGGTAAATCAATTTTTGTTGGTTTGGTAGGTTGTTAGGAGAACAACTAGCTCTACACCCTATCCCAAAATGATAGTTGGTGTAGTGTCTAGTTAGGAATCAAAGCAATGAGCTTAGAGATGAACTATCATTGCTTAGTTCCACTTGCTAGTATGTGTGAGCTCTTAAGTGAGCCATACATGCTAGGGATCAAATCTTTTCTTCCATTAGGGGCTTGTCTATGAGTCTAGGAAGGATAAAATAACATTTTTCAAATCAACAACTAATGATAGTTTCACATGAGTAGGATTAACTCTCCACCTTTTCTTTCAAATCTCTATTTTGGTATTAAGTGCATGTTTTCAAACTTTAATGTCTTTCTTAATGTTTGTATAGGAAGGAAAACCTAGCATCAATATTATAACCTTACTCCTTAGTTCCCTTTATTGTAACATCCAATTTGTAGTTGTTCTAAAACTTTAGGTTAGATCGAATCCTTATTCCAACTCTACGAAACGAAGATCGTGAGTAAGGAACCATCAATTTAGAGAGTTCAAACCTCTAAGTAGTAGTAAACAAGCATATATCAAATGGCGCCGCTGCTGTTCTAAAGCCATAGAACTTGTGCTACCGATCGGAAGTTGCATCAAGGGGGAACCCCCATTCTCTTCTTTCCTTTCCTTTTCGTTCGTTTACATTTTTTTTGTTCAAATTCATATTTTTACCTCGCAATAGACCTGTAAGCTCACGGATTTTTCGTTCCACTTCCAGGTACCAAAAGTTAAGACTGGGAATGATAAATACAGGCGATTATAAGACTTCTGAGAAAATTTGAAAGTATTACGAATTATTGGACAAGCGTCTTGTGGTGTGGAGTCGCGTCTTGTGAAAGTGGGACCAGCGTCATGGTGAATTTCTTCAGTTGTTGCTCCTATTCAACCACCAGCATCTCCTGATCTACCTTGATCCATTTCCAGGCCTAAATATCTGGCCCTGTACCTAAAAAATTTGATAATCCTTTGGGATTAATCGCGTCGACGAATTGAAACGTTTGTTTCAATTCACAGGCGGAAAAGCGGGAACCTACAGGTTCCAAATTTTCAGTATTATTGTAATTTTTTTATGTTTTTTTCTGCATGTATGCCATGTATATAGTATTAGGAAAAATTTATGGATTATTATTTAAGTTTTAGCCTAGAATTATGCATGAATCAAGTTCGCATTAACGGTAAATATTTATATCGACTATACGGACATGAATTGCATATTAATGTATATTTACATATTAATGGTACTTGTTTTGCATGGGTATATGTCTTTCTCGTATAAATGTTTCTTGTTACATGTTTAATATTTCTCTACATTATCATTACGGTATTGTCTAATAAGTCGATTTTGTCAAGAAAAGGAAAACATTCCAACGAGGGTTAAAATCTGAGTTGGGTAAGTTGTTTCTAAACCTACGGGGTAAAAAGCCGCTCTCTCTATATGACATTCGCAATCTCAATGAGTATTGTCAAAATCGAATTATTATGCAATACAAGAGTAAATATTTTAGTTTATGTATAATGCCTTGCATGTTTAGTTTTGTCATTATTTATCAGTATGTATACTATATCCCATGCTTATGTATTTAGATCACGTATGAGTGATTCAAATTTTTTCATTATTGTTGATATACATTTACGTAATATCGATTTACAAATTAGCGCATACATATCACATTATTACTGATGTATATTTGCCATGCATTATGGAAATATTTATCGATGACACAAGCTTGCCCTACGTATATCGTATGAGCAGAAGTACCTTCACCTTCACATGCTACTGCACCTAGTATTGTATGAGTAGATTGTATTTGCATGTTTGTATTTTCACCCTTACATAAATCTTTAAAATAAAATAAAAAATATATAAAATTAAAATTAAAATTAAAATTAAAATTAAAATTAAAATTAATTAATTAATTAATTAATTAATTAAATTAAAATTAATACCGCCTTTGCATAAATTTTAATTCCATAAATCTTAATCATATTCCGATGGTGTCTAGGAAACTTGAAAGATTGAGGTTACTTAATTAGAACCGCTTGTTTGCGGAAAGCCTCCCTCATATCTCTCTTGTGACCGGATGTTGGTTTATGCACACGTATTTCTAGCTTCACCGCTTCGCTAGCGTTAGCATTGGCTTAGGCATATGTTGTTAAACTCTAATGCTTAAGATAATAATAAAATTCGAGTCCTACTAAATTTCTTACGTAAGTTAGATCTAATTTTATGCTTGCATGAGATTAAGGTCCGGTTCCACTAAAGAAATTGAACATACCTATCGTCGAAAAAATACGATAAGCAATGCGTAAGCTCTCACCTAAAAATTATTCTTTTTACGCTAATTACCTTCATCACAATCCTTTCGCCGCCATCAACTTACGTCATTATGGCCGACGATCCTCTCCTGGCCAGAGAGCCCCCCTCAGATTTCTATCTTGCATTACAGGAAGGACCTTCTTCCTACATCAAACTTGAGGACATTGTCGGTGATTTTAATTATCCCACCAAGCGTTTTCAGTTTGTTACCTATATATCATGGTTTGGAGCACGAAAAACCTTACAATCATCTTCGTGGGCTTCAACAAGTGGCAACAACATTTCACCATCCAGTGATCTCTAAGGAACAACTCTTGCCCATTTGTTTCCATTCACTTTAAGCGGAAAAGCGTCAATCGGCTAGCGGGACAACAGCCACGATCCATAATAGATACATGGAATAAACTAGTTCAAGCTTTCATGCTTCAATTTTTACACTCGAAGAAAACAACCGAAATGCTTGGAAAATTCAATTCTTTTCGTCAAAATCCTCATGAATCCTTTACGGAAGCATGGAGTCGCTTTTTATCGATCTTCGTTAGAATGTCCTCATCACCAATTGGACAAAGTTGTCCTTGTTCGTTCATTCTTTAATGGTCTTTCTAATCATCAAAAGAAACTCTTGATATAATGAAGCGGTTGCTTCATGGACAAAGGAGCTACAAAAGCTTATACTTTTCTTGAAAAACAAGCGAAAAAAGGTACACCTGGGGGGGTAACGAGTCGTCTCGGTCATCAAAGGACAATGTTACAAAGGCCACATCTATTTTTTAGGTAAAACCAGATCCCGAAATAAAAATTTGATAGAATCCTAACTAAAAAGTAGATGCCCTTGCGGTTCAAGTAAACGATCAACTACCAAAACCGGTCATGAGCGTTGACACCGCCCACTTGTGTCCTTTGTCTTAGTCCCGACCATCCTAATGCATATTGTCCCTTGTTGTATGCTTCCCTACTCAACAATCGGAGGAGGCATGTGCATTCAACATTCCCTAATGCACCGTGGAGACAACATCGAATTTCGCTTTGGAGCCAAAATAACCAACAAATGGGGGCTCCTCCGGGTTTCGGGCTTAAATCCGCTTGCTCGACCTACCAACAATTTTATTCCATACCGCCAAGGAAATAATCAACAATACCAACAAGGTTAATTTCAAAATAATTCCAATGCTAACTATCAAACCAACCGCACCTTGTTCCAAATTTAATCCGGATCCCAACTATAATCAACAACTTCTAAGCAATAATCGAGAACTACTACTTTTGCGACAACTGCGCCAACCATTACGGATAGGACAAATGAGACTTTCTTGGCTTACATGAACCAACAATCTCAAATTTTAACGTCTATCCAACAATCACTTCGAAGAATTGGCGCAAGAAAAGAGTCGAGAAAGGCGTGTTTTTCACCATGGCGGTTCAAACCCTAAACCGGCAAACCACGACCTTTGAACTCACTAATACTTACGTACAAGCACCCCCAACCAAGGTGAGGTGCATGCAATCACTACTCTACGATCTAGAAAAACTGTGACAATCGGATCATTATGCGGATGATCAACCAAAGGAAAAAAGGGTTCAAGGAATCTATTTCTAATAATGAACCTCACGAAAAGATTCCCCGGATCCAACAAAGTCAACACCTCGAATGTAGGAAACAAGCAAGTAGACCCCTTTGCCAAATTCGCCTCTAAGGCACCGTTTCCTGCGGCTTTGGCAAAGAATAAACCGATGAGAATTTTCTTTGAAATTCGAGAGACTTTTCAAAATTTAACAATCAACTTACCTTTTTCGATGCCTTAAAACTATTACCAAAACATGCAAAATTTCTGAAAGATATGTGCACCACAAAAAGGAGAACTAATATTCCTCACAAAGCGTTCCTCACTCAACGGTTTCCCTCCATCACCCGAACACAATGGTATAGTAAAATACAAGGACCACGGTAGACTAAGCGGTTCCATGCACCTTAGGTGACAAATACACGCGGCTACTGCACTACTAGACCTAGGAGCTAGTGTGAACTTACTTCCATATTATTTATTTAAACAACTAGGTCTTCATGAGCTCAAACCTACCACCATGACTCTACATTTAGCCGATCGTTCCATAAAGTATCCAAAAGGAATTGTGGAAGCGTCCTTGTAAAAGTCCAAGATTTCTTCTATCCTGTAGACTTTGTTATTTTGGATCTGAAGTTGCATATGATTCCATTCCTATCATCTTAGGGCGTCCATTCCTCGCCACTTTGCTAATGCTCTTATTAAGCTGTAGAGATGGTTCCATGACCTTGTCCTTCGGAAATCTTTCGGTCGAGGTGAATGTGTTCAAGTTGATGAAACAACTTCGAGCGACATTAATGGTGAGGTCAGCGGGGTTGACATGACATTCCGCAAGAGTATTTCACAAACTCTTTTCACGAAGATGAAGTGTACCAATTTCTTTCCTTTAGTGAATCTGAGTTTGAGGGACGATGATTATACACAAGAAGTAAATGAGTTATTAGAGTCGCATTACCATTATTTGACCCTACAGCGGTGATGTCAAGTAACTTGAATGATCATCAATCATTTTACTACATGGATGATGACCTTCCTCAAGAATCTTTAATACCCGCTCCCCCTTTGAATTAAAACCTCTTCCGCCGAATTAAAATACGTCACGACTTGATGGATGGTCGTCACCGAGTTATTAATTCTTCACAATTGGTGACGATCGGGAAGCTCGTTTAATTAATGTCATTCAACAACATCGTTTCGCTATTGGATGGTCCTCGATGACATTAAAGGCATTGAACCTAATGTGTGCACCCATCGCGATACACCTCGAAGAAAATGCTAAGGCGTCCGCGTGAACCACAGTATTAAGCGCCTAAACCCTACCATGAAAGATGTGGTCCAGAGGAAGTGTTAAAATTACTAGATCGCGGGTATTATTTACCCTATCTCGATAGTGTTTGGGTGAGTCTGTACCGCGTAGTTCAAAGAAATCGGCATTCGGTTATGCGAAATGATAAAGATGAATGCATTTCCACTCGTATCCCGATAAAATGGCGAATATGCATTGACTATCGCAAACTTAATGCCGTCACTCGTAAGGATCACTTTCCACTTCCATTCATCGATCGGATGCTCGAGCGTTAGCCGGTCATGCCTATTATTGTTTTTTCTTGATGGTTATTCAGGTTATTTCGGATAGTCATAGACCCTGGCGATCAAGAAAAGACAAGCGTTCACTGTCCATTTGGTACATTTGCATATAGGCGAATGCCTTTTCGGCCTTTGCAATGCACACAGTACTCAATTGCTGCATGCTTCATATATTTTCAATGATATGGTTGAGCGGTTTATGGAAGTATTCATGGGCGACTTCTCAATTTATGGAGATTCTTTTCGATAGTCTGTCTATCAAATCTTGAAAAGGTCTTTACGTTGTGAAGAGAAAAACCTTGTTCTTAATTGAGAAAAATGTCATTTCATGATTACTAAAGGAATAGTTTTAGGACACATCGTTTCAAAGGGCCGAATCGAAGTCGACAAAGCTAAGATAGAAAAAAATTGCTTCACTTCCTATACCAAAAGCGATTCGAGACATTCGCCAAGCATTCTTAGGACCACCTTGAGGTTTCTATAGGAGATTTATTCAAGATTTCTCAAAGGTTGCTAGACCTTTAACCAATCTCCCTGCTTAAAGATGTCGTTTTTTTATTTCGGTTTCAGTTGCAAACAAGCCTTTGAGATATTAAAAACCGCATTAACTACGCTCCATAATTCAACCACGATTGGTCTAAACCTTTTGAATTAATGTGTGGCGACTATGCTATATAGAGTCGTACTTAGGCAGCGCCGAGAAGATAAGCCGAGTTGTCATTTACTATGCGATTAAAACCCTTAATGAAGCTCAATGTAACTATACCACCATCGAGAAAGAGTTTTCGCCATTGTATATGCATTAGATAAGTTTTGTCCTTACCTAGTGGGTTCTCCAACTATTGTCTACACGACCATGTGGCGCCGTTATCTATTAGCGAAAAAAGATGCAAAACAAAGGTTGATCCGATGGATTCTCCTTTTTGCAAGAGTTTACTCTCGAAATTAGAGATAAAAAGGTAAGCGAAAATGTGGTTGCAGACTATTTATCAAGACTTGTCGATGTTGTTGATCTTCGATCACCGAACCTATCGTGATTCCTTTCCGGATGAACACTTGTACTCTATTTTTCGTCCCTTGGTACGCAGAACATAGTAAATTACTTTAGTTCTGAGGGAAGTCCTTTTATCTTGGTCTTGTAATGACGGGAAAAAGTTTTTTATCCACTATGAAATTCTATTTAGGATGATCCCTACCTATTCAAGCATTGTTCAAACTAACTAATCCGTAGTTGCATTCCGGTGGGAACACAACGATGTGTTATCCTTACGCCATGAACAATCTTGTGGTGGTCATTTTAGTGGTAAGAAAAGCTGCGGCCAAGGTTCTACAATGTGGTTTTATTGCCAACAACTTGTTTAGAGATGCACATGAGCATTACAAAGCATACAATCATTTGCCAGTTAGATTAGGTCGCATTACTCAACGCGCAATATGATGCCCTTAAATCCCATTCTAATTATGGAAATCTTTGATGTATGGGGCATCGACTTCATGGGTCCATTTCCAAATTCTCATGGCTTCCTATACATACTTTAGAAGAGTTGACTATGTGTCAAAATGGATTGAGGCATTAGCATGTCGTCTAACGATCATAAAGCGGTCGTTTTGTTAAGTAAAGAAAATATTTTTCTCGATTTGGTGTACCAAAAGCTATAATTAGTGGCGGGGAAAACATTTTCTGCAATAAAATTTTGAATCATTAGTAAAGAAATATGGAGTCACACAAAGTGGCAACTCCATTATCATCCTCGAAACCGATGGTCAGAGTAGAAGTCTCTAATCGAAATCAAATCTATTTTGGAAAAGCTGTCAATCCATCTAGGAAAGGCTGGTCTCTACGATTATCGATGCCTTGTGGGCATACAAGAACGACTTTTAAGACACCTATAGGGATGTCTCCATATCGCCTCGTTTTTGGAAAACCTTGTCATCTGCGGTTGAACTTGAGCACCGTGCTCTATGGAGCCATCAAAGCCTCAATTATAACCTTAGCAAATGAGCGGGAATTCGGGTGATGCATTATCATTCCTTAATGGAAGTCTTGAGGAAACCATCTATATGGAGCAACGAAGGATTCATTGAAAAGGTCAAGAGCATCTTATTTTGTACAAGAAATTTGATGGAAACATAGTGGTAATTCTTGTGCTTTATGTAGATGACTTCTTACTCATTGGAAACAATGTGAAAGTGTTGACAAACATAAGGGTATGGTTATCAAACTATTTGATATGGAGGACTCTCCGGGAGAAGCGGATCCGTCCTTGGGATCAAAATTATAAGAGGTCATAAGAAAAGGATGTTGTGCTTATCTCAGGCTACCTATATTGATACTGTGTTGACTCGTTCTAACATGCAAAACTCCAAGAAAGGTTTTTGCCTTCCAGGCATGGAGTTCCTCTATCAAAGGATATGTGTCCCAAGACACCAAAAGAGATAGAGGACATGGCGGTTCCCTTATGCTTGGCTGTAGGAAGTTTAATAATGCATATCATGCTATGCACGAAGCTAGACATCTACTTTACCGTTGGCATGGTTAGCGATATCGGAAGAACCCGGGACAAGGCACGGATCTGCGGTAAAACATATACTAAAGTACCGAAAAGGACTAAGGATTATATGTTAGTATACCATGCAGATAGTTTGGTTCCTTAAGGTATATGATAAGAGCCCAAAACTGTAGTTTTAACCCCGTTAATGTCATACTTTTAGAACCAATTATGTGAGTAATAATTAAAAGTTAATACTCGATACGTGTTTTTTATGCATTTCAGGTAAAAGTCCATTATGTGTGTAAATGTGCCACTTTAGCGAGATAAAGGAGCAAAGGTCGGTTGCTAAGGAGTTCTGTGATTAAAGGCCAAGATTCAAGAAGACAAAGCCTCTGTAAAGCCCGATCAAAAGATGAAGAGTCAAGGTCCACGCGGGCAGAAACAATGCACAAAGTCAACAGAACTTCCGAAGACCATATCTTTGGACTCAGACCTTGGAATTGGGCCTACCTTATGTCAAAACGACCGACTCGGAAAGAGCTTTCCAATGGTCTAAGCCTTGATCCAATCAGAGGAACAAAAGTGGACGAAAAGTCTGTTGAAGCCAACTAAAGCTGAAGAGGCCTTTTTGGACTGAAAGTATTGGGTTTTGGGCCTGATTCTCTGGCCCAAAACATGGCTCCAAGCCCATGCACGATTTTTGGATTTGAAAGTATAAAAACCAAAGCTTAGCTCTTTGTTAATGGTAGCTAGTTAGACCTAAAACAATATAGATAATTCTAGATCTAGTTTTCAGTAGATTAATTAAGTTTTAATTCCATTTTCAATTCTTGTTTTAGATTAAGTTTTTTGAATCATTGTTCTTGATTGAGTAGATAAATAAAATAGTTATTTTGTCAATTTGATTTTTTGTCATCTCGATTTATAGATCTAGTTTTAATTCTTGTTGATTATCATTTCATAGTTTAAGTAGATTGAAACATTGTTAGTTAATTTAGTTAAGTTAGAATTTTAATATGATATGTAGTTATAATTCAATGGGAAATGATGGTTTGATGACTCAAGGCTAAAACCTCCATTAGAGGGGTTGATGAAGCCTTTGATGAAAACTTAGTGGTATAGTGTAGAAGCATTGTAGAATCTATTCCAATCTAGAAGGTAGGTGATTCGCCATGAGAATGGGTGGACGACCTCACATGCTAGTTAGTATTCGGTAGAAATGCCATGAACACTAGGGATTAGAACTTCGAATTTCTTGCCGTAAGAACATAAGAATCGAGATACAAGAATCTATGCTAGGTTATTAAGTTGGATTCGAGGTGGATTCAATTCCCTCTAATCCTTTATCTAGATTAAAACAATCATATTTCCATAGCATTCAGTGAGTTAAATTCAACATAATCAAATTCATATAGGTATCGTGAGTATAAATTCGTGAAAAACATTAGACTTAAGACCCACTAATTAGAATTAGAAAAACATTCCATGCTAGAGCAGTAGGAGTGGAACAATTTGTTACTCCACTCTATTTCGATAGAATTGAGAGTAGAAACTTTGATAAACATATAGGCTCATAAGATAGTTTTAGTTTACTTACGTTTTGAGTTCATCGCTCATTTCAGAGGTAAACTATTCAATTTTATGTTTTATCAAATGGTACCATTGCCATCTTAGTTGCACTTTAGCATTGTTATCATAGTAGAATTAGTCATTTTAAGTCCTATTAAACCCCACCCACCCTCGTTTGATTCATCTTTTGTGGTTATCCGTTTCAGCGTTGAAAAATTCGACAAAATTACATCGAGCCATCGCTTTATAAGGGAGCACACCGCGCCTATACCGGAACATGGAGCGACCGCCCCATACGAGCGTGGACCATACTAAGTTATTTGGAACACGACGACCCGCGACCGGAGCGACGACTCTAAAACACTAGAATTTCAAGTTACACGGAGCGACCGCGCCTCTATGCGAGTGCATGGCGCTAAAGCAAATTTTCCGGATTTCTACGGGTTTGTTTCAAACCCGATTTTTTAGTTTTTCAAGTGTTCTAACTTGTTATTTACATCGAACACGTGTAAACAAGATGCTATTCATAAGTGAAGCAAGGACGCTTATCAGGTATTCCTTTCTTCCATACCTCGCGATATCCAATTAGAGGTTCATACTAATATATCAAGATTGTTTGGATTGTTGTCGTGTTTAGACTTAGACTTGCATGAGATTAAGGTCCGGTCGGAGAAAAACACCGAGCGTAATTAACCGTCAACGCGTCAACAAACAAATCTATCGAGTATACCTATCACTACACCTCTAGCTACTATTCCACCAACCACTGGACATAATGGTTGAAGAAAGAGAGACTCTCTCTCGACTTTTACAAAGCCTTGAGCGATAGCCCTAAATCTTGCATCGTTCTCTAGGACCCGATTGGGGATTTTGAATTCCCCAAACAAATTTAATTTGTTACCCGTTTTCCATGGTTTAGACCATGAAAAACCTTACCAAACATCGTGTAGGATTGAACAAGTCCTTACAACATTCCATCATCCTACGGTTGATGCGGAACAAATTAAACCGAGGGTATTTCCCTTCACCTTAGCCGATAAAAAAAGACATCTTGGTTAACCGCCTGGCCCTAACTCTGTGGACTCGTGGGCTAAACTCGTTCAACTGTTTATGGAACATTTTTACCCACCCCTAAAGACGGATGAGATGCTTTCCAAGATTCATTTTTTCCGACAAAATCCTCATGAATCATTTTCGAGGCTTGGAATCGTTCACCGATCTGCTTATTGAGTGTCCACACCATAACCTAGCAAAACACGTTAGTTCGTGCCTTTTTTCAAAGGACTTCAACATCACCATAAAGAAGTCCTTGACATAATGAATGGGGTAGTTTCCTAAGTAAAGGAGCCGAGGAGGCTTACAAATTTTTAGAAGATCAAACTAAGCGTAATAACAATTGGGGGTAGTGATGATATCCCCCGCTTTGTTAGTTCTTCTTCAACAGTTAAAGAGCGGTATGTTTGAGATGAAACCGATCTAGAACTTAAAAATTTAATCGAATCTCTAACTAAAAGGTTGAGGCTATTTCTATGCAACAAAAGCCTACCCCATCATGAATGTTAACTCCAACCCATGTAATGTCTGTTTTGAGTCCTCGAGCACCACGACTCTTATTGTCATTTTGCCTATGAACAACAACAATTAGAGCAAGATAATGTGTACTCCATTAATAACTATCCTATTCCTAATGCCCCATGGAGACAACATCCCAACTTTAGTTGGCAAAACAATCAACAAGTTTCACCTCCAGGTCTAATAACCAAAATGTTAGGCAAGCGTTTAACAACTATAATCAAGCTCCACCTAGGCAAGGCCGGGGACTAAGTCGGGGAAATTATAATAATTATAACAACCAAAGCGCCAACCCGACAAGGTTTAGCACAAGGTTGGGGTAATTATAATAGTTATAATACCAATAGAGGTATCGTTCGGTTAACAATAGTAACTATCACAACCCACCCATAAATAATCAACGTGAGATAGTTCCAGTCGCACCACCTGTGACTACTACACCATCACATCCAGATCGTATAGACGCCTTTATACAGGTTATCCAACAACTTTTCCAATCAATGACTCAGTCAGACCAACAGATCTTACAATCCATAAATCAAGGCATACAACAGTTAGCCTAAGAGAAAGCCAAACCAAAAGGCGTGTTTCCAGGACAAGCGATACCCAACCCTAAAACAACAAACACAGCCTTTGAGGTAAACGGTAATACTAGTACGAAAACGACAATAGTAGGTGACCTGAATGCCATCACCACTCTCCGTTCTGGAAGAGTGGTTGATAACAAAGTAACTATGCCTATAGTTACCCCATGATACTCCTACACGGATATCGAACTAGATACGAAGTAGAAACCGATGAGCCTACCACTGTAGAGGTGCGGTTAAACAACAAACTAAGAAACAGAAGCCAAGGTAACACATCAAGTCGGAGCCATACGCTAAATATAGAGCTTAAACCACCATTCCCTCGAAGTTAGCCATGCTAACCGGGGATACAAACTTTGAGGAGATTAGGAACGCGTTTTCAAGAATCTAACAATAAACTTTCTTTTTCTCGAAGCTATTAAAAGCTCCCTAACCACGCTAAGTTTTTAAAGAGTTGTGCACTACTAGGCGTAAGACCAACATACCTAAAGGCGCCTTTTAAGCTGAACAATTCCCAACTTTATCCGAAAATAATGGAATTGTTAAGTACAAGGACCACAATTAGATCCCCATCGTTGTAAAATGCACCTTAGGAGATTCCCACCGCGGCGACGCGTTATTAGACACAGGGGAAGTGTTAACTTACTCCCATATTATTTGTATAAACAAATAGGTCTATAGGAAATGCAACCTACAAAAATAACGTTGCAATTAGCGGACAAGTCAATTAAGTATCCAAAGGGTGTAGTGGAAAACGTCCTTGTTAAGGTTCATGATTTTTACTATCCTGCTGATTTTGTTATCCTCGATACAGAAGTCGCCAACGACTCTGTACCGATCATCTTAGGGCGCCCCTTCTTGGCAACTGCCAACGCACTTATAAATTGCCGCGATGGTAAGATGTCCTTATCTTTTGGCCATCTTACAGTTGAGGTAAATGTTTTTAAAATGATGAAACAATTACCAGATTCGTCTATAGATGGGGAGGTTAGCATGATCGAGAGTTTAGTTCAAGATTATTTTAACAACACGTTTCCCGAAAACAATATGTACAAATTCCTTTCTTTTGGAATTTCAGATTTTGTAAATGACTCCTACTTAGAGGAAGTCAACACCATCCTTGAGTCCACACCAATTGTAGACCCTTCGGTTGCTCCACATATTGAGTATGAAGACTTGCTACCTAAGCAAGTATTCATTATACAAAATGAGGACCCCGACGAAACATCTATTGATTTTCCTTCCACCCCAGTGCTTAAACCTCTTCCCCCGAGAGTTAAAATATATTCAACTTGATCCGGATGGTAGTCATCCGGTAATTATATCTTCTCGTTATCAAGAATGAAGAGACCGCGTTTAATCCGGGTGATTGGGGAACATCGGTCTACGATTGGTTGGTCCCTAGCCGACATTAAGGGAATTGACCCTAATATTTGCACTCATCATTATCCATTTGGAGGATAAGGCGAAAACTTCTTGCGAACCTCGGACGCTTGAACCCGACCATGAAAGAGGTGGTTAGGGAAGAAGTTTTAGGATTACTTTCGATGTGGGTATCATATACCCAATCTCGATAGCGAATGGGTAAGCCCCATTCATGTAGTTCCTAAGAAATCGGGGAGTTACCATGGTGCGTGAAGCGGAAAGGGTGACTATGTTGTCACACAAGGTCCTATGAAATGGAGGATCTGTATTGATTTGACAGGCGTTTAAATGCTATGACACGAAAGGATCACTTTCCTTTACCTTTTATAGATCAAATGCTCGAACTCCTAGCTGGTCATGCTTTTTATTGTTTTTTACGGATGGCTACTCGAGGGCTATTTTCAGATTATTATTGATATTGATGACCAAGAAAAGACTACCTTCACATGTCCCTTTGGAGCGTATGCCTATAAGCGAATGCCTTTTGGCCTTTGTAATGCTCTTGGAACCTTCCGGTGGTGTATGCTTCATATATTTAGTGACATGGTAGAAGCTTTATGGAAGTTTTCATGGATGATTTTTCTATCTATGGAGACTCCTTCTGATCGTTTGTCTAACTTTGTCTAAGGTTTTGACACGGTGTGAAGAAAAGAGCCTCGTTTTAAACTGGGAAAAGTGTCATTTCATGGTGAAAAAGGGCATAGTACTAGGTCACATTGTATCTAGTGATGGCATCGAAGTAGATAAGGCCAAACTAGATGAGATAGAGACTCTACCTAAACCACGGATTTGTCCGTGATATTAAAAACCTTTCTAGGCCATGCGAGGTTTTATAGGCGGTTTATTAAAGACTTCTCGAAAATAGCTAGGCCTTTAACTAATCTGCTTTTGAAAGATGCAATCTTTGATTTTAATTTTAACTGTATGCAGGCTTTTTGAAACTTTAAAAGCCGCCTAACCTCTGCACCAATTATCAGACCTCCCGATTGGTCTAAACCTTTCGAACTCATGTGTGATGCTAGTGACTATGCAGTTGGTGCAGTCTTGGGACAAAAACTAGATGATAAGTCCACTGTTATTTATTATGCTAGTAAAACCTTAAACGATGCTCAACGGAATTATTCAACTACAGAAAAAGAATTCTTAGCTGTCATTTATGCTTTAGATAAGTTTAGTCCTTATTTGGTTGGTTCTAAAACTTTAGTTTACACGGACCATGCGACCATTAAGTACCTTCTTGCAAAGAAGGATGCTAAGCAGAGATTAATCCGTTGGATCCTTCTCCCCGCAAGAGTTCACATTAGAAAAAAAAGGACAAAAGAGGGTCGAAAATGTAGTTGCCGACCACTTAGCTTGACTTCATAAACGATGATCGAGTGATTCCCGAGTCCATACCGGACTTTTTTCCGATGAGCATCAGTATGCGATTTTTTCACCATGGTATCTTTGACATTGTAAATTATTTAGCGGCTGATGTTATGCCTTATAATTGGTCAAGAAATGAGCGTAAAAGTTCTTGGCGAGTTAAGTTATACTCTTGGGATGAGCCATACCTTTTTAAGTATTGTGCGGATCAGATTATTCGTCGTTGTATTCCCGATTGGGAATACAATGAAGTTCTATCGTTCTGCCATGACAAAGAGTGTGGTGGCCATTTTAGTGGGATGAAAACAGCCGCTTAAAGTGCTTCAATGTGGATTTTATTGGCCTACCCTTTTAAGGATGCCCAAGTGCATTGCAAAGGCGTGTATTCGTTGCCAACAACTTGGGCTTAATCCTTAAACGTAATATGATGCCATTAAATCCAATCTTAATAGTAGAAATTTTTGACGTTTGGGGCATTGATTTCATGGGTCCTTTCCCTGTTTCCCATGGTTTCATTTATATTCTAGTTGCCGTGGACTACGTGTCTAAATGGATAGATGCCTTGGCTTGCCGTAGCAATGACCATAAGACAGTTGTATTTTTATTAAAGAATATATTTTTACGCCGGTTTGGCATTCCTAAAGCCATCATTAGTGATGGTGGAACACATTTTTGCAACAGAGTTGTTGCATCCCTAGTGAAAAAATATGGAGTTACACACAAAGTAGCAACTCCTTATCATCCACAAACTAGCGGACAAGTAGAAGTTTCTAATAGAGAAATCAAAAAGATTTTAGAAACAACTGTAAACCCTGATAGGAAAGACTGGTCAAAGTGTCTATCGGATGCCTTATGGGCGTATAGAACTGCTTTCAAAACTCCTATAGGTATGTCTCCCTTTAGACTTGTATTTGGGAAACCATGTCATTTGCCCGTTGAATTAGAGCACCGTGCTCTGTGGGCTATAAAAAGCCTTAACTTCAATATTGATGAGGCAGGTGTCAAACACAAGTTGCAATTGAATGAGCTTGAAGAAATCCGTAGCGATTCTTACGATCTCGCGAAGGATTATAAAGCTAACATGAAACGTGTTCATGATAAGCAAATCTTGCGCAAAGAGTTTGTGGTCGGTCAAAAGGTCTTGCTTTACAACTCCCGTTTACATATTTTCCCAAGAAAACTAAAAACCCGTTGGTCTGGCCCTTTTCTGGTTACTGAAGTCACCCCTTACGGGGCAATCACCTTGGTAAATCCAAATGACAACAATACCTTTCAAGTTAATGGTCAACGGTTAAAACATTTTCACGAACCACGTCCCGATGTAGAGGAAATCCTTTTACTGGGACCACATCTATGAGGATTGACCTTTGTCATTGGTGTACTTCCTTTCACTTCCATATAGTGGTAAGTGCACCATTCAGGTAACCGGGCCCTCCCTATGGAGTGTGTGGCTATAAGTACGGATCCTAAGTCCACGGTTAACATAATTCCGCGTTTTCCACTTTTGCATGTTTTCTCGGTTTTTGAGTCATGTTCCTCTAAGGGGTGAATTATGTATTTAATGTTTTTCGTTTTTCTTATAATAAACTAATAAAAAAATAAATAAAATAATAATAAAAAAATTCTTAATCATAGAAATAGCAATCCAACAAGTCTTGGGAATCTGACTTTAAACGACCCGCGTTAGAACAAATTTTGTGTTTAAAAATTTGTTTGGGGGTGGGCAATCGGTCTCTCCATCTGGATTGCTCGAACTTTCCATTTGTGTTGCTTAGGCCCATTACTTGTTGTTCAATTGGGTTGACGTAATCTAAACTTAGATTTCCTTCGTTCGCATAACTTACATTATACACGCACTTCGAGGCATTTTTCCACCCTTTTATACGTCACCTATGGTTGAAATTGAGTGTTTTATGGATCATTGGATTGGAAATTCTCTACTGATCATTTCCATAACTCATTCGCCAAAATCGGGCCGATGCTTGAAGCGGAAATTGAGTTTGAAATTGCGCGAAAAAATCAGAAAATTTCGAATTCAAAACTGGCTTGGGCCCAAAAAGACGACGCGTCTGCGGCGTCTCCTTCCTTCAAAAAAAAAAACACACGGTTTCTTTCTTTTTTTAGTCAATCCCGCCGGTTATCAAGGTAAAACAAACCTTAAACACCAAAATAAAAAAAAAAAAAAGAGAGAGAGAAAAACCTAATTACACCCACACCAAGATAATCAAATCCAACTAAAATCTTCTTTAAACCATTACCACCACCAACCTAACTCCGGAAACCGCCACCACCGTTGTTTTAGTTGGTTTTCTTCAAACTTCGCCTCCCCACATTCTACAAAACCATTAGTTGTCTCGAAACTTCAATGGCACTCTGACGAAGAATTTTGCAGAGCACGCTTTTGCTTTAAACGACTTAGGCATTTTACGACGCCGGAGATGATTAGGAGGCATTGGAGCGGATTGTGGTATTTCGACTGAGGAGTTCTATCACTATGATTTGGTAGAACAATTTTATAAAGAAACAAGAATTGAGGGGATAGGATTTTCATAAAGGTAGCGAGGAACGAGGAGGGGAAGTAACGAGACATTGTTGGTGGAATCGTTAGGGAATTACGCTTTGAAAGCAACTCGGTAGCGACAATTCAGGAATCCGATTATATTGGAGTTCCTGCTTTGATGAAGGATACTTGTCGTGGAGGGTGAATACAATCCGACATCTCATTCGTCGGCCCGATCAACCCGAGAACCAATCAAACGGGCCAGAGCTCAATGGATTGGTAGGAACGCCGGGGAAAGACAAAGTCGGTGATATCGGCCTACAATGTCTGCACGTTCTCTGGATTTTGCAAACAAATAAGTATAATTTCTGCATCCTCGATTTAATATTTAATGTGATTCGAGGAGTGGGGAAGAACTTGGCCTCTTTCTTGTATTGATCATTAAGATCATGCTCTCCTTTAGAGCTCGCCGCAAGATCTGCTCCTATTAAGATCAAATTGCATTCTAATGCAAGTATCTATACGGATTGCATCCAAGAGACTTGGCCGTTGTCTGAAGAAAAAATGGTTGAGTCGGAGGATGAAAGGGAGGATATGACATGTCTGGATGACGATGCATTAGATAAATGTAGTTCTAATTTAGAACTCATGCAAGTATTGCAAACTGCCTTGCGTTGCGTTTATGGTATTTGTGAAGATATCCGAGATAGACAGATTGTAGTTCGAAAGAAGCAAACAAACCTTCGTGGCGAGACTTGAAATGCTTTCGAAGGGGTTCGGGACGATATCTTGTCTAACATGGAAACTATCCACCAAAGCATCAACAAGCCCAAGATGCGATTACGGATGAGAGATGGAAGCACGCTTGTTCGAATAGAGATGCTACGACACATGATACCCGTGGAGGACTCTGTTTTCAGCCGAGTCCGACAGCATGACCGTCGTCGCCGACGACGATGATGGTTCAAGCCATTCTCCATGCCCGGACCAATCTCCATCTCCGGGCCCATCTTCATCACATGGCTAGGTGTTCACCATCGGTTGTGTTATTTGTTATTTCATGGTTTTGATTGTTTTATTAGTTGGATTTTAATTAAGTAGTTAAATTTAAATATTAATGTGTTTGTTTAATGTTGTTTGGATTTAAATTTTATTTTTAATATAATTGGTTAATTTCGAGTATTGCTTGTTTTTATCATTAATCCCACCTTCCCGACTTGTTTGGGGCTGGTAATATTTGTACCGAGCATAATTCGTTATATGATCATCCGCGGTAAAGTAGTCTTGAAGGAAAGGTTGATAATTTGGCCGATATTGGCATATCTATAATTTGTGTGGTGGTAGCATGAAATGTAGGAGAGTTTAGAAGTTACTATTCTAAATCCATTATGAAAGATACCAGGATTTTTAGAAAATCACGAAAATGGTTTGTTTCCGTTTTCGGGTTTGGAATTTTTCTATTTTCGGAAATTGCCTTAAAACAATTTGGGAAGTTGCCGATTCATTTTGGAAGCTCAAAACCTATTTAAACTCCATTCATTCTACACTAACAAACCACACTACACCCCACCATCATCCCAAGACCTTTCACTCCAAGCTTTTCCTTCTTTTTCCTCCAAATTTCTGTTTTCAAGATTCTACGAAGCGCTGCATGCATACATTTCACAAAGTTTAGTCAGAGCCCGACCCGCGCCCTCCTTGAGCGCGACTCGCGCCCAAACACTGTAATAGCAAAAACCCACGAGCGACCCGCTTCTATGGCGCACCCGCTACCGCTTCTTCTATCAACGCGAAAAATTCCAATTTTCATAGGGTCATTCTAGGATTTTTTTTGGAACTGTTCAAAGAGTAGTTGAGATGACATCCCCTATAGTCATACCTGAACAGTCTTTCGAAGATGTGTTGGGCACCAAGACCTATGGACATTGGTTCCGACACAGGATCCTGCAGTTAGGATGGCGTCATCTACTGGTAAGTGATGACGATTCATATTCACAATGACTTCTTTGCTTATTTTTATGACCACGTTAAATTCTATTGTAATCGGGATGGAGAACACAAATTCTCTCGTCAGAGTCGATGACACGACACATCAATTCAATAAAAATGTGGTCGCTTTAGTTTGTGGATTACCAATACCGATCCTCGTTCACACATGGGCATATATGACCGATAATGCATATCTTTATGATTATACATATTTCCATGAGTATTATGGGGAGGGTATTTCGAGTAATGGACCGGGGCGATATAGCATTGCCCTTGGTAGCCTTTCCCTAAACGTAGGCACCACCATGTTATTCATCCCGATGAATATTTTGGGGAATGGCAATTCATTTCGCAAACAATCATTTGCTGGTGAGATTTTCCTCGCTTTAATGAGGGGCGCCGCCCGATATGACATTCCCCGAAGTTTTAGTCGCTAGTCTTAAGAGAGCCCAAACCATGAGGCGTAAGTATCTTCTTATGCCCTGTGTTGTTGATAAGCCGCATCATGCGTAGTTGTTTACGTATTTTGTGCACAATTCACAGATTGGAAAAGGGTTGAAGTCATGAGACCCACCAATTGGGTGGTTCGCTCATTGCGCGAATAATGACTTGGCGGGATGGCGGACCTCATTTGGTCAGCCCCGTACATCCCATCAAACATAATAACACTTAACAGGTTAGCATTAGTAGATGATAAATGGCGGCAAGCTTGGCAAGTTATAATGGACTGGCAGGATGCGAAGGAACCTTATCTCTTTAATGAGGAGGTGGACGTTTAAGCGGGAGATAAGGTAAGTTTTTAGTTTTGTTATTGTCTGCTTATGTCCCAATCATATTTAATTCTGTTAACCCCATAATGGGTGGAACTCTTATAGAGTTGCGTCAATATTTTTATTTCCTATATTAGTATGTTCTAACCTTGTTTTGCAGATGTCCCAGAATTTCACGCGTTTCCATGGTATTGTTCTACCCTCTTTATTTAAATGCTTTGAGGACAAAGCATGCTTCTTGTTTGGGGGCATATAAACACGTGTAATTAAGGCATCTGTTAGGATATAGATATGTATAATATGCATTTGTTTCCAAGTTAAAATTTCAAAAATATAAATAAATAAGTGTATGCTATACACTTAGGAATATTGGTATTGTTTTCCTACTCTATGTGCTTAACAATCTAGAAGTCTCACGTAGCTTTTGCATCAGAATAATTGTTAGCAACTTAGGTTAATATGTAGGTAATAATCTTTGCATCTATCTATAAATATATTACATGAGTATCTATGATTGTTAGCAGTAAGTTTATGAAATCTAGGCTAGAGTACTTATTCTACAAATCTCGTGGAGAATATAGCCTAAAGCCTTTATATGAGTAAAACATTTGAGAAATGACACAAGTGAGAAGTAAAATCCGGATAAAGAAATCACACGCCCACTTGCTTGATCACTATGCCATATCCTAAGCGAGAATTTAGGCCCTCTTTTTGGATCGATATAGCCAGAAATTCAAACCTATGAATTATTTTCCGCTAGTAAGCCCCTCGAGCCTTTCTTTAGCCTTCCATAAACCACAATTCCTTGACCCTGTTACAAAAAACAAACAAAATAAAAATTCAACTTACCCAATCTAGAATAACTCGAGAATAGAATGAGTGAAGAAAGAAGAAGAGAAAACCCGTGGTAAACAAAAATTAGTAGTTGCTTGAGGAAAAGAAAAGAAGTTTCCATCCAAGGAAAAGAAAAAAAATAATAATAATAATAATAAATAAATAAAAATAAATAAAAATAGAATAGAATAAAGGGAGTCAAAAGCCAAAGAAAAGAAAGAAAAATATGGCTAAGGATGGAAACAAAGTAAAGAAGCAAAAAGAAAATAACAAGGTTTTCTCTAAGTTACATAATATAAATATTCTATTATCTCGGACTTGTCCTTTTGAATATCCATTTCCTTCCTTCTTAAACCATCTCCTAATCCCATAACACCTAATAAAGACCTCTAGCTCAATTAGGAATAGGTTAGTGTGATAGTAAGTGGCAGATGTGTTTGATCGACTCGGCTTCCTTGTTGTCATTGAGATTGTAAGGTAAAGTGTGCCCATCGCATTAATCGAGTAGCTTAAAACTTGAGTGGAAAAATCAGAGTGGTTTTCGCCTTGACAATTATGTGAGGACCTACTTAAGGACGCTTATTTCGAAGTTTTCAGAAACTTAACCCGCTAGGCATTTCATAGTATTACTCATAGTATATATATTTGTATCATAGATGATTGATTTTTATGCATATATTAGTTTAGGTTTTTAACTTGGTTATTCTTATTCAGTTGCTAGTGAGATGTATAGATAGTTGGGAAATGAATGAGGAAACAATAGTTTTATTTCTTAGTCGTTGTAGTATAGTTGAAGTTTGTGAGTACTTTCACTCGAAAACTCTCACGAGGCTATAACTTGTCCACTAGGAAATTCCTAGTGGTTTAAGGCCTTGTTGCATATGGTCAATGCAATCGCACTCAGCGAAACGAGAGTAGATAGAACTCCATTTTTGGTCACTTATTCTAATTTCTCATCTTTGCTTGAGGACAAGCAAAATGCTGTTGGGGGGGTGGTTTGATAAGATCCCAAAACTGTAGTTTTAACCCCGTAACAGTCATACTTTTAGACCAATTATGTGAGTAATAATTAAGAGTTAATAATCGACACGTGTTTTATGCATTTCAGGTAAAAGTCCATTATGTGCAGAAATGTGCCACTTTAGCGAGATAAAGGAGAAAAGGTCGGTTGCTAAGGAGTTCTGTGATTAAAGGCCATGATTCAAGAAGACAAAGCCTCTGTAAAGCACGGTCAAAAGATGAAGAGTCAAGGTCCACGTGAGCAGAAACAGTGCACAAAGTCAATAGAACTTCCGAAGACCATATCTTTGGACTCAAACCTCGGAATTGGGCCTACCTTATGTCAAAACGACCTTCTCGGAAAGAGCTTTCCAATGGTCTAAGCCTTGATCCAATCAGAGGATCAGAAGTGGACAAAAAGTCTGTTGAAGCCAACTGCAGCTGAAGAGGCCTTTTTGGACTGAAAGTATTGGGTTTTGGGCCTGATTCTCTGGCCCAAAACATGGCTCCAAGCCCATGCACGATTTTTGGATCTGAAAGTATAAAAACCAAAGCTTAGCTCTTTGTTAATGGTAGCTAGTTAGACCTAAAACAATATAGATAATTCTAGATCTAGTTTTCAGTAGATTAATTAAGTTTTAGTTCCATTTTCAATTCTTGTTTTAGATTAAGTCTTTGAATCATTGTTCTTGATTGAGTAGATAAATAAAATAGTTATTTTGTCAATTTCGATTTTTGTCATCTCGATTTATAGATCTAGTTTTAATTCTTGTTGATTATCATTTCGTAGTTTAAGTAGATTAAAACATTGTTAGTTAATTTAGTTAAGTTAGAATTTTAATATGATGTGTAGTTATAATTCAATGGAAAATAATGGTTTGATGACTCAAGGCTTAAACCTCCATTATAGGGGTTGATGAAGCCTTGATGAAAACTTAGTGGTATAGTATAGAAGCATTATAGAATCTATTCTAATCTAGAAGGTCATGATTCACCATGAGAATGGGTGGACGACCTCACATGCTAGTTAGTATTCGGTAGAAATGCCATGAACACTAGGGATTAGAACTCGAATTTCTTGCCGTAAGAACGTAAGAATCGAAATACAAGAATCCATGCTAGGTTATTAAGTTGGATTCGAGGTGGATTCAATTCCCCTCTAATCCTTTATCTAGATTCAAAAACAATCATATTTCCATAGCATTCGTAGTTAAATTCAACATAATCAAATTCATATAGGTATCGTAGTATAACACCCTTCGTAAAACTCTCATTAGACTTAAGAATGACTAATTAGACTAGAAAACATTCCATGCTAGAGCACTAGGAGTGGAACGAATTTGTTACTCCACTCTATTTCGATAGAATTGAGAGTAGAAACTTTGATAAACATATAGGCTCATAAGATAGTTTTAGTTTACTTATATTTTGAGTTCATCGTTCATTTCGTAGGTAAACTATTCAATTTTATGTTATATCAGTATACAGTCTACACTATCGTGAACTCCTAAAAGTATTTCCACTAATGAAAAATGGTAAACGTCCACACTATCGTGGCTTACTACTTCTCGGTGTGGAGGGTGATGAATGGTCAGATAGGGACAAGAGTAAGTCTACCTCAGGTTGTGTCTTTACCTTGTGAGGTGGAGCCATAGCATGGAGGAGTGTCAAGCAGAAATGCTTGTCTGACTCCACCATGGAAGCTGAATATGTGGCAGCCATTGAGGTAGCCAAAGAATTAGTTTTGGGTTCGGAACTTCTTATAAGCAAGTAAACATATTGAGCACAAGTACCACCTAGAAAAGAGGAGATGTTTATGTTACCAAGATAACATCAGAAGATAACCTAGCTGACCCCTTGACAGGCATGTTGAGGGGATGGGAATCAGATGCTTGGCAGCATAGCTTTAAGTATAAGTGGGAGATTTGTTAGTAGTATACTAAAAATCAATGCTTTGAGTATAAGTGGGAGATTGATAGGGTTATATACTAAAAGCATTACTTTTGTATTAACTCTAATTCTTTATATTTTGAATGAGAATCATATGGGCAAATGTTATGCATATTATATATGTTATTAGTTATATGCATGTGTCTAATACTTTATGTTGTATATGATATGGTGTGAACACATAGAAGATCATATCATCAGTACCTTATAAAGTATAAGTAATCGTTCACAACCTCGATGGATTTGGACAAACCATTGCTACGGTTGTAGTATAATCTGGTATTAGTCTATCTTAACTATAGGATTACACTAGTACACTTTGTGTGTATTGAACATGACCAAGTGAGGTTGTTTCTCCTTATATTGACTATATAAGAGAACAAACGCCTATGTTATTATGGATGTTTGTCCTCCTAATCCGGATATAATAACAGGCACTTACATGTATTGTACATTGCTTTAAATCATCAATGAGTGAGATTCATTTGTGAATCAACAAACTCGATGGATTGGGTAATGACATTGTATGTAAGGTATGCTGTTGATTATAGAAGGAATCCTTGTCCCGCAAGAAGTCGGGTTAATGATGTCCCCTTGAGGAGCTCAAAAAGATTGTCATGTAAACCCTGCAGGTGGATTTATTACGACATGACAATGAGGTTGAGTGGTACTACTTAAGGACAAAAAAAGTTGATTAATGTAGTTGTCAGTAACTTGACTTAATCAACGGACATTCGATATCTTCAATACAGAGAGATCCACAAGCATATAATATGGAGCCCATAAACGCTAACACGTAATTTAGGATTAGGGCGGTAGTGCAACAATGGCCTTTAGTGGAATAAGCCATTTGTTGACGGACTTGGGCCGTGTGTTCTGGGTGAACATGGGAAGCCCAAGCCCGTCAAGAGGCCCAACCCTAATTTCTCCTCATGGTCCCTATTGTAGCCTATAAATAGAATACTCTCTCTCTGGCCAAAATTTACTATTCACTTGAACAGAAAAAGAGGTAAGGAAAGATAGATCCAAAATTGGATCTAGCTTTGTGAGAAAGAAGGGGATTGGTAGATCATTGTCCACACAACGTCCAATCTATTCTAAAGGAATACAACAAAAGATCAAGGGGTTGATTTCGGATTTGATAAAGCTTGGATTCTCAGAGTTATCTAAATCGGATTCAAAGGTATGTTTTCTATTCAAAATCGTGAGAACCCATTGATTTCGCTGCGCGTGGTTCTCACGGTTTGTAGAAATATTGATTCTGAAAATAACGGTTCCTACACACGGGCTTTCCATATGATCCTTAATGCTCCGAATTGCTTCGTTTTACCTTTTTTCTCTAATATTCCACAAAACTCTCTCTTTCACCTGTAGAATTATAAAACATAACTTACAAACACTATTAGTCCACTAAGATGGCTAAACAAGAGGCATAATCGAGAGTTAAATTGCACTTTTTGAGCACTTATCAGATGGTTCAGAAAGAAAAAGGAAAGGAAAAACAAAATCTGGAAAGATGATAAACTGGGTCTTCAAGATACTTGTAACCAGAGAAGAACCTCGTTTTGTTATTTTGATTCTCAATTGTGATACATTCTTATAGCCCTTTGGCTTTGTGACTCCATATGGTTTTGAATTTTGGGAGTTCTAACTTTGCTTTTGATTCTTTTTGTTTTTGATATCGTCTTCGTTTGATTTTGAACTTTTGGGAGATTTGATTTTTGACTCCTTTGGAATTTTAGAATTTTGGTTTTTGATAGGTCTTTCTTTTCTTTTCTTTCTTTTCTTTCTTTTCTTTTTTGGAAGGAAATATAGATGTTCTATTTTTGTACAAGGTATTCTCTTCTCTTTTTCTGATAACTATCCAATTCTTAACTCATTAGCTAGGTAATCTTTTTATGGTGTGTTGTTATGGGTTAGGAATTATTAGTGAAGAATAAAGTCTTTTAGAAACGGTGAAGGCTCAAAAGGGGTAACAAGAGGAAAACTAAGAGGTTTTAACATATATTTGGCCATATCGATCCAAAAAGGGCCTAAATTCCCCCATAGGATATGGTGTGGTGATCAAGCAAGTAGACGTGTGGTCTTTCTATCCTGACATCCTTTTTGTTATCACTCAATAATCATTCAGATGAGGCTTTTAGCTAGATTCTCACCGGATATGGAACTTAATTGTTCTAACCTTGGCTTCAGAAACTCATTGCTATATACAAACAAATGCCGATGCATGCCATTCATGAAAAGATGCAGAAACTATTGTACGTATATTAGTCTAAGTACGAAGAACAAGTCCTTATTCTATTACTAAAATGAGACTTCTAAACTTTTTATTCATCATAGAAAAAGGAAACAAGACTTTTTAATACTAAATGGAAAAATATTTTTGGTCTTTTTCAAAAAATGTTTTAGGAAGGAAGAAATATACTATTATATATACTATATAGAAATTGCCTAGTTTTTGCAAAATGTTACTATACTAACTCTATGATAGAACTATGCTTGTCCTCAAGGTATGAAAAGATAAGGAAAGAGATTACCATAGAACATGAGCAAAAATGGCGATACACCTGTATTATGTTCTTCATGATGAAAATACGCCAACCCCAAATAAGTTTGGGGCATGGGTTGTTCGATATAGAACGAGAAATATATGGTTTTATTATGCTAGGGATATTTATTCTAATATAAAATCTTTTTGGGTTTTTGTATTTTTGAAAACATGCATGAAGGAAAAATGGAAAATTTTGGCCTGATGTATTTGCTTTACCTTCTACTCATAAACCAAATTCCACAAGAAAAAGCAAAATAAAACAAGTAGATAATATTAACCATAAAGTTAAACTTATACTATGTTATACACGTGAAAAAGAAAGATAAAAATAAATAGATCCAACTATACGGACACTAGGAATCCTAGTCAGAATATGTGTGTGACTCGTCTAGACGTCTAGAAGATCCTTCTCCTTGTTGACGTCAAGGCCTGGCATGTTTATCACTACGCGAGAGCGTATCTCTAATACTCTGCAGTGTTCTAGTTACACTATGCTGAAAACATTATTGCTCCTGCTAGAAAGATCGTTGTTCCTCTTTGAGGGTCCGCTGTTCCGCTATGATGTTACCCTGAGTTTGCCTGAGCTGGTGGAGATATGAGTGCAGAATCCTCTAGCCTCCATGGAGGAAGTGAATTCCGTCCATGGGCTGAGTGAACTGTCGAGTGGCATCTTCGGCGAAGTAATCCACATTCTCAGTCGGGCGTGCTTGTTTAGTAGCTCTGGCTTCAGGTGGAAGCCACGACTTTTGGATGCAGTGGGCATAGATAGGACCTGTGGTAGCATCCTTGACCTCCACTAGGGCGTTTGGTGCCCAGTGCTGCATGATCTTGGTGACCAGCACTAGTAGAGGGGCAGTTGTCTTCTTCGGTTTGCTAAGTTGCTCGAAGATAAAGAAGACGATGCAGAAGCTGTTATTCTGCTCTTGAAGAGCCCATAAAAGATGAAGCATCACCGTACCTATATCCGATGGCTTGGCCGAGCCTAGCAGGTTGTAGGCTGTCCACTGAGATACTACTGGCTAGTTCTTTCATAGCAAACTCTGGTAAGCATAGTGAGACTTGGGGTTTTTAACCCCTTCGAGAAGTGTCTCTACCATCATCATGTCGATGGTCTTTCCATCTGGGGACTGTTTCTTTTTTGAATTTTTTTTTTAAGAAAGGAAGAAACATTCTACTATATCTAATATAAGAAATGCCTAGTTTTGTAAAATGTTGTTATACCACCCCCAAATAGAAATACGTTTTGTCTTCAATGTATGAAGAGATAAGGAAAGAGTTATTATAGAAACATGAGCAAAAACGGCAGTACACCCGTACTCTATTCTTCGTGTTGAGAATATACCACCCCCAAACAAGTTTGAGGAGTGGGTTGTTTGATATAGAATGAGAAACACTTGGGTTATCTAACTAGTAAGCCACGTAATTATTCTACTATGAAAATTTTAGGTTTTTGTATATTTAGGAAAACATAAGTAGTGTAATTTTTTTGGAAATGATGACATGATGTAGTTGTATTACCTTCGTTCTACTCATATACCAAATTCTATATAAAACACTAAACATGCATCCATGATTATTATTACATTAACAATTGAAGAAATAAAAAGTGTGAAATGTAAAGTACGGAAACAACTATCTAAACGGACACATATGAAATATGTGTATGTGTGTGTGTGTGTGTGTGTGTGTGTGTGTGTGTATGTTTTAAAGTAATTGTTTTTTCAATCTAAATGTATCTCTAACCATATAGAGGATAAAATCATACGTTTATCCAGTATCATTTTGGTTACTCTGGGACGTAAGATTTTCATTTTTTATATCCTCAAGTTTTTGAAAACTATATAAAGATGTTATAAAGTTACTGATAAGAGCCCAAAACTGTAGTTTTAACCCCTTTAACAATATCGCTTTTGACCAATTATGTGATTAATAAGTAAGAGTTAGTATTGTTATCGTGTTCTTATGTATTACAGGCATTGGAGTTGAATATGTGTAGAAATGCGCCCTTTTTGTGAGATAAATGAGAAAGGGTTGGTTGCTAAGAAATTCTATGATAAAAGGCCAAGATTCAAGGAGGAAAAGCCTTTTTAAACCCCGGTCAAAGCTGAAAAGTCAAAGTCAACGTGGGTAGAAACAGCGCACAAAAGTTAGTAGAACTTCCGAACGTCATATCTTTGGACTCAGACCTCGGCATTTGGCCTACCTTATGTCAAAATGACCGACTTGGAAAGAGATTTCCAGTGGTCCAAGCCTTGATCCAATTAGAGGAGCAAAAGTAGACGAAAAGGGTTGTTAAAGTTATTTCCATCTGGAAAGCCCTTTGTGGACTGAAATAATGAGGTTTTGGGCTCGATTTTCCGGCCCAAAACATGGCTCCTCAGCCCATGCATGAATTTGTGGATCTGGTCTCCTCCATATGAAGAGACAAAGACTTAGCTCTTAAGCTACCTAGATCTAGATTAGAAAATGGAGTTTTAAGTTAGTTTTTTACTTAGTGATAATAATATAGAATTAGTTTTCATTCCAATTAATTAGTTTTTGAACAAAGAATGAGTTTTATTTAGAATCAGATTTAGTTTTATAAAAAGAATTTGTTTCTCATTTCAATTTGGTTTATGATTCAATTCGTATTTAGCTTTAGTTTGTCTTAAATTCATAATTAGTTTGTCTTAATTTCATTTCATAAATTCAGTTTTAAATTCATTTTGAATCATTATTATTATTGTTCCATTAGATTTATAAGTTTAATCATTTATTCAATAATGAGTGGTTCTATGTGTTCTTGTTTTAGAAATGATAGTATAATGATTCAAGGCTAAAATCTCCATTAGACGGGTTTGAGGAAGCCTTGATGAAACTTGATTGTTGTTAGCATAGAAAATGTTTGTAAAAGAGATTACCATGAACAATTAGGGATTAGAAACACCCAATTGTTATGCGAAAGCATTTCAATTTTGATTACGACATTTCTTCGTTAGTTTATTAAGTCGAATCAAGGTGAAATCAAATTTTCCTAATTCATTTTCATATTGTCAATTTAATATTTCCGTAGTTGAATTATATCATCTTGATTAGTATTTTTACCATCGTAGTATAATTTCCATCGTTACTCTCATTGACTTTGATAGACTGATTATTGTAGTTAACGTGAATTCTAAAGAACTAGGAGTGGAACGAATTCTCTACTCCACTTATTGCAATAGCATCAAGAGTGTACAACTTTGATATATAGAATAGTTTTTAAGCTTTAGTTTTACTTACCTTGTTGTAATTGTATTCGTAAGTAAAACTAGCATTTTAACTTTTATCAAATGGCGCTACTGCCATCTTAGTTCTATTTAGATTTGTTTTCGTTTGTATTATTAGTCTTACCAAAGTCCCATTAAACCCACCAACCCTTGTTTGGTTCTAACAGTGATTGTTTGGTTCAGAAACTAAAACAATTTCTCAAAAAAAGCCTGAGCGCGCCTTGCGCCCTCAGAAGGCAAAGTTCGAGCGCCCCATGTGCTGAAATGCCTGGAACTCAAGTTAGACCTGGGCGCGACCTGCGCCCTATCTAGGCTATTTCTGAGTGCAATCCACGCCTTTTCTAAACAGCCCGATGATTTTCACAGGTTAGTACAAACTTCCATTTCTTCAAGTTATTCAGTGTTTCTAACTTGTTAAATACACTGAGCTCGCGTATACAAGACGCTATTCATAAGCAAAGCAAGGAGGTATTCAGGTACTTCTTTCTTCCACTCCTTGAATCTTCTATCAGAGGAGTTCTTATACTAGCACATCAGGGTTGTTTTGATTGTTGTCGTGTTTCTTTAATATTGGACTTAGCCTTGCATGAGATTAAGGTAAGGTAGAGAAAAAACAATTAACGTAATCTATCGTGAACGTCAACACACACACCTATCTAGTATACCACACACCATACCTGAAATAATGGCTGAAGAAAGAGAGTCTCCTCTCTCTGACTTTTACAAAGCCTTGAATGATAGCATGAAATCTTGCATCGTTCTTACAGACCTAGTGGGGGATTTCCGAATCCCCCCAAATATATTTAATTTGTTACCCGTTTTTCATAGTTTAGACAATGAAAAACCTTATCAGCATATGCGTAGGATTGAACAATTCCTTACCACATTCCATCATCCTACGGTTAGTGCTGAACAAATTAAACTAAGGGTGTTTCCTTTCACCCTGGCCGATAAGGCGGAGTCTTGGTTAACTACCCAAGTGCCTAATTCTGTGGACTCATGGGCCAAACTTGTTCAACTATTTATGGAACATTTTTACCAACCACTGAAGACAGATGAAATGCTTTCCAAGATTCTTTTTTTTTAACAAAATCCTCATGAATCGTTTTCAGAGGCTTGGAATCGTTTCACTGACCTTCTTATAGAGTGTCCACATCATAACCTTGCGAAAGACACGTTAGTTCGTGCCTTTTTCAAGGGACTGTTACACCACCATAAAGAGGTCCTTGATATAATGAATGGGGGGTTAGTTTCCTCAGTAAAGGAGCCTCAGAGGCTTATAAATTTTTAGAAGATCAAACAAAGTGTAATAATAACTGGGGGTAGTGACGATATCTCCCGCTCCACAAGTTCTTCTTCAACAGTTAAGGCTACCAGTATGTTTGAGGTTAAATCCGATCCTGAGCTTAAAACTCTAATTGAATCCCTCACTGAAAAGGTAGAAGCTATTTCTGTTCAACAAAAGCCTACCCCTGTCATGCATATTAACTTTATTCCATGTAATTTCTGTTTGAGTCATGTGCATCCCAACTCCTATTGTCCTCTAGTCTACGAACAACCATCCACACAGCCGGACAATGTTTGTTCCATTAATAGCGAACCTAACGCACCTTGGAGACAAAATCCCAACTCTGGTTGGTGAAATAATCAACAAGTTACACCTCTAGCGTATAATAATAAAAATGTTAGGCAAGCAAACAATTACAATAATGCTCCACTGAGACAAGGACAAGGAGAAGGTAATTATAATAATTATAATGCTAATAGAAGTATCATTCCGGTTAATTATAACTATCACAACCCACCTGTTAATAATCAACGTGAGATAATTCCTGTCACACCAACTGTAACAACTACTCCTCCACAACCGGATCGTTTCGATGCCTTTATGCAAACCCAACAACAGATTTTATAGTCCATCCAACTTTCCTTGCAGCAGTTAACCCAAGAGAAAGTACAACCCAAAGGTGTGTTTCTAGGTTAAGCGGTACCTAATTTTAAAACAACAAACTCAGCCATTGAGGTGAATGGTAATACTAGTAACGAAAATGGAAACGTAGGTGAGCTAAAAGCCATCACCACTCTCCGTTGTGGCAGAGTGGTTGATAATGCCGTAACTATGCCTATAGTTACCCCACCCGTTGCCCCTACATCTGATATTTTACTAGATACCAAAGTAGTAACTGAAGAACCTACCTCTGTAGAAGTACCAGTTAAACCACAATAGAAGAAACAAAAGGCCAAGGTTAAACATCCGATTAATCCATATGCTAAATATAGAGAGAAACTACCGTTTCCCCAGAGGCTAGCTATGTTAAATAAAGATACAAATTTTGACGAGATTAGGGAATTTTTTTAAAATCTAACGATAAACCTACCCTTTCTTGAAGCGATTAAAAAGTTACCTCACCATGCTAAGTTTCTCAAAGAGTTGTGCACTACTAGGCGTAAGACAAATATTTCTAAAGACACCTTTTTAATTGAATAGTTTCCAACTTTAACCGAACATAATGGAATCGTTAAGTACAAGGACCCTGGTCGTCCTACGGTACAATGCACCTTAGGAGATTCCCACACGACGACTGCTTTATTAGACTTGGGCGCGAGTATTAACTTACTCCCTTATTATCCTTATAAACAAATAGGTCTACAAGAGATGCAACCTACTAAAATAACGTTACAATTAGCTTATCGGTCTATTAAGTATCCTAAGGGTGTAGTTGAAAACGTGCTTGTTAAGGTTCAGTATTTCTACTATCCAGCTGATTTCGTTATCCTCGATACAGAAGTCGCTAACGACTTTGTTCCGATCATTTTAGGGCGTCCTTTCTTGGCTACTGCTAACGCGCTCAGAAACGGTCGCGAATGGTTCGATGTCCTTGTCCTTTGGCCATCTCTCTGTTGATTTAAATATTTTTAAAATGATGCAACAGTTCCCAGATACGACTGTCGATGGAGAGGTTAGCATGATCGAGATGTTAGCTCAAGATTATTTTGACAACACGTTTCCTGATAATCAGAGGCACAAATTCCTTTCCTTTAAAAGTTTCAACTTCAACAAGAACTCCCTGGAAGTCGAGGAAGATTTCCTTCAACTCTTTTGCAATTCTTCATTGCCACCTCACGAGTAACCCCCTATCAATATCCATTCATCCCTTGACGTTATGACGAAAGATGAATTTTTCACCCTCTATCCCAGTGATTCTTTTGACCCACCTATTAAGGAATGTCTTGCATATCTCAAGGCTTCTGATGGTCTAGACCTGAAACTCTAGCTGAGCCCCATTCATCCACCTCACATCATCCTGTCACTCATTCATCTTCCATCACCAATATTTCCAACCTTCCACCTTTTCAAAGGAACCTTGAGTTAGCACTTGACCCTCTTGCTTCTTCTGTGCTTAATGATTTTCTAAATCCTCCTAATACGGAAATAATTCCCAAGGAAAAGGCACTTGACACCTTCATTTTCAGAATTGAGGTAGTTCCTACGTACACCATGAATGAGTTTTGTGCTAAACCCACATTCTCATTTTTTCCATTCTTTTCTTCTAAAACTTATCCATATCCAACATATTTTCCACAAACATCCATTTTCTCACGATCATTCACTTGAACACCCTTTTGTTCAAAAATGAAGAAGAAGGTGTATGGTCAGTTACGTTCTAGGTCTATCAGACTTTGCTTTCATTTCACTAAGTTGTGTTGTAGAAAATCATGGTGCTTGATGGGGTTTGGATGTGTTTTATCTGATAATTATTTATGGCAAGATATGTAACTATTTCGGTTTTTGATATATGGTAAACTGCATGTTCATTATATACATATGTTTGAGATAAAGTCTTGAGTAGCTGACTATAAAAGACTCATTTTATTTTTCGGTGTACTCCATTCCAATCTTATATTTTGGTAAGTGCATCATTAAGGTAACCGGGCCCTCCCTTTGGAGTGTGTGGCTGTAAGTACCAGATCCTAAGACCACGTTTAACATAATTCACGTTTTCCACTCTTGCATATTTTCTCAGTTTTTGAGTCATGTTCCTCTATGGTGTGAATTATGTATTTATTGCTTTTTGTTTTCCTTATATTAATCCGTATTCATAAAAACAAAAAAAATATCAAAACCATAAAAATAGTAATCTAGGAAGTCTCGGGAATCTGGCTTTAAAAGACCCACGTTTAAAACAAATTTTCTAAACTATGTTATATAAAATTTGTTTGGGGGTGGGGTGTTGGTCTTTCCATCCTTGATTGCTCAACTTTTCATTTTTGTTGCTTATGCCGTTTAATCGTATTTTGATTCAGGTTAATATTATCTATAAATTTAGATTTCATTTGTTCGCATAACTTATGTCATTCACGCACTTTGAGGCATTTTCCATCTTTTTATATGTTACCCACGGTTAGAATAGAGGGTCTTATGGATCATTGGATTGGAAATCCTCTGCTGATCATTTTCAAGAATTTCAGTTTTAAGTTTGCGCGCATAAAAACAAAATTGTTAAAAATCAAATTGGGCTTGGGCCCAAATATCGCTCGCATGTGCGCGACACGTGCGTCTCCTACCCCAAAACCAGTTCGCGATTTCTCCATTCCGCCTCTAATTCCGCCATTAACACCATCCAAACCTTAACCCAAAAAAAAAATAGAGAAATCCAAATACCACGACGCCAAAAAGGTTTCCCCCACTCCAAATCTTCTCCACATCATCTCCACCACCATTATCAATAGTTTAAACCACCAAAAATATAGAAAAAACCAATAGATTCCAACCACCACCGTGCCCACTCTAAAATTTTGAGTGAGTTTGATTCAAACTCATTCCCCACATTGCACTCAAGCCCACAAATCGACTCCAAACTTCAATGGCTCAAAAACGACGAATTTTGCTAGAACAAGCTTTTAAAGCCGACCACTTTGCGCTGTTTTACAGTAACGAAATGATTCAGTGGAATTGGAAAGGTTTGTGGTATTCGGAGAACGACTTTTATCACTCCGATTGGGTAGAACAATTTTATAAGAAAAGGGAGTTAGAGGGTCAGAAAATTTTTGTGAAGATAGCTGGGACAAGGAGAGAAGTTTCTAGAGATTTGTTGGCTGATATTTTAGGCATTACGCCAGAACCCCATCTCAAAGCCACCTTACAGGAATCCCAGTATACTAGAGTTCCTGCATTGATGAGAGACACCATCTTGGAGGGACAGTACAATCCGAAATCACATTGTGTCCGACAGTCATCTCTACGAACCAACCAACTGGCTGTAGCTCAGTGGATTGGTAAGAACATCATTGGGAAAGAGAAAGTCAGCGACATCGGTTTGAACTGTCTGCATGTTCTCTAGATATTGCAGGAGAAAAGGTATTAATTATGCATCCTCGATTTTATATTAAATATGATTAGAGGAGTTGGGAAAAGTATTACACCCTTCCCTGTATTGATCACTAAGATCATGATGTCTTTTAGAGCTATTACAAAATCTGATCGTATTATGTTAAAGTTGCATTCAAATGCAACTATTTCTACGGAGTGTATCCAAAAGACTTGGAGGTTGCCGGAGGATAGGGTAGTTGATTCGGATGATGAGGAGGAAGACACGGCATGTTTTGATGCCAATGCCTTAGAGGGGTGTACTTCTGATTTAGGATGCATGTCAGTGCTGTATCGTGGCTTGCGTTCCCTTAATAATATTTGTGAAGACTTACGGACTAGGCAGGTTAGAATTCAACATAACCAAAAGAGCTTTCAGACAAATTTTGAATTGCTCAAAAATGGTCAAACGGATCTCCAGGCTAACATGGAGACTATCATCCAGTGTGAGGATGATCGTTAGGTAAAGATGAAGGCATTTATGGAGGCACAGCGCCGGTTCCGAGTGGAAATTCTCGAATGCATGCAACCCATGGGGGGGTTCTTCCTCAGAGGAGTCTGTGAGGCATGTGTTCTTCTTCAGAGGAGTCTATGAGGTATGAGCATCATCGCCGAAGGACGAATGGCTTGGGCCCATCTTCATCCCAAGGCCCATCTTCATCTCGTGGCTAGTAGTTTAGGAAATTTTGTGTTTTGATGTTGTTTTTATTGTTTTAGTAGATTGGATATTGAGTTGTTAAATTTAATTTCTATAGTTAATTGTTATTTGAATTTGAATTTAAATTGGGTTTTGTCTAAGCATGCGATGATTTTTGTGTAAATCCCACCTTCCCGAATTGTTTGGGGGTGGTATTATTAATTTTAGCATTGCTTTTATCTAATCCACCATTTTAGAAGTAATTTTGCAATAAGTTAGTTGGGAATGTTGCCAATATTAGTGTGGCTAGGATTAGATATTGTGGTAGGATGAAATTTCAATGAGTTAGGAAGTTGTTATTCTAAATTCAATCTAAAAGATATTAGGTTTGTTTTGGAATAATGAATCTGGGTTGTTTCCGTTTTAGGTTTTGGAAATATTTTGTTTCCGGCAATTGCCTTAAATTTTTTTTGGCAACTTGTTGATTCATTTTAGAAACTAAAACCCTATATATACTTGATTCATTCTACATTCACAACCCACACATCTCACTTTCATCTCTAACCTTAAACCTCTAAATTTTTCCTTTTGTTTTTCACTTCATCCTGCTTTTCATACACGGAGTGCGTGCCCGTGCCCTACACACACCATTCTAGAGCGCACCCTGCACTGAAAACACTGGAACTCTAGCAAGACCAAAGCGCGACCTGCGCCCTACCAAAGCTATTTCTGAGCGCACCCCGCGCCCTGACATTCGTAGCCACTGAAATTTTTGATTTTTTGTGAGTTGTTCCAAGGTTGTTTGCAGCAGTTCTAGAGTGTGTTATTTGTGATGACATTTCCTACAATCATATCGGAGTAGTCTTTCGAAGACTTGTTGGGAAGCGAGACCAATGGAGGTTGGTTCTGCGACAGGATCTTGCAGTTAGGATGGCAACATCTACTGGTAAGTGATGACTACTCGTATTCACCTCATCTTACTACATATTTCTACAATAATGTTAATTTCTTTTGTCAACCTGATGGAGGAGAAAAGTTCTCCGTCGTAGTTGATGGCACGCCACTAGAATTCAGTAAGTCTTTGGTAGCGTTGGTTTCAAGATTGCCTTTGCCTGATCCTACAAACACATGGGTATATATGACTGATAATGCATACCTCTATGACTATGCGTATTTCCATGAGTATTTTGGGGGAGGGGTGTTTCGTGTAATGGACCAAGGGCGATATAACATAGCCTTTGGTAGCCTATCCCTGAATGTAGGCACCACCATGTTATTCATCCTGATGAATATTTTAAGGGAGTGGCAATTTACTTCTGCAAATAGTACCGCTGGTGACGTTTTCCTTGCTTTAGCTGAGGGACGTCGCCTATATGACATTCCAAGAGTTTTAGTGGCTAGTCTAAAGAGAGCCCATAGCATGAGGCATAAGTATCTTCTTATGCCTATTTTGGTTTGCCGCATCATGCGTGGTTGTTTACCTGTATTTTGTACCCAGTTCACGGATTGGGTTAGGGTTGAAATCATGAGACCCACCAATTGTGTGGTTCGTTCATTTCGAGTTATGACTTAGCCAAGATGGCAGGTGCAACCTCATTTGGTTGCTCCTTACACCCCATCATACCGAGTAACACTTGACAAGTTAACACGGGTTAATGATACACCGCGAAGTGCTTGGCAAGTTATCGTAGCGTGGCAGGACAACAAAGAACCTTGCTCCTATGAAGAGGAGGATGATGACTCTTAAACACTGGAGATAAGGTAAGTTTTTTTAGTTTTAGTTAGTGTCTGCTTATGTCCCAAGCAATTTAATTCTTGTTATCCCCATAACGGCTGGAACTCATATAGAGTTGCGTCTATTTTTCTTAATCTATATTAGTATGGTTTAACTTTGTTTTGCAGATGCTCTAAATTTTCAGGTGTTTCAATGGTAACTCCTATCCTCCTTAATTATTTACTTTTAGGACAAAACATGTTTTTGTTTGGGGGTGGCATAGAAACACACGTAAATTAAGGCACCTATTAGGATATAGATATGTACAATATGCATTTGTTTTCTAGTAAAAAGTTTAAAAATTCAAAAAAATAAATAAATAAAAAGTTATGTTATACACTTAGGAATATTGGTATTGTTTTCTTTCTCTATGCACGTAATAATCTAAAAGTCTCACGTTAGCTTTTGCATTAGAATAGTTTTTACAAACTTAGGTTAATATGTAGGTAATAATCTTTGCATCTTTCTATAAATATATTATATGAGTATCTATAATTGTTTGGCAGTAAGTTTCTGAAATCTAGGCTAGAGTACTTATTCTACAAATCCTGTGAGAATATAGCCTAAAGCCTTATGTGAGTGAAATATTTGAGAAATGACACAAGGGAGAAGTAAATTCTGGATAGAGAAATCACACGTCCACTTGCTTAATCACTATACCATATCCTAAGCGAGAATTTAGGCCCTCTTTGGATCGATATAGCCAAAAATTCAAACCTATGAATTATTTTCCGCTAGTCGCCCCTCTGAGCCTTTCTTTAGCCTTTCATAAACCACAATTCCTTTACCCTTTTACAAAAACAAAACAAAATAAAAAATCAACCTACCCATTTTAAAATGAGTCTAAGAATGGGATGAGTGAAGAAAAAAGAAGAGAAAAACCTGTGTAAACAAAAATTAGTTAGTTGCTTCAGAAAAGAAAAAGAAAAGAAGTTTCCATCCAAAGAAAAGAAAAGAAAAATAGAAATAGAAACAAAATAAAAACTCCAAAAAATAGAATAAAAGGAGTCAAAAAGCCAAAATAAAAAAAAGTCTGAGGATGGAAACAAAATGTAGAAGCAAAAGAACAAGGGTTTCTCTAGTTACGTAATATGAAGACCCTATTATCTCAGACTTGTTCTTTTTGAATATCTATTTCCTTCCTTCTTAAACCATCTCCAAATCCCTACAACACCTAATAAATACCTCTAGCTCAATTAGGAATAGGTTAGTGCGATAGTAAGTGGCAGATGTGTTTGATCGACTTCGGCTCCTTGTGTGTCATTGAGTTTGTAAGGTAAAGTGTGCCCACTGCACACTGGAGTAGCAAAACTTGAGCTGAAAAATCAGAGTATTTTTATCTTGACTTTTATGTGAGGACCTACTTAAGGACGTTATTCCAAAGTTTCAGAAACGGACATGTTAGTGCATTTCATAGTATGACTCATTGTATATATGTTTATTCGTAGATGATTGATTATTATGCATATATTAGCTTAGGTTTTGACTTGATTATTCTGTATTCATTGCTAGTGAGATGTATAGATAATTGAGACATAAATAAGGAAACAATAGTTTTATTTCTTAGTCGTTGTAGTATAGATGAAGTTTGTGAGTAACTTCACTAGAAAACTCTCATGAGGCTATAACTCGCCTACTAGGGAATTTTTTAGTGGTTTAAGGCCTTGTTGCATATGGTCAATGCAATCGCACTCGGCGAAATGAGATTAGTTAGAACTCCATTTTTGGTCACTTATGCTAATTTCTCATATTTGCTTGAGGACAATCAAAATACTATTTGGGGGTGGATTGATAAGAGCCCAAAACTGTAGTTTTAACTCTTTAACAATATCACTTTTGACAAATTATGTGATTAATAAGTAAGAGTTAGTACTGTTATTTTGTTCTTATGTATTTCAAGCATTGGAGTCGAATATGTGCAGAAATGCGCCCCTTTTACGAGATAAATGAGCAAGGGTTGGTTGCTAAGAAGTTCTATGATAAAAGGCCAAGATTCAAGGAGAAAAAACATTTTTAAAGCCCGGTCAAAGCTGAAAAGTCATAGTCAACGCGGGCAAAAACAGTGCACAAAAGTCAGCAGAACTTCTAAAGGCCGTATTTTTGGACTCAGACCTTGGAATTGGGCCTACCTTATGTCAAAACGGCCTACTTGGAAAGATCTTTCCAATGGTTTAAGACTTAACCCAATCAGAAGAGTAAAAGTAGAAGAAAAAGGCTATTGAAGTCATTTCCAACTGGAAAGCCCTTTGTGGATTGAAATGATGAGGTTTTGGGCTCGATTTTCCGGCCCAAAACATGGCTCCTCAACCCATGAACGAATTTGTGGATCTGGTCTCCTCCATATGAAGAGACAAAGACTTAGCTCTTAAGCTACCTAGATCTAGATTAGAAAATGGAGTTTTAAGTTAGTTTTTTACTTAGTGATAATAAGATAGAATTAGTTTTCATTCCAATTAATTAGTTTTAGAACAAAGAATGAGTTTTATTTAGAATCAGATTTAGTTTTATAAAAAGAATTAGTTTCTCATTTCAATTTGGTTTATGATTCAATTCTTATTTAGCTTTAATTTGTCTTAAATTCATAATTAGTTTGTCTTAATATCATTTCATAAATTCAGTTTTAAATTCATTTTGAATCATTATTATTATTTTTCCATTAGATTTATAAGTTTAATCATTTATTCAATAATGAGTGGTTCTATGTGTTTTTATTTTAGAAATGATAGTATAATGATTCAAGGCTAAAACCTCCATTAGAGGGGTTTGAGAAAGTCTTGTTGAAACTTGATTGTTGTTAGCGGAGAAATTGTTTGTAAAAATCTATTCTATTCTAGAAAGTAATTAGTTCACCATGAGAATGGGTTTGATTGTTTCACATGCTAGTTGTTAGTTGGTAGAGATTACCATGAACAATTAGGGATTAGAAACACCTAATTGTTATGCGAAAGCATTTCAATTCGGATTACGACATTTCTTCATTAGTTTATTAAGTCGAATCAAGGTGGAATCAAATTTCCCTAATTCATTATCATATTGTCAATTTAGTATTTCTGTAGTTGAATTATATCATCTTGATTATTATTTTTGCCATCGTAGTATAATTTCCATCGTTACTCTCATTGATGTTGATAGACTGATTATCGTAGTTAACGTGAATTCTAAAGAACTAGGAGTTGAATGAATTCTCTACTCCACTTATTGCAATAGCATCGAGAGTGTAGAACTTTGATATATAGAATAGTTTTTAAGTTTTAGCTTTACTTACCTTGTCGTAATTGTATTCGTAGGTAAAACTAGTGTTTTTACTTTTATCAGTTACTCGTACCCAAAAGCAGTGATTCTTTAACTCTAAATTTTGAAAACCAACCGTAAGGAAACTTTCATGTCGACTCTTTATTAAACCCAATCCAGTTAGACTATGGCTTCAGTTATGTGTGTGTTAGGGGATTTATTTTGCAAGACATAATGGGAGGGATTATCTTATTGGACACTAGTGGGTGGTGTAACTGGAACTAGGTCTTTTTCGTTGTTGATTAGTGGATTTTGGTAGTTCTGGTTAAAATGGGATGGAGCTAATGCTCTGTTCTGATTGTTGTAGGTACCTTGTCCTTCTCTGAATGCATTTGGTGGTTTAATGTGATTGGTGAATGAATCCTGGAGGTGGTTGGGTATGTGGATTAGTACTCCATGTATAATTTGGGTATTGCCTCCATGGTGCATTTGGTACATTGAAAGAAGAGACTTCTTCTGGTTTAGGTGATGATATGTTATTGAGCAAGGAACAATTGGTATCTATGTGGTTTAAGATGAGACAGAAAGTACATGGTGATATGGGCAACCCTTAGTAACACATAACTGATCCTCAAACCGCCCTTAAAAGAATGGAGATTGCGTATTTCTAAGGGTTAGTGTATGTGGAATCCATTGCCTATGTTTTTTGGAAAAATCACATAACTATTGATGTATCGAGAATCTTGCATTATGAGAATGGAGAACAACAATTTTTAAAAAGAAATATAAAATAAAGAAAAAGAAATTTGTATACTCACTCCATAGGGTCACACTTACTCAAATGACGAGTAAAAAGTGTTTTACAAAGAATATGTGAGATATATGTGAACTAAGGTTCCAGCACTTACAATCACACACTCCAAAAGGAGGGCCCGGTTACCTTAAGGATGCATTCCCGTGATATAAGAATGGAAAGGAATTGATAAAAGATAAAATTGAATAGTTTACCTACGAAATGAACGATGAACTCAAAATGTAAGTAAACTAAAACTAGATTATGTGTCTATATTTATCAAATTTTCTACTCTCAATTCTATCGAAATAGAGTGGAGTAACAAATTCGTTCCACTCCTAGTTCTCTAGCATGGAATGTTTTCTAATCTAATTGTCGGTCTTAAGTCTAATGAGAGCTTTTCTGAAGGGAATTATACTCACGATGCAATATGAAAAGCAATATGTTGAATGTCACTCTGAAAATATATGGAAATACTAATGTTCTTGAATCTAGATAAAGAATTAGAGGGGAATTGAATCCACCTCGAATCCAACTTAATCACCTATAATGAGACTGTTGTAATCCAATTCTTACGTTCTTACGGTAAGAATTGCTCGCTCTAATCCCTAATTAACATGGCATTTCTACCAATTATAACTAGCATGTGAGGTCGTCCACCCATTCTTATGGCGAAAACACGACCTTCTAGAATGGAATAGACTCTACAACACTTCTACACTATACTACTAAGTTTTTCATCAAGGCTTCATCAACCCCTCTAATGGAGGTTTTAGCCTTGATTAATCAAACCATCATTTCCCATTGAAATTGAATACACCATATTACAAAGATTCTAACTTTATGAAATTTAACTAAACAATAATCGAAATCTAATTAATAACTAAGAATTAAATGATAACAAGAATTGAAATTAGATCTAATAAATTGTAAATGACAAAAATCGAAATTGACAAGAATAACTATTTTATTTCTCTAATCAATAAAGAACAATGATTTAAAGTTTTAATCTAAAACAGGGAATGAAATTCTAAAACTGAGATCTAAAACTAATTAATGGATGCTACTAATCTAATTTCTAATCTAGGTCTAACTATCTACCATTAACAAAGAGTGAAGCTTTGGTTTTTATACATACAGATCCAAAAATCGTAAATGGGCTTGGAGCCATGTTTTGGGCCAGAGAATCAGGCCCAAAACCCAATTTCTTTAGTCCAAAATGGGCTCTTCAGCTGCAGTTGGCTTCAACAGATGTTTCGTCCACTTCTGCTCCTCTGATTGGGTCAAGGCTTGGACCATTAGAAAGCTCTTTCCGAGCCGGTCTTATTGACATAAGGTAGGTCCAATTCCGAGGTCTGAGTCCAAAGATATGGTCTTCGGAAGTTCTGTTGACTTTTTGTCTTTGCCATTTTACGCTTGCGCGTTAACTTTGACTTTTCAGCTTTGACCGGGCTTTAGAAAGGCTTTGTCTTCTTGAATCTTGGCCTATAATCACAGAACTCCTTAGCAACCAACCATTGCTCCTTTATCTAGCTAAAGTGGCACATTTCTGCACATAATGAACTTTGAAACCTGAAATGCATAAAAACACATAATCAGTATTAACTCTTACTTATTATTCACATAATTGGTCTAAAAATATGATTATTAAGGGGTTAAAACTACAGTTTTGGGCTCTTATCAAACCACCCCCAAACAGCATTTTGCTTGTCCTCAAGCAAAGATGAGAAATTAGAATAAGTGACCAAAAAATGGAGTTCTATCTACTCTCGTTTTTTGAGAATGCGATTACATTGACCATATGCAACAAGGCGCCTTAAACCACTAGGAATTCCCTAGTGGACGAGTTATAGCCTCATGAGAGTTTTCAAGTGAAGGTACTCACAAACTTCATCTATACTACAACGACTAAGAAATAAAACTATTGTTTCCTCATTCATGTCTCAACTATCTATACATCACACTAGCAATTGAATAAGAATAACCAAGTCAAAACCTAAGCTAATATATGCATAATAACCAATCATCTACGAATAAACATATATACAATGAGTAATGCTATGAAATGCAGTAACAGGCCCGTTTCAGAAACTTTGGAATAGCGTCCTTAAATAGGTTCTCACATAAAAGTCAAGACAAAAATCACTCTCGATTTTTCCACTCAAGTTTTTGCTACTCCATGTCAAGTGGGCATACTTTACCTTACAATCTCAATGACACACAAGGAAGTCGAAGTTGATCAAACACATCTGCCACTTACTATCCCACTAACCTATTCCTAATTAAGCTAGAGGTCTTTATTAGGTGTCATGGGATTAGGAGATGGTTTAAGAAGGAGGAAATGGATATTCAAAAGGACAAGTCTAAGATAATAGAGTCTTTATATTATGTAACTAGAGAAAACCTTGTTATTTACTTTTGCTTCTACACTTTGTTTCCATCCTTAGCCATATTTTTTTTTTTTTTTTTCTTTGGCTTTTGACTCCTTTTTTATTCTATTTTTTTTGGAGTTTTTATTTTATTTCTATTTTTATTTTTCTTTTCTTTGGATGGAAACTTCTTTTCTTTATTTTCGGAAGTAATTAACTAACTTTTGTTTACACGGTTTTTCTCTTCTTCTTTCTTCCTCATTCTATTCTCGGACTTATCTAAATTGGGTAAGTTGAATTTTTATTTTGTTTTGTTTTGTAACAGGGGTAAAGGATTTGTGGTTTATGAAAGGGCTAATGAAAGGCTCGATTAAGACTAGCGGAAAATATACTTAGGTCAGAATTTCTAGCTATATCGATCCAAAAAGGGCCTAAATTCTCTCTTAGGACATGGTATAGTGGGTGGTAAGCAAGTGGACGTGTGATTTCTCTATTCGGAATATACTTCTCCCTTGTGTCATTTCTCAAATGTTTCACTCATATAAGGCTTTAGGCTATATTCTCACAGGATTTGTAGAATAAGTACTCTAGCCTAGATTTCAGAAACTTACTGCCAAACAATCATAGATACTCATGTAATATATTTATAGATAGATGCAAAGATTATTACCTACATATTAACCTAAGTTTCTAAAACTATTCTAATGCAAAAGCTACATTGAGACTTCTAGATTATTAAGAGTATAGAGAAAGAAACAATACCAATATTCCTAAGTGTATAGCATAAACTTTTTATTTTTATTTTTTTTTTTTTATTTTTATTATTTTTAAGACAAATAATACGTAATATACAACCTAATATGTGCTTAACATTTACATCGTGTTTCTATACCACCCCCAAACAATTTGGGAGAAGGGGTTCATGAAACAATTCAATAGCACAATTAAATTATGTAACTAACTAATTTTTATAATTTTTAACATTTTATAAATAAAAGTGCATAATTTACATCCTAAAAGTGTCTAATTTTTGCAAATGTTTCTATCCCACCCCAAACAATCGAACGCTTTGTTCTCAAAGTGTAAAGAGATAAGGAAAGAATTTACCATAGAAACGTGGCAAAAATTGGGCGACTGCAATGAGAAATATTGTAAAGATGATATGATAATATGAAGCACAATTAAAACATTACGCGTACTAACTAACACAAACTCTACTTGGAGTAAACATGACAGGCTTAGGGTGGCAACAAGATTTGAAATGAATACCAAAATACACCACCCCCAAACAAAATTGGAAAACTCTTTTTAAGTTTGAAATCTTTGTTTGGCTTATACTCCAGAAAGTTGGTATTGTACGAAAACTTGGGTCTTTTAAGGTCGATTCGAGACTTGCTAGATTACTATTTTTATAGCTTTAAACTTTTTTTTTTTATGAATTAGGTTTAATATAAAGGAAAACAATAAGCGATAAAGACATAATTCACACCATAGAGAAACATGACTCAAAACCAAGAAAACATGCAAGAGTAGAAAAGCGTGAATTATGTGAATCGTGGACTTAGGATCCGGTACTTACAACCACACACTCCATAGGGAAGGCCGGTTACCTAAATGGTGCATTCACCAATATATGGAAATGAAAGGAAATGCACCAAACACAAAAATTGAGTCGGATTTATAGTCGGATACTCGAGACTTTATCTAAATATATGTATGAATATGCAGTTTATCATATATCAACAACCGAAATAGTTGTGGATCGTTCCATAAATAAATATCATAGAAAACATATCCAAACACAATCAAGCACCAAGATTTCCTACGACGCAGTGACCTAGTGGAATGAAAGCGAAGTCGGATAGACCTATAACATAACCGAGCATGCACCTTATGTTTCATCTTTGAACGAGAGGGTGTCCTAGTGAATAAGTGTGGAAAAGTGAATGGTTGTGGAAAATATGGTGGATTGGGATAAGTTTTAGAGGGAAAGCGTGGAAAAAATGAGGATGTGGGTTTAGCACAAAACTCATTCATGGTGTAGTTAGGGGACCTCTCAAGTCCGAAAATGAAGGTGTCAAGTGGTTTATCCTTGGGAAGTATTTGTTTACTAGGTGGATTTAAAAAATCATGAAGCCTGAGGAGAAACTAAAGGATCGAGTGCAAATTCGAGGTTCCTTTGAAAAGGTGGAGGGTGGGGAATATTGGTGATGGAAGGTGAATGATTCTCGGCTAGAGCTCTCAAGTCCATATCATCGAAATCTTGATATATGCAAGACATTCCTCAATAGGTGGGTCAAAAGGATCTTTGGGATAGAGATTGAAAAATTCATCTTCCGTCATAGCATCAAGGGATGAATGGTTGTTGGCAAGGGGGACTCGTGAAGTGGTAAAGAAGCGGTGCAAAAGAGTTCGCGGAATTTTTCTTCGATTTAGATCTACTACCAGGGAGTCATTGTTAAACTTCGAATTTCGAAGGAAAGGAATTTGTTAATCTGTTTCTCAGGAAACATGTTTTTGAAGTAATCTTGAGCTAAGCTCGATCATGCTAACCTCTCCATTTGTAGATGAATCGGGATCCGTGTCCTCATTTTGAAAACATTTACCTCAACGTAAAGATGGCCAAAGGACAAGGACATCGAACCATCGCGGCGGTTTATGGTAGCGTTGGCGAGCCAAGAAGGGATGCCCTAAAATGATAGGTACAGAGTCGTTAGTGACTTACGTGTCGAGGATAACGAAGTCAAATTTGGGTAGTAAAATTTTGGACTTTAACCAAAGACGTTTTCAACCACACCCTTAGGATACTTAATAGACCGATCAGCTAATTGCAATGTCATTTTAGTAGGTTGCATCTCCTCTAGACCTATTTGTTTATACAAATAAAACGGGAGTAATTTAACACTATCCCCGAGGTCTAGTAGCACGGTCGTCGTGTGAGAATCTCCTAAGGTGCATTATGCGATGGGGCGACCCGGGTCCTTGTACTTAACAATTCCATTATTTTAGGATAAAGTTGGGAACTGTTCAGTTAGAAAGGCGTCTTTAGGTATGTTGGTCTTATGCCTAGTAGTGCACAACTCCTTAAGAAACTTAGCGTTTTTAGGTAGCTTTTTTATAGTTTCGAGAAAAGGAAGGTTTATCGTTAGATTTTTGAAAACGCGTTCATAATCTCCTCAAAGTTAGTATCCCCCGGTTAGCATGGCTAATTTCTCGAGGGCGGTGGTTTCGCTCTATATTTAGCGTATGGCTCAACTTGATGTGTAACCTTGGCTTTCTGTTTCTTAGGTTGTGGTTTAAGCTGGTACCTCTACGGTGGTAGGTTCTTGAGTTTCTATTTCGCATTATCTAGTTCGATATCCGATGTAGAGAATCTTGATGGGGTAACTATAGGCATAGTTACTTTGTTATCAACCACTCTTCGGAAGCGGAGAGTGGTGATGGCATTTAGCTCACCCACGGTTGTAGTTTCCGTACTAGTATTACCGTTTACCTCAAAAGGTCGTTGTTTGCCGTTCTAGGGTTGGGTATCGCCAGCCGGAAACACGCCTTTTGGTTGGGCTTTCTCTTGGGCTAACTGTTGGTTTAAATTATTAACGGATTGTAGAATGTGTTGGTTAGATTGAGCCATGGTTTGGAAAAGTTGTTAGCTCACTTGTATGAAGGTGTCAAGACGATCCGGTTGTGTGGGTGTAGTAGTCACGGGTGGTGTGACTGGAACTATCTCGCGTTGATTATTTATGGGCGGATTGTGATAGTTATTATTTTAGGAACGATACCTCTATTAGCATTATAATTATTATAACTACATTAACCTTGTGCTTGACTTTGTCGAGGTTGCGTTTGGTTGTTATAATTATTATAATTACCCTGATCCTGTCCTTGTTGTGGTGGAGCTTGGTTATAACTGTGCGTTGGCCTAACATATTGATTATTGTACCCTGTAGGTGTGACTTGTTGGTTATTTCTCCAACCGAAGTTGGGATTTTTGTCTCCAAGGGCGTTAGGTTCACTATTAATGGAACAAGAATGTTCATAGGCTATAGGGACGTTGGGAGTTAGGATCTTTCGGGACTCAACAGAAACTACATGGATTTGAATTTACATTCATGGCCGGGGATAGGCTTTTGTTGTACGAAATGGCCTCTACCTTTTTGTGAGGGATTCAATTAGAGTTTTAAGCTCGAGGATCTGATTTAACCTCAAACATACTAGTTGGTAAGCCTTGTTGAAGAAGAACTACTAGCCGGGCGGGAGTAATCGTCACTACCCCCATTATTATTACGCTTTTAGTCGATCTTCCAAAAATTTATATGCCTCTGAGGCTCCTTTACTTAGGAAACTACCCCATTCATTATGTCTAGGACTTCTTTATGGTGGTGTAGAAGTCCTTTGAAAAGGCACGAACTAACGCGTGTTTTTTGCTAGGTGATGGTGTGGACACTCTATAAGGAGATCGGTGAAAGCGATTCCAAGCCTCGAAAATGATTCATGAGGATTTCGGCCGAAAGAAGTGAATCTTGGAAAGCATTTCATCCGTCTTTAGGAGTGGGTAAAAATGTTCCATAAACAAACTAACAAGTTTGGCCCACGAGTCCACAGAATTAGTGCTTGGGCGTTAACCAAGACGCCTTATCGCCTAAGGTGAAAGGGAATACCCTCAATTTCATTTGTTCGCACCAACCGTAGGATGGTGGAATGTTGTAAGGACTTGTTCAATCCTACGCATGTGCTGATAAGGTTTTTCATGGTCTAAACCATGGAAAACGGGTAACAAATTAAATATATTTGGGGGGATGCGAAAATCCCCCACTGGGTCTGCTAGAACGATGCAAGATTTAGGGCTATCATTTCGAGGCTTTATAAAAGTCAGAGAGAGGAGTCTCTCTTTCTTCATCCATAATATCAGGTGGTGTATGTGAAATAGTAGCTAGACGTGTAGTGGGTGGTAAACTAGATAGACTTGTTTTTTGACATTGCCGTGTAATTACGTTAGTTGTTTTTCTTCAACCAGACCTTAATCTCATGCAAGACTAAGTCAAACTTAACTAAACATGCAACACTCCAAACAATTCGATATACTAGTAGAAACCTCTAACCGGAGATGCGAGGTATGGAAGAAAGGAATACCCGATTAGCGTCCTTGCTTCGTTTATGAATAACGTCTTGTTTCTGGCGTGTTCAGTGTAAATAACAACTTAGAACACTGAAAAACTTAAAAATCGAAGTTTGAAACAAACCTGTTGAAATCTGGGATTTTTGGCTTAGGGCGCAGCTTGATGCTTCGCATAGAAGCGTGTCGCTCCTTGTTCGATGACTTAGCGCTGGTCGTTTCGGTATTCAGCTTTCGTGTTATAGGGGAGTCGTATTGGTCGCTCCTTATATAAGCGCGGTCGGCGCTTCGAGTGTAATTTTGTCGTGGAATTTTTCGACGCTGAAACATATAACCACAATATGAATCAAACAAGGGTGGGTGGGTTTAATGGGACTTAAAAGTGACTAATTATACTATGAAAACAATGCTAAAGGGAAACTAAGATGGTAGCGGCGCCATTTGATAAAACATAAAATGAATAGTTTTACCTATGAAATAAAGCGATGAAACTCTAAACGTAAGTAAAACTAAACGATAGATTATGTGTCTATATTTATCAAATTTTCTACTCTCAATTCTATCGAAATAGAGTGGAGTAACAAATTCGTTCCACTCCTAGTTCTCTAGCATGGAATGTTTTCTAATCTAATTAGTCGGTCTTAAGTCTAATGAGAGCTTTACGAAGGGGAATTATACTACGATGCAATATGAAAAGCAATATGTTGAATGTCACTACGAAATATATGGAAATACTAATGTTCTTGAATCTAGATAAAGAATTAGAGGGGAATTGAATCCACCTCGAATCCAACTTAATCACCTAGAATAGACTGTTGTAATCCAATTCTTACGTTCTTCCAGTAAGAATTGCTCGTTCTAATCCCTAATTAATATGGCATTTCTACCAATTATAACTAGCATGTGAGGTCGTCCACCCATTCTCATGGCGAAACACGACCTTCTAGAGTGGAATAGACTCTACAACGCTTCTACACTATACAACTAAGTTTTCATCAAGGCTTCATCAACCCCTCTAATGGAGGTTTTAGCCTTGATTCATCAAACCATCATTTCCCATTGAAATTGAATACAACATATTACAAAGATTCTAACTTTTATGAAATTTAACTAAACAATAATCGAAATCTAATTAATAACTAAGAATTGAATGATAACAAGAATTGAAATTAGATCTAATAAATTGTAAATGACAAAAATCGAAATTGACAAGAATAACTATTTTATTTATCTAATCAATAAAGAACAATGATTTAAAGTTTTAATCTAAAACAGGGAATGAAATTCTAAAACTGAGATCTAAAACTAATTAATGGAGGCTACTAATCTAATTTCTAATCTAGGTCTAACTATCTACCATTAACAAAGAGTGAAGCTTTGGTTTTTATACATTCAGATCCAAAAATCGTGCATGGGCTTGGAGCCATGTTTTGGGCCAGAGAATTAGGCCCAAAACCCAATTTCTTTAGTCCAAAATGGGCTCTTCAGCTGCAGTTGGCTTCGACAGATGTTTCGTCCATTTCTGTTCCTCTGATTGGGTCAAGGCTTGGACCATTGGAAAGCTCTTTCCGAGCTGGTCGTTTTGACATAAGGTAGGCCCAATTCCAAAGTTTGAGTCCAAAGATATGGTCTTCGGAATTTCTGTTGACTTTTTGTGCTGTTTCTGCCCGCGTTAACTTTGACTTTTCAGCTTTGACCGGGCTTTAGAAAGGCTTTGTCTTCTTGAATCTTGGCCTTTAATCACAGAACTCCTTAGCAACCAACCATTGCTCCTTTATCTAGCTAAAGTGGCACATTTCTACACATAATGGACTTTGAAGCCTGAAATGCATAAAAACACGTAATCAGTATTAACTCTTACTTATTATTCACATAATTGGTCTAAAAATATGATTATTAAGGGGTTAAAACTACAGTTTTGGGCTCTTATCAGGAATGCATCGAGAAAACATAATAAGTCATTTATAGTCAAATACTCTAGACTATATGTGGGGTCATTTTAAGTCAGATTGCCCAAGACTATGCATAAGATGGATGATATGCTATTAATTATATACTAATAGTCTAAACAGTTAGGGATCTTTATAGAAAAACATATAACAGCATATACCCCGAACATAATGTAATGATGTAGTTGGAGTGGAATATACAGAATGACAATAAAAGCTTATGTAACCCATCATGGAACTTATGCAATAACCCATCATGTTTGAATTGTCCAAGAGAATATGAGTGTGGTAGAAGTTGTCTTTCATGAAGCTCAGATGATGTGGAATAGGACATACCAAGTTTCTCAACTATTGGAAAGATAGACTCCTGAATTTGTATGTTGGGCAAAGTCTCTTTACTGGGAGGATTGAAAAAATTATAAAATATTTCGGAGGCAATTGGTTCAAGTGCGAATTGGAGGTTTCTTTGAAATGAGGGAGAGACGGATAACTTGGTGATGTTAGATGGGTGAATGACAAGAGGTGTTAACTTGGGAGAATGGTGGTTGGGTAGTGGCTCATCACATACTCTCGGGAACTCAAAATACTCTCCATCTCACTTGGGCGTATCCACATAATTGTGGTTCATTTTAGAAATTGTAAGGATGTCACAAATTTGTTCCATTGTTAAGTCTTGAACGACCAAAGTAAACTGAGATCCTCGTTCCACCATAGATTTTATATCCTCTTTTCCAAGCACTTCATTTGTCTTTTCCTCTCTTCCTATATCTTCATAAATTTTCTCAATGTCATTTTCCAAGTGTGTCGAGTTAATTTCCAACATAGGTTCTTGAGTTTCTTCTGCCGGAGTTTTCTCATTTATGGGTGACAGGCATGTGAGATAAACTGCGATTTCAGGCATATATTCATTGTCATAAGATCTGGAATTCACACGATAGTCAAGTGGATGGTGATGAGATTTTAATTGGTCATTAATATCAGGGTCAGAGAAGGTATCATTTGAATTGGATTGGAGAAAAGACAAGGTTTGTGTCATTTCCTGAATTATTTTTTATTGTTCGACCATTATTTGGTAGAGTTGGTCTATGATAGATGGTGGAGTGGAATATGAATTTGGTATGGACTGAAATATGTAAAGTGATGGATCGTTAATGAAACCGTAATCTGATGATAAGAACCTAAAACTGTAGTTTTAACCCCTTAATAGTATTACATTTAGACCAATTATGTTTATAATAAATAAGAGTTAGTATTGTTTACGTGTTTTTGTGTATTTTAGGTCTTGGAGTTAACTATGTGAAGAAATACGTCACTTTTGCAACATAAGGGAGTCAAATTGCTTGCTAGAGAAGTTCTATGATTAAAGCCCAAGTTTCAAGGAGAAAAAGCCTTTTTAAAGCCTAGTCAAAGCTGAAAAGTCAAAGTCAATGCAGACAAAAATATAGTAGAAAAGTCAACAAAACTTCCGCAAGCCGTATCTTTGGATTCAGACCTCAAAATGAGGCCTATTATATGTCAAAACGACTGGATCAGAAAGAGCTTTCTAATAGTCTAGGCCTAGACCTAATCATAGTAATAAAAGTAGATGAAAAGGATGTTGCAGTAAATTCTAGTAGAGGAACCCTTTCTAGACTTAATTTAGTGGCCCAAAACACAAATCCAAAGCCCATGCACAAAATTATAAAGCTAATCCTCTCCTATATAAAGAGGACTAAGGCAAAACTCATAGACTTTCTGATAATAATGGTTTTATTATCCGTTGATGAACAATAGAATTATGAGATCGTGAACAGTAAATTATGATTGAAAAATAGTAGATAAAACTCATTAAAATCATGTGATAAAGAGGAGAGTAGTTGTGTTCGCTAAACTCTAGTTGTACACTACTTGGATACAAATCTAGATTGCAAATATGCTTCACTAATGAGAGTCAAAACAGTAGATATGAGGTGAAAACAGTGAATTTAAAGATGAATAAAGGTATTAGAAGGGGTTTAATCCGCCACGCGATTCGATTGACTATTAGTTAGTATCGAATCGCTTGTATTGATCCTTAATGAAGACCAAGTCCTCTCGGATAGAGATTTCACTAGCATGAGAGTATAACTCCACCACAAATCTCTTTGGTGGTAGGTCTATACTCTAGTTCTCCGTTATGAGCTCTATCTCTAGTTACTCATAATGAAGAACTTGGCGTTCTTTTATAGAACACAATAAAACTAATAATGAATTATCCTCACATGGCTTCATAAACCTCTTCTAATGGAGGTTTAGCCTAGTGTCATTATAATCATTATACTGAAGCAATAATAAGGAGACATTATAAAGTAAAGAAGAATTGAATAAACAAGCTTTTATTGAAAGGTTTCTAATGGTGGCTACAAACTAAATTATTCTAACCCTAAAGAAAGTAAAACTAATTAAACTAAACTAAACTAATTATTAACTAAGGAGGGGAAGCAGAGGAAGGAGAGAAAGTGTTTAGTCTTAGCCCTCTTTATATAGGAGAGGGTTAGGGTTACATTTTCGTGCATGGGCCAAAAAGGAGGACTTTGGGCCTCTAAAGTGAGCCTAAAGTCCATTAGGTTAAGTCTAAAAAGGCCATAACTGTTGGAAATTACTTCCATGCCCTTTTTATCCACTTTTACAACTCTGATTGGGTCAAGGATGGTCTATTGGAAAGCTTATTCCGAGCCTGTCGTTTTGACATAAAGTAGGCTCGAGTCCAAAAATACGGCCTGTTGAAGTTATGTTGACTTTTCTGTCCTTTTCTACCCGGATTGACTTTGACTTCCCAGCTTTGACTGGGCTTGAAAATGACTTTTCTCCATGATTCATGGGCTTTAAATATAGAACTTCCTTGGAAATCATCTTGACTCATTTTCCATGCAAAAGTGGTGCTTTTAGTCACCTAATCAACTTCAAGTCTGGAAATGCACAAAATCACGTAAATAGTACTAACTCTTATTTATTATAAACATAATTAGCCTAAGTAAAGTATTATTAAGGGGCTTAAACTACACTTTTGGGTGCTTATCACTCTCTCTCCTACCTCTTCCCTTTAGTTCAGTATAGTTTTTAGGGTTTATGTTATTAGCCTATCCACCATTAAACACTTCAAGTTATTTTAATACAAGTATTCCTTTAATTATGTCTTATTCTTCTCATTATTTACTCCATGATAGTCTAATGAATTATAGCTAAACCTCCATTAGAGGGGTTTGATTGAAGCTTTGATGAAGACTTGATAATTTAGTATAGAGTAGTTGTATTAAAGAGCTTCAAGTCTAGGTTTTTCTATTTAGCGATAAGTAAAATAAACCTACACTAGAGGGTAGTTCATTCACCATGAGAATGGGTTTCAACTTCATCTCATGCTAATTATTATTTGGCTAGAGATACCATAAGTAATTAGGGATAATAAAGACCTAACTTTTTTGTTTGAACCTTGTGTGAAAATATAAAGATTAGGGTTGCAACAAACTCTATACTAGCATGTTAAGGATTAATCAAGGTGGATTCGAATCTCTCTAATCCCTTCTTCATATTCACAAGTTAGTACTTATTTTCCCTAGTTTAATTTAGAATAGATTCAATATTAGTTTTCACCATATTAGTTTTATTTAGAAATAATTACTCTCACATTGTTTAATTGTTCACCATTAGTTGAATTAGTTAATATCTAAGCAATCAGGAGTGGAACGAATTATTTACTCTAGTTATATTACATGATTAATTGAGAGTAGAACTTTGATAAAAGAAACTAGAAAACATAGTTTACTTCTTCCTAGTGTCTTTAGCATAAGTAGGAGTAAAAGTTCAATTTCTAGTTTATCAAATGGCGCCGCTACCATCTTAGTTGCCTTTAGAAATAAATTCCACTAGTTTTTCAATTCTAAAACAACCTAAATTCACCCACCCACCCTACTATTTTCGCACCTATTTTGTTATTTACGTACATTATTCCTAGATTCTTGACTGAGTTTTTATTTCATACCACAAGTTTCTCAAAACAAGGTCTCACAACAGCTCCTGTACTCACGAAGACCTTACTGAAAAAGTTTGAAGTAGTAAAGTGCAATCTCAGAATGCGCCCACGCCCTATTTACACAATCTTGGAGCGTGCACGTGACCTGACCTCTAATAAACTTGATTTGTGTTTTCTTCAGTAATCTATTTTAAGCGCGCACGCACTCGAGAAAAAAAAAATCCAGTTCCAAGACCCAGCCCATCAGGACTTATCCAAACCAATGCTAGAAAGCCTGTTTCATAAAAGTTTTTTGACAGAGCACCCTAATATTTAGAAAGCCCGAGTTTTTTCGCCCGATTTGGTTAGTTACAGGTCATATTTTAGAACGAAATATTTGTTGGTTCGGTGTTCCAAGCTTCTACAAGACACTGAGATGTGTATTGAAGACACTATTCATAAGCATAGCAAGGAGGCATTCAGGTTCTCCTTCTTTCACTCTCGTTTCTTCTGTCAGAGGAATTTAATTCTAGTATAATCAGGTTTGTTTGACTGATGTTTTTGTTCTTTCATATTGAACTTAGCCTTGCATGAGATTAAGGTCTAGTAAGAAAAAACCATCTAACGTTATCTATCGTAAACGTCAATGCACACATCTCTCTAGAATATCACACATTACACCTTCATCTATGGCTGAAGAAGCAGATACTCCTCTTTCTGATTTTTACAAAACCCTAAATGATGACCCTAAGACATGCATCGTTCTTGCAGACCTAGTGGGAGATTTTCGAATTCCCCAAAATATTTTTAATTTGTTACTAGTTTTTCATTGTTTAGACCATGAAAAGTCTTATCAGCATATACGTAGGATAGAACAAGTTCTCACTACATTGCATCATCCCTACCGTAGGCTCGGAACAAATTAAACTTAGGATGTTTCCTTTCACCCTAGCCGACAAGGCATCATCTTGGTTAATTGCCCAAACGCCAAATTCCGTGGACTCATAGGCTAAACTTGTTCAATTGTTCATAGAACAGTTTTACCCACCACTGAAGACAGATGAAATGATTCAAAAGATTCATTTCTTCCACCATAACCCTCATGAATCCTTTTCCGAGGCCAGGAATTGGTACACTGATCTTCTTATAGAATGTCCACATCATAACCTTGTGAAAGCAATGTTTTCTTTAATGGGGAACTTGAATGGGCGATAGGAGGTTACTTAAGCATATTCTAAATCCTTGATCCAGTGCACCAATGTTTACCACTAATAGGAAAATTTAGTAGGTGAGAATTCTTATCTCTGTCTTCCCTCCAAAAATTACCGAAACAGGTAATGAAACTCATCAGCTTCTCTTCTCAACTGATTACTCAATATAGCTTAATCTCTCTAGTAAAATCCTCAAGTCTGAGTTCAGAGAGATGGAAATTGCTTTTCCTTTCTAGTAAAATCATACACTGTTAATAGTGTGAGTTCAGAAAAGGAAGCCTCTCTTTGCCTTGGGTACCAGCAATCCCAAGATCTCAACACCCGTACTTTATTTTCTCCTCTCTTTAAACTACAAAACCTTGATACGTCATATGGCTCCTTCACATCTTGGTTTGGATCGGTCGACAGCTTTCTACAAATCCTCATCTGGCGCTGAATCCTCAGCCTAAGGAGCAAGAAGAAATGCCGCTGTCACACAAAATCAAGGAAGCACATATGCGGATATGGCCAGACCAGCAGTGCATAAACCCAGTGGATATCTTCACTTTGCCTATGCTGACTAAAAAGGGTAACCATCTAGCCATCAAACTACCCATAAGATTTGTTGAAAAGGGCATTGAAGCTTGTAAACTATCCTTAGTGGACCGAGTTGATATGAAGTTAACTTTGGATAAAATCAGATCGGTAGTCAGCACTGATTGGGGATTAACTGGAAAAGTTAAAGTTTCAACCTTGGGAAAAGGATATACCAATTTTAGTTTTGAAATAGAAGATGACTATAACAGAATCTATGGAGGACCATGGTATATAGCAGGCCAACTTCTGAGATTTACAAAATGGACACCAAACTTCAACATAGACACACATCGCCAAACTTCAACCCTTGTGTGGGTGAAATTTCCAAGACTCCCTCTCAAATATTGGGAAGCTAAGTTACTGATGTCAATAGAAAGAGGACTTGGATGCTCAACCAGAGTTGACACTAACACTCTTGACAGGGATAGTGGATATCATGCTAGTGTACTGGTTGATATTGACCTGACAGAACCGATCCCAGATAAAATCTCAATGGAAGTGGTGGAACATGGCATTGAATTTTGGCAAGAAATACAATTGGGTAAACTTCCAAAATTTTGCTCTCATTGCAAAATGGTTGGTCACCTAGCTGCTGAATATAGAAGACTAAGATCAAAGAAAAGGAAAGACCAACTTCCAAACCAAGAGGATGCAAATGCCCCAGCAGGCCCTGCACCTTTACTCTCCAAAAGCCAGAGATGCAGATTAAAAAGACGAAATCATGTAGCGGAATGGAGACCACGAGGAACTACAACATCACAAGAAAATCGCTGAGGAAGCACCAGCAGTAACGTAAATATTGGTAGAAATGCCCCCTCCACAAAGTAACAATCCAGTTACTTCTGAAGTGGTAAGCAATGCCCCAAGTACACATGGAAATGTCCCAGTGGTGACACCTAATGCTACATCCCCACTAACTATAGCGGTATGGGAACCTCTCCCGAATCCAACAACAGATATTGTTGCTATGATTCCTTCCACAGAGGAAGCTTGCCTCCAAATTTACATGGAAACAACATAATTGGATATAGAAGGATAGGGGAATGATTAAGCTGAACTTGAAGGTCATGTCTCTAAACAAGAAATTGAATACTTTGAAGAACATCTGTATCTAATACCAACAGCCTAGGAGATTACACCTAACGAGGAAATATTGGAAACACCAGCTAGTAAATCCAATCCTCCTTCTACAAACACAAGATCTAAGAAGTATAAACAACAACATAATACTTCCAAGAAAAAAGATAGAGGTATACCCAAGGGGTCAGGAGGAAAAAAAGGCACAAAAACTCTAGATGAGTGGTCCTATATGTGTATGGAACGTGAGAGGCATAAATGACTCTCATAAAATGCAAGAAGTAAACAAAATGAGGATAGAGAATAAGGTGACTGTTCTAGGTCTCACAGAAACAAAAGTAAAAGATGAGAATTTTGATTCTATCAGTCAAGCTTACTGCCCAAAGTGGGAAGTAATTAACAATTATGAGCATGACCCGAATGGCAGAATATGGGTTGCTTGGGATCCCTTTGAAGTCCAGCTTCAGAAGATTATTGCAAGTGACCAATACATCCATGTCATGGTAACTTTGCACTCAAATGTCTCATTTTACCTTACTATTATTTAAGCAATAAATGACAGTACTCGCGGGAATGAGCTTTGGAATGATATTACATGGCTCAACCTAAATGCACAGCCTTGGTTCTTAATGGGTGATTTTAACAATGTCATGAAAGCTGAGGAAAGAATTGGAGGAGCCCCACTCCACCCTCGTGAGATAGAGCACATCACTGACTGCTTCTAATCAAATGGACTCATGGATCTCAATTTTATAGGTCACTTTTACACGTGGTCTAATAAACAGGAAGGAAATAATAGAATTATGAGAAAGATAGACAGATGCATAGTTAACTCTTCTTGGTTCAGTGTGCATGGAGGGACTGAAGCTGAATTTATCTCTCATATGACCTCAGGCCACACTCCAATTATACTCAGATGGCATAACTTTGTGAAAAGATCGAGCCCTTTCAAATTCTTCAATGGCTTGATCTATCAACCAGAGTTCATGACGATTCTAAAAGAAACATGGGATATGAGAATTGATGCTAATCCCATGTACGTCTTTCTCCAAAAGCTCAAAATTCTCAAGATGAGACTCAGAAGTTGGACAAAACTACATTTCTCAAACCTCCAAACAAGGGTAGAAGTGGCCAAAGAAGAGATACAATGTACGCAGAACCTCTTACAACTGAACCCGCTAGATCAAACTCTGGCAAGAAAGGAGAAGGAAGCCATGGATAAGTATGGGAATCTTGCAAGAGCAGCAAAACTAGAGATCAAATTAAAATCATCACATGATTGGTTCATTCAAAGTGATAAAGGTACTACCTACTTCCATGACTACTTAAAAGAAAAGAATAACCGAAGAGCTATTATGCCCATGATATCCCGTAAAAACTCTACTAGATTTCTCTAACCTATTCTTACGGTATCAATTATTTATTTCCTACTCTCACATATATATTCATGCAATATATAGAGTCATAAAATCGTTCTACTCCTAAACTACCAAGACATAGATAGAATCCAATTAATCAAACACAAGGAAACAATGGTGAGAGCAATATTTATATAGGTGAATTTATATTATGAAACTAATTATATGAATTTAACTTATAATAATTTAACTAAGCAATTGAATAAACTATGGAGAAAAATAGTAACTAATAAAGATAAATTCTTGATATGCTAGTGTAGATTATTGCAATCCTAACTAATAAAGATTAAGTATTTGATCCCTAACTATTCATGGAAATCTAGACCAACTAATAATTAGCATGAGAGAAAATTTAACCCATTCTCATGGTGAATAAACTAACCTCTAGAGTGAAACTCTTGAATAAGCAATAATTCTAACTAACACATCAAGTCTTCATCAAAGCTTCATTAAACCCCTCTAATGGAAGTTTAGCTAAGAATCATGAAGCTATCATAAACATAATAATAAATAGAATAAGACTTCATAAAGAACTACTTTATTAGAGATACTTGAATTGAATAAACTAAAGCTTTTATTAAAAGGTTCTAATGGAGGCTACAAACTAAACTAATTAACTATAACTAAAATAAACTAAAAAGGGAGAGAGAGAGAAAAAATTAAAACTAAACTAAAGAGGAGAGTAGCCAACTTTTGGTTAGCCTTAATCCTCTTTATATAGAAGAGGGTTAGGTTTACAATTTCATATATGGGCTTTGGAGCTATGTTTTGGGCCATTAAATCAAGCCCAAAACCTAATTGCTTAAGTATAAAAAGGGTTTCTTTGTAGGAAATTACTGCGATAGCCTTTTTGTCCACTTTCGCTACTTTGATTGGCCCAAGGCTTGGACCATTAGAAAGCTATTTTCGTTCCGGTCGGTTTGACATATAATATGCCAAATTCTGAGCTTTGAGTCCAAAGATATAACCTATGGAAGTTCTGTTAACTTTTCTACTCTTTTTCTACCCGCATTGACTTTCACTTTTCAACTTTGACTAGGCTTTAAAAAGGCTTTTCTCCTTGAAACTTGGGCTTTAATCATAAAACTTCTTAGCAACCAACCTTTGCTCCTTTCTCTTGCAAAAGTGACATATTTCTTCACATATTTGACTCCAAGACCTTAAATACACAAAACCACATAAACAATACTAACTTTTATTTATTAAACACATAATTGGTCTAAATGTAATATTATGAATGGGTTAAAACTACAGTTTTGGGCTCTTATCAAACCACCCCCAAACAGCATTTTGCTTGTCCTCAAGCAAATATGAGGAATTAAAATAAATTACCAAAAATTGAGTTCTAACTAATCTCGTTTCGCTGAGTGCGATTGCATTGACCATATGCAATAAGATCTTAAACCACAAGGAATTCCCTAGTGGACAAGTTATAGCCTCATGAGAGTTTTTCAGAGAAGGTACTCACAAACTTCATCTATACTACAACAACTAAAAAATAACATTACTATTTCCTTGTTTATTCTCAGATATCTATACATCTCACTAGCAATGAATACAAAATAATCAATTCGAAATCTAAACTAATATGTGTATAATAATCAATCATCTATGGATAAACATATATATATATATATATATATATATAATGAACTATGCTATAAAATGCAATAACAAATTCGTTTATGAAACTTTGGAATAGCGTCCTTAAGTAGGTCCTCACATATATATCAAGACAAAAACACTACGATTTTTCCAGTCAAGTTTTGCTCACTCCAGTGTGCAATGGGCAAACTTTACCTTACAATCTCATTAATGTACAAGGAAGTTGAAGTCGATCAAACACATCTGCCACTTACTATCACACTAACCTATTCCTAATTGAGCTAGAAGTCTTTATTAGGTATTGCGGGGATTAGGTGATGGTTTAAGAATGAAGGAAATATATATTCAAAAAGGATAAGTCTGAGAAAATAGGGTCTTCATATTATGTAACTAGAGAAAACCTTATTCTTACTTTGCTTCTACACTTTGTTTCCATCCTTAGCCATTTTTTTTCTTTTTCTTTTAGTTTTTGACTCCTTTAATTATGTTTTTGGAGTTGTAACTTTTTATTTTATTTATTTATTATTATTTTTTTCTTTTATTTGGATGGAAACTTTATTTTCTTTTCTTATTTAAAGCAACTAACAAATTCTTGGTTTTCCACAGGTCTTTCTCTTTTCTTTTCATTTCATCTTACTTCTCAGACTCATTTAAAAATAGGTAGGCTGATTTGTTTTTATTTTGTTTCATATAAAAGGGTAAAAGATTTGTGGTTTATGAAATGGCTAAAGAAAGGCTCATAGGGGCGACTAGCTAAAAATAATTTCATATAGGTTTGAATTTCTGGCTATATCGATCCAAAAAGGGCCTAAATTCTCGCTTAGGATATGGTATAGTGATCAAGAAAATGGACATATGATTTCTCTATTTAGAATTTACTTCTCTCTTTGTGTTATTACTCAAATATTTCACCCATATAAGGCTTAAAGTCTATATTCTCAAAGGATTTGTAGAATAAGTACTCTAGCATAGATTTCAAAAACTTACTACCAATACAACTATAGATGCTCATGCAATATATTTATGGAAAGATGCAATGACTATTACCTACATATTAACCTATGTTTCTAAAAACTATTCTAATTTAAGAGCTAAGGTGAAACTTCTGGGCTAATATAATCATGGAGAAGGGAACAATACCATTATCTCAAAGTGCATAGTATAAATATTTTTTATTATTTTTTTTTACTTTCTAATTTTTATAAGACAAATAATATGTAATATACAACCTAATATGTGCTTAAATATTTACAACATGTTTCTATACCACCCTCAAACAATTTGGGAGAAGGGGGTTCATGAAACAATTCAATAGCATAATTAAAATTTGTAACTAACTAATTTTTATGATTTGTAACATTCTATAAATAAAAGTGCGTATTTTACATCCTAAAAGTGTCTAATTTTTGCAAATATTTCAATCCCATCCCCAAACAATCGAGCGCTTTGTCCTTTAAGTGTAAATAGATAAGGAAAGAATTTACCATAGAAACGTAGGAAAAATTGGAAGTACCTGTAACAAAAATATTATAAAGATAATATGATAACATGAAGCATAATAAAACTGTTATGTACTAATTAACACAAATTCTACTGGAGTAAACAAGGCAGGCAAAGGGTGACAAAAGATTTGAAATGAAATACCAAAATATGCCACCCCCAAACAAAATAAGAAAACTTTTTTTAAGTTTGAAATTTTTTGTGGCCTATACTCCATTAAGGTGGCATTTTACAAAAAATTATATGGGTCTTTTAAAGTTAGATTCCCCTAGACTTAATGTGGGGTCATTTTAAGTCAGATTCCCCTAGACTTAATATGGGGTCATTTTAAGTCAGATTCTCCTAGACTGTGCACACCCCCAAACAAGCAAGAAACTGGGGTGGCACAAAATGGATAATGAGTGGTCAACTATAAACTAATAGTCAAAAGAGTTGGGGGTTTAGCCATAAAAACATGATACTAAATGCACCCAAAATAGAATGAAGTTGTATAATTGGAAGCAATCATGTAGAAAAATGAAAGAAAACTTATGCAACCCATCAAAGAACATATGCAAACATCATGTTGTAGCTGTTTTAAAGAGTTAGAATGACCAAAAAGATGAATTAGTGATACTTTAGGTGAGAAAAGAATGAAGTATGGATCATGATGTCTTTCATGAGGCTCGGATGAGAAAAAACAAGACAAACTAGGTTTCTCACTACATTCAGTCAAAGCTTGGCTCTCAACTATAGGAATGGTGTACTCATGAGGTTGTGTGCTAGGCAAACACTCTTCACCTTGAGGGTTGAAAAAATTATAGAAGGTCTCTGAGGTAATTGGCTCAAGTACAAATTTGAGGTTTCACTGAAATAGTGGGTGAATAGATGGCTTAGTTGTGGTAGATGGTTGGATTTGAGGAGGTTGTAACTCAGGTGGATGGTGGTGGTTGGTTGGTGGTTCAGTTGGTGGATCCTTACACGCTCTTAAAAATTCAACATCTGGCTTAGCTGAATCCACAAGGTTGTCGTTCGTGGTTTTAACTTTAAGAAATTCATCTATTTTTTCCATTGTTATTTCCTCAGCTGCCAAACTAAATTTATATTCACATTGCTCTAAAGAATTTACATTGTTTAATTCCTGCACATTACCTTGTTCATGCCTTAGATTAGAATTGTTAATCTCTATTTCCTCACCTTTTTTCTCTAAAACACTATAAGTATCCTCAATGGCATTATTCAAATGTGTCGAGAAATCATCCAGCCAAGTGCGGTTAGCAAACACAAAGGCCTGGACATGCGCAATAGGAGGGTCCATATTAAGAGAATGCCAATAGTTATCAAATTCTTCCTCTGTCACACCTTTATAAATATCTTCTAATGTGTCATCATTATATTCATCTTCAGATAGATCAGTGGGAGGTTCCTTGGAGGCATCTCTCAAATTTGAGTGGTCATCCAAAACAAGTCCTAAAGAGTAGTCTTTAAAAATTTCCTCATCCAGGTGGGGTGTGGAGTCAACATAATGGTTAATGGAAGGGTCATGGGAACGTAGTGATTCATGAAATTAAGGGTAGGTCTTACCTAGTTCGAATGGTGTGGTTTTGGGAATTGCTTGTTCTACTTGTATGTCGATCTCTGGCAAGGTTGAAAGTTTTATGTTAGGTGAGGGGATCATGGAAATCATCTGGGCTATGTTCTGAAGCATAGTTAGGTTTTGAAGCATAGTTTGGGAAATTCGATCTGGGAAGGGTGGCAAACTAGATGGTTGGGTAATTTCTAGTATGGTGGAAATGTCTGGCATATGTGAGCTTCGCATCAATCTTGTCCATTCTAGGTCTTGAAGTATCATTTTGTTTTGGGCTATTAATTTGCCAAATGTCGTTAGCGGAGAGGAAGCTTGGTGGTATGGTTCTAGTTGGTACTGTGTTTGATAATCATAGTTATTGGTGAATGGATATGATATGAGTCCTTCTTGGGATATGGCATTTGAGTGACTCTGGTTGATCTCGTACTGTGATGGGTTAGGTTGAGGCTGAATAAATATGGGACATGAATGTGCGGTGTGGTCTGGATCTGAACAAATTGTGCACGAAAAAATGTTTGGTTCGTTGTACACACTCATTATGGAACTAGAAGTAGACAACATTGGTTGACTCCATGTATTGTCTAGATGACTAGAAAACTCTTGATTGTATGGGTTACTATAAAAATCTGAAAATTGAGGCTCATAATTATTAATATATCATATAGTAGGCTCAAACTCTTGATATGATAGGCAATGGGAAGCCCAATGGTAAGGACTACCACAGCATGAACATGGTGAAGGGTGTGCATAATAATCACATGATTGTTGGTCTAGATATTGATACTCCATAATGGTTTAAAAAAAAAAATCTAGAACAATTAATATGCAAACAAAACTCTAACTATAAATTTCTAGATAGGCTTGTGTGTTGATGTTTACGATATATAACGCTAGATGGTTTTTTCTTCTCATGCAAGGCTAAGTCCAATATGAAAGAAATATGAACAATAGTCAAACAACGACTTGATATATTAGAATTAAAACACCTCCGACAGAAGAGACGAGGAGTGAAAGAAGGAGTACCGAATGGTTCCTTGCTACACGTATGAATAGCGTATTGTATACGCAATCTTAGTGTATTTAAGAAGATGGAAACACTGAATATATATAAAAATATGAACAAAATGAGAGCCGATGGCTAACCTAGGAAAATTGGGCTTCCTTCAGAAGGGGCACGGGCGCGCTCTTGCTTGACACGAATTCTAGTAACCTGAGGGCGGGCGCGCTCAAATGATAGAGTTAAGAGAAAGCGGGCGCATTCCAAAAAATTAGAAAATTTTACAATAATTTACTAAGAGGTCCAGTAAGTCGCCTGTAAAATTTCAGATCTATCGGAGTTCTGAAATTCGTTCTACTGCCCTGCAAAGTTTGTGAAACAGTTTTCGAACACAACACAAACAACCGAATGGTTAACCAATCAAAACAGAGCCAAAAATTAACAAACATTTACTAGAGATTTTTGGCAGACCATGTAGGTTCTTCTAAAAATTTTAGATCAATTGGAGTTCTACAAACCCTCCTTATCAGCTGTTGTTCCAGAAATTAAGTGTTGCAATACAGCAGAAACACACTGAAAATAATCAACTAGTTAGATGGTCAAAACAAATAAAAAACTCTCCAAAATGTTACTATAAACTTCTGACTTATTATAGATACTCTTGTCAAAATCTTAGAATTTTTGGACCTGCCAAGGTAACCTTACTCGTCAATTTTGTTCTGACACGTATAGTGTGAAAGCTAAAATATAGCAGTGTAAAGATGGTAATAGTTCACTAGGTAAAATAACTAGGAAAAATCTGAAAATATTCCAATAAATCAACAACACCTTAAATATAATGTCTGAAAATATTTAGAATTTTTGGAAATTTATAAATAGTTTTACTGCAGTACTCTTCACTGTGATCCCGCAATATTAAGGGAGCTGGCGCACTTTGTGTAAGACAAAAGGGAGGGCGGGAGCGCTTTTAATTGAAAATAGTGAATTTCAAGCTGAAACAGTAATGAAAATATGAGAAACAAGAATGAAAAATTAAAATGGTGGGTGGGTAGAGAATGGGGGATTGCCCCTTGGATTCAACCAATTGAATACTTGTCTTGAATGAGTTTAAGATGGCAGTGGCGCCATTTGATAAATATAAAAATAATATTTTTACCTACTCTTAACTAATTATGCTATGAATAAGTAAAACTAAAATGATTTATTACAAGATGATCAAAGTTTTCTACTCTCGATTATCTTGTGATACTGTGGAGTAAATAATTTGATCCACTCTTAGTTTCTTAGACGTAATATTTCTCTAGTTTAATTTATTCTAACAATATCATTGAGAGTAATGGATTGTGATTATACTAATATGGTGATTGAACTAATTAAATGTTCTAACTTATACTATGGTAATTAAATACTAAGATGTGAATATGGAGAAGGAATTAGGGGGATTTGATTTCACTTAGATAAATTTCCTGATATGCTAGTGTAGATTATTGCAATCCTAACCAATAAAGATTAAGTATTTGATCCCTAACTATTCCTGACAATCTCTACCAACTAATAATTAGCATGAGAGAAAATTTAACCTATTCTCATGGTGAATAAACTAACCTCAAGAGTGAAACTCTTGAATAAATAATAATTCTAACTAACACATCAAGTCTTCATTAAAGCTTCAATCAAACCCTCTAATGGAAGTTTAGCTAAGAATCATGAGGCTATCATAAACATACTAATAAATTGAAAAAGACATCATGAAGAACTACTTTATTAAAGATACTTGAATTGAATAAACTAAAGCTTTTATTAAAAGGTTCTAATGGAGGTTATAAACTAAACTAATTAACTATAACTAAACTAAACTAAAAAAGGAGAGAGAGAGAGAGAAAGAACCCTAATTTAAAACTAAACTAAATAGGGGAGTAGCCAACTTTTGTTTAGCCTTAATCCTCTTTATATAGAAAGGGCTAGGTTTACAAATTTCATGCATGGGCTTTAAAGCTATGTTTTGGGCCATTAAATCAAGCCCAAAACCTAATTACTTAAGTACAAAAAGGGTTTCTTTGTTAGAAATTATTGAAACACCATTTTCATCCACTTTTAAATTCTATGATTTGCTCAAATCTTAAACTATTAAAAAGATCTTTTCGAGCCGGTCGTTTTGACATATAATATGCTCAATTCCGAGGTCTGAGTCTAAAGATAAGGCCTGCAGAAGTTCTGTTAACTTTTCTGCTCTTTTTCTATCCACGTTGACTTTGACTTTTCAACTTTTACTGGGCTTTATAAAGGCTTTTTCTCCTTGAAACTTGGGCTTTAATCATAGAACTTCTTAGCAACCAACTTTTACTCCTTTCTCTTGCAAAAGTGACATATTTCTTCACATATTTGACTCGAAGACCTGAAATACACAAAAGCACGTAAACAATACTAACTCTTATTTATTATATACATAATTGTTCTAAATGTAATATTATTAAGGGGTTAAAACTACAGTTTTGGGCTCTTATCAGTCCATAATAGAGAAGGAAGGAAACACAGTCAACAATCGGGCCCAAATTATCAGAGTGTTCATTGATTTCTTTATAGATATTATTGGTAGCAATGCTAGATTGCAGGTGGACCCTGAATTCTTCAACAACCTCACAGTCAAAAATCATCTCAGTATTGATTTAATCCACATTCTCGATGCAGACATTGCTCCTGAAGAGATAAAGAAAGACATATTCTCTATGGATGATACAAAGGCCACTGGACCTAATGGCTTCAACTCCTTCTTTTACAAATTTTGTTGGCAAATTATGGAACAAGATTTTATTTGTACTGTTACTAATGTCTTTAATGCAGGAAGAATGCCAAGAGGGGTAAACTCCACACTCCTTTGCCTTATGTTACACTGTCATCTATCGATGAATTACAAAAGTCATCACCAACAGACTGTAATTGGTCATCTCTGATTTAGTCTCATCAAATCAAAAACTTTCATCCATAGAAGGAGCATATAGGATGACTTGCTTCTCTCCCATGAGCTAATAAGAAGCTATGAAAGAAATCACTTATCTCCGAGATGCACCATAAAGCTAGACATACAAAAAGCTTTTGACATGGTAAGATGGGAAACTATCTGTAGGGGATTTTCTGAGTATCCCCTAATCCTCCTCTGTGTCTTGTGATTCAGGAGCTTTTTTCTTTATAGAGAAAGGATGAGATGATTTAGAGTTCAGGGTTGAACCTCCTGGTGGCTGCCTACATATCTCCTTGTTTGTTTAGGAGAATCAAACCCTATTTTGCGTAGTTCCTAAGAGCAAATCCCTATGGTTTATATAAGAAGAGCTTTGTGAGTCATAGGGTTATGGTAAATCTCACCTCTTGTGAGTTCCCTTCCATCTTTGGACTCTGCCTTCCTATTAGGAATTCTCCCCTTATGCAAGTCTGAATCTAGACCATATCTTATTAGTGGTAGGTTTTCTTGTTAATCATAATATCCCATTGTATTTGGGAAGATTATATCTAAAGGTAACTCTTAAGATATGTCATTATGATTCTTTCCTTATCATCAAAGATCGCCCTCTTCAGTTTCTTTCTATTCAGGAACTGTCCATATCAGTTCCTAATGACTTGGATAACTGTTATGCCTAGAGGCGGTCAGTCACGTGTCTGACACGTGCTTACTAAACACTCGTGATAAACACAAGATCACTTATTAACAGTACTGATCTGATGGTTCTCATCTTATTCTTGACATCTATAGTCCTGTGTCATTTCCCATACACGTGTCATCTAATCAATGACGAGAAATCCCCCTTACAGATGCCCCTCTTGTGCCATCTAGCACGTGGCTATTTGAAGCGACACTGCTTTTGGTGTGAGAATCCTTTTTATAAATAGTTGTTGGAACTGCTTACGTACTCAACTAATTAAGGCTCTGAAAAGACGGCTCAAGCGGACACAATGTTTCTCAGAAAAGGTAATGATGGCAATTCTATCCCGAAAAGACGTAATACTTGGGCTAATCGTAATAGTCCATCATATATGTATATAAAAAGGATCTTGTGAAAGAGCCCTTATTATCTCTTTTGCTATCTTTTCCCTGTACACTGAACCCCTTGATCTCCCATTAGGGTTTAACCAAAAATCTAAACTTTCTCTCTTTTCCGATCATGAATCCCAACTGGTCACTTATAAACTTTGTGGATCTTTCTTCCCTGGAACTGATCCGAGAGAAATTTCACATCCATGCTGATATTGGTCTTGAGTGGGGGAGATTGTCTGATGAGTTGGCCTACAAAGAAATAACGCTCATCATAATCGGTCAACTTAGGTCCGAACTCACTCCTCCCTTCCACCCACTGTTAAGAGAATGTCTGATTCACTTCAATCTTGCTCTTGGTCAAGCAGCACCACTGTTCTACAGAGCTGTCATGTACTCTGCCATACTGGCCAAGAAACATGGATTCGTTCTGAATCGTTGGGTGTTTGAATATTTTTATGAGGTCGGCCGTATTCGGGACCAATCTTACTACAACCTCATGACCAGAGACAAAAATTCTCCCATCATCTTTTTCGAGGGAAAGCAGAGTGACGAGGGTTGGGCTGATCACCACCTTCGAGTGTTTGGTGATGCATGGGACGTTCATCCTCTAGATGCTGATGGTGAACCGATGGGGATTCTTGTTCCCATAAAACACACTCATGCTCCAACCAGTAAGTCTATTTTCTCGTGAATTTTACAATCATCATAAGAGTTTTTCGACCAAGTTCTTTTACTATTCTTCCTTAGATGACTTTTCCCCCTGGAACCAATTTACTGCAACTGATGCTGCTATGGTGAACTTCATTAAGATGATCCCCAACGATCAAAGGATATCATGGGTGATAGTTCCTGACCGCACCCGTGTCTCTTTGAATATTTCAACATGTCTGCTGAAGAACTGCTGGCACTTCCCCCTGACTTTTCCCCTTTTAGGATAAATACTGCAAATTATGGGTGCACAGTACTTCCTCCTCCAGTTCAGGATGAATCCTCTTTGAGTACTAGAAAGAGAGGAAGCCGCAAAGAGAAGAGTTCTGTGGCAACCTCCAGTGATGCTGCGACATCGGGTTTAGTTCAGGAGCCTGATGTCAGTGGTGATTGTGTCATCACTGGCAGGAGGGGATATGAACTGCCTCATGAACTTCTAGCTGCTAGCAATTTTAAGAGGGAAGTGCGTGCGTCCAATTGTTCAAAACTGAAGAGAGCTGATCTTGCTCTTGATTCTGATGTTGCCCCATCTAGTAAGAAAACGAAATTTTGCCCTCTCTCTGTGAATGAAGAAACACTATTCAAGGTTCCTGTGACTATTCCTCATTATGGTAAGTCTTTTGAGAAAGTTGTTGTACCCCTACCAGTTCCAGACCCTCCCATAGGTTCTGAACAGGCTGGTGACTTTGTACCTTTCACTATTGATTCTTCCCTCCCCGATGACCGAAAAGGGAAGGGCGTTGCTCAGATAACAGCTATAACTATTGCTCTCCCCCCTTCTCTATTTGGAAATAGGAGGGGGGTGAGTAACGACATTCCCTTCTCTCCACATTCTCCAGATTCTCTTGAAAGGGAGACGATCTTGGAGATGAGGTGTTGGGGCCGAACTGATAAGCTTCCCATCACCAACAAGCACTCGGCTAATGATGTTGATATTGCGCTTGGAGTTCTAGAAGTTGTGCGACTTCCTATTGATAAAACTAAAGCCAACATGGCTGGTAGTCTGGATCTGTCATTTCACAGATCTGCCATTTATCTTGACAAGGTAAGGCTTTCTTCTCTGTTCAATGTTCTGTTTCTCTCATTGTGTTACTTACACATCCTGTATTTTTTTCAATTTGTGAATAACTTCTTAGCTATAAAAGAATCAATCTTTGTGACCTTAGCTAGTATAACTGCCAATGACATGGCCACTGGTGAGCTGAACTGGGCAAGATAGGCTACTGAGAAAAGGGTTGAGGAATTGCAAACCCAGATAGACTAACTTTTGGCTAGAGAGAAAAAGTTAGACAATGATTTCAAGAACATGAGAGAGACCATTGCCAACTTTCAAAATTCTCTAGACAAAGCCCAAAGGCGAGCTGTCGAGGCTGCTTCTTGGAAAGTGAAATTCTTGGAACTGCGTTCTCAATTCACCACTCTGCAAGCAAAGCATGACCAAGTTCAGGGGGAGCTTCACCGTAGGATTACTGAAATGAGAACCTATGGCCAAGCCATTACTCATAGAAATGAAGTCATGATAGACTATGAAAGGGTTCTCAAGGATAATCATCTATGTTCTTAAAAGAAGGTCGGTGATCTCTTGGCAGAGACCTTTGAGTTCTATCCCAAAGTGGTGTAGGAGGTAAAGAAAAGGTCAGCTGAAAATGCCATTCGTTTTGCTTTGAGAGTGGTGTAGGAGGCTACTGGGTATGTTTCTCAAGTGGATGATCAGGGGTGGGTGATCAACCCTTTTTTTCTTATTTCCTGATCTAAATACCAGTATCTCAGCAATTCATAATGAACTTATGCCCGATGCCTCCTCATCCTCTGAAAAAGACACCGATGATGACATGCCTCCCGTTCAACTTTCTTTTTTGCAGGTGCCAGTTTCAGGTGAATGTTATGTTCAGCCTACAACCGTCCCAGCCAGTCCAACCACACGGTCAATTCCTGAGAGTGGTCCAGAAGTTCTTGATGTTGGTGCAGTAGCAAGTACTGATGTTGAACCGAAGTTCGATTCCACCCCTGCTCAATATGCTAAGTAAATACTTAGCTATTCAGTTCATGATTTAGAAAACATTGAAAACATTTATTTTGAAACAATTTTTCTATTGAGCTATGTAGCTCACATACTATTTACTTACTGAGCTCTACATCTCTTGTAGTTTATGCATGCATTTAAAATACTCTATGTTATATAACATATAATGACATGTATTTTTATGCATATTCTACCCCTGATGCCCCTAAGTTCATTTGGAACAACAATAGGTGACCATAATAGGCTAAACAGGTTAAAATAAGACATAACTAGAATCTGATTAGGATATCATAAAAGCTATCCAAGTTAACCGTAACTGAAAGTTCGATCGTAATAAAGACACAGCGTCCCAGAGGAGCCATGAATCTTTGCAAAAGTAACTGGGTGCCTTGAGCACAACACTATGTTTAATAACGATAGGTCCTGTTTATTTAAAAAGTAAATAGGTTATCGCCAGAACGATAATGGGGGAGTCTTCCTCACTGCAATCATGCCGATATAATTCTAGGCTAATGATTGGGTGCTAAGATCTGGATCCAACCCAGATTTTCCCAGCCAACCCCATTTTTTATGTTATGAGAGTTCAAGGAATTAGCATACTGTTTGGGCTCCCAAGCAAGAACGCTATCTCTGGTTCCAACTCAAACTGGCATACAGTTTATTAAACAGTTAGTGTGGTTAGCTTTCCTAAAGGCTTAATCCATCGAGGATAATCTCAATCTGAAAGAACTAGCATATAGTTCAGGCTGCATGGGGATGAGAAAGAAATTGGCATACAGTTCAGCTTCCCCAAACTCAGTATCACTGGTTCTAAAGTAAATTGGCATACAATATTCTTGAACAGATAGTGAAAAGATAACTATATAAAGGCTTAGTCCATTGTGGATAATAAATAAAGAACTGACACAAGGAATAAATTTAATTGCAAGGTGAGGAACTTTATTGATAACTGGAGAGAATAAACAATGCATAAAGGAGCATGAAATAACAATTTAGTGATAGTACTTGCTAAGGTGTTGTGCGCTCCATGGTTTGACAAGAACGTCCCCTTCAACAGTACGTAGGTAGTAAAAACCAGTTCAGCCAACCTTGTCGATGATGTATGGTCCTTCCCAGTTGAGCCCAAGCTTGCCGTTATGCTCTGGGATCTCATGCAGAACCAGATCGCCAGATTTGAAAGCTTGAATTTGGACTCTCTTGTCGTATGATCTTTTCAAAATCTGCTGGTTAGCAGCTAAGCGTAATGCGGCACCTTCCTGCTTTTTATCTAGGAGATCCATTTCTCTGTATAATAATTCCTCATTGTCCAGGGTGTGCACAACGTCTAACTTCTAAGTGGGAGCTACCAGTTCAGGAGGTATGACAGCTTCAGTTCCGTAGGTCAGTGAAAATGGGGACCCACCAGTCGATCATCTGGGTGTAGTTCAGTATGCTTATAGAACCTTAGGTGTTTCCTCGACCCATAAACCCTTTGCATTATCTAATTTGTGCTTCATGTTATCCAAGATAACCGTATTGGAGGCCTCAACCTGGCCATTACCTTGTGGATACCTTGGAATTGAGAAAATATGGGTAATGTGAAACTCCTCACAGAGTTCAGCGACCAATCCGCCAGTGAATTGTTGCACATTATCTGAGATGATAACTTTGGGTATGTCAAACTTGCAGACAATGTTGTTCCAAATGAACTTTTTGATGTCCTATTCCCGAATGAAGACAAGGGGAACTGCTTTTATCTACTTGGTGAAGTAATCCGTCGCGACCAGTAAGAATTTGACATTGCCGGGAGCGGGTGGCAAGGGTTCCACAATGTCTGTTCCCCACTGTGCAAATAGCCATGGACTGGCCAATAAGTGCAGCTCTATTGCTGGAGCATGGATAATCGGAGCATGTCGTTGACACTTTTTACATTTGCGGGCAAAAACTTGTGCATCCTTTTGCATGTAAGGCCAAAAGTACCTTTACCTTAAGATCTTGAGAGCGATTGTTTTGCCCCCAGCGTGGTTGCCACAAATTCTTTCGTGAACCTCTCGCATGACCTGTTCAGCAAGGTCTGGGGAGAGACATCGGAGATGAGGTCCTAGAACATACTTTTTGTAAAGTTCATCTTCAATGAGGGTGAATCTTGGTACCTTTGCGAGTAGACGCCTTGCTGTGTTCTTATCCTCCGGGAGTGTTCTGTCCTTGAGGTAAGACTTGTATGGATCCATCCAGTTTGGTGTGGTGGCTGGAATAACACAAAATATTGTAATAGTGAGTGCTTGGATGCTAGGTTTGTCTTGGAACTCTATAGGGATTAAGCGAGACTTGTTGTTGCCCAATATTGAGGCAACATATGCGAAAGCATCTGCGTGTTAATTTTATGATCGAGGTAGCTGATAAAACTAAATATCCTTGAACTTGCTCTGAAGATGCTTTACCGGTTCTAGGTATTTAACCATTCATTCATCCCTAGCCTCATAACCTCCATCAACTTGAAACACAACCAGCTGTGAGTCACTAAAAATTATGAGGTGTGTTAAGCCCAGGTCGAGAGCCATTGTGAGGCCAGCAAGTGTCGCCTCATACTCCACCTTATTGTTAGAGGCATTCCAACCTAACTAGATGAATTTCTCCAGTCGCATGTTGTCAGGAGTAACTAACACAGCTCCAACTCCTGCGCCCTTGTCGTTTGAAGATCCATCCACAAATAGTCGCCATCTGGAGCATGACTCCCAAGGGTCTAGATGGGTGTTTGGGAATTCAGGTAGGATGTTATCATTTGAACTAGGGATTGTTGAGTCGTACCCAGTGTAGGTCATTGGGAAATCTCCCAAGAATTCTGCTACTGCCTAACCTTTCTTTGAGATTCGTGGGTCGTAGATAATATTATACTCTAATAGTTGCACGGACCATTTAGCTAACTTGTTCGACCTTTCCAGAACTAATCGTAACTGGTACTCTATGATTACTCTGATAGTGTGGGACTGGAAGTATGGTTGTAATTTCTCCGTCACAAAAACAAGGGCTAAATCGACTCTTTCGAGTTTAGGGTACCTTTTCTCTGCTGGTAGGAGCGTTCGGTTTAAGAAATAGACAGGTTTCTTAACCTTCTTTTTCTCCACACGTATCAGTACATAACTGATACCATAGTTAGATGAACAAAGATAAATACCCAAATATTCTCCCTCAACTGGTTTGGAAAGGATTGGTGGTGCCCACAGTTACATTTTGAGTTGATTGAATGCTTTTTGGCATTCTTCCGTCCATGCAAATGAGATAATTTTTTGCAATAACTGAAACAGAGGTTTGCACTTATCTGAACTCTTGGAGACCTATTCAAAACTACTAACTTGCCTGTAACTTTTTGAACCTCTTTCATGTTTTAAAGTGAAGGCATTTCTATGAGCGCCCGGATTTGATTTGGGTTTGCCTCGATTCTTCACTTAGTAACCAGATACCCTAAAAACTTCCCTGATGAAATAGTGAAAGCACATTTCACATGGTTAAGTTTCATGTGATACTCTCAGAGAATGTCAAATGCACATTTCAGGTGGGAGAGATGTTCTCCACGTCTTAGGACCGCTACCTATGGCGAGTGGCAAATGACGGTTTATGCTTGTTGCGACTGACTATTTTACCAAGCTGGGTAGAGGGCGTGGCACTGCAATAGATTAAGGAGGAACAAATCAAGAAATTCTTGTGGGAGAATGTAATATGCAAATTTGGGCTGCCGCATCCATAATTGCAGATAATGGGACTCAGTTTACAGGGGGTAAGGTGCGAGATTTTCTCCACATGTTCAAAGTGAAGCAAGGATTCTCGGCCCCTTACAATCCTGAGGGGAATGGTTAGGCAGAATCCTCAAACAAAACCATAATGGATAATCTGAAGAAAAAGCTCGAAGATCGAAAGGGGTCTTGGGAAGATTAGTTAAACCATGTGTTATGGGCGTACCGAACAATGTCGCGAACATCCACCCGAGAGTCGCCATTTGCCATGGCGTATGGAGTGGACGTAGTGATTCCAGCAGAGATGGTGGAGGTTGTGGAAGAAGGGGTTAATGAGACCATATTAGCTGCTGAGTTGAACCTTACAGAGGAGAGGAGAGACATAGTGCGCATTAGATTGGAAGAATACCATAGGAGATTGCAGAGGCAATATGATAAGAGAGTAAAGCTGCGACAGTTCCAGGTAGGTGACCGCGTTCTGAGGTGATTAACCCAGGCCACCAGGAAGGAGATTGATGGAAAACTGGGGCCCAACTGGGAGGGGCCCTATACCGTGGTTGAAAAGGGGAGCGCCGGAACCTATCGGTTGTAGACTCCAAAGGGAGAAGACATCGCGAGGCCTTGGAACATTAGAATGTTGAAGAAATTCCATGAGTGATGCCTTGTACAGTTTTTTAATTAAAAACAAGTTCAGCGGCTTCTAGAGATTGTTATTCGAGTTTTATAGTGATGTTTTGTGTTACATATTTTATCAATGAATAGAGTGCAAACTTTGTCCAAATTGTTTATTTCATTATTGGCTGCGAATGAATGGAGAAACTGACTAAGGACTAGAGGTACAAATCCAACTTGGGGGCAAACTGAGCAGCCCCCAACCAGCTTCACAGCTGACAAAACGGGGAGCCCTTTGCGGACGATGAGGTCCAAGTCCAACTTGAGGGAAAACTGAGTTGTCCCCAACCAACCTCACGGTTGAGAAAGATAGTGGAATGGGGGGGGGGGGGGGGGGGAGGGGGTGAGCCCTTCAGAGACGATGAGGCCCGAAACTAACTTAGGGGCAAACTTAGCTGCCCCAACCAGGTTCCACCGGTGACAAAAAATGGGGAGGGTTGTGCCCTTTATGAACAAAGAGAGGAAATTCAAGCTTGGGGGTAAACTATGCTACCCCCAAGTAACTTTGCAGCATACAACTAATTCAAATACGGATTATCGAGTCGGAAGATTTTAGAGTTTTGCAAAAACTTTACGCAAAATGGCAAAATAATTTTCCAAAGAGATAATAATTAAATTGTATCACACCAGACTGGTTAATTAGCAAAGAGCGAGTCACTTACTTGCCCACTGGGAACACCCAGAAATATGGTACACAGAGTATAAATACAAAAAGTTTGAAAGCAAAGCATATCTAAACAAAGAATAGAAGAATAAACTCCAAGCTACTGTTCCTTAGCCGTCTCCTTCTGATTCTGATCCTCGGGCACTTCCTTTATGGGCGAGCCTTCGGATATCTCCACCACCGCATCATCTGTCACAAGGACAGTGTTGAGTTCCCCTTTAGGTAACAGAGTGGATGTAGTGGCGGGATCGGCGGCAGGGGCAAGAACAGAGAAGGGCGAGGAGAGGAGTCTCCCAGTAGCAGTGAGCTCCGCCAACTGACGGTGGAGCTCCCTAGCAATTTTCTTTCCGGCCAAGTCGCAGAAGCACTCAGAGGTGGCTTTTAGCAATTGGTCAAAAGCAGGCTGAGCAGCGGCCTCCCCTGCTACTCTCTTACTCTCCACTTTGGCCTGAAGTTCAACCATCTGCTGGCGGAGAGCCGCTTCTGTGGAATTGAGATCATTGTACGACTTGAGAGCTGTGAGACGAGCGTCGTCGTGCTCTTTCTCCAATCGAGCATATCTCACTTTCTAGCCTTCAGACCCATTGATCTCCTGCTTTATCGCATCTAGGGTGTCCAGGGTGTTGGTCAAGCCGTGGATGACGTAGCCTATATCCAAGCTCAGCTGAACACAAAAGGACCATTAGATATGTTACGAGTAAAAAGCACAAGGGCAAGTTAGGAATGAGTAACACCTTTTCCCACCAATTATAGATAGTAGCACGGTGCACGGCAATGGTTCGAGTCGTAGATGGTCCCGAGGAAGATGGGGGCTGAATAACAGTGTGGTGGCCACCACAGTATTGTCTAGGGCCGAGTCTCGGGTGGTGACCGTGCGATCCCTAGCTTTGAATTCGGGATGCCAGACTTCGGGCCCAATGGGCATGTGATCCTTGCCCGATCGGGCGTCGTGGGGGAGCCACGGGCCGTGGTACAATGGCGGTTGGGGCAGAGGGGGCAGCGGTAGTCCTCGTAGTTTTGCATTTTTGGCGGGTGGCCCCTTCGCCGCAAAGTCAGTGGGCTCATCTTCGGAGTCGCTGTCCCACAATTTTATCTTCATGACATCCATGTCTTGTGAGGGTAAAGGGGAGCCGACAACTTTAAAATCGTCTTCCCAATCAGCAAAGAAAGAGTAAGAGGCGGGGGCTCCTGCTGGGATGGCCGAGACAGGTTCAGCAGTAGGAGGGTTAAACTAAGAGGTTGCAGCTCATTGGGCCACAGCTTGTGTATGGGAGATCTTCTTGGTGTAGCCCCTCCTCTTGGTCTGGGGGGAGAAGGTTTGGGTAACCTTTCCTTGGGCAGCAGCATATGGTAGAAAGGGCCTTGGTACTTGCCAAAATCTTTGAGAGCTGGGTCTAGGAGAAGAGGAGTGCCTTTGTCAGGGTCGATACCAAGAACGTCGCACTGGTCACTTCCTAAATTGTGGAGCTTTTGGAAGATTTATGAGGAAACACCAGCGTATATTTGAGAGTGCGAGTCAGATCTTTAACCTGCATCAAAGGAAATTAAGCACGACACCAATGAGAATAGTGAAAGGACACATAAACTGACCAACTACACTTACCGCTCTGGAGAAAGTGTAAATGCCTTAGAGAAACTTCAGGAGGTATGTCTGCTGACAGAAATCTCCCGGACACATACAAAGGATAGTGGTGCCACACTTTATCGGAAGTAGTGATGCGGAGAACGAAAGACTTCTTCCGCAGACGACTACAAAAGGATTGATAGCCTACACTCCCAAACTTGGTGTTCTTCTTTATGTAATAGTGGGCAATTATGTCACGAGTTGGATTTTGGGAGAGTTGATCTTGTTATAGAAGTTAGCAGCATACATGACATGCCATAAATTGCCAATACCTTGACATGGTGGAATGTTGAAATGATTGCATACCTCCACGTCTAGTAAGGACAAAGGAAATCGTAAGCCGGCCACTATTTGTCCAACTGTAGCAACTAGACTTCCCGGCCGCGGGTCGACGAGGTGAGGAAAGTGAGTAACTCCCGACACGTGTTCTAAGACCATGTCATCAGGGATGCCATAGGCTACCTTGACCGCGTCTAGGTTGGGTCTGCGATAGTAAGAGGGAGGAAGAGGAAGCTTAAACGGTATCCCCGAGGTGAAGGGGACAGCGGTAGGGCTCTTTGAGCCAGAGGCCGGGGACTCCGACCTATCAGCGATGGGGCTACTAGACCTAGAAGGTGGGGTCTTCGATCCATTGGATCTAACGGTGGACGAGCTTGCCGACTCCAAAGCAGACATAAGGCACATAGTACAAGAGGTCGATATAAGAAGGAGATAAAGCCTAAGGGGCAAGTGTGAGGGTTCAACGATTATCGGAGACTAGTGAACAAAATATGGAAAAGAGTTGAAAGAGAAAAAGAAAGAGAAGAATGAACCTGACTTGCAGTGTAGCAACGGGCTAAGAGGGAGAAGGCTTAGAGAACTTGAGCGAAAACAAGGGGGAATACCACTAGGAAAGAAGAGTAGAGTGGGAGGGTTGATCGGAACAGAGAAAGGAAGGAAGGAGAAGTTGGGTGTTAAGTTTGAATGAATGAGGAAATGTAAAGAAGTTGGAGAGGAAATGAAGAGTTTGAGCGGGATTCGAAGCGTCAAAGGTATGAGCATAATTCTCTGGGTGCGTAAACCCAAGAGCCAAAGGAAATGGGCTAGAGGATGAGTGACGCGTGGATTCCAAACAACAAGGAGTCAGGTTCTACAGGTAATCATGATGCGTGGTGGCATGGGAAGTATGCGAGTGGAGCCAGGGCAAACACATGCCAATAAAGAAAGAACACATGCCAGCACGAAAAGGCAATAAGGATAAGGGATCGTGGATCAAGTTGCCGGATGATATCTCGGTCCCCCGAACGGAATTCTCCATGTGGTTCCGGCCGAGAGGGGGCATCTGTATCAAACTAATTCATGACCATCAAGATGACATGTCTCCTAGCCGGAGGTAGCATAAGGTAGGAGGGAGAGGGTGCAATGGATGCAGTCCGCGAAACCCTAAAGGGATGGACTCCAGAGGGGCATAGGGGCCAGGAGGGTTTCGGTGACCCAAAAGGACACAGAATAGTGAAATAGGATTCTGTAGCACCTGTAGCAAGGCCACAAAACCTAAAGCGACTGGTGGACAGGTAGCAATCGAGGGATAGAAAAGAAGACCATCGAACAGGAAAGCAGGAGGAAAGATATAAAAAGAAGAGGTTTGAGAAGAAAATAGAGGAGAAAGGAGAGAAGCTATAAGGGAGAGAGAAAAAACTATAATCTAGAGGAGAGTATAAATTTGGCTAACACAGTGTTCTTTCAAAAGCTTCAAGGTATAAAATATGGTCACATAGGCAGTCTTCATATCGATAATTACAGGCTCGTGATAGCCTCAGACTCCCTAAATGAGATCCATATTCTCAACAAGGAAACAAAACCACCATGGCACTGTTTGAACATCACAATGGAGATAAGGGAATTAACAACAAAATTCTAACAGATAACCTTTCAGCATGTTTATCGAGAAACAAACAGGGTAGCTGATCACTTAGCCTCCCTCGGTCATTTCTTTTCTAGCTCTACACCTAAAAAATGTATGTATTTTTTCCCTCCTTTTGATGATTGTTTGTCAAAAATCATAGAAGAGGACAAGGAAGGTAAAATGTACTCAAGATTTTCATGAATACAGGTTAGGGTCTGCCAAAACCCATGCTTAACTTTTTTTAAAAAAGACACTTATTCATGCCTTTTTCAATTGGCTTTCACATCACAATAAGGAGGTTCTTGATATAATGAATGGAGGTAGTTTCCTTAGTAAAGGAGCCTTAGAAGGTTATAAGTTTTTAGAAGATCAATCCAAGCTTAATAACAATAGGGGGTAACAATATCCCCTGCTCAGCTCCTTCTTCTTTAACAGCAAAAGCTACCAGTATGTTTGAGGTTAAACCTGATTCCTAGCTTAGAACTCTAATCGGATCCCTCACAAAAAGGTAGAAGCCATTTCTGTTCACCATAAGCCTACTCCTGTTGTTAAGTAAGTTTTTATAGATGTAAAAACAGGTGTTTGAACAATACTAAATCATGTTAATCAATATATAATAATACTCTCAAATATCATGTGATAAAGAGTAGTAATTGACAAGCCTCTTTTTGTGTGTATGTTGATGGTGTATGGTCGTTGAACAAAACAGAAGAGTATCAAAACCTAATTATCCCTCAATAAGTAAATGCTGAGTAGGGTATCGTTCCACTTTTAAGTGTATGTTATGTGAAGGACAGGACTAGAAAGGGGGTTTAAGGGATTAAAAACTATGATTGTAAAGATTATAGATTCTAATACTCAACTAAACTAAACTAAATTAAACTAAACTATTGAGAATTTATAAGAGAGGGAATTCAAGAGATTAGAATCCACCAATACTTTTAATCTATGATCTTCTGCTTCATGGTTGTTCTTACAAGTATACTACAATTAGGCAATCGAGCGAGTGTCGATGGCCTCTTGGATGAAACATCATTAACAATTAACTCTACTTAAGGTTGTTCCTATGTTTATGCTATTAATATCTTCTTTCCTTTTATGTAAGCTCGGGCAGCCATTCAATGTATTACCAAGAGCAACATGAAGGAGTACTTCCTAATAGGGCGGCCATTCAATGAATCACCACTTAAGGCAAACACAAAGAATATTTCCCCTAGGCAGCCACTCCCTGAGCTACCCCTTCTAAGGCAACACAAAGAATACTTCCCTAACTCTAAAGAATTATACTACTAGAAGAAAAGTAAAGAACACTAGCATGATATTAATATTGCAAAACATAAACCCTATTCTATACTTCCATCCCCTGGTGTGAGCAATGAAACTAATAACTAAAAACATAAAGAACTAACCTGATTGAAGAACACCATGAACTAAAAGAATCATTAAACCTTAAGCACTGGCTTCATCTCCTCCCTTGAATGAGAAGATTAGCCTTCCATAAAAAGGAAGAACATGAAGAACGAGAAGAAGAAGAGTCGAAGAACATAAGACTAGAAAGATTAATTGTCTAACCTATGGCTGACTTGTATTCCTTTAAAAGTGCTACTAACCTGGATTCCTGCTCCTCAGTCAAATCTGATGCAATGACTACTGGGTAGGTTCCCAAATCTCCCAAGAAAACATACTTGAGTGTAGACGGCAAAGGCTTCAATTCTAGCTTAGGCGGCTCCTTTATAAGCTCTTTAGATGGTCCATCAGGCATAGGCGATTCAAACTTTTCTCTGAACTTGCTGTCATCCATGACAGGTGATGAATCCGAAATTGCATTGATTGCCTCGACATTAAGTTCCTCACAGTCTAAGTCTGTCAGAGCTTTCAACAACTCATCAGCAGGATATGAATGAGTCAGATAATCATGTGCTAACGCTTCAATCATGCATACCTCGTTCATAGCACACACCTCCTGTGGTTGCTGTAACGTATGGAAAATATTGGTTTCAACTCTCATATTACCAAAGGATAACGTCATATTACCGTTTCGACAGTTGATGAGTGCATTTACAGTGGCCAAGAATGGTATGCCTAGAATGATTAGTATCTGCCTACCAGATGTAGGTGTTGTGTCGAGTACTATGAAATCAACCGGATAATAGAAATCTTCGATCTTGACTATGACGTCTTCAATGATTCATTTAGGTATCTTTACTGATCTATCTACTAACTGTAAAGTAACATTAGTCGGTTTAAGATCCTTCAAGCCTAACTTCTCGTAGACAAAATATGGTAGAAGATTCACACTGGCACCCAAATCTAATAAAGCTTGCTCCTCCAAAGAATCTCCAATTCTGCATGTAACAATTGGACTTCTAGGATCTTTCAGTTTCACAACCGCTAGATTCTGTAGGTACGATGAACATCTTTGAGTGATAAAAGCTTCTTTCGAAATGTTGGTCTTCTTTTTCACTAGATCTTTCACGAACTTGGTATACGAAGGAACTTGCTTGATGGCGGTCAGAATTGGGATATTAATATGCAAATTCTGAAATACATCGCAAATCTCCTTGTACTGGTCATCCTTTCTGGTATTCACTAGTTTCAAAGGAAACGGTGCTGGCGGATTCTTCAATATCGGTTCTCTTCTTTCGGTTTCGGTTGGCTTGGTAACAGATAGTGGAGTGACAGGTGGAGTTACTCGTGATGGCTTCTTCTTACTTACTTCCATAATAGTTCCTTCAGCTTCTCTCTCAACAGTTACTTCAGTGGGTGGCACAACACTAGATATATCTGGAATGTTAGAATTGGGTGGGATGGTGGGAACATAAGTTACCTCAGGCTCAGCAGAATCTTTTCCTGGTTCATAGACAATCTTGTTATCAAGTTTCTTGCCTAACCTCAGAGTGGTAACAACATTAACTTGTTCATGAGTAATTTCAAGGTTATCTAGCTGCAGGACACCTCTTCCTTTCGGATTTGGCTCCGGCTAGCTTGGTAATGCTCTTTTCGATCTTTCCGTCAAGGAAGCAATGATTTGCCCTATCTGGCCTAGAATGACACTAAAGTTACTCTCCAACTTCTTGGTTCTTTGATTTGTCTATTTCAGCTCATTGACAATGGTGGTGATAGCTTCTTCCAGATGTAGGATAACTGCTTTACTCGACTGAGGCGTAGGGGAAATATATCCACTCCTAAGATCTGGTACTAACTCTCTATTTGTGTTATCTTGGTAGTGCTGGTTCTGGTATGATTGTTGATTTCTGTATGGTTCTTTGGCGCAGTTTTGGAACCGACATCGGGTTATTCTCGAACCGATTTGGTGATTTTGGAATCCTGGAGGGAAATTCCTCTGATTTGTATTTTGTGGCTTCCAATAATTTTGTCCTTGATTGAACTGGTTATTTCTTCCTAAAGAGTTGATACTACATGCCTCTGCATTAGTATCCGGATAATCTGAACACTCTTGGTGGTGTGGCCTTCATCGTAACATAGCTCACAAATGGCATAACAAGGCTTGGATGGCTGAGGTTTAGCTTGGAAATTGTTTGCTTTTAGAGGATTCATGGAGAACTAATCAAACTTCTTGTTCAGAGTTTCAAGTCCTGTTGATAGGCTTGCCATAATTAATATCATCGCTTGATTTGGGTCTTCTTGAATTTGGTTGCCAAATTGCTCCGGCACCCCTTCCACTCTAGCTACGTCCTCGTTGCTAATACTCCATTGTTGAAGTGTCTTGACTAAATTCTCGAGAAAGTTGTAGGCTTCCTCTCCATCCAATGATGTAAACTTACCTTGATGCATTGACTGTATCATCTGCTTGTTCATAGTAGAATGCCCTCGAAAGAAAAATAAGCCAGTGTGCTCTTATCATAACCATGATGTGGACATGAGACTAGCAGATTATTGAATTTCTCCCAGCTTTGATGATATTCTTTAGTCACCTTCCCTTTGAAATTGCTGATGGCTTGTTGCATGGCATTTGTCTTCTGGGGTGGGTAGAACTTGTTCATAAACTTTGTTCTCAACTTCTCCCAATTGTTGATTGAATTGATCGGCTGTGCAGTTAACCATTCGGATGCTTTACCTTCGAGTGAGAGTGGAAAAAGAATTAACTTGATACTCTCATCCCTGATATTCTGGTTCTTGAAAGTTCTGAGGACTGATAGAAATTTGTTCATGTGAATATAAGGATGAACATTGTCTGAACCATTGAACTTTAGAAGCATAGAGATTACTGATGCTCTAAGTTCAAACTGGATAGCTTCTGTCTCTGGAAAAACAATACTGCTAGGTGGGTCTCCAATGATTGGTGAATAGAAATCACTCAGCTTCTTTCTCTGTTGTGCTTGCATGGGTGGGATAGCTTCAGGATTATTGGTGTCCAAAACACCTCCCTCATTACGTGCGGCCATTGTATCAATCTTGTCTAGTATTCTTGTGAGTCGGTTGTTAAACCTTGTCCACTGTTGTGTTCTTACTGGACGATGATATGGACGACGGGGCATACACTAGAAAATGCTATGCGAAAATAACAAAAAACTATCCTACTATGCTTGAATAGTATGCAATTATTCTAAGTTATACTAAAATGTAAAACTACTTTTCTTCAACTGGGGTGGGCTTTGCAGCTAGTATCTCGCCGTTGTCTAAAGATGCCTCTTATTTGAATCACTTGGATTGCTTAAGTACCACTGCCCACAGACGATAGTCCGTTTGTCAAGATTCAGACAAGAAACACTAGAGTTTGATGTTTCGCTGTGTTGGCTTACAACTTCAATTGTTGAAAAGGTCCTAAATGCAATTATACTAGAAAGCAATAAAACTAAACTACGATGCAACTATACTAAGAAAGCAATAAAAAGAATGAAGATTCGACTAACCTGGATGGTAGATCTTGTCTTCGAGATGTCCTTCAAGCTTCTTTCTTTCTTAAAAGGATGGATGATGCGGCTAAAATTACCTCAAGATCTAAAATTTTAATCTTGAAAGAAAACATTAAACATAAACAACTTAAAACGGCAGCGACGCCATTTGACAAGCCTCTTTTTGTGTGTATGTTGATGGTTTATGGTCGTTGAACAAAACAGAAGTATATCAAAACTTAATTATCCCTCAATAAGTAAAGGATGAGTAGGGTACTGTTCCACTTTTAAGTGTATGTTATGTGAAGGAGAGGACTGGAAAGGGGATTTAAGGGATTAAAAACTATGATTGTAGAGATTATAGATTCTAATACTCAACTAAACTAAACTAAATTAAGCTAAACTATTGAGAATTTATAAGAGAGGGAATTCAAGAGATTAGAATCCACCAATACTTTTAATCTATGACCTTCTGCTTCATGGTTGTTCTTACAAGTAGACTACAATTAGGCAATCGAGCGAGTGCCGATGCCTCTTGGACTAAAACATCATTAACAATTAACTCTACTTAAGGTTGTTCCTATGTTTATGCTATTAATATCTTCTTTCCTTTTATGTAAGCTCGGGCAGCCATTCAATGTATTACCAAGAGCAACATGAAGGAGTACTTCCTAATAGGGCGGCCATTCAATGAATCACCACTTAAGGCAAACATAGAGAATATTTCCCCTAGGCAGCCACTCCCTGAGCTACCCCTTCTAAGGCAACACAAAGAATACTTCCCTAACTCTAAAGAATTATACTACTAGAAGAAAAGTAAAGAACACTAGTATGATATTAATATTGCAAAACATAAACCCTATTCTATACTTCCATCCCCTAGTGTGAGCAATGGAACTAATAACTAAAAACATAAAGAACTAACCTGATTGAAGAACACCATGAACCAAAAGAATCATTAAACCTTAAGCACTGGCTTCATCTCCTCCCTTGAAGGAGAAGAGTAGCCTTCCATAAAGAAGGAAGAACACGAAGAACGAGAAGAAGAAGAGTCGAAGAACATAAGACTAGAAAGACTAATTTATTAAGACTCAACTAGTTAAAACCGATCTTTTATTATTAATCTCTCTATGCCTCAAGTTCTGGAGACAAGAATATAAATGAATTGGCCAATTACATGAGGCACTTAGGTCCTCTATTTATAGAGGTTACAATGAGCTCTAGAAGCATTCCAAACCGTCATTTGTTTCCTAATACAAATAGACTTTTTGAGTCCAACTTCGTCTCCAAAACTGAGAAGAAATTGGCTACAGTGTCGATCCATGCATCTGGATGCACTATTCATGCATCTCAGACGCGATCAATGTGTCTGGACGCTCGGTCCATGTGTCCCAGACTCATTAGCCAATTTTGTCTCTTCTGCTCTATCCTTCTATCCTCTTTTGCGGACTTTGGTCCAAGCAACGAATCATTTGGCCTTGGGCTTCCAAATAGGCTTTAAATAGGTCTAAGTCGCATCTTTAATAGCTCCAATTCCTTGGCCTTCTCCATAATTGTCCACGGGCTTCACATGTGATCCTTAATGCTCCGAATTGCTCCGTTTTACCCCTTTTTCTCTAATATTCCACAAAACTCTCTCTTTGACCTGTAGAATCATAAAACATAACTTACAAACACTATTAGTCCACTAAGATGGCTAAACAAGAGGCATAATTGAGGGTTAAATAGCACTTTTTGAGCACTTATCAGTAATCGTGTTCTCCACTCTTGCTTATACGCATTTAACACGAATTTAGACTAAATAAACTAATCCACTAATGAGAGAGTAATTCTTAAGCGATGAAAACAGTAAATTTAAGATATTAAAATAGTGATTTAAAGATGATAAAAAGATATAGATAGGGGTAATCCACCACACAATTCGATTGACTATTAGGTTAGTTATCAAATTGCTTGTTTGATCTTTAGTGAACACCAAGTCATCTCGGATCAAGATTCCACTAGCATGAGAGTTAACTCCACCACAAATCTCTTTGATGGTGGCTCTAAACTCTAGTTAAACTCTTATAACTTTTATCTCTAAACAATCATAAGAATTGAACTTGAAACTCTATTGTAAAAACAATAACAAAACTAATTACCAATCATCCTCACATGGCTTCATAAACCCCCTCTAATGGAGGTTTAACCTTGTGTCATCGGAATCATACTAACTAAACAATGAATATAAGACATAATGTAAAGGACCAACTGAATTGATTAAACTAAATCTTTTATTGAAAGGTTCTAATGGAAGCTACAAACTAAAACTAATTAACCTAAACCTAAACTAAACTAAAGAGGGAGAGAGACAGAACCCTAAATTACAACTAAACTAATGTGGGAGAAGCCAAGTTTTATTTAGCCTTCACCCTCTTTATATAGGAGAGGGTTATGGTTACATTTTCGTGCATGGGCCAAAAATGGGGACTTTGGGCCTTTAATGTGAGCTCAAAGTCTATTAGGTTAAATCTAAAGAGGCCACAACTGCTGGAATTTACTTCAGTGCCCTTTTCATTCACTTTTACAACTCTAATTGGGGCAAGGTCGGGTCCATCTTATTTGTTGATTCGTTCACTCACATCTTATTTGTTGATAATGTGTTTGTATTTGCAAATTGAGCCATCCGAGGTCTCAAGTTGCTAAAGAAAGTCTTTAACTCTTATAAAAAATCACAATAGTAAGTTGTTTCTAGGGGCTATGAATGATGCAAAGAAGGAAAGAGTATCCAACCTCTTTGAGTTTAGTGAAGGCATCCTTCCAGAAAAAACTACTGGGTGCTCCCATATTCCAAGGCAGTCACAAGGGCAAATATTCAGAGCACGGTTGATAAAGTACAAAAAAGGGCTAGTGGATGGGTTGGTCGAATGTTATCCTTCAAAGGTCGGGTAGTCATTGCTCAATCTATACTAAACAGCCTTCCGGTGTATAACATGTCAGTGTATAGGTGGCCAACTAAAAGTATGGAAGACTGTCAAGTAGTTATTAGAAACTTTATTTGGTCAGGAGATCCTACTGTAAGGAAAGGCATTACACTCAAGTGGGAAAAGGTTTGTAAGCCATATGAGGAAGGAGGCCTCGGGCTTCGAAAGCTTAGAGAGCTCAATCTAGCCCTCCTCATGAAGCTCACTTCGAGTTTCCTCTCTGGAAATTCTGAATGGAGTAACTTTATGAAGGCAAAATTCTCTATGTTATCAGGTCGATGGCTTACATACTTCAAAAAGTCATCAGTATGGCCAGGCATTCAATGGGCACTAAAAGAGATGGCACCTCATATGGGTTGGGAGGTGGGTCAAGGTAAGAACATCACGATTTGGCAAGATGATTGGGCAGGAATTGCAATAGCAGACAGAGTACAAGACATCAATTGGAGAAACTTTAAGGCCACTGTTGCTGACATCATAACTGAAAACAATTAGCATATTCCAGCTCGAGTCCACCAAGTTTTTGAAAGAGTGGGAATAAATCTAAATGCTTTCCAACCTCCAACTGGTGAAACAACCGATATCAGGATCTAGAAACCAGCAAAGGATGGGAAGTTCTCAGTGAAAGAAGTTTTTTATGTTATTAGAAAAAGAACAGAAGGTCCACTAGAACAAATGGGTTTGGAACAGGATTCTACACCGATAATAACATTGCTTGTATGGAAACTTCTACAAAATGCAGTGCCCACTGATGACAAAGTCAAGAAGAAGGGAATACACATGGCTTCTTGGTAAAAAAAGATGAAGAATGTGTTAACCACATAATCTGGGAATGTGTTGCAGTTAAAGAATTATGGGTCTAGCTCGCTGATGTCTTCAAGGTAAGGCCTTCGTTGACCTTGCAAGATGTGATTTCTGCCCCAAACCTTCCTTGCCCCATCAGAAAAGAACTATTGAATGCAGGAGTTGCGCACTTAATGGCATATATATGGAAAACTAGGAATAATATTCTATTTGACGAGAAGAAGATGAATCTTATTCCTATCAAATATGAAGTGATCAAAGGAGTTCAAGTTGCAAGGTTGGTTGCTACTGGGCACATGTTTAATACTTTGGAAGATTTGGAAGTTCTTCACTCTCTAAATATTAGAGGCATCCCTAAGCCACCATGCTGCCCAAAAGAAGTCTATTGGAATCTCCCCCAACCTGACATTGTCAAAGCCAATACTATAGCTCATCCAGGGGGAACCCAGGGAATGGAGGTGTGGAAACTATATTTTGAGACCACAACTGTCAAGTCCTAGGGGTAATGGCTTCTGTTCTAGGAGTTACCACCAACTTCGAAGATGAATGTGAAGCTATTGTTATGGCGGTGGAGATAGCAGCATCAAAAGGTTGGAGAAGACTATGGATTGAATCAGATTCACAGCCTACCATCCTAACATTCAACAAAGGGAACATTCCTTGGACCGTCAAAACAAGATGGTTATAAGCAACTCAGAAAATGGTTTCTTGGAAACTCTCTCATATCTATCGTGAAGCTAACTTTGGAGCTGATGCGACATCAAAGAAGGGATCATCTATGCAATGAGGAACATCCTTTTAGAGCTGCACCAAGCCAAACTTCATCAGATGCTTAGAAAATCCTCATAGGACCTACTACCGGTTTAATTAGCTATGGTCATGTATCACCCTAAGCTTTAAGCACTTATATATCCTGTAATATTATTATTATATAATAATAATATATCCTTACTTGTGTACAAAAAGGGGGGGGGGGTTCATTGGAAATCTTATTCCGAGTCGGTCGTTTTGACATAAAGTAGACCCAATTCCGAGGCCCGAGTCCAAAGATACGTCCATTTGAAGTTCTGTTAACTTTTCTGTTCTTTTTCTACCTGAATTAATTTTGACTTCCCAGCTTTGACTGGGCTTGAAAATGCTTTTTCTTCTTGATTCTTGGGCTTTAAATATAGAACTCTTCTAGCAATCATCTTGACTCGTTTTTCATGCAAAATGACATCTTTAAGTACATAAATAGCTACAAGACCTGGAATACACAAAAACACGTAAACAATTTCTTTGCAGGCAAAATGTGAATATATATAATAATAATAATAAGGTTACAATAGGGGTTAAGCACCACCTGGGCTGGATTAAGTTCCCACTATGCGTGACATCCCGAGTTTGCACAAAGGCTTAGATAAACTAAGTTGTTACCACATTAGGCATTGCCCAACTAGTAACAATCATGCGTACTAAGTAAAGAAAATTGGTTGGAAAATACCAACTTAGTTAAAAATCCCAACAATTTCCAGCCCAAAACTGAAAAGCCCAATGAAATGCCCATAGGACCCACGGGTCAAGGATACCAGATCTCTACCTTCTCGACCTGGAAACCATTGTTGTTGGCTGCCCCACCGCAACCAGCACCCTTGTGGTCATCCACGCACCAAGGTAATTGCCAAACGCGTCAGGCATATAATCGCAGCTACCATCTCCTTCCAGTCAGTGCCCATTTGAAAAGCACAAGCTGAACTGCAGTTTCCGATAGTGGTACAATCGCTAAATGTCAATCAATCCCAGATTAAAATCGTCGAAGCTATTCAGCTGAGATTCCCATCCTCAAACCATCAAAGCTTTTCAACTAAGATTCCAGTCCTCAAACCGTCGAAGCTTATTAGCTGAGATTCCAGTCCACAAATCGCAACACCCTCACAAATTAAAACACACCGGGAATTGCCAGTAGCTCTCGCTGCATCACATCAGACCACCTCTTGATTTCAATGGGTTTAGCACACAACCACACAACCCCACAGTCACCGGAATTACAAACAAAAATCCAACAGTTAATTACCGATACAAGATCTGGCCATGAATCATGGATACTAAGAGTGCTACAAGATCTGACAAAAGTAGCCACAAAATAATTCTCAGAACTGCATGGAAAAGTTTAAAGATTTAAGCTTTCCAAAGAGGAAGAGTGATAATCAGTTATGAGAAGAGCAGTTGAGATGCAAGAAACAATCCCAACCAAGTACCTACCGAGCTTTGCAGCCATGAGTGCACAAGAGTAATACATGGACATGTTGCTTTAGAAATGACCACGTCCAGTGGCGACGGCCGGAGTAGCCACCACCACCGAACCCTATCTCCAAATAAAGTGGGTTATTCAGGTAACTAGAGAAAACCTCAAAATCCATCATTAAGTTATGTAATCATCTAAAACACGTAAACAATACTAACTCTCATTTATTATAAACATAATTGGCCTAAATGTAATACAATTAAGGGGTATGGTTTAAACTACACTTTTGGGTGCTTATCACACCACCCCCAAATAGTATTTTGCTTGTCCTCAAGCAAAGTTAAGAAATAAAAATAGATAAGTGGCAAAAAATATGGTCCTAACTAATCTCGTTTCGCTGAGTGCGATTGCATTGACCATATGCAATAAGGCCTTAAACCACTAACACTACAACAAAAAAGCTTTTATGTCACTGTTAAAAATAGTGATAAAAAGTCTTTTGTCACTATTTTTTTTTTCCAAAACCATGACCAAATGGGAGTCATTTTTTTTCCCCCAAAATCATCACAAATACTCTTTGAAGAACAGTCACAAATAGTTGAAAACCATCAAAATACAACCACATTTTAGTTACGTGTTTTCCTGAAATAGTGACAAATGTTATCCATAACCGTCATTAAAAGTAACACTTTTATATCTGTTTTCACAAAACCGTGACAAATGGTTAAAATTTTTACAAAAAAAAAAAAAAAAATCACTGAATTGGTTCTGGTTCTGCACTCCATATCTCTACTAAATGCCTATACACCTTAAAGAAAAATCTTAACAAACATAATCCATTAAATTTCCATATAGCATTCACAAACACTAATTCCATTGAACTAATCGAATCCAAGCTAGACTTAGATAACTATTACATGTATTTAAATAAAAATCAAAATGAAATATCACAAAAGTTTAAAAATTAAATCATCCCAGCCCGCTGGAGTCGTCACTTGAATTTAAACACACTTATCGTTCGTTTTGAGCATAGTCCGCAACATGTTCTTGGATGAAGCCAATAAAATCGTATCCTTGCTTCTCACCAACCAAATACAGTCCTGAAATATGCAAGAAAACCAAAATAAATAATTAAGTAATCAAAGCAGATACTGACTAATAAGGCATTAAGACTTTGCAAAGAAGATGTCTTTGTGGCTACCTAGTGGACCTTGTAATATGCTAGCACTACAATACAACTCAACAAAGTATACAAATACGATCGATCAGCCTCAATATTCAAACAATAGCAAACCAAGAGGAGCACCACTAACCTTGCAAACTTGGACATAAGTAGCCTAAGTTAGACCTTCTTCAAATTCAACTATCCAAGGGGTATCTTAGAATTTGTTCATCAATCAGGTTGCAACATTGTATGCAATCTTGAGGATTGCCGAACAGGCCTAAGAATGTCAACCACTTTGTCCCACCCATGACATTGTTTCTCTTTTTTCCCATACAAAGTTTTCCCCTTATTGAGAGCACCAACCTTTCTAGTAAATCTGAGGAGTATTCCTCACACTCTCCATGTGACATTTTCCACCTTATGTAAACATATCAATTCCAACTATGACTAGAATAAACACATTCCATATTACACTATAATGAACTGCAAGAGTACATTTAATCCTACCTTTCGTGTCATACAAAACATAAGATCAACTTATTTGAATAGCTACTAAACTAAAAGTCAGCCTTCACAAAATAGACGTACTATGGCAGCATAAATTCACCTTCAAGATAACACTATTTAGAAGATTAGCGTATGTGGCCCCATGTTCACACCCATAACAGTGTTTAGAAGATTAGTGTATGCGGCCCCATGTGCACACCCATAGACACAATGTACGCAACACCCCACAGAGGAGAGAGAGAGAGAGAGAGAGAGAGAGAGAGAGATTTAAGGGGGGGGGGATTAATTGGAAGACTCTAATCAAACATTGCATGTCAGAATGTAGTGTTAGTTTATCTCTCTTTTAAAACTAACATGCTAAATGTTGAGACTCAACAAGTAAGGTTAATAATATAGACAAGTGTTAATAAGTGGACACAGTGAACAAGTATCGTGACCACAATTTTTTGGAGTGAAAAGATGAGATCAGTGTTAATATAATGACTAACCTTCTCTAACAGACCCTGAGATAATTTCAATTCCACATTTTACGACTACTTTATCTTCTTTCTCCAACACAGGTTCCTGTCAACAAGTAATGTAGTTGAGATTTAGAAGCAAACACAACAAATAAATAAGTAAACCATAAAAAGAAAAAAAAAACAGTCATTTGAAAATAACCTAGAGAAAGCAAAACATACCTCAAATTTTAAAACACTCTTACACATAAGGTGTGCCTCATATATGAGACGTATGCAAAGTTATAAGGTCTGGATATTAGAGACATCGTGGATGCCAAATTACAAGTAAGCAACAAGACCTAAGCTGAGCTGATGGAGTTTCAACTTGACATAATGTTTGGCCTCCAACATGCAAAGAATGCTACAATATGAAATCAATGAAAAAAATAAAAATAAGAGAATCAATACACTCAAAGCAGGAAAAAGGCTGGCCTGATGCCAAACTACGTGACGAATATTGAAGTGAATTAATATTTTGGAAGAGTGAAGACTTGAAGGCCGACTAATTTGGATTGGGGGCCACTAACAGATTAATGGATATTAATTAAGTGAAGACTTGTGTAAATCTGACTTAATTTTGATTCCTTATAGGGGTACAACTATAGCCAGTACATCTATTGACAATTGTGATAAGTAAATCTAAATAGAAACACAAATATATAGAACGGTGGGTTTACTTGAACTGAAAACAGAATACCAAAAACCTCATGTGAGCATTTGATCAGACATTTAATACACACAAACCCATTAGCTATAAAGGAGTATAGATAAAAATCAGAGAACAATGTGTCAAAATACCCTTCCACTTAAAACACATACACACCCAATTATAATTGTATATTACATTTGATTATACTCAACTCAAGAACTATTGTTTGAATGGCCCAAATAGTATAACAATTTGTAATCGTGCTTGTTGCTGAAGGAGCAAACTTTGTGCAACAAATTAGCAAGAAATAGGAAATTACCTACTGAATATGTTTTCCTCACGGCATTTCTTGTGTTTTTCTTCTGAATAGTCGTCTTCAATTCGAGTTTGAGTGTTTTGGAAGAAGAAGTTAGAGAAAATAAGAAAACAAAGAGGAGAGGATCGATAAGAAGATACACTATACCAAAACAGGATATTCTTAACGGCGCAGAATCGTTACTAAAAATATTTGTAACGGTTTATTTCCGTAACTGTTTGGGCATTATTAATATGTTAAGTTATTTACTTATGGTTTTTAACAGTTACAAATTCTTTTTAGTAACGGTTATTTAGCATTACTAAAATTAATTACTAACGGTTTTCTAAACTCAATCGCATTAAATATTTTCAAAAATAGTAACGGTTTCCTTCAATTTCTAACGGTTTGTACACGTAGCTTAATGAAGATATTAGTAACGATTATGAGAAATTAGTAACGCTTTTTCGTGTAATATGTGTTGCTAATTGAATCATTTACTAACAGTTTTTGCACCCATTTCTAACGTTTTTCCTACTTTATAAGTGTTACTTAATGAAAAATTTAGTAACGCTTTTTTGCCGTTACAAAACAATTTCATATTGAAAAAAAATTAATTTTCTCGTGCCACACATTTACCACCTTCACCAATCACCTGCATAAAATGCCCCCATTTTTTTTGAAAATTCCACAAAAATTACCAATAAACAAAAAACCTCACAAATACATCCAATCAAGTACGTACTCCTTTATATTACTACAAATCACAACCAAAAAGTCATACACATAAAGAACATACAATTCGTAAATTTGATGCACAAGGAAATAAACATTTTAGATTTGTCAGGGAACTCATCCTCTTTTTCTTCGACTATCTAGGCCTCGACACTCCATAAATCTTGAGTCCTGAGAATAAGATAAATTAAAATACGTAAGACAGGCAAAATGAAAGAAACATCCATACTTGAATTCAGTGAATGCTAATTTCAAGTCTAATTCCAAATATTACCCAACTACCTCAAAAACTTTCCAGCTAAATGATTTTTTGCAAGACAAAACCTATATGACTACATTTTCCAAACAATAATTCTAGAATGGTACAAAATACCCAAGCTTCACACTTCCTACAATTTCAAGTCCTAGGCTGCTATAGGCCACATGTTGGGTCGCTGCAGGCTACCCTAGGTCAGTTCTAAGCTCTGACAAGTCACTGCATACCATATTTCTAGCTACTGCAAACCCATCCCTTGTTCCGCTCTCAAGTCCCTAAAACTTATGCATAATTGTTTATGTATAGACCAATATACATGTTGACATACCACTAAGCCACGCACTTTGTTATTAACACATTTACATCAAGCCCTTAATGCGGCCAATGCTACTGAATCAGCTGCTTTATTTATTTATTTTCTATTAATTATTAAGAATTGTTTTCCCCTACTTACGGCATCAAAAACTAAGTCAAAAGTTTCTAATAAAAAATAGCAATTCTAGTGAGCTTTGTCCCCTTACATATAATCTAAGGAAAAACCAAAAAACTAATCAAGAGAAGACTTCTTCCATTCTTTTTCATATAAAATACTAGAAAGTTGCACTTTCTCACCTTTTGACCAAAGATTGCACCTTCCAAGACATTTCAGCTTTGCATCACCGGGTCTGCATGAGCACTACAAAGTAGAGGGAGAAACAACACCAAAGTTCATTACAAGGAAACCAGATTAAGTCTAAAAGAGGTTTTAAGTCTAAAGAGATTTTCAATGCTTACTCTGTAGCTATAGGATCAAGTCCCAGCACTCTCAAAATCAGAATGAATGCTTATATAATCTATATCTTGTCCCCTGTATGTCTGCTGCCACAGTTCCCTTATAATCTTGTTTATTTCCTCCATCTTCATTGAGTGAAAACGCATTAACTGCTGAGTACTTCAACTCTTAAAAATGCACTCATGCACATAACACTCCCTTTTCTGACAAAATTGTAATAATTGGACAGTTAGCATCTCTGCCTTTACGACATTATTACACAAATAAATTTGCTAACAGTGAACCAGTAAGAGGGTCCAGCTTCAGCAGAAAACATTTAGACACAATCACACAAATTTACAACTTGTGTTGAAATCATACTACTCACATTCTTCCACCCTTCTGTTAAAACTTTTAAAAAAATAATAAATAAAAAAAAGAGGAGGTGAAGGAGAAGAGAGTGGAGAGAGGAGGAGGAGAAGAATAGAGTGGAGAGAGGCAGAATTGAAGAAGAGAGTGGAGAGAGGCAAGAGAAAAAAAAAAAAAAAGTAGGAGAGGAGAAGTGAAGTGAAGAACAGAAGAAGAGAGTAGAGAGAGGTTAGTGAAGAAAAAGAAAAAAAGAAGAAGTAGGAGAGGACTAGAGGAGAAGAAGTGAAGAAAGAGAGTGGAGAGGCCGGGAGAAAAAAGAAAAAAAGGAGTGTAGGAACATACCTTGAGAGTGGAGAGAAGACACGAACCTTTGGAGTGGAGGCGTGAGATAGTTGAAAGTGAGGAACGATCATCGGTAGAGTTCCCTTAGACATTACAGACCCAATGAACTGCTCCCATTCCTATTGAGAATGAACCAATATATAGAGTTCTTTGAGTTCAAAGAAAAGGTTTTTCAGTGTACTATTAAGTTGAATTTTGACTTGTGGAAATGAACTTATCTAGACATAGTATAGTTCGATTACCAGTGCTAGTCACGGCAAGTGCATGGATTACTTTAAGTGATAACTCATAGCTCTGTTCCACATAATTATGATGCATTATATTAGGGATCTCAAAGGCAAAAAAGTTAGAACATAAATAATTTTAACACCAACATCTTCAAATTGAAGGAAAGAGCAGCTATCAAATAGCAGAGGACCACCCTGTTCTAGAAGTCTACAAGTGCAAATCATCAGGCCTTATATTCATCAAAGAGTGATACTTTAAAATTCTGAGCTAGAGGCTATTACTACCACATACCACAAGAACGGATCGTTTTCCAGCTCTATCGACTAAACTTGCACCAATTGCAGTTACTACGACCTGTAAATCAGTATTAGACACACATCAACTTTGAAGATAAAGAATGGTATGGGTATGGGTATTACAATTAAGGGATCTACTTATAACAAAGTTTAGGAGGTATATATTTACCTGTAGTAGCAAAAATTCTGCTCGTATAGAAACATACTCCATTTATTCCTCCAAATTGTTGGCAAACCATCAATGTTCCAACTCCAGATAGAGTGTTACTGCACCTTATATGCTTAAGTCCTATACAATATCCAACTCTTTCACATCCATCAAACAAAAAGTCATGGTCACAAGGCCACAAACAACTCTTCCACAAAAAGTCATAATAGTAGAGTGTGATTGACCAGGAGAGCTTACATGCCTGCACACTTTTCGTACATATTACATCTAAATCCCCACAAATAACAATTTTACATACCTTACTAATTTATATATTAAAAGTGGATAATAAGATCCTAATCTCCACAAGTCATGCTCTAAGCAGCCCAAGAAAACAACAACAACATCACGATGTAAAACAACCTGTATTTAAATAACCTCAAAACTAGAACCAAAATTTTAATTTGCTAAGGGATGATATGAAGAACTCACAAGCACTTGGACGCATAGAATCACAAGCATGCATAACTCAATTGAATGGCTACTCCAATAAAATGCCCTAAGCAGGTTGCAAATTTTGCATAGCAGTGTCTTTAGTGGACACCAAAACAAGCAAATTTTCTGCCTTACCAAAAGATAGTGTTGTTTGACCTGAATGAGGTGTAATGCATCATCGATGATTGACCACTTGATGCCACTAACATATATCCTGTAAATAGTGTGAACTGAATGCATTATGTAGGTATTGCACATTACATAAAGATCAATCCATCCAGTCTTTTAATTAATTCATTCCCCTTGAGATGACACTTGCGATCACTTTCAAATATATAAGTCAATCAAGTAATTTATGACAACGAAACAGTACATATATTAAGGCAATATCGACATCCATCATGATTATAAAGGATGAAACAATAATTTTCACTGTGATTAAAACCTAACCTCGACTCTAAAAAGCTAGTAATCTCCGGTTTTGAATTCTTACCTTGTTTTAGGTTATTTAAGGCTGACTATTCTCTGCAGGGTAGCTTCCAAGAACTCTCAAGAATGTAGCAAATTCCTGTCAAAGAACTAGCATTTTAATAGCTTTTACTTGTATCACTCACCTGAACAAAGGACGAATTGGAAGAAACCATACCTCTAAATGCCTAAGTGCATTTTGAGAATTGGGATCAGCCATTAAGGCTTCAAAGTCCACGTAAAAGAGATAGTTGAAGTACCTGGATAGTCAGAATAAAGACTTTGAATCAGAGTAGTGTCTGAATGTACCAAATGAAAAGGACTGCTACTACGACTGAATGTACCAAATGAAAAGGACTGCTACTACAACTTTCAACTTTTGGTTTGTAAGTGGCCCTACGATGTTTGGCTAACTCACAGACTTCACATTCTAAATGAACTGAACTAGAAATACTAGGAACTAGACTACGAAGTTTATTCAACGGAAGATGTCCAAGGCGCCGGTGCCACTGAAGTGGAGATATTCTTTGAAAGTCTTGAATCGTTGCAGTTCTAGAAATAATATAGCCCACTTTGCTCATACCCCCCACCAATCGTTTGCTTGGTCTTTAGATCCTGAAAAACATAATGTGTAGGGAAAAATGTGGTGAACAATTTAGCGACTTGGTTATATTGCTAACCGACATAAGATTGAAAGGGCATTGATCAACGAGTAATACAGAGGAGAGGGGAAATTCTTTACAAGGATATACTGTGCCATAACCAATTATACTAGACCTTGACCCATTTGCAAGAGTCACAAATGAGGTGGAATTGCAATTTTTTAAATGTTGAAAGATCTTGGGATTACCTGTATCAGCTAAGGTAGCTGTAGATGACGAAGAAGCAACAGTCATGGCCTGCATTCGCTTTAGAAGTCAATCCATATCCTCTTGTAACTGTGAAAGAGTCTCTCCGTGACACTTATCCTCTGCAATAGATTCTTGGTTAGCTCTATGGTGTGGTGGTTTCCCAACCAAATCCCAGCAGAACTCAGTAGCGTGGTTTGACAATCCACAATTCTGACATGGTTGAAAACCGGTTCCTCCTCGGCCTCGACCACGTCCCCAAGACTCACGACCACCACGTGAACATCCCCCACGCCCACGACCTCTACCACGAAAATTATCACTTCGATTGGCAGGTACAATTAGTGCAGACTTTTCACCTTTGTCAATGGTAGGAAGCGTAAAGCGGCAACCCTTGGCGGTCGAAAGTGTGTGCAGCGGCAAAGTGTGGGCGAGCTTTCTCTGCTTGGATGCGTGAATGAACATGTTCATATTCGGGCCTTAATCGATAAAAACTTCGATACATGAAAATCTTCTTGTTGGCTTCAACGCGTCTCGGATCCAACACAAGGGGTTGGTACACATTCATTTCTTCCCACATCCCCTAAGTTGGGAATAATACTCTCCTAGGGTCATATCCCCTGTTCCAACTTGAAAATCTGCTCATACAAGTCATAAATATGTGAAGAATTCTTTTTCCGCTGAATATGAATCTTTTAGAAAATCCCGGATGATTTTCGAGGTATCCGTAAATCGAAAATTATTGCAAACCGACTTTTCCATCTTGTTCCATAGCCAAGTCTTGATTTGAGCATCCTCCTTGATCCATACGTTATAGTTATTTGCCTTCACATCGGGTTTATCATTACTCAAGTATTCAGCTTTTCCCTTGGCAATTAAAAAAGTTTACCCTTGGACTATACTTTGGTCCGGGTTAAGACACATCATGTAACAGTTGATAGGGTATGTGAAATCCCAAATCGCTGGTGACTATCGGATCGCAAAGACAAGCGGTGACTATATGCGCCAAAATCCGGATCACAAAGACAATCGCATCGCAAAGCACAACAATATTCAAAATCATCCATCCTGCAAATAAAACCAAAATCCTCATTTCTCCATACAAATGAAGAGTCCAGCCAACAGCCAATAGCTGAAAGAAGTACATTGCATACAAGGGTATGGCACAGAGCAGTCTGCAGGTCGCAGCACAAGCAGCTGACTATGCAGATCGCAGCACAAGCAGCAGATCGCATCACAACAATATTCAAAATCATCCATCCTGCAAATAAAACCAAAATCCTCATTTCAATCCAAAAACCAATAATCACACCCAAACAAAACTTATCAAAACCTATAATAAACATAAACACCTACTTTCTAAACTGAACATTCACATCAATTCCAGTTGCAAGCCGATCAAGTAGATTCAAAGCATCTGATATATTCTGCCTCTGATTCTCAACATGTGTACAATCAGGCATGGAATATAGCAACAAAATCAAGTAATACTAACGCAATCTATATACCAATGAAACAAGAAGAGTGTAAGTGACAACCGTCTTAACTAAGCTAAGCACATGCAGCTTTTACATTATTCGACAGGCTACATAAACACCAACAAGAGAAACTAAACTAAGTTACAACATGTTAAGCAAAGACTAGTACACACCTTTAGTTTGAGAATCCCAACGTTCAATGGAAAAACAGTCCAAGGCTCCACCATCTTCCCTCCTCCTTCATCCGGGCTTAGGACCGGCAATGCAAACCAATTATATTAATTTGCACAGGCGGAGTTAAAAATGGGTTAGGGCTTTCTTCAACCTACTAAGCAAACAAGCATACATACATTGCAATCAAATTTAATAAATAGATATAGTACGTACATATTAAAGTTAATACTCATCCATACCAAAAAAAGACCATAAGTTTGTCAAGTCACTATGACATCCATATTAAACAAAAAACAAACGGCATTCAAAACATAAAGAAGCCAAACCATACTAAAAAATCCTAAGTTCAGAAAGTTTGCATATCCCAAACAACTTATTAAGAAAATTGCATCCTTGACTCAAGCCAAATTAAAGGACCTCCAGCACTAAAGCCATCCAAAAATCTAACTCCATCTTGGGGCCCATCATAAACAAGAGCATCACCAACCAAGACTTCCTCTATGTAGACCTTTTTTTCACCTGCGAGAACTTTTCTGCCATTGCAATCTCTAGCTGTCTCTGTCATGACATACCCTTTAGCAACCACTACACCATCCCTATCTAATAAGGATACATTTGGTGAAGAACCAAGTGTCCCAGAAGGAGGATTCAAATTTGCAAACATATTCATCAAGTTTTGTTGAGTCGGTGTGAAAGCTGAACCGAACTCGTTTTCGGTGTTAGGCCGCGGTTGTTGAGTAGTTGATGTTCCATTGTTTTTAACGACCTTAAGTACATCGACACAATTTATAGTAACAATTGGTCATACATAATGAAATTGTATGCAAGAAAGCACAAGTACAAACTACAAACTCACCTTTAACACGCCCATGACATTAGATAAGGAAGACTTCATCTCATTCATTTCCCCCTTCAACTCGGTGGATGATGAAGAGCTTGCTTTGCTGCAATAATGCCTTGGCAATACCAGACGTTGCAATTGCTTCTTAGACTTGTTGGAGCTGATTCCACGAAGTTCTACTCCCTTTGTCGGCCCAAAGACTTGGACAACTCATCATTACGAAGTCTACTTCCATTACACTGCCCTCACCACCCGCACTTGCTTCTTTTCTTCTTTTATTAGAAGCCTCCACTTGTTCCTATATGAGTAATACATGCATAAATTATGAGAATGGTATGCAAGTATGCAACATAGTCTATATACAATACCAACGCACAGGTAAGTTCAAGCTTCAATGTTATTAGAACTTACATAATGGGTTTGAGCGCTAGCTAATATAGTTCCTTCACGACGCTCATGTCTTTTTTTCCAACTATCTACCCGTCCATGTTTTCTACTAGGATCTTCTTTATCCTACAAAAATAATCCTTAATAGTTGTTAGCATAAGGTGATAAGAAAACGTTAGTACAAGAATAGACACCTACCATTTTATCCATTTTATGGGCATATGAGCCCCGCCCATTAGTATGTCGATATATGTTCTTTTTGGCATTCTCAGCATTCTTTGCGTTTCTAGCTCTCACTTCAGCGGTACTCTCATTTCTGACAAACGCAGCCCAATGATTTGGATCCTTGCCATTTGGGCATGCTGCAATAGCTTCTTCCACACTCCTACACTTACACAAAATCTCTTTCCAAAAGGCATACTTTGATGATCTGAACTTTTGGGGAAAGTCCTTTTCAACTTCTCGGCGTGCCGTTGGGCTTGGGGAACATTAGGCTCAAATTCTTCCTACATGAACAAAGTGATGTTTGTTCATTTCATATTAAGTAAATTTCCATACATAGGGCTGGACAACATGTAGATATAGGATTGGAAAAACATACTAATTATCAAGAATAATGGATGCTATCATTGAAATTAAAGTACATGTAAACCATACCATTAATTTGTTCGGACATTATCCTTGAAGCTTCCATCTATTTTTCTCCAATCTTTGTAATGAATTGGAATCTGAGCTCGAACATAAACTCCAACCTGGGTATTCCATTTGGCATGGTTAGGACCCATAGCGGACGCCATCCTCATTGAACTCTATAGGTAACTTGGTAATCATTGGTAAGGCTTAGAGAAATTTGAGATGTATGTGAGTCGGAAGTTAAATTATCGAGATGGAAGTGGGACTGAACTCGAGAAGTTTGGGAAGCGGTATGTTATGATTGACGATGACATTATTAAATAGCCTAATATGACAAAAAAAAATTGTTAGAACAGAGAGGTAAAACTAGGATACCACAAAAAAAAATGACAAAGTTCAAAAGTATACATTTATAAAGACCACTATTGATAATAAAAAAACATAACTCTCACCTAATTGCACAAACAAACTTCAAAATAGAAAAAAGTAGAAAATGAGAAGTTCGCATGCAACTAAGAATCTTAAAAGTATCTAAGAATCTTAAAAATATGATAATGCAACTATTACCATCGGGTTAGACTTTGCATCAAAGGCTGCAAATTAGGTTGGTCCTCAAGAATAGATTGGAAGTCGGTTGGTGCATCTAGTTCATCAACTCGACTTGTCAATCACCTAGGTGAATTTATCACTACCCACCAATTAGGATTTCTCAAATCCTTTGAGTAAAATACTTGACTAGCCTCGGAAGCAAGAATCACCGGCTCATCAATATACTGATCAACACTCTTTAGCCTATTGAGATTAACCATCACCAAATTAGAATCTGGACAAAGTTTACAACCATTGGTCTTGTCCTCCACCTTCACCCAATTGCAGTAAAGACAACATCTTTGGAAGGTCGTATAGTCCAACTCTATTATCCGTTCGATAACCCCATACCACTTAGTCGATGCATCAATGGGATTTTTGTCCTTCCTACTTGGCGTAAATGTAGTGATTGCATTCATGCAAACACCATCGCCTTGTGTAGCAACTGTTTCATCATGCGACCTAGTAGAGAACACAAAACCATTAACACGATACTTTTATACGTTTTAGCTTTGAACAATGGTCCTTGGACAAATCGCCATAAGTCACAATTTGTGTCTTTTTTCAGGTCAACAACTATGAAGAAAAAAAATGACAATTAGAAAGTTAAAAGTACAAATTGTAATATCCTAGTAAACTAAATACATGAATAGAAGAAAACAATACCTTGTCATATAACCACACAATGAACTCAGTCTGTATCTCCACTTCTGTCTTTGCTATCCCTTTTCTTCTACCACGTGCACTTGCTTGCAAGGCACGATACTCACTGCAATTTGTTTATGCAGTTTGACATGACTATTTATTACGACTTTCTAGACTAGTAATTTCAAGTCAAATGTGTCAAAAAAAGAAATCAAACCTATAATGTTCATCAAGCTTTTCGACGTCTAGTTGAAAAGAACCCATCTACGGATTTGTATCCATTGTTCCTGCCTAGGGTCACGGTTTTACCCTCAAGTATAGGCCCTCCTCACAATACTCTCCATCTTCATCTAGAAACACCCTACGAGTAGCTTTGTGATTTCCATCCCGTGAATTTGGCATGTACTCCATAGCATACCTAATGATTGAGGAAACAATATAGGACTCATAATAGAGCCTTCAACATAGCGTTTATTGCTCGGAATATTTTTACACTCTTTCATTGCCCTATTAAAATAAACAAATCCAAAATTGTACTTAGTAGTTTCGATGATAATTGCCATTAAATATGAAATAAAGATAAAATTGTACATACCGTTCAAATGGAAACATCCACCTAGGATACCTGGGTCCACAAATCAGTCCTTCATCAGCCAAATGCACCAAGAGGTGGATGCTGATATAAAAAAAAGCGGTTGGAAAATACTTTTCCAGCACACACAATGCCTCTGCTACCATGTATTTGGCAACTTGGATTTCCTTTCGGATTAAGACTTTCGAACATAGGAGATTAAAGAATAAGCTAATCTGGTGAATAGCTCTATGCAAATCACGATGTTTTGGAAAAGTGTGTTGAAGCAAAACTGGAAGCAAGTAACACATAATCACGTAATAGTCGTGGTGATTTCATTGTAAGCAAAACCGGGGAGGACTCAAAGTGACAACATTTTTTTAAATTCGACGAAAAACCTGAAAGAAGCTTCAAGTTCTTCAAAATTGTGCAAAACTCAAGTTTCTCATCTTTATTCAAGACAAATGGGGCCATTGGTTTAACAGATCTCCCTGTGATTGGGTCTGTTTCCATCTACTGACCACTATGAATCCCCATTTTCTTCAAATCCTCTTCGCCTGTACTGTATCCTTTGTTTTCTCTTTCTTGTCAAGAATCGCATTTATTATGTGTTCTGCCACATTCTTCTCATCGTGCATCACATCAATAACATGTCGAATCTTATGTTTCGGCCAATATTCCAGTTCAAAGAGAATATACCTCTTATACCATGCTTCAGCAACTTCATAATCTTCATCATCTTCATTATCTCCAATAGCAACCACATCTACACTCCGTTTGGCACCTTTTAATACTTTACCAGGTACATAATGGACATGACTTAGCATTTTCTCAATTACTTCTCCCTTGAGCCTTGGTGGAGGGGGGTTTAACTCTTTTGTCTTAAGTCCTAAGTACTTGCCCTGCCTAAATGGGTGATCAGATTTAAGAAACATCCGGTAATTTGTATAAACGATCTTCCTTGCATTCCCAAGATGCATAGACGGAGTTTCATCACCACAAATAGGACAAGCTTTGTAACCATGTGTTAGACAGCCTGATAAGTTACCATACGCAGGTAAATCATGAATCCCCCACATCAACATAGCCCTCAAAGTAAAGTGCTTTCTTTTGTACATGTCATAAGCTGCCACCCCTTCTTTCCATAACTGTTGTAACTCATCAACTAGTGGTTGAAGAAATACATCAATGTTTTGACTTCGGTGCCTTCGCCTGGTATTAATAATGACATCATATGGAACTCAGATTTCATGCACAAAGGCGGAGGGAGATTATAAGGAACTATGTAAACAAAGCCAACAATCAGAAACCCGGTGGATTGAACTCCACGTGGATTGAATCCATCAGTTGCAATCCCAAGCCAAACATTACGCCCTTCTTTAACAAAGTTTGGCCAGTCATCTTTACATGTCCTCCACTAAAGTGAATCGATTGGGTGTCGCATATAATTCCAAGAAGGTGTCGTTCTATCGTGCCATGTCATTTCACGCGCTATCCATGCTATTGTTTACAACCTCTTGAGTCTTGGAATCAAAGGAAAATGTCTCAATACTTTTCTCGCCTCTTTTGTTTCTTTCTTCCCCATTTTCCCCTCCTTCACTTTGTATCTAGGTGTTTCACATTGAGGACATACCGTTAAGTCAACTTCAGTCTTCCAATATAACATACTGGTTGTTTTGCATGCATATATACACTTGGCTTTCATTCCTAAATCTTTTAACATTGCCTTCATTACGGGGATACTTTAAAGGCAACGTTGTTTCCTTCCGGCAACCATTTTCTTAACATGGACAAGAGTGCGGTCTGCTTGTTTTCGACCAATTATATTGCTTCTTCAAGTTTTGTAGGTCCACCACTGCCAGAGAGAGTTGTTATAGGAGCCTCGCATGAAGGGTATAATTTTTCTTCCGCTTTTTGTTTATATTCATTATACCTTTTACCCAAATCTGGTTCAAGAACATATGGTGGTTCCAAATCTCCACCCTCACTTTCATCTCCTCCATTCAAATCACCTGCTAGCCCCTTCATGTATGCCATAAGCAACGTTAACAAGATTCCCCATTCCGAGTCCTTCACCTCATCGTTTTTCTTCGCATCTCGGTCTACCATTCGATCCTTATATGGGTTCTCACCATGTAAAATCCATACACGGTATGTTGATTCTATACCATGAAAAATCAAATTTTTTCTCACTATATCAAACGGAAACCTTTTCCTATTTCGGCACTTATTACAAGGGCAAGGACACGTGGTCGATGTAGGGTCCTTGTCACTAGCAAATTGAATAAAATCCGACACCCCTTGCTTGTATACAATCCCAAATCTGTCAATTTCATTCATCCAATCCTTTGGAATTGGTTGAGACATACTGCAAAATAACTCCTTACACTACACCGTTTAGAATAAAATAAAATCTACGCAAAATAGTTTAAAGGCAAAAGGATGGAAGTGACTTCGAGCTTGCAATATGACATATACAAACACAACTATTTACTTAACTTCATTATACCAAATCAGGGAGTTCCTTCAATATGCAAGTCTAGTATAGGTAATAGCAGAGTATCATTTTTTTTTCGGTAGAAATATTGGCAAAGTATCAAATCACTAAGGTAAGTATACTCAATATTTTAATCCAGTCACCATAACAAATTTGACAAGGAAACACTAAAGAAAAATACAAACACTCGAGTTCACTCATGACAATGACGACAAGATATTTGTCCAAATAATGACATGTAAGAAAAGATCTCTCAAAGTCAATTTTAACACCATCGATTAGTTTACTTACCACAATCATTTTACTTGAAAAAAAACCATAGAGATAAAACAACGATAATAACATGTAAACAGATAATAACCACAAAGATGCATTTCCACAAACAATCCAGAGACTCAAAAGAAGAGTTCAAACAGCATAGTATTCATATATTGAATAGTACTAATAGAGCATACCCATTACATGCCTGATTAAACCAACAAACTGAAACAGAGAACTAACAACTCCCAAAAACAATTATTTTTTATGCCTGATTGTTATGTAATTTGCATTTTTCTTAGTTACAAAATTATTTGCATGAGTTTCTAATGGGCTTTGAATTTTATATTGTATATTTCCAATCGTTTTTGGATGTGTTTTAAGGGGTTGCATTTTTATGGCAAGTATGATGTGGTCTTTGGCCTCATGGCATGTTAGGGATTTCTTACGTTTTAATATGATAGTTCTATTTTTTTGATACGTAAACAAGTTTGAACAATCTTATACAGTTAAAACAGATAAGTGTCCTTTTCATTGCACATCATGATATGGTTCCTATTTCGAAATAAAGATCAACATTCCTTTGTATAATTGTATCTAATCATTCTTTCATGGGTTAATTAGACTAAACCCCCATTTTATGATTCCTTAGACATAAACCCCCATTCTATTTTCTCCCCATCACACCAACGTCAATCTAGGACTTACGTTGAATACAGAGTACGCCACTTTCGGGTGGCGTGTTATCTGAGATCAATTTGACAACTGATTTTTAGGAAGAGTTTTAATGTTGATTGAACGGCTGTTTTCAAACAGGAAATCTAGTCCAATACAACTTTTAGAAAACATACAAAAAGGAAAACCTGAAGAAGAGAGATAGAGGCATAATAATCAAGAAAGCAAACATAGCGATCAATGGAATTAATGTAGAGGTATACAAGGAATGCCAGAAGCATCATCTTCTTTGGATTAGGTAAGCTTGAATGACGGATGGATGTTACGAAAGTACATTCGCGATGATTCAAAACCTAATGGAATGTACTATGAAGCTTGCGCTTTTCACCGAAACTTCCACCATAAAGTTTTGGTACAGGAAAAATGTCAAAGTTATCAGGTAAATGTGAGACCAAGTAGAAGCAGCAATGTTAAACTATAATCCCAAGATGTCTTCATTGACCTTACTGAAAACTTTATAGATCCTATGAAAAACCCTAACCCTAGAGGATATATGATAAAAAAAAGTAAAAAGTGAAGCTAGTACGGATAATAAGTGTGATGACGGAGATCTTTCTGCACAAAGGGAAGCATATGGACTAGGGAGTGACAGCGAAAAGCCAGATGGAAAGGCAGCAAAGGATTCAAACACGACTAGGGAGCCTGTTAGTACCTTATTTGCAAATGAGAAAAAGCCTGCTGATAACTAGAGAACGACTCAAACAAGCATAAAGAGCCTGCTAGTACCTTCTTTGCAAATGACAAAAAGTCTGCTGATAGCGCAGAGAATGAATCAAACAAGCCTAAGAGGCCTGCTAGTGTCTTCTCCTCTTTACCCAACAAAAAGCCTGCTGGAATGACAGGGAGAGATCCTAACAAACCTAAGACGCCTACCAGTGCTCATTTCATTTTTTCTTGGAAGAGTTCAGGAAAACATTTATTGAAAACAATCCTCACAACAAATTAATTGCGTCCATGGTAAAGGCGAGTGGAGTTAAATGGAAGTCAATGTCAGATGCTGAGAAAGCTGTGTATGTAGCCAAGGCAGATAAGAAGAAAATTGAATACAACAATTCAAACACTTGCAGGCTTACTACCAGAAACTGGCTGAAGAAAACTATGCTCAAGATGAAGAGGACTGTGTAGTAAGTGACGAGGACAATGAAGAAAGTTGTTAATTAGATTTTGGACTTGGTGGCTTACTAAATCAAGCTTAGTTGTAGTTTACTCTTCTTTCGTTTGATAACATCTTGCTCACCATCATTAACACCTTTGCACTAACAATAATAAGAGATTTTGGTATATCTAGACTGCAGAATTTACAGCAAACACAAATGAAAATAAAAAATCGTACCTTTTGCAGCAACTCAAATCGAACTTGGACTTCACTGAAGAATTAATCCAACTGAAGAAAGAGATAGAGAGAAGTTAATTACCAAACCCTACGTAATTGAAAGGAAGAGGAAGGGGAAGGCATACTTACAAGCGGCGGCAGCAAGCAAACAACTTAAGAACGAAAGAAATTTGAGAGGGATTGAAAGAAATTTGAGAGAGATATAAAGAAATTTGTTTCCATAGTTAAAGAGTTGTGATACGGGTGAAACTAAAAGAGAGCGCAAGTTTTTAGCAGTTTCCCTCTATTTCCAAATTTCTAATTTTTTTGTGTGTTTTTTAATATTCACGGTTTTGGCAACGCATAAATTTCGTAAGAAAATTAAAACAAAATGTTAGAAATTAATTCAATTTTAATGAAAAATCATTGTAACGGTTTTTCATAATTGCTCACGGTATTAAAGTGAGAGAAACTCTCTTACGCTTAAAAAATGTTACTAATGAAAAAAAGTGAACGTTACTAATATCCTGTTTTGGTGTAGTGATATGTGAAGATGGATGGGAGATCGAGGAACGGAACGAATGAAGGAGATGAAAGTAAACTGTATACTGTACTTATCAACTCAGGTCTTAAAGCTTTGTATTTTGAGTTTTGAACGAAGAAGATGAGAACTGTGAGAGTGGTTAGCTTAGACTTTAGATAAAGAAACTTATTTTCACGGCTTACTTTCTATTTTTTTTTTGGCAAAATGACTTTACTAGCCTTGTAACAGTGATGAGAAAAAGAGAAATACCACCCCTAGTAATTTATGTTCTGTACAAACAGTGACAAATTGTGGCCCGGGTCACTAGTTGTGCATGAGCAAAAAACGAAAATAGTATTTGTCACAATTTCCAGAATGCGCGTGACAAAAGAACATTTAAAAATGTGATAGAAAGCAATTTTTGTACTAGTGTAGGAATTCCTTAGTGGATGATTTATAGTCTTGTGAGAGTTTTCCAGAGAAGATAATCACAAACTTCATTTACACTACAACAACTAAGAAATAAAAGTAATTGTCCCCTAATTTTATCTCTGAATCTATATATCTCACTAACAGTTAAACAAGGACCATCAATCTAACTCCTAAATTAATACATGCATAATAATCAAATCATCTTAAGATAAACAACTATACAATGAACTATGCTATGAAATGCAATGACAGGTTCATTTCTGAAACTTTTGGGTAGTGTGCCTAAGTAGGTTCTCACAAGGAATGTGTCCAGACACATAACACTATGATGTTTCAACTCAAGTTTACTAACTCTAGTGTGCAGTGGGCACACATTTCCTAACAATCTCAATGACAATCCAAGAAAACCAAAGTCGATCAAACACATCTACCACTTACTATCACACCAACCTATTCCTAATTGAACCAGAGGTCTTTATTAGGTGATATGGGTTGTAGGTGTTGGTTAAAGAATGAAGAAAATGGATATTCAAAAAGACAAGTCTGAAATAATAGGGTCTTCAAAATATGTAACTAGAGAAAACCTTGTTCTTGTTTTGCTTCTACACTTTATTTCCATCCTTAGCCCTTTTATTTTAGCTTTAGACTCATTTGATTCTGTTTTTGGAGTTCTAACTTTTTATTTTCTTTTTCTTTTTCTTTTTTTTTCTTTGGATGGAAACTTTATTTTTCTTTTTCTATTGAAGAAACTAACTAATTTTTGTTTACACAGGTTTTTCTCTTCTATTTTCTTCACTCATCCTATTTCTCAGACTTATCTAGATAGGTAGGCTGATTTTATTTTTTATTTTTATTTTGTTTTATTGGGTAAAGGATTTGTGGTTTCTGAAAAGGGTAATGAAAAGGCTCAGTGGGGTGAGTAGCAGATAATTATTTATACACTACTAAAAAAAAAGGCTTGTTGTGCCAGTTTTTAAGTGACACAACAAGTCTGATGTGTCAGGTTTTTCTGATTTACAAAGCGACACAAGTAGTGGTGACACAACAAGTTTGACTCAAACCGACACAATAGATATGGTACTTGTGTCTATTTTTAAGTATAAACTAACACAACATGTATACTACTTGTGTCGGTTTTAGCATTTCACAACTGTAAAATTTACTCTGAGAAAAGCACAGACCGACACAAGAAATAGCACTGTTGTGTCGGTTCTTCTTTAAACCACACAAAATTGGATCCCTTCTTGTGTCAGTTTTAGTAAATCACCTGTTTCGAAAAAAAAAAAATGTATAAAAGCATAGCCATCCACATCAATATAACACAACTAACAATTTCAAAAACGATTTCATTTTATTACTAAATAATTATATTATCCAACATCAATTTACAACCAACCAACCAACTATCCAAAATACAAAACGTTCACAAAACCCACAAAATAAAACCTAATAAGCCTAGTCTAACACAATGCGAGAAAATGATTTCACGTCTAGCTTTTATCCATCCATCTAGCCATCATAGCCGTGTTCTATTAAGTTCAATCTACAAAAAAAAACAAAACAAAACAAAACAAAAGAAGTAGTTAGGTACTTAGGTTCAATATATCGTAAAGCGACAAAATTCATTATAGTACAAAATGCAAATACACTACATGTTCACATAGCATAACCTCAAATATGTGTTTTTTAAGTCGGGGTAAACAAAAAACAATCAAAACTAACAAAATCTAAAAAAACACACCATCCATTGATGAGTATGTACAGGTGATCTAAAGCTCATATTCCTTCACCTTCAACCCACTTTCCAATAGCTACATAGCCTTGTCACCTCTAACAATAACATAAGAAGCACTACTAGTTTGGTCATCTGGTATATACCATTGTTCCCCTAATAACAGTGGCTTATAGTCATTTACCATGGTATAAAACTCATTTCTAGTTTTGGAATAAGCAAATATGTAACGCCCCAAAACTCAAACAATTACAAACCTATGACACGTGGTTTTTATAGTAAAATTTCGACAACATCTCCTTTGTATTTTCGACATTTCATAAATATAAACCTGTCATAACCTGAAAATCACAATCATATATTTCTCATTGGTTAACCCAGTTACTTAACCATCTCGACTGATGCTAGAGCAGTCAAATAAATGGCTTACAAAAATGAGATAACTTCAACATTAGGACTTAGTACGCCAAAGTACTTGAATGTCTTTACTAATGCCAGATCATCCATGCACCTCATACAAAGTCATTACCAAAAACACAAGTAAAATATATACATTCGAGTCCCATAAATACAAGCTCATACAGTAAATAAACCTAAGTAAATGAGGTTACTCACCTAAATAGCAAATTCTCAAATCTTACAATTGACACCGAGCTCCCGAGTGTTGATTTTATGAGCTGTAGCTATTTACTCCTAAGCTTAGGCTTCCCCCATTTTCTTCTAGACCGACCATCCAACTAGCAAAGCAATTTAATTCAATCCCGCTAATCTATCGACAACTCTTGTTATTTCTATGAACAAGAGAAAATGAAAAAAAAATGAAATTTCAAACTTGTATGGTTGCACTCTTTTTGGAGCCGAAACCTTACTAGTTCTCTTCTTATTAGCCTTCCCCTCTCTATATCTGAATTAGGAAATTAAAACTTCCAATAGATGCTAGCTCCAACTAAGTAACTTGCTAATAACTTCCTGATTTCAAAACCCATAACTAATGAGTAATGAAATATGAACCAAAATCTCTAAACTGCTACTCAACACCCGACATCTAGTTTCCTATAGACTATGCATAATAGGTTGCGCGCCTTATAATCTATTTTTTTCTTAAACCGAAAGACGTGAAATGCTGCTAAATGCCTTAATCTAGTCTAAAGTTTGGGTGATTATAAGCAATGAACTCATGTTTACTAGGCGAGTATTTTAACAATACTAGCTTTAGTATATAATTATTATGGAATAAAATTATTATTATTATTATTATTTATTTCCTTCATTCAATACATGTTTATTCCTAGGAATCGACTATATGCAAATTAAAATTTTTGCAAGTGGTTGCTTAACTAACTTAGGCTTCTAAATAGGTATTAAGTTTATTTAAGCTACACAAGGCTAAAACGTTAACCGACGGTCTAATTATGTAAGTGTCCCTAAGTTTCTCGTGTAATTTACTAAACTACCCTTAACGAGAATTCAAGACTTCACAACCATCCCCGTCTCATGTAATGTTCGAAGTATAACATTTAGTTTAAAATTAGTGTAGTGCTCTAATAAGAAATATGGAATACCACTAGTTCAATACTCACAGACCCATCAAAGAACAAATGCCTATGAAAACTGTAAATATAAAACATGAAGAGAAGTTACCGGCCTCATTAAAATACTTAATACGCCGACTCGCTGAGAAGGGTAACAAGAATAGTAAGGGCAAAGGCATAGGCGACAAAATTGGCAACCTCCCTGATTATCACTAATTTAGGCACCAGATAACAAGAGAAGAACAATTAATCATGCCCACTAACAAAAAACACTTAAGTTAGCCGAGGAACAAGTAAACGACAAGACTCATGGTTCTACTGACACTTTTAAACTTATTATTTTCTATGAAGCTCGGAACCTATCCATTTTCAAACTTATTTTTTCTGTTTCTGGTTGGGTGCTTGTTTGCAGTCACACTTAGTAATTTCAGGTATATCTTTGGAACCACAAACCTAGACTCTAATAATCTATCAACCAAAAATAAAAGTTTCTTTTTAGGGAATCATATTATGCATTTCAAATCGAGGATAAAAACTGGATTCTAGAGATATCACCTAATAGAATAACTAATCCAACCAGCTGACAGAGGATAATACACATCCAAGACTCACATTGATCACCCATAACAGCAACCAACCTATTCACATCTCACTCTCAAGCAAATGAGACCTGGCCAAAACAAGAACCAAATTTATTAAGGGTTATTTAGGGATTGATCCTACTTATTTAGGGGTATTTAGGGATTGATCCTAAAATTATTGATTATTAGGCTTTAGTCATACTTCTATCGATTGACCTTGAGTCATCTCAGTTGACCGTGGTCAAATCATTTTATAATAATATATTTTTTCATTTTTTATCAAAGTAGCCAAACTACCCTTAGAGAGTCGTTGAAATGGTCAAACAATGGACATGTGTCAAAAATCTTTAATTGAGTCCGATTGAAAGGAGTCCCATATCTGGATCTCTTTCCCTTGAAACATCCGCCAGAAGAAGCCATAAAAGAGAAGCTCCCCGATTGATTTACCTAGAACTCATATACCCGGAGTAAGTGCCTTTGGTAGGAGAGGAAAGGCTGGAAGATGGAGATGATTACTCATTACTTGCTTTATCCCCAGCTTCACCGACTATAGCCAATTAGAGGTCTGATCGCTGATCGGACTCTCTCACTTCTACACCTCCAACTCCACCCTGATTTGGAATGGAGAGAGATGGTTAGGAAAGAATGCACACAGATTTCAGATAGTAAATAAAATGATGAGGGCAGGGCTTTCAGCACTATATACTGGTTCAACATTATTTTCATTGGTTGTTATGTATGCAAAGGAGATGATGATAGCAGCTGCTACACACATCTTCAGTGACAAATGAATGGGCCATGGCAGAAGTGATCAAGCATCCACAAGTCCTCGTCAATATCCAAAACGAGCTTGACTCAGTAGTGGGTCGAAACCGCATGGTCACCGAGTCAGATCTACCTCACCTCAATTACTTACACTTTGTCATTCGCGAAACATTCTGAATGCATCCAGCTAGTCCATTCATGATCCCACATGAATCCATTCAGCCCACAAAAATCACCAGCTACCACATTCCTGCCAAGACACGTGTCTGGCTTCCCTAGCAATGAAATATGTTGGTGATGCCATTTGCTTTTAGAATCTTACTTTGGAAAAAATGGGAGTGGTGCATCACCACCCTACCCCCTCACAGGCAGAGGCCGAGACAGACAGGACAGTGAGTCGAGTTCTTTCCATTGTATGTGAGATTGATTACCTCACAGTTCGACCGTGGTGTTCCAACAATTCAATATAATGTAGCATGTCAAGCACGCTGAAGGGTAGTTTGGCCATTTTCATAAAAAACAAAAATTATATTATTATAAAATGGGTTGACCACGGTCAACTGAGCGACTCAAGGTCAATCGATAGAAGTAGGACTAAAGCCTAATAATCGATAATTTTAGGATCAATCCCTAAATACCCCTAAATAAGTAGGATCAATCCCTAAATAACCCATTTATTAAACACCAAAAACATTTGATGAATGGCTAAAGATAACCCGTGACTGTTTTAACTAACTTATTAGTTCTATTGAGAATCCCAAAGTGAAAAATTGACATTAATAAAGGGAAGATGAGTGGGGTAAAATCCAATTGATATAATTCAAAATCAATTAAATAGGAAATAAAGAAAAATAAAAAAAAGTTACATAAACCATAAGGTGTCCCAAACCCAATTACGTGAACGCAACAACGGAGACAAGAGAATAAGAATAAAATTGTTTTCTTCTAGAACACACCTTGAAAATGAGGATGGAAAACACGATGGTCGCAGCAGCTACCTATCTCTCCTTCCGACGAGCACTCGAGAACAAAGATACTGAAATCATATTGACTATATTACTTTCAGCACTTCTTGTGATATGTGCTTAAACAATTCCATCGTCACCTCGTATTGAGATGAAGAAGAACAGTTTTTCTGTTTTTTTTGTTTCGCTATTAATAAGAGGAAGAAAAGGTGCCTTAAGTTTGTAAGGGCTTTCGTAGGCCCATAATCCATTTAGTTGATGTGTCGGTTCACTGAAACTAACAAACTTAAAAAACGGAACCCCGCAAAGAAGCAACACAACAACCCCATTATTTTGTGTCGTCAAACTTAAAAGCCACACAACACAAATTCTCTTGTGTCACGTATCTAAAAGCCAACACAACAGACCCTTCCGTAAACCAAACCGACACAACAAACTTTCTTGTGTCAGTTTTGGGTTAAAACGTCACAACCCAGTTTTAAGAACCAACCCTAGAAGCCTTTTTTTTTAGTAGTGATAGGTATGAATTTTTAGCTATATCAATCCAAAAAGGCCTAATTTCTCGTTTAGGATATGGTATAGTGATAAAGTAAGTGGATGTGTGATTTCTCTACTCGAAATTTACTACTGTCTTGTTTCATCACTCAGATATTTCGCTCTTATGAGGCTTTTAGGCTAGATGCTCACAGGATATGTATTAAGTACTCTAACTTAGGTCTCAGAAAAATACTACAAACACTACTAAAAAAAGGGCTTTTTATGACGGCTATTTTTTTTCTACCTTGACGACTTCCGTATAACTCATCATTATTTCTAACTCACCATTAATTTTATGACGCTTGATGTCAAATGTTGACGGTTATAGGTCAGGCGTCATAAATATATGTGACGTTTTTTATCAATGTGTCAAGTTAGTGACTAATAATTGTATACTTACCGTTCACTATATGACGCATGATGTTAATGTTGACTGTTATAGGCTAGTTGTCATAAATATCTTTGACGTTTTTTATTAATGTGTCAAGTTTAGTGTCTAATTTATGAGTTCATTCTCACAAACGTCAAGTAAAAAATTGTCTAACTTTTTCCTTCTAACATGACCGGTGTTTAATTAATTGTCTAACCATTTGAGAGCAATTAAAAATGAACCCCATGTAACTGACTGGTCAAGTGAACCGTGAATAAGAATAATTGGGTTAAGTCTCGGGTTAGTATAGTATACCCAATTCTTAATAACCAAACTTATTATTTTTTTGGTAACTTAATAACCAAACTTCCCAAATAACCAAAACCCTGAATCCCTTTCTAATACCGAAGGTAATAAAATCGATATGGAGAAAGGATTTCCCCGCTCAACAGATATACAGTGCGCGCTTTCTAATATAATTCCCGGATTATCCTAAACCCTAATAGTTTATTATCATAAGTTGTCAAATTGGGATTGGAGATTGGTTGCCGCACGAAAGAGGTAAATATTCCCTTCACTCTGATTCTTAGGGATTTGCTTTGGAAACCCTAGCATAGTATCTCAATTATATATAAATTTAAATGTCTGCGTCTTTTAACTCATCTTGCATTTCAGAATCGTAGCAGTGTTCTCTTTAGCATGAACTTGGAGTGGAGTGCGTTGCTTTTGCCAAGGAAATGATTTCTTATTAGCAAGTAAGATTTTACTTTCGTTTTTTTGTTATATGTTAAGCATTCTATAAAGGTTTTATAATGCTGTTTTGATTTAAAATTTCATTAAATAGGGTGTTTGGAATTTTTTTAAAGGTATTATCTATACATGACCTGTTTTGGCTGCAATCTTGTTTAACACGTATCTGGATTGCTTTAGTGATTCTTTTTGGGTACTAAATTGGATGCTTATTACTAATGCTTTTTTCTATTGGTTTGTTTGTAAAACTCTTCTAAACCATGCCATAGTTTCCGAGGGATGTTTTAACATTATATTTTTAAGTGAACTTAGTTCTCCTTAATGAGTTTGATTTGAACTTATATTCTTCCATCCACATTTGTGTGTGTATATATATATCAGATCAAGTAGTAAGAAATGTGTTGTCAAAAAATACACTGTGAACACTCATACTTACTTCTGAAGCCTGAACAGATTGGCCAGCAATTTTGGTCACACTAGCTTTCTCTGAGTTAAAAGCTTGTTTAGAACCATTAACCTTTGCATCACCTGTGGGGTAGCAAGTTTGATCAGGTTGGGCTTCTTCGCTTGTTTAGAACCACTAATCTTTGCATCACCAGAAGGAACAGTAGTACCAGAAAGTTCTTTTGGTTTATTCTTATTTGCCACCTGCTTCTTTTTCCCCTAAGCTTGGGTCTTTTTTATATTGCCACTACCCTTAGCTGGAGTCGAAATGGCTACTTCCACCTTCACCTCCTACTCTCCATCTTTGGGCTTTGCCACATTAATTATTTTCTCCACTGATTTGGTAGTAGCATCCAAGCACTCTCTTTTGATGAGACCAACGCGCGTGCCCATTAGAACTGCTGCTACGAATAATAAATGCCTTTGCCGGCTTACGAAATATACCAACCAGGGTTAGCAGTAGCACTCTTCACTCCATTACTATCATTTATCTTGGTCGATTTAACTGAAAAGAACCTCCTACCAATACATTCTTGCGAACCAAAATTGAATCTCACGGTACTCTCTAGACGAGTATATGTTGTGATCATACAAGTGTTCCCTACTTTTCTAAACTTAAGGTGCGAACTATATTTACTATAGTTAATACTATTACCGAATGGAGAATATTGTAAACAACTCCCTAAATAATTCTGCAATGTCTTGCATTGCGACTGTCGAACAAAACCACAAATAAGTCTAAATAATAATAATAATAATAGAGTGAATAGAATTAGAGTGTGAAAAGTTAGAAGAAATAATTATTACCATGATTGGTAAACGAGATGAAGTAGAAAACTTGCCGGGTAAAGAACCGAATACAAAGAGTCTATTAAGCTGAAACGCCATTTAGAGATAATGATTATAATAATATGTTGGAATGATAATTTGTTTAGCAGTCAAACAATCCATTTAGAGTGGAGTAGGTTCATTGCATGAAAAATGAGAGAGAGAGAGTCATAGAGCAGTGTCTCCTTCTTTTATATATAGAAGAAGTGTGAACAGTGTGTTACGGACTTACAGTGAACTAGTAATCAAATTGAGATTGTTAGTAAGTAAATTAATTTGCTCCACTGCAAATGCCTACTAGAAAGTAGTAGTGATACAAAAATTAGAGCACTTTTATAGTGCCTATGAGAATACATAGTAATAGAGAAGAATAAAATCACTAACAGATTTAATGATCTTGAAGCGATTATTTTTATTTTTATTTTCTTAACTAAAAAAGTGCAAAATTTGGGTGTTTTCAGGTTTTTTGTGTCATACTTGATTCGAAATGGACAAATTGTGGATGTCCAAGGATAGGCTAACAGATGAATATATTGTAGGGGTTAAGAATTTTCTTCTGTTTGCAAATCCAATAGAGTGTGAGACCATTCTCATAAGATGTCCACGCAAACATTGTGTGAATCTTTGTGAGTTTACTCAAAAGGAGGTTAGAAACCACCTTTTTGAATCTAGTATCAACCAACACTATACTAGCTGGATATATCACGGGAAGAAAAGTCATAATGTAGCCCCTTCTAGTGTCGATGGAAATGGAGACCATCAAGATTATCATAATATGGAAACTCCAGAAGATGCAACAAGTACAAAAAACTTGCTAGATGCTTTGGACGTGACCAATTCATCGGTGATCCTGTAGAGTTTGAACAATTGCTCCAAGATGATGAGAAACCATTATATGAAGGGTGTACAAAGTTTACCAAGTTATCAATGGTGGTTAAACTATTCAATCTAAAAGCCAAAGGTGGATGGTCAGACAAGACTTTTTCAGAGTTACTGAAATTGTTTGGAGAGGTGCTTCCAGAAGGTCATTTACTACTGTCCTCACTGAATAAGGTCAAGAAGACATTGTCCGTCTGTGGAATGAAGTATGAAAAGATACATGCATGTCCTAACGACTGCATCCTGTACAGAGGTGACAAGTATAAGGATCTTACCGTGTGTCTTACTTGTGGAGCGTCAAGATATAAGGAGAATAAAAATATGACTGAGACAAGTAAAGGTGTGCCTGCAAAAGTTTTGTGGTATTTTCCACCCATCCCAAGGTTCGAAAAGATGTTTCAGTCTGTGCAAACAGTGAAGGATTTGACATGGCATGCTAATGCAAGAGAAGTTGATGACAAATTGTGTCACCCAACAAATTCCCCAGCATGGAAGACTGTAGATTGCATGTGGACAGAGTTTGCAGCAGATTCACGAAATCTGCGTCTCGTACTCTCTACAGATGGTGTCAATCCACACGGTTCTATGAGTAGTAGGTATAGTTGTTGGCCAGTTATGTTGATCACTTACAACCTTCCACCATGGTTATGCGTGAAGAGAAAGTTTATGATGCCTACATTGTTGATATCAGGTCCACGACAACCAGGGAACGATATTGATGTGTACTTGAGGCCCTTGATTGACAACTTAAAAATTTTATGGAATACTGGGGTCGATGCTTATGATTCTTACCGACATGAATCCTTTACATTGAGAGTTGTGCTAATATGGACAATAAATGATTTTCCCGCGCTTGGTAACCTATCAAGCTGTTGCATTAAAAGGATATTATGCTTGTCCAATATGCGGTGAGAATACACCTTCGCTCAGATTAAAGCATTCTAAGAAGATTGTATACATGTCCACCAGAAGATTCCTCCCAAAGAACCACCCTTACAGAAAGCAGAAAAAGATGTTTAACGGTAAACAAGAGTTTTGATCACAACCAGAACCATTAACCAGTGAGAAAGTAAAAGAAAATGTTAAACTACTTAATATTTCTTGGGGGAAAAAGTTAAGAATGTAACTGCGAAGAATTTAGAAAAACCAAAAGGGCAGAAAGAAGTTAAGAAACAAAAATTGAAGAAGTCAATGGGTAAAAGGAAGCGACAGGGTGCAGAGAAAAATGCAAAGACGCCAACCACATCAGCAAGGGTTGATGCTAGAGTCGATGATATTTTGAAATGTTGGAAAAAGTCGACAATATTTTTTGAACTAGACTATTGGGTTTGCCTGTTAGACACAACTTGGATGTCATGCATATTGAGAAGAATGTTTGTGACAGCATTATTAGTACATTGCTTAACATTCCTTTCAAAACAAAGGATATTGTTAACGGTCGTCTTGATCTTGAGGAGATGGGAAGGGCGGAGTTGGCACCAAAGATAGGTAAAAGTAAAACTTTCCTACCCCCAACTTGTTTTACATTATCTAAAGATGAAAAAAGAAGAGTTTGCCAAACATTGCATGAGCTGAAAGTCCCCGAAGGATACTCTTCTAATTTCAAGCCCCGTGTTTCAATGGATGATCTAAAATTACAAGGGTTGAAGTCACACGATTGTCACATTTTGATGCAGCAGTTGCATCCTGTGGCAATACGATCTGTCTTGTCAAAGCATGTGAGATATGCAATTGTCAGGTTGTGCTTCTTCTTCAGTGCACTTTGTGCAAAAGTAATAGATGTGCAGCAGTTAAGTCAAATTCATAGGGATGTTGTTGTCACCATATGTATGTTGGAAACATACTTTCCCCCATCATTATTTGATATCATGGTTCATCTCACGATTCATCTTGTTAGAGAGGTGAAGCTTTGACATCATGGATGTACCCATTTGAGAGGTAAACCAACTTACTAAGTTTTCCTTTATCCTTGGTTTGTATGACATAGTAAGCATCATTGTACCATTTTCCCATTGAAATGTCTTAGGTACATGGTGGTGCTGAAGGGTTATGTATGAAACCGCAATTGTCTAGAAGGTTGCATTGCTGAAAATTATATTGCAAAGGAAGCAATTGAGTTTTATAGTGAATTCTTATTGACTTGGATGCAATTGGAGTTCCTCCCAATTGTAAAATCACTCCTGATGATATGCTAGTGGAGGGAGTTACCCCTGTAGGGGGTTTTGCTGCTGAAGTTGATAGTACTGCCTTGGAGCAAGCGCATCTTTATGTGTTGCACAACACAGGAGTTGTTGAGCCTTACATAGGGTAAAATATGTTGATAGTCTACATCCATTCTTCCATTGGTTTATAATTTCTATAGCTAAATGTGAGATTGCTTTCTGTAACTAAATAGGGAGCACATGGACTACCTGAAGAAAATCCACCCCCGTCAGTCAAAGAAACCAACATGGTTACAAGAAGAACACAATCGTACCTTTAGTTATTGGCTTAAAGAAAGGGTATAATTAAGCAATTCTAAAGTACCATTTTTTCTGTAAACTCCATTTAATCGTTACTAACCCTTAAAAGAACACAGGTTTCACAAGAGCGACGCATCACCAATAACAAAGTCTCGGATACCTTTAATGTGGATATCTCAAGGGCCTCAGATGCATGTATTAAATTATGAGAGCTATATCATCAATGGTTATCGGTTTTCCACAAAAATTTGGGATGCTTCACGTGTCACTCAAAATAGTGGGGTGAGCTTGGTGGCCGCAGCAATGCAAGTTGCAAGTGCGAAGGATAAGAAACCAACCTTTTTTGATATGTTCTTTTATGGAGTTATTGTTGAAATATGGCTACTTGATTATTTTAATTTTCACGTTCTAGTGTTCAGGTGTGATTGGGTTGATAATAGGAATGGTATCAAGAAAGATGATTTGGGTTTCACATTATTTGATCTTCGTAGAGTTGGCCATAAATCTGATTCGTTTATCTTAGCTTCTCAAGCAAAGCAAGTCTTTTTTGTTCCTGACCAACTTGATCCTAAGTGGTCAGTTGCTCTAGTAGTTCCTAAAAGATGTTATAATGTTGGCGATATTGGTAATGACGTGTTTGATGGGGACATAGGAGACAAGGTTCATCCCGAAGTATTTCCAAGTGTTGATTCTTTTGATTTGATTGATGAATCTCAATTAGTTTACACACGTGAAGACTATGAGGGAATATGGGTTGAGAATGAATCATCTAAAACCTAGTCATTTTGTTTTATTTTCTTCTCTTTTGTTTCTGCGATTTTTTTTATTGTAAGATTCTCTATAAGTTATCAATTGATCAAGTTTTTTTAAGCCTTTAGTGAATCTTGTATTTAGTTATTTCTATTAGTTACATTTTATGTTTTTCCATTTGGAGCTTTACTTATTTCATGAGTAGACTTCATCTATGCCAAGTATTATTCAAACAAATTGCTATTACTAGGTGTTTATATATATATTTCTTTTTCCTTCTGCACATATTCTTGTTCATCTCATATAATACTAATTAATGCCCTGTGCATATATTTTTAAGCTTAGCCTACTAGCCATGGAGAAGGCGGAACAATTTCGAGGATGAGGTTGTCCATTGCTATTTTAAAAAAGGAGAGGTGATTGGGATGTTTATCCGGTGATTGGGATGGTATCATCATAAGAGTTGACTTTGATGGGAAAGGTAGGCCTATAGGTCAAAAAAGTTTGTAATAAGCTTTCGGTTGGGAAGGTGCTCTTCTTGAGGAGTCCGATTCCCCTAAGTGCTTTTCAAAAGTGGACGAAAGCACCACCAGAACTTTTAAAAATATTATGGGCTGGCATACTAGTAATTTATTTTGAATTTTGAATTTTTATTTTCTTGTTGTTTCTTATCTTGTTTGTAACTTGGATTCGGTTTATTTATTCGTGACCCAGGTAAGATTTGATATAGATATAAGATATAGGAAGTCAGTTTTGAAATAGTTTGGAGTTAGATGCAGAACCTTCAAGAATATGCTAACTGTCAAATATATTATGCCATTTAAAAATGATCCCGAGGCACTTTCAAAACCACCTGCAAAGTATAAGCTAATTAAAAAAGCTGACTAGGATGCATTTGTGAAATCGAGATTAACAGAAGAGTTCCAGGTATGTGTGAGACATTTAAATAGGTATATTGTTCTATTTAAATTAACATTTTTTTTATCCATTAGGAGAAGAGTAAGTTACAATCTGCACGAAGGGCAAAGGGTAAGTATAATCACCGAGTTAGCAGGCTTGGATATGCTGGCTTGATAGATAAGATGGTAAGGACTTGTACAACTTTTTAAATCTTAATGTACATAGTAAACCATATCAAATACTTCATAACTAAATTGATTTTTTTTTGTATATCTCATTATAGCAAGAAAATTTGGGAGAATCGTTTGATGAGGATGATAGAGCTAGCTTGTGGCTTTTAGCTCGGCAGAACAAGAATGGCGAATACTTTAACAATGATACAAGGAAGGTGGTAGAAAAAATTGTAAGTTTTGAGCTATACTAGCACGGGTAATAGAGTAAAGTACTAGCGTTACAGTCCACCTGAAGTCTAAATATCACCAGCCCTGTGTTCAGCATCCCACAAGCTAATTTCAGGCTGTGTTCAACATCCCACAAGCCAATTTCAGGCCATGTCAGACCCTATTCAATCTATAACATGTCAGTTGTAGGTCATCTCCTGATGTAGGACAAGGTACTATTCCATATCAAGTGGATAGTGCAATTGTAGGGATAATGAAGACCATGTTGGCTATATATTGGAATGCTTGACTGTTATGAGCTTTGCTTTAATTCATTATTACATATATTGCTAGTGTCTTTGGACGTCTTCTAGGTCCCTTAACAACAAGTCCTTAGTGTGTAGGACAGTAGGGCACCTAAGTACAAGTCGTTAGTGTGTAGGTTGTATAAGCATGTTAGGTGAGATTTGGAGATAGCATGTATTGTGTTTGGATTGGTGATTAGTATAATCTCCTTAAACAACTCCTTTTCATTAGGTTGTTTGATTGAAAACGGCCTAACGAGAAATGGTTAATCGAGCTTGATGAAATAGGCAAACCCCTTGTTTAGTTATCAAGTTTAGACGAATTAGAGCATGTCTAGAGGAACAGATCCTTGTGTTTATGATCAGAGCATTGAACTTATCAATTCTTGTGATCATTATGGAGGTACAAACAGTTGGTGCTATGTAAGAATTTTGGAGGTTTCAATCATTGTATGTTGTAGAAATGAACTTTAAAAGAGTTTCAATTATGTTATCCATTATAGAGGTGTGAGTCGATTCATATCCCTTTATATGAACTAGATGTGAGTTTGAGAAAGAATTGGTTGCACTTCTTAGAAGGAATTGCCTACTTAACCGAGTCTAAGCAGACCAAAATCAAGTCAGGGTGTGGTTTATTGTCTTCATTTATAGAGATTCCATAGATGACTCTTGATGCTTTGTATGGAAAGATTTTGTAACCACATGTTATTGAGCCCGCCTCTTTGATGGGTTCAGTGCCCATTCCCTGAAAGACAACATTTATGGATTGGTTAACCTTTAATCCAAAGAATAAAAAGGAAAAAGAAAAAGAGAATCAGAAAACCGAAGAGTCTGTCTTGGAAATCTCTCCATCATCACAATTTAGAAGCTTAAAGGGTTTTGAATCATAAAAAGTAATGGCTGTGTGTTGTTGGTTTCAATTGATAAAGACGAAAACTACTACTCTCTCGTGTCTGATTGAAATCTTGCTTTATAATACCCCTCTGTCCCTCAATAAATTTGATTGTGTTAATTGATGGTGGTGATGGGGTTGGTGGGGTGGTAGTGAATGATAGTGGGACCTTTTGATAAAGAAAACATAAAGGCGACTATGATCAGATAAGTTTTTCGTGTTGATTTTGTTATTGGGTAATTTTCTTTTGTAAAGGTTTTATGCCTAGTTTATCACTTGCTCTTACAATGTCAGGCGTAAATTCTTATATATCAATTCATAGGATAAACTATGAAATTGAGAACTTCCGTGATTCCAGTCAGATGTAGTCCTTGGTGCATTTGAACCATTGAAACCTTCCTGATGCTTGCTAATCTATGCAACTTGAATCATTGAAGACCTAAACTAAAGGAAGAACTAATTTAGTTTTGTTGCTTAGGTTCCAACTTTAAAAAGCCTTTAACTACCATTACTGCTACGTATAATCTAATGATATATTTTTCAAAAGATCCTTTATTTCTTAAAGAATACTAGTGACAACATATTCTAATGAGAATTAACAACATAGGGTGCACTATTATAGTCTAATTTTCTCTCATTTTACTTTTACGCAAGTCCTTTTTGTACTGGTTCATTACTTCTTTCTTTTGGTTCATCATTTTTATTTGTAACCCTTTGTCAACATTGCAACTACTTCTTTATTATCCTTTTAAGATGAATGGGGAAAGAGAAAGACAATGTTAAGATAAACTTGTTAATGACATTATCCAGTGTTCATGATATTGTGCAACTAGATTAAAATCCCGTTACTGAAATTACCTCTATTTGCTCAATAACAAGTGTTCTTCATTTCCCTCTCTATGCCACTTTTAGGCACTTTCAGGCTATGTTCAGCACCCCACAGGCCTGTTCCAGCCCATGTCAGACCTTGTTCAGTCTTCCCACCCATGTCAGACCCTCTTCAGTCCTTTACAAATCAATATCAAGCTTAAACAGACCATGTCCACCCGTAATACTTGACAGGTCCAAAAAGCACTAGCAGTCCACCAGTCAGCCCATGACAAGCCATCAACAGTCCCAATTAGGCATGGCCAGTCCACCAGTTAGCTACACTCACTAAGAAAACACAAGTTGAGAATGATGGGTTGATATTTTCTTTCTCAGTAAAAGTATGATCTATCTTGCTTAAGAAGAGAGAATGTTTTTGCAGGACCAACTTAAAAAGGAAGAGGCTGAAGGGAAGTTAGTAACCCAAGGAAGCGATGATGTTCTTACGAAGGCATTAGGGACTCCGGAACATTGTGGCAGGGTTAGAGCATGAGGGAAATATGTCACTCCAACTACTTACTTTAATCTCCCTAAACGGGGATCAAAAGCACATAGAGCAAAGATGGAGTCCACGATCCGTAAGAGAGAAAAAGAAAACCAGGCATTAAAGGAAAGAGTGAGAGAGTTGGAGACCTTACAAGGAGTGATTAGCTCACAACACATAGATAAAGTTGCCTCCAATGGTTCCAAGAATAATAGTAAAAAGCGAATGGAAAGTCCAAATGATGATATATTATCTTCTGGCACTAACAACAAGACAATTAATAAATGTCTTGAGAGAGCATTAGGTGTGAATTCGAGAAAGAAGCCGAGAAAGGTATTACTTTAAATAAATGGCTACACAATGTAAATACTTTTTCAGTTTTGAATTAACTTGTTCAATATGTGTGTAGGCAATTAGTGGTGCTAAATCCAAAAGCGACGAGGCAGTCTCTAAACTAAAATTATAAATTGAGCAGGTATATGTTATTTAACGTGCAATCTTTAAATATTACTTAAAAGATTGTTGATTTTAAATTCACTGTTATGTCTCTTAGGATGTGGGCTTGAAGAACAGTAGTGTTGCTAAACTTAATAGCAAAGTGGCAGTCTTTCAATATAAGTCGGGCAGCAAGTAGGTAATAGTTTTTTTTTTACTAATGAGTTAGAGAGGCATAAGAAGGTAAATGTTTTTACAATGGTGATAAACTCAAAAGTGATATGCCAATATCTATTCCGTTATCAGGACATAAGAAGGTAAATGTTTTTTAATTTTTAAAACTTTTAAACCTACCAATAATGTTCGTTATGCTCAATTGTTCTGTTGTTTCAAAAGTGTAAGCTGGCTTTGGTGTCTAAAAGCAATATTTTTGCGGATGCTAGTTTAATTGAGGGGTTTGGACCGGTTGACAATATCCATAATGTTAAAATGGGGGAAGGCTATGTACGTGTACAAATCATACATGCAATTTTGGCAAATTCTCTTCTGCCAAGACCGATTCCAGATGATGATATTACCACCGTAGGAGGTGCAGTTGGCTACCACGTGGCTTGGCCAAGTAACTTTGTGGTATTTGACAATTTGGCTATCTCAAAACCTATGTTAGGAAACAAGCAGGTACTTGTCATTTTGATATTAACTAAAAGTGGAAGTTATAGTTTACAAATATCTATTGAAATTGTCCTTATAATGTTTGTTAGGTTGTGGGATCAAAAGACAATGATAATGGTGTTAAAGCCGGATCAAAAGGCAATGATAACGGTGCTAATAAAGCCAAAAGTGTTATGCCAATCTCTAAACCTAAATCAGGAAATGAGAAGGTAAAATCTTTAATTTCTAAAATCATTAATCATGATACTCACTAGAATGTTAAATTTACAATTATTTTAATGTTTGTGGTTGTTTTAAAGTGTAAACTTGCTTTGGGGGTCCAAAAGCAATGTTGTTGCTAATGCTTGTATAATTGAGAGGTTTGGACCGGATGACAAGATCCATAATGATAGAATGGGTGAAGGTTATATGCGTGTACAAATAATACATGCAATTTCAGCGATTGCCCTTCTACCAAGACCAATTCCTAGTGATGACATTACTAGGGTAGGTGGTGCAGTCGGGTACCACGTGGCTTGGGCTCGTGACTTTGTCATACTTGATAATAAGGTAAAACGTATTCTATTATATTTTTCTACCAATATTTATATAAATTAGCACCTATTTGTATTTATTATTCATTGTTTATTTTTTTTTTTTTTTAGAAAAATGAGGTTGAATGTGATGGGCATGACGAAATTATATTTGAAGAATTTGAGGTTTTGGTGGGCAATATAATGAATGGAAATCTTATAAGTGAAATGGACACGAGGATTTTTTAGCGTGAACTGCAATTTTATATTGCAAAAGATGAAATAATGGATATTTGTCATAAGCAAATGTTGAATGCCAATTGCATTGTAGTATATATAAGGTGAGTGGAATCTTGGATTTGTTTTTTAAGAGATGAGTTGTTTAATTTATGCGTACATGTCGTACTAATGGTAGTATGCTTTTCTTTTAGATATATGTATGAGAAATACGAAAGTTCTCGACAGAGGTTTGGATTCTGTTATCCTGGCGATTTCAACTTATATGCAGACAAAAAAGAGATGAATCGTATGGTCTCAAATAGATTAATGACAAGACAAGGAAACCAAGTTATTTTTCTTCCATACAATTCGGGGTATGCTTGTTGGTCATGTTCTTTAACATATATGCATTCTGATTTTATTTTTATTTTTTGTCTTAACTCCTATATATGGTTGTATAGGATTCATTGGGTTTTGGTAATTATTGACGTAAGTGCAAAAAAAGTATATTTTCTTGATTCGACTGGAGGTGTCCCTGATATAAAGCTAAGATGCATGGTGAACACGTGAGTTGATGAATCTTATTGTTATTTTGTATGTCATATATGCAAACAACTTGTAACTTAATTGTAAAGTTTGTTTTTTTAGTGGGATGAAAACATTAGCATTAAGTGAAGGAAAAAGAGTGGAACTAGAGTGGGACTATGTCAAGGTAAATATACAGTACTTGAATGCGAAAGATTTACTTAGTGTATTGAATGTGTTTTGACAATTTGTTTATGTTTTCGTGTAGTGCCCAATTCAACCAGGAAGATTCGAGTGTGGATATTATGTCTTGCGGTTCATAAGACATTTTATGATGGATCCTAGTCAATCAATTAAGACAAAGGTTAGCAAGTCTTTCTTGTTAATATATTCTAAAATATCTATGTAATTCTTTCTTGTAAACGTATATCATATATACTAAATTTTTGTTGACTTGACGTACTCGTGTAGCTAATGGAGCTGGCCAACACTATCACCTATACTACTGCTGAGCTTATTGAAATTCGTATGGAGTTTATTGACTTTATCGAACGATTTATCTTACTAAGCCAAAGGTATCTATATGTATTGCGATAATAGTATTTTTTTTTTTATTTTGTTTGCTACTTTGAGGTATGGGATGACTTTAAATGTAGTAGTGTATATCTTGAACCACAACCCATTTGCATTGTAGGTATTTTCATATATTTTTTCTTCCGTTGTGAGAACTAGGTCCCATCGTATTGTTATCCTTATGCCTATATAAAATAGTCTACTTTTGGTCAGTGGCTTGAGCTTTTGGTAGCAAATTTACTAATAATGTTTCTTTACTTTATTTGTTTCTTAGGTTTGACAACGTTCTATCGATCGATGGATAATACTTAATTTGTTGATGATGGAGTTGATTAGAATGATTTTTAGTTTGGTTGAATGTGCTATCAAATAAATGTATCTAGCATTTTTCAGTGATGTTGAATAAATGATAAATTGATGTAAGGAATAAGTATTTTCGAATGGTTTGAAAATATATGGGTTGAAGTTACTGTGGATGTTCTAATTTTATTTTTGAGAATTTTATAGCTGTTTTATTGGTGAAATAAATTTATAGGTTAGGAATTGAATTACAGGTTATTATGCAGTATTTTTTTACTGGAAAAAATATATAATAAAAATATACATAATATAAATTTTAAAAAAAAAATGATGACGGTTGTAGAAGAACTGCCATAGTGACTATTTGTTGACGTATTTTTCTTCCATAAAATGACGGTTCTATAGTAGTTAATAGGCATTTCATGACTGTTCGACAGTAGTCAATGGGCATTTCATGACGGTTCCATAGTAGTCAATTGGCATTTCATGATGATTCTGATGTGAACTGTTAGAAAATATTGTTAATTTCTTGACGGTTCTAACTATAATTAATGACGGTTACATATGAGGTGTCATAATAAAATTTATCTACTATGACTTTTTAAATACTAATATATGTCATAATGGGAGGACCTTGTAAGAAGTCTTTCTATGAACCGTCATAAATTTAATGATGGTTTTGGTTGACTTTTTATGACACCCTCAGTAATGACGGCTAGTTTTTCAATCAGAAAGTATCATGATATGTATTTCATAACAGCTAAAAATTGTCATAAAAAGCCTTTTTTTTAGTAGTGCAAGTACAATCAAAGATGTTCATGCAAGATGTGCATGAAAAGATGCAATGACTATTACCTACATATTAATCTAAGTTTCAAAAATTAAATCCTAATTTAAGTACTACGTGAGATTTCTAGACTAATATCATCATGGAGATCTGAAGGGAACAATGCCATTATCACTAAGTACATAGTATAAACTATATTTATGATTTTAACATTTTTATAAAAAAAATGCATAATATACAACCTAATATGTGCTTAAACATTTACAACGTGTTTCTATCCCACCCCCAAACAGAATCATGCTTTGTCCCCAAAATATGGAATGAAAATAAATGATAGAGAGTACCATAGAAACGCGTTTGTAAATGGTAGCACCTGAAAAAGAATGTTAATCTATATTAATATAAAGAAATAAAAAACATAAACAACTCCTATATGAGTTCTATGAAATAATAAATAGTGCCTGGGACATAATTGGACTCTAACTTAAATAAAATATAATACCATACGTTCACAAATCAAGCATGTGCATATCATGGCTCCTATAGGATTAGCTTCCGAAATTTAGCAAAATAGTGAAATTTCACGAAATTTAGGTACCTAATTACATTATGCATCAATATTTCAATATTTATACATGCAATTTTAATACGTGAACGTACAATGTACTAAAATTAAATATACTACCCCCAAACAATTTAGGAGGAAGGGGTTCATGAAATAATTCAATAGCACAATAAAATTATTTAACTAACTAACCGAGACTCTATTGGAGTAAACATAATAGGCAAAAGGTGGCAAAAAGTTTTGAAATGAAAGACCAAAATACGCTACCCTTAAACAAAATTTGAAACTCTTTTTTAAGTTCAAAAAATTTTATGGCCTATACTCAATTAAGGTGGTATGTTATAAAAAATTATATGGGCCTTTTAAAATCAGATTCCCTAGACTAAATGTGGGATCGTTTTAAGTCAGATTCTCTAAGACTGTGCACACCCCCAAACAAGCAAGAAACTGGGGTAGCACAAGATGGATGATGCGTGGTCAACTAAAAACTAATAGTCGAAAGAGTTGGGGGTCTAACCATAAAAATATGATACTAAATGCACCCCCAAATAGAATGAAGTGGTATAATTGGAAGTAATCATGTAGAAAAATGAATGAAAACTTATGCAACATATCAAAGAACATATGCAAACCATTATATTGTACTTGTTTTAAAGAGTTTAAATAACCCAAAAGATGAACTAGTAATACTTTAGTTGAGAAAAGAATGAAATATGGATCCTGATGTCTTTCATGAGGCTCAGATGATGAAAAATAAGACAAACTAGGTTTCTCACTACACTCAATAAAAACTTGGCTCTCAACTACAAAATTGGTGTACTCATGGGATTGTATGATAGGCAAAAAATCTTCATCTTGAGGGTTGAAAAAATTATAGAGGATCTCTAAGGTAAAAGGCTCAAGTGCAAATTTGAGGTTCCTTTGAAATGGTGGAGGAATGGATGGCTTAGTTATGGTAAATGGTTGGATTTCATGAGGTTGTAACTCAGGTGGATGGTGGTTGGTTGGTGGTGGATCCTCACACGCTCTTGAGAACTCTATATCTAGCTTAGCTGAATCCACAAGGTTATGGTCATTGGCTTCATCCTTAAGAAATTCATCTATTATTTTCTCATCTCCTAAACTAAATTGAGATTCACATTGCGCTAAAGAAGTTACTTCCTTTAATTCTTGCACATTAACTTGTTCATGCCTTAGATTAGAATTGTTGATTTCTATTTCCTCACTCTCATACTCTAAAACAATATAAGGTTCCTCAATGGCATCATTCAAATTTATTGAGTGGTCATCCAAAACAAGTCCTAAAGAGTCATCTTCAAGAATTTCCTCATCCAAGTAAGGTGTGGAGTCAATACAATGGTTAATGGGTGGGTCGTGGGAAGGTAATGGTGCATGAAATTCATGGTAGGTTTCAACTAGGTTGAATGGTTTGGTTATGGGAATAGGTTGTTCTACTTGTGTGTCGATCTCTGGCAAGGTTGAAAGTCTGTGTTAGGTGAGGGGATCATGGAAATCATATGGGCTAGATTCTGAAGCATAGTTTGGGTGATGGCATTTTGTTCCCTAATTGAGTCGGCTATTTGTTCATTAAATGTTTGTTATGAGTCAGTCTTTTGTTCCCTAAATATTTTTGTTGAGTTGCCTACTAGTTGGGAAATTTGGTCTGGGAAGGGTAGCGAACTAGATGGGTGGTTGATTTCTATCATGGTGGAAAGGTCTGGCATAGGTGAGATTAGCATCAATCTTGTCCGTTCTAGGTTCTGAAGTATTATTTTGTTTTGGGCCATTATTTCCTCAAATGTTGTTAGCGAAATGGAAGCTTGGTTGTGTGTGATTTTGGTTGGTATGGTGTTTGATAGTCATTTTTGTGGAACTCCATGAATAGTTTGTATGACTAGACAACTCTTGATTGTATGGGTTATTATGAAAGTTTGATAATTGAGGCTCATAATTATAATTATATCCCATAGTAGGCCCAAACTCTTAGTATTATGGGCACTGAGAAGCCCAATGGTAAGGACTACCATAGCATGAACATGGCGAAGGGTTTGCATAATAACCACATGATTGTTAGTCTACATATTGATGATCCATATTGGTTTTAAAGATATATTCTATGTTAATTAATATAGAAAAACTCTATCTAACTATATATTTCTAGATATGTGATTACTTCTGCATTGAGAAACTAATATGGCAGGTTTATGCGCACTAGATCTTAATCTCATGCAAGTTTTAAGTCTAATAGGCAATTCCAAATGAGCATGCAAAAATTAGCCTGATTATTACTAGAAATAGAATTATCTGACAGTAGATTCGAGAATGTATAGAGATGTTACCTGGAACGTCCTTGCTATGCAAATAAATAGCGCCTTCAACAGCCTTGAAGCATGTCTACTAAAAACTTTTCAAACCAACGACCAGGTCACTTAAGAATTGAGGGAGGTTGTTCGTGCGTGCACATTCCTTAATTAGATAACCCCAATTCTTTGAGTTTTCTAGACAACATAGTATGAAAAAAAAATTATGCAATTACTGGAGTGGTAGGGCATACGAGCACTATACTGTACTCATGACGTAATATTGCAGTTAGTATAAAAAAATTAATTTAATCTAATTAACCTAGGGCATGCGTGCATCAGAACATGGTAAATTAGGCGTGGGGCACATTTTGGTACCTTTTTTTTCGTAAATTTAAAGAGCGTGGGGAGTGCTTTAGAATAGGATAAATTGGGTGTCGGTTGCGCCTAGGGTGTAATGCGTGGGCCGCTCTTTGTAAAGGCAAATTTAGGGCTCGCGTGCGCTCATGTGTGAAGCTAGGGTTTGAAATTTTTAAGGTCAGGTCACGGGAATGCAAGGAGTTAGAATCACAACTTATATGCACTCAGGCAGTAGCAGAAAAATTTTAAGAAATTACGAACAGTGTTTTGGTTAGTGAATACTGAAAACAGTTTTTATAATCTAAACACGCAATACGTAACAAAGCAAGATGGCAAGCGTCCCCATTTGATAAGTAAGTTTTCATAATGTAAAAACAATAGTTAAAATAGTACTAAATCATGCTAATCAATATATAATAATATTCTCAAATATCATATGATAAAGGGGAGTAATCGTGTTCTCCCATCTTGCTTGTACGTATTTAACATGAATTTAGACTAATTAAATTAATCTACTAATGAGAGAGTAATTCTTAAGCTATGAAAACAGTAAATTTAAGATATTAAAACAGTGATTTAAAGATGATAAAAAAATATAGAGAGGGGTAATCTACCATGCAATTCGATTAACCATTAGGTTAGTTATCGAATTTCTTGTTTGATCCTTAGTGAACACCAAGTCGCCTTGGATCAAGGTTCCACTAGCATGAGAGTTTAACTCCACCACAAATCTCTTTGATGGTGGCTCTAAACTCTAGTTCAACTCTTATAACTTTTATCTTTAAACAATCGTAAGAATTGAACTTGAAACTCAATTAATTGCAAAAAAAATAACCAAACTAATTACCAACCATACTAAAATGACTTCATAAACCCCCTCTAATGGAGGTTTAGCCTTGTGTCATTAGAATCATACTAATTAAACAATTAATATAAGACATAATGTAAAAGACAATTAAATTGAATAAACTAAACCTTTTATTGAAAGGTTCTAATGGAGGCTACAAACTAAAACTAACTAACCTGAACCTAAACTAAACTAAAGAGGGAGATAGAGTGAACCCTAAATTACAACTAAACTAATGTGGGAGAAGCCAAATTTTGTTTAGCCTTAACCCTCTTTATATAGGAGAGGGTTAGGATATTCGTGCGGGCCAAAAAGGGGGACTTTGGGCGTCTAATGTTAGCCCAAAGTCTATTAGGTTAAATCTAAATATGCCACAGCTGTTGGAATTTACTTTAGTGCCCTTTTTGTTCACTTTTTCAGCTCTGATTGGGGAATAGCTAGGTTTACTGGAAAGCTTATTCCGAGTCAATCATTTGGACATAAATTAGGCCCAATTCTGAGGACAGAGTCCAAAGATACACCCATTTAAAGTTCTATTAACTTTTATGTTCTTTTTCTACCCGAATTGAGTTTGACTTCCCAGCTTTGACTGCTTGAAAAGGCTTTTTCTTCTTGATTCTTGGGTTTTAAACATATAACTCTTCCAGCAATCATCTTGACTCGTTTTCCATGCAAAATGATATTTTTAAGTACATAAATAGCTTCAAGACCTTAAATACACAAAAACACGTAAACAGTACTAACTCTTATTTATTATAAATATAATTGCCCTAAATGTAATACTATTAAAGGGTTTAAACTATATGTTTAGGTGCTTATTACCTGTCATGAACATCAACTCTCTTCTGTGTAATTTTTGTTTTAGTCTTGAGCATACCGACTCCTATTGTCCTCTTGTCTATGAACAACCACCCGCACAGGCGGAAAATGTCTACTCCTTTAACAACATTCCTAACGCACCTTGGAGACAAAATCCCAAGTTTAGTTGGCGTAATAATCAACCAGTTACTCCTCCGGGGTTTAGTAATCAAAATGTTAGGCCAGCAAACAACTACAACCCAGTTCTACCAAGACAAGTACAAGGACCAGGTAATTATTATTATAATAATAATAATAATAATAATAATAATAATAGAGCTAGGTATCATTCCAGTTAATAACAACTATCACAACCCACCCGTTAATAATCAATGTGAGATAGTTCCTATCACACCACCTGTGGCCACTACACCTTCACAACCGGATCGCTTCGATGCCTACATGCATGCTCAACAACAAATTCTACAATCCATTCAACAATCCATAAAATAGTTATCCCAAGATAAAGCGTAACCAAAATGTGTATTTCCAATTCAAGCTATACCTAATCGTAAAATGCCAAACACAGCCTTTGAAGTAATCGGTAATCCTAGTAACGCAAATTTAAACGTAGGTAAGTTAAATGTCATCATCACCCTCCGTTCTTGTAGAGTGGTTGATAACGTCGTAACTATACACGTTGATACACCATACGTGGTCATTGAAAATGAAACTTTACTAGATACTGAAATAGAAACTGACGATCCTACACCTGTAGAGGTACCAGTTAAACCACAACCCAAGAGAAAAGTGGCCAAGGATAAACATACGGTTAATAATCCTATTGACCCATATGTTAAATATATAGATAAACCACCATTTCCCCAGATACTAGCCATGTTAAAAAATGATACAAATTTTGATGAGATTAGGGAAGTTTTTAAAAATCTAATGATAAACCTTCATTTTTTTGAAGCTATTTAAAAATTACTACAACATGCTAAGTTTCTAAAAGAATTGTGCACTACTAGGAGAAAAACCAACATTCCAAAAGACGCATTTTTAAGTGAACAGTTTCTCACTCTATTTGAACATAATGGAATTGTTATGTATAAGGACCCTAGTCGTCCTACTGTACAATGCACCTTAGGGGATACACACATGACAATTGCTCTATTAGACCTGGGGGCAAGTGTTAACATACTCCCTTACTACCTATATAAGCAAATCAGTTAACACAAGATGTAACCAACTAAAATGTCGTTGCAATTAGCTGACCGTTCTATTAAGTATCCCAAGGGTGTCATTGAAAATGTGCTTGTTAAAGTTCATGATTTTTACTACCCATCCGACTTCTTTATCCTCAATACAGAAGTCACTAACAACTTTGTTCCTATAATCTTAGGGTGTCCCTTCTTGGCAACCACCAACACGCTCATTAATTATTGTGATGGTTCGATGTCCATTTCATTTATACACCTTTCTGTTGAGGTGAATATTTTCCAAATGATGCATTAGTTACCCGATATGACTATCGATGGAGAAGTTAGCATGATCGAGAGCTTAGCTCAAAATTATTTCAACAACACGTTTCCTGAGAATCAGATGCACCAATTCCTTTCCTTTAAAGTTCTAACTTTGGCAGTGACTCCTACATAGAAGAAGTCAACGCCATTTTAGAGTCTACTTCTATCTTAGATCCTTCTGTAGATCCATTTTCTGAGTTTGAAGACCTCTTACCTAGACAAGTATTTACTACTTAGGACGAAGACCCTCCGAAAGCCTTTCTACCCATTCCTCCCACCCTGTGCTTAAACCTCTTCCTGTTGAGTTGAAGTATATCCATCTTGACCCAGATGGTAGTCATCCGGTGATTATATCTTCTTAATTGTCTGCTGATGAAGAGACACGTTTGATTAGGGTGATTATGGAACATTGTTCTGCGATTGGTTGGTCCCTAGATGACATAAAGGGGATTGACCTTGGCGTATGCACTCATCGCATATATTTGGTGGATAATGCAAAAACTTCACGTGAACCTCATTATTGTTTGAACCTTGCCATGAAAGAGGTGGTCAGGGAAGAAGTCTTAAGGTTACTTGATGTATGTATCATATATCCCATCTCCGATAGCAAATGGGTATGCCCCGTTCATGTAGTTCCTACAAAATCGGGTGTTACCATTGTCCGTAATGCTGACGGTGAATATGTTTCCACACGAGTTCCTATGAAATGGCCTGGAGGATCTATATTGACTACAAATGACTAAATGCCATGACATGAGAGGATCACTTTCCTTTACCTTTTATAAATCAGATGCTTGAACGTCTAGCTGGTCATGCTTATTACTGTTTTTAAGATGGCTACTATGGCTATTTTCAGATCATTATCAATCCTGACGACCAAGACAAGACTACCTTCACATGTCCTTTTGGGACATATGCCTATAAACGAATGTCATTTGGCATTTGTAATGCTCTTGGTACCTTCTAGCGGTGTATGCTTTATGGTGATTTATGACATGGTGGAGCGCTTTATGGAAGTTTTCATGGATGGTTTTTCTATTTATGGAAACTCTTTCAGTGACTACCTGTCTAACCTTTCTAAGGTGTTAACACGGTGTGAGAAAAAGAATCTGGTTTTAAACTAGGAAAAATTTCATTTTATGGTTAAAAGAGGGATAGTTCTAGGTCATATTGTGTCTAGTGATGGCATATAAGTAGATAAGGCCAAATTAGATAAAATAGCGTCTCTACCTATACCACGGACTATCCGTGACATTAGAGCCTTTTTAGGCCATGCAAGTGTATATAGGCATTTTATCAAGGATTTTTCCAAATTAGCTAGGCCTTTAACTAATCTGCTTTTAAAAGAGGTCATCTTTGATTTTAATCATGACTGCAAACAGGCTTTTGAAACATTAAAAGTCGCCTTAACATCTGCACTGATTATATAGCTTCCCGATTGGTCTAAGCCTTTCGAACTTATGTACGACGCTAGCGATTATGCTGTTGGTGCTGTGTTAGGAGAGAAACTAGATGATGTTCAAAGAAATTACACTACTATAGAAAAGGAATTTTTAGCTGTGGTTTATGCTTTAGATAAGTTTCGTCCTTACTTGGTTGGTTCAACGACCTTAGTGTATACTGACCATGCATCTCTTAGGTACCTTCTAGCCAAGAAGAATGTTAAACAGAGATTGATCTGATGGATCCTTCTCCTGCAAGAGTTTACTTTAGAAATTAAAGATAAACGAGGGGCCAAAAATGTAGTTGTCGATAACTTATCTAGACTAACTAATGACAGTGATTTCCTGATGAACACCTTTATTCCATTTTTTCTACACCTTGGTATGCCGACATTGTGAATTTTTTAGCTTTAGATATTATTCCTGATATTTGGTTAAAAAGCGAACGTAAGAATTTTTTTGCCAGAGTTAAGTTATACTACTTGGATGAGCCATACATTTTTAAGTATTATGCAGATTAGATTATTCGTTGTTGTATTCCCCAGTAAGAATATAATGAGGTTTTATCCTTTTGCCATGACAAAGCGTGTGGTGATCATTTTAGTGGTATGAAAACGATAGCTAAAGTTCTTCAATGTGGTTTTTATTGGCCTACCCTTTTTAAGGATGCCCAAGTACCCTGCAAAACATGCGTTCGTTGCCAACAACTTAACTGTATCACTAAACATAATATGATGCCTTTAAATCCCATTATGGTAGTGGATATTTTTTATGTATGGGGCATTGATTTCATGGGTCCTTTTCCCATTTCCCATAGTTTTATTTACATTCTCGTAGTCGTTGACTACGTTTCCAAATGGATAGAGACCATGGCTTGTCGTGGCAATGACCATAAGACAGTTGTGTTTCTTGTCAAAGAATACATTTTCTCTCTTTTTGGCATCCCTAAAGCCATCATCAATGATGGCGGAATGTATTTTTGCAATCGAGTTGTTGCTTCTTTTGTTAAGAAATACGGAGTTACCCATAAGGTGGCAACTCTTTATCATCCACAATGGCCAAGTAAAAGTCTATAATAGGGAAATTAAAAATATTTTAGAAACGACCGGAAAGATTAGTCTAAACGTTTAACAGATGTCTTATGGGCATATCAGACAGCTTTTAAAACTCCTATAGGAATGTCCCCCTTTAGACTTGTGTTTGGAAAACCTTGTCACTTGCCCGTTGACTTTGAGCACCGTGCTATATGGGCTATAGAAAGCTTAAACTTCAATATTGACGAGGCTGGTGCCAAAATCAAATTGCAGTTAAACAAGCTGGAAGAACTTTGTAATGATTCTTATGATCTCGCGAAGGACTATAAAGCTAACATGAAATGTGTTCACGATAAATAGATTTTGCCGAAAAGAGTTTGTAGTTGGTCAAAAGGTTTTGCTTTACAACTCACATTTGCATATTTTCCCAATGAAATTAAAAACTCGTTGGTCTGGTCCTTTTCTGGTTACTGAAGTCACCCCTCACGGGGCAATCACCTTGGTAAATCCCAAGGACAATAGTACTTTTCAATTCAATGGCCAACGTTTAAAACTTTTTCACGAGTTAAGGTCCCCAGCTGTGGAGAATGTCTTTTACAGGACCTTGTCTATAAGGACTAACCTTTGATGTTTGGTGTACTTTCTTTTATTTCCATATATATTGGGAGTGTACCATTAAGGTAACCAGACCCTCCCTTTGGAGTATGTGGTTGTAAGTATTGAATCCTAAGTCCACGTTTAACGTAATTCATGTTTTCCACTCTTGCATGTTTTCTCGTTTTTGAGTCGTGTTTCTCTATAGAGTGAAGTACATCCTTATTGCTTTATTGTTTTCTTTTATATTAAACCTTATTCATAAAAACTAAAAAAATATTTAAATCCGATAAACATTTGTCTAGTAAGTATTGGAAATTTGACTTTAAAAGACCCACGTTTTAAACAAATTTTCTAAATTATGTTTTCACAAATTTGTTAGGGGGTGCTTGGTCTCTCCATTCTTGATCACTCAACTTCATATTCTTGTTCCTTCTACCATTTAGTCATACTTTGATTCGTGTTGACACAATCTATGAATTTAGATTTCATTCGATCATATAACTTATGCCATTCACACATTACAAGATATTTTCCATCTCCTTATGTGTCACCCACAGTTAGATTTGAGTTTCTTTTATAGATCATTGGATTGTATTTTCTCTGCTGATCATTTTCATAGCTCATTCGCTAAAATCGGACCGTTAACGAATCGGGAATTTTAGTTTTAAGCTATACGAGGCAAAAGAGAGGATTGGTATTACGATGTTGTTTTGGGCTTGGACCTAGAATTTTAAAACCCCACTAGTGCACGTGCCACACCAACCCTTCCATTTTTCACCGAGTTTTTCTTTACTCTCCCACATCTTAACTAACCATCACCAAGTTTTCCAATTTCCAGGTCTCCATGGCTCTTACCCCGAAATTTCTTCTAGAACAGATTTTTTCAAGTGCACAATTTGCACCTTTTATCGATACCGAAATGCATATTAGGAAGTGGGAAGGGTTGTGGTACTCTACTGAGGATTTTTATCACACGTAATTGGTGCTCGCTTTTTACCAGAAAAGGGTGGTTATGAATCATAGGATTTTTGTGGATGTGAATGGTAGTCATCGGGAGTTTACTACAGTGGTGTTAGCTGAGATTACTAGCATTGAAGAAATGACCATTGTACTCACCATCCAGGAATCTTAGCTTGGAGGTATAGGTCCTTTCCTGATGGAGACGGTGTTGGAAGGATGTTACAATTCTGGTTCGCTTTGTGTTTGTCATTTGTCTCTGAGAAGAAACCAACTGGTGGTTGCTCAGTGGGTTAGAAGAAACATTATTGCCACCACGAAAGCCAGTGACGTAAATTTTAGTTGTCTCCACATTCTCTAGACCCTTCAGAACCGAAGATATGAGGTTCTGCATGCTTGAATTTTTATTAAATGAGATTTTAGCAGTTGGTCAAACTACAACACCTTTCCCTGTGTTGATCACAAAGATTATGTTGTATTGGTGATGTGTTCCGGACTCTAGTAGGATTATGTTGAAATTGCATGAGAATCCACGTATTTATAGAGAGTGTATTCAGAAGGAGTGGAATGTGCCTGAAGTTTTGGATGCTGAGATAGAATCAGAGGAGGAAGAAGATGCAGTCTATTTTGCTGCAGAAGCCTTGGAAAGGGCTACTACGGATGTAGCCTGTTTCTCATTACTTCATTGTGGCCTACGATCTCACCCAGTATGAGATGATTTGAAGAAGCCAACGTTCTCTTAGTGAACTCTGTGAGACCATCCAGACTAGGCAAAGTTCTATTATCCGTAACCAAACTGCTCTTCAACAAACTTTTCAATTGCTCAGTGATAGTCAGCAAGATCTCCATGCTAACATGGAGACTATCTCTCAGACTCAGAATGAGCGTTGGGATGCCATGGATGTTTTATGGGAACAACAATGCACGTTTCAGGATGAAGTTCTATGATGCCTGCCACCTCATAGTGGTTTATCCTCTTCTGACTCCAGAAGGCGTGAGCATCGTCGATGTAGGATGGATGGCTCTTGCCCTTCTTCCTCTTGTGGCTAGTTCCTTTTTATTGTTATTGAGACAAATTTCCCTTTTTAGTAGTTTCAGTATTTCATGTTGTTTAGTTTAAGTAGTTAATATGGGATTATGTAAGTTGTATTTTTGTTTATTATTTCAATTGCAAGTTAGTTTAATTTATGTCTACTCATGTTATCTATATTTCATGAATCCCACCCTTTCGACCTGTTTGGGGGTGGCATAATTTGGTTAGCAATGTATTTACCATATCCACATATTTTTAGAAAAATTATTGCCATGCTTAATGACTATAGTTTATATTAGCATCATGTTAATAGGGTGTAGCTAGAATTAGCTACTTTTGTTTTTGTGCAAACCTCAAGGGTTAGAAATATTATGATTGCTATTTTAATTCCAAGCTTAAAACCTATCGGTTTGATTCTAGAGTATGCTTCTCATCTATTTCTATTTTGGATTTAGAAACCTTTTTCTAATTACATCACTTTCCTTAACAATTTGGGAACCTTGGGGAACTTTGATTAAGTAACTTGTGTTATATAAATAAATGGCACACCATGTACTTTACTATGCACCATTCATGTTCATATCACAAGTCTTACTTAGAGCGCGCATGCCCCTATAATTGCAATAATTCAGAGCACGCCCACGATGTAGTCCACTGCTGCTGTAATTTTCTTTTCTCAGGAGAGAGCGTGCCCACCCTCTGACATAGGCTATTCCGAGCGCACACGCGCCCTTACTTCAACATACATCCAGTTCTTTTTTCTAGGGTTTTCTGCGGTCAATTCCAGGAGTTCAATACTGTGCTTGTTTGCTATGAAATCTCCATGAATCATACCAGAGCAGTCCTTTGAAGAATTGCTCGAGAGTGACACATATGGGTTCTTGTTCCGCAACATGATTATGTAGTTAGGATGGGAGCCTCTACTGGTAAGTGCTGATGAATCTTATTCTCCTACACTTACTACTTATTTCTTTGATAAATGTAGGTTTTTCTATCAACCAGATGGGGAACAAGTGTTCTCTGTCACACTTAGTAATGAAATAGTCGATTTAAGCAAGTTTTTGTTAGCATATGCTATATGACTTTCTATGCCTGCTGCCCAAGACTCATGGGGCTATATATTTGATAATGTGTACATCTACAATTATGAGTATTTCCATGAGACCTATGGGGCAGGGATTTTTCGTGAAAAGGACCAAGGGTAATATAATGTAGCCCATGGCAGCCTGTCCCTTAACTTAGGCACTATTATGTTTTTTATTATGCTGAATATTTTAAGGGAATGACATTTTTCTTCTGTGAATAACGCCACTTGTGATGTCTTCCTTGCTCTAGATGAGGGACGTATGCTTTATGACCTTCCCCAGACCATAGTGTCTAGTTTAGCACGAGCCCATATTATGCTTCTTTCTTGAGTTGTCTAACTATTTCATGGATTGGATTTGGGTTATGTGACCCACCAATTGCATTGTACACTCTTTACATGCTATGATTTGGCCAGGGCATCATCTACAACCTTATTGGGTTGCCCCTTACAGCCCATCAGACCAAGTAACGCTTAATAGGTTAGAAAAGGTAAATGATAAATGGTGTGAGGCCTGGTAGATTATCATGACTTGGCAGGATGCAAAGGAACCTCACTTCTCACAAGCTGAGATAGGAGGGGAGGTGATAATAGTAAATGATAGTTTTACCTATGAATAAGTAACAAGACTCAAACGCAAGTAAAACTAAAACTGGACTTTACGTGTGATTTATCAAAGTTTCTACTCTCGAATGCTATCGCAATAGAGTTGGAGTAGAAGATTCGTTCCACTCTTAGTTCTTTAGTATTAGCTTTTTCTATGGTTATCGGTCTATCCAAAGTTAATGAGAGTATGATAGGAATTATACTACGATGGCAATTCAAATACTAAACAAGATACGAATAACAAAATGATGGAAATACTAAGGTTTGAATCTAAATAAAGAATTAGGGGAATTGATTCCACCTTGAATCTAACTTAATAAACTAGCATAGATTGTTGTAATCTAGTTCTTATGTTTTTACGATAAGAATTGGTCATTCTAATCCCTAATCATTCATGGCAATCTCTACCAACTAATAACTAGCATGTGAGGAAGTTCAACCCATTCTCATGACGAAACAACTACCTTCTAGAGTGGAATAGACTCTTACAACTATTTCTACACTACACAATCAAGTTTTCATCAAGGCTTCATCAAACCCCTCTAATGGAGGTTTAGCCTTGATTCATCAAACTATCATTTCTATATGAATTTAAACAAGACATGATATAAAGATTCTAAATTTGCTTATTTCAATTCAAATGGAAATCTAATCATGCAAGATTTAATTGAACTAATAATGATAAACAACTAAATCTATGAATTGAAACTACAATGATTTAATGAAAATGAAACTAGATTATGAAGAACTAATTAACTTTATTGATCTAATGAATAATAATAACAATAATTCAATAACTGAATTTAAAACAAGATAGTAAAACTAATTAATTAATGGAGTCTAAAACTATATCTAGAACTATTCTCTAATGGCTACCTAATTTTCTACTTTCTTAAGAGTTAAGTCTTGTGTATTGAAAAGGAGGAGACAATATCTACATTTTCGTGCATGAGCTGAGGAGCCATGTTTTGGGCCAGAAAATCGAGCCCAAAACCCAATTTCTTCAATCCATAGAGGCCTTTTAGTTGAATTTTGTTTCAATAGACTTTTCGTCCACTTTTTATCCTCTGATTGGGTCACAATTTAGACCATTGGAAAGCTCTTTCTGAGCCGGTCGTTTTGACATAAGGTAGGCCCAATTCCAAGGTCTGAGTCCAAAGATATGGCCTTCAAAATTTCTGCTGACTTTTGTGCACTGTTTCTGCCCGCGTTGACTTTGACTTTTCAGCTTTGATCGGGCTTTAAAAAGGCTTTTTCTCCTTGAATCTTGGCTTTTAATCATAGAACATCTTAGCAACCAACTCTTGCTCCTTTATCCTGCCAAAGTGACACATTTCTACACAAAATTGACTCCAATGCCTGAAATACATAAAAACACGTAATCAACATTAACTCTTATTTATTATTCGCATAATTGGTCTAAAAGTATTATTGTTAGGGGGTTTAAACTACAATTTTAGGCTCTTATCAAACCACCCCCAAACAGCATTTTGCTTGTCCTCAAGCAAATATGAGAAATTAGAATAAGTGACCAAAAATGGAGTTCTAACTACTCTCGTTTCGCAGAGTGCGATTGCATTGACCGCATGCAACAAGGCCTTAAACCACTAGAAATTCCCTAGTGGACGAGTTATAGCTTCGTGAGAGTTTTCCAGTGAAGGTACTCACAAACTTTATCTATACTACAAAAACTAAGAAATAAAACTATTGTTTCCTTATTCATGCCTCAACTATATATACATCTCACTAGCAATTAATACAGAATAATCAAGTCGAAACCTAAGCTAATATATGCATAATAATCAATCATCTACGAATAAGCATATATACAATGAGTAATACTATGAAATGCACTAGCAAGTCCATTTATGAAAACTCGGAATAGCGTCCTTAAGTAGGTCCCCACATAAATGTCAAGACAAAAATACTCTGATTTTTTAGCTCAAGTTTTGCTATTCCAGTGTGCATTGGGCACACTCTACCTTACAATCTCAATGACACACAAGGAAGCCAGAGTCGATCAAACACATCTGCCACTTACTATCACACTAACATATTTCTAAATGAGCTAGAGGTCTTTATTAGGTGTTGCGGGGATTAGGAGATGGTTTAAGAAGGAAGGAAATGGATATTTAAAATGGACAAGTTTAAGATAATAAAGTCTTCATATTATGTAACTAGAGAAAACCTTGTTCTTTACTTTTGCTTCTACACTTTGTTTCCATCCTTAGCCATATTTTTTTTTTCTTTTTCTTTGGCTTTTAATTCTTTTGATTATATTTTTTTGGTGTTCTAACTCTTTATTTTCTTTTATTTTTTATTTTTTTGTATTTGGATAGAAACTTTTTTTCTTATCTGAAGCGACTAACAAATTCTTGATTTCAAAGGTCTTTCTCTTTTCTATTCTTCATCTCTATTCTCAGACTCATTCAAAGAATGGGTAGGCTGTTATTTTTATTTTTTTATTTTGTTTTATTTTTGTAACAGGGTAAAGGATTTATGGTTTATGAAAGGCTAAAGAAAGGCTCAGAAGGGCGACTAGCGGAAAATAATTTCATAAGGTTTGAATTTCTAGCTATATCGATCCAAAGAGGGCCTAAATTCTCGCTTAGGATATGGTATAGTGATCAAGCAAGTGGACGTGTGATTTCTCTATCCGGATTTTACTTCTCCCTTGAGTCATTTCTCAAATGTTTCACTCATATAAGGCTTTTTAGGCTATATTCTCATAGGGGTTGTAGAATAAGTACTCTAGCCTAGATTTCATAAACTTACTGCCAAACAATCATAAATACTCATGTAAAATATTTATAGATAGATGTAGAGATTATTATCTACATATTAACCTAAGTTTCTAAAAATTATTCTAATGCAAAAGCTACGTGAGACTTCTAGATTATTCAGAGCATTGAGAAAGAAAACAATACCAATATTCCTAAGTGTATAGCATAACTTTTTATTTATATTTTTGAAATTTTGAATTTTTACTATAAAACAAGTGCATATTGTACATATCTATATCCTAATAGATGCTTTAATTACACGTGTTTCTATGCCCCCCCCCCCCCCCAAACAAGAAGCATGCTTTGTCCTCAAAGTATTTAAATAAAAAAAGGTAGAGAAATACCATGGAAATGTGTGAAATTCTGGAACATCTGCAAAACAAGGTTAAAACATACTAATATATAAAAAGAAAAACAGACGCAACTCTATATGAGTTCCACCCGTTATAAGGTTAACAAGAATTAAATTGCTTGGGACATAAGCAGACACTAACTGAAATAAAAACTTACCTTAACTCCCGTTTAAGCGTCATCCTCCTCATCTTCCGTCCCAAAGAGATGAGGTTCCTTTCTCGTCCTGCCATGCCATGATAACTTGCCAAGCCCGCCATCGTGTGTCATCAACTTGTGCTAACCTATTGAGTGTTACTATGTTTGCTGGGATGTAAGGGGTAACCAAATGAGGCTGCACCTGCCATCCCGGCCAAGTCCACTACACCATAATAGGATATTTGCAACACGCACCTTTTTTTATTTGCAACGCTTATTTAGCGTTAGTAAGTTTCCAACGTTAAATAAGCGTTGGTAATGTTGTAAAAGCGTTGTTTTATTTGGGTGAATTTCCGAATTAATTGCTAACGCTTTAAAAAGCGTTGGAGAAGTGTTACAAACTTAAAATTTCATGAACGAGGGAAACCAAAATATCGAAATATAAAACATAATTTTTTTTCTCCTCTCTCTCAAACACCGCCGCATTATCTCAAGATCCCTAATTTTAATGACTCCTCAATCAAAGAAAACAAGAAATGGATTGTTGACATGCATCCTCGACCCCAGAAATCATAATATTCTTTAGACATCCAACTCACTTCCTCCATATGGTATCGCGGTGTTGTTGTACAAAAGATCCAAAACAAAAAAACCTTCGGATCCACAAAATTAGATCCTTAGTTGGTTTTTTCGTCTCAACACATCCAAACAAACAAACCCCAAAGAAAAAAACAGAAATTAACAACAAAAAATTGAGGGTAATTGCTTATTCTTTTGTTCTTCTTTGTTTCATTTGTGAATTGGCATGATATCGCTTTTTCAAAACCCAAATTGTTTTTGTGCATTTTTATTAAATTGGGTTGAAAATTGGCAAAAATCAATATTCTTTGAACTAATGTTCTCTATTTTGTTATCTAATCACAATCAATTCCGGAATGTTACCAAAGGAATTTGGAATTGCTCCTAACTATTATTTAACTATTATTATAGCTGCTATAATAATAGAAGATGAAAATCAAGGGGAAGAAGAAGTAGCAATACCATACCCAGAAGAAGAAGAACAGAAAGTTGAAACTCAAGAAGAAGAAGAAAACAACTATGGTGTCCGTTTAATAACCTTGGTGATCCGTTTATTGAGAGCAACTATGGTGTCCATTCCAGGCAATTTGAAGTGGGTGTTTTGGATTGGTTTGCTTGCCTCTGGGAATTAGAGAAGGATGAATATTGGGGTTATATTACAAATTGTGGTATAGAAGGCAACCTTCATGGTATCCTTGTCAGGTTAGTAAATTTTTTTTTTCTTGTCACTATTGGGACTGAGTAGGAACGTGACCATTATTTACTTGAGAATAGTAAACCGATATGACAATGTGCGGGGAGGGTGTTTTCCCGATGGAATTCTCTATCGTCCACGAGATACACACTATTCCTAAATCTTCAAAGCGTACGAATGTATTGGATGGATCGTGTAAAAGTCAACACTCCGGTCTCTGGTGAGATTGGTTATGCAGATTTCAAGGATAAACTACAAATGAATAAGGAGAAGCCAACCATCATCAATGTTAACATAGGTGTGTCGAGTTGTTCCTTCTAATTTCTATCTTTCTTACAAGTAACTCATGCTCAACCTTAGTTATGTATTTGCGGGAACAACGGTTAAAGGAGTTGTTGATGATCTTGATTTAGTTATAAAAACTCTTGAAGAAACGGGATTCTCGCGATGACCGATTCTACATTCATTGTGATGGGGCATTGTTTGGGCTCATGATGCCTTTTGTCAAACGTGTATGTCTTTAGTTGTTCCTTTCTTAAGCTACTGTATCCTTTGGTGGTAGTTCTATGTGAATGCATGTTTGTATATTGTGTTGATTTGTCTCAATGTCTAACGGGCACCAAAAGTCTCATTTAAGAAGCCAATTGGAAGTGTGAGTGTCTCGGTCACAAGTTTGTTGGCTGCCCAATGCCTTGTGGTGCGGGATAACAAGACTAGAACACATCAACGCCCTTTCAAGGAATGTTGAGTACCTCACTTCGCGAGATGCCACCATCATGGGCAGCCAAGGAAAACGGTCATGCACCAATTTTTTCACGGTATACCCCGAATCGGGAAAGGTTGGAGGGGTTCCAGAAAAAGAAGTCCGAAGTGCCTTAGGAATGCTCACTACTTGAAAGACCGTCTTGAGAAGAAGGAATTGGTGCCATGCTTAATGAGCTTAGCAAGACAGGTTGTTTTGAATGGCCACAAGGCGAGGGAGTTTGTCGGCCGGTGGAAATTAGCCTGCCAGGAAACATCGCCCATGTTGTGGTCATGCCAAATATTACCATTGACAAGCTAGATGATTTCTTGAATGAATTGATCGAGAAGCATGCAACATGGTTCCACGATGGAAAACCCGGACTCCTTCTATTGCAGCAGCGGAGATAGGAAAGAACTGTTGTGCTTGTGCTCTACACAAGTGATGCATGTGATTAAGTTAGACTTGTAGTTTTCTAGCATTTGTTGTGCTATTTGTACTGAAAACTTGTGTTATTAATAAAACTCACGAAGATGGATCTGTGTGAGAATCCTTTTCCCCTATTTTTTCCCATTTATGTCTACATTTGGATAATGTATAGCTCATAACACTAAATGTAGATATTCTTCATAGCTATCTCTTGTTATAGGAAATGACCCGAAGTATCTTTTATTATCAATGATAAATTGTAGTGCTTGTGGTTACTATTTTCTGCCATTTAGCGATATTTTATCTTTCTCCCCTTCTTTATAGATGTCGTGACAAGCGAAAACAGAATCTTCGCCTCTCGGACGGTGAACAAGTGAAGCCGAAAGTGCCATGAACAAGCTATTGATGGAGGAGAATGATCGGCCATTTCTGGCGAGGGTCTCAAAGTTTGTTTATGAAAATGGGTATATGAAGCAAAGCGGTTGATCAACGTAAAGTGCCTTCTCCCTTCACTCTTTATGTATCGTATTTATACCTATCTTTCACATCCTTTACTTGATTACTAGTGAAGCCTCCAGAAACACATGTATATGCCATTTTTTTTCAATTAATTAAGCGCCAGATACCTCTGATCCTTTTTCCTTTGATTTGTCTTTTGAGCTTTTTCTTTTAGAAACACAGAGTTACTATATATAAATGGGGAGACTAGGAAAGATGCTGGTCCTAGAAGTGAGGCTCAGAGTTACTGGGCTGTTGCTGAATCAGAGGTATGAAACACAGAGTTGCTTTTAGTGATTCAGAGGTATGAAACAGTTTATTTACTAGTTTCTGTTTTTCAACATATTAAACTATTTCTTCTTAATCGCCGTGAGTGATGATATAGATCATCATACTCACAACTCTAGTGTCAAAAGTGTTACTCTCAACCATCAACAAAGAAAATTATCAAAGTCCTACGATGGCTACTCGGTAAGAATAATGTTGTATTTTTTTTTATTAATATTATTATTATTATTATTTAACTTATAAATTTTACAGAGTCACTCTTCTCATAAACCGATGAGGAACCACGGGATACTCATGCTCATAAAAATGGGACCGAGAGAACGATACGAGCAGTTTATTCACAGAAAAAGGTTTGGTTTTTTAGGTGTGATGCTTAATCCTCAAGACTCAATGCTTATTTATATATTGATTATCTGTAGACGTAACATCCTACTAGTGATAGAGCACGTTGATCGGGATGTATCAAGTTATGCGAGAACAACTTAGACATCTTTGTTGAAGATATCCGGGACTGAAATCGAAGCGGTATGCAATGCTTTTACCCTTCCATACTTTGCATCATCTATATATATACCTCTGTAAGACCTTGTGCTCTTCTTGTTTCGCCTATCTTGTAGGGAATAGTGAAATCAAATCATTCTACTCGTTGGATATATTTATTTCTATAAGAGAAGTGGAAAATCAATCAGTTCAAAGAACAAACCTTGTTTGAATAGTTTAATCCTATGTTACATGGACACGCTATATTTCAAAAATAATCCGTGTCGGATACGTATCCACGTGTCCGTATTTTTTTTTGGATAAATAGATTTTATTAGAATGGACTTTGCACTATTGCACTATTTTCTTTACTTTTTAACATCCTAGCTTGGTTGACACTTGCCAGTTGTGTTATGGTTTCGATTGTGTATGTCTTTGTTCGTTTGCGATTTAAATTGTTTATGAAAGGCTGAAGTGCCGATTTTTAATCACATGTCATGTCATTAGGTGAGAGTGCCTTAAAATTGGGGTCGATATAAAACTTGGTGGAATCATAGATACATTTGCCAACTTTGTATGGGAACTTGCTGTTGTTAAGGTATTCAATGTTCTTTCCCATGTTGCTTTGTTCAGTTTCTTTTTACCTACATTAGTCGTGATTGCAAATGTCTCAGATAAATGCTATAAATGTGACAACAGTGGCAGCTTGCCTAATTCTAAGTGTGGACGAGACCGTGAAGAACCCAAAGGTAAGGTTTTCTCCAGCTAGTTGTATGGCATTTGTAGTGTTATCTATCAAACATGTTACACTCTGCCAAAAGTTCAGTGTCTTCATATCCCAAGAGTTCAGTTGTTCAGCCTTCTGTTATTTCTTTTTTCATTCCACTGTGCCATCCTTGGTAGTCACAGTGTTTTTAATTTTTCTTTGTATTGTTATTTTCTAATGACTATTCATTGTATTGATAATCCAGGCGGAGAGTGCACAAGGAGATGCTACTGCTAGAGCGATGGGTTGAGGCGTGGGCGGGGGTTTCGTGGCGTGGAAGGGAATGCGAAGGCATTGAGCTTTTTGGGTTTGAAGATGCCAATTCTTAGAGTGAAGGGAAGATTTTGAAAGCAAAGGGTGGTTTGTTTTAGGTGGGAAGTTTGCTTTTCGTCCTTAATTTTGTTTGCTTCAAGTTTGGAGTGAGTTTGTAGCTATATATATATATATATATATATATATATATATATATATATATATATATATATATATTTGTCTAAACCATTCTTGTATTCATTGGATTCTTGTATTCATTGGTTATTGTAGGTTTAGTGGTCTCGCTACAAAATATGAGAAATTATTTTTTTTTTATTAGCAACCCATCGACAACGGTTTATAACCGTTACAAAATGAATTTTAAATTATTTTTTTTTTTTAAATTAACTAAAAACTTTGCAACAGTTACAAACCGTTGGTAAAAATTTTAACAAATTACCAACGCTTAAAAAGCGTTTGTGAAATAAAAAACTGTTGCAAAGGTTTAAAATATGTGTACGAAATAGTTATAATAAGCGTTGGAAATTTTGTTTTTGTAACGCTTTTAATTGGAAATTTCTATTTGCAACGCTTTGAATTTTTGTTTGCAACGCTTTTTAAGCGTTGGAAATTTCTGTTTGCAACGCTTTTTAAGCATTGCAAATATTTCCAACACTTTACCGACGCCATATTTGCAACGCTTAAAAAGCGTTGCGAAAATTATTAGCAACGCTTTTTTGCCGTTGCAAATAGCCTGTTATGGTGTAGTGGTCATAACTCGAAATGAACGAACCACCCAATTGGTGGGTCTCATGACTTCAACCCTTTTCCAATCCGTGAACTGGGTACATAATACAGGTAAACAACCACGCATGATGCGGCAAACCAAAACAAGCATAAGAAGATACTTATGCCTCATGCTTTGGGCTCTCTTAAGACTAGCCACTAATACTCGGGGAATGTCATATCAGCGACGTCCCTCAGCTAAAACAAGGAAAACGTCACCAGCAGTACTATTTGTAGAAGTAAACTGCCACTCCCCTAAAATATTCATCAGGATGAATAACATGGTGGTGCCTACATTCAGGGACAGGCTACCAAGGGCTATGTTATATAGCCCTTGGTCCATTACACAAAACACCCCTCCCCCATAATACTCATGGAAATATGTATAGTCATAGAGGTATGCATTATTGGTAATATATCCCCACGTGTGAATAGGATCAGGTATTGGTAATCCCGAAACTAACACTACCAAATACTTATTGAATTCTAGTGGCGTGTCATCAACTATGATGGAGAATTCTTGTTATCCATCCTGGTTATAATGGAAACTAACATTATTTTAACAATATACAGTAAGCTGAGGTGAATACGAGTCGTCATCACTTACCAGTAGATACCTCCATCCTAACTGCAAGATCCTGCCACGGAACTAACCTCTATAAGTCTCGCTTCCTGACAAGTCTTCGGAAGACTGCTCCGGTATGACTATAGGTGATGTCATCACAAAACTACTCTCTAGAACAGCTGCAACCGATCCTGGAACAACCCACAAAAAATTGGAATTTTTCGTGCCTACGGATGTCGAGAGATAGGGGCTTCAAACTATGCCTAGGTAGGTAGGGCGCGAGGGTGCGCCGGCTATGATCGAAGTTCCGGGCACTTGAAAGAATAGGCGCTCACTTTTAGCTTGGGACGGACGCATGGTGCGCTCTAGTCTAAATTGAGTGACAGGCACTTAGGTGCAGAGCACACTCACTTTTTGCACAGGATGGCGCTGGTAAACTTTTCGAGGTGGTGAATTTCGAGGATTTGGTGGGCAAAGCGTAGGTGGTGCTCAACCGAGGCATGGGCTCCGTCGGCGGTGAAGTCTTTGAAGTGAAAGAAGAAAGGAGGGAAACTTGGGAGTGAAAGGTGAGAGATGAAAGTGAGATGTAGTGTGAGTGTGAAGGTAGAATGAAGGAAGTGTATATAGGTTGTGAGTTTCCAAAACGAATCGGCAAGTTGCCAAAAAGTTTTAAGGCAATTGCTAGAAACAAAATATTTCCAAAACCGAAAACGGAAACGACCCATATTCTCTATTCCAAAACAAACCCAGTATCTTTTAGGTTGAATTTCGGATAGTAATTGCCTAACTCATTGAGATTTCATCCTACCATAATATCTACTAATAGCCATGCCCATAATGGCAATATTCCCAACAATCATCGCAAAATTATATAATAAATTTTGGATCATATGAAAAAACATGCTATAAGAAATAATACCATCCCCAAACAATTCGGGAAGGTGGGATTAACAATAAAATCAACACATAATTTGAAAAGAACCAAATTATATTCAAATTTAAATTCAAATACAATTAACTACCGTATTCAAATTTTAACTTCGGAATTCAAAAATTAACATCCGAACTAATTAAAACAAATAAAAAACAACATCAACTCATAATATCCCTAAACCACGCGCTATTGGTTGAAGATGGAGCATGAGATGAGGATGGGCCTGAGCCATCCGTCCTTCGGTGACGACGCTCGTGCCACACAGACGCCTCCTCAGAAGAAGAACCCCCATGGGGTGGGAAGCGTTCAAGCATATCTTCTCGAAACTTGCGCTGTGCTTCCATCTCAGCCTTCATCTCCTCCCAATGCTCATCTTCGCGCTGGGCACAAGTCTCATAATTGTGATGTATGACAGTGTGGTGAGTCCGGAGGTCTTCACAAAATTGTATTAAGAGAACGCATGTCACGATGAAGCACCGACATGCGTTCTGCATCAGACATGCACCTCTCCAAGTCATCAGCATCAAAACATGTCGTGTCCTCCTCATCCTCCGAGTCAGTCTCTTCCCCTACCCTCTCTCCAGGCAACCTCCAAACCTTCTGAACACAGTCCGTATACGCTATGACATTTGTATGCAACTTAATCATAGTATGCTCAGTTTTCGGAGTTGCTCTCAAACTTATCATGATCTTTGTTATCAAAATGGGGAGAGGTGTCATACTCTTCCCAACTCCCCTAATCATATTAATCAGAATACAGAATTCATACTTTTGCTCCTGGAGTATCCATAGAATGTGAAGATAGTTCAGACTGATGTCACTGACCTTCTCCTTCCCGATGACATTCCTACCAATCCATTGAGCTACAGCCAGCTGGTTGGTTCGCAGAGACGACTAGCGAACACAATGCGAGCTCGCATTGTAGTTCCACTCCAAAACCGTTGCGTTCATCAAAGGCTCAATCCCACCAAATTGGGATTCCTACAATGTGGCATCGAGATGGCTTCTAGGCGGAACGCCTAAAATCTCAGCCAGCAACCTTCTAGATACTTCTCTCCTCGTCCCAGCCACCTTAACAAAAATTTTATTCCCATCCAACTCCCTCGTCCTATAAAATTGTCGGACCAAATCTTCGTGGTAAAAATCATTTGTTGAACACCACAAATGCCTCCAATTTCTCCTAATCATCTCGTCACTGTAAAACGGTGCAAGGTGGTCAGCCGTAAAAGCTTGTTCCGGCAAAATTCTCCGTCTTTGCGCCATTGGAGTTTTGAAATGATTTGAGGGTTTAAATGTAATGTGGGGATGGAGTTAAAATCAACTCACTTAAAATAATGGGAGGAGGCACGGTGGTGGCAGTTCAAAATTTTTGAATTTTTTTATGTTTTTGGTGGTGCAAAAGGATGGAATGGTGTGGGAGAGGTTGTGGAGAAGATTCGGAGTGGGTTTGAACTTTGGGCATGGGTGTATTTAGGTTTTTTTTTTTTTTTTTTCCATTTTTGGTTAGGGTTTGAAGCTTTGTTAATGGCGGAAGTGGAAATGAAAACTCGCGATCTGTTTTGGTTTGAAGGAAGGGGATGCACGTGCGCGACACGTGCATGCGAGATTTGGGCCCAAGCCCAATTCGATTTTCGAAATTTGTCAATTTTTCGCTCAACTTCAAACTAAAATTGTCGCTTCGTTACCAGTATGATTTTTGTGAATGAGCTATGGAAATGATCAGGAGAGAATTTTCAATCCAATGATCCATAAAACACTCTATTCCAACTGTGGGTGACATATAAAAAGATGAAAAATGCCTCAAAAAGCGTGTGTGATGTGTAAGTTATGTGAACAAATAAAATCTAAATTCATAGATAATGTGAACCCCAAAATCAAAATACGATTAAACGGCCTAATCAACACAATAGAAAGTTGAACAATCAATGATGAAAAAATGAACACCCCACCCCCAAACAAATTTTAGACAATAGAGTTGAGAAAATTTGTTTTAAACGTGAGTATTTTAAAGTCAGATTCCCAAGACTTCCTAGATTACTATTTTTATGGTTTTGATATTTTTTTACTTTTTATGAATAAGATTTAATATAAGAAAAATAAAAAACAATAAAGACATAATTTACACCATAGAGAAACATGAGTCAAAAACTGAGAAAACATACAAGAGTGGAAAACGTGAATTATGTTAATCGTGGACTTAGGATCCGGTACTTACAGCCACACACTCCATAGGGAGGGCCCGGTTACCTGAATGGTGCACTAACCAATATATGAAATTGTAAGAAAGTACACCAAACAACAAAATGAGTCGTTTATAGTCAGATACTTGAGACTTTAACAAATAACTGGATATATATGTATATACCCTGCAGTTTTCCATAAATCAACAACCTAAAGAGTTGTGGGTCTTTCCATAAATAAATAACATGGAATGCACCCCCAAACAGAATCAAACACCAAGATTTTCTACGATGTAACTTAGTGAAATGGAAGCGAAGTCTGATAGATCTAGAATATAACCGCGCATGCACCTTCTTTTTCATCTTTGAACGAGAGGGTGTCCAAGTGAATGATCATGAGAAAATAGATGTTTGTGAAAGATATGGTGGATATGAATGAATTTTAGACGTAAGGAATGGAAGAAATGAGAATGTGGGTTTAGCACAAAACTCATTAATGGTGTAGATGGGAACTGTCTCAATTATGAAAATGAAGGTGTCAAGTGCCTTTCCCTTGGGAATTATTTCTATATTAAGAGGATTTAGACAATCATTAAGCACAGAAGAAACAAGAGGGTCAATCCCAAACTCCAGGTTCCTTTGAAAAGGTGGAAGGTGGGGAAAATTGGTGATGGAAGATGAATGAGTGTCAGCTAGAGCTCTCAGGTCTAGATCATTAGAAGCCTTGAGATATACAAGACATTTCTTGATAGGTGGGTCAAAATAATTACTAGGATAGAGGGTGAAAAATTCATCTTCCGTTATAGTGTCAAGGGATGAAGGAATGTTGGCAGGGTGGGACTCGCGAGGTGGCAAGGAAGAGGTGCAAAAGAGACGAAGGAAATCTTCCTCGACTTCCAGGGAGTTCTCATCAAAGTTGGAACTTCCAAAGGAAAGGAATTTGTGCATCTGATCATCCGAAAATGTGGTTTTCAAATAATCATGAGCTAAGCTCTTGATCATGCTAACCTCTCCATCGATATTCGTGTCAGGAAACTATTTACTTGTTTTAAAACATTGACCTCAACAAAAAGATGGCCAAAGGACAACGACATCGAACCATCACTGAAGTTTATAAGCGCATTGGCAGTTGCCAAGAAAGGGTGCCCTAAAATGATCGAAACAGAGTCGTTAGCGACTTCTGTATCGAGGATAACAAAATCCACAGGATAGTAGAAATCCTGACCCTTAACCAGCACATTTTCCACCACACCTTTAGGATACTTGATAGACCTATCAACTAATTGTAACATCATTGTTGTAGGTTGCATCTCCTGTAGACCTATTTGTTTATATAAATAATAAGGGAGTAAGTTAACACTCGCCCCCAGGTCTAATAAAGCAGTGGTCGTGTGAGTATCCCCTAAGGTGCATTATACAAGAGGGGCGACCCGGTGTCCTTGTACTTAACGATTCCATTGTGTTCCGTGCTAGAACCTCCCTAAGTTGGAAACTGTTAAGTTAAAAAGGCGTCTTTAGGAATCTTTGTCTTACTCCTAGTAGTGCACAACTCTTTGAGAAACTTAGCATGGTGAGGTAACTTTTTAATTGCTTCAAGAAAAGGTAAGTTTATCGTTAGATTTTTAAAAACTTCCCTAATCTCGTCAAAATTTGTATCCTTATTCAACATAGCTAATCTTTGGGGAAACGGTGTTTTCTCTCTATATTTAGTGTATCAATCAACTGGATGTCTAACCTTGGCTTTCTGTTTCTTAGGTTGTGGTTTAACTGGTACCTCTACAGGGGTAGGATCTTCAGTTTCTATGTCGGTATCTAGTATAATATCTGGTGTAGGGACCACTGGTGGGGTAACTATAGGCATAGTTACGTTGTTATCAACCACTCTGCCAGAACGAGACTGGTGATATCATTTAGCTCACCTACATTTTCATTGTCCATACTAGTATTACCGTGTCCCTCAAAGGCTATGTTTGTTGTTTTAGGATTAGGTATCGCTTGACCTGGAAACACACCTTTTGTTTGTACCTTCTCTTGTGCTATCTACTATAATGAAAGTTGGATAGCTTGTAAAATATGTTGTTGGGTTTGCATAAAGGCGTCAAAATGATCTGGTTGTGGAGGAGTGTTAGCTATAGGTTGTGTGACAGGAACCATGTCACGTTGATTATTAATGGGTGGATTTTGATAGTTATTATTTACCAAAACTATGCCTTTATTAGCATTATAATTATTATTGTTATAATTATTATAATTACCCTGACCTTGTGCTTGACCTTGTCCTTCTCGTGGTTGAGCTTGGTTGTTATAATTATTATAATTACCCTGACCTTGTCCTTGACGTGGTAGAGCTTGGTTATTATAATTAATGGGTGGATTGTAATTGTTTGCTGGCCTAACATTTTGATTATTATACCCTGGAGGTGTTACTTGTTGATTATTTCTCCAACTGAAGTTGGGATGTTATCTCCAAGGGGCATTAGGAATAGGATAACTATTTATTGAGTGATGTTTGTTGTTCATAAGCGAGAGGACAATAGGAGTCAAGATGCTTAGGACTCAAACAAAAATTACATGGATTGGTGTTGACATTCATAATGGGAATAGGCTTTTGTTGAACAGAAATAGCCTCTACCTTTTTAGTAAGAGACTTGATTAAATTTTTAAGTTCAGGATCGGGTTTTATCTCAAACATACCGGCAGCCTTAACTGTTATAGAAGAACTAGCGGAACGGGAGATATTGTCACTACCCCCCAGTTATTATTACGCTTTGTTTGATCTTCTAAAAATTTATAAGCCTCTGAGGCTCCCTTATTGAGGAAACTACCCCATTCATTATGTCAAGCATCTCTTTGTAGTGGTGTAATAGTCCCTTGAAAAAGGCACGAACTAACATGTCTTTTGCGAGATTATAGTGTGGACACTCTATAAGAAGATAGGTGAAACAATTCCAAGCCTCGGAAAAAGATTCATGAGGATTCTGTCGAAAGAAATGAATCTTGGAAAGCATTTCATCGGTCTTCAGTGGTGGATAAAAATGTTCCATAAATAGTTGAACAAGTTTGGCCCAGAGTCCACAGAATTAGGCCCTTGGGTAGTTAACCAAGATGCCGCCTTATCGGCTAAAGTGAAAGGAAACACCCTCAGTTTAATTTGTTTAGCACCAACCGTAAGATGGTGGAATGTAATAAAGACTTGGTCAATCCTACGTATGTGCTGATAAGGTTTTTCATAGTCTAACCTATGAAAAATGGGTAACAAATTAAATATATCTGGGGGGATTTGGAAATCCCCCACTGGGTCTGATAGAATGATGCATGATTTTGAGCTATCGTCCAAGGCTTTGTAAAATTCAGAGAGCGGAGACTCTCTTTCTTCAGCCATTATTTCAGGTGGAGTGTGTGATATATTAGCTAGAGGTGTAGTGAGTGGTATACTAGAAAGGCGTGTTTGTTGACGTTGCTGGTTTATTATGTTAGGCATTTTTCTTCTGCCTGACCTTAATCTCATGCAAGGCTAAGACCAATCTTAACTAAACACAACAATACTCAAAACAATCCTGATATGCTAGTATAAACCTCTAACAGGAGATGCGAGGTGTGGAAGAAAGAAGTACCTGAATGCCTCCTTGCTTCGCTTATGAATTGCATCTTGTATACGCATGCTCAGTGTGTAAAACGAGTTAGAACATTGAATAACTTGAAGAAATGGAAGTCTGAACTAACCTGTGGAAATCGGGCATTCAGAATGGAGGGCGCAGGGTGCGCTTAGAATCAGCCTAGGTAGGGCGCTTGTCGCGCTCAGGTCCAACTCGAGCTCCAGGCACTTCAGCGTGGGGGGCGCTCGAACTTTGCCTTGGAAAGGCACGGGTCGCGCTCAGGGAAAACTCAAGTTCCAGGCACTTCAGCGCGAGGGGCGCTTGGGTTTTGCCTTAGTAGGGCGCGGGTCGCGCTCAGGTAAAACTCAAGTTCCAGGCGCTTCAGTGTGGGGGGCACTCGATTTTTGCCTTAGTAGGGCGTGGGTCACGCTCCGTGTATTCCTACAAGGAAAAATTCAGTTCTGAAACAAACAACCACAGTTATAATCAAACAAGGGTGGGTGGGTTATGGGACTTTTGAAGACTAAAAATACTAAAAGGAACTAAGATGGCAGCGGCGTCATTTGATAAATGTAAAACGATAGTTTTACCTACGAATAAATGATGAAACTTAAACGCAAGTAAAACTAAGGTAAGTTTGTTAATCGATTATACTATGGTAGCCTCTACGATAGTTTTGGGCTCTTATCAGGAGGACATCGCCTAGTGGTTGGATATAAGGTAAGTTTTACTTTCTGTTAGTGTCCACTTATGTCCCAAGCAATTTAATTTCTTATTATTCTCATAATGGGTGGAACTCATATAAGAGTTGCATCTATTTTTCTTTACCTATATTAGTATGTTCTAAATTTGTTTTGCAGATGCTCTAAAATTCTCACACATTTCCATGGTATTTTTTATCCTTCTTCTTTCTATACTTTGATGACAAAGCATGTTTTTTTTGGGGTGGCATAGAAACACGTGTAATTTAAGGCACATATTAGGATATATATATATGAATAATATGCACTTTGCTTTCTATTAAAAAATTTAAAAAAATAAATATATAAATAAAAAGTATTTATACTATGCACTTAGGAATATTGGTATTGTTTCTTTTTCTGTGATGATAGTAGTCTAGAAGTCTCACTTTAGCTCTTAAATTAGAATATATTTTAGAAACTTAGGTTAATATGTAGATAATAGTTATTGCATCTTTCCGTAAATATATTGCATGAACATTTATGATTGTTTTGGCAGTAAGTTTCTGAAGGTTAGAATACTTAATCTACAAATCCTGTGAGAATCTAGCCTAAAAGCCTTATATGAGTGAAATATCTGAGTGATGACACAAGGGAGAAGTAAATTCCAAATAGAGAAATCAAACGTCCACTTGCTTGATCACCATACCATATCCTAAGTGAGAATTTAGGTCATCTTTGGATCGATATAGCCAGAAATTCTAACCTATATGAAATTATTTTCCGCTAGTCGCCCCTCTGAGTCTTTATTTAGCATTTTCATAAACCACAAATCTTTTACCCTTTTATAAAAACAAATAAAAATAAAAATCAGCCTACCCATCTTGAATGAGTCTGAGAAGTAGGATGAAATGGAGAAAAGAAAAGAGAAAGACCTGTGGAAAACAAAGAATTTGTTAGTTCCTTCAAAATAAGAAAAAGAAAAGAAAGTTTTCAGCCAAAGAAAAGGAAATTAAATATAGATAAAATAAAAAGTTAAAACTCCAAAAACATAATCAAAGGAGTCAAAAGCCAAAAAAAAAAAAAAAAAACTAAGGATGGAAACAAAGTGTAAAAGCAAAGTAAGAACAAAGTATTCTCTAGTTACATATTTTGAAAACCCTATTATCTCAGACTTGTCAATTTGAATATCAATTTCCTTCTTCCTTAAACCATCACATAATCCCCACAACACCTAATAAATACCTCTAGCTCAATTAGGAATAGGTTGGTATGATAGTAAGTGGCAGATGTGTTTGATCGACCTCGGCTCCCTTGGAAGTCATTGAGATTATGAGGAAAAGTGTGCCCACTACACACTGGAGTAAGCAAAACTTGAGTGGAAAAATCATAGTATTTTTGTTTTGACACATTTATGTGGACCTACTTAAGAATGTTATTCCAAAGTTTCATAAACGAATCTGTTATTGCATTTCATAACATAGTTTGTTGTATATATGTTTATCCTTAGATGATTTGATTATTATGCACGTATTAGCTTAGGTTTGGAATTAATTATTCTTTATCCATTGGTAGTGAGATGTATAAATATCTGATATTAAATAAGGAAACATTAATTTTATTTCTTAGTCGTTGTAGTATAAATAAAGTTTGTGAGTATCTTCTCTGTAAAACTCTCACAAGGCTATAACTCATCCACTAGAGAATTTCTAGTTGTTGAAGGCTATATTGCATATGGTCAATGCAATCGCACTCTGCGAAACGAGAATAGCTAGAACTCCATTTTTGGTCACTTATTTTTATTTCTCATCTTTGCTTGAGGACAAGCAAAATGCTGTTTGGGGGTGGTTTGATAAGAGCCCAAAACTGTAGTTTTAACCCCTTAATAGTATTACATTTAGGCCAATTATGTTTATAATAAATAAGAGTTAGTACTGTTTACGTGCTTTTGTGTATTTCAGGTCTTGGAGTCAACAATGTGAAGCAATACATCACCTTTGCAAGAGAAAGGTGCCAAATTGCTTGATAGAGAAGTTATATGATTAAAGCCCAAGTTTCAAGGAGAAAAAGTCTTTTTAAAGCCTAATCAAAATTGAAAAGTCAAAGTCAACGCGGGCAGAAATAGAGTAGAAAAGTCAACAGATTTCCCCAGGTCATATCTTTCAACTAATACCTCAGAATGGGGCCTATTATATGTCAAAACGACCAACTCTAAAAGAGCTTTTTAATAGTTTAGTCCTTGAGCCAATTAGATTAGTAAAAGTGTATAAAAAGTGTTGCAGTAAACTCCTAAAGAGAAACCCTTTTTGGACTTAAGTAATTAGGTTTTGGGCTATATTTAGTGGCCCAAAACATAGGTCCAAAGTGCATGCACAAAATTGTAAACCTAATCCTCTCCTATATAAAGAGGACTAAAGCAAAACTCATAGCTCTCTCTCTTACCTCTTCCCTTTAGTTCAATATAGGTTTTAGGGTTTATGTTATTAGCCTAGCCACCATTAAACATTTCAAGGTATTTTAATACAAGTATTCTTTTAATTATGTCTTCTTCTTCTCATTATTTACTCCATGATAGTCTAATGAATCATAGCTAAACCTCCATTAGAGGGGTTTGATTGGAGCTTTGATGAAGACTTGATATTTTGGTATAGAGTAGTTGTATTAAAGAACTTCAAGTCTAGGTTTTTCTATTTAGCAATAATAAAATAAACCTAGACTAGAGGGTGGTTCATTCGCCATGAGAATGGATTTCAACTTCCTTTCATGCTAATTATTATTTGGCTAGAGATACCATGAGTAATTAGGGATAATAAAGACCTAATATTTTTGTTTGAACTTTGTGTGAAAACATAAAGATTAAGGTTGCAACAAAATCTATACTAGCATGTTAGGGATTAATCAAGGTGGATTCGAATATCACTTATTCATTATTCATATTCACAAGTTAATATATATTTGCCCTAGTTTAATTTAGAATAGATTCAATATTAGTTTTCACCATATTAGTTTTATTTAGAAATTATTACTATCACATTGTTTAATTATTTACCATTAGTTGAATTAGTTAATATCTAAGTGATAAGAGCCCAAAACTACTTAATAATATTATATTTAGACCAATTATGTTTATAATAAATAAGAGTTAGTATTATTTATATGCTTCTGTATATTTCAGGTCTTGGAGTCAAATATGTCACTTTTGCAAGAGAAATGAGCAAAGGTTAGTTGCTAAGAAGTTCTATGGTTAAAGCCCAAGTTTCAAGGAGAAAAAGCCTTTTTAAAGTCTAGTCAAAGCTGAAAAATCAAAGTCAACGCGGGTAGAGAAAAAGTAGAAAAGTCAATAGAACTTCCGTAGGCCGTATCTTTAGACTCAGACCTCTGAATTTGACCTATTATATGTCAAAATGACCGGCTCGGAATGAGATTTCTAATGGTCCAAGCCTTGACCCAATAATAGTAGTAAAAGTGGACAAAAATGGTGTTAAAGCAATTTTGCATAGAGAAACTTATTTTGGACATATGTAATTAGGTTTTGGGCTTGATTTCATGGCCCAAAACATGGCTCCAAAGCCCATGCACGAAATTGTAAACCTAACCCTCTCCTATATAAAGAGGGTTAAGGCTAAACAAAACTTGGCTACTCCCATATTTAGTTTAGTTGTAAATTGGGGTTCTCTTTCTCTTTATCTCTCCCTATTAGATAATAATTTAGTTTCCTTCTTTAAGTTTTAAACCCTAGTTATTGTTAATTAGCCTAGACACCATTAATTCAATTCAAGTTATTATTTAATAAATTAGTTCTTTATTATGTCTTCTTCTTTCTATTGTTATGTCCATGATAGTCCCATGATTCATAGCTAAATTCCCATTAGAGGGAGTTTGAATGAAGCTTTGAGAGGACTTGATTTGTTAGTATAGATTGTTATTTAGTGTTTCAAGTTTAGGTTTTTCTTGACTTAGAGATAAAAAGAGTTTAACCTAAACTAGATAATAGTGAGTTTGCCATGAGAATGGGAACAAGCTTATGACTAGAGATAGTATAAAGTAATTAGGGATCATTAAAGGTCTAGTCTTTATATTTTAACCTTGTGTGAGAATATCTAGACTAGGATTTTCTATACAAATCTATGCTAGCATATTAAAAAATTAAAAGTGGATTTCAATCTCTCTATAGTTTTCTCCATATTTGATTCATCTATAAATAATTACTTTAGTTAATATTAGTATAAGATCAATTGATAGTATTATCTCGTAATATAAATTCACATCCATAATTATTACTCTCACTATTGTTTCCTTGTGTTTGATTAATTGGATTCTATTTATGTCTTGGTAGTTTAGGAGTGGAATGATTCCGTACTCTTTATATTACATAATGAATTGAGAGTAGGAATAATACTGAGAAGGTAGTTGATCATTAGTTGTTTATATTCATCTATAGATAATTAAGAATCAATTTACTAACTATCACTAAGCAATTAGGAGTGGAATGAATTCTTTACTCTAGTTATATTACAAGATTAATTGAGAGTATAACTTTGATAAAAGAAACTAGAAAACATAGTTTACTTCTTCCTAGTGTCTTTAGCATAAGTATGAGTAAAAGTTCAATTTATAGTTTATCAACTTACCAGGTGGAGATATGAATGGTGGTTGACTATTTGTGGTGGAATTCCATTAATTGTCAGCATGACTAGAAAACTCTTGAGTGTATGGGGTACTAGGGAAGTTTGAAAATTAAGGTTCATAATCATAAGGATTTTTCGTAGTAGACTTGAATTTGGTATATGATGGACAATGAGATAATTAGTGAGAAGAACTATTGCAAAAGGAATAAGGTTCTAGGTTTGCATTGTAATTCCATAACAGTTGTGATGCATATTATTGATAAGCCATGAATGCTCAATCAAGGATGATGCACAAACAACAAAAATTCATTTTTTTGGATTTTTGAAAATGTTTGCATTGTCTATAGATTATTATGCCCTGTTCGAAACGAACAGTTGGGCCGGAACTAGGTGGGATCTACTACACGGCTAAGAAGAGTAAATAATCACTTCACCAAGTGCTGTGCTACCAAGAAACTCACTCACGGTGAATCTGGGAGAGGGGAGTGAGGAAGGTAGTTGGTCCACCGGAATCAAGTAATTAATTACTCTAAATCCTCGTGGCTATATTTTTGTCCTTTTCTGGAGGAGCGTGACTAATTTTGGCTTTAGTTGATTAATTTTAATTTGTTTGTTTGGTTGGGCCTCAAGTAACAAGCAACGTCCGATTTATCTACATTGGGTAATGACTTCCCAATGGTTGTTATGTGGCTCGGGTTCAGCCGTATGTGTGAATTGAAAATACAGTGTGAAAAATTAAATCAAACAATCATATAAGCATGCTTGAACAAACAAGATACCCTCTTACATGGGCTTCGAGGAGGTTTAGAGTTTACCTCTCAAGCCGTGTTTATACGCTATTTGAGGAGAAGGCAACGTGAGTTGGTGATAAAAACTAAATTACCCTTTTACCTTATCTTAGCTAATTATGCTTGGAAGAAGTAAACTATAATTTGCATATTTTGATATCAAAGTTCTACTCTCAATTATCATGCAATAAAACTAGAGTAAGAATTCGTTCCACTCCTAGTTGATTAGAAATACTAATTCCACTAGTGATTAACAATCAAACAGCATGAAAGTAATGATTCTGATATGGTGAAAACTAATATTGAATATATTCTAAATTAAACTATGACAATTAAATAATAAGATGTGAATATGAAGAAAGAATTAGGTAGATTTGAAATCCACCTTGATTAATCCCTAACATGCTAGTATAGAATTTGTTGCAATCCTAATCTTTATGTTTTCACACAAGGTTCAACATAAAGGTTAGGTCTTTTTATCCCTAATTATTCATGGTATCTCTAGCAAACTAATAATTAGCATGAGAAGAAGTTGAAACCCATTCTCATGGGGAATGAGCTACCCTCTAGTCTAGATTTATTTTACTTATTGCTAAATTGAAAACCCTAGACTTGAAGCTCTTAAATACAACTATTCTATAGTAACACATCAAGTTTTCATCAAAGCTTCAATCAAACCCCTATAATGGAGGTTTAACTATGGTTCATTAGAATATTATTGAATAAATCATAAGAAGAAGAAGACATAATTAAAGTACTACTTGGTTAAAAATAACTTGAATTGTATTAATGGTGGCTAGGCTAATAAAACATAAACTATGTTAAACTAAAGAGAAGAGGTAAGAGATGTTTAGAGTTTTGCCTTAGTCGTCTTTCTATAGGAGAGGGCTAGGTTTAAAATTTCATGCATGGGCTTTGGAGCTATGTTTTGGGCATCTAAATCAAGCCTAAAACCTAATTACTTAAGTCCAGAAAGGGTTTATCTACTGGAAATTACTGCAACAGCCTTTTTGTCTTCATTTACTCCTCTGATTGAATCAAGACCTGGACCATTAGAAATCTCTTTCCGATCCGGTCGTTTTGACAAAAAATAGGCCCAATTCCGAGGTCTCAGTACAACGATACGGCCTGCTGATAAAATTTAAAATTGATCCTTAAATATCTATAGAAGAACACAAACAAATAATGATCAACTACCTTATCAATATTATTCCTACTCTCAATTCATTATGCAATATAGAGAGTCAGGATTCATTCCACTCTTAATCGTTAAGAGGTTAGAATTCTACTATAAATCAAGGTGAGAACAATGAGAGTAGTGTTGGGATTTATTTAAACTAATACTAATTATAAATTAATTAAACTAACAATGCAATAAACTAATTATAAATTAAACTAATTTAAACTAAGCAATTAAAAGGTGAATTTAATGAATTGGAAGAACATAGAGGAAGAATTAATCCATCTATGTGAAGCTATGATTATTCTAACTAGTACTCACATTTTAATCTTAACCTTTATTAATCAACACAAGGTAAAATAACAAAAGTCATAATTTTTATTGATTCCTAACCAATCCTAGCAATCTCTGTACTAAGATATGATTAATATAAGAGAAATTCTCCACCACAAATCTCTTTGTGGAGTTTCCTTTCTCTAGTACAACTTCTATAATCTCTATCTCTAGACAATTATAGAACTTGAACTTGAAGCACATAAGACAATAAGAAAACTAATGAAGAACAATCATAACCCTCACATAGACTTCATAAAACTCCTCTAATGGAGTTTTTAGCCTAGTTTCATTGGGTTCATTAACAATAAACAATAATAAGAAGACATAATTGAATTAAACTAAACTTATATTAATAAAACTAATGGTGTAATGCAGTTGGAGGCAAGAACATTAAACCCCAATTTACTCTAAACTAATTGGGGAAGGAAGCAGATATTATTCTAACTAATGGGAGAGAGAGAGAAAACCTTAATTTTCAACTAAATTAAAGAGGGAAGTAGCCAAGTTTTGTTTAGCCTTAACCCTCTTTATATAAGAGAGGGTTAGGTTTACAATTTTGTGCATGGATTTTTAGGCTAGGTTATGGATCCATAAATTAGGTCCATAACCCAATTAGTTGAATCCAAGACTTCCAATTCTGGTCGTGCTACTGTAGCATGCATTTTCACCAACCTATACTATTTTGATCGAGTCATGGCCTAGACCATTGGAAAGGAATTTTGGAGCCGGTCATTTTGATATAAAATGGGCCCAAATCTAAGGCATGAGTCCAAAGATATGGCCTTTTGAAGTTCTATTGACTTTTCTTCAGCTCTCTAATCTGGTTTGATTTTCACTTAACAATTTTGACTTGGGCTTTTTAAGGGCTTTTTCTCCATGAAACTTGGGCTTTCTTCATGGAACTTCCCTAGCAATCACTTTAGCTCCTTTTAGCACCTAATTAGTAACGAATTGACATTTATTCAACTCCGAAACCTGAAATACTCAAAAGCACGTAATTAAAAATAAACCTATATTATTAATAACATAATTGGCTAAATAGAAATACTATTAAAAGGTTTAAACTACAGTTTTGGCCTCTTATCAAACCACCCCAAAACAGTATTTTGCTTGTCCTCAAGCAAATATGTGAAATTAAAATAAGTGGCTAAAAATGTATTTTTAACTAGACTCGTTTCGTTGAGTGCGACTGCATTGACCATATGTAATAAGGCCTTAAACCACTAATAATTCCCTAGTGGATGAGTTATAGCATCGTGAGAGTTTTCTAGATAAGGTACTCACAAACTTCATTTATACTACAACGACTAAGAAATAAAAGTAATTGTTCCCTAATTTTATCTCATAATCTATACATCTCACTAGTATTTAAACAAGGATGACCATTCTAAAACTTAAACTAATAAATGCATAATAATCAAATCATCTTAAGATAAACAACTATACAATGAACTATGATATGAATTGCAGTGGCAAGTCTTTTTCTGAAACTTTTGGGTAGGACTAGGCTCTCACAAGGAATGTGTCAAGACACATAACACTTTGATTTTTTCACTCAAGTTTGCTAACTCCAGTGTGTAGTGAGCACACGTTTCCTCATAATCTCAATGACAATCCAAGGAAGTCGAGGTCGATCAAACACATCTACCACTTACTATCACACCAACATATTCCTAATTGAGATAGAAGTATTTATTAGGTGATACGGGGCGTAGGTGTTGGTTAAAGAAGGAAGGAAATAGATATTCAAAAAGACAAATCTGGGAAAATATGGTCTTCATACTATGCAACTAGAGAAAACCTCATTCTTATTTTGCTTCTACACTTTGTTTCCATTCTTAGCCTTTTTATTTTGGCTTTTTGACTCCTTTTATTCTATTTTTTTAGAGTTTTTATTTTTATTTTTATTTTATTTTTCTTTTATTTTCTTTGGATGAAAACTTTCTTTTCTTTTTCTTTTCTGAAGCAACTAACTAATTTTTGTTTACACAGGTTTTTCTCTTCTCTTTTCTTCACTCATCCTATTTCTTAGACTTATCCAGATAGGTAGGATGATTTTATTTTTTATTTTGTTTTATTGGGTAAAGGATTTGTGGTTTGTGAAAAGGCTAATGAAAGGCTCAGTGGGGCGACTAGCGGATAATAAATTTCATAGAGGTGTGAATTTCTGGCTATATCGATCCAAAGAGGGACTAAATTCTAGCTTAGGATATGGTGTGGTGATCAAGCAAGTGGATGTGTGATTTCTCTACTTGGATTTGACTTCTCACTTGTATCATCTCTCAGATATTATTTCATATGGGCTTTTTTGGCTAGATGCTCATAGGATATGTATTACGTACTCTAACCTAGGTCTTAGAAAAATACTGCCAAGTATAATCAAAGATGCTCATGCAAGATGTTCGTGAAAAGATGCAATGACTATTACCTACGTATTAATCTAAGTTTCAAAAATTAAATCATAATTTAAGTACTACGCGATATTTGTAGACTAATATCATCATGGAGAAGGGAACAATATCATTATCACTAAGTGCCTAGTATAAACAATATTTATGATTTTTAATATTTTATAAAGAAAAGTGCGTAATTTACATCCTAAAAGTACCTAATTTTTGCAAATGTTTCTATCCCACTCCAAAACAATAGAACGCTTTGTCCTCAAAGTGTAAAGAGATAAGGAAAGAATTTACCATAGAAACGTGCCAAAAATTGGAAATACCTGTAATAGAAATATTATAAGAAATATATGATAACATGAAACACAATTAAACTGTTACTTACTAACTAACATAGACTCTACTAGAATAAACATGACAGGGAAAGGGTGGCAAAAAGATTTAAAATGAAATACCAAAATACGCCACCCCCAAACAATATTTGAAAACTCTTTTTAAGTTTGAAAAATTTTGTGGCCTATACTCTAGAAAGGTGGTATGTTACAAAAAAAGTATATGGGTCTTTTAAAGTCTGATTCCCTAGACTTAATGTGATATATATGTATTAACATGCAGTTTATCATATATCAATAATCTAAATAATTGTGGATCTTTCCATAAATGGTTAACACGGAATGCACCATCAAACATAATTAAGCACCAAGATTTTCCAATGACGTGGCTTAGTAGAACGTAACCGAGCATGCACCTTCTTTGTCTTCTTTGAACGAAAGGGTGTCCAAGTGAATGATTGTGAGAAAATGGATAGTTATGGAAAATATGTGGGATATTGATAATATGAAAAATGATAGTTTTACTTACGAATAAGTAATTAAACTCAAATGTAAGTAAAACTAAAACTAATTCCTTCTTAATATCAAAGTTATTTACTCTCGTTATCAATGCAATATTTGGAGCAGAGAATTTGTTCCACTCCTAGTTCGTTTAGATGTCAACATTTCCTAGTTTATGTATTCTAAAAAAATCGTAAGAGTAATGGAATTGAATTTAACTACGATGATGAATTAACTAATTAAGATAATATAAATCAAACTAGGGAAATTCAATACTAAATTGACAATATGAGAAGGAATTAGGAAAATTTGATTCCACCTTGATTCGACTTAATAAACTAGCATAGAATACGTTGTAATCCTAATATTTACGTTTTCACGTAAAGGTTGGGTATTTCTAATCCCTAATTATTCATGATAATCTCTACCAACTAATAACTAGCATGTGAAGCAATCAAACTCATTCTCATGGTGAACTAATCACTTTCTATCTATGCTAACGAAAATCAAGTCATCATCAAGGCTTCCTCAAACCCCTCTAATAGAGGTTTTAGCCTTGATTCATTAAACTATTATTTCTATAACAAAATAATAAGAACAAGATATTATTTAATGAATAACAATTACTTTATTAATCTAATGAACAATAGTCTAATGATTCAAAATGAATTAAAACTGAAAAACTAATTTATGAATGAAATTAAAACAAAACTAAAACTAACTAAGTATTGAATTAGAAACTAAGTATTTGATAATTAACTAAGTAACTAAGTCTAAAAACTAATTTCTTGTTCTAAAAACTAAATACTTCAGAGTTAAGTCTTAGTCCTCTTTATAGAGAAGATGCTAGATCCACAATTTCGTGCATGGGCTTAGGAGCCATGTTTTGGGCCAGAAAATCGAGCCCAAAATCTCATTATGTCAGTCCATAAAGGGGTTTTTAGTTGGAAATGACTTCAATAGCATTTTTCTCCACTTTTGCTTCTTTGATTGGGTCAAGTCTTGGATCATTAGAAATCTCGTTCCGAGACGGTCGTTTTGACATATGGTAGGCCTAATTCCGAGGTCTAAGTCTAAAGATACGGCCTGTAGAAGTTATGTTGACTTTTGTGCGCTATTTCTGCCCGCGTTGACTTTGACTTTTCAGCTTTGACCGGGTTTTAAAAAGGTTTTTTCTTCTTGAATCTTGGCCTTTAATCATATAAGTTCTTAGCAACCAACCTTTGCTCCTTTATCTCGCAAAAGGGACGCATTTCTATACATATTAGACTCCAATGCCTGAAATACACAAGGACACGATAACTAGTACTAACTCTTACTTATTAATCACATAATTGGTCAAAAAGTAATATTGTTAAAGGGTTTAAACTACAATCTTGGTTTCTTATCAAACCACCCCCAAATAGCATTTTGTTTGTCCTCAAGCAAATATGAGAAATTAGAATAAGTGACCAAAAATAGAGTTCTAACTGATCTCGTTTTGCCGAGTGTGATTGCATTGACCATATGCAACAAGGCCTTAAACCACTAGGAATTCCCTAGTGGACGAGTTATAGCCTTGTGAGAGTTTTCCAGTGAAGGTACACACAAACTTCATCTATACTACAACAACTAAGAAATAAAACTATTGTTTCCTTACTTATTCTCATATATCTATCCATCTCACTAGCAATGAATACAGAATAATCAATTCAAAACCTAAGCTAATATATGCATAATAATCAATCATCTACAAATAAACATATATACAATGCGCAATGCTATGAAATGCACTAACATATCCGTTTCTGAAATTTTGGAATAGCGTCCTTAAGTAGGTCCTCACATAATTGTCAAGACAAAAACACTCTAATTTTTCTCGCTCAAGTTTTGCTACTCCAGTGTGCAGTGGGCACACTTTACCTTACAATCTCAATGACACACAAGAAAGTTGAAGTCGATCAAACACATCTTCCACTTACTATCACACTAACCTATTGTTAATTGAGCTAGAGGTCTTTCTTAGGTATTGCAGGGATTAGGTGATGGTTTAAGAATGAATGAATTGGATATTCAAAAAGAACCAGTCTAAGATAATAGAGTCTTCATATTATGTAACTATAGAAAACCTTGTTCTTACTTTGCTTCTACACTTTATTTCCATCCTTAGCCATTTTTTCTTTTTCTTTGGCTTTTGACTCCTTTGATTTTGTTTTTGGAGTTCTAACTCTTTATTTTTTTATTTTTTTTCCCTTTCTTTGAATGGAAACTTTCTTTTCTTATTTGAAGCAACTAACAAATTCTTGATTTCAAAGGTCTTTCTCTTCTCTATTCTTCATCTCTATTCTCAGACTCATTCAAAGAATGGGTAGGCTGATTTTTATTTTTATTTTGTTTTGTAAAAGGGTAAAGGATTTGCGGTTTATGAAAGGCTAAATAAAGGCTCAGAGGGGCGACTAGCGGAAAATAATTTCATAAGGTTTGAATTTCTGGCTATATCGATCCAAAGAGGGCCTAAATTCTCTCTTAGGATATGGCATAGTGATCAAGCAAGTGGACGTGTGATTTCTCTATCCGGAATTTACTTCTCCCTTGTGTCATTTCTCAAATATTTCACTCATATAAGGCTTTAGGCTATATTCTCACAGGATTTGTAGAATAAGTGTACTAGCCTAGATTTCATAAACTTACTGCCAATACAAACATAGATACTCATGCAATATATTTATAGAAAGATGCAAAGATATTACCTACATATTAACCTAAGTTTCCAAAAACTATTATAATGCAAAAGCTAACGTAAAACTTCTTGATTATTAAGAGCATAGAGAAAGAAAACAATACCAATATTCCTAAGTGTATAGCATAACTTTTTATTTATATTTTTGAATTTTTTTTTTTTTTACTAGAAAAGAAGTGCATATTGTAGATATCTATATCCTAACATATGTCTTAAATTATGCATATTTCTATGTCACCCCCAAACAAAAAGCATGCTTTGTCCTTAAAGTATAAACATAAGAAGGGTAGAAAAATACCATGGAAACGAGTGCAATTTTGGAACATCTGCAAAACAAAGTTAAAACATACTAATATAGATAAATAAAAACAGATGCAACTCTATATGAGTTATACCCGTTATGGGGTTACAAGAAGTAAATTGCTTTGAACATAAGCAGACACAAACAAAAATAAAAACTTACCTCCTATCCAGCATTTAGGCATCATCATCCTTGTTTATATATAAGCGAGGTTCTTTTGCATCCTGCCATGCCATGATAACTTGCCAAGCCTCTCTCCATGTATCATCAACCCGTGCTAACATGTTAAGTGTTACTCGGTCCGATCGGGTGTAAGGAGCAACCCATTGAGGTTGTACCCTCCATCCTGGCCAAGTCATAACACGAAATGAACAAACAAAGCAATTGGTGGGTCTCATAATTTCAACCCCAACCCAATCCGTGTAGCGGGTACAGAAATCAGGGAAAAACAGCACATGATACGACAAACCAAAATAGGCATAAGAAGGTACTTATGCCTCATACTATGGCCTCTAGCTAGACTAGCCACTAAAACTTTGGGAATGTCATATATAGGAGACGTCACTCAGCTAAAGCAAGGAAAACATCACCAGTGGTACTATGCACAAAAGTAAACTACCAATCCCCTAAAATATTCATCATAATGAAGAATATGGTAAGGCCTATGTTCAGGGACAGGCTACCAAGGGCTATGTTATACTGCCCTCGATCCATTACATGAAAAACCCCTCCCCCATAAGTCTTGTGAAAGTACTCATAGTTATAATGGTATGCATTATTAGTTAGATATCCCCATGAGTTTCCCACAACAAAATAAACTAAGAACTTGCTGAAATCCATAGTCATATCATTAACTATGACAGAGAAGATTTGTTCTCCATCTGGTCGACAAAAGATGAATTATTATAGAAATATTCAGTAAGTTGAGGTGAATACGAGTCATCGGGACTTACCAGTAGATGTGTCCATTTTGACTACACGATTCTATCACAGAACCATCCTCCATAGGTGTCGCTTCTGAACAAATCTTCAAAAGACTGCTCTAGTATGATATGAGGGGATGTCATCACAACAATTACACTCTAGAAGTGCTGCAAACAACCTAGGAAAAACTCACAAAAAATCAGAAATTTAAGTGGCTGCGAAGGTCAAGGCGCGGGGTGCGCTTAAAATTGGCCTGTGAAGGGCGCAGGGTACGCTCCTGTCTTGCTCGAGGTCCAGGCACTATAGCGCGGGGTGCGCTCAGAATTGGCATGTGAAGGGCGCAGGTGTGCGCTCCTGTCTTGCTCGAGGTCCAGGCACTACAACGCGGGGTGCGCTCAGAATTAGCCTGTGAAGGGTGCAGGGTACACTCCTTTCTTGCTCGAGGTCCAAGCACTACAGCGCAGGGTGCGCTCACAATTGGACTATGAACGGCGCGGGGTGTGCTTCGTATACCTTGAGTCCTTTGCAGTGAAAAACTAAGATAAAAGTGAGGAGTGAAAGGTGAGAGTGCAAGGTGAGAGGTGTGGTTTGTAATTGTGGAGTGAATCAAGTATTTATAGATGTTTATTTTCTAAATCAAACATCCACAAGTTGCCAAAATTATTAAGGTAATTGCCGAAAATAGAATATTTTAAAACCAAAATGGAAACAAGTTAGGTGCATATTCCAAATATAAACCAATAGCTTTTTGGTTGAATTTAAAATAGCAACTTCCTAATTCTATTCATTGAAATTCCATCACTACAACAATATATAATCTTAGCCACACCAATATTGGCAACATTCTCAAGAACTCATATTTTCACAGTTTGCAAAATTTAACTTATAAAACGGTGGATAAGATAAAAGCAATGCAAAAAATAATAATACCACCCCCAAACAATTCGGGAAGGTGGGATTCATGAAAAAATCATCGCATGCTTGGACAAAAACCAAATTTAATTAAAAATTCAACTAACAATCAAATAGTCTAAAATAATTACATAATCTAAATCTAACTAATAAACTAAACAACTCGAAATAAAATTTTACGAAAACAGGGAAATTTCCTAAATGCCAAATAACTAAACTACTCGCCATGAGAGGAAGATGGTCCAGCATCGTCAGTCCTGCATCGACGATGCTCATGCCTCTCAGAGTCGTTAGAAATAGGACTCTGATAAGGTGGCAAGCATCTTAGAACTTTGTCTTGGAACTGTCGTTGTCCCTTCATAAATTCCCTCATCTCTACCCAACGTTCATCCTCGCGCTGGACATTTGTCTTCACGGTCTTCTGCAGGTTAACATTTTCATTATGAATAACAACCTGCCTATTCCGCAAGTCCTCACAAATATGGTTCAGAGAACGCAAGCCACGATGCAACACTAACTTGAGTTCTATATCAGAATTACACTTCTCCAAGGCATTGGCATCAAAACATGTCGTGTCCTCCTCATCATTATCTGAATTAACATTTTCCACAACCCTATCTCCAAGCAATCTCCGCGTCTTCTAGATACATTCCGTATAAGCAATTGCATTTGCATGCAACTTCAACATAATCCGCTCAGTTTTCGGTTTCTCACCAAAATACAACATCATCTTAGTAATTAAAACAAGAAAGGGTGTGGTACTTACTCCAACTCCTTTAATCATAGTTAACAAGAAGTCGATGATGCAAAAATCATACCTCTTTTGTTGTAATATCCAGAGTACGTACAGACAGTTCAGACTGATGTCACTGAACTTCTCTTTCCCAATGACATTCTTACCAACCCACTGAGCTACAGCTAGCTGGTTGGTTCTCAAAGACGACTGTTGGATGCAATATGATTTTGCATTGTATTGCCCTTCCAACACAGTCTCTCTCATTAATGCCTCGACCCCACCATACTGGGATTCCTGCGATGTGGCTCCAAGGTGGTGGTTTGGCTGAATGCCTAGAACATGAGTCAACATCGAAACACTCATTTCTCTCTTCGCACCATTCACCTTCACAAAAATCTTCCTACCCTCGATTTCCCGCTTCTTGTAAAAATTTAAAACTAAATCATCATGGTAAAAATCGTTCTCCTTATACCACAACCTTTGCCAACTCCTATGTTTCATCTCGTCATCGTAAAACGGTTCAAAATAGTCCGATTTGAAAACTTGTTCTGGGAGAATTTTTCATTTTTGGGCCATTTGATTGTTTTTTATCTCGAAAATGGGTTAGGGTAAGGTGGAGGACGAGTTTGAATAAAAAAATCAAACTTTGGTTTGAATGGTCATTTGATTTGATTTTTTTTTTTGTTTTTTCTAGTTTGTTCGAACTATTGGATTTTTTTGGAGAGGCGGAAGTGAAGAAGATGAACTGGATGGGGCGAAATTAGAGTGGGTGTTGTTTAAATTGAGTGGAAGAATCGGTGGTGGTGTTTTCTTTTCTTTTCTTTTTTTTTTTTTTTTTTTTTATTTTTGGTTTGTTAATGGAGGCTGATGGAGGCAAAATGGAGAAGAAGAACTCGCAAAGGTTTTTTTTTTTGGTTTTTCGGTGGACTCACGTGCGGTGACTCTATTGGGCCCAAGCCCAATACAAATTTTGAAATACCGATTCTGTCCTATGTCGCATAAACTTAAAACTGAAATTCTCGATTCGTTAACGGTACATTTTTTTCGAATGATCTATGAAAATGACCAGTAGAGAATTTCCAATCCAATGATCCATAAAACACTCTATTCTAACCGTGGTTGATATATAAAAAGGTGGAAAATACCTCGAAGTGTGTGAATAACGTAAGTTATGCGAATAAATGAAATCTATATTCATAGATAGTGTCAACCCGAATAAAAATACTATTAAGTGGCATAAACAACAAGAATAGGAGCAATCAAGAATGGAAAGACCAATAGCCCTCTCCCAAACAAATTTTTGACAACGAAGTTTGAAAATATGTTTTAAAACGTGGGTCTTTTAAAGTCAGATTCCCGAGACTTTCTAGATTACTATTTTTATGATTTTAATATTTTTTACTTTTTATGAATATGAATTAATCTAAGGGAAAACAATAAAGCAATAAGGACATAATTCACACCATAGATAAACATGACTTAAAAACGGAGAAAACATGCAAGAGTGGAAAACGTGAATTATGTTAAACGTGGACTTAGGATCCGATACTTATAACCACACACTCCATAGGGAAGGCCCGATTACCTGAATGGTGCACTTACCAAAATATAAGATTGGAATGGAGTACACCGAATAATAAAATGAGCCGTTTATAGTCAGATACTCGAGACTTTAACAAATAACTAGATATATATACATACCCTGCAGTTTGCGATATATCAACAACTGAAAAGTTATGGATTGTGCCATAAATAATTATCACAGAAAACACATCCAAACACCATCAAGCACCATGATTTCCCATGATGTGACATAATGGAATGAGAGAGAATACTGATGAATCTAGAATCTAAGCTAGCATGCAAGGTCTTCTTGTTTTTTCAACAAAAGGGTAGGCAAGTGAATGATTTTGAGTAAAATGGATGGTTGTGGAAGATATGGTGGATATGGATGAATTGTAGAAGTAATAAATGGAAGAAATGAGAGAGTGGGTTTATCATAAAATTCATTGGTGGAGTGGGGTTGGTATAATCACACAACTGAAAATGAAAGTATCATGTGGCTCTGTAGGTAGTAATTTCGTACTAGGAGAATCTAAAAAATCATGAATCACAGGAGAAACAAGAGGGTCAAGTGCAAACTCAAAGTTCCTTTGAAAATGTGGAGGGCAGGGAACATTGATGGAAGGTGAATGAGTGATAGGATAATGTGAGGTGGGTGAATGGTGCTCAGCTAGAGCTCTCAGGTATATATCATTAGCAGTTTTTAGATATGCAAAACATTCTTCAATAGGTGGGTTAGAAGAATCACTGGGATATTGGGTAAAAAATTCTTCTTCTGTCATGGCGTCAATGTTAGAACTTCCGAAGGAAAGAAATTGGTGCATCTGATTATCAGGAAACGTGTTGTCGAAATAATCTTGAGCTAAGCTCTCGATCATGCTAACCTCTCCATCCGAAGTCGTATCTAGGAACTGTTTCATTGTTTTAAAAATATTTACCTCATCAGAAAGATGGCCAAAAGATATAGACATCGAACCAACACGGCAGTTTATGAGCGCGTTGGCAGTAGCCAAGAAAGGACGCCCTAAAATGATTGGAACAGAGTCGTTAGCGACTTCCGTGTCAAGGATCACGAAGTTGGCCGGATAATAGAAATCCTAAATCTTAACAAGCACATTTTCAACAACACCCTTAGGAAACTTAATAGATCGATCAGCTAATTGCAACGTCATTTTAGTAGGTTGCATCTCTTGTAGACCTATTTGTTTATAGAGATAATAAGGGAGTAAGTTAACACTCGCGCCCAGGTCTAATAAAGCAGTTGTCGTGTGAGTATCCCATAAGGTGCATTGTACAGTAGGACGCCCAGGGTCCTTGTACTTAACAATTCCATTATGTTCAGATAACGTGGGAAATTGTTAAGTTAAAAAGGCATCTTTAGGAATATTTGTTTTACGCCTAGTAGTGCACAACTCTTTTAGAAACTTGGCATGTTGTGGTAACTTTTTAATTGCTTCAATAAAAGGTAAGTTTATTGTTAGATTTTTAAAAACTTCCCTAATCTCGTCAAAATTTGTATCTTTATTTAACATGGCTAGCCTCTGGGGAAACGGTGGTTTATCTCTATATTTAGCATATGGATCAACCGGATGTTTAACCTTGGCCTTTTGTTTCTTAGGTTGTGGTTTAATTGGTACTTCTACAAAGGTAGGTTCTTCAGTTACTACTTCGGTATCTAGGAAAATATTAGGTGTATGGACTACTGGTGGGGTAACTATAGGCATAGTTATGGTGTTATCAACCACTCTGCCAGAACGAAGAGTGGTGATGGCATTTAGCTCACCTACGTTTCTGTTTGCATTACTAGTATTACCGTTTACCTCGAATGCTGTGTTTGGTGTTTTAGGATTAAGTATCGCTTGACCTAGAAACACACCTTTTGGTTATACTTTCTCTTGGGTTAACTGTTGTAAGAAAAGTTGGATGGACTGTAAAATCTGTTATTGGGTTTGCATAAAGGCATCAAAACGATCCGGTTGTGGATGTGTAGTTATTACAGGTGGTGTGACAGGAACTATCTCACGTTGATTATTAACAGGTGGGTTGTGATAGTTATAATTAATCGGAACGATATCTCTATTAGCATTATAATTATTATTGTTATTATAATTATAATTACCTTGTCCTTGTCATTGTCTCGGTGTAGCTTGATTGTAATTGTTTGCTGACCTAACATTTTGATTATTATACGTTGGAGGTATAACTTATTGTATTTCTCAACTGAAGTTGGGATTTTGTCTCCAAGGTGCGTTAGGTTTGCTATTAATGGAACAAACATTGTCAAACTATACCGATGGATTTTCATAGACTAGAGGACAATAGGAGTCGGGATGCGCAGGACTCAAACAGAAATTACAGGGAATAAAGTTGACATTCATAATAGGGGTAGGCTTTTGTTGAATAAAAATAGCTTCTACCTTTTTAGTGAGGGATTCAATTAGAGAGGGATTTTCAAATTAGAGTTTTAAGAACTTCGGGGATCCGTTATTATTAGGCTTTCTTTGATCTTCTAAAAACCTCCTTTACTGAGGAAACTACCCCCATTCATTATATCAAGGACCTCTTTTGTGATGGTGTAAAGTCCTTTGAAAAAGGCACGAACTAACGTGTCTTTCGCAAGGTTATGATGTGGACACTCTATAAGAAGATCAGTGAAAGGATTCCAGGCCTCTGAAAAGGATTCATGAGGATTCTTGCTAAAAAAATGAATCTTGGAAAGCATTTCATCTGTCTTCAGTGGTGGGTAAAAATGTTCCATAATTAATTGAACAAGTTTGGCCCATGAGTCCATAGAATTAGGCGCTTGGGCAGTTAACCAAGACACCACCTTATCGGCTAGGGTGAAAGGAAACACCCTCAGTTTAATTTTTTTCGCACCTACCGTAGGATGATGGAATGTAGTAAGAACTTGTTCAATCCTACGCATATGCATGCTGATAAGGTTTTTCATGGTCTAACCCATGAAAAATTGGTAACAAATTAAATACATTCGGGGGGATTCAGAAATCCCCCACTGGGTCTGCAAGAATGATGCAAGATTTCAGGCTATCATTCAGGGCTTTGTAAAAGTCAAAGAGAGGATTCTCTCTTTCTTCAGCCATTATTTCAGATATAGTGCATTGTATACTAGATAGGTTTGTGTGTTGATGTTCACGATAGATTACATTATTCATTTTTTCTCTACCTGACCTTAATATCATGCAAGGCTAAGTCAAAATTAAAGAAACACGACAACAGTCAAGACAACCCTGATATACTAGTATAAATCCTCTAACATGATATGCGAGGAGTGGAAGAAAGAAGTACCTGAATGCCTCATTGCTTCGCTTATGAATAACGTCTTGTATATGCGAGCTCAGTGTATTTAACAAGTTAGACACACTGAATAACTTGAATAAAGAAAGTTTGTACTAACTTGTGAAAATCGGGCTGTTCAGAAGAGGGCGCGTGGCGCGCTCATATTTTGCCTTTCAAGGGCGTGGGTCGCGCTCTTGCCTAACTCGAAGTCCAGGCACTTTAGCGTGGGGTGCGCTTCAAATTTGTCTAACAAGGGCGCATGGCGTGCTCTTGCCTTGGACAATGTCCAGGGACTTTGGCGCGTGGCGCACTCGGAAAATAGGCCAATGAGGTGCGGGGCGCGCTCAGTGTATTTATGCGAAAAAAAATCAGTTTTGAAGCAAACAACCACAGTTATAACCAAACAAGGGTGGGTGGGTTTAATGGGATTTTGGTAGGATTAACACTACTAAAGGAAATGAAACTAAACACAACTAAAATGACAGCGGCGCAATTTGATAATATAAAAAATAATAGTTTTACCTACGAATAAGTAATTAAACTCAAATGTAAGTAAAACTAAAACTAATTCCTGCTTAATATCAAAGTTATCTACTCTCGTTATCAATGCAATATTTGGAGCAGAGAATTCATTCCACTCCTAGCTCGTTTAGATGTAAACATTTCCTAGTTTATGTATTCTAACAAAATCGAGAGAGTAATGGAATTGAATTTAACTACGATGGTGAATTAACTAATCAAGATGATATAAATCAAACTACGGAAATTCAATACTAAATTGACAATATAAGAAGGAATTAGGGGAATTTGATTCCACCTTGATTTGACTTAATAAACTAGCATAGAATACGTTATAATCCTAATCTTTATATTTTCACATAAATGTTGGGTATTTCGATCTAATCCCTAATTATTCATGGTAATCTCTACCAACTAATAACTAGCATATGAAGCAATCAAACCAATTCTCATGGTGAACTAATCACTTTCTAGAGTAGAATATAACATTACAACTATATCTATGCTAACAAAAATCAAGTCATTATCAAGGCTTCCTCAAACCCCTCTAATATAGGTTTTAGCCTTGATTCATTAAACTATCATTTCTAGATCATCAATTTCTATTATGGGGTTTTGTAAGGGTTTCCCTTTTGGTTGTGGTGAGACTGGAACTTCTACAATTGTAGGGTCTTCAGTTTCTATGGCAGTATTTGGTATGGTTTCATCTTCAACTTCTATTTGCGGGCAATCTTCAGGCATAGTTACTTTGTTATCAGCTACCCTCCCTGAACGAAGGGTAGTGACTGCATGTAGGTCCCCTGGGGTTATATTACCATTACACTGAATACTGTTTATTTCGAAGGCGGTGTTTGTTGACTTAGGATTAGGCACTGCTTGACCTGGAAACACGCCTGTTTGGTTATTATTTTGGTTAGAAGACATGTCAATAACCTTTTGGCACAAAGACTGCATCATTTGCATTGTTTATTGCATCATTTTAGAGTTTTAATCATCCTGATATTTCATCAAGTTGGATTTTTGTTACATAATTTGATTTTGTTTTTCCAACAAAGTCATTACTACTTCGTTTGTAGATGGTTGAACTGGAATTAAGGCTTGTTGAATGTTCATGTCTTGATGTTGATAGTTCTGGGTCATGGGCACTAAACCTCTATTCTAGTCACCTAAGTTTCCTTGTCTTTGAGGTTGAGCTAACTGGTTGAAGTTTGATGGTTGTGGTAGTGGTTGTTCATAGAAAAGAAGATAATAGTAGTCGGAAATGCTCAAGACTAAAACAGACATTACAATTAGTAGAGTTAATGTTCATGACTTGAGCGGGTTGGTTTTTAATAGAGAGGACATCTACCTTTTTAGTGAGGGCATTGATAAGTGTTTTAAGCTAAAGATTAGGTTTGACCTCAAAAGAAGAATGAGTGGAGTGGGAAGAGTCATTACCTCCCCAATTGTTGTTCCTCTTAGATTGATCTTCTAAGAATTTATAAACCTCCAAGGCTCTTTTACTAAGAAAACTACCCCCAGTCATGATATCTAGAACCTCCTTATGATGATGTAAAAGCTCCTTGAAGAAGGCATGAACAAGCATGTCTTCCGCAAGATTATGCTGATGCGGGCATTCAATGAAAAGATCAGTGAAATGATTCCAGGCCTCTGAAAAGGATTCATGAGGATTCTGGCGGAAGAAATGAATCTTTTGAAGCATTTCATCTGTCTTCAATGGTGGGTAAAATTGTTCCATGAACAATTGAACAAGATTAGCCCATGAGTCCACAGAGTTTGGCGTTTGGGCAGTTAACCAAGATGCCACCTTGTCGGCTAGGGTGAATGGAAGCACCCTAAGTTTAACTTGATCAGGACTTACGCTAGGATGATGGAATGTAGTGAGAACTTGTTCTATCCTATGCATGTGTTGATAAAGATTCTCGTGGTCTAAACCATGGAAAACCGGTAACAAGTTAAATATATTCAGGGGAATTCAAAAATCCCCCACTAGGTCTGCAAGAACGATGCACGACTTAGGACCATCTTTTAGTGCTTTATAAGAATCAAAGAGAGGAGTCTCTAGTCTTTTAGCCATTGATGCAGGTGTAGTGTGTGAAATTCTCGGTAGGTGTGTGGTATTGTGTCTACGAAAAAGAAGCCTGATTATACTAGAATTAAACTCCTCAGACAGAAGAAACGAGGAGTGGAAGAAGGAGAACCTGAATGCCTCCTTGCTACGCTTATGAATAGGGTTTTAATCGAACCCTAGTGTCATGTAGAAGCTTGGAACACCGAATAAACAATAAATTCTAATGAAAACAAGGACCGGTAGCTAACCTGGTAAAATCAAGCTTTCTTTAGAAAGGCACGGGCACACTCTGAAATAGAGTAAACAAGGGCACGGGCGCTCTCTGAGTACTGTGTAGAAATTTTCAAGTAACAAAAGGGCGTGTGCGCCCAAAAATAAAGTTAAAATGGGCACGGGCGCGCTCTGAGTACTGTGTCAAAATTTTCCAATAACAAGAGGACGTGCACGCTCTTTGTTTAAAATAGTGAATATCAAGATTAAACAGTAACAAAAATATGAGAAACAAGAATAAAAAATTAAAAGGGTGGGTGGGTAGAGAATGGGGGATTACCCCTTGGACTCAAACATTTGAATTCTTGTCTTGAACGAGTTTAAGGTGGCAACAACGCCATTTGATAAACATAAAATTTATCCTTAATTATCTATAAAATAACACAAACAACTAATTATCAACTACCTTATCAATATTATTCCTACTCTCAATTCATTATACAATATAGAGAGTCAGGATACATTCCACTCTTAATCGTTAAGAGCTTAGAATTCTACTAGAAATCAAGGTGAGAACAATGAGAGTAATGTTGTGATTTATTTAAACTAAAACTAATTATAAATTAATTAAACTAACAATGCAATAAACTAATTATAAATTAAACCTAATTTAAACTAAGCAATTAAAAGGTGAATTTAATGAATAGGAAGAACATAGAGGAAGAATTAATCCATCTATGTGAACCTATGATTATTCTAACTAGTTTCCCATGTTTTAATCTTAACCTTTATTAATCAACACAAGGTAAAACAACAAAAGTCACAACTTTTATTGATCCCTAACCAATCCTAGCAATCTCTGTACTAAGATATGATTAGCATAAGAGAAATTCTCCTCCACAAATCTCTTTGTGGAGTTTCCTTTCTCTACTTCAACTTCTATAATCTCTATCTCTAGACAACTATAGAACTTGAACTTGAAGCACATAAGACAATAAGAAAACTAATGAAAACAATCATAACCCTCACATAGACTTCATAAAACTCCTCTAATGGAGTTTTTAGCCTAGTTTCATTGGGTTCATTAACAATAAACAATAATAAGAAGACATAATTGAATTAAACTAAACTTATATTAATAAAACTAACGGTGCAATGGAGTTGAAGGCAAGAACATTAAACCATAATTACTCTAAACTAATTAGGGAAGGAAGCAAATATTATTCTAACTAATGGGGGAGAGAGAGAGAACCCTAATTTTCAACTAAACTAAATAGGGGAGTAGACAAGTTTTGTTTAGCCTTAACCCTCTTTATATAGGAGAGGGTTAGGTTTACAATTTCATGCATGGGTTTGTAGGCTAGGTTATGGACCCATAAATCAAGTCCATAACCTAATTGGTTGAATCCAAGACTTCCAATTCTGGTCGTATTACTATAGCGCACATTTTCACAGACTTATACTACTCTAATCGAGTGAAGACCTAAACCATTGGAAAGGACTTTCTGAGTCGGTCATTTTGTTATAAATTGGGCCCAAATCCGAGGCCTGGCTCCAAAAGATGGCCTTTTGAAGTTTTGTTGACTTTTCTTTAGCTCTATAATCCGGTTTGATTTTCACTTAACAATTTTAACTTGGGCTTTTTAAAGGTTTTTTCTCCATGAAACTTGGGATTTTTTCAAGGAACTTCCTTAGCAATCACTTTTGCTCCTTTTAGCAACTAATTAGTAACGAATTGACATTTATTCAACTCCGAAGCCTAAAATACTCAAAAGCACGTAATTAGTGATAAACCTATATTATTAATAACATAATTAGCTAAATAAAAATATTATTAAAGGGTTTAAACTACAATTTTAGGCTCTTATCACCTACGGAACTTCAGTTATCTTTTATGCTTTATTTCTGCCAGCGTTAACTTTGACTTTTTAGCTTTGACTGGGATTTAAAAATACTTTTTCTCCATGAAACTTGGGGTTTAACCATAGAACTTCTTAGCAACCGACTTTTTCTCCTTTCTCTTACAAAAGTGTCATATTTCTTCACATAATTGACTCCAAGACCTGAAATACACAAAAGTATGTAAACAGTACTAAATATTATTAAAGGATTAAAACTACAGTTTTAGGCTCTTATCAAACCACCCCCAAACAGCATTTTGTTTGCCTTCAAGCAAAGATGAGAAATTAAAATTAGTGACCAAAAATGGAGTTCTAACTAATCTCATTTTTCCGAGTGCGATTGCATTGACCATGTACAATAAGGCCTTAAACCACTAGGAATTCCCTAGTGGATGAGTTATAACCTCGTGAGAGTTTTACAGAGAAGATACACACAAACTTTATTTATACTACAACGACTAAGAAATAAAATTAATATTTCCTTATTTATTCTCAGATATCTATACATCTCACTAGCAATGAATAAAAGATAATCCATTCGAAACCTAAGATAATACGTGCATAATAATCAATCATCTACGGATAAACATATATATAATGAACTATGCTATGAAATGCAATAACAAATCCGTTTCTGAAACTTTTGAATAGCGTCCTTAAATAGGTTCTCACAAATATGTCAAGACAAAAATATTCTAGTTTTTCCACTCAAGTTTTGCTCACTTAAGGGTGCAGTGGGCACACTTTTCCTCATAATCTCAATAACGTACAAGGGAGCCGAGGTCGATCAAACACATCTGCCACTTACTATCACACCAACCTATTCATATTTGAGCTAGAAGTCTTTATTAGGTGTTGCAGGGATTAGGTGATGGTTTAAGAAGGAAGAAAATGAATATTCAAAAGGACAAGTCTGAGAAAATAGGGTCTTCATATTATGTAACTAGATAAAAACTTGCTCATACTTTGCTTATACACTTCGTTTCCATCCTTAGCATTTTTTTTTTTTTCGCTTTTGGCTTTTGACTCCTTTGATTTTGTTTTAGAGTTCTAACTATTTATTTATTTTTTATTTATTTTTATTTTCTTTTCTTTTCTTTTTTTTTTTTTTTTTTTTGCTAAGTGGGTTGGAATTGTATTAATGACGAAAAGAAAAGAAAAAAAGTGTACATGTATATAGTAGTAGAGAGGCCTCCCTAACTACTTCAATTCAAGCTCAGTCAAACCTATAGTAGGTTAGATCTGGAACCTCCCATTTATATAGTTATGGGGGTTTTCCTTCACATAAAAAGCTAGTGTTGTTAACTAAATGAATCCCATAATTTGCCGCCATATCAACTGCAAAGTTAACCTCACGCCACATGCTGGTAAAGGAGATCATTTTTAATTTGGTCACGAGTATCCGCCATCTCCCTTTTAGTTGCCAGGGTATGTTCTTGGTGTTGTATGTAGCAACAGCAGCTTTATAATCAGACTCAACCCAGATAGCTGTATGTCCTTTGCTCACTGCTATTTCAATGCCTTCCAGTGTCGCAATACATTCTGAAACATAGCTAGTTGTCACACCAATGTTCCTACAGTACACAAATTCAAAACTTCCACCTAAATTTCTTGCAGACACCCACAGCAACAGGTCCAGGATTTCCTTTAGAAGCTCCATCAGTGTTAAGTTTAAGCACTCCATTATCAGGTAGATTCCACCAGCACGGTTGGATTCTAGGTGCCCGTCTGAATTTCCCTTCAATGCCCCAGTTGTTTAAGACATCCTTGTCTTGCAAGTTGTTGAAGCTCTTTGAAATCGAAGTAGTGGTTAACACCTGTGAAGTGACGAAAGACTTGTAGAAACTGAGGTTGCTCTTAAAACCTTCATGAAACATTTTGTTTCTATGTTTCCATAGACTGACAACACTGCCAAGGACAACATATAACCATAAGTCTCGCAATCTAGGACTTAGGCATATTCCTATATTGATGGCCTCGGTGAAAGATACAAAAGTTGCTCCAACCAAGAATTTATCTACTATCCACTTCTAAAGGTCATGTGCAAAGGCACAATTCCATAACAAGTGATCCAAATCTTCACTATTACATCTGCACACACAACATCTAGATGCTAAGTGGACCCCTTTCTTCTTCACCGATTCTTGAGTGGCAGCACACTTATGAACTAGCTTCCATGCAATTGCTAACAATTGTGGATGTATTGAATTCTTCCATGCAACTCTGCTCTAGCATGTTGTGGCTAAAGTACTCCGAATCTCATAAAATGTAGATTTGACAGTAAAGTTTCCTCTAAGCTCAGGAGTCCATACTCTCTCATCCGACGTTGAACTTTTGGGCTTTTCAAGGGAATGGAGGTCAATCCCATGCTTATTCAACAGAAATTGCATTTCCTCTGGAATTCTACATTCATCATTGTGTATAATCATATCAAGGGTTGTTGTACATCCATTCAAAATATCATTACTCAAGTTCATGATATGCTGTAAGGATTGACCATGAAGCCAGTAGTCTCTCCAGAGATCAATATTCTTGCCATTGCCTATGATCCAGTGAGTTTGTGGCAATACTTCAGCTAGTGCCAATTTGATCCCAGACCATATGGTACTTGGTTTGTGAAAAACAATAGTTTCTCCTTCCTTGTTGAAATATTTTTTTCTCATGAATTCTGGAAAGTCACCTTCATCATTAAGAATACTCCAAGTCATCTTCATAAGCATTGCTAGATTTGTATCTCTCAGTCTCTTGATGCCCAAGCCCCCTTCATTCAGCGGTGTACACACCTTGCTCTAGTTCACAGTAGTTGCTTTTTTCTCATTAGGATCTCCTGACCACAACAAGTTTCTAATGATCTTCTCTGCTTTTTTAATGACACTTGATAAGTGCTCAAAAAGTGCAATTTAACCCTCGATTATGCCTCTTATTTAGCCATCTTAGTGAACTAATAGTATTTGTAAGTTATGTTTTATGATTCTACAGGTGAAAGAGAGAGTTTTGTGGAATATTAGAGAAAAAGGGGTAAAACGGAAGCAATTCGGAGCATTAAGGATCACATGGGAAGCCCGTGGACAATCATGGAGAAGGCCAAGGAATTGAAGCTATTAAAGATAAGACTTGGACCTATTTTAAAGCCTATTTGGAATCCCATAGCCAAAGAATTCGTTGCTTGGAACAAAGCCCGCAAAAGATGATAGAAGGATAAAGCAGAATAGACAAAATAGACTTCCGCATCTGAGACTCATGGATAGAGCGTCCAGACGCATTGCTTGCGTCTAAGACGCATGAATCGTTCGTCCAGATGCATGAAATGACACTGTAGCCAATTCCTTCTCAGTTTTGGAGACAAAGTTGGACTCTAAAAGAAGTATATTTGTATTAAGAAACAAATGACGGTTTGGAATGCTTCTAGAACTCATTGTAACCCCTATAAATAAAGGACCTAAGTGCCTCATGTAATTGGCCAATTCACTTATATTCTTGTCTCCAAAACTTGAGGCAGGGAGAGATTAATAATAAAAGATCGGTTTTAACTAGCTGAGTCTTAATAAATTAGTCTTTCTAGTCTTATGTTCTTCGACTCTTCTTCTTTTTCTTTTTCATGTTCTTCCTTCTTTATGGAAGGCTAATCTTCTCCTTCAAGGGAGGAGATGAAGTCAATGCTTAAGGTTTAATGATTCTTCTATTTCATGGTGTTCTTCAATCAGGTTAGTTCTTTATGTTTTTAGTTATTAGTTCCATTCCCCACACTAGGGGATGGAAGTATAGAATAGGGTTTATGTTTTGCAATATTAATATCATGCTAGTGTTCTTTACTTTTCTTCTAGTAGTATAGTTCTTTAGAGTTAGGGAAGTATTCTTTGTGTTGCCTTAGAAGGGGTAGCTCAAGGAGTGGCTACCTCGGGGAAGTATTCTTTGTGTTTGCCTTAAGTGGTGATTCATTGAATGGCCGCCCTATTAGGAAGTACTCCTTGATGTTGCTCTCGGTAATACATTGAATGGCTGCCCGAGCTTACATAAAAGGAAAGAAGATATTAATAGCATAAACATAAAACAACCTTAAGTAGAGTAAATTGTTAATGATGTTTCGTCCAAGAGGACATCGACACTCGCTCAATTGCCTAATTGTAGTCTACTTGTAAGAACAACCATGAAGCAAAATGTCATGGATTAAAATTATTGGTGGATTCTAATCTCTTGAATTCCCTTTCTTATAAATTCCCAATAGTTTAGTTAATTTAGTTTAGTTTAGCATTAGAATCTAAAATCTCTACAATCATAGTTTTTAATCCCTTAAACCCCCTTTCCAGTCCTGTCCTTCACATAACATACACTTAAAAGTGGAACGATACCTAACTTATCCTTTACTTATTGAGGGATAATTAGGTTTTGATACTCTTCTATTTTGTTCAACGACCATCATCCATCTACATCATCTCTCTATATCATCCAATAAACATAAAAGGGAGCGCGTGTCAACACTTATCGACCATTTATAAACAACCATGTTATAGATTGGGATACTACATAAGACAGAGTTCACCATGACAATTCTACCTTGAAAGGAGAGGCATTTCCCTTTCCTAGCAGTAATTTTTCACTTGATTTTGTCAATTAATAGGGCAACATCTTCTCTAGTTACTCTCTCCTTGATGAGAGGTACACCTAGATATCGTTCATGTAAGCAACCAATACCAATTCCCAGCTCTTCTTGAATGAGTTCCTGTCTCCCAGAGGGTATGCCCCCCATAAATAGTTTACACTTGTCCTTGTTCACAAATTTCCCTGAAATCATGGCATATCTATGTAGCAAGTCATTAATGCATCTTAGGCTCCTCATGTCACCCTTTGAGAAAATGATAATGTCATCTGCAAAGAGCAAATGGCTTGGTCCAGGATATCCTCTAATAGTAACCATAGGCTTTATGAGGCCATTAGTCCTACACCAATTTAGTGCTCTACTAAGAGGGTCCTCAGCAAGAGCAAAAAGGAGTGGAGCAAGAGGGTCACCTTGACGAAGTCCTCTCCCCACACTAAAATATCCACCTGGCCACCATTGATAAGAACTGAAAGTTTGGCCGACATGATGATCTTCATAACCTAAGCAATCCATCTTGTTCCAAAACCAAATCTGAAAAGAACTCTTTCCAAATACTGCTAGCTCATAGTATCATAAGCTTGAGCAATGTCTATCTTGAGTACAAAATTTCCTGCATATCTCTTCGTATTCAGCTCATTTACCATCTCAGATGCCAGACCAATGTTAGCTTGTGCACTTCTTCCAGTAATGAACCCGCTTTGTTCTTTACTTACCAACTTCTCAATGATAGTCTTCAATCTAAGCTGCATGACCTTAGATAAAATTTTGATGAATAAATTTGCCATACATATAGGTATGTACTGCTTGATCTTCTTTGCTTCATTATCTTTGGGAATCAAGGTTATAAAGTTTGAGTTCATGCCCTTAGGTATGTGGCAATCTCTAAAGAAAGATTTCATTGCTTCACAGAAGTCCCTCCTTACAATATGCTAGCAAGAGTGGAAAAAGTGGCCTTGAAAGCCGTCTGGCCCATGTGAGATGTCCACATCCATAGCAAGAACAGCCCTTTCAATCTCAATATTTCCTAGAATAGTAATTAACATGTTGTTGTCTTCTTCAGTTACTGCTTCAAGAATGAGGTCCAGAATCTGGTCATCTGCTATTACAACAGACTCTTTGAATTTCTGCTTGAAATGTTCAACAATATAATCTTTAAGAGCTTCATTGTCTGTAATAATAGTATCATCTTCTTTTTGAATTTCAGCTAGAAGTGATTTCCCTTGCCTGAACTTGTAGGTTGCATGAAAAAATTATGTATTTCTGGCCCCTTGTGTCCTCCACTTCAGTCTTGATTTCTGGTGCCAAATCTCTGCTTTTAGTTCTAGAGCTTTTTGCACAACTTGCTCTTTATGGTACAAACTATCACAAAGTTCCTCCGAAACCACTTCTTCATCTATTTGAAGTTGCATTGAAGTTAGTTTTGTTATAGCCTTAGCAACGAGACTATCAACATGGCCAAAAACTTCCTTGTTCCAAGTTTTTAGCTTTAGTTTCAATCTTTGAAGCTTTTTCATAACAATCATCATGGGCCTACCGATGACCTCTTGATTCCAGCTATCCTTAACCAAATCCATAAAAGTTGGATGTGTGATCTAAATCTTGTTGAATTTAAACGGAATGCTTTTCGGCTTGGGGACCTGAACATCAGTGGAGACTAAAGGAGCATGATCTGATCCAAATCTACCTTCTACTTTATATCTCCAGCCATTGTACTTCATAAGCCATGCATTATTTACAAAAGCTCGATCCAACTTAGTGAAAATTCTTTGAGAGGCTTTCTGATTGTTGGACCAAGTGATTTTCACTCCCACATAGTTTGCTTCCATGAGGTTGCAATTATTAACAGTGTTCCAGAAATCTTGCATTGCAGTTCTTAAAGGTGGCCTGCCCCCTCTCTTTTCTTCATAACTCATAACACAGTTGAAGTCATTACATTACATGCCATTACATTGAGCTCATTCCACAGAATTCTTCTATATACAAAGAAGCAAGATGCATGTACCACTGTAACTAAATTTCCATTTACCAAAATAGTAACTTGTTGCTGAGATAAAGATGTCAGTGGCAGTTTAACATCTAATCTAAAAATGATCCATATATTTCCAACTCTATCATGAATATCATTGTGAATACATTGACAATCATAATTATTTAAACAAAGTCGCGCTATGTTAACAAAATTTGGTCTGACCTTAGGTTCAACTATGTAGACCAATTCAGGCTAATAAGCTTGTACCATCTCCCTTAGTCTTGTTACTATTGAATCCTTTCTTGCACCTCTTATGTTCCAAAAAATGATCTTCATTGGGGAACAAATAAGTTAGGGTATTGTATCCAAACTTGTGATCTGGTTGCAAGAGGTGGAGCACTGGGTGCCCTTGAACCTTGCTTACTTCCTTTAGGCCTTCCTCTCTTGTTTTTGAGTTGTTGTTTCTGTGGACAAGGGCATCTTCCTCAGATTCCGCTATATCATCTGACCACCTACCACAAATTGTATGCACTTCATTTGTTACTTGACTTTATGTTTCAGGCACTAACTCCTCATCATTCAACAAATCAAAGTTGTTTGTTGTATAGATTTGAAAAAGAGGTTGCCTAGTACTTTCCGTAGGTTGAATACATTCCACCACATTCTCAAGATGAGCCTCTAGTTGTACAATCTCAACTTGTGGTGGCTGTGTTGTTTCAGAAAAATGAACACCACTGAAAAGTCCCTGATTTGCAGGTGGAGAAGTTACATCATGAACCTCCATTTCAGATCATGCATCACCCTCCAAAAGAGGGGATTTCATCACTCTAACTTGATCTTCAGATGGCTCTGCTTGGTTATGTTCAGCTACACCTAGTGCACCAGTCCTAACAGCATTCGCCTTTGTTATTTGATGCTCTAGTTCAGTCTCTGGTACTTCTCTTGCTTGATTACGTTCACCTTCTAGACCCCCATGTCCATCAGATAAACCTGCCATCTATTGTTCCTGCTCGGTTGTGGTTGCCGTCTCAGGATCAATATGAATTATTTCTGCTGGCTCTTTACTTGTACTAGCTTCTTGTGCTTGTTGTTGCATCTCATTGCTCTTTTTTTTTCTTCTCCATTTCTTTTTCTGATTCCTTGTCAACTCTAAAGGTGCAGCAGATGCATCCTTTGTTGTTGCTTCCATAGCTGGTGCCTTTGCTTTGGATTTGGCCATTTCCGCTTTCAAGTGTCGACATTCCGCCAACTCATGACCAATACCTTTGCAATGAGTACAGAATTTAGGCATCTTGCCCATTATGATCATTTGCCAGAATTTGATCTCAGTATTTTCTACCTCAACCCATATTCGATCAGGTAGTTTTTCAGACAGATCGATATCAACTAGTACTGAAGCATAATACCCACTATCTCGAGTAGCAGTATTGCTATCAAGATGAAGAGGCCTTCCCACTCCCCTAGCTAGCAACATTAAAGTTTTAACTTCCCAATATTCAAGGCTAAGCCCAGGGAAGTGAACCCAAACTAGAGTATGTGATTGAGTTTGCTTGTCGATGTTGAAATTAAGATACCATTGGCTGAGTCTCAGAGGCTGGCCATCCAAGATCCAAGTGCCTTATCCCTAGAGCAATTTGTAATCTTCCTCACAAGCAAGCCTTATCAAAATGAACCCTCTCCCAAGTGGAATGATACACCAATCCCCCTTTAGGTTCCAAGACTGCTTTGCAAGACTGCGTACCAATTCAATATTAGTTTTTACCAAATCTAGACGTCCTACAAACGCCTACTTCATGTATTCAAGCCCCTTGTCCACTTCAGATTTCATCCAGGTAATTTTAGGGTAATCACCTTGTTTTCCTGGGCTTGGAAAAGTTGCTAGATCCACCTCTCTACCCACTTTTGCAAGTAACGATGCAGCTTCAGCAAAGGTTTTGCCATTTGTTTTGTGACCAGCAGCCAAGATCGTGGCTTTATCAACACCACCACTAGCTACTATTTTTGTTATCTCTTGTATAGTATGGGTTACAGTTCTAGTGAAAAAACTCTAGTTCCTTCCTCCACCAAGGCCAAAAGGGATATTAGCCATTGTAAAAAAGATTAAAAAAAAAAAAAAAAAAAATCAATGATCACCAAGGTAGGTAAGTATTAAGTAGAGATCAAAGAAAGTAAATTATCAAAGAAAGTCTGGATCGAAAATGAGAAGTTGATTGAAGTTTCCCTCTTTTTTTTGCCAAAAAAGGAAGGTTTAAATTTTGCAAAAGGATAAGATGATTGAAGTTTCCCTCTCTTTTATTTTCTTTGGATGGAAACTTTATTTTATTTTCTTATTTGAAGCAACTAACAAATTCTTAGTTTTCCACAGGTCTTTCTCTTTTCGTTATTCCATTTCATCCTACTTCTCATACTTATTCAAAAATGGGTAGGCAGATTTTATTTTTATTTTGTTTTTATAAAAGGGTAAAGGATTTGTGGTTTATGAAAAGGCTAAAGAAAGGCTCAGAGGGGCGACTAGCGAAAAATAAATTCATATAGGTTTGAATTTCTAGCTATATCGATCGAAAAAGGGCCTAAATTCTTGCTTAGGATATGGGTTAGTGATCAAGCAAGTGGATGTGTGATTTCTCTATTCGGAATTTACTTCTCTGATCCCTTGTGTCATTACTCATATATTTCACTCATATAAGGCTTTTAGGCTATATTCTCACAGGATTTGTAGAATAAGTATTATAGCCTAGATTTCATAAACTTATTGCTAATACAAACATAGATGATCATGCAATATATTTATGGAAAGATGCAATGATTATTACCTATATATTAACCTAAGTTTCTAAAAATTATTCTAATTTAAGCGCTAATGTGAAACTTCTAGACTACTATCATCACAGAAAAAGAAACAATACCAATATTTCTAAATGCATAGTATAAATACTTTTTAGGATAAACTACTATTTTAACCCTTGTACTTTTGGTCAACTAACATTCTCCCCCTTGTACAAATTTAACAGCTTAAAACACATTGTACTCTTGGTCAACTAACATTCTCCCCCTTGTACAAATTTAACAGCTTAAAACACATTGTACTCTTAGTCAACTAACGTTCTCACCCTTGTACTATTTTTTTTGTTTTTTGTTTTTTTTTTAACGCTAAATATCCTAGTCATCGGGTTATGCCCACGTGTACAAGGGTGAGGATGTTAGTTGACCAAGAGTACAATGTGGTTTAAGCTGTTAAATTTGTACAAGGGGGAGAATATTAGTTGACCAAGAGTACAATGTGTTTTAAGCTGTTAAATTTGTACAAGGGGGAGAATGTTAGTTGACAAGGAGTACAAGGGTTAAAATAGTAGTTTATTCTACTTTTTATTTATATTTTTTTTAATTTTTTTACTAGAAAGAAAGTGCATATTATACATATATATATATATCCTAATATGTGCCTTAAATTCCACATGTTTCTATGCCACCCCCAAACAAAAACATATTTTGTCCTCAAAGTATAGAAATAAAAAGGATAGAAATTAACATAAAAATGTGTGAAAATTTTAGAGCACCTTATATCCCGCACTAAGCATTGTCCTCCCCTCCTATAAAGAAATAAGGTTATTTTGCGTCTTGCCAAGCCATGATAATCTGCCAAGCCTCACGCCATTTATCATCTACCTTTTAAAACCTGTTAAGCGCCACTTAGTCGGATGGGGTGTAAGGGGCAACCCAATTAGGTTGTAACCGCCACCCTAGCCAAATCATAACACGAAAAGAGCGTACAATACAATTGGTGGGTCGCATAATGTCAACCCCAACCCAATCTGTGAAACAGGTACAAAACTCAGGAAAGAAACATAGCATTATGCGGCAAACATGAATGATACACAACCAAGATAGGCATAGGAAGTTGAGTGATCAAGAATGGAAAGACCAAACACCCCACCCCCAAATAAATTTTTGAAAACATGGTTTAGAAAATTTGTTTTAAAACATGGGTCTTGATAACCCATAAAATCAACTCTAGATTACTCTAACCTAATTCTTACGGTATCAATTTTTATTTTCTACTCTCACATATATATTTTCATGCAATATATAGAGTACGGAATCGTTCCACTCTTAACTCTCAAGACTTAAACAAATTCAATTGAACAAACGCAAGGAACAATGGTGAGAGTAATGAGATGTGAAATTTCTATTCTAAATAACTACTATTCTAACAAGTAATCATCCTCACATGGCTTCCTTAACCTCCTCTAATGGAGGTTTCAGCCTAATATCATTATACTATCATTCCCAACACAAGAACAATAATAACAAGTCATAATTTAATAACTAATTTTAACTTTATAAATCTAATTTTAACAATAGTCTAAGAATCAAAATGAAGACAACCTAATTTATGAATTTAAAACAACTAAAACTAAATAAGAATTTAATCAATAACTAAATTGAAATAAAAACTAATACTTTATTATAAAACTAATAGTGATTCTAAATAATAATCTACTTTGTTCTAACACTAATTAATTGAAGGTAAAAAATAGATCTAAAACAAGCTATTCTAACTAATTAATGGAGTCTAACCTAATTTTCTAATCTAGATCTAACTATCCTTAAGAGTTAAGTCTTCTCCATACAAATGGAGGAGACCAGATCCACTTTTTCGTGCATGGGATGAGAAGCCATGTTTTGGGCCGGAAAATCGAGCCCAAAACCCAATTTCTTTAGTCCACAGAGGCCTTTTCTGCTGGATTTAACTTCAATGGACTTTTCGCCCACTTCTGCTCCTCATATTGGGTCAAGGCTTAGACCATTGGAAATCGCTTTCCGAGCCGGTCGTTTTGACATAAGGTAGGCCCAATTCTGATGTCTGAGTCCAAAGATACAGCCTTCGGAAGTTCCGACTTTTGACTTTTTTTGTTTTGCCGCGTTGACTTTGACTTTTCAGCTTTGACTGGGCTTTAAAAAGGTTTTTTCTCCTTGAATCTTGGCCTTTAATCATAGAACTTCTTAGCAACCAACGTTTGCTCTTTTATTTGCAAAAGGGGCGCATTTCTGCACATATTCGACTCCGAAGCTTGAAATACACAAAAGCACGATAACAGTACTAACTCTTACTTATTAATCACATAATTGGTCTAAAGCAATATTGTTAAAGGAGTTAAAACTATATTTTTAGGCTCTTATCAAACCACCCCCAAACAGCATTTTGCTTGTCTTCAAGCAAATATGAGAAGTTCGAATAAGTGACCAAAAATGGAGTTTTAACTAATCTCGTTTCGCCGAGTGCGATTGCATTAACCATATGCAACAAGGCCTTAAACCACTAAGAATTTCCTAGTGGACGAGTTATAGCCTCGTAAGAGTTTACCAATGAAGGTACTCACAAACTTCATTTATACTACAACGACTAAGAAATAAAACTATTATTTCCTTATTTATATCTCAATGATCTATACATCTCACTAGTATTTAAACAAGAATGATCATTCTAAAACTTAAACAAATACATGCATAAAAATCAAATCATCTTAAGAAAAACAACTATACAATGAACTATTATATGAAATGCAATGGCAGGTCTGTTTCTGAAACTTTTGGGTAGCGTACCTCAGTAGGTTCTCACGAGGAATGTGTCAAAACACATAAAACTCTGATTTTTCTACTCAAGTTTAACTAACTCCAATGCGATGAGCACACGTTTCCTTACAATCTCAATGACAATCCAAGGAAGCCCAGGTCGATCAAACACATCTACCACTTACTATCACACCAACCTATTCCTAATTGAGCTAGAGGTCTTTATTAGGTGTTACGGGGCGCAGGTGTTGGTTAAAGAAGGAAGGAAATGGATATTCAAAAAGACAAGTCTGAGAAAGTAGGGTCTTCATATTATGTAACTAGAGAAAATCTTGTTCTTTTGCTTCTACACTTTGTTTCCATCCTTAGCCTTTTTATTTTGGCTTTTTGACTCCTTTTATTCTATTTTTGGAGTTTTTATTTTATTTTCTTTTTCTTTTCTTTGGATGGAAACTTTTTTTTTCCTTAAGCAACTAACTAATTTTTGTTTACATTTCTCTTCTCTTTTCTCCACTCATCCCATTTCTCAGACTTATCCAGATAGGTAGGCTGATTTTATTTTTTTTTCTTTTGTTTTATTGGGTAAAGGATTTGTGGTTTGTGAAAAGGCTAATGAAAAGGTCAGTGGGGCGACTAGCAAATAATAAATTTCATATAGGTGTGAATTTCTGGCTATATCAATCCAAAGAGGGCCTAAATTCTAGCTTAAGATATGGTGTGGTGATTAAGCAAGTGGATGTGTTATTTCTCTACTCGGAATTTACTTCTCCCTTGTGTCATCACTCAGATATTTTACTCTTATGAGGCTTTTAAGCTAGATGCTCACAGGATATATATTAAGTACTCTAACTTAGGTCTCAGAAAAATACTGCCAAGTACAATCAAAGATGCTCATGCAAGATGTTCGTGAAAAGATGCAATGACTATTACCTACATATTAATCTATGTTTCAAAAATTAAATCCTAATTCAAGTACTAAGTGAGATTTCTAGACTAATATCATCATGGAGAAGGGAACAATACCATTATCACTAAGTGCCTAGTATAAACAATATTTTTAATTTTTAATTTTTAAATTTTTTTTATATAAAGAAAAGTGCGTAATTTACATCCTAAAAGTGCCTAATTTTTGCAAATGTTTCTATCCCACCCCCAAACAATTGAATGCTTTGTCCTCAAAGTGTAAAGAGATAAGAAATGAATTTACCATAGAAACGTGGCAAAATTGGCAAGCACAGAAATGAAATATTGTAAAAATGATATGATAACATGAAGCACAATTAAACTGTTACGTATGAACTAACACAAACTCTACTGGAGTAAACATGACAAGCAAAGAGTGGCAAAAAGATTTGAAATGAAATACCAAAATACGCCACCCCCAAACAAAATTGGAAAACTCTTTTTAAGTTTGAAAATTTTTGTTTGGCCTATACTCCTGAAAATTGGTATTGTACAAAAACTTGGGTCTTTTAAAGTCAGATTTCCTAGACTTAATGTGATATTTATGTATTAACTTGCAGTTTCCCATATATGAATAATCTAAATAATTGTGGATCTTTCCATAAATAGTTAACACAAATGCACCATCAAACAGAATTAAGCACCAAGATTTCCTATGACATGGCTTAGTAGAATGGGAGTGAATTCTGATGGATCTAGAACTTAATCGAGCATAAAGTTTCTTCTTTTTCTTTGAACGAAAAGGTGTCTAAGTAAATGATCGTGAGAAAATGGATGGTTGTGGAAGATATGTAGGGTATGGATACATTTTAGATTGAAGGAATGGAAAAAATGAATGCATGGTTTTAGCATAAAACTTATTGGTGGCATGGGTTGGTATTAGCACACATCTAAAAATGAAGGTATCAGGTGGCTCTTTAGGTAGTTCTTGAGAGGTGGATCATCACAGGCTCTTAGAAACTCGTCGAATTCCTCATCTAGGTTGTTCGCATCCATATAATTATGGTATTCATCTCCATCTTTGAGGAATTCATCTATCTCGTCTATTGTGAGGTTTACTCCATCTCTTGTAGGGTCGAGGAAGGCAAGGTGGAAAATTCTTTCGCTAGTTCAGTTATGTTCAAGGAGTCAAAATTATGATCTTTGTCTTCTTTCATAAGAGGGGTATCTACTAGTGTAGGGATGAGATCGTCAAAAGCACTAATGTGATATACAAAACTCTCAATAGACTTAACTTCACCTTCTACAAGAAAACCTAGTTGTCTCTGCTTTTGTCTAAACATGTTAACTTCCACAGAAAGATTTCCAAGAGAAAGAGTCATTGAGCCATCCCAGCAATTGATTTGGGCATTGGCAGTTGCCAAGAAAGGACGCCCTAAGATGATAGGAATAGAATCATGAGTAACTTCTGTGTCAAGAATAACAAAGTCGGCTGGATAGTAAAACTCCCGCACTTTAACTTGAGAATGTTTTCAACTACACCCTTGGGATACTTAATAGAACGATCGAACTAACTGCAAAGTCATTTTGGTTGGTTGAAGTTTTGTTAGACCAGTTGTTTATATAAATAAAAGGGAGTAAGTTAACACCTCGCTCCCAGGTCTAATAAACCAGTTGTTATGAAGGTATCACCTAAGGTGCATTGTACAGTAGGACAAAAGGGTCCTTGTAGTTAACAATTCCATTATGTTCAGATAAATAGGGATATTGTTCAGTTAAGAATGCTTCATGGGGTATGTTGGTTTTCCTATTCTTGGTGCACAACTCTTTTAGAAACTTAGCTTGTCTAGGTAGACTTTTTATAGCATCTAGAAAAGGTAGGTTTATAGCCAGATTTTTAAACACTTCCCTAATCTCATCAAAAATTTCGTCCTTTTTAGACATAACTAGTCTCTGGGGATATGTTGGTTTATTTATATATTTAGCAATATTATTAGTCTTTGCTTTATCTCTAGCCGTTTTCCATCTAGGTGTCCATATTGGAACCTCTACAGGTGTAGGATCATCAATTTCTATGATAGTATTCGATATGGTTTTATTTTTCAGTTTCTGTTTGCGGGTGGTCTTTAGGCATAGCCACTTTGTTATCAACTACTCTCCCTGAACGAAGGGTAGTGACTACATGTAGGTCCCCTGGGGTTATATTACCATTACACTGAATACTTTTTATTTCAAAAGCGGTGTTTGTTGACTTAGGATTAGACAATCGCTTGACACGAAACACCGCTTTGTTTGGTTATTATTTTGGTTAGGAGACATGTCAATAACATTTTGGCACAAAGATTGCATCATTTGCATCATTTGTTTCATCATATTAGAGTTTTGATCATGCTGATCTTTCATCAAGTTGGAGTTTTGTTGCATAATTTGATTTTGTTTCTCCAACAAGGTCACTACTACTTTAATCCGTAGATGGTCGGATTTGGAATTAAAGCTTGTTGAGCGTTCATGTCATGATGTTGATAGTTGTGGGTCATGGGCACTAAACCTCTATTCTGGTCACCTAAGTTTCCTTGTCCTTGATGTTGAGTTAACTGGTTAAAGTGTGATGGTTGTGATGGTGGTTGTGCATAGACAAGAGAACAATAGAAGTCGGAATGCTCAAGACTAAAACAGACATTACAACGAGTGGAGTTAATCTTCATGACTAGAGTGGGTTGTGGTTGAATAGAGATGGCATCTACCTTTTTAGTGAGGGCATCGATAAGAGTTTTTAGCTCGGAATCAAGTTTAACCTCAAAAGAAAAAGGAGTGGAGCGGGAAGAGTCGTTACCTCCCCAATTGTTGTTCCTCTTAGATTGATATTCTAAGAATGTATAAGCCTCCAAGGCTCCTTTACTAAGAAAACAACCCCTAGTCATGATATCTAGAACCTCCTTATGATGATGTAACAGCCTTTTGAAGAAGGCACGAACAAGCGTGTCCTTCGCAAGATTATGATACGGGCATTCAATGAGAAGATCAGTGAAACGATTCCAGGCCTCTAAAAAGGATTCATAAGGATTCTGGTGGAAGAAATGAATCTTTTGAAGCATTTCATCTATCTTTAGTGGTGGGTAAAATTGTTCCATGAACAATTGAACAAGATTAGCCCATGAGTCCACAGAGTTTGGCGTTTGGGCAGTTTACCAAGACGCTGCCTTGTCGGCTAGGGTGAATGGAAACACCCTAAGTTTAACTTGATCCGGACTTACGCTAAGATGATGGAATGTAGTGAGAACTTGGTATATCCTATGCATATGCTGGTAAGGCTTCTTGTGGTCTAAACCATGAAAAACTGGTAACAAGTTAAATATATTAGAGGGAATTCGAAAATCCCCCACTAGGTCTGCAAGAACGATGCACAGCTTAGGGCCATCGTTTAGGGCTTTATAAAAATCATAGAGAGGAGTCTCTTGTTCTTTAGCCATTTATAAAAATCATAGATAGGCGTGTGGTATTTATGTCTACGAAAAACAAGCCTGATTATACTAGAATTAAAACTCCTCTGACAGAAGAGGCGAGGAGTGGAAGAAAGAGTACCTAAATGCCTCCTTGCTACGCGTTTGAATAGCGTCTTGTATACATGATCTCAGTGTTTGTATGATGTTAGAAACACTGAATAACTTGAAGAAATGAAAATTTGGACTGACTTGTGAAAAATCAGGCTGGTACACAAGAGGGTGCGGGTCACGCTCACTTTTAGCCTGGGTAGGGCGCGGGGGTGCCCTCCGACCTTGCTCGAGGAACAGGCACTTAGGCACGGGTCTCACTCGAAATTAGCCTTGGGTGGGTGTGGGTTGTACTCCTATCTAACTCAAGTTCCAGGTGGTTGAGCGCGGGGCGCGCTTGGAAATAGGCTACCTAGGGACGCGGGTTGTGCTCGTGCTTGACACAATGTCCAGGCTGTTGAGCGCGGGGCTCCTTCAAAAAATTTGAAATTTTTACAATAGTTTACTAAGACATCTATCAAGTATCCAGTAAAATTTCAGATCAGTCGGAGCTATGAAAGTCCTTCTACTGCCTTTCAAAGTTTGTGAAATAGTTTTCGGACACAATACAAACAACTGAAAGGTTAACCAATCAAAACAGAGACAAAAATCTCCAAAATTTTACGGGGGACTCCTGACAGATCATGGCTATTCCTGTAAAAACTTTAGAGCAATTGGAGTTCTACAAACCCTCCTTACCGGCTGTTGTTCCAGATATTAAGTATTTGCAAAACTGTAGAAACACACTGGAAACACTCCATTAGTTTGGAGGTCAAAACAAATACAAAACTAGTCAAATTTTTACTGCAAACTTCTGACTCAGGATAGATACTCCTGTAAAAAATTAAGAATTTTTGGAACTGCCTAAGTAACCTTACTTGTCTGTTTTTCAAGAACTTACGGTTTGAAAACTGAAATACAGCATTGTAAAGATTGTATTAGTTCACTAGTTAAACCAACTAGGAAAAATCTGACAAAATATAGTAAATCAATAACATCTTAAGGATTATGCCTGTAAATTTTCAGAATTTTTAAAAATTTACAAATACCTTGTACTGTAGTGTTTTCCTCTATGAATCCGAAGTCCCTATGCCTAAAACAGTGAACAGTTCCGAAAATTCAAAAAATAAGAATGAAAAATTAAAAGGGTGGGTGGGTAGAGAATGGGGGATTGCCCGTTGAATTCAAGCAATTGAATTCTTGTCTTGAACGAGATTAAGATGGCAGCGGCTATTTGATAACCCATAAAATCACGACTAGATTACTCTAACCTAATTCTTACGATATCAATTTTTATTTCCTACTCTCACATATATATTTTCATGCAATATATAGAGTACGAAATTGTTCCACTCTTAACTCTCAAGACTTAAACAAATTCAATTAAACAAACACAAGGAACAATGGTGAGAGTAATGAGATGTGAAATTTCTATTCTAAATAACTACTATTCTAACATGCAATCATCCTCACATGGCTTTCTTAACCTCCTCTAATGGAGGTTCAGCCTAATATCATTATACTATCATTCCCAACACAAGAACAATAATAACAAGTCATAATTTAATAACTAATTTAAACTTTATAAATCTAATTTTAACAATAGTCTAAGAATTAAAATGAAAACAATCTAATTTATGAATTTAAAACAACTAAAACTAAATAAGAATTTAATCAATAACTAAATTGAAATGAAAACTAATACTTTATTATAAAACTAATAGTGATTCTAAATAATAATCTACTTTGTTCTAACACTAATTAATTTAAGATAAAAACTAGATCTAAAACAAGCTATTCTAACTAATTAATGGAGTCTAACCTAATTTTCTAATCTAGATCTAACTATCCTTAAGATTTAAGTCTTCTCTATACAAATGGAGGAGATCAGATCCACTTTTTCGTGCATGGGCTGAGGAGCCATGTTTTGGGGCCAGAAAATCGAGCCCAAAATCCAATTTCTTCAGTCCATAGAGGCCTTTCCAACTGGATTTGACTTCCATGGACTTTTTGCCCACTTCTGGTCCTATGATTGGGTCAAGGCTAGGACCATTGGAAAAATCTTTTCGATCCAGTCGTTTTGACATAAGGTAGGCCCAATTCCGAGGTCTGAGTCCAAAAATACGGCCTTCAGAAGTTCTGCTGACTTTTATGCGTTGTTTCTGCCCGCGTTGACTTTGACTTTTCAGCTTTGACCGGGATTTTAAAATGTTTTTTCTCCTTGAATATTGGCCTTTAATCACAGAACTTCTTAGCAACCAACCCTTGCTCTTTTATCTCGCAAAAAGGGCGCATTTCTGCACATATTCGACTCCGAAACCTGAAATACACAAAAGCACGATAACAATACTAACTCTTACTTATTAATCACATAATTGGTCTAAAGCAATATTGTTAAAGGGGTTAAAACTAGAATTTTAGGCTCTTATCAGGTATTTTAAAGTCAGATTCCTAAGACTTACTAGACTAATGTTTATCAGATTTAAATATTTTGGGTTATTTAGGGATTGGTTCTACTTATTTAGGGGTATTTAGGGATTGATCCTAAAATTATGGATTATTAGGCTTTAGTCCTACTTCTATCGATTGACCTTGAGTCATCTCAGTTGACCATGGTCAAATCATTTTATAATAATATATTTTTCATTTTTTATCAAAATGGCCAAACTACCCTTAGAGAGTCAATGAAATGATCAAACAATGGACACGTGTCAAAAATCTTTAATTGAGTCCGATTGAAAGGAGTCCCGCATCTGGATCTCTTTCCCTTGAAACATCCGCCAGAAGAAGCCATAAAAGAGAAGCTCCCCGATTGATTTACCTAGAACTCATATACCCGGAGTAAGTGCCTTTGGTAGGAGAGGAAATGTTGGAAGATGGAGATGAGTACTCATTACTTGCTTTATCCCCAGCTTCACCGACTATAGCCGATTAGAGGTCTGATCGCTGATCAGACTCTCTCACTTCTACACCTCCAACTCTACCCTAATTTGGAATGGAGAGAGATGGTTAGGAAAGAATGCAGACATATTTCAGATAGTAAAGAAAAAGATGAGGGCAGGGCTTTCAACGCTATATACAGGTTCAACATTATTTTCATTGGTTGTTATGTATGCAAAGGAGATGATAGCAGCTGCTACAGACACATCTTCAGTGACAAATGAATGGGCCATGGCAAAGTGATCAAGCATCCACAAGTCCTCCTCAATATCCAAAATGAGCTTGACTCAGTAGTGGGTCGAAACCGCATGGTCACCGAGTCAGATCTACCTCACCTCAATTACTTACGCTTTATCGTTCGCGAAACATTCTGAATGCATCCAGCTAGACCATTCATGATCCCACATGAATCCATTCAGCCCACAAAAATCACCGGCTACCACATTCCTGCCAAGACTCGTGTCTGGCTCCCTTAGCAATGAAATATGTTGCTGAAGCCATTTGCTTTTAGAATCTTACTTTGGAAAAATGGGAGTGGTGCATCACCACCCTACCCCCTCACTGGCAGAGGCCGAGACAGACAGGACAGCGAGTCGAGTTCTTTCCATTGTATGTGAGATTGATTACCTCACAGTTCAACACGTGGTGTTCCAACAATTCAATATAATGTAGCGTGTCAAGCATGCTAAAGGGTAGTTTGTCCATTTTCATAAAAAACAAAAATTATATTATTATAAAATGGGTTGACCACGGTCAACTGAGACGACTCAAAGTCAATCGATAAAAGTAGGACTAAAGCCTAATAATTGATAATTTTAGGATCAATCCTTAAATACCCCTAAATAAGTAGGACCAATCCCTAAATAACCCATTTTTTACTTTTTATGAATAAGGTTTAATATAAAATAAAGCAATAAAGCAATAAGGACGTAATTCACTCCATAGAGAAACACGACTCAAAAATGAGAAAACATGCAAGAGTGGAAAATGTTAATTACGTTGGGTTTGGACTTAGGATCTGGTACTTACAGCAACACACTCCAAAGAGAGGGTCCAATTACCTTAATTGTTCACTCCCATAATATAAGATTGGAATGGAGTACACCGAAAAAGAAAATGAGCCTTTATAGTCAAATACTCGAAACTTTATCTAAAACATGTATTAACATGCAGTTTACCATATATCAACAATCTAAAGAGTTGCAGGTCTATCCATAAATAATTAACATGGACTACAAACCCAAACAGAATTAGGCACCAAGATTTCCTATGACGTGGCATAGCAGAATGAGAGTGAATACTAATGGATCTAGAGCCTAACCTAACACGCAATTTCTTCTTTTTCCTCCAACGAAAGGGTGGCCAAGTGAATGATCATGAGAAAATGGATGGTTATGGAAGATATGTGGAATATGGATAAGATTTAGAAGTAAAGAATGGAAAAATGAGAATGTGGGTTTAGCACAAAACTTATTGGTGACGTGGGTTGGTATAATCACATATCTGAAAATGAAAAGGTTGGGTGGCTTGTCCATAGGTATTATTTCCGTATCAGGAGGGTTTAAATAATCATGAAGCACAGAAGAAGCAAGAGGGTCAAGTGTAAAATCAAGGTTCCTTTGAAAAGGTGGAAGGTAGGGAATATTGGTGATGGAAGATGAATGAGTGACACTAGGATGTGAGGTGGGTGAATGGAGCTCAACTAGTGTTCTCCATTCTAGATTATCAGAAGCCTTCAGATATACAAGACATTCCTCAATAAAGTGGGTTAGAAGAATCAGTGGGATAGAGGTTGAAAAATTCTTCTTCCGTCATGGCGTCGAGGGATGAATGGATGTTGATAGGGGGGACTTGCAAGGTGGCAAAGAAGAGTTGCAAAAGAGTCGAAGGAAATCTTCCTCGATTTCATCTATGTCCAGGGAGTCATCGTCAAAGTTGGAACTTCCAAAGGAAAGGAATTGGTGCATCTGATTCTCAGGAAACGTGTTGTTGAAATAATCTTGAGCTAAGCACTCAATCATGTTAACTTCTCCATCGATAGACATAATTTTGAAAACATTCACCTCAATAGAAAGGTGTTCAAAGGACATGGACATCGAACCATTGCGGTAGTTTATATGCACGTTGGCGGTTGCCAAGAAGGAATGCCCTAAGATGATAGGAATAGAGCCGTTAACGACTTCAATGTCGAGGATAACGAAGCCTGCTGGGTAGTAAAAATCTTGAACTTTAACAAGCACGTTTTCAACAACACCCTTAGGATACTTAATAGAATGGTCAGCTAATTGCACCGTCATTTTAGTTGGTTGCGTCTCTTGTAGACCTATTTGTTTATATAAATAATAAGGGAGTAAGTTAACACTCGCCCATAGGTCTAATAGAGCAGTTGTCGTGTAGGTATCCCCTAAGGTGCATTGTACAGTAGGACGACCAAGGTCCGTGTACTTAACGATTCCATTATGTTCAGATAGAGTAGGAAACTATTTAGTTAAAAAGACATCTTTTGGAATGTTTGTTTTCCGCCTAGTAGTGCACAACTCTTTTAGAAACTTAGCATGTTGTGGTAATTTTTTAATAGCGACAAGAAAAGGTAGGTTTATCGTTAGATTTTTAAAAACTTCCCTAATCTCATCAAAATTTGTATCCTTGTTTAACATGGCTAGTCTCTGGAGAAACTGTGGTTTCTCTCTATATTTAGCATATGGGTCAATAGGATTTTTAACTTTGGTTGCTTTTTTCTTGGTTTGTGGTTTAACTAGTACCTCTACAGGGGTTGGATCTTCAGTTTCTATTTCAGGTATCTAGTAATTTTTCATTGGTAATGACCACTGGTGGTGTATCAACGGGCATAGTGATGGAGTTATCAACCACTCTGCTAGAACAAAGAGTGGTGATGGCATTTAACTCACCTAAGTTTAAATTTATGTTACTAGTATTACCGGTTACTTCAAAGGTTGTGCTTAGCATTTTAGGATTAGGCATAGCTTGACATGGAAACACACCTTTTGGTTGGGCTTTATCTAAGGTTAACTGTTGTATGGATTGTTGAATGGATTGTAAAATCTGTTGTTGAGCTTGCATGTAGGCATCAAAACGATCTGGTTGTGATGGTGTAGTGGCCACAGGTGGTGTGACATGAACTATCTCATATTGATTATTAACGGGTAGGTTGTGATAGTTATGATTAACCGGGACGATACCTCTATTATTATTATTATTATAATTATTATAATTACCTAGTCCTTATACTTGTTTTTATGGAGCTGGGTTATAGTTGTTTGTTGGCCTAACATTTTGATTATTAAACCTCAGAGGTGTAACTGGTTGATTATTTTGCCAACTGAAGTTGGGGTTTTGTCTCCAAGGTGCATTAGGAAGGCTATTTATTGAGCAAACATTGTCCGGCTGTGTGGGTGGTTGTTCATAGATGTGAGGATAATAGGAGTCGGTATGCTCAAGACTAAAACAAAAATTACGTAGAAGAGAATTGATGTTCATGACAGGAGTAGGCTTATGTTGAACAGAAATGTCTTCTACCTTTTTTGTGAGGGATTCGATTAAAGTTCTAAGCTCAGGATTAGATTTAACCTCAAACATACTTGTAGCCTTAGTTGTGGAAGAAGAAGAAGTAGCGGAGAGGGGGATGTCGTTACCCCTAGTTATTATTACACTTGGATTGATCTTCTAAAAACCAATAAGCCTCTAAGACTCCTTTACTAAGGAAACTACTCCCATTCATTATATCAAGAACCTCTTTATGATGATGTGAAAGCCCCTTGAAAAAGGCACGAACAAGCGTGTCTTTCGCAAGTTTATGATGTGGACACTCTATAAGAAGATCAGTGTACCGGTTCCAGGCCTCTGACAAGGATTCATGAGAGTTCTGGTGGAAAAAGTGAATCTTTTGAATCATTTCATCTGTCTTCAGTGGTGGGTAAAATTATTTAATGAACAACTTAACAAGTTTGGCCCATGAGTCCACGGAATTAGGCATTTGGGCAGTTAACCAAGACACCGCCTTATCGGCTAGGGTGAAAGGAAACATCCTTAGTTTAATTTGTTCAGATGCTACGTTAGGATGATGGAATATAGTGAGAACTTGTTCTATCCTATGCATATGTTGATAAGGCTTCTCGTGGTCTAAACCATGAAAAATAGGTAACAAATTAAAAATATTCAGGTGAATTCCAAAATCCCTTGCTAGGTTTGCAAGAACAATGCATGACTTAGGGCCATCATTTAAGGCTTTGTAAAAATCAGAGAGAAGAGTCTCTGCTTCTTCAGCCATTGATGCAGATGTAGTGTGTGATATTCTAGATAGGCGTGTACATTGACGTTTACGATAGATAACGTTAGATGGTTTGCTCTTACTAGACCTTAATCTCATGCAAGGCTAAGTCTAATATGAAAGAAACACGACAGCATTTAAATAACAACCTGATATACTAGAATTAAACTACTCTGACAGAAGAGACGAGGAGTGAAAGAAGGAGAACTTAAGTGCCTTCTTGCTACACTTATGAATAATGTCTTTAATACGAACCTCAGTGTCCTGTGGAAGCTTGGAACACTGAATCAACAATTATTTTCAATGAAAAGATGTTATGTAACTAACCTGTGTATATCGGGCTTTCTTTAGAGGTGTGCGGGCGCTCAATTATAAAGCAACAAGGGCGCGGGCACGCTTTGTGAATTTTATTTAGAAACAGACTTTTGCTTGGTTTTTTAATGGGCAGGGCCTGAAAATTAGAAAGAAACACGAAATAAGCATACTGGAAAGAAGGGCGCGTGCACGCTCAGGTATAGTGTAAATAAGGCGCGCTCCGAGTACAACTACGAAAAATTCTAATAGACTTCCATGAGAAAAATCCAATTTTCAAGAAACAAAAAACACAGTCAGAATACAACACTTTCAAACAATAGGGTGGGTGGGCGAATTGGGCTATTTGTAGAATGAAAAAAAATACTAGGAGAATTAAATTATAAAAACAACTAAGATGGCAGCGGCGCCATTTGATAAAAACTAAATTACCTTTTTACCTACCTTAGCTAACTATTCTAGGAAGAAGTAAACTATAATTTGCATCTTTTGATATCAAAGTTCTACTCTTAATTATCATGTAATAAAACTAGAGTAAGAATTTGTTCCACTCTTAGTTGATTAGAAAATACTAATTCCACTAGTGATTAACAATCAAACAGTATGAAAGTAATGATTCTAATATGGTGAAAACTAATATTGAATATATTCTAAATTAAACTATGACAATTAAATAATAAGATGTGAACATGAAGAAAGAATTAGGGAGATTTGAAATCCACCTTGATTAATCCCTAACATGCTAGTATAGAGTTTGTTGTAACCCTAATCTTTATGTTTTCACACAAGATTCAACATAAAGGTTAGGTCTTTTTATCCCTAATTATTCATGGTATCTCTAGCCAACTAATAATTAGTATGAGAGGAAGTTGAAACCCATTCTCATGGTGAATGAACTACCCTCTAGTTTAGGTTTATTTTACTTATTGCTAAATAGAAAACCCTAGACTTGAAGCTCTTAAATACAACTATTCTTTACTAACACATCAAGTCTTCATTAAAGCTTTAATCAAACCCCTCTAATGAAGGCTTAGCTATGGTTCATTAAACTATCATGGAATAAATCATAAGAAGAATAAGGCATATTTAAAGTACTACTTGATTAAAAATAACTTGAATTGTATTAATGGTGGCTAGGCTAATAAAACATAAACTAGGTTAAACTAAATAGAATAGGTAAGAGATGTTTAGAGTTTTGTCTTAGTCCTCTTTATATAGGAGAGGGCTAGGTTTACAATTTCGTGCATGGGCTTTGGAGCTATATTTTGGGCCACTAAATCAAGCTTAAAACCTAATTACTTAAGTCCAAAAAGGGTTTCTCTGTTGGAAATTACTATAACAGCCTTTTCGTCCACTTTTTACTCCTCTGATTGACCTAGATCATTGGAAAGTTCTTTCCAAGCCAGTCATTTTGACATATAATAGGCCCTATTCTGAGGTCTGAGTCCAACGATACGGCCTGCGGAAGTTCTGTTGACTTTTATGCTCTATTTCTGCCCGCGTTGACTTTGACTTTTCAGCTTTGACTAGGCTTTAAAAAGGCTTTTTCTCCTTTAAACTTGGGCTTTAACCGTAGAGAGCTTCTTAGCAATTGACCTTTGCTCCTTTCTCTTACAAAAGTGCCATATTTCTTCACATAATTAACTCTAAGACCTTAAATACACAAAAGTACGTAAACAGTACTAACTCTTATTTATTATAAACATAATTGGTCTACATTCAATATTATTAAGAGGTTAAAACTACAGTTTTGGGCTCTTATCAAACCACCCCCAAACAGCATTTTGCTTGTCCTCAAGTAAAGATGAGAAATTAAAATAAGTGACCAAAAATGGAGTTCTAACTAATCTCGTTTCACTGAGTACGATTGCATTGACCATATGCAATAAGGCCTTAAACCACTAGGAATTTCCTAGTGGACGATTTATAGCCTCGTGAGAGTTTTACAGAGAAGATACTTATAAAGTTTATTTATACTACAACAACTAAGAAATAAAATTAATGTTTCCTTATTTATTCTCAGATATGTATACATCTCACTAGCAATTAATAAAGAATAATCCATTCGAAACCTAAGCTAATACGTGCATAATAATTAATCATCTACGGATAAACATATATATAATGAACTATGCTATAAAATGCAATAACATATCCATTTCTGAAACTTTGGAATAGCGTCATTAAGTATGTCCTCACAAATATGTCAAGAAAAAAATACTCTAGTTTTTCCACTCTAGTTTCGCTCACTCTAGTGTGCAGTTGGCACATTTTTCCTCACAATCTCAATGATATACAAGGGAGCCGAGGTCGATCAAACATATCTGCCACTTACTATCACACCAACCTATTCATAATTGAGCTAGAGGTTTTTATTAGGTGTTGCGGGGATTAGGTGATGGTTTAAAAAGGAAGGAAATGAATATTCAAAAGGTTTTTTCTCCTTAAAACTTGGGTTTTAACCATAAAACTTATTAGCAACCAACCTTTGCTCTTTTCTTTTACAAAAGTGCCATATTTCTTCACATTATTGACTCCAAGACCTTAAATACATAAAAGTACGTAAATAGTACTAACTCTTATTTATTATAAACATAATTGATCTGCATGTAATATTATTAAGAGGTTAAAACTACAGTTTTGGGCTCTTATCAGTTGGCGTGAGGTCTGAGAATCAGGCCCAACCGTTCGAGCTCCACAGTCTGGGTTTTTATAATTATACAATTTTGCCTTCAAGGTTCCAAAACATAAAAGTAAAACTAATAATAATACTAATACTAATACTAATACTTAATCCAATGGGCAGAAGCAGTATAACTCCTTCATGTACTTGATAATGCCCTTGTGAGTGATCTCATTTCTGATGGGAGATGGAATCAGATTATTAATAGTTGGCCTGATAGCGAGCTGAAAAAGAAAATTGAAAGTATTGAGTTGAACCTCTGCTTGCACAAGACCAAGTCATTTAGACTCTAACAGTATCAGGTAGATTCACTGTCCAATCAGCATATTATGCTCTTAAATAGATCCTAAATAAAGTGAAGTGGTACAGGTTGATATGGGGCAAGATAGTTCTTCCAAATCATTCCTTTACAGGGTGGCAGCTCTTCGGAAATTGCTTACTTACTAGGGATAGGTTGGTCAAGAGGAAGGTTCTATCCTAATCATCTTGTAGCTTTTGCAACTCTTCAAGAGAGCACTCAAAGCATTTATTTTTCGATTGAAACTTTTCCAAAGGAGTTTGGGCAAAAGTGAAAAGGTGGATGGGTTTGAACAGCCAGGTTCAACTATTAACATTAGAATGATACAACCTTTTGAGGCTATGTCGATCCTCTTTGATGGAATCCAAAATTATAAAAGGTAATAGTCTATGTTACTGTATATTCCATATTGATAGAAAGGAACTCGAGGAGATTCCATTAGAAACAACACACTAAGGATCACATTTACAATAAAGTCAAGAAGGAGATGAAGCTTTACTTGCAAACTGTGCTGACAAAAATTCCTGAGTCGATGGCAACGAGAGTGTTAATTGATAAGATTGGTATACAAGTGTCTTTCAGGCACAAGGATCCCAACTGGTGCTCTTAGCTTAGGCCTAAGCTAGGTGAGCTTATGGTTAACACTGATGGCTCTGTCACTGAGGAATCAAATGATTTTGGAGGGGCTATTAGGGATGAAACAGGAATAGTAAAGTTATCTTTCACGGGAAGTTCAACAAAGAGGTCAGTGATGACACAAGAGCTTTTAGCCATTGAAGTGGGTATGCATGGTTTGCTAAGTATTGGAGCTAAGAAGGTAACCATTGCGTCTGACACTATGTGTGTTGTTCAGGCTATCAATGGCATGGAGGAGCCCCCTTGGTATTGCCTTAATATTGTGGCTGCCATAAACTCCTTGAAAGCTCAGTTTGAAATTATTGCATTCAAATATCTGTATAGGGAAACCAACCGAGTAGCTGATTACTTGTCAAAACTATGTAATGCACTGCATGACTCTATTTTGTATTTCCTTCCTCCAGTTGATGTGGGCCTTGATAAGCTTGTAAAGGAGGATGCACAAGGGAAAATGTTTCTAAGATTATGATTAATGCAGGTCGAGGTCTGCCTAACCTCTAGCTTCTTCAAAAAAAATACATAATAGATTAACTAGAGCTAATCGCAATTAAAGTGTTGATTACCAAGTTGATTCAAAGTGTGTGAGTGTATGATTCACGACTCACCTCGCACACTTGAACTTCCCAAGGCAATGAAAACTCTAATTCTTGGTAAGTTGCACAACTTCAACCAAGTGATCAACTCATCCTAATATAACATAACTACTATTAACTAATTTTTTTGATATTTTCATTTTTTTTAGCACAACAAATTTCATGTACTACTCTATTACAAAATCCTGATCTGTAGTTTAACGCACAAGGCAAACTGGATCAGGCTATCAAAAAACCATCAAAAAGTTGTTGGAGGTGACTAGGCGGTCGCGCGGCGGAGGCTGGGTGGTCGTAGTCAACGGGCGGTCGCCCCTCCGGTTCCAGTAGAGTTTTGTTGACTTTTGTCAGCAGCTCCAGCTCCTCTCTAGCAATTGAACTACATACCTGGATTTGAAACAAAATAGATTAGTACTTAAAATAAACGAAAAAAAAATGATGAAAAAAATGACAAACAAGAAATGGAATAGGTAGAATGTTGCTTCCCTCCTTAGAGCTCAACCATGAATCCACTTCTTCCAATCCATGATGGCGGCACCATTTGTTGTTATCGAAAGTGAGAGTTTGAGGTTCACCATAGATTTTTAGAGATGGATTGGTGGGAGTTTATGAATGAGAGAAGGTAGTAATCTTAAAACTTATGACTTGTTTTTTAATGAATGAACTTGTATTGAAACTTGACTAAAACATGAATGAAAAACTTTGTATTGAAGAACAAACTTGAATGTAAACTTATATGAATAACAAATTTGACTGAAGATTAAAGAACAAACTTGAATTGAAAAGTTGAATTGAAGAACAAAAAATAAAGAAAATAATAAAAACTTAAAATGTAAATGACTTGAAATGACTTGAAATGAAAATCTACACTACTCCTACTTTTGGGCTTTTATACTCCTACTTTTACAATGATTGATTTGCCCTCTACCTCTACAATCAAGACACCTCACTATATTATTTTTTACTTTTCTTTTATGATTTTGCTTTTTCTCTATCTTCTTGAGCAAGCTAGGTTTTGAGCAAGTCTTCTTTTGTGAAAAGGCCATCCATCTTTAGTCTTCTGAGTTAAGGACATGACTTTCGGTTCTCTGGTTTTGAGTCTTTCACCTTTGACATTTGACCTTAACTTTAACTTTGACTTTTTTAGTACTTTTTCATAGCAGCTTGAGTCTTCATAATAAGCGTTAATAAGGCTCCTTTTCGCGCTAAAATGCAACTTTAATGATAAGTGGTCTGAAATGGCTTGTAACCTACAAAAGGCAGTAAAAGCTATGAGTTGTCTATTTATTATGCATAAGAATGGTTGTAATGTAAAATATAAAGGTAATAAAATGCACATTTGGAAGCTGATCAATTAGTGAAGAGAGATCTAGTAAGTTTTGAGACACTTGGGAGGAGTGATTGTAATATTTCTTCCCACACTTATAAAAGGATTTGCTCTTGTGGAAATAGACATCATTAGCCGAACCATGTTACATCTTGTATCTTATTGTGGTAAGTTACTTTACATTGCTATTGTTTGTTTGTGATAGTTAATTCCATAGCTTAGGTTGTGGTTGTTGGTTGTAGTGAAAGCTTAGATTTTTCATTGGAGTAGTAGAGTGTCCAACTGCAAGCTATCTTAGTGGGGATCAATTGGTATCGTTTTCCCCAACACATGGTACGGTCTTCATAATAGATTTTTAATGTCAAATTAAGTTCTACTAGTATGATGTATAAACTAAGCTATTGTAGTCTTCATGAGTTGTGACATGTATATATATTGATAGGTGATAAGAGCCCAAAACTGTAGTTTTAACCCCTTAACAATCGTACTTTTAGACCAATTATGTGAATAATAAGTAAGAGTTAATACTGATTACGTGTTTTTATGCATTCCAGGCTCCAAAGTCCATTATGTGCAGAAATGTGCCACTTTAGTGAGATAAAGGAGCAAAGGTCGGTTGCTAAGGAGTTCTGTGATTAAAGGCCAATTTCCAAGAAGACAAAGCCTCTGTAAAGCCCGGTCAAAAGATGAAAAGTCAAAGTCCACGCGGGCAGAAATAGTGCACAAAGTCAACAGAACTTCCGAAGACCATATCTTTGGACTCATACCTCGGAATTGGGCCTACCTTACGTCAAAACGACCGTCTCGGAAAGAGCTTTCCAATGGTCCAATCCTTGGCCCAATCAGAGGAGCAGAAGTGGACAAAAAGTCTGTCAAAGTCAACTACAGCTGAAGAGGCCTTTTTGGACTGAAAGTATTGGGTTTTGGGCCTGATTCTCTGGCCCAAAACGTGGCTCCAAGCCCATGCACAATTTTTGGATCTGAACATATAAAAACAAAAGCTTAGCTCTTTGTTAATGGTAGATAGTTAGGTTAGAAAATAAGTTAGGTTAGGAAGCTAATGTTAATGAAGTTTAGGGTTAGAATAATTTTTAGATCTAGAATTAAATCTCCATTTTAATTAGTTTTAATTTCCCTTGTTTTAATTTAAAGTATTAAAATATTGTTATTGCTTCATTAGATAAATAAAGTAGTTTATTATTGATCAAATTCGATTTTGTCATTTATCTATTGTTTAGATCTAATTTCATTTCTTGGTTGTTAGTCATTTCGTAGTTATTGATGTTGTGTTGGATTATTGTTTAGTTAAATTTCATAAAGTTAGAATCTTTAGATTATCTTGTATTCAATTTCATATAGAAATGATAGTATAATGATATTAGAAATTTCACATCACACACTACTCTCATTGTTCACCATTGTTCCTTGTGTCGAGTAGTTGAATTCTATTTAAGTCTTGAAGGTTTAAGAGTGGAACAAATCCTGACTCTAATATATTACTTGTTATTGAGTAGGAATATTGATATAAACACATATTTACATATTATGATTATTTGTGTTTACGATAGATAGTTAGAATCGTTAAAATCACTTTTATCAAATGGCCGCTGCCATCTTAATCTCGTTCAAGACAAGAATTCAATTGCTTGAATCCAAGGGGGAAATCCCCATTCTCTACCCACCCACCCTTTTAATTTTTCATTCTTATTTCTTGAATTTTCGAACCTTCCTTTGTTTCAGGCATAGGGGCTCTTGCGGATTCACAGAGAAAAACACTGCGGTGAAGGTATTTTTAAATTTTCGAAAATTCTGAAAATTTTCATACATATTATTTAATGTGTTGTTGATTTACTGGAATATTTTCAGATTTTTCAAAGTTGGTTTACCTTGTGAAAAAAATACGATCTTTACAGTGCTGCATTTCAGTTTTCACACCGTATGTTCTTGAAAAAAAGACGAGTAAGGTTACTTAGGGAGTTTTAAATATTCTATAATTTTTACAAGAGTATCTATCCTAAGTCAGGAGTTTGTAGTAAAAATTTGATGAGTTTTTGATTTGTTTTGACCTCCTAAATAGTAGAGTGTTTCCAGTGTGTTTCTGCAGTGTTGCAAACACTTAATATCTGGAACACCAGCCAATAAGGAGAGGTTGTAGAACTCCAATTGCTCTAAATATTTTACAGGAACAAGTAGAATCTGTCAGGAGACTCCAGTAAAAATTTGGTAATTTTTGGATTTGTTTTGATGGGTTAACCATTCGGTTGTTTGTATTGTGTCCGAAAACCGTTTTGCAAACTTTGCAGGGCAGTAGAGGGACTTTCATAGCTCCGGATTGATCTGAAATTTTACAGGCTACTTGATAGACGTCTTAGAAAATTACTCTTAAAATTTCAAAATTTTTAAAGTACGATAAAAGGCCTAAAACTTGAAAACCCTGGAGCGCAACCCGGCTTCAAAACCCGCGACCAAAAAACACCTGGACATTCGACAAAACAGAGGGCACCCGCGCCCCCTCGAAGGAAAATTCAGCGTGAACAGCCCAAATTTTCATAGGTAAATGCAAAATTTTATTTCTTCAAGTTATTCAGTGTTTCTAACTTGTTAAATACACTGAGATTACGTGATACAAGATGCTATTCAAACGCGTAGCAAGCAAGGAGGCATTCGGTGCTCCTTCTTCCACTCCTCACCTCTTTGTCGGAGGAGTTTTAATTCTAGTATAATCGGGTTTGTTTTTCATAGAAATAAATACAACACGCCTATCTAGAATTTCACACACTACACTTGCATCAATGGCTAAAGAACAAGAGACTCCTCTCTCTGATTTTTTTATAAAGCCCTAAACGATGGCCCTAAGTGTAAATGCATCGTTCTTGTAGACCTAGTGGGGATTTTTGAATCCCCTAATATATTTAATTTGTTACCCGGTTTTTCATGGTTTAGACCACGAGAAGCCTTACCAGCACATGCATAGGATAGACCAAGTTCTCACTAAATTCCATCATCCTAGCGTAAGTCCAGATCAAGTTAAACTTAGGGTGTTTCCTTTCACCCTAGCCGACAAGGCGGCGTCTTGGTTAACTGCCCAAACGCCAAACTCTGTGGACTCATGGGCTCAACTTGTTCAATTGTTCATGGAACAGTTTTACCCACCATTAAGACAGATGAAATGCTTCAAAAGATTCATTTCTTCAGCCTAGAATCCTCATGAATTCTTTTCAGAGGCACGGAATCGTTTCATCGATCTTCTCATTGAATGCCAAGATCATAATCTTGCGAAAGACACGCTTGTTTGTGCTTTCTTCAAGGGGCTTTCACATTATCATAAGGAGGTTCTAGATATCATGACTGGGGGTAGTTTTCTTAGTAAAGGTGCCTTAGAGGCTTATAAATTCTTAGAAGATCAATCTAAGAAGAACAACAATTAGGGAGGAAGCAATTCCTCCCGCTCCTCTCCTTCTTCTCTTGAGGTTAAACATGATCCCGAGCTGAAAACTCTTATCGATGCCCTCACTAAAAAGGTAGATGCCATCTCTGTTCAACAACAACCCACTCCAGTCATGAACATTAACTCTACTCGTTGTAATGTCATTTGTAGTCTTGAGCATTCCGACTTTTTTATTGTCCTCTTGTCTATGCACAAACACCACCACAACCATCACACTTTAACCGGTTAACTCAACATCAAGGACAAGGGAACTTAGGGTGACCAAAATAGAGGTTTAGTCCCATAACCCAGAACTATCAACATCAAGACATGAATGCTCAACAAGCTTTAATTCCAATACAACCATCTACAGACAAAGTAGTAGTGACCTTGTTGGAGAAACAAAATCAAATTATGTAACAAAACTCCAACTTGATGAAAGATCAGCATGATCAAAACTCTAATATGATGAAACAAATGATGCAAATGATGCAGTCTTTGTGCCAAAAGGTTATTGACATGTCTTCTAACCAAAATAATAACCAAACCGGCGTGTTTCCAAGTCAAGCAATGCCTAATCCTAAGTTAACAAACACCGCCTTCGAAATAAAAAGTATTCAGTGTAATGGTAATATAAACCAAGGGGACCTACAAAATACTACCCTTCGTTCGAGAGAGTAGTTGATAACCAAGTGACTATGCCTAAAGATCACCCCAAACTATAAATAATACTATACCAAATCTGGTCATAGAAATTGAAGACCCTACACTATAGAGGTTCCAATATGGAAACCTAGTTGGAAAATGATAAAAGATAAAGCAACGGTTAACAAATATGTTCCCCCTCATATTAGGTACAAGGATAAAACACCGCATGAACAACTAGATTTTCCTATAGAAGGTGAAGTTAAGTCTATTGAGAGTTTTGTATATCACATTAGTGCTTCCGAGGCGATGTCGCCCCTACACTAGTACATATCCCTCTTATGGAAGAAGACAAAGATCACAATTTTGACTCTTTGAACATAACTAAACTAGAGAAAGAATTTTCAACCCTACCTTCTGACCATAGAAGAGATGGACTAAACCTCATAATAGACGAGATAGATGAATTCCTCAAAGATGGAGATGAATACCATAATTATATGGATCACGAACAACCTAGATGAGGAATTCACGAAGTTTCTAAGAGCCTGTGATGATCCACCTTCTCAAGCACTACCTAGAGCACCACCCTACCACCATCCACCTGAGTTAATCCCTCATAAAATCCAATCATTCTTCCCACCCTTTTCTTCTAACACTTATCCACATTCCAAGTATTTTCCAAAACCATTCATTTACTCACGATCATTCACTTGGACACCTTCTTATTCGACTAAGTTGCGTCGTAGAAAGTTTTGGAGCTTGATTCTGTTTGGTGGTGCATTCCATGTTAACTATTTATGGAAAGATCCACAATTGTTTAGATTATTGATATATGGGAAACTGCATGTAAATACATATATATCACTTTAAGTCTAGGGAATCTGACTTTAAAAGACCCACGTTTTAAAACAAATTTTTACAAACCTGTTTTCAAAAATTTGTTTGGGGGTGGGGTGTTTGGTTTTTCCATGCTTGATCACTAAACTTCCTATTCTTATCCCCACCTCGCTCCCTTTAAGAGTAGCTAGATTTCTCCTTGTTTGTTGTTTTGATTTTTTTTTTTTTTATTTTTAGTAGATAGGATGTTACATTGTTAAATTTCGTAGTTAACTTTGAATTTGGTAGTTAAATGTTGTTTGAATTTCAATTTTAATATAATGTTGTTCTTTTCAAATTGTGCATGGATTTTATTGTTAATCCCACCTTCTCAAATTGTTTGGGGGTGGTATTATTTATTCTATCGTGATTTGTAGAAGATCCTCCATTTTAGAGTTTGTTTTGGAGTGAAGGTTGAGAATATTGTCGTAATTGGCATACCTATGATTAGATGTGGTGGTAGGATGAAATCTAAGAAAGTTTAGAAGTTACTATTCTAAATCCAGTATAAAAGATACCAGGGTTGTTATAAAATAAAAAATATGAGTTGTTTCCGTTTTCGGGTTCGGAAATTTTATTGTTTCCGGAAATTGCCTTAAAGCTTTTTGGCAACCTACCGATTCGTTTTAACAATTCAAAACCTATAAAAACTTCATTCATTCTACACTCACAACCCACACTACACCTAACTTCCATCTCTCATCTTTCACTCCCACGTTTCCGTTGTTCTTCACCATTTTCACAAATCAGCACCTCGGAGCTTACTCGCTTGAGGAGGAACGCGACTGCTTTTACACATTTATCAGAATTTTTGTACAGAGCGCTTTTCTTCAAGTTGAGCGACTTCGGCAAAACACTGTAACTCCAAAACCTCCGAGCCGACTGGCCCAAAGTGGAGCCTTTCGCATACCGACTTCCGTAGACCAGGAAATTTCCAATTTTCTGCGGGTTGTTCCCGGGTGATTTGCAGCTGTTTCAGAGTGTAGTTTTGAGATGACATCTCCTACAATAATACCGGAATAGTCTTTAGAAGATTTGTTTAAAAGCACTACTTATGGTGCTTGGTTTCGCGAGGTGATCACACACGTAGGCTGGGAACCGCTTATGGTTCTTGCTAGCATTTGTTCTTGGACTTGCCATGCCCGCTGAAATACAAGACCCATGATGCTATTGGGTAGATAAGATACATGTCTACACTTATGACTTTTTGCATGAGGCTTATGGGGCAGGCATTTTCCGTGTAGAGGACCAAGGGACATATAACTTAGCTCTTGGTAGCTTGTCCCTTAATGTGATACGGTAATGTTCTTTATCATGCTAAACATATTAGGGGAGTGGCATTTTTCTTCTGCAAATGATGCCACTTGCGATGTTTTCCTTGCTTTAGCTGAGGAACGCCTGCTATATGGCCTTCCTAAGACCTTAATGTCTAGTTTAGCACGAGCCCATAGCATGAGGCATAAGTATCTTCTTATGCCTATATTAGTTTGCCGTATTATGCTATGTTTCTTCCATGTTTTTTGTGCCCGTTTCACGGATTGGGTTGGGGTCGAAATTATGAGACCCACCAATTGTATTATCCGATATTTCCGTGCAATGACTTGGCAAGGGTGGAGGATACAACCCAATCAGGTTGCACCTTACACCCATCCGACCAAGTGGCTTTAACAAGGTTAGCATCCATAGATGATAAATGGCATGCAAGCTTGCCAAATTATAATGGCATGGCGGGATCGAAGGAACCTCACTTCTTTATAGAAGAGGAGGATAACGAGTAAAACGCTGGAGTGGAGGTAAGTTTTTAGTTTGGTTTAGTGTGCGCTTATGTCCCAAGCAATTTAATTCTGTTAATCCCATAATGGGTGGAACTCTTTATAGAGTTACGTCGGCTTTTTTTTTTCCTATATTATTAGTATGTTCTAACCTTGTTTTGCAGATGTTCCGAATTTCACGCAGCGTTTCCATGGTATTTTTCTACCCTCTTTATTTAAATGCTTTGAGGACAAAGCATGCTTCTTGTTTGGGGGGTATAGAAACACGTGTAATTAAAGGCATCTATTAGGATATAGATATGTATAATATACATTTGTTTTCAAGTTAAAAATTTCAAAAATATAAATAAATAAGTTTATGCTATACACTTAGGAATATTGGTATTGTTTTCTTTCTATGCTCTTAACAATCTAGAAGTCTCACTTAGCTTTTGTATCGAATAATTGTTAGAAACTTAGGTTAATATGTAGGTAATAATCTTTGCATCTATCTATAAATATATTACATGAGTATCTATGATTGTTAGCGATAAGTTTCTGAAATCTAGGCTAGACTACTTATTCTACAAATCTGTGAGAATATAGCCTAAAGCCTTATATGAATAAACATTTGAGAAATGACACAAGAGAGAAGTAAAATCCGGATAGAGAAATCACACGTCCACTTGCTTGATCACTATGCCATATCCAAAAGCGAGAATTTAGGCCCTCTTTGGATCGATATAGCCAGAAATTCAAACCTATGAATTATTTTCCGCTAGTAAGCCCTCCGAGGCCTTTCTTTAGCCTTCCATAAACCACAATTCCTTTACCTGTTACAAAAACAAAACAAAATAAAAATTCAACTTACCCAATCTAGAATAAGTCCGAGAATAGAATGAGTGAAGAAAGAAGAAGAGAAAAACACGTGTGTAAACAAAAATTAGTTAGTTACTTGAGGAAAAAGAAAAGAAGTTTCCATCCAAGGAAAAAAAAAAAAAAAATAGAAATAAATAAAAACTCCAAAAATAGAATAAAAGGGAGTCAAAAGCCAAATAAAAGAAAAAGAAAAATATGGCTAAGGATGGAAACAAAGTATAGAAGCAAAAGAAAATAACAAGGTTTTCTCTAAGTTACATAATATGAAGACTCTATTATCTCAGACTTGTCCTTTTGAATATCCATTTCCTTCCTTCTTAAACCATCTCCTAATCCCCGCAACACCTAATAAAGACCTCTAGCTTAATTAGGAATAGATTAGTGTGATAGTAAGTGGCAGATGTGTTTGATCGACTCTGGCTTCCTTGTTTGTCATTGAGATTGTAAGGTAAAGTGTGCCCACTGCACACTGGAGTAGCGAAACTTGAGCGGAAAAATCAGAGTGGTTTTTCTCTTGACATTTATGTGAGGACCTACTTAAGGACGCTATTCCAAGTTTTCATAAACGAACCTGCTAGGCATTTCATAGTATTACTCATAGTATATATATTTGTATCATAGATGATTGATTATTATGCATATATTAGTTTAGGTTTTTTACTTGGTTATTCTTATTCAATTGCTAGTGAGATGTATAGATAGTTGAGACATGAATGAGGAAACAATAGTTTTATTTCTTAGTCGTTGTAGTATAGATGAAGTTTGTGAGTACCTTCACTGGAAAACTCTCACGAGGCTATAACTCATCCACTAGGGAATTCCTAGTGGTTTAAGGCCTTGTTGCATATGGTCAATGCAATCGCACTCAGTGAAACGAGAGTAGTTAGAACTCCATTTTTGGTCACTTATTCTAATTTCTCATATTTGCTTGAGGACAAGCAAAATGTTGTTTGGGGGTGGTTTGATAAGAGCCCAAAACTGTAGTTTTAACCCCTTAACAATCGTACTTTTAGACCAATTATGTGAATAATAAGTAAGAGTTAATCATCGACACGTGTTTTTATGCATTTCAGGCTTCAAAGTCCATTATGTGCAGAAATGTGTCACTTTAGCGAGATAAAGGAGCAAAGGTCGGTTGCTAAGGAGTTCTGTGATTAAAGGCCAATTTCCAAGAAGACAAAGGCTCTATAAAGCCCTGTCAAAAGATGAAAAGTCAAAGTCCACGCGGGCAGAAACAGTGCACAAAGTCAACAGAACTTCCGAATACCATATCTTTGGACTCAGACCTCGGAATTGGGCCTACCTTATGTCAAAACGACCGGCTCGGAAAGAGCTTTCCAATGGTCCAATTGTTGGCCCAATCAGAGGAGCAGAAGTGGACAAAAAGTCTGTCAAAGTCAACTGCAGCTGAAGAGGCCTTTTTGGACTGAAAGTATTGGGTTTTGGGCCTGATTCTCTGGCCCAAAACGTGGCTCCAAGCCCATGCACGATTTTTGGATCTGAACATATAAAAACAAAAGCTTAGCTCTTTGTTAATGGTAGATAGTTAGGTTAGAAAATAAGTTAGGTTAGGAAGCTAATGTTAATGGAGTTTAGGGTTAGAATAATTTTTAGATCTAGAATTAAATCTCCATTTTAATTAGTTTTCATTTCCCTTGTTTTAATTTAAAGTATTAAAATATTGTTATTACTTCATTAGATAAATAAAGTAGTTTATTATTGATCAAATTCGATTTTGTCATTTATATATTGCTTAGATCTAATTTCATTTCTTGGTTGTTAGTCATTTCGTAGTTATTGATGTTGGGTTGGATTATTGTTTAGTTAAATTTCATAAAGTTAGAATCTTTAGATTATGTTGTATTCAATTTCATATAGAAATGATAGTATAATGATATTAGAAATTTCACATCACACACTACTCTCATTGTTCACCATTGTTCCTTGTGTCGAGTAGTTGAATTCTATTTAAGTCTTGAAGGTTTAAGAGTGGAACGAATCCTGACTCTAATATATTACTTCGTTATTGAGAGTAGGAATATTGATATAAACACGTATTTACGTATTATGATTATTTGTGTTTATGCATAGATAGTTAGAATACGTAAAATCACTTTTATCAATAGGCAATTCATATGTTGCAGCTTGACGGTCGATAATTGGAAGAGAAACAAGAAGTAATCTGCGACAAAATAAGTGAATCAAATAACTATGTATCAACAACATTCTAGTTCTTCTAGAAGAAATGTAAGAAGATACTGCTAATATTGCAATATTACATTTTTCAAACCTGAGAATCAAGTCACAGACTCACAGTAGCAAAATTAAACCCAACCAAAATTAAACCCAACTGCAAACAATCATAATGTGATGAAACGTTTGAACAAATAATCTTGTACTGCTCATAAGTTAGTGACCTTAGTGACCATTAGAGCATTGCTCTAAAGAAACTTTACATTGGCACCCGTAAAAATTAATCAATTAGATAGATTTTACATTACAACTAGGAAACACTTTTCCATCTCAGCACCAGATACCGGCTTTAATTTTGTACAATTGCTAGAAAATAGTCATGCTTTACCAATAATTTGCTTCAATTAGAAAATAAAAACAATAGCTCAGAGAAGATTGGATCTTTGAATTGGTAGGGGGCAAGGGCTACACGACACGAACACGTACCACTACAACAAATTGTGACGTAGATTATCCCACTTGGAGATACCTTAGGTGAGCACCCCCTCCTAAGTGCAATGGAGGTCACTAACCTAGGCCATGTGCCTTCTCGATCACCCATTAACCCTGTCCAGATAAGTCTGTTTGTTATAACTTTGCATTCTCTTCCCATCCAAGTAGCTCATTCATGTGGGACTAAATATTAACATATTGAGAAAGAGTTGTCGATTCAAATCGACCTTGTTTCTTTTGGCACAAGAAAAGTGGGACCATACATTGACTGATTGACATGGTTGTAGGGTGTAAGTAACACTGTATTACAATATATACTATTCAAGTGTCATCTGGAGGTGGAACAAAGCAGTTGCAAAGCCACCCCGAAGTATGAAAGGTTGGGTTGGTTGGTCTAACAAGGACTAGAAAAAATTGTTTTCAGTGGTTAATAACAATGCTTCCTTTTTGTGTATGTAGATGGTGTATGGTCGTTGAACAAAATAAAAGCGTATCAAAACCTAATTATCCCTTAATAAGTAAAGGATGAATAGGGTATCGTTCCACTTTTAAGTGTATGTTATGTGAAGGACAGGACTAGAAAGGGGGTTTAAGGGATTAAAAACTATGATTGTAGAGATTTTAGATTCTAATGCTAAACTAAACTAAATTAACTAAACTATTGAGAATTTATAAGAGAGGGAATTCAAGAGATTAGAATCCACCAATACTTTTCATCTATGACCTTCTGCTTCATGCTTGTTCTTACTAGTATACTACAATTAGGCAATAGAGCGAGTGTCGATGCCCTTTTGGACAAAACATCATTAACAATTAACTCTACTTAAGGTTGTTCCTATGTTTATGGTATGAATATCTTCTTTCTTTTTATGTAAGCTCGGGCAGCCATTCAATGTATTACCGAGAGCAACATCAAGGAGTACTTCCTAATAGGGCGGCCATTCAATGAATCACCACTTAAGGCAAACACAAAGAATACTTCCCCTAGGCAGCCACTCCCTGAGCTACCCCTTCTAAGGCAACACAAAGAATACTTCCCTAACTCTAAAGAACTATATTACTAGAAGAAAAGTAAAGAACACTAGCATGATATTAATATTGCTAAACATAAACCTTATTCTATACTTCCATCCCCTAGTGTGGGCAATGGAACTAATAACTAAAAACATAAAGAACTAACCTGATTGAAGAACACCATAAACCAGAAGAATCATTAAACCTTAAGCACTGGCTTCATCTCCTCCCTTGAAGGAGAAGATTAGCCTTTCATAAAGAAGGAAGAACACGAAGAACGAGAAGAAGAAGAGTCGAAGAACATAAGACTAGAAAGACTAATTTATTAAGACTCAGCTAGTTAAAACTGATCTTTTATTATTAATCTCTATCTGCCTCAAGTTCTAGAGACAAGAATATAAGTGAATTGGAAAATTACATGAGGCACTTAGGCCCTCTATTTATAGAGATTACAATGAGCTCTAGAAGCATTCCAAACCGTCATTTGTTTCCTAATACAAATAGACTTCTTTCAGAGTCCAACTTTGTCTCCAAAACTGAGAATAAATTGGCTACAGTGTCGATCCATGCGTCTGGACACACTATTCATGCGTCTCAGATGCAATCAATGCGTCTAGACACTCGGTCCATGCGTCCCAGACGCATTAGCTGATTTTGTCTCTTCTGCTCTATCCTTCTATCCTCTTTTGCGGGCTTTGGTCCAAGCAACAAATCCTTTGGCCTTGGGCTTCCAAATAGGCTTTAAAATAGGTCCAAGTCGCATCTTTAATAGCTCCAATTCCTTGGCCTTCTCCATGATTGTCCACGGGCCTCCCATGTGATCTTTAATGCTCCGAATTGCTCCGTTTTACCCCTTTTTCTCTAATATTCTACAAAACTCTCTTTTTTCACCTGTAGAATCTTAAAACACAACTTATAAACACTATTAGTCCACTAAGATGGCTAAACAAGAGGTATAATCGAGGGTTAAATAGCACTTTTTGAGTACTTATCACAACTCCAAACTAGCCTTTTGCTAGTCTCTTAGCAAATAAGATAAAAAAAAATAGATAAGTGATCAAAATCACATCCTAATAACAAAAAATAAAATCCTAACTGATTTTTGCAGGCATCGCGATTGCATTTACCATATGCAACAAGGCTTTAAACCTTTAAGTTCCCCAAAAAGGACAAGTTATAGTCTCGTGAGGGTTTCCAGGTGATATACACACAAAATAATCAATAACATGTTCAAGAATGATAGTATTTTTCAGAGAGAGAAATTCCTTACCCACTTAGTGCTTACTCAAACAGACAGTCTCCATTGCTAACTACATTGCTGCAAAGACTCATAAATTATGATGGAAGATAGTAAAAATTAACAAAATTCTTAATCAAGGCTTATGTGTGTACTTAGTCAATCTTCTATACTCTCCTATCCAAGAAACGGAATCCCTAGTTTACCATAGGTAGATAATCTCAACTTTCAATCCTCACCGGTCATACTCTCAAAAAAAAATCTCTCAGAAGATGGTCTACTATTTTACCTCATGTATGTGGGGAAAAGAATAATGCATACGAACATCCCACATACTACCTTGAAAAACAGACTTCTAAATAAAAGTAGTCTCATGGAAAGAATGTCAATCACATATGAAGTGTCGGGTCCTTCACTTTAGCATCCTCTCACCTATTCTAGACGTTATACCATACTGTAGTGATAAGTCATGGGTTGTAACTTGGCTTGGGTATTGGTTTATGAAAGGTAAAAAGGATTCTAAGGTTGTTTCTGAAAAACACTAAGGGTTTTGCTTTATTCTTTGGAAGATTTCTTCAAATTCTGTATTGCAGAGAAAATTCTTCCTTTGTCTTAGCTTTTCCATCCATTCTGTTCAACTTTTTTTTTTTTTTTTTTTAAAGACTCAGTGGTATATCCTTGATTAGTACTGGATATGCTTGTTTTCCACTAGCTTCTTTCACTTAGAACAGAATGATGGTCTTCATTGTATCTCTCTGGTATTTCCTTGTAATCTTCCTTTTGTGCTATTTCTTCCTCTTTTTTGCCCCTCGTATTCTCAAAAACATATGGGTATGGCTGATAAAGATTTTGGCTATAGTTCTTGTCTGGAGTTGGGTAAAGGGTAAAGGGTTTTATGAAAGAAAATGGCTTATTGTAATGCTCAAAAAGGTTTAACATGATAGTCCTACTAGGTGGGATAAAGGCTGAATAGGTTCACTACTTGACTTCTCAATATGATACTCTGTTTCAAATAGACTACAAGACCTAATGGCTATCTCCCCAGTTGATGTCACTTCGTGATTAACCAAATCAACAAATAATGAGACTATATTACAATGACATAAAGAACTGAAAGATGTTGAGTCACTAAGACTCGGATTTTTCGTAAGAACTCTCCAAAGAATGGGTATAAAGCTCAAGTCTCACGGGCTAAGTCAAAAAAAATTCTACTTCCAGTTTACTTGGGGTTTAAATCTCTCTTCTATCAAAAGTACACAAAACTGACCAAGTATTATGGTGGTGCCTTGATAAAGAATTCTATCAACAAGAACTATGTCCGAGCAAAATAAATAGTCTAAGCAGTAATGAAACCAATAATATTAACTATCTATCAAACTCAACACTAAGCAGTATAGAATATATATCCCATACTCATCATTAAAATTCATTTTTCTCATGCTACTGATATAGAAACAAAAATATTTTTGTTTTTGAAAACTAATTTTCGAAATTCATTTCTCAAGTACACCCTCCCCTACATTATGCATGCATTGACCTCAATGTATAAAGAAGTAAATGAAATGGATGAGAAAAAAGTAGGATATTACCATTGATGCCGAATATCAATATTTTGATCTTTCTCTGTCATATAAAGGTTAAGCTCACAAAATAGAGAAAATCAAATATAATTAGTTCAAGAAACAAAACAAATACAGGATTATTAAAGTAACTAATCCTACTAAGCAAACAGTGCTCAAAACTACTCGTGGCGGCCTTTGACGTTACGATGTCCTCTATCTGCTCATCCGCCTCTCGGTCGACTCTCCAGCCTGACTACCCGCTCTTTAATCTCGTCAACACTACCAGCTAGGGTATCTACTGACCTCGTCAGTCCCGAAAGTCTATGGGTGGTCTTTGCTTCGGTAGTCCTTTGATGTTCAACAATGCCTGCATCCCCCTCTACATATGTATCATAGCAGCCCTCATGTTCTGATCCTCTATAGCTTGATAGGGTGCTATGTTTCCAAAATCATACTTTCGGTAGGGGGTGTGGTGCGACTCTGTGGCACGCCTGTTGTCCCCGCACATCTAAGTACTCGAAGCTCCATTCTCCCACGGTCCTCGTAGCCAAAATACTCTTAGGATCATAGCTCTCGAGTCTCATCCGAAAGCGGTGATCTAAATCCTAAGCCTTCCATGATCTTTGTGGCTATGACCGGAGCTATCTTAGAATGCTCCACCTTCTTTCTCTTCATATTCCTGACCTTCTAAGAATAAATCTACACATCTGATTATAACGCCCCTAGTTATCAACATCCAAAGCAAGTGTAGACCAAGCTGGTATAAAGTGTTCTCACTCACCCGTGCCTACTACGTTGTTACAAAGCCATCTGTATGCTAGCTGGCGGTTCTTCGAGAGACATGGTATTAACGTCGCCCTGCTTGATTAACCCCTCGCATGTGGGCTAAGACGTCCATGGTAATCCTTCAATCCTCCGAAGCTGGTGTCTCATCCCCTCGTACATTGGAATCTGGGTGAACTCCTGGAGCATCTCCCTCGTCAACTTAAACTCGTCTATCTCAAATTTCAACACAAGCTCACTCGTCTCTGGTATGAAATGGTCTATAGCACCGAAAAACTATCTAACCAGACCCTCATCATACGAGTCGTTCTCGTCATACAAAAACACATCCCAACTCAGCGTCGATATGGCATTTCCAAAGTGTGTCGAGAGACCCTCTTGCTCGAAAAAATTCCCAAACTTCAACTCCGGATGTATCTCTTTTAAGGCTTCCATAATAATCAAACAAACGAAAACGAACAACGACAACTAAAACGGTAAAAATATAATTACTATTCACTGGTCGAGCTGATGCGTCTAGACGCAAATCGCAGTGCAATCTTATGCGTCCCAGACACACAGGTCAAGTTCAAAATTTTGATTTTGGCGGGGTGTGAAATTTGATGGTATCTTTGGAAAATGGCAATGGTGGGTAGCTTATGCTGTTTTGTGAACGATATATATGAAAATGGGATGAAGTGGTGGTGCCAAAATGCAAAAAATCAAAAAATTTGGTTTGGTTGCGTCTGGACGCAAGGGGTAGGTAAAATTGATGTGTCCCAGATACACAATTGAGTGGTGAGGTTTGGAATTCTTAGGGGATGATTCCTCAACTGATTTCCGGCAATGGGTGGTGGTGGTGGTAGCTATTCTAGTTTAGGGTTTTGAGGTGGTGTGGGGAAGAGAATGAGTTGTGCTGAAATGTGAACTGATTCGACCCAAACCCATATAAACAATTTTTTTTTTCTTTTTTATTAAGTTCTTTTATGTCGATCCCCAAGACATAATGTGAGTCCTTTAAAGTCGATTCTCAAGACTTTTTGAGTCTTTTATAGTCAGATCGTCAAGATATAATGTGAGTCCTTTAAAGTCAGATTCTCAAGACTTTTGAGTCTTTTATAGTCAGATCCTCAAGACTAGTATTCCCACCTCAAAACTGATCTCTCAACAATATGCTTACTTCTTGTAGACATTTTATACTCGGTCTACTAGAGTTATGAGACTTTAACTCCGGCACTTGCAACTCCTCTCAGTAAAGGATAAAGTTATGAAAATCTGAGGGCCCGGCTATCGGTGGCACCTATACTAATGAGATCCTAAGGAGTCAAGCTTACGACGGCTTTGGCTTCCTCATGCAAAAAACTTAAACTAAACAGAGTAACAGGTTCAACAAGACATAGAATGTAATCTTTAAGGTGTGTAGGTAACTTACCCCAATTTTCCGCTTCAACAGTGGTCTGATAAACCGGATCCTTGAGAAAAACGGCCTCCACGCCCCGGTGGGTAACTCGAAAAGACTTCAGTCGATGAGCGTTAACTTTGAAACGAGTCCTTCTCTTTATGTCTTCTACTTCAATAGCTCCAAAAGGTGTGACATGTCTTACTATAAACGGTCCCGTCCATCTAGATCTCAACTTTCTAGGGAAAATTTCTAGACGAGAGTTGTAGACCCGGAACCTACGTCGAGGGTTCAAATTCTCTCTTCGAATTCTTACGTCATGTAATGCTTTAGTCTTATCCTTGTAAATCCTTGACTTATCATAAGCATCACTTCTCAATTCCTCTAATTCACTGATCTGAAGCTTCCTCCTTTCTCCTACTTGATCTAGGCTGAAATTCATCTCTTTCACTGCCCAGTAGGCTTTATGTTCTAACTTAACAGGTAGATGACACGCCTTTCCATACACCAAGCGATAGGGCGACATCCCTATGGGTGTTTTGAATGATGTTTAGTATGCCCATAGTGCATCTTGGAGTCTAAGAGACCAGTCTTTCCTAGAAGGATTAACTGTCTTCTCCAGAATACTCTTGATTTCCCTATTCGAAACTTCTACTTGACCATTAGTCTGAGGATGATATGGTAAAGCTAGCTTGTGAATTACTCCATACTTTGCCATAAGATTCCCAAATACACGGTTACAGAAGTGAGAACCGTTATCACTGATGATGCCTCTCGGTGTTCCAAATCTTGGTAGAATGTTCTTCTTCAGAAAGTCCACGACGACTTTATGATCGGCGGTCTTTGTAGGAGCTGCTTCAATTAACTTTGAAACATAGTCCACAGCCAGTAGAATGTAGGTGTGACCAAAAGAAGGCAGAAATGGTCCCATGAAATCTATACCCCATACATCAAAGATTTCTGAGATAAGGATCGGTTGTTGAGGCCACTCGAACCTTTTCGAGGTCTTACCCAAAAATTAGCATCTCGGACATGCTTTGCAATAAACATTTGCATCTTTAAAAAGAGTAGGCCAATAGAATCCAGCTTGTAATACCTTGTCTACAGTATATTGCGGGCCAAAGTGTCCTCCGCAAGGCTGATCATGACAGAATGATAAAATGGATTCCTGTTTCGATTCTGGGATGCATCTTCTAATAATCTGATCCGAACACTTCTTGAATAAGTATGGATCATCCCAAAAATAATATCTGGCCTTTGAGTAGAATAAATCTTTTTCCTGCTTGCTCCAATGCGATGGTACCTTGTCGGTCACAAGATAATTTGCGATGTGGCCATACCATGGTACCGATATCTTGAACAATTGTTCATCAGGAAAAGTCTCACGATTTGTAAGCTGTCTTCCGTATTCTCCACTAACAATCTAGAAAGGTGATCAGCAACGACATTCTCTGTTCCTTTCTTATCACGTATCTCCAAATCAAATTCTTGTAAAAGTAGTATCCATCGGATCAACCTAGGCTTGGCATCCTGCTTAGCGAGTAAATGATGGAAGGCAGCATGGTCAGTATAAACAATCACCTTTGAACCTATCAGATATTGTCAAAATTTGTCAAGAGAATAGACGATGACTAAGAGTTCCTTCTCAGTGGTAGAATAATTAATCTGAGCTTTACTTAGAGTCTTGCTAGCATAATAGATTGCGTACGGCACTTTCTTGTCTCTTTGTCCTAGAACGGCTCCTATAGCATAATCAGATGCATCACACATTATCTCAAATGGCTGGCTCCAGTCGGGAGCACGAATGATTGGTACTGAAGTGAGTGCTTCCTTTAACTTCATAAAAGCTTCAACACATGATGTATCAAAATCAAAGATAATATCTTTCCCTAACAGATGTGACAGCGGTCTTGCAATTCTGCTGAAATCCTTGATAAATCGACGGTAGAATCCCCGTGACCTAGGAAGGCACGATATATCTTTGGCAGTTCTTGGTTTGGGTAGATCCTTTATAATATCAATCTTAATTTCGATCTACTAGAATTCCTTCCTTTGAAACTTGGTGACCCAAAGACTATCCCTTTCTTTACCATGAAGTGACACTTTTCCCAGTTCAGAACTAAGTTGGTATCGCAACAACGTTTAAGTACTAAGGAGAGATGGTGTAGGCAATCTTCAAAAGATGATCCAAAAACTAAAATATCATCCATAAAAACTTCCATGTATTTCTCCACCATGTCGTCAAAAGTACTCATCATGCAACGCTAAAAAGTGGCCGGTGCATTGCATAGACCGAAAGGCATACGACAGTAAGGGAATATTCCGAACGGACATGTGAATGTGATCTTCTCTTGGTCCTCAAGGTGAATATGGATTTGAAAATATCCTGAGTAACCATCAAGAAAGCAGTAGTAAGCTTGTCCAGCTAATCTTTCTAACATCTGATCGATGAATAGCAATGGAAAATGGTCTTTCCTTGATCGCTATTGGCTTTTCTCAGTATGTCGATGCAAACTCTCTATCCAGTCTGAATCCTGGTTGGAATCAACTCATTGTTCTCGTTCTCGATCATTGTGGTTCCAGACTTCTTCGGCACAACTTGAACTGGACTAACCCATTGACTATTAGAAACAGGGTAGATAATGCCGGCGTCAAGGAGTTTGACGACCTCTTCTCGAACTACTTCCTTCATCTTTGGATTAAGCCTCCTCTGTGGTTGCTTAGAAGTCTGGGAATCCTCTTCCAAATGAATCCTATGTTGAACTATCATAGGGCTGATCCCCTTGATATCATCAATTGTCCAACCTATAGCTGACTTGTGTTCCTTTAAAAGTGTTACTAACCTGGATTCATGCTCCTCAGTCAAATCTGATGCAATGACTACTGGGTAGATTCCCAAATCTCCCAAGAAAACATACTTGAGTGTAGACGGCAAAGGCTTCAATTCTAGCTTAGGGACTCCTTCTTAAGCTCTTTAGTGGTCCATTAGGCATAGGCGATTCAAACTTTTCTCACGAACTTGTTCTCATCCATGATAGGTGATGAATCCAAAATCGCATTGATTGCCTCGACACTAAGTTCCTCCACCGATCGAGTGCGGTCGAGCTTTCAATAACTTCGTCGGTGAGGATATGAATGAGTCAAATAATCTTGTGCTAACGCTTCAATCATACATACCTCGTTCACAAACACATCATCTCGTGGTTCTTGTAACATATGGAAAACATTGGTCTCGACTCTCATAACCAAAGGATAATGTCATATTACCATTTCGGCCGGTTGATGAGTGCATTTGCGGTGGCTAAGAATGGTCTGCCTTTACCGGATGTAGATTACGTGTCAAGTACTATGAAATCAATCGAATAATAGAAATCTTCGATTTTGACTATGGCGTCTTCAATGATTCCTCTAGGTACCTTCATCGATCTATCTCGCCTTGCTAATAAAGTAACATCGGTCGGGTTTTAGATCCTTCAAAGCCTAACTTTCGTAAAGCGAAATATGGTAGAAGATTCACACTAGCACCCAAATCTAATAAAGCTTGCTCCTCCAAAGAATCTCCAATTCTGCATGTAACAGTTGGACTTCCAGGATCTTTCAGTTTTACAACCGCTAGATTTTGTAGGTACGATGAACATCTTTGAGCGATAAAAGCTTTTTTCGGAATGTTGGTCTTCTTTTTCACTAGATCTTTCACAAACTTGGCATACGAGAGAACTTGCTTGATGGCGGTCAAAAATGGGATATTAATATGCAAATTCTTAAATACATCGAAAATCTCCTTGTACTGGTCATCCTTCCACGGTATTCACTAGTTTGAAGGAAACTTGATCTTTGTGGATTTTCAATATTGGTTCTCTTCTTTCGGCTTCGGTTGGCTTGGTAACAAATAGTGGAGTGACAGGTGGAGTTACTCGTGATGGCTTCTTCTTACTTACGTCCACAGTAGTTCCTTCAACTTCTTTTGCAACAGTTTCTTCAACAGGTGGCATAACACTAGATATATCTGGAGTGTTAGAACTTGGTAGGATGGTGGGGACATAAGTTTCCTTAAGCTCTGCAGAATCTTTTCCTGGTTCATAGATGATAAACGTAAAAATACTAGTTTACCTACGAAATGAACGATGAAACTCAAAACGTAAGTAAAACTAGTATAGATTACGTGCCTAATTTATCAAAGTTTTCTACTCTCTATCTATTGAACAGATATAGTGGAGTAGGAAGTTCGTTCCACTCCTAGTTCTTTCACATAATAATGTTCTCTAAGTATAAATAATATTAACTAAAGTCTAATGAGAGATTTACGAATTATAAACTACGATCTGACTACCCACAAGATCGACTAATTAACTTCTGAAATCTTTGCGTTGATTCTATGATAAAGAATTAGGGGGGATTGATTCCACCTTAACTCAACTTAACTTGCTAACGACGAATCGTCCTAATCCGAATTGAACTGCTACACATAACAATTGGTTCTTCCTAATCCCTAATTACACATGGCATTTCTACCAATTCATAACTAGCATGTGAACCATTAAACCCATTCTCATGGTGAACTAATCATTTCTAGAGTGGAATAGAAATTACGACTATCCTACGCTAACACAAATCAAGCTTTCATAAAGGCTTCTCAACCCCCTCTAATGGAGGTTTAGCCGAGAATCATTACACAATCATTTCTGATTAAATTAAAACTAAACATACTATAAAGAATTGAAATTTACTAATCTAAATTAAACAATAATTAAAATCTAATTAATAATTAAGAAATGATATCAACAATAATTTGAACTAGATCTATAAATGTAATGACAGAAAACGAATTGAATAATAATAAACTATTTTATTAATCTAATCAAATTAATAATAATATTTTAAAGGTTTAATCTAAAACAAGGAATGAAAATGAAACTAAACTTAATTAAAAACAATTAAAACTAGATCTAGAAGCTATTCTAATGGCTACTTTCTATTCTAAGCTACTTTTTATTTTCTAACCTAACTATCTATATCTTACAATGAGTCAAGCTTTTGTTTTTATACTTTCAGATCCAAAAATCGTGCATGGGCATGGAGCCATGTTTTGGGCCAGAAAATCGGGCCCAAAACCCAATTCTTTCAGTCCGAAAAGGGCTCTTCAGCTAGATTTGGCATCAATAGACTTTTCGTCCACTTCTGCTCCTCTGATTAGGTCAAGGCTTGGACCATTGGAAAGCTCTTTCCGAGACGGCCGTTTTGACATAAGGTAGGTCCAATTCTGAGGTCTGAGTCCAAAGATATGGTCTTCCGAAATTCTGCTGACTTGTGCACTGTTTCTGCCTATGTTGACTTTTCAGCTTTTGACCGGGCTTTACAAAGGCTTTGTCTCCTTGAATCTTGTCCTTTATTCATAGAACTCCTTAGCAACCAACCTTTGCTCCTTTATCTTGCTAAAGTGGCACATTTCTGCACATAATAGACTTTGAAGCCTAAAATGCATAAAAACACGTAATCAGTATTAACTCTTACTTATTATTCACATAATTGGTCTAAAAGTACGATTGTTAAGGGGTTAAAACTACAGTTTTGGGCTCTTATCAATAGACAATCTTGTTATCAACTTTCTTGCCTGACCTCAGAGTGGTGACAGCATTAACTTGGTCATTCGGTAGGTAATCTCCAAGTTATCCACTGCGGGACACCTCTTCCCTTTCTGGATTTGGCTCCGGTGGCTTGCTGTAATGCTCCTTTTCGATCTTTCCGTCAAGGTGGCGGCGATTTGCCCTATCGGCCTTGAATGACACTAAAGTTACTCTCCAACGGGTTCTTTGATTTGTCCGTTTCACTCATTGACAATGGTGGTGATAGCTTCTTCCGGATGTGGGATAACCGCTTTGCTTTCGGCCGAGGCATAGGGGCAATATATCCACTCATAAGATCGGTACTAACTCTCTGTTTGTGTTGGCTTGGTATTGTTGGTTACGGTATGGTTGTTGATTTACGTATGGTTCTTGGTGGTTTTGGAATTGATAATTGGTTATACGAACCGATTTGGTGATTTTGGAATCTAGAGGAAAATTCCTCGATTAGTATTTTGTGGCTTCCAATAATTCTGTCCCTGATTGAACTGGTAATTTCTTCCTAAAGAGTTGATACTACATGCCTCTGCATTAGTATCCAGATAGTACGAACACTCTTCAGTGGTGTGGCCTTCATCAGAACATAGCTCACAAATTGCATAATAAGGCTTGGATGGCTGAGGTTTAGCTTGGAAATTGTTTGCTTTTGGAAGATTCATAAAGAACTGATCAAACTTCTTGTTCAGAGTTTCAAGTCCTGTTGATAGGCTTGCCATAATTGATATCATCGCTTGATTTGGGCCTTCTTGAATTTGGTTGCCAAATTGCTTCGGCAGCCCCACCACTCTAGCTATGTCCTCGTTGCTAGTACTCCATTGTTGAGTGTCTTCAGCTAAATTCTTGAGAAAGTTGTAGGCTTCCGCTCCATCCAATGATGTAAACTTACCTTGATGCATTGATTGTATCATCTGCTTGTCCATAGTAGAAAGTCCTCGAACATAAGGCTGAACATTGTCTGAACCATTAAACTTTGGAAGCATAGAGATTACTAATGCTCTAAGTTCAAATTGGTTAGCTTATGTCTCTGGAAAAACAATACTGCTGGGTGGGTCTCCAATGATTGGTGAATAGAAATCACTCAGCTTCTTCCTCTGTTGTGCTTGCATGGGTGGGATAGTTTCAGGATTATTGGTGTCCACAGCACCTCCATCATATCGTGCGACCATTGTATCAATCTCGTCTAGTATTCTTGTGAGTCGGTTGTTAAACCTTGTCCACTGTTGTGTTCTTACTCGACGACAGGGCATACACTAGAAAATGCTATGCGAAAATAACGAAAAACTATCCTACTATGCTTGAATAGTATGCAATTATTCTAAGTTATACTAAAATGTAAAACTACTTTCCTTCAACTTTGTTGGGCTTTGGAGCTAGTATCTCGCCCGTTGTCTAAAGCTGTCTCTTCTAGGGTTATGGTGAATCACTTGGATTGCTTAAGTACCACTACCCACAGACGATAGTCCGTTTGTCAAGATTCAAATAAGAAACACTAGAGTTTGATGTTTCGCTGTGTTGGCTTACAACTTCAATTGTTGAAAAGGTCCTAAATGCAATTATACTAGAAAGCAATAAAACTAAACTACAATGCAACTATACTAAGAAAGTAATAAAACTAAACTATGATGCAACTATACTAAGAAAAATAAAAAGAATGAAAATTCGACTAACCTGGATGGTAGATCTTGTCTTCGAGATGTCCTTCAAGCTTCTTTCTTTCTTAAAAGGATCGATGATGCGGCTAAAATTACCTCAAGATCCAAAATTCTAATCTTCAAAGAAAACGTTAAACATAAACAACTTCAACCGGCAGCGGCGCCATTTGACAAGCTTCTCTTTTTGTGTATGTAGATGGTGTATAATCGTTGAACAAAATAGAAGCGTATCAAAACCTCATTATCCCTCAATAAGTAAAGGATGAGTAGGTATCGTTCCACCTTTTAAGTGTATGTTATGTGAATGGCGGAGGATTTGGAAAGGCGTTTAAGGGATTAAAAACTATGATTGTAGAGATTTTTAGATTCTAATGTTAAACTAAACTAAATTAACTAAACTATTGAGAATTTATAAGAGGGGGAATTCAAGAGATTAGAATCCACCAATACTTTTAATATATGACCTTACGCTTCATGGTTGTTCTTACAAGTAGACTACAATTAGGCAATCGGCGAGTGCCGATGCCCTTTGGACTAAAACATCGTTAACAATTAACTCTACTTAAGGTTGTTCCTATGTTTATGCTATTAATATCTTCTTTCCTTTTATGTAAGCTCGGGCAGCTATTCAATGTATTACATGGAGAGCAACATCAAGGAGTACTCCTAATAGTATGGCCATTCAATGAATCACCACTTAAGGCAAACACAAAGAATACTTCCCCTAGGTGACCATTCCTTGAGCTACCCTAACAAAAGGACACACAAAGAATACTTCCCTAACTCTAAAGAACTATATTACTAGAAGAAAGGTAAAGAACACTAGCATGATATTAATATTGCTAAACATAAACCGTATTCTATACTTCCATCCCCTGGTGTAGGCAATGGAACTAATAACTAAAAACATAAATAACTAACCTGATTGAAGAACACCATGAACCAAAAGAATCATTAAACCTTAAGTACTGGCTTCATCTCCTCCCTTGAAGGAGAAGATTAGCCTTCCATAAAGAAGGAAGAACACGAAGAATGAGAAGAAGAAGAGTCAAAAAACATAAGACTAGAAAGACTAATTTATTAAGACTCAGCTAGTTAAAACCGATCTTTTATTATTAATCTCTCTCTCTTTCAAGTTAGGAGACAAGAATATAAGTGAATTGGCAAATTACATGAGGCACTTAGGTCCTCTATTTATAGAGGTTACAATGAGCTCTAAAAGCATTTCAAACCGTCATTTGTTTCCTAATACAAATAGACTTCTTTCAGAGTCCAACTTCGTCTCCAAAACTGAGAAGAAATTGGCTACAGTATCGATCCATGCATCTGGACGCACTATTCATGTGTCTCAAACGCGATCAATGCGTCTGGACGCTCGATCCATGCGTCCCAGACGCATTAGCCGATTTTGTCTCTTCTACTCTATCCTTCTATCCTCTTTTGCGGGCTTTGGTCCAAGCAACGAATCCTTTGGCCTTGGGCTTTCAAATAGGCTTTAAAATAGGTCCAAGTCGCATCTTTAATAGCTCTAATTCCTTGGCCTTATCCATGATTGTCCATGGGCCTCCCATGTGATCCTTGATGCTCCGAATTGCTCCGTTTTACCCCTTTTTCTCTAATATTCTACAAAACTCTCTTTTTCACCTGTAGAATCTTAAAACACAACTTATAAATACTATTAGTCCACTAAGATGGCTAAACAATAGGCATAATCGATGGTTAAATAGCACTTTTTGAGTACTTATCAGTTATGGCCTGCATCTCATCCGTTATTCTCTCCCAAGAACCATCATAGTGTAGAAATTAAATCGGAAATTAAGTACATCAATGTTACCATGTCTAAGAGACGATAATCTCGAGGATGAGCAAACCATCCAGTATATGTACATCCACTACACCATAACAGTGTTTTTGTGACAGGGGTTTTTTTGGTTTTGTGACGCCAAAGTGGCGTTAGAAAGGAAGTGACAGCATGTAGGCATCAGTTTGTGGTTTTAGCGTCACTATAATTCATAAATGTATTTTAGTTTATTTTAAAAATGCATAGAAAAATAGTGACGACAAATAGGGGTTAGAGTTATTTTTATACACCGTCACAACTAAAACACGTGTTAGGCATGTGATATAAGATGCGGGCGTCAAATTCATCTCTCTTTCTTGACCTCATCTCTCTTTCTTCTAAACAGTATCGTCTTTTCTATCGGCCTCAATCTCAAAACCCTAACGCAAAATCAGACTCACTTCACTCGCTAGCTAGGTAAGGTCTCGAACTTAGTATTACATAATTTTACACGTTTGATTATTTGTTGGCTTTTTATAATTTTAGGTTTGAGTTATTTGTACTTTTGAGCATCTTCAATTGTTCAGTTGTACTTTTGAGTTTTGATCTTTGGGTAAAATATCGTGCCAATTCCTCAAACTTTGGCAGAATCTTTGCGATATATCTCATTTCATTATCTTGTAGAAGCTTCACACCCACCCAAATCTCTTTCCTCTTCTTCTCTCTCTCAACTCTCCTTACGCTACAATGGAAGACAAACCAAACTTAGAAGAACATGAAACAAAACGACCCCAAACCTTATCTTCAAGTAAGCGGTGAGAAAAGAAGTAATGATCCTAACTCTCCGGAGTTTGAGTTTTGGATGGTTAGAAACCCTTCTTGTCCACAGCCCCATCTTCTTTCTGTGATGAGTTGATAGCAGATGGTGTGCTTCTACCTCTACACCTCATTTCCCAAGACCCCAAACCCAACTCAGTTCCATTAGAGCTAGAACAAGAAACCGAGTTTAACCGAAAGTCGACCATGGCCATAAGTTGAGTCATCATCAACTTCTAAACGTTGGAGAGATATATTCAAAATCAGTGAGAAGAAAAATGAATATAAAGAAGGAAACAACAAAGAGAAAGAGAAGAAGAAAGAAAGAAAGAGTAATGGGAATAATAATAATAGTAATATGAGTTCTTAATAGTAATAATAGTAATAATAGAATGATATTTTTGCTTTTAATGGTTTGAGTTATTTGTAATATAGTTGGGTTTATGTTTTGAAATAGATAAATTGGCAAAAGGATTACTGGAGAAGGTTATTGAAGTCTATCTCTGGAAGTCTCTCTCTTAGACAGATAACTTTCGGCTTTTGGAGGGTATGTTCTTAATGTTTGCTCTTTTGTTTATTTGTTTTTTTTTTTTTTTTTGTTTACGAAATTTTTATGTTTGACAGAATCTCTATATCAAGTTAGGCAATGTTTTTGCGTAAAATCCTAGCTTGAAATATTTGAAATTGTAAAGTTATGTTTTTGCGTAAAAATCCTAGCTTTAAGGATTTGAAGTTATAAAGTTATGTTTTTTTTTTCTTGATTGTTTGAAGCTAGCCATTCATAATTCATAATTTGTGCCTGAATTGTTTAATATTTATATCTATTTAGGACATTGGGGCTTTGTTTGGCTTTTGTTAATTGTTTTTTTTTTTCTGTGTGACTCATAGTGGTGGACTGGTGGTGCTAGTCCTATAATCTTGAGCACCCTCTATTTGAAATACTAAAATATGTGTTTGTTCTAAAAATGTTCAAGTATAATGAATCCCAAGTTTTAGTGTTCCAACATTTTGTATCCATTTTCAGTCATGGTAGCTTGAATTCAAACATTCGGCTTCCTAACTTAGGTTGGTCTAAGTTCGATCTAAATGTTTTACTGGGTCTTAAATTTTCTTCTTGTGATTATAGTGTTATTTTACTTTGTGAATGCTTTGGCGTTTGACATAGTTTGATTATGAATGTGCTTTGAACTTTGAAGTCATTGTCTCCCCGATTTCTATTAGTAGAATAGTGATTTATGTTGGTAGAATAGTAGCTCGATCAAAAATTGTCAAGTCTCTATTGAAAATCTTTCAAGACCCGACAAAGTAATTGAGCTTGGTAGTAATAGTGTTAAGTCATCTATGATTGCTTCAAATTAACTAACTCGAGAGTTATCTTTCTTTTTTCTTTCTTATCTTTGTATCTACATAATGGTAGAATGTCACGGCCGATTCAGAAAGAGTGGATTCATGAACCAAACCGAGTGAGCACCGTCTATAGGGAAGGGGTAGCTAGTTTTATTGATTTGGCACAAAAAAAATATGAAGGGTTGACAACATGTCCTTGTCCTTGTGTAACATGTCGGAATGGGAAAAGATTGGTGTTTGACGAAGTCCGAAGGCATATAATTCAAAATGGTTTTGATCTAAAGTATACTATATGGTCCTTACATGGTGAAAAACAATTGAAGTATCCTGTGATAGACATAGTTGAAGATGAAAACATTGAAGATAGAGGGCTTGGGTTAGAGAATCTTGTTGATGCTTGTTATGGCGTGCATGAAGGTGTAAGGGGTGATGTGTATGGAGGGGCTACTGATCAAATTTCTGATTTTGAACAACCTTTTGTTCCCGAACCAGATTTGGGTAAAAAGTATGTTGAATACAAAAGTAAAGCCGAAGAAAAATTATACCCTTCATGTGAGGGTCATGTGACAACTCTATCTGCAGTTGTAGAGCTTCATGACTTGAAGAAACAGTATGGTTGGTCCGGAAATAGTGTGAGCGCACTCTTGTCTATGCTAAGAACTTGGTTGCCAAAAAGAAAATACTTTACGAAAAGTGGCGGTAATGAAGAAAATGTTGACAGGACCTAGGGATGAAAGCAAAGCGCGCATCGATGCATGTGAGAATAATTGCATCTTGTATTATGGGACAAAGAAAGATTTGACGATATGTCCTCATTGCGAATCACCTAGATATAAAGTGGAGGGTAAAAAGGGAAGGAATCCAAAGTGCCTAAAAAGTATTGAGACATTTTCCTTTAGGTCCACGACTCCAACGATTGTATATCGATACCATCATTAGCACGGGGAAATGACATGGCATGCTCGAGCAACACCTTCATGGGATTATATGCGACATCCTGTTGATTCAGTCCAATGGACAAAATTTAAAAGAGATGGCGAGAATTAAGCGAGGGGCGTAATGTTTGGCTTGCGGTTTCAGAACTGATGGCTTCAATCCTCGTGGCATTCAATCAATCGGCTCACGGTTGTTGGCTCAATCATATTAGTGCCATACAATCTCCCACCTTCATTGTGCATGAAATTCGACTTTCAGATGATGTCTTTGTTAATACCGGACCGGCGTAGCGCCGACTACAAACATTGATGTTTTCCTTGAACCACTATTTGATGAGTTGGATCAGCTCTGGAGAGAAGGAGTCCCTGCGTTCGACATGCACAAGAGGGAACACTTTACTCTGAGAGCTATGTTGATGTGGGGGATACACAATTTTCGGCTCTAGGAAACTTATCACGGTTGTGTGACACATGGCTATAAAGCATGTCCTATTTGTGGTGACAACACTCCCCGGGCGTTTACCTTGTAGTAAGAAGATTGTGTACACAAACTACCGTTTGTTTCTTGATCCGGATCACCCATTTAGGTATAGTAAACACTTCAAATATTGTTTTTTTTTTTTAAATAATCAAGTTAGGTATAATAAGCAGGTTCTAACACTTTCTATCTTTAGGTATAATAAGCACTTCAATGGGGAGCAAGAGCTTAACCTTCCTCCATCACGTCTTAAAGGAACGGATGTTGATAAATTGTTGAACGCGTTAAATATGTACTGGTAAGATCCAAAAGGTTCCAAAGCGGTCAAGAGTTGATGGGAGTGTAAATGTTGTTGATAGAGATGATGATGATGATAGTGATGATGATGGCGGACGACGGCGGCGGCGATGATAGTGTCGAAGTTACAAAGGCTTTTATAGGAGGTCCATTTTGTTTAAGCTATTATATTGGCCAAGTCATAAAGTTCGACATTGTGTTGATGTGATGCATGATGAGAAGAATGTTTACGAGCATATATTGTATATCGATCCTAGACTGAAAAAAAAAACAAAGGATCTGATGGCTGCTAGAGAGGATTTGAAGATGAAGGGCATCAGATGGTTTGTGGATGCAAGAGGACTTAAATACCGGTAGGCAGAAAAAACCAAAGGCCTCCTATGTCTTAGATGCAGATGAGAAAAAACATTTTTTCCAAATTTTGAAAGACTTGAAACTTCCTTCGGGCTTTTCGTCTAACCTGAGCAACATTGTCGGTTCCAACCCACCTTCTTTGCTCATGATGAAGTCTCATGACCATCATGTTATAATGCAATATGTGCTGCCTGTGTTGCTTCAACATGCTTTTCCAAAAAACCGCGACTTGCGAAGAGCCTTTCAACAGATCAGCTTATTCTTTAGAATCTTGTGTTCGAAGGTTTTATGTCGTAAGGATATGGAAGGTGCCAAAGTCATGATTGTAGAAGCGTTGTGTGTCTTGGAGAAGCATCTTCCACCATCTTTTTTTGATATTAGTATCCATCTTATGGTGCATCTAGCCGATGAAGCGATGATTTGTGGACCTGTGTGGCCTAGGTGGATGTATCCTTTTGAGCAGTAAGTCAACAATGTCATATATTTTAGTTCAATTTCTTTTATAAAAATAGGCATTAACAACACACTTATACTTATTGCATTTCTCAATACTAACAGGGCGATGAAAGAGTGTAAAAACATACCTAGCAATAAACGATATGTTGAAGGGTCAATTGTAGAGTCCTATATAGTTTGAATCCGTCCGATATGCCATGGAGTACATGCCACGTGGAGGAAATAAAAATTGACTCGTAAAGCTACCTTGGCGAAAATGGTGAGATCATTGATGAAGGGCCTTTACTTTCGACTTCAAAGTTGTGATGCTAGAAACGGCACAATGGATACAAATCACGGAGATGGCTTATTTTTTCGATTACAAGTTGAAAGACTTGATGAATTCTACAAGTGGGTTGTTCATTTACGGCTTTGAATTTGACTAGTTTTGGTAATTTATGAATAATCACGTATATATGGACTTCCATGAATGAATTGCAGTGAGTATCGTAACTTGCAGTCCACTACTCGTGGTAGAGGAAGAGGAATAGCAAAGTCAGAAGTGGAGATTCAGACAGAATTCATTGTCTGGTTATACAATAAGGTATTTTTTTTACTTTACATTTCTAGTAGCTAGGGTGAGCCTTTTAGTTTTGTTTGTATTTTGTTAATTTTCTTTTTCTTTGTTGTATAGTTGTTGAAGGCTAAAGATACGCAAGGTGACTTGTGGCGGTTTGTTAAAGGGCCAATGCACAAGGCTAAATCATATAAGAAGTATCGGATTAATGGATTTGTCTTTTCTACCAAGTCTCACGATGATACTGTTGTCACTCAAAACAGTGGTGTTTGTATGAAGGCTATTACATCATTTATGGCAAGTAGGAAAGACAAAAATCCGGTCGACTCAGAAACCATGTGGTATGGGGTTATCAAGCAAATTTTAGAGTTGGACTACACAACTTTCCATGAAGTGGTCTTTTATTGCGATTGGGTGAGGGTTGAGGACAAAACTAATGGTTGTAAACTTTGTCCCGATTCTAATTTGGTGATGGTCAACTTTAATAGGCTCAAGAGTGTCCATCATCAACTTGATGAGCCAGTCATTCTTGCTTCCGAGGCTAGTCAAGTGTTCTATTCAAATGATTTGAAAAATCTTGATTGGTGGGTGGTCATACATCCTCCTCCTCGATTGAGTAGTAGCGTAGATGATCTAGAAGCTAAAACTGAAGTCCAGTCTATTTTTTTATTTTGATGACCGAGCCTAATTTGCTACCCCGATGCAGAAAGTTCGCAAATGATAGTAGTTGTAATATGCACTTTATTTTTTGTTGTTGGTAATGTACACTTCACGACCTCTATTTTTCTATTATTATTTTTTTCGTTTTGGTTGATTAATTATATGTTGTGCCAATATCTCTTATCATGTAACAAGTTTGTGCTATATTAGTTTTGATGAACTTACTTTATTTTCTTCAATCATTAGGTTGTTTTTTAATATAATGGCTTCAAGTTCACAGCGTGGTGGCGTGTCGGTCGTCTCCTTCGGGTTCACAACACCCCACAACACCGTCAATGCCCTGATCATCTCCTTGAGGTTCACATCAACCTAATGTGTCCCAACCATCTAAATCAGCGGGGAGACAATACTTTTGCCATCTAGTAATGGTAAGCTGCCAATCATAAGCATACGCCGGCGGTAGGAGTCCACGGGGAGTTTATAGTGCCAAGTGGAGCGAAGAAGAGTCGGCTATTGGATACAAGCTATTGTCCCAATTTCTTATGCAAGTTGGGAAAAAGTAGATGGTTCTTTCAAAGATGAAGTTTGGTTAAAGTTAATGGTAACTATTTATTTTATTTTATTATTATTTTTGTTTCCATAACCATACTAGTCATAGCATATATATAAATGTATATATGTGATTTGTAGGAGGAGTTCCAACTCAATGTGAACCCAACAATGGGGGCTCGGAAAAATATAGAGAAATGGTTCCTCCTAAGTTTCGATATTGGAAATATGCTTGCGAGGTAAAATATTGAAGAATTGTGAATCTGAGCAAGAAGCTATTTCATCATGTCCAACGGGTTTGATCCAATTCATTGGGAAGCATTTGCAATCCATGAGAACAGACAAAAGTAAAGGATATAATAAGCTAAGAATCGAGAGAATAGAAGTATGAACTTAGTTGGCCATACTTGTAAGGGAAACCTTATGGAAGAATATTGGAGGAACTTGTATGTATCATTATCACTACTATATCTCTTCCTTTCATTTGCTATGTTACTAGTTAATAACTTTCTATGTATACTTGTTTATGTAGGATGAAGCGAATCAGAGAAGAAGCATAGGCGTCTACGGATAGTTGGAAATATGGTCATAAACATCGAGATGGGACTATTTTGGGGGCGTGCCCAAGAATACTATGTGAGTTTGTAAAAAATTTATCTTAATTAAGTCTTGCAGTCCATACTCAAGTATATGCCCCAAAAATTTAAGGATCGAGTTACAAGTGTTGAAGAAAGGATGGTGAAGAAGCAAGTGAACATGGGGTGAAATGGTTTACGACATCACATGTGATCCATTGGCTCAAGTTTTTGGGAAGGATAAAAGGAGTTACTTTCGTGGATTGAGCTCTTGCATGTCCAACAAACAATTGCAAACGTTTGCTATCCTGAGAGGAGCTAGTTGAGCGGGAGAGCTCAAGTAAATCGAAGCTTCGAGGATGAATTAGGTGAGGTGAAAGTCTGATTGGGAAACCTCTTGGCTAGCCAAACGAGAATGGAGACTATGATGGCGGTAAGTTATGACTTGTGTGCTATTTCTTGTTTTCCCATAATTGTAACTTCTTTTTATTTATGTAATTGTTGTTGTTCACTGTGTATAGGGTATTCTTGAACATGTGAAACTTAATGGATCGGCAAATGGCCAACCATCTACACCTACAACTGAAGTTGATTCTACTTCTGTCCCTGTCCCTCGTACTCAGCAAGTTCCAAATTTGATTAATCGAAATGGATCTTTGAACCCTCCTTCTAGGACTTCTTACCCGAATGTGAAGATATTGGGGAGGAAAGGTGAACACGTGGCTAATGGGTATGTTAAGACTGACGGCCAAAAATGTCATTTTAGAGATATTATGGGAGATGAAAAGGTTGTCTATATTACCAATGTCTTGGTTGGTGATGCTCCCCGTGTATGATGGTCCCGGGATGATATTTTGTATCTACGAGATATAGCTCTTTGGAGGCTTCTTGATTTGGAAATTTGGAGGCGGTGTAATATGAAGATTAATTTCGTTTGTTTTGTTCCGTTTTAATTTGGAACTCAAGTCACGAGGGATGACCGGTTTATCTATTGTTAGTTTTGCGTCTTATATGGACCTTTTGTTCATGGATATGTTTAGTAGTGAATGGACTCTTTTGTTTTATATATGTGTGTATGCTCCTTGCCATTGATTGTTCATATATATTGTGGTTACTTTTGCAAGTTTAGAAGTTTACTAACCCTTTTTAACTCCGCCAATGCAACTCATAAAAATTTGCATTGCGGTCTCAAGCCGGATAAAGGAGGAGAGAGAAAGGTGACTACTTGTATATTACTACCATGGATTTATTGATTGATTGTTCGTCAATTTAACTGATCTAGGTCGAGTTACACTCATTTTATTACTTTTTCTTGAATTATAATTGTGTTTAATTAATTTCATCGGTGTGTCGGGGACCTTGCCCTAAAATTCATGATCCCATGCTCAAAAGAGGTAAAATTCACAATATTCCTTCTTATTGCAAAATGGGTTTTATGGATTGACTCATTTTGGTTTTCTTCTTAGTTTAGAAGTCCCTAGACACGATCGCATGTGCCCAAGTTTGGTCGAGCTCATACATGACTTTCTTGAGAGAGATTGGTGGGTTTCATTCCATCTTGTTTAACGCTTCTCATTGTTACTTGGGTTATTAATGCTTATTACTCCTTTGCAGGTGATGGACTTAGACAGGAAAGTTAGGCGTGGTCGGAATCGCCTAGCGCAGGAGGTTGAAGTACCACCAGCTGCTCCAGCTTTAGGTGAGAAATCTGAGAAACTCTGAATCTCATTGATGCTCAGCTAGAGTCTGTCTCAGGTGAAGGAAAATATTGTATATATCAGAAGTGGAAATTTCCACTTCTGATATTTTAAACATTTTAAACATTCAGCATGGTTAGGATGGGATGGTTTCAGTTTCTCAAGTGATTTCTAAGCTTGCCTTAGTGTTTTGGTTATTTAGCACTGGAGTTCTCTTTTAGATTTGACTAATTTTTTTGTCCCGAATATTTCGAACATACATTTCCCTTCTACTTCTAAGTTCTATCTAACACACTTTTCTTTTTATGTCATCTCGGGGATATTAAATGTCCTAATATATTGGTGGATGCGTGGATCGATGAAACTTGCAGATTTTGGATTGGCAAAGGTTTCTTTCTTTCTTAGCTTCTGTAACTTGTTAAGCAATTGTAGTTCTTTGTCACCTTATATTGCTTTTTGTTCACCTTCGCAGGCAACCAAATTCAATGATGTGAAGTCTAGCAAAGGGACTCCATTCGGATGGCACCCGAGGTGAGCATTTTTTTTATGCCATTTTACACTCTGCATTAGGTGGGGGGGAATTGTCGATTACTTCAATCTGATTGGGGAAGTCATGTTTAATTGTTCAATACCAATCAATGCATGGATGATCCGCCTTTTGAATTCATGAATAATGTATGTAATGTTTTGTTAAGTCATAATACATTTTGTGAAATGTAGGTTGTCAATGTGAGGAAGAGTCATGGCTATGGGCTTGTAGGTGATATATGGAGTCTTGGCTGCTTGTCTTGGAGATGTTAACTTCGTCAAGTTCCTTACTCTCATTTGGAATCTGTAAGAAAGTATTCTCTCGCCAAATTCGTCTTAAATACTTTTTTTCTGATTGAATTAATTGAGAAGTTATTTGCTTGTCATTGATTGTAGGATTAATGTAAACCGGTATTTAAGTAGTGGTAGATGATATCTTTTAGCATTTAAGTGACATTTAGTATGAGCTGTATTATTGGTTGGTGACTTCGATAGTATCGGTGGTTATATAATTTATTCAAAGTGAAAGAAGCTACCAAGGTAACATTTTTTTTTCCTCCCAATGTTCAAAATCTAGAGTTTGATGGTTTCTCTTTGGTGTAGTTAGTCGGTCTTTGGACATGAAAATCATTCGCAGAGAAAACTCTTAATTGGTCCAATTAATCCTCGAAGAAGTAGACTGGTTGCTAGTCGATCTGTATCGGTTAGCTATGAATTTCTAATTTAACCGCCAAGTATGTTTGTATCAAAGCGTGGAAATAATTATTTTTGGTTAACCATGAATCTCATGTAACTCTGTGATTCCATTTATAGTTTTGATCAAATGGACCTCAATTTGATACATCATCTTTGTGACGTGGAATAAATTGGTTAATGAACTTACTTTCAATGTCAAAGTTCCATTTCTCTCAAGATTACTATTCTCAAGTATGAGGTTCCTTGAAATGATGCTTTGTGGAAAATATTGTAAACAATAACAAAGATAGCTTAAAGTATATATCGGAAGTGGAAATTTTGAGATCAGTCCATATGGTTTATCATCATTCCCCATCATATTCTTATCAAGTTTTAGTTGGTATGCTTGTGTCGGACAACAACGAGAGCACCCACCCATTAGAGGGCACAACGGAAAATATTATAATACAAAAAGAATTTATAGACTTGAACTTGAATTATGTGTGGTTTTATTTGGACTTTTGTGGTTAGTTAGAAAAGAAGAACAGGAGGCATTACACTTTTATGGAGATGTAGAACTGTTTATATGACTATAATCTTGATTAATGGCATTGTTGGAAGAATGTATAGGAATTTTGCTTTCGTTTTCGTTGGACTAGATTAATTAAGCTAGAGAAGGAGATGTTTGATACAAGTTTAGTTGATTGCAGGGAACCTATTTGCTTTTGTCTGATTATATTCCTCCATTATATTTTACCAATTTACTTTTGAGCAGAATCTCTCGTTTCTCTATACTAGAAAGTTACTTTCGCGACTACAACTTTTTTTACATTTACTTTATGCTATTTTGCATTTGAATTTTCTAAAGGCAGAGGCTCTACAAATGCTCAAGTCGCGATCCCGAGGTCCGCGACTATGAATGAGCTAAAGCGGTGTCTTCGACAAATCTTCTTGTTCACTTGGTTTGTCTATGGTCGACTTTTTTGTTATTATTATTATTATGTATTTATGTTCCAGTGTATGCTCAATCATGTCGACACACATTACAAATTTACATTGAAGAAAAGGTGTGAAGCGGCTAAGTTTATGCAGAGATTATGCATTTACAGATGTTAAGCGTCTAAAACCGACGATATTTACGTGAGGCAAAAGAGCACTTGTTAAAGGCCGTGAATCGAATCTGGTGTGTCGGGACCTTGCCCTAAAATTCATGATCCCAAGCTCAAAAGAGGTAAAATTCACAATAGTCCTTCTTATTGTGAATTGGGTTTTATGGATTGACTCATTTTGGTTTTCTTCTTAGTTTTAGAAGTCCCTAGAGACACAATGCGCATGTGCCCAAGTTCAAAGTCGAGCTCGCCTGCTTTTTGGCGAGATTGGTGGGTTTCATTCCATCTTGTTAAACGCTTCTCATTGTTACTTGGGTTATTAATACTTATTACTCCTTTGCAGGTGATGGACTTAGACAGGAAAGTTAGGCGTGGTTGGAATCGCCTAGCAGGAGGTTGAAGTACCACCGGTTGCTCCGGCTTTAGGTGAGAAATCTGGCGAGATGATTCCATTATTATTTCAAGAACTAGCTTTTGATCTCGAAAGTATATTATAATTTCTTGATATTCCCTTAATCCTGCATTATATAATAGATCCATATTCCCTTAAGCCCGTTTGCTTTTTAGCTTGATAAGGAATTCGTCAACCCTCGATGGTGCCTAAAAGTCGATAATGGGCTAAGGGCGGCTCTCTAGTAGCAGGTTTACTATGTCCACAACGGATTCTTTCCCGTAAGAGGATAAGAGTTGATAGTAGGGGGGCCTAAAGGCAAGTCAAACTCCCCACTTACTACAACCCCGATTCCTATTTTGAATCCCGGAAAACTTATTTTGTTTCAAAAAGCAAGGTTTACTAGTGAAGCGTGTTTTCACCGCACGAAAGCCAGATCCTTTCCACAACCTATCTTTGTAGCAAACCGATTTTATAATAATAGGTTGTTAGTTCATAGGTTGCTATTTCCTATTCTCAACCAATCTTTTTAGCCACCTATATCGAGTACATAAATGCTTTAGTAATAGAAGGGTTTTTCATCCTTCAATAAAGGGGTAAAGCCATCAAGCCACCTCTGTCTATCCCGATATTGAGTGGAGTCTTAACTCCTTTCATCGGTCGGCAAAGTAGTAAGTCCATCAATCTATAGTGGAATAGTCTCACTAGCCCGTATAATAGTCCATTAGTGGGTGAGTAGAGTCCGCGTGCTTTGGTGGGCACGGGCACACAGCAAGAAGAAGTAGCTCCATCAACTTGAGCTCTGGCCGCATAATCAGCTCAATTGAAAGAGAGGCGGTGGGCATACAATTCTTCTATTTCATTTATTGCTGTTGTAATTGCCTTTAGCGTGATAACAAATTCAATTTCTTGATCGGATGCGATCGAGAAAGGAAGGAATTTTATTGTCCCCCGGGAAGGAATTAGGTTCAAATAAAAAGAAATAATTCGTTGCTTCTACCTCTTTTTCGTGGTAGGTAGGAGAGCAAGATAGAAGGGGGAGATTCGGCTGCGGCGGTTGCCCGGCTGCAAAGGAAAGGCGATTGCTTGGTAATGGTAGGTAACTTCAACCAAAGTAAGAAGAAGCTCAAGTGAAGCGAGAGAAGGGGGTAAGTTGACTCTCTTTCATCGACCACGGCTGCCTCTCTCCGGCCGTGAGGTTGCTCTAACTTACTTCATTTTCTTTGTGTCTTTGTCTTGAAATGTCCGGATAAAAAGGAAATGTAGCGAACGGAGGAGGGAGCACTTAATATTGCCACTTGCAAATGTTGGAATAAGGAATAAAGCACGTGAAGCCTATGGCAAGGTACATTATCTCTGTCATTCATTTGGTAGATCTTAATCTTTCAGTTCATTCGTTTAACAATTCCTATTTGCATCTAATATAAGATATAAGATATAACATTGCAGCTCAGTGGCAATGTTAAGAACTCATTGGCCAATTCGACTTTCGCCAAAAATGGGCGAAACCTAGCAAGACCATTCAGGTACAAAGAGAGTTGTTATGATATCCACTACAACTATTCTTTAATTTCTATATTGTTTCTTTGATGAAATAACTAAGTTTCTGACTTTATGCAGTTCAAAGCCTGCTAGAAATGATATTATCGGTATCGATTTGGGTACCACCAATTCGTGTGTTTCGTCATGGAAGGGAAGGTATGAGACTTGTCAATTCTCGAAGTAGTTTACTTAGTTAAGGTTGTTTCTTATTTGTTCTTGTCATGTATGCAGTCTGCAAAGGTGATTGAAAATTCAGAAGGTGCTCGAACCACTCCATCGGTGGTAGCCTTCAACCAAAAAGGGGAACTTCTCGTTGGCACTCCGCCAAGTCGATCTGTAACAAACCCGACAAACACGGTCTCACGGGACTAAAGCGTCGATTGGCGAAGGTTTGATGACCCACAGACACAAAAAGAAATGAAAATGGTTCCATACAAGATAGTAAAGGCTCCAAATGGAGATGCTTGGGTTGAGGCCAATGGACAATGGCATTCCTTAATCTACTTGCTATAGAACACGAAGCCCGGGGATCATCTACTTCTCAGACTGAATTCTTAGTTATGTCCTATGTGGAGCATCCTGGTTTGAGAAGTAATGTTTTAATATATATACTTCTGCTATTTCCTTTTCCTAACTTCAAGATCATTTGTTTGGTGGAGTTCTTTTTACAACAAAGCCATACCTGTGATCCATCAACTTTGCCCAAGTATCCACCGAGCAAGGAGTTTGATACTAAACTCCGGGATGAGGAAGCTAGAAGGTATGTAATAATTAATTTATTTCAGCTTATGTCATTCTTTTGTTTTGGAAAATGCTATTCAGCCCTATCAGTTTAATGTGTCGAGTGAGACTCCCTCATGCTCTTTGTTTTTAGGTGGCAAACCATTTTTCAAAATGTTTTTTCTTGTATTTGAGGCCATTTATGTAATGTGAGGCTTTTGTAGCATCTCCTAGAGTCCTCTATAGATGGTTTTAGATGGTAGCTAGAAGCTCTTCTGCCCTGTTTTGAATATGAAAATGAAAAGGAAGATCCGAACACTAATCGAGGGACCGCAACCTCTTCCACAAAAGGCACAAAGTGTTACTATTTTCTATCTATCATCGAATCTTTGACCCGGCGATATTTATGCAGGCAAAGAGCAGCTTACATTAAAGGCCGTGAATCCAAATATGGGAGGAGGGATTCGAGAAACTCCAACGCTGCAAAGCAGATCCAAATGTGAATCTTTGAGTTACAAATCTCATTACAAGTATGTCCATGTCTTCATCGTTACTCGGACCTTTAATGCCTCTCGGGGAATCTCGATTGAAATGCTTAAAGAGCATGAGAGGCAAATTCAACAGTCGTCCGTAAAGCTTCGTCTCGATAAGGTCAAGACCAAGAAGAATATTGGTGATGGCATCCAAGCCGCTACTTTACTCGGGGAGAAATGGCAGATGATACTTGGCACTTGCTGTGGTTTGACTTTTCATCAGTCCTACAACAATAAAAGCTCAAGCCTTGCTATTCTGGTTAACAATTTGCATCAAGTGGAGCTTTTAAGAGAAGGGTTGTTTGGGGTTACCGAGCTGCATTGTGATATGGAAGGCTGATTAAGCTATGGACTCTTTGGTGGCCCAGAGGGTAGATGACCACCGATTAAGTAAAGCTGTTATGGGAAATTTGTAGTGGTTAGCTCCAGCTAATTGTGGCTTAATGTAAATGAAGAAATGTTGTTGCGTGCGTATTGGTGCGTGTTTTAGATGATGAGATTCCTCTCTGCATGCAGTTAAATTGGAGGGAAGGTGGGATAAGGTAAATATTAGGATGGAAACCAAAACAAATATTATTTTTTTCAAATATATAATAATTTTGGCCTTTGTGAGCATCAGTATTAAGCCTTTTTAAAAAAAATACAAATTTATAATTCTTGTGATCTTGAGGCATTAAATTGTTTTGGCAAGTTATAGCGCCGATTTTTTGGGAGATTCGAAAGTCCAATAGTGACGGATATATAGGCGTTAGTAATGCATGTTTAGTGACGGGCGCATGCGTTAGTAATTCATATTTAGTGACGCGGCGCGGCGTTAGTAATGCATATTTAGTGGTACATGCAGGCGAGAATTAGAAATTAATGACGGCACTGGGCGTCACAAATAGTCGACACCAACACAGAGCGCCTAAATTCCAAGCGCCTCCCGAGCGTCACAAATATTAATTTCGGCCTCCGGCCGTCACAAAAGTCTTTGATTCGTTGTAGTGATCACTTCACTTGAGAGTGCAGTTACTCCTCCCCAACTCATTTTTTAAGTTGGGGAATTTTATGAAGTTGTAAGGGCACATACCTAGGTGTGTCAACTGGGCCGGGTTTTCAGGGCCGAGGGCTTGCAATCCGTATTGACACTCTTAGGCCCAGTCCACCCAAAATTTGAGCTTCGATGTAACACAACCACAAAACACTGTCCATTTCTAATTTCAAATTTACAATTGCTTCCAAATTTAATTATTTTCCAAAACCAACAACGGAACATATTTATTTTGAATTGCCCTTGACTATCCGTCTCCACCTCCATTCTCTTAAATGCTACCCGGCCCCTTTCTAATTTTAATTGTTTCCAAATATTTATTTATTTTCCATTTCATATTAGAAACACAAATTAACTTTGGAGACGAATTACTAAAATATATTCTACTGCAGAGGCAAGAGTTTATATATATTTCACAAATCCGCAGTGCGTTCTTAACATTGTTGTGGGTCACCAAATAATAATGGATTTATATTTCTCTCAAGATACAGTTGTGAGGGAGTAATATTCACAATCCAATGAATATCAAACACTTGTCCAGCACAGTAGAGTTAACAGCCAACCTCATATCCTCGTCCTCAGAGCTTGCTTCATAGAAGAAGTTTGTAAGTACCTTCTCTAGAAAACTCTCACAAGGTTTAAACTCGTCCACTAGAGAATTCCTAGTAGTTTAAGGCCTTCTTGCATATGGTCAATGCAATCGTACTCCACGTAACGAGATTAGTATAATAAATCACACATTTGTGATCTTAGTGTTTATCTCTCTCATCTTTGCTTGAGGACAAGCAAAATACTGTTTGGGGGTTGTTGATCAGACCCCAAATGTGTGTTTTATTACCTTTACAATGCTTCAAATATTTCCTTCAATTCTTATGCTTAATAAACAGACAACTCATAGTTTTTGTTACTTTTTGCAGGTTACAGGCCTTTTCAATCCACTTATCTTAAAAGATGCATTTTAGCACCAAAAAGAGCTCTATTAACGCTTATTATGAAGATTCTAGCTTACAGGAGAAAATGTTGAAAAGTCAAAGTCAAAGTCAAAGTCAATGGTCAGCAGTCAAGGACCCAAACTCAAAAGACTGAAGATTATGGCCTTAACTTAAAGGTAGCCTTTCTTAATCAAAGCTTGCTCAAGAAGAAAACCAAAAGCAAAAGCATAAAGGAAAAACAAACTCATGAGGTGTCTTGCATCTAAGCTAAAGCATAAAACAACTTATGAGCTGAGGTGGCTTGAATCAAAGGGATGAGGGCAAATATGTAACTTATAAAAGGTATAGTATATAAACCAAAAAGTGAGATAAGAGAGAGCGCCTAGACTTAATCTATGGTCATGTAAGAGTAGTGTAGGATTTTCAATTCAAGTTATTTTAATTTTCAAGTCTTATTTCCTTTATTTCAATCTAAGTTCTTCATTCAAGCTTTCAATCTTGTTTCTTATTATCTACAAGTCTTTTTCATTCAACCATTCTCTACAAGTATGCTTCTTCATTCAAACCTTTCAATCTTGTTAGTTTTCATGTTATGCTTTCAACCACATTCATAGAGTAAAGTAGACTTACACTACAACATAAGAATCTACCTTCCCCTCTTTACCAAAAACTCTCCAAACTTCAAACACAACTTTCCATGGTGAACCTCATACTCGACTATAAAATACTACTTCATGAATTCCAGATCTTATGATGATGACTATATACATGAGAAAACTCCGGTAGAAGAGAGTGTAGAATATGTGTCGGACTTGATACACTTGGACAATAACAAAGAGGATAAAGAAAATCAAGTGCCCGAGAAGGACGAATTTTTTGAAATAAAATCTATGGTGGAAAGTGGATTTCAATTTAGTTTGGCTGTTCAAAACTTATCAATGGAACAAATTTGTGACATCCATACTATTATAGATATGAACCACAATTTTGTGGATACGCCAAAACTAGATAAAGAATTCTCTGAGTCCTTGAGATCATGTGAAGAGCCACCACCCAACCATCACTATTCCAATTTAACACCTCTTGAAAGCCAACCTCCATTCATCAAAAATCCACCAATTTCTGAGGCTGCACCATGAAACCATTTCAAAGAAATCTCAAATTTGCACTTGAACCAATTGCCTCATAGGTCCTTCATAGTTTTCTAAACCTTCCCAGTAAGGAGACTTTGCCCAACATACAAACTCAAAAGTCTATCATTCCAGTAGTGGAGAACCCTTAGTATGTCCTATTTTACATCATCTGAGCTTCATGAAGGACAACTACTACCACACTTACACTCTATTGGACAATTTAAACATGACGGGTTATTGCATACATTCCATGATGGATTACGTAAGTTTTCTCTTATCATTCTACATCTTACACTCTAACTACATCATTTCATTCTGTTTGGGTATATATGCTTTAATATGTTTTTCTATATTGATCCACAACTGTTTCGATTATTAGTATATAGTTAATAGCATATCATCCATCTTATTTATAGTCTTGGGGAATCTGATTTAAAATGACCCCACATATAGTCTTGAATACCTTACTATAAAAGATTCATATTATGTTTTCTTGTACATTCCATGGGAGTGCATCCTTAAGGTAGTCGTGCCCTCCTCTTGTAGTGTATGGTTGTAAGTGTCGGAGCCTTACTCCACATATATCTCGTGCATTCTAGTATATCTAGCACTTTTTACTTATAGATTGAGTAGTGTTACCCCTATGGGGCTAGTATACTTTTTTTTCATTTCTTTATTTTACACTTATTTTTTCAAAATGTTTGTTTTTCTCCGTTTCTCATAATAAAAGATTTTCTATACAACAATAGTTATGTAATTTTCTACAAAACAAAAAACACGGGCAATGGATTCTACCTAGACCAACACTTAGAAGTCACAATAATCTCCATTCTTCTTAAGGTGGTTTTGAGGACCGGTTATGTGTTACTAAAGAATTAAGCCATATCAACACATGCTATTAGTATGAGACATTTGTCGTCTTACGATAAATCCCCAACACACATAAGCAAGCCACCGCGGTCGACTTGGTTTCCTAAAATCATCGGGCAATCGTGGGTTCAATAAAGATCCGACACGAAAGTTTCCTAAAATCACATTTTATGGTTTGTTTTCAAACATAGCTTTGAAAATCACATCTTTTGTAAGAGTTATCTTTATAACATCTCTATATAGTTTTTCCAAAACTTAATTGAGAATAAAAAAAAATAATGAATGAAAATTTTACGTCCCAGAGTAACCAAAATGATATTGGATAAACATATGATTTTATTCTCTTGTAGAAACCCTCTATATGGTTAGAGATACCTTTTGTTAAAACACACACACACACACACGCACACACACGCACACACACAAAGACACACACATTTCATATGTGTCTATATCGATAGTTGTTAAAGAGCAAGTCCAATGGGAGAGCTATAATGGGCTGCTAAAAGGTGCCACATAGGCCCTTTAAAATTGCCCCCAAATTGGCAGCCCAAATTTGAAAAACCGATCAATGGGGACTTTTAGCGTGATTAAGTTCGGGATCTGGGGACGGAAGAGTTTCTGCCGTCTATACTTTAAATTGCAACGGATGGCATAAACTCTATCGTATGTCTAGTCTAGACATCACAACAGCTAGAAACGGCTAATTTTTCTGAAATTGCAAATTTATAGCAACTACTTCACACAACTCTCTCACCATTTGCTCTCAATTCTCATACAATTTCTATCTACTCCAACTACAACAATCACTACTCCAAGTACAACAATGGATCCAAATGAACATGCAACCACATCAAAAGGAAAGAAATCTACAAGGTCCGCCAATTTTTCAATTCAAGAAGACGAGGCTCTTTGCAAAGTGTGGATATATGTTAATGAAGATCCAATTGTTGGTGCGGGGCAATGAGTCACACTATTGGGAGAGAATATTAGAGAAATTTCGAGAGAGAGAGTTGGCGAAAACAACAAAAAAAGCAAGGATTCGGTGTCCACTCGAATTGGACACATCCAAAAAGCTTGGAACCGGTGAGTGGGAATTATCTCCTCTTCAGAGAGGACCGCAAGAAGTGGCACAACGATCTAAGATCGGTTGGCCGAGGCAAAAACAACATATATGTTGGCTCATAACATACTTTCAATTTGAGCATTGTTGGGCCCTCCTCAAGGATAGCCCAAAATAGAATGAAGAATTGGAGAGCCAGTCTATAACTATATCGAGGAGATAAACCAACGTCATTCTCAATAGAGATGACGAAGTCGTGCATTTAACACCCACAATGCCGTTGGCAACTCTTGGTGGCGTTCCAATTGATCCGTTTCCTACACAAGTTGGGGATGGAAATGGAAGTGGAGGTGGAAGTGGTGGTAGAGGTGGAAGTGGAAGTGGAGGTGGAAGTAGAAGTGGAACCAAGAAAAAATGACCACCGAGAACAAGAGGTGAGAAAGAAAGGATGAAGAAAGTATGAGAGAATTACAAGATGATGGAAAAGTATTTGGCACAAATGACGAATGCCGCCGCCGATAAAGTGAAAATGATGGAGCTCAAGAAGTGCAAAGAAGATAACAAAATATTAGCACAAGATACTTCTACTCTTGAGCCAGAAGTTGTCGAATACTTCAAGATGATGAAAATAGAGATAATTAGCCAAAAGAGAGAGAGTGGAACGTTTGGAACTTCAAGTGGTGCTTCTAGTGGTGGTGGTGCTTCTAGTGAGGGTGGTGCTTCTACTACTTAGATTAATTTCAATGTTGTTTTAGTTATTTGATTTCCATTGTTGTTGTTAGTTTATTTCCAATATTGTAATTTCAATTTTAATTTGAATTGTCTTAAAACAACATAAAGTCAAACATATATAATACTTAAACTATAGAACAAACATAGATAATACTCAAACTACAAACATAGAAATACTCATACTACATTCCTTGATCCACGCGAAATTGCCAAAGGTGATTGATGAGGTCAACTCTTAGTTGAACATTAGTTTCTCTGCTCTGAATATGATGAAGTGTGTTAAGTCTTCTTGCAATTTCCTCATTTCGATTCCAGACAACATGTAATGCGATTGGTGACTCCCAATCCATGTCAATTTGCCAATCTTCGATATCAATCTCTCGTTCATCCTCGATAATCATATTATGTAAAATTATACACGTCTTCATTATCCGATTAATGTCATCCCTACTCCACATTCGTGTTGGCCTCTTGATTATCCCCCATCTAGCTTGTAAGACACCAAATGCACGCTACACATCTTTGTGACACGCTTCTTGCATCTTAGCAAAGAATCCCTCTATTTGAGTTATTGGGTGAAGGATTGTTTGTACAAGTGTAGCTCATTTAGGATAAATCTCATCAGCTAGATAGTAACCCATTTTGTATTGGCGACCACTCACGGTGTAATTGCAACAAGGAGCATCACCACGCATAGGATTTTCAAAGAGGTGAGAACGTTGAAGCACGTTGACGTCGTTGATTGAACCTACCATACCAAAAAAAGTGTGCCAAATCCACAAGTCTTTATCGGCAACGGCTTCCAAAATGATTGTAGGTTTCTTCTTATGTCCTACATGTGTACATTGTCATGACGTAGGACACATATCCCATTGCCAATGCATACAATCCAAATTTCCAAGCATACCCGAGAAGCCACGATTTTCACCTTGCGTAAGTAGACGTTGAATGTCTTTTTCGTTTAGAGCCCTCAAATATTCTTCCTCGAAGACCACCAACATGGCATCACAAAAATGCCTCAAGCTTTCAAAAAGGGTGCTCTTTGCGATTTAAACATATTCATCATACACATTCGCACCACACCCATATGCAAGCAAACGAATGCAAGAAACCACCTTTTGCATACCCGTCAAACATGGCTTTCCAATACCATCAACCTTGTATGTGAAGTACTTGTCATGGTCGGAGACGGCTTTCAAGATTCGAAGGAAGAGATGGTGGTGCATCCTAAACCTCCTACAGAAGATATCAAGGGGATACTTCAGGTATTGCACGAAATAATCCCTCATAATCCTATTGTGAGCATCGATTCGATCACGATAAATGTACTTTCTACCGGGAACCGAGACTCAATGATCACGAGTAGCTTTGTGCATGTCTTGTAATAATGAGAAAATAGGTATGAACATATTCTCATCGTCATTCATCATATTCTAATCTTCGGATGAGGAGCTTGATTCAACATTGCTAGAAGAAGAAGCCATTTTGAGTGTGAGAAGAAAAGTTGCAAAGTTGAGAATGAATATGAGAAGAAAGGTTGAAAGTTGAGAATAATAATGCAAAAAGTGTAAGTGAAGAGTTTGTGGTCTATAAAGTTAATACAATAAATGAGGTTGGTGGTTGAAAAGTTGATGGTTGAGGAGTTGAGAGTTGAGGCTTTGATGACAAGTAAATGCATGTGAGTGAAAAATTGGTTAAATTTGGCTAAGTCTAAATCGTGTTGAGTGTCTAGAAGGTACGGACGGTACAGTGTCTATCGTCCATCCATTTAATTAAAACTGGAGATAGACGGCATTATGACTTATATAAATAACCAACAGACAGTAGAAACTATACCGTCCGTATCCCGAAACTTATTATGGCAACTACTAGCGAAGGTGATAATAGCAAATTTACGTTAACTAACTATCTATGCGTAAACATAAATAATCAATCACATAAACAAGTGCTAAATCAATATTCCTACTCTCGATTCATTATACAATATAGAGAGTCAGGATTAGTTCCACTCTTAATCTATCAAGACTTAAACGAATTCAATTAATCAAACACAAAGAAACAATGGTGAGAGTAATGTGTGATATTGAGAGATTTCTATTCTACGATTATACTATGAATTCAAATAAATCTAAATTAACTAAACTAATAAAAATAGAGTTTTGATGGAAGAGAAAGTTATAGAGAAAAGTAATCAATCCACCTAATAACTAGTTTCATGCAAGAATCGAATTATTCATTGAAAATAGATCATATTTAGGTTTTCACGCAACGATTCAACCTAAAGCCTCAACCTTTATCATCCCTAGCAACAACCTACATCTCTATAGTTATTATTACTATCATGTAAGATTATTACAACCAAGTCTCTCGACTTAATTATAACAATCCCTAGTTTAATTTATCATATGCTTATTTTGGAAGTCATACAATAAACTAAACTAATTGAAATACATACACAATGAAATAATTCTACTAAGCAATCTATTCCTCATTAGGTTTCATAATCACTCCCTAATATCATTATACTATCATTTCAAAAACAAGAGCAATAAGAACAAGTCATGATTGAATAAGTGATTTTACTTATAACTCTAATTGAACAATAAGATAATATTCAAAATGAATTAAAATTGAAATTAATATTAATATAGAACTAAGATTATGAATAACTAAGTATAAATTTAAGACAAACTAAATCTATGAATTCAATATTGAATTAGAAATTAAAACTTGAAATATAAACTAAGTATTTTATTCTAAGATTCAAAACTTGTTCTAACAACTAATTAGATTAATCTATAAAAACTAATTTAATGCAATAAAACTAAGTATTTTTCATCATTCACTAATTAAAAACTAATTAAAAACTAATTAACTAAGTAAAAACTAATTTTCTGATCTAGATCTAACTATGCTTAAGAGCTAAGTCTTTGTTTATTAAATGGAGGAGACCAGATCCACAAAATTGTGCATGGGCGAGGGGCCTTGTTTTTTTGGAAAATCGAGCCCAAAATCTCGATTACCTCATCCACAAAGGGCTTTTTTAGCTAGATTTGACTGCAATAGCCTTTTCGTCCCTTCTGCTTCTCTAATTGGGTCAAGGCTGGGACCATTGGAAAGCTTTCCAAGACGGTCATTTTGACATAAGGTAGGCCCGATTCTGATGTCTAAGTCCAAAGATCTGACCCCGAAAGTTTCCAGCGACTTTTTGTGTGTTGTTTCTGCCCACGTTGACTTTGACTTTTCAGCTTTGACCGGGCTTTAAAAAGGTTTTTTCTCCTTAAATCTTGGCCTTTTATCATAGAACTTCTTAGCAACCAACCTTGCTCCTTTATCTCGCAAAAGGGGCGCATTTCTGCACATATTTGACTCCAATGCCTGAAATACATAAGAACACGATAGCAATACTAACTCTTACTTATTAATCGCATAATTAGTCAAAAGTGATATTGTTAAAGAGGTTAAAACTACAATTTTGGGCTCTTATCAGAAGGTCTTAGCTTTGGCTGGGTTTTTTACTCCTTCCAAATTTAAGACCCTTTTAGGAGCCCCATTGGAATGACATTTTTGTGGTTGGGGTGCTATATTTGGCTTTAGCAGCCCATATAGCCCCCTATTGGACTTGCTCTAAATACTTTATATTTCGCACTTTCTTCAATTGTTAGTGTAATAATAAAAAGAATCTTCTCAGTCAGTCATCTACCATTAAAATGGGGACCAAAAAATGGGCGAATGTATGTGAGATAACCTAAGTCTCGCTTATGATCCAGTGCTCAAATATTTTGCCGCTTATAGTTAAAAAAAAGTCAGGAGGAAAACATCTTATCGTCTCAACCTTCTCTTCCCTTCCTTTTCAGGTAAAATCCTTTGCTGCCTCACAGTGTAAGTTCTGAAAAGGTAAAGGAATTCTTCTCTTCCGGTCAAATCCTCCACTGAGAACAGTGTTGAGTTCGGAATAGAAGTTCTTATATATTTCTCCATTCTCCTTGTGCTATTTCTTCTTGGGTAAAATCCTCTACTGCCAACAGTTTGAGTTCCAACAAGAAACATCAAAGAATGGACCTTTATGAATTTGAGTGTCCCTTCAAGGGTAACACGATAGGCCAAGATACTCCACAATCTGTTCAGGAGACGACCAGGGAAAGGGAACCAAATGCTACAAACATAACGATGACAAAAAAACAAGCAAAGAAGAAAATCTCTTACTGTGAAGCGGCATTTCGTCGGCCCATACAACAAAGGTGGAAGTGCATGAGCTTCCAACCCCGTGAGAAAATGGGTGACTATCCGGCTATTACAATACCGAGAAAGCGTATGAGAAAGGTTTGCAACATGTAAATTCATGCGGTGGGTCGTATTGATTTGCAGAAAGTACCTATTGAGAAAGTCGCGTGAGATCGCAAAGAGAATCTGGAAGCCTTCGGGGAGTGGCCGATAACCCGTTGGCAAAGGATATTTGTTCTTACGTTTCTCCATCTTGACGATTTAAAAGGGTGTGGGCAAAGGAGCTTGGGACTTTGACAAAAGTCCCATGAGAATTAGCCGATGGACACCCGAACTTTTGTCCAGAATAGCCGAGAGCAGTCTCATGCTCTAGTGTGGTTTCGATTTCGGGGATGGGACAAGAATTGCGGGAACCGAAACTCTCATGTCCATTCGCGAGGGATTGGATATCAATGCAGATTGATGAAAATACGCTTAGCGGGGGAACGGGTATTATGCCAAAATTCGGTGGATGTGGATTTATCACTCCCATACCGATCGGATATATGTCAAAACCAAGGCGGTGAAATTTTGGCAATCGGTGGAAATTGGGAAGGCGCCAAAGATGTGCACACTTTGCAAGATTATCGGACATCCGGGTTACCGAATGTAGGAAACTCAAAGGAGATATGCAAACTACTAGAGGGAAGGAAAACAAAGAGAAGGAAGTCATGATAGATTTAACACGGTGGTTGATCATCGGGAGAGAAACCAAGAAGGAAAAGAGGTCGTAAATGCGGACCCAATTTGGAGCTAGTAAGCGGGGGGGCTTTGTGGCGGCCAAAATCCATTTGGCTTAATGGCGGAGACTCTAACTCAAAATAGATTTGAGAATCTAGAGGTGGAGGAAGTCCATATCTTGGAGGAGCAGGAGCATGGTATAGAGAAGGCTGGGAATCTCTTGGTGATACAAACAAAGAAGGAGATATCTTTGCTTTCGAGGCGGTGAGAAAGTCCGAGAGAACTTCTTATTTGGTCCGGATATGTGAAACACCGTGAGGGAGGAGGATAACATGGCGTTGGAGAAAACCCGGAGGGTAATTGTAAAGGCTCCTACAATCCCTATCGGAGGCTGATGGTTCACCCTACCGAGGGAGTGATATATTTCCGAGACTACACTGCGAGGGAGGAAGAAATCATGTCTTTGGTGATAATCGAGAGGAAATAGTACGGTTCCTACCATCTCTATTGAAGGCAGTGGTTCACCTTTTCGAGGGATTGATATACCTCTAGAGAATAGATCATTTTGGGACTGCGGTCGAGCTAAGAGAGCATTTGAGTCCCACTGCCCACAATAGCAGCCTAAGCACTTTGGAACTGGAAAATTCTCCGGGAAAGATGCTTGCAGACTCAGAAGCTGAAAAAATTCTAAAATACATAGGGGTTTTGAACTCTCAAGAGGAAGAGAAACCTCCGGACACGAAACATCAACACCTTCCGATGGGCAGATTTGATAGAGGAAGGGGAGATAGAGGAACCATTTCATATCGATGAGAACTTCAAGGTCGGATTCGGGAAGGACAAGGACTCTCTACCAACAAGCGGTGGAGTGAAACCACGGTGGCAACTACAACATCGACACCCCCTCCACCGAGGTCGAGGTCAAGGATTTGGAAAAAGAGGATGAACTAAAAGGGATATCTCTAGTTAGTCAATAAAGCTCCAATATTAGCGATGAGGTGCATCTTTTGGAATATTAGAGGAATCGGAAACGATAAATCACAGAATCGTTTAGCGAAGTTAATCAATAAATGGGAGCCAGATATTTTGGGCATAGCAGAACCGAAGATCAATCCTCAGGATATGCCTATGTCTTTTCTCCAATCACATGGGATGAGTACAAATTTTCTTTATAACTCAGGACGAAGTCAGATTCCAAACCTTTGGCTATTTTGGAAGTCATCTATCAACCCTAATCCTAATCTTCTGTTCCGCTCACAACATCACACGATGGAGGTGAAGGGTCCATTATCACTATTATCCACGCTCATTGTATCAAGATATCTGAGGAGCGGCTGACATTTGAACTTCAAAGACATCGAGTAATACTAATCTACCATGGCTCTTAATGGGGACTTCAATGCATACTTGAGCTGCTCTACGAAAAACAAGGAGGTAAAGACCATCGGCGGGGCAATGAGCGATTGAACGTGAATGTGTGAGTACTTCTAAACTTATGGAAGTTCCGAGCAATGGGTTTCACCACACTTGGTGGAATAAGCAGGTGGGCCGATTTAAAATAGTGGGAAAGCTGGATAGAATGTTTTGTAATGCTATATGGAGCTCCAAATTCCCAGGATGGAACTATAAAGTGTGCAATAGAGTTTGTTCGGACCACTCTCCCTTAGTGGGGCGCAGCATCAAGATTCCGAGGCCCAAGAACGTCCCTTTCAAATTCTTTAATATGTGGTGCTCTCACCCATCCTTCAGAGAGGTGGTACAACAGAGTTGGGAAGTTCCTATCTTAGGACACTTGATTTTTGCTCTAACCCAAAAATTGAAGAGGCTAAAAGGAGTTTTGAAGCGATTGGAAGCAGGGGAAGTCTATGGAAACATCAAAACTAAGGTGGAATTGGAGTCAAGGACTCTAGAGCGGATGCGCAGGAACAGTTTGACCAAGGAAGTATGTCCGAGAGTTTCACCATGCAAATGCTTGATCAAGAAAACAAAGTGGAGGGGCATTTAGAGCAAGAACGAGTTTTTGGAGGCGTAAATCGAGATGGAAATGGGATAATGACTTTGATAGAAGTACCAAATACTTTCATGCACAAGCCAATCTCAAAAGAAGTGTCGGTGATCACCGAGATGAGGAATAATGAAGGGATCACTATGGATTCTCAAGATGAGATTGGAGATTTCTTGATCGGGCACTATTCGGAGAAATTCAAAAGAGTCGAGCATGACATTGATGGAATCTTATTCACTCTATGCCCCATATTATCTCGAAGCGGATAATGTAGCTCGACAAGATACTACCAACAGCCTCAAGAAATAAAGGCGTTTTTTTCTTCCGAATGCGGATAGTTCTCGAGGGCGGATGGTTTCACTGGTTTTTCTTCCATCATCTTCTTTGGGACATAGTGGAATATGATGTAGTAAGGGCGATAAGCTATTTCTTCAGGAGGTCTAGTTTGCCCTTTGGTTTTAATTCCTAACTTCATAGTCTTAATTCCAAAGGAAAGAAATGCAAATCGGTGAGCAAATATGACCGATATGCCTCTCAAATTTCGATCTACAAGGTGATCCGCGAAGATTCCGGCTTCTAGATTAAGTCCTATATTTGAGCGGATCATCAAAGAAAGAGCGGTATGGATTCATCCCGAATAGAAACTCACAGCAAGCCATTGGTTTAGCCTCGGAGTTAATCAATGAGCTGAAAGCACACGTGGGCGTGGAGGAAGCATAGCCATAAAGATTGATATTTCTCAAGCTTTCGACACTATGGACTAGGAATTCTTATGGGTCGTACTCCAAAGAATCGGGATTGATGGGACATGGATACTGATGGATTAAAGGTGCTTTCACAACCAATTCTCTATCTATCATGCTAAATGGAGGCCCCAAGGTCACTTTAAAGACAACGAGGTCTCAAGCAAGGTGACCCCCTCTCCCTTGTTGTTACAGATTGGCCGAGGACCGCCTCGAAAGGTAAATATCAGCCATATGGTCGTGGAGCGAAGATTCGCGATGGTGGTGCATGCGAAATACTCTAGTCCGTCTCACCTTATGTTTTGCGGATGATGTATTCATTTTCAGCAATGCTAACTCAAGAAGCATCAAGAATCTAGTTAAGATTTTGAGCAGTATCGAGTCCTTGGGGCTTCGTAAACAAGGACAAATGCAAGATCTTTCTCAGTCTATGAACAATAGAAGAAAGAACCTTATCAAGGAGTCTGAACATGAATGAAGGTACCCTTCCAGAAAAATATCTAGGGTTCCTCTCATCGGTGGGAAAGTAACCAAGGCGCTCTAACTCCTTTGATTGACAAAATCGAGAACAAGAGCCGAGGGGGGGGGGAAGATGCTATCATTCCAAGGAAGGGTAGTGCTAGCTAAGCATGTCCTTAACAAGATCCCCTGTCCACAACATGGCCATGTACAAATGGCCAAAAGCGTGGTAAAGGAATGTGAAACAATTATCGGGAACTTTATCCGGAATGGCAACCCAGTGAGGAGAGGAAGGCTATCACCGTATCTTGGGAGAAATCATGCAAACCAGCCGGAAGAGGAAGGAGGACTAGGAATAAGGAGGCTCAAAGATATCAATCTTTCCATGCTAATGAAACAAGCTTGGATTTTATTGTGAAGAAGGAGATTGGCGAATTCATGAGAGGTAAATACACTAACCGAATCGGAGGTTGGTCCAACTTCAAAACTTCAACAGTTTGGGCCGGGTATTAAATGGAAATTTCAATGAAATGGCACCTCTACATGGCTGGAATGTTGGGAATGGAGAGACAATAAATATCCGGAGGGAGAATTGGCTCTTTGCAAAACCCATATGTGATTTTTTCGGAGGAAAAGAAGAGAGATTCTAAAGTATCGAGGCTAGACTTAGTGAATTCATTCGGGGATCGATGGGCTTTCACCATTGAAATGTCGCAAGTTCTTCATCACTTGGGAATTGATACTTCTAAGCTGCCACACCGGATAGTTCAAAAGAGGACTCAAGAGTTTGGATGGCTTTCTTGGGAAGTTCACGATTGGCATCGACATGAGGCTATCGAACAAAGGCACCGCGGCATGCATGGAGTGAATTTATTTGGAGATCCAAAGTACTTCCGCGAACACAAGGTATTGTGTGGAAACTAGCGTATGGGCGGCAAGAACCCGATGATCGCCTCTGAGAAAAGGAAGACCCACCTCGCGATCTCGATCTTTGTCTATGCAGAAATCGAGGAAACGCTAGATCATGTTCTCTTTCACTGCCCATTCGCCAAGAGGGTTTGGAGCTATGCACGGCAGATTTTTCACATTCAGCGAGAGGTGGAGTCATTTTCAGATGTCGCGGCAGCCAGAGCAAACATTACAACTCACTCATCCGGACATGTGGAAAGCGTGTTCATTGGCGATCATGGTAAGTTTGTGGAAAAATAGAAACAAAGTCATGTATGCGATAACAGAGCTTCAAGCTATCCACAAGTGTGCTTCCTAGTCGAGAGCGATCATAAGAGCTCATCATAAGTCCCGGGACATATGGAAAATTCAGTACATGATCTCAGATTCTCGGACATTTCAAGCTCCAAAGACAAACTTCAAGAGCCCCAAAATCTTTGAATGCTTTTGGCTCTTACCTCGGGTATACTCAAGATAAATACTTGTGGTGCTCAAGCGGGAAACCCGGGATGATCGGGATGGGGTTTATGTTCGAAACTACAAAGGAGAATTCACAGGAGCGGGCCATTTGGAGGACCGGGTACGATCCACAAACTACATGGCGAAATAATGGCAATTGTGCAGGTATAAAAGCAAAGCTTTCGAGCTGGGATGGAGATATATTTGGGTGGAATGCGACTCCTCATCTGTTGTTCACGCTTTCGAATAACAAAATGCATTGAGAGTGAAGGAAATATGGAAATCTCTTATGGAAAAGTGAGAATGGATAAATGTCACTCCATCTTGGAGAGAGACTAATTTGGGAGCAGACAGCTGTGCCAAACAGGGGGCTGCTCTATCTCAGGGAGATAGTATATGGTGGGAATCTAGACCCTCTTTCATGAAAAAATTGGAGAACCACTATACTACATATTTTCGTTTTGTTAACTAGATAAACATAATCTAGTAATGACCTTGTATTCCTTTTCCTTTTTCTGTCTTGTCCCTTTAGATTCCATGTAACTCTTATTCTTTTATTAATCAATTACCTTTAGCCAAAAAAAAGTGTAATAATAATCATGGATGCCTGTTTAGTGTTTTATATGGAATTTGGTATATGAGTAGAAGGTAATTCAACTACATCATGTCATCATTTCCAAATTTTTGCACTATATATGTTTTTAAAAATACAAAAACCCAAAATTTTCATAGTAGAATAATTACGTAACTTATAATTAAAATAACTCATGTATTCCTCGTTCAATATCCAATAACCCACGTTCCAAACTTGTTTGGGGGTGGTATATTGAGTTTTTTTAATGTGGTGAATATTTGAAGTTTCTATCCTAAATCTTAAGATGGGAAGAATGGTTGATGACTAAAAACAAGAACTTCTTCAACTTTTCTTACTCATGGTTCTAAATCTAAAGGTATTGAAAAACAAGTTGTTTAGTAAGGGAAAAACATTGGAAACATTGAAGTTGGTTGTGGATTAAAACATGAATTGAAAATAGAGGAAAGGAGATGACTTTGTTAACAAGTCACACGCAATGATGTCTTCAAATGAGTGTAACTTGTTTTCTTTATATTTAATTGACAAGGAAGGTTTAGAAACAAGTTTGATTGAATGGAAATATTGAAAACATGTATTGAATGCAATAAAGAACTTAAAAATAAAATAATGCAATAGATTGAAAAAAGGAAATAACAAGACAAGAAAATAAATTACAATAATATAAATCTATCTAAAAAAACATGATAAAATTTATCTCAATTCTTGAGTTGTCAAACCAAGAATTAGATAATGTTTTCTCTCTCTATTTTTTGCTTTTATATTCCTACTTTTACAATGATTGATTTGCATTTTTCCTCTACAATTAAGACACCTCACACCCTTGCTTTTTACTTTTCCATTTTGTTTTTCTCTTTCTTCTTGAGCAAGCTAGGGTTTAAGCAAGGCTACTTTTGAGCTAAGACCTAGGGTTGTTAATGGGCTAGGCCAGGCATGAAGCATGATTGAATCCGAACTAATAAGATAGGGACTTAGATTTTAAATATTGTCCTATAAGACTATTGGACCAATTTTGGAGATACCCATGTCCGGTCCAATAATGGCCCGGTCCAAAAACTAAAGTAGTTTTGTTAGGTTTTTCAATTAAATACTAGTACATTTTAAACTATTAGCATACATAAAAAGTTTGAGGCTTGGTGATTAATGATGTAGTGCCACACATAAAACATGGGTTTGACTCTTGCTATACTCAATTTCAATTTTTTTTTGGGAGAAATCACAAAAAAGTTAACTATTTCCATGTAATCTTATCAGACTTAGACCAGGCCCGAATCCAATCATGTTCAATGGGACCTAGGCTGGGTTTAGACCTTCTAAATGTGAATATAATTTGGGCCAAGACCTAGACATAGATGAGTCCTATATATTCAAGTCCGGCCCATTGACAGCCCTACTAAGGCTATCATCTCTAGTGTTTGGAGCTAAAGACATAATCTTCAGTCTTTTAGGTTTGAGTCCTTGACCGTTGGCCGTTGAATTTGACTTTGACTTTTCAGCATTTTCACCTGTAAGCTAGAGTCTTCATAATAAGCGTTCATAGAGCTCTTTTTGGCGCTAAAATATATTTTTTACGATAAGTGATCTGAAATGGCATGTAACCGGCAAAAGGCAGTAAAAGCTATGAGTTGTTTGTTTATTAATTATAAGAAAAGCTATAATGCAACAAAATGTTTACTTGGTATGTAGATTATTATGCCCTATTCGAAAATCCTCGTGGCTATATTTTTGTCATTTTCTTGAGGAGCGTGACTACAATAGGCTTTAGTTGATTGATTTTAATTTTTGTATGTTTAGGCTTCAAGTAACAAGCAGCGTTCTGTTACTACATTGGGTCATGACCCCCAATGGTTGTTATTTGGCTTGGGTTTAGCCTTATGTGTGAAATTTAAAAGACAATGCAAAAATTTAACTCAAGCAATCAGGTAAGCATGCTTGTAACACTCAAGGTATCCTCTTACAGGGGATTTGAGGAAGTTAAGAGATTACCTCTCTAGCCATGCTTACACGCTGCTTGAGGTGGAGTCGATGTTGGTTGGTGTGTGCTCTAAGAGTCAGGCCCAACCGTTCGAGCATTCCATTCGATTACAAATTTTGTCTAACTAAACCCACATGTCAGGTTGAAATGGTGGCATAGCCAATAAGTTACAACTTTGCCTTCATGGGTTTAACTTAACACAAAGTAAATAAAATACTAATTACTTAAACTATATAACTAATTAAAAAATTAATGTGAAGAAAGATGTCAATGATTAGAAATTTAATCTTCAAATTAATTTGAGATACGTGAGCGTATTGTTAACTACTCGCCTCACGCATTCAAATTAATGGTCCAAATTGATCAAATTTCTAACACTAGGTAAGTTATTAAACTTCAACCAAAAGACAAGTCACTTTTCACTTTAGGAATAAGGTTGGTATTATCCTAAACCTTATCTAAGTTGATATTATTCTAATTTTTTTTTATATGTTTTCAAAAATAATAATGATAAAGTAAAAACATGATATTATCATAAAACTATTATTTATCTAATACTGATAATAAGCTAATACTTTTTTTCATTTTTAAATATTTATATAATTTTTTTATATTTTTTTTTAAAACATTAAACATTCAAAATCTAACTAGTTTCAAATGGCTAACAATTTGATTAATCAAACCCTGCGAAATTAATCTACTGGAAACGAAAAAAAAACTATACCTATAGAATCTCATTCCGTTTAAGAGGAGGCACGGTCATGGGAGTGGCATGGTGCGGATGCAAAGCGTGGTCGCAGCAGATGTTTTCTTTTTCTCCGTGTTTCTGACGGCCTTTTAGGGGACTCCGCCATGTTCGATGGTGGTCTCGATTGATTGAATCTACAAATAAAACAAGAAAACAATTTTAATTAATAAGTGCTAAAAAAAAACTTGAAGAACTTGAAAAAATGAAAAAGAAGAGTTTAGAAATGATTGTTTGTATCCATCATCTTCCTAAGCTCAGATCCATGACGGCAGAATGCATTTGACTTTTTGGGTTTTGTGTGGTGAGTATTTGAAGTTTCTATCCTAAATTTTAAGATGAGAAGAATGGTTGATGACTAAAAAAACAAGAACTTCTTCAACTTTTCTTATTTATGGTTCTAAATCTAAAGGTGTTGAAAAACAAGTTGTTTAGTAAGGGAAAAACATTGAAGTTGGTTATGGATTAAAACATGAATTGAAATAAGGAAAATGAGATGACTTTGTTAACAAGTCACACTCATTTGATGTCTTCAAATAAGTGTAACTTGTTTTCTTTATGTTTAATTGACAAGGAAGGTTTAGAAACAAATTTGATTGAATGGAAATATTAAAAACAAGTATTGAGTGTAATGAAGAACTTGAAAATAAAGGAAAACAATAGATTGAAATAAAAATAAATAATAAGGCAAGAAAATAAATTGCAATAATATAAATCTATAAAAAAAAAAAAAAAACATGATAAAATTGATCTCAATTCTTGGGTTGTCAAACTCAGAATTGGATAATGTTTTCTCTCTCTACTTTTTGCTTTTATACTCCAACTTTTACAATGACTGATTTACCCTCTCCCTCTACAATTAAGACATTTCACACCCTTGCTTTTTACTTTTCCTTTTTGCTTTATGCTTTTTGTTTTTCTCTTTTTTCTTGAGCAAGCTAGGCTTTAAGCAAGGCTACTTTTGAGCTAAGGCCATCATCTCTAGTCTTTTTAGCTAAGGACATAATCTTTAGTCTTCTGGGTTTGAGTCATTAACCGCTGACTTTGAATTTAACTTTTCAGCAGTTTCTCTTATAAGCTAGAGTCTTCATAATAAGCGTTAATATAGCTCATTTTGGCTCTAAAATACATCTTTTACAATAAGTGGTATGAAATGGCCTATAACCTGCAAAAGGAAGTAAAAGCTATGAGTTGCCTGTTTATTAAGCATAAGAAATACTATAATGCATTAATGTAAAGGGATAAATATGCACACTTGAGGTCTGATAATATATTTTCAACACGATGAATAGAATATAGGTGTACTGTTGTTTTTGCTCATGTGTCTATGGTAATGTCTTTTCTTATCTCTTCATACTTTGAAGACAAAGCATATTCCTATTTAGGGATGGTATAGTAATATTTTGCAAAAACTATGCATTTTTTAACTATTTAGTATACTTAGCTTCTTTCTTTCTTAAATTTTTTTCGAAAATACAAAAAATATTTTTCTATTTAGTACTAAAAGTTTTGTTTCCTTTTTCTATGATAAATAAATAGTCTAGAAGTCTCATTATAGCAATTGAGTATGGATTCTTTCTTTGAACTTAGACTAATATACATACAATAGTTTCTGCATCTTTTCATGAATGGCATGCATAAGCATTTGATTGTATATAGCAGTGAGTTTTCGAGACCAAGGTTAAAACAATTAAGATCCATATCCTGTGAGAATCTAGCTAAAAGCCTCATCTGAATAATTATTGAGTGATGACATAAAGGATGTCCAGATAGAAAGACCACACGTCCGCTTGCTTAATCACCACATCATATCCTATGAGAGAATTTAGGCCTTTTTTGGATTGACATAGCCAAATAAATGTTAAAAACCCCAAAAAATATTTTTCCTCTAGTCACCCCTTTTTTAGCCTTCAAAAACTTCTAAAAGCCTTTTTATTCTTAGCCATCAATCCCTCACCCGTTACAACACACAATAAAAAGTTTACCCAGCTGACGAGTTGAGAATAGGATGAGTATCAGAAAAAGAGAAGAGAAAAACTTGTACAAAAACAGATCAGCTAGTTCCTTCGAAAAGAAATAAAAGGAAAGAAAAGAAAAACCCTCAAAACCAAAACTTCAAAAAAATCAAAGGAGTCAAAAATCGAATCTCCCAAAATTGAAAATCAAAAGGAGTCGATATCAAAATAAACAAAATTAAGCAAAGTTAGAACTCTCAAAAATCAAAATCATATGGAGTCATAAAGCCAAAGGGCTAAAGAATGAATCACAATTCGAAAGCAAAGAACAAAACGAGTTTCTTCTTTAGTTACAAGTATCTTGAAGACCCGATTTCTCAACTTATCAAATTTTGTTTTCCCTTCCATTTTTTTCCTAAACCATCACCCTAGCCCTGTAATTCCTAATAAAAGACTTCTTGCTCGATTAGGAATAGGTTGGTGTGATAATAAGTGGCAATTGTGATCAATCGACCCCGGTTTCCTTTGGACGTCATTTCATGTATGTGAGGAATATAAATGCACGTTGCATTTGAGAGAACAAAACTTGAGTGAATCTATTAGAAAGTTTATGCTTTCAACACATCCCTGTGAGAACCCACCTTAAGGACACTCTCCAAAAGTTTCAAAAATAACTCTGCTTTTGCATTTCATTGCTCATGTTTGCACATTTATCTTTAGATGATTTAATTACTGTACATATGTTATCTTAAGTTTAAAAGAGTTTGTCATTATTCCCCACTAATGAGATGTATAGTCTTCTGGGAATAAATAAAGAGACAAGAGCCTTTGTGCTAGATAGAGGAAGTTTGTGAGTACCTTCTCTGGAAAACTCTCATGAGGCTTAAGCTCGTCCACTAGGAAATTCCTAGTGGTTTAATTAAGGTATTGTTATATATTTTCAATGCAATCGCACTCTGCAAAATGAGATTTGGATAATAAATCACACATTTGTGATCTAAGTTTTTCTCTCTCATCTTTGCTTGAGGACAAGCAAAATGCTGTTTGGTGGTAGTTGATCAGACCACAAATGTGCATGTTTATCCCTTTACATTACTGCATTACAGCTTTTCTTATGCTTAATAAATAGACAACTCATAGCTTTTACTACCTTTTGCATATTACAAGCCATTTCAGACTACTTATCATAAAATATGCATTTTAGTGCCCAAAGGAGCTCTATTAACGCTTCTTAGGAAGACTCGAGCTTATATGAGAAAATGCTAAAAAGTCAAAGTCAATTACTCAAATCCAAATGACTGAAGATTATGTCCTTAGCTCAGAAGACTGAAGATGATGACCTTAGCTCAAAAGTAGCCTTGCTTAACCCTAGCTTGCTCAAGAAGAAAGAATAAAAGAAAAAGCATAATAGAAAAAGGAAAAGTAAAAAGCATGTGTGTGAGGTGTCTTAAATGTAGAGGAAGAGGGCAAATCTGTAATGGTAAAAGTAAGAGTATATAAGCAAGAATTGAGATCATTTTTAGCTTGACAATGCAAACCAAGAATTGAGATCATTTTATCATGTTTTCTTAGATAGATTTATTTTATTATAATTTATTTTCTTGTCTTGTTATTTTCTTTATTTCAATCTTATTGCTTTCTTCTATTTTCAAGTTCTTCATTCCATTCAATACTTTGTTTCAATCTTGTCATTTCAATCAAACTTGTTTCTAAACTTTCTTTGTCATTTAAATCAAAAGAAAACAAGTTGCACTCATTTGAAAACCTCAAATGAGTGTGACTTGTTAACAAAGTCATCTCTTTTCCTATCCTTTTCAATTCATATTTTCAATCCATTCAATCAACTTCAATGTTTTCACCTTCCTAGACAACTTGTTTTTCAATACTCTTTAGATCTAGAACAATGAATAAGAAAAGTTGAAGAAGTTCTTGTTTTTAGCCATCAACCATTTTTCCTATCTTAAGATTTAAGATAAACTTCAACTCACAAAACAAACTCCCACAATCTACATTTTCAAGTATCAAAGTCTCATCAAAGGTAAGATCTCTGCTGACCAGGAACTCGTTATCTTCAAGACACCACAATATGTATCCCTTTACCCCATTTGTGAAGCCTAAGAATATTGCCTTCTTAGCTCTAGGAGCAAGCTCGATTTCCCTCACATGGTAGTAAGTTGTACATCTAAACACACGCAAAATACTGTAATCAGCTGGTTTCCCTGACCACACCTCATAAGGTGTATTGTAATCTATTACCGGAACCGGTGACCTATTATACAAGTAACATGCCACGGACACTGCATCTGCCCAATACTCTCTGCGGAGACTAGCATTAGACAACAACTCAGTCTTTCAAGTAATATTCTATTCATCCTCTCTGCCATCCCATTCTACTGAAGCATGCCCCTCACTGTCCAGTGTCTAGCAATATCATGTTGCGCACAAAACTCTTGGAAAAGACCATTAGTATACTCAGTACCATTGTCAGACCTCAAAGTCTTCACTTTCTTTTCTGTACGATTCTCAGCCATTGCTTTCCGATCCACTTCTTAAATATCTCAAACACTTCATCTTTTGTTTTCATCATATATACCCACACATAGCGAGTATAATCATCGATGAATGAGACATAATAACGGTTACCTCCTTTAAAAGCCACTTTGGAGGGTCCCCACACATCCGTATGCACATAATCAAGGATGCATGTAGTCGTGTGTTTACTCAAACTGAACTTGACTCTACATTGTTTTCCATAGACACAATGCTCACAAAATTCCATGGTTGGTGTCTTCAAGTCCTTCAACAACCATCGCTTGCACAACTCAAACAAACCCCTTTCACTCCTATGCCCTACACATATATGCTACATCTTAGTGCACTTAAAATCATCACTACATGTGCTCACTACTACATTGCATGCCACTATACTACCCATCAAAGTATACAAGGTTCCATGTCTTTGACCCTTTATCACAACTAAAGAGCCACTAACAATCTTTAAGACTCCACCTTCTCCCACAAACTTGTGGCCTTTGGAATCCAAGGTACCAAGAGAAATAAGGTTTTTCTTTGGCTCTGAAACATGTCTCACATCATTTAGAATCCTCACAATACCATCAAGCATCTTGACCTATATAGTTCCAATCCCAACCGTCTTACACGCATAGTTATTATCCATCAAAACGGAACCGCAATCAATGCTCTCATAAGAAGTAGACCACTTTCTATTCTAGCACATATGGAAGGAACACCTGGAATCAAGAATCCAATGATTGGTCATGTGGTCGTCTTGTGTAGAAACCGAAAAACTTACATCTTCCACTTCAGAGCTCGAAGCATAACTTACCTCATCATTAACCTTACCTTTCTTCTTACCATTCTTCTTGTTACTTTTCTTCAGTTTAGGACAATCACTCACGTAATGTCCCTTTTCATTACAATTGTAGCATTTCACATATTTCAACGGCTTCTTTGACTTGGACCTAGACCTCTCATTGCTTGTAAAGGCCTTATCTTGCGACCTTCCTGTTGCCACTAACCCTTGTGCAGCATCAATACTACTCTCTACTCATGTCTTCTTCATCAACTTATAAGAAAGAAGCACACTTTGAACTTCGTCAAGATCAACATCTTCTCTATTCATAAAGGTAGTCATTAAATGCTCATAGCTTTCGGGTAAAGAAAATATTAAATATGCAGATTGATCTTCGTCGCCCATCTTCATGCCAACATTCAAAAAATCCGAGAGGCGTCGACAGAACTCACTAACTTGCTCTTACATCGTTGAACCATCCACCATCATATACCTATAAAGACACTTCTTAAGGTACATCTTGTTTATCATGCTCTTGGTCATATACATTGACTCTAACTTGAGCTAAATACCAGCGGCGATATTCTCACTCATTACATTATACATAACCTCATTAGCAAACACAAACGGATTGATGAACAAGCTTGTAGATCGAACTCTTCCCAATCATCATTGGTCATATTCATTGGCTTTACTTTAATCCCCTTTAAAACCTTATGTAAACCTTGTTGGATGAGGATATCTTTCACTTAGACTTGCCAAATCCCAAAGTTGTCTTGCCCATTAAACTTCTCTACTTCAAACCTCGCATTTGACATTATAGGAGCCATTTCTACAAGCCACAACAAGGAACTCATAAGAAAATTTCACTTGGGAATTTTATCAAACATTTTGTCTTCACAAATTTGAGCACCTTAGAATTTATCCAAAACTCAAGCTCAATGCTCCCTAGGTCTCAACCCAGAGCTATGATACCAATTGTTGTGTTATCATAATGCGGAAACAAGTGTTCAACAACAATATCAGCCACAAAGGTGTGACCTTTAATCAAGACAAATGTTCTTAACAATACCCAAGCACAAAACCAATATCTCTATCAACTAGCAAAACATAAACAAGTGAAGAGATGTAATAAAGAACACACACCACAAGACAAAAATTTAAGGTGGTTTGGCAATATGCCTACATCCACACGATGAGATCGATGATTTCACTAGATGAACAAGAAGATTACAAGAGGAGCTCTCAATCACTCATAAAGAATGAATTGCTTGATCACTCACTTGACAAGTGCTTTTACTAATCTCTCTTTTCTTTTTCTTGAAGTTGTTGGGTCAAAAAAAGCCTAACCTTTTTTATATAGTTACTGGAATTTCAGTGTCACCGACATTCTGAGTCATGTCAAAATATCTGTGAGAACTAGAACTTTGGTTGTGTAGAGACTAAGGGGCATGCGCCCCTTCACCAAGGTATATTATCTGGCATGCGCCTCTTGTGAAGGATCAACTTCCAGTACTGATGTTCGCCCTTCCTGAACCAACTCTACTGATGAAGGCTAGGGGGCACTCGCCCTTTCCCAAGTTATATGGGGGGTATACTTATACATAGTCAGTACCTGTTTTTCAACACTACGTCACAATTTGTTGTATGGGGTACACATTTGTGCTGCCCTTACCTCCTACCAATTCAAAGATCCAATCTTCTCTGAGTTATTGTTTTTATTTTCTAATTGAAGCATATTACTGGTAAAGTGTGACTCTTTTCTAACAAATTGCACAAAATTAAAGTCGGTATATATCTGGTGGCCTGGTGGACAAAAAAGTGTTTCCTATTTGTAATGTGAAATCTATCTAATTGATTAATTTTTACGTGTGCCAATGTAAAGTTTCTTTAGAGCAATGTTGTAATGGCCACTAAGTTATGAGCAGTACAAGATTATTTGTTCAAACGATTTTGTCACATTATGATTGTTTGCTGCTGGGTTTAATTTGCTACTGCATGTGAGTCTGATTCTCAAGTCTTAAAAATGTAACACTGCAAAATTAGCAATATCTTCTTACATTTCTTCTAGAAGAACTAGAATATTGTTGATACATAGTTGTTTGATTCACTTATTTTGGCACAGATTGCTTCTTGTAACTTATCTTCCAATTATCAACTGTTAAGCTGCATCATATGAATTTCCTATCCATATATATACATGTCACGACTCACGAAGACTGGAATAGCTTAGTTTATACAACATACTAGTAGAACTTCGTCTGACGTTACAAATCCAATATGAAGACCGTACCATGAAACTATATATAACATCTTTTAGTTGAGTGAATACATTTGGAAAAAGAAAGAGATGGTACTTAGAGATGGTACTTTAGTAGTTGGTGATTGAGCTTCACACTTGAGAACAAGTACAAGTTAAGATGTCGAGCTCTAAAGAGTGATTTTCCAGGGAAATGCAAAGATAGTTATCTTAAATTTAAATATGATCTAGAATTAAAAATGGTAGCCCTTTGTGCATGGGAAAGGAATATAAACTTCAAAGTATGTTTTTTCGAAGCATCATATATAAGTCTCTTTGAACATGTCTTCTCAAAATTCATCACCCAAAAGAGCCAGGAACAAAATTTATCCAGCACCTGTGAATCCATTTACGATTTAAGCGTCACTTTGGTCATTTGTCTTGAAAGACATTATACAATTGCCTTATTGAGCTATTAATAGGAGTTTCATACTACATATTTATGTGTTGATCTGCTTGTGATTTCCCAAAGTTTGTTAACATTTTTCATTTGGTGGTCCTAAAAAAGAAATATGGTGTTGTTGTAAGATGCTTCAGGTTACGAGACTTTAATTGGATTGCAAGTTGTATGAAAGAGAAATCAAAGGATATCACTAGGCATGTGAATTAATTAACCTAGTAACTTCAATATAAGGAAAGACTTTAAACAAATAAATAAAACTCGCTATCAATCAAATTTCCACTTGGTTTTAAAAAAAAATATAATAATAAAAGGTTACTTATTTACTTGAACTATTGAACATGTTCAGGAATAGGAAAGATAATAGTTACCAATCAGCATCAGAAGATTTCAGTTTGGATTTGTTGAAAACAGTAGCAATACCAGCAGCAGTTAAAGCCCCAATGGCCGCAGCAGCAGCAACAATCCTTATACTAGTAGGTTTTGAACCACCACATATGTAATGGTCACATACGTAATGGTATAACGCACTTGTGCCCAACCCATCCAAAGAACAATTGTTCACATTGATCTTTAACATCAAGATTTGTTCCTTCCATAGATTCCGCCCTCTAATAGCCCATAGAAAAAACCTACACTACCAAATAATCTAAAATACTTATGTACACTAGCCCAGCTACCCAGGAACACCCCTTGACGCCACCGACAATGGCACTAATGAAAACTAAAGGTCCCCCGTAGAGCGATATATTATGAAAGCACAAGCGGGGAGACATCACGACTGACGGTTCACGACAATCCAAATACATGGCTCCAAATCAAAAAACTTCCAACCAAATATTTAAACCAATAACAGACAATAAGTTACGAGGTTAAAATCAAAACTTAATTAAAAGGGTATTAACAGAGGCAGTTCTATTCATGGACCAGCCTGGGCCTAGGCCCATCATAAACTTTGGATAAAAAAAATATAGTAGTGTTGCTAATTTACTATCATACCTTAGGCCTGCTGTCTAGCTACAGTCCAAACCCAAAAAAAAAAAACCTAATTGAAGTGTGAAAAAAGCATAAGTGTAATGACTTATGCTATGTTAAAGGACCGTAGAGATTGTTTCTGCTCCTGATTATTTCCTAAGGTAATTTATTTTGTTCTTTTACACTTTACAGCATGTTAAAGTAATGATTCAGTTGTTGTTTTTCTGAAATTGGGTTGTTAGTTTATCTGGCATGTGGATTCTGTTGTTTGGTTATGAGGGTGCAAGAAGCCATGTTCATACTATTAGAATGATGTTAATTGGGTTGTGCAACATTGCATTGTAATTGTTTGACAAATTGTTTGAAAAGAGAATTATATCATTGTCAATTAAGAAAAGGTTGTGAAATTAGTTTGGATGAAGTTGATTAAAATATTGGATTGTAGTACGTACGTAGCTATGCGACTATGCTATTTAAGGTTCATTTTTTAGTATCGACGACAAACAATAGTTTTGTAAGAAAAATCCAATGATTTATGGTGTGGACATTTTAATATTTAGATAAAGCTGTCAAACATGACAGAAAGGTCAAGGGGAGGGATTAAAAGACCGTGTGTTTATGCTATGTTCTCAAACTTTGTGTTTGTGATGTTTAATTTTTCGAGTTTTTCACTTGTTTGGTTAGCATGACTAGTCAGAATAGACTAGCCATGGGTAGCTGGGCTAGTCTACTCCACCCTCTAATAGTTATGTACACTAGCTCAGCTACCCAGGAACGCCCCTTGACGCCTTCGACAATGGCACCAACGAAAACTAAAGTTCCCCCGTAGAGCGATATATTATGAAAGCACCGGCGGGGAGACACCACGACTGACGGTTCACGACAATCCAAATACATGGCCCCAAATCAAAAAACTTCCAACCAAATATTTAAACCAATAACAAACAATAAGTTATGAGGTTAAAATCAAAACTTAATTAAAAGGGTATTAACAGAGGCGGTTCTATTCATGGACCAGCCTAGGCCTGAACTTTGGATAAAAAAAAAATAGTAGTGTTGCTAACTTACTATCATACCTTAGGCCCACTGTACGTCTAGCTACAGTCCAAACCCCAAAAAAAAAAAATAATAAAAATAAAAATAAAATAAATAAATAAAATAAAAAATAAAAAATAAATAAAAACTTAATTGAAGTGTGAAAAAAGCCTAAGTGTAAATGACTTATGCTATGTTAAAGGACCGTAGAGATTGTTTCTGCTCCTGATTATTTCCTAAGGTAATTTATTTTGTTCTTTTACACTTTACAGCATGTTAAAGTAATGATTCAGTTGTTGTTTTTCTGAAATTGGGTTGTTAGTTTATCTGTGGATCTGGGCAGTTAAATCGCTACTCGTTGGAGGTGTGAGTAGCAAGTAGGTCTACTCGGTCGGGGATTAATCGGGATTACTCGGGCAATTTTTTAAACCGCTACTTGGTGGAGGAGCGAGTAGCGAGTAGGTCTACTCGGTCGGGGATTAATCGGGATTACTCAGGTGATTTTTTAAAACACTATATTTCTTTATAAATAGTCAAATACATGTTACATATAAATTAACATTGAAATACCAATATGGTAACTGGTAATTGGCCACTAGAATTTATATAAAATTTTGTGAACTTGTGCAGCCAATATGGGATGAAGGAGAAGAAGGGTCAAATGAATTTTGTAGTAGTAGCAACTTGTGCAGCCAATATGGGATGAAGCAGAAGAAGGGTCAAATGAATTCTATAGTAGCAGCAGTCTTAGAAACAAAGAAACGGAGCATAGACTGCTACAAGTCTACAACTATCAGAGTATCAGTTAGATATTTGTAAATTATAAGCTTGTAAGTTGTAACTTCAAACAACTTATCAGAGTATCAATTATATATACACCTACAACTTATTGATATTGAAGTTGTAAGTTGCTACAAGTCTACAACTATCAGAGTATTAGTTATATATACACAATGGAGCCTGACAACCATTTAGCATCTCTGACAACCAAATCCAATGAAGCAGAATATAACAAAAGTGCACACCATAAAACAAATTAGCAGAATATATGCCAATATCAGATAAAAAATGCTTAAAAGCACTTAAGCAAATGCTCGTCAACTTCAATATCAATATCGTCATCACTTCCATTGACATCATCGTCATCTCGATTTCCTTCACCTTGCTCTCCACCTCCTGTGTGGGCCTCAAAGTCCACCTCATCTTCTTCATCATCGGCTTTGTCACGAATTGTAATCGAGTTTCTGGTTCTATTCCTTGTACTTGGCCCCACATCAATATCGGCTCCCCTCGCTGCTCGAACCTGCTCCCAAGTAAGGTCATCACCTTCCACCACGAAGTCTTCAAGCTGTGTCTCGCTCGGTATGATCCAATCATCATTTTCATCAATTTCCTTCAAAAGAATAGGATCACTATCATTGTCGGCCAATCTTTCTTTGAATCGCTTCTCTAGCATTCGATTGTATTGAATGTAAACAAGATCATTCAATTTTGATTGAAGAAGGCAATTCCTCTTCTTTGAATGTAACTGAAATTGAAATAAGAGAGGAAAGAAAGAAAACATATTAAAAATAATTACATAGTGATAGAGATAACCACTATATAACTAAAGTAGCTTTGGACACTCTAATGTACTTACATTATCAAAGGCACTCCAGTTGCGTTCACATGGTGATGCACTACATGTTTGCGATAAAACTTTAACTGCAAATTTTGCGAGGCTAGGAGCATCACTCCCATATTGCAACCACCATTCGTCTATATTTAACATGTTATGATGAATTGATGATGTTAAAGTCAATACTTGAAAAGATACAATAAAAAAACTACTAAATAAAATTATTATATCAAATGAAAGCTTACGAGGTTGCATAGTTGCTCTTCGACTTATGGCGGACTTTATTCCAAATGTCCCCTCTGCATCTCTATAAAGTTTCAGTTCATCCATTGCAGCATCCGACTAGGACTCGGGTATAAGCACCGCCATAGCTTTAAAAAGACCCATCTTAACTACACTGTTTATCTCCATCAGAGCTTTAGTTTCCTTAAAATAAATTGATGGATTTAGATAAAACCCGGCTTCATACCAAAATGTTTGGAGTTAGTACTTAATATATACCTCAAGGCTTAAGCTGACATCCATGTAAAAAAACTTTAGAAGTTGTTACCTGCATGCAACGGACGATGGAGTTGATATTTCCACCTCTTGTCAATAATGGTCTTCACCTTCGTCCATGTCCTTATGTCCAACCCCAAGTTCTTTTCAATTTACCCCTTTGCCCTCTTCATAGCCTCATATAAATAGCCCATACATGGCTTCTCTTCTCTATCCACCATTCTCAAAACATCCACCAATGGGGCCATCACTTGACAAGAGTAATAAACATTATCCCAGAAAGACTCCTTTGCAACTATTCTTTCAACTCTCTTTCCATCGGATTTTTTTGCAAAATCACTATTTCTCCAATATTCAGAAACAAACAACACCTGCATGTGGTGCCTATTCTCCCACATACTCCACAATGTGTAAAATTGAGTAGCAAACCTAGTCACGCAAGATCTGTGTAACTCTCTACCTCCGGTCAACTTCCACAACCAAGCTAACACTCTCCCATGGTTATAGAGATAAACCACCACTACTTTAGCTTCAGATAATGCAGACTTTATTTTGGGCAATGCAGTCTTCTCTCCATTCCCAAAATCTTGAAGCATCAAATTAATGCAATGCCCTGCACAAGGAGTCCAAAACATCGAGCCATGCTCTTCTTCCAACATTGCTCCCGCCAATTTATAGTTTGATCCATTGTCAGTCACAAACTATTGAAAAAAAAAATACATCATTAAATTGATAAATGGATTTTTAGTAACTTGTTTTGTACAATGTACACAACTAATCAACTACACACAAACGTCTAAGTAGCTTTCCGAAACAATGTTCTTTGCCCCGACTTCGACAATCACTTCATTAATCATTCTCACAATATAGATTGCTTCCTTAAATTCTTCCGATGCATCAATTGACTTCAAGAAAATTGTGCCTTTCGGACAACTTACCATAAAATTGATCAAACATCTACCTTTTCCATCGGTCCAAAAGTCAGACATAACTGAACATCCATATAGCTGCCAGTGCGTTCTAAAAGAATTAACAAATTCTTTTGTCTCCGCATACACCTCTTTCAGCAAAGTCACCCGCAAATTATGATAGCTAGGCGGGGGCATAGCTGTAAGAGAATAATAATAATAATATAAGCACAATATTTAAAAATAACTAAGTATTTTTAAATTCTAAATAAGTTACCTCTTCCATATTCTCCAATAGCATGAATCATTTTTGTGAAGCTTGGTGGGCATACTGCATTGAAAGGTAATCCAACTTCGTATGCCCACTTTGCTATACAGAGCCATGCTTTTTTCCTCAAAACTTGCTTCTGAGGGTTGTTTTTATCCAAAGTAGATTGCTTCATATTATCAGTTGTCAATAATTGATCAAGAGGACCTCTAACATTGTCAATGGCTTTTCTTCTACCAATGGAAATACCTTGGTTTCTATTACCACCACCACTACAAATATCTTGTTATTCTACTATATCATCATCTTCATCTTGTCTCTGAAGAAGGTCATGTACTCTAGCCTTATCAAGCTTCTTCTTTTTTACTTCCCGTAATGTTGCATTGACTTTATGTTGAATCTCTATGGTCACCTTCGGACATGATGTCACATTCCCTTTCTTATGAACTAGATGTTCCTTCAACCGATTTATCCCTCCAGACATCCTTTTATCACACAATGTACACCAAACAAAATTTTTGTTATTTGAGTCCCTACACTCACCCCATTCCCATCCCATATCATCCGACTTCCTCTTCATTGAGGTGGTTGTGGCAGCACTCGCAACGGGCTCATTCGAAACTCTCGAAGACAACATCTCTAAATTTAAAAAAAAAAAAAAAAAAATCAAAGGAATAAATCAGTTAACATATCACAGACTCACAGTAGATACTCGAAGGCCTATTTTTGTTAAAAGCTCTATTTTTGTTCACATATCACAGACTCACAGTTAACATATCATTATATCACAGACACACAGTGGTCAAACACTCGAAGCTCTCTGATTTCATTTTTAACTAATTCATTTTCATAATTCATAACTAAACTTGGCATCAAGTCAACAGTCCAACATCTCTATATCTCTCTCCGTGATTTTTTTTTTAAAAGTTTTAACAGTCCAACAGTCCAACAGTGCATCAAGCCATCAACAATTTTTTATTACATTAGCACAGGTTACAAAAAAGGGACGTGAGAAGTGAAGAGAAGAAAAGGGACGTGATGACTGGTGAGGAGGAGGAGAAGTGAGAAGTGAGGAGTGAGGAGTGAGAAGTGAGAAGTGAGGAGGAGGAGAACTTGAGAAGTGAAGAGAAGAAGAAGAAAAAAAAATGGAGAAGAAGAACTGCTGGAGTGCTGGAGAAGACGACGAACTGCTGGAGAACTAAAGTTTTTGATTTTGCAAGCCCTAAAGTTTTTGTTTTGGACCTTTTTTTTTCTGTTTCGCGGACTTAAAAAAAGGCCTGATTTCTCACTATTAACTCACCCGGGCCCGATTACTTAAAAAATAAAATATCGGCCAATTTCTAAGCGATTTCTCTTCCCCGATCACTCATGGGGAGTAATGGGCTGACCGGATCGGCTAGGCACCGAGTAGGGAGTACTCGGCGATTTTATAGCACAGTTGTGGATTGTGTTGTTTTGGTTATTGGGGTGCAAGAAGTCATGTTCAAACTATTAGAATGATGTTAATTGGGTTGTACAATATTGCATTGTAATTGTTTGACAAATTGTTTGAAAAGAGAATTATATCATTGTCAATTAAGAAAAGGTTGTGAAATTAGTTTGGATGAAGTTGATTGAAATATTGGATTGTAGTAGGTAGCTATGCGGCTATGCTATTTAAGGTTCATTTTTTAGTATCGATGACAAACAATAGTTTTGTAAGAAAAATTCAATGATTTATGGTGTAGACATTTTAATATTTAAATAAAGTTGTCAAACAGGACCCTGGAGAGGGATTAAAAGACCGTGTGTTTATGCTATGTTCTCAAACTTTGTGTTTGTGATGTTTAATTTTTGAGTTTTTCACTTGTTTGGTTAGTTTTTAAGGAATAATTATTATTATTATTTTTTTTTTATAGTGTATGCAAATTGATTTTTGTACAACAAATTCAAATTCAAATTCAAATTGGGCTTAAACTTGGACAGGCTAAAATTATAATTTCTGTGGATCCGGGCTTAAGTAAAGTGACACGTAACCTTATTTGCCCCACGTGTGTGAAAAAGAGGAATTTCAGTTACAGTGAGTTCGTTAGATTCCACTATTCCAGTACTATCTAAGATTCTTGACTTTTCCAAAAAAAGAAAGTGAGCATGGAAGCAATAAAGAGTGAGGATGATAATAACAACATCCAAGCAATCCAGCAGGTTATAGCTAAAAAGAAGAGTGACAAGAGAAACAAACCAGATGATGATGATGATGATGATGATGACGACGACGAGCTTCTACTCTCCAAGTTGCTCTCCCAGGTATTACAACCTCTATTTCAGTAAGTTATGATGATGCAGAGCTAATTATATTGTGTTCACAGCTTGATATCGTTTTTATAAATTATAATAATCATATTGCAAATATTTGTGACAGACAGACATGCACAAAATGGTTCACTAGGTAGAGCTCATAAGTTTTTGTGTTGCACGTTTGGTTTGAAGGCCGAATAGGCAATAACCGTCGATGTTTAAATGTTCTAGCCTGTCAGGGGTTTTATAGCTTTTTGATTATTGTGTTGAAATCAAAATCTTTGATAAGGAACTGTCTAGGTTTCATAGCTTGGTTGTTTGTCCTTGGCTAAGCAGGATTATAAGAAGGGTAAAAGCATCTGGTCTTATAATATTGAGAGAGAGAAAATCATATGAAGCACGTTGAATTAGTCTTTCCCTTAATTTCCTGTAAGCAGACACCTCAAGATCCAAAAATTGTGATTGATCTGCGTTGTTACTGTTCTGCGCTAGGCTTTGAGCTGAATCCTTGGAAGCTTGGATGTGGAAAACAATTAAAAATAATGAATATTTGAAATATAAATATCTCAAACATCATTATGTGGGATTACGTTGCTGTGATGTGGGGATCCATGTCAAAACCTAAAAAATATCTCTAACAACAAAAAATGTGCAAATTCCCCTATCACTTTATTGAACTTTTTCCATTTAAACAAACTTTAAGAATTTTCCAACAATTATTCTCATGTCATATAAAAATGTAGTTATTACATCATTCCAAAGAAGGACCTAATAAACTAAAGGAGAATCCAAATGTGGTCTACCTATGTTCCCAAGAACAATAACAAAATGGAATTTCTTTGGTATGATGAGACTAACCACATATAAACATTATCATACTTTAATTTTCCAAACAATCACTTTATATTTTTCCCATAACTTAAGCATTCCGCGGCTTGTGTAGTTGTTATTTCATTGACTTCCATTTATTTTCACTCATTCAAATTCGTTTTTAACTAAATCATTTAATTAAAACACCGATATCCATCATTTGCGTCCTCAAGCACAAAATGGAATTAGAACTTCTAACATTTGGTAGTATTGTAAACCCAAGCATACTTTCGACAATCAAATTAATTTTCTTTATTAATTAATGGACCCAACCTTACATTGACACTCAAGGAATAAAGGGGTGGTGGGTAGAGCAGCATTCAATGAATGGGTCATTCATGGCACATTCAAGAATCCAATCAGTAGTCAATAAAACAATTGGGGAGGATAATAAAAGAGGGGTATTAGGCATTATTGAACTTGATTGCATGTATTTAGTATCTTGATTCATGTATTTTTGGTTTTACGCGTTATTAATTAGATTGATGTCTAAGTGTCTCTCTTTTTTTATAGTAAAATTTTCAATCACATAGCAGGTTGCTAGGTTCTTGGCCTAAAGCCAAGCATGCTAATAGCCCTAGACCTATCCGAATAGCCCAAATCATAAGGGTTAAAAGGCATGGGTTAACTGGTCAAAGTCAACTCTAGGTCAACTCTAGTCAAAGTCAAGGAGGAATCAACTCATCATGGTCAAAGTCAAAGGTGCATGGCATGATAAGTGGGTGGAAAACTAAGATGAGCTGCCCCATAACAAAATGTGCACTTCCATGATAAGTGGGTGGACAACACGATCCTTCTGCACAGGACCTTGTTGCTGCGGCTGCTACTCACGGGGTTGTTTGCCACAGCAGTACAAATTTGTTGTTTTCGATAAAGATCGGGATCACCATATCAAGCCATTCTAGAAGGGGGGGCTTTATGGGGAACCACCTTTGGCCTGTATGTTCGATTTCAAGACCCTTGTCGATAAACTCCAATAACATGGTGGTCATGGTGTTTTGGAGACAGGATGAAATCGGAATTTTCGTTGAATTTGGATACATGGAGAGGTAGCCGTAAGACGTGATACGCGAATGCTCATCATTCTTTTCTCTGCTTTTGGCAACCAGCTTGTTTTGTTGCTTGAGCAACAAATAGCCATCATTTTAGCTCGATCAAGGGTTATTCGAGCCGATTGAGGCAAGTACTTGATTTTGGTTGGTACCTTTTCTTTGAGCCTTCATAATGATTTACCTAAGGAATCAATGGTTTATGATGCCGGTTGTGATGTAATATATTTTGTAGAAGTAAGAGCATTGAAGAACGGAAAGTTAAGTTAAATGAAGTTCAACCCATTAATGTTCATTTTTTTGCTTTGCTTTCATAGGTTTCTCATGAGTTTATCTTCTTCAAGAGAACTTACTTTTGTTTTATTTTTTATCGTGTTCTTGTTAAAACACTTTTTTGCTCTAAAAACTTGTATGATTTCGTTTTCTCCACAACTTGTTTTCTTCACTTCTAGTTGTCCCATTCTCGGAGTAAATATTTTGAGAAGATATTTCTCACAAACATTTCACTTTTATCTTTTGGAGGAGCTTTAGATCGAGAGGAGTGGGTATATAGATTCTTCACTTGTTGGAGAGGATGAATCTATCTGGTGTTGAAGATTGTATCGGTGAAGTCTCACAGTTATGGGGTTTGGTTTTACAAGTCTTCTATTTGTAATCAATTTTGATTGTATTGGAAATTTGGCTTCTTGCTTGCGATAGGTAGTGGGTTTTCAAGTAACTCCCGAATGTGTGTATTCACTCTCTCGTTTACTTTTCAGGAATTTACTTTCTATTGTGGTTTTATTGCGTTTTCATTTCACTAAGTCTCACTAAATCATCTGCAAAGGATATCACTGGGAATTATAGATATATATAATCTTGGATTCCTGGTTTCTGAAACCTCACCTATTCATTAATAACGGTTTGATCTTCGGGAAGACTTAAAACCTCAGATGGGCACAGTGGAGGAACATGTCCAAATTAATTGTGATGAACAAGGAAAGGACCTCACCTTGTGTGATCGAGATTCGAGACTACCTATTGTTATTTTATTTTCAACTTAGGCGTGTAAGTTTTCCTTTGATATGGAATGTATCCATTTACTTACCTAGAAAAAGTAAACTAAATATAAAATAAGAATAGGAAACGGCCAGGAGTTAATCTATACAGGCCTGGAAGCTTTACACTTGAATGGTAGAATGAATCTTTTGGATGCTAGACTGAATCATTTCTGGAATTTTTTTCTTTGTTTGGTATAGTAAATGTTTTTACATACTCTCTGCATTGAGAAACAGATAATAGTACTTTACTAACAGTCTCATTATAAAGATACTTCAATAGGAACATCTTTTAATAGAATATGCAGGCAACGTTGGCTCTACAAATTTTACAATTAACTTGTGACTCTTGTAACAGTTGGAGTCATTGAAGGAAGATGACACTAATATACTGCGGGTACCACCAGCAGAGATAAAGGAACCATCTTCTGCAGCTGTTAGAGTGGCAAATGAGACTAGTGCTGGATCTTCTGGGGAAAGCAAGGAAATTCAAACTGAAAATATTCTGTCAGAACTTAGGAAGGTTAAGAGACAGAACTCAATTACTCACTGGTTGCTTTCGGTTTTGATTATCCTCACTGCGGCATGCCAATATTCAGAAGTCTCGCTTATAATGAAAGTAAAAAATAATTTGACCCACCCTTTTAGATCTGTTGGAAATATGATCACAAATGCTCAAGATGCTCTCAAGCATTTTGATGGACATGAGCCATTTGATGCATCAAAACAAGCTCAAATTGCTTCCCCTTCTGTCCCTGCTCTCAAAATCCCTGACCTTCCCAATATGGACTTGCCTGTACTGGATCTAAATGGTGGAGAGAAATGAGCTTTCAGTCAATAAAGGAAATAATATACCTCAATTGACCTGTTCTCTTTTGGTTAATTATCTTCCTTTGCTTTTGGTAGTGCATACTGTAAGAAATGTTGTAAACGAGAATTGTCTCCTCTCCTCTTTAGTGAGAATTGTCTCTTCACTGGAGTAAATTGAGTATCAGGATAGGGATTTGTCTGAATGCCGCGGTTAACATTCACGCTATATTTTCTGTTAAGTTTTCTGATCGTGAAGTGTCTTGGTGAAGCTTGTTTGGATGGGAAATAACCTTCTACATAACTAGCTAGGGTCACAGATCATACTAGTTGGAGTCCTTTTGATAGTTTAGCGGTAGCATGATGAATTGTGAAGTAGCATTGAGTTCTGAGGGCTAGCAACATATGTGAACTAGGTATGTTATCTATTCGTGCATATTAAGTTTCAGTGACATCCTTTTTGGTTGTATTATATCTTATTTTTTGTGTGGCAATTCTAATTGCAGTATTGGAGTCAGAGTCTGTTTCAGCAGCAGTAAGAATAGTATCCTATTAGAATTGTTACCAGCAGTTAGGGGTGTTCATTGGGGTCGGATAGGGTTACCCGTATCTGAAAACTCGGTTTCAGGTTATCCAATACCGATAGTTTCAGTATTTCAGATCAGTCTCAGGTCGGGTAGAAGCGATCCACCTTTTTCCAGTTCCAGTATCGTTCAGGAGCTGCTTCTTGCTCTTAGTTTTCGTTAGTAACATTTATATATAATCACTAATCAGTCATTCACGAGTACATAATTTTTTGATAAAACCAAAGGAAGTAAGAGAGGCGTGTGTGTAAACATATGTTTGAGTCTTTGAGGTTAAGGGCAGAGACTCAACGCAGTACTGTGATGCAAAAAGGATTTAAATGAATACAAACAAGAGTTGTAGGCTGATAGTACAATTTTACTGTTTCATGACATCCAAAGCAATATAGAGATGTAGTCAATTAGTCATACAGACCAGTCACAAACTAAAACCCGCATGTTAGAGAAACCAAATCCGTGCATCCGCTAAGGCTAACTTCAATGGTGCGCCATCCCACCAAATATAACGGAAATTGTGCTAACCCGCCATATCACTTTCACCGTTAATTTACCTATCTATACAGTCACTATCTATACAGTGAGTTTTAGCGATATAGTATATGTATATGGTGTATACGCAGTACGAATGGCAGGTAGAAAAAATTCTACGTTCACGCCTCACATAGTGGCAGTTAGAATTGTAGTTCAACATTTTTACCGCCGCTCACAATAGCAGTTAGAATAATGTGTACCTACCAAAATTATTTTAAGTTATTTTGCTACCAAAGTTATTTTAAGTCATTTTGAAGGAATTAGTTTGTATAATTATAATTATATTCTACTATTTTGGGTGAAGAGAAAGATGTGAGAAAGGCCAAAATAGAGAGAAAGAAAACCTAATTTTACATAAGCATTTGGGAGTGGCGGCTAAAATTTTGATTTCTATTTTGTTGACTTTTTCTCACACACCTACTAAGAGTTGTGAATTTTTTTTGTTTCCTCTTCTATACGTCTCTACCACTGGCGGGTGCAATAAAAAACATTGGGCCTCCAAATGCCAACCCGCTAACTCTAGGCACTATTCCATTGTGGTTCGTTGGACTTGGCCTAAGCAACCCCAGACTTAAAAAAATACAACTCTGAGTTCCAATATCCCTGGTTCAGACTTCCCGCTTGGATGGAATTTCATATTCCAATATCCAATTCAGTAATAACTGATTATAATATGAACCAGTGACAGACCATGACAACAAACCCTAAAACGCCTGTGTTTTTCCTGGTTGAGTAACTCAAAACATTTTAAATAGTGTCTCGTAACCAGATATTGCGCAAGAGGCGGAGCTCCCCTCCCACCCCACTTTTCCAAGATAAAAATATAGTAGTTATAGTAACTAGCAAAAATGCACGTGCTTGGCACATGAATGAAAATAAGAAAAGCATAACACAGTTTATAGGGGAGCGACTCTAGAGGATAAATCGGCAAAAAAAAGAACTCTAGAGGACACCTTTTTTTTTAATCATTCACAAGGACCGGATGGATGAAAGTTCAAGTTTACTTTTGATGCGAAATAACAACAACTCGGGTAGATGAAAGGTCAAGTATACTCCTGAAGAAAAAAATAAACGGCCCGATCCAACTGAAACAACCCGATTATGAACATTGATTGTTCATACTCATGTATGAACATTAGCTATAAACATTGATTGTTCATACCCCCAATTATGAACATTAGCTATGAATTTTCATACCTATTTGAGTTATGAACAAGTATTGTTCATACCTATTTGAGTTATGAACAACATTGATTATTCATACCTATCCATGAATATGAACATTGATGTGAGCATTATGACATGAACCCAAAATAGATTGTTCATACCTACCCCCATAAACAATCATTGAATATCTAATTATGAACAATTGATTGTGGACTATGAAAAACATGAACAATAAATGTTCAAATAGATATGAACATTGATTGTGGCTATGAAAACATGAACTCATAAAAAAAATATGAAACATTTATTGAACATTTATTGTTCATATATAACATATATGAACAATAAATGTTCATACCCAAAACAGATATGAACATTGATTGTTCATACCCAAAACATATATAAACAATAAATGTTCATACCCAAAACAGATATGAACATTAATTGTTCATACCTACTTAAAAAAAACATGAACCCAAAACAGATATGAACATTGATTGTTCATACCTACTTAAAAAAAACATGAACCCAAAACATATATGAACATTGATTGTTCATACCCAAAACATATAAAAACAATAAATGTTCATACCCAAAACATATATGAACATTGATTATTCATACCTACTTTAAGTATGAACAATACGTGTTCATACCAACAAAAAAACATGAACCCAAAGTAGATATGAACAATAATGTTTATACCCAAAATAGATATGAACAATAAGTGTTCATACTTAAAGTAGGTATGAATAATACGTGTTTAACATTAAAAAATGAACAATCATTGTTTGATTAACGTTAAAATTTTAGAGGATCTTGGTGGAATCGAACACCATCACCTTTGGATATCTCCAAAGTACTCGACTGAAAAAACATAAAATGAATAGTTTACCTACGAAATGAACGATGAAACTCAAAACGTAAGTAAACTAAAACTATCTTATGTGCCTATATTTTATCAAAGATTTTACTCTCAATCCTATGAGATATAGTGGAGTAGGAAGTTTGTTCCACTCCTAGTCCTTCCGCATGCTGTGTTCTCGACGTATAAGTACTCTTAACTAAAAAGTCTAATGAGAAATTTATGAAATGGCAACTAGACTACGATGCAACTACCCACAAGATGCAGCTAGTCGACTATCAGAACCACTATGGGAATGCTACGTTGATTCTATGATAAGGAGTTAGAGGGGGATTGATTCCACCTTAACTCGACTTAATCCTACTAATCCATTTTAATCGTCGTAATCGAATGAGCGCGCTCAAGTAACAATATGGTTTCTCCTAATCCCTAATTACACATGAGATTTCTACCAATTCATAACTAGTATGTGAACGATTAAACCCATTCTCATGGTGAACTAATCATTTCTATAGTGGAAAGGAAATTACGACGACTCTACGATAATCGGAATCAAGCTTTCATCAAGGCTTCTCAACCCCCTCAATGGAGGTTTAGCTAAGAATCATCACGCTATCATTCCCAATGGAATTCAAACAAGACATGATATAAAGATTGAAACTTTGCTTGTTTAAACCCAATTCAAAACTACTAATGCAATAATTGAATTAAACTAATAATGACAATTACTTGAATCTACGAATTGAAACTAAACAATTAATGAAAATGAAACTAACTTATGGATAACACTATTTTATTAATCTAATGAATAATAAAACAATGATTCAAATACTAAATTAATAATCTAACTAATCTAAGTCTAGCTATCTATGTAATAAGGGAAATTAGATCTACAAAATTGTAAATGACAAGAATCGAAATTGACAAACTAGCTAATTTATTAATCAAACTAACTAAGAATAACGATTCTACGAGTTTAATCTAAAACAAGAATTGAATTTAAACTAAACTTAATTTTATTACATGAAAACTAGATCTATAATTATCTATCTTTTTAGGTCTAACTAGCTACCATTTACAAAGAGTGAAGCTTTCGTTTTTTTATACTTTCAGATCCAAAAATCGTGCATGGGCTTAGAGCCATGTTTTGGGCCAGAGAATCAGGCCCAAACCCCAATTCTTTCAGTCCAAAAAAGCCTCTTCAGCTGCAGTTGGCTTCAACAGACTTTCCGTCCACTTCTGCTCCTCTGATTGGATCAAGGCTTATACCATTGGAAAGCTCTTTCCGAGCCGGTCGTTTTAACATAAGGTAGGCCCCATTCCGAAGTCTGAGTCCAAAGATACGGCCTTCGAACGTTCTGCTGACTTGTGTGCTGTTTCTGCTCGCGTCGACTTTTCAGCTTTTGATCGGGCTTTAGAAAGGCTTTGTCTTCTTGAATCTTGGCCTTTAGTCACGAAACTCCTTAGTAACCGACTTTTGCTCCTTTATCTCGCTAAAGTGGCACATTTCTGCACATAATGGACTTTGAAGCCTGAAATGCATAAAAACATGTCGGTGTTAACTCTTAATTATTACTCACATAATTGGTCTAATAGTATGATCATTCTGGGGTTAAAACTACAGTTTTGGGCTCTTATCAAACCACCCCCAAACAACATTTTGTTTGTCCTCAAGCGAAGATGAGAAATTAGAATAAGTGACCAAAATGGAGTTCTAACTACTCGTTTCATCGAGTGATTGCATTGACCATATGCAACAAGGCCTTAAACCACTAGGAATTCCCTAGTGGACGAGTTATAGCCTCGTGAGAGTTTTCCAGTGAAGGTACTCACAAACTTCATCTATACTACAACAACTAAGAAATAAAACTATTGTTTCCTTATTCATGCTCTAAATTAACTATTTCTCTCACTAGCAATGCATATAGAGTAATCAAGTCGAAACCTAAGCTAATATATGCATAATAATCAATCATCTACAATAAACATATATACAATGAGTAATACTATGAAATGCCTAGCGAGGTTAGTTTACGAAACTTCGGAATAAGCGTCCTTAAGTAGGTTCTCACAATAATAGTCAAGATACAACACTGATTTTTCCACTCAAGTTTATTTACTCGGTGTGCGGTGGGCACACTTTACCTTACAATCTTAATGACAACAAGGAAGCCTGAGTCGATCAAACACATCTGCCACTTACTATCACACTAACCTATTCCTAATTGAGCTAGAGGTCTTTATTAGGTGTTGCGGGGATTAGGAGATGGTTTAAGAAGGAAGGAAATGGATATTCAAAAGGACAAGTCTGAGATAATAGAGTCTTCATATTATGTAACTTAGAGAAAACCTTGTTATTTTCTTTTGCTTCTATACTTTGTTTCCATCCTTAGCCATATTTTTTTTCTTTTTCTTTTCTTTGGCTTTTGACTCCTTTTATTCTATTTTTTTGGAGTTTTTATTTTATTTCTATTTTTATTTTTCTTTTCTTTAGATGGAAACTTCTTTTCTTTATTTTCTGAAGCAATTAACTAAATTTTGTTTACACAGGTTTTTCTCTTCTTCTTTCTTCCTCATTCTATTATCAAACTTATCTAAATTGGGTAGGTTTATTTTTTTTTTATTTTGTTTTGTTTTGTAACAGGGTAAAGGATTTGTGGTTTATGAAAGGCTAAAGAAATTCTCAGAGGGGCGACTAGCGGAAAATAATTCATAGGGTTGAATTTCTGGCTATATCGATCCAAAGAGGGCCTAAATTCTCGCTTAGGATATGGTTTAGTGATCAAGCAAGTGGACGTGTGATTTCTCTATCCGGATTTTACTTCTCCCTTGTGTCATTTCTCAAATGTTTCGCTCATATAAGGCTTTAGGCTATATTCTCATATGATTTGTAGAATAAAGTACTCTAGCCTAGATTTTTTAAACTTACTACTAACAATCATCGATACTCATGTAATATATTTATAGATAGATGCAAACATTATTATCTACATATTAACCTAAGTTTCTAAAAATTATTCTAATGCAAAATCATTGAGACTTCTAGATTATTAAGAGCATAGAGAAGGAAAACAATACAAATATTCCTAAGTGTATAGCATGAACTTATTTATTTATATTTTTGAATTTTTTTGAAATTTTGACTAGAAAACAAATGCATATTATACATATCTATATCCTAACAGATTCCTTAATTACACGTGTTTCTATGCCCCCCCAAACAAGAAGCATGCTTTGTCCTCAAAGTATTTTAAATAAAGAGGGTAGGAAAATACCATTGAAACGCGTGAAATTCAGGAACATCTGCAAAACAAAGTTAGAACGTACTGATATAGGAAATAAAAACTGACACAACTCTATACGAATTCTACCCATTATGGGGTTAACAAGAATGAAATTGCTTGGGACATAAGCAGACACTAACTAGAATTAAAACTGACCTTATCTTCCGCATTACTCATCATCTTCCTCATCCTTTTCTTCTATAAAGAAGTGAGGTTCCTTCGCGTCCTGCCATGCCATGATAATTTGCTAGGCTTCCGCCATTTATCATCTATTATTGCTAACCTATTAAGAGCCACTTTGTCCGACGGGGTGTAGGGTGCAACCGATGAGGTTGTATCCTCCACCCTTGCAAGTCATTGCACGGAAGATCGAATAATACTATTGGTGGGTCATACGATTGTCTACCATAATCCAATCCATGAAGCGTGTACAAAAATAGGAAAGAAACATAGCATAATACGAGAAATTAGACGGGCATAAAAGGTACTTATGCCTCATGCTATGGGATCGAGCTAAACTAGACATCAAGGTTAGGGGAAGGTCATGACACATACGTCCCCGTGGCTAAAGCAAGGAAGACGGCGCAAGTGGCATCATTCACGTAAGAAAACGCCATTCCCCTAAAATGTTTAGCATGATCCAAAACATAACGAGTTCCGATGTTCATGGACCGGGCTACCAAAGGCGACGTTATATTCCCCTTGGTCCTCGATACGGAAAATGCACGCACCATACGACTCATGCAAAACTCATAAGTGTAGACATACATATTATCTACCCAATAACACCATGGGTCTTGTATTTCAAATGGGCATAGCAAGTCCAAGAACAAATGCTAGCAAGAACACGGTAATTTCCATTGGTTCATTATCAATGTTGATGGAGAAACTTGTTCTCCATCTGGTCTCTCAAAGAAAATCGTTATCGTAAAAATAAGATGCTAGTGTTGGAGAATAAAGTGCATCGAGATCTTACCATAAGCGGTTCCCAAAATTTCGTATGTGATAAACTTCCGTAAACCAAAACCAAGCACCGTGTAAATAGTGCTTTGGACCAAATCTTGAAAGACTGTTCGGTATCAATGTAGGAGATGTCATCTCAAAATTATGCTCTGAAATAGCTACGAATGATCCGGGAACAACCCGCAAAAAAACTGGAATTTTTCTGGTCCACGGAAGTCAGGGCACGAGTGCGCTCTACTTGGGCGCGAGTGCGCTCTGAAGTTATTAGAATTCCAGTGTTTGAGTGCGGGTCGTGCTCACCTTGGGCGCGAGTGCACTCGGACAAAAATTCTGAAAAAATGCACGGAGTGAAAGTGCGCTCCCTCAGGAAGCGCGCCCGAGAATCTTTCAAGATCGGAAATTGAGACGAAACGTGGGAATCGTGGGAGTGAAAGGTGAGTGATGGAGATTAGGTGTAGTGTGAGTTGTGAGTGTAAAATGAATGAAGTTTATATAGGTTTAAAGTTGCTAAAACGGATCGGGAAGTTGCCAAAAAGTTTTTACGGCAGTTTCCGGAAATCCTAAACTTTCCAAACCCGAAAACGGAAACAACTCATTTCCTTGATTCTAAAACAACCCTAGTATCTTTTAGGTTGAATTGAGGATAGAATCTACCTATTTAATCGAGATTTCATATACTTATTCATAGATTTGCCTAAACGGCCATATTTTCACCTTGACTCCATAATAAATTCTAAAACAAAGGGTCATATAAAAATCATCTTTGGAATAGATAACACCACCCCAAACAATTTGGGAAGGTGGGATCAATATTAAACAACCACACACAATGAAAATAACCTCATTATATTAAAAATTTTCATTCAAGTACATTTCACTACAAAATTCAAATTACGGAAGTAAACTTACATTAAAATAAATAACAATAATGAAACTACAAATAAACATCAAACGATACTATCCCTAGCCACCCGGCATCGGTAGCGGAGGGCACACTTTCGAGGAGATGGCTCCGAAGCTCCCGATGGGCAAAGCACCATTAGATCTTTCGGCGACGGCGCCGCGTGCCTCGATGGTGTGTCCTCAAAAGGAGAATCCCCGTGAGGTGGGAATCGCAAGCAAGCATGCCCGAATCGCACACCGAGCTTCTAGCTCGCCCTCATCTGTTCCCACCGCTCGTCCTCCCGCTGGGATCGGATCTCGAAGTTATGATGGATAGTAGCATGTCGAGTCCGGAGGTCTTCGCAGATAGTGTTGAGTGAATGCATGCCACGAAGAATTACGGCCATGCGTTCTGCATCTGACCAACACCTCTCCAGGGCATCCGCATCAAAACAAGTCAAGTCCTCCTCATCCTCCAAGGCATTCTCATTTCCCCCATCATCTTCGGCATTCTCATTTCCCCCATCCTCCTCGTCCTCTACCCTATCCTCAGGCAACCTCCAAACTCGTTGGACACAATCCTTATAAATGCAAGGATTTCGGTGCAGGGTGATGTAAGACCTATCAGACGCCGGAGCTGCTCTCAACTTCAGCATGATCTTGGTTATCAACACGGGGAGAGGTGCAACAACCTTCCCTACTCCCCTAATCATGCTAAGCAAAACTCCAAGATCTGAGAACTTCGTACTTCGCTCTGGAGTATCCATAAAATGTGGAGGTAGTTCGGACCGATGTGCGCCGACCTTCTCCTTGCCCGGGGCGCTCGACCAATCCATCGAAATGCGCCCGCCGGGTTGGTTGGTTCGAGGGATGCTGGCGAACACAATGCGATCTCGCATTGTAGTTCCTTCGATAACTATCCGCGTGCATCAACGGCTCTACCCCATTATATTGGGACTCCTGTAACATGACATCCAGATGGATTCTAGGCGGAATGCCTAGAATCTTGGCCAACAACCCCGTAATTACTTCCTTCCTCATCTTCGCCACCATAACAAAAATTCTAGTCCCCTCCAACTCCCTCGTGTTGTAGAACCGTCGGACTAAGTCGTCGTGGTAAAAGGCTTCGGTCGAGTACCACAAGCTATTCCAGTCTCTACTGATCATTTTGTCACCGTAAAATGGCACGAAGTGGTCGCCAGTAAAAGCTTGCTCCGGAAAAATTCGACGTTGTTGAGCCATTTTAGTGTTTGGAATGTAGTGGGGGTTTAAATGGAATGTGGTGTTAGAATTTGAATCGACCGACTGAAGCAAACAGTGGTGGTGACGCGGTGGTGGATCGGCAGTTCAAAAAAAATTTTATTTCCCGATGGTGTTTGATGATTTAATTTGGTGGAGGTGGTGGTGGAAAGATTTTAGATTAGATTGGAAGTGGATTTGAACTGTGGGCGTGGGTTAATTTGGTTTTCTTTTTAATTTTTTTTTTTTTTTTAGGTTTTGGAGCTTTGGTGGGCGTTAATGGCGGTTTGGAAGGATGAACGCGACTGTTGGGGCAAAAGGTAAGAACTGGTCTTGGCTGCCGGTCTTGCTGGTTGAGGCCCAAGCCCAATTCGAAATTTTGAATTTTTCGATTTTTCCCGAAACTTCAAATCAAAATTGCCGCTTCGTTACCGGTCCGATTTTTGCGAATGAGATATGGAAATGATGAGGAGAGAATTTCCAATCCAATGATCCATAAAACACTCTATTCCGACCGTGGATGACATATAAGATAGTGGAAAATGCCTCGAAGTGCGTGCATGACGTATGTTATGCGAAGGACTGAACTCTAAATTCATGATTATGTCAACCCGGATCGAAATACCATTAAACGGCCTAAGCAACTCTAATGGGACATAAAACATTCTAGGACGGAAACACGAACACCCCACACCCAAATAATTTTTTTACAACAAAGCTTAGAAAATTTGTTTTTTAGTAGTGGGTCTTTTAAAGTCAGATTTCCGAGACTTCCTAGATTACTATGTTTATTCTTTATATATATATATATATATATATATATATATATATATATATACTTTTATAATGAAAACAATAAACAAGAAAGACATAATTCACCCCATAGAAACATGATGAAAAAAATAAACATGAAAGTGGAACACGTGAACTTAGGATCCGGTACTTACAGAAACTCCGTAGGGAGGGCCGGTTACCTTAATGGTGCACTCACCAATATATGGAAATGAAAAAATGCACAAAACAAAAAGTTGAGTCGTTTATAGTCAAATACTCGAGACTTTATCTAAACATATGTATGAACATGCAGTTTATCATATATCAACAACCGAAATAATGTGGATCATTCCATAAATAAATATCACAGAAAACATATCCAAACACAATCAAGCACCAAGATTTCCTATGACGCAACCTAGTGAAATGAAAGCGAAGTCGGATAACCCTATTACGTAACCTAGCATGCACCTTCTTTTTTCATTTTTGAACGAGTGGGTGTTCTAGTAAATAAGTGTGGAAAAGTGAATGGTTGTGGAGAATATGGTGGATATGGATAAGTTGTAGAAGGACAGCATGTAAACAATGAGGATGTGGGTTTAGCACAAAACTCATTCATGGTGTGTGTAAGGACTGTTTCAAGTTTGAAAATGAAGGTGTCAAATGCTTTATTCTTCTGAAGTATTTGTTTACTAGGTGGATTTAAAAAATTATGAAGCACAGAAGAAACAAAAGGATCGAGTGCAAACTCGAGATTCCTTTGAAAGGGTGGAAGGAGGGGAGTCGAGGTGGATGTTCTGCAAAGTAGTTCTTGATAGGGTGAATCATCACCTGCTCTAAGAAACTCATTGAATTCCTCATCTAGATTGGTCATATCCTCGTTACTATGATAGTCCTCTACATCTTTGAGAAAGTCATCTATCTCATCCTCATCCGTAATATGTGTATCGACTAGTGTAGGGATGAAAATGTTGGAGTCTGAACTTCCAAAGGAAAAAAAATTGGGCATATGATTATCAAGGGCGTGTTGTTGAAATAATCTCGAGCAAAAGCTCGATCATGCTAACCTCTCCATCCATAGACGAATCGGGTAACCGTGTCTTTGTTTTAAAAACATTGACTTCAACAGCAAGATGGCCAAAAGACATGGACATTGAACCATCGTGGCAATTAATGAGCGCATTGGCAGTTGCTAGGAAAGGACGCCCTAAGATGATCGGGACAGAGTCGTTAACGACTTCTCAGATCGAGGATAACAAAATCGGTCGGATAGTAAAAATCTTGAACTTTTACCAAAGACATTTTCGACCACACCCTTAGGATACTTAATAGACCGATCAGCTAATTGCAACGTCATTTTAGTGAGTTGCATCTCGTCTAGACCTATTTGTCTATACAAATAAAATGGGAGTAAGTTAACACTAGCCCCCGGGTCTAATAACGCGGTCGTCGTATAAGAATCTCCTAAGGTGCATTTATGCGATGGATCGACCGGGGTGGTCCTTGTACTTAACAATTCCATTATGTTCGGATAGAGTTGGGAATTGTTATGTTAAAAAGCGTCTTTTGGTATATTGGTCCTACGCCTAGTAGTACACAACCTGAAGAAACTTAGCATGGTGTGGTAGCTTTTAATAGCTTCGAGGAAGGGAAGATTTATAGTTAGATTCTTGAAAACGTCCCTAATCTCCTCATAATTAGTATCCCTAGTTAACCCGGCTAATTTTTGTGGAAAGCGGTGGTTTTCGTCTATATTTAGCAATGGTATCACCTGGATGTTTAACCGTGGCTTTTCTACGTTTCTTAGGTTGTGTTTATGGCGGGTACCTCTATAGTTGTAGGCTCTTGGTTTCTATTTCAATTATCTAGTAAAATAGCGGTGTAGGGGTTCTTGGTGGGGTAACTATAGGCATAGTTACTTTGTTATCAACCACTCTGCCGTAAGCGAAGAGTAGTGATGGCCTTTAGCTCACCTACATTTTCATATTCATTACTAGTATTATCGGTTACTTCAAAGGCTGTGTTTGTTGTTTTAGGATTAGGTATTTCGTGACTTGGAAACACACCTTTGGGTTGGGCTTTATCTTGAGCCATTGTTGGGTTAAATTATTAACGGATTGTAGAATTTGTTGGTTAGATTGAGCCATGGTTTGGAAAAGTTTTGGCTCACTTGTATGAAGGTGTCAAGACGATCCGGTTGTGTGGGTGTAGTAGTCACGGGTGGTGTATTTGGAACTATTTCACGTGAATTATTTATGGGTGGATTTTGATAATTATTATTTACCGGACGATACCTCTATTAGCATTATAATTATTATAACTACCTTGACCTTGTGCTTGACTTTGTCGAGGTTGCACTTGGTTGTTATAATTATTAAAATTACCCGACCACTCGTCCTTGTCGTGGTGGAACTTGGTTAAAACGTCGCGTTGGCCTAACGTTATTGATTATTGTACCACGGAGGTGTGGCGTGTTGGTTATTTCTCCAACCGAAGTTGGGATTTTGTCTCAAGGGTGTTAGGTTCACTATTAATGGAACAAGCCTGTTCATAGGCTATAGGACGATGGGAGTCAGGATGCTCAGGGCTCCAACAGAAACTACATGGATTTGAATTTACGTTCATGACGGGGATATGCTTTTGTTGAACATAAATGGCCTCTACCTTTTTAGTGAGTGATTCGATTAGAGTTTTAAGCTCGGGATCGTGTTTAATTTCAAACATACCGCGGCTTTACTGTATTTGATGAACTAGCGGGCGGTGGATATCATCACTACCCCGGTTGTTATTTCGTTTAGTTTGATCCTCTAAAAATTTATAAGCCTCCGAGGCTCCTTTGCTTAAGAAACTACCCCCATTCATTATGTCAAGGACTTCTTTATGGTGGTGTAGAAGTCCTTTGAAAAGGCGCGAACTAACGTGTCTTTCGCTAAGTTATGATGTGGACACTCTATAAGGAGATCGGTGAACGATTCCAAGCCTCACGAAAATGATTCATGAGGATTTTGTCGAAAAGAAATGAATCTTGGAAAGCATCTCATCCGTCTTTAGGGGTGGGTAAAATGTTCCATAAACAATTTGAACAATTTTAGCCCACGAGTCCACAATTAGGCTTTGGGTGGAGTTAACCAAGGCGCCGCCTTTATCGGCTAAGGTGAAAGGGAATACCCTTAGTTTAATTTGTTCCGCACCAACCGTAGGATGGTGGAATGTTGTTAGGACTTGTTCAATCCTACACATGTGCTGATAAGGTTTTTCATGGTCTAATCCATGAAAAGCAGGTAACAAATTAAAAATATTTGGGGGGATTCGGAAATCCCCCACTGGGTCTGCTAGAACGATGCAAGATTTAGGGCTATCGCTCAAGGCTTTGTAAAAGTCCGAGAGAGGAGTCTCTCCTTCGTCGGGCATTGTGTCAGGTGGTGTGTGTGAAATAGTAGCTAGAGGTGTAGTGGGTGGTATACTAGATAGAGTCGTTTGTTGACGTTGTTGTGTTTTTGTTCGACCAGACCTTAATCTCATACAAGGCTAAGACCAAATTTAGCTAAACACATCAACACTCCAAACAATTCTGATATACTAGTATAAACCTCTAACAGGAGATGCGAGGTGCGGAAGAAAGGAATACCTGATTGCGTCCTTGCTTCGCTTATGGATAGCGTCTTGTTTACGCGTGTTCAGTGTATATAAATAGTTAGTACATTGAAAAACTTGAAAAATCGAAGTTCGAATCAAACCTGTGGAAATTCGGCAAAAATCAGCTCAGGGCGCGGGTTCGCTCGCTTAGGGCGCGGTCGCGCTCCGTGTAACTTCAAGTTACAGTGATTTAGGGCAGGTCGCACTCCGTGTTCCAGGCTTATGGGTGCAGGTGCGCTCGCTCTGGGCGCGGTCGCGCTCCGTGTATTTTTTCGCCGAACTTTTCAATGCTGAAACGGACAACTACAGTATGAATCAAACAAGGGTGGGTGGGTTTAATGGGACTTTTAGAAAAGTACTTATACTACAAAAACAATGCAAAAGTGAAACTAAGATGGCAGCGACGCCATTTGATAAAACATAAAATGAATAGTTTACCTACGAAATGAATGATGAAACTCAAAACGTAAGTAAACTAAAACTATCTTATGTGCCTATATTTTATCAAAGATTCTACTCTCAATCCTATGAGATATAGTGGAGTAGGAAGTTCGTTCCACTCCTAGTCCTTCCGCATGCTGTGTTCTCGACGTATAAGTACTCTTAACTAAAAAGTCTAATGAGAGATTTACGAAATGGCAACTAGACTACGATGCAACTACCCACAAGATGCAACTAGTCGACTATCAGAACCACTATGGGAATGCTACGTTGATTCTATGATAAGGAGTTAGAGGGGGATTGATTCTACCTTAACTCGACTTAATCCTACTAACGATGAATCGTCGTAATCCGAATTGAACTGCTTCGTAGAACAATATGGTTTCTCCTAATCCTTAATTACACATGACATTTCTACCAATTCATAACTAGTATGTGAACGATTAAACCCATTCTCATGGTGAACTAATCATTTCTAGAGTGGAAAGGAAATTACGACGACTCTAGGATAATCGGAATCAAGCTTTCATCAAGGCTTCTCAACCCCCTCAATGGAGGTTTAGCCGAAAATCATCACGCTATCATTCCCAATGGAATTCAAACAAGACATGATATAAAGATTGAAACTTTGCTTGTTTAAACCCAATTCAAAACTACTAATGCAATAATTGAATTAAACTAATAATGACAATTACTTGAATCTACGAATTGAAACTAAACAATTAATGGAAATGAAACTAACTTATGGAGAACACTATTTTATTAATCTAATGAATAATAAAACAATGATTCAAATACTAAATTAATAATCTAACTAATCTAAGTCTAGCTATCTACGTAATAAGGAAAATTAGATCTACACAATTGTAAATGACAAGAATCGAAATTGACAAACTAGCTAATTTATTAATCAAACTAATTAAGAATAATGATTCTACGAGTTTAATCTAAAACAAGAATTGAATTTAAACTAAACTTAATTTTATTAAATGAAAACTAGATCTATAATTATCTATCTTTTTAGGTCTAACTAGCTACCATTTACAAAGAGTGAAGCTTTCATTTTTTTATACTTTCATATCCAAAAATCGTGCATGGGCTTGGAGCCATGTTTTGGGCCAGAGAATCAGGCCCAAAACCCAATTCTTTCAGTCCAAAAAGGCCTCTTCAGCTGCAGTTGGCTTCAACAGACTTTTCGTCCACTTCTGCTCCTCTGATTGGATCAAGGCTTATACCATTGGAAAGCTCTTTCCGAGCCGGTCGTTTTGACATAAGTTAGGCCCTATTCCGAAGTCTGAGTCCAAAGATACGGCCTTGAAAGAAAGACGTCGACTTTTCAGCTTTTGATCGGGCTTTAGAAAGGCTTTGTTTTATTGAATCTTGGCCTTTAGTCACGGAACTCCTTAGTAACCGACCTTTGCTCCTTTATCTCGCTAAAGTGGCACATTTCTGCACATAATGGACTTTGAAGCCTGAAATGCATAAAACACGAATCGTGTTAACTCTTAATTATTACTCACATAATTGGTCTAATAGTATGATATTCTGGGGTTAAAACTACAGTTTTGGGCTCTTATCATCGACCATTTGAGCTAAAGATCCACCAGGGTTTAATTATATATATATATATATATATATATATATATATATAAAGTAATAATGGTGTGGTACTTCATCTTCGATGTCTTTGATTTTTTGGATAATGGTTGTCATCTTTGTTCAACTTCTTTAAAATAACTGAAGCTTCGCACAACTTCGTTTGGATATATCTAAAGTGCTCGGCCATTTGAGCTAAAGATCCACGCTTGTAGATGTATTGATTGTTAGATTTAGGATCTCCAGTTGAACACGAGTCGATAAAAACTCAATACAAATAACTTACAGGCATTTTATCGAACACCTTTTGAAACTTTTTTGAAAGCTCCTATCATCGATCAAATACTTCACTCGCTAAATTAACTAACATCAAAAGAACCACAAACACAATACGCAAATCATCAAACTCAATAAAAATCATGTGATATGATTCACAACTACAAAAAAACCACTCAAATCAACAAATTTTTTTAAAAAACGAAAAAGAAAAATTACTTGATCTTCTTACTTTATTTTCTAAGGTGAGGTAGAACTAGATTTTCTTATTTTATTGCACATACCCATAAATCACTTGAGATCGCCATCACAATTTTCTCTCTTTTCAGTGAGATTGTTTTTGGGAAGGATAAAAACATCTGTGAGAATGAGAGAAAGGGTGTTTTGATAGCTTATAAAATAGCGAAGGGTAACTTTGAAGGGTAAAAATGGGATTTAAAAAAAATGGGCCAACTTATTTTGTCCTTGAGGGTTATTAAAACGTGAAAATTGGGCTTGTGAGTGATTATAAAAAAAAAACCATGTCCTCTATATTTGTTTTGAAACGAAATTGGGCCTTGGGGCTAATTTCTTGCAGTTTATATTAGTCTCGTATCAACAAATAAAAAATGGGTTAACTAGTATTACTCCCTATTAGATGAGCCAATTAGGGTTTCCCTCCACTAGATGGGAAATTAGGGTCTCCCCCAAATACGTACAAAAAAAAATCAAATTGGGTTGACCATGTTTTTCTTGTGTGTATTTAGGGGGAGACCCTAATTTCCCATCTAGTGAGGGGAGAAATCCTAATTGGCTTATCTAGTGGAGGATAATACTCGTTAGCCCATAAAAATTTGGTTCAAGCCCTTTACTTATTTGGTGTGCAAAACATAAATGTGAATATCAATTCCAATTAGTATATCATTAAGAAAGATACATTAATTACTCAGTGCATAAACATGAGGTGAAAAAATCCTTCAATTTTTTTGTACACAAAGCAAGTAGAAGAACATACTTGAGTTTATTAACCACAACTACATAACTCTACATGTCCTGCAAATCTGCAACACATATAAAGATTGGATTAGATGTTGAACACTTGAGATTTGGAAATTCATCAAACATGTGTATCATCAAATTGACAAATTGCAAGTCCAGCAAAAATGAAAATTAAATAAGATGTTGCACTGGGTATAACTTAGCAGGAACACCTTTTTGGTTCAGTTGTGAATACATAAACAATACTACGTTCCAAAAGTAACCATATCATGCAAAATATATAGTTTGGACTGCATATGTCAAACTGTATACTATCGTGTCTCGCGATACATCACAGTAAATGGTAATCACATGGGGTATGCTTGCCAAACACTTGGAAACCATCATCGCCCATATGAACCTGCTTCTCCGTGGCGTGTCATGCCATTGATTATATTTTTGCTACTCATGGTGCCAAAAAAAAAAGGGTTAGTTAGAGTTACCCCCCCCCCCCATTAATAATTGCAATTAGTGTTACCCCCTCCCATTTTCAAAAATATTAGTGATACCCCCCAATTGCAAGATCCAACGGCTACGAGATGAATTTTTTTTTTCAGATGAAGAAATCTGACCGTTGGATCTTACAAATGGGGGGGTATCACTAATATTTTTGAAAATGGTGGGGGGGGGGGGCGTAAGTCTATGTAACCAAAAAAAAAATGGTATCCAATTATCATTTTGTCATTTTCTTTCTATTAAGAAAAAGATAAATTAAAAAAAATAAAAGTAAGAGTAATAATAAATGTCATGTCCTTCCTAGTATTCATTATTTACGTTAATTGAAGTTGCTACAATTGACACTATAATTTCCATGTAATTTTCTCTGTTCAAACAATTGTTGGAGAAAACGATACCAATCGATCTCCACTAAGATAGTTTGTATATGGACACTCTAAACTCCAATTCAAATCTAAGTTTTTACTATAACCAACAACCACACTTCTAAGCAATGGAATTAACTATCACAAACAAACAATAACAATGTAAAGTAAAAACATAACACAATGAGACAAGATTTACCATGGTTCGGTTGATAATGTCTATGTCCACAAGAGCCAATCCTTTTATAAGTATGGGAAAGAATATTATAATCACTCCTCTCAAGTATCTCAAACACTTACTAGATCTCTCTACTAATCTCTCTCCTTACAAAATTTTTTCTCTTTGCAAGGGTTTTCTCTTAATTTTGGTTTCTCTCTCTCATATATTTCAACCCTAAACAATGGTCCTTTTTATAGTTGACAAAATTTCATGGTCGAAATTTCCATTTTGCCAAAATATCAACAAAAAATCAAGTGCAAAGAAGAATTTCCAGATTCAAGTGCTAGGATGGTGGGGTGTGGCCGACCTAGACTGCACTTCTTCCCCAAAAATGTTTCACACCCCGAATGCCATGTTAGTGTAGACACTCTATTTTTGCACCCTAGGCATAATTCATTCCCGATTTTGTCTTGAATTAAATTTAATCATATAAGGTGATTTTCATTCTCGTGTCTTCATTTCTACATCAAACTTCTTCTTTTTCATCTTCTATTAGTGTATTTAGACTCCTCTCATCATGTTCTAGTTATGGCTGAAGTTTCATTGCTTTCTAAATTTCAAGCTGAAAATGACCAAAATGCCCCTGTAACCCTTTAGAGCCCAAATTTCGAATTTTTAACTCTTTTATTTGGATGAGATTATTTCATATTTGAATTCCCTTCAAAAAATCCTTTGAAATGAGTACAATCTTGGCTAAGTTCCATTTGGATTTCAGAAACCCTAATCTTGCCCTATCTCGTTTCAGTCCGTTTGGTGCGATGTTCAGTGTAATATATTTTTGGAGTAAGATTTCGACCCAAGGGTATTTTTAAGGGTTTATGGACCTTCCTAATGGGCTAACAAATAATTTTGGTGAAGAAGAATTTATTTACCTAATTTTGACCTGGTCAAAGGGAATTTGTAGTGTCAAGAAAATGGTCAAAATGGGCATTTTTTGTTGGATTTGGACTTGTGCTCATAGGCTGTGGATACAGCTCATGTTGGAACTTTTCATTAGGGTTTCTAGCCCATTTTCCAGCCTCCAAAACCCTTGATAAGCTTCCTTAATTATTTGATTTGATTTGATTCCTAAAATCAAGAATATTCTAGAGAATATACTATTTTAACAGTCAATAGCGCACCCCTTATCCCACCTCTTAAATCAAGGGCAATATTTGTTTTATTTGAGGAGGTGGATCCAGAAATATATCAAGTCATTGGATTTTTCTTAATCAATACTCAGCCATTAGATTTTTTCCATTACCATATTAAAATCTATGCCTAAACACTATAAATAGGGGTCTCCCACAAAAAACATCTTCAGCTAGTTATACATAGCTAATAATCTTCAGCTAATTATTTAAAGAACTAATAGCCTAGTAATATTTTCTTGAGTGTTCTTCATTTTATTTTTCTTTTTTTTTTTTTTTTTTTTTTTTAATAACTAGGGATTCATGCTGCCCCAACCTTTTATTTAAAGCAAGCTCTAAGGTACATTTTTCCTTCTTTATCCCCCTTGATCATATCATTAAGTGTGTGATCCAATGGGGGAATAAAGTACAAAATACCAAGACATATTTCACTACTCACTCTTGACAAATAATTTTCCACTACATTACTCTCCCTGAATACATGTTTGACTGTTACTACCTCAAACTTCAACATCTCATTGTGAATGTGAGCTACTATATTCCTGCAATGCCATGGTGGTTTCTCCTTCCTATTTAAGATTTGGACTCCCTGTAGAGAATCCGATTGCACTTGGACCTTTCTTATGTTCATTTCTATTGCACCTGCTAGCCCTTTTTAAATTCCCAAGAGCTCCTGATACAACACAGATAGGTTAAGAGAACTGCCACAATACGCCATCAACACATCACCTTTCCAGTCCCTCAGCGCACCCCCATAAGAAGCCTTTCCATTTTGTACTGATCCATCGGAGTTTAACGCAAACGTACCTACTTCCGGTTTGTTCTAGCTGATCCACTGTTCTTCTCTTTGCTTGAAAGTTGCCCCGATATCCAATTTTGCCAGCAGCAGTTTTGTTGCTACATCCTCCTTCACCGAATCTATCGATTTACCCATATACACTTTCATGCTATTGATTACCTTTTGGCTGACAACCTCTGCTATTCTAAACCTATACTTCTTTAATCTCCAGTTCCTTTTGGTCCAAATGGCTTGGACTGCTACACATGTGAACGTTCGAAAGATCTCAGAACTCAATGTGTTATTCCTGCACAGGCGCATCAGGTAGTACCACTCACGATGGGAGTCTCTGACCATATATGGTAATCCCAAAGCCCTCTTAAAATCTTGCCATACAATTTTGGAGTAGGAGTAATAAAAAAATAGGTGCGCTGAACTCTCCTCATGACTGCCGCATAAACAACATTTGGATTATCCTATCACTTTCTTCTGCATCAGCCGGTTTTGTGTTGGTAGACAACCCGAGAATAGCTGCCAACTGGTAAATGAATGCTTCGGAACAGATAACTTCCCCCATACTATCTTGTACCACTTTACTTTGCTTCTCACATTTTTAAGACGGCATAGGCTGATGCTGTAGAAAACTCTCCTGAGCTACTCGGTGTCCATGTTACCTCATCCTCCGGAATATAGGAATTTATTTCAGTTCCTAAAATTCATTTCTTGATCTCACTATCCTGTAAGTCCCTGATGCTTCTTGACCAATACCCATCAGTTATTACTTCTGTAACTTTTGCATCCTCTAGAACAACATGAGCTAGTAGCTCCCTGGAGTGCTCATTTAAGATGAGGGATCCTGAGCACCAAGGGTCATGCCAGAAGCTCGTACTATTCCCATTTGCAATACAATGCCTTGTAAACCTCTATGCGATTTCTCTATGTTTCAATATGCCTCTCCACACCCATGAACAGTCCTTCGGAGCCTTCATTGTCCAGAAATACTTCTGCTTTATTTGGTGTTCCCATGACCATTTGACCCACATGCTTAAAAATCGAGCCACAGTAGGCCGCTTGATTCCAGGTTCTAGGATCAACAATACCAAGCCCACCTTGTTCTTTATCCATTCTAAGGGTGGCATGGCTTGCGTGATGCATCTTCTTTTCCATTTTTGGCCCTGCCCATATGAATCTATTGCACATTTTTGCCACCTTGTCAATCACTATCTTAGGTAAGACAAAAGTTCGAGCCCAATAAGTTTGGAAAGATGACAACGCCGACTTAACCAGTTGCACTCTTCCTGCTCTATTAAGGTCTTTATTCTTCTAGTTCGAGATTTTCGCAATAATTTGTTCAATAAGCAGTAAGCTTTCTCGAATCCCTATTCTTGATGCAGTTAGGGGCAGACCGAGGTATGTCACCGGTGGAGTAACAATGGATATATTAAGAACTGATGCTAGTTCCTGCCCTTCCACTTCAATCATACTACTCGTGAGGAGGGTAGTTTTTTCATTGCTAAAATGGAGTCATGTTGCCTGGGAGAAGGTATGCAGAGTATCCTTTATGGCCATCATAGATTCAATATTACCTTTGCAAAAAAGTAACACATCATTTGCAAAGCATAAATGGGATATTGCGAGCTTCCTACACTTTGAATGAGAATTTATTTTATTCACCTTGAGATCTTGATAGAGGAAAGCACTCAGAACTTCCATGACAAGAACAAAGAAATAAGGGGAGACTGGATCGCCCTGCCTGAGTCCTCTTTTCCCTTCAAAATAACCTTCTGGTGTCCCGTTAACCATCATTGAGTATAGAGGAGAGACATAACACATTTGGAGCCATTCAATGAATAGAAGAGGGAACTTGAACCTATGCAAAATAGTCTCCATAGCTTGCCCAGAAATAGAATCATAGGCCTTCTTTATATCCAGCTTTATGGCACATCTCTTCTGACCATGCTTTCTTGAGTAACCTCTTAGTAACTCATGAGCCATAAGCAGATTGTCTTGGATAGACCTCCCCGAAATAAAAGCTGATTGGGAGCAGGATATCAAGGAAGAGATACAAGACTTCATTCTATTGGTTAGTACTTTAGACACACATTTATAAATGATATTATAATAAGCAATAGGTCTAAACGAAGTAACAGAAGAAGCATTTCTCATTTTTGGGATGAGACAGAGAAACATGGAATTTATACCTCTGGCCAACTTTTTGTGGAGAAAAGTGTACTTGATAGCTCTGGTGAAATCATCTCCAATAGTAGCCCAACTTTTCTTGAAGAAGCAAGCATTGAAACCATCGGGTCCAGGTGCCTTATTATCCTCCATATCGAATAAGGCGTCCTTTATTTCCTTGTCAGAAACGGGGGATACCAAAAAACAGCTAGTTACTGAATCTATTTCCATCACCTGAATATTGCTCAGTATCCCACGATCACAATATGCCTCTGAATGGACACCAAGAAGGTCAGTGTAAAATTGTAGAAATGCATTAGCTACAGGTTCTTTCCCTTCCCTTCCCTTCTAGTTCCTTGTGCATCATCAATTTCCCATACATAATTCCTTGACTTCCTCTCCTTCAGTGCATTAAAGAAATATACACTACATTTGTCTCCAAAGCGCATCCAGTCAATATCAGTTTTTTGAAACAAGTCTGCTTCCTCCATTTTCAGCAACCTACATAGCTTATCTCTCAACTCAAACTCTTGGGCACTAAGGACACCGTCCAAAGGGTTCTGATGTAGCATTGCTTAAGTTGTAAGGAGTTCTTGTCTTGTTACTGCTACCACTCTTTGAATGTCATTGCAAAAAGCTTTGGTCCACCCTTTTAGCACTCCCTTTAAATTCTTTAACTTTTTTGCCAACATAAAAGATGGGCTGCCATAGTCTGCTACATCCCAACACTCTTAAAGTGTATTCTCAAAATCATTATGTAGTAACCAGGCATTACAGAACCTGAACGGTGGATGACTCCTGAAGGAATCAAGGAAAGTCATAACCAAAGGGCAGTGATCAGACACACCTTGAGGTAACACTTCCACCTTTGTTGCCAATGATAGAGTAGACCAGCCGGCATTGACAAGACACTGGTCAATCTTCGACCACTTCCTAATATTATCTCTGCCACTATTCCAAGTGAAGAAACTCCCTGATGCAGTGTGGTCGAACAGCCCTACTTTATTCAAACATCTTGTAAACGGCTGGGTTTCTCTTGGGTGCACAGCCCTATCTCCAATTCTTTCATGGGAGTATAACACATTATTAAAGTCTCCCATTACACACCATGGCCCCTGGATGCCGACACTAAGAGCTTCTAATTCTTCCCATAAAATTTGTCTCTTTCGGACATTATTACTGGCATATATCATAGTGAGAGAGAAGCTTATTCCATTCTGCAAAATCTTTACCTTAGAGTGCAAAAATTGATCCCCTTCCACTTCCTTTTCTATTTCCATAAAACTTTGGTCCCAGCTAAGCCATATCCTCCCATACTTATCACTAGCGTAGTTATGAACTGTTCCCCACAATGGACATACCATATTCTTAACAGTGATAAAGCGCTCCATACGTACCTTAGTTTCCAGTAACCCTATACATTTTATCCTATTCTCCGTTAGAAACTTGTTCATCTGCTTAGCTTTTGTACAATCATTCAACCCCCTAACATTCCAACTACTAATCTTAATCATTTATAAGATTAACGACCTTTCTTCTTTCCACTCCCTTTTGGTCTTTCCCTCCCTCTCTTTCCAGTTTGAGACTGCTGTTGTTGTTGTTGTGCTGTATTGTTCTTTTGTGCCCTTATTAGAACTGGGGTGCTTTCTACTTCTACTTGTGACAGTCTAGGCGTACCATCCTTATCTCCAAACAATTCTGGCTCTGCATCAGATAGATCGTCATCTTCCAGTTCCGCTAGTTCCTCGAAGATGTTTCTTTCTACACAAAACATCTCTACACCAGGGTGCACTTGCTGCAGAGGTGCTTGCATCACTGCTAATGGTTGTTCTGACATGTCTTGCACAGCATAGGTACATTCGACTCTTCCTTATGATACTAGACTCATACTACTTGTTGTTGTGTTTTCTTCCATCACACTTGTGTTTCCAGTCCTTAAACTCAGCGGTATCTCAGTGTTAGCAATCCTGCCCCTTCCTCCTGGACCTCATGTACTTCTTGTTCTTCAGCTGTACCATTCACATTTTCGTTCCCTAAACTCACTGAGCTTGTTATCTCAGTCCTATTTCTCTTAGATGTCCCGTACTGTTCATTGTTGCCTTCTGGTTGGTTACCATCCACAGCTACAATCTATAGCTCCCCTACATCAGCCCCATGTCCACTTGTGTTTCCAACTTCTTGCCTCCCTGTGTCTTTTCTCGCTATGTCTCTCTGTGCGCCATAATTTTGACCATTTTGCCTTCGTGCCCACACCACAGTGGTCCTTACTCCACACTGGTTTGTTACATGCCCAAAGCAGTTACATTTTTCACCGGATAAAGGCTTCTAAGGGTACTCTAGTGGAATGACTATCTCTCGAGCTCCCGCTTTTATCTTAATACTTTCTTTGTAACTGTGGTTTACAGGGAATTCGATGCAGAATCAAGCAAAAGATAAGCTTTTGCATTTTGTTGTCGCTTCATCCATGAACTTTGGAGTTCCTCCAATCAAACTCGCTAGATAGGATAGTCCTTCAAAGGTCCACATTTCCTTTGGTACGCCCCAATGCTTTAAACACACCGCGGAATAGTATATCTCTTTTCTATAGTTATCAACCTCCACTGACCATGGCTTTATTACAAACACCCTACCCACGATGAACACTGGTCCACTTTCCAAGACCATTTACCGGTCTTTAGCGCTCGTATAACTCATGTAAAATAAATATTTATCTGTAGTAATATCCACCAACCCTTTCAATCTTCACTGTTTCTCCAGTACATCCTTTACCGTGAGGAACGACAACCGTTTATCCAGAAAATACCCCACCAGATGCTCATCCCAATACTTAATCCCTTGTTCAACTAGTTCCACAGGAACTTGCGCTACTCCATCAACTATTATGGGGGAGAACTCCTTAAAGGTTACATTCAACTCCTCGGCTCCAGTTCTACTAAACAGAGAACTCCACGAATTAATGCGAGCACTATCCTGGGTTGGAATGCTAGATCTAGGTCCTGGATTGCCAGTTTGCGTTGGCTCTTCAACACTGCTTTCATGGGTGGCAGTTTGAACAGAATGAGGTTGGGTCTCAGAACACGAGATACTAGGATACTCAAACTCGTAAAGATCCATGCTTGTACCCTTATCAGAACACTCACTGTTCTCAGTGATGGATTTTACCCGATAAGAATGGAAGCATGAGAGTTGAGCTGCCTATACTGAACTCACACTGTATCTCAGTGTAGGATTTTACCAGATAGGGAGTGCAACTACTTTCTCTCTTAACTTCAAATAGAGGATTTTACCCGAGAGCTAAGCAAAATGAAAAAAAAAAAGGAGAAAAACTACCAAGAGTTCGAGTATCAGCTTCTCCAGTTGAGCGCTCTTTCTCTGACCAAAAACTTGGGGTAAAAGTTACCTAAGTTACTCCCATTCTCCCACAATCGGTCCCCATTAAAACAAATTGGGTATTTTGAAGTTTGATAGATGGAAAAGGTTAAATGTGATTTGGGTATTTTATTTCTTTCTAGTTCTTCATTTTAGCCATCTTTTCTCCTAGTTCAATCCTGAGTAGAAGCTCTATTTCACCAAAAGTTGTTTCTTCTCCCAAATCATCTGTTTCAATCCAAAATTCAAGATTGTCAATTCAAGATCAAGTTCATCATCATCATCCGTCAAGAAATCAATTGAAATCATCAGTCAATCAACAATCAAGTATGAGGCAACATTCCAAACAAGGTGACATATTTTTTTTCTATTTTATTTCATTTAGCATTGCATATTAGCATGATTATTTTTTGGTTTTATCATAGCATATAGTTATTAGTTTTTAAATATTTAGCGGAGATTATCCAACTAGGTAGTTAAATTTCAAAGTTTTCTTCACTCACCTATCTCAAAACTTTACATCTCAATAGAAGTAAGGTTGGTTTCACCAGGCGAGTGTGGGTGTCTAACACCTTCCCACATCGTACCTTGACTCCCGAACCCAATAATCATCTAGTTCGAGGGACTAGTCCTTCACATAGGTTTTACTCAATTTTTCCTTAATAATGTTAGTGACGACTCTAAAATCAATTGCTTAGACCTATGTACACATTTTTGTGCGTACATCTAGGTTGGTGGGACTTGACCATCCTAGCCTCTTCTTTTGCCCAAACCTCAATTCTTCCTCCTCACACACTCTCATGGTGAGGGATAAAACCCAACAACAATAAGCAAATAATCCAATTAAAAAATAATTGCATGAAATGGGTATAAAAGATATATGATACTCGATGAGCAAAACAACCCTAACTTTGAGCAATGGATAGTGAACCATTTTACTAAATGATACTTCTACTCATCTAGTATGTGTCATTTGTATTAGTCAATTCTAAATATTTCATGACATTTTACTAGACAGAAACAGTAAGATATGTTTTGAGTTACCTAAGGAAGCCTATCAATAAGTTACCTAGGTGCAAAAGAGCAAATGGTGAAGGAAACCTCACCTGTCTATGGCATTATAAGTTGTTGCAAGATTGTTGTAGACTTCAAGCGTATCTGGATGACAATTGACATGGGCCACACTCTTGTTCGACTATCCTTCTAGCTTCTTCAAACAATTCAGTAACCTTACCAATCTAGTGCAACTGTACCCAAGCCATTTGGGATCAATACAACACCAAAGAAGGCTGATTTTCTCTCTTCACTAGCTCTAAATTTTGCTATATTATAAGAGCTCAAAACTGTAGTTTTAACCCCTTAATAATATTACATTTAGACCAATTATGTGTATAATAAATAAGAGTTAGTATTGTTTACGTGTTTTTGTGTATTTCAGATATTGGAGTCAAATATGTGAAGAAATATATCACTTTTGCAAGAGAAAGGAGCAAAAGTTGGTTGCTAAGAAGTTCTATGATTAAAGCCCAAGTTTCAAGGAGAAAAAACATTTTTAAAGCCTAGTCAAAGCTGAAAAGTCAAAGTCAACGGGTATAAAAAGAGCAGAAAAGTCGACAGAACTTCCACAGGCCGTATCTTTGGACTCAGACCTCAGAATTGGGCCTATTATATGTCAAAACAACCGGCTCGGAAAGAGCTTTCTAATGGTCTAAGCCTTGACCCAATTAGAGTTGTAATAGTATGCAAAAAGGTGTTGAAGTAATTTCACATAACCTTTTTAGACATATGTAATTAGGTTTTGGGCTTGATTTCATGGCCCAAAACATGGCTCCAAGGCCCATGCACGAAATTGTAAATCTAACCCTCCTATATAAATAGGTTTAAGGCTAAACAAAACTTGGCTACTCCCCTCTTTAGTTTAGTTTTAAATTAGGGTTCTCTCTCTCTCCCTTTTTAGTTTAGTTTAGTTTTAGTTAATTAGTTTAGTTTATAGCCTCCATTATAACTTTTTAATAAAAATTTTAGTTTATTCAATTCAAGTATCTTTAATAAAGTAGTTCTTCATGATGTCTTCTTCTTATTATTCTATTAATGATAGTCTAATGACTTCTAGCTAAACCTTCATTAGAGGGGTTTGATGAAGCTTGATGAAGACTTGATGTATTAGTTAGGATTATTGTATTTTAAGAGTTTCACTCTAGTAGGTTAGTTGATTCGCCATGAGAATGGGTTGAACTTCCTCACATGCTAATTATTAGTTAAAGAGATTGCCATGAATAATTAGGGATCAATTACTTAATCTTTATTGGTTAGGATTACAATAATCTACACTAACATATTAGGAATTTATCTAAGTGAAATCAAATCTCCTTAATTTCTTCTCTATTCTTCTCCATATTTTATTAAAGTCATATTCAATGACTTTGTTAAATTCATATAATTAGTTTCATAGTATAAATTCACCTCTATAAATATTGCTCTCACCATTGTTTCCTTGTATTTGATTAATTGGATTCTATTATGTCTTGGTAGTTTAGGAGTTGAATAATTCCGGACTCTATATATTGCATGAATATACATGTGAGAGTAGGAAATAAATAATTAATACCGTAAGAATAAAGTTAGAGTAATCTAGTTGAGTTTTTACGGTGTATCAAATGGCGCCGCTGCCATCTTAAACTTTTTCAGGGCAAGAATTCAATTGGTTGAATCCAAGGGGCAATTCCCCATTCTCTACCCACACACCCTTTTAATTTTTCATTCCTATTTCTTACGTTTTTGGTTCTGTTCACTTTTTTAAGCATAGGAGCGCACGCCCTCCATTTTTCCTTATTCAGAGCGCACCCACCCTCCCTTGTGTTTGTAAATTTTCAAAAATTCTGAATATTTACAGTCATAATCCTTAAGGTGTTATTGATTTACTAAAATATTTTCAAATTTTTCCAAGTTATTTTACCTAGTGAACTAATACCATTTTTACATTGTTATATTTCAGCTTTCAAACCGTAAGTTTCGGGAAAAATGGACGAGTAAGGTTACTTAGGTAGCTCCAAAAATTCTAAGATTTTTACAGGAGTATTTATCATAAGTCAGGAGTTTGCAGTAAAAATATTAAGTGTTTTTTATTTGTTTTGATCACCTAACTAGTGGATTATTTCCAGTATATTTCTGCAGTTTTGCTACACTTAATTTCTGGAACAACAACCGATAAGGAGAGTTTGTAGAACTCCAATTGCTCTAAATGTTTTACAGGAACACGCATGATCTGACAGGATTTTCTAATAAAATTTTGGCGATTTTTGGCTCTATTTTGATTGATTAACCATTCAGTTGTTTGTATTGTGTCTGAAATCTGTCTTACAAACTTTGCAGGGCAGTAGCAAGACTTTCATAACTCTGATTGTTCTGAAATTTTACAGGCTACTTATTGGACTTCTTAGCAAACTACTGTAAAAAATTCAAATTTTTTGGAGTGAACACCCATGCCCTATTAACCCTATCATTTGAGCGCGCCCGCCCTCAAAGTACTGGAAGTCGAGTCAAGCAAGAGCGCGCCCACGCCTTTATAAGCCCGTTTCCAAGCGTGCCCACGCCCCTTCTAAAGGAAGCCCGATTTTCCTAGGTGAGTCACCGGCTCTCATTTTGTTCATATTTTTATATATATTCAATGTTTCCATCTTCTTAAATACACTAGGATTGCGCATACAAGATGTTATTCATACGCGTACCAAGGAGGCATTCGGGTACTCCTTCTTTCACTCCTCGTCTCTTTTGTCAGAAGAGTTTTAATTCTAGTATATCAGGTTGTTGTTTGATAGTTGTTTATATTTCTTTCATATTGGACTTGGCCTTACATGAGATTAAGGTCTGGTAAAAAAAACCATCTAGCATTATATATCGTAAACGTCAACGCACAAGCCTATCTAGAAATTTATAGTCAGAGTTTTATTTTCATATTAATTGTCCTAGAATATTTTTAAAAAAACCATTATGGCATATCAATATGTAGACGAACAATCATGTGATTATTATGCAAACCCTTCACTATGTTCATGTTGTGGTAGTCCTTACCATTGGGCTTCTCATTGCCCATCATATCAAGAGTTTGAGCCTACTATAGGATATAATAATAATTATAAGCCTCAATTTTCAAATTTTTATAGTAACCCATAAAATCAAGAGTTTTCTAGTCATCCAAACAATACATGGAGTCAACCAGTGTCGTCTATTTCTAGTTCCGTAATGAGTGTGTACAACAAACCAAACACTTTTTTGTGCACAATTTGTTCAGATCTAGACCACACTGCCCATTCATGTCCCATATTTATTCCACCTCAACCTAACCCATCACAGTACGAGATCAACCATAGTCACTCAAACGCCATATCCCAAGAAGGACTCATATCATATCCATTCTCCAATACCTATGACTATCAAACACCATACCAACCAGAACCACACAACCAAGTTTCCCCTCCGTTAACAACATTTGACAAAATAATGGCCCAAAACAAATAATACCTAGAATGGACAAGATTGATACTAACCTCACTTAACACAGAACTTTCAACCTTGCTAGAGATCGCCCCACAAGTAGAATAACCTATTACCATAACCACACCATTCGACCTAGTTATGACCTACCCTAAATTTCATGAATCATTACCTTCCCATGACCCTCCCATTAACCATTCTGTTGACTTCACACCCCACATGGATGAGGAAATTCTTGAAGACGACTCTTTAGGACTTGTTTTGGATGACCACTCAAATTTGAGAGATGCCTCCGAGGAACCTCCCACTGATCCATCTGAAGATGAATATAATGATGACACATTAGAAGATATTTATAAAGATGTGACAGAGGAAATAATTTGATAACTATTGGCATTCTCTTAATATGGACCCTCCTGTTGAGCATGTCCAGGCCTTTGTGTTTGCTAACCACACTTGGCTGGACGATTCCTATACACATTTGAATGATGCAATTGAGGATACTTATATTGTTTTAGAGGAAGAGGGTGAGGAAATAGAGATTAACAATTCTAATCTAAGGCATGAACAAGTTAATGTGTAAGAAAAAAAGGAAGTAACATCTTTAGAGTAATGTGAATCTCAATTTAGTTTGGTAGCTAAGGAAATAACAATGGAAGAAATAGATGAATTTCTTAAAGATAAAGCCATGAACCACAACCTTGTGGATTTAGTCAAGCCAGATGTAGAGTTTTTAAGAGCGTGTGAGGATCCACCAACTGATGAACCACCAACCAACCACCATCCACCTGAGTTACCACCTCCTAAAATCCAACCATCTATCACAACTAAGTCATCCATTCACTCACCATTTCAGAGGAACCTCGAATTTGCACTTGAGCCAATTGCCTCAGAGACCCTCTATAATTTTTTCTACACTCACGGTGAAAATTGTTTGCCTAGCATATAATTCCATGAGTACACCATTCCTGTAGTTGAGAGCCAAGCTTTGACCGAGTGTAGTGAGAAACCTAGTTTGTCTTATTTTTCCTCATCTGAGCCTCATGAAAGACATAAAGATCCATACTTCTTTATTTTCTCACCTAAAGTATCACTAATTCATCTTTTTGGTCATTCTACCTCTTTAAAACAGCTACACCATGATGGTTTGCATATGTTCATTGATGGGTTGCATAAGTTTTTATTCATTCTTCTACATGATTGCTTCCAATTATACAACTTCATTCTGTTTAGGGGTGCATTTAGTATCATGTTTTTATGGCTAGACCCCCAACTCTTTTGACTATTAATTTATAGTTGACCACGCATCATCCATTTTGTTCTACCCCAGTTTCTTGCTTGTTTGTGCACAGTCTAGGGGAATCTAACTTAAAACGACCCCACATTAAGTCTGGGGGATTCTGACTTAAAACGACCCATATAATTTTTTGTAAAATACCACCTTAATGGAGTATAAGCCACAAAAATTTTCAAACTTCAAAAGAGTTTTTAAATTTTGTTTGGGGGTGGCATATTTTGGTATTTCATTTCAAATCTTTTTTTCACCCTTTGCCTGTCATGTTTACTCCAGTAAAATTTGTATTAGTTAGTACGTAACAGTTTTATTGTGCTTCATGTTATCATATTATCTTTATAATATTTCTGTTACAGATACTACCAATTTTTACTACGTTTCTATGGTAAATTCTTTCTTTATCTCTTTACACTTTGAGGACAAAGCGTTCGATTGTTTGGGGGTGGGATAGAAACATTTGCAAAAATTAGGCACTTTTAGGATGTAAATTACGTACTCCTATTTATAAAATGTTAAAAATCATAAAAATTAGTTAGTTATATAATTTAATTGTGCTATTGAATTGTTTCATGAACCCCCTTCTCCCAAATTGTTTGAAGGTAATATAGAAACACGTTGTAAATGTTTAAGCACATATTAGGTTGTACACTACGTATTATTTGTCTTATAAAAATTAGAAAATAACAAAATAATAATATGTCTTTATATTATACACTTAGGAATATTGGTATTGTTTCTTTCTCCATGATGATATTAATCTAGAAGTTTCACGTTAGCTTTTAAATTAGAATAGTTTTTAGAAATTTAGGTTAATATATAGGTAATAATCATTGCATCTTTTCATAAATATATTGTATGAGCATCTATGTTTGTATTGGCAATAAGTTTTTGAAATCTAGGCTAGAGTACTTATTCTACAAACCCTGTGAGAATATAGCCTAAAGTCTTATATGAGTGAAATATTTGAGAAATGACACAAGAGAGAAGTAAATTCCGAATAGATAAATCACACATCCACTTGATTGATCACTATACCATATCTTAAGCGAATTTAGGCCCTCTTTGGATCCATATAGCTAGAAATTCAAACCTATATGAAATAATTTTTTTGCTAGTCCCCCATCTGAGCCTTTCTTTAGCCTTTCATAAACTGCAAATCTTTTATTAGTCTGAGAATAAGTAGAATAGAGATGAAATGAAGAATAGGAAAGAGAAATACCTTTGAAACCAAAAATTTGTTAGTTGCTTCAAATAAAAAAAGAAAGTTTACATCCAAAGAAAAGAAGAAAAAATAAATAAATAAAAAGTTAGAACTCCAAAAATAGAATCAAATGAGTCAAAAGCCAAAAGCCAAAAAAAAAAAAAAAAAAATTGCTAAGGATAGAAACAAAGTGTAGAAGCAAAGTAAGAACAAGGTTTTCTCTAGTTACATAATATGAAGACTCTATCATCTCAGACTTGTCCTTTTTGAATATTCATTTCCTTCATTCTTAAACCATCACCTAATCCCTACAACACCTAATAAAGACATTTAGCTCAATTAGGAATAGGTAAATGTGATAGTAAGTGGCAAATGTGTTTGATCAACTTCGGCTTCCTTGTACGTCATTGAGATTGTAAGGTAAAGTGTGTCAATGCACATTAGAGTGAGCGAAACTTGAGTGGAAAAATCAGAGTGTTTTTGTCTTGACATATATGTGAGGACCTACTTAAGGACGTTATTCCAAAGTTTCATAAACAGACTTGTTATTGCATTTCATAGCATAGTTCATTATATATATGTTTATCCGTAGATGATTGATTATTATGCACGTATTAGCTTTGATTTCGAATTGATTATTTTGTATTCATTGCTACTTAGATGAATAGATATCTGAGAATAAATAAGGAAATAGTAATTTTTATTTCTTAGTCGTTATAGTATATATGAAGTTTGTGAGTACCTTCTCTGGAAAAGTCTCACGAGGCTATAACTCGTCTACTAGGGAATTCCTAGTGGTTTAAGGCCTTATTGCATATGGTCAATGCAATCGCACTCAACGAAACGAGATTAATTAGAACTCTATTTTTGGTCACTTATTTTAATTTCTCATATTTGGTTGTAAGGTCAATGCAATCGCACTCAGCGAAACGAGATTAATTAGAACTCTATTTTTGGTCACTTATTTTAATTTCCTCATATTTGCTTGAGGACAAGAAAAATGTTGTTTGGGGGTGATTTGATAAGAGTCCAAAACTGTAGTTTTAACCCCCTTAATAATATTACATTTAGATCAATTATGTGTATAACAAATAAGAGTTAGTACTGTTTACGTGTTTTTGTGTATTTCAGGTATTGGAGTCAAATATATGAAGAAATATGTCACTTTTGCAAGAGAAAGGAGCAAAGGTTGGTTGCTAAGAAGTTCTATAATTAAAGCCCAAGTTTCAAGGAGAAAAAACTTTTTTAAAGCCTAGTCAAAGTCAACGCGGGTAGAAAAAGAGTAGAAAAGTCAATAGAACTTCTGTAAACCGTATCTTTAGACTCAGACTTCATAGTTGGGCCTATTATATGTCAAAACGACCAGCTCGTAAAGAGTTTTCTAATGGTCCAAGCCTTGACCCAATCAAAGTAGTAAAAGTAGGCGAAAAAAGTGTTGAAGTAATTCCACGCATAGAAACCCTTTTTGGACATATGTAATTAGGTTTTGGGCTTGATTTCATGGCCCAAAACATGGCTCCAAAGCCCATGCACGAAATTGTAAACCTAAACCTCTCCTATATAAATAGGTTTAAGGCTAAACAAAACTTGGCTACTCCCCTCTTTAGTTTAGTTTTAAATTAGGGTTCTCTCTCTCTCCCTTTTTAGTTTAGTTTAGTTTAGTTTTAGTTAATTAGTTTAGTTTGTAGCCTCCATTAGAACCTTTTAATAAAAGATTTAGTTTATTCAATTCAAGTATCTTTAATAAAGTAGTTCTTCATGATGTCTTCTTATTATTATTCTATTAATGATAGTCTAATGACTTCTAGCTAAACTTCCATTAGAAGGGTTTGATGAAGCTTGATGAAGACTTGATGTATTAGTTAGGATTATTGCTTTTTAGAAGTTTCACTCTAGTAGGTTAGTTGATTCGCCATGAGAATGGGTTGAACTTCCTCACATGCTAATTATTAGTTGACAGAGATTGTCATGAATAATTAGGGATCAATTACTTAATCTTTATTGGTTAGGATTACAATAATCTACACTAGCATATTAGGAATTTATCTAGGTGAAATCAAATCTCCTTAATTCCTTCTCTATTCTTCTCTATATTTTATTCAAGTCATATTCAATTGCTTAGTTAAATTATTATAAGTTAAATTCATATAATTAGTTTCATAGTATAAATTCACCTCTATAAATATTGCTCTCACCATTGTTTCCTTGTATTTTATTAATTAGATTCTATTATACATGTCTTGGTAGTTTAAGAGTGGAATGATTCCGTACTCTATATATTGCATGAATATACATGTGAGAGTAGGAAATAAATAATTGATACCGTAAGAATAAAGTTAGAGTAATCTAATTGAGTTTTTACGGTGTATCACTATAGTACTATCAAAAGAGCTTCAAGCCTTCCTGTGTCTTCCAACCAGGCAACAATGTAAAGCATCACACCTATCTCTGTGCTTCTATTCCTGCAATGTCGTTTCACATGTTTTTCATGAGCAGTGAAACTGCAAAACCATATCCTTAGCTTCTTCCATTCAAGTGCTTAAAATATATTCTCCAAGAGAAATGGATCCATTTACCAGGAAGTGGTCCAAACAACTAGATGGTTGGTCTAGTATCTATAGCAAACCGGTAAGGTGGTAATCAATCATAAACAATAGATTCTACATAATAACCAACTCAATAAGACGTGGTACCTAGTTTTCAATGCTAAGTATTCCATGAAGTAATACAAAAACCATTAGCAACGAAAAAAATTAGGTTTGTGAACCAACTTAGCTTCTAGATCGCAGGCAAACAATAAAAAACATATTGCAAGAATGGAATGCTACCGAAAGAATAAAAAAGGAAATATATAATCTAAATATCAAGGAATCTAAATATCAGAAGGAAATTAACATTTTTACCAGGGTGGGTTTAGCCGTGGCGGCGGCATGGGGTACCACTTACAACTTCATCGAAGGAAGCATCCGGAGTAAAAACGTTAGTGGGGAGTTCAGGCTGTGCTCAAGAATGCTCCTCATTGCGCTGGCATAATGGCCGCATGGTGAGGTCTGGAAGCGACTCTTGAATGTACATTGGTTCACATTCATGGAAGGAAAGTGATTAATTGGGACTTAATTGGTCCTACTACAGTTGCTTCTGTGATCATGACGTTTCGTAATGGATTCATTGTTTCTTACAAAAACATGCTTTTGAGCGGTTTCATTATAAAATACCCCACAATTAATAATCTAGAATCATCTACTACTTTTTCATCTGGGAAGAATTTCCAGCCAAACAGAGGGAACTCAGAGGAACTCAGAGGGAAGAACTAAATTGGTGTTGATTACAACACATCTTGTGACCATATCAAAACTTTGTGATGACAGGAAAGATATAGAAATCTAGCGAGAAACAAATAAAAATCTAAAAAAATCACAATAAGAACATATAGATAGTGAGAAAACAATCTTAAAACAAAGTGTTGTAGACTTTGTACCTGTGGTTCTCGATCCTTTATGTTCTCTAAGAGCAAGTCCAATAGGGGGCTATATAGGCTACTAAAGGCAAATATAGCACCCCAACCACAAAAATGTTATTCCAATGGGGCTACTAAAAGGGTCTTAAATTTGGAAGGAGTCAAAAACCCAGCCAAAGTTAAGACCTTTGCTAGCAGCTGCCATAATAAGTTTCGGGATACGGACGGCATAGTTTCTGCCGTCTATTGGTTATTTATGTACAAACGATAGAAACTATGTCATCTGTCTCCCGTTTAATTAAATAGACGGATGGTAGACACTATGCCGCCCGTACTTTCTAGACACTATACACGATTTTGACTTAGCCAAATTCAACCAATTTTTCACTCACATGCATTTACTTGTCATCAAAACCTCAACCCTCAACTCCTCAACTATCAACTCCTCAACCACCAACCTCATTTCTTGTGTCAACTTTATAGACCACAAATTTCTCAACTTTGACTTCACTCACACTTTTTGCATTACCATTCTCAACTTTGCAACCTTTCTTCTCACATTCATTCTCAACTTTGCAACTTTTCTTCTCACATTCAAAATGGCTTCTTTTTCTCGCTATGTTGAATCAAGCTCCTCATCCGAAGATGAGAACATGGTGAATGACAATGAGAACATGTTCGTATCTATTTTCTCGTTGTTGTAAGACATGCACGAAGCTACTCGTGATCATCGAGGCTCGGTCCCCGGTAGAAAGTATATTTATTGTGATCGAATCGACACTCCCAATAATATTATGAGGGAATACTTCGTGCAAAACCCAAAGTATCCCCTTGATATATTTCGTAGGAGGTTTAGGATGCACCGCCATCTCTTCCTCCGAATCTTGAAAGCCAACTCTGACCATGACAAATACTTCACATATAAGGTTGATGGCATTAGAAAGCCATGTTTGACGGGTATGCAAAAGGTGGTTGCTTGCATTCGTTTTCTTGCATATGGTTGTGGTACGGATGCATAGGATGAATACATTCAAATCGCAAAGAGCACCCTTTTCGAAAGTTTGAGGCATTTTTGTGATGCCGTGTTGGCGGTCTTCGAGGAAGAATATTTGAGGGCTCTAAACGAAGAAGACATTCAATGTCTACTTGCACAAGGTGAAAATCGTGGCTTCGGATATACTTGGAAGTTTTGATTGTATGTATTGGCAATGAGAAATGTGTCCTATAGCATGGCAAAGTACACATGTAGGACATAAGAAGAAACCTACAATCATTTTGGAAGCCGCTGCCGATCAAGACTTGTGGATTTGGCACGCATTTTTTGGTACGTGCGGGTTCAAACAACGACGTCAACGTGCTTCAACATTCTCACCTATTTGACAATCTTATGTGTGGTGATGCTCCTTGTTACAATTACACCGTGAATGGTCGCCAATACAAAATAGATTACTGTCTAGCCGATGGGATTTATCCTAAATGGTTTACACTTGTACAAACAATCCCTCACTTAACAACTCAAATAAAGGGATTCTTTGCTAAGATGCAAGAAGCGTGTCACAAAGATGTGGATAGTGCATTTGGTGTCTTACAAGCTAGATGGGGGATAATCAAGAGGCCGGCGCGAATGTGGAGTAGGGATGACATTAATCGAATAATGAAGTCGTGTATAATTTTACATAATATGATTGTCGAGGATGAATGAGAGATTGATATCAAAGATTGTCAAATTGACGTGGATTGGGAGCCACCAGTCACATTGCATGTTGTCGGGAATCGAAATGAGGAAATTGCAAAAAGACTCAACACACTTCGTCACATTCAGAGCAGAGAAACTAATGTTCAACTAAGAGTTGACCTCATCAATCACCTTTGGTGATTTCATGCGGATCAAGGAATGTAGTATGAGTATTTCTATGTTTGTAGTTTGAGTATTATCTATGTTTGACTTTATGTTATTTTAAGACAATTCAAATTAAAATTGAAATTACAATATTGGAAATGAACTAACAACAACAATGGAAATGAAAGAACTAAAACAACATTGAAATTAATCTAAGTAGTAGAACCACCACCCCCACTAGAAGCACCACTTGGAGTTCCAAATGTTCCACTCTTTCTCCTTTGGCGAATTATCTCCATTTTCATCGTCTTGAAGTATTCGGCAACTTCCGGCTCAAAAGTAGAAATATCTTGTGCTAATATGTTGTTGTCTTCTTTCTACTTCTTGAGCTCCATCATCTTCACCCTATCAGCAGTGGCATTCATTATTTATGCCAAATACTTCTCCATCATCTTGTAATTCTCTCCTCCTTTCTTCATCCTTTGTTTCTCACCCCTTGTTCCCGGTGGTTGTTTTTTCTTGGTTCCACTTCCACTTCCACCTCCACCTTCACCTCCACTTCCATCCCCAACTTGTGTAGGAAATGGATCAATTAGAACGCCACCAAGAGTTGCCGACGGCGTTGTGGGTGTTGAAGGCATGACTTCGTCATCTACATCGAGAATGACGTTGGTTCGTCTCCTCGATGTAGTTATGAACCAGCTCTCAAATTCTTCATTCCATTTTGGGCTATCCTTGAGGAGGACCCAACAATGCTCAAATTGAAAGTGTGTGTTATGAGCCAACATATATGTTATTTTTGCCTCGGCCAACCGATAATGGATCGTTGTGCCACTTTTTGCAGTCCTCTCTGAAGAGGAGATAATTCCTACCCACCGGTTGCAAGCTTTTTAAATGTGTCCAAATCGAGTGGACATCGAATCCTTGCTTCTTTTGTTGTTTTCACCAACTCTCTCTCGAAATTTGTCTAATATTCTCTCCTAATAGTGAGTGACTCGTTGCCCCGTGCCAACAATTGGATCTTCATTAACATATATCCACGCTTTGCAAAGAGCCTCATCTTCTTGAATTATAAAATTGGCAAACCTTGTAGATTTATTTTCTTTTGATGTGGTTACATGTTCATTTTGATCCATTGTTGTACTTGGAGTAGTGATTGTTGTAGTTAGAGTAGATAGAAATTTTATAAGAATTGGAAGCAAATGGTGAGAAAGTTGTGTGAAGTAGTTGCTATAAATTTGCAATTTTAGAAAAACTAGTTGTTTCTAGCCGTTGGGATGTCTAGACTAGACAGAAGGTAGAGTTTCTGCCGTTCATTACAACTTAACATACGGACGGCAGAGTTTCACCCGTCCATCTCCCGAACTTAACAGCTGCTAAAAAGTGTCGTTGGAATGGTTTTAGAAGCTTGGGCTGCCAAATTTGACTGGGCCTGCTAAAAGGCATATGTGGCACCTTTTAGCAGCACATTATAGCAGCCCTCCATTGGACTTTCTCTGATGTTTTAAAACATAACACAAACTAAGTCTGGGTTTGAGTAAGTGAGTCGTCATTCAAGACAAGTACATGGCTGCATTGTATTAGTGTTGATGGTCATTACTAATGTGAAGCTAAACTAAACTAAACTAGTGATTGATTCTATGAGAGAAAAATCAAGATATTTGAATCCACCGATACCTTTAATTTGTGGCATTTTGCTTCATAGTTGTTCTCACAAGTAGACTACAATTAGGCAATCAAGTGAGTGTTGATGTCTTATTGGATGAAACATCATTAATACTTATTTTTACTTAAGGTTACTCCTATATTTAGGCTACTAATATCTTCTTTCATTTTATGTAAGCTCGGGCAGCCTTAATGTATTACCGATAGCAACATCAAGGAGTACTTCCTTATTAGGCGTCATTCAATGCATCACCACTTAAGGCAAACACAAAGAATACTTCCCTTAGGTAGCCACTCCCTGAGCTACCCCTTCTAGGGTAACACAAAGCTAGAATACCTCCCTAACTCCAAAGAACTATACTACTAGAAGAAAAGTAAATAACTGTAGTATGATATTAATATTACATAACATAAACCCTATTCTATACTTCCATCCCCTGGTGTGGGCAATGAGACTAATAACTAAAAACATAAATAATTAACCTGATTTAGAGAACACCATGAACCAGAAGAATCACCAAACCCTAAGCACCGGCTTCATCTCCTCCTTTAAAGGAGAAAATTAACCTTCCATCAAGAAGGAAGAACATGAAGAAGAAGAAAATAAGAACATAAGAAAAGGGAGATTAATTTATTAAGACTTAACTAGCGAAAATCGAATCTCTTATTATTAACCTCTCTTTGCCTCAAGTTCTGGAGATAAGAATAATGTGAATTGGCAATTACAACTGGCACTGAAGTGCTCCTTATATAGGGGTTACAATGAGCTCTAGAAACATCTCAAAACATGGGCTTTTGGACCTAATTTCCTATTACATATCGACTTCCTTCCGATTCCATCTTCATTTCCCAAAAGCATTAAGAGGTGGAGCTGCTGAGTCGTTCCATGTATCTAGATGCATAAGACAATATAAATCCATACGTCCTAGACGCATGAGTCTGTTTTCCTCTTTTGCGAGCTTTAGTCCAAGTAACGGATCCTTTTGTCTTGGGCTTCCAAGTAAGCTCTAAAACAAGTCCAAGTCCTATCTTTTCATATCTTCAAAACCTTGGGTCTTCTTCATAATTATCCATGAGCTTCCATGTGATCCTTAATACTCCTAAATTGCTCATTTTTGCCCCTTTAACTCTAATATTTGGCAAAACTATCTCTCTTTTTCACCTGTAAAATCATAAAACACAACTTATAAGTACTATTAGTCTAATAAGATGGCTAAACAAGAGGTATAACTGAAGGTTAAAATACACTTTTTGAACACTTATCATGTATTTAGTGGTAGAAAAAAGACTGATCCAATTTAAATGGCCAGGTTAATTATGGTGTACTTTAGTAATAGAGATACACTATTTAACTCCCCAAAAAAATTATCACTTAAAGTTTGTACTAGCAGCCCACTTTGATTCACAATCCTAGATCGTCCCCCTATATTGCGACGTTTGCATTACTGCAACATTAGAAGAATCAACTTAATCACCGTGACACCTCTACATATAAGATCATCATCCTATGGCAAGAAGGATCAAGGATCTTGGTTGAATTGAACCACCATCACCTTGGGATACATGAAGAAAAACACTTCCAAGCACTACTATCCCTCTGCATCACTCTCAAAATCTCTAAATTTTTTTTTGACAGACCTACCATCTCTTTCCTACAAAACTTTTATCTTTTTAAAATACCTTCATAAAACTAAAGATTGAGGAGGCATGTAGGAATTTTTAAACGCATATATGGGTTACTATAATGGGTGTTTGAGAACAAAAGATATGGGGATATTTGTAATGATTTTTTAATTCTTTTGGAGTTTTTCTATTATTCAATATTTGGTATTTGGATATCTTAATTTATTGATGTGTTGATAAAGATCGATGATTGGTTAAATTGCAACATTGAATATTTAGATTATATACATCCATTGATTAAAGAAAGGGTTATGTAGACTTTGGTCCTACTATTAATTGCGAAATTAGGCTTTGGTCCTACTTTTCAAATTTATTAGGCTTTGATCCTACTTCTGTTTGTTGACTGTGAGTCAACAAAATTGACTGTGGTCAAACTATTTAAGTCTGTTTGTGTTTTCAATATGGCCATAATACCCCCCAAGCTTCTCACGTGGTACAGTTGAAACCAAACTAAAATGAGACAGAGACATGTCGTGATCTGGACCACTCATCTAAAGGTTGTGTCAAGATGCTCTCACTTGTTTAATTCATCATTTTCCTCACTTTTTCTCTTCATGAAATTAATATGAAAAATCAAAGTATTCAAAGACCAAAACATATTATTTTCCAAAAAAACAACATAAAACATGGATCCAAAACACAAAAATCCAAAAGAGACAAAAAAGGATCCACCCAAACTGATAAACATTGAAACTTGACGGAATATCCTTGAAACCAAACAATCAACATTGAGAAATCAAACCCAACAACCCAAATTGAGAAATCTCAACCCACGAAATCAAATAAGAAAATCAAGAAGAGATGGCAATGGTGTTTCTATGAGTTAGCACCTCTATGGTGTTTCAAAATCATTACATTTAATCAATTGTAGTTTCTGCAATTGGATTAAATTCTCAATATATTATCTTCTTCTTCAAGTGCTTGAGGTTTGGTTTGGGAAAATTGAAGTATGGTGGAGAGTGGGGGCGGCCGGTGGTGTTAATTCCGATGAGGATTGGCAATGGTTCATGGTGGAGGAAGAAGATGGTTTCAGCGATGTTAGATCAAAGGCGACGGCATGGTGATGATAATATTTATGGTGATTAATTGAATTTGGTGGAAAATTGGATTTTAGTATGTGACTAATAATGGTGGTGCTAGGTGATGAAGTTGGGCTTGTTTGGGACGCCAGTTCGCTCTATTCGTTTTTTGTTTCGTTTCAATTTTGATGTCCACGTGGCTATGGATGATTGTTTTGAAACGTGATTGTCAAGCTTAGGGGTATTTTGGCCATTTGCAATAATAAATGACCAAAGTCAATTTTGACCAAAGTCAAATTTTGTAGGACCAAAGCCTAATAAAAAAAGTAGGACCAAAGCCTAATTTCGCTATTAATAGTAGGACCAAAGTCTAAATAACCCTTAAAAAAAAACAACAACAACAACAACAACTTTTACTATTTCACTCTATTTTCGTTTTGATATATATTTGATAAGATCATGTGTATTCACTCTAGCATGATCATGCATTATAAATTCCATTAATGGATTGTTAACTTGCTTCATCCCTTGCATTATTTTAATATAGTTAATGTTAATTATCCCTCTTATTTTATACATCTCCCCCTCCTCATATGAATCTTCTAGATAGTGAGAAGAAAGTGAAAGGTGGAAAGAAAAACATCTTCCCCTACTCATAGGAATCTTCTAGATATCAAGAAGAAAGTGAAAGGTGGAAAGAAAAACATTCCACTCAAACTTCAACAGATTGAGCGTACTCGAGTACTAAATATAACTATTATAATAGAAACGTAGTCTTAGGTTATAATTTATTATTACTTTTTTTGCTGCTTCGTTGGCTTTCTTTTATTGCATGTCTCCGATCAGGATGGTTTGCAATTGCAATACCTATTATAGAATAGAATATCAGTTCTTTTTCTTTTACACAACGTAGCTCAAGAAAACCTAATAATAAAGCACTTACTCTCTAAAATAGGTATGATGTCACACAAAGTTGTATCATCTTTTCAAGATTCCATCCTTTTATTGAGTAATTGACAATATCATTGGGAGGGTTGGGGAAATTGTTGAAAGTTTTGAGCGTAGATCTAGTGTTAGAATCCAAATTCATAAAGATGCAGAAGTTGACAAGTATTTGCAAGTAAGAAGTATGTAGAATTGTATGGTACACCCAGGCAAAGAATTCTGCAACTAAGCAGTTGATCAAGGACATTGTTGGTGAACTTCACAGTGTTACTTATCAAGATTAACATCTTGTAATTAAGGTTCCACTTATGAAGATTGACATGATCATTGAAAAGGAAGTCTAGAGCTAGTATAAAGGTATGTATGTTTTAATTTTATTTATGTTTCTTATCCAAGTAATAGTACACAATCATTTGGTTTATATAGTTGTTCATGTTCCCATTAACATTTTTCATTAATTTATTTATTTGCTGATTTTTTTAGTTAGAACTTTTATCCCTAAAATCCCGGATGAAGGTGGGAGTAAAAAAAAACATGAGTTACACGTTGAGATTAAAATAACTATTTAGGTCAATAATGTTATATAATTTTTTTAAAATTTTATTCCATTTTTAACCTTCCCAGTTTCATATATAGAGAGAACCCATCGAATGCTTTCAACAATAGATATCATGTGACAACAATGCACACTCGAGTTAGAAGAGAGGAAAAATCGAGTGACTTTCTCAAATCTCCATTGAAGTTTATTAGCTTGTGATCTATCATTCAATTTCTTATTCTTCTTGCCATCTAAAATGTTTCAACCATTTCATTTTTTCTGTTTATATATATTATTTCAATTTGATTTATAAATTGGTTATTATTATTATTATTTTAAAAAAAATAGTTTAGATTTCTAATAGTCAACATATTTTCCAATTGAAAAACCAAGTTTCCGCACCATTATAAATTAGTTGTTCACTTTAATTCTATCCTGCTTCATTTCTATAGTTTTGCAGGAGAAGGTAAGCTCTTCTCCTTCGCATCCTTTCCAGATCAAACTATTAGTCAAGACAACTCAGCATGACTGAAGAATTGTAATTGAAGACTATTGACTCAGCAAAGTTTGCTATAATAGTTTCTAACTGAATCTGTTATGTTTGTAACTAACTGTAGGAACACCTGGCAAGCCTTCGCTGGATGACTGCCTACCCACAACAGGTTGGTATAGAAGAAGATCCTCTCTCAGTCGAAATGCATCTTATGCAACTCTCATGAGGAGAACACCTCACACCTTTTCTTCAACTGCCATTTCTCGAAGGCTGTCTGGGAAGCAGTGAAAGATAGTATTGGTTTACCAAAGATGGTCCTTGGTTCATGAGAAGAATGGGCCTATCTTTTGAGGTTGTGTAAATGGAACTCTATGTTCTCAGAAGTAGTTAGGGCCTTGATTTGTGTTGATGTGCATGCCATTTGGTTTGAAAGGAACAGGAGAAGACTAAAAAGTTAGGTCAAGATAACAAAAGAGGTTAGCGACAATTTAACCTACACCATGAAGGAATACTTGGCTAAATGCTTGATAGAAGTGCCTGACACTATCCAGTTGAGAATACTACTACAGAGGTTAGGTATCTCCCCAAGGTACCAGTAGAAGAAAACTAGGTGGTGTAGTTGGTAAAGACCAACAGTCGGTGAGTATATGCTTAACTCAGATTGTTCAATAAAAGGATAATATAGCGAGATATGGCGGACTGATAAAAAATGAAGCGGGTCAAGTGAAGGTGGCTTACAATGGTAGATCAAGACAAGTTTTAGTCATATACCTGGAACTACAAGCAATAGTTGCTGGTCTAAAGGCTGCTCTTATGATCAGCACAAGGTCTATCAAAGTTGCATCTGATTCCCTCAAAGCGGTAAACATTGTAAACTAGAAGGAGCAAGTGCCAAGGCAGTTCAAGAATATAGCAACCGAGCTTAAGAGTCTTAGTACTTCGTTGGTATCATTCAGCATAGTTCATATTTTTAGAGAAGGTAATAGGGCAGCTGATTACTTGTCTAAGGTCTATGACTATCCGGATATGGATGTGGTGTACTTTATATCTCCCCTAGACTCAAATCTAGATTCCATTGTTAGGGAGGATAAAGAAGGAATTGTACGTGTACCGGAGAGTTAGCTGATTCTATGAATAAAGGTTGGGGTATCCTTAACCCCTAGCTTCTTCTAAAAAAAAATGTAGGAACACTTGTATAAGTAGAACATGTACGTATTGTGTTAATCATTAAGTGATTCAATAATATTTTCATTGTCTCATTTCATATTTCTTTACAAATAACCTCATTTCCGCCATTTCTATTTTTCTTCAATCAAACTCGAAATGTGATCATCAATAAGGTCTGTTGATGCAATTCAACTTATGTAATGCACTTCAGCTTACTATACATCAAGCATTGATCTGATTCGTTTTCTCAATTTCTCCATTTGTTTTTCAGTTCAACTCTCAAAATCAGAAATTTCTTTTCTTCCTTCTTCAATCAACTTCATTTGTCTCCAGAGGTAAAATTCGATAATATGTACGATCGATTTCACCAAATTGATTTTAATGATGAATATTTCATGATTCGGTTATTCAATTTTGCTTAGGGGTGGAACTTGGGTCGGGTTAGCCCATCGGGCTTTTGTTAGTCCTGGGCTAACATATCAGATCCGTGGTCCGGGCTTAGTTTCGTAAAATCAAAACCCGACTTGGTTTTGGGTTGGACTCGGGTTAGAATATCAAAAAACCGAAAAACCTTAGCTCGTGTGCATATATACATATATACGTATATCTTTCAATCATTCTATTTTTATAAAAAATAAGGTTGAGAATCTCTATTTTAAAAAGAATAATGTAATCAACAAGGTAAGTCTCCTTTTCAAACAATCAAATCTCTTTGATTTCATTAGAAGATTTCAATTTTAGTGTTTTTTATCTCATAATTCCAAAAAAAACTCCGAGAAGTTTGACCAACCCGACATAATCCGACCCAACCTGAATTGGTCGGGCTAGGACTTGGGTTGAAAATTTAAGGACCAACTAGGGCTTGGTCCCAGGCTCAGTTGAAACATTTGAAACTCGGGTTAGGCTCGGGTTATGCCTCAACCCAACCCAACCCGCCCGAGTTCCACCCCTAGTACTTGCTTCTCGAATGATTTTTTTCTTTTACCGAACCTAAAAGTTTGTTCTGCTTCTCATTTAGAAACTAGAGATGAAATGAAGAACTTAACATAAGTAAAAATTTGCGAAATTTTGGAGTTACGCTGTTGCAAGAGAAGCCTTTATCTTGTCTATTTTGCGTTACAATTAATAACAAGAAATTTGACAGGGAAATGGGTAAGATTTGTGCATTAGCTTACCAACACATAGCAGAGGAGTTTGAGAGAAAGCTGATGGAGAAATAAGGGTTGATAGTTGTGAACCTTTGCTTGTTTTAACTAATCCAAGAACTTTTATTCCTAAAATCCCGAATGAAGGTGGGAGTAAAAAAAAACATGAGTTACACGTTGAGATTAAAATAACTATTTAGGTCAATAATGTTGACCATGATTTTTTATTTTCATTTTATTCTATTTTTAACCTTCCCAGTTTCATATAGAACCCATCGAATGCTTTCAACAATAGATATCATGTGACAACAATGTAATGCGTGCTCAAGTTAGAAGAGAGGAAAAATCGAGTGGCTTCTCAAATCTCCATTGAAGTTCATTAGCTTGTGATCTATCATTCAATTTTTTATTCTTCTTGCCGTCTAAAATGTTTCAATCATTTCATTTTATTTTATTTTTCTGTTTATATTATTTCAATTTGATTTATAAATTGATTACATTTTAAATTCGCAACAATAATTTGCGTTTTTGTTTTGAATTTTTGTTGATGGAGGCATGCACATTGTTTTTTCATACATAGTGAATGATCGAGTTTATACATTGATTTCATGTAGATATTCTCGTGTCCTTACATTGCGATTGCGTTTTGTTTAGGGTGGTGATATTGGCACCCATCTTATTATGCACTGCACCCACTTTATATTAAACCCACTTTCAATGTAGTTTGCACCCACGTTATCAATGAACCCACCAAAGTTTTCATCACCTCCTAAACAATAGTTCCAATAACTTGAACAATAAATTGATGCAACAACTATGAGGAAGAATTATGATGTTAACTAGTAGAATACCAAATTTCTAAAAACAGCTTGGGAATGGAAGATACCATTTGACATGAGAAGTCAAGAAGTGTAAAACAAATCTTCTTACCAATTTAGTTGTTTTTTTTTTTTTTTGGATAAACAATCTTCTTACAAGTTACGTCCATGAAACTAGTACGTTTAGTCAACTTTTAGGTGCCCCTTGTACTAATTTATTGGCTAATAAAAAAATCTTGTACAATCTACTTTCGATTTACCCCTTTTTCATTGACGTACTTCGACCCAATTCAGGTCATCTTCCTCACTTCATTTATGTTATTCTCAATGGTAAAAAAAAATTAATTCTTAAATTGTCCAATTTCTCTATTTCTCTCTGTTATACTTTGCAATTCCATCACCCATTATGTCATAACACCAAATAACCAAGTTCTCGCTCTTCCATTAATAGATGAGATTGATATCGAGGAATTCTAATGTTAAGCGATCGTCCAGATTTAATATTTGGGAAGTTAATTCGTGTTTGAGATTAAATATATTGCGACGAGATATGTGTTCTAACAAAGTATTAGGAGTTTAAGTAGTAAACAAATCGTATTTATGATCCAAAAAAATGGCTCCCATGTAAGCATGCTCTTGAAACAGTGCAACAAAGAAGCGGATTATTAGGAAACTCAAATTCCTAATTATTGAAGGAGACATCATTGTATCCTAATTATGTAGCAATTTGACACCAAAGTATTTAGGAGCTTAGAAATCTAACAATATGAGATAGATTTTCAATTTCTAATATGAGCACACTTATTCCATTATCTTAGCTTATTATAGAATTCGGACACAGTTTTGTCCAAATCAATGTGTTTTTCAGTGGATTTATAGTTAGTTTAGCTTTACAATGACTTTTCAACCAGTGAAAACGTTTGATACTATGGTAGTATACCAATAATTCTACACTGACACAGTTGACCGACACAATGACGTGGCACGTATTGCAATATTAATGTTGCACTATGAAAAACTACCACTGCAACATCAATATTGCACCGAGAAATAATACTGCAACATAAATATTATACTATGAAAACCACTACAACATTAATGTTGCCTTGAGAAATATGATAAGAGCCCAAAACTGTAGTTTTAACCCCTTAGCAGTCATACTTTTAGACCAATTATGTGAGTAATAAGTAAGAGTTAATACTGATTACGTGTTTTTATGTATTTCAGGCTTCAAAGTCAATTATGTGCAGGAATACGCCACTTTGATGAGATAAAGGAGCAATGGTTGGTTACTAAGGAGTTCGGTGATTAAAGGCCAAGATTCAAGAAGACGAAGCCTTTGTAAAGCCTGGTCAAAAGATGAAAAGTCAAAGTCCACGCAGCGTAAACTTGATCACAAAGGCAAGAGAACTTCCGAAGACCATATCTTTTGGACTCGGACCTGAATTGGGCCTACCTTATGTCAAAACGACCGGCTCGGAAAGAGCTTTCCAATGGTTCAAGCCCTGACCCAATCAGAGGAGCAGAAGTGGACGAAAAGTCTGCTGAAGCGAACTGCAGCTGAAGAGGCCTTTTTGGACTGAAAAAATTGGGTTTTGGGCCTGATTCTCTGGCCCAAAACATGGCTCCAAGCCCATGCACGATTTTTGGATCTGGATGTATAAAAACAAAAGCTTAGCTCTTTGTTAATGGTAGCTAGTTAGACCTAAATTAAGATATAGAATTCTAGATCTAGTTTTATTAATTAATTAAGTTTTAGTTCCATTTCAATTCCTGTTTTAGATTAAATTCTTGAATCATTGTTCTTGATTGATTAGATAAATAAAATAGTTAGTTTGTCAATTTGAATTTGGTTATTTCCATTCTAGATCTAATTTCAATTCTTGTTCTTATTTCATTCCAGCCATTAAATTAGATTCATTATTGTTAGATTAAGTAAATTTGAATCTTGATATTATGTTTAGTTATAATAATATGGGAAATGTTAGTTTGATGAATCAAGGCTAAAACCTCCATTAGAGGGGTTGATGAAGCCTTGATGAAAACTTAGTGGTTAGTATAGAATTGGTTGTAGAATCTATTCCACTCTAGAAGGTCGGTGTTTTAGCCATGAGAATGGGTGGGCGAACTCACATGCTAGTTAGTATCCGGTAGGAATGCCATGAACACTAGGGATTAGAACTTCGAAATTCTCGCCCGTAGTTAAGCGTGAGAATTGAGATACAACATTCTACGCTAGGTCGTTAAGTTGGATTCGAGGTGGATTCAATTCCCTCTAATTTATTTATCTAGATTCAAACAATCATATTTCCGTAGTTTTAGTAGATTAACTTTAGTTTATATTTTATCTTGTTATTTATTATATCTCGTTATTTAAATTAACGCGTCTTGTTAGCATAACATTTAAGTAAAGCTCTCATTAGACTTAAGACTGATTTCTTAGACTTAGAAAACAATCCATGCTAGGGAACTAGGAGTGGAGCGAACTTCCTACTCCACTTAGTGCAATTAGCATCGAGAGTAGAAGCTTTGATAATTGAGATAGTAAGATTAGTTTTTTTTGGTTTACTACGTTTTGAATTCAATCGTTCATTTTCGTAGGTAAACTATTCATTTCTGATTATCAAATGGCGCTGCCATCTTAGTTGCACTTTAGCATCATTTTCATAGTAGAAGTAGTCATTTTTAAGTCCCATTAAACCCACCCACCCTTGTTTGTTTCATCTTGTGTTTGCCCATTTCAGCTTTGACAAATTCGAGAAAATACGGGGCCCATACCAAGGAAAGCGACCAGCTAAGTTCTTGGAATTTCGTCTACCAGCGAAGCCGGCTTATACCAAAGCGACCAGCTAAAACACTGGAACTTCGAATTTACACCGAAGCGACCCGCCCCCATGTGGGAGCGACCAGCGCTAAAACAACGTAATTTGAAAATTACTTTCGGTAGCGACCAGCGCCTATCTTGGCCTTGGTGGTTTAAATTTTCGGTTTTGACAGTTTTGATTCAAACTTTGATCTTTCATATTTTTCAGTGTTCTAACCTGCTCTATACGAACAACAAGTGTAAACAAACGCTATTCATAAAGCGGAAGCAGGGCCTTATCGGTATTCCTTTCTTCCACACCCTCACATCTCTGTTAGAGGTTTATACTAGTATATCGAATTGTTTGGAGTGTTGCATGTTTAGTTAAGCTCGACTTAGTCTTGCATGAGATTAAGGTGCGGTGAACAAAACACAAAGCGTAAATACACAACAACAAACAACAAACAAGTCTATCTAGTATACCACACACTACACCTCTAGCTACTATTTCACACACACCACGACATAATGGGGAAGAAAGAGTCTCCTCTCTCCGACTTTTACAAAGCCTTGGCGATAGCCCTAAATCTTGCATCGTTCTAGCAGACCCGATTGGGGGATTTTTGAATCCCCCAAACATATTTAATTTGTTACCCGTTTTTCATGGGTTAGACCATGAAAAACCTTATCAAGACACATGTGTAGGATTGAACAAGTCCTTACAACATTCCATCATCCCTACGGTAGGTGCGGAACAAATTAAAACCGAGGGTATTCCCTTTCACATTAGCCGATAAAGCGGCGTCTTGGTTAACTGCGCCTAATTAAACGTGGACTCGTGGGCTAAACTTGTTCATTTGTTTATGGAACATTTTACCCCCCCTAAAAGACGGATGAGATGCTTTCCAAGATTCATTTTTTTTGAGAATCCTCATGAATCATTTTCTCGAGGCATGGAATCGTTTCACCCGATCTCCTTATAGAGTGTCCACATCATAACTTAGCGAAAGACCGTTAGTTAATTGCCTTTTCAAAGGTCTTCTACACCACCATAAAGAAGTCCTTGACATAATGAATGGGGTAGTTTCTAAGTAAAGGAGCCTCGAGGAGGCTTACAAATTTTGGAAGACCAAACTAAAGCGGAATAATAATTGGGGGTAGTGATGATATCCCCGCTCGAATGGATTCTTCTTCAAGCGATCAAGGCGGCCGGTATGTTTGAGAAGAAAACCAATCGAGAACTTAAAAATTTAATCGAATCTCTAACTAAAAAGTAGAGGCTATTTACGCTCAACAAAAGTCTATCCCGTCATGAATGTAAACTCCAACCCATGTAATTTCTGTTTGAGTCAGAGCACCACGGCGATTATTGTCCTCTAGCTTATGAACAACAACCACCGAGAACAAGATAATGTTTACTCTATTAATAACTATCATATTCTAGCCCCTTGGAACAACATCAACGGTTGGAGAAATAATCAACAAGTAACACTTCCGTGGTATAATAATCAAAGCGTTAGGCAAGCAAACAATTATAACCAAGCTCCACCTAGGCAAGGACAAGGACAAGGACAAGGTCGAGGGAATTATAATAATTATAACAACCAAAGCCTAAACCGACAAGGTCAAGCACAAGGTCGGAATAATTATAATAATTATAATACCAATAAGAGGTATCGTTCGGTTAATAATAATAACTATCACAACCACCCATAAATAATCAAGCGAGAGATAGTTCGGTCGCACCACCCGTGACTACTACACCTACACAACGGATCGTATCGGCCTTTATACAAGTTACCCAACAACTTTTCGGACAATGACTCAATCAAACCAATAGATTTTACAATCCATAAATCGGGGCATACAACGGTTAGCCCGCGAAAAAGCCAACCAAAAGGCGTGTTTCGGGAAAGCGATACCAAACCCTAAAAGCGGCAAACACGAGCCTTTGAAGTAAGCGGTAATTCTAGTACGGAAACTACAATCGTAGGTGACCTAAATGCCATCACCACTCTCCGTTACGGAAGAGTGGTTGATAACAAAGTAACTTCGCCTATAGTTACCCCATCGATTACTCCCTACACCATATATCGAACTAGATACCGCGAATAGGCCGAGAGGAGCCTACCACGGTAGAGGTACCGGTTAAATCACAACCAAAGAAACCGAAAGCCAAGGTTACCACGACAAGTAGAGCCATATCGCGAAATATAGAGCGAAACCACCGTTCCCTCAAAAATTAGCCATGCTAACCCGGGGATACAAACTTTGAGGAAATTAGGAGCGTTTTCAAGAATCTAACGATAAACCTTCCTTTTTTCGAAGCTATTAAAAGCTACCTAACCACGCTAAGTTTCTTAAAGAGTTGTGCACTACTAAGGCGTAAGACCAACATACCTAAAGGCGCCTTTTTAAGCTAAGCGGTTCCCCAACTTTATCGAAAATAATGGAATTGTTAAGTACAAGGACCCCGGTAGATCCTACTATAAAATGCACCTTAGGAGATTCTCACGGCGACCGCTTTATTAGACACGGGCGAGTGTTAACTTACTCCCGTATTACTTGTATAAACAAATAGGTCTGAGGAAATGCAACCTACAAAATAGCGTTTGCAATTAGCGGACGGTCAATTAAGTATCCTAAAGGTGTAGTGGAAAGCGTGCTTGTTAAGGTTCAGGGATTTCTACTATCCTGCTGATTTTGTTATCCTCGATCTGAGAAGTAAGCTAATGACTCTGTACCGATCATCTTAGGGCGCCCGCTTCTTGGCGGTAACGCCAATGCGCTTATAAATTGTCGCGATGGAAAGATGTCCTTATCTTTTGGCCATCTTTTACGTCGAGGTAAATGTTTTAAAATGATGAAGCAGTTACGGATTAGATGCGTAGATGGGGAGGTTAGCATGATCGAGAGTTTAGCTCAAGATTATTTTAACAACACGTTTCACGAAAACAATATGTACAAATTCCTTTCTTTTGGAACTTCAGATTTTGTAAATGACTCCTACTTAGAGGAAGTCAACACCATCTGGAGTCCACACCAATTTAACCCGTCGGTTGCTCCATATCGATTCACGAAGACTTGCTACCTAAGCAAGTCTTCATTACGCTAAGATAAGGACACTTATGAAACATCAACGGACATTCCGTCCACACGGTCTTAAACCTCTTTCCCGGAGTTAAAATATATTCAACTTGATCCGGATGGTAGTCACCGATAATTATATCTTCTCTATTAACTAAGGATGAAGAGACATGTTTAATAAGGGTGATTAGGGAACATCGGTCTGCGATTGGTTGGTCCCTAGCCGACATTAAAGAATTGACCCTAATGTTTGCACTCATCATTATCCATTTGGAGGATAGCGAAGACTTCTCGCTGAACCTCGGCGTCGCTTGAACCCCGCCATGAAAGAGGTGGTTAGGGAAGAAGTCTTGCGATTACTTTCGATCGCGGGTATTATATACCCAATCTCCGATAGCGAATGGGTAAGTCCCATTCATGTAGTTCCTAAGAAATCGGGGAGTTACCATGGTGCGTAGCGGGAAGGGTGACTATGTTGTCACTCGAGGTCTGAAATGGAGAATCAGTATTGATTCTGAGGGCGTTTAAATGCTATGACACGAAAGGATCACTTTCCCTTACCATTTATAGATCGGATGCTAGAGCGTCTAGCTGGTCATGCCTTTTATTGTTTTACGGATGGCTACTCGGCTATTTTCAGATTATTATTGATATTGATGACCAAGAAAAGACAACCTTCACATGTCCCCGGAACATATGCCTATAAGCGAATGCCTTTTGGCCTTTGTAATGCCCCCGGTACCTTCCAGTGATGTATGCTTCATATATTTAGTGACATGGTAGGCTTTATGGAAGTGTTCATGGATGATTTTCTATCTATGGAGACTCCTTTACAGAATGCTTGTCTAACTCTGTCTAAAGGTCTTGACGGTGTGAAGAAAAGAGCCTCGTTTTAAATTGGGAAAAGTGTCAATTCATGGTCAAAAGGGCATAGTACTAGGTCATATTGTATCTAGTGATGGCATCGAAGTAGATAAAGCCAAACTAGACAAGATAGCGACCCTACCTAAACCCGGGTTGTCAGGTGAGATTAGAACCTTTCTAGGCCATGCGGGGTTTTATAGGCGTTTCATTAAAGATTTTTTCAAAATAGCTAGGCCTTTAACTAACCTGCTTTTGAAGGATACAATCTTTGATTTTAATTTTAAGCGTAAAGCGGGCTTTTGAAACCTTAAAGCCATGCCCTAACCACTGCACCTATTATCTGACCTCGATTGGTCTAAACCTTTCGAACTCATGTGTGATGCTAGTGACTATGCGGTTTGGTCTTTGTCTTGGGACAAAAACTAGATAATAAGTCCACTGTTATTTATTATGCTAGTAAAACATTAAACGGCGCTCAACGGAATTATACAACTACTGAAAAAGAATTCTTAGCTGTCATTTATGCTTTAGATAAGTTTAGATCCTTATTTGGTTGGTTCTAAAACTTTAGTTTACACGGACCATGCGACCCTTAGGTACCTTCTTGCAAAGAAGGATGCTAGCGAGATTAATCCGATGGATTCTTCTCCCGCAAGAGTTCACATTAGAAATAAAGGACAAAGAGGGGTCGAAAGCGTAGTTGCCGACCACTTATCTAGACTTACAAATGGCGATAGTAGTGATTACGAGTCCATACTGGGACTCTTTTCACGATGAGCATCTTTATGCTATTTTTTTTTCACCATGGTATCGACATTGTAAATTATTTAGCGGCTGATTTTATGCCCTATAATTGGTCAAGAAATGAGCGTAAGAAGTTCTTGGCGAGTTAAGTTATACTCTTTTGGGATGAGCCATACCTTTTTAAGTATTGTCGCGGATCAGATTATTCGTCGTTGCATTCCCGGGTGGGAATATAATGAAGTTCTATCGTTCGCCATGACAAAGAGTGTGGTGGCCACTTTAGTGGAATGAAAACAGCCGCTAAAGTTCTTCAATGTGGATTTTATTGGCCCTTTTAAGGATGCCCAAGTGCATTGCAAAGGCGTGTATTCGTTTGCCAACAACTTGGGCGAATCATATGGCGTAATATGATGCCATTAAATCCAATCTTGATAGTAGAAATTTTTGATGTTTGGGGTATTGATTTCATGGGCCCTTTCCCTGTTTCCCACGGTTATATTTATATTCTAGTTGCCGTGGACTCGTGTCTAAATGGATAGAGGCCCTAGCTTGCCGTAGCAATGACCATAAGACCGTTGTATTTTTATTAAAGAATATATTTTTACGTCGGTTTGGCATTCCTATAGCCATCATTAGTGATGGTGGAACACATTTTTTTGAGAGTTGTTGCATCCCTAGTGAAAAAGTATGGAGTTACACACAAAGTAGCAACTCCTTATCATCCACAAACTAGCGGACAAGTAGAAGTTTCTAATAGGAAATCAAAAGATTTTAGAAACAACGATGAAACCCCGATAGGAAAGACTAGTCGAAGCGTCTATCGGATGCCTTATGGGCATATAGAACTGCTTTCAAAACTCCTATAGGTATGTCTCCCTTTAGACTTGTATTTGGGAAACCATGTCATTTGCCGTTGAATTAGAGCACCGTGCTCGTGGGCTATAAAAGCCTTAACTTCAATATTGATGAGGGGTGTCAAACGAAGTTACAATTAAATGAGCTTGAAGAAATCCGTGGCGATTCTTACGATCATCTGAAGGATTATAAAGCCAACATGAAGCGTGTTCATGATAAACATATCTTTCGCAAAGAGTTTGTGGTCGGACAAAAGGTTTTGCTTTACAACTCCCGCTCTACATATTTTCGGGAAACTAAAACCCGTTAGTGCGGCCCTTTTTTAAGTTCTTGAAGTCACCCCTTACGGGGCAATTACCTTGGTAAATCCAAGGACAACATTACCTTTCAAGTTAACGGTCAGCGATTAAAACATTTTCACGAACTTCTATCCCACGATATAGGAAGTCCTTTTACGGGACTTATATATGAGGAATGACCCTTGTCATTGGTGTACTTCCTTTCACTTCCATTTAATGGTAAGTGCACCATTAAGGTAACCGGGCCCTCCCTATGGAGTGTGTGGCTACGTAAAGTATCGGATCCTAAGTCCACGGTTCACATAGTTCCGTTTTTCCACTCTTGCATTTTTCGGATTTTTGAGTCATGTTTTCTACGGTGTGAATTATGTCTTTATTTGCTTATTAAAAAAAATAAAATAAAATAAAATAAAATAAAAAATAATAATAATAATAATAATTGTTTTCATTTTTAGATATAGATATATATCTAAACCTAGAGAACTAGCAATCCAACAAGTCTTGGGAATCTGACTTTAAACGACCCATGTTAAAACAAATTTTGTGTTTAAAAATTTGTTTGGGGGTGGGAAATCAGTCTTTCCATCCGGATTGCTCGAACTTTCTATTTGTGTTCCTTAGGTCCATTAGTATAGTTCATTTGGGTTGACGTCATCTAATTTAGTGTTCATTCGTTCGCATAACTTACGTCATGCACGCACTTCGAGGCGTTTTCCACTATCTTATATGTCACCCAAGGTCGGAATACAGTAGTTTATGGATCATTGGATTGGAAATTCTCTCCTGATCATTTCCATATCTCATTCGCAAAAATCGGACCGATAACAAAGCGGGAAATTTAGTTTGAAGTTGCGCTAAAAATCGACGAAAGTCGAAAAATCGAATTGGGCTTTGGGCCAACTCGCGCTCACCTACAGCGCGCCCGCGCCCATCCTCCAAAACATTATCGCGACTTCATCTTCTCAAACCGCCCTTCACTAATTTAAATTAAACCCTAGCAACCAAAAATAAAAAAAATAATAAATAAAAATAGAATACATCAAAATAGAAAGACCACCCACGCCCTTTGTGAAACACCAACACAATCTCCAACCGTTTCCACCAAGAAAACACCCACCAATTCAAGTCTTCAAACCACCACCGCCACCACCGTTGTGTTTAGTTGGTTTTCATCAAACTTGCATCCACCACCATCTACAAACCCCAAATCAGTTCAAACTTCAATGGCGCTACGACGACGAAGAATGTTGCGGAGCACGCGTTTGAGGGGCCGACCATTTCGCACCATTTCACGGCGCCAATATGATTAAGAGGGATTGGAACAGACTGTGGTATTTGACAGATGAGTTCTATCACTATGATTTGGTAGAACAGTTTTATAAGAAGCGAGAATTGAGGGAAATAGGATTTTCATTAGGATAGCGAGGAGCGAGGAGGGGAAGTAAGGCGGTTGTTGGTGAACTATTAGGAATCACTTTTGTAACCAACCTAGATATGACCATTCAGGAATCGATTATATTGGAGTTTCCTGCTTTGATGAAAGATCACGGTCATAGAGGGTGAATACAATCACGATATCTCATTCGTTCGCGGGACGACCACGAGAACCAATCAAATCCGTGGCTTCGGTGGATTGGTAGGGCGATCCTCGGGGAAAGACAAAGTCGGCGACATCGGACTTGATGTAATGCGCGCGTTCTCGGATTTTTGCAAGCGAATGAGTGTAATTTCTGCATCCTCGATTTAATTTTGAATGTGATTAGAGGAGGTGGGAAAGAGCATGGCCTCTTCCAGTATTGATCACTAAGATTATGCTCTCATTTAGAACGTCGCTAAATCTGCTCCTATTAAGATCAAATTGCATTCTAATGCAAGTATTTATAAGGAATGCATCCAAGAGACTTGGCGTTGTCTGCAGAGAATGAAGTTGAGTCGCGATAATGAAGGGGAAGATATGACATGGTTGGTTGAGGATAATTTCGATAGTCATACTTCTAATTTAGAGCGAATGATAATGCCGCAAACCGGTTTCGCGATGCGATTATCGTATCTGTGAAGATATCCGACATAGACAAATTGTGCCGAAATAAGCAAAGCGAACTTTCGGGGCGAGAGTTGAAATGCTTTCGAAAAGGGTTAGGAAGATATCTTGTCTAACTTGGAGATTATCCACGGAATCCACCAAGCCCGATTATCGCGATCTCTCAAGATGAGATGGAAGCACGCGCTTGTTCGGGGATAGAGATGCTACGACGATGCCACTTTCGTGGATGAGTCTGTCTCGGTGAGTCGAGAGGCATGGCGTCGTCGCCCCTTGAGCCGGATGGCTCAAGCCATTCTTCACCTGAGAACCGATCTCCATCCGGGGACCATCTTCTTCTTCCTGCGCCTAGGTGTTCACCATCAGTTGTGTCTTGTTATTTCATTGTTTTATTTTTTATTGTTTTGTTAGTGGAATTTTATTTTAGTAGTTAGATTTGAATATTAAGTTGTTTGTTTTAGATTGCTTGGATTTCATATTATTTTAATATAATTTATTTTGATCATCTTTCGTAAGGTTGTCTTGGAGTCAAAGTTGAAAATTAGGCCGATATCGGCATATCTATGATTTTTTTGTAGTGGTAGCATGATATGTAGTAGAGTTTAGAAGTTACTATTCTAAACCAAGTTTAAAAGATACCAGGGTTGTTAGGAAATCAAAACTATGGTTAGTTTCCGTTTTCGGGTTTGGCAGTTTTCTATTTCCGGAAATTGCCTTAAAACAATTTGGCAACTTGCCGATTCGTTTTGGAAACCCAGAACCTATTTAAACTTCCATCAATCTACACTCACAACCCATACTACACCCCACAATCATCTCACCTTTCCTCCAAGCTTTTTCTGCTTGTTTTCTTGTAAACTTTGTTTTACGCACTTCTGGCCAGCTTATCGGTAAGCGGCGCTGCGCCTATCTGCCTGCCATAAATTTTTTTTGTCGAGGCCCGCAATACAGCGAGAGCGACTTCGCCCTACAACTGTAAATCGAAAAATCTCGCATGCGCAAAACCGAAGCGCGACCAGCGCCAAAACAACTGTAATTCAAAACCTCTGTAGCGACTTCGCTCTATCTGGCGCGCGCCTCCTCCCGTAACCGCGGGGAAATTCCGATTTTTCGAGGTTTCTTCAGGTTTTCGCAGCCGTTCTCTGAGTAGTTTTGAGATGACACCTCTATAGTGATTCACGAGCGAGTCATTTGAAGACTTGATGGGAACCGATACCTATGGAGCATCGTTCATGGCCGGATCGTCGCGATTAGGATGGCGGCATCTTCGGTGAGTGATGGCGATTCTTTTCACCTAAGCTAACTGAATTCTTCTATAATAATATTACTTTTTGTACCCAAGAAGGAGAACAAAATTTTCCCTTGCTATTGATGGCACGACTATGGAATTGATAAGCAATTGATAGCTTTGGTTTTGGGGTTGCCATTACGACCACTATGCACCACGTGGGGATATATGGCCGGATAACTTCATACCTATATGAATATGCCTATTTCAATGAGTATTATGGGGGAGGGTGTTTCAATTATCATGGACCAAGACCAATATAACATTCATACGAGTAGCCTATCATTTGAATGTAGAGCCAACCATGTTGTTCATCATGATGAACATTCTAGAACGGCGGTTTATACGCCAATAATACGGTGGTGGCGTTTTCCTTGCTTTAGCGCGAGGGGCGTCGTCGGTATGACATTCGAGTTTTAGTTGCTACTCAGGCGAGGCCATACCTTGAGGCATAAGTACCTTCTTATGCTGTCTTGGTTTCCCGCATTATCTTGGCGCTTGCTTACCCATATGCATTACCGCGATTACCACAGATTGGGAAAATTGAAACCATGAGACCCACCAATCGTGTGGTAAGATCATTCGAGCCATGACTTGGCGGGATGGCGAGTCTGCAACCACATTTGGTTGCCCCACACCCATCGGACCAAGTAACACTAGAGAGGTTAGCACTAGTTGATGATACGACGGAAGGCGTGGCAAGTTGTTATGGCATGGCGGGGATCGCGAAAAGAACCTCATATAGAAGAGGAGGATGGCGAGTAAATCTTTGGGGTGCGAGGTAAGTTTTTAGTTAAGTTAGTGTCGGCTTATGTCCCAAGCAATTTCATTACATTAACCCCATAATGGGTGGAATTCTTATAGAGTTAGCGTCGGTTTTTATATTACTATATTTGTATGTTTTAACCTTGTTTTGCGGATGTTCGAATTTCCGCTTGGCGCTTCAATGGTATTTTTCCTACCCTCTTTATTTAAATGCTTTGAGGACAAAGCATGCTTCTTGTTGGGGGGCATAGAAACACGTGTAATTAAGGCATCTGTTAGGATATAGATATGTATAATATGCACTTGTTTTCTAGTTAAAATTTCAAAAATTCAAAAAAAATATAAATAAAAAAAAAGTATGCTATACACTTAGGAATATTGGTATTGTTTTCTTTCTCTATGCTCTTAACAATTTAGAAGTCTCACATAGCTTTTGCATCAGAATAAATGTTAGAAACTTAGGTTAATATGTAGGTAATAATCTTTGCATCTATCTATAAATTTATTACATGAGTATCTATGATTGTTAGCGATGAAGTTTCTGAAATCTAGGCTAGAGTACCTATTCTACAAATCTGTGAGAATATAGCCTAATTAAAAGCCTTTATATGGCGAAACATTTGAGAAATGACACAAGGGAGAAGTAAAATCCGGATAGAGAAATCACACGTCCACTTGCTTGATCACTATGCCATATCCTAAAGCGAGAATTTAGGCCCTCTTTGGATCGATATAGCCAGAAATTCAAACCTATGAATTATTTTCCGCTAATTAAGCCCCTCGAGCCTTTCTTTAGCCTTCCATAAACCACAATTCCTTTACCCTGTTACAAAAAAAAAAAAAACAAAATAAAAAAAGAGAATAAATCAACCTACCCAATTTAGAATAAGTCGAGAATAGAATGAGTGAAGAAAGAAGAAGAAAAACACATTGTAAACAAAAATTAGTTAGTTGCTTGAGGAAAAGAAAAGAAGTTTCCATCCAAAGGAAAAAAAAAAAAATATATAGAAATAAATAAAAACTCCAAAAAATAGAATAAAGGGAGTCAAAAGCCAAAGAAAAGAAAAAGAAAAATATGGCTAAGGATGGAAACAAAGTATAGAAGCAAAAGGAAATAACAAGGTTTTTCTAAGTTACATAATATGAAGACTCTATTATCTCGGACTTGTCCTTTGAATATCCATTTCCTTCCTTCTTAAACCATCTCCTAATCCCATGATACCTAATAAAGACCTCTAGCTCAATTAGGAATAGGTTAGTGTGATAGTAAAGTGGCGGATGTGTTTGATCGACTCCGGCTTCCTTGTTGTCATTGAGATTGTAAGGTAAAGTGCCCCATTTTGCACACCTTGGAGCAATGAAAACTTGAGTGGAAAAATCATAGTGGTTTTGTCTTGACATTTATGTGAGGACCTACTTAAGGGCTTATTCCGAGTTTTTTAAAGCGGACTGCTATTACATTTCATAGTATTACTCATTGTTATATGTTTATTTTAGATGATTGATTATTATGCATATATTAGCTTAGGGTTCATTTGGGTTATTCTTATGTATTTGCTAGTGAGATGTATAGATAGTTGAGACATGAAGGAGAAAACAATAGTTTTATTTCTTAGTCGTTGTAGTATAGATGAAGTTTGTGAGTACCTTCACTGGAAAACTCTCACGAGGCTATAACTTCGTCCACTAGGGAATTCCTAGTGGTTTAAGGCCTTGTTGCATATATGGTCAATGCAATCGCTCAGCCAGAGGCAGAGTAGATAGAACTCCATTTTGGTCACTTATGCTAATTTCTCATATTTGCTTGAGGACAAGCAAAATGCTGTTTGGGGGTGGTTGATAAGAGCCCAAAACTGTAGTTTTAACCCCTTAGCGGTCATACTTTTAGACCCGATTATGTGAGTAATAAGTAAGAGTTAATCGATTACGTGTTTTTATGTATTTCGGGCTTCAAAGTCAATTATGTGCAGGAATCGCCACTTTGATGAGATAAAGGAGCAATGGTTGGTTACTAAGGAGTTCGGTGATTAAAGGCCAAGATTCAAGAAGACGAAGCCTTTGTAAAGCCTGGTCAAAAGATGAAAAGTCAAAGTCCACGTAGAAGTAAAATGCACACAAAGGCAAAGAGAACTTCGAAGACCATATCTTTGGACTCAGACCTCGGAATTGGGCCTACCTTATGTCAAAACGACCGGCTCGGAAAGAGCTTTCCAATGGTCCAAGCCCTGACCCAATCAGAGGAGCAGAAGTGGACGAAAAGTCTGCTGAAGCGAACTGCAGCTGAAGAGGCCTTTTGAATTTGAAAGAATTGGGTTTTGGGCGATTCTCTACGCCCAAAACATGGCTCCAAGCCCATGCACGATTTTTGGATCTGGATGTATAAAAACAAAAGCTTAGCTCTTTGTTAATGGTAGCTAGTTAGACCTAAATTAAGATATAGAATTCTAGATCTAGTTTTATTAATTAATTAAGTTTTAGTTCCATTTCAATTCTGTTTTTAGATTAAATTCTTGAATCATTGTTCTTGATTGATTAGATAAATAAAATAGTTAGTTTGTCAATTTAATTTGGTTATTTCCATTCTAGATCTAATTTCAATTCTTGTTCTTATTTCATTCCGGCCATTAAATTAGATTCATTATTGTTAGATTAAGTAAATTTGAATCTTGATATTATGTTTAGTTATAATAATATGGGAAATGTTAGTTTGATGAATCAAGGCTAAAACCTCCATTAGAGGGGTTGATGAAGCCTTGATGAAAACTTAGTGGTTAGTATAGAATTGGTTGTAGAATCTATTCCACTCTAGAAGGTTAGGTGTTTAGCCATGAGAATGGGTGGGCGACCACATCTTAGTTAGTATCCGGTAGGAATGCCATGAACACTAGGGATTAGAACTTCGAAATTCTCGCCGTAGAGCGTGAGAATTGAGATACAACATTCTCATTTAGGTCGTTAAGTTGGATTCGAGGTGGATTCAATTCCCCTCTAATTTATTTATCTAGATTCAAACAATCGTATTTTTTAAGTTAGTTTTAAGTAGATTAACTTTAGTTTATATTTTATCTTGTTATTTATTATATCTCGTTATTTAAATTAACGCGTCTTGTTAGCATAACATTTCGTAAAGCTCTCATTAGACTTAAGACCGATTTCTTAGACTTAGAAAACAATCCATGCTAGGGAACTAGGAGTGGAGCGAACTTCCTACTCCACTTAGTGCAATTCGCATCGAGAGTAGAAGCTTTGATAATTGAGATAGTAAGATTAGTTTTAGTTTACTTTCGTTTTGAATTCAATCGTTCATTTCGTAGGTAAACTATTCATTTTACAGTTATCAAAATACCACTGCAACATCAATGTGACAGATGAAAACCACTACAACATTAATGTTGCACCGAGAAATACAACTGCAACGTCAATATTGCATCACGAAAACCACTACAACATCAATGTTGCACCATGAAAAATCAATGGAATGAATTGTTTGTTATGAAGAAAAGATGAGAATAGAAAAAAGAGAATGAAAAGATGATATTAGAAATAGAATAAGTATTTTGAGAGAGAAAAAAAAAAATTGGCTCATATTTTCACCACTGCAATATTAACGTTGCAACATACTATGTCACTGTGTATTGACTGCGACATTTTTTCTGTGTCAGTATAGTATTACTCATAGTATACCTATCCACATGAACACAGTTAGTATTGGTTGATGTAGTAGCATATATCCTAACTTCTAATGTAAAGTTTAGGGTTTTTTAGATTTTAGCCTATGTGGGTAATAAGGGTGAGCCAAAGTCTAATTACCCTATATAACGGGCCGAAAACTAAAAAACCCCAAAGTAAAAGAAATTAGACCTCGCAAACTCAAAGGCATGCGACAAAATCACAGGAATTTCCAGTGTATATACATACAACAAATTGGGCATCAACTTGGGCGGGCTAAAACTATAATTTTCTGTGGAAAGTTCTGACTAAACCTTAGAAGCCTTAGACAAGTTGCGCTCCATACTTATTCTTGACAAAACTGAATAAAAGAGTGCGGGGTAAAACTGAACAAAGCACCAATAATGTAGATTGTAGAGCCATCAACGCAGACTTTGCGGTAAACGTAGCTGTCCGTAGCACTTGTGCGCCTTAAGTTTGCACCACGTGTGTGTGAAAAAGAGGAGTTTCGGTGATGGTGAGTTCGTTAGTTTCAAGATTTCCATTCCAAAAATGGAGTGGGATACGAAAGTGAGCTTGGACATGGAAGCAATAAAGAGTAAGGATGATAATAACATGGAGCTCATCCAACAGCTTATAGCCAAAAGGAAGAGTGACAAGAGAAACCAACCAGATGCTGCTGATGATGATGATGACGAGCTTCTACTCCCCAAGTTGCTCTCCCAGGTAAGTTATGATGATGCAGAGTTATTTAGATTGTGTTCACAGCTTGATATCTATTGTTTTTATGTCTTATAATAATCATATTGCAAACTTTTGTGACACACAGACACACGCACAAAATGGTTCAGTTGAATTGTTACACTAGTGCAGGTCGTTTGAAAGAATTCCAACATTTATACGAAATGCTCCTTGGTAGAGCTTATATGTTTTTGTGGTGCACATTTGGTTTAAAGGCCGAATAGGCAATATATAGCCTCACACATTTGGTTTAAAGGCCGAATAGGCAATATATAGCCTGTCCATGTTTATATGTTCTAGCCTGTCAGGGGTTCCACAGCTTTTTTATTATTGTGGCAAAATCTTGGATAAGTAATTGTTTGTCCTTGACAGAGGAGGATTATAAGAATGATAAAAGCATCTAGTCTTATAATATTGAGAGAGAAAATCATATGCAGCACATTGAATTAGTAATTCCCTTAATTTCATGTAAGCGGACACCTCAAGATCCAAAACTTTTTATTGATCCGTGTTGTTACTGTTCTGCACTTGGCTCTGAGGGGAATCCTTGGAAGACTTGACTAGTTAGACTTCGTGGGAGTATGTTGCTGTGATGTGGGAACCCCAACCCTATATCTATCTGTGTACCTTCCCCTCTTTCTCTGTGTTTGCGTTTGTTTTCACAAATATTAATGTGAAATGAGAAGGAAGAAATTTTGTGCGACTAGTTTGATGGACTGGAGCACACTGATTTTGTGCATTGCATTGAACAGTGTTGTGGACTTGTGGTAGTGACTTTGTCGCGTTGATTGCGGATTGGGGTGGTGGGTAGAGCAGCTGCTTGGGTAGAACAGCTGCTTATTCAATCAGTTGTCAGCAATGGGGAGGATAACGTAAAGAATAAGGGAGTAATTATTGTCCGCTCCTTGTACTGCTTCTCTTCCTTTTCGTAGTATTTTCTCTGCTAGGTTCTTGGTGGTGTTAAGGGCCTCAGGGGCAACACATTGGTGCTGGTTCTGAGTAGGAGTATAATGTGCTCCTCCATGATAAACGTGGTGGACAATACGATCCTGCTGCACAGGACCCTGTTGCTGCTGGTGCTCACGGGCTTGTTTGCCACAGCAGTATGAAATTGTTGTTTAATAAAGATCAGGATCGCCATAGTGGCTTTGCTCAAGACATTCTACAAGGGTTTTAATGGGGAACAACCCTTTGGCCTGTACGTTGGATTTCACGACCCTTAGTTGTCGATAAACTTCATAGCTTGATGGTGGTGGTGTTTTTGGGGACAGGACGAAATGGGAATTTTCATTGAATTTGGGTACATGGGAGAGGTGACTGTCATACTTCTTTCCTCAGCATTTAGAAACCACCTTGTTTTGTTGCTTGAGCAACAAACAGCCATCATTTTAGCTCGATCAAGGTTCGTTCGAGCCGATTAAGGCAAGTACTTGATTATGGTTGGGACCTCTCCTTTGAGTTTTCATAATGATTTACCTAAGGAATTAATGGTTTATGATTTTGTGGAAGTAAGAACATAGAAGAACGCCAAATTAAGTTAAATAAAGTTCAACCAGTTAATGTTCATTTTTTGATCTGCATAGGTTTCTCATGCGTTTATCTTCTTCAAGAGAACTCACTCACTATTAGTTTTCTTTTTTATCATGTTTTCCTTGAAACACTTTTATGTTGTAAATACTTGTATGCTTTCGTTTTCTCGACACCTGTTTTCTTCACTTCTCGTTGATCTCATCCTCAGAGTATATGTTTGAGAAGTTCTTTCTCGTAAATATCCACTTCTAATCTTTTGGAGGTGATTTAGATCGAGAGGAGATCAAGTATATAGACTCTTATCAGTCATTGTGGGGAATGGATCTATCTGAAGTTGAAGATTGCATCGATGAAGTCTTATACTTCATGGGGTCATTGGGGTGTGGTTTTATGTAAGTCTTCTATTTGTAGTCACTTCCATTTGTATTGGAAATTTGTCCCCTTGCTTTTTTTTTCCACTAAGTGAGCAAGTTGTATTGATAATGTAAATACACGAAGTACAGTTACATATCGGGTTAGTAAAGGGGACGGATTGCATCATTGTAGATAGTATATCTTCCCTACTAGGTAGGCCCTATACACTTCTACCAAACATGTGCACAGCACCCCCAAGTTAGTTTACAAATCTAAAGAAAGACATATAAAGGGCATTTCCCATTTGGTGAGCCAATTGGATTTCCCTTCGAACAAAAAGAGCAAGTTACAAGGCGTAGTGAATGCGTAATTTGCTACTGTGTGTGCCGAGATATTTGCTTCTCTCCAAATAGATGAAATCTTTAGTTCTTGTATCTTCTTTGTCCCCTTGCTTGCTATAGGTAGTGGGTTTTCAAGTAACTCCTGTATGCATGTGTATTCTCTGTCTTGTTTACTTTTCAATCAATTGCTTTCTGTTGTGGTTTTATTGAGTTTTCATTTCAAATAAGCTGCAAAGGCATAGATATATACTATCTTGGATTCCAGGTTTATGAAACCTCGCCTATTCAATAATAACTGCTTGATCTTTAGAAGACTTAAAAGCTCCTATGGGCAAAGTGGAGAAACATGTCTAAATTAATTGTGACGAACAAGGAAAGGACTGCGTGACCAAGATTCGAGACTACCTGTTGTAATTAATATATTTCTTCAACTTAGACTTGTAAGGTTTCCTTTGATATGGAATCTATGCATTTACTTGTTAGGAATTTACAACTTAAATGTACTTACTCTTTATCAATCACCAAACAGTACAAATTTTTTGTCTTGTAAGTGTCTTGTACTTCTTTGTTAAATCCGAGCCTAGTGTAGAAAAAATATGTCCTTAAGACAAATATTCCCTCTCACTGTGGTTGAAAGTTGATGGGAAACTGTCTCCCAAGATATAACGGATTTCTTTCTATAGAAAGCTAGCACTTCAATTCTACAGAATCAGCGAACACAACATAATATTTGACTAAGAATAAAGGGAGAAGAGAAAGATCATAAATGTGTGATCTGGTGTGTCTATCTCTCCAAATTCGTCCACTATTTATAGGTGAGTTGTGTCTTTTCGAAACAGTACAATGGCTCTTGGGAAAACTTAGGCAACTCTTTTGGTACCCCTTGGGGCCCAACCTAAGTAGCCACAATTAGACCTTATAAACTCAACAACTCTTTGGTCTTCTTTCCATGTGGAACTAAGTGTTTTTCATATTTTCTCACATTCATTTCTCAATCATTTTATCTCAAGTGGGGTAACAACTCTTTGGTCTTCTTTCCATGTGGAACTAAGTGTTTTTCATATTTTCTCACATTCATTTCTCAATCATTTTATCTCAAGTGGGGTAACTTGGGAAACAAATTACTCATTCATTTCTCAATGGATTTGTGTAATTCCAAGTTCCATGTATTCACTACACTTTGAACTTTCAATTACAACCATTTTTCTAACATCACTTACCTACAGTATGTAGAATAACTATAAAATAAGAAAGGGAAACGGCCGGGCATTGCACTAAAAAGGCATGAAACCTTTACTCTTGAATGGTAGAATGAATCTTTTGGATGCTAGAATGAATCAACTGTGGATTTTGTTTTTTTATTATTATTTTTTGTTTCATATAGTATGTGTTTTTACGTACTCTCTGTGTTGAGAAACAGATAATAGCACTTATTAACAGTCTCTATTTATAGTATGTGTTTATATATAAAGATACTTTTGTAAGAACATCTTTAAATAGAAAATGCAGTCAATGCTGGCTTTACAAATTTTACAGTTGACTTGTGATTCTTGTAACAGTTAGAGTCATTGAAGGAAGATGATACTAGTATACTGCCGGTACCACCAGCAGAGAGAAAGGAACCATCTTCTGCAGCTTCTGTAGCGGCAAATGATACTAGTACTGGGTCTTTAGGGGAAAGCAAAGAAATTCAAACTGAAGCTATTCTGTCAGAACTTAGGAAGGTTAAGAGACAGAACTCGATTACTCACTGGTTGCTTTCAGTTTTGATTATCCTCACTGCTGCATGGCAATATTCAGAAGTCTCACTCATAATGAAAGTGAAAAATAAATTGACCCAGCCTTTTAGATCTGTTGGAAATTTGATCACAAATGCTCAAGATGCTCTGAAGCATTTTGATGGACATGAGCCAGAAGTTGCATCAAAACAAGCTCAAAGTGCTTCCCCTTCTGTCCCTGCTCTTAAAATCCCTGACCTTCTCAATATGGACTTGCCTGTATTGGGTCTAAATGGTGGAGAGAAATGAGTTTTCAGTCAGTGAAGGAATAATATACCTAAATTGTCCTGATCTTTTTTGGTTGATTATCTTCCTTTGCTTTTCGGTATTGCATATCGTAAGAAATGTTGTAAATAAGAATTGTTTCCTACTCTCCTCATTAGTGAGAATTGTCTCTTCACTAGAGTAAATTAAGCTTCGGGATAGGGATTTGTATGAATGCTGCGGTTAACTTTCATGCTATATTCCTCTGGCAAGCTTTCTAGTCGTGAAGCATCTTAGTGAAGATTGTTCGGATGGAAGAGAACCTTCTACGTAACTAGGGTCACAGATCAAACTAGTTGGAGTCCATTTGATAGTTTAGAATAGATTGGAAGAAAAAAGTGCCTGTTCTTGTGGATTGCTCTAGAATGGAAAGAAAGAAGTGCATGTTCTGATGGAATTGCTTTCTTGCTGAAGTTTAATTCAGTCTGAAGCTTGAGCATTTGAACAATTGTACATGACTACTTTGGGTCTGTTGGTTTTTGTTCATAATATAAATTTGTTGGCCATAGTGAGTCAATGATACCGTTAAAGGGTTTCTTGTTGTTCATGTTAACAAGAAATATAATTTCGGCCCTTCTGTTTCTTTCCTGTTGTTCTTCAAAACTTTTGGTGAGCACATTTTAGTGTGTGAATTGTTTTGTAGGGTCGCAACTTATGTTGGTGTCACATTTGGTATTGTAGGATTTTATTGATATCTCATGCATGATTCCTACGATATATACAATTACGCTATATCTGCATGCATAAAAATAAGCAATGAAATGTAAGATCGTACCTTGGTCACAAACTTTCAATTTGAAGTTCCAAGCTTTGATCTACGAGAGAAGATGTTAAGACACTCAAGATCTTCTTCTTCTTAACTTTCTTCGGAGTTAAGTTCCAACCTCGAGCGAAGAACCTTTTTTCAATAACCAAGAACCAAGAATCGACAATGGCTAGGGAGGATACCACCTATGGAATCTCCACAAATTACCGGGCTTCTACTTTTAGAAAATATTGGAGTCGCCATTAAAGGAGAGAGAGTTTTTTCTTGTTGTTTGGATGATCAATATGTGAGAGGTGGGTCTATTTATAGAGGTTCCCACCTCCTCAATATGGATAGGATAGCCTTATATTTCATCTAATATCGGATAGGATAAAGTCATATCTTCATCTAATATATCGATAGGATAGAAGTCTATATCTTCATCTAATATCAGATAGGATAGAGTCATATACTCATCTAACATCTGATAGGATAGAGTCATATACTCAATAGTTTATCCTTATCTTGGTGGCGTCTATCCAACCTTATTTCCAACAGGTATTATAGAATCTTGGTGAACCATGAGCACATTTAATAAGTTGGCTTCCGTCTTCCGGTGAAGACCAGTTCATGTCCTTGCTGTGAAGCTTTTAATTTGTTAAGGTCATGGTTGTTTTTTTGAGTTAACTGGTAGCCCGGTCCCCCACCCCCCAAATACACATGGTACCATAACTTATATATGTAGCACATGTGATGCACACTGACTCAATAACCAGCCTTGATTTTGGTTCAATGACGCTACTACGACCCTACTATACACAGAGGCCTACGTGCTTCAATCTCACGCGGTTTATCAGACACGATTGCATTATGCAGACCCTACAATAACTTATAATTGAGGTCAACATAGAATTCTTAGTTTCTTAGATATGCCAGGCTAGAGGCTACACACAAACGAGAGGAGACAATGGTTATTTCCTTGATCTTGCCTCTTTGTCAGCACTCAGCAGAATGAGTGAACTGAACTAATTCTATTTCCTTTTTCTTTTTGCTTTTTACCTGTTGGCAAGAACTAATCATATTTCGTTATTTTGTATTTAAGCTTACAAAAGTGAAGCACTTAAATAAAGAGGATCCAACCCCACAATGCCCCACGGCCCACACCCACACCCACACCCACACCCACTATCCTCACTTGCTTTTCGGTCTCCTTTATAACTAATTTAGATCAATTCTGCTTTCACTTTCAAAGTGAACATCAAGTGTGGTTGTTGACTACATCTACACTCGATTATTTTTTAAGCACCAAATTAGTGCTTTTTGCATTTTTGTACCATTGAAGCAGTACTTTATTCATCTTTTGTCGAGAATATTTCACCTCAGTTTTACATGAGTGATGAGTCACACCTCGACAATATTCCGCACTCTTTGGCTGTATTTGATTTGCATATATTGTTTGAAAATGCCTGACTGCTGCAATTTTACTTTCAAAACAGATGGACCATAAGGGCCAAAAGTCTGCTTGGTTCATGCCCAGAAAGTTTCATATCTCTCGGCTGACCATATTGAACGAGTATATAGTTTCTTTATTTTGCCTTTGATTACTCTATTATCTATTTATGTGGCATTTGAATATTTTATAGAACCTAATTTCTTTTGTGGTTATTGGTTAAGTAACATTCTTAAGATAACTGAATTTAGGACTTTAAAAAATCCCTCTCTTTTCCTTTTATAAAGTTGGAAGCGAGCACTACCAAGTAACCCACATCACATTTGTGATTTGGTGGTGTAAGAGTAAGACTCACAGTTGTATATTTATAGGGAATAAGATTTTGGACTTTACACCAGCAGTTGGAAACACAAAAATACAACATAAGTTTGCATATATATATAGCCCCTTCTACACTGTTGGCTGGGCAGAGCAGGGCATGGGGCAGAGCAGGGCCCAAAATATCGCCGAGATATCCGATATCTCGCCGATATATCTCGGTAAATTGGTACACCGATATCGATTTTTTCGAGATATATCCACCGAATATTGAACCCCTTTTTTCCGGAGATATATCGAATTTCCGATATGAAAGTTTATAAGATAATCGAAGATAATCGATATATATCGGTTGACTTTTTGACCAATTGTTAATAATTTAATATTGAAATTTCGAAATATCCTATATAACAGAAGATCCGAGATATATCTGAGATATCCGATATTTTAGAAACTGGTCACCAAAAGAACCGAGATATCCGATATATCCGATATATCTCGGTTTTTGGGTACACCGATATATTAATCGATATCGAAATTTTGGGCCTTGGGGCAGAGAAATGGGTGATTCTTGGTGAAAACAACCTAAAACAACAGAAGTAAATTCTGAAGCGACAAACTAGGCTGCATTTCCGCATTAATGTAGTAAACTAGTAATCATAATCATAATATATAGTCACTATAACAGGCTAACAGCATCACGGAATCACCACATTACCTTTTATGATCTCATCTCATTATTACTACCTTAACAGTATAACTATATAAGGTCACAGATTCTGATTCTGTGACCAAAAAGCTTATTCTATTGCCATCAGAACCACTGAATTCTTATTCTAAAGGCAACACTAGATTCACTACTACATCTTCTCAAGATTAGCTTTATTTTTTTCCTTATTTAACTCTCTTTGTGTCTACATTTTCAAAAGATAGATCACATCAATATCTCAAACAGTCACTCACATCCACTGAATAGAATCTCATTTCTTTTTCATTCTAAACCACTAACTTCACAGCATCCCTACATTCTTACAAGAGAAGCAAACCTAGCAAAGAACAAGTACTGAGAGACCTATCTGCTCATTGTTCATCTTCATTTCACAAGTTATGGAGGAGAAAGGATTGAAAACTAGTACTAGACCATTTTCCTTCCATATCGCTCTCATCCTTCTCTCTAATTTCCAATCAACTTATTTTAGTAATGCAACACAACAGCCCATTAAAACTGTTGTAGTCCTTGTTATGGAAAACAGATCATTTGATCACTTGCTTGGGTGGATGAAGAAATCCATCAATCCATCTATCAATGGAGTCACTGGCAAAGAATGCAATCAAGTTTCAACCAATTCTTCCAATGCCGAATCAATTTGCTTCAGTGACGACGCTGAGTTTGTCGACCCAGACCCTGGTCACTCATTTGAAGCTGTCCAACAGCAAGTTTTTGGTTCAAGCTCCATTCCTTCCATGTCTGGATTTGTTGAACAAGCATTAAGCATGTCACCAAACTTGTCTCGAACGGTAATGAAAGGTTTTAGGCCTGAAGCTGTACCAGTTTACGCAACTCTAGTCCGTGAGTTTGCTGTTTTCGATCGATGGTTCTCTTCAATTCCAGGACCAACACAGCCTAATAGGTTGTTTGTTTACTCTGCCACTTCCCATGGATCAACTAGTCATGTTAAGAAGCAACTTGCAACAGGGTACCCCCAGAAAACCATATTTGATTCTCTTCATGAGAATGGTAAGGATTTCGGAATTTACTTTCAGAACATTCCCACTACTCTATTCTATAAGAATTTGAGGAAATTGAAATATATATTCAAGTTTCACCAATTTGATTTGAAGTTTAAGAAACATGCTAGACAAGGAAAGCTGCCTAGCTTAACTGTGATTGAGCCACGGTACTTTGATCTCAAGGGAGTGCCTGGAAACGACGACCATCCTTCCCACGACGTGGCTAATGGACAGAAACTAGTGAAGGAGGTGTACGAGGCCTTGAGATCTAGCCCTCAATGGAATGAGACCGTTTTGATTATTACCTATGATGAACATGGAGGTTTCTTTGACCATGTTACTACTCCAAATGTGAATGTGCCAAGCCCAGATGGGAACACAGGCCCTGCACCGTACTTCTTCAAGTTTGATCGGTTGGGAGTTCGTGTGCCTACTATCATGATATCCCCTTGGATCAAGAAAGGAACTGGTATGTAGTCCCTAATAAGACTCTGAACTCTTACTGATTGTTGTCTTTCATATTGTTTTATTTTCTTGTAGAGTAAAATCCTGATGATAATGATGTTAAGTTAAAATTGGATCCAATGTGATATGCTGTAGTTCTAGTACTACTCTTGGTTGGCTTGTTTCAGTTTATTCACATTTGAGACTTCTTTTGCCATCCTTCAACAGTTTGACATGAAGTTCCGTTAGCACTTGATTCCATCATTCCTGCTTTGTTGCATCTTACTATGTTTCTATTCTCTGGTTTAAGAAGGAAATATGCTTGCATTTTTAGTCCTGTTGTCCATGCTTTCTCACCTTGTAGTTTTATTTGGTCTACAAGTGCAACATTTTACCACCAATGTTTTGCCATCACTAATTCTACATGTTATTGCTTCTATTTGAATTTACTGTATGCCAGTGATCAGTGGTCCAAAGGGCCCTACGCCAAATTCCGAATTTGAGCACTCCTCAATACCTGCAACAATAAAGAAGATGTTCAACCTCACGTCTAACTTCCTAACTTATCGAGATGCTTGGGCTGGAACGTTTGAGGAAATTGTGGGAGAGCTAACTTCACCTAGAACTGATTGTCCAGGTATCTTACTTGTTCTTCAGTTTGGTTTCAAATCTAGATTGAGCATAACTGGACATTAAATGATGAATGTGCAATGTGGAACAACCCTGCAGAGGTACTTCCGGATGTGGCTCCTTTAAGAAGCACAGAGGCAAAAGAAGATGCAAATCTATCTGAGTTTCAAAGGGAAGTAGTACATTTAGCTGCCGTCCTTAATGGAGAACACTTCTTGAGCAGCTTTCCAGATGAGATAAGTGCTAATATGAATGTTAAGGATGCCTACAAGTATGTCACAGGTGCAGTCTCGAGATTTATTCAAGCAAGCAAGGAGGCCATCATGTTAGGAGCACAAGACTCAGCCATTGTTGACATGCGGTCTTCGCTCACAACTAGATCCACAGTCCATCCTTAAATGAGCAAGGATTTTACTGCTCCACATATTCTTTTTTTTTTCCGTTTTTATTTTTCACATACTCAGTCTTAACCATAGCATTGACGCATTGTCTTATAGTCTGTAGTGCAACAAATTAGTATTGGCCTTATAGAGTGAAAATAGTAGAAGAGTTTGTGCTAGGCTTGATGCTCTGTGGTTCTCATCATGTTGTTCTTTCTTTCTTGTTTTTTTGTTGGAACATTAAACTTTTTATTGCTTAATAATTCTGTGTATACACCTATTGCATCATGCAAAATACATGAAGCTAAAATGGCTGGAGGGGTTAACCACTAAACTGAACCTGAAGGATGTAATGCCTGTTGCAAATGGGGAAGCCAATTACTTCTGATGGTAGATGGGGATACATCATGTGATTGATCTGCAGTTTTGACATATATGTACCCTGCTAACTTGTCCGCACAGCCGTTTGCCTCTCTATACGACCACTGTAATTTTGAAACTAAGAATCTCCTTAATATCCATAAGCACTGGTTGAAGTGATCAGTGTAACTGCCGAATCTCTCCACTTAATTTACAGCTTGAAACAGTAGTAAAGAGTCCACTTCAATGATTAACTTCGGTGGATTCAGCTCCTTCACAATTTTGATTGAATAGAGTAATGCTTGAAACTCAGCCAAGTTATTTGTCCCACGAAAAATTGGAATGGCCATGGCAATTCTGAACTTAACAGTCTCTTCCCTAAGCACACCTCCCGCTCCAGCAAGATCTGGATTCAACCTAGCGGAGCCATCAGTGTTTAACTTCATCCCCCTCCTGGTGGATTGTTCTAGCTGCATACCTTGTTTATGACGATGAAGATGTTCTCCAACAAATTAGCATTTAGTTAGTTATAACAGGCTAGCTAGTCACTGCTTTTTTACTTTTTCCCCCAAAAGTGCAACCTATTTGTTTCACATGACAGTGGAATTGACATAGTATTTTTTGCTTTGCTCTAAACGATATGAATTAATCTACCATAGGGATTAATCTTTCAACTTATAAAGGTTATGTAGATGTTTGAGGTTCATTGTCTACAATTGAACACTGTATTGAATGGTGGTGCATTCATAGTTACACGCTTCATTCATGCAGTATTGTAATAAAATTTTCTTAATGAAGTAGTTCAAGAAAGAAACCCTGCTAGCTATTTGTCATTCATCTATTAATGACCTTAACGAAGAATGTACACTGCACACCATCAACAGGATTCTTTTTGTGCTATCACTGCTACATACTGGAACTTAGCTATCGCCACCATCAACATGATTCTTTTGGTCCTGTGAACTCAGCTATATGGATGTCTTGAGCTATTTGAATGATGATGCAAGTGCGTACTCATCCTTCCAGACTTTATAACCCAAGGTTTTAAGAAATATGGGAATGTATGGAGAATTCCATCATGGAATAAGAAATATATGATGTAGCGGGCCTCTACAAACTCCAAAGGTTATTTATTCACCGTTTGGTATTGTTTCCACGTTTCGTAAATTATGCAGCAAGGACAGTTTGCAGGCTAATTTTAAGAGCAAGGAATCAGCAGTATAGGCTATAATTATGATGAAATACTTAACATTCAACCGCCGTGGTGGTATCATGATGCCTTCATCTTGATTAATTATGTTTGAGTTTTTGGACAATTAATGTTGATTACTAAGGAGAGATTCATTGCCTTAAAAAAATGACTTCTGGAGAAGGATAATCCTATTCACATAATCACATGAATGAAAATGTGTAAAATATGTTGTTTGAAAAAAGAGGGCCGTTATCAAATTTTGCATTTGTCCTATTTACACTTGAAAAAAACTTGTCATTAAATACCCGTTATACCCTTGGTTGACTCTCATACACATATTGACCACTAGGGATAACCCGTGCCTTCGGCGAAGGCACAATTGTCTTTATGTTTCTTAGAAAAAGAAAGTTAATATATATAATTACTCAATATCAATTGTTTAATGTTCACAAAAAAAAAACATATATTCCTAAGACATGTCAACTTTAACATATAGTTGCAGTTTTTTTACTTAATTGAATAATTTTTAATTATATTAATATGAGCTCTTATGGTCAACACAATACATATTTTTATTTAGATACTTTAGTAGGATTTTTTTTTCAATAAAAAAAATATAGCTAATTGTCAATGATGTTATTAGATTCAATTGATCTACATTTCTAGTGGCCATATTTATTGGTATAGTTTTTAAAATCATGGAATATGTCTAGAAACTTGACAATGGTATATGTATTTTGCAAAATAGACCTCTTTAATTAAATATATTGCATACAAAGACACAATATATGGTTAAGGCACTGCTTAATGCTTACAATTTGCAAGCAACTTGTACAACTATGACTCCCACCAAATATCACCTACAATAAACTTTATTAAAGATGTGTCTACTTTTTGTACAGATAAAGTAAAAAACTTTGAGAAAATAAAATATACAACAATACAGTATTAACGAAATATGCATTAAGTTAAACCCATGCAAGGTTCAACCACCCATAAGGTCAAGCTTCAGTGATGATCTTCCAAAAAATGCCAACTCTTACTCGTACTTCTCAATTCATCATTTTGGGAGGTTCATCAATTTCCACAATCCACTTGTATTCGATGGACTATAAGGTTGGTGGTACCCTGCTGTCAAGCCAATGCAAACACCTTATATATACTAATTTCTCTTGGGCATTCTTGATTGAGACGTGTGTTTGATGCAACTAGGTGAATACCCATTCCAATATATGTAATAGGTAGGTGTTGCAGTCCTGTAGGAAAAAATAATGTTAGACGACTTTAGGAGGCAAAATTTCTCATCTAGGATTATCAGGAAAAAAAAGAGCAATTTAACATCAATCAACTTTAAGCTCAATCAAGTCGACTCAGCTTAGTGAAAATTCCACCAATTGAAAGTACTTATAAAAACTCATCTAGCCATCAACAATAGTGTTGTCTTTGTTCCTAGCCATCAACTTTGTCAAATCTCAAAAAGTTTGCAGTACAGTAACTATTTTTTGTTCCTAGTTGATTCGAAAATGGTATCGATTTCAAATACCATAAGAATTCTATAATTCATAGATTTTTTTTTCCCGACTTTCTTGAGAAGAGTCCTAGGGATTCTTATTGTATTGTGAAAAAGAGATGCAAAAGTGTACCTTTAGTCCCAAATTAGGTATGGGGATTGTGAAAACCTATTTACGCTACCTTATGAAAATTTTGGTTCTACATGACACCACTCAGGAAACCATTTAATCCAACAATGGAGGACGAGTAATGACAGCAACACAAAAATGAAATCCTTTCAACAAATTAGTTAGCATATAAAAAAAAAAAAAAAAAAAAAAAACACATTCATTCCATTTCAAAATCTATAAAGAAAAGAAAATGACCTTTATCTTGGAAACCACTATTGTGGAAGTCATGAACATACCTATAAAAAAAAAAAGGAAAATAAAAAGTCTGACTTTAAATGGTGAAGATTGACTACAATGAATACACACAAATCATTCCCAAACCAAAAACTGGTTTTATAGACATGTTGCCATTGCTTCTTATATACCTCTGGTCCATATAATATTCTACCACTCAAAAAACCCTAGCAAGAATCATTAACACCTACCATGCTAGCCGCTGCTTCTTCCACAAACAAATTTTAACTAAATTAGGGCAAAAAATTATGCTTATATGATGGCCCTCAAAGCAATTAAAATTAAAAACGTGCTGACGAAGAAAACAAAAGTACTTCCTACCATTTTCTTGGATACATGCTATATGAAAACAAAGTCAAAACATTTGTAATTAATTTAGGATTAGAATCCTATTCATCAATAATAGGATGGTCCTAACCTCGACCAGACACGGTATGTCAGCACTCAATGCATGAACACTTCGCGAATGTAATCCTAAGCACATACATAAACTATTATTCTTAAAGATGTGGACCTAAAAGTATAAGATTCAACAAAAGTTTAGAATGAACATCAACACAAAAAAAAATGATAAACCACATAAACACAAAGTACAAAATTGGTCATATTATGAATAAACAAATTCATTCTTCAGCAATATATGAACCGCATATACAGACTAAACGACACCCAAATGCCTCAACCCCACTAAGTTATATGTATATTAGAAAATAACATATAGAGATAAGGAACAGGAGTATTTCTTTCCAGTATTATCAGGTGCAAGGGAATGCCTGGCGTTCTAGGCTCCCCAAATTGTGTTTTTGTTAACAATTTGCCTGCAGAGACCCACCGGTTCAAAAATGAAACAATGGCCACTACAATTATTAGGAGATGAGATCGAGTATCCCTTGTACAACAATAATCCTCTCCTATTATCTCCCTGCTCACCCCGCTTGAGCTATTATTGTTTTAAGGCTACCTCCCCATGCTTTATGTTGCCTGCCTCCACTTAGGTATTTTTGCCAACCTTTTCAACTACCAACTTGCCTCTCATGAATACACAGTTCAATATGCAAACACGACCACTATATACTATGGCAATCGAAAGGGCATATATAACACCCCGTGTTTTATTTTTTTTTTCCTAATAATAATAATAATGGATAATAGATAAAATAAAATAGGATAAGTGTTAGTTGAAATAGGAGACGTGGGTTTATGGGATAAACCTTCTTCCCTATTTCGAGGGTTTTTTTAAAAACAGAAAAGAAACAAAATAGGGTTGGTCAAAAACAGAGAGGGTTATAGAAAAGAGGTTTTCACAGAGAGGAAAGGGAGAAGAGAAGTTTTTCTAGGAATCTACGAATAGCTAGCTGACAGTCGGAGCTAATCACGGGTGAGTAGTCTAAACATGTTCTTTAAAAATTTATTTGATTGATAATCATATGATTCTATTAATTATTTACTTATTTTATATATTGGAATCTTGTAATGAAAATATTGATGTGGTCAAAAAGATTTAATTGACATTCTAGGTCCCATATTGACTTAGTAATATACACGACACCAAAAGTTTGGATATATGGATAGCAATATATTTCATGTTCCTAATTGTGCTCTTTCACGACCGGAGGTAATCTTGGTGTCAAAGTGGCTTTAGGCCATTAGCAATGGTAGGATTGATTGAAGCTATTTGAGAACAAGGCAACATTCTCAATGACCCAAGGTGTGACAAAGAAAAAGTTTGATCAAGAGAGCTCAAGATACACGAGGAATTCATGCGGATGAAGTCCCTCGGTAGTGTCTGTGAGAGTGGGTGGGTTTGACATGTTAGGTTTATTAATTTAGTCCAAATGTGGTCAAGCTCTAATTCCAAGCATCTAAAGCAAACAAATTGCCTTTTAGCTCTGAGACCCATGCTTGAAGGAATCGACACAGAGTAGTTCTTGAAGGAAGGTTGGGTCACCAACTTTCAGATTATTATTTTTGATGGTTTGGTTGTTAAATAATGGAATACGGTGGGTTAATGGGTTGGCTGCTGTTGAAACTTGAATTGCTTGAATGGGTTGTTAATGGCGGATTGAACCAGATCTAATTTTGATGAAAGGTTATCGATTTAGTGAATTGAGCTTTTGCTTTTGTTAATGTGATAGGGTTTTTAACAAGGATTAAAACTGCTGGGAAGAAGATAGGAGTTGGTGGTGGCTGGAAACCGAGTAGCTAGTGCTAGTGGGGAAGATGATCGAGAGCACGATCCGGTACTCCCAGTCTTATTTGGGTTCAACGAATCTGTTTAGTTAGTTTGGATTGATCTGTTTTGGGCCGATTTCTTTTATTTTGTGGGTTGGGTTTTTATTTTAAGTGGATCGGAATGTAGTTATTAGTGTTGGGCTTGGGCCGATATAAAGGGGTGGGTTTGAGTGTTTTGAATTTTGACATTTCATTTTGGGCTTAAGTGTTAGCCTTTGGACCTAGTCTTTGGGCTTTTAGGTTAGAAGAGTTTGGGGGCTGGTTGACTGCTGTTGACCTGGCTGGGGTGGCTGTTGACTTTTGGTAGGTTGACTTTGACTGTTGACCAGTGTTGACTTTGACCAGTTGACCCAGTTTGCCTTTTAACTCGGATGATAATTTGGTCTATTAGGATAGGTTTAGTGCTATAAGCGTGCTTGGCTTTAGGCTAAGACCTTTCTATATATACTTGTGTACGTGTATTAACTACTATGTGATATTTCAGTCTTTTATGATATACATATCCATATAATTAATAATGCGTAAACCAAAAATACCAGAAACAATATACTCTTCGTTCTCTGAAATAATATATGCAATAAAGTTCTATAATGCGTAAACAATTTACCGGACCCTTGTAGATCTCTCCGCGCATCAAGTTTTGAAAATGAGTTTTATGACTAATTATGTCATATGTTAGGTGGGCATTTATTGAATGTGTCATAAATGGCCCGTTAGCGATATAAATGGGTATTCATTGAATGTGCTATGAATGACCCGTGTATTCATAGAATGTGCCATGAATGACTAGATTGTTTGGACTGCCTTAAAGAGGAACTAAGGTATTCGCCTTGCGGGTTAGTTGTATTCATTGATTGTACGGGTGTGCTTGGACTTGCATTTGCATACCTAAAGGATATGTACATATGTTATATAAAATTACTAACTTTCTTTTGCAGGAGGGTAGGACTAAATAATATTTTGTGCAGGGACGCGATCATACCCTTATACCGCATTGGATATTGGTAAGTTTTAATTCAATTACTTAGTTATTAAAACGAGTTATTATAATGAGTTATATAAATGGAAGTTTTGCTTGAGAAGAAACTATGCCGGTTGAGATGACGGAACTACCTATCTTCCAAGCTGAGAATGATTAGGTTATGATAGATTTAAAGTGTTAGTTTGATAAGTAAAGTCTGGAAATGTTTATATGTGGTCAGTCTACTCATACCAGCAAATTCCATTTTGCTGACCCATGTTTGCTTTGTTTTGGCAACGTAGGTGTGTTCTTGGGAACATAGGTGGAAGGCAGTGGAACCGCGGCATTTGATTTGGATTTGTTTCTGGAGCAATCCGGGAGTTTATTTTAATAGGTCTGATCTTTTTTTTTAGGGATGTAATAACGTGGTGTACATTTTTAGTAGGACATGAGAATAAGATATTAAATACTTTTATTCTTAGAATGTTATATTGATGATTTTTGGATGGAAAATAGTCTTTTAATAAAGTGAAACTGAGAAATTTTGGAGATTATTGTTTTCAAGTTGTTTCTTTTATGATGTGGGTTTTAGGTTTTGACATGTGTTGTATCCACCCCGACATAGCCTGGGTTTTTAGACAATTGAACCGAGTGATGTTTGAGATATTTATATTTCAAATATTCAATTTGTAATTGTTTAGAAATTCGGGCTGTGACAACATAGTTCTTTTAGTTCAAACCATACTATTCTGTAAACAGATATAATTAAAAAAATCTGACCCATATAGAAACAACAACACGACAAACCATGGAAAGTATAGTCTTAAGCATACTGGAAAAGAAAAAGAAATATGAAACATAGCAAAGTCTATGTAAGGATCAAACAACCGCCGGTTGCAAGACTTTGAATCTACGTGTGATTGGAACAATTAAAATTAGAAATAGGATGCCCATACCATTTCTACGGAATAAAATAAAATTCATAAGCCTATGTTTTCTTACAATGCTTCTTGCCTCGTTTGAAGGCTCATTCAACCAACTACTTGTGTTTTGTGTTATTTCTTTCCTAAATATATGAAGTCAAAGCAATAAATTAAGGAGAAACATCTAAAATTAATGTCAACTTTCACTTTTGCTTTTTTTCCAAATCTTTCGGTAAAGTAAAGGCTATAGTATGTAAATTTTTTATGAGTAATATATCTTATTTAGAAAAAATCAAAGTTTAGAAAAATACTACAAAAAAAAACATAATCAAGCAACCGTAACTTAAAATGAGTAAGTAACATACACCACACTTCACCCCAAAGAAATTTGAGATCCATGAGAACTGATGAAGTGGGATAAGACGTGCTTCAACTCAAATAAAGTACAATAAGAAACGGAAGTATATAGTCCAATCCATGCCAATGAAACATTAAAAATCTACCGAGCTTAGTCCTTTCAAAAAGAAAAAAATAAAAGAAACTGAAAATTAGTGGTTTAGTAACTATGCAAGGACTTGTAACGTGCGTTTGGAATTTATTCTCCTTGATAATGCTACTTTTCAAGCTAACACTATAAACTCATTCCCAATTCATATTGTCTTCTATTTAGTCACCTACACCATCAACATTCATAACTACTCTAAAAATTAGCATGTACTAATTTTTTTAGCTAGATTAAATAACTATTTATCGATAGTGATGTAAATAAGTCGTCACTATCACTATTTGAACAATGATGATAAAGATATTCTTAATAGATAAATTCAAACAGGCACTATCTAATAAAATTTCATATGATGTAAGCGAGATACCTCGACAAATGATAGGAACAAAATCGCAAACTACATATTCAAAATTGATATGGCAAAACAATACAACAAAAACTCTATTTAATATCAATTTAACACCCATGTAAAGGAAATATATGTAGGAAATTCATTAGCACAGAGAATCAGTTCCTTTTATATGTGTTGCAAGGTGTCTTCGCAGAAACATTAAACACACACAAATTGACCTTAAAGTCTAGCCTAAGGCTTTAAGTAGGTCATTATGAACTAACAAGAACCAAGCAAGATTTTACTTCAAATAGATGTCTTCCCTTGCCAACAGGGATGGAGCCAGGAATTTGGGTTGGGGGGCAAAGGCTTATAGTACACTATCTCAAAAAAAAAAATGTGTGGAAGGTCCAATGTAATAAGAAAGGCTTATAGATTATTAAGGAATTTTCGCTTGTTATTGATTGTAAGGCTTTGTAATTTCTTGGGTTTTCTAAAAATTGGGATGGGCAGGAAGCTGTACACTATCTCAAAAAAAAAAGGGCAAAGGCTTATAGATTATTAAGGAATTTTCCGATTGCTTGTAATTTCTTGGGTTTTCTAAAAATTGGGGGCAAGTCTCCATCCTTTTGCCGAAACCATATGTGTGGAAGGTCCAATGTAATAAGAACATGCTTTGCAAATGGAATCAGTATGGCAATAAGCCACCAAGGTCATTTGCCAATTCAGCACACACCAAAAATCATAACAACTTTCGTTTGTTATGCTCAAGTAGGTTGTGCACTAAAAACGTATGGTATCAAACATATACGACAAATTAAATAAACAAAGCATATACGCTCAATCATATTAATAATCAAACTATCAAAGTGAAATAGCAAATATTTCTATGGTAAACCATTATTTATGCATATTTCCAATCACATAATTAAGCTTACAAAAGTTACTCCCTTTAGCTTCACATAAATCATAAACCAAGGTACAAACAACAGATTGGAAATTATTGGCATGAGGCTATGAGCAATATTAGGATCAATCGGACATCAAACTAAAAAAATTATACACTTTTAAACCTCTGGAAATTCTGAAACACTTTTGAAATTTACTCCCTCCCTTTGTTTACAATATAAACATGTGACAAAAAGATAAACTATCTAAAATTTTCTAAAAAATAGGCAAGCTAGGAGTGGATTTTAACTTATTAACTGCAAGTGCATTACTTCAAATGACCTGCACGCATAAATGCTAACAAAATAGAAAGAGAATATTTCCTTGGGAAACGAAGGTTAAGCTACTACTACGAAAATGAAAGATTTCTAAATTCAATTAAATGAGATAGACACATATCCATAGGACATTTTATGAAGATACTTTATGGCATACAATTGAACAAAATCTATACATAATTCAATCTAAAATTTATACTTATAAAACCATTGAGTTGCAATATAGAAAAAAAAAATGGGCGTTTGAAAAAAAAATTATACCTAGCACGCGTTTGGAATTTATTCTCCTTGATAATGCCACTTTTCAAGCTAACACTATAAACTCGTTCCCAATTCATGGGAGCCTAAATTCACAAATTAGTTGAATGTCACATTGTATCCTCTGTTGGGTAGGTTATGTTCGAAGTTTTTAAAGCATTCTAAGTTGTGTGATTATTGTACTAAATATTTATATAACAAATAGATGCGCCATTCTAATGCAATGAGCACAACAAATCCACTATGCTCAATGATGATACAAAAAGTAAAAAATACAATCCTATCATGATGCACACTTGATCATGCATCCTCTTCTGTATCATACATTGTTCCACAACGATTAATGTGAATCATTCTGACTCTGCGGACAAAAACAGGATCCACTAACCCAATACCAATACGAAGCTCCTATTAAGTTAAAAACTATTAAATTAAAACTCCATACAATGATAAATTATAATTCGAGACACCACAAATTTACCAAATTGAGTTATTTCAATAGCAACATAAATATGGGATCGAAGACACGAAAATCAAAACACATAGATTGAATATAAGAAGAAAGAGACAACATATACCTGATCTTGGAGTTTCAGAATCAATTAACCAAGAATTAGGCAAGTGCGAACTGATATTACTATTTTTAAATCACCACCAATTCCGATTGACCAATTAAGGTTAGGGGGTCGAAAAAGTGGAGAGAGTGGCGCTCTTAGACAATTAACACCCTTCCAACTAGTGAGTAATACAAAAGTCAGTAGTCACTTTAAAAAAACCTACCCAAATTTGAATACAACTTAAGAAATTTGTGGTACGAAATTAACATAAACAACTTACATTTGCACACACTCAAGAGGCATAAGATGGAATTGCACCATGTGATTAGATAATAAATATTTACTCATATAATCGCCTAATCGGCTTCAATCTTTGGCACCTGCAATATTGCAATTATAAATAATTTTAAGAGAACAAATAGATAAACCAATAAGATAAATAAAAGATTGTTAATTAGATGTGATGAACAAAAACAAAAAACAAAATAATTAAACCAAAAAAACCAAAAACCAAAAACCAAAAACTAAACGAAAACATAAAAAGGTGAAAGATAGGACCTGCTTGTTGAGATATGCGTAGAATGAAGTGCAGAGAGGTAGTATAGTTGTTATAGAAGAAGCCAAAATAACGAAATTTATATGTGGGAATTGCATGAAAGAAGATGGAGTAGTTTAATATCAAATGGAGGAGTTACATCAAAATCAAATAAATTTGGACATGGAGAAAAAGGAAATTTTGATGGAAAACGGAAAGTTGTAATAATAGGAGAGGAATACGGAGTAACATATGGGAATTTAAACATGGAAGAGAGAGATTTATTCTTCATTATTCCCATTCCAGTTTTATTTCTAATAAATGCATTTACACCCATGAATTTCTTCATTAAGTGGAGACGTTGTTTTTTTTTTTTATTTGTTGGAGAGGCTAGGGTAATGAAAAATTATAAATAAATAAAACAGAATATAATACCATGAAGGAAGGATTAAATGGACTATAATGTAGTAATTTAGAAATTAATTGAGAGAATGTTCAACGGAGGAGTAATATAGAAATTATTGTAAGTATCATTATCATTACTGGAGAGGTTAGGTTATTTTTTTTAAGAGGCTATGAAAAATTAAAAATAAATAAACAAATTGTATAAAACGGAATTAAAATATTATTAAGAAATAATTAAATGATCTTTAATTCATTTACAAACCATTTAATTTATTTACAAAACATTCAGTTTCTTAAATAATACTTTTAAATGGCATTGAAAAAGAGTTTCAAAATGCTCTAGATCGTACATCTATCCCAATTTAACTCAGATCTCCAGACGATCTCGACCACCCTTTGTCTTGCCATTGTGTTTTATTATAATAGATTCTTTCTTTCCTCAATAAACACTACACCATTTTTCGCAATCAGGAATGGTGATAAATTGTATTGACCATTCTTTCTTTCCTCAATAAACACTACATCATTTTTCGCACTCGAACACTAGATCAATCTCCCTAAAGGAGCCAACAGTTAACCAACTCGGCAAATTATTTTATGGTGCTAAAATGAACGATTAAAAATTAACACTTACAATTAGCGGGAACACTTCAAACAACCATTCAGCTCCAACTTTTTATTTTATTTTCTATTTTTTTACTAAAACTAGGGTTCCAGATCGCTCCAACTTTTCTCGTGGACACATCCTCATTTCTCGATCTCACTTTTAACTTGGTCAATCAGGTAATATTTCTACCAATCTCACTCTTAATATTTCAAGCGATCTCACTCTTTATTAATTTGATTAATTTCGAAATCAAACTAACTCAAATCATGAATTAATTGTTTCTTCAATTCATAAATCAAAATTGTTTGATTCATTCAAGTTCGCTTCATTGATAACTTCGATGTGTCGATGAAATATTTTTTAGTAATTTTTCTATAAGATTGCTCTATATTTTGAATCTGAATTAACTGAGGTGTTTTAATGCTCTTTGAATTGGTTACTTAAAAATGTGTTTGTTGTTAATTAATGTGATGTTAATTGAACTATTTAGTTACTTCAAACATTTTTTGCTTGACTTGATATTTGAATACTTTGTGCTTCATTATATAGAAAGAGAGAAAAAAAAAATGCAACAATGCTTGTATTTAGGTGGTACAAAAATAGGTTATGGTTACAAATTAGTCTTTTCGATTATTTCGTGCTTTCTAATTTCAAGTTCCATTTTCAAAATGTCAGCCCTACTTGACAAATCATGGATGCCCAAACCTAGGGGCAGTGATGAGTATATAAAAGGAGTAGAATTGTTTATTAGGTTTACAAACTATAAGAGTGAACCAGAAAGCTTGTTCTCGTGTCCATGTTTGAAGTGTATAAATGGGCATGGGAAGATCCCTCTTGGTATGGTTCATTATCACCTGTTGCATCATGGTATAGATACATCATACATTATGTGGTTTGTTCATGGTGAAAGAGATGCAGAAAAACTTGAGACATTTTTAATGTCAAATAGTGTTGAAGAAGAGATTGATATAGATCATTTTTATGAAGAGGGAGACATTGATGCATATCAATAAGGGGTGGATCTCGTCAATGACGCTTTTGGAAGAGTTGGTGAAAATGTTGATGCTTTTGTGGAGGATATTAGAAGAAATGAAATCGAAGATTGGTCCAATTTAGAGTTTAATGCTCACCAGTATTGCCAAACTAGAAAGTATAAGTCTATTTTAGATGATGCAAAACTGCCTTTGTACCCTTCATGTGTAGGAAAGCATACAAAACTGTTGGCCATAGTTGAGGTGTATAACCTAAAAGTTCGGCATAGTTGGTCCAATAATAGCTTGAGTGATTTCCTCCTAGTAGTGAAGAATTGGTTACCATAAGAGAACACATTACCAAATAGCACTTATGAAGCTAAAAAAATAATCAAAGCTGTGGGAATGGATTACGAGATGATAGATGCTTGCCCGAATGATTGTATTCTCTATTGGGGTGATGAAAATAAAACAGAACAATTTTGTCCCATATGTCATACATCTAGATGGAAGTTGGAGTATTTGACAGAAGACCAACCAACAAAAGTTCCCGCTAAAGTTTTGAGATATTTTCCTCTTATACCAAGGCTAAAAAGGCTATACATGTTAGTGTACTCGAGAAGAAAATAGTTGATTGTGTGTCATATTGTCTATTGTTGATTTATTAAGATTATAACTAATGATTTTTTTTTTCTACAGCATACCATGGATAGCTAAACTAATGACTTGGCATGCTAAGATAACTCCATCCACTGAAGTCATGCGGCATCTGGTTGATTCTCATGTATGGCTTAAGGTAAATACCACTTGGCCTAACTTTGTCGAGGAAGCACGCAATGTGCATTTAGGACTTGCAACAGATGGTTTTAATCCATTTAGCCATTTAAGTAGCGATTATAGTTGTTGGCCCGTTATTATAGTACCTTATAATCTGCCTTCTTCTTACTACATGAGGAAAGAATTTTCAATGTTGACTCTATTGATTCCGGGTCCAAGCGCTCCAAATAAGAACATTGATACTTATTTATAGCCATTGGTTGCTGAGTTGAATGAGCTATGGCGTAGTGGAGTGGCTGCTTATGATTCCCATGCTAAAAAAAACATTTAATTTAAAAGCTATATTGTTGTGGACAATTCACGATTTACCTGCATATGGGAGTGTACCGGGTTGTGTAACACAAGGAGCATATGCTTGTCCTGTTTGTGCTAAAGGAACCCATGGTGAGAGACTTCATAGTGGCAAGAAGCATGTTTATCAAGGCTCTAGAAGATTTCTTCCTTTAGATCATGTATTTAGGATAGAAACAACAACTTTTAATAATGAAGAAGAACACAATATCTTTCCTGAGAGGTTGACAGGTTTAGAAGTCGAACAAATGGTTAAAGATATTCAAATGGAAGTTGGTAAATCTAAAGGAAAGAAATGGAGGAGTCAGGGAAAGGGAAAGAAAGATAAGAGTCATGGAAAAGGAAATAAGATAAAGAATCTGAGAAAACTAACTACGTGGTACAAGAAATCAATTTTGTTCGAATTGGATTATAGGAAGGTAATTTTTGTCTTTATTTGAGTTTTTTCTACACTTATATAGTTATATGTTAAATTTAACTATGGATGTCAATTTTTGCAGGACTTAACTTTTTTTCACAATCTTGATGTCATGCATGTTGAGAAAAATGTTGTCAACCATCTTTTATCGACAATATTGGATGTCAAAGAGAAAACAAAAGATGTGATGAGTTCTCGTGAAGACTTGAAGAGGAGGTTGAAAATAAGAAAGAAGTTGTGGTTAAAGCAAAAAGATGGTAGGACAGTTAAACCAAAGGCACCTTTCACTTTAAGTCGTATTGAAAAAAAGTTGTTTTGTTTTGTGTTGCATGAGTTAAAGGTGCCAAAAGGTTATAGCTCAAGTTGGAGACATCGTGTGAACATGGAAAGCCTTGAAATTAAAGGGCTCAAGTCACATGAACAAGGAGTCTCGCTTGAAGCGGTTAGCAAATGGTCCTAAATTCAAGGAAATATCTTATAACAGATATCGTATCAATGGTTTTGTCTTCTCTATGAGCCAATGTGATACCAGGCCAAAAGGGTAACATAGAATAGCGGGGTCTATATGAACGCATTCACTAACTACCAGGCAAGCGCCAGGGATAGGAATTACAAGGTAGTGGATGGGGTCGTGAGGCATATATTTGAGTTGGATTATACTGATTTAAGCCAAGTTGTATTTTGTTGTGACTGGGTCAGAGTTGAGGATAGAACAACCGGCTGCAAAGTTGATCCTGATACAAATTTGGTTATAGTGAATATGGAAAAATTCAAGGGAAGGAACCAAGAAGAGGACGAGCCTTTCATTTTAGCATCTCAAGCATACCAAGTATTCTACTCTAAGGATCCATTGAGGCCCGGATGGTTTAATGTTTTCTTAGCACCTAAATCAATAACTAAAGATGTCGATGCACTTGAAGTTCCTATTCAGTTACACTCCACCATTAGCGAGAATGAAAGTTTAGGATGTTAATAGGATGGTCTATTATTTGCTACTTTAATATGACTGTTATCTTCTTGTTGGTTTTCATAATCATTAAAGACAATTTAATTGTTGGTTGATGTTTTTGTCATTATCTAATTTCCTTTGTGTTTTTTATATCTTTATTTATGTTTATTGGTGCTTAATATTTTTTTTTTGTATAGTTGTCCATGAAATTTGCATACATGTTGTATAACTATTAATCTGCAGTGCTAATTTGTATGACCAATATGATGGATATTGAGTTTGATTCACATGGTCAACCTGTTGGCGAGAATTCAGGGAAACTTGCTTCAAAAAGTGGAGATTTGGTTCGCACTCATGCTCCCATTACTTTTAGAGATTGGCGTAAAGCAAAAGAATTGGTAGGAAATGACTTGTGGGATCTTATAAAGGTAATGTTATTTTCAAATTATCTGTAGATATATTTTATAGATGTAATTACCATTTTTACAAGTTGATTGTATTGAACTTACGCAGAAAGAATATAATCTTCCTTTATGGTACAACTGAGATGGCTTAAAGGCTTGAAAGAACCATTTAAGAAGTACAAGGCAAAGTTGAGAAAAACATACTTAGACACTTGTGACACAAAGGAGATGAGGTTGAACAATGTTCTTGATGGTATAAGAAGAGAAGATTGGGCTGATTTTGTAGCTTACGAAGCCACCGCTAAAGCAATGAACATTCGGGAAACCAATGCGAAAAACAGACAAGCATTAGATGTCTACCATACAAGTCGTAGACATGGAAGCGCTAGGGTAGCACATATGATGGTATGTAAGTTAATAGAAAATTTCGATTGTTTTTTTTTTTTTTCTCTCTACTAGAAATGTGGCAGCCAGGGAGATGGAAGGTTTATTCTATTTTCTGATGTGGCAGTGCTTTTGTTACCTTCGGGTGGGTAATTTTCTAATCATATCCGACCCAACCGGATTAGGATTCGAATTTGGGTGGGTAATTTTCTCTTGCCTTATCATTTTAACAGAGAGATGAAATCAGCAAGGAGGAATGTCTTATTAATTGTTATTTTTATTAGTCTTCTCGCCAGTGTTTTATCCAATCAGATCTTCTCCATTCATGCTGGTTGGTACTTTTTTTTCTTGTTGTTCCATTAATTGTTAGATATTTGTTTATTGTTCCTTTATTTATTGTGCAGGAGGAGGAGGATTTGGTCGCAGCTCTCATGAGCCTAAATACAAGATTGAATTCCATGAGCCACACTCTCCATTTCATCCTGTAAGCTGCTTTTCAGCTCCATTATTAGTAGTTTGTTTGTGTTTTTCTGAAAACATGCTTTGGGCCCTTCTTACCTTTTTAGATTAGAACCTTGTACTGCTATGATATAAGGCTTTATCTTACAGGATGATGATCAGGAGTCCATGGTGATGTCTTACAAGAATAAGCAGAAATTTTCATGTTTCTTGCCTAAAAAGGACAAAACAAAAACTAGCAAATTCGTCACTCAGCAGAACACTAGCAGCTTGATTGTGGAAACCCAGAGAAAGGTTACGTTGAAGACATCAGATGAATTACTTGAGGTCTTCAAGGACAAATGTTTTTATAGGGTGAGGACAATATTAAAAGATTATCATTATATGTGTTCTTTTCTCCCATGAAACTCTCATCGAATTTCCTGAGATATGATTTTACAATTTGAAATTGCTAAAATCAGGTCGCTCAGGATGTGAAATAAAATTTTCTAGTTTAACACTTCACAGATTTATGGGAAGTATAATGAGTGTCCAATCTGGTTTTGTTTTGTTTTTCAAATGTTTAACCTGATTTATTAACTGTTCTTATGCAGCAAGAGGGTTGGTGGTCTTACGAGTTTTGTTATCAAAAGAATTTTCGACAACTTCATTTGGAGGGTGATAAGGTAGACTTTTGAATATCTGTCGAGGCCCTCTAATAATGAAACTGTCAATTATGTAATGTTTATCATATGGAACTTATACAATCATACAAGGTTTTCAAACAGATGTATTGGAAACATTTTAACTACTGCTTCTTTTTCCTTTTTGCTCAATAGCACTATATTATAATCATTGTGAGGTGAATGTCAACTTTGGGTAGCAACCTGTTGTTTATGACATTTAGGTAATTAAGCTCATTGTTATGGTGAGGTTGTTTATATCGTTTGCTTTCAATTAGACTAATTTGTCGGACATAATATATGGGTCTATTGACAGTCAATATCTCATGAAATAGGCACTTAAAGATCATTAGTTCGAGGTGGTTAGTAGTTCAAGACCAACTCAACTTGGTACGTGCTATTAAAGTTGTTAGCAATAACAAGGTATGAACTATATCTGCTTATCATGTTATTTTTTATTTTTTTATTAACACTTATCGTGTTATGTTTGTATAGTCTGTAGATAGTGATACAATAAATTATATAAGATTTTCTAGGCCATAACAAGATGATTTGCTTAATGATATAAGTATCTATTAACTTTATTGAGTATTTGACTTAATATTCTATTAAAAAAAGAGTATTTTACTTAATAGAGTATTAACTTAAAGGGATTTGTAAATATTCGATTTCAGGTGCACAATAAATGCTCATATCTACACCAAAGCGACATGGAAGGCTAGAGCATGGTTGGCAAACCTTTCATATTGGCAAACATGCTCTCTTTGCAGAGTGCCCCTAAAAGAAACCAAATTATCTTTTGTAACATGTGTTTTGTTTGTAATTACTTTGGATAAATAACTCAATATAGTTAGGATTTATGTGTTTTCTTTCAATTTATCTCTTTCGGTAAGGTTATGCTTTGTGTTAATGTTGGGTTTTTTTTTAACATTTGTCCGAGTAACATAGGTATCATAGTTTGCCATTGAGTGCAATTTGGAACGTTTCTAAAACCCACCCAGGCACTCAGCAGCACTTTTTTTTTAGTTCAATGCTCCATCCGAACGATAAAAAGTGTTCCAAAATTTTCATTTGGAACGCTTAAAGAGTGTTCCACCCTTTAAATTTGAAACAGCTGTGGTATGTCCCGGGAGAGCTTTGTAACAAGTGCAGTCCGTTCCAAGACTTTAAACAGGAACGCACCAAATGTGTTCAATCATTTTAGGAACGCAGGAAATAGGAACGCGTAGCATCTGTTCCAAATCTGTTCAGGAACAAATTGCATCCGTTCCAGATCAGAAAAAATGGTGTAGTGAAATACAACTCATCTTCCTATTTTTTTTTTCTTCCTCATTTATTTTAGAAGCTTTTAATTTTTAAAGTAACAGCGGAACTTTATTTGTCATGATGGGTGGCGGTGGTGGTGGCTCAAGCAAGGTTTGATAACGCCTAACTTTTCTTCTTGCTTAATCTTCCTAAATTTTTGGGATCCACTTAATCTTCCTAAATTTTTGAGATCCCTAATTTTAATTTTTATCTTCGATTCTCCCATTTTTTATTCTTTTTGGTTTGTCGTCTGTTGTTTGTTGAAAACACATTTTAATGGGGGTAGAGTCAAATGAAAACATTTTTATGGGGGCTTTAGACAAATTGAAATCCTCTTTTGGGGGGTTTAGACATAATGAAATCCATTTTTGGGGGATTTAGACAAAAGTGTGAAGTTGTTTTAATTATGAAATTCTGATTTCAGGGACAAATGATACCATCAAGTAGCACATATGGCCCTTGTTTTAATTGTGGAGAGTGTGACAATTGGAAGCCTGATTGGCTACACTATCCTTGTGTCAAAGGTTGTGGACAAACCATGAAAGTTAAGTGGAGTGGAGTGGAACATAGCAAGCTGTAATGGTTCCCCTATATGCAAAGGCTTCAAGTGGTTTGATAAAGTTCTAGCAGAGTTGATGAATGTAGAAATTGCACCTCACAAAATGAAGGGGAAAAATAAAGTGAATATGGAAAAGGGGAAATTGAAGTTTTGTATTGATGGCCCTGTGAAGATGTAAATAGAATGCAATGTTTCTTATGTAACACAACTTATTAAGGACCTATCACTTCTAAATTAATGGCAATATTTTTTTTCCTGTCAACACATTCATTCTGCAATTACTAGTAACACACCTAACAAATAACAAAAACAAAACAACATGCACCAATTATATGACAATAACTGCAAACTCATGCACCTTAACATGCACTGCAAACTCATTCAATATCATATGACAATAACTGCATAAGAATAGTACTACAACATCCCAAACAACATATAAATACTTAAAGCACTACTGCAGTAGAGTAGTAGAAGAACACAAACAACATAAAAATAAAGTACTAAAAGAACATAGGACAGTAGGACCCAAAAGTACCTAACAACATCCCATCAAAAAGTAAAAACAACCTATTAACCATACAAAATACCCAATCAAACAATCCAACACTTCATTCATGGTTTCCAAGCTTTAGTAAGCTGTGAAGCTCCACCAGTGCATGATGCTTGAGTTGATGTCATTCCTTGTTGGTTCCTTCTCTTTGGTGGAGGAGGCATGGGTGGCATGCCAGGTATGTTCAAAATAGGTCTAACATGTTGTCCACCAGTGCATGAGGCTTGAGTTTGTGACCATGTAGTATGTGAAGTCTGTGATTGTGAAGTAGGGGTGGAATTCGAGCTAATCGAGTCGAGTATTAGTGAGCTCGGGTTTGGCTCGGTAAATTTTAGTGAAGGCTCGAGCTCGGCTCATGCTAAGTTTCGAGCTTTAAATTGAGCTTGAGCTCGACTCAATTGGTATAAGAAAAGCTTGGCTCAAGCTCAATAAGCTCAGTTACCCAAACAAGCCCGAGCCGAGCTTGAGCTTGGAAAGCTCATTTAGTATAAGAGCGGCTCATCTGATCACTTCATCTTAAAACTGCAATTGTTTTACAATTGAATGCCAGGTTCAAATTAAAATAGAGCAAATTAAAGTTCAAATTTCATTCCAAACATATAAAAAAATTGGTTACATACAACTGCATCGTCCAGTACATACTACAAAATAAGAAATTATTTGTTGTCAACAACCACACTGAACACATTTAAACGATTTGATCCACTTCATTCTGCTTGGATACATTTTGAACATCTCAAGCTTTAGTCCTCTGCGGCACAGCGGCAGTGCGGTCTTACACCCAAAAAAAATGTGAAGAAGTAGGAGAGGAGAAGAAAAGGAAGTGGAGAACTAATGAAGAAGAAGAAGAAAAAGAAAGAAGTAGAAAGACATGAAATGTACCTTAACAGGCCAAAAGTTCATAAAACTCTTCATGCTAACACAACCAAAAATCTCCAAAACAAGTTCAGTGAAGATATAAGTTAGCACCAAAATTGAAATTAAATAAAACAACATTGAAAATTCTATAAGACCTTACCATATCAAGGAAAAAGAACATGTTGAACAGGAAGAAAATTACATTTGACCTTGTAAAAAACACAACAGTATAAGCACATTTATAAATGCATAAAGAAATATTAATAATGGTAAACTTGAACAAATAAAATGAACTTACATTTGATTTACCAATCCCAAATTCAGTGCGCAACCAATCTCCAGTACAAACCAAACCTTCTATTGTGTCCTCATTTAATGAGCTTCGATGATCATCAATGACTCTTTTTGCTGCACTAAAAGCACTCTCAGAAGCAATTGAAGTCACGGGAATCGAAAGAATGTCATGAGCCATCTTCGAAAGGATATGAAACATTAAAGTGTTTGCTTTCCATCAATCCAAAATATCAATATGCTGCCCATCATCACCAACATGCCTTCATCTAAATACACATCTATCTCAGGATATTTCATCTCTCGACTTCGCTTTTCCACTTGACCTGCTACCTCTAACACCACTCTCATTACTAACATTGTTTGGTGTACCTACTTCTTTGGAGACATAATCCTCATAAAAAGCTAATAATGCTTTCCGAACAACTTCAAGTTCATCTTTGGCTTCTTGTTCAAGATAAATTTTCTTAAAAACATATTCATTATACTTAAGTTTGTTCTGGGGATCCAAAATAGTACCTATAGCTATCAATAAGCTACACTCTTTCCAATATTTGTCAAATTTCTCTTTCATGGCAGCTACCATGCATACATATCATCCATTCTCTAGAATCTAAAGACATTACATACAAAATTTCCCTAACTTTCCAAATTTCAAGAAAAAATAGATATGATGTTGGATAACATTGTCCCGAAAATGTAAGTGTCGCATCATCAAATATCTCCAAAAACATAAATATAAGTGCACTCCTCAACATAAATACTTCCATTCTTCCTCAAATGGTAAGTAATTGTAATGAGGATCTCTTTCCTTGTACCTTAGAAAGACATCCTTAAATATAAGTGCACTCCTCAACATGCATGTAATAAGTTGAGTTCCATCTCGTGGGTACATCAAGAGTCAACCCTTGGCTGTCTGGCAACTTTAGTTTGTTGTTTCACAATTTCATCAAATTTGTGAAGATGTGAAGGAGCCATTGTGATGTACTTCACAGTCTCACAAATATTTTCCACAACTTTTTTAATCTGTTTCAACCCATCCTGTACCATAAGATTAAAAATGTGTGCACAACACCTAACATGAAATACCTTACCACCAAAGTAAAGTCTATCCCCAAAACTCTCTTTCAAGCAAGTGACCGCTACATCATTTGCTGAGGCATTGTCAAGTGTAATAGAGGACACTTTATCTTCAATCCCCCATTCACTAAGACAACGAAAAATGCCATCAGCTATGTTAACTCCAATGTGGGGAGGTGGCAAATAACAAAAGTTCAACACACGCTTTTGGAGCTTCCACTCGGAGTTAACAAAGTGACCTGTAAGGCACATATAACCTACGGTCTGGTTTGAGGTTCATAAATCTGACGTTAAACCTATCTTTCCAATACTAGTGAATGCCAATCTTAACTTTTCTTTTTCAACTTAATAAACTTTCAAGCAATAGTCTCTAATGGGTTTTCGAAATATTGGATCAAAACTAGGGTTTAAAGCTTTACAAAACAACACAAACAGTTCATGTTCAACCATCATGAAAGGGTACTCATGTGCAATAATAGCCTTTGCTAATATATCTTTTACTTTATCCGTATCATACCTATATGTAGTTAAATTACCTTCACCAAATTCAAATGCTAACAGACCTTATTTCGAACCTTTACCTTTGACATTCTTAGCAGCACCATGAGGAACGCGTGCATGTACCCATTTCTTATAAGAAATGGGTAGCTTGCAATGATTACATTGAGCACCCTTTGCTTAGCCCCACTTTCTTATAAGAAAACGGTAGCTTGCAATGATTACATTTAGCACCCTTTACTTCGCCATTTTTTTCAAACACCATAGTAAACTCAATCCAAGTTTTTGATGTCTTAGGCCTGGGCCTCTTCTTTGGTTTACCTCTAGTTGGAACTTCTGTCACTTCACTTTGGATATTTTCATATTCGAGGGGGTAAAGCGATATTCGACCCATCTATATCAGGTACAAATTAAGGTTGTAAATGAGACATGCCTACCAAAAAAATTGTACACAAACAATTTAATCAGTAGGCTATGTGAAGTAATAGTAGCAAAAATCAGTTGAAGAACAAAAAATAAAAATGATTCATAACATTGTTTTTAAAAATATAATCTAAAAAGAAAAAAAAAATGTAAAATGAGCATTGAAAGAAGAGGTCTTAGTAATTTGAGTAAGAAAAGTACCTGACTTGGTAATGGTAGTTTTGTAGTACTCGTGCTAGTGAATAGTGATAGAGTACATGAGTGGGAAAAGGATGAAAAAGTTATGGAGGCAGAGACATCATACTTGAATGTGGAAGTTGGAAACCTAGAAAAAAGAAACTGCCCTTTTATATCTTGGGTCGGACTTGGACTCTTGGGTAATGGACTACTTAGAGTGGGTTTGTGCAAAATGTATAATAACTAATTTATCGAGTTGGCTCATGAGCTACTCGGGCTCGCCTCGGCTTAAATAGTTAAATGAGCCGAGCCTTAAATGGAGCTTGAACTCAGCTCACATAGTTAAACGAGCCGAGCCCGAGCTACTCGGCTCAAATTCCACCCCTATTGTGAAGCTCTTCCCCCTCTTCGACCACCCATCCCTCTTCCTCTCCCTCTCCCCTTTCTAATCTCACCTTGACTCTAAGTTGGAACACCCCCACCACTTCCTATTTCTGTCTCACCTTGACTCTGATTTTGAACACACCCATCACTTCCTATTTATGTCTCACCATGACTCTGATTTTGAACACCCCCACCACTTCCTATTTCTGTCTCACATTGACTTTGAGTTTGAAAATCACTACCCCTACCTCTCATTTTTCCTCTTCCTCTCTCTCTTCCTGGCTCACCTTCTATAACACCCCGTCTTTTTAATTGCATTTTTCCTATAATAATATAAATATTAATAATAATAATAATGTAAATAGAATACATAAATAGGATATCCAGTTGTTTAAAAAAACCGTAAGTAAGTAGATAGGATAAAAGCCCGTAAGTAAGTAGATCGGTTTAAAACCCGGGTTTTTCGGAGAGGTTTGAGAGAAACTAGAAAATAAGGGTTTCTCACGTAGAGTTTGGAGAAAAAAAAAAAAAAGGTGAGAGTTTTACTGAGAAAAAAAAAGGGGTTTGAACAAGAAAGATCGTTGTCGACTTCAGGCTTTGGAGGTTTTCGATTTCGGGGAGCTGTTCGGGCTGTTCGATTTTAACAGTGAGTAGTCATACTATATCATATTTTTATTTGGTTTCGATTTAAACACACCAGTAATGACGTTTTCTCTACCTGCGTTTTTGTAAACTCTGTTAAAGGGTTAGATACACTTTGGAACCACAGTAGAGGAATTAGGACGACTCTTGGCAATTAACTGCCGAAGTCTGGACACTAGGGGCTGATGGCGTCGCCATCAGCAGCACCAAACCGTTATTGGTTCTTTTTTTGTATGGTTCTTATTTTTGTTCTGTGAAATGGTTACTGTGAATGTTATTGATGTTAGATAGGTTGTGTGGGTTGCCGGGCAATGACGGGCAGTGGTGGAGGTATGTTATGGACGGTGAGAAGCTTTGAACAGCCATTAATGGCTGTTCAAACAAGAACCCAAACCGTCCTAATTTTTGTGTTGTTTGGAATGTTTGTTGGGTAGGAATTTTGCTGCTGATTGTTGTTGGGTTAATGTTGATGGTTGGGGGTTGATTTGGGTGTTGGAAAATTTAATTGGCTTGAATTGGCTTTAATGGCGTCGGTCGATTTTTCTCAGTATGACAGAACTATGTTTTTTTGATATGGGTAGATGGGGGTTTTTGTGAGGAACCAAACCGCGGGGTTTGTTTTACTGATGGGTGGCCGGTGGTGGCTGTGTGGTGGTCGGTGGTGTTTGTTTGAAGTTAGTGAAGAAGGTGATGAACAGTGACCACGATTTGGGCTTGGGCCAAATCACCTTTGTTTGTTTGTTTTTTTTATTTTTTGACTATCTTTTGTCTGTGGGCTTTTGGGTTTTGGATTTTAGACTTTGACCAATATTGACTGTTGACCAGAGGACCTGTTGACCAGAGTTGACTGTTGACTTTGACCAGAGTTGACTTGACTTTGGGGTTACACTTATAAAAGTTGAGTTGGGTTGAATTTGATTGTAAAATTATGATTAGAATTTTAGAAAAATTTGAGCTGTTTGATTTTTGTTTCGAAGAAATTTTGAAGACGCGCTATAATTTATCTTTATAAATTATAATATTGTGGTCCAATTTTGACACATATATAAATATTTGCGTGTATACACTTTGGTGATTTTTGATCTTTTGAGATTGTGGCGTTATTCTATATATTAAGTTGAAATTAATAACGCGTCCAAAATATTTGAATCAAGATTTTCACGTTCCGAAATAATTTATGAAATAAAAATCTGATAATCGTAAAAAACAAAAATTCCGGATCCTTTTAGAGGCCTCTCCACGCCGAGTTTTAGAATTGAGTTTATGGTTGAAAGTCTTATGTAGGTGAACTCCATAAAAAAAATAAACATATAAAACATGTCCTATTATAAAACAAGGGTCCCATAAAACAATTATAAATATTTTAGCAAACATTGTAGGGTACTCACTATCTGTCATTCATCCTCATGCAAGTATAGTGTTATATGTCCATTACAAGCAGTTTTGTATGCTTTTGCAGTAAAATAAGGACTACAAATCGAACCTATATGAAGTAGATCGAACTTGAATTAACCTAATTAAATTAAATTAAAAACATGAATTGAAAGTTTAATTAAAACTTATTGAGCTATTGGAAATCTCCTTAGCTTGATCACAACCACAACATGAATGCAAGGAATCTTTGTAACTTGCCATTCATTACAGTCACAAGTCTTATTAATTAATCTTACATTCCACAAAACACCACTTGTAAGCATCACTAGGTAAGTATTGTTATCTGAAAGACTGATATGATAAGGGCCAATTTCATCTTCTCTTTTTTTTATGATATTCTTAACCCTATGCACCAAGTCATCATCAAGCTCCAACTCTCACATTTCTCCTTTCTATCATACAACAACTTCATCTGCAAAACCATAATACCTGACACCATCTTAATGATTGGCTTGTCCCTAGCTTCTAAGATATAACTATTCCAAGCTTTAGTGAAGTTGTATGAAAGATGATCTAACTTAGTAGTTACATCAAAATGAGATCTTGCCCAAAGAGAAGGGTGTTCACTCATCAAATACTTTGTTGTCTTGTCATCTCTTTTAGTAACTTTATTCAGGAGCTTCACAAACTCTGATGGTGAGAAAGTCTTTGCAACATTCCATGATTCAAGCCCCAGGCCTCTAAACTTGGTCTTCATGTTCTTCATCATGTGTCTGAAGCATAACTTTTAGTTGCAATGAGGGAAATGAGTTGCAACTGCATTAATCAACCTTTTTGCCTATCAGAAATAATGGTTAATTATACAAGGTGTTTGCTGATATGTGGAGTCATAATATCCAAGAAATGTGTTCATATTTTTGTGTTCTCTAAACCACATATATAAAATGCTAGAGGAAACAACTCATTATTACCATCTAGTACAATAATTGACACCCAAACACCTACATACCTCCCTTTCAGAAAACACCAATCAAGTCCTATGAGAGGTCTACCCCTATTATAAATCTATCTATATATGCCTTGAAAGATATACAACAACATTCAAAACTCTTATGGTTTTGATGGAAACTACATTTTGCAATACTTTCAGGGTTAGAAAGTAGGAGTTGCCTACACATCTCAGGTACTTTAGCATATGACAAATTGTAATTACCATGTATCCTCTCCATGGCTAGGTTCCATGCATTCCAAGCCTACCAGTACTTTAGCATATGACAAATTGTAATTACCATGTATCCTCTCCATGGCTAGGTTCCATGCATTCCAAGCCTACCAGTACTTTATCCTCACCTGAAATCTAGTCATTATTATTGACTTGATGTCCTTAGCTTTAAAACTCCCATAATGCATCCTCATATCATTCTCAACATGAGCTGCAATCCATGTAGCATTAGCCATTAGATTCTTATCTTCAGCATCAGCCTCACAACAATGTTCATTTGTTAAACCTTTGAGCTTCATGGTGTGGCTATCTGTCATTATCCCAACATAAATCCTCCAACCACATGTTTCTTTGCCTTTGTTCACACAGACACCTTCAATCCTATTGCTATCATTCCTCTTGAACCAAATCACAAACTTGTTCTTGATAGCATACATTCTCAAGTAATCTCTACATTTATATCTATCCTTCTATTTTTTTACCCACATATAGGTTAGGGCCATGTTCCTCAACAGCCACACCCTCATCAGTTGGTATCTCAAATGTATTGTGAACTACCTGACTTAGTAAATCATCATTTACAGGCACTTCATTATCATCTTGTTGTCTACTACGCACTTCATTCTCATCTACCAAACCCACATAACTTCACCATCACTGCCAGAATTCTCATCCCTTAGCTCATATTCCTCATCAGATGAACTTGAAAATATATCATCTATATCAATCTGTTCAACATTTATCTTTTTCTTCCTATGAAACTTACCTACAAACTAACATAACCACAAACTCAATGATGTACAACCAACAAAAAAAATTAAAATTAAAATTAGTCTTAAAATAAAATTAAAAAGGGTCAAAAACTCACGAGCAACGAGTACATTATCATTGTTCATATCAGGAGGCAAACCATTATCATTGTTCAAATCAGGAGGTAACCCATTATTTTGTGTCCTTCCTTTAGTCTGGATATACTTCCCTTTTCTCTATCTCTTTGAAGATATATTTTGTGTCCTTTTCTCAAGTTTCTCAAGACTTGCTTTATTGTGGTTCCTCTCACGTGGTTATTGTTCCCTACTATCTAAAGCCCCTGTTTCATATGTTAAAAGTTTGCGCCTTTGGAAAATGTTATTGGTCAACTTCTCAAGTTTGTCATTGACTTCCACCTCAAGCCACTCATCTAAGTTAAACCCTTTTCTCATTCTGTATGTTCTACTCTCATGCATAGGCATGTTTCCCCCACTTTCATCCCCTTCCACTTCCCCTTATTCCATATTATACAAGTATCCTTCATCATCACTCTCATTATAGTCAGCACTATCATAGTAACCACTTGAGGGGCAACTATCATTGTGGAAACTCTCTTCATCACTATCACTACTCATAGTTATCATTTCAGTCAGCTTCAAATACAAATGAGTATAACTACTCCTACCAGGTTTTGCATTCACCCACATGTATAACAAGTCTTCATCAGAAGTTATTTTCCTTACATTTTCACCATCAACCCACTCTATTTCAATTACAGAATCAGGAGGACCTGGAACATGGTATTTGATCCATGCAATCATGTCCATCAAGTTTGCATGATCACCATCCAATAATGAAGAATCAATTCAACTACATCCCCACCCACGTAATTGAACACTCTCACACCATTCTTTGAATTTACTCTAAGCTCTCCTCCATAATGAAATCTTAAAGTCTTGAAACCAAACTCTACCATTTCAAACTATACAAATCAAAGTAAAAAATATCATACTTTCATGTATCAAAAACATAAAAATAGAAACATGCAAAGATCTAGGGTTTACAGCAAACATATTTCACTTGCCGTCAAATTGTGTTGCAAAGAGAGAGAAAATAGAGTGTCGTCGAATCAAAGTTGGAGAGAAGAATTGATAATGTCGTCAACGAAGAGTGTTAAATCTAGGGGTGGAATTCGAGTGGATTGGGTCGGGTTGAGGTATAATCCGAGCCCAACTCGAGTTACAAATGCTTCAACCCGAGCCTGGGACCAAGCCCTAGTCGGTCCTTAAATTTTTAGCTCACGCCCTAGCTCAACCAATTCGGGTTGGGTCGGGTTATGTCGGGTTGGTCAAACTTCTCGGGGGTTTTTTTGGAATTATGAGATAAAAAAACACCAAAATTGAAATCTTCTAATGAAACCAAAAAGATTTGATTGTTTGAAAGGGAAACTAACCTTGTTGATTACATTATTCTCTCTAAAATAGAAATTCTCAACTTTATTTTTACAAAAATAGAATGTTTGAAAGATATACGTACATATATGCACACGGGCTCGGGTTTTTTGGTTTTTTGATATTCTAACCCAAGCCCAACCCAAAATCGAGTCGGGTTTTTATTTTACAAAACCAAACCCATACCATAAATCTGATATGTTATCCCAGGACCAACAAAAATTGGGTTTTAATCCATCAGGTTTGGGCTAACCCGACCCAAGTTCCACCTCTAGTTAAGTCGTCAAACAGAGGTTAAGAACTAGGGTTCAATAAAATTAGAGGGGTTTACTATAATAAAAAGCCAAATAGTTTTCCCACTATTTTAAAGAATAGTTTCGATAATAAAGTGAGAAAACGACAAAAGAAATCTTCAAGGGTAATTTAGTCAATGTACATCATTGAGGGGTACTTTTGGTATTAGGTGAAATACCAACGGAACTGGGATGGAAGTCAGATGGCGCAGGAGGGAAATTGTGATGTTTACAAATGTGGAGGGTTTATTATAAACTGGTGACAAATGTGGAGAGTTTACACAAATTAACCCTTTTTTTAATACATGCTACTCTCGCTTAGTTACAAATAGTTTCAAGTTTTTTAACAAAAAATATACATTTCATTTAATACGAAATCTAGTGGTTTCTTATTATGGTATGTTTTAATTGCATACGTTGTGCCATTTAAAATAGGTTGCAAACAAGATTTTTTTTAACATGCGTCACATGTACAATGAAGATGAGCAGTTTTATTTTTGGGTGTTTTGCATTTTGATCTAGTGATATTAGGGTTTGGTCTGCAAATGCCAACTAGCAAAGTTGGTAAAACCTTTGGGTGATAATACCAGAGGTCTGGGGCTCGAACCCCGCTAACACCAAAGAGTTATTGATCTCGTTTAAAATAGGCTTGCCAATCAAATATATATATACGAGCAGGTTCTGTTTACCATATTTTTTATACCATAGTTTATATCACACCCCCTTACAAGATTAATTAAGTGTTAAAAATTTGTAGATATAATCTACTAACCATAGATAACATCTCCACAAAAATTCATCTCATTTGAAAATCTATAACCTAGTTAAACATTGTTGTAAACTTTGATTTTTTTTTTTAACTGTTCAGATATTTCAATTTTGCAATCATCTTTTGACATACTTAAACATTATCAAATGATGTGAAATTTTATAGAGGTGATCTTCATGGTTAGTTGAACACATCTACAAAAAACTAGGTTATAATTCACGCTGTATGTAAAGTTATGGGGCATGGTATAAAAAGTATGGTAAACAGAATATATCAATATATATATATATATATATATATATATATATATATATATATATATATATATATATATATATATATATAGCCTGGCTCCTAAAAGGACCTTAAATAAGGACAAAATCTAAAACAACTCACAACTTCACCTACAAAATGATTTAAATCTTAATCTTGTGTGCATATGATCTACTAAGATCTCTACAAAAATTCAACTCGTTTATTATCCTCTAACTTAGATAAAAATTGTTGTCCACTTTTGAAAAAATATCTAACGGTCCAGAAATGTATAGTTTTTGCAATCATCTTTTACCAATGTTAAAAATTATCAAACAAGTTGAATCTTTGTAGAGATATTATTTGTGGTTAGTAGATCATATCTACAAAAGATTAGGTTTTAAATCATTTTGTAGGTGAAATTATGAATTGTTTTAGATTTGGTCATTATTTAAGGTCTTTTTAGAGCCGAATTGTACACTTAATCAACTTAATCATTTATTGTACTTTGGTTCAAACTTGAGCTCGTCTAAAATTTTATAACACTATATATTTACTATTCAAATCATTGCCCATCATTTAATCATCAGCTTTTAATCAACATCTTGTTTTATACTATGTGTATCTCAACTGACTGTAGATTAAAAACAGGTGTTCCAATCTTACATTCAATCTTCTTCCTCATTCAAATAAATGTGCGTAAGTGGAATGGGAAAAAAATTTAGATAAACTGAATCATAATTGCTGAAGCTGGGAAAAGAAAAGAAAATAAAGATGAAAAGCTTACCAAAGCAAGCAACCAAATAGCTTCCAAAGGAATACAAAGCAAAAGCTTCATAGCAATAATCTGGATAAGAAAAGGGAAAAAATCAAAACCATCAAACATGTATGGAAAAGTAGAGGTACTTCAATAACAGGTATCAAACACATCTAGAGTTCTAGACAGTCCAATTAAAGATTTAATATTAAATGCTGTTTTTGTGCCTAACAAACTATAATCTTTTTCCATTTTTGGGTAGGTACGATGAACTTGAGCCCACAAGTTTGTTCCAAGTAAGATTGTCAATCATATGCACATTTTTTATCTTTCATATTAACTGAATCAGGTATTACTAATTTAATGGCGAGCTAATTACTGAATGATGATACCTCCATGTACATATTTATTTCTTACATACGGATTCCTCGAAGGACGAAGTTACTACGAATCCATGACATGATGAAACCATAGCCAGGGCTCATTTTATTGTCTTCAAAACCCAGAGTTACATGAACTCCTTCTATCTTAAATAAAACTTTACAGATACTTTTAACCCGAGCAAATACTTACTGATTCAGTTGCATAGACAGGAACCGTGAAGAGAACAATATTTTTGTTCCTAAGATCTACACTCCAAGCATTATATATTAGAAAGAAATTATTATAGCAGATATTTTCCAAAGGAAGTACTTTTGCAACTTCATACACGGCTGGTGTCACAGCCCAAATTTAAAAACAAAAAAATGAATATTTGAAATATAAATATCTCAAACATCACTATATTCAATTGTCTAAAAACCCAGGCTATGACGGGGTGGATACTACACATGTCAAAACCTAAAACTCTACATCATAAAGAATCTTAACAACAAAAATAATCTCCAAAATTCTCTTTATTACTTTACAAAAAGGCTATCTTCCATCCCAATAAAACATCAAATAAACTCTCTGAATAACATGTCTTCAATATCGTATTTTCATGTCATATGAAAAGAAAACTACGTTATTACATACTTCCAAAATATCAGACCTAATAAAAACTAACGGACCGCTCTAGGCATGAATCCCAATCACACACCGCGGTTCCACTGCCTTCCACCTATGTTCCCAAGAACACACCCACGTTGCCAAAACAAAGCAAACATGGGTCAGCAAAATAGAATTTGCTGGTATGAGTAGACTAACCACATATAAACATTATCATACTTTAATTATCCAAACAATCACGTTATATTTTTCCCATAACTTAATCATTCTCAGCTTGGAAGACAGGTAGTTCCGTCATTTCAACCGGCATAGTTTCTTCCCAAGCAAAACTTCCATTATATTAACTCATTCTAATAACTCGTTTTAATATCTAAAACATTGAATTAACACTTACCGATATCTACTGCTGTATAAGGGTAGGACCGCGTCCCTGCCATTGTCACCAAGTACGGTACGGGTTTAAAACGGTATACTTGAAAAAAACTTAGTTCGTGTTTTAAACGGAACGTCTCGGGGAAAAAACGGAAAAAGCGTCTCGTGGGGCATAAAAAGCGGAAAAAACCTAAAAAACGTGGGGCATAAAAAACGGATTTAAAACGGTAAAACGGGTTTAAAACGATAAATCGTAAAAAAGAAACGGTAAAACCGATGATAAATAATATAATAGATAAGGAGTTTGATTTTCTATAAAAGTGGGAAAAAAAAAATATACACATAAAATAAAAATAATAATAATACAAATGAAAGAAAATTCAAATACATGAAAGTATCAAATTATCATTACTCATCCAAATACTAGAAGTTTTAGATTTGCCAAAACATTATTCAAAATAAGATACTACTAATTACCAACCATAATGGCATAATTTACTACAAATAAGTTAATAACTTTAAATTTTTTAATTAATTATTAATAGTCTAAAGCAAAATAGAACGGTCTCAATAAGTCAATCTAAGCCCACTCTTCAAAAGGTAAACTCCAAAACCCTTTTCTTTTCTAGCATTTTCTTTTAAAAAAAAAAAAAAAGTTTTAAACGGGAGATTTTCAAAATCTCGGTTTTTAACGTTTAAAACGGGTTTAAATCGTTTAAAACGGGTTTAAAACGTTTAAAACGCATTTTGTTGAAAAACCCGGGTTTTAAACCTGGATATTTCGGGTTTTAAACGTTGAAAACCCGGGTTTTTCTAATACAATATCCGGGCGACAAAGCGCGTTTTATTGGTGACAATGGTCCTCCTACACCTCCCGCAAAGAAAGTTAGAACTTCTATATAACATATGTAGATATTATATTAGGTATTCAAAAGTAACCTAAACACTCGTGATAATCAAATCAATTTCTCTTATCAATTAATCAATTACTTTTCTTATACACATATTTCATAACCTATGTGCCTTAGGTCATTCCCTCCACATTCAAGGAATACCTAACTCTACATTTCACACTCAAGGAATACAACTAACCCAAGGCTTAATACCTTAGTTCCTGGGGGCAAGCCCAAAGAAGAATACGGTCATTCATGGCACATTCAATGAATACCCGGGTCATTCATGTCACATTCAATGAATACCCATAGATAACGCTAACGGGCCATTTATGGCACATTCAATAAATGCCCACCTAACATATGACATCAACAGTCATAAAACTCAAATTCCAAAACTTGAGGCGTGGAGAGTTCTAAAAGAGTGTGGTAAATTGTTTACGCATTATTGAAATTTATTACATATATTATTTTAGAGAACGAAGGAGTATCTTGATTCATGTATTTGGTTTACGCGTTATTAATTTCATAGATGTCTAAGTGTCATAACGTTGCATATCATAAAATACTGCAAAAACACATAGTAGTTAATACACGTACACACGTATATATAGAAAGGTCTTAGCCTAAAGCCAAGCATGCTAATAGCCCTAGACCTATCCGAATAGCCCAAAATCATAATCCGAGTTAAAAGGTCAAATTAGGTCAACTGGTCAAAAGTCAACCATGTTCAAAGTCAACTCTGGTTAACAGTCAAAATCAACTCCGCCATGGTCAACAAGTGATCAACCAACCCAAGTCAAATGATCAACCCGGCCCCAAACTTTTCTAACCCAAAAGCCCAAAGTCTAAGGCCCAAAGTTTAATTTAAACCGGCCCAAACTAAACACAATCCGGGCCCAACCAAACATTGAAATTTCGGCCCAGCCACTAAACACAAAACCGGGCCCAACACAAAACAAATTAGACCGGCCCAAAGAAGCCAAAAGGCTTTGGCCCAGGCCCAAGCCCAATTCGGTCATCTCCTTCCTCCAGCGGCCTCCACCACCACCAAAACGCGCCGGCCACCATCTCCACTCGACCACCCATTTTGACGCCGCGCCGGCCACCAAAACGCACCACCACCATCTCCTCATCACCAACCAAACAACATTAACAAAAGCAAAACCCCCATTCACTAACTTGATAACCCATCCTCAAAACTAGATCTACAAATTTCGGCCACCATTAATGACTTGTTTCCAAGCTTTTCCATCTCACTCAAGCCTCCTCACTACCCCCATTCCTCAAACAACCAACCCACGACACCAACAAAACAGTTCATCACAACAAAAACCATAACAGTTCAACCCACAAGATGACAAGAACGCCATTAACGTTTTCTCTCCGAGCCGGCGACCTTGTTCAACAATTCAACCACCCATACACTAGCTACCCATCAACCTACCAACCTCACCACAAGAAAGAAAATTCAAACAATCCAAAAGGATTTCATTCTTTTTTTGACGCGCCATTAAGCCTCGAAGCTTCCGACAGAGCTTCGGCCGACATCAACCAACGACCCCAAACCGGTTTTAATATATCAAGCGGTGTTAAAACTACAAACAGTTCCAACCCATATCTTGAACAATCGATTGTTGTGGCTCGCCGCCATTAACACTCTTTTCGAGCTTGCTAGGTTCAACCAAAATCTAAACATATCGACAGAACTAAAAATTATAAAAAAAACTGGTCGGAAACACTCGACAGTAAAATACGTAAATATTAAACAGACGAAAATCATAGTTTTAGTAGTGGTGAGAGATAAACTCTACTCACCTGTAGCGCTCTCCGATTATCAACCAGCTACCAAGAAAAACCTTCCTTTCCTTCCTTCAGTAAAACTCCCATTTTTTTTCTAAAACCCTCGCTGTGTTTTTTTTCCCAAAACTCTACGTGCGAAAACTCCCCGAAAAACAAGGACAACACTTATCCATTTACCTACAGGCTTTTATCCTTAACTGATAGTTATCATCTATCCATTTTATCTATTATCTACTATTATTATTATTAGTAAAATAAACGAAATAAAACACGGGGTGTTATAGCTGCCCAGACGGGGGGGGGGGGGGAGGTGTTTGGAATTCATAAAGAGAGTTGAACATTCATTCGGTCATTCGGGGTTTGCAATGGGATCTGATAAACAACTAACTGATACATAGAAGCAGAAGCACAGTCCATTCTTTGATGAGTTCTGCCCAAGAGATCACTCCTAAAAGATAAAAAAAATAACTCCTAAATAGCAACCAATCACCTATTCACAATTTTCCTTCTTTATTGACCATATTAGAAAAATAATATAGTCATACAGTAAGGGTAAGTAATTAGGACTTTGCACTTGTAATTCTTTAAGTTCCTATTATATATAGAATGTAATAATTAGAGATTCTAATCACATATTAATCAATCTAACATAATAGAAAAGACTGATCTCGAGGTATTCTATTGTTAAGTAGTGGTTCATATTTAATATGAGATAAGGTAATTTGTGACTGAGATCAAATATATTGCATCGAGATATGTGTTCTAACAAAGTTTATAAAGTTTAATCCTACTTATGATCCAAATAACCGAATTATTAGGAAACAGTACAACAAATAACCGAATTATTAGGAATTTATAATTCTTTACATGTACATACCATACTTGAACGGACCACAAAATTTAGTATGAAATGCATGTATATTGTTTTTACTTTAGTAATTGAATAAAACTAACGCCTCAAAGGAAAAGTGAGAAAGTCATGGGTAATTTCTAGTAGAAAGCATTTCACACATATCTTCAAACAATGGAAAATATGCAGCATAACTGTACAGTCACAATCGACATGTTGATCGGAGATGCTGGAAAATCAGAAAAAATGGAGAGAACCAACACAACCAATACAAAACTTCCAGCAAAGATAGTAGCTGGCGAGTGTAGATCCCTATCTGTTACTTAAAATATGAATTGGAGCTAAGAGCCGTTCACAGATGTCTTTTACAATTGACAACTTGTCCTGTAAAAAACAATTGACTACTTGCACCGTGAGAGGCAAACCCAGCCGATTTTTACTTTTCTTTTTTTCGCCATCACTATTAGCCGAGTTGTTGAAACGTGAAAGTTGAGACTTCCTTTGTGAAAATTTGCTCCTTGGACGTTTGCTCTTCTGTAGTTCAGTTCGGTCCTTGCCCAGAAATGCCAGAATAACTCCACCTGGCTCAGTTGAGATGATGCCCTAGCCTTATCATGCATTGCTCTCAACAGGCCTTCAAACTTTCAGTCTTCCAATTCTATGCACAACCTACTTTTCATTGCAGAATTACATTCGAAGGTTTTACACTGTCACGGCAATGGTTTCTTAAAAGTTCATTGTTTTTTCCACAATCCACTCTTACATAGTTGCTCTTGTAAATTCACCCAAGACAAACAATACATTGAAAATCTCGTTAGACTCCAAATTTGAGTCACTGGCTTTAATACAGCTCATTTTAAATAAACCTGCTATATTATTCTGCAAAAAATACAAACATTCACAAGACCTTTAAGAGTGCAGAAATGTCACATTTGCTGAATTGGAACACCCACTGACAAAACCTCCACCCATACCACCAATTCATTTGACGGTTGAAAACTACAAAAAGTTACAATGCTCAAACTAAATTATAACTGACAAAGAAAATTCTGGAATAACTTCCAACTGTTTACGCACTGCAATTAGTAACAATTTACTCAGCATAACACAACGTTCAAAAATATATGAAGAAACTATGACGTCTTCACAATTTTTAAGACAACACAGCCATCACATCCGATGCCCTAAGAGCTATGTAATCAGAACCATCAGTTCCCTTGAAGTCATTCCCAGCATATTTCGAGTACAAGACAGTGTTCCCTGGGGTGATGGTCAGCACTTTCCTGTTGCCTTCCTCATCTAGAGGACCAGGACCAACAGCAATCACCTAATTTAACATAACACAATATCAACAAACATTACACACAATACCATACACAGAAAAGTCTTCCGACACTGAAAGGCCTGATATTTCACGAAAACTTTATGATAACTGAAACTAAACTATATACATATACAGCCAGTGTGTTAGAAAATAATGCATCGAAGACTTGAGGCTATATTTCGAATAGAATCTTGGAATTCCATTGAATATTTCTGTTTTTGAAAAAGTCGAAACGGCATCAAATTGATACAGATCGATATGTTCCGCCTCCGCCGGTGGCAGTTTTGTAAATAGTTGAATATCCGACAACAAATTACGAAAACAAACAAATTCTTCACAAACCCGACTAAATTCGTTAAAACGCGAAAGATCAGGAAGAAAAGAAAGTTCTCTCTCCACCATAACCTTTTGATGATCACCGGAGAATGATGATTCCGATACTTGATCGGAAGATAAAAAAAAATAAAGTAATTATCAAGGATCTGTCAATTTCTAATTAATCCTTAATATAAAGCTCCACAGTCCACACTCATTATTTTAGGTAAGATTTTTTTTTTCACAGAATTTATTAATCTACACCCACCAATACCACCATTTTGATTCTCTTTTATTAACAGATTTTAAATTTAAAGAAACTAATTTCTTCTATTAACTGATTTCGAATTTTTCATTTTATTAACTATGAAGAATATACTGAATTCTATTCAATTCAACTATAAACTTCAAATGTAAGATGTATAATTTTTTTAGTAGTATTAAATTGATTATTACCTTTGTATGCAAGTGAACTGATTTCAAATTTGTTGTGTTTTAAAAGATTTACTTATTTTTCCTTGCTTAAAAATACAAAAAAAAAATGAACGAAGACTCAAACTCTGGCAGAATATACTTTTTCGGTGAACATAGGGACCTTGCAAATTCCGATACTGTGGTCAGTATTCCAGTTTTTTTACTTTTCGGAAATCTGTGGATTTTGAAATCCCAAACTATGCTCAAGGCTCTCACTGCCTCTACGAGGTTTAAGGCAAGGCTCAGAGGCTCTTGAGGCTTAAGCCTCAATAAATATAAAAATAATAAAGGAGAACAAGGAAAAATACGGAAGCTTGGGATTCGTAATTGAATGTGCTGTTTTGATGCTCAAAACAAAACCTGTTGTCTTTAATCTTTTGAAAAGTTAAGAGGGAGCTAAGTGTCAAAAAACTGGAAAAAAAAATGGGAAGAGAATCGAAAGATGTGAAGCTTAAGCCTCAAGGCGCTAAATAAAAGGCTTAAGGCACAACATGAGTCTTCAGCCTCAATACATTTTTTAAAACCTTTTAAACAACAATGCCCTAGATATGCATCATTTAGTAACAGACAAGTAGTTGAAACCCCATAACCTCACAACGTTCATTATTAAGAACCAAATTTGGACAGCTACAGACAAAAGGTATGTCAAAGGCCACTTACAGTTCCAATGGAAGGCTTATCCTTGCTAGCCTCAGTTAAAAACAAGCCACCAGCAGTTTTCTGCTCCGCCTCGGCAACCTAAAAGAATGAAATCCAGCTAAAAGTGAATATCATTTTAATGCACGTGTTTAACTTTAATAAAATTGCTTGGGGAACCTTAAAAAACAGAACCTTTTTCTTGAGTTCCACTTTAGATCACTTGATTAATAACAATAGTTACAATATACATAGGATGAATTTATCTGACCTTGATTAAAACACGGTCATTTAGAGGCTTGAGATCTTTGACTTCATCAGTCTCAAGAATACCCACAATGTCATCTTCCTTCAACAAAAGATGAGTTGATCCATCAAACTCGAGTTCTGTCCCAGCATATTTGGAGTAGACAATTTGTGCTCCATTCTAGGCAAGGAAAAAAACACAATATTAACAAGAATACTCAAACAAACAGTTGAGAGAGTTGAGAGCATTGGAAAGGGTTCTGAAATCACCTTGACACTAATCTCCAACTTGTTCTTCCCTAGAGTCTTACCCTCCCCAACAGCAACAACCTCACCTCCTTGTGGTTTTGATTGGGCTGTTGACGGAAGCAAAATACCTCCTACACTTTTCTCCTCGGCAGACTTGATCTTAACAAGTACCCTGTCACCCAAGGGCTTAACAGAAGTGTACTGCACAACAGTTGAAAAGCCAAATCTTATCTAAATAATAGAAATGAAGCAATTCAATCTTTATAACTAAAAACAAGGAAAAAGATGAAACCTTTGGAGCCACAACAGTAGCAGCTTTAACAACAAGTCGTTTAAATGACCTCTTATTATTACAAGTAGCAACTGAAGAAGAAGAAAACTTCACATTCGAAAAACGAAGTCCTTCAACACAGCTAATTGATGAACCAATTACTTGTACTACTGCTGTTGCCATTAAAACCGTAGTGAGAGATTTAATGAGGATTGGGTTTGGAGAAATGAGGAAATGGCTGGGAAAACCCTAGTGAGAGTAATGTGTTTATATTATGTTATAGTGATTGGGGGTAAAGGGTTTTATCCAATCATACACCTTTCTAGAACGTTGTTTAATGTTTTGCTATTTCACTCAGTACATCCAAATTTTGATGTCGAGATTTGGTATTTTGTGAAACTTTGGTATATATATATATATCGTGGCTTCTTTGATCAGAAAAGCCAACCAACTGGAAATCGAGCCAGAATTGTATGCTCCGTACGTGCAGTTAGAAATAGAGGAGTTTTCAACATGGTGGGCGTGTCTAAAACATGAATTTTACGCCGATATATAGAAAATATAATTTCCATGCACATCATACGGAGTGTATTAGAATTGCTCGTGACACTTTCATTAACATTGTACGTGTATATATAATCTGTGTATGTGCCCAAATGGCCAAAACAGTATGGCTCTATGGAGTACGGTCCTTATCAAAGAAAAAAAGGCACTTTGTAAAATTTACGGTGAGTTATTGGAGGACATTGAAATATATTTTCAATTCAAGGTTCGTAAGTGGGCACGTTAATTCTTGAAGTTTTTGTGATTTATTGGTATTTTTGGATTTCTTTATGATTTTCATAGAGGTGATAGAGTCGTGGAGAGTAGAAGAACTTTAAAAAGATCAATACAACCGGAAAACTTTAGTACGGTGAGTTTAAGAGATTAACATGATTTTCAACGTTTTTAAATACTTACATATTACCCATTTACATGCTTCTAATGCTCTTAAGATTCAATTTAGTATTTTTCGTAACTAATATGTTTCTAAGAACACTTCGAATCCAGATTCAATCAGGTGTATTGCCCATCAGTGTTTACATTTGCAAATTTATTATATATTATTATAGCACTTTCGGAGTCCGAGTTTGTTCACCAGCGGTTTTGCTGGTAGATTCTACCAGCGCCCATAATAGACCATGTGTCCAGCCAAATAGCCCTATCACTAATTTTCTTTTCTTTTTTCCCAAAAATTTTGTTTTGCCTATAATACCCCAATCTTACCACCAAAATCTCTTTTTTTTCTTCTGTTCTTCTTTTTCTATCCTTACGAATTGAAAACTCAAATTCAAATCTAGCAAATCCCACAAGTATCTAACAACATTCCCATTATTTGATTTGTTCTTTGTGAAGTTTATCTCATGCTGTTTTGAATTGTAAACACTAAGTTTGAACCCTAGTGTTCTAATGAATTCAAAGAGTACGAAAAGGTTTTTTTAACTTTGTGTTCTTATCAAAATTAGCTAGTTAACACTTATTCCATAAACAGTTTGGGTTCCAATCTTTCAAAATTTCATTGTTTTTCTCCTAAAACAAATATCAACAATAATTTTTTTTTTCTTGTGTTTCTGTCAAGATTTTAGTTTGTAAGCTGCTATAGTTTGTAACTGCTAAACAGCTACTGTAACAACTCACAAGTCCAATACAATATAATGGGTATTGATTCTAACGAGGAGATGAAGATTGTAAGAAAATAGTGGGAGGTGGACTGGTGGACTGGTGGTGGGAGAAAGGGGGTATACTTGGTAATATATAAATTTTAGTTTCCTTATTTTAGTGATAGTTGTTTGGCCTGGACACGTGGTCTATTATGGGTGCTCGTAGAATCTACTAGCAAAACTGCTAGTGAACAAACTTTGGCTAGACCACATGTCCAGCCAAATAGCCCTATCACTAATTTTCTTTTCTTTTTTTCCAAAAGTTGTGTTTTGCCTATAATACCCCAATTTTACCACCAAAATCTCTTTTTTTTTTTCCTTCTGTTCTTCTTCTTCTATCCTTACAAATTGAAAACTCAAATTCAAATCTAGCAAATCTCACAAGTATCTAACATCATTCCCATTATTTGATTTGTTCTTTGTGAAGTTTATCTCATACTGTTCTGAATTGTAAACACTAAGTTTGAACCCTAGTGTTCTAATGAATTCAAAGAGTACGAAAAAGATTTTTTAACTTTGTGTTCTTATCAAAATTAGTTAATGCTTATTCCATAAACACTTTGGGTTCCGATCTTGCGAAAATTTCATTGTTTTTCTTCTAAAACAAATATCAACAATAATTTTTTTTCTTGTGTTTCTATCAAGATTTTAGTTTGTAACTGCTAAACTGCTACTGTAACAACTCACAAGTCCATTACAATAGAATGGGTATTGATTCTAACGAGGAGATGGAGATTGTAAGAAAATAGTGGGAGGTGGAGTAGTGGACTGGTGGTGGGAGAAAGAGGGGGTATATTTGGTAATATATAAATTTTAGTTTCCTTACTTTAGTGATAGTTGTTTGGCTGGAAACGTGGTCTATTATGGGTGTTGGTAGAATCTACCAACTGACCGCTGGTGAACAAATTCGGACTCGCACTTTCGAGTCCATATTCAAACACTGCTTCTACAATTGCATTGGTGTTTGAACATGTTGCACTTTCGATCTATTTGAAATGGTGTGCACTAAGCACATAGATTGCACATCTTTTATGTACCTCATTATAAGAGATGCTCTCAAGCTATGTTGCACGGACGCGGACACTGACGCGGTGATTCGGTTATATCTTAAAAAGGTAGGACGCGAACGCGCAAAGGACGCGGAAATTAATTAATGTGTAATTTTATTTTTATATAAATTGAACATTAAAAACTAAATTAAATATATCAACATTCATAAATTCAAAACTATTAAAGATAAATAGCCACAAAATTAAGTTTAATATTTTCTAATCAAACTTTAAAAACATGTCATAAGTCTTAACAAAACAAAAAATGAAAAAATTGAGTTTTTTAATATTATTTTGATTTTGATTTTTTTTTTAGATCAAAATCCGCGTCCTGACCCGCGTCCGATTTAATTAACCGTGTTGACCGCGTCCGCATCTGACGTGTGTCCAACGCGGACACAGCCCATTGGTAGGTGTGTTGGTGCTTTAGAGCTCTCAAAGAACCAGTTGTTCTAATTCAGTAGGTTGTACCAGGGATGTGACTGACATTTTCACACATCGGGCTGGATACACTGTAATTATTGGCCCGTTTCTTCTTCTTAAAATTTCATTACCCTCCATCATCCATTTGCATAGCCCAAGTGATCAAGGGGCTGATGCTAGGAAGCTGTGAACCATTTCGTATGCTAACAAAGTAACATGTAAAAGTTAATTTTTGTAGTTCAATCTCTAGTCTAGTGACTAGTGTTTAGGTTCAATAAACAATAAGTTTGATATTTGTTTAAGGTTGAGAAAGATGGTGCATCCATCCTATAACTTAGAGCTAGGCCTTTGCCAACTTGTCATACTTTAAATATTTTGCCTCCATTATGCCATTCTATGACTTCAGACCAAAAAATGCTTGTTTTGGTTTCTGGTCAAAAAGTGAATTTTGACCAAACAAGCATTTTTTGTAGTAAAAATGTTAAACCATACTATCAAAATGTTTTGAAAACCTTTTTGGGGGGAGTGTTTGAATTTTCTATAAAAGAATGATAAGGATTTGGAAGCCCCTATTAGAATAACTAAAAATAAATCTTAGGATTTTAGATATATCCTAGATAAGGTTTTTACAAAAATCAGAGGGTGGAAGTCAAAAGTCCTCTCACAAGCTGGTAGAATTGTCCTTGTACAGGCAATAGCTCAAGCAATGCCTATTTATATTATGTCAGCATATGCACTTCGTAACAAGATGTGTAAAAATATTGACAAAGCTTGCAGAAGTTTTTGGTGGAATGGTATTGAGGAAAAACATGGCATACATACCATGAATTGGGGAACTCTTTGCATGTCCAAAGGGGGGGGGGGTTGAATTTTTATAAAAGAATGATAAGGATTTGGAAGCCCCTGTTAGAATAACTAAAAATAAATCTTAGGATTTTAGATATATCCTAGATAAGGTTTTTACAAAAATTAGAGGGTGGAGGTCAAAAGTCCTCTCACAATAAGCTGGTAGAATTGTCCTTGTACATGCAATAGCTCAAGCTATGCCTATTTATATTATGTCAGCATATGCACTTCGTAACAAGATGTGTAAAAAATATTGACAAAGCTTCTAGAAGCTTTTGGTGGAATGGTACTGAGGAAAAACATGGCATACATACCATGAATTGGGGAACTCTTTGCATATTCAAAACGTTTGGGGGGGGGGAGTGATTGAATTTTCTATAAAAGAATGATAAGGATTTGGAAGCCCCTATTAGAATAACTAAAAATAAATCTTAGGATTTTAGATATATCCTAGATAAGGTTTTTACAAAAATTAGAGGGTGGAGATCAAAAGTCCTCTCACAATAAGCTGGTAGAATTGTCCTTGTACATGCAATAGCTCAAGCTATACCTATTTATATTATGTCAGCATATGCACTTCGTAACAAGATGTGTAAAAATATTGACAAAGCTTCTAAAAGTTTTTGGTGGAATGGTATTGAGGAAAAACATGGCATACATACCATGAATTGGGGAACTCTTTGCATATTCAAAACATTTGGAGGGCTAGGGTTTAGAAATACCAAAGCCATGAACAATGCTCTTTTGGGGAAATAATGTTTCAGATTACTCACTAACAAAACATCTCTTTGGGCTAGAACCTTCAAATCTGTAAACAAAAAGTGGTGGCCAGGAGGTGGAGGTATATCTGATATTACTATACCTAATCATGCCTCATACTTTCGGAGATGAATAGCAAGAAACTATGATCTCATCAAACCTAGGCTTATTTGGACTATAAATATGGTGAACATACCTCAGTATGTAATGATCCATGGATATGCTTCAATGATAAACCTATCCTTTAGAAGGACCACATTCTCAACCCCCATTTTGACAGAAATAGTAATGTCAAAGGCATCTTGAATCCTAATAAGGATGGTTGGAATAAGTATTTTTTGGAGTTCTTGTTCCCACGTACAGCCTATTGTTAACCAAATTGTACAAATTCTTGTTAGACCCTCTAACCTAAAGGATATTATAACCTGAAAATGCCACCCCAAAGGCATTTACACTATGAAATATGCTTACAAGTTGTTAACAAGTGACAACTGGGAAGCTGGTCGGAAGTTCTTCTGTTCAAGAAAAAAGTATTCAAATGATATGGGAAGCTAAAATAGCAGCAAGAACACAACATTTTATCTGGAAGACCTATATGGGAGGATATATTGTCTATTGGCAATATATTATTAAGTAGAGGACTGGAAAGGGAATTTACCTACCCCTTTTACCAGTTATGCATTAAATCCACATAGCACATCTTCTTTTCATGCAATTGGATAAGGAGAGTATGGTTCAGTAGTATAACAAGCATAAGGGTAGATAGTTACCCTGATAGAAATACTAGAGGGTGGATTGATGAATTTCTGTGTTGGTCAGTGAATAAAGAAGATCATATGAGAAACCTAGTATATATGCAATCCTTCTGATGCAGGCCATTTGGGAACACATAAATAACATTCTTTTCTATGCAGATAAGAAGAACAAAACTTCTATAGTCATGGAAGTGGCTAAAGTATGGCAGAAGACTCTAAAAGCCTTTGAAGACCATTTAAAACAACCCTTTTAAATACCAAAACAACCCAAATGCTCTAAACCCTACTACTTCCAGTACGTATTCAGTATCATGGAATAAATATTGGATATGATGAGTAGTACAAATATATATATATATATAGTTAACTTACTCTTTGATGCTTCTTTTAACAAATCTACTGGCAAAGCAACAACTACATGAGTGATAGCTAAGACTAGGGGAGGGGAAATCATTAAAGCTGCATATAGGACTTTCAACGCAACTAACTCAGAGGAGGCTAAACTTGTAGCAACTGAAGTTGCTGCTTTGTTAGCAAAGGATCTGGGATGTATGCACTTGCAATTATTCGGTGATAATCAAAATGTCATTAAAACTCTAAATGGCCAACCTGAGGAGTGTTGCTGGAAGCAAAGAATTGTAGCTCATCATATTGTTACTATTTTGGAGTTTTCAGAACAATTTAAATTTATTTGGTTAAGTATAGATCTGCTATAGGCCGCGGGGAGGCTCATGAACTGGCTGCCTAGGCAACAAAGGCACCAGGTCAGAGCACTCTTCCGCTTTGTATTGTTGAGTCAGGTGTCCAGACTATTAATCTTTGATTAATGAAAGATCCATTATCAAAAAAAAAACTTAAGACCAAGTCAAATTAAATTTCCATTACAAGGTTTTAAGGTACAATAATGTACACACTGTTCCTAGGTGGTACAAATACTTGGAGTGAAATTGACCAAGACATTCTTAATGATGTCACTATAACTAACAGTTTCATGACAGATAAGACCTCAGGGACAGAAACAAATCGAAAGTAGTGCAGTAGATAAAATTTAGGGTTTTTTAGATCTACACCCCTATTTGAAATAAAAATTACACTTGCCCCAAAATTCAGGGAAATTAGACTTGCCCCCGGCCCCAAACTCACACGCATCTCAGTCAATGCATTTTGACCATTATCTCGTGGTGAAATGCCCTAACTATATTTTTCTGTGTAAAATTACCTAGATGTCTCCTTGACTTCACAAGACAAAGTTTCCCTCTTCTCAAGTACATGACACATGTTAACATTTTGTTTATTCTAATCTACGGTAATGATCCCTTCACCACCGTCTCTACCGTATTTATACTCGTATAAATCTTGCCTTCGTATACAGATACGAATTAAGTGACATTAGATAATTTTCTTTCTGCATCTGCAACTCTTTCTCGTAATCTCGATACCCTATGTTGAAACCATGATTTCCATACAAACTCTGTTGTTGGGGTCATGAGAAAAATTCAACCATGTCATAGGGCCAATAGAGTGTCGCATCCACCGATACCAAGCCACCGCATCACCGGTTAAGTGAATTGAAGCAAGCAATTGGAACCAATTGAGTAGCAGGGAGGCCATGAACTTGTTGATATTGTTCCACTCAGAAAACCCAATCTTCTGGATTTTTATTGTCAAACTGCGGAAAATCAATTCGAAGTGTACGTCCTTGTAATTGAACACCTTGGACTTGAGTGACACCCTGAGGAACAACAAAAGGAACTCAAGGAACTTCTTGGCATAGTTCACCATCTTGACTAGTCATTGGATTGGTAAGAATGATGTTATGTAGATTGGTAGGAACTTGAACAGTTGCTGGATTGGTGAAAAGGGCCACAAAGTTCACACTTTGGTTTAATTGAGTAAGTTGATCATTGTGCGTACCTATAGTATCAGTAATTGTCTTCACCTCATTGCTGAGATTATGCAAGCTGGTGTTGAATCCGGCATGTAGCTGATCCAATGTTCCTTCGATCGCATCGACACATTCGTTAACCTCTTTAACAGTAACTTGCACCATTGTGTGGAAGAGAGAGGGAAACAAATTTGTACCCAAAAAAGAATGGCTCTGATATCATATGTTATGATTTTTAACTCAATTTGATGAAGAACCCTAAGTAATCTTTTGATTGGAGATAAACCACCTAATTGATCCTTTGATTGGAGACCAAACCACCTAAACTTTCTTATTAAAATTGATCGATACCAAAACAGAATTACATCTTAGTTCTTTTATAAGCAACTAAATTAACAAAGTCTACTCAAAATAGAAGTCACTAACTAAAGTACTACTTAGTATAGGTTTCCTAACAAGGTTGAATCGGAGTGTGAAATGAATAAGAATTTAGACCATATTGCAATGGGGTCATTGACTCGCGGCGTAGAAGATGTTTCTGTGATGGGTAGTCAATTGAAAATCTGTTTTTAAGATTTTAAACTTGTGGTGATGTGCAATGATCATCTTGTTCATAAAACCAATTATCCCCACCACTAGATCATGTCCAATTTAGAGAGTTCTTGGTTTTCAAGAACATAACAAAAATCAAAAGTACCCATTGAAGAGATTATTCTTTATATTGTAATATGTCAAATTGGATTAAGTGTGAAGAATCTAATTTAGAAATGGTGTTTCAGTTCCATTTCAAAGGTAAAGAAATGTCGAGAAGTTTGATTGTCATTTATCCATCAATTATGATTGTGAAGTTAAGTTGAAGAAAATAGTACCCACGTCGAAGTATTGTAAACAATTATATTTGGTAGAAGGTTGTAAACAATTATATTTGGTAGAAGAATAGTGTTCTTCCTCTCTTCGTTATACATCCTAACTTCAACTGTTTTATTCTTAAAGATGTCTGCTGATTCTATTGGTATCCTTCTCCTTTGGTTTTTGAATTTCTAATTCTAGTAATTGTATCGTCATATTCAAATGATGGTGATTAGAGCATTCCCAATACAAGTAGCAAGTTTTTACCTCCACATAGGACTATTTTCCCTCTTTGCTATCTTTTTGGTGAAAAGCTATGAAGGGTTGCCCAAAGCATAGGTGACTTTAAAACTTCGGACGGAATGTTTCATTTTGTCTGAATGTAAAAAATGAAAAATATAAAAAAAAAAAAAAGTCTGGCGGAATAAAACATCCCGTCCGAAAGAAGAAAAAAAAATGAAAAAGGTAAAAAAAAAAAAAAAAAAAATCGACCCCAGTGGTGAATGTTTGGTTACAAGGACGATGTCCACAGCCGTTAGCAGAATTCATTGCGAGTGCTCCGCTTACTCCACTTCTCAAGCCAGATAATAGTATTCGTCCTATAGCTGTAGGGATGGTTTGGCGTCGCTTGGTCTCCAAAATTGCTATGAAAAGAGTTTCCCAAGATGTGGTAGGATACTTGTAGGATTTTCAGTATGGGGTTGGTGTTTCGTGGTGCGGCGATTTATTTTGCATCAACCCAACCGCGATAGTGTATGCTAACAGTGATAGTACCTCTCTTTCGATGCTGCTTGTAGATTTTCAAAATGTTTTTAACATGGTTGATCGGACTACTATGTTGAGAGAGGTTCGTATCCGTTGCCCAGCTATTGCCCCTTGGGTTGAGTACTTGTATTGCCAACCTGCGAGGTTATATATAGGGGATAGCTACATATGGTCTGCTACTGGGGTCCAGCAAGGCGACCCTTTAGGTCCCCTTCTATTTGCACTGGTGTTGCATCCCCTGATTCTGCGAATCCAGTCCAGTTGTCAGTTGTTGCTACATACTTGGTATCTAGATGATGGGACTCTAATTGGAGATACAGAACAGGTGGCGACAGCTTTGGGTATGATTCAGGAAGAAGGACCTTCTTATGGGCTGGTTCTTAATGTGGCTAAAACTGAGCTATTTTGGCCATCATTGGATCCACATCGCTCCACTCCTGGTCTCTTTCCTTCAGATTTGTCCCGTCCTCAGCAGAGAGTTAGGTTGCTTGGAGGTGCGGTCAGCACTGATCCATCCTTTGTCAGGGGCCTTGCTTGCAAGCGTGTCGAAAAGGTTGTGACTTTGATGGACCATTTAGCTACATTAGACGATCCACAGTGTGAGTTAGCTCTCTTACGTGCTTGTGCTGGGCTCTCTAAGTTGGTATTTGCGATTCGTACTTGTCCACCATCCCTTTTTAAAGAGGTAGCTAAGACTTTTGATCGGCATATCTGCAGTGTTCTCCAGGGTATTGTGGTTTCTGATGGTACTAACTTCGGTGATTTGCAGTGGCGTTTATCGACACTCCCATTACGTCTGGGTGGGTTAGGTATTTATTGTGCCACTGATGTCTCTACTTTTGCTTTTGTGGCTTCCCACTATCAGACTTCTGAGCTTCAAAACCACATTCTTTGGAGTTGTGGGTCAGTGCCTTTGGATGAGATTCTTGATGTTGCTAGCAGTGCATTAAGTCTTTGTCTACCCGATTTTGACCTCAGTTCTATGGCAGGGAATGCTACCGTCCCCTCAAAACCATAAAAGTTTTGGCAGAAGCGTTATATAGTAAGATTGTTGCTGGTCTTGAGAGGGAGTTTGTGTTATCTGCTCGTCAGAAAGCAGTCATTGGATGCTTGCAGTCAGAACACGCAAAGGATTTTCTACTTGCTATTCTGATGGAGGGACTTGGATAGTGTATGTCGTCGGTGGAGTATCGTTCTATTCTCCGGTACCGTCTCATGATTCCTTTGTACTCTGATGGTGGTATATGCCCTGTTTGCAAAAAGAGTAGACTAAATGCTTTTGGGGACCATGCAGCACACTGTAGATATTTTCCAGGTTTCAAATACCGACATGATCATGTCAGAGATATTTTATGTGATGCATTTTGGAGGGCTGGGGTACAAGTGAAGAAGGAGGCTCCTGTGAATTTTCTCACTGATCCGAATGAGGGACGATCTACACTCCGGCCTGCAGATGTATTGATATACAGTTGGTCTGAGGGGAGACATGCATGTGTTGATGTAACTCGAGCCTCTCCATTGGTAGGGCTTGGGAATGGAGTCTTTGAGGTGAGGGAAGCAGCTAAGAGAGCAGCGACAGGGAAGATGGAGAAGCATGAGGAAGCTTGCACGGCTAACCAGCATTGTTTCATTCCGTTTAGTTTCGACACTTTCGGTTTCTTGGAACAACAGTCTGTTGAGCTTCTCAAGAGACTTCGAAAGTTATGGGCCGGTAATGTTATGACAAATTTGGTTCTAACGAGTTTGTTTTAGAAGAATAGGATTTGCTATTCAAAAGGACTTCTTGACGTGACTTATTGCACGCTTGTCCTAATTATTTGTAAAATTCTTTATCAGTATCAATAAAATTTCCACTTAAAAAAAAATAAAAAAAAATAAATAGACATGAGACGGAATAAAAGGTTCTGTCCGAAGTTCATAACTCAGCAGCTATCTCCGTAGCAAGTGTTACCCTCATTATCACTAAGTTACAAGCTACCCTCATTGTCACCCTTGCATTGGGCAAGGGTTTTTGGCTCCATAAGGGTGACAAGTCTCTATTTCCCCTCATAGTGATTTACATTGGGAATGCTCTTAGAGGCAGGGGCGGATCCAAGGGGGCGGGGGTGGGTTGCAGCACACCCAAGCTTTCGTTAAAATAAAAATTAGTAGCGTTCAAAATAGAAATTTAAGGCCAACAAACTTAGCCCAACCCATTGACTCATTGAGCCCATTAGAAATTTAGAAATAACAAATAGAGAGAAACTTTTGGCCTCTCAGGTAACTCAGAAGTCAGAACTTCTAAAGTCTAAACTCTTTAGTGACAACACTGACGGGTAGAATCTCAATCTTGGGAGTATTTCAGTATTTGCTTATTCTTTTCTTCGGTTCTTCACTTCTTTGACTCTTGCAAACTCTTATTATTCTCATAAGGTAAATTTTTTAGTTCAATTATTCTCAATTTATTAACTTATTATGATACTTTTTTACTTGTTTAAATGTTTGTGCATTAGACATTAGTTTAGTTAAGACACCAATTTATTTAAATTGTTTATATGAATTCGTTTATTTGTCTAGGGATTTAGTGACACCAATAGAACTATTTGTTTGAATTGGATTTTGTTTTTATGCATTAGAAATTTTGGATTGTGTGGATGATGTGATAATGCCCAATGATAATTATTTTCTCTATCTATTGTATATTGATAATTATTTAATATCTTAGGTTACAATGTCGCATCATCAAGCGCCCAAAAAAGCATTAACTCTTCTATCATTCTATAAGCGAAAAGATGATAAATCGGAAAGTAGCGAAACTTCAACCATCTATTCTTGATAATTCAAAACTTGATGGGGATGAGCAATATCCTACCAAAGTTCAAGTTGTCGAAATTGAAAGAGTTGAACCTTCTTCTCGAGTCCAAAAAGTCGGAGTTGAACATTCTTCCAAAGCTCAAGAAGTTACACCTATGGAAGTTGATGTCACTTCTCTATTTGAACGTGATCTGGGTAAACGTATTGTTAAATATGAATACCCGCTTAACAAACGTGATGAAGTCCGAGCAGCTTATTTTAGAATGGGAACTTGTCGACCAGCTCATGAGAATGACAAAGATTATTCAATGACTATGTTTGGAAAGCAAGGACGTCGGTTCAACGCTAATTGGTATAAACTATTTCCTTGGCTAGAGTACTCACTCCATAAGGATAGAGCATATTATTTCTATTGTTTTCTCTTTGAAACCAATCCTCCGAAGCATCCGGTGTTTACCATTGATGGGTTTCAAAATTGGAGAAAAGTTAACAGTGGGAAGCAATGTCCTTTTTTGAAACATAAAGGTGGTCTTTGTTCTCCACATAGGTCGGCAACATTGTATTGTGAGAATCTAATGAATCCTTCTCGACATATAGATAGTGTTATCAATATACTTTTTAATGAAGCGATTGCAAATAATCGGATCCTACTCCGAAATGTTGTTCAATGTATTCGGATGCTTGCATTACAAAGGTTTCCTTTTAGAGGCCATGATGAGTCAAAAAAATCAAAGAATTGTGGAAGCTTCCTTGCAATGTTCGAGTTTTCAAAATTGTTGAACAAGAAAGTTGCTAAAATAGTAGGTAATTGTTCGGGAAATGCCATGTATACTTCACATGGTATTCAAAATGCACTTTTGAATATATTTGCCGAAAATGTGAGAAAGAAAATACGTGAGGATGTTGGTGATGCAAAGTTTTGTATCCTTGTGGATGAATCACAAGATAATTCACGGAGAGAGCAAATGGAAATTATTATAAGATTTGTTAATCATGATGGTTTTGTTAGAGAGAGGTCTGTTTCTATTGTTGGTGTTAAAGACACTTGTGCATTAACTTTGAAAAAAAAGATTTCCAAAGTTCTTGCTAGTAAGAATTTGTTTATTAGAAATATGAGAGGCCAAGGTTTTGGTGGTGATAGTAATATGCATGGTCAATAGAATGGATTACGAGCACTATTTCTTAAGGAGTGTCCATTGTTTTGCATATTATGTGCATTATTTTGCTCATCGACTACAACTTGCATTAGTTGCGGCTTCTAAAGATGTTTCCGATGTTTGGTTATTCTTTTCAAAGTTGGCATCCATTGTTAATCTCCATGTTCCGCCTAAGAGGAAGAAAGAGTTAGAGAAAGCTCGAAAATAGGAAATTGAAAACTTGTTAGCAATTGGTGAGCTTAATAGTGGACGAGGTGCTAATCAAGTTTGTACATTGCAACGAGGTGGAGAAACTCGGAGTTCCCACTATAAATCCATTTGTAGCTTGATGGAGATGTATGATGCAATTTGTACGGTTCTTGAACTCATCATGAAGAATGGGTCTAGTAACACCATGTGTAGGGAAGCTAAGGGTTCTTATGTTGCTATGAGAGACTTTGAATTTGTCTTTATGTTTCATTTATTGCATAAGACGATGGGAATCACAAATGTACTATGTAAAGTGTTGGAGTTATCCCTCACATGAGGAGAAGGATAGAAATCAGTTCAGTTTGTGTGGAGAAGAGAGCGCCGCCCGCCTCCACAAGCCATTTCTGAAGCTACGCGCGCTAAAGTGCTGGACATCGCCCAAGGCAAAAGATAGCGCGTGCCTCCATAAGCCAATATGAAGCGCGCCACGCGCTCAAGCGCCTGGACATCTTCCAAGGCAAGAGCACGCCCCACGCCCTCGATAGCACAATTCAGAGCGGGCCCTGCGCCCATGCCTATTTTGGCAAGATTCTATTTTTGCGGAACCGGGAGTTTTGCACTATATATTTGGGTTTTTGGCAAAACCAAACACACGAGAGGCATCACAAAAGTCAGAGAAAACCTAATCTTAAAAGCTATCAAGATTGAGAGATAACCTTTATAAAGATACAACCCTGTAAAGAGATAAGAGTGATCTAGTAAGGTGAAAGACTGAAAGGAGAGATTGTAATCTTCCTTCCCACTTTATAAAAGGACTAGCTCTTATGGAAGTAGGCACCATTGGCCGAACCACGGTATATCTTTGTGTTGTGGTTTGCCTTTACTGTTTTACATTATTATCTGTTGTTAATAGTTGTTTAGCGAGTTGGGCATATTAGTTTGGTTGTAGGGATTATTTAGATTGGTGATTGGAGTTGCTATTGTTCAAATACAAGTTATCTATGTAGTGGGGAATCGATTGGTATTGAACATAAAGCCTTGCAAGTGAAGTCTTAAGACATTCTAAATGCCATGGGTTTAGTCTCAAGTACGAATGAGCTTCTTCAAGAGTTTAGAGAAACAAGTTGGGATAGTTTCCTTGGGGATGTGATTTCTTTTTGCAAGAAGCATGACATTGATATTCCTAATATGAGCTCTCGTCATGTGACGGGCACACGTCGTTCTTTCCAGCAGAATGATTGTATTACAGTTTAGCACCACTACCACGTTGATATATTCAATGCTGTAATAAATTACCAGTTGGTGGAATTGAAGAGTAGATTCTCTTAGGAGGCAATAGAGCTTATTTCTCTTAGTTTGGATTTGGACCCGAAAGATGCTTTTAAGCACTTTCATATTGATGATATTTGCAAGCTCGCCGAGAAATATTATTGTGAAGACTTCACGAAGCATGAGATACTTATTTTGAGAAATCAACTACAACATTATAAGCTTGATGTGACTCGTCATCTTTGTTTTCATAAATTGTCTACCATTTCTTAGTTATGTCGAGCTTTAGTTGAAACAAGAAAGTCAACTATTTATCATTTGATTGATAGATCGATCTGTCTTGTCTTGACTCTTCCTATCTCCACAGCGACTACTGAACGCTGAACGAGCCTTTTCAGCTATGAAACTTGTCAAAACACGACTCCGTAACAAGATGGATGACGAGTTTCTTGCGGATTGCATGGTTATATACATCGAAAGGGAGTTTGCTAACGAAGTTGATATAGAGTTAGTAATAGATGAATTTGATAAGAAACCTCGCAAGTCACGATTTCATTAGTGTCATGTTTTAACTTTTGGATGTCTTTTGTTATACTTGTCAAGATCTATTGTGAGTATGTATCTATGCGAAGACATTTGTTTTTGTTCATTTTGAATAATATAATGAAGATTATTACTTTTTGGTATGATATTTGCCGGAAATATAAAAGCAAAGATGATGCCTGTATAGTTTTTGGTGGGACATTGTTATAATTTTTTTTTTTTTTTTTTTTTTAGTTTAACTTAAGTACAACCCCCCAGCTTAACATTCCTGGATCCGCCCATGCTTATAGGCAATATGTAGTAGTGGAGGAAAGATCAGTGGAAGTAGGTATGTGAAAATATTTAAACCTATGTTTTATAACTTTGGAGAAAATGAAGTAACTAATGGGTTAGATCGCAACCGTTGATTTGAACAAACAGAATGTTAACACGTGTCCTACACTTGAGAAGCATGAAATTGGTTATTGTGAAGTCAAGAGGCCATTTACGCAATTTTACACGTAAAAGGGTAGTTGGGACATTTTACGAGGAGATGACGGTCAAAATGCATTGAAAATTTAGGGTGCAATCGTTATGTTTATGACATTTGAAATCCTAGTTAATTACTTGTGAAATGATTGAAACTTTTACCCATCTACAATTAAACAACACATACAAGTATACAACAACTAGACGTCAATCCTAAATACTATATTGATAGGCTCGTCCGCACCAATCCACCACTCTAGTACTTATTAATAAGCGTCAAATCTATCAAACCATACACATACATGAATACGCAAAGTGAATTGCTAACTTCACTCTAATTTGCAGCAGAGCACTTATCGAGGGAGAACCCGATTAACAAGTTGCCAACATCAAAACTAACACGAATGCCTTGTTGTTGTACGTTCCCTATAACTGAAATTGGTTTAGTTGTTGTCGTAAAAGCCAAACAGAAAAGATTCTTCTCCGCTTTAAACCAGTAGTTCTTAGGCTGAGTCCAATGGCTCCCTATCCCCCCAGAGTAAAATAAAGATAGAGAGTAAAATCCTTTGTATATATATAGAGGAAATTAATGATAGAGAGTAAAATCTGTTGACTTTATCTCTACTTTTAAGGGGATAGGGAGCCATTGGACTCAGCCTTAGTCAGTAAATCCAACGACTCTGCACCAAAGTGAAAAGCAATACTTGGAACCCCTGTGGGTCTGGACGATACATCATAACAAGTATCAAATGTACGATCAAACTGTCTAGCAGGCGGTAGCCCTTGGGTGCACTTAACAAACTCGTCGCATAACAGGTTGTATACTTTGGGGTTGAAATTGAGACAAAGTCGTTTCTGAGTCCACGATCACTCCACCTTTTCCACGTTGATCTATTTCAAATGCCGAGGGTGGAATAGGGAGCATTTGTCCACCAACACTTATTCCCGTTAGACCCACGTAATAAAAAGTATTTACAATATTGTTATGAAGTAAAGGAGCAATAACATCATATGGTGTAGATAATGAACCAAATTCAAGTGTTGAAGAGGGAGAGCCTTCTTCAACCAAACAATAAGAAAAGGAGGGGTTGTTTGTTTGTGAAGGAAAAGAGAGCGAGCCTCTGCCTAGTCCTAGTAACCCGGACACATCAAACATTCCCACATTCTCAAGAGTCAAGACCACACCCAATGGCAATGTTGCTAACACCAAAGGATAAAGTTTCCTTCAGCAAGTCACCTTTGGTGAATGACCCGTCGCCATATCTTACTTTGTAAACACACGTATTAGTACTAGTACAACCGAACTTTTCGTCTTGGAGTTGATTACATTGTTGTGAGTCACAAGCAAGTGGTTCAAATGTATGTGACATGGCGGGATCGAATATGGGATCGGTTTGTCGGTAGCAGTTCACACAGGGTGCGCATTGTATCCAAGTAACGTCGCTACCAGTATCAATTGTTATGTCCATTTCTCTAGCTAGAGTACCGAATCCAAGGTGGACAAAGTACCATTTCCTAGATCCATTAACTTCATATCCGAGGTACCATTTCCTTGAATCGCACGATTTATTTTCTCGTTAAGAAAATTAATGCGAGCTACATCACGTTCAAGTCGAGCGAGAGTCATACCTTTTAAGTTTTTGAATTGAAATTTGTAGAGGCTATGTCCAAAAGAAAGTTTGAGACTGAATGATGAAATGTTATATGGTTGTTGTGGCGGTGATTCTTGTTGTTGGCTACGAGAACGGACAGAAGATGTGAAGAGAAAAAGAATGGAGGTTAGAAATATAAGGAGAAACTTTAAACCCCCATGGTTGATGAAGAGACCGGAGAGAGATGATTGGCACTGAAGATTGCATGTGAGAATTTATAAGAAACATAGAAGTGTTAAAAGTGGATTAGGTTGTTGATGAGAGGCTCTTAGTAGATGTAAGGGAGTGATATTCTCCTTCAGGAATATCAAGCACGTGCTCAGCATGGTGGAAATACCACACCGACCTCTGACTTACTTTGCCGACCTATGTCACTAGATCGCATCCACAAGCTACGAGATCACTCTAGAACAGTTCGTATCACAATGCAAATCGTTCTATATCATGACTCAACCCACCTTCTAGAAGCAATCATGACTAAAGCTACACGTACACAAATCACTGCCGCCAGCTACTGACCGCTGCTGCAAGCTACTAATTCCCATTATTACTGTAGACCTACTAGCATAGTTCTCACACGACTCAGCAATCTCCACCCTACATTTGTACTGATCTTTACACGTGTTGGGTGAAGATTCACTTTCATCACCTATAAATACTCCCCATATGAACTACGCCAGACCTAATTCTTCTCTCCCCCCAGAATCAAGAGAAGATACGTAGGCAGTTCGCTCATCAACGAACTCGGTTTTTCCCAAATTCAAACCCATTCTCCTTCCTCCCTTGTATGTAAAGGAAAACTAAAACGCTCCTTTACATTGGAGCCGTCTGTGGTCTCAATTTCTTGAGAAACCACTTAAACAATCTTAAAACCAAAAAGCAAAGTTCTCAAGCCCACGAAGCATGGCAAACCTCGAAGCTCAAATCCAAGGTTTAGCTGATCAGTTAGGAATGATGAATGAGCAAATCACCCTGCTCAGGCAGGAGAATGTTACGCTACGCGCTCAAGTGGACACGCAAAATCCGCCAGGTACCTTACCAGAAGATGGCATCAACGAAGTTAATCAACAGATTAATGAACTGTCATAACGGATCGATCAAAGCGCAGTCAAGAAAGACGCCACCCAGATCGTCCAAAAAATTTTGAAAACGTACCGCTCGTCCCCGTTCACTACTGAGGTACTTAGTAGAGCGTCTTCCCCAAATTTCATACAACCACATTTTCTGATGTATGATGGCAGCACGTGTCCTGGTCAGCACGTAGCTCATTACATTCAAAGCCTCGCACTCTATAGTGCACCGGAGTTTGATCATCTTCATTGTCGTTTGTTTCCCACCAGTTTCAAAGATGGCGCACTCAATTGGTTTTTCTCACTTGAGCCAAACTCGATAAAGACCTTCGAGCAACTCACTGATCTGTTTGCTAGTCAGTACGTCCACAACAAACGTAAGAAAGTTGATCTTAATTCACTTTTCCAGCTATCATTTGGTGAAGATGAAACCATTCGCCACTTTCTATGCATAACAGTTCAAAGCTGAACTGTTATGCATAGAAAGTGGTCTTAAAGAATCATTTGCTACACTGGCATTCTCCAACGCCTGTCGAGTGCGCAACACAGACCTCTCCAAGTCGCTGATGAAAGAACGTCCAGAAATGCTATCCAAGCTATACGCTCGAGTGGACAAGTACATTAAGTTACAAGAAAGCCTGAAACTTCACGGCTTAACAGTCTAACAAAAGTAGCAGCGATCTCCAATGATGCCCCACCTACCAAAAAGTGGTCCAGACCGCAGGAGCAGAAGTCGGGAAACAGAACAAACAACGACCAAGAGTTTGCTATACTCACCCGATCTCCCAGTTACATATTGGACAAGATCAAGCGAGCTGCTTATTACCGACCTGACGTGCGACAACCGGCAGATCGACCTGACAAGCCTTACTGCGCTTTCCACCGAGCAAAATATCACGAAACTAATGCGTGCTGGGGGCTAAAGCATTACCTCCAGGACCTCATTGAAGCAGGCCATATCAAGCAATACACCAACATCGCCGATGGCGATCTGCGCCACAAACTTATGGCTCGAAGGATACGCAGTAGATCTCCACCTCGCAGTGATCGCCACAATGTCCAGACTTGCCCCTATAGCAGAGGACGTCCCAGAGACCATTCCCATCATGAGCGACGTCAACACTCATCCGATCGCGATAATGAAAGAACTAATCACATGATCACTTTCCCAGATGACTCAGTTAGTTCGTCTAGAGAGAAAAGAAGGCGTGTGGGAGCCCTTCAAGAAATTTACCACTTCTCTTCACAAGTAGCACCTGCCCCGCAAAGTTCAGGTCGCAACACAGGGGATATCACTTTCACAGAAGCCGACCTCAATAAAGTTTGCCTCCCGCACAATGATGCGCTCGTAGTCCATGTCAAAATCAGCGACTGGACAGTCAAGCGCGTTCTAATTGACCCTGGTAATTCATGCGACATTTTGTTCTACCATACAGTCCAGGAGATGAACTTACCCAAGTCAGTCTTCATAGATCCAATTGCTCCTCTTTACGGGTTCAATGGCTCCAGAGCCGACCCAATTGGTGATATCGTACTCCCAGTTTCAGTGGGATCGCAAGAAGATAAAGTCAGCTTCAATACACGTTTCAGCATCTTGGATATCAAGTCGTCCTACAATGCCATCCTAAGACGACGTTGGATTCATCAAATGCAGGCTATACCATCAACACTGCATCAAGTTCTCCATTATCCAGGCCCTAAGGGCATGATCGAGCTTCGAAGCAACCAGCTCGAGGCCTATCATTGTAACCAAATCCTCTCAGCGAACAAGACCGCCGACTCACTTGTCAGCACACAGAACAAGCCCACCAGTTACACAATGGCCAAAGACTTGGTCCCCGAAGTCAGAGCCAGAGCACCAAAGCAGAACGCTGGAAGCTCTTCCAAGAAGGTCTGTTCATCTGTACAGACTCCAAAGGTTGCTAAAGCAGTTGTTGACCCACCAGTCAGGACTCCCAAAGTCGCCCCAGAAGTCGTTGTTCTACCTCTCAAAACCCCAGAGATCGCCCACCATGTCCCATGTTTCAACCCCCACCTACGTGGCAAACGTCCATTAGTAGGGGTCTCTATTTTATTCATTTAATCAACAGGGCTAAAGCCCAATTTGCAATGTACAGGCCCATTAACTCATGTGTCTAAGGCTGAACCTTAGCAACATGGCTTGCCACTAATGTACATTGATTTATGTCCAGATTCATTTCTTATCAAAGAGATAATTATCAGTTGAAAGTTATAGTCTATCACAATTACTCAAGCTACAAGATTACTTGAGCTACAAGGACTCTCTACTCTACCTATATAAATACCAAACTATTTTTCATTCAGAACTACGTTCTTGAGACTTTATCCCATTGATAATTTGGGTACGTAGGCAACCGCAAGGTACAGTCTCATCATTCCCCCGATCACCATCATTTTTCTAAATTACTTTTCTATATTCTTTGTCTCTTTTATCAACACTTGATGTTTTGATCATATCTGGTCGAAACATCCCATACAACCAATACTGACCGAGGAAGGTCATTTCCCGGTATTTGTTGTCATGACTACGTAAGTCTTACGGACCCATTTGTCATAACCACAGAAGACGCTCCAGTTCCTGCAGCCACTCCCATTAGTCATCTGATCGACAAAGAAACTACAGAACGCAGTCCCCCAGAGGACGCTCAACCACTACAAACCATAGTACAAGCTGAAGAAAGGCAGAAAGTGAATTTAGGAACAGAAGACGATCCTAAATTCGTCTATGTAGGGGCTAACCTTGATCCTACACTCAAAGCCCAGCTTGTAAACTTTTTATCCATGAATAAAGATGTTTTGCTTGGTCATATATTGATGTACCAGGTATAGATCCTAAAGTTGCATGTCATAGACTAAATGTCAACCCTAACACTCGACCAGTTCGACAGCGCCCTAGGAGACTATCACTGCGTTTTCAAAAAGCAATCAATGATGAGGTCGACAAACTCAAGCAAGTAGGTTTCATCCGAAAGGTCGATTACCCTGAGTGGATCGCTAACATAGTCGCAGTTCCAAAGAAGAATGGCACAATTCGCTTTTGTGTTGACTTCACCAACGTCAACCAAGAAACACCTAAGGACAGCTTTCCTTTACCAAGAATCGACCGACTTGTGGACCAGACCTGTGGCCACGAACTACTATCCTTCATGGATGCTTACAGTGGATACAACCAGATCCCACTCGCTGAAGAAGACCAAGAGAAAACGTCATTCATAACTGAACAAGGAATTTACTGCTACAATGTCCTCACATTCGGCCTCAAGAACGCTGGAGCGACTTATCAACGATTGGTAACTGACATGTTCCAGGACATGTTAGGGGATACCATGGAAGTCTATATTTATGACATGGTTGTCCAGAGCAAGAAAGCAGGTGACCACCTCACCCACCTTGAGCAAGCGTTCTCCAGGTTATGCCGAACTCAAATGAAGTTAAATCTAGAAAAGTGCCTTTTTAGAGAGTCATCGGGGAAGTTTCTGGGGTACCAGGTATCACAGTGTGGGATCGAGGCTAACCCAGACCAAATCTGAGCGTTCTTGGACATGCCTGACCCACAAACAAAGAAGCAGATGCAGAAGCTGTCAGGAATGGTTGCTGCACTCAACCGATTCATATCCAAAGCGCCAGACAAATGCCGACCGTTCTTACAACTTCTTAAAAAAGGTGAGCAGTTCTCATGGAACGATCAATGTCACCAAGCATTCTCCACTCTCAAAGAATATCTCACAACACCTCCCGTCCTAGCCAAACCAACAGACGGAGAAACACTCGGGATTTATCTAGCAATATCAGACTTTGCTATCAATTCGGTTCTCTTCAAGGAGGATAACAACTCATAGAAACCAATCTACTTCACAAGTAAGACGCTCACTCCAGCTGAAAAGAACTACTCTTACATTGAAAGAGCAGTATTAGCATTGTTATATTCTGCACGGAAGTTCAGACCTTACTTTCAAGCACATTCAATCAAGGTACTCACCGACCTCCCATTGAAGAAGATCCTTCACAAAGAGAACAAGAAACTTCGATCAGATGGCAACGAAGAACTCGGGAACACCAGTCGAAGTTCCCCACACCACTCGGGAAGGGGCGGTCGTTTGCCGATTTCCTAGCTGACTTCCCGGTCGACGACCTAAATTGGGAACCATAAACGGTTATCCCATCCACAAAGAAGAATGACAAGGCCGTCTGGTGTCTCTTTGTAGATGGATCTAGCAACCCCGGAGAAAGTGGAATCGAAGTTGTCCTAGTATCCCCAGATGGAGCAATGATGGAGATTTTGTGACCTCCAACAACGAGGCAGAGTATGAGGCATTAATCATAGGGCTCAGAATGGCGATACAGCTCGGTGTACAATGTAGGAACCGTTATGGTTTCGCCGAATGGTTTACTACGAACCGCGAAACACCCACGCGTAGCGGAATAAGGGGTGTCACGGTTTGGTTAGAAATTTACCTTTTAGATTAGCTTCTTGATATCTCTGAGAATCTAATAGCTGTGAAATCAACAATCAACTTCTTGATCTTCTGTTGTATTCCTTTCAATAGATTGGACGTTGTGTGGGCAACGATCTACCAACCCCCTTCTTTCTCACAAAGCTAGAACCGATTTTGGATCTATCTTTTCTTGCCTCTCTTTTCAATCCAGATGAATAGTGAATTTGGTTAGGAGAGAAAGGTTTCTATTTATAGGCTACAATAGGGACCATGAGGAGAAATTAAGGTTGGGCCTCCTGACGGGCTTGGGCTTCCCATGTTCTCCCAGAACACGCGACCCAAGTCCGTCAACAAATGACTTATTCCACTAAAGGTCATTGTTGCACTACCACCCTAATCCCAAATTACGTGTCAGCGTTTATGGGCTCCATATTATATGCTCGTTGATCTCTCCGTGTTTAAGATATAGAATGCCCGTTGATTAAGTCAAGTTACTGACAACTACATTAATCAACTTCTTATGTCCTTGAGTAGTACCACTCAACCTCATTGTCATGTCGGATCAAATCCACCTGTAGGGTTTACATGACAATCCTTATGAGCTCCTTAAGGGGACATCATCAGCCCGACTTCTTGCGGGACACGGATTCCTTCTATAATCAACAGCACACCTTACATATAATGTCATTACCCAATCCATCGAGTTTGTTGATTCACAAATGAATCTCACTCATTGATGATTTAAAGCAATGTACAATGCACGTAAGTGTCCGTTATTATATCCGGACTATGAGGACAAGCATCCATAATAACAGAGGCGTTTGTTCTCTTATATAGTCAGTATAAAGAGAAGCAATCTCACTTGGTCCTGTTCAATACACACAAAGTGTACTAGTGTAATCCTATAGTCAAGATAAACTAATACCATATTATACTATAACCGTACCAATGATTTGTCCAAATCCATCTAGATTGTGAACGATTACTTATACTTTATAAAGTACTAATGATATGATATTCTGTGTGTCACTACACACCATATCATTTACAACAAAAAGTATTAGACACATGCATATAACTAATAACATATATATTATGCATAACATTTGTCCATATGATTCTCATTCAAAATATAAAGAATTAGAGTTATTACAAAAGTAATGCTTTTAATATATAACCCTATCATACAAGAACTACAAGTCTTTAGTGACTGTCATTCGCCAGATTGCTAAATAGTACACTACCCACGAAGGTAACCTTTCTAAATACCTTCATGTTGTTCATCAGTTACTTCCTTCTTTCAAGAAAGCCACGATACACCATTTTTTGCTAGACGAAAATCGTCATGCAGACAGTTTAGCTTACCTGGCTACCCAAACACCAAACTGCGCCCCTAGGCAGTTACTCATTGAAGTAGTCGACCGACCTGCTTACCAAGCTGAACACGTCTTAGAAGTCAACGACTTATGCCCACTCTCTGAGGATCAAATGAGTCAAACATGGACGCAGCCCATCATCGAATACATTCAGCACGGTACACTCCCAGAAAAGTGTGCCAAAGCCAGACAAATCCCATATCTGACTCGCCGTTATTGCCTGCTAAATAACAAGTTATTTCGAAAATCCGCTGGCGGACCTCTCTTGAGGTGCATAAGCCTAGAACAAGGTCAGTTAATTTTTGCATAAATTCATGAGGGAGAGTGCGGAAACCATGCCGGAGGTCGCTCTTTGGCCCACAAAGCAATCTCCCAAGGATACTTTTGGCCTCGAATGCAGATCGATGCTAAAGCATATGTACTGAAGTGCATCAAATGCCAGACCTTTGGCCACAACATCATCCAACCAGCTCGCGAGTTGATCAACATTGTGAGTCCTTGGCCATTTCACATGTGGGAGATGGACATCATGGGACCTTTCATCCCACAGAAAAGTACCGATTTTTGCTTCATCTTAGCTGCAACTGATTACTTCACTAAGTGGGTCGAAGCAATTCCTTAAACTCATGTCAAGGAATCACACGTCAGAAACTTTATCTAGACCCACATCATTACCAGATTCAGCTTACCACACACATTGGTGATGGACAATGGTTCCCAATTCAAGGGAAAAACAATCAAGGAGTTTCTGGCCAAATGGAAGATCATCCATACATTCTCCACTCCTCAATACACTCAAAGCAATGGCCAAGCTGAGGCTAGCAACAAAGCGATCTTAGAAAATTTGAAGAAAAAGATCGAAAAGAACAAGAGTCAATGGCCAAATCAGTTAGAGAACATTCTGTGGGCTCATCGCACCACAGCTCGCTCCAGCACTGGCGAGTCACCATTCTCCCTCTGCTATGGCACAGAAGTCGTCATTCCCACCAAGCTGACAGTCACTACGACTCGATCGGAACTCGTCGAATCTGGACATAATGACTCTGTCCTAGCTCGTGAGATCGACTTGATGGAATAACGGCGCGACCTAACCACCATCAGAGTGACATCTTACCATCAAACTCTGAAGAAGTCCTACAACAAGCGAGTACATCCTTGCTCTTTTCAACCTGGTGATCTAGTTTTGAAAAAGACTCAAGATAACTCCAAGCTAGCACCAACATGGGAAGGACCATACATAGTGGAGCGAGTCGTTGGCAACGGAGCGTACTGGATCATGACCCAAGAAGGGAAACCATTGCCACGCCCTTGGAATACTTATTTGTTAAAAAATATTTATCAATAAAAATGCATATGTTGTACATTCCATGGTTTTTATTTTTCAGGTTTAGGTTACTTGTGTTTGTATTCCAACTTACTCCATCCAATCTCATCAACAAAACACCGACCATTGCACTAAAAGCATCACCAGTTACGCACATTCCTAACACTCTCAGGAGTTTCAACGCTCTCAGTGAGCAGTATGCTTTCACAAGCTAAACACGCTCTTCGCGAGCAATACACTCTATCGAGCTAACAGGCTCCATAGCCTATCCAAGTCTCTCTAGTTGAGGACCTATATTTCTAGGATCAACTCAGTGAGAACACTCTCAATGAGCAATATACTTTCAGAAGCTTGCACGCTCTCCGTGAGAAGAACACTCTCTTGAGCTAACAGGGTCCATAGCCTCTCCAAGTCTCACTAGTTGAGGACCTATATTTCTAGGATCAACTCAGTGAGAACGCTCTCAGTGAGCAATACGCTTTCAGAAGCTTGCACGCTCTTCATGACCAGAACGCTCTCTTGAGCTAACAGGCTCCATAGCCTCTCCAATTCTCACTAGTTAAGAACCTATACTTCTAGGATCAACTAAAGGAGAACGCTCTTAGTGAGCAATACGCTTTCATAAGCTCGCACGCTCTCCGTGACCAATATGCTTACATAAGCCCACACACTCTTCGCGAAGCAAAACATTCTCTTAAGCAATACTTAACGAGCAAAACATTTTCTTAAGCTAAATATCAGGCTCCCTAACCACTATACACCACAAGCATCATAAACAAAACACTAGCTACAAGCAATCAGGCATAAGCAAAAACATGCATTCCATAGACATTCATCAATAGAACTGCCTGCCCAAGGCCAGGAAATTAGTTCGCGAATGCGCCGATCTGCTAGGTCTACCCAAAAAATCCAAATCGGTATTTCTTACAAGTGTTGCCAAATATCGAACTGCCACTTTTGTGGAAACCAGCTCATTGAGTATCTGTATCAAAAGGCGAACTGCTCAGGCAAACCTGAGAAACCAGTTCTATTGTTTAACTCTCTTACAGAGAGGACAACTAGTAGAATATCCAAAAATTTCTCTTCACTTACAAGGAAACAAATCAAGCATCACCAACAACATGTTTATCAGTAGGAGCGGTCGCTGGTAGAAGGGATATGACTCGCATCGCACGCGATGACAAGTGCAGCAGTTTCTTCAGTTTCATGATCTTGCTTTTCCAATAGCTCAACGTACAATTCCGCCAGCACAACATGATCCTCACAAGTTCAATCATATTCCTTTTGCGCTTTGCGAGCCACCACTTGACACTGCTTGGCGTGCATTTCGGTCATGGACGCTACCGTTCCCATCCAGTCCATCATTGGCTTAACCAAGATGACCTTCTCTTCTAGCTGGCCCGATGTTTTTCCTCAGGGCCTTCATCTTTTTCTTATCAGCTTCCCAAGCAGTACGCATCCTAACCAGCTCAGCCACGCCACCATCACCACTACCAGGACGCTGCACAGTTCGCTTCAATCTATCGTACCCCGCCAAAAATTGTAAAGAGAACGCTAATGATTAATAGTCGTCATTCACACCACAACAAATCGGCACAAATACAAAGCTCACCAAACAACAAGCCGCGTCTATGGTCTTCAAGGTTGTTTCCAAACTTTCATTCTCCAGCTCAGCTTTATCACCATCTAGCACTATCCCTTCTAGGAGGCAGCTCGTTATAGAGGCCGAATGGAAGCTGCAATCAGAACGCTTAACCATGCGCTTCTTCCCCGTACTCCCAATGTAGAAGAAGTCGCTTCCCACATTGCCAGAACGAGGGGAAGAACTGACAGCCGCAGCATTGTGACCTCGCCCCAAGTTACCATGTTCTCCCTGGTTCAGGTCGCTGCCACCTCCACGACTGGGAGACCTGAACACGACACCTCCAGGTCGCCCACGTCCCTCCACCTTCGCACGCTTGTCTTTCTCATAATCAGAGTCAACAGCTTTGCGCTTACCATAGTTCCCATGAGGATGGGGTCTAAATTCCATCTTCTCCATCACAAGGAGAGAGGGTTCCCTCGTCCCCTCATCACCACTACCTGCATTTCCACGTCGCCTGGCCATATACGAGTCTACAAATGAAACTAAAAGATCATTGAGCTACTACAAGAACAAAGCATTCTTATCCAACGACAAACTAAGTAAAGAAGAGCACGTACTGCAGCTGATCAGTGAAGGTAAGAGCACAAGAAATTTGGAGCAAAACAGCGTGGAGAGGACATAGCGCAAATACCCTTGAACTTCCCCTAACAGTTCTACTTATGCCCAAGTAAACTACCTTCCCAAGGCACGTCATAATTGCATCGAGACGCCAAACATCAGACCACCTAACAGCCATTATTTCATATCTCCCGACCGCCCATATGCCTACACGTGCAACGCATGTACTGTAGCTCAGGTTGCTCCAGAATATAGAACGCTTCATGCATCCTAAAGATATGCGCAACCTACAATGCTAAAATCAAATAACAAGCATCACATGTCAACAAGCCCATAGGTCGTAACAATAGTCACACATTTACAAAGCACAGTCAGACACATCGTACGCAAAGCATCAAGTAATTGAACAAGATAAAAGGACATGCATTCCATACAAGCAAAAGAGTGAACTAACGACCACAGTTAAGCCACAGTTTGCAGGCTAACCAAGTTGTTGAGTCTACTCAGGAAATCCAGCTCAGTTAGCCACTAGTTATCACTACTTTAACTCCCCAACACATTCAAGGAGGCCAAGTCGTTCATCATTGTCACAAACAAAAAGAAAGGCGAACTGCCTAGGTTACCCCAGGAAACTAGCTCTATTGTTTTAAGCCAAAGGCCACATACAAAAACAAACTTAAACCACCATCTTTAAATGACGTTATCAAAGCTTTCCGAGTTGAGTGCATCCAGCACTGTGGAGGAACTAGGGTCGTCGATAGTCGCCACAGCCACATCAGTAACAATCACATCCAGGTTGCCGAAGCCAGAGGTTGATCCGCCAATACACCAATAGCAAAAGGAGGCACGACTTCAGGAACATTACTAGCATCTTCGAGTGGTTCGTTCCTACGATCACCCAATGCCCCACGTTCATGTTCCTCCTGCAAATCCTCGTATTTCTTCTCCAGCTCCTCTACCTCAGCACGAATGACAAAATAGGCCTCCTTCGCCTACACCGTGGCAGTTTTGCATCTTTCAGCAAAGGCATTCACTGCGGCTAACTTTTTCTTCAGGTCGTCCACCTCATGCCTCAGCTCGACCGACTCGTTGACACCTGACGTCTTCTCCAAAGTCAATGAAGTAAGATGCGTCTTCAGAACATCCATTTCTTTCTTCTTAGACTGCTTCACTTCTCGAAGAGTCGAGAGCTCGTCCCTCAGCGACTCAACCTCAGTCTTTTCTATCTCAGTGAACTGAGCGGCCGTCTTTAATTTCTGGTACCCAGCAATAAGTTGTGGCAATAAGCACAGTGCACCACATTAGTATCAAGTAATAACACGAGGCGTAACAAAGCAGACAAATCATAATACAGGAGGTATTTACCATGCACCATGCCTTATCCATTCCCCTTAAGTTCGACTCCAACTCCTTGGAATCCAAGTCCTTCCTATCACAATCCAGCGTCATTCCCTCCAGCAAACAAACAGCAATAGGTGCGGATTTGTAGCTACAATCCGACCTTTTCACAAAGCGTTTTTTGACAGACACCTCATCTACATACATTAAGTTGCGCTCCAGCTCATCTTTCCCACCACCAGTGACCTTTGCCAGTCTCTTTCACAGCAGCCTTCCCCTTCATCTTCCCACAAGTATCTCCAGCGACCTTAGGCGGAATGACCTCCATGGTCTTCTCCCAACACGCTGAAGTCAGGTAGTGGCCTAGACCTCAAGCTGCGAGCCGCCCTCCCCCCGGTTTGCCTTTCACCACCAGTTGACCAACCTCTTTTTGTGTGTAGATGAGATGAATGATGTAGATAGATGATGGTCGTTGAACAAAATAAAAGCGTATCAAAACCTAATTATCCCTCAATAAGTAAAGGATGAGTAGGATATCGTTCCACTTTTAAGTGTATGTTATGTGAAGGACGGATTTGGAAAGGGGTTTAAGGGATTAAAACTATGATTATAGAGATTTAGATTCTAATGCTAAACTAAACTAAATTAACTAAACTATTGGGAATTTATAAGAGGGAATTCAAGAGATTAGAATCCACCAATACCTTTAATCTATGACCTTACGCTTCATGGTTGTTCTTACAAGTAGACTACAATTAGGCAATCGAGCAAGTCCGATGCCCTCTTGGACAAAACATCGTTAACAATTAACTCTACTTAAGGTTGTTCCTATGTTTATGCTATTAATATCTTCTTTCCTTTTATGTAAGTTGGGCAGCCATTCAATGTATTACCAAGAGCAATATCAAGGAGTACTTCCTAATATAGGCTGCCATTCAATGAATCACCACTTAAGGCAAACACAAAGAATACTTCCCCTAGGCGGCCACTCCCTGAGCTACCCCTTCTAAGGCAACACAAAAAATACTTCCCTAACTCTAAAGAACTATACTACTAGAAGAAAAATAAAGAACACTAGCATGATATTAATATTGCAAAACATAAACCCTATTCTATACTTACATCCCCTGGTGTGGGCAATGGAACTAATAACTAAAAATATAAAGAACTAACCTGATTGAAGAACACCATGAACCAGAAGAATCATTAAACCTTAAGCACTGGCTTCATCTCCTCCTTTGAAGGAGAAGACTAGACTTCCATAAAGAAGGAAGAACACGAAGAACGAGAAGAAGAAGAGTCGAAGAACATAAGATTAGAAAGACTAATTTATTAAGACTCGGCTTCAAGTTCTGGAGACAAGAATATAAGTGAATTGGCCCCTTACATGAGGCACTTAGGTCCTCTATTTATAGGGGTTACAATGAGCTCTAGAAGCATTCCAAACCGTCATTTGTTTCCTAATACAAATAGACTTCTTCCAGAGTCCAACTTCATCTCCAAAACTGAGAAGGAATTGGCTACAGTGTCGATTCATGCGTCTGGGCACTATTCATGTGTCCCAGACTTAGTCAATGCTTCTGGACGCTCGATCTATGCGTCCCAAACGCATGGGTCGCGTCTGGATGCACGATAGTCGTGTCTCAAACGCGAGACTCTATTTTTCCACCTTTAGTCTATTTTCTTTCCTCTTTTGCGGGTTTTGGTCCAAGCAACGAATCCTTTGGCCTTGGGCTTCCAAATTGGCTTTAAAATAGGTCCAAGTCGCATCTTTAATAGCTTCAATTCCTTGGCCTTCTCCATGATTGTCCACGGGCTTCCCATGTGATCCTTAATGCTCCGAATTGCTCCATTTTATCTCTTTTTCTCTAATATTCTACAAAACTCTCTTTTTCACCTGTAGAATCTTAAAACATAACTTACAAACACTATTAGTCCACTAAGATGGCTAAATAAGAGGCATAATCGAGGGTTAAATTGCACTTTTTGAGCACTTATCACCAGTTCCAGAACTACTCCCAAGTACGACTTAACTACCCTTGCGACCTTGGCAGGTTGGGCCTCAGGATCGTCGCCCTTCCTCTTCGGCAGGTGACTTCACTCATAAATCTCAAAGGTGATTTCATCCAAGTCGAAAGGTGCGTTCTCTTGACCCTCTCAACTCCAGCCCCTGAGGTACCAGCACCTCCAGAGGGTCGCTTTGGCCCAACACGACTTCGGTTCTTATCTCCCCTCGTCACCAAGTTGCTCTTACGCTTTTCCATTGCAGATTTTCTAGATGCTCCACCGATCACCTCTCCACGAGCTCTCTTCTTCTGAACCCTCCTCTTCTCCCTAATCGCAGTCCCTCCACGTTCCACAAAGAAATGTGCAACTTCATGCAGTTTCGCCTGTTTCTGAGCTCGAGTCAACCTCGCGAACTTCTCGATCACCTGCCGATCAGTCTCCCTCTCTATAACAAGTTCTGTGCAGACAACAAAGAAACATTTTCAGTACAAAATCAACAGATGTGTCATCAGAGCAATCAAACAATATACTGGTACCCACCAGTAAGTTCACATATCCTATTTTCCACACTTTGTACCCCGAAGCGAAGTTTTTAACAAACAAAGAACGGTCTTTTGTCCCAAGACTCAAGCATCGACACCATACATAACATTTCGACCTCGTAGCTCGTGTTTGCAAACTAAAGTTAAGCGCCCGAGATCGCTTTACTGAGAAATGCTCAATAATATCAGCGACCCCTATCCGATACTCACCGCTGGCATTCAACAGGTCGAATACCTTAAGCAACCGCCATGTGTTACCCACAAACTGGCAGGGCGCTTTGCCACAAAAGTTAAAGAACTCACAAACCATTTTAGAGAATGGTATCGTCATATGCGTCCTCAGCTGCCCCTCACAGATTATAACCCCATAGTTCGGTGGGTTGTACCTATCGCTAAAGACCCGCGCGTCCTATTCGAGCTCATGGATCTCCAGACCGCTTACAGTTATCCCATACGTCTCTCTCAAATAGGGGAACGCCCTCAAAGCGTGTCTGTCTACAGCCCTAGGAGGCAGCCCACTAGACGACGACCTCTCATCACGACCTAAAGTGCAAGTTACAGTAACCGCAGACGCAATCGGGCATCATCTTCCCCACCTTTTGCCTCATCAACATCATCATCTTCATCATCACCCTCGCTCACCCCACAAACTCACTCTTCCTTCTCTTCCTCCGCGTCATCCCAACCAAGAGAAACTTCGCAAACCTCATTAGATCGCGTATCGTCTGAGTCAGACATCTCTCTCTTGTCACTCACAACTCTAACCGCAAGCAACAAAGCGAATGACCTAACAACTTAATAACAAAAAGCAAGAACGAAGCAAAGAGCAGAAGATCAACAATGACAGAAAACTAACCTGAAGACTCTTGGTGTAGTGAGGTTTTTTTTTTCTACAAAGAGAAGCAACAGAATGACGATTTAGATAGCCAACGTGGTTTTTGTATAATCGCCCCTCCAGTTCCCAAAGCGTTATGATTACATCCTAGCCCTAGCCGCACATGACTTTCAACAAGCTGTCTTGTCTTTTCAAATCCATAAAAAATGGGGCGGCACATTTTCTCTGCAGCTACTCAGATTTGCTCACGCGCCGTACACGTGCCAAATGTTATCGCACATCTGATCACCAGATAACACGAATCGATCTCCATAGTTCGTTGGGTATTTCCACTTCCACCAGTTTGTCTCTTTATGCATGCTCCACATGCGCTACTGTGTTCTCTCAGCAGATCACTCGAGTGGCACGACCTAATGAGAGGGGGCTATGTAAAGGAGTGATATTCTCCTTTAAGAATATCAAGCACATGCTCAGCATGGTGGAAATACCATACCGACCTCTGACTTACTTTGCTGACCTATGTCACTAGATCGCATCCACAAGCTACGAGATCTCTCTAGAACAGTTCGTATCACAACACAAATCGTTCTATATCATGACTCAACCCACCTTCTAGAAGCAATCATGACTAAAGCCGCGCATTACACAAATCATTCTTTGCCCGATCACTACCGCAAGCTACTAACCCCTGCTACTAATTCCCATCATTACTGTAGACCTACTAGCACAGTTCTCACACGACTCAGCAATCTCCACCCTACATTTGTACTGATCTTTACACGTGTTGGGTGAAGATTCATTTTCATCGCCTATAAATACTCCCCATATGAACTACGCCAGACCTGATTCTTCTCTCCCCCCAGAATCGAGAGAAGATACGTAGGCAGTTCGCTCATCAACGAACTCGCTCTTTCCCAAATTCAATCCCATTCTCCTTCCTCCCTTGTATGTAAATGAAAACTAAAACGCTACTTTACAGTAGACTTGATTGAAGACAATGCATGAGTGGATGACCATATAAATTGCATGGAAATGTGAATGAGATAGAACACAAATCAGACGACTGACTTCATTTACTTGTGCTCGATTTCGTACTGGACTGAAAAATGCCGGTCAATTTGGTGTGGAAATACATGCAATTGTTTGGAACCGTGTGGGTCATTAAGCTGGTAATGTGAATCTTCCGACATATGGTAACAACGCGTTTCCTTGGGTTGCGCCTTACGTTTTTCTTAAAACTCTATTTGTTTTCTACTTCTAAATCATTAACTTGTAAATCATTATAAACACTCGTACTTCTAAGGATGGAAGAATTTTCTCTATAGAGTATAGAAGACTCATTTGTTCCCATCTCTTTGGACAATTAGAAACCTGGAACTCGTGAAGGAACCAACTCACTGGGGATAGACAATAAGGGCATGCGGCATTATATTGCAGCAACACCTGGTAAAACCAAAACCAGAGATGAAATGCAATCCGGATTGTTTGATGCTTGAATGAAATTCAATCCTACTCGAACACGGGACTAACTGAGTAATCTTGTTTTTGTTCACAACAAAGTTGTACTTGGCACAAACAACAAATTTGCATAGCAAAATCTGGGCCAAGGCATATCGCTCACGGGGATAATAGTCTTGGGTAGAAGACCCTCAGACTCGAACAGAGCATGTCAGCATGATACCAAATCACTCCAGTATATTGCAGAACTTGAAACTGTCCCACAATTGTAATGGCCGTCCCATATGCATAGATGAGCCCTAAAAACCTCTAATTCAAGTATTATACAAACAGACTTTTGTGGCTTACTAAGCACAAACAGAATCCTATAAATTCCTGCAAAATCATGATAGGTATCCAAGGAAGTCTGTCATAAATTCATTCAATCACACAGCATGACTATCACTGACAATTTGAAGTTGGGACTTTTAGAAACACAAACCAAACCAGCAAACAAGTAAAAAGAATCTCAATCTTCATTTGTTACTACATTTAAAATGGAATCAAAGAAACTTGTTCTGAACTTGTTCTTTCCCTGTCTTTTTAAGTTGAAATGAATTCCCCAACAACCTTCACAAATGGTCCAATACACTTCATCTTCTCACGCATAGTTCAACCGGAATATGTCATTCAACACGTAAAAGCTTCCCCCAGTTGTTGGCATCAAATGGAACATCTGACAACAAAAGCAACAGACAGATATGAACAACATAGCAGAAAGATACAAGGAAAAACACGAAAGGATAATGCATACAATGCTGGAATGCTATTGTTTACTAAACAAGTGACCAAAAAATGAGAAACGGAAGTATGCTGCTTGGGACTGAATCTTAATCACTTCTTCATGCATGTCTTCAACATCTTACATAGTAGAAAGTATATCTGATATTTCTTACAAGGCCAATAAAGAATTTTGTATAGACTAGAGAAACTTGAACAGTAGTCACATATCAATCATAAAAGAGTTTCACGAAATCGTTCCAAGTGAGTAATATCTATCTACACAACAAGCATAATTTAACTATGGGCATATCAAAGGGAATGGTTTAATACTTATTTTAGTCAGACGGTTAGTCTGATAAATTATGTATAGGGTGTGTGACAGCCCCAGGGGATGTTGTTAAGTATGTGCTTAGCCTTGTAAAAGTCACAAACATATATTATAATACAGTTGCGCCTGATTGTATTACGGAATGCAAAAGTGCTTCTGACTAATACAATGTGATTTACATAAATAAACCACAAACTAAGCCTTAACAAATGAAAATACACATATACCGTCATATAGTATAACTTACTAGCTTTGAGCACGTGGCAACGCCACGATCTTTTATAGGTGGGCAGGAGAGAGAAATCGGGTAAACATAACAAAAAAGTTTTTTTTTTTTTTTTTTTTTTTTACAGATTGTCGGACAACTCATTCGGCTGGCTCGGGCACGCCTCCTTATACATAGTATAGATATTCTAGCACGCCCTCTCATAGTCATGATGGTACACGAGTAAACTCGTGAGTTTTTCAAACAAAACTGGAGAGTGGACTACATAAAATTCAGGCAAATCATATAACTAATCCACTAAAGAATCATAAAATCCACAAAAAACTTTTTTTAAAAAAACCAACAACAACAACAATCTAGATGGTGCAAATTAAGAAACAGTAAAGCAAACTAAGGGTGTTCAATCTTTATCAGAAAATCTACTTCCAACAGAAATGTGAAATGGAAATCAATCCGCCAGCAGCTATCACCACCACTGAGACCAATTCACTTTGCAATCTACATTCCCTAACCTGAAGCCTAATAATCAGATTCTTATCGAATGCAAAAGTGCTTCTAACTATTACAATGTTGCTTTTATATGAACCACAAACTAAACCCTAACAAATGGAAATATATATACACAAACTAAGCCCTAACAAATGGATTTATATATACTTACCCTCACACATAACTTATATTCTAACAACGCCTTCTTTATTTTCACTTGTTGGAGTGAACCAATAGGTAATTGAGTACTAGAACATTGTGTTTTGAGAGGACATAGATTCAAGCATTCAGCACCACAGCAATAATTGACATGCCCCTACTTCTGGACACACTGCAAACAACTTAATACATAGGTGTGCGACTCTAATAGATCAGGCCTATTTCAAAAATAATCCGTGTCGGATACGTATCCACGTGTGTCGGACACACACACAGACACATTGTGAGTAATAGACCTCAATTTTTATATTTTGCCGTGTCACACTTAGTATCCGTGTCAATGTAATTTAGCAAAATTCAAAGGTACAACTCCTTACCAACCCTCCCTTCCCACTTGTCAAACTCTAGATTTTATTAGTGATACCTAGGCAGAGGGAAAATAACTTTTACTATGTTGTCAGGGCTGGGTGACGCTCGAGGTCCCAGGCATAGCGAGGGGTACCTTGGAGTGCCGCATTGGCACCTCGAACAAGAACCTGTGGATATTTTCTTTAATATGCCAAGGTGTAGAGACACCCGAGGAATTATAAGGGGATATAAGACAGAGATCGCACTAAAGTATTGACATCAAATCAAATAGCAGAAGATGTCATACGAGGTTTAGAAAAATCCACGGAGGCTTAAGCCTCAAGGAGCACTCTAAGCCTTAAATGGGTTTAGTGCCTTGAGGCTTAAGCTGTACATGTTTTTATACATTTGTTTTACTTTCTTTTCCATTGTTTGTCATTTCTTTTGACTACTTATCCCCTCATAAATTCTTTCAGTATTAAAAATCCCTATTAGGTTATGTTTTGAGCTTCAAAGCACCTCATTCTGTTAGAAATCACAAACTTCCATCATCAAAACCCATTTTTCCTCGTTCTATAGTTCTCTATTATTTCTATTTTTACTGAAGCTAAAACACCTCTGAGGCTCACCTCAAGCCTCACAGAGGTAGAGCGCCTTGAGGCTTAGATGTGTTTTTTCTTAAACACTGATGTCAAATGAAATCCACCAGGAAGGTCTGCTTAAGAAAATGAAAATAAAAGAAACAAACAGATAAAGGAACAATAAGAATTTAAAGATGGGAAATGTAAGAGATGGATCCCAATCCATTCCTTAACGACCCATTAATTGGTAGATCAACTTAATAGTTCGTTGGTTGCTGATGTTGAGCCAGCCAGCCAGCCAGCCAGCCATTCTTAGGCTGGTGAATGCGAAAATAAAGGTTCTCAAACAATTGAGCTATGTTTTATTTTTTTTCGCACACAAGTAAAATTACCAAAAGAACACAATGAAAGTGGATTGTCATCCAATAACCATTACAACCAACATATACTACAACTGCCTAGAAAGAAAATCTATAGTAACATACTAACATCTTTTAGGGAGGCTCTTGGGAGTGACTTCTTCAATGAGGTTCTTACACCAAAAGCAAAGTGGAATGCCGAGCATCTTCCGAAGGCAATAGTGTGGGCTCTTTGGTTGGAGCAAAATCGGAGAATTTTTGGAAGCAAGGAGAAAGAATTGAGCAAGATCTTAATAGAAGTTAAAGAGATCTTGTATGATTGGTCGAGGAGTGATGTTCACTTTAGGGAGTTGAGATTTCAAGATTTTATTGTGAATTGGGATAACTTAGTCTTGTAATTTGTGTATTTGTCGGCTTGTAAGGAGTCTAAATATTAGCATCTTGCTAACTATGTGGTTACTCCATGTGATTGTAAAAAGAAATTTGGGAATGAAATATAACTTTTACCACTCAAACAAAAAAAAAGTAAGATACTAGCATCTATTAGGGCTCTCAACACGAAGAACAAAGGCAGGCCAATTTGTACTCCAAAAGAAACTACCATGACCAAGTGCAGCCCCACTATTCGCAGCAGAGCCAGACATTCCTCCATCCATCATGGACTGCAACCTCAGCTGCAATGACCAAAGCTTCACTCTCTGCTATACAAATAGTTACTATCCCCAGGCCTAGAGCTAGGACACCAATTACAGCTAGAACAGTTGAACTAAGAACAGTTGATTCAATATCAAAAGTAAAAGAGAAGTAAGAGGTTCCAACATGAGCTGCAATCTCAGCTGCAATGACCAAAGCTTCACTCTCTACTACATAATTAGTTAATATCCCCAAGCCTAGAGCTAGGACACCAATTACAGCTAGAACAGTTGAACTAAGAACAGTTGATCCAATATCAAAAGTAAAAGAGAAGTAAGAGATTCCAATAGAACCTTACTGTTGAGTGTAAAGTTGTGACTTATTAAATGAAATATGGAAACTATTACCACCATTCATTCCTTGTATTCAAAACAACTACTAAAAAAGTTCCGATTACAAATTGGACTAATAATGAGAAACCTCCATAAACAATAAAAAAAAAATTCAACTCATTTAAGGACTCATATATACACTATGAAACCAAATAGAACACCAACGTATGAAAAAACTTAATCAGAAGTGTTTTACCACCACCAACAAATCCTACTTTGAAAAGACTCCATAAACTTCAACAACTTGATAATAGAGTTTAAGCATTTTAAAAAACCTTCTAAATCCAGAGCTGATTTTCTAAGTACTAGTAATCATGTCACTGCTTGTACGCTGAAAACCAAATGCAATTTTAACCACAAAATGTGAGAGAGTATGAATCTTGACTTTGGACGTCAGGTAGCACTTGCAGCTACCAAAATCCTCTTTCCAACCCACTTTATCGCTTAAGTGTTGTCAAAGACACTCGCACTCTCGAGAATGCAGTTTTAACATTAAAGTTATGGATCCCTGAATAGAAAACATGACGGAATATGTAAAAGCAACTCTGGCGTAACAGCTAGTCCAGATTGGATATGGACCCGCTACTCGATCTGAATGGATCGGATGAATCAAAACGCATAGACATATGAAGAAACTGACTATTTAAAATTAACAAAAGAAGCCATTACTCATTGAGATTATTCATAAATCTCTTATATCTGAAAACAATGGTCCGGACACAAAACCCTACTGTGGATGATTTTCTGATGAATAATCTCAGCAATTAGGAAAATAAAAGATACACAAACTACCTATAAGATGAACACAGATGAGACTGACTGCGGATGCCTCGTCTGTACAAAGATAAACTCTATTAATTAATATTTACCAATGATTTTAAATGGAGACCTTGGGTTTAATTCAACACCCAAAGCATTTGATCAGGGTCCTCCACCAAGATCTGAATACAGCAGCCCACACCAATGATATACAATGCAAAGGACTGTCTGTACGCCTATACCACCTTCAACTCACCACCCTCCCCCCAAAAAATCCCCTTTCTCTTTTGTCTTTGCAAGTATAAATGCATTAATGTTATGTGCAACAAGAATTAGAACCAACTCTTTACACGGCAAAAAAGAATACAAATGCTAAAACAAATTGGTGACAAGCCAGAAAGCATACCATAATATTCAAGTAAAATCAAATTTAAAATAGAGCATAATCAAGTATTCCCACGCATAGTTATGAAATCATAAATCGTATCGTTTATCTTTTCAATTTTTAAAGTATTGAGTATCAAAATGTGTCGTGTATCGTATGATACGCTTAAAATATAATTAAATATATTCTTATGTGCTGGAGTATGTGTATGTAAGTTTCATCCACAAATAAAGTTTTATCTACTACTAATGTATGTTAAAAAAATTCATCATGTTCAACCTTTCAACCCTAACTAGTATAAAAAATAAGGGGCTAAGCTAGCTACTACTTAAATAAAAGTTTCTTCAGGTTAGGGTTGTTGTTTACCGTAACTAAAACCTAAGATGGCTTTACAAAGCTTAGAAAAGAGAAGAAAAAAAATAAATCAATCTGAAAAACTTGTTTTAGCATAAAAGTTTTTTGTTATTTCATGTGTTTGAAGTGGATAGGCTGAAACATTCTGTATCGTGTATCATATTGTTTTGCTTTCGATACAATACAAATCATGCAATACGTATCGTGTGTCGAACGATATTGATAACTATCTTTCCATGAAAATTAATATATGTAATCAAAACCAACAATTAACCTATAGGAATTAAAACATTTTTGCATATCAGACTCATTCGATTGTAAAAGAAAATCAAAATAAGGAATATGACAGTATGACACAAACACACAAAATAAAGAAAAGGGTAAACCATCAAAACACAGATCAACCGCAAAAACATGCCAAACAATCAAAATCACATAGAATTTGTAGCAAACGAAATCTATGTATTGAACCAACATACGTACGGATAATTGATAAGTATATTACTATAATGTAACAAAATTAACGATTTGAGTAAGGCAAAACACAATAGAATTACTAAACAAAGAGGTAATAAACCACAAATCAGAACATATTATTTGAGTAAAACCAAACACAAACAGAGCATATACAAACATGCCACTGAATATTAATATATGTCGTCCAAAAACCAACAATTACGGATAGGGATATTAAGAAAAAAAACCACTTTGAATAAGGCAATCCAAAAGGGGAAGATATATTAAAACACAGATCTACCTCAAAAACAGTGAAATATAAGTATCGACCAAAGTCTAAGTTTCCAATCAACAATAATTTAAAATAACATCATCAATCACGTAAATTAAGTATCACACAACAATTTGGATTTGGATTGGATTGATAACATAACAATTAAGTATCATCAAGCAAAACAAAGATCCCAACAGTCCAACACCACAAAACCCAACAACCCCAAGAAGGAGTTTGACAAAATACCTGACGGCCTGTTGTTCAATATTACTAAATAACATAATAAATCATAAAATCGAAGATCCGAACAAGGTGTTTGACAAAATACCTGAATGAACCAACATGATGAAATCAAAGATCCAAAAAAACTAACAACTCCAAAGAAGGTAGGTTTGATGTTATTATACCTGACTGAACTTAAGAGCATGTTGTTCACCGGCAAGTTGAAGATTACCACTAACAAAAACAAGCATACCACCAGCAGGACCAGAAGGTTGACAATCAACAGTAGTAATACTATGTTGACACTGTTGAAATGGTAATGAAATCAACTTAGCTACTATGTTTTGTGACCCTTGTATTTTCTGTCCTTCAAATGAAAGCATTGATGTTTCTTGATACAGATTTGCTAGCCCACCTCGATTTGCATCGAATGTTGAGTAGTAATGTTCAACAAACGCTTTTGCTACGCTGTCTGGATCCATTCTTTTTTCTTCCTTCAATAACTCTCTCTTTGTCAATGGTGTATTTATTTGCACTCCTTTTCTCTTTTGGCCTGGAGGCCCACTGTTACTCACTTGGATATAGTGACTGGCCTTTCTAGACCGGAGGCCCACTGTGATATCATTTTAACAGCTTCGTTTACCAAATTTTAAAGCTTAAGCGGGTCAATTGTTTTGGACTTTGGTATGGCCGTATCAGCACTCTAGTTCCAGTGCATAGTCACAAATTCGGAATTCATTCGGAATCAATTTGGTAAGGATGAAATCGTTAATTCGTATAAATTTGTTAAAAAAATTAGTAAAAATTGGAAAACCAACTTATAAATAACTAGAATTACTGCATAGCAGTGGGGAAGTGAGCGTAGGAGATGAGAGGAGGAGGGTGATGAAGAGAAGAGCTAGAGATGAGGAGGAGGGAGATGAAGACAGAGAGAAGAGAGAAACTATTTAGGGGGGGGCGGGGCACAGGCAGACAACATCCAAGACTCATTTTAGGCCCTCGATCTCAAAAAAAGCCAACTCAATACGCTCACTTGATTAAAACATAAAATAGTATATAGTGCATCATGTCAGGATTACTTTGAGCATATATCAAATTCAAAATTTGCAAATATATATATATGTAAAGCCTTGTTATATCTTATGATATCCTACAAATAATTGCAATTTAGAAAATAAAAGAATAGAAAGTTATCCATCATAAGAGAAAAATCGGAAAAAATCGCTAAAAATTGGTAAACATCGGAAATTAAGAGATTTTTACCGTCTTTATTGTTTTTTCGTTTTGAAATTCGGTAACTTGTCAATTTGGAGACATTTTACATTTTTTTTTTAAATTGGAAATTTTTATGACTATGCTCTAGTGTATAGAGAAGAGACTAGAAGAACTAGGCACAAGAAAATAAACCTTAATAAACCATATAGTAAATGACTGGCATACTACAGTAGTATGTTTGTTAATAACAGGACAGGGACCATAAATAAATATTAGTTAATTAATTAATTAATTAATAGGGTCTCAGTACCCCGTGACAAGGCTGCTAAAGTGAATAAAAAATCGTCTACCCAGCTTCTGCTCCTTGCTTAGGAACCCAATTGGGCTCATCTCGTGGCTCTTCAAGTCATAAAACCACAACTAACCATCATGATGCATGTAGATGTTGGTTATTTTGGGAGTACGACCTGATGATCTGTTGGATAGGAAATTGATGCACTCTTCTTGGGATAAGAGTTGTCTGCGTATCAAGTTTCTCCGGGTAAACTTGAATCAAGCCTTATGTAGTTCATCTCTCTCTATTTGTAGATGTGTGTTTAAACCGTTATGGATTGCAGATCCACCTTGTATGCTATCTTGATGATTTGTTATTACTCTGATGTTACAAAGTAAATGACTCCTTGATTGTTGCGTTGACTGAGCTCCAGGATTGCGCTAGTTGATATTTTTCCATGTATGGTTGTAATCATTGGTGGTGACACAGGTGTTGGTTGGTCGTTAGTGCGTTCGATGTTGTAGGACGAAATTTGAGATAAGTCGTCCTGCCTTGTGGACACGTGCTCTGTAGTGTAGAACGGAGGGTATTTACATAGCCCCTTTTTTTTTCCATTCTATGGACAGCGGTTGCGTGGGATAAGAACGGTTTAAAAAGTAAAATTTGAAGGCACGTGTCTAACAGCTTTTGAATTTAGATTTTGGGGAATGTGCGGAAACTGTTAGGCTAGATTCGTGGGCCCGGATTTATGGCGATTTGTGGGCGAGTAATGATTTAAGTTTTAGGAACACGAAATGTTTTGATTGTCTCGAGGTGTTTGGTAGTTGAGAGGTTTTTGACTTGTAGAAGATTTTTGTTTGTTCACTTTTCAACCAAAGGAGAAAAAAAAAATATTATGGAGTGAAAGAGAAAGAAAGGAGAAAAAAAACTTCTCGTCCTTCTTGAATCAGGTTTGTCTTTCCACTTTAAAAATTTGAGCTTTCTTTCTTTCTTTGATTGTGTCATGTCTATGACTAGTGATAGTGTAAGTGGTGAGGTTAAAGTTGGTAAATGGAGAGAGAGAACTGTAAATGAAGAAAGTGAGGAGAGGGTTTGTAGTGGTGATGAGGCTTCGTCGTTTTCCTCGTTGGAGACGGTGGATGAGAGGAAGCCTAAGTCGGTGAATTGTTATGCCGCTTTGAGGAGGGAGTTTGGTTAGGTGAAATCCGACTTGGTCATGTACGATCTGGTTGGGGAGAAGAATTTGTATACTAACGACTACGTTCCTTGGGGTGGAAGAGTAGTTGTTTGTTATGGGCGATTGAAGAAATTTGGGATGAAGTGCGCCTTTTCCCCGCCTTCTTGTGGAGGTGTTGAACTTTTTGGGGAAAGCCCCTTGTCAGCTCGTGGGGAACAGTTGGAGGGTTCTCCATGTGTTGGATTTGTTGAATGACAGAGGCTACAACATCTGTTTAAACGATGTGATTGAGCACTTTGTTTTTAGGAGATCGGGTGTTATGAACTTTAGTTTTCATGCTTATAAGGGGAAGTCTCCTGTTATTGTGGGGGTGAGCAAGGAGGACTAGAGTCGTAGGCCGTTGTTGGCTGCGAGTAGATATTATCCTCCTGGCTTGGAGATTGATAAACGTGTTGTACAATCTCGTGGTAGGTCGTAATGTGTGTGTTTTATATTATAATTTAGACATTCTGATTTATTGTTGGGTTTTTTTTTTTTTTTTTTTTTTTTTTTTTTTTTTTTGTGCAGAAGTTTATATCCCTTCTCATACGAAGAACGGTGTGATTGAAATGTTTGCTTGTTTGAGTTTGGAAGATAAGCAGGCTTTGCTGGGTGAGGTTACGCATTACTTTAAGAGGCGCGGAGGGAAGAAAATCACCCATAAAAGGCTGGAGCATAAGGCTAGGGCTCGCAAGGTGGTGGTTGAACTTTCTGATTCTAGCTCGGAATCTGTCATGGAGAGGGAGAATCACAAGAAAGCACATGTTTCTGAAGTGAAACGGAGTGGAAGTGCTGGTGACAGCCGTTCTGGTGGAGCTAGGACGTCTGGTGGGGTCGCTGAACACCATTCTGGAGTGGTGAGGGCGGCTGGAGGGGTGACGCCTTCCAGACCTCCTGAGTTGGGTGACGCAAATCGTTTGCTATCTCAACGTTCTGAGCTAGGGGGTGGAGGGCGCTCTGCATCCAACCGCTTCTCCTCTGGTGATGCAGATCGTTCTGCATCCAACTGCTTCTCCTCTGGAGATGCGGGTGCTGGAAGTGCTAGTGGTGCTGCAGGTGGCAGTGCTGGTGGGGAGGGTGATGCTCCCACTTCGTTCTGGAAACCTAATCTGAAAAGGCGTTCCAAAGTGGTTGAGTTGGAGGGGGCTAAGAAGGCCCGAATTGGGTCTGGAGACCGACCTGGTGTTGTTGTAGGTCGTTCGTCTTCAGGTCGGGCTCCTCTGCAGAAGATGAGTCTGATTGATGTGGTTGCTGATGTTGGGGCGGTGGAGGCCCGAGGTAAAGAGAAGGTTGGTGATCTTGAGGCACAGCATCGAGCAAGGCAAGGGGGTCGAGGAAGTCACGGACCTCGTAAGAAGAGTGATAATGATGTCCTTGATAGACTGGTTACGTATGAGGACCCCTACAGTTTGCTGCCGAAGTTTGTTGTGAATGGTGATTGTAGCTTCAATTCTCCTTTGGTTGGTGGGGCGTTATTGGAGAGTATTGCGTTTGCCGGGGATAGCGCAAAGCTGGATGGTAAAGGTTTGGATGTGAACTTTGTGGAGATGGAATGGTCGTTGTGCTTTGTGAGTATTCTTTCGTTCTGAGCTTGCTCCTTTTTGGTCTTGTTGATTTTGATCCCTTTTAATGTCTACATTTGTTGTCTTGTTTGTTAGGTGCTGGCGATGTATCGGAAGCTGAAGGATATGGCGTCTATCTCCGACCGTTATAAGAAAATTTGGATGACGACAAAGCAAGCTTTATGCCGGCCGGGGGCCGGACGGACAGTGGAGAGAACGGAGGTTGCAGGGCTAAGGGATCAGGTGCAACAGCTTGGTGGTAAAATGGCTCTGTTGCAACCCGCTCTGGATTTCGCAAAGTTGGAGGTTCATCAATAGGTTGATAAGTGTAAGAGGCTGCACTCCGTTGCTAAACGAGCTGAGACTGCATACAATGACTTGGTGGATAAGGTGGAAAGTGGCGATGAGTACGTGATGTTGGATAATTATCTTGAGGTATTGGATAAGTATGATCGTCTTAAGATGTCTATTGAAAGTGGGGTTGCAACAGTGTCTGCTGCAGATGCTGGTGTAGATGCTAATAGACCATCTGATTTGCCATCTGACCAAGTCATTGTGCCACCGGTTGCTCCAGCTGTTCCTTCTGTTGTTTCTGAAGTTGTTGTTGATCAGGCTACCTGTTCTGGTGTTATAGACGGTGTTGATCTGGACCCTTTGAATATGGATACTCTCTTTGTGTGAATTGATTCTGAACGTCTTGTGCTTGTCTTTGGGTTTGAATGTCTTGTTCTTGTCTTGTTCTTGGGTTGGGGGGTCTTTGAGTAATACTTAAAAAGCTTTTGTTCTTGATACATAAACAATATTATTTTTTTGATGGGGATACTCAGGTTGTTTTTCTAGGATAACTTGGGGACCTTGGTATCTGATAAGAGCCAAAAATTGTAGTTTTAACCCCTTAATAATCATACTTTTAGACCAATTATGTGAGTAATAATTAAGAGTTAACAACGACACGTGTTTTATGCATTTCGAGGGCTTCAAAGTCCATTATGTGCAGAAATGTGCCACTTTAGCGAGATAAAGGAGCAAAGGTCGGTTCTAAGGAGTTACGTGATTAAAGGTCAAGATTCAAGAAGACAAAGCCTTTCTAAAAGCCCGGTCAAAAGCTGAAAAGTCGACGCGTAAAAAAGACGTGAAAGTCGTGAGAACTTCGAAGGCGTATCTTTGGACTCAGACATCGGAATTAGGCCTACCTTATGTCAAAACGACCGGCTCGGAAAGAGCTTTCCAATGGTCTAAGCCTTGACCCAATCAGAGGAGCAGAAGTGGACGAAAAGTCTGTTGAAGCCAACTACACCGGTGAAGAGGCCTTTTGAATTTGAAAGAATTGGGTTTTGGGCCTGATTCTCTGGCCCAAAACATGGCTCCAAGCCCATGCACGATTTTTGGATCTGAATGTATAAAAACAAAAGCTTAGCTCTTTGTTAATGGTAGATAGTTAGACCTAGATTAAAGATTAGATTAGTAGCCTCCATTAATTAATTCTAGATCTAGTTTTCCTTAGATTTAATTAGTTTAATTTAATTAGTTTCATATCTTGTTTTTATTTAATTCCTTGAATGATTGTTCGTCATTTAATTAGATAAATAAAATAGTTATTATTATTCAATTTCGATTTTTGTCATTTACAATTTATTAGATCTAATTTCAATTCTTGTTATCATTCAATTCTTAGTTATTAATTAGATTTCGATTATTGTTTAGTTAAATTTCATAAAGTTAGAATCTTTGTAATATGTTGTATTCAATTTCAATGGGAAATGATGGTTTGATGAATCAAGGCTAAAACCTCCATTAGAGGGGTTGATGAAGCCTTGATGAAAACTTAGTTGTATAGTGTAGAAGCGTTGTAGAGTCTATTCCATTCTAGAAGGTGGTGTTTAGCCATGAGAATGGGTGGGCGACCTCACATGCTAGTTATAATTGGTAGAAATGCCATGTTAATTAGGGATTAGAAGCGAGCAATTCTTACCGTAAGAAGCGTAAGAATTGGATTACTTGATCTATTCTAGGTGATTAAGTTGGATTCGAGGTGGATTCAATTCCCCTCTAATTCTTTATCTAGATTCAAGAACATTAGTATTTCCATATATTTCGTAGTGACATTCAACATATTGCTTTTCATATTGCATCGTAGTATAATTCCCCCTCGTAAAACTCTCATTAGACTTAAGACCGACAAATTAGACTATAAAACATTCCATGCTAGAGAACTAGGAGTGGAACGAACTTCTTACTCCACTATATCTGTTCAATAGAATTGAGAGTAGAAACTTTGATAAACATATAGCATCATAAATAGTTTAGTTTACTTACGTTTTGAGTTTCATCGTTCATTTCGTAGGTAAGCTAGTGAATTTTATCATTTATCATTATCTAACCGATTTTGTATTGAAGTAGAAATATTTAAATTACTTACTTGTTGAAGTTGGTTTGAAGTATGCATGTGATTACTTTTGTTGCTACTGATTTGTTGTTTGACGACCTATGCTGCATAGTGTTAGTCCTTATGCACTACTTGATTTTGCTAGGTCGTCGTTAAGGTACAGGTCGTAGAGCGTTTGAGTACGACCTGATGTATTTGCGTAGTTGGAACCTAGGCTTCGTCTTGTGTCAGGTATACGCCCTAATTCGTTCCTTTTGGGGGAACTCTTGATTGATATAATTAGCCTTTGAGTGGCCATTATATTTAAGTCTGTCTTAAACCCTTTATGAGGTCGTAAGTTGACTAGGGGTCCTTTTGGGGGTCCCCTAGATTGAATTTGTCTGATAATTGGCCTTTGAGTGGCAATTATAGTTAAACCATACCTAATCCTGGCATTGGTGTTAGGTTGGTTTAGGGTCCTTTTGGGGGACCTTGGTTTGAATTGAATGAACTTAACAATTGCGTGGCTGTTGTTGTTGAGTCGTTCTTAACTCCATCTTTGATATCCGACCTGACATTGTGATGTCTTAGGTCGGGCTGCGTAGTGTGAAATGCAAGGTGCTCCTGTAATGCAAAAATGATAGCTGCACTTAATAATGTTGATGAGATTTCATTCATATTGACTTATGTACTTGGAGAAAAACTTATTGATAAAAGCGCTTGAGGAGAGCTGTATTCCAAGGTCGGGGAAGCCTATCACCGAGCTGGGTTTTGATCCAGTATGCGCCATTTCCAACGACTTTGGCCCCTCCCATGTTGGGTCGAGCTTGGCTGGTGCTAAAGTCTTTTTGAGGACTAGGTCGCCAGCTTGGAAAGATCTTGGGACGACCCTCTTGTTGTAAAAACGTTGGATTGTTTGGTAGTACCGAGCTAGGGATATTGCGGCAGCTTCTCTACATTCTTCTAAGAGATCCACTTCTTTTACCAAGATGTTGTCATTGACTCGATTCAACAATGTCAAAACGTATAGTTGTGATTGTGAGTTCTGATAGTATCACTGCTTCCGTTCCAAAGCAAAGTGTGAAGGGAGATTCATTTGTACTAGATCTAGCTGTTGTTCTGTATGCCCATAGAATGTTTTCCAGTTTCTTTGGCCATTGGTTTTTCTTGCTCTCCAGCTTCTTTTGGAGGTTTTCTTTGATGGCCTTGTTGGTAGCCTCTGCTTGGCCATTGCATTGTGCATATCTAGGTGTAGAAAATGCTTGAGTGATGCACCAATTTTGTAGAAAAGCCTTGACTTGAGTGCTAGCAAATTGCGTTCCATTGTCCATAACTAGGGTGTGGGGTGGACCAAATCTAGTGATGATATTAGTCCAGATGAAGTTGATTATGTTGACTTCCTTAACTTGGACTAGTAGGATTGCTTCAACCCACTTGGTGAAGTAACCTGTGCACTACTACAGAATGACACATATACCATGGTCAATAAGAACGTTTATACCACAGTTCTTCTAAAAACCGTGGGAAATACTTATATACCACGGTGGAAATTTCTTTGGTCATTGGTTTACTAGTATATGTCACAGTTACATGAAAACCGTGGGATAAGTTGGGCCATATACCATGGTTAGTTTTTTTTCCAGCATGAGAGTACTCCACATCCCCACTACCTTAAACATAAACAGTGGTATATAAATTTTCCACTTTCTACAGTGGTTTATGACTTTATGCCAAACAAGGACCAAAATATCACCGATATATATCGGTATTTTGGTACACCGATATCGATATTTCCGACATATATCCACCGAATATAGAATCCTTTTTTTCCCGATATATATCAGAATTTCCGATATAAAATTTTATATCGCCGATATAATCGATATATCCGATATTTACGATATATATCGGTTGACTTTTTTACCATTTTTTAATATAAATATGATATTTCCAATATATTTCTGATATATATCCGATATTTCCGATATTTTAAATAGTTTGGACTGGTTACCAAAAAAAATGGATATATCCGAAATATCCGATATATATCGGTTTTTGGGTACACCGATATATTCATCAATATCGATATTTTAGGCTTTGATGCCTTGATGCCAAATAGTCAAATAAAGCGGATACCAGATTTCCCAATTAGTTCCCATATTCCCGGTTTTACACCAAAGTTTTTTATCCCAAGGGTACCGGAAAGTTAGACAGCCACTTCTTTTTTGCTCTTTGTAGAAAGGGTAAATCGGTAATTGATCTTTTTTTCGCTCAAAGGGCCTGCTTGATAACCCATTTTCCCGCTGGCAAATCGATATTTTCCCACTTAAACCAGTATTTGCCGTTGCTTGTTGCGATATATGGGTCTAGCAAAAATAAAACCAATTTGCCGGCAAAACCCTCACGTGACCCTTTTTTCCCACTCCACACGGGAAAAAATAATCCAAGTCAGGTCAGGGCTGGATATATTTTGCCAAGGAAAATCGACAGCAATTTCCCCACTTCAACATAGTGATTGGCAAATCATAATCGCTACTCTCTCCTTCTCTCTCTCAAGCGCCGACGGTGAGTTCTAACTCCCTCTCTCTCAAATTTTCACCCTATTTTTCTTATTCAAAGATTTCAAACTAGTGTTTTTTCATGTTTATGTAGATTGAATTGGATTTTGAGTTGTTCGAGTAGATCGATATGTTTTCTTCATCAAATTAGTGATTTCGGGCTGTTGATTGAAGTAGTTGTTTGATACTCTGCTATGTAGGTATGTAACATTCATTTTTCATATTTATTTCATTTCGTTGTTCGATTGAGTTATTTCAATTTGAAATCATTTTATTTCAATTTTTTCAATTGAATAATTTTAGTTTAATCTCTGTGAGATGCTACTATTGCTAGTTGAAACAAGAGTTGTGACCGCATGTTGAAACAGTATAACTATATGCATTGCATGGATTGACTGTTATTGTTAGTTGTTTGGACACTTAACCTTGAACTTTTGAATCTAGCCGCATACATTCTACTCTCCAATTTGATGAATCTTCCATATCAATTCCTTGATTTTGTGCCTTAATGATTTATTGCTTCATCGCTCTTAAATCCATAAAATATGTGTGCTTCGATTAAGTAGAAATATGTCCTGTCTTTTTATGTTTCGATTTCTTCCGCTTTGCTAAGTTAGTACTTTAAATCCGACTACTAATATTTATCACCAAATTATGTGTAGTAGCACAAACTTTATGTTTTTCAATTTGGGGTTAAAAGGGCATGTATGGTTGACATTTTTTTCTTTGAAAGAATTAAAGTTGGTTCATTTGTGAGTTTGATTTGTTTGTTTGGGATAATTTTGACCTGTTTTTGTTTTAGCTTAATGTTAAGATCATTCAAACCATGTCCTAAGGGTGTCTTAGTGTAAATGATTGAGTAAAATATGTTTATAGTTTATTAATGACTTGTTTTAATATGTAATAATTAGAGCTAAAATGGGCAATTAAAACATGCCTTGCAGTAATGAATAATCAATGGAAAACATAGTCATGGGTTTTATTAAAGGAAGAATCATTGGTAAATGGAAGTAGTGTGTTTTTTAGGTGTTATGGAAATTGGTAAAAGGGTGTCACCATACTTAGGTACTTACTCATTCAACATTGTTATTGAGTACCTTTCTTATTTTGAATGATTAATTACTTATTTTGATATTGAGTACCTTTCTTACAGGGATTGTGAGCATGATGGTTAGTTGATAGTTGCTTGCAGTAAGGCCTTAAAGAAGGATTAGGGATGAGCTAAGTTACTCAAATTTCTTTTCTATAGGGGTAGTCCTAAATCAGTTGTTAGTGCTTATAGCTTATTGGCCTTACTATTTTTGTTGGACAGATTTGGGTGTATTTGTTTTGACCTAGGGTGTATTTGTTATTATGAATGTTGGTTAGTGTCTCTTCACTTGAATAAGGAAAAAATACTACATTTTTGGCAAAACTTACTCGCTTAGTTAACCAGTGGTAGCATCCAACTCAACTTGCAGGGGTGCACTGATTGGATTGCTTATTGCCCCCCTAAATAGATCATAAATGCTCTCCTTCGCCAGTACCCACATGCTCCTAGAACTTCACCAACCTAATTTATAGAGAGACTCTAATCAATATACACAAATATTTCTCGACCCTCACGACCAAGCAGTTCACACACTTAAAGCGGGTGAAATGGAAGTACGTCCTTAGAATGCGTTGTTTTGACCAACACTAGAAGGCTCTAGCGATGATCACTAACACTAGAGGGATTCCTATTTCGAAGTATAACAACAAAAGTTCCCTTTTTCTTGAAGCAGTACTTATTCTGGTAAATGAATCTGGTTAAGGTGGAGTTCCATCCAATATGCTCCTGTTGAGGCTCACGAGGCTCACAGTACTGCAACTTACCCTACTTTTTCTAGGTACCAGATTTTCATATTCAACATTTATATCTCTGGCATCGACATCACTGCTGCCTACGTTCGGACCATTTCTCTCATGATAACTGCCCGACAGGTTCACACTTATATGCAATTTTTTAATTTCCGATTCGCTATGATTTTAATGCCTGGTAATTTTGAATTTTCAAAAATTTAGGAAGAGACAAGTAAAAGTAGTACCATAGTGAAGGTACATAAAGGATTAAATTAAATGAAGTACTAAAGACGTCTCCAATTAGACTTCCCACTAGCGATTGTGAATTAAATGTTTTGCATTTATCTTATTGTGAAGTGCGGTCCTCACATTGCAAAGGGTTGATGGGAAACGAGTAAATTTGAAGTGGGACAAGATCAAGGTAAACAAATCCTACATATTATTGTCTTTTTCTTTGAAAAGTATATGTTTACATATGTTGTGAGTCTATATGTTAGGGCCCATATCAACCAGGTGGCACAGAGTGTGGGTATTATACAATGAAGTTTATGAGGGAAATAGTCGAAGGATGTTCAACTGGATTATTTGAAAATAAGGTATTCGAAAGTTTTGACAAACATTTTATTTGGCTCAAAGACTTCGCCTTATTCTTATATATATAGTAACTCCACATGTTTTACTTTGACTCATCCAGATGACAAATTTAGAACTGAAGGAGACATACACGCCAGATGAACTTGACGGTGTTCGACTCGATATTATTCAGTTCATCCGGAAAATGGGGTGTTTGGTCGGAAGGCGAATGAGGATGAGTTTTAGCTATGTTAGGACCCCTCGGTTTAATTTATGAGTCTTACCTTTTTAATTTATGAAAAGGAATTTGAAGTTTGTTTTCTTAGTGCACTCAAAAAATTAATGGAAGTTTTTTATTATTATTATTATCTTTTTTTGCAATGTTTGATAGTTTATTGTACATTTTGGAATTTGTTGGGAAGATGGAAATGTTGTATGTAGGCAGGCTGTGTAAATTTTGTTATGCAGGTTCGGTTTTTAAGTGGAAGACTGTTACTAGCATTAGTATTTTAAAAAAATAGTATAACTATATGCCACGGTATTCTAACACATACACTAATATAAACCACGGTTTCAATAGCTTATATGCCACAGTTCTGTTGACAACCGTGGTATATAATGGGCATACAAACCACGGTTCTTTGAAAAACTGTGGTATATGTTAAACATATATACCACATTTTTGCTATTATTATATACCACACCACCTATTGTCACGGTTGTATAACAGTGGTAAATATATTTATACCACACTTAAAAACAGTGGTATAAGTGTCATTCTGTAGTAGTGGTGGCTGCTAGGACGTATTTGAGCCCTGATTTCTTTTGCGGGATGAATGGTCCCATGATGTCTAGCCTCCACATGTGGAATGGCCATGGGCTGGCTATGTTGATCAATTCCCTTGCTGGACTTAGGTGATTGTGGCCAAAAGTTTGACATTGGAGGCATTTAAGAACGTACCTTTTTGCCTCGATATGCATGCCTGGCCAATAATATCTTTGGGCGATTGCTTTGTGTGCTAGTGATCTTGCTCTTGCGTGGTTGCCACATTCACCTTTGTGGATTTCGTCGAAAATGAGTTGTCCCTCCCTTGGAGTTATGCACCTTAGGAGGGGTCCTCTAGCAGATTTGCGGAACAGTCTTCCATTGATCACTGTGTATCTTGGGGATCGGAGTTGGATTGCACGAGCATGCTTTGCTTTTGATGGGATCTCACCATGTAAGATGAACTTGAGGAATGGGCCCATCCAAGATTGGCAGATTTCTTCTTCAGATGAGGGTTGGAAATCTGTGAGGCTATTGATACTTTCTTTATGGTACGCAGGTCGTTCCAGAATGTCAATGTAGACTGTGGTCGGACATGCCTATTGTGTTTTGGAGGCTAGGAAAGCCAAGTTGTCTGCATGTCTATTGTATTCTCGAGGAATATGGTCTAAGGAGAATGTCTTGATCGAGCTGATTATGTCATAAACGACTTGAGCATACTTTGCCATGTTTGCTCCATTCGTGACATATTCTTTGGTGATCTGCTTGACAATTAGCTGGGAATCGCTGTAAGCTTTAAGTTTTGAGACTTGTAGTTGCTATGCCATTCGGAGGCATGTGATCAATGCTTCATATTCTGCTTCATTGTTGGACATTGCGAAATCAATTTTGATTGATTTCTGTAGCTGGGCTCCCTCTGGTGAAGTTAATACAGCCCCCAGTCCACTACCACTGCTATTGCATGCGCCATCTACGTGGAGGTGCCATGTGTCTGGGGTGACTTGTTGATGGAGTAAAGTTATTGGCTCGGGTTCCCAGTTGATGTCTTCGACGGGGAAATTTGCCAAGAAATTAGTAACGACCTGGCCTTTGCGAGACGTTCTGGAAACGAACTCGATGTGATGTTCTCCTAGTTCTTCAGCCCATTTGGCCATGCGGGCTGTTTTGTTGCTAGAACTCAATACCTGTTTAATGGGTGCGTCAGTGATAACCTTGATGCTGTGAGATTGGAAGTAAGGTCGGAACTTCCGAGCTGAGTAGAGTAAAGAAAGCATTGCTTTCTCCATCAGGGAATAGTGCTTTTCTGCATATACCAACATCTTGCTGGTGAAGCAGACCGGCTTCTCGACTCCATCATGCTCTCGAAAGAGAACTGAGCTGATTCCGAAGTTAGTTGTTGCAAGGTACAACCTTAGTGTTTCTCCTTATTCTGGTTTGGACAGGAGGGTGGAGTTGATAAATAGGTTTTCAGGTCGGTGAAGGTTTTGTGGCACTCGTCTGTCCAAGTGAAAGTTGCTCCCTTTTTGAGTATTTACAGGAATGGTCTGCATTTGTCAAATGCTCCTGAGATGAACTTGTTGAGGGCTGAAACCATGCCAGATAACTTATAGATTTGTTGCTTTATGGTTGGTTCTGGCATTTCAAAAAGAGCTCGTATCTATTCTGGATTTGCTTCAATGCATCTTTGTGAGATGAGGCAACCTAAGAATTTCCCTGAGGCTACTCCAAATATGCATTTGGCTGGGTTGAGCTTCATCTTGTTTTGGCAAAGTCGTTCAAAAGCCTCTTGTAGGTGGGAGATGTGATCACCTGCCTTTTCACTTTTGACCACCATGTCATCTATGTAGACTTCCATAGTGTCTCTTAACAAGTCTTTGAACATTTTTGTGACAAGTCTTTGGTAGGTTGCTCCTGCGTTCTTCAAGCCAAAAGGTAGGACGTTATAGCAAAACGTACCTTGCTCCTTTATGAAGGACGTCTTTTCCTGATCTTCCTCTGCTAATGGTATTTGGTTATACCCACTGTATGTGTCCATGAATGACAAAAGTTCATGGCCGCAAGTTTGATCTACCAATATGTCGATTCTTGGTAGGGGGAAGTAGTCCTTTAGGCAGTGCTTGTTGACGTTGGTGAAATCTATGCAGAGTCGTACCTAACTGTTCTTCTTTGGAACAGCTACTATGTTAGCAAGTCAGGTCGGGTGCTCGACTTCTCTGATGAATCCCACGTTTTTGAGCTTTTTTATCTCTTCATTGATAGCTTTTTGAAACTTGAGTGCTAGCTTCCTATGTCGTTGTTTGATAGGCTTGATGGTTGGATCTACATTTAACTTGTGGCAAGTGACCTGAGGGTCGATTCCTGGCATATCGATATACGACCAAGCAAAAACATCTTTATTGAGAGATAGAAATTTGACAAGCTGCTCCTTGAGCTTGGGGTCTAAGTCAGCCCCTACATATACAAATTTTGGGTCATCAATTGTGCCCAAATTGACTTTTTCTCTTGGTTCTATTTGAGTTTGTTTTCCTTTGAGCTTTTCTGATGTCGCTGCTAGAGGGCTGGATGTTTGAGGATCCTTCCTCTTTGGAACGTCCTTAGCTTCGACAACCTGAGGCTTGGGTGAGGTCGTAGTGCTGACATGATTGCATCGGTGAGCTTCTAGTTAGTTGCTTCTGAGCTCCATGATGCCTCTGGGACCAGGATATCGTAGGACCTGGTGTAGGGTTGATGGAATAGCTTGGATTTTGTGGATCCAACGGCGTCCTAGAATGGCAATGTAGGACGACCTGACATTGATAACACTGAAGCGTGTTAATATTTTGACCATGTTTGGAGACTGGTAGGATTACGTCTCTGATGGCATCTGTACGATCTCCATTGAACCCATAGAGCGGTGCATTGGACTCTATCATCACCGTGTCTGGCAGGTGCATGTCTTTGTAAGTTTGATAGAACAATATGTCGCATGAGCTCCCTGGATCGATGAGGACTCATTTGACCGTCCAACCGTTGATCTTGACGTGCACTACCAAGGCATCATTGTGAGGTAGGCACACCTTGTCTAGATCTTCTTCTGTGAATAAAATTGTCGTTGTCTTATTAGGGTTGGTGGGGTTGATTATCTCGGCTTTGTGTAAGAGATGATAGATTTCTTGGATTGCTCCCACTCTTCTGCGCTTCTCCCGACCTAAGGTTTCATCATTTGAGGTGTCTGTAATCATGTTGATTACTTTGTCCTCATCTTGGTTAGAGGAGTGTTGTCTCCTGTTGTGTCTTGACCGACCTGGAGACTTAGATCGTCCTGTTCATCTACCTCTGCTTCTGTTTCTGTTGTTGGCAAGTCGTTCATTGCTGCGACTCCTGCTTCTGTGGCGTTTGGCATCCAGCTTGTGCCTCAGATCGCTTTCTGGCAAGAACTCTTTTAATTTGCCTTCCTCCACTGGGTCTTGGAGGTAGTGTTTGAGGCTCCAGCAATCATTGGTATCGTGGTGGTGGAGTTTGTGGAAATGACAGTATGGACGCTATGGTATGACTATTACCTCGTTGATGTTTGGTTTAAAGTATGGCGCTGTGTAGATCTTCTTCAGGATTTGACTTGGCGTCCTGGAGAAGTTGGAGAATTCCCTCTTTGTGTATGAGGGTTTGCTGGCGTTGGATCTCTTGTTGTTGTTGGTGTTGTTGTTGTTTGAATATTGTTTGCTTTCCTTGGGATCTGGCTCGTTGTAGACTGCAAGGACCTATTTGCCTTTGTGCTTGGCCATCCACTCTTTGTACTTGATGTATTTGTCGACTCTGTGATACAGGTCGGCTGAGGTGTCTGGCTTGTTGCGTATGAGGGACCCTGCTAGGTCGGAGTCGTCCAGGAGGGCGTTTGTGAACGCAGAAATTGCAAAACCGTCACTGAGTCCTAACTCCAGTGAGAGTAGGTCCTTCTTAAAACGTCTGAAAAAGGCTCGGATCATTTCGCCATGAGCTTGCTTGAGATGGAATAGGGAGTCCAGGTCGGCGCGCTTCTTTCTGTTGTGGACAAACTCGCTACGAATGTTTCAAACAAGGTCACAAAGTTGTTGATTGAACGGAGGAGTGTGTAAAACCGATCTATTGCTCTCGTCTTTTAAAGTTTGGAAAAAGTTTGCACGCCGTAGTCATAGTCGGGATGGTACGATATAGTGCTAGGATTTGGCTGAAGTGGGCTATGTGCTCGCCTGGGCAAGAAGTACCGTCGTACAACGGGAACTTTAGTTGAATGAACTCTGAAGGAGGTTGTTTGTCTCTGATATCTTGAATGAATGGTGATGCTTTGTATGTCTCCAACATCTTCTGAGCGATCTGGATCGCGCTAGCTCTTTCGCTTGACTTCTCTAGTTTTTGCGTGAAGTCGTCTAAACGCTAATTGGTGGTGTTGGTTAGGCTGTAACAGTGTTGTGCTCCCCTGCTTCTGTGGTGCCATTGTTGGTGTTGGAGTTGGCATTCTCTCGCATTGTCTGGTTTTCCTGTTGCAAAGTGATGAAGGCTTCTTGGAGTGTCTTCATCTGGTCTGCCAATGCTTGTAGGTTGGGCTCCATTATGGTTTTGCTGACCAGCTTCGTGGGCTTGAGAAAAGAGTGGTTGCTTTTTTCTTAAGGAAATAAACCGGCAGACGGCACCAATGTAGATGTTGGTTATTTTGGGACTACGACCTGATGATCTGTTGGATAGGAAATGGCTACACTCTTCTTGGGATAAGAGTTGCCTACGTATCAAGTTTCTCCGGGTAAACTTGAATCAAGCTTTACGTAGTTCATCTCTCTCTATTTGTAGATGTGTGTTTGAACCGTTATGGATTGCAAATCCACCTTGTATGCTATCTTGATGATTTGCCATTACTCTGATGTTACAAAGTAAATGACTCATTGATTGTTGCGTTGATTGAGCTCTAGGATTGCACTTGTTGATATCTTTCCATGTATGGTTGTAACTGTTGTTGGTGACAACCTGGGTGTTGGGTCGTTGGTACGTTCTGATGTTGTGGGACGAGCTGAGGTAAGGCGTCCTGCCTTGTGGACACGTGCTCTATAGTGTAGAACGGAGGGTACTTACAATGCACAATAATTTTCACAAGATCAATCAAGTTCCTGCAAGCACGACCTCTCAGAGCAATAAGACAAATGTGATCAGACCACAAGCCATTACTGAAAGAAGGTAGGTTCATCATGGATCCGATAGTCACTGTATGAGATTTGACCCAGACATCTTTAAAGTAGTCCTCCAAAACAAACATCTCAAGTTGATGAGAAGAAACAATTACTATACGAAGCACAGTAATCCTTTCACCACTGCTACAAGGTGGAGCCCTTTGATCAAGGTGAACTTATTGACGTTGCAAGGTTCCACAATGTGTCGTGGGACTTTCGAGCGTCTGAATCCCAAAGAGTTGACATCAAGCGTATATAAGCAGTAGCAGAGCTGATCACCCTCTTCGTCTAATGTCAGACAGTACAGCTCCCGTTTGACATGAAAGATTTGCGATAGTACTTTACTTGGAAGCTTCCTATTCACGTACGTGAGGAAAAAAATATGGTCTCCAACAATCAGAAGTTTCGTCTCCCACCGTAAGAAGATAGAACTGGCGCTGAAGCTTGATCCCAAACACCTTGAATTTACCACTACGTCCATCGTGAATTGAAACAAAGCCCAATTAGAAATTGGATAACCGTGACGAAATGGAGGAAGAGCCTCCAAGTAGGTAGTGGCAGGGTTCGAGATGTAAAGTTGATGTGGACTGTATTTGTCTTGAAAGAGGAGTAAACCGTCACAAGAGCCTCCAGAGATAGTACGTGCTGGAAGATTTTGGCTTGTTGTACTAGAAGGCATACGCAACTGCAGCACTTGCTTCTTCGGTTGTGACACAAAATTCTTAATATTATTAATGTACTGAATAATGTCGATGGAGAAGTGACAACACACATAGTTTGCGACGTGATCAATTGGTTTTTCAATAGTTGAGATGAGGATAGTTGGATGTTCTGATAATTGGTGCTCTTTGGAAAGAATACAGCGAATACGACGACTAGGAGCCAATGATAAGTGAGCTTTGGCAAATTTGGGATTGGATATAAAAAAAAATTCAATAGTCTGGAAACAAACTTGCAACATATGAGATCCTCCGTTGATAGGTGTAAGAAAATCTCCCTTACCAGCTCCTCACGTAAGGAGAGAAGAAGATTTTCATGTTGGCCTTTCTTTAGTCTTGTCACTATTATACCAGCCATCATAAATTAAGGGTGTGTTTGTTAAATTTTAACTCATGGAAAGGAAAGGAAATAAAATGGGTGGTCCACTATGGAATGGAATGGAAAGAAAATAATTTTAAATGGTATGTGTTTGGTAAACTGGGGAAAGGAAAGTTAAAAACTGGGGAAAGAAATAATAATGTTTGTTTGCAAAAGCTATGGAAAGGAATAATTGTATTGTTGGGTCATGGGTGTATTAGTAGTAAGTCCCTATCTATCTATTTCTTTTCCTTTCCTTTCTACAAAATTTTCAGGGGTTAGCTAAGGACAAAAAACCTTTTCCATTTGTTTTCATATGGAAAAGCCCATTTCCTTTCCATAGGTAAACAAACGCCTTAAAAACTAGAGAAAAGGTGGACCACTATTATTTTCCTTTCCTTTCCATAATGTTTCTATCATAACAAACACACCCAAATTAACAAGAAATTGGTCCCAAGGCCCAATTTTGGGGAAAATGAAGTCTAGAGGACATGGTTTTTTGTGAGTAACTCACAAGGACAAATTTTGGAAAAAAAGTAACTCACGAACCCACTATTTCAAAATTAGTAACCCTCAAGGACAAAATAAGTTGGCCCCGCCTTTTTATATCTTTTAAAATGCCAGTTATACCCTTCCATGAAAATAACCCTCAAGGACAAATGGCCCGGATTTAAAATAAATATTTTCCGATTTGACCCTTTCTGTCATTTTACTATGAACAATGAGTGTTCATACTTTCTGCTGGTGTATGAACAATGATCGTTCATATCCAAATGGGTGAATGCACCTTATACAATATATTGATGTATGAACATTGAATGTTCATACCAAAAGGACTATGAACATTCAATGTTCATACACAATCAATATTCATACCCAAAGACTATGAACATTGAATGTTCATACCCAAAGGACTAAGGACTATGAACATCGAATGTTCATACCCAAAGGACTGTGAACATTGAATGTTCATACCCAAGGACTGTGAACATTGAATGTTCATACCCAAGGACTATGAACATTCAATGTTCATACTAAATACCAGTCAATCGTTAATTATTTTAAGGTCGGGGTATACTTGACATTTCATCTACCCGATCTGTTTTTTAGATCAAGGGTATACTTGACCTTTCATCACCCGGTCAATGAGTTACAAAAAATAAAAGGTGTCCTTGAGAGTTACTTTTTAGGCAACATTGAAGTCATGTTAAATTAAATGATATAAAAAATAAGTACAGAGTAACTCAAACTTTTTTTTTTTTGTCGGTAAGTAGTGAGGTTGTTATAGAGGTCCCTGCCCCTTTTTATAATTAAAACTTGTGATTACATCCTTACATATTCTTTTCCTATTGCATCATTGATAAGAGCCCAAAACTGTAGTTTTAACCCCTTAATAATCATCTTGTTAGACCAATTATGTGAATAATAATAAGAGTTAATACGATTACGTGTTTTATGCATTTTCGGGCTTCAAAGTCCATTTGCTAAATGTGCCCCATTAGCGAGATAAAGGAGCAAAAGCCATCAGAACTTCGAATGCCATATCTTTGGACCATTTCATACCTTATGTCAAAACGACCGGCTCGGAAAGAGCTTTCTAATGGTCCAAGCCTTGACCCAATCAGAGGAAAATGGACGAAAAGTCTGGGGGCCAACTGCAGCTGAAGAGGCCTTTTGGATTGAAAAGAGTTAGCCCATGCACGAATTTTGGATCTGGATGTATAAAACAAAAGCTTAGCTCTTTGTTAATGGTAGTTAGTTAGACCTAAATTAAGATATAGAATTATAGATCTAGTTTTATTAATTAAATTAAGTTTTAGTTCCATTTAAATTCTTGTTTTAGATTAAATCTACGAATCATTGTTCTTGATTGATTAGATAAATAAAATAGTTAGTTTGTCAAGAGAATTTGTCATTTCCATTCTAGATCTAATTTCAATTCTTGTTCTTGTTTCATTCCATTAAATTAGATTCATTATTGCTAAATTAAGTAATTATCAATTTCTCACATTATGTTTAGTTTAGATTCAATGGTAAATGTTAGATTGATGACTCAAGGCTAAACCTCCATTAGAGGGGTTGATGAAGCCTTGATGAAAAAACTTAGCTATTTAGTATAGAAACGTTGTAGAATCTATTCCACTTAGAACATTGAGAACATTGACCTCACATGCTAGTTAGTACTTGGTAGAAATGCCATGAAAACTAGGGATTAGACTCGAAATTCTTTGGAAAACGTAAGAATCGAGATACCACAATCTATGCTAGGTCATTAAGTTAGATTCGAGGTGGATTCAATTCCCCTCTAATTCCTTATCTAGAGTCAAACAATAGTATTTCCATAGCATTTGTAGTTAATTTCTAGTAATCATCTTAATTAAGTATCGTAGTATAATATTTTGTAAAGCTCTCATTGACTTCATAGTTTTTAGAAAACAATCCATGCTAGGGAACTAGGAGTGGAACGAACTTTCTCCATTTAGTGCAATTCGCATTGAGAGTAGAAGAATTGATAATCAACCACGTAAAAGGATAAGTTTAGTTTACTTACGTTTTGAATTCATCGTTCATTTCGTAGGTAAACTACTCATTTTACAGATATCAATCATCATGTGCAATTTTCCTTACTTCCTCCACAAATGAACTAGGTACCAAATCAAAGAATCTTACATTAGGTACATTAGCAGCTAGTGCATCTGCTAGTTTATTTGCTTCCCTATACACATGTACTAAAGAAAAGTAACCAAATTCTAGTTCCAAAACTTGTATACTCTTCATCATTTTCTTTGCTCGCCACGGGTACTTCTTTTTGCTCAGAAATGCCACCACATTCTCAGAGTCCGTCTGTGCTTCAATCTTGCTCATGCCATGCCTTAAAGCTAATTTGATTCCTTGCTCAAGGCCTAGTAGTTCCACTATAGCTATAGTGTCATACTCAAACATACTATTTGCTGCCGCTATAACCAACCCAGTACTGTCCCTAATCACTGCTGCCCATTGTCCTTTAGTACCTTGGACACTTCCATATGTGTTTAATGAGTGGTTGTCTCGTTCTGGTCTCCTCTATTTGCATCTTAGAGCATCTTTAGGTGAGATACTTTCCTAGCATCAAACACCAAATTTCCTAGGTGTTTAATAATTTAGTGTTTTTTCATCTTTAGGATAGACACATGTTGATGAAAACACCAAAAAAACATCAAACCAAACACCAAATTGGCCAAAATTTGGTTCCAGCTTTGGTGTTGTATCAAATCTCTTTCGGTTTTTCTAACAACACATGGGTTTGGGCTTCTAAGTGGGCTTATATGGCACGGTTTTTCCAACACCGCGTGCTCTCAATGAAAAAACGGGCAAAAAACGGCTATATTTTCTTTCACTATAAATTGAAACACTCACACAATATATTTTATACTCACTTCTTTTCTCTACTCTCTACTCTCTACTCTCTACTCTTTACTCTTAAAACCACAATGGCTAGTGAATAACCAAAAGCAAAATCTAGAGGGGCTTTATGGATACAAGAAGAAGATGTTGCTTTCACCAATAGTTAGCTACAAGTTAGTCAAGATGGTGTAGTAGGAAATGAGCAAAAGTCAAACGAATTTTGGAGTAAAATTCTAAATACATTTCATGCAAATCTAGGAAGAGTGACCGAACGCAACTTGACGGGCATGAAACACCGTTGGACTCTCATTCAAGCTAATATCAACAAGTTCCATGCTATTATTTCTAAGATTCAAGCATCTCCTCCAAGTGGCTATAATGACAATATGATTGTAAGTATTTACTTTTTATTTGTTATTTTGATTCACAAATACATTTTTCAATTCTAATTTAGTTTTTTCTTAATTGGTAGGTTGAGGAAGCAATAAGTGCATATGAGATGCATAATGGGGTTTGGAAGTGGATGCAATGCTATAATATGGTGAAAGACTCACCCAAATGGAAGAGGCTACAATTGAGAAATGAATTGCGACCCACCAAAAAGTCGAAGTCAAACAGTGGGGAAGGAGGTTTATCAGTTCCAATATCAACTGCGACAACTCAACCAATGGATTATGATCCACACCAAGTTGATGGGCTTGAGGATATGCCTATTGGAAAGAAAGAAGAGAATAAAATAAGACAAAAAGATAAAGAAGAAGGTGATTCTAAAGTGGAGGAATCTACTAAGAAACTTGATGATTTTATGGTGAAATTTTCTTAAACCACCAAAGAAGGCTATAAATTGGAAGCTCAAAGACAATTGAAGAAAGATGGGATGGAATCCGAAAAACTTCAATTGAAGAAAAATGTGATAGATTGGAAGCTCCTAATCCAAAAAGAAAAACTTCAATTGAAGAAAGATGCGCTCCGAGTTCGAGAAGATGAAACTGATGCTAAAATACTAGGAATGAAATTAAAAGGATTACCCGAAGATGAGCACAAAATTTGGCAACTCAAAAAGGCAGAAATTTTACAAAAAAATGAAGAATCGACTTGGCAATATCACTAGTAGTAGTCAAAGTAGTGCATAGTCTAAATTTGAGTGTGTATGTCTTTTAATTTGAGTATTTTAATTTGTCTTTTAATTTATGACGTACTTTAATTTGAGTTTGTATTTTGATTTTAATTAGATTGTACTTTAATTGAATATTTTCTTTTAATTTGAGTTATCTTAATTTCAAGTTGATACTTTTTATCATTCTAAAAAAAAATCGGCAAAGTCTATTTTGTATTTTCAAAATTCGCATATACATAAATCCTTTCATAAAACCACAAATACATAGAAACAAACTTAGCTTGGAACACAAATACATAGAAATTGAAACGATAAATAAACACAAAGTCCAAATAGAAATAGAAATCAACGCTGACCACGCCGCCCATGCCTACTCCACAAATGTTTGACCAAGTCATTCTTCAATCTATCATGAACAACTTTTGAACGAACCTTCTCGACGCCAGATGCCCAACGAGATAGAACAAAGTGGCGTTGATATTCAGATGCACCTTCTCTACTTGGCATTTCATACTCAGGAATATACTGCGGGATATCCGTTTTGCGTTCATCTTCCACAATCATATTGTGTAAAATGATGCAAGCCCTCATAATAGTAGCCATGGTCTCCAACTACCATAACCTGCACGGATTTGCTAAAATAGCCCAACGCGACTTCAATATACCAAACTCCCGCTCTATGTCTTTTCTAACAACTTCTTGCTTCTTTGCAAAATATTTGTCTCATGCAATAGTCAGTTTAGCAATCGTTTGAATCAAGGTGGCATAATTAGGATAAATATCATCAACCAAGTAATAACCCATATCATAATGATGCCCATTCACAGTGTAGTTACAAAGAATAGCTTCATCATTGACTATATCATCAAATATTGGTGAGCGGTCAAGCACATTAAGATCATTATGAGAACCCGCCATTCCAAAAAAAACATGCCAAATCCACGTGTCATGAAAAGCAACCGCCTCCATAATCACTGTTGGTTTATGCACATGGCTAGTGTGAGATGACCCTTGCCACGCGGATGGGCAATTCTTCCATTGTCAGTGCATACAATCAATGCTTCCTAGCATTCCAGGCCATCCGCGTTCCTCAAACTCTTCAAGCAAACACTGAATATCTGCAACATTTGGTTTGCGCAAGTATTCACCTCCAAAAATTCTAATAATTCCATCACAGAAATAGCACATGCATTCATGAACAATTGGCTCAGCAACATGTAACATGTCATCTACTAGATCAGCTAGAGACCCATAAGAAAGCATTCGTATAGCAGCAATTACTTTGATTTTTGGGTGAATCCCAAACTTACCCGCATTATTAATATTTTGTTAAAAATATGGTACATTTTGGTTAAGATGATTGAAAATACAAGTAAACAATGACTCACCATACGAAATCGGCATCGAAAGTCGTGGTCAATGAATATAGAATTTGCGCTGAAGTAGTTAGCATTTACACGAGCCAGTGTTGCCTCGTACTGACGATTCTTGCATTTTCTTCCTTTCTTCGAACCACCATGTGGTTTATAAGAAGACTCCGCTTCTTACTGACGCAATAAACCCAAACGATGTCGGACCAAAGGTAGAGTAATAGCCACTAATTTTTTACAACGCTTAATTGCAGTGTTATAATTTGAAGAGCTCGAGCTCAATGAAGAAGAAGAAGATGAATCAGAAGAAAATGAATAAGAAGAAGATGAATGATCCATTGAAAAATTGTCAAGAGTTCGGTAGTTTTTTTTTTTTTTTGCTAAGGAGATGAGTTTAGGATTATAGGGAACATGAAAAATGAAGAGAACCATGTAGGATTAGAGGGTTAAAAGATTATAGCATGCGGTTTCTGAAAAACCGCGTGGGCTTGGGTTTTGAGAAAACCATTGGTGGTGCGGTTTTGAGAAAACCGCGTGGGCTATATGGCGGTTTATCCAAAACTGCGTCATTTTATGTTGAATATTTGATGTTTCTCCTGAAGTTGGTTGATGTTTTTTTGGTTTGGTGTTTGGTTTGGTTCAAAATTTTGGTGTTTTTCTGGTTTCTCTCCTAAATATGCTATTATACAATTTTTCCAATCATATTTACAAAAACACTATGACACATTTTCATAACGGCTACGATATCTCTCAGTAGCATCTCAAAAATATAACGGGACATTTACTTAACAAATATAGCGAGACATTTATTTATGTTGTTATTTCTCAAAAATGCTACATTGCTACATATCAAATAACAACACCACACATAACATATTTTAGTTTCGACAAATATTTTAGCTGATCCGAGAGTTCTACTTAACATTTTATAATAACATTTAAAACAACAATTATAGCATTTATTGAAGGAATCTTTACCGAAACATCACAAAAATAGTAAGAAAATGTTGCATAACAAATTATAGCATTTCAAATAACACAATTACAACATTTAACAAACAATATAACATAATTGTCTGAAGAGTAACGTGTAATCGTTAACATTTAACAATACTAGGTAACACACCAAGAAATATCAAGTGCATGTCCCAACCACTAATAAATTTCTCGTCTTAGTGTGTATTAGCGTTTAAACAGTTACATAAATCTATGCCAATAAAAACAAAAGTTAATCGTATTCAGATAAAATAGCATTTACTATATAGATTGTTATGAAATTAAGATTTATCCTATATATTCATGTTATCATTCAAGCAAACAACTAACAATTATAATATTAATATAATATTTAATGTAACACAAAAATCACGACTACTCACATTTTTGTTTTTTCGCAAAAAGATTCTACAGTAGAGAAACTCCACACCAAAGTCCAAAATCTAAGTAATGAAAATCCTTCATTTCTTATTCATTTCTCTTTCTTTATCTCTCTTTAGATCAATAACTTTTCATGATGAGAATATGAGAATGAAGTTGAGATTGGTTGGCAGATGGAAGAGTACAGTCTGAGCTTGTTGGAACAACACAATAAGGTAATTTTAGCTAGTTTAGCTAGCTGCTTTTAGGTTTTATGTTATGTGTATAATTTGCCACTTTAATTTTGTTTTTTTTTTAGCAAAACAGTTGGATTGTGTGCCGTATTTGATATGATTTGGAACAACCCTTCAGAAAAAATCCTCCTCACGTCATTTTATATTTATTTTCTATGTTCAGTTATACTCCTAGATTTTTATTTTATTAACTTTTGTATGAATGCATGTTGTAGCTCACCACTAGTGGCAGTGGATTTTTTTTACCTTCGTTGCTAGTGTTGTGATTGGTGCTCCCAAGCCTGTGAGTCTACATTAGATCTTGTAAAATTGAGTATTGGTATAGAAAACGATACTAGTAATACCCTGCGAAACTAGATAAAAAATAGTTATGGAGAAGAGAAGGTTGAGGAATAGAAATATCAGTCATAGGTAGGTTGTGAAGAATATAAGGTTGAGGGATAGAAATATTAGTCATAGGGAGGTATACACCACGTATATAGTAAACCAAACACTCATAACTAAAAATCAAAAACCCATTTCGAACTCCTCCTTTCCACAAACAATTTTTTTTCATCTTAAATGATTTCTTCATTTCTTTCAAAATACTATAACTATCCTGGATATATATTCAAGTGAGCGGAGCGAGCGTTATGGGCCGAGAGGGTATGTGGACAAAAAGTCATTTGGTTGGTTTCTATCTGTCCTCATTCCTCATCTCTTCTCTTCTCTTCGTCCCTCTCCACACCCTCTCCATCTCCCACACTCCCTCTCCCTCTCAATCTCTCCTCTCCACTTCTCCTATGTATGTCCTCATTCCTCATCTCTTTTCTTCGTCGCTCTCCACACCCTCTCAATCTCTCCTCTCCACTCCTCCCTCTCTCTCACTCCACTGCATAGCAGTATACTAGTGGTAAAGAGAGTTAAAAGAAAATTGGACACACCAAAGACTAAAGTTGGAGATTCTATGTTCTTCATGAAAGTTGTGTTTAACGATTTTTTGAAAACCTCAACATTTCTACTACCACACTAGGATCATCCAGATTAGATTTTGTAAAATTTAGTATTAGAATCGAAAGAGGTTTTTGAATAGGTAAAACATTTTTTCCATACCCTAACTTTTTTCTCTAATAAAATTCATTGATTTTTAATTTTACAAAAACGGAATTTTAGAAAAATTTCATTTCGATATACAAATATATGAAAAGAAAAATAAAAACCAGTTGGAATTTAAGGACAATTTAAGATGGTATGTACGTACATGAAATGCTAAAATTTGTGCAGTTTAATGTTTGAGCTGTAAATGTCTCCCTCTCCACCCACGCCCTTTCAATCTCTCTACTCCTCCCCTCTTAAGCAATGTTATCATCAGCAGAATGTTCGCTTATATGTATGTACCCAAATATCATTTTTTTTATAGTTTTATGGAATCGTTTTTCCTTCTTTCATCAAATCATCTTCACAACTTTATATAACTTCTGCACAAGTAGTCAAGAAGTGCAACTGTGCAAGTACACCATTGGAATGCTCTCTCGGTTAGTGACAAATTATTTGTTTGCTACTTTTTGTCACATCAAATGTTTTTTGTACGGGTCACCAAGTTGCAACTTTTGGAAGATTTGCAGGACAAAGATGGTGTGCTTGAGCAAATAGGAGAGGGAAAATGCTACATTGACATGTCAACAGTTGATGCTGATACTTCGTCAAAGATCAGTGAGGTAAGACTTGCATGTCAATGGCAATCCTAATTTGGTCTGATTTTTGAAAGTTTTTAATTCAACTTGCTCTTATATATTAATTTGATTTCAAAATTCCAAGTTTCTAAAAATGGCTAAAACGAGGTTTCATTTTGAAAGCTGATATGTCTGATTATTTGTGTGAAGGATTAACTCATTTACTTTAAGAAGCTCTCATTTCAGTTGCATACAGATTGGATAATAAGAGTTCATACGAGGTTTACTTATGATCTATAAATTACCATCCATTTAAACTGAATCTCAAGTGCTCCTTTTGCACATTATAACTGAATAAGGTTGTGAATATGCTGTTAGAAAGGGTGCAAGGAGCCATCGAGACCAAGGCGTACTTCTCATTATAGTGGCTAAAATGACGTGGCTCCTGGAGACCAAGGCACTAATCATAGTGAAAACAGTGGCAAGTCGTTGTTGTCAAAGGCGGCCCCAAGGCGTTAGATGAGAAACCTAACGCTTTGCTCCTTGCCTCGTCCCTGACAACAAACTTCTGATAGCTAAATAGGGCTCCTAGATTTTGTTAAGATAAGGCAATTGAAAGGTTAACCAGTGAATGAACACGAGTTCCAAGACAGAAGTTTACCTAGTAATTGGCACCCTCGTGTAATAATCTACCATTTTCATGCGTAGCATCCAAGACAACTTATGGGTTCAGCTAGTATGAAAACGAATAGTGAGCATGCAGTATTTTATATGCTATCCACAGGCAATTACCAAAAAAGGTGGATACTTCCTTGAAGCTCCAGTTTCTGGTAGCAAAAAACCTGCTGAAGATGGACAACTTGTTATTCTTGCTGCTGGGGAGTAGGTAAGTCAATACAGGCCTAAAGTTTCACTTGCAACATTTCTAGGATATGATATCCTGTAATGTGCTCTTCTTACCTGGTGCTACTGCAGTCACTGTACGAGGAATCAATCCCTGCTTTTGATGTCATGGGAAAGAAGTCTTTCTATTTAGGGGAAGTTGGGAATGGAGCAAAAATGAAACTCGTTGTGAATATGATCATGGGCAGGTAATGTTTCTCTTCAAAACAAAACATATTGTGACTATTACATAGAAGCTAACGAGTAGCATACTCTTTGGTTGGATTTGTAGATTATGGAGTTACTTATTGCTTGTATAGTCAATTTTGTTCCTTACGGCTACTCGCTGAATCTTATTAGTGATATTCCATCATTAATTACATTCTCTATGCAGACGAAACGAACCCCGCGTAATCTTCTTCTCCTCCAGCAATTTCCTTGACTAGAGAGTGGTAAATTGGTAACTAAAATTCGGTTAAATAACAAAATAGCTGCGAAAATATATTAATTGGAAGTCGCAATAGCTAATAAAAATCTTCTCTGGGAAACCTCATCAAACAGTTACCAACCGATCAATTGATAAAATGGATATAGACCCAGAAGATATTTTCCATGATGACGAAGACGACCCAGAAAACCAGTTTCTGCAGGTTGTTTTCTCTCACCTTCCTCATTTCCATCTTTACATTTTTTTTTTAATGTAATTTTGTCCTTGTGTTTTTAATTTTCTTAAAGCTCTCCATGATTTTGGTTGATCTCCGAGTCATTCATAAATATGTATTTTATCCTTGCAGGTGCAGTTACATGGCTTGATTCTGTTACTAATCTTCCTTTAAAGGTTAGTATCTCTTAGTCTTTCTTCACACTGAATAATTACTTGTGCTTTCTTTTGTTATTAAACGAATCATCTTGTAATAGGCCACAACACTTGCAAAACCTAATTGTGACAACCTTCTTAAAATTGTATTGCATTCTACTGAAGTGTTGGATTGGTTGTCTGCAGACTGAAAGGTCTTTCATTTGTGCGGACACTGGAGCGTTAATGGAGGAACCGAAAACAAGATTTCAAATTTATAAAGGGTATATATATTTGTGTTGATTGAGCTTCCCCTTTCTCATTTTAGCTACACTATGTTTGTCTCTCTATTTGTTCTTTTCAATCTCATCCTTCTTTTATTTAGTTATATCTTGGATAAAGTTTAGAAGTAAAATATTTGACCCAGGATATTATTTTGTTTTTGTTAGTAACCACTGCTTTTATAATCAGTGAGGGAACAAGGTGGCGGGCAGCCATTGCTCAACCTCCCATAAATTCGAAAACTCCATTACTTTACCAGTAATTAGCTATGAATATCAATCTCATCACCAAAAGTTATCAATTTTTTTTAACTACTGGATCCCTCATATATACTCTCCAATCCCCAAACCTAGCATTGGATCCTATTGTTGCCCAACTGGCCAATTTTGTTACCACAAAACAGTCTAAAAACTACTTTCACATTATGTTACTTTGATTCCTTCTATGACCCATTTTCCCCTCTTGTTTACTTTAAGTCTGATTAGTGCGACTTATTTTATTTAAGGGAGAACATTAAATTTTCGACAGAGGAGCTAACTCAAATAAAAAGAGTTTCGACGGGGCACCTCCGGCTTTTGGGATTCAAGCCATTAAGTTGCTTAAAGGATTACTATAATTTGAAGCCATTAACGTTTATTTTCCCTAGTGATGTTGTAAGTGGTTTTGTAATTGCACAATATTAATCAGTTCATAGTGATAGATCAAATTTTGTGTCCATGTTTCATGACAATCTTATGTTATTTAAGCTCCTTTAATATGGTCATTACTTGTCAACTTCTTTACCAAACTTCTTTTGTTTAGTTGGGAGTTAAACTACTATTCACTCCTGACTATGGTCATCTACGTTTTAGACGTTGCTTACTCATTTGTATTATTTGTTGATCATCAGATTTACTTTGTTTTGGTCATTTGACTACTCAGTTTCAGTAATTATATACTGGTTTATAGTTATCTCAGTTTCTGATAGTAGTGGTGATCTAAGTTGCATGGTTATGGCTATGAGCGTTGCAGACCGACAAATTGGAAAAATTTGGAAGACTTGGTTTATCTTAGTTATATGACGTTACATATTGCCCCAGCAGTAGTATCATTTAATGGTTTGAGAATATTCTGGTTTATAATTTTTTGACAATGTTCAGGGTTGCAATGGTAAAAAAAAAAGTGAACGTAGGATTGGATACTTCAATTAGAAAAAAGGCTTTGCGGAAAACGTTAGATATATTGTAACAAAAGGTATTTTTGGATCTTTCGCGATCAGATGTGACTCATTTTTAGGCAGTGGTGTAGTGAGAGTCTTTGAGTGATTCATAGCTGTTCTCTTTGCTGTTTTTTCTTTGTATCTTGTGCGGTATTTGTATCGTATTATGTTACACGGACACACCCTATTTTGAAAATAATCCGTGTCTGATACATGTCCACGTATCTGTGTCAAACACGAGACACACACATATTGTATGTTATATATCTCTATTTTGGGTATTTCGCCATGTTGGACACTTCATATCCGTGTCAATGTAACTTAGGATATCTTCCTGCTACTCCTTTCTTTCTTTTGTTTGAGCATATAATACTATTCTATGTTTACCTAAAGAAAAAAATAAAAGAAAGAAAAGAACCTGAATTACATTGACATGGTACGTGTATCCGCATCCAACATGTTTAGATGTTTAGATGTTTAGATGCTGCATTAGGTATTTGGTAATTAAACTAGATGATTGGGTAGACAGATACATAAGCGTGAAAAATAATGGACAAAATTTTTTGTATGGAGTTGGCTACTTATATTTATATTTCTTTAAACAACTATTCAAAATGAGAAAAATAAATGATTCTAATGACATTTTTATATGCTAAAAACTGTTAAGAGTCTGTGTCACCATGTATTACCGAATCTTAGATCTTTCTCTCATACTGGTTGGGTGGTAACCATGAACACATGAAGCTAGTAAATAAAATTCAGAAATACTAAGTTCTTCCATGAGCCTAGAACAGCATTAAGCTACACTGGTCTCAATTCCATTGTTTTTATCTGTGATTGTGTCATAGGCACATGTAAAAGGTTTTGACTTGTTCAGAGTAAGTTTGAAAGCATGTTTGGGCCTACCCATGGTTAATTCTCCCTTACTTTCTGTTTGGCTATTAAATGCAGGAGATATTTGGAAGTACTTCCATATTTATTGCTCTACATAGGTCGATGGTACGACTTGAACGATGGGTTTTTCACTCTTCATTTATTTATTTATTTATCTGGCAGCTGGAAGTATATCTCTTCTCTTTTCTGTTTGTATCATGTGTTTGATTCTTAATTGATGTATCACTTTCTGTTTGTTTTTCTTTTTACTGTTTTGGCTTAGAGGTGACGGGTGAGTATGTGATCCAAAATTGTCGATTTGAGAGTTTCAAGTAAAGTTCTTGTGCAGTTGAACCAGTGTATGTTTGAGATGTAGGAAAACCTATGTGTGGGGATTGTAACCTCTGTAGTTTCATGTTGGATTGGGCATTGTTAGTTTGTAATTGCAGACATAAGGGGATAAATCCTCGGGATAGAAGTCCATACTATAGATCATTTCCATCTTCTTGTGTGTTCATGCTATATGATTTTCTGTAAAATTTTAGCTATATATAGTTATAGAGAATGTATCATCTTGAAGGCTTAAGTTGAGCTTTCATTGGTTTGATTTTTTTTTCAATAGCCTCAATGTTTAGTCTCCTCCAGCACAATGTGCTGCAAAAGCTCTCCTTTGTAAAGAACAAGGGATGATTGGCTGAGGCGTACTTCGCAACAACGAGCAGCAATAATTCGTTTCTGCAGTTTTGAGTACGCATGGGTGTGGGTTAAGAAGTTAGTCTAGGAGAACAGAATTGATCTTGCCAGACGTATTTAATTTAAAGTCTAAAACATAATAAAGCTTAGGGACACAAAAAAATTTAGTGATAAAGATTGAACAATGAAAATACTTTTTGGCTTTATATCATATATCACCAGTACCATTTTAGCATCTCTTACTTTGTGCATCTCATCAGCTGATGTAAATTGTAGTAAATACTTGATGGAAATTTCAGGTTTGCGCTGGCCTTTTTGGTAGTTCAAGCCATCCTCAATTGGTCATCCTTGTTGCCCAGGTAAGCTCCTATATATACTAGGTTTTTATTTATAGCTGTATGATTACAAAACCACTGGTTTCACCCTACAAGATGAATCAAGTTTGACAAAACATAACGCTTCAACCTGGCAGTCTTTAACTAACTATTTGAACATATCATATAACTATATAATCAGCCGAGATGAATCTTCTCGTCTTTCTTACTTACACAGTGTTTGTAAAACAACAATATGGTACGATTGTCTTCAGCAAGTCCATAGAGATTATCTTTTATTTTAGATTGAACACCTCTAAATATGCTTTGTGTTGGATAGAAGTTGCTGATCCTACTTAAACATAACAGGATGAAATAAGTAGTTCCAGTGGTCAAGTTGAACCTCCTGGAATGCACATGATATATCTCCCGTATTCTGACGATGTTAGGCACATTGAAGAGGTAAGAAGATTTTTGGTTTGGATGGAAGTCAACTCTGTCATGGTTTATTAATTCTCAAGAACTTTTTAATCTGTCACCCCGAGCTACAGAAGATCAAATTCAGAAAGCTACTGCATTAGTGAAACGTGTAGACTTAAAGGAATTCTCAGTTTGCTAGTTTGCCAATCCTGGTAATTAATCTCTAACTGATGCAACTCTTTACTCTGTCATGGAAACACCCTATCTTGAGTGGATGTACAGGACCATTTTTTTTTTCCATAACTTGTATATGCATGTTTAAGCGTGTGAAGTCATTTCATCCTGTGAAATTTGTCGTTTCATACTATTTCCTCTTGAAGTGCAAATAGTGACTAACCAACATCTTCCAAGTGCCAAGATATTTAGACTATAAATAAGTAGAAAGGTGTTATTATTATGTGAAGGTCTATGTGATACTAGTCATTGAAAATAAAATCTGTGGTTTGAGCACAGTGATGACCAACCGACACGTCTTGTTTCAGCCTTGCAGAGACACTATGCAGTATTACAGGCCTTGGCTCTTGATGAAGATGAGATGCCAGGCTGAAAGATGAAACTCTTCCAGATGAACAAGGAATGGTGAGGTAGAAGCAAAATATATGTATCATTACTTCGGTTTGTTTGCATGTGACAAAAATAATCTGTTGGAGTGCTTGCAGATCAGGGGTGGTTAATGCACTGGAGGAATTTAAGGTTTCAGTGTTTGGTGAAAATTATGATCAGGAGGAAGCAGATGCTCTCTCATCAAAAACCGAAAGTGATGCTGCCAAAAAGCGCAAGGCAATCCATGAGAATGCAGCTAAGGAGTCTGAACAGTATGACTGGGCCAAACTTGCTGACAGTGGAAAGGTAATGTCAGATATAGCCTTTTTTCTGTTCTATTTGGGGATTTACGTATTTATCCACCCACTTAATTATTCAGTGAACATTAATGGTTTTTGTGGATGCATGGTTGCAGCTGAAGGATTTGACTGTGGTGGAGTTGAAGTACTATCTAACAGCACATAGTCTACCTCTTACTGGTAAAAAGGAATTCTTGATCAGCAGAATCTTAACTCACTTGGGCAAGTAAACGTATCCCGAATTGAAAAATCATATATAATGTTGATACTGGACGCTGGCAGGAATGTTTTGCAGTTGCATTATTTCATATTTCAGTGTCTGACAGATGGGGTTGTGTTTTAATAGATACATCGTGCACAGCAAAACCTCTAGTTTATATCAGTAGCCATCAGTCCATCATCGCATGGCACGTTTTGCTCCGAAAGATGGGGTATTGTTTTAAACTTTTAATAGATACATATTTTTGCTCTGAAGACCTTTTACTTCCTGGAGTATATTTACTGAAATTACTTACAGTCAGCATTACAAATTCCATTTGATGCAAACTACAGTTTTTCTTTCTCAAGGACCGTGTGAGTGCAGAATGAAATTTTAGTTGTGAAAAAAGGATAATCTAAATTCATTATTTGCTTTGAGGAGTACATGGTGGCTTGGTACTACATGAAATAGCAAATTTTTGTTGCTACGCTTGCTCAGTAGATAAATTGTCTTCTCTTCTTATATTGGCAATTTCTCTTGCATTCCTTGGATCCATGCGTCTTCTTCAGTCGTCACATTGAAACGTGTGAAAGTTTTCAAGCAGTTGACTCAAGAGGGCTTGTCGATTAAGCACTTTGCCTAATCAAGGGTACGCTACAATTACTGATTGTACAGCCATGATGGGAATTATTTCATGCCTGCTAAAACCAGCAAGCTTCAGGAGAACTTCCCATTCATTCTCGGTTCTCTCCCTCCCTCCTGAAGTTACCATCATGCCAATATCAAGGTTCATCTTTGCTCTTGTTAAATCGTCATCCTGTTCGTTTTGATCTGTCACGATGTCCAGTATGATCTCCTTCCCTTTGTCTTGGGGAATGACTTCTTTACATTTCTTAAGAATCGTGATGCATTCTTTATCGTGCCAATTATGGAGCATAAACTGCAATAGCATGGGAAAGCCTAAGAAGTTAAAAATTGTTCTAAACTAATATTAAAGGTAAAGATGATTGATCTAGACAACTTCCGTGGCAGTTTCTCTCTATTAACATTAAAAAGGAATTGGGAATTGGAAAAGATGAGTTCTTTTAGATGGAAAATAGTCTTCAGAAAACAAGAACATCTTGAAATGATAACATAAATACCTTCAGAAAAATGGCATCCGCTGGGGGAATGAATTTGAACATGCACCTCCGACCATTTCCACTCCTGGCAATTGCGCCGAGGCAGCAATGACATGGGGTAGATCAAAGACAGTACACTTTATGTGAGATAAATACAATACTGCTCATGGTCATGCCGACACCACCACCAATGTCAACCATAGACGTAATTCTATTCAAGAGTTTATCACAGCATTGAACAAATACTGGCATGACCAGTATTGTATCAGACACCATGGCATCATTGATAACTTGGTTCATTCCAGCATTCTCCCCAGCTAACTCCCATACACTCTTCCCATGAACTCTTTCAAAAGGTGTCGGACCACCAGCTGGCGAAGTACAACAACCGCTTAATTCATGCCAACCATCAATAACCGTCTCATCGATGATTGCCAATGCCCAATCTACTAAGCTCCTCTTCTGATCTCTAAGAAGTAACTTGGACAATTCTGTTAAAGAAAATGTCTCATCATTTCCTTGAACATGAATGGTTAAGAGGTTCATGTGAACTAAGTATCTAAGCAAACGATACAAGTTATTGGGCTTAATGGACACTAAGGTTGGAGGTGTTGCTAATGAAGAGAGAGCTATAGGTTTGCTATCTTTGTTGTTGCTAATGACATCAAACAGATTTAGTTCAACAGCACATTTGAGGACTACTGAGTCTACAATGCCACACATATGGTTCAATATTTGAGCATGGCTTTTCATATCTTGCTCTTGTTCTTCCTTTTGGATCTGCATTATCTCCTTGCAAGTAAGAGAATTAGATGAATTTTTTTAGCACACAACCAAAATTTTCCTCTGCCCTGTAAAAGTTGTTTGTACGTCTCCCAATTTCATATATTAGGACATGGCACGAGATGCTCGTGGGGGCAATGTTCTAAAAAACGCTAGGCGGTAGTCGGGCAGTGGGAGAGCGCTTAGGCCTTCTAGGCAGTGCCTAGACGGGCTAGGCGCTAGGCGTTTATTTTTCCTAATATATATAGTAATACACACATATACTACAAGAAATGAAGAAAATCATTTATCATAACTCAAAAAATAAACACAAACAAAGATATTTATTACAAAAATTCGTAATAGTTGAGGAATATTGACTTCATATAAAAACATACTATTTGTTATAGTGGCATATAATTTACATTAGACTTAAGTCTTTTAAACTCATTCAAATCTTAAGTCTACACGGACGTTTATTTTTTGATATTTAATCATTCAAAAAAAAAAACAAAAACTTGACTGGACCACCTAGACCCGCCTAATCGGTCCGCCTAGACCCGCTTAGTCGGTCCGCCGATTTTTTAAACGACTAGGACCTAGATAAGTCGGTTGGGCACCGCCTAGCACCTAGAGACCGCCTATACCGATTTTTAGAACAGTGAGGGCAACCATGAATCATGATAATTCTCATGTGGTGGGCCTACTGACACAAGATAAAAAGGTAAATTAAAAATGTTAAACATGTGAATTTTCTTGAAATTTGTTAATTGTTATTTAGTTATTTACTACAAAGATGGGAAGAATTTGCGCTATTTTCTTTTCTACAGTGCAAACTGCAAAGACTACGGTGAAAACTTGATTATAGTATTGTTTTTTTTTTTCTTTCGTTTTTTTTTATAATATTATAGTATTGTTCTGATCTTGCTATGATTCGCTGGTGTTGGAGTGGGAGCTGTTTGATTTTGATCTTAATGTTTGCTTTTGTGGTGGTTTCAGCCTTTCAGGTGCACCTTTACAAGTTGGGCGTTATGACGGGATATATATATATATACTAGCATCATGCACGTGCTACACACGTATTTTTACGAATTTATAATTGGCCAGTAAAATACGTAGCAGGAATAGAAACTGTCAAAAAAAAAAAACAACTACAACAACAACCCAATACTGAGCTGCTCAGTTCCTGTACAGTTCATAAGTACATTGATTATCATTCAAGTTTTGAAAGAAATATTTAGTACATAGAAGGCCAACAGGAAAACAACTCTTTCTCCTCACATAGAGCTGCTTTAAAACTTTATCATACAATAGCCATTAGATAGGTATATCCCTTGGTGCAAGACTCTAGCAACAGCATCTAATAAATTTTTGTCTGCACACTCTTTTATCCTCTTCTCAAGCTGAGGTATAAAATGTCTGATAAGACACTGCACCGGCCAAACAACAACATCGTCTCATGTTCAGATGGTGTGCTCTTCAATTTGCTTTAATTAGTAATTTCTTGAAGCATGTTTTGCATTCTCGACATTCAATCTTTCAATTTCAAGAGAGCGGTTATTTGAATGCAATTCATCAAAGAACACTAAATGAAAGAAGGAAAACAACAAAAAGAATGCTCACATAGGTTGTACAAAGTTATATACCCAATTCGGGCAAATTCCACCATACCTATTATCCCATTTAGCTATATTATGAGCTGGTTGTTATAATTATATTTACATAAAGTCTATTACTTGAAAAACTTTAAACCTGGTTGTAAAGTCACTTAGGCGAAAAAGCCCTCAAAAAAACACTCTTCAAAAGCTTTTTAAAATAATAGTATAATGCATTTTCTTCTAAAAATCTCCTATTAAGTTTGGACATTATAATATTTTATGAAATGAATTTATTATCCCTAATACAACTTTTGCCAAAAGTAGTTTAGCGAAGTGCATTGGATTATCATTTTTAACTAATGTTTCTAAATTTATTTTGTAAACCATAGTATCCGCCCTCACGTTTGGCCCTCAAAAACTGCACCTAGAAGTCATCCATCATGTCTTTTACATAAGGTTGCATGAGGGGCTTCATTGTTTGCTCCCATTTGATAGAAGTCATTAGTACCTCTATCATAAGCTCCATCAAAATATATTGCAGACCAATTACTATATAGCGCAAGATGAAGATATTAAATTATGTGGCCTTAAAAACTCCTTTTTACAGAACATATGTACAGAAGTTTATATCTACATCCATTCATCCATTGAGGCATCAGTAGTTCCAATGGCAACTCCTACTTTAAGTGTTCTCTTTGTTCTTTGAGCAAACAGACGAAAATAATCGTTTAGTGTGATGAAGTAATTCTATATATTTCTAATTCTTATCATACCGGAATCTTTCGACCACTTTAATTTGTTATATATGATAAAGTGATTCAAAGACAAACAACAAAGAACATTTTGACAATTTTCCCATTGCAAGAAGCTAAGTTCCATATTATACTCTAAGAATTATCTCCGTTATGTGGATTTGCAGACATAATTCACTTACCTTGAAAAGATTTTGTAGTTGGCCATATATCTATAATCCATCGAGGCCAAGATGTGCGACACCAAGGGTAAAAAGAAAAACAGAAGTACCTACATATAATGTTCAATATATAGGGTTACCTGAAGCCAAGGAGAGCTATCTATGGAATGCATAACAGTGCTATCATTTCTCCTAAGCTTCAAAAACCAGTAAAATAAGAAATATCACCAGCGAGTTAGCAGCAGTCCAACACGACCTTCATTACTAATTATACTGGCAATCAAACCAAACCAACAGTAGAAGATGACACAATAATCTTCCTAATGAAATCACGTAAAGTTTTATAATATATGCCCATATATATGCAATTCATTTAGTAACACTAATTGTTAGTTGGATATGGGGATGAAACCTACCTTACGAAAAGTGAATGTTATACCACGGGGGCATATGTCTTTGCTTATCAAAAGTTATCAGGCTGGAACTATTTATCGGATAATTTAACAGGTAGCTGCACATAGGATTCAATAAGTAGGTAACTCTTAAATAATATTTAGTATTTGCATTGTATAAAGAGGTGTTGGAGGTACGTACGACGTAGGAGCACAACATGTCCAAAAAACGACAAATTGATCATCCATAGCCATCATGTCCCCTCTCAGCAAGGTGTGCACTGCTCCACGCAGACTTATGTATGCAAAACCGACTTCCTCATCCTAAATTAGAGATCACATGAATCAGTCAAAAAACCTAATACACTTGTAGCAAACATGAAAAATATGAGAACCAAAACCGCACCTCAAGCCTTCATGGACTTTTGCTTGCAACAGGGATAAGTGAGTTGCTCCCATATCTGATTCACATTTGCTCTTTCATTATACATCTTTGAAAACCTTGACAGTCCAACATTTCAAAGGAAATTAATTCCAGTTACATTTCAAAGGAAATTAATTCCAGTTACATTTCAAAAATACGAACCTTACATATAATAGTTGAAAAAAATATATATCAAATGAAAAACACAAAACATTATACATATATAGTTGACAAAAAATACTCAAGAAGCATAAATACAGTTAAAAGCAGTGCATATCAAAGTACCAAAATATATTTGAGGAAACCGTAGAAAAAAAAATAGTATTTTCTGGTGACTTTAGGCGATATCCACTTTGCACCATGCATTAAGCGTTATCATTACACTAATTGATGTTTTCAATAACCATTGTCAAGAGTCTATGATACCACTTAGCTTGCAATAAGTTAAGGCCATCACAAACCTACTTAACATTCATTAAGTCTTCGAATAGATGAATTAGAATGTTCTTGATACAACTATATGCACCTACCACATTCCCTACTCATCACAATCAAATATATAGTATACATTTGTGAAAAGGATGGTCACACTTGAGTAAAATCAACTTTGCTCAGAATTGAAATGTTGTTGAATGGCAATCTTATAGCAAAACTTATTAGCCTAGAAAACGAAAAAGCAGTAATTAATTTTCTTATAAGGTGACCTTTAATCTAATAAAAGAAAACCACCCGCAAAGATTCATCCCACGAAACATCGACAATTTTCATATTCTCTGCTTGCCTCCACAATTTGTTAATCCCGTCAAAGCAACCGATTGAGTGACAATACCATTACACCATGAGAACACTTACTCTAAACTTTAGAAAGAGAAACTTTAGGGGAGCTCTACAGGGAAATTCCTCCAAGCATGTGCTTCCTGGAACCTTACTCACACCATAAAACATATGACGATTTAGAATAAACCGGAAGGAGCGAGGAGGAGGCGGATACCTCTTTCTGCTGCTGGACCTAGATTGGGATTCTCAGCCATCATAAAACCATTCTAGGGAAGTATTTCAAGTGGACATGGTGCATTGATTTTGACCATTCAAATCTTCACGATAGAACAACTACAAAGACATATGCCTAAACAATTGATGAAGCAACCTTAAATGCAATTTGTTCCTTTGACGGTGGTTTTTTTTTTCGATTCTTTGATGGGGGTTTGAGAAAGAGCAATGGAGTTTGAGAGAAGAATATTCAAGAACTATTGAGATAGGGTGGAGAGAAAGGGTGGGCGAGGTTAAAGTGTGTGTGAAGAGAAGCCAAGATGGGGAGACCGAGAGGAAAAGAGGAAAAATTGAGAGGCGTATAAAATTTTCTATTAGGTGCGAATTGACTATTGTACCCCTGTGACGGACACAAACGTGACACCAAATTACTATTCCTCGTACCCAAAATTTTCTAATATAGTAAGATATATTTTTCTGATAAATATTATGACGGATCAATATGGATAGTTGGATACTTGGATACACACTAAATCATCTGGGCCAAATTGGAACGGGTGAGACCCGTTTCTGTTAGGCCCATCACTAAAATGTAAACAACTCCAACTTTTAGCTTAATTTTGGACAACATACGTTCCAATTTGGCCCAAAATGGCTGTAGTGACAAATGATATATTCAGCATACCTATTTCTCTTCTAAACAATTTAAAAACAAATTGACATACATGCCAATTGAAATATGGGTTGTTCATCGAAACAAAATTTTTTATTATGGACTTAGTAATGTGAACAGGTGATGGATGTCTTCCTGATTGCTATTCACAGTGTAATTTCAAGGTAGTTCTGCCCACACCCAAAGTAACCTTTTCTTGCTTGAAGGTGGCTTCACCCACCGCTCTCCAAATCCACTTATCCAGGCCGCTGTGCGATGGGGCTGTTTAAACCTCACCAATATGCATGCAAACCCACTAGAGTTGGAATAAATGTGGAATAAAACCACTAATTTGAAAAGCAAACCGGCGTTTCATAGGTGCACTAGGACTTTGGCATAATGGCATTGTTTAGAGAATTAAAGCGCACTTCAGTTATATAGTTGATCACTTCACCCACCAATATGACAGATGGACAGTATGGACCGCATGAGTGTCTTTTGCCAGTAAACACAATATTTTCCGGAGAGACCAGATCTTCTCCGCCTGGGTGTAAAAGTGGCCCTTTTACACCTTACAAAAATATAGTGACACCTGTCCACCTATTTCACGCCCATAACAAAGAGGTCTAACACTGTTAGATAGAAGATACCAAAAAAATCAAAACAAAATCGCTACAAATTAGGAAGAATAAGGCAAGATTGTGTGTGTGAGGAAATATTCTGTACGTGGAAAATGGGGGGAGGGAAATCTCCACAATCTCGCCCTCTTCTTCAACTCTCTATCGAAAAAAAGAAAAAGAGGGGTTTTATTCATACTCCAAAGAAAATAAAATCTCTTTAACTAACAATGGAAGATTTGTTATATGAGGGATTGGTTTTTCAATATGAGGAAGAGGCATATGCAAGTTATAATTCCTACGCTCGTAAAATCGGTTTTAGTATTAGGAAGGACAAAATATATTATAGAGCAGATAGAACAGTGAGAAGGCGATTCTTTGTATATTTCAAGGAAGGTGTGCGTAAAAAAGATAAGCGGAATGAAAATGTGAAAAATGATCGTAACGAAACAAGAATTGGTTGCAAAGCTCGCATGGCTGTTTCAAATGTGAAAAACGAATGGGTTGTTATTGAGGTGGTACATGAACATAACCACGAGTAGGCAACCCCATCCAAGATGTATTTGTTGAGGTCTCAAAGGCGTGTTAAAGAGCCACAAGGAGCAGAAATTAGTAGTTTAGATGCTATAGGAATTGCGTCTATTGATGGTTATAAATATATGACGCATCAAGCTAGAGGACTAGAAAATGTTGGTTTTACATACATCGATTATAAAAATTATCTTCGTAAGAAGCGTGAGCAAGAACTTGGCAAGCACGGAGATGGGAATGCAATTATAGAATATTTTAAAAGGAAGAAAGCTGAGAATCCATCTTTCTTTTACGATGAGTTGCGTGACGATGAAAATCAACTATCAAATATGTTCTGGGTAGATGCAACGTCAGTGATGGATTATAATTACTTTGGAGATATTGTTGTTTTTGATACGACTTAAAGAACAAACAAGTATAGACAACTGTTTGCGCCATTTGTTGGTATCAATCATCATATGCAGTCTATTATATTTGGGGGTGCGCTTTTGATAGATGAAAGTGCCGAGTCTTTTAAATGGTTGTTTGAAACCTTTTTAAAAGTAATGTAAGGAAAACCACCAAAAACTATTCTTACCGACCAGTGTCCAGCAATGGCGAAGGCTATCCCAATTGTTTTTCCCGAAACACAGCATCGTCTTTGTTTGTGGCATATATATCTAAATGTCGGAAAGCACCTCCACCATGTATACAGAGTTCCTGGGTTTCTAAACGACTTCAATAAGTGTGTATACAATTGTGAGACAGAGGATATTTTTTTTATCAAGATGGGACAAGATGTTGCGTGATTATGATCTTTTGGAAAATAAGTGGTTGGTTGAATTGATCAAAATAAAGAAGAAATGGGCATTAGTGTATGGGCGAGACATTTTTTGTGCAAACATGACCACTACTCAACGTAGGGAAAGTACCAATAGTCTTTTGAAAAATTATGTGAAGAGAAAGTACAGTTTGATTAAGTTTGTTCATCGTTTTGAGTGTCTACTTCAGTCTCGACGACAGGCATAAATTGAAGCTGATTTCAATTCATCTCAGATGTCCCAAAGGTTATTTGTCTCTACACCCATGCTAAAGCAAGCGTCTGATATGTACACACATGCTGTTTTTGAAATATTTGAAGTTGAGTATAAGGAACATCTTATGTATAACATCAAGGAATGCAGTGTTGATGGTACAACATACACATATGAAGTTACTAGAGAAGGGTCTGTAAGAAAGGTCGCAATTGATATGTCTAACTTTTAGACTGAGTGTAGCTGCAAAAAGTTTGAGTCCCTTGGCCTTATTTGTCGTCACATATTGAAGGTATTTTATCATAATAATATACATATGATTCCTAATCAATATATACTACAGAGGTGGACTAAAGCAGTGAAAGTCGGAGTTGTAAGAGACAATGGTAGCAAACCAAATTTGTCAAATTGCAATGCAGTTCAATCTTTGCGGTACAATGACTTATGTCATTTGGCAATGAAGCTTGTGACAAAGGGCGCAATCAATGAAAATAGATATTTGAAAGCTAAAGATGCACTCCAAAAGGGATTGGAAGAAGTTGAGCAGGTTGTACTAATGAAAGAAATATATTCAAGACAATGTTTGATAAGCACCCAAAAGTGTATTATGAAACCACATTGAGACATATAAATTTGGTTAATTATGTGTTTAATAATCATCAAATAAATATGTTTTCATACTTTTGCAGGTATTCGCAGTAAACATAAAAATATTATTTAAACCTGCGATAAAGCATGAGGAACGACATATATATGAATTCTTCCAAATCCGCACAGAAGCATCAAACTTCTGAAGCTCCTACCTCTTGAACCAGGACTCCGAATGCGACAAGTGAGTTGCTCAGACAATCAGGGCGATGAACTCTACGCATAGGCGGGAAGTTGTAAAATTGCCCAAAGACCGGACCGCCACTAGACTGCACATAGGACCCACTATGCGGGCCCGCAAGATTGGATGAGTTATCAATCATGGAGCATGTCAAGACAAAAATGACAAATTATTGGTGAAAAGTTGACACCTTGCATGTAATTAATTAGATTAGGTGTTAATAGTGAAAAAAAGGCAAGGTGTCACTTTGTTTTAATGTGGTGGATAAAAATGAAGTAAATGTGGTTTGATGTTTCATGTGGGAGGAAATGAGATTTCTCTCAAATGGAGAAGAAAACAAAACAAGGGGGGGACACTCTATTTACTCCCTTGACTTCTTTTCCTTACCTTGTATTATTTTAGTTCCTTAGTCATTTTTATTATTTAGTTTTTAGTTTTGTAAGAAAAGCTTGTAATAGTTTTAATAGAGGAAACTTTGGTTTTTTTCTAGAAAATAAATAGAAAGCAAGTGAGTTTAGATAGTTAGTCTTCTTCTTCCTTTTTCTCTCTATCTTTTTGTACTTCTAACTTGTAATCCTTTATCCCAAGGATCATGAGCTAACTTCCCTTTTGGGGAGTTAATCCAACTCATGTGAGAGAAAATATTTGTTGTTGGTTAGGAAGAACAACTAGACCTACATCCTATCCCAAAATGATAGTTGGTGTAGTGTCTAGTTAGGAATCAAAGTGATGAGCTTAGAGATAAGTCATTGCTTGGTTCCACTTGCTAACATGTATGAGCTTAGAGATGAGTCATACATGTTAGGGATCAAGTTTTCTTCTATTAGGACTTGTCTATGAGTCTAGGAAGAATAAAATGAATTTATTAAAATCAACAACAAAAGTTATCTTCACATGAGGAGGATTAGCTCTCCACATTTTCTTTAGTAAATTGTATTGTGTCTTAGTTGCATGATTTTGAATCTTAATGTTTTTCTTAATGTTTGTGTAGGAAAGAAACCTAGTATTAGTATTAAAACTTAAAAACCAAATTGTAGTTGTCTAGACTTTAGGTTGGTTCAATTCCTAAGAGTGAAAAACCAAATTGTAGTTGTCTAAAGACTTTAGGTTGGTTCGAATTCTTACTTCAACTTTACGAACACGAAGATCGTGAGTAAGGAAATCTTTGAATTCGCATTTTTCGCCAAATTAGAGAGTAAATCTCTAACGTAGTAAAAAGAGCAATATCAAAATGGCGCCGCTGCCGTTCTAAAGGCATAGGACTTGTGCTACAGATTGGAAGTTGCATCAAGGGGGAACCCCCACTCTCTTCCTTTTCGTTTCGTTCTTACGTTTTTTTTGTTTAATTTCGTATTTTGTCTCGCAATTGACCTGATCACTCACGGATTTTTTGTTGTACTTCCAGGTACCAAAAGTTAGGACTAGGAAAGTACACTGCAGGTGATTATAAGAGTTCTGTGAAAAGTTGAACTCATTGTGGCATAATTGACGCGTAGCGTGATAATTTTGGACTTCAAGCGTCTGCTAGTGTAACTTGCGTCCGCGGGTAACTTTGCTCATTTACTGCTCATCTAATAGCCCCAACATCCACTGCTAAATCCTGATCCATATCCAGACCTAACTCTCTGGACCTGTACCTGAAATTTCGAATATCTTTTGGGATTAATCACGTCGACGGATTGAAACGTCTGTTTCATTTCTTTGGCGGACTAGCGAGAAGCTACAGGTTCCAAATTTTTAGTGTTGTTTTTATTTTTAGTTATTTGCATGAATACCATGTATGTAGTATAATGTAATAGTTTATGGATTATTATTTACGTCTTAGGCTAGAAATATGCATGAATCATGTTAATACGCCCGTAAATATTTATATGCGATTAAGTGGGTATGAATTATATATTAATGTATATGTACATACCAATGGTACTGTTTTGCATGGTTATCTATATTTATATGCATAAGTGTCTATTATTGCATGTTTAGTATTTCTCTACGTATACGTACACGATATTGTTTAATAAGTCGATTTTGTCAAGAAAGAGGAGAACATTCCAACGAGGGTTAAAATCTGAGTTGGGTAAGTTGTTTCTAAACCCTACGGGTAAAAGTCGCTCTCTATATGACACTTTCGCAATCTCAATGAGTATTGCGAAATCGAATTATTATGTAATAGAAGAGTCGTATTTTAGTTTATGTATAATACGTTGTATGTTTAGTTTTGTCGTATTTATCTACATCATATTATACTATATTCACATGCTAATGTATTTCGATACGTATGAGTGATTCAAATTTGCCTGTTACTGTTGATATACGTCTACGTAATATCGACTTACAAATTAGCATACATATACGTATTACTGATGTATATATGCATGTATGTATAGAAGTATTTATCGATGACACAACCTTGCCTATTCGTATAGTTATACGTATGAGTAGAGTATCTTCACATGCTACTGCATCTAGTATTGTATGAGTATATCGTATTTGCATGTTTATATTTTCACCCTTGCATAAATCTTTGTTAAAAAAAAAAAAAAAAAAAATAAAAAAAATTAAGCCCTTGCATAAATTTTAATTTCATAAATCTTATTCATAATCATATTCCAACAGTGTCTAGGAAACTTGAAAGATTGAGGTTACTTAATTAGAACCGTACTTGCACGGAAAACCTCCCTCATATCTCTCTTGTGACTGGTTGTTTGGTTTATGCACACGTATTCTAGCTTCATCAAGCACGTTAGCAAAGCTGAGCTTAGGCCTACGTTGTTCAACTCTACAGCTTAAAAATAATAATAAAATTCAAGTAATAATAACTTTCTTCTATCGATTAGATCTAATTTTATGCTTGCATGAGATTACGGTCTGGTTTCACTAAAGATTTTGAACATACCTATCGTCGAAGAAAATACGATAAGCAATTGCGTAAGTTCTCACCTAAAAATTGTTCTTCTTCTGTTAATTACCTTCATCAAGATCCTTCGTCGCCATTAACTTCTGTCGTTATGGCCGACGATCCTCCACCAGCTGAGAAGCCCATGTCGGACTTCTATACTGCATTACAGGAAGGACCTTCTTCCTGCATCAAACTTGAGGACATTGTCGGTGATTTTCGTATTCCGCCAGACATTTTTAGTTTGTTACCTATATACCATGGTTTGGATCATGAAAAACCTTCCAATCATCTTCGTAGGCTTCAACAAGTGGCCACAACATTTCACCACCCAGCCGTCTCTAAGGAACAACTCTTACTTCGGCTGTTTCCATTCACTTTAGCGGAGAAAGAGTCAATTTGGCTAGCAGGACAACAGCCACAATCCATAGACACATGGAATAAATTAGTTCAAGCTTTCATGCTTCAATTTTACACTCAGAAGAAAACAATTGAAATGCTTCAAAAAATTCAATTCTTTCGTCAAAATCCTCATGAATCCTTTACGGAAGCATGGAGTCGTTTCACTGATCTTCTGTTAGAATGTCCTCACCACCAACTAGACAAAGTTGTCCTTGTTCGTTCATTCTTTAATGGTGCATGCGATCATCAAAAAGAAACTCTTGATATAATGAGCAGAGGTTGCTTCATGGACAAAGGAGCTCTGAAGCTTATACTTTTCTTGAAAAACAAGCAAAAAAAGGTACACACCTGGGGGTAGCGAGTCGTCTAGGTCATCAAAGGACAATGTTACAAAGGCCACATCTATTTTTGAGGTAAAATCCGATCGAATTAAAAAATTTGATAGAATCCTAACTAAAAAGTAGATGCCCTTGCGGTTCAAATAAACGATCAACTTCCAAAAACAGGTCATGAAGCGTTGACACATCCCTATGTGTTCTTTGTCTCAGTCCTGACCATCCCGATGTTTATTGTCCCTTGTTATATGCCTCCCTTTCTAAACAGTCGGAGGAGGCATGTGCATTCAACATTCCTAATGCACCTTGGAGACAACATCCGAATTTCGCTTGGCGCCAAAATAACCAACAAATGGGGGCTCCTCCAGGTTTCGCTAATCCACCTGTTCGACCTACCAACAATTTTATTCCATACCACCAAGGAAATAATCAACAATACCAACAAGGTCAATTTCAAAATAATTCCAATGCTAATTATCAAACCAACCGCAACCTTGTTCCAGCTAATCCAGATCCCAACTATAATCCACAACTTCTAAGCAATAATCGTGAACTACTACCTGTTGCACAACCTGCGCCACCCGTTACGGATAAGACAAATGAGACTTTCTTAGCTTACATGAACCAACAGTCTCAAATTTTAACGTCTATCCAACAATCACTTCAACAATTGGCGCAAGAAAAAAGTCGAGGAAAGCGTGTTTTCTGCCTGCAAGCGGTTCAAACCCTAAACCAGCAAACACAGCCTTTGAACTCACCAATACACCTAGTACAAGCACCCCCAACCAAGGTGAGGTGCATGCAATCACTACTCTACGATCTAGAAAAACTGTAGACAATCAAATACGTATGCCAGATGATCAACCAAAGGAATCCGAAGGATCAAATGAATCTATTTCCAATAATGAACCTACGGTGGATTCACCAGATCCAACAAAGTCAACATCTCCGAATGTAGGAAACAAGCAAGTTGACCCCTTTGCCAAATTCCGCCCTAAGGCACCGTTTCCTGCACGCTTGTCAAAGAATAAACCTGATGAGAATTTTGCTGAAATTCGAGAGACTTTCCAAAATTTGACAATCAACTTACCTTTTCTCGATGCCTTAAAGCTATTACCAAAACATGCAAAATTTCTGAAAGATATGTGCACCACAAAAAGGAGAACTAATGTTCCTCAACAAGCGTTCCTCACCGAACAGTTTTCCTCCATCACCGAACACAATGGTATAGTCAAATACAAGGACCCTAGTATACCAACAGTTCCATGTACCTTAGGTGACAAATATACGGCTACTGCGCTTCTAGACCTAGGAGCTAGTGTGAACTTACTTCTATATTACTTATTTAAACAACTAGGTCTTCATGAGCTCAAACCTACCTCCATGACTCTACAGTTAGCCGATCGTTCCATAAAGTATCCAAAAGGAATTGTGGAAAACGTCATTGTAAAAGTCCAAGACTTTTTCTATCCTGTAGACTTTGTTATTTTGGATACAGAAGTTGTATGTGATTCCATTCCTTTCATCTTAGGACGTCCATTCCTAGCAACTGCTAATGCTCTTATTAACTGTAGGGATGGTTCAATGACCATGTCCTTTGGAAATCTATCGGTCGAGGTGAATGTGTTCAAGTTGATGAAACAAATCCCAGAGCCTGACATTGATGGTGAGGTCAACGGGGTTGATGAAAAGATACGCAAGAGTATTTAACAAACTATTTTCCAGAAGATGAAGTGTACCAATTTCTTTCCTTTAGCGAATCCAAGTTTGAGGACGATGATTATGCACAGGAAGTAAATGAGTTATTAGAGTCAATACCATTATTTGACCCTACGACTGTGATGTCCAGTAACTTGGATGAACATCAATCTGTTTACTGCATGGATGATGACTTTCCTCAAGAATCTTTAATACCTACTCCGCCCACCCCTGATTTAAAACCTCTTCCTTCGGAATTAAAATACGTACAACTTGATCCAAATGGTCATCACCCAGTTATCATTTCTTCGCAATTGACTGACGATCAGGAAGGTTTAATTAATGTCATTCAACAACATCGTTCTGCTATTGGATGGTCCCTCGATGACATTAAAGGCATTGAACCTACTGTGTGCACCCATCGCATACACCTTGAAGAAAATGCTAAGACGTCGCGTGAACCGCAACGTCAACTAAACCCTACCATGAAAGATGTGGTACGAGAGGAAGTTTTAAAATTACTCGATGCGGGTATTATTTACCCTATCTCTGATAGTGTTTGGGTGAGTCCAATACACATTGTTCCCAAGAAATCTGGCATTAGAGTTGTGTGAAATGATAAAGATGAATGCATTTCCGCTCGTATCCCAGTGAAATGGCGAATGTGCATTGACTATCGCAAACTTAATGTCGTCACTCGTAAGGATCACTTTCCACTTCCATTCATCGATCAGATGCTTGAACGCTTAGTCGGTCATGCATATTACTGTTTTCTTAATGGTTATTCAGGTTATTTTCAGATAGTCATAGACCCTGCTGATCAAGAAAAGACCACGTTCACCTGTCCATTTGGTACATTTGCATATAGAAGAATGTCTTTCGGCCTTTGCAATGCACCTGGTACTTTCCAACGCTGCATGCTTCACATTTTCAGTGATATGGTTGAACGTTTTATGGAAGTATTCATGGACGACTTCTCAATATATGGAGATTCTTTCGATAGCTATCTATCAAATCTTGAAAAAGTCTTTACACGTTGTGAAGAGAAAAACCTTGTTCTCAATTGGGAAAAATGTCATTTCATGGTTACAAAAGGAATAGTCTTAGGACATATCATTTCAAAGGACGGAATCGAAGTCGATAAAGCTAAGATAGAAAAAATTGCTTCACTTCCTATACCAAAATCAGTTCAAGACATTCGCGCATTCTTAGGACACGCAGGTTTCTATAGGAGATTTATTCAAGATTTCTCAAAGGTTGCTCGACCTTTAACCAATCTCCTGCTTAAAGATGCCATTTTTTACTTCAGTTTCAATTGCAAACAAGCCATTGAGATTTTAAAAACCGCATTAACTATGCCTCCCATAATTCAACCACCTGATTGGTCTAAACCTTTTGAATTAATGTGTGACGCAAGCGACTATGCTATTGGAGCTGTACTAGGACAACGCCGAGAAGATAAGCCAGTTGTCATTTACTATGCGAGTAAAACCCTTAATGAAGCTCAACGTAACTATACCACCACTGAGAAAGAGTTTCTCGCCATTGTATATGCTTTGGATAAGTTTCATCCATACCTATGGGCTCTCAACTATTGTCGACCATATGGCGCCGTTATCTATTAGTGAAAAAGATGCAAAACAAAGGTTGATCCGATGGATTCTCCTTTTGCAAGAGTTTGCTCTAGAAATTAGAGATAAAAAAGGTTGCAAAAATGTGGTTGCAGACCATTTACCGCGACTTGTCGATTGATGTTGATATCGATACCGAACCTATCGTGATTCCTTTTCGGATGAACACTTGTACTCTCTATTTTTCGCCCCCTTGGTAATCGACATAGTAAATTACTTAGTTACCGAAGAAGTCCCTTCATTTTGGTCTCGTAATGACCGGAAAAAGTTCTTATCCACTGTGAAATTTTATTTCTGGGATGATCCCTACCTCTTCAAGTATTGTTCTGACCAACTAATCTACCGTTGCATTCCCGACTGGGAACACAATGATGTGTTATCCTTCTGTCATGAACAATCTTGTGGTGGTCATTTTAGTGGTAAGAAAACTGCGGCCAAGGTCCTACAATGTGGATTCTATTGGCCAACACTGTTTAGAGATGCACATGAGCATTGCAAAGCATGCAATCGTTGCCAGCAGCTAGGACGCATTACTCAACGCAATATGATGCCTTAAATCCCATTTTAATTGTGGAAATCTTTGATGTATGGGGCATCGACTTCATGGGTCCATTTCCAAATTCACATGGCTTCCTATACATACTAGTAGCAGTTGGCTATGTGTCAAAATGGATTGAGGCATTGGCATGTCGTGCTAATGATCATAAAGCGGTCGTTTTGTTAAGTAAAAGAAAATATTTTTCTCGATTTGGTGTTCCAAAAGCTATAATTAGTGATGGGGAAAACATTTCGCAATAAATTTTTGAATCTTTAGTAAAGAAATATGGAGTCACGCGACAAAGTGGCAACTCCGTATCATCCTCAAAACCAAATTGGTCAAGTAGAAGTCTCTAATAGAGAGATCAAATCCATTTTGAAAAAACTGTCAATCCATCTAGAAAAGACTGGTCTCTACGATTATCTAATGCCTTGTGGGCATACAGAACAGCTTTTAAGACACCTATAGGGATGTCTCCTTATCGCCTCGTTTTTGGAAAACCTTGTCATCTACCGGTGGAACTTGAGCACCGTGCTCTATGGGCCATCAAAAGTCTCAATTATAATACTAACGCGGCAGGCGTGAAGAGAAAATTGTAGTTAAATGAGCTTGAGGAAATTCGGAGTGATGCCTATGATCTCTCGAAATCCTATAAAGCCAACATGAAAAGAGTGCATGACAAGCACATATTGAGAAAAGATTTCAAAGTGGGTCAAAAGTTTTGTTGTACAACTCAAGATTACACATTTTTCCGGAAAAATAAAAAAACGATGGTGCGGTCCTTTCATCGTCTCTGCTGTCACACCATTTGAAAACGTAAATGATGACAAATTAATTTCAAGTAAATGGCCAACGCCTTTAAACATTATCATGAGTTGCGCTCTCCAGATGTCGAAGAGACTCTTCTCAATGATCCAGTCTACATAGACTAATATATTTGATGGTGTACTTCTTTCCATGTGTTTAAACAGAAAAAGTACGCCATTTGGGTAGCCGGGCCCTCTTCTATTTTCTTTTCTAAAAATCCCTAGAGTGTGTGGTTGCAAGCGCCGAAACCATAGTCCACAAAAACTCTACTTCAGAACTGAGTATAAATGTCTTCTGATAATCGAGCAAACGTGCCTCCTGGAAAACAATGGGTACCAAAAATTTCAACTCCTTCTTTCTCCTCCCTTTTCTATTCTCTTCCTCGCGAACTCCAACTCATCATTTGGTGCAAATCTCACCCATCTCGAATAGGTAATGGTCGTAGTACTTTTGCTCAAAAGCGACGGGCGAAAAGGATGGGGTGGTGTATGAACCGGTCAAACTCCTTTCTCGTCGTGTCTTGATCTTCTATCCGAGATGAGCCGGTATAAGGTATATTATTGTCTGACACTAGCTCAGCAGGATAAACTTCGTCGTTGTCCCGTTGTTCCCACAGGTTGGGATTCGTCTTGAGGATCTGACATTAAAAGACTCACATTCATCTTGAGGATCTAACGTTGAAAGACTCACATTCGTCTTGAGGATCTGATGTAAAAAGACTCAACATGTATATACTCGTTTTTTATTTTTCCCTTAGAACCAAGCATGGTGCCCAAAGAGAGTCGTGATATGCAACATCGGACATTTCCTAGTTCGTGCGGGCAATGGATTCCACCCAGGCCAACCCCGATTGGTTTTCTATGTGACTGTATCAAGGGGCGGTTTGAGGCTATACCATATGTACTAAGGGTAATATTATTATTAGACCATTGCACATTGGTCGGGGTAATGTACCGCCTCGAACCCTAGGCCCCCAAAACATAAAGGTTAAGTCCACGGTCGATTGGATTGGGTTAAGCCCTTTGAGCCGACATGAAAGTTGCCTGAGTTAAACTGTTGTGATGTGTTGTTTTATTTGGACTGCCAGTGTTGTTGACACGTTCCTTTCGACTTGTACATTTGTATATAAAAATTGTAAATAAATAAATAAAAATAAATAAATAAATAAATAAAAAGGTTTGAATGTGATTTTGTCATATTCCAGTGAATGGCATTTTTAATGCCGATCGTTTTGATATATCATTGTTTCAATTTGGAGTTAAAACGAATCGAAATTCCACGTTTAAAATTTCGGAACATTTCGGGACATAAGGGGAATTTCTGGAATTCATTTGGGTTTGGGCCAAAAATTGGACTGACCCAAAAATCACGGGACCGTTTACAAAACCCACACGCGGGGCACCCACGCGTCCATCCCTCACATTTTTTCCCCCTCAAAATCCGGATCTTGGTCTCCCTCACACTCACCTCGCGCACGACGACTATACAGACCTGAATTCAACAGGCGCACGCGGACTAAACTCCACCAATTCGAACTCCCTTCCTCCAGCACCATCTCCTCCATCACTCCTAGCAATTTCCACCTTCAGAAATTCATCTAGACCTTGCTATGGCAGCACGAAGGAGAATCACAGTTGAGAGAAATTTTGAAAATCTCTACAATTCCGGGATGTTTCATCCATTTTTCGATGAGGAAATTGCTAGTAGAGAGTGGGAATATCTCTTGCATCGAATTCCAGCTGATTATTCCAAAGATTTGGTGTTGAAATTTTACGACAATGGAGGTTTCCGAGGTGATGAATTTTGGATTACGGCGGATGGGTTGGAACGTGAACTCACGTTGGAATTAATATCGAATACAGCACAGATTCCAATAAACTCTGATAATCCGACCCTGTTGTTGTCAGAGTATCCGACTATGAAGGACTTAATGTTTGACACGCTTCTCGAGGGAGAGTACAATAATGGCTCGAACTGCGTGTACCAGCACTCGCTCAGACGAAACCAACTAGCCGTCACTCAATGGCTGGTGCACAACGTCATTGGAACTTCAAAGACGTCTGACGTGAATAAGACATTCTTGCACCTGCTGTGGATCCTCCAGGAGAAGAAGAACACTTTCTGTATGGTCCATTTCTTGGGCCATGTTCTTACGACCGCGTCAAACAAGTCAGCTCCTCTTGCTGTACTTGTTACTCAGCTTATGCTTAACTTAGGGTTCCAGTCCGCAACTCCTTTCATTCCAACAAGGTCTTTCGAGAATTTTGGAATTTTCGAGACTTGTATTCTAGACCACTGGGACCCAGTAGCTAGAGATGATATTGAGCGTGATAACGTTACCTCCTCCCCCCTTCACCACCGACTGTTTTAATGGGGCTACCATCGCCGAATCAACACTCCCATGGAAGCCTTGAGACACATGAACACTAGTATGCGCTAGGATGTTTCTTCATCAGGAAGAGATGCTTACTTCCCAAAATGACTTCCAGCAAGAAATGCGTAATCGCCAAGGCCGTTTCCAGAGAATGATGATGGCAAATCAGCGGCAATTCCAAGATCAATTGCTACAGTCTATAGGCCACATTCCGGACCGGTCGGTTCGTTCGCGGGTTTAACGACGATTGGAAACCCGAATTTCATCTTCGCTAACCCGGAGGATTCCCAGTAGTGTTTATTTCCCTTGGTTTAGAAATGACTATGTCATTTATTTCCCTTATGCATTGCATTTTTAGTTTTCTTGTGATAAAAATATTATATATCGGTTGATTTCTCATAATTTTGTATCTCTAGACGGTTTGAATGAGAAATTATTTATGTTATGCAATTACTGTACTTTCTAATATAGTAGTTTGTTCCTTGAGGCATTGGGCCTACTCTCAAGGCCCAACGGTCAGAACCCAATGGACTGATCCAAACGGTCAGATGCCCAACGGTCAAAAATCTAATTATAAATACAACTCTACTTTTCCATTTTCCCTCATCCCCTTCTCTCACTCTTCACAAATTCTCATTTTCTTGATCATAATGAATCCAATCGAGCGATGGGAAAAGGAGCAACGCGAATGGGCTATCACCGTATTCGTGATAATAGTGTTTATTATTATTTTGCTGTCACTCATGCATAACATGATCCTGCACATCTAGATCTATGTAACCATCTCTCTTTCCGTCTGTCGTTTTGTATATTCGTATGGTGTGTTAAATAATTCTCACACATTTGTACGGGTTACGTATTAAATGGAGAAGTTTCGTATTAAATATTTGTGTATATTAGTTATCTTTTCCTCTAAAAAAAAAAACACCATCCAAAACTCACCAAAATAATTAATTGATACTTATGGTGTTCAGAGAAGATCGTGCACGCTATAAGATACGCATAACACTTGTCACACATGCAGCTCAATTATTCTATCCATATTCTATTACTGCGGTATGATCATCATTTCTGAAATTACGTGTAAGTCTAACTACCCTGTGAAACTTTCTTCCATATTTTCTAACATTGAACAATCTCATTAATTGTTTTTGGAAATCTGACATAACAAGACTTACTATGGATCCCCATTGTTGCTGTTCATAACCACATGGGTCATTAACTACACTTGGAATCCAGATTGGTACAGACTCATAGATTGGCTATAAATCTATTCTTTTTCAGCCATTCTCATTCAAACAATTTTCACTATCCTTCCCTCAGTAATACTAACAAATGGATCAACCAAGAAAAATAATGCCCGAGAAAGACTACCTAAAAGTTTTGGAAGATGGCCGGTTTTATCCTTATTTTGACACCGAAATAATACGTCGGGGATGGACGCCTCTTCTATATCATTCAGCAGCTTGTTATTCTTGAGAATTGGTTTTGATGTTCTACCAATTTATAGGACCTGAGAATGGAAAATTCTACTTCAATGCTTATGGACGGCGATTGGAATTGACTAGGGAAATTATCTCAGACATACTTCAAATACCAATGAATACCCAGGAGTTCCTTTTTCCAGAGTCATTATTTGATTATGTCAAAACTTTACTAAGAGCTACCATATCTCATGGCGAAGTGGGAAATAGACATCACGTTGTTCTTCAACGCTCTTTGAAACAGAATCAACGAGTTGTGCTCCACTGGTTGGGACACAATGTGATAGGTACATCTCACCAATCAGAAGTCACAAAGACTCAACTCCACCTGCTTTGGATTTTGCAGAATCAAAGAGATGATTTTTGTCTAATCCAACACCTCTAGAACGTGATCACTACGAAAACAAGAAAGTCAGCACCTCTACCTCTACCTACTTTAGTCACGCAAATTATGATGTGTTGGGGTTATCCAGTAATTTCTCCAGAAACACCACTTCAAAGAGCACATATTAGTGTACTCCAAACAGACTACTCCATTGGTTTTTGGATTCCTGATACTCTGACAGATGAACAGAACGACCCAAGCTCAAACCCTGAACATTTCTTTGATGAAAATGTCATGCTAAATTTTTTTAATCCCATGGAAGGCATTCAATTTCTTCATCAAGGAATGCGGGAACTATACGCTCGTCAGAATATCATCATTACAACTCTTAAGGATTTCCAAGAATGTCAAGCAAAGCATGATGTTGAACAGGAGGAAATCTTGGAAAATCATTCTCAGTCCTTGCATAATCACGCTCTCCTTATGGAAAATCAAACTACACTCTCTGCCAGCCAAGGGGACATTCAGATGCAGCTCGGCCAACAAATAGAAGAACTAAACAATGGTGCACGATATGCGACTCCAAGATCAACATAATAATCCATAATTTTCTAATATTACTAAGTAAATAATCGTATATGTTATTACATTTTTCGTCGTATTATGAATTTTGTCTTATCTTTGTGTCTTCTTTTGTATGAAATGATTAATAGGATTGCATCATTTGCGTTGTGACTAATATAATTTTAACATGTGCTTACAGGAGGATCTATTTTCTTACATACTCATTTATCCATCCAGTTTGCCTTTGTCGTTACCTATTTCTTTACTTCATCCACTATGGCATCTTCATCAATTGCATCTTCATCAAACATGGTATCTCCCAAACTCATTCCTGATCAATCCTTTCAGTCTATGATGGATTCCAATACCTATGGCCATCTTTTCCGTGACTACATTACAAACATCGGGTGGTCTTCCCTAATTCTTCAACCTAACCAAACTTATTCTCCGAGTTTGGCTGCATACTTTTATGCTAATATGGAAGATACACCAGCATTCAACCATGCACATGGTTTCTACTTACACGGGTTCACAATCCTAGTTGGTGACACACCTCACATCTTTTCTGAACAACAACTTGCCCTAACTTTGGATCTTCCATACCACGAACCTGTTGCATCATGGCATTACATCTATCATAATTCTTACCGTTCCTTTCAGTGGCAAACGTTTCGTGACTCTTATGGTGATGGTCTTGAGATTAAACGGGAAGGAAATGGCCATGTGCCATGGCGCGACATCACCATTCCATTAGCAAGCATGACCATGAACATAGGGACTGCGATGTTATTTGTACTCTTGAACATTATGGGAGATTGGCATTTTTCTACGGCCAATGAGGCTGCCTGCGTCGTATTTAGTGCACTGGCTCAAGGTCATACATTATTTTACATCTTAGGTTGTGTTATCTCCAACCTGAAATGAGCTCGCACTTTTCAGGATCAGTATATACTTTTACCGGTCACCGCTTACCGAATCATGAAGACACATTTCCCACAGTTTGCAGCTACTTTTCATGACTGGGTCAAGGTAGATTCTATGTGCCCGGCAAACAGAATCATTTGTTCATTGAGGTTTCGGCAATGGAAGCGTCCCGCTCGGTACCTGAGGCATGTTCGTTGTTACTCGAAGGATGAAAATATGAAGAAACATTTGAGGAAATCTGGAGACGAAGAATGGGCAGAAATTTGGCAGACTATTATCTTTTATAGCGATGCTAAGGAAATGCATTTCCTTAAAGAGGATGCCAGACCTTCACATCCTGCTGGATGGTAAACTTGAGCTTGCCATTGTACATATATCTAGCTAAACCTTATGTTTGGTGTGCTATTGTTTTTCATGTTTCGTATGCTATTGTTTTTCATTATTTCGTGTGCTATGTTTAGTGTGCTATTGAACATTTTATTGTTCTTTCTGAATAATATATTATGTTCTCCAACCTTTCTGTTCCAACAATCTAGCCCTAATTTTGCTCACGGTTCTCAGGTACTTTCTCTTTTTAATTGTTGATACTTCGAGGACTAAGCATCATTATGTTGGGGTGCTTTAACCCTCAGAGCAAATATTAGGCAAATTGTAACCTGTATATAGTTTTTATTTTCATGTTAATAATTGTACTTAGTGACAAAGCCTTGTTTCCTTTTCAATGATGAAAATTGTCTAGAAATCTCACATTAGTATCCGAATTAGGATTTGTTTTTAAGAAACTTAAGATAATATGTATGCAATAGTTTATACATTTTTTCATGAACATTCATGTACTGAGTATCATCGATTGTACATAGCAATAAGTTTCTGGAACCAACAGTTAGTTACTCAAACTATAAATCCTGTGAGAATCTAACAAAAAACCTTGACATGAGTGATTTGTGTGTGATGACACAGATGAGTAGTTTTTCCGATTAGAGAAAATCACGCATCTACTTACTTGATCACCACCCGAACCCTAGGCGAGAATTTAGGCCATCTTTGGATCGACATAGCTAAAAATTCTTATCTGTTACAAATTTTACCGCTAGTCACTCCACTGAACCTTTCATCAAACCTTTCACTTTCACCAAAAAAATTCCTTACCCATCTATTAAACCAAATAAAAGAACCTACCTAAGTGATGAGTATGAGAAATAGGATGAAATGTGGAAAGAATAAAGAGAAAGACTTGTCCCAAATAAAAGTCAGTTACTTGCTTCAGGAAAGAAAAATAGAATCATGTTCTTAAGCCATCTAGATTAAAAAAAAAAAAAAAACCATTAGAGGCTTAAGAACAAGGTTGGAAAACTCAGTTAGAAGAAGGAAAGAAAACAAGGATTTCTCTAGTGTAAATATATGAAGACCTTATTCTCTCATACTCGTAAATTTTGATTATCCATTTCCATTTTCTTGTACACTATCACCTAAGCCCCACAATACCTAATAAATACCTCAAGCTCAATTAGGAGTAGGGTGGTGTGATAATAAGTAGTAGACATGATTGATCGACATCGGCTCCTCTAACTGTCATTGAGATGTGAGGAAACGTGTGCCCACTGCACACTGGAGTTAACAAAACCTGATTGGAAAATTTTTGAGTGAAATTGTGTTTCTGACACATACCTGTGAGAAACCATTTAGGTACACTCTCCAAAGGATTCAGAAACAACCCTGCTAGTACATTTCAATGAAAAGTTCACTGCATGCATGATCATATATAGATGTTTTAAGTATTGAATACATATTAACTTGAGTTTCAAAGAAATCAATCCTCGTTCCCTGCTAAGGAGATGTATGAATATCTGAGATTAATTTAGGAAACGAGTTTTTGTCACTGAGTCATTGTAGTATAAATGAAGTTTGTGAGTATCTTCTCTGGAAAACTCTCACGAGGCTATAACTCGTCCACTAGAGAATTCCTAGTGGTTTAAAGCCTTGTTGCATATGGTCAATGCAACCGCACTCTACGAAACGAGAATTAGTTAGGACTACACATTTTTGGCCACTTATCTGTTTTAATGTCTCTTCTTTGCTTGAGGACAAGCAAAGAGTTGTTTAGGGGTAGTGTGATAAGCACCCAAAAGTGTATTATGAAACCCCATTAAGACATATAAATTTGGTTAATTATGTGTTTAATAATCATGAAATAAATATGTTTTCATACTTTTGCAGGTATTCGCAGTAAACATGGAAATATTATTTAAACCTGCGATAAAGCACAAGGAACGACATATATATGAATTCTTCCAAATCCGCACAGAAGCATCAAACTTCCGAAGCTCTTACCTCTTGAACCAGGACTCCGAATGCGACAAGTGAGCTGCTCAGACAATCAGGGCGATGAACTCTACGCATAGGCGGGAAGTTGTAAAATTGCCCAAAGACCAGACTGCCACTGGATTGTACATAGGACCCACTATGCGGGCCTGTAAGATTGGATGAGTCATCAATCATGGAGCATGTCAAGACAAAAATGACAAATTATTGGTGCAAAGTTGACACCTTGCATGTAATTAATTAGATTAGGTGTTAATAGTGAAAAAAAGGCAAGGTGTCACTTTGTTTTAATGTGGTGGATAAAAATGAAGTAAATGTGGTTTGATGTTTCACGTGGGAGGAAATGAGATTTCTCTAAAATGGAGAAGAAAACAAAACAAGGGGGGACACTCCATTTACTCCCTTGACTTCTTTTCCTTACATTGTATTATTTTAGTTCCTTAGTCATTTTTATTATTTAGTTTTTAGTTTTGTAAGAAAAGCTTGTAATAGTTTTAATGGAGGAAACTTTGGTTTTCTTCTAGAAAATAAATAGAAAGCAAGTGAGTTTAGATAGTTAGTCTTCTTCTTCCTTTTTCTCTCTCTCTTTCTTGTAATCCTTTATCCCAAGGATCATGAGCTAACTTCCCTTCTGGGGAGTTAATCAAACTCATGTGAGGGAAAATATTTGTTGTTGGTTAGGAAGAACAACTAGACCTACATCCTTCCCAAAATGATAGTTGGTGTAGTGTCTAGTTAGGAATCAAAGTGATGAGCTTAGAGATAAGTCATTGCTTGGTCCCACTTGCTAACATGTATGAGCTTAGAGATGAGTCATACATGTTAGGGATCAAGTTTTCTTCTATTAGGACTTGTCTATGAGTCTAGGAAGAATAAAATGAATTTATTAAAATCAACAACAAAAGTTATCTTCACATGAGGAGGATTAGCTCTCCACCTTTTCTTTAGTAAATTGTATTGTGTCTTAGTTGCATGATTTTGAATCTTAATGTTTTTCTTAATGTTTGTGTAGGAAAAAAACCTAGTATTAGTATTAAACTTACTCACTAGTTCCCTAAGAGTAAAAACCAAGTTGTAGTTGTCCAAGACTTTAGGTTGGTTCGAATCCTTACTTCAACTTTACGAACACGAAGATTATGAGTAAGGAAATCTTTGAATTCGCATTTTTCGCCAAATTAGAGAGTAAATCTCTAACGTAGTAAAAAGAGCAATATCAATGTTCGAAGTCCAAAAGATCCACAAATGTTGAAGAAAATGATGACAAAGTATTGGTTGTTGTATCCGGATCTAAAAAAGGGAGACCAATGAACGGGACCCGACCGAAAGGCGTATTGGAACTTTAAAAGAAAAAGAAACAAACGAGCACAACACAAGTGCCTTCAAAAAAGATAAAGAGAAACAAGAAAGGTTTGTCATAATTCACATACATTTTTATTTTGCTAATGTGATTGCATATATTGACTCATTTATTTCTCATCTAACATTTGCCTAACATTTTAACTTGTCTCATCTTATTTTTTTTTAAGAACAAGGTGATATAAATATTGCTCAAGGACTACCTGATTTAAATGAAAGTGTTCATCCTGAAGAGAATACTATTGGAACTCAATACAGTCAAGTATGTCTATCTTTATATCATTTTATTTATTGTTGCTGAAATGTTTTACGTGCCAATACTTATATTTTGGTTTTGTAGCAATGTAGTTTATACCAAATTGGAGGGCAATCACAATCAACCAACATGTGGGGACTACCTAATTTAAATGAATGTGTTCATCTTGAAGATAATACTATTGGAACTCAATACAGTCAGGTATGTTTATCTCGATATCATTTATTTGTTGTTGGGATACCTCTTTTACGTGCCAATATTTAGATTTTCATTTTGTAGCAATGTAGCTTATATTAATCTCTTTACTAATATAGGCTTTCAAATTTGAGGAATATCAATTACCGCCACGTAGAAGGTTAGACTTCAGCAATAATGAATCTGTATTACTGGGGTTGAGTGGATCGCCTGATGACCTTGACTCATTTAGCTTTCAAGAGCTCCTTGACGGAAAATTTGATTTGGAAGACTCTCAAATTGTCAGCAATAATGACGACAAGAAAAGAGAAGAGGCCAAAAGAAAATTGAAGAGAAACAGAAAAAAAAAATATTGGGTCGGAGATAATTCTAAAAAATGAAGACCTCAAGCATAAGTGGGAAAATATTTTGCGCGACTTTAATCCTTTGATCTGCGATATGATTAAAGATTTGGCTGAGGTAACCCCGGATGGGCATTGTGGTTATAGATCCATAGCTACACTGTTAGGATATACAGATAATTTAGCATGGCGGACAGTAAGGGGTCTTATGTTGGAAGAGTTGCTGCAATATGCAGATTACTATACAAAGTTGTACGGTAATGACGGGTTTGAAAACCACAAAAGAAACTTAGAGTGTACCAAGTCTTATACAATGAATGAGAAAAAATGGCTTGATCTCCCGGACATGGGTTCCTTAGTTGCAAGTGTTTTTAATGTTGTTTTTGTCACTATATCGCCACCAAAATTATGTGTTATGTACTTCCCGTTGAGGACAGGTCCAGAAGAAATGTTCCGGATAATCGTTGTTTGCCACATAAATGAAGGAACACATTTTGTGCCAATTGTGCTAAAGGATAATGCTCCTCTACCTCCGGTTTGCCCCGGTTGGCAGTCTGTTAGATGGCCAGAAGCAACAATGTGGGAAACTGTTCTAAAAGGAAAGTTGGACAAGTGGGCTGGATCAGTTCCGACCAATATGCAGAAGCTACAATATGTTTATCTAGATTAGTTTTAGTTGTTGGAAGAAAAAAAAATAGCACTTGCTTTATATTTCATTTATGTAGGAAGTCTTGATTTGTAGTTAAATGAGAAAACTTACGTACTTACATTTTGTTTTTATTTGTTGTTTGTTTAAAATTCAGTGAACTTGTAAACTGAGTGTTTTCACTCTAACTCTTGTGTTCTTGAATTATAACGATGGTATTTTGGACAAATATGACTTGCCGATGACGTTATTATACTGCCTTGGGATGCTACTAGCTAATTAGTGTTTTTTAGCTAAAAGTGGAGGGCAGGACAACTCGAGTATCAAATGCAAACGTACTTTTCCACTTACAGTGTCTATTTGGTGTTCTCTCCAGCTCATAAGTTTGCAGGCCCTAAAATGGACATTGCTTTGGAAGAAGATGGGCAGCAGACGAGTTTCCTTGCTTCAGATGCCGACGAGTATGCTGATGCCATCCTCCAACTTCTGAGGTTGCCAGTAGGAGAGGGACTTAAGATGGCAGCAGCTGCAAGGAAACGTGCCAGCCGGTTTTTTGAGCATCTACCCAATCGTGTCCTCTTCCAAGTGAACAGTGGGAAAATTGTAAACATATCAGATCAACGTTTAAGACATGCGTGCTACAGACTGGGATGCAAGTACTTTCTAAGTTGGACTGCATAGTTCCTAATTTGTCCTTGATTGACATATCAGAAAAAACACCAAATGGTCTCAGGCGTATTGCCAAATTAGTTCCAATATTTCCAAATCCCATGATATATACCTGAACAAGATACATAGAACCATTGATAATGCGATCGTAGAATATGCAATCTAGTAATACAATGAGATGAAAACATCAATTGTGTGCATGGTTTATAGGCCCCTAAATGGAGCAGGGTCAGGTGGTCTTTCCTTTGATGATCTCCTTTCGGGAAATTCTGACCCTATCAAAGAAAGGCATGTGATCTCACAATTTCATTTTTTTATTTAACTTTTTGCACAGACATGAGAAATTTTCATTACAAAAAACTGCTCAGTAAATTCTTTTCAAACGAGCTTTACAAATCTGCCAAATGTCTATTTTAAAGAATCATATTAGACTGATAGTATTCCAACCATAACTAACTGCACTAGATCAACAAAAAAATGACTCTGTTGCTCACTCGAGGGATCTAGGACCCTTCCAACAAGAACCACCATTCCTTAACTTCTATGCTAGTTTGAGCACTATGTATGTATTACTCTAGGGCCCCATTTCTCATTGTGAGACTAATTTGGATTCACTCCAAATAAGGCTTCTGCAGATTCAATACTCTTTCAAGCAATGTCTATCTTACTAGCAGGTGCCGACTAGCAAAGTCAGTAAAACCTTCGGATGATGATACCTATTTTTTATTTATTTTTATTTATTTGATGAAAAAAACTTTATTGATAAGAACCATATATATAAGCTACAATCAACTGATATAAAAGTGTTTAAACCAGGAAGGACAAAGATAACTTACCTATTGCATACCAGAGTCTGACAAAAGGCCAAGTGAGGGAGATTTTCATAAACCCAAACCAACAGACATAACCCCCTGTAAAGGACCAACTCCTACTTTACAACAATCACCGAGATTCATTGCGAGGACCCCAAAGCAACACAGAACCACTAACAATTCAACGAGAGCTATCAAGAAGCACCTGAATCATTGAAGGATCTTGGTGGACTTGAACCACCATCTCTTGAGATACATTGGAGACATGGTCCAATTCTCAAGCGCTTTTTCCATTTAAGCTAAAGATCCATTATACATAGTTGTTAAGTACATAATTGAAAGTGGCACTGAGGATACTCGGAAATAGTAATACTTTGAGAGAGGAATTGTGAGCAATATTCTGTGCAAGCTATAATACCTGTCTCTCCAGACAAGCCAAGTTTGAGCACTGAAGGTTTGGCTTCATTGCCATGGTTGGGAAGAAGTCCTTTAGAGCATTATATCCCTACAATGCAACAATAACATATCGAAAATCAACTATAGAACTCAGAATAGTTGGAAAGTCAACTTTAATAGCTCAAACAAAAGCAATGTTAAACTTTACATTCACGATATAAGAAGACTTTGAGTAGATATGAATCTCTACGACAATCATGAATGAAGCTTAAATAAGGCATTTACCAACATTACCAGCTAGAATACAGAGCAAAAGAATAAAATGCTCACCAGGTAAGGAGATACTTGTCCAAACTGAAGCAAGTATTTTAGCGTGTTTTGGACTAGCAAGGCATCAACAACCCCCTACAAAATCGATAATTAGACTATGTGCCCTTATATTATAATTGCTTAGAATGCCAGAAAAATAGCCAATGTCTGCACAGAACCTTGCTCACAATTCCTCTCTCAAAGTACTAATCCGAAAGTGGCGAACAGAGTAGTATAAGCCACCCAAGCTCCACAACTAAGTTGTACAAGTCCCAATATTGCAATAACTTTACTCAAATCATAACTAGTCTTCATTAAACCTTCCAAAACTTGTCTCATTTCATTTGCAAGTGCCGATTCGTCTCGTTCCATTGTCAGCCCCTTGATTTCTTGGTGTTTAAATTGTTGGGCTTCCTCCCCCTTCTCATTAGAAGATGAAAATTTTCTCAATTGAGAAATTTGCGAAATTGAATAAGTGGGGTTGGTTAAAAGAGTTGAGTAATAAGATTTGAGATTGGGCTTTTGTTGGGGTGGAAAGATGAATTTGAATATTCTTTTGTGTTCGAAGAAGAGAGAGAAAGAATGTGGAGATAAACCACGCACTGAATCTTCCTAGTTTGTAGCCGATTTTTTTTGTTCGTTGTTGGATTTTATCTAACAGTGTTAGTTGCCGTAAACTTTTGGAGTTAAATGAGTAGACAGGTGTCAATATAATTTTGTTAGGTGTAAAATACTCTTTTTTACACACGGGCGGAGAAAATCCGACCTTTTTCCGGATAATAACCCAGAGACAAGAAAAGGGCACCAGAGAAATGTATTTGATAGATTGCACAAAATAAGTTCTCATAAAATTTCTAACTGAAATGGCAGGAAAATATAGGGTGATCTTGGACATACCCATAAAAACACTCCCGTACCCCAACTTTGAAATAAATAAATAAAATTGTTTAAGACACATTTAGGTTCCTAAATTACCCTTTCTTTTATTAAGTATATCAAAGACAAAACAAAACAAGTGTTTATCCTTCCAGCAAACACAAACCCTTCACACTTATTTTCCTTTTTTTCTGTCATTTTTTTTCTCCTTTACGAAAGGAATTAGAAAGAGATAAAATTGTAGAATTTAGTCTTCCTCCTCCTCTCACTCATCAGCCATTGATGTATTTTTTCCTCATTGCAGCTCCTTGCTGTCTTTCTCATTTTCCGCCTGAGAAATTTTCAATTTGATATATTTCTACTAAACTCCTTTAACCCTTCTACAATGATGAAGAAGAAGTAATTGCAATAAGAAAAAAAAATCAAATTTGAAGCAACTTCTAGAAGAGGAAAAAAACAATTTGTTTTTTGGACATTCTTTTACCTTTATTAGAAGTTCTCTTATGTGTAGTGTAGTAATACAAAGATTCTTCAAGGTCCAGAGTATTATTTTCAATTTTTTTTATTTGTTGTTTCCTTTTGGAATGAGTCTCTAGGTGTTTTTGTTTTTTCTCTTTCTTTACTCCTATTGGAAATATCTCAAATTAATTTGGAAGATGTTATTGGGGTAAATTAGTTATGGGGTACGGAAGTATTTTTATGGGTATGTCCAGGATCACCCAAAATATATGATTTGTAAAAAGATTTTCTCACTCAACTTCCCCTCAGAACCTCTTTATTTCTTACTGAAACCTTTCCCTCTGAAGTCTGAAGTCTGAACCTCTTTACTTGGTATTTTAGTAGATTTTCTTACTGAACCTTTCCCTCTGAACGTTTTTACATCTTTTTATAGGAGATTTTCTAGATTCTCACCTAACAAACCTATTCACTGAAAGACTGAAAAGGCTGAGGTAACGGTCAGTTTAACTAAACATAAATGTTTTCAACCAGTTTTATTTTTTCAATATTCCCAACGTGGAATTTTTTAGATCTTTTTCAACGGCTAATCCGTGAGCGTAGCGAATTCTTGAGGTCGCTTTTCTAAAGTCACCCAAAAAACAACTTGCTTCGCGGTCACCCCTCTCGTGGTCCGACCGCACCCCCAAATAACACTTCTTTTTTGTCTGACCGTACCCCATTCTTTTCTCATCTTCCTCTATCTTCGCCTCCAATCTCTCCTCCATCAATCTCTCCTCTATCTTCCCCAAATAACACTTTTTTAACCAACCATCTAGTGAAAGTGAGAGGCGTAAACTTCAGAAAGACAAACCTACAAAAGTATCATGCTGATTTTAACATAGTTCGCAACCCATGCCATCGCTGCTGCAGGTTCTGTTGCACTTGGCTCTGCTCTCACTCATCCACTCGACACTCTCAAAACTCTTGTCCAGGTTATTAGCTATATCCTCTTATCAATCCTTCTCTGTATTTATATATTTGTCGAGTTTCCGCGTGTTTCAATCATATGTCCAAAGTAGAAAAGAATGTCTTATTAAAGTTAATCTGTTAACATAGGTGGGGCAGTTCCCAACAAAAACTGGATGCTACTAAACTTCGGATAGAGTCCGATCATTATCGGGGAACTCGGGTGACTTGCCCAAACAATTTAATCTAGATTCAAATGGAGTTTCATGAGTAGATAACTTTTGAAGCTTTCAAACTTCATTTTTATTTTTGTATTTTTAGCTTTATGCCTCAAAGATAACAGCTAGAGGGTAATCGTTTGATGGAAAAACCACGCTAGTTAGCTATGAGCCTATGATTATAAAGGAATAATCGACTATTATGCTGTGCTTGATCATGAGGCACATTAGACTGTGCTTGACGTGGTGGCTAGGAAATTAGATTGTGCAATAAATTTAAAGAATTAGAATTTGGAAAAGGTTGGTATGATTCTGCAAATGTGGGGAAAAAAGCTTAGGTAGGCATGCCCTTTAAATTTTGTTCTTTGGTGGTGTTGTCATTTGTGTTAAGACAAGGGTTTTAGGAAAACAATTTATTGGATTTTAACTGCAACAACATCCTAAGTATAAACCGTTGGATAGTTTAGTGATTTTGTGTTCTAAAATTTTCACTCATTATTTTTGTAGGATTATATAGTGGTTTTATGTCGTCAACATTTGGAAGGATTTCTGGTGTTGGAGCTCGTTTTGGAATCTTTGAACTTTTAACAGCTTTCTACAAAGGTAAGTCTTTGTTTTGACATATCCAGGAGCTTTACTTTCGGTTTCTTTTTCTTTCGTTCTTTGATTTCTTTTTTAAGGTTAAAGTTATTTATGTACTTTATTTTGTGAAAATCTGTTGAAGTTCATCTATGATTTATGCCCATCTAATTTTCGACCCAAGTAGCATGTACTTGTAACATTAACACTTCGAGCACCATCCTTTTTAAAATCACATTCTCTTTTATATAAGCTATCACGTTTTATGTTCTACTCAAGCAGGCTTCTCTTGGGATTCATCTTTGTTATGTTCTCATTCTCCTTAGAATATGCTATCGAGATGTTTATAAACTCAGAGTGGTATCCCATCCTAGGATCCAACTAGACATTCGCCATCCATAATCTTTCAAATCTTCTACCTTAAAGAGTGAAGACTAACCTTTGTACTTCAACGAAAATCAAGAGTAAAAGAACAATATGGATGTTAAGCTTCATGATTGATCATGGAAGGTTCAATATGGGAAATCTGAAAAGAGAATATCAGAGGGTTCATTGATCAATAGCAACCGTGTCATTAGGATTTACGGGTACACTCATAGCACTTCTTCGAGTTAAAAATATGGTCTGCTGGGACTTACTTATTTGATTATGGTAGCTTGACACAAAAGTAATTACAAAGTAATGATATTCATAATCTTATAAGACATCTACCCTCATAATTGTTGGGTATTGCACTTCTTTTAAGACTGGGAGCTGAGGCTAATAGAACTCTTTTCCACCTTTTTTAATCATATGCTTAGTTTTTTACTCAAAGTAGCTGATTAGTTCAAAGAAACATCTTTTGCTTGATCAATATTGTTTTTTTGGGATTTTTCGCTTATCTCATCTCTGTTTAGTTAGTTAAAGGTAAAATTGAGTTTTATAACGGGAAGCTACTTATTTAATAATTGAATTTTCATATTCTGGTGCGATCCCTTTAAAACACAAGTTGCATATACATACGCTCGCTTGTTGACTTTGATTATTATCCGGTTGAAATTTTAACTAAATAACGAGTGATTCAGTTGACTTGGTAGGTTGTTTCCACCACCAAATTCCCAACATTTGCAAATTAAAATTAAGATAGAACTTTTCACTTTTAAATTGTCGCCAATAGTTCGAACCGATCCTGTTAGGTAGATATTTTGGTGGCGGAACCACCTACACGACCCTTGACTCACCTCTTGTTCTAGTTCAAATCTGCCTTAGATACTCTTCGAAATTTGCAGAGTAAACAAGCACGATCGACTATTGTATGTCCGATGTCTCTACTAAGTTCTGAAATGGTTCAAGATTGTTTCACGACTTAAAAATCATGCAAATGTTGTCATGTCTAAATTGAAAGATAACGCAGAGTAGCTTTTTGTTTTTGTTTTTGCTTTCGGTAAAAGTGCGACCAAGTGTAAAAAAACACAATTCAGTAATATTTATCAAAGGAGTTATGACAAATATCCAATATAATACTATAGTGGATGAAAAACGATCTGAATTTTAAAGGTATTACCCGCACATTGCAGAGACATAGTCCAGAACAAAGCTTTAAGCAAACTTACCTAAAGAGGAAGGACTCTTTCTCAGTTCTGATCCTATGTTCCATGAGTTCACCTGATTTTGTTAGCGCTGAATGCCAGCTTACAACCAAGCACCAGCACACATGCTAATCAGAAAAGACAAAGTTGACACAAACCCGCAGAGATAGGGAAGAAATTTACCTTATCAGCAGCCCTCCGTTTCCTACACAGGTAAACAAAAGCAGATTAAACATACAAAAGTGACAATTTAAACAAGAATATAAGACATGAGCAGATTCTTTTTTTGGCAGGTGCATAATTTTTCAATTCAATGGTAAATCGTGCACAAAAAGCGTATCTAGCCTCACGGTACTCCCAAGTCCGACTACATTTAAGATCCAGTATTTATGTGATAGGATACCTCAAACACAAGAAACTGAAATGTGAGATGACCCCTCAGGCAGCACCACTCATAGTTGAAAACACGATCCCTAAGACAATCACATATAAAAACTCAGTTACAAACATAAAGAAATCTCATTCATTTTAACATGTGATCAAGCACAATATGATCTGTCAAGCCGCTAGTTGTAAGAAATCCCACAAGCTCAGTAATGATAATATGATATAACAACATAATCATATTTGTATGATGAGCATGAAAACAAATCAAAGCGAAGAAATCAAATAAAATAGATCCATTTAAAATTGACAAATTCCTTTCAAGTTTGAGCAAGTCTTAAAGCACTGATACAAAGATGTGACATCACCCCCAAGCTCTAATTATTGTGGTACATAGATCCCTCAAGTAGCTCAATTTTAGATGAACCATCATCCTCAATGACAATGACATCCAGCATCTATATGTATAATGTCCAAGACCACACTAAAAGAAAGATATCGAAAGAAGTCACAAAACCAAATTAAACGTAACGTAACGATTTTTTTTTTCCTCAAAATGCTTTCATGCACAAGCTACCAAGAAACACGATAGTTCGCAAAGCACAGTTCTAGGTATATATGTTCTATTAGCTTCTTCTTTGGGTTATTGATGAATGTTGTTGCTAATTAGCTTCTCAATCAAATTTACTTGAACATCACATTTATTATGTGTACTTCCTCTGCCTATTTTCCAAGTGTATTTATTTATATATATCATTCATGCATGTTCTACCATGTCATGTCCCAATAACCCAATAGAAGGGATGTAAGTAGACTTACGGCTAGTGGGTTACACCACTACTGTCGGTGTCGAAAGCCCCAACCACATCACCAACTAGAGATCCATTAGCGTTTACACTTACGGGGAGGTTTGAAGATGTGGAACCAAGCCTTACTAGATGCATTCAGTATAATCTACATAGACAAATAAATTTTTCTCGTATTCTAATTGAACTATTTTATTTCTATAGGAGGGAGTGGAGAACTTGATAATGAATACCAAAGTGCCTAATAAAAGCCTATTGGAAATCATTAACAATGATTGGAATAGTGGTGATTGGATCAATTGGAGGCAAAATAGTGGTATGGGAAACACACTAACTTTAGCTAAACTCGAAATCAATTGGGCTTTCATAGAAGCACTTGTTAGATGTTGGGAGCCAAATGACATGGTTTTCAAATTTGGCCCTCATCAACTTTGTCCTACACTAGAAGAATGCTCTCATCTTCTTGGCATGTCTCTTGAAGGAAGCCCTGCTTTTCCCCACCTAAAAGATAGCTATATAAAGGAACTTGTCGATTTCCTGCGTATCTCCAAAAAAACTCTTGAAAAAGACACAAATGCTCAAGTGAAAACTTGCTCTCTTGATTTTCTTATCGCTAGACACTTGAATGTTGGTGATACAAACGATAAAAAAAATTCATTAGGGCGTGCAAATTCAATAGACTTAGCAATTGTGGGACATGTTCTTCTTCCGAATAACACAAACAAAATTGATGCCTCTTTATGCAATATTATTCAAGAAGTTAGAGCTAGGAGCGTTACTATCGTACCAATGATATTAGCAGAACTTCTTATAGGTTTGACCAATTGTGTCATAAATAGACATACCAAGCTTTTAGGATGCATTCCACTTCTTCAAGTTTGGGCATACGAGCACTTATCGAATTCCTTGGTGAAAATGAAAAGTGTTGGAGATAGCAGATATAATCTTGTCAAAACAAGCATTAGCAAGCGTCCTTCTACAATTCCTAAGGATGCTAACGCATGGTACACTAGCTTAAATTCTTTGAAGACGGAGGACATCAAGTGGAAATGTGATTGGCTCTTGTGTCATAGAGATATTTATCTACATATTCCAGGTCGACAAAGTATTGTACTTGTTGGTCTTCATGGTTCCACTCCGTACGTGCCACTTCGAGTACTATGCCAGTTTGGTTGTGTTCCATTCAATCCTATCACCGCTGATCTTGAAAATGACCGTGTTGATTTTACTTCTTACTCCATGAAAAAAGAAATTATATATGTCAAGACATGGGACCAGAGTCGTCAATCTGTTTTTTCGTTTCTTCAAAACAATACCTCTACCATAAGTGAAGTAAATCACCTTGCTCCAAAGCGTAGCAGAGAATTTGATGGAGATCAAGAAAACCCAAATAACAAGATGTCCACTTGTAATAATGCAAGAAGAGAGGGGATTTAATCTCTGTCATTATCGCAATATACATCAACTTCCACCAATGCATGTAAGTCCAATATTTTAAATTATATTGTTTTATTTATTTGGCAATGTATTTTATTTATTTGGCAATGTATTTTAACTTTAAATTAATTAACAAATTTATCCAAAACGAATAACAATAAATTAGATACAACTTTACTCTATCATTTTCAAACAATTCCAAGAAAAATAACAAGATTTATTACCCTTAACTCACTGTGCAATATTTGACGTATTCGGTGTTACCCTTTACTCTTGCCAAATATGATTAGTTGTATGCTTCTGTCCTAGAACAACACATTTATTAATTGTACTTCCTTTGCGCTATTTTCCATGTGTATTTATTTATATATATCATTCATGCATATTCTACCATGTCATGTCCCAATAACCCAATAGAAGGGATGCAAGTAGGCTTACGACTAGTGGGTTACACCACTGGTGTCGGTGTCGAAAGCCCCAACCACATCACCAACTAAAGATCCATTAGCGTTTACACTTTTGGGGAGGTTTGAAGATGTGGAACCAAGCCTTATTAGCTGAATAACCCAATTATCTATATGTTTAAATCATGATTGAGAATTTTTGTTTGTTTATGTCAACTGCATGTAAGTTCAATTTTAAATTTGAAAGTGTATTTATGCTTTAATTTTGTTAGAAATATTATCCAAAAGGAATAACAAGAAATAAGATACAACTTTACATTTGCATTTTCAAACAATTCAACATATAAAAGCAACCAAATCATTATGTAGATTTACTTTATTGAATATCTATATTCCCATGTAGCTAACCATTTTCTTCTATTTTTACAGCTGCACTTTTTTGGTTCTAGGTATTTCTGTTCTTGTGGAAAATATTGAAAAAAGTCAGCGGTATGTTTTCATTCAGATTTGTGGTATTCGTATTCCTACAACTAATATTTTCTTGGCCTCTAACTACCCGTTTTCATTACAATATATTTCCAAATCTAACCACTATTTGTTTTGTCCTTGCAGGCCCAGTTTTTTTGGTTTTGTTTTCGTTCCGAGTATTTATGTTTCTTGGAGATATTTTTGTCAAACAAATTGGTATGTATTCATTCGCATTTGCTTTACTCCTTGTTTTAATTTGTTTTCACCTTGAAACTACGATTTACATGGTAATGCAATTGGTGGAGACGGTCTCATATAAGTCATGCAATCCTCGTTAATATTCATGCATATCTCTTGCTCTTAATATTCTTAATATCTCCTAATACATTAGTTACTTTGGGTACATTTAATAGGTGAGTATTGAGTAATACTGGCCCAAATTTCATTATTTCATTTATATATAACAAAATTAGTGGTCATATTTATGTTTCATATATATTACAAGTTTTTCACATTTATGACAACCACGGTTGAAATAATAAGTTTGAAGTAGTTGGACTTTTTAGTTTTTATCCGTTTATTAAACTTTTCTTGGCTTAACTTCCTGTTAGATAAAAGAAACAACTTTCCTAAGCAAAACTTTCAACTATTTAATGCTCCAGTTTGCCCACCATGTAGGAATTTCAATTGACACGACATAAGAAGACTTCCCTCTCGTCCCTACTTTTCCACTCTCAGTGTTTTAATGCACAATGGATGCAACTTTGGAAGGTTTTTCAGTAGCACTACACCAAATTGATAGGTTATTTGGTAGATTTTATAGTCGTCGGAATCGACATACTAACCTACCAACTACTACTCGGCCGCGTCTTCATAATCGCCGGCCCCGTAACTCTTTCGCCCAAATTTCAGCATACATCAGGAGATTAGTCTACCTACCAGAAATTGGATATCCAACTACTTTCAAGACGCATACAATTATTTCAGGCGTGCTTCTTCTTCTCGGATTATGACGGCGGTGGCTTCTCAACCTGAGTGTTCAATGCATATTCATAGGAGACCTGATCACCCAGAATCCTCTATTAGTAATCACATGGTTAGAAATTATGCAGAAATATCTTCAGCAAGGGAGAGGGTCGATGATCTAGATGAAAATTGCCCGCTCATTGATTGGGTTCGTACGGTTGGAATTCCTGCACCAAATTCTATGGTAAGGGAGACTATATCTAATTTAACAGAAAATATACCCCGTATTCAAAGGGTTGACAATCTACCATATCCAACAGAGACTTCAAGAGGTTATGACAGGGTTGGAAGTCAAGTATATAAATCTTTGCAACTAGATAGTGTATCTGATTTTGATTTAGTAGACAATTGCCCGCTCATTCATTGGCTACGTAATCTAAAGGTTGCATGCCCAGTTGATAATAACAACATTTCCCACAAAATGCAACGGGTGGAGCAGAAAAGGGCAAAAAATACTACAAAAAAGAAGAGAGCCCGTGCAAAATAGACAAGTGAGCAGCATGCATCGACGCAGTCAATTAATAGTGCTAGAAGAAAAGCTGCACGCATTTGCCAAACCTCCGAGCAAAGAGAAGCTCATCGTCGCCTAGACACTGCTCGTAGAGGTTTGGCTCGTGGATTGCAAATGGATGCAGTATGACATTCCCTCATAAGGCAAAGTGTAGAGCATGGTAGGTCTACAAATACTGCAAAAAAGAAGAGAACTCGTGCAAAACAGACAAGTTCACAACATGCATCAACACAGTCAATTAATAGTGCTATAAGAAAAGATGCACGCATTGGCGAAACCTCCAAGCACCGAGATGCTAATCGTCGCCTAGACACTGCTCGTAAAGGTTTGGCTCGTGGATTGCACATGGATGGTGATAAATGTAGAATGTATAGTTTACCTACGAAATGAACGATGAATTCAATCCGTAAGTAAACTAAAACTAGACTTTTACGAGTCTCAATTATCAAAGTTTCTACTCTCAATGCGAATTGCACTAAGCGGAGTAGGAAGTTCGTTCCACTCCTAGTTCCCTAGTATGGATTGTTTTCTAAGTCTAAGAAATCAGTCTTAAGTCAATGAGAGCTTTACGAAATAAGTAACTAGACTACGATGCAACTTACCCACAAGATACAACTAGTCAATTAAATAAACGACTATGAAATTACTACGTGATTCTATGATAGGGAGTTAGAGGGGGAATTGATTCCACCTTAACTCAACTTAATCCACTACCGACGATAATCGTAAGTAATCGAATTGAATCGCTACTTGAGAACAATTGGTTATTCCTAATCCCTAATTACACATGGCATTTCTACCAATTCATAACTAGCATGTGAACAATTAAACCCATTCTCATGGTGAACTAATTATTTCTGGCGTAGAATAGAAATTACGACGACTCTACGATAAACGGAATCAAGCTTTCATCAAGGCTTCTCAACCCCCTCAAATGGAGGTTTAGCCTTAAATCATTACGCAATCATTTCCATTTAGATTAAAACTAAACATACTATCAAGATTCAAAATTTACTTAATTTAAACAATAATGAAATCTAATTTAATGACTAAAATGAAATAAGGACAGGAATTGAAATTAGATCTAGAATTGGAAATGACAAAATCGAAATTAACAAATAGCTATTTATTTCTTAATACTAATGAAGAACTATGATTCAAAGATTTAATCTAAAACAGGAATTGAAATGGAACTAAAACTTAATTAATTAATAAAACTAGATCTAGAATTCTATATCTTAATTTAGGTCTAACTAGCTACCATTAACAAAGAGCTAAGCTTTTGTTTTTATACATTCAGATCCAAAATTCGTGCATGGGCTTGGAGCCATGTTTTGGGCCGAGAGAATCGGCCCAAAACCCAGTTTTCAAATCAAAAAGGCCTCTTCAGCTAGATTCGGCTTCAATAGACTTTTCGTCCACTTCTGCTCCTCTGATTTGATCAAGGCTTGGACCATTGCAAAGCTCTTTCCGAGCCGGTCGTTTTGACATAAGGTAGGCCCAATTCGAGTGTCCGAGTCCAAAGATATGGCATTCGGAAGTTCTCACGACTTTTGCTCCTTTATCTCGCTAAAGTGGCACATTTCTGCACATAATGGACTTTGAAGCCCTGAAATGCATAAAACACGTAATCAGTATTAACTCTTACTTATTATTCACATAATTGGTCTAACAATTATGATTATTAAGGGGTTAAAACTACAGTTTTGGGCTCTTATCAAACCAATTTAAAAACAAACATTTTGCTTGTCCTCAAAGCAAAATGAGAAATTAAAATAAGTGACCAAAAATGGAGTTCTAACTACTCTCGTTTACTGAAAGTGCGATTGCATTGACCATATGCAACAAGGCCTTAAACCACTAGGAATTCCTAGTGGACGAAGTTATAGCCTCGTGAGAGTTTTCCAAAGTGAAGGTACTCACAAACTTCATCTATACTACAACGACTAAGAAAATAAAACTATTGTTTCCTTATTCATGCTCAACTATCTATACATCTCTCTAGCAATTGAATAAGAATAACCAAGTCAGAAACCTAAGTTAATATATGCATAATAATCTATCATCTACAATAAACATATACACAATGAGTAGTACTATAAAATGTTTAGCGAGGTTTGTTTCGAGAACTTCGGAATAAGCGTCCTTAAGTAGGTTCTCACAATAATAGTCAAGAAACAAAGACTCTGATTTTTCCACTCAAGTTTAGCTACTCCGATTAATACAGTGGGCACACTTTACCTTACAATCTCAATGACAACCAGAAAGGGAGTCGAGTCGATCAAACACATCGCCACTTACTATCACACTAACCTATTCCTAATTGAGCTAGAGGTCTTTATTAGGTGTTTCACGGGGGGATTAGGAGATGGTTTAAGAAGGAAGGAAATGGATATTCAAAAGGACAAGTCCTGAGATAATAGAGTCTTCATATTATGTAACTAGAGAAAACCTTGTTATTTACTTTTTGCTTCTACACTTTGTTTCCATCCTTAGCCATATTTTTTCTTTTTTTCTTTTCTTTGGCTTTTGACTCCCTTTTATTCTATTTTTGGAGTTTTTATTTTATTTCTATTTTATTTTTCTTTTCTTTGGATGGAAACTTATTTTCTTTATTTTCCTCAAGCACTAACTAATTTTTGTTTACCACAGGTTTTTCTCTTCTTCTTTCTTCATCATTCTATTCTCGGACTTATTCTAAATTGGGTAGGTTGATTTTTTTATTTTGTTTTGTTTTGTAACGGGGTAAAGGAATTGTGGTTTATGGAAGGGCTAATGAAAGGCTCGATTAGGCGACTAGCTTAAAAAATATACTTAGGTCAGAATTTCTAGCTATATCGATCCAAAAAGGGCCTAAATTCTCGCTTTTTAGGATATGGTTTAGTGATCAAGCAAGTGGGACGTGTGATTTCTCTATCCGGATTTTACTTCTCCCTTGTGTCATTTCTCAAATGTTTGGCTCATATAAGGCTTTAAGCTATATTCTCACAGATTTGTAGAATAAGTACTCTAGCCTAGATTTGAAACTTACTACTAACAATCATAGATACTCATGTAATATATTTATAGATAGATGTAAAGATTATTACCTATATATTAACCTAAGTTTCTAACAATTATTCGACGCTAAACTCATTGAGACTTCTAGATTGTTAAGAGCATGGAGAAAGAAACAATACCAATATTCCTAAGTGTATAGCATAACTTATTTATTTATATTTTTGAATTTTTGAAATTTTAACTAGAAAACAAATGCATATTATACATATTTATATCCTAGCGGATGTCTTAATTACACGTGTTTCTATGCCCCCAAACAAGAAGCATGCTTTGTCCTCGAGCATTTAAATAAAGAGGGTAGGAAAAATACCATTGAAACGCGTGAAATTCAGAAACATCTGCAAAACAAGGTTAGAACGTACTAATATAGGAAATAAAATTGACGCAACTCTATAAGAGTTCCACCCATTATGGGGTTAACAGAATTAATTTGCTTGGGACATAAGCGGACACCAATGAGAAACTAAAACTTACCTCCACTCGCTGTTATTCGTCATCTTCGTCATCCTCTACTTCTATAAAGAAGTGAGGCTCCTTCGCGTCCTGCCATGCTATGATAATTTGCCAGGCTTCACGCCATTTATCATCTATGGTTGCTAACCTATTAAGTGCCACTTGGTCTGATGGGGTGTAGGGTGCAACCTGGTGAGGTTGTATCCGCCACCCTTGCCAAGTCATTACACGGAAAGATCGAATAATACTATTGGTGGGTCGCGACGTGTCTACCCTAATCCAATCCGTGAAACGTGTGTACAAAAATAGGAAAGAAACATAGCATAATCATTGAAATTAGAGCGGGCATAAGAAGGTACTTATGCCTCATGGTATGGGCTCGTGCTAAACTAGACATCAAAGTTCTGGGAAGGTCATAGAACCGGCGTCCCGTGGCTAAAGCAAGGAAAACGCTGCAAGTGGCGCCATTCACGTAAGAAAACGCCATTCCCCTAAAATGTTTAGCATAATCCAAAACATAACAATTCCTATGTTCATGGACGGGCTACCAAGGGCAACGTTATAGTCCCCTTGGTCCTCAATCTGGAAAATGCCCGCCCCATAAGCCTCGTGCAAAACTCATAAGTGTAGACATGCATATTATCGACCCAATAGCACCATGGGTCTTGTATCTCGGCCGGGCATAGCAAGTCCAAGAACAAATGCTAGCAAGAAACACGGTAATTTCCATTGGTTCATCGTCAATGTTGATGGAGAACACTTGTTCTCCATCCGTCTATCTCTCGAAGAAAATGCGTTATTATAAAAATAAGATGCAAGTCTTTGGAGAATAAAGTTCAGCCCGGTCTTACCATAAGAGGTTCCCAACCAATGTATGTGATCACCTCGCGAAACCAAGCACCGTAAGTAGTGCTTTGGAACAAATCTTCGAAAGACTGTTCGGTATTATTATAGGAGATGTCATCTCAAAACTACGCCCGAACAGTACTGCAAAACAACCGGCACAACTCGCGGAAAACTGGAATTTTTCTGGTCCACGAAGGGCAGCGCTGAAAGGCTATCAACTAGGGCGCGAAGTCGCTTTTTATTTTGGAATTCCGGTGTTTGCCATGAAGTCGCGCTTGACTTGAAGCTGGCGCCTCGAGCAAAATTTTCCGTCGAAGTGTAGAGCGAAATAAGCTCCTCCGCTGAAGCGCCCGAAGTTGCGACGGCGAAAATGGAGACGAAATGTGGGAATCGCGGGTGTGAAGGGTGCGTGATGGAAGTTAGATGTAGTGTGAGTTGTGAGTGTAGAATGTATGAAGTTTATATAGGTTTTAAGTTGCTAAAACGGATCGGAAAGTTGCCAAAAAGTGTTTACGGCAGTTTCCGGAAATCCTAAAATTTCCAAACCCGAAAACGGAAACAACTCATTTTCTTGATTCTAATTCAAACCCAGTATCTTGTAGGTTGATTTTATGATTGAATGTACCTATTTAATCTAGATTTCATCCTACAATGATTCTCAATCCTAGATATGCCTAAACGGCCATCATTTCACCTTACTCCGTAATAAATTCTAACACTAAGGTTATATATAAAAATAAAGCTTGAATTGATAAAACCACCCCCAAACAAGTTGGGAAGGTGGGATCAATATGAAACAACCCCACATACTGAAAATAACCCCTTATATTAAAATTTTCATTCGGAGTACCTTTCACTACAAAATTCAAATTACGAAAATAAAAGTTACATTACAATAAAAACAACAAAAATAAATAAAACACAACCACTATCAATCCTCACACTCTTCTAAACACCTCGCCATCGGTGGTGGAGGGAGGGCACACTCTCTAGTGGTGGCTCTTGGGCTCCCGAAGGGTCGCCAGCAGATAGTCGTCCTTCGGCCGACGACGCCATGCCTAAATGGTGTCCTCGAGGCGAGTCCGTATGAGGTGGGAAGCGCGTGCAAGCATATCCACTCTAAACCTGGGGCTTCCATCTCATCCCTCGCCTGTTCCCATCTCTCATCCTCTCTCGGGTGCGGATCTCGAAGTTGTGATGAATAGTCGCTGTCGAGTCCGGAGGTCTGCGAGATAGTGTTTAGTGAACGATGCCCCTATGAAGCATAGCCATGCGTTCGTGATCGGACCAACACCTCCGGAAGGCATCATTATCAAAGCAAGTCACGTCCTCCTCATCCTCCTCCGAATCATCCTCATCCTCCTCCTCTATCTCATCCTGTTCCCTATCCGCGGGCAATATCCGGCGTTGTTGGACACACTCCCTATAGATACGCGGGTTACGGTGCAGGGTAATGTAAATCCTATCAGACGCCGGAGCTGCTTTCATCTTCAGCATGATCTTGGTAATTAACACAGGAAGAGGTGCCAAAGACTTTCCGACCCCCCTAATCATGCTCAGCAAAAACTCCAAGATACAGAAATCGTACTTCTGCTCCTGGAGTACCCATAAGATGTGGAGGCAGGGCAGACCGATGTCACTGACCTTGTCCTTCCCTAGGACATTCGACCAATACACCGAAGCCAGAGTACCGGTGGTCCCGGTGGAGGATGCTGGCGAACACAATGGGAGTTTGTATTGTAGCTCCCATTGATGACGATCCGCCCATCAAAGGCTCTACCAATCAAACTGGGGCTCTGTAAAGTGGCATCGGATGGATTCTAGGCGGAATGCCTAGAATCTCGACCAACAAATTCAAAGAATCAACTCCTTCCTCTTCTTCCTTACCAACACAAAATCCTACTCCCTCCAACTCCCGGTGTTGTAGAACCGTCGGACCAAGTCTTCGTGGTAGAAGGCTTCGTCGTCGAGTACCATAAACTACTCCAGTCTCTACTAGCCATTTCGTCACCGTAAAAAAAAGCGAAGTGGTCGGCGATGAAAACTTGCTCGGTAAAATTCGGTTGTTGAGCCATCTAGTGTTTGGAATGGAGTGAGGGTTGAAATGTGATGTGGTGGTGGGATTTTAATAGGCCGGTTGAAGCAACAGTGGTGGTGGTGGAGTGGTGGCAGCGCAGCACCAAATTTTGATTTTTTCGGTGGTTTTTGGTGGTTTGAATTGGTGGTGTTTGTGGTGGGTGGAGTTTGGAGAAGATTTGGGGTTAGGATTTGATTTTGGGCGTGGGTTTATTGTATTTTCTTTTTAATTTTTATTTTGTTTTAGGTTTTGGAGCTTTGTTAATGGCGGAATGGAGGAAGAACGATGAACTGTTCGTGGAGGTAAGGGCGCGGTCGCGCTGTCGGTGGGCGCGGGTTGGGCCCAAGCCCAAAATCGAAATTTTTGATTTTTTTCGATTTTTTTCGCGAACTTCAAATCAAAATTGCCGCTTCGTTACCGGTCCGATTTTTGCGAATGAGATATGGAAATGATCAGGAGAGAATTTCCTATCCAATGATCCATAAAACACTCTATTCCGACTTCAGATGACATACGAGATAGTGGAAAACGCCTCGAAGTGCGTGCATGACGTAAGTTATGCGAACGAATGAACTCTAAATTAATAGATTATGTCAATCCGAATCATAATACAATAAAACGGCCTAAGAAACTCTAATGGGACATAAAACCTTTTAGTACGGAAACACGAACACCCCACCCCCAAACAAATTTTTACAACGAAGCTTAGAAAATTTGTTTTAGTATGGTCTTTTAAAGTCGATTCGAGACTTCCTAGATTACTATGTTTATTTTTATTTTTTATTTATTTATTTATATATATATATATATATATATATATATATATTTTAGAAGGAAAAACAATAAGCAATAAAGACATAATTCACACCATAGAGAAACATGACTCAAAAATCCGAGAAAAATATGCAAGAGTGGAAAACGTGAACTATGTGAACCGTGGACTTAGGATCCGTACTTACAGCCACACACTCCATAGGGAGGGCCCGGTTACCTTAATGGTGCACTCACCAATATATTAAAGTGAAAGGAAGTGCACCAAACACAGAAATTGAGATTTTATAGTCGATACTCGAGACTTTATCTAAAAAATATATGTATGAACATGCAGTTGATCATATATCAACAACCGAAATAGTTGTGGATCATTCCATAAATAAATATCACAGAAAACATATCCAAACACAATCAAGCACCAAGATTTCCTACGAATACCCTAGTGGAATGAAAACGAAGTCGGATAACCCTATTGTGTAACCTATCATGCACCTTCTTTTTAATTTTTGAATGAGTGGGTGTTTTAGTAAATAAGTGTGGAAAAGTGAATGGTTGTGGAGAATATGGTGGATATGGATAAGTTGTAGAAAGACAGCACCGTACCAATGAGGATGTGGTTTTAGCAACCGAACTCATTCATTGTGTGTGTAGGGACTGTCTCAATTCTGAAAATGAAGGTGTCAAATAGTTTGTCCTTCTGAAGTATCTGTTTGCTAGGAGGATTTAAAAAATTATGAAGCATAGGAGAAACAAAAGGATCGAGTGCAAACTCGAGATTCCTTTGAAAGGGTGAAAGGAGGGGAATCGAGGTGGTAGTTGTGCAAGGTAGATCTTGATAGGGTGAATCGTCACCTACTTCGAAGAAACTCATCAATTCCTCATCTAGATTGGTCATATCCACATTACTATGGTAGTCCCTACATCTTTGAGAAAGTCATCTATCCCGGCCCTCATCAATAATATGTGTATCGACTAGTGTAGGGATGAAAATGTTGGAGTCCGACTTTCCAAAGGAAAGAATTTTGGGCATATGACTATCGAGGGAACGTGTTGTTGAAATAATCTCGGTTTAAGCTCTCGATCATGCTAACCTCTCCATCCATGCATCTAATCGGGTAACTGTGTCCTTGTTTTAAAAACATTGACTTCAACAAACAAGATGGCCAAAAGACATGGACATTGAACCATCACGGCAATTAATGAGCGATTAAGTTGCAAAGAAGAAAGGACGCCCTAAAATGATCGGACAGAGTCGTTAGCGATTTTTTGTATTGAGGACTACAAAATCAGCCGGATAGTAGAAATCCCGAACTTTTACCAAAGACATTTTCGACTACACCCTTAGGATACTTAATAGACCGATCGCCTAATTGCAACGCGTCATTTTAGTGGGTTGCATCTTGTCTAGACCTATTTGTCTATACAAATAAAATGGGAGTAAGTTAACACTAGCCCCGTGTCTAATAACGGTCGTCGATAGGAATCTCCTAAGGTGCATCAGACGATGGGGCGACCGTGGTCCTTGTACTTAACAATTCCATTATGTTCGATAAGGTTGGGAATTGTTACGTTAAAAGGCGTCTTTTGGTATATTTGTCTTACGCCTAGTAGTACACAATTCCTTAAGAAACTTAGCATGATGTGGTAGCTTTTAATAGCTTCGAGGAAGGGAAGGTTTATGGTTAGATTCTTGAAAACGCCCCTAATCTCCTCGTAATTTGTATCCCTAGTTAACATGGCTAATTTTTTGTGGAAACGGTGGTTTTACGTCTATATTTAGCAATGGTATCACCGGATGTTTAACCGTGGCTTTTTGTTTCTTAGGTTGTGTTGTAACCGGTACCTCTACAATTGGTAGGCTCTTCAGTTTCTATTTCGGTATCTAGTAAAATAGTAGGTGTAGGGACTCTTGGTGGGGGTAACCATAGGCATAGTTACCTTGTTATCAACCACTCTGCCAGAACGGAGAGTGGTGATGGCATTTATCTCACCTACATTTTCATATTCATTACTAGTATTATCGGTTATCTCAAAGGCTGTGTTTGTTGTTTTAGGATTAGGTATTGCGTGACCTGGCAACACACCTTTGGTTTGGGCTTTATCTTGAGCCAACTGTTGGGTTAAATTATTAACGGATTGTAGAAGCTGTTGGTTAGATTGAGCCATGGTTTGGAAAAGTTTTTGGCTCACTTGTATGAAGGTGTCAAGGCGATCCGGTTGTGTGGGTGTAGTAGTCACGGGTGGTGTGACTGGAACTATTTCACGTGAATTATTTATTGGTGGATTTTGATAATTATTATTGACCGGAACGATACCTCTATTAGCATTATAATTATTATAATTACCTTGACCTTGTGCTTGACCTTGTCGAGGTTGCACTTGGTTGTTATAATTATTAAAATTACCCCGACTCGCCCCTTGTCAGAGTGGAGCTTGGTTAAAGCCGCGTTGGCCTAACATATTGATTATTGTACCCTCGAGGTGTGACTTGTTGGTTATTTCTCCAACCGGAGTTGGGATTTTGTCTCCAAAGGGCGTTAGGTTCACTATTAATGGAACAAGCCCGTTCATAGGCTATAGGACGATGGGAGTCGGGATGCTTCGGGACAAACGAAACTACATGGGTTTGAATTTACATTCATGACGGGGATAGGCTTTTGTTGTACTGAAATGGCCTCTACCTTTTTAGTGAAGTGATTCGATTAGAGTTTTAAGCTCGAATCGTGTTTAATTTCAAACATACCCGTGCCTTAACTGTATTAGTAGAACTAGCGGAGCGGGGATATCATCACTACCCCAATTATTATTCCGTTTAGTTTGGTCTTCTAAAAATTTATAAGCCTCGAGGCTCCTTTGCTTAAGAAACTACCCCCATTCATTATGTCAAGGACTTCTTTATGGTGGTGTAGAAGTCCTTTGAAAAAGGCACTAACTAACGTGTCTTTCGCTAAGTTATGATGTGGACACTCTATAAGCAGATCGGTGAAACGATTCCAAGCCTCTGAAAATGATTCATGAGGATTTTGTCGAAAGAAATGAATCTTGGAAAGCATCTCATCCGTCTTTAGGGGTGGGTAAAATGTTCCATAAACAAATGAACAAGTTTAGCCCATGAGTCCACAGAATTAGGCGTTTGGCAAATTAACCAAGACGCAGCTTTATCGGCTAAGGTGAAAGGGAATACCCTTAATTTAATTTGTTCCGCACCAACCGTAGGATGGTGGAATGTTGTTAGGACTTGTTCAATCCTACGTGTAGCCGATAAGGTTTTTCATGGTCTAAACCATGAAAAACGGGTAACAAATTAAAATATTTGGAGGGATTCTCAATCCCCACTGGTCCGCTAGAACGATGCAAGATTTGGGGCTATCGCTCAAGGCTTTGTAGAAGTCGAGAGAGGAGTCTCTTTCTTCCCCTATTATATCGGTGGTGTGTGTGAAATAGTAGTTAGAGGTGTAGTGGGTGGTATACTAGATAGATTTGATTGTTGATGTTGTTGTGTATTTACGTTCGGTGTTTTTGTTCGACTGGACCTTAATCTCATGCAAGACTAAGTCGAGCTTAACTAAACATGCAACACTCCAACAATTCGATATACTAGTATAAACCTCTAACGAGGGAGACGCGAGGTGTGGAAGAAAGGAATACCTGACAAGGCCCTTGCTTCGCTTTATGAATAGCGTCTTGTTTACGCTTGTTGGTGTATAGAGCAGTTAGAAACACCGAAAAATATGAAAGATCAAAGTTTGAATCAAAAGCCGAAATCCGAAAAATTTAACATTGCAGCGGTCGTCTCGCGCCAGAAGCGCGTGGTCGCGCCCGAGTAATTTTCAAATTACAGTGTTTTTAGCTGGTGTCGCTCGGTCCAGCTATAGGGTGGTCAAGGAGGAGGGAGGCTAGCCGGTGTAATTTTTACCCGGAATTTTTCAACTTAGAAATGGACAACCACAGTATGAATCAAACAAGGGTGGGTGGGTGAAATGGGACTTAAAAATGACTACTTCTACAAAGAAAACAATGCTAAAGTGCAACTAAGATGGCAGCGGCGCCATTTGATAAATGTAGAATGTATAGTTTACCTACGAAATGAACGATGAATTCAATCCGTAAGTAAACTAAAACTAGACTTTTACGAGTCTCAATTATCAAAGTTTTCTACTCAACGATGCGAATTGCACTAAGTGGAGTAGGAAGTTCGTTCCACTCCTAGTTCCCTAGCATGGATTGTTTTCTAAGTCTAAGAAATCAGTCTTAAGTCAATGAGAGTTTTACTTAAATAAGTAACTAGACTACGATGCAACTTACCCACAAGATACAACTAGTCAATTAAATAAAGCGACTATGAAATTACTACATTGATTCTATGATAGGGAGTTAGAGGGGAATTGATTCCACCTTAACTCAACTTAATCCACTACCGAAGAATCGTCGTAATCCGAATTGAATCGCTTCACGAGAACAATTGGTTATTCCTAATCCCTAATTACACATGGCATTTCTACCAATTCATAACTAGCATGTGAACAATTAAACCCATTCTCATGGTGAACTAATTATTCGCGTAGAATAGAAATTACTTAACGACTCTACGATAAACGGAATCAAGCTTTCATCAAGGCTTCTCAACCCCTCAAATGGAGGTTTAGCCTTAAATCATTACTGTAATCATTTCCATTTAGATTAAAACTAAACATACTATCAAGATTCAAAATTTACTTAATTTAAACAATAATGAAATCTAATTTAATGACTAAAATGAAATAAGGACAGGAATTGAAATTAGATCTAGAATTGGAAATGACAAAATCGAAATTAACAAATAGCTATTTATTTCTTAATACTAATGAAGAACTATGATTCAAAGATTTAATCTAAAACAGGAATTGAAATGGAACTAAAACTTAATTAATTAATAAAACTAGATCTAGAATTCTATATCTTAATTTAGGTCTAACTAGCTACCATTAACAAAGAGCTAAGCTTTTGTTTTTATACATTCAGATCCAAAATTCGTGCATGGGCTTGGAGCCATGTTTTGGGCCAGAGAATCAGGCCCAAAACCCAATTCTTTCAGTCCAAAAAGGCCTCTTCAGCTAGATTCGGCTTCAATAGACTTTTCGTCCACTTATGCTCCTCTGATTTGATCAAGGCTTGGACCATTGCAAAGCTCTTTCCGAGCCGGTCGTTTTGACATAAGGTAGGCCCAATTCCGAGGTCTGAGTCCAAAGATATGGCATTCGGAAGTTCTGCTGACTTTTGCTCCTTTATCTCGCTAAAGTGGCACATTTTTCGCATTATAATGGACTTTGAAGCCCGAAATGCATAAAAACACGTAATCAGTATTAACTCTTACTTATTATTCACATAATTGGTCTAACAGTATGATTATTAAGGGGTTAAAACTACAGTTTTGGGCTCTTATCAGATGGAGTACAAAATTCCAGACAATCTCGTAGAAGATTAGCATTTGTAAGGCAAAACCCTGTTGAAAGGGTTGTTCAAAACTCCCTTAATGCGTTTCATAGCAGAGTTGTTGGGCAAAGACTTGCATGTCAAACAATTGCCCGTCAAAGAGTTGTTATTGCTCGTCAAAGAGTTATTTCACAGAACGTTCTTCATCAAAGACTTCCTGGTGTTCAACTTATGGTGTGTGAAGACAATATCCATGAAAACACTGATCTGCCACCTACTACAGACGACTACATACCACTCTCCAACACACAAGTATTTAGAAAATCCTGCAATGATATTTCATGGGTCAGTTGTCCTCTATGCAAAAGAAAATTTCCCGATCTAAAGATTTCTACAGGTAATTGCTCTTCTTTGTATATTTTCTTGGAATATGTTTGTACTAAGTGAGAACCTCGCTTATAACAAGAATTGATGCAGGTATTTGTACCTCTTGCAAGTTGGAAAAACGGGACAACACTAAAGCTGGCATGTTCAGTGTTAACAATTCAATGGATCCGGGCATTGTACCTCTAGAACTGTCTCGTTTGTCCAATCTAGAAAGAATTCTCATTGCCAGGGTGTATCCCATGATGTCTGTGTATCATGTTAGGGGTCAACAATACAAGTACAGTGGTAATGTGATAAATTTCTCCCAAGATGTCAATCTGATTGCCACTGTTCTTCCATTCAAGCCCGCTGATTTATCTGCAATTCTTGTCGTTAATAGGGGGCCACATGCAAGCAAGGAATTACGTGTTCGGCGAGAATTTGTATGCATACGACCTTGGTTTGGTTGAAAACTTATAATCGGTACTATAATGATATAATTATTGATGATGGAACTATCGAAGGACTACCTCTAGATGGACAACCGATGACCTACCACATATGTCCCGACTGGTGGAAGATATCGACAACGAAGTTTCGCCATACCTAGGGAAGCCGATGACGATGACGGGCCACCGACGACTTGTATAACCGTGGATTTGCACATTGATGAGTTTCATGTTGTTGGAACTATTTCTATTGTAAAAGACAACCCAATCAACAAAGCACGTCTCCGGAGGGCATTTATGGTACCAAATGTAGATCAAACTAATGTCCATATGCCTTTAACAACTCACATCATTGATGAGTTTTCAACCCCGGGATATATTGTTATGGCATTTCCAACTTTGTTTCCTTTACGGTGATCTTCGATCTACGACAAGCTCGCCCGATGGAAAGTCAATCCATTGCCAGTACTTCCGGTTTTGATGAAATATCATGATGACCGATTTGCTAGAGATACGAGATTACGCTACTTTGCTTGGAACTCTCTTTCAAGGTGGCGTGGCACTTTCTTTAGGTGATGTTTTTGTGAGGAAGAATCCGGGGATCCGAGTTGTCAATTGAGGAAATTCGAAATATGATTTCGTCCGGTGACAAACAATTAGCTAATCGTGTCTCTTACTTTGCTAACAATATTTGTGGTACCCGGTGTTATTGGTATACAAGATTGAAAGAGCCGACCGCCATGGTTAAACAGGTTAGGTGCACCAACCATCTTCTTCACACTTCACCGACATGACAATGCAATGGCTGTTTGCTTTATTTTAGATCCTTCTAATGATCTTGAAAGGATGTCTCTTTTAGATAAAAGAAGGGGACGCGCAAAGTTAATTAATGATAACCCAAATGTTGTCGCTTGGTTCTTTCGGGCAAGAGTGGAATCTTTTTCGGGATTACTTACGATATGAGTTCTCGTGGTTGATCATTGGTACCGGTTTGAGTGGCAAAATCGTGGTAGTGGTCATGTTCATGGATTTCTTTAGCTAGCAGATGCTCCAGATGTTACTAAGATTGCTACAAGTGCTATCGATAGATCTAATGTTATTGATTATTTTGATAGACTTGTTTGCTTTGTTAACCCGCACTCCAAGCATGTCTAGAAATCTCCAAGAACATCCTTGTGCACGCATTTTGCCACTCGATTTACAACTTGATACAAACGAAGATGACTATGTTTCGTTGGTCAATTGGGTCACGCGACACTCTATATGTGGGAGTCATTGTTTGCGCTTACACAAAGCAACCAAACAAATGGTATGTCGCTTTAGATGCCCATTTGATGTAATTGGTCAATCGAAGATTGTAGAAGAGCCTCCCAACAGTAACATGTATCGTTTCCTCGGCCGCCGAAATGATGAACTAGTCTGTTCCCACAATCGTAAGATTTTTGCAGACCTGGCGTGCAAACATTGATTGGTCGCCATCCTTTCGGTCAATCTGTTGTCAATTACATTGCTAAATCGCCAACCGGACCCGACTTCTAAAAGTTTTAGAGATACTCTTCAAGATATTGTTGAAGATTTTCATCGGCCCTGTCAAAATGCAAGATCTGCTTTCAAGTGCCTACTTATGAAAAGTGTCTCTGAAAGAGATATTTCTGCCCAGGAAGAATGTCACTTGCTAATGGGGTACCCATTGACCCGATCATCCAGAAAGTTTGTACTCTTAAATGTTAGCGAAAAGAGCATGCTAGCATCAATTGTACGCCGTCGAACAGTGGCCAACGAGGATGAAATTGTTGGAACAGATCCAACCTTTGTAGGAAGATATCTGCAACGACCTTTTTGTTATGAAAATATTTCCCTCTTGAATATGGCAAAAAGACATTATTTCAAGCAGCATGTTTGGCACACTTCTCGAGTTGACGCAGTTGTGCGTTTGGTTCCGGAGCTAGACGGTAACATCTTACCAAACACTGAAAAATGGGAATCATTTTGTCGTCAACAAGTCTTAATTCATCATCATTATCGAACTCTCGAAGAAGCTCGGGAGAATTTCCCTTGTGGTCCGAAAGATACTATGACTTGGGTTTCAAATCACTCATGGGATTATTCTTCCGAACCGATAGATGAAGAGCTTGAAGATGGTATTGAGGTAGAGCTTGGTAATGAAGACTTACCGGGATGAGTGGATGATGGCAGCAAAGAATGGGGCCCATGTTTGTCCCCGGGAAACTGTGGAATTAGGAAGAAGAGACTTCGACATTTCACACAATTAATCAATTGAAGGTTTACATCGATATCCAAATATAGAAATTGATAGAAAATTTGTCCATGCTCTTCGTGGTGGCAATGAACTAAATCATGAACCTCAAACGGTTGTACCGGATCATGATTTATCTAATGAACAAAGACCGCTCATGATATGGTAGTTAGAGCCCTACAAGTTGGAGCATGTATTCGGGTTAATTGTTTGTGGGGGAGCAGGCACAGGCAAGTCCACACTCATAAATGCAATTATGTATTCAGTTACTGCAATTTTCAAAACAAATAAAGTAGTGCGTGTCATGGCTCCTACTGGAGTTGCCGCTTTTAATATTGGAGGTGCAACCATCCATCATGAACTATCTTTCACTGTGGAACAGAAAGGTGTGAAACAAACTTCCAAAAAGATTGAAGGTGATCAATGTCGACGTATGCAAGAAGACTTTAAAGACACCAAACTTATCATTATCGATGAGTACAGCATGGTTGGAAGAAGTATGCTTGCAGATATTGATCGGCGTTGTCGAGATATTTTCGCAAAGAACGAGCCATTTGGTGATGTATCTATTATCCTCGTTGGTGATATCGTCAATTACCTCTGTCAGTATGTGATAAATTGCATTATATGTCCAAGGTGGGTCTATTCAAAAACAACATGGTGGAATTGTGTATTCTAGTTTCGATAAATGTGTTCGGTTATCACATATATTTCGACAAGCAGGGGATGACCAAGCATCATTTCGAGAAACACTGTTCAGACTAAGTAATGGAACTTCAACCGTCAGTGATTGACAATTATTTCTAACTCGGGATATTTCCTCGCTCAATATGGATGAGGTTAACACCTTCAAAGATGCTTTGCGTCTTTTTCCTACCAAACAGCCTGCACATGATTATAATCTCACCCGGTTTATTGAGCTTGGTAAACCAGTTGCTCGAATTGTATCACTAAATAATTGTGAGACCGCTACCAAGGCTTCGTCAGATGATGCAAAAGGCTTGGAGAAAGTTCTGTGTCTATCACTTGGTGCACGTGTTATGCTTCGTTCAAACATTGCCACCACAAATGGGCTGGTTAATGGTGCAATGGGCACTGTTGTAGATATTGTTTATGGAAATGGCTGCAAATCACCAGAAGATATACCTCTTGCTGTTATGGTTGACTTCGACCACTATCGTGGTGCTAGGTTCCGTCCAGATTCTAATACAATACCTATTACTCCACAGACATCAAATTGGAAGTCAGGTAATGCTTCATGCCAGCGCATTCAGGTTCCCCTAGTACTATGTTGGGCGATAACAATTCACAAGAGTCAAGGCCTTACTCTTGATTGGGTACCGTGGTAGATATTGGTGAAAGGGAAAGCCTCGGTTTGACTTTTTGTTGCTTTGTCTCGCGACAAGAAAGTTGTGTGATCGGCATTTTGCCCTATGTTCTCTTTGGAAAGACTTCAAAAGATTGGAAAATGTGTTGGTCTTAGAGGCCGATTGCAAGAGGAGAATCGTTTGTTGCACTTGTCTGCTTCAACCATTTGATGTTCTAAGAAAATCTTATAGTTGAAATGTTATTTTCTTGTTTTTATCTCGGTATGTAGTATTCATCTTTCTACCTTTATTTCTATTTATATTGTTTGCAAATTCACTTCATCAAGATATTATATATTTCTCATAAATGAATATCTACTGTCGTTATCATGCTTAATTTTGTTGTTTGGATTTATGCAGGTTCTTCCACAAGTAATGTATAGGAGGACATTTTTTGATGGTTGCTGCATATGGATTTTGTCACTTCAACTACTGCCTTTTATATTATAGTTATTTGGACTTTTGCTAGCCCCCCTTTCTATGTCTTTTGAGTTGAGTTGAGCAGTTTGTAAACTCAATAACTGTGCAACTTGTTATATGTATAGTAGTTTAGAACCTTTGGGATGTTGTTATTTTGGTTCTTCTGGTAATATGACAGGTTTAATGATTTTTAGACATGACGGATTTTTATAATTTAATATTGAAAATACAAAGGAGGTTATGTCGAAATTTTCATTGAAGAGTTTGTTTTCTTTAAGTTGTAATGTCAAACTTAGTTAGTGTCAGCATCGTTTCGGCCTCTTTGATGCTCAATTTTGTATGACATTTATATTTGTAGTTCAATGTTGAGTGTTTTAATTGTCTTTGATATATTATTGGATCTTCAGAAGTTGTTGATCATGGATTTCTTTGACAGAGTTTTATCAATCAATAAAATTGTCTCAATATTGTGTTTGGTTTTTGACCTTGATATTAATTATGATCCATAAACATTCATGCGTATGTGCACTCTGAAGTAAACCTTTGATTGAACTTTCTTCTTCAATTTTTAGAAATGGTTGTACTTGCAACATGTTTTTTTTCCTTTGCAACTATGTACTAGCTAGAGGTGCTTGATATGTCTTTGTGGGCATAGACTGCAGACCCTATTGCTTAGCTGGAATAGTGCATTAGTCATTCTATGGTTTTAAAACTTGTTATTTCATAACAGCATCTTCAGTTGTAACATTTTATTACCATTTCCTGGAAGTCGTAGGAAACTATATTAATCTTGCACAAATAAAAATGAAGTCACACACAACCCACAGTGTTGTTTCACATATTAACTTGTTTGGGAAATAAACAATTTTTTTATCTTGGGATTAAAATGTCAAGAAATTGTTAGTGAGGCTGACGTGGGAATGTATATAAGAATACAACTCCTCTTATTAGTGCGAGATAGATAGAAATCGAAGAACAAATCGTAGAAATAAATAAATAAATATAATTTTTGTTATATATATAAAAAAAGAGAGTCAAATAAATAATATACTATGCTCACGCCCCACTGCAATGCAGTATGCTAATCTCTAATAAAAGGCTGTATCTCTCTCACTGCAACTCTTCCCCAAACCTTGCCGCCATTAGTGACGTGACCAGGGGCAGGTTTCTCTCCCTTCACACACACACTGTCTCTATCTCTCTTCACTGTCCATGCACACACACACAGAGACACTTCTTACATTGTTAATCTATATATATGCATTGTTTATTAACAGAAACAGTTAAGTAGTATTGAAAGGTTGAATCTTTGAATGGATTCTTCAAAACCAGTTGCAAGAAGAACACGTGCACAGTTTAATTTGTATCTAAAAGAAGAGTGGGAGAGAAGGAAGTGGCGATAACAAGGCTGAATCAAGTGTTAGAAAAAGTAGTCAACAGCTTAATAATGGGAAAAATAAAGATGGGGCTGTGGATTTTGAGAATTCTAAGAAGAAAGTTAATAACTTGACTGATGATAGTGATGATGTAGAAGAAGAAGAATATAGTGATGATGACGATGATGACGAAAAGAGTTCTGATGATTCTTTAAGTGATAAAGATTGTAAGTTGGTAAAGAAAAGTAGTACAAAATCTGATGTTGGTGTTGAGAGGGGGGAAGAAGAGGAAGAAGTAGATGATGACGATGATGATCTTGGGGTTCCGAAAGATGGGATTAAGGTTATAGAAATTCCATCTTCATCGAGTTCAGATGATGGAGAGGAGGAAAAGGATAAATTCTATTTTTCTGGTGATGAAGAGGAGGTATCTAAAGTTGTTAGTGAGGATGGAGATGAGGCGAATGAGGCTGATACTGAAAATGCAGAAGAAAGTTCAGATGGAGATGAGGAGAATGAGGCTGATACTGAAAATGCAGAAGTAAGTTCAGATGGAGATAGTCATGAAAGTAATGATAAAAATTTTAAGAGAAGAAAAGTAGGTGGATTGGATGGAGCACATTGTTGTGCTAGTGTAGAGGAGGAATCTAGTGAAGACAGTGAGGATGATACTGAAGTTGTAAAGGAATGTGTAATTGAAGATATTGATGAAGATATCGAGAATAGACTTAAGAGAAGAATAGTGGATGGATTGGATATCTTGATTCCTGTCAAAACGGGCTCAAAAGTTTCAAATACCTCTAATGGGAGAGATTGTGTGCCACGGAGGACCCGATCAACTTATTCTTCACACTCTTCCTTTAATAAAAAGGACGGGACATTTAGTCACCCAATTTCTTTGGATGAGATGGATACTGATAGGTCATCAGGGAATCACAGTGTTGAAGATAATGGTGATGCTGAATTGAATGTTGTTAAACCTGCCAAAAAGGATGTTAAAGTCCGAAAGACCTCTAATGAGAAAAGCAGTGTAGCATGGCGGACCAGGTCGCATCTTAGCTCAAGTTCTTTCTCGAAGAAAAATCTTGAGACTTCTAGTTGTCCAATATCTTTTAATGAAAAAGAGGTTGATCGTTCAACTGATAGTGGTGAAGATGATTTTGATGATGCCAACGATGATGGTGATGAGGATAGCAGAGAGACTGGTGATTACGATGAGAATTATGGTAAGAATGAAGACATTAGTAAAGTGAACCGAAAGGGTGGTTCTGGTGACCAGGAGGAGATACTTAAAAAGAAGGAAGGGGTTTTTTGGAGGAGCTGCAAAAAGAAAGTGCGTTCATGCACCAAAAGATTCACCCCTCTTCAAGCTATTTGTGAGTACCATTTGGGAAAAAGGTGGAAGTCTCCAGCAGCCAGAAGCAGTTTCACCTGTTGATGTTGACAAACCGCATCCAGTGAAGTTTAACTTTGGCGTTGAAACTCCCAAGCCTGTGGAAAAGTCAGATGATGAGAAATATCTGGATATGTTGTGGGTTGAATTTGATTTTGCACTCAGATCTTGTGAGCTTGGTTCCTTTGTTTCTTCTCAGGTAAGTTTAGTATTAATTTGCGAAATAGAAGCAACAGGACAAAGTAGTATTGTTAGCTGGATGGTACAATTATTTCTGTTGTTATTTAGTGTATGATGTTATTAGCCAGTATTGTTGCCTGTTGACTATTTCTGTGCTTGGTTACAATTACTATCATATTAACTATATTTTCATAATGTCCAGTTCGTATTTCCTTATATTATTTTGATAATACATAAAAAAATTATGGTGTAATGGGTGAAACTCTAATGCCTAGCCTTCTAGTAAGTTCCTTACCCGCCTACCCCAGCTATGTTTAGCGTAAATGGATGCTATGGGACCTAGCATTCTGTGTTGATTTCTGTTAGTTCAGTTTGTGTTTTTGTGAGCCAAGTATAGAACCCTTATACTTGGCCAAGCTCATTCCATATTATCGAATAAGGAATTGAAACACTTTAGGGGAGTGAATTAAGATTGACATCACATGCAAATATAAAGTCCTTTCAATATCCTTATTAAGGCTGATGCATGTTTCTTTTAGAGCATATCATTTTTAGTTTTTTTTTTCCGAACCCCAGACCTCTGGTATCATCACCCAAAGGTTTTATTAACTTTGCTAGTTGGCACCTGCAGATTTTATTTTATTTAGTTCTTTACATACTGTTAGGCTCTAATTTGTTGGTAGCATTGGTAAAGCTGCGAGTTGTATCTATCTTAACAATCACTCTTGTATTTTCTTTGTCCCAGTTTCCCTTGATAATACTGACAAAATTAATGAAACCTTATACTCGGGATATTGGTAAACCTATTATAGCAGAGGCCTGGACATTACTCATACGGTCGTACCCATGCAAACAATTTTAGCCACTGTACCAGCGTTGAAGTTGTACGGTTCCATGAGTACCCAAGATATTAAATAAAAACGAGGATCAGTGCACATTTTTTCTGATGTTTTCTTTTTCCTTCTGATGTCTTTTGTTGAGAGTATTGTTTTGGCATATTGCATTATAATCATGGTATCTGTCTGGTTTGTCTTCGTTTATGCCTTGGAAGTTTGTACAACTAAATTCTGCTCAAGTAAATTAACAAGGGCTCTTGATCTTGTGTAGGTTGACAGTGAATACCCTAATAAACCAAATGTTGAGACAGATCCATCTGCCCTTTGTGCCCAAGGGAAGCATGACTATATCCTTGATGAAGAAATCGGAATTAGATGCAGATTTTGTTCCTTTGTGCAGACGGAGATGAAATATATTTTACCACCTCTTGTAAGTTTTTTCTGTCCAATTTTAACATGTTTTCCAGTTTGATATTCTTTTGAGTTTACTAGAAAGATGGAGAAAACCCTAAATCTTTCCACCAAAAATCATTGTCATTATAGGGTTCTTTTTTGTTCATTTTAAGATTTTCTCAATTAAAAAATTGAATAGAACTTAGAAGTGGCTTGAGCTTAGTGTAAGTTGGAAATCGCTTACTCAATTCAAAAGTGAAACAGACCACCCCTGGGAGATGTAACAAAGTCATGGTTGTGGGATTGCCATAATGCCATCTCAGCTGAATGATAATTCTTCTGTCCTGTGCATCTCAGTTTTTCATGTTGGAGATAGATGGAACAGATCAGCTGTTGCTAATTTTTCTTCTCTTTTTTTGACCAGATTTTTGGAGAATTTTCTGCTCTTGCTTTTTTTTTTTTTTTGATTTTGACAACCACTGAATTATGTGATCATACTACAGTTCTAGTTTGTTCCTCGTGAACATGTCACTTATCAACTTGATTGCTGCACATTGTAGGAGAAACGCCATTCTAAAAGATCAACCACAAAGAACAGTTCTGATGAAGGGGAGTTTTCCTTGTGGGAAGAATTCGACTTACAAGGTGCAGGTGGTCATTCTCACTTTTCACATTTCCATGGTAAACGTACAGTGTGGGACATAGTTCCACAAATCAGAGAGACCATGTATCCTCATCAGCAAGAAGGTTTCGAGTTTTTGTGGAAAAACATAGCTGGAGGGATCGAAATTGACAAGTTAAAGAATTTTGCTCCTTCTGATGGCACTGGTGGGTGTGTGATATCCCATGCCCATGGAACTGGGAAGACCCGGCTGACCATTGTCTTCCTCCAATCATACATGAAAATGTTCGAGGAGTGCAGGCCTATGATCATTGCTCCCTGCAGCATGCTACTTACATGGGAAGAAGAGTTCAAAAAGTGGAATGCCAAAATTCCATTTCACAATCTCAACTCACGGCACTTTTCTGGCAAGGAAGATGAGATGGCCCGTCTATTGATACATGTAAAAACCCAGCAAATCAAATGGAACCGCATGGTAAAGTTGTTATTATGGAGTAGGGGGTAGAGCATCCACTACCAGAATTTTGGCAAATTGGGACGGATGGGGACCGTTCCTGTTTGGTGTGTGTCAAAAATAGCAAAAAATAAGCTACCGTATGTGTAAATTTGTTCATATGTTAGCGACGGACCTAACAGGAACGGCTCCAGTCCGTTCCAAATAGGGAAAAAATGGTGTAGTGATCCTAGGTATTAGTTACAGATTGTTTGAAACGCTGGAGTGTTTATGTTCGAAAACTCTACTATTTCTTTCCCGCCATGTACAATATATGAATCCTGTGAACAGTAGCCTCACCACATCTTGGAATCCTCCCTTTCCGGCTGATTTATCTTTTAACCACTCTATCTCTTGCTGTCATGTTCCTGCTCTTAATCTATTATACCCAGCACTCACCAGTAATCCCGACCATATTTCTTGCCCATAGCTACAGTGAAAAAATAGGTGTTTTTCTATTTCGATGCCTACATTACACAGTACGCAAGACTCTGAATTCACTTTACCCCATTGTTTCAACCTCTGCCTCGTTTTCAACCCATCACTCAGACACAACAAGCTTATAAACAAAAACCTCGGTATCCTGTTTGTGAAGCAGACGGTACTGTGCCAATTAGTTTTATGTCTTGTTTGTCTCATACTCTCATATGTTTCTTTCATCTCATACTCTCCTCCCAAAGTTACAGACCATTCACCTCATCCTCCCCTGTGTGAAGCTTTACTTCTCCTTCAATACCTTGAATCAAATCCAGGCAGTACACCCTCGTCTTCAACAGTTGCTTTTGTTTGTGATGCTCCAAGTGTTTTGGGTTTCTAACCTGCACATCTTTTTTATATATATTAGCTACTGTGCACGTGGTACTCACGTGGGCTCCACTGAGTTTTTAAAAAAATTATAAACATTAAATTACTATTTTACCCCTCAAAAAGAAATAAAAATAAAAATTACCAAAGTGCTCCTAGGACGTACACCAAAATACTGTTACTCAACCCCCACAATTTTCTATATATTAAAGATAACCCACGCTGTCTGTGACATATACAAACTCTTCTAAATTTTCTGAAGCTCATATTCCCTCGAAACTCAACGCCGTTTCCAGATTACTTATTTCCAAAACAATGGTTCTACTAGGACTTCACATTAATTACACAAACTAGCCATTGTGCACGCGGTACCCATGTGGGCTCCACTGAGTTTTTAAAAAAAATTATAAACGTAAAATTACTATGTTACCCCTTTTAAAAACTGGAAATTACCAAATTGCCCTTGGGACATACACCAAAACACTGTTACTCAACCCCACATTTTTCTATATATTAAAGATAACTTACCTATGTGGACTTTGGGTTCAGGTCCGACCCATTCAGTATATGTTGGTGATTGGGCCTCCGACCCACAGTAACTTGGAGAAAATGAGTGGCTTGAACGTTGAACATGGAATGTCGGAACGGCAGTTTAGGCAGGGTAGCAGGCACCCAGAGAACATTTACCTCTTATTCATCTTAGTGATAAACAACTCTACTCCAATTAGTAAAAGCTTACACTCTTTGATATATAAAGTAAAGTAGGAATGATCCAACACAAATGAGAGTTGCCGATAACCCAACCAAAACGTATAAATGCCCACTGATCCATGAACACTAGCTCAACCTTGGGCAGTTCTACTACAGTACATGGCAGAAACAAAAACCAACGCCTTACGAAAGTGACCACAAAATAATAGAACAAATATTGAAGGTAAAACATAAACGAAGCAGGACACATTGTGATATACTTTTTCCGAAGTGAAAAATCCAAGAATGAAGAATGTTCCCAAATGTCACTTTCTTTGCTCTCAGAGATGATGAAGGCACTAGCTAACTGATCACCTAATGAAGTTTTTCTGATTTCTATGCTTCAAGAGATACACATTTTATTACAAACTTCTCACATCCTAGACTTGGAGCCTTTCCAAAATCCCATGTGCTGGAATGCAGGGACTTTGCCATGTGGATATGTCGGTAATAAATTCTCGGAGCTGATCTATGAGAAGCTTAAGATATTTGTTTTTTTTAGCAAGCTCCTGTTCACCAGAAATAATAATGCAGTCAAGTAAACAGTAATAAATTGTAACCAAAGAGCAAAAATAAGGTTAATGCAGTCTACTACATTACAATCCTACAAACTACCGCACACCATACAGAGGGGCCATAATGATCTTCACATACAGATACCACAAGAACTTTAAAACATGCTATACAGGTTGCACTAAACTAAATATAACTAGAAGTTGTTGAGAGAAACTGGAAGTGATGGTAAACACGTAGAGGCACCCTATGCTGTACAGCTATAGGGAATCGCAGATTGGACAATTAAAAGTCTCAAACTGAAAAGGCTCTAGAGAAACAGCGATGAGATGCATAAGTAATGAACATCAAAGTATAACAGAAACCTAGTCGGTCATTCTAATCAATGTTCTAAAAGCGTGTAAGGAAGTAGTTGGGCAGTGTGGGAGTGCCTAGCACGTAGGCCTTCTAGGAAGGAGAGGCGCTGGGCGGTTTTTTCCTAATATAAACATATTGTATATAGTCATATACACCCACACCACAAGAAAAGAAGAAATCGAACTTTACATCTCAAAAATGCATGACTGATCAACTGCACACGTACCATAATAATAATAAAAAAAAAAATAACAAACTAAAGTTCTTTAAAAAAGGCATAATAGTGGAAGAAAAAGACGAGTGAATAGCTCAAGTTGAGCAGGGAGACAGTGAGAGAGGACTGAAGAATACGATCTATTTTGAAAGGGTCAAAATGACACACAGACTCCTTTAATCTTTTAACCCCTTGTAGTTGGTTTTTTTTTTTCTTTTAATTTACATTGGGTATTAGTCTTTTAAACTCGTTCAAATCTTAAGCTTTCATGGGCCTTTTCATTTAGACATTTTCATCGTTCTTCTGAAAAACAAAAAGGAAGAGAACAATTGAGCCCACCTTGAGGCTAATTAGTCCGCCTAGCTTGATTAATTGGCCCGCCTAGCCCCGACTAATCGGCCGACCATTTTTTGAACCGCAAGCTTAGGCAGGTCCGATGGGCACAGCCTAGGCTGTTTTTCGAACACTGATTCTAACAATACTATCCAATACATGATTCTCTTAATGACATAAGCTTCAAAAGGATTTCCAACTGAAGAAGATTTTACCAACAGAATATTAGTTTAACAAGCTACAAGATGCAAATGTACTGAAAACAGAGATTTGGACCACACGTAGAGTGTTACAAATAGGGTTATGAATTAACTTCCTTTTAACAGTAACCCACTGCCTCATATCTCGCCCTCAAAGCCAAGAATGACCAAAGAAATCCAAGGAAACCACTGGCTTAGATTGCAGACATTCATTTAGGTGCACACGCTTCCATGACAAAGGAGGGTGATGAGTATCCTAATACAGAAACAAAAGAACAATCTCCAATATGGATAAAGTATACAAGGCCTATACAACACAGATGATCCCCACCCTAAGAAAATCAGCTCAACCAACGAAAATTTTGTTGTATCTCAACCCTAAACACGCAAGTACACATCAGAAAATAACCAGCTGCATGCCTTGATGGCTAGGACCACCTTCTTGGATTGTAAACTCGAAGCGAGTTGCTTTGCTTTGAGTGGTGATCCAAGTAATAGAGTATTTGGTTCTGTTTGCGGAAATGGATTGCAAGACTTGCAACATACAATAAAATCAAAATTTAGTTGATTAGGCCCATACAAACTCCAATGAGTTGATACAAATCCAAAAAAAAATCATCTTGAGGAAACATATACAATGGTCGGGTCCGATCGGTTAGGTGAAACTATTAACCCTATGTCTGGAGAACCTATGCCTCTAGTATTCAACTCGCACTCTGATTCTACAGTAAGACTCCTAATGACAAAAAATTGGCTTGTCAGAACTCACAACCTCCTTTTATGCAGTCATGTTTAAAATCCCTAAACAACCTGCTTTCAACTACACTGTTTGTAAGACTCCTTTGGCCCAAACCTTTGTCACCAGGTCAAGGGGTCAACCTTCTCAAATGCAGTCATACTAAACATCCCTAACAACATGCTTTGAGATGCCCTGTTTGTAAGACTCCTTTGGCGCAACCATTGGAGGTCAAGGGGTTGGAGTTTCAGACAAGAGGACGAAACAACACTCACTCTTCAGGCCATTCCAGAAGTAAAGAGTTTCCGAATGCTTACATCACAATCTAGCAAGATTATGTATGTAGCCACCCAATACTCCTCAAAAGCCCAAGCTATCAAGGAGAGGAAAGCTAATTACTTAACCAGGATCCTTAGATACGATCAGGCACCAAAGTCGGTGTTCTCGTCGGCCACTCTATCAACACTGACCAATGGTAGCCTTTTCCTCTTTAGGAATTTCAATCACCTATCCATACACAATGTTATACTTGAATTTGAGATAAAGAATATTCATTGATAAAATTAGGTTATTGGTTGATCTCACTGGTTTTTATAGAGATTACAAATACCAATATATAGAAACTAAATCCTTGATTGGTGCTAACCAAATCAAATCAAATAAGATCATAATAACATCTTCCTATATAAATCATGATCATGACGATATTCTAGATACACCGATCCTATTCACCTCAGTAGTTATATTCCAACACTCCCCCTTAATCTTATGATGCTTGAAAAGTAGCATGAGATTAACACCAAAGAAGATTGTCGCCAAATGAACTCCAGGCTGAAAAATATGTCCAAGTGTGACGAAGGCTGTCTGTAGAAAAGCACCATCCATGAACGATAACATCCGATAAATAAGCTCCGGACACACGTCTCAGTAGCATAAAAAAGGGCTTCTGTTTATGAGACAGCACCTAAAAACAATGGACTCCTATTCATAAGGTAGTATCAACAACAAAATGCTTCTCTTCATAAGATAGCATCAACAACGGAGTATTCAGGCATGGCGAGGTAGAGCATTGTCATATGCAGGACGTCTTCAGCTTATCAAAGCAATTCTGAATGGCATGAGTGTCTACTGGACTGCCTCCTATGTTCTACCTCAGCACACAATCGACACCATCAACCGACTATGCCAAAATTTTCTCTGGACTGGCCCGGAGTGTTCCACATCTCATGCCCTCATCAGTTGGGAGGAAATATGTTTCCCTTATGAAGAGGGGGAGGGGGGAGGCCCGGGCTTCGCAACTTACACTCTCTGAATGTAGCAGCAAACCTTAAACACACTTGGAAACTGGTCAGCACAAACAACACATTATGGACGAAGTGGGTCACTAAGAACTTGATCAAAGTTTGAAATTTTTGGCAGCTCAAGATCCCTCATGACTGCTCCTGGGTTTGGCGTAACATTTTGAAGAACAGGAAAGAAGCCCAACTCATAGTCCAGCATCAAATTGGCGATGGCAGAGATACTAGCTTCTGGATGGACCCATGGCACCCCGAAGGTATTTTGAAAGACAAATTCCCCCGGTCTCTACTCTATAACTCAACGTGCAATCTGAATGCGCGTGTGAGCAACATCATTGAGAATGAACAGTGGAGCATTCCCACAAATGTCAAAGTCCGCATACCTGACATAGCTTCTTACATCGAAACTGAAATTAAGGTGGGGAGTGGTAAGGACAAGGTCATCTGGACAGCATCTCAACGTGGAGATTACAATCTCAAGGAAACCTATGAAAGTGTGAGAGCCACCAAAGCACCCATCCCTTGGTATCCTCTTGTCTGGTTTCCGAACAGAATACCGTGGCATTCATTTATAGCTTGGCTCACACTCAAAGGTGGGTTGAAGACAACAGCGAAATTGAAAGAGTGGGGAGTAGTACCTGATGACACTTGTGTGCTCTGTTGGAGGGAGAGGGAAACAGAAGCACACTTGTTTTTTTGAGTGTACTTATGCTCAGTTTACATGGCAGCAACTTCTTCAGTATGCAGGGTACAAAAAATCAAGAAGTGCGAGCTGGCAGGAAGAGTTACAATGGGTTCAACAAAAGACACAAGGAAAAGGGACGGCTCAGGATGCACTAAGGCTACTGTCCAATGGGTTTGTATACCATGTGTGGCAAGAAAGGAACCGACGGATATTTCAGCACAAGAACACAGTTGCATTGCAGGTCAGTAAACTTATTATTCAAGATGTGACCACCAAACTCCAATCTCTCAAACTGGTTATGGAGGAGGGGCCTGCGAGGGATAGCATCATGCAGTTGTGGAGTATCTATGTGGAGCCAAGAATGAAAGTTGTCAAGCACTGTGTGTGGCCGAAACCTTCACCAGGAATGAATTCACTAAACACAGACGGGACCCTTCAGGGAACACTTGGTGGCTGGGCAGCAGTGATTAGAAATGGGCAAGGCGAGGTAATTGCAGCAGCACAAGGCAAGTCAGAATACAGGTCCATCGATCTCATTGAGCTACAAGGCTTAGCCCAAGGACTCAAGTTGGCAGTGGATAACAGATGTCTAAAAGTCCAAGCCCAAACCGATTCCAAGATGGTAATTGCCTACTTACAGGGAAAAGACCGACACCCATGGCGAGCCAACTACCTCATGGCTGAGATAGCATCACTGAAAGAACACTTAGAATGTTTTACGATTGAACATATTTATCGAGAAGCGAACAAACTTGCCGATGCTATGGCCGCAAATATTCCTTTAGTAAGTTATATTCTCATTCCATCTTGCTCATTCTTAGAGGATGTAAGGAAAATTGTGAGTGATGATGCCGCGGGCAAAATTAATGTTAGAATGTAATCAATGTAACCAAGTTTGTTTATATTTTAATAAAATAGGGGTAAGGGACCTCTCAAAAACCCTGCTTGCCTTTAAAAAAAAAACAGAGTATATCAAACTGTGGTGAGGCTTGCATAACAAAATCCACTAAAGGGATAATGACGACGAAGTGATTTCATCATACAAAACAATATTTTTTATTCAAACACAGTGATGGGGTTGAAGATGTATAGAAATCAACATTATTGTATGGAAAGTAGTCCGGCAGGCAGTGTTGAAGCAGCCACCCGCCGGTAAAAGAGTTTACCCAAAGATCGAAACCTAAGCTCTAGATACCAACTTGAATTTGAGATAAAGAATATTCATTGATAAAATTAGGCTATCGGTACATTGATCTCACTGGTTTATATAGAGATTACAAATACCAATATATAGAAACTAAATCCTTGATTGGTGCTAACCAAATCAAATCAAATAAGATCATAATAACATCTTCCTATATAAATCATGATCATGAATATATTCTAGATACACTGATCCTATGCACCTCAATAGTTATATTCCAACAGTTATAATACCATGTGCCTACAAAATACCAAGGCACTTTAATCCAACCACTAGGATTCACCTCCCATAGTTCGAACTTTCAAACCTTGGATATTAGGAGCACATACACTAGCAATATAAAGCAGATATTTACAGTATAAGATGAGATATCCCACTACAAACAAAAAGCTAAAAACCAAAACAACAAACAGACAGACACAAGAACTAACAAAAACATAGTGACAAATTCAGCTTCTCCGGCCTTTTAGTCCCAAAGAAAATGCAAAAACCTAAAAGGTATCTCCTTGAACTCCCTCTACAGACTACAACTTACACCAAAGGAAAAACAATCCTTTGAATTGAAGAATCAAATGTGCATCAATCCTTTCCAACCAATGCCCTAAAATCTTCTCCATGTACACCTAAGACATGTGTGTCCTTTAATGTCTGAATGTGTACCGTTAGATATGAGATAATAGTTCGGATACCTATATCTAGCTTCCTAATATTTGCGTGATGTGCTTTTCCTTCATGATTTCCATTTTAAGTGCAAGTCATGCTAAAATTTATTTTATAGGAAAGCTGTTTTGACATGGCCTTACAGTGCTAATCCAACATATGAAGCTTGATTTTCAACATTTTTTACAAGACAGTGTGAGACCATCATGCTTTCATAGAAATGGTCCGTGCTCGCTACAAATCTCTCTCCCCTATATTTGCATTTTATATGTGATTTAGAATGACAACACTTACATTTATGGCCATTCCTATCCGCGCATGCAAATGTTCCTTGTGCTTCCTGGTCCAGTTGTCGTGTCTATTTAGAAACCTATCATGTGGTCAAAAATTGTTAAAAGCAGCTAAATAGCTTTGTTTTACTCTTTGAGTGGACACTTAACAATTTAGTATGGTACCATATCATAGCCCATACACTGTGCTGGTAAGTGGTAAACAATCTTTTCCTATAATTTCACCTGGGGCACGTGCCCCACCTAGCCACCATGTGGTTCCGCCCTGCTTCCATGTCAAAGGAGGGTGATGAGTAGGTTCTACTAGAGAAACAAAATAACAATCTCCACTAGGGATAATGTATCCACGGCCTATACAGCACACTGCACATACGACCCCAACCCTAAAAACATCTGCCCAATCAATTGCAAAATTGTTGCTTCCCAACCCTAAGCTCTATATTACAGAGAAAATAATCAGATGCATGCCTTGATAGCTAAGTATTATTTTCGACAACCTTTGGTTGCATTAAAGAGAAACATGAAAGACCTTCCTAATCCAGACCTTCCAAAACCCAACTTAATACTAATAAATGGAAAATACTAAAATACCCTGTGTCTCTAATATCTACCCTCAAACTCCAAACGGGAAACATTTGGAGTTTGCCTAAAAAAACTGCAACTGCTACTTCCACAGCCATCGATCACAAAGTTATGGTATTGTCAACGCAATTGCAAAGCAACGTCCCAATCAGCTTCTTCAGCAGAGAATGCTGGAAGAGCTGAGGAAACGGAACCAGAGAATGCATCCTAAGGTGCTCAGAATCATAAACAAAAGTTTCTGCCATTGAACAATTTTAGAAGCGAACTTTTGAGTGACCACTTCTCTCTCATTTATGTATATATAACAACTCTGCCAAAAAATATTTACTGTTTACTGGAAGAAAGCTATGTCTGAACAGCCTAAACACTCAAACTAGAATGAAGATGGTTGTCATTGTGTGACTCGATTTGAATCACACGTCTTCAGCTGAAAGTTCACTAATAACTGTGTCAACTGTCAAGATTGGGAAGGAGATTGTGAAGGGAGGATGAAACCCTGAGGTAACTCAAACTCATCCCTAAGAGTGATCAGAGTATTAAATAAGCTTCGGTTATCTCTGTACTTTGTGTATATATCAAAAACAAAAAGTAAAGTAAGCTCCATGAATGCTAACTGATCCCAGATTCTAGTCATACCAGAAATAAAACTCATGTACACTCGTCTCCCTGTTGAGCAGCTCTAACGTCAAATTCCAACTGATGCTGTTTCACATAGTTGCAGGGGCGGATCTATTCAGGGGCCAGGGCACAGTTGCACAGTCTAAAATCACACTGAATATTCAAATATGGAAACTCCAGTCTAAAATCACATTGAATATGGAAATATATGAAAATAAAGATTTGTAGTGTACGTGGATGATTTAAAACTCTACATTAAGCATGATGGTCTCACGTGTGTTGTAACTTGTAAAGAATTTTGAAAATCAAGCTTCGCATGTCGGATTGGCACGCTAAGACCATGTCAAAACAGTAAAAACAAATTTAGGATAACTTTTAAAAAGGAACTCATGAAAATCAGCACGTCAAGCAAATATTAGGAAGCCAAATATAGGTATCTGAACTATTATTTCGTATACGACACAACAAAAATTCGAGTCAGGGGCGCGACCTTAAGCCCCTCGGGAGATGTCCCTTAGAACTCTAACACTACTCATAAATGACCTACTTAATATTCACTTACAGAGCCAGAGAATGAGAAGCATTAGAGACATCAGCTAGTCCATCCCTCTTCAGATGAGCTAGTACTCTTTCCCTATTAAAATACAAGGCATCGGCTGTAACAGTAAGATGGTATCAGCAAGTCCTTCCCTATTAAAATGCATCAGGATTTTGTGCTCTTAGACAAATCAACAGTAAGATGGTGCCTGTGTATTGTCAGTGCAGAAACCACTGCAGCTGATCCAAATTTAGCAGCAAAATATTTTTTTTTCATGGGTTTCCAAATTCCAAGAAAAGCACCTAACTTAATTGCACCATGGATAAGATGTATTATTTTATACATACACGCTCTGGTTGAAATTCAGAAGCGCCAAAAATGCTGTGGGGATCGACTCAACTCCTAAACCGTTGACTGGGAATCGTCATCCAGTTGAAGTACACTCCTATTTGTGACAGACCTCATTTCACAACTCCGTTCTGCAAGAATCTCACTAATTTATTCAAATAAAAGCAAGCACAAATTTCGAATTACAGACCTCTGGAAAGACAAAAGAAGCCAATCAGATACTGAAGAATATGGTTTACACTTGTGTTTAAGATTCTTGGAGTGGCATCTATTTTTAGCCGAGTCATATGGCAACAGGGTTAGCACCAAGTTGGCACTGAAGTTATATTCCATGTCATTCCCCTATTAATTAGTCAGAAACCGATGATAACATCGTCAATTCGTCATTGGACAAGCCTTTGGTATTCAAGCCAACAAAAAACCTCTGAAACATCAAAAAGACTAACTGGAGGTTGCTATGTCCTTAGAAGAGCTTCGTACGCTGTGTAGTCAACCATTACTTTGAGCAAAGTGACCAAATGTTTTACAGCTTTCTTTGAGAAAATCAGATCCTTGCTTCAGTATCAGAGGAAGTGAGAACCAACATTACATAGACTGACACTGTATCACATTGATTTTATCTTCTAACAGAACCAACCTTCTCATCTCATCCACTGGCAGGTAATACAAGTAAATAATGATACTACTTAGTGAGAGCAGCCAGTGCCAATAATAGACAAATAAGAACCCCCATCTTACTTGGACCAGCACCTTGGAGATTATTCTATACCTAGGTGTGACCCCGAGGAGGCTCTCAAAGACCCCATTCAAATATAAAATGAGGTGTTAGGTGCAGAGAACACATCTTTTGTACCAATAGAAACCACATTTTGGGCCTTGTGAAGAGCCCTTGTAAAGCCACCAATCAGCACACCTATCCCTCAGTTTTCTTGCATCTTCAAGCTAAGGGCTAAATTTTTGTGGATATAATCATCAAATTATTGAGATCAACCTTAAGAAAAAGAATCAGCGGGTTGAATGTGTCTAAGCTGGCTGATTTGTGCGAGGATGGTCTTCATAAGGAGGAGATCATCCTCACAGAACCTCAGCCATTAACTCCATGTTTTTCTTTTTTAAGAGGTGAATGTTCCTCATTTTATATTTTATATTTCGATCGGAAAAAGTAAACGTTCATCATATACATAGCAATATAGTGGATAATTACAATGTAGGATGAGATATCCTACTACAAGGAAAAAACTAAGAGCCAAAACAACAACCAAGTACAAGAAACAACAAAAAAACAACAATCAGTTAAGCTTCTCCGGCGATAGCTTTCGAAGAAAATCCAAAAAACCTAAAAGTTGTATCCTTGAACTCCCTCTACAGCTTACACCAAAGGAAAGCAATTCTTTGATGTGAAGAATCAACTGTGTAACGTCAAGGTATCTAACCTCGAATGTCCCCGGTTCCTTTCCAACCCTATGCCTCACACTCTTCTTGATGTGCACCTAACAAACGTGTGGCATTTAATGTATGAGTGTGTGCGTGTGTCAAAGCAGATATGAGGTAATAGTTCAGATACTAATATCTAGCTTCCTACAGATTGCTGACATGTTCTTCCTTCATCACTTCCTTTTTAAATGTAAGTCATGCTAAAGTTCTTCTATAGGGAAAGTGCTTTAAGATGACCTTAAAGTGCCAATCCGACATATGAAGCTTGACTTTTGACATTCTGTACAACACGAGTAAGACCATCACCTTTACATAGAGTTTAAATCATCCGTGCGCTCTACAAATCTCCATCACCTATCTATTTGCATTTTATATGTGATTTTAGACTGGAACCTCATATTTCTGGTCATCATTTTTGGATGGGATCAGTGTACACAGGATTGTACACATGGCCCGCTGTTGAACCGACAAGATGAAGTAAGTGCTTACTTTTTATTAAGATAATGTCCCCACTCCTGACTCCCCACATTGGAGATGATCCTCACAAAACTTAAACTGGTTTGATTATTTCTAACCTTGTTGCAAATTAATAATACTTTGGAGCTTAAAAAATTCAAAAATCAAGAATAACTTTTGGCAAGGTTAGAAACTTAGAACTGTCCAAACGAGTTCTCATTCCGAGCAAGAGCCAAGAGATCATAGCCACCGAAAACCACCATTGAACCTACAAGATCAAATGTGCCTTGATCTTTGGTAAAGATGATCTCCCAACCATGGATATCATCCTCATGAAATTCAACACATGTGATGATTTGTAACCATGTCAAAGCCCAAAAATCATGCCTACACTACTCCCAACCACAAGCTGGTATTACTACTCGTCAATCTTCACCAGGGTCCTTTCCTGATGCCTTTTTTATTACATTATCTATAAGGCAAATGTTTTCATAAATACATGAAGAGACAGATCACATGAGGCTTCACTAAATGTCACTATTTCCCCATATACTGCACTTTCTATTTCCAAATGTGTGGCATTCGAGTGGTGGCACTCATGTCTATGACTCTATGCTTACGGCGACCTTAAATGGACATGTTGTCTGCACTGTGTGAACCAGAACACAGGCTGCTCTCAAGAATTGTTCTTGCGTTCAATGTCTAACGTTTTGAAAATAACAAATCCAAATACACAAACACAAACACAAACATTTTGAGTACGCATATGATTTTGATAGTCTCGGTCTTCATACTAGATCCTACAAACGCTCATATAAACGGACCATCTCAATTATCACTATCGTCCTTATCTATTTAAACCAAATGTTGCATCATATATACTAAACACTAATATATACTTCTACAAATCTAGCACAAAAGCAAGCAATTAGACTTTATAAAGTGCATATAAGTATAAGTTAGTACCGTTCTTAAACTTGTAGCCCGTTCTTCCAACACCTCAATCTCAGACTGATCCGATTGGAATTCAGTCCCATCATTTCTGGAGGCTGCCTCATGTGATTTTGCCTACATACCCAAGGGCCCAAAATTATAATTAGCAGTTTTAAAGAACAGTACAATAGATATATTCAAAGTGGGCTTGTGTATATGTATATACCTTTACAGAATTGGGAATGGAAGTAAGGACAAATCTTAAAGAAGCAACAGCAGACTTATAACGAAGACGGGCTTCATCTAGAGCACCACCACCCATGTCAAAGTTATCATTAGAATGAGAAGAAGCAGCTATACTAGTTGTAGACCATAGTGCTGGGTTGCAAAGCTCGTCGTCCATTGATGAAAGAATCTGATATGCTGCTTCGATTGTCTCTTCTAAGTGTTTTTGTCCCTCGATGGCCAGTTCTTGCGTGCTTTTGGTGTTCGACATGGCCTCAAAGAAAATGAGTAGATGATTACTTCTTTGCTCATTTCTACTAAAGTTTGAGTTATTACGTATTTACCACTAGTGTCAAAATTAAGTTCTAAGAGCATTTGCAATGCAGGTGATAGAGAGGGGGTAGTGATAATTATCACCTACTTGGGTCCAAAACTGCTGTGCAATGCAGGGTGATAATGAAGGTGATAATTTTCCCTAGTTCAAAACGAGGTGAAACCAACCACCGAGTTTATCACTGACTTGTTAACTCCGGACGGGATGTTGGATTCCGTGCGGATTACAAAACTTGTGGACCGAAATCAACATCCCGTCCAGGAGTCCTAACGGCTACCAACGGTCAAAAAGTCGAAGCGGTCAAAAACGGTCAAAATAAAAACTTTGGTATATATACAACATTTGTTTCATTTCAACTCACACTTCCAACAATCATATATCATATTTCTTCTTCTTTAAAATCAGTTCTTAAAAACCAAATATCAAATGGCATCAACTCAAGCATCTCAAGCAAGTGGTAGCACTCAAGCAAAAAGAGAGCTCACTTTAGCATGTCCGATGATCAAGCTCTATGTCTTGCTTGGATAAAAATTAGTGAAGACTCTATTGTTGGTGCTTTCCAAAATGCAAAAGGATTTTGGAATCGTGTAACAAACGAGTTCAATCAAGCACGATGGGTGGGATAGGTCTCGATTCAATTAGCGGAAGGTGGAAATATATTTCAAAATGATGAACAAATTTGTTGCAATTGTGAATGCGGTGGAGGCTCGACATGCAAGTGGTACAACAATACAAAGCGGGTAATTACAAGCGTTGTCAATTTGGAATTTATTGATTATCTTAGTCTTAGTCTAATTATTTCCGTCTTCGTCTAATTATCTTAGTGTATTTATTATTTCCATTTTAGTCTTAGTCTAATTATTATCTTAGTCTAATTATTATTGCGGTTTAATTATCTTAGTCCTAGTGATTATTTTAGTCTAATTACCACCATTTTTTTTTTTTTTAGTTGTCGAGGCAAGGATGACGTACCAACTACAAGAAAAATCGGCTTTTCACTTGATCATTGTTACGTTATACTCAAGGATAATCCAAAGTGGAGTAGCGTTTTTGAGGCAAGGTCAAGCGCGCCCACAAAGGAAAAGGTCGCAAAATGATGGTGAAGATTCAACTTCTAATTCACCAAGTGTTGGTGGAGTTGAATTGGAGGGTTCTCAAGAAATAGAGCGTCCAAAAGAAATGGAGCGTCCTCTTGGATCGAAGAAAGCCAAGTCCAAAAGGAACCAAGAAAAATCATTTGGTATGTTGGAGGGTTACTTTACGTTTAGAGGATACATTTGCACGGGATGCAAATGAAACACAAAATGCTTAGAACTTAGGGAAAGGGAACTTGCATATAGTCAAAGAACTGTGATGGCAAGAGAAGAAAAAATCGGATTCAAGCAGAAAAAATCAGGTTCAATTGGAAAAAATCGGCTTCAAAAGATGCAATATGAAGCTAAGATTTTAGCGACCGATACAAGTGTCCTCCATCCGATACCGCTTTTATAATCGAGCAACAACAAGCTGAAATCGTCTTTGAATGGGGAAGGGCTAGAGGTGGTTCTAGCTCTAACTAAGCTTATGTATTTTAATTATCTAGTATTTTTTATTTTAATTAAAGCACTATGTATTTTAATTAATGCACTATGTATTTTAATTTCTTTGTCTTTTTAATTAATGCACTATGTATTTTAATTTCATTGTATTTTTAATTAATGAACTATGTATTTTTATCTAACTGTTTTTTTTTAATTAATGCACTATGTATGTTACGTCCAATATAATTATTTTCATAGAAATACAATTACCAATCAAATTAAAATACATTGTAATATAGTTCATTAAAATACAACCTGATTAAATACGTTGGAACTACATAGGAAATACATTAGGAAATACATTAGGAAATACATAGGAAATACGTTGGAACTTAATAGTTCACGTTAGGAAATACATAGGAAATACATAGGAAATACGTTGGAACTTAATAGTTCACGTTAGGAAATACATAGGAAATACATTTTCATTTCCATTTTAATTTTCGCCTCCTTCTCCCTCATCTGGATCCGACCAATTTGGATCATAAATTGGTACGGATCTGCTTTGTTTCTTCAATGCCGTCCAATTAAAAACATGTTCAACTAAGTCCTTTTGAAGATTAGTATGTGTAACTTCATTTCGATCTTATTTCTTGCTTCAATCATCGATAGACAAAATGAAAACCATCATCTTCACGAAAAGCGCAGGTATTGTTTCTTTTCCTCGACCTTTCCAATTCCAAACTCCACTTTCACGTTCATTCTCAACAATCATATTATGCATTATAATGCATGCCTTCATTATATCTCCAAGAACAACAACACTATGACAACGCGAAGCCTTAACAATATGCCATCGTGCGCAAAACTCAAGCGTCCTTTCAACATCCTTTCTTGCGGCTTCTTGGCGTTGAGTAAAGATCTTTTCATGCTTATTTCTTGGATAGCGAATGGCTTGAACAAATGTGCCCCATTTTGGGTAAATACCATCACAAGATAATATCCCATATCATAGTCATTACCATTCACATTAAAATGCAACAGCGGGGAGCCTCACCTTGCTCTAATGATTCAAAAACATGAGAACGATGAAAGCACGTTAATGTCATTATCACGAACTGGTAGGCGAAGAAGCAATGCGGATCAACAATGTTTATGCGCAGCGGCTTCAAGTATCAAAGTTAGTTCCTTCTTGTACCCTACATGTGTTCCAGCCCATCCACTTGGGCAATTCTTCCACACCCGGTGCATACTGGTCGATTGATCCAAGCATTCTGGAAAACCCCTTGCTGCATTTTCAGCTAATATCCTAGCGATTAATGCGCCTCACTTGGTAGATCTCAAGTACTCTTCCTCAAAGCGCCCGTGATAATTGCCTTGCACCAACGCTTCATAGATACATTTCTTTGTGGAATCTCCAATTTGTAAATACTCATCCGTTGAATCGGAAGAACAACCGGTTGCTAATTGTGCAAAGCTAGCTAGTCCCTTTTGTAACCCGAAATTGCTTGCCGACCCAATCCATCCACCTTGTCTTTAAAGTAATCGTCGAATGATGCAACGGTATGCAACATATACATAAAAGCTCTCTTGTCATCCTGTACCTTTGTCTAAACTTATGAGGGAGGCCACCTACAAGGTGTTGTGAAGTAATCCCTCATTATCTTTTGTTTCTTGAAATCACCACCATCTCTAAAGCGTGTACTCTCGCCTGCCGCAGATCCACCGCGTTTGTGCGTATCCACATCTTCAATTTCAATGGCTGCTTGAGTCATTAATGCCCCAAAGATGGATAATAACTGCAACCTCCTCCTCCTCCTTAGCCTCATCATATCATTATGCTCATCTCTTACTCTTTCCATGTAGTCATCTTGGTGGAAGTACCGAGGAAGGCGACCGGTGAAACCGAGGAAGGCGAACTATTACTACTAGATCCTCCCCATAACCTTTGGTTATATGTAATTCTTTCTTCTCTAGACATTTTTCCTATTTTTTAGCTTGGTTGTGGGGAAGAAGATGGCTATGTTGTTTGTTTGATATAAAAGATAGAAGAGTAAAGCGAAATATGAAAGGTAAGGTCACATATGATAAGGTCACATGTGATACTTTGATTTTGGTCCACTTACCAATTGACAACACATTTTATTAGATTTTTGTTCACTCTCCAAGTGACAACACATTGTATCAAATGTCTATCCATGTACCCTCAATAATTCCAAATGGGCCACCATCCATAATTGCATTGTTTGGAATAGTAAAATGTGCGTGGAGGAGGGCTTTAAAACCCAGGACGGGATGTTACATTCCGTCTCGGTCTAAAAACCAGGCGGGATGTTACATTCCGTCTCGGTATCCCCATACACTATTCTGTCGGAACACATCGAGAACCAAACCACCGCAAAATGAGTGATATTCCAAACTAAAAATTTCTTTGTTTCAACAATGCGAGGAAATGAGTGAAACAAATGTGAAGCGGCGAAGCGAATGTTCCATTTTTGGAAACATCACGAACTTATAAGTTTTTATTTTTTTTGCCATAACCTCATTTGTTTTATTGACATATTCATATAAAAACCTGCTAATATACTTTGAAAATAATAAAGAAGACAAACAACAATCATGAACAACACCCAAGTCTAACACGAAACTTCGGTAAAAACTAACTTATAATTTCTTAAAAAATTGGACATAACCTCCTTTGTTTAATGACATATTCATATCCAAAACTCATCAAAAAAAAACACGCTAATCAAAAATTCATTACAAACAACAATCCCAAACGCCATAAGACAAGTAATGGCGCACGTTATTACAAACTACAAAAAAATATCTCGAGACCTCCTCCCCTACCACGAGAAGGCCGATTCGAAGAGCTCTCCCCTACGTCGTTGTTCGCCTCTGCGGTTGAGCTTGAGCTTGAGGTACTCCACTTCCGGCATTCTCCAACTCTTGCACACGTCTCGAAAGCTGCAAAGTTCGATTCACGTTCTTCTTGTAAGTACTCAAAACTGCGGCGAGAGGACTCCATGAAGGACTCACACATGGCATAAGTGAGAGATGTAGTTAAGGAACTCGACCTTACTTCATCTGTTTAACAAAACAAATGCAAGTTAGGGGTTATAGTGAATACTAATAATAACAAATCATAAATAAATTCAAATCATACTAACCTCGGCTCTTTGCTTTCGGCGAATCTTGACAAATCTGCTACCGCTGCGGCATCTTGGTGGAATAGGTATTCTCATATCTTGCCCCCGAAGTAATCATGCTCCAATGCCAAAGGTCATCATCATCAAATATCTGTGGAGTTCTTTGCGGCATCGAATATCATGAAACACCACGGTGGGTTGTGGCAACTCCACTCCTCACGGGAAATGAATGTCGGGCCTCAATGCTCAGTAACCCCTTCAAAATTGGTGCCCGGTATAGCGCACCTAGCAAGAGACCTCGACCAACCCTCTTCCAATATAAGTCATAATTAAGCCCGTAAAACCTGAAAGCGTCGTCGTCGGCCACTCATTTGGGTTTGCTCTATAGTGTAGTGTGAAAGAACGGCCGGGAAGAATATCGAGGTTGTCATATCCATAGGTGGTGGGTAAGGTATAACAATCTCTCCGGATACTTGCCGCCAAACATCGTCCCCAAAGGTACCATCATTGATGACCCTATAAGTATCATTAAGCCGGCTGAGAAAGAAACCTTGCTCTATGACACATATATGATAGTCTACGGTACTTTCGGTTTGTTCTCTGGAACATCACGGAATATCCGCGTAAAGGGTCCGAAGATGAAGGACTTCGGCCCGGGGTTGCCACTCAATTCGACTAGCTCCTAAAAGCTCAATCTGGCGGCGAGTGTTATGAATATTATGTGATAGGTCCCCATACCCCCGCCTCTGATGAAGCCCCCATGCTTGAATACGTGGAATCAGGTCATGAGTCTCATCCTCTTCCAACCCTTCAACCACGGGGATGCATCACTGCGAAAATGCTCATTACCACCAATCATGTCATCAATAGATAAAATACAATATCAATATATATATAAACATGTCAACATTAATAATTAGATAAATAAATGAAATGAAACAATAACTTAATAAATAAGACTTACCGGTATAATCCAAACAAAGCCGCACAAATTGCCTTTAGCGGCTTTTTCGTCTCAAAAGGTCTAGCCCGGTAAAGGTATGCTAAGATGGATTGACCCGGTCATAATCCCACAACGTCGAGGGCAGCGGCCATCCACCCGATATCGTAAATAACTATCGGCATATCCAAATAATACCGCACCAACAAAGTAGAAGAGGAAGGCATTACATACTCGTGGATCGACTCCTCACCAATATGATAGTCTTCGGCTTCTCCTTGAGTCTATTCAAATATCTCGCCGTAAACCAACTCATATTTATAGCTCCTCCCTTAAACTGCTTTCGGCCGATAATCTCAAAAACTTCGTCTTGCTCATCATCTTCAACCAAATCAAAACATTCAAAGAAACTCATCGCCGTAGTAAAACCTCTAAAGTTTCATCAAAGGAGCGGCATCTCCATAACCAATTGGGATACCCGTGAGCATTGTGAAATCAAGAGGGGTAATCCCAAGCTCACCCCATGGGAAATGAAATGTGTGGGTAGTTGGCCACCACCGCTCAACTATCCCAAACAACAACGCTGATCATTTTGTCCCAAATTACAATTAAAAAACTCCCCAAATGGTGTGGCCGGATATAATATCGGTAACGTGACAAAATTAGGATCCGTTTTTGATTTCATACAACGCCACCACGACACAACATTTGAAAGTGCACAACGCACTTTCCATAAGTGTACTTCCTACATTCAACAAACCACTAATACGATAAAATTCAAACTAAAATAAACTAATATAAACTAATACAAATTCAAACTAAAATAAACTAATATAAACTAATACAAATTCAAACTAAAATAATACGACAAATTCAAACTAAAATAAACTAATATAAACTAATACAAATTCAAACTAAAATAATCGACAAATTCAAACTAAAATAAACTAATATAAACTAATACAAATTCAAACTAAAATAATCGACAAATTCAAACTAAAATAAACTAATATAAACTAATACAAATTCAAACTAAAATAATACGACAAATTCAAACTAAAATAAACTAATATAAACTAATACAAATTCAAACTAAAATAATACGACAAATTCAAACAACAACAAACTTGATATAAACTAACATAAATAATAATAATTAACTTAAAAAAATCAAAAACTTACTTGAGATTCCGCCCACTCGATTTGCTACGTGTGGGACCGATGTTGACGCTTAATGGTGGGTGGTCCTCGATTTTAACGCTGTGGAAAATTAAACCCAAGTTCAATTTAGGTCCTCCTCGCCCACATTTCTGGCGTTCTCGACGACGATCCTTTTGCCCTTTTTTTTGGAAATTTTGACATTTCAAACCATCGGGAATGCTCTTGATGTGGTGAGGTTGGTGGGGATGGGTTGGGGATGGAGAAGTCATTATGAATGGAAATTTGTGTTCAAAGGTTGTGAATGGAGGCTACAAAATCGAATTTTGGCTGGAAATGAAGTGAAAATGGAGCCTGTGTTAGCGTCTGTTGGTATTGAGCCATCGGGCGGGAAATCTCGTTATAAAATATCCAGACGGGATGTTACATTCCGTCTCGTAAAAAAACTCAGACGGAATCTAACATCCCGTCGAGATGTTTTTATCACCTTTGCATTACCGCGGCTTCACCTTGTTTATCACGGGTTGGTGATAGAGGGGGTGAAAAGTGAGGAGGTGGCGGTGATAGAGGGGGTGAAAGTTATGACTTGCATTGCAAATGCTCTAACAATAATAGTACTCTACACCCGGTAAAAAATATTAAGAGGTAATTTTTTGTGGAGATTTACTCCACACAATAATTGAATATGTACAACTTCCATAAAAATTGTTTAGAATGTTATGAAATTATATAATGGCCTATATTCTTTTAATTTTGGTATAACTTTTGATAATGTTAAACGTATTCAATTTAGCTGATTTTTTGTGGTGGTGTTCTCTGTCATGTGATGTATATCTCTACAAAAAATTAGCTCTCAATTCATCTTGTAGATCCACTATTAGAAATGGAATAACTTTGGAGTCACTACAAGATGGGGTTCATATAACCATCCCAGTTAACTTTATGTCTTTTGAGATTTAAAAATTAAAACTTCACGTGTAACTACAAATACACCCACCAAAAGTCAAATACCTTTAATAAATTACCAATACAAGTACCAAGAAATTGGTCCTAAGGCCCAATTTCGATTCAAAACAACTCTAGAGGACATAGTTTTTTAATAATCACTCACAAGGACAAATTTCGGGTGAAAATAACCCTGAAAAACAATTTTCACGTGAAAATAACCTTCAATGATAAATGACCCGGATTTGAAATAAATATTTTTCGATTTTACCATTTCTGTCATTTTACTATGAACTAAGATCAACTATTTTGTTTTCAAAATTAGAATTAAGAATCACGGTTTTTTAGTACGAGTTTCTTAAAACATCTCTCCATAGTTTTCAAAGCTAGAGAATATAAAAATGAAAGTTATATGCCCCGGGATAACCAAAATAATACCGGATTCACGTATAACTTTATATTCTTGTCAAAACCTTTGTATGGTTAGAGATATCTTCAGATTGAGAAAAACAATTACTCTAAAAAAAATAATAAATAAATAAATAAATAATACACACACACACACACACACACACACACACACACACACACACACACACACACACATTTCATATGTGTCTGTATAGATAGTTGTTTACATACTTTACGTTTCGAACTTTTTATCATTAGTGTAATAATAACCATGCATGCATGTTAGATTTTATGCATTTCATATATGTTTTCAAAAATACAAAAACCCAAAAAGATTTTATAGTAGAATAATTATCCCTAGTATAATAAACCATGTATTTATCGTTCTATATTAAACAACCCACGTCCTAAACTTATTTAAAGGTGGCGTATTTTCATCATGAAGAACATAATACAGGTGTATTGCTATTTTTTGCTCATGCATGTTTCTATGATAATTTCTTTCCTTATCTATTCATACTTTGAGGATAATTTATAGTTCTATTTGGGGGTGGTATAGTAACATTTTGCAAAAATTAGGCATTTTCTATATAGTAGATATAATAGTATATTTTTTCCTTTCTAAATTTTTTTTTCGAAAAAGACCAAAAATATTTTTCCGTTTAGTATTAAAAGTCTTGTTTCATTTTTCTATGATGAATAAAAAGTTTAGAAGTCTCATTATAGCAATAGAGTAAGGATTCGTTCTTCGTACTTAGACTAATATTCGTACAATAGTTTCTGCATCTTTTCATGAATGACATGCATCATGATTTGTTTGTATATAGCAGTGAGTTTCTGAAGCCAATGTTAGAACAATTAGTTCCATATCTTGTGAGAATCTAGCCAAAAGCCTCATCTGAATGATTATTGAGTGATGACACAAAGGATGTTTGGATAGAAAGACCACACGTCCACTTACTTGATCACCACGTCATATCCTAAAAGAGAATTCAGACCCTTGATGGATCGATATAGCCAAATAAACGTTTAAAACCCAAAAAAGATAGTTTTATCTCTAGTTACCCCTCCTGAGCTTTCACCCTTTTCTAAAAGCCTTTTTATTCTTCACCAAAAATTTCTAATCCGTTACAACACATAATAAAAAGCTTACCCAGCTGATGAGTTGAGAACTAGATGAATATCAGAAGAAAATATGAGAAGACCTTGTACAAAAATAGAACAGTTAGTTGCTTCGAAAAAAAAAATACCTACCAAAAACCAAAACTCCAAAAAATTCAAAAGAGTCAAAATCGAATCTCCCAAAAAATCAAAATAAAAAGGAGACGATATCAGAAACAAAAGCAAAAAGAAACTAAAGCAAGGCTAGAACTCCCAAAAAAATTCAAAATCGATCATATGGAGTCACAAAGCCAAAGGGATAAAAGAATGTATCACAATTTGGAAGCAAAAGAACAAAACGAGGTTCTTCTATGTTTACAAGTATCTTGAAAACCCAATTTCTCTACTTATCAGATTTTGTTTTTTTTCTTTCTTTTTCTTTATAAACTATCACCCTAGCCCTGTAACTTCTAATAAAAGACCTCTAGCTCAATTAGGAATAGGATGATGTGATAGTAAGTGGCAAACGTAATCAATCGACCCTGGCTTTCTTGGACATAATTTGAGTATGCGAGGAATATAAGTGCCCGATGCACTTAAGAGAATGAACCTTGAGTGAATCTATCAGAGAGTTGTGATTGCAACACACCCATGTGAGAACCCACCTTAAGGACTCTCTCCAAAAGTCTCAGAAACAACTCTACTTTTGCATTTTATTGCTCATGTTTTGCACATTTATCTCTAGATGATTAAATTACTGTACATATGTTATTCTAAGTTCAAAGGAGCTTGTCTTTATTCCTCGCTAATGAGATGTATGGACTTCTAATAATATTAGGGAAACAAGACCATTTGTACTAAATAAAAGAAGTTTGTGAGTACCTTCACTCGAAAACTCTCACGAGGCTTAAAGCTCGTCCACTAGGGAATTCCTAGTGGTTTAAGGTCTTGTTGCATATAATTAATGCAATCGCACTCTGCGAAACGAGATTAGTATAACTTATAATAAATCACTCATTTATGATTTTAGTCTTTTCTCTCATCCTTGCTTGAGGACAAGCAAGATGCTATTTGGGGGTGGTGATCAGCTCTCGAATATGCGTTTTATTACCCTTATATTGCTACATTACAGCCCTTCTTATACTTAATGAAAAGACAACTCATAGCTTCTATTATATTTTTCAGGTTATAGAAAATTTCAGGCCACTTATCATAAAAGTTATGACTTAGAACCTAAAGGAGCCTTAATTACGCTGATTATGAAGACTAAAAGCTGTTATGAAAAAGTGTTGAAAAAGTCAACAATCAACAGTCAAAGTCAAATGTCAAAGTCAAAGGTCAAAGCCCTCAACTCAGAATACCAGAGATGGAGGCCCTTATATCAAAATATGGCATTCTTAAAAACTTACCTTGGAGTGAAGTGTGAGGTGTCTCAAAAGTAATGGAGGAAGGCAAATCAGTAAAAGATAAAAGTATGGGTATATAATCTAAAAGTTAGGGAGAGAGAATGCACTTAGACTTAATCTAGTGTTATATGTAGGATTTATTTTCTGGTCTAGTTTTTCAATTAAGTCATTTACTTTATTGTTTTTCAATTCAATTTGGTTATTGTTTTTACATTTTCAATAAATCAATAAATCTTATTTCTTTGTGTTAGTTCTTCAAGTAATCATCTTTAGTATTTGTTTCCAAGTTATGTTTCTTTCAATCATTCAACAACTTTAACTTGCTTTCAATGGACTTCATAACTTAGATAAAAACACAAGTCCTAAAGATAAGAACTCCACCTTCCTTTCTTCAAACTCTCATCATTCAAGCCCAAACAATCTAGGATGAACCTCACTTCTTACACTCTTTTGAAGACTCATCAATATATATCTGCTTCAACAGGAAACTGGTATGTCGGCATGTCAACCAGCTGATAGACCAATGGAAGAATAATTGAAGTTATGTGTTGAATCTAATTAGGTATCGGTTGATAAAGGACGATACCAGAGACTCGTCGGGAGACTAATGTACTTAGCACATACACGGCTGGAACTTGCCTATGCATTGAGTATTGCCAGCCAGTTTATGTATAATCTTGGTGAGCAACATATAAATGCAGTTATGCGACTTTTGCGGAATTTGAAGTCTGCTCCTAGAAAGGGACTCTTGCTCACTAAACATAGAGATCATCGAAGTGTGGATGCATATATTAATGCTGATTGGGCTAGAGCAGTCGATGATAGGCGATCTACTTCAGGCTACTTCACCTTCGTAGGTGGTAATCTCGTTACATGGAGAAGTAAAAAACAGAATGTTGTTGCACGTTCAAGTGTAGAAACTGAATATAGAGGTATGGAACTTGGAGTTTGTGAAGTTCTATGGCTAAGACTTATCTTGAGGGATTTGGGCTATCTGCCAAGGAAGCCGATTCAATTATATTGTGACAATAAAGCAGCACGTGATATTGCTTACAATCCAATTCAACATGATCATACTAAGCATGTGGAAGTAGATATATTCTTCATCAAGGGGAAGTTGGATGAGATCGGAACATTGTGGAATTGCCTAAGATTCGATCAGAGGATCAGTTGGCTGATATTCTCACCAAAGCAGTTTCAAACCAAGTATTCTTCAAGTTTTTGGGCAAGTTGGGCATGTGTGACATCTATGCACCAACTTGAGGGGGAATATTGCGATATTGGGCTGCAAGTCTTTCCTATTCTAGAGACTTGTAATTATAGGAAGTGTTTGATTGTAGGATTTACTCTGAGGATCCTACACTATATATGTATGTGTTTTCAGTGTAATATTAGAATGGATGAATAAATTAAAAAAATCCTAATCTTTAACAAAAAGAACATAATAAATTACCTTAGGAAATAATCAGGAGTAGAAACAATCTCTACAATCCTTTAACAACGCATATGTCATTTGCACTCAAGCTTTTTTCACACTTCAATTAGTTTTTTTTTTGGGTTGGGTTGTAGCTAGATGGTGGGCCTAAGGTAGGACAATAAGTTAACAACACTACTAATTTTTTTTATCCAAAGTTTAGGAGGGGAGTTTAGGGGGAGCTTAGGCCCAGGCTGGTCCATGAATAGATTTGCCCCTGGTCTCATACGTGTTGTTTGGTGAAGAAGAAGCTGATTTCTTCCTTGCTTTCTTAATTAAAATACCAAGAAAGAAGACAAGATCAATAAAATTCCATGTTTATAACTCATAACTGAATTTTGTTACCATAATATGTGACACAAACAAATAACACCTCACCACGTGGATAATGGAATTGGATACCACAATCGGCCTCCTCGTTGGTTTGCCACTATCATTGCATTCCACTTTCTCTCAAAATAAAAATAACCAAAATAATTTTTTTGATAGTATAGGGACAACTTATGTAAGGATGTAACAAGTTTTTATTATTAATTAATGAGAAGGGGTCGGGGTCTTTAACAACATCGTTTGTCTATAAAAAATAAATAAAAATAAAAACTTGTGACTAAATAAGCTTGAGTTGGGCCACACCCTACTGAATATAAGGAATCCATGTAAGTGTGATTTCTATTATGATCTCAAGAGGTGCACTTCTTCACTACTTGCCAGGAGGATGATTATGCTCTTCTACAAAGTTGATCACATCCCAGTTTCCATTTTGTTGCACTTTGAACAATATTCTGGCCATGCAACTAGTTCGCGTATTTGCTCGTGGATGCTTTGTGAGACCTCTAGCTAGGATGGTTTGCTTGAACACCTTGTTTTGAACAAACATATTGGCGTCTTCGAATCTGCCCATATTTTGTCTTCTTTTGAAGAGGTCTTCTAACACTAAAACCTGCAATCCTAGCGCGCGTATTGATTATAAAAGCCATAAGCTTCACTTTCTCACAGTTGAAAATCATCATACCAATTTTAGGAATGGAGTCTTGACAATCAATTGAATTTTTGGCATTTTTTTCCCGTTGCATATTGTGAAAAAGAAGCTTAAGAGGAAACGTGTTTTGGGGGGAAGGAACTGAAAGGTCGTGTATTTTGGAGGAAAAAAGTGAATTGATTTGATATTGAACAAAAACAGTTCATTAAATGCTTGTCACACACTAGTTACTTGAAAGCATTTCCCAAAACACATAAAGCTAATTGCACCCACTAACCAATTAAGTTGGAAACGAGTTTTGAATATGAAGGGGTTCTATCAATAGTTGAAGCGGGTAGGCTCCTTCAAAATAAACCCCCTTGTTTCCTTCCTTACCTGTGATGAGGGCAATTAATTTGGCCACTTATAGAGAGAAAAAAAATAATATTGTTGTGAAAATTTATAAGTCAAAAGAGCTTATGGGAACCGAATAGCAAAGATAACTTTGTCTTGAGAAATAAATCCAGAAGTCCTTTTCAATTAAAATGAAAATTTCAATGCGGCACTGTTAATAATTGAAAAACTACCGGTTATTTGTGGTCTTCACAACAAATACTTTGCCAGTTAAAGCTAATTGTTGCTTGTAATAAATTAAGACTTAGTATTTTGCGTCATATTTTGTCGACCAATCTTTCTTTGGACATATTGGCACATCAACATATGGATATGTATACTCTTTTGATATTATTCAAATAGGAGTGTAAAATTTAAATTCTCTGACAAATGTTATAGCATTGATTAGCAAAAACACCAAATAGTGATAGACTTGTCAAATTCTCTAGCATATTGACAGATAGATATGCCTCTTCTAACCTAATTCTTACCAAACACCCGCACCTAGCGGGTACGAACCAAATTATTCCCTTGTATATCTGCATTCTTCTTTTGTACAATGATATTATGCTCTTGACTTGGTGGTTGCGTCCACGTGTTTAAACCCTAAAAAGAAACTAGCCACATTTTAAGGGGTATTTAGACTTTGGTCCTAACAATAGTGGGTTTATTAGGGTTTGGTCCAGAAAAGCTTGAATATTAGGGTTTAGTCCTAGTTTTGGTTCTTAACTGTGGTCAATCTGCTAATTATTTTGATATGACCAGAATACCCTTCAGTGCGATGTCACGTGATCACTAGTTGTATAATTTGTTGGACACATGTCAGTATATGATTGGATATTCAATCTAAATCATGTGACAGTTAGATTTTTTGATTTCGCGTATCTCGATAATGTTATTGGAGTCCAACCCTCATCTTCTTCGTCAGAAGTCAGAACCCACACTTTAGCACTCAAAACCCGACCAGTCGGGTTCTCTCATCACCGATCCAATTTCATGATTGGTTGGGTTCATCACCGATCTCAATAACTTGTTCATCACCGATTCAATTTCATGATTGATTGGTTGGGTTCATCACCGATCTCACCGATCCCGATAGTCATTGATCTTAACAACTTTTTTCCGGTAGTTATCTACCTCAAGGAGACCATTAGGATATCCTTCTAAAAGCATAAACCTCCAAACCCAACACTAGCATTTAGAAACTTGGGTCCGATCCTTGTGTCCTCCCAACAAGCATGGGACACCTCGCAACATTTGCTCCAAAGTAGCCTCACAAAAAGTCGACATGGCATTCACGGATGAGATCCTCTCGAGCCAAGAAGGCATTGGCGGCAAGCTTTGAAAGTTCAGCAGACCTGAGAGGTTGGTGGTTATGATTCGGTCTTCAAGCACCCAATGGGCATAAACACTTTTCGGGGCTTGAATAGCCTTTTGACCACAGGGGGGTCTCCTAGCCTCCAATGAGAACTCTATCGGGGCGAAGAGATCATCAATGGCGGATCCCTTTAGCAAGGAACTTCGGGGTTCGAGAGAATTTGATAATTGATTCCCTTGATGTTGGTGAGAATCTTTTCAATGGCCTCGGCAATTTTCACTTTGGATACAAATGTCCAAGTCAAATCTACGGGAATTTTAGGACCTTGCCAAGCTATTGAGGGAATTTCTGGCGACGAACTCGATTCTCCCTTGCTGATGCCGGTGATGGAATGGATGATGCAAACTTTGTCTTTGAGACAGCAAATGCTGCTATCCTGGAAGCACATCAAAACTTGTATTCTCGAGATTCGCAAATTTAAAATCTGATGGTCACATCGAAATGAGAAGTCAGATGTCGACACATGTTGAATAAATTTGATAAAACTGGAAGCACGTGATGTTGCATGCTAGGGGTATTAGTGTTATTTCAAAAATACAAGCAGATTGACCACAGTCAACTCAATTGACTGACAGTCAACAACCAAAACTATGACTAAACCCTAATATTCAAGCTTTTCTGGATCAAACCCTAATAAACCAACTATTGTTAGGACCAAAGTCTAAAAAACCCTTAGATTTATCAGTGAAATTAATACATGCAATTACAAAACCTAACATAGTTACACTACAATAAAGACTTGGGAATAAAACGATAACTACATTACATAAAGATTAGTAATAAGGCGACTATTGAGCATGTAAACGAAAAAAAAATAACATATAATTGATCACAAAAATTAATGCCTACTAAAAACATTCCTAGGCTATATTTCTTTGTTGCCAATGTAACGAAAAAGAATTGGTGTGGTTTTTCTAGTTTCAATTCCTCTATATTAAAAAAAAACCTCACATCTCGCCACTCATCACAAAGGGGTGCGTGTGTATTGCATCTAGTGTTTCAGGATACATCTCACAAGAGTAGTGCTCTATTAAAAAACGCTTCCTACATACCTAACAAAACCAACAATTTTAAACTTACGACAACAAGAGATAGAAATAGAAAGCGAGAGATTTTTTTTCATTTTCATTTTTTTGTCGAGGGATCTAGCTATAAATTTTTGGTGACACAGTATAATACAATGAAAAAGAAACTTCAACACATGATCCGTCCTTTATTTGAGGATCGGAGTCTTGCGGGTAGCCTATTTAGGAGACTCATTCATACTTTATATCGTTTTTTTTTTAATCTTGTTTATGATCAATTCTCCACCTGAACTTCATTCAATAATAATAATAATAATAAAATTTGATAACTTCTTCATATTTTTCCAATTCCACAATGAGATTCTTCATTCTTGCTATTAGTTTTCCAGTCGAAGGGATTATATTTGCTAGACTTGTTTGCTTCCTTGCTTAAAAGTAGTCAACTAAATATATGTTAGCTTCATTTATCTCATTAGAAACTAATTTATTATAATCTTCGACAGTTATAATTAACTAATTTACGTAAGATAAAAATCTGGCGTTTTCTATATTAGCACAAGTATTGACTAGCTTGGGTAATGGAACTCACATAAAAATTGTTCGAAGAATAAGCACTCGCCAATGTTCTGAGTAAACCAAAGCCTCGCTAGATTAAAATTTGATTTATTAACTCATTTACCATTTACCAATTTTGGAAAATTCATTTAACACAAATAAAAGGGTGTAACCAACAAAAGAAGAATGCTCTTAACCAAACAACCAAATAAAACCTCAAATACTTTAAATTTCCTAAACTGACAAATATAGTCTAATCCAATAATCCAAAATGACCCACATTAGGAAATCCATTAACTCAAACATAACCAACCAGAGTTAAATACTAACCACACACTTTGGTTTATTTAACCCATGGTAAAAAAAAAAAAAATGGGTTAAAAAGCCCAGAACCTTGAAAGAGCCCCATGCCAGTTTCATTCACAAATTTTTTTTTTCTGCTTTGATTTTTTAAAGGGTTTTCAGGAACAGCCTCGTTTTCAGTGACTCTGCATTTTAGGTGGCAAAAAAAAAAGAGACTTGGCGCTGAAGCTGTTTGTTTCCTTGGTGGCTTGCGATTCAATTTTCTCAACATGCAAGGCGTTTCCATGAAACGGTATTTGCTCTTCCTTTTACTTTTCTCTTCAGCTTTTCATCGTACCTGTTTTTAATACGTATGGTAAACTGTACATAAAGATGTTCAGTTCTCATTTTTCAGTTTAAAGTACTGAAATTTGGAATGTATGTTTTGTGGTTTGTTTACATGCATGAAGTTGTTGAACAAGTTTTGGAGTTTTTATGTTGAATGGTTATGCTGGGTTTTATGTTTTGCTTTGAATCTGCTTGGTAGCTTGTCCTGCATGTTTAGTAACGCCCTTCTTCTTCAGAAGAATAAATGAGAAAAAATTATGGGCTTCAGTAAGCTTTATTGTCTTCATGATGGCTGTGTTTGGATGTTGATGTAGTTTTCCTGATGTGTTACTTGATTTAAGTTTAGACTTTGTGTTTGATTCAATTCTGTTTGAGAATTAGAAAGTGATCATGGGAATTTGCATGTTCATGGTTGGAATTAGGGAGTTTTCAATTTATTCTATGCCATTACTGGATTGCGCTGTTAAAACACTAGACGGCGCTTGTTCATTGATTGCATGCATTGGCTTGTTTCGATAACTAGACATGCACTTTTTTTCCCTCAACACATTATCTTATCTGTCGTTTCCACACCGACCTATCAATTAATATTTGACAACAACCTATTTCCTGGTTTGCATACTATTTTACTTTTTAATTGTTTGGGTTGATTTACTTGATCTAGTTCGGTTAGTAATTGCTGATAATTAGGGTGCGTTTCATTTGAGGGAAGTTTTCCTACGGTAAACATCCTTTTTAAGAGGTAATTTCTGGTCAAACTCCTGATTCTCTGGGAACTTTTCACCACTACATACTTGTAATTGTGTGGAAAAGTTTTTTCACGTAGGGGGGACTGGAAGACTTGCTGAGATTAAAGTTCCAGAGTTGGAAAATCTCTCACTGGGATTTAGTAACCAATAGGATTTCAGCCTATTTATTATCTAGAATTGGTGTGGGAATTATCCCACAAATAAAACACACCCTCGTTCGTAGAGTGGGTGTGTGAGTGTGGGGAGGAGGTTGTTGATATATGGAAAGAATATCTATTGTTTGTGAATTTACTACTCTCAACATGGGATAAAATTTCGTTGACTGTTGAATGAAAGATAAGTTAGAACAAAGTTTTGCATTTTTTTTTTTAAAGTTCCAATTTTTTTTTGCTAAAAGGTAATTGTGTATATAGCTAAAAGAAAAAGTTGCAAGAATAGTTGTTTGTCATCAGCCAAAAGCTTTGAATAACCTTGCAATTAATAAATCACCAGTAGCGCACGATAAAAGTTGATGATTACATTTACTGATTTACATATGTGGAATGTCAACTTGAATAGTAATGTGGGAAGTTTTGACATGAGTTAGAAAGTAGTTTAAATTGTGCCTTCAGAAAATTCCAATGATAATACGAGTGCTGGGATTTTTCTAAACTAAACGTACAATGATAGTACAATGTATAAAATTCATAGGGTTGGTTATGATTGGAAAATATCTCTTTAGGAATCTTCTGGAAAAACGTAGGGTTTTAATATGATTTTAAAATATCTCTTTAGGACCCTTCTGCCAATTCTTCGGACATTCTTGGATGGACTTGTGTAATTTAAAGTTACAAAAACTTCGCTATTCTGAAGAAGGAAATTATGTCAAAGTCAGGAGATGTTTTACGGCTTTTACCTATTAGAGAAACAAAGTTTTGTGTAGAAAGTTGAAGTGAGCCAAGTGTTCAATTAAGCCTTTCACTATTATGGAACTGAAGTTTTGATTGGTATATGCTGTTGATGAGTTAGGCTCTTCATGTTTAAGTTTTTTTTTTCCTCTTGAAAGTGGAAAAACAAATTTCTTTTTTTCAAATAATTTCCGTTTAGGACACGCTTGTACTCAAGTCTATTCGTGGGATGTTTTGGAGAAAAGTAATAAAAAAGAATAAAGAACAACAGATGAGAACTATGCCTCATGAAGTCGTGTTGTCATTGAAGGAACAAAGGCTACAGCCTAAAGGCGTATGACTCACGAAAGAGTATCGACAGCCTCACTTTACATACAAGAGGCTGTAACCTTGAGGCTTAAATTGAAGGCCTTTATGACTGTCAGCCTTGAGGCATATATTTTATTGAAATTTTGAATACAGTGCAAACATTATAACGGATTTCTTAAAATAGGAAAAGATTGTATAAATACTGAAAAATGTGAAGAAGCTCAACTTCTAAATAGCCACTGAACGTGCTTCTGTTACACTATGGTATACTATAAAGTACTATTTTACGTATTGATGTACTTGCTATTGCCTTTTGAGCATTTTACATTGCCACATTGGAACTCTTGAGGCTTCCCACCACCAACAGAAAAAGAAAGATACGGAGACACACATTTTACATTTAGGGAAGTTGCACGTTGATTAACGTAATAATTATCTACTTTACATGGACACACCATATTTTAGAAATAATCTGTGTCAGACACGTGTCCACATATCCATGTCGGAAACGACACATGCACGTATCATAAGTGATATACGTAAATTTTTTGGTATTTTTCTGTGTCAGGCATTTCATACCCAAGTGGGATACTGACACACGTATTTGTGTCAATGTAACTTATAAAATTATTGAAAAGGACAAAAATCTTTATATAGCGGTTTTCAACCCACAAGAAGTGGAGTGAAGTTTTACAAGTCACAATAGAGAAAGCCATTGCTTTATCCTATTTATATGATTTTCTAATTTTGTGCGAAAAGACAGGTCAAAGAATGACAATGAAAGACTTTTAACAGTGTTTACTTGGTTATATTAATTTACGTGCTTGCTTTTATGTTAGATACTTAAACTTTCTTTTACTACACATAGTAACCCACATTCTAGGATTTATATTGGGAGGTAAGATGAAGGTTGAATACCAATCATCACAAGTTTATTTGACTTTGATGTTCTTAAGTAAATGTCTGTTTCCATAGTTTGTTTTTATTATTTACAGTCATTTCAGGAAGTGAATCCTTGTAAATTTATCATCTAATATTTTATGTAGCATTCTCTATTTTTTTTTTTTTTTTTTTTTTTTTCTCTTCAAGTATATTGTAGTAAAGGTCTTTTGTTTAAGGTTTTCGAAAAGAAGAAACATAGAAAACTTGGGTTTAAGAAGACCACCTATTGGCTCATTAAATATGTCCCTACTACTCGTACAACTATGTATGTTGGATCTATTCTTTGACCACAATATTAGATGAAGATTTTTTATTTTTATTTTTTCCTTTGCTTGGGTGCAGTTGTTATGTTCTAAAGTCATATTTGATTGTTCATTCAGCTCTGTTGTTATGCCAACCAGTTTCGAAAGTGCCGTGGTTCAAAACCATCTTTGTAGCAAAATAGAAAATTGATACTTCTTATAGATGTAGCTCAGATGGTAGAGCACTCGCTTAGCCTGCAAGAGGTACGGGGATCGATACCCGCATCTCCATAACATATCAATCTAACTCTTTACCTATAAAAAAAAGAGATTAGCTCAACTTTTCTGAAGTTTTGAGTGGGTTTTGGACGCATGCTGAAAATTTTGGGGTTTGAGGCAAGGAGAACAAAGAGATTAAATGGCTCTACTGAGCACATAGCTGTGGAGTGTTGGCAGCAAAGAGGTTCTTTGGACAAATATCATTACTGCCAAATATGGGGAGGAAGACAAGGGTGTGTTTCAAAGGGAGGTCTACATTCTGCACTGTTGCTTGCAGAGGGTAATTATGCACTTAGAAACAGAGTTTTGAATATAAAAAGGTATAAGATTGTGTATGGGGAGAGCCTGGGATTTTAGGTGGGATACTGAATTGGCGTGTTACTTCGACTGTATTTTGGTGTTTTTAATGTGACACGCTCGCACAACTCTCATTATTAATGAAATATTGTTTTTCGATCCAAAGAAAGAAAAAGGATGCTGTTTTGGAAGATTACTGGCCTTGTGATCCGCTATCCACCTGTCAGAAGTCATATAGCAAGATGGGGAGTGAATTGTGAATCTCTTCATGGGAATCTCAATGACTGATAAGTGCAAGTTGTGGAAGGCCTTATTGTGAGTGCTCCCCATCCCGATTTCTGATGCTAATGATAAACGAATCTGGATCAGCAGCAACCTCTTTACCATTCACATTTTTCTTTAAGATTCTAGGTGCCAAGAAGCTTGTGATCACAACTCAGGCGATCTAGGCTTCCAATGAGGATCATATAAGCCTTAAAAGGAAACTTGTCTTATATGGACATTCATTTGGAAAGGGTCCTTACAAATGATGATATTTAAGATAGACAAACTTATTCCTGAAGCAGTACTTGTAACAGGCTGCAGGCATCACTTTTTGTCATAGAAAGCTGGGATTACTTCATGTTCGGTTTTAGGTGCAGCATTCTCAGTGGATTTCCAGAACATTATTCTCAATTAAAAGTCCTTCGAACTGATCCAAACAGGTAGGCTGCTCTAGAGCAAGTTATTTCATGCGTCTGTTGGGAACATTTGGATTGGAAGGACCAGAATGCATTTAGAAGACAATTTCCTTTTCCTCTAGCATAACTCAATCTTAATAAGACCTTGATATTGTTCATGTTTTTCTTGTGTCTTTATATATGGGGATTAAACCTTGCAAACCTTATGCTTAGCATGGGGAAATCTGATTTTTGCCCAAGGTTGTCATGTACAGCTCTACTTGCTGTATATTTGGCTTTTTCTTTGTTGAGCAGAACACAAAAGAAGTTCATACATCGTGGGAAGAGATTCAACTCCTAGTTAAAGACAATCTATAGTTCATACTGTCTGACAATTTCTGATTGATATTGATTTTTAGTTTGTTATTGCTGTCACTTTTGGGGATTTTGTTCTGCATTTACAGTTTATGTAATTTGTTGCAATTCCTTTTCTATTTTACCTTGTTGAAGAATTTTTTTCCCCCTTTTGTGAACCAGGGAACAGGCAGTCTAAAGTGGATCATTTTCTGCGTTGGAGAATGTTGGTCATTAATTTTTGGCACTCAAGGCTCATTTTTATAAAACACAGATAAGACCCAAGTAAAGCGTAAACATTGTCTTGCAAAACTGCACTTACAATGGAGTGTAATAAGGATGAGGCGGCAAGGGCCAAAGAAGTCGCTGAGAGGAAGTTCACTGAGAAGGATATTGTTGGTGCAAAGAAGTTTGTTTTGAAAGCTCAGAGATTGTATCCCACTCTGGAGGGTCTTTCTCAAATGCTGGCAACTATTGAAGTCTATATTGCAGCTGAAACAAAAGTTAGTGGAGAATCTGATTGGTATGGGATCCTTGGTTTGAATTCTTGTTCTGATGATGAGACAGCGAGAAAACAATACAAAAAGCTGGCTCTGATGCTTCACCCTGACAAAAATAAGTCGATTGGGGCAGATGGAGCATTCAAACTCGTCTCGGAGGCATGGGGTTTGTTGTCTGATAAGACTAGGAGAGTACCTTATGACCAAAGGAGGTTTGGAAAACCAACCCAGCAGAAGGCTCCACCGGCAAGTTCGGGCATGTCTGCCCCACCGGCTGCAAACAGTTTCTACAATTTTAAAAACAGTACAAGTTCAAACTTGAGGCCTCCTATGACTTCAATTCCAGTGGGTCCCACAGCTGGTCCTCAACATCCAAGATCGTCTCCTAATACGTTTGTGGCTTTTTGCACTAATTGCCATTGCCCTAATGTGTATGAAAGCTCCTCCGTGACCAAAAGTAGACTCATGTGCGGACATTGCCGTGAACCATTTACGCTTGAAATTCAAGCTTCACCGAAAAATGGTTGTAATGTATATAACGTAAACAAGCTGCCTCCAGATATGAATGCATATGCTCAAGGAAGGAACATGGGAGCTGTTCCGAATGTAGACCCAACAGGCTTCACAAGTCGGGGAACTACCTTCCCTTCAGGTTCATTCTCTACAATGGCTGGTACTGGAACTGCTACTGCTTCAGCATCTTATGCAGCTTATGGAAACACTGCACAGCAGGTTTATGAGAAAGCCAAGATGGAGCGTGAGGCGGCACAAGCAGCAATCAGGCAGGAAACCCTAATTCGTCGGAAGCGTCGTGCTTCTAAGAAGATGTCTAGTGCGAGTGGAGTCTCTGCTACTGGCTGCAGCCCTGATGTCAAAGGAGGCAAAACTTTAAAAAGAAAACGAGATGCTACTGGTGAAAATGAGTATGCAGTAAATATGGGAAGTCAGATGGGCGTGAGAAATGGAGAATTGCAAAGCAAACAGGGTGGTTTGGGAAGAGAAAAGATTAGTGATTTTTCCACTGGTGGTAAATCAAATAGTACAAGAGATTTGTCACCACTTGAAACTCGAAATATGTTGGTACAGAAGGCGAAAATGGAAATTGGTAAGATGTTAAAGAAGTGGAGTACGCCTGCGTCAGCCAGGGCCAGAGAGAATGAAATTACAACAGATAAAGAGAATGTGAAAGATGCAGAAAAAATTCTAATAAATGGTGACACATATTCTCAGAGAAAGACTAGTATCCAAATGGATTGGAAGAATGAAGTACTGGAAAAGAAAGGCTCCGATAAAGTTCCTGCGGTTGATCTGGATGCCAAATCCCATGAACCCACTATTGATCCAAATGCTGAATCCCGTGAACCCACTGTTGATCTTAATGCTAAAGCCTGTGAACCCACTGTTGATCTAGATGCTGAAGCCGGTGAACCCATATTGATGAATGTCCCTGATCCAGATTTTCATGATTTCGATATGGACCGATTGGAAAGTTCTTTTGGTGGTAACCAGGTTTGGGCTGTTTACGACGACGATGATGGAATGCCGCGGTACTATGCCATGATTCATAGTGTCACTTCCTTGAATCCTTTCAAGATGCGTATCGGGTGGCTTAATTCCAAAAGCAATAGTGAACTGGGCCCTCTAACCTGGATTAAATCTGGGTTTCCAAAAACTTGTGGAGATTTCAGGGTAGGAAAATATGAAACATATAATACCTTAAATTCCTTCTCGCATAGGGTTAGGTGGACGAAAGGAATAAGGGGATCTATTCAAATATATCCCACCAAGGGCGATGTATGGGCACTATATCACAACTGGTCCCCTGATTGGAATGAACATACCCCAGATGAAGTGATACACAAGTATGACATGGTGGAGGTCATTGATGATTACAATGAGGAACAAGGAGTCTCTGTGACTCCTGTAATTAAGGTTGTTGGTTTCAGGACTGTTTTCCGCCAGCACAGTGACGCCCAAATGGTCCAGAGGATACCAAGAGAACAGATGTTTCGGTTCTCACATCAGGTTCCTTCTTACTTGCTTACAGGTCGAGAATCTGAGAGTGCTCCACAAGGCTGCTTGGAGCTGGACCCTGCTGCTACTCCTCTGGAATTGCTTCAGGTAATGACGGAGGCCAGGGAACAAGACACAGTGGAAGTTATGAGGACCGCCAGTCAACAAGTAGCATGTTGAAAATTTTGGAGTATGCAGTCCTGACCCGAATAGTGAATGTACTTTCTGGCTTTGTTTTTTAATGTTTCTCGAATTCCTGTTGTTTCATAGCCGTAAAAAACTGTCCAGTTTTTTCCTGTGACGAGCTGTAACCTGTCCTGTTTCCGGGTCTGTCTGCACCTTGACAATAGCATACAACTTATTATATATGATACTTGTTGGTCTTTCACATTTCCTTACTTTTTCCGGTCTCCATTCAGTGATTCTAAGGTGAAGAAAGCATTTTGCTTCCTTCCCAAGTTTTGTTTAGTCACAAAGAACAAGTTACCTATCATCATTTTGTAATTAGTCTAATTAAACTGCCAATGCTTCATACGTTTACAGTTCTATGTTTGTTTTTAAAATTTATTTCTGCTGCTTTATCGGAGGCCTGAAGTCCTGAACCAAAGGAGGGAACGCTAGCAGGAGTTGCAAATCATTTGAAGACAAAAAAGTGTCCTTTAGTGAGGTAGCATGTATGCAACTGTACAAAGTAGGTTGCATGGTAGTCAAACCAAGTCCAAAATTTTTCAACTTCGTTAGGTCCGGTCAAGTCAAGTCAAGTCAAAATTCTTCAAAAGAAGGATAAGGTGGTGACAGTCCAAGAAAAAACCCTTCATTAAAAAAAAAAAAAATAATAATAAAAAAAAAGTTGATACAATACGGAACAACCTATAAACACTCCAAATGAAACCCTCATTTTCAGCCCTAGACTAAAAAAAAAAAAAAAAAAATCCCAAAGAGAAAAAAAATGGAGAACAATAACAACAAACAAGCATTAGCTCCACCATCCGCACCAGCACCCTCATCATCAGCATACCCATCAGTAATACCACAACAACAATCATTCCACCACCTTTTACAACAACAACAAAACCAACTCCAAATGTTTTGGACATACCAACGTCAAGAAATCGAACAAGTCAACGATTTCCGTAACCATCAACTCCCATTAGCACGTATTAAGAAAATCATGAAAGCTGATGAGGATGTCCGCATGATTTCCGCTGAGGCACCTATTTTATTTGCTAAAGCGTGTGAACTTTTTATACTTGAACTCACTATTCGTTCTTGGTTACATGCCGAGGAAAACAAACGTCGTACTTTACAGAAGAATGATATTGCTGCTGCTATTACTAGGACTGATATTTTCGACTTCTTGGTTGATATTGTTCCCAGGGATGAGATTAAGGATGAGGCTGGAAGTATGGCGTTTTATGGACCCGGTGGTGTGACTGTGGGGCGGCCCGCTTTGCAAGGGATGGAGGCTGGGATGTATGGGTGTCCACCGCCTTCGCAGGCTTGGCAATCGGTTTGGCAGGCGGCGGATGTTGTTGATGGAGGGTATGGAGGTAGTTTGGATACTGGTGCACAGGATCATTTGGATGGGTATGTGGGTCATACTAGTACTACTTCTGATTCTTGATATTGGAGTATTGTTGTTACTTGTTATTAGTGTTTATTAATTGTGGAGAATTTTTAACTACAATATGATGTGGATTATGTTTTGTTTGTGTTTTTGAAATGCTATGGATTGATGCATTTTTTCTATGAATATTCACAATGCCAACTGTATTTTGCATTTCTTTTATCCTGATGGTGGGTGGAATACTTTTTGTCTTTTTGATATTTGATGTATACAGTACTGTTAAAAGTTGGATACATCATACACAGTTTATATACAATATACTCTGAAACCTTGTATAACTATATAAGGAGATGGTGTATCGCCTCCTAAACGTTGAGTGTGACTTGGAAACTCTGCCTATAGATGTGTGTGTGGTTAGGGGGAGGGGAGCGAAGATCACGAGTAACAAAATTTTAGCTTGGATAAATAATTTGAATGATCTGCCCTTACCTACTTGCAGCTTCTTCGAACATCGCACATCTCAAAAAAATTCTTTGTCTGTTATTGTTGACGGCTAAGTGGGTGGTGGATTACCTACCCAAGGAGATTGTGCCAGTCCTTTTTGAAGGAGAACCGGGGAATTTTAGAGAACAATACAAGATCTGCACAAAAATCTATTTGAGATTAAGGAGGTGTTCTTTGGTTGGTCTAGGATGATAATAGGGTTTAGTAGTTGGAAGTTCCATGATTTCATGTGTAGTTAGGAAAACTGCATGGCATGGTTAGCTGCTCTTAATCAGGGGCGGATGCAGGATTCTCCACCAGAGGGGGTGGCGCTACTAGCACAAATTGGCACTACTAGTTTTTTACCATTTTTTTTTCTGGGATATAATATATGAATATTGAATAGTTACCACTATATAAATATTTTTTGTAGGGAATTTAGGGGGCACTGGGCTGGGCTGCATCCCCAGTGAGCCAACTCCTGGATCTGCCCCTGCTCTTAATATATTGTAGCGTTTGGTTGGTACAAGTTGCTTTTAGTGACTGTCAAGCAGACATACTATTTTACTAAGGGTTGTAAAGATTGAATTTTGTAGTATTTGTGGAAATGAAATAATATATTCCCTTTGTTGATGAAGAAAAGAACATTGGGCTTCTCGCTATCATTGGCTATTTGGAGAAAGAAACAAAAACATTTGTAACAAGCTATGTATGTCTTGGGTGGTTATTGTGCCAATCACCGAGACTAAAACTGATGTTTGGTCTTGTGTGTCAGTCCACTGTGAGATGAGGAGAGCTTTCTTTGAGGACGTTGCTATAGATGAGGTTTGATAATATATCATGAAGTATTGATGTATTTACTTTTGTAAATCAGAGATCCAGTTTCACTGTGTTGTATGATGCAAGAAAATGGAAGAAAGAGTAAGACACTCAAATCAAAAGCTTGGAGCTAAACTTTCTACCTTATTGAAGTCCATCAAAGGGATAGGGTCTAGCCAAAAACAACTCTATAAGCTAAATCCACAGTTTCATTTCAAGTTCTGAGAATTGTCTTTCGGTGACAACGCCTGGTTTTTAAAATAGATAGAGGTTCTTGACTAACAATTAGTACAAGGTAAACACTGCTAGTAACATGTTACAAGGAGAAGGGAGAAAAATAAAAGACTAGATTGACCGAAGAAATTGCTAGCACTGCCTCCCTTCTTGATTAGCACTTAGGACTTAATTTACTCTGCAAGTTTCTCGTGTTTTACAACAAACCATCTGGAAGCTCTAGAAGTCCAGTTTCCAACAGACAGGTTGTGGATGAAGTTTGTATATTGAGTTGAGAATTTTGTTGATGCAATATGTAGTTATCTTTTTTGGTGTTTTCAGTGTGCTGACTCTTCCGAGTTTGCTACAACACATCCATTTGTGAGTTAGAGGTGAGTGCTTTGGCATTGTTCAATCTTATTTCAGTAGTTCTTGTTCTGATGAACTAAAAAATTTCTCTTCAAGAAATATCAGCAGATAATGTTTATTCCTATAAAGGATGATCATAGAGTAATAGTCTGGAAGTATGGGTATGGGTTATTATGGACCGGGTGGTATGAAAGTGGGGCGGAATCGGTTTGGCAGACTGCAGATGTTGATGGAGGTAGTTTGGATGGTGGTGCACAGGATCATTTGGATGGGCATGGGTATGTGGGTCATACTAGTACTACTTCTGATTCTTGAAATTGGAGAATTGTTATTGGTGTTTATTAATGTGGAGAATTTTTAAGTCTAATATGATGTGGATTATGTCATTTTGTGTTTTCGAGATTCTGTTTTGTTATGGGTGCTTGCTTTTCCATGATATTCACAGTGCCAACCCTATTTTGCAATTATTTCTTGTTCGTAGATGGTTCTGTTGCGTGTTTTCTTTTTGTTGTATGCATTGTTGGTCATGGAAATATATTTTGAATGTATTGGTTTGGGCGGGGTGTATCGAAATTTAATTTTGCAGCACGGTCGACGCTCAAGTTAGTTCAGAAACCAGTATTTTGTATGTCACTGAGGTAGATTCACTAGTCTGAAGATGACAGTAAGAGTGATGTAATTTGCAAGAATCCTATTGGTTATTTTTGCACAATCTCACCCAAAGCAAATCAGCATTTGCATTAGTGGCTTGGTTGCTAATGCCAAGTTGGTTCGTTACATTTCTCTGTACTGCATTACTAGAGGAAAATTCACAAAGTAGCTTCTAGTTCTCCCTGTAGTTACACAAACAAGAAGATGAAATGCGTAACAGTTTTCTGTTGATAAGTCTATTTTTGTGTAGGTAAATTCCCTGAGATTAGTTGCCAAGATGTAAAAGAGGGCTTATGGATGACGAGTTTTCAGCAGATCAAGTTATACCACCTCACTCTGTCTCTAGGAATCTTCAATGGCAGATTTAGAAGTGTATATACCGTAAGGACTAGGAGTCCAGACCACCATGTCTCCTGATAAGTAACTTACTTTTTTTTTTTTTTTTTCTGTTACCCATATTCTCTGCTTGATAGGGTCCTCACTTTTTTTTTTTTTTTTTACCCATATTCTCTGCTTGATAGGGTCCTCTGTGAGATTCAGAATTTCTTGATGCCAACTTCCATAGAAAATTAGTGAGCATACTTCAGCATCTAGAGGAATTTGAATCATGTTTGTAGCTTCTTGTAATATGACAGAGTTTCAGAACACCATGGGTCAAACCAAACCCAAGTTTTCTATCAAAAACATACTTTATGAATTTCTTAGCCGTATCCATTGTTTCCAAATATTGCGCCAGACCTATGAACAATCTTGTGGTGCTTTCATCTTCCAGAAATGCTCGTTTTTATTTTTTTGGTGCCAGCTTCCAAGTCCATGTAGAATAAGCTGCCTTCTCTTAAAACCATTTTGAATACTAAGCCACGATATGCACCCTGGTTCCCAAATTCTAGTGACTTGCAAGGAGAACTACAGGTTGTGTTACAATGGGAGAACTACAGGAAGTGTTCTTGATAAAGAGGAATACAAAGAGGCGAACACCAAAAGGAATGTTTATCTTAAAAGAAATATCAGCAGATAATATTTATTCCCATAGAGAATGATCATGAAGACAGTGGATGACCCTCAATGAGTTATAATGATTCATGAAGACAGTGGATGGCCCTCAATGACCATGAAAACAGTGGATGGCATATGCTAGGTCGTATTGAAAGTTGTTTTCAAGAGTTCTCGTCTCTTCAAGCTTAGGACATTCATTAAGGTCGAGGAAGGTGGTTCTCTTTCATGCCAATTTTACAGAGGACAGTCTGTGTCTGAATTTTAGAGTAAGAAGTATTTAGAATGTGATGCTTGGGGCGCTGTAGAGGCCGGAATTGTAGGTAGTTGGTGAATAATTATGGCTTCTTAATGGGGCAGTCAAAGTGAATGATTGAGTTGGAGAGGGGACAAAAAACACAACTGTTTTTCCCCCTGCAAAGGCATTTCTGATGTTTTGGTCAAAGGAGATTGAGAGCACCTCCATAATTTGTTATGACTCGTAGGTGAATGCACGTTCAAAATTGATTTTCAATTGGATGGAAAATTAAGAGTATTATGAGCACTAGGTATTGGGGCAGTGTAGGAACAGTTTCAGTTCATGACAATAGTCTTTCAGTGACATTCCCCGGAATTTAAAATAGACTAGTCTGATGCAGGTGCTACGCCGCCTCTGGCCCATTCTATAAAATAATTTATAAAAATTGAATTACTTATTTAATTTTTTTGTATGTAGTATTTATTTTTTTAAGTTTGTTTTGGGTGTAGAGGTAAATTCATAATTATCATATAATTATAATTATAAGGGCAAAACAATTACAAAAAAACCAAGACTCACATTTTTTAATATTAAATTACTATTGCAGCACTAGCACTGTAGATGGAAGTTAGGATTTTTAAAATAGTAAAAGATAGAGGCTCATATCTAACTATTAGTAGTATAAGGCAACCGATTCTAGTTACATGTTACATGTTACAAGGAGAAGAGGTGACCAGATAGAGCCTAGAGGACATGCCTTCCATTATTCTTGGTTAGGACGTAGCACTTATTTTAATCAGCAAGTTTCTCGTATTTTCTGACAAGCCATCTAGAAGCTCTAGAAGTCTAATTTCCAATGCAACAAACAGTTTGTTGATGGAGTTTTGTAGACTGAGTTGAGAACGTTCTAGTTACATATATGTATAGTCTTTGGGCTTCTTGGGGGTTTTCAGTGGACTGACTATTCTGATTTTGGTTTGACACATACATTTGTGAGTTAAGGTTGAATTTTCTGGCATTGTATCTTATTTTATTATTAGTCTTTATATTAATGAACTATAAGGTCTCTCTAAGGAAATATCAGCAAATAATATTTATTCCCATAGAGGATGATAGATGCAATTGTTTGGTGAAGAGAAAAGGGGCTAGCCCTTACGGAGTTACAATCAGGCCCTTAACGATAATTGTTTGTACAAAAGCTAGAATTCCCCGATAAAAAAATAATAGAGGTGTCATTCGACCCTAAGTTAAATTTTTTTGGTTTCACTATGTGCATGTGTAACATGAGTAATCGATGAAGATATTGTAAATATCTAAATTTATATCAAGGATTAGAAATTAGTTTTTAGCTATTAAGTTTAGATAATCAAGAGGGGATGGTTTTGTGTAGTATTAATGGCTGTTCTTCGTGGGTAAAAAGATACCTACGTATCTAGCACTGTGTTAGTGAGACTGGAATCAAGCCATATGTAACTCTGAAGAGTAATTTTTATAGTCATTGAAAATGAGCATCATGTGCGATACGTGTACTGATAAGTACATATGTGCGGTCGAGATGGATAAGATGTGCCTATGAGAGACGCGTGGATAGCAGTTGTAGGTCTATCTGAGTTGGCATATGATATAATGATAGTGTTTTCCGTAATGATGGTGTATGACTGTAATGGTGCATGTATTACGGCGGAAAGGGGGCTTAAGGGTAAGTTAGTAATGATGACAGTAGTATGTGATGATGTCACGAGATGAAGTTGAGTGACGAGTCACTGATCAACTGAGTATGCGAGTGTTGCTGAGTATGCGAGTGTGGCGGCTGTTCGTATGTCTAGAGGTCGTATTATGCTGAGGGAGTCATTGTGCGTGCACATCACGTGACTGATGGGATGTCCTTTATAGAGCCCTCTCTCGTTAGCACGTTCTTGAAAATGGCGTGTTGACGAGAAAAAGAAAGAAAGAAGAAATAAATACATGAAGGCACGTGATGTAATGATTACGAAAAGTAATGTGGTGATAAGTGCTCAAAAAGTGCAATTTAACTCTCGATTATGCCTCTTGTTTAGCCATCTTAGTGGACTAATAGTGTTTGTAAGTTATGTTTTATGATTCTACAGGTGAAAAAGAAAGTTTTGTGGAATATTAGAGAAAAAGGGGTAAAACGGAGCAATTCGGAGCATTAAAGATCACATGGGAAGCCCGTGGACAATCATGGAAAAGGCCAAGGAATTAAAGCTATTAAAAATGCGACTTGGACCTATTTTAAAGCCTATTTGGAAGCCCAAGGCCAAATGATTCGTTGCATGGACCAAAGCCCGCAAAAGAGGATAGAAGGATAGAGCAGAAGAGACAAAATAGACTTCCGTGCGGGACACATGGATGTGGCGTCAGGACGCCAGACATGAAGCAATGCGGCCCGGTGAGGCGACAATCAATGACACTGTAGCCAATTTCTTCTCAGTTTTGGAGACGAAGTTGGACTCTGAAAGAAGTTGATTTGTATTAGGAAACAAATGGCGGTTTGGAATACTTCTAGAACTCATTGTAACCCCTATAAATAGAGGACCTAAGTGCCTCATGTAATTTGCCAATTCACTTATACTCTTGTCTCCTTAACTCGAAGGCAGAGAGATTAATAATAAAAGATCCGGTTTTAACTAAGCCGAAGTCTTAATAAGTTAGTCTTTATAGTCTTATGTTCTCGAACTTTTCTTCTTCTCGTTCTTCGTGTTTTTCCTTCTTTATGGAAGGCTAATCTTCTCCTTCAAGGGAGGGAGATGCCGGTTTGCTGCTAAGGTTTAATGATTCTTCCGGTTCATGGTGTTCTTCAATCATGTTAGTTCTTTATGTTTTAGGTATTAGTTCCATTGCCCGCACTGGGGGATAGAAGTATAGATTAAAGGTTTTATTTATTACAATCGAATATCATGCTAGTTTAGAGTTTTATTTATTGCAAGATTGAATATTTGCTAGTGACATGCTTTTATTTATTGCGATTGAATATAATGCTTTAGAATAGAGTTTTATTTATTGTAATTGAATATTATATTATTATTCTCTACTTTTCTTCTAGTTGTGTAGTGTTTTAGAGTAAGGGACGTATTCCTTGTGTTTGCCTTAGACGGTGATTCATTGAATAGCTGCCCAAGCTCACATAAAAAGAAAGAAGATATTAATAGCATAAACATAGGAACAACCTTAAGTAGAGTTATTCGTTAACGATGTTTTGTCCAAGAGGGCATCGACACTCGCTCGATTGCCTAATTGTAGTTTACTTGTGAGAACAACCATGAAGCAAAATGTCACAGATCAAAGGTATTGGTGGATTCTAATATCTTGAATTCTCTATCTTATAAATTATCAATAGTTTAGTTTAGCATTAGAATCTAAAATCTATAATAATAGTTTTTAATTCCTCAAACCCCCTTTCCAGTCTTGTCCTTCATATAAACATACACTTAAAAGTGGAACGATACCCTACTCATCCTTTACTTATTGAGGGATAATTAGGTTTTGATACGCTTCTATTTTGTTCAACGACCATCATCCGTCTACATCATCTATCTAGATCATCCATATACCATCTACAAAAAAAAAAGAGGCAGTGTCAAATGGCGCCGCTGCCATTTTAAGTTGTTTATGTTTAATATTTTCTTTCAAGATTAGAAGTTTGGATCTTGAGGTAATTTTAGCCGCATCATCCATCCTTTTGAGAAAGAGAGAAGCTTGAATGATATCTCGAAGACAAGATCTACCATCCAGGTTAGTCGAATATTCATTCTTTTTATTTTATTTTTAGTATAATTGCATAATAGTTTAGTATTATTGCTTTCTAGTATAATTGCATTTAGGACCTTTTCAACAATTGAAGTTGTAAGCCAACATAGCAAAACATCAAACTCTAGTGTTTCTTTGTCCGGATTTTTGAAAACGGACTATAGATCGTGGGCCGTGGTACTTAAGCAATCCAAGTAATTCACCATAACTCTAGAAGAGACAGCTTTAGACAACGGGCGAGATACTAGCTGCAAAGCCCAACCCAATTGAAGGAAAATAGTTTTGCATATTAGTATAATTTAGAATAGTTGCATATTAGTTTAATTGCATTCAAGCATAGTAGGATAGTTTTTCATCATCTTCGCATAACAAGAATACTAGACGAGATTGATATAATGGCCGCACACAATGATGGAGGTATTATGGACACCAATAATCCTGAAGCTATCCTACCCATGCAAGCACAGTAGAGGAAGAAGCTGAACGATTTCTATTTGCCAATCATTAGAGACCCACCCATCAGTATTGTTTTTCCAGAGACAGAATCTAACCAGTTTGAACTTAGAGCATCAGTAATCTCTATGCTTCCAAAGTTCAATGGTTCAGACAATGTTCAGCCATATGTTCACATAAACAAATTTCTATCAATCCTCAGAACTTTCAAGAACCAGAATATCAAAGATGAGAGTATCAAGTTGATTCTTTTTCCACTCTCACTCGAAGGTAAAGCCTCCGAATAGTTAACTGCACAGCCGATCAATTCAATAGACAATTGGGAGAAGTTGAGAACAAAGTTTATGAAAAAGTTCTACCCACCTTAGAAGACTGATGCCATGCAACAAGCTATCAGCAATTTCAAAGGAAAAGCGACTGAAGAATATCATTATAGTAGGGAGCGATTCAACAATCTGCTCTCATGTCCACATCATGGATATGACAAGAGCACACTGGCTCATTTTTTCTATCGAGGACTCTCGATGATGAACAAGCAGATGATACAGTCAATGCACAAAGAAAAGTTTATATCAATGGATGGAGAGGAAGTTTACAACTTTCTCGAGAATTTAGCTGAAGAAACACAACAATGAACTACTAGCAACGAGGATGTCGCTAGCATGGAGGGGGAGCCAAAGCAATTTGGTTACCAAGCATATGAACAATTAGATCAAGAACTGAAGTCTACATTGGCCAGCCTGGCCACCAGCATTGAAACTCTGAGTAAGAAATTCAACCAGTTCTCCATGAATCCCTCCAAGATCAACAAGTCTCAAGCTAAATCTCTCATAATCATGCAAGCTAGTTGATACTGTGAAGTATGTTCAGACATTTCTCATGCAACTCTAGAATGTCCTAGTTACTATCAAGATGCATCAGTTGGAGAGTACAATATAAACTTATTTCAGATGCCCAACCAAGGTGGTAATAACTTTCAAGGTAATTATTGGAGATTTAACTGGACCCCGTGTTCTCAAGATCAAAGTTATATTCCACAGACAAGTCAAGCTTCACAGTTGGTTTCTCAACAACAATTATAATCTCAGTAGAATTCTAATACAAGTGGAGTGTTAGTGCCTGATCCTAGGAGAAATTATGCCACACCTGCCAACCTGGAGAATGCAATTACTTTGCTATCACAGAAAAATCAGAAATTTGAAAATGTTCTGGAGCTTCTTGCACAGTCTCAGCTCAATCTCCAACAATCTCAGGCAAGTCAATGTTCTAGAATGGAGTTTCTAGAGGCTAAGTTTGATCAACTCACTACTGCTTTGTCTGTAAAGACACAAGCCACTTAACCAAGCTTATTGGAACCAATATTGAGGAGTGAAGATGTATGCCACATTGGGACAACTTCTAGTACTGATCACCTCCATGATCATGTCAGCTCAGTTACTACTCTTAGATCAGGATTGAAGATAGATAACAAGGTTGACTTACCTTCTCATGATGACTTTGCTACAGAGCAATCGGTCAAGATTTCAAATGAAGTTCGAAAGGAAGTGGGAGAAATCCTTTCAACTCCCATTTGTCAAGATAACTAAGACAAGATATGCAAGAATGCCAAAGAGAAAGAAGAGCAGACACATGTTGATGTGTTTGTACCAAAGGCACCTTTTCCTATGTTTTTTGCTCAAAGCAAAAATGACAAACAATTTTTAGAGATGAAGGATGCATTTGAGAAAGATAACATCAATATCCCATTTCTCAAAGCGATCAAGCAGTTACCATCATATGCCAAATTCTTGAAGGATGCATGCAACATAAAGAGAAGTACTAATGTTCCAAAGTGAGCGTTTCTAGCTGGACAAACAACATCTGTTATCCATCAGCAAGCTCCAGTCAAGCTCAAAGATCTAGGAAGTCCTACAATATCATGTAAGATAGGAGAAAAATTCACAGGTAATGCTCTTTTAGGCCTTGGTGCTATTGTTAATCTCTTGCCATATCATGTGTACCAAGCATTGGGCCTGGAGAACCTAAAGCCTACAAAAGTCAAATTGAAGTTGGCTGACCGTTCTACCAAGATTCCCAGAGGCATAGTTGAGGATGTTCTTGTTCAAGTAGTCGATTTCTACTATCCAGTGGATTTTATTGTGATAGACACCAAGGAGGCCTTTGATAAAATTCCAATTATTCTAGGCCGACCTTTCCTTGCTACCGCAAAAGCTTTGATAAATTGTTACAATGGTGAAATGAAGATCAACTTTGGTAAGATGTCCATGGACATAAATATCTTTCATTGCATACAGATTGATGTGGATGGCGAAGGTGGAGAGGTGTACTTCCTTAATAGCATGATACAAGAATCCTTCCCATTAGAAGATACAATTGAAAGTGCTCAATCTTCAGAAAACTGTGATGAACCTGAGAACCTCATCATGGAGGTGTTGCTAGCCATGTTCTTGGAATCTCTGCAGAAAATTCAGGATTTAAATGAGCAGAATGGAAAATTGAGAGAGAGTATCATATCTTGAGAAGATGAACTCTACATTTCAGGATGAACAACAGACTTCTGCCTAGAAAAATCAGTTGCTAGAGAATCAACTTAAAGAAGTTTTGGAAAAATAATAGAATCTAGAAACTGAAATGAGTCTTTTGAAGCAGAAAGTGGACCATATTGATAAGAAGAATTCCACTGCTGAAGCTTCTTCTACACCATCATTATCTGAATAAGAGAAGTATGTGAACCAGTCTACCGCCCACCTTGAGCACAGTTAGCCAGACATCCATTATCATTACTGTGTTGGTAAAGGGCACATCAGATACTATTGTCCTGTTAGAAAGAAAGATTTTCGTCAATCTTCTACACAGAGGAACCACAAGGCCTATCACACAATCATTAGACCTGAAATAGTTAAAGGTAGAAAAACAACTTCACCAGCAATCTTTCCAGCATATCAATGAGTATTTTTGACAACCCACAAGGTGAGACCTCCTCATCCTCCAAACATTCGTCAGATTTGGGTAAGAAAATCTGATCTCCTCACTCCAAATTGATAATGCATGCTATATAGTCTTAGGGATCTGACTTAAAAAGACCTAACAAAAAAAAAAAAAAAATCTTGGTAAAAGTAAATATTCTTATTTTTGGAATTAATTTTGATATTCGGCATCAATGGTAACATCTTCCCTTTTTCTCATTCATTTCTTTTACTTAATTTCTATACATTGAGGATAATGCATATGCTAAGTTGGAGGAGGGTGTACTTGAGAAATGAATTTTGAAAATTAGTTTAAAAAAAAAAACAAAAATATTTTTGTTTCTATATCAGCAGCATGAGAAAAATGAATTTTAATGATGAGTCTGGGATATAGATTCTATATTGCTTAGTGTTGAGTTTGATAGATAGTTGATATTATCGATTTCATTACCGCTTAGACTATTTATTATGCTCGGACATAGTTCTTGTTGATAGAATTCTTTATCAAGGCACCACCATAGTACTTGGTCAGTTTTGTATACTTTTGCTAGAAGAGAGATTTAACCCTTAGTAAACTGGAAGCATATTTTTTTAGACTTAGTCCGTGAGACTTGAGCTTTATACCCATTCTTTAGAGAGTCTTACAAAAAATCCGAGTCTTAGTGACTCAACATCTTTTAGTTCTTTATGTCGTTGTAATATAGTCTCATTATTCGTTGATTTGGTTAATCACGAAGTGACATCAACTGGGGAGATAGCCATTAGGTCTTGTAGTCTATTCAAAGCAGTATCATAATCGATAAGTCAAGTAGTGAACCCATTCAGCCTTTATCCCACCTAGTAAGACCACCATGTTAAACCCTTTTGAGCCTTACATCAAGCCATTTCTTCCAAAACCCTTTATCTTTTATCCAACTCCAGACAAGGAGTACAACCCAAAATCTTTATTAGCCATACCCATATGTTTCTGAGTACACGAGGGGCACAAGGAGGAAGAAAGAGCACAAAAGAAAGATTACAAGGAAATATCAGAGAGATACAATGAAGACCATCATTCTGTTCTAAGTGAAAGAAGCTAGTGGAAAACAAGCATATCCAGTACTAATCAAAGACATACCACTAAAAAAAAAAAAAAAAAAAAAAAAAAAAAAAAAAAAGTTGAATAGAATTGATGGAAAAGCCAAGACAAAGGAAGAATTTTCTCTACAATATAGAATTTGAAGAAATCTTCCAAAGAAAGAAGCAAAACCCTTAGTGTTTCAGAAACAACCTTTGAATCCTTTTTACCTTTCCTTCATAAACCAATACCCAAGCCAAGTTACAACCCATGACTTATCACTACAAGATGGTACCTAAGTCTAGAATAGGTGAGAGGATGCTAAAGTGAAGGACCTGACACTTCATATGTGATTGACATTCTTTCCATGAGACTACTGTCATCTAGAAGTTCGTTTTTCAAGGTAGTATGTGGTTCATTATTCTTTTCCCCACATACATGAGGTAAAATAGTAGACCATCTTCTAAGAGATTTTTTTCTGAGAGTATGACCGGTGAGGGTTGAAAGTCGAGATTATCTTCCTATGGTAAACTAGGGATTCCGTTTCTTGGATATGAGAGAGTATAGGAGATTGACTAAGTACACACATAAGCCTTGATTGAGAATTTTGTCAATTTTTACTATCTCCCATCATAATCTATGATTCTTTGCAGAATGTAGTTAGAATGGAGACCGTCATTGGAGTAAGCACTAAGTGGGTAAGGAATTTCTCTCTCAAAAAATACTATCATTCTTGAACATGCTATTGATTGATTTTGTGGGTATATCATCCGAAAACCCTCACAAGACTATAACTCGTCCTTTTTGGGGAACTTAAAGGTTTAAAGCCTTGTCAGATATGGTAAATGCAATCGCGATGCCCGTAAAAAAAATGAGTTAGGATTTTATTTTTTGTTATTAGAATGTGATTTTGATCACTTATCTATTTTTTATCTTATTTGCTAAGAGACTAGCGAAAGGCTAGTTGGGAGTTGTGATAAGTGCTCAAAAAATGCAATTTAACCCTCGATTATACCTCTTGTTTAGCCATCTTAGTGGACTAATAGTGTTTGTAAGTTATGTTTTATGATTCTACAGGTGAAAAAGAAAGTTTTGTGGAATATTAGAGAAAAAAGGGTAAAACGGAGCAATTTGGAGCATTAAAGATCACATGGGAAGCCCGTGGACAATCATGGAGAAGGCCAAGGAATTAAAGCTATTAAAAATGAGACTTGGACCTATTTTAAAGCCTATTTGGAAGCCCAAGGCCAAAGGATTCGTTGCTTGGACCAAAGCCCAAAAAGAGAATAGAAGGATAGAGCAGAAGAGACAAAATAGACTTCCACGTCTGGGACGCATGGATCGCGCATCCAGATGCATTGCTCACGTCTGAGAAGCATGGATAGTGTGTCCAAATGCATGAAATGACACTGCATCCAATTCCTTCTCAGTTTTGGAGACGAGTTGGACTCTAAAAGAAGTTGATTTGTATTAGGAAACAAATGGCGGTTTGGAATACTTTTAGTACTCATTGTAACCCCTATAAATAGAGGACATGAGTACCTCATGTAATTTGCCAATTCACTTATACTCTTGTCTCTAGAACTTGAGGTAAAGAGAGATTAATAATAAAAGATTCAGTTTAAACTAGCCGAGTTTTAATATGTTAGTCTTTCTAGTCTTATGTTCTTCGACTCTTCTTTTTCTCGTTCTTCGTGTTATTCCTTCTTTATTGAAGGCTAATCTTCTCCTTCAAGGGAGGAGATGAAGCCGGTGCTTAAGGTTTAATGATTCTTCTGGTTCATGGTGTTCTTCAATCAGGTTAATTCTTTATGTTTTTATGTATTAGTTCCATTGCCCAAACTAGGGGATGGAAGTATAGATTAAGGTTTTTATTTATTACAATCGAATATCATGCTAGTTTAGGGTTTTATTTATTGCAATTGAATATTTGCTAGTGACATGCTTTTATTTATTACAATTGAATATAATGCTAGAATAGAGTTTTATTTATTGTAATTGAATATTATACTATTATTCTCTACTTTTCTTCTAGTTGTGTAGTGTTTTAGAGTAAGAGAAGTATTTATTATGTTTGCCTTAGATGGTGATTTATTGAATAGCTGCCCAAGCTCACATAAAAAGAAAGAAGATATTAATAGCATAAACATAGGAACAACCTTAAGTAGAGTTATTCGTTAATGATGTTTTGTCTAAGAGGGCATCGACACTCGCTCGATTGCCTAATTGTAGTTTACTTGTGAGAACAACCATGAAGCAAAAGGTCACAGATCAAAGGTATTGGTGGATTCTAATCTCTTGAATTCCATCTCTTATAAATTCTCAATAGTTTAGTTAGTTTAGTTTAGTTTAGCATTAGAATCTAAAATCTATAATAATAGTTCTAAAATCTATAATAATAGTTTTTAATCCCTTAAACCTTCTTTCCAGTCCTGTCCTTCATATAAACATACACTTAAAAGTGGAATGATACCCTACTCATTCTTTACTTATTGAGGGATAATTAGGTTTTGATACGCTTCTATTTTGTTCAACGACTATCATCCATCTACATCATCCATATACCATCTCATACACAAAGAGGAGCAAGGTCAGGTGGGCTGGTCTGTAGTAATAACCGCTACAGTTATGATTATTTTGCATATGAAGAGACGGTTGTGGAGCTCAAGGTGGGTACATGGCGGACGAAGCGTGGGGTAAGTGCTGTATTTGCTGTAATAACAAATGATTGTTGGATAAAAATTGCGCGGACCGTTGATTGGGATGTTGGTATGAAAACTGGCGCTTAAAAGAGAGTAGGAGAAAGGTCTCATTATATGGAGCATTGATAGGTTATAGCAGTTTGGGGATCGAACGGTTGGGGAGTGACTGGTTGTGGTATATAAGGGGAAAGAGTTGGTGGAGGTTTGTTTGCTGTTTTATAAAGAAGAAAGCTTCAGAATATCAGTGGAGAAGACTGCACTAAGGATTTATCAGGAGTACCTTTGGCGAGCATTTTGATATGTACGGTATTAGGTACGTTATTGACTTTGTTTTGGTTTGTTTCTTTTGTTTATGCTGGGGAGGGTAGGAGTATGTTATCCAACTGGTGATGAAAAAGATAGGTCCTTTTTCCTGTAGGGGCTGGTAAAATGGTAGATAATTATTGTTAGATTTTTGGATGTGATATAAATAGTAACAGTGATAGCTCTGATGACACTTGTGTAGGAGAAGAAGAAGTGTTGAGTGAGGAAGGAAGTGTTTGTTTGGAGGAAGTGTTGATGTTGGTGAAGTTTGGGGGTAGCGTGTGTACGAAAGAATTGTTGGATATGGAACAGTCGTTGTCGAACCGAGAGGAGGGTAGTGGGAGTAGTGAGGACAGAACTGAATCGGGCAGTCGCGTGAGTGGTACATCTCTGGCTGGTCAAGTCCATCGTGGCTTGAGTAGTGTGGAGTCGCTGGAGCAAACATCGAGGGAGATTGTGGGGTTAGAAAATTTGAAGTTTAGGGTGATTGCTGACCTACGAAGGGATTATCCGACTTGTAGACATCCTGGGTATGAGTTGCCAATGCAGACAGTAGTGGTGAGTACTGGGCAGATGAGGGTTGGCATGGGTTGAGGATTCCTTTCACGAAGCTAATAGTTGAGTTTTTGAATTTTTGTAAGAAGAGTACCTACCAGTTTACGAGTAATAGCTGGAGGTATCTGAGGGTTTTTGATTTGTTGAATGAGACGCAAGGTTATGGGATTACTCTGAAGGATATTTTGGAGTATATGTTTGTGAAGGCGAATTGGTCAAAGGATAGGACAGTGCTGACATGTGCCCTGAGTTTGAGGGTGGGTGCGTCAGAGTTGATGGATTTACCGAACCGGGAAGCGTGGTGGGAACATCTAGTTCTTATTATAGGTTTGTTTTGGGAGGTAGTGGTTTGAACCATTGTCGGTGTAACAATGAAGGTAAGAGTGGGTGGGGTTGATGTTTATGCATGTTTTTGTTTTGGGTTTGAGGGTTTCTGATATGTGTTTATGTGTTTTGTAGAGATTCCAAAATTTATAGTGCCATCATCGCAGCGGTGTGGCAAGATAGAGGGTTTGCTAGCTTGGGAATGGAGGAAAAGAAAAGTTTGTTGTCGATGATCGCTAACTATTTGGACTAGCGGGGGTCGATTGTCATGTAGAGAAGAACGAGAAGAAGAAAGATCGTCGAGGAGTAAGTGAGCTTGCGGTGTCGATGAGCTTAGTGAGCTTGATAAGGGTTTCACTTGAAGATATGGAGGGGGTGTCGGGGACAAGAGGAAGGGTGTGGCTAGTGCAGAGTCGTCTAGAGGAACTCGCAAGAAGTCAAAACCGGGCTAGGTGAAGATCGACTTTGCGAAGCTGGGAGGGGCGAATGTTGTTGACTTGACTAAAGGAGAGGGCGCTGGTAGAGTTGTTGAGGCGACTGGTGAATTGTCTGTTCTGACTGGGGCGAGTGAACAGGGAGTGGTGGTGAGGCTGGTGTGGGAATGGCAGTGTGATAATCGTAAAATTGAATAATTTACCTACGAAATGAACGATGAAACTCAAAACGCAAGTGAAACTAAACTTAATTACGTGTTGCTATCAAAAATTTCTATACTATCAATTCTATCGAAATAGAGTGGAGTAAAAAGTTTGTTCCACTCTTAGTTCTTTAACATTCAAGTTTCCTAGATTGACTAATCTATTCAAGGTCTAATGAGAGCAATGGTGGGAATTATACTACGATGTGAATTAAAACTAGACGTAATATAAAGATGATAACTTTATTAAATTTAACTAAACAATAATTGAATTCTAAATTAATAACTAAGAAATGAATAACAACAACTGAAATTAGATCTAACAATTTTAAATGACAAAATCGAAATGAACAAGAAATAACGATTTTATTTATCTAATCAATGAAGAACTATGATTCAAAGAATTAATCTAAAACAATGTATGAAACTAATTAATTTAACTAATTGAATTCAAAACTAGATCTACAAGCTATTTTAATGGCTACTTTCTATTCTAAGCTATCTAACTATCTCTCTCTTAAGAGCTAAGTCTTGTTTTATGTAAAGGAGGAGACCAAATCCACAATTTCGTGCATGGGCTGAGGTCTCATGTTTTGGGCCGGAAAATCGAGCCCAAAGCCCAATTTCTTCAGTCCACAGAGCCCGTCTCAGCTGGCTTTGACTTCAGCAAACTTTTCATCCACGTCTACTCCTCTGATTGGGTCAAGGCTTAGACCATTGGAAAGCTCTTTTCGAGCCGGTCATTTTGACGTAAGGTAGTCCCAAATCCGAGGCCTGAGTCCAAAGATATGGTCTTCAGAAGTTCTGCTGACTTGTGCACTGTTTTTGCCTGTGTTAGCTTTTCAGCTTTTGACCGGGATTCATAAAGGCTTTGTCTCTTTGAATCTCGGCCTTTATCACAGAACTTCTTAGCAACCACCCTTTGCTCCTTTATATTGCCAAAGTGACACATTTCTGCATATAATTGAGTTCCATGCCTGAAATACATAAAAGCACATAATTAACATTAACTCTTATTTATTACTCGCATAATTGGTCTAAAAGTAGTATTATTAAAGGGTTAAAACTACAGTTTTGGGCTCTTATCACAGTGCTTGTACCAATGAAGGGGGTGATTGATGGCGGTTGTGTGGCAGTTAGCGAGAGGGCGAGTGGTCCTAGTAGGTCAATACCTAGGCTACCTAAAGATAGAGAGGATGACTATATTGGGAAGGCTGTGTTTGTGGAGGGCCATAGGATGAGTCGTGTGAGGTGTACATATGCAGTCTATGATCGAGTGCCAATAGCGAGAGGCTTGGTTGATTCGATTATGCTGGAGGCCGATCGAAAGTTGGTGGAGAGGATGACTGTTGTAGAGCTGCGAGAGCAAAGTGCGGTGAGCGCGTACTGGGTAAGTGTTCGTTCTTGGCCTGTTTACCTAAGTCGTTTTGTATGTGTTCTTGTATCTGACTGTGTCTCGGCTTATTTGCTGGCCTAGCATTTTGATTACCAAAACTTGGAGGTGTGACTTGTTGTTGATTATTACGCCAATTGAAGTTGGGATGTTGTCTCCAAGATGCGTTAGGAATATTATTAATATAAAAGCACAGTCGTTTTCTGGCTGTGCGGGTGGTTGTTCATAGACAAAAGGACAATAGGAGTCGGTATACTCAAGACTAAAACAAAAATTACATGGAATAGAGTTAATGTTCATGATAGGAGTAGGCTTCTGGTGAATAGAAAGGGCTTCTACCTTTTTGGTGAGTGATTCGATTAGATTTCTAAGCTCAGGATCAGGTTTAACCTCAAATATACTGGCAGCCTTTGCTTTTGAAGAAGAAGGAGTGGAGCGGGGGATATCGTTACTCCCCCCAAAGTTATTGTTTTGCTTAGATTGATCTTCTAAGAACTTATAAGCATCTAAGGCTCCTTTACTAAGGAAACTACCCCCATTCATTATATCAAGAACCTCTTTATGGTGATGTGAAAGTCCCTTGAAGAAAGCACAAACAAGCGTGTCTTTTGCAAGGTTATGATGTGGACATTCGATGAGAAGATTAGTGAACCAGTTCCAAGCCTCTGCAAAGGATTCATGAGGATTATGGTGGAAGAAATAAATCTTTTGAAACATTTCATCTATCTTTAGTGGAGGGTAAAATGTACTATTCCATGAACAATTGAACAAATTTAGCCCATGAGTCCACGGAGTTTGGTGTTTGAGCAATTAACCAAGACGCTGCCTTGTCGGCTAGGGTGAAAGGAAACACCCAAAGTTTAATTTGTTATGAACCTACGCTAGGATGATGGAAAGTAGTGAGAACTTGTTCTATCCTACGCATGTGCTGATAAGGCTTCTCGTGGTCTAAACCATGGAAAACCAGTAACAAATTAAATATGTTTGGGGGAATGCGAAAATCCCCACTGGGTCTGCAAGAACGATGCACGACTTAGGTCCATCATTCAGGGCTTTGTAAAAATCAGAGAGAGGAGTTTCCGCTTCTTCAACCATTGATGCAGGTGTAGTGTGTGGTATTCTAGATAGGCGTGTGCGTTGATGTTTATGATATATAACTTTGGATGGTTTCTTCTTACCAGACCTTAATTTCATGCAAAGCTAAGTCAAAGATTAAAGAAACAATCACAACAGTCAAACAAGCCTGATTATACTAGAATTTAACTCCTCTGATAGAAGAAACGAGGAGTGGAAAAAAGAAAACCTGAATGCCTCCTTGCTAGGGGTGGGAATTTGGCCCTAACGACCCTAACCCGGCCCTAACCGACCCGACCCTAAGCCCTATAAAGCCCTTACAACTAAAGCCCTCACAGAGTTTAGGGCAGGGCCGACCCGGCCCTAATGCCTTCTAAGGCAGGGTCAGGGCTAAGGTTCTGAAACATAGGCCCGACCCTAACTAAGCCCTAACGAAGCCCTAGTTATAATTTCACTATAAAATATACAACTGAAACTATCCAACTCCTTGTTACATATTTTCAATTAAAATAACACTGTCTTTTGTAATTTATCACTTACCGTATGGGTACTTCTAATAACTTGTCTTATATCATAAAAACTTGTAAACTTAATTGTTTCTATCTCACAACTCACGTACACTTCACAACTCCCCGTCTAACCTAGTCGCCAAGAACAATAATGAGCACTGGGCACTAGCCTAATGAAAAATCGGTTGACGTCAGTAAAAACTCATTCCATACTCTTATTTGTCTTTCAATGTTAAATGTAATTTTGGTGAGATTTGAGTACAAGAAATAACGGATTTATGTCAGTGAAAGCTCATTCCAAAATATGTCTTGTGCATTTTAACTGTAATTTTGAAATATAAATATGAGTCTCTATGTACTTCAGTTTATTAGATTGTGGATATGCATTTTAAATTGTTGGACTTATCAAGAATTATTACTAGATTGGTTGTTATTCAAATTTCAAAGTGGTGGGACTTTGAGTTTGCAAATCTTTGATTTTTTTTTGTAATATAAATGAGTTTTAAAACTGATGCAGTAAAAAGAAGAAAATATATAGGCCCGGCCCGACCCAGCCCTAAACTGTTAAATAGGGCTTAGGGTAGGGTCAGGGCTTGAAATTTAGACTTATGACCCGGCCCGACCCGGCCCTATGGGGACTTTTAGGCCGGGCCAGCTGAAAGGCTTTAAATGTTTAGGGCCGGGCTAGCCCGACCCAGCCCATTGCCCACCCCTACTCCTTGCTATACTTACTAGCGCCTTCAAGCACGAGTAACGACATTTTGTAGAAGCCTGGAGCACCATACCAGCACGATTCTAGGATCAATAAGTGACCTTGAAGGGACTTGCAAAACTTGATAGCAATCAGTACCAAGTAGAGGGCGTGCGCCCTGTGTACTGTGAACAAAAAAGGGGGGCGTGTGCTCTATGTAGAAGAGTAAATAGGGGGCGTGCGCCCCTTAAGTGTGGAATGGAGAAACAGGTGTTCTCCAGTGGGCTTCGGTTGGTGCTAATGGCCTGGGCCTTTAGTTGTATGGTTGATTGGATATGGGCTTCCTAGAATTTACTAGACTTTGCAATTTACTGTGGGCTTCGCACACTGGGTTGCGATACTGGGCTCTTTGGAAGGTGATTGGGCCACACGAGTACTGGGTAGTACACTATGGGCCTAAGAGAATCTACTGTAAAAAATTAAAATAGTGCGTACTAGGTAAAGGGGCGTGCACCCTCGTGATAAGGTTAAATGAGGAGCGTGTGCCCTATGAACTAAGACAAGAAGAGGGGACGTGTGCCCTTTGTGGTAGGAAAAAATGGGGCATGCGCCCTCTAAAAGTTTCACAGTCAAACCAAATTTCTCCAGTAGAGTCAGAGTGATGCCAGGAGTCGAATGCAGAAGTCGTATGGTTCCTGTAACACAAAATATTGGAAACTCAGTATCGAATCCAGTAGAAAATTACATAAAATACGAAAAACAATAAATAAAAATAGCAAGGTGGGAAGGGAAGAAAGGGCTGTTTTGTATGGATTCAAGCACAAAATTCAATCTAAAGTAAACTAAGATGGCAACGATGCCATTTGATAAACATAAAAACAATATTTTACCCTATTAATGCTAAAGAGACACTACTAAAAGTAAACTAAACTATTCTTAGCTAGGTTTAGATCAAAGTTCTACTATCAAACATGGCTTTACAATATAACAAGAATAAAGATTTGTTCCACTCCTAGTTTATTAGACCTAAACGAATTCCGCATGACAATGATGAAAACAACACGAGAGTAATGAATTGAAATAGAACTAATGGTGAAATCGAATTGAATCTATACTAATTAAAACTAAAACAATTAATTCTAATAAATGAATATGGATAAAATAGAGGGAGTTGAATCCACCATACTGATTTCCTAATCATGCTAGCATAAAGTTTGTTGTAAAAACCCTAATCTTTATGCTTCAACACAAGGTTCAAGCATAAAGGTTAGGCCTTTATGATCCCTAATTACTTATAGTATCTCTAGTCATATAATAATTAGCATGAGAGGAAGTTGAAACCCATTCTCATGGCAGATGAACTATCCTCTAGCCTAGGTTGATTCTACTTATGTCTAAGTAGAGAAACCTAGGCTTGAAACTCTATAATAACTACTCTACACTAACATAAATCAAGTCCTCACCAAAGCTTCAATCAAACCCCTCTAATGGAGGTTTAGCTATGAATGATTAAACTATCATGTAATAAAGAATAAGAAGAAGACATAATGTAAAGAATACTTGTATTAAAATAAGAACTTGAAGTGTTTTAATGGTAGCTTAAGCTAAGAACATGAACCCTAAAACTATATTAAAATATAGGGGAAGAGATAGGAGAGAGAGTTTTGTTTTCCCCTAAACCCCTAAACCTTTTTATAAATAAAAGGTCTAGATTATAATTTTGTGCATGGGCTTTGGAGCTGTGTTTTGGGCTACTAAATTAAGCCCAAAACCTAAATGCTTAAGTCCAAAAGAGTTATCTATGCTGGAATTTATTGCAACACCCTTTTCATCAACGTTTACTACTCTGATTAGGTCGAGTCTTAAACCATTAGAAAGCAATTTCTGAGCCGGTCGTTTTGACATATAATATGCCCAATTCCGAATTCTGAGTCCAAAGATACGTCCTGTTGAAGTTCTGTTGACTTTTATGTTATTTTTTTGTTCGAGTTGACTTTGACTTTTCAGCTTTGACTAAGTTTTAAAAGACATTTTCTCCTTGAAACTTGGGCTTTAACCATATAACTTCTCTAGCAAGCAATTTGACTCCAAGGCTTGAAATACATAAAAACACGTAAACAGTACTAAACTTTTATTATTATAAACATAATTGGTCTAAATGAGATACTATTAAGGGGTTTAAACTACAGTTTTGGGCACATATCAATCACCTTGCCTAATGCCCCTTGAAGGGTTAATGGCCTTCATAGGGATACCATTCACTAGAACATTATATTGGACAGTTGAGAGACAAAAATTGATGAGTTTGGACTATTTATAAGAGAAGCCTAGGCTTTGAAAAATTTGAATGATAAAGGACTACTCTACCCTATCATATGCCTTAGCCATATCTAGTTTGATGGCACACCACCCTTTCTTATGCTTTTTCATAGATTTGATCTTGTACAAAATCTCATGAACAACTCCTACATTGTCACAAATATCTCTATTAGGTGCAAAGTCACCTTGATGTGGGGAAATGACAGAAGGTAAGAGAGGCGTAAGCCTGTTGGCAAGAATTTTTGATATGAGTTTGTAAATGACATTACATAGGCTGATTGGTCTAAAGTTTTGAATCTTAGTTAGATTAGACACCTTTAGAATGAGAGAAATGAAGGTTTTGTTCAGGGAAGTACCAAAATGTTCCACCCTAAAGAAGGTCTGCACCACTTCAATGACAACATGCCAGTACTTCTTCTAAAAGATGGGTTGAAAACCATCTGGACCAGGAGCCTTTAGGTTACTCGTTTTCTTCAGAACTTTGAAAATTTTAGTGGGGGATAGGATGGCTATGTGGTTTTGGTTTTGTACATTTGAGATACTAGGATTGAAAAGAGATATAATGTTTGTATTGGTTGGTGGATTAGAATAAGTAAAAAGATCAGAGTAAAAAGAGTTTACAATTTGTTCAATCACCTTGGCATTATTGAACCAATTCCCACCTTCTAAGAGCAATCTATCAATTGAATTTCTACTTCTCCTGTAGGAAGCATAAGTGTGAAAAAATCTAGTATTTCTATCTCCACATCTTATTCTAGTATTCATAGAATTTTGTCTCCAATATAGTTCTTCCCTCAAGAGTAATTCTTCCAGAGTGGCTCTAGTACTAATGATAGAAAGAGTGATATCATCAATGGGGTCAAGATCATTCAGAGAGGCCATCTTGTTTCCACACACTCTTATCTAATGGAAAACAATACCAAAAGTTTCTCTATTCCAGTAGGATAAAGCTGTTTATATGTTAGAGATTTTGGAACTAAGAATGAAAGAAACTGAGCCTGAAATCGATAAACTCTAAGTTTCTTTAATCACTTGCATACAAGAAGGTTCTCTAATCCACATTTCCTGAAATATGAAGGGCCTATTTTGGGGTTTTTGTTTTAAACTAAGATTAAGAAGCAAAATAAGGTGGCCAGAGGCTGCATTAGGTATGTGTTGGAGGTTAGCTTGTGGGAAGAGGTTAAACCAGTCTGTATTTGCAAGAGCACGGTGCAGTCTTTCTTTGACATTCGCAACACCTTTCATATTGTTACACCGTGTAAACTTAGGACCAGAAAAACTCAAATCAATAAGATTTAGATCAGAAGCAAGGTCTTGGAACTCCTGAAGATCTTTAATTGACTATATTCCCTCCCATCTTTTCATCCACGCTTAAGATAACATTAAAATCACCCCATATATAACAACCAAGGACCCATGCAACTAGACACCATAGTACGCAAATGATCCCAAACAAGCATGCGTTTATGTGTAATAGGGTGGCCATAGACAAAGTAATGTACCAATCACCTTCAACAAGATAGTTTGAGAATTTACCTGTAACTGCATACTTGTTTGCTCTAATGATGTCCAAATTGATGTTGCCCTTGTAATGTAAAGCCAGGCCTCCACTATACCCCTAAGCATAAACCATAAAAACATTAGGATACTTTAAAGTTTTATTTAACCTATCTATCTTACTACTATTAGCTTTAGTCTCTACTAAGAAAATGATGTTTGGATTGTGTCTACGAACTAGGTCCTTTAGAGTCTGAACTACAGTGGAGGCACCCATTTCCCGACAATTCCACAACATTAAAAAAGTGGTGGTTTCATTAGGGAAGCCACCTCACCCTTCACCGTCTTCTTGCTATCCGAATCCTCATTTAGATTAACAACTAACATTTCTTCTGTAAACCCTTCTTGTGCCAAACAAGGGGTGTAATACGGGGCGGGTCGGGTCAACCACGGGTCAAATAGTGATGGGTTAGGTCAGGGCGAGTCTAGGGGATACAAATTTAGTGGTCCCCGATGGGGCGGGTTGAAGTGTCATGTCTTAGTACCACCACCCGGCCTGTTGAGTCAGCTTACGAGGCGGGTTTCGGGCGGGTCATCCTGGTCGGGTGGAAATTGTCATTTTAACCCAATTTTACACCCGAAAAAAAAAACTTTCTAATTCTGCAAGTAATATCTTTTCAATTCACAACATAGAGAAAATTAATGGAATCAATCAATGAAAAATAAACAAAAATAAAAAACTATAACTTGAACCCAAAACCATATATATTTGAAAATTTAAAACTTCTTTATCGTGATTTACCATTTGTAAATTGATTATCTTCCATAGCAAGATAAAATGAAGATGGGATGATCTATATATGGTACAAAACAATAAAATATAAACTAAAAGAATTCAAAATTAATACAATGATGAATGATTCATCTTCTCCAAAATTCAAAAATTGAATTTGAACTCTTGATACTTGCCCAATGTTCAAACTTGAACATTTGAAATTAATGTTGAACTCATAAGTTTGTATTCATATATCTCAAATTCCTACAAAAGTTAAAAGAAAATATAAACAAAATAAAAAAATATTGGAGTTAGAGTCTTGAAACGGTGCGGGTCAACGGGGTTAGGTTAACGGCTTATGGCACGGTGTGGGTCGGGAGGCTTGACAGTTCGAGTTTGAGCATAAAACCTACACCCATAGCCGGATCGCGTAGAAATGGTGGCGGGGCAGGACGGGGTGGGTCTATTTTCGGGTCGGTGCGGGTTTGGGTTGCGGGTGAAGACCGGGTGCCCTACCGGGTCAACGGTTTTTTTTACACTCCTATGCCAAACCAATACTAGTACCTTCTGTGCTACCAATGCTCAAACCTTCATACCCTCTGGCTAACCATCTGTTACTGGGTATGATTTGTGCAAGTGGCTACTCTTCAAGCACTTCACTGAAGTCTTCACTCAGTATTATAACTTGCATCCCAACCTCATTCAAATTATCCTCCTGCTGAAAGATTACCACTTCTTGTTCATTCTCTACATCAAAGATAACGGCATTCTCTGGTATTAGTTGTGCTCCCTGATAGATGTAAATTTGTTGTTATGTAAAACACAACACTAAACCTACACTTGTATCAATACCTCGCTCACAAAATCATGTTGTCGTATAGCTTGAGCAAGAATTCGTACCCATACCTAAGAATTGAGCATGTTATGACAATAGAATTAAGTTATTCTCTTGGGAAACCTTGTGGTGAGAGTGATTTTTATAGAAGATTTTACACTACATTACACTTCTTTTAATTACAAGTTACAAAAGTTACTAATGACAAATTAATTCTAAAATTACTAAAGAAGATAGAAGATAGAGAGAAGTGTGGAGGATTAAATCCACTTATGTGAAATCAACTACAATTTCTAGGTCTTCCTTATTGCATCTCTAATCCTCATCGGGTTTATAGACAAACCTAAATCGGATTCGAGTTTTGGTCCCTAACATGTTGAACTTATCTCTAAGAATAACCTGTTAGCATAAGGAAATGAAGTGATATTTCATCTCTAGAATATCCATTCAACTCCTAGTCTTACTCTACACCAGCCATCCATAAATTAAAGTCTGTTACTACAAGGGAGTAGTGCATGCGATGCGTCCTAGTGTCACCTGGGTCGCGTGCACTACTCGAACTTGCATTCCAATCTCCAAACTTGGACATACACTGTCATATTGTGATAGGATGCAAACTAAGGCTTGTTCTATCTAAGGAATTTACTCCAACCACTAGAAATCAAACCTATTCCTCACATGAGCTTCATCAACCTTCCACAAAGGAGGGTTTAGCTCATGATCCTAGGAAATCAAGAACTAGAGAAGAATGAAAATGAAGAAGAAGAAGAATAAGTTTCTTATTTCCTAAACTATGGAATTATTTTCCAAAAATAAAACTAAAAGAGAGAGAAGAAGAGAGTGAAAGGCTACAAGGCCACAAATCACAAGTAAATTGGCAAGTTTATTTAGAGCACCACCCCTCCTATTTATAGTTACAAAGGAGTGAAATGGGTGGCCAAGATTACATCTTACATTTTCAATCCAAAGGTTACAAATTAATATACTTTTATAATAAAATTTATTTAATCTAAGTGGAGAAAGTGGGTGATTACATAAGCTTCCACTTGATCATGATAAATAGTAATTAGATTTTTGTTTTGTCTTGGTTCGGACCTGTTTCAATTCCCAGTTTAGTCAATTGATAGAACCTATATACAATTGTGTAGAGCTTGTCGCGCTAATCGTTTTGACAGGCCACACGCCCAAAACAGAGTTCGGAGTCAAAAGATATGATTTTCTGAAGTTTTGTTGATTTTTTTGCAATATTTGATCAGGGTTGACCCATAATTAACTATTTTGACCAAACTTCATGGGTTTGATTATGATCTTTTTAAGTTTCCAATGAGATTCTTTTGGAGTTGATAAAAAGGTTTTGTTTCCAATTAACATATTCACCTTGTTTTCATGCTAAAATGCAGTTTTTTTTTGAAATTTCATCATTGCATGTTGTAATATGCAAAAACATGAAAATACAATTAATTTGCATTTATTACACACATAATTAACCAATATGTAGTTTCTCTATGGAGTTTATATTACAGTTTTGGGTGCTTATCACACCACCCCTAAACAACACTTTGCTTGTCCTCAAGCGAAGAAGAGACACTAAACAAATAAGTGGCTAAAAATGTGTAGTCTAAGCTAATTTTCGTTTCGTAGAGTGCGACTGCATTGACCATATGCAACAAAACCTTAAACCATTGGGAATTCCCTAGTGGATGAGTTATAGCCTCGTGAGAGTTTTCTAGAGAAGATACTCACAAACTTCACCTATACTACAATGACTCAGTAACAAGGACTTGTTCCCTTAATTAATCTCAGATATCTATACATCTCTTTAGCGGGGAACAAGAACTAATTCCTTTGAGACATAAGTTAATAAATACATAATAATTAAAACATCTGCATATGATCATGCATGCAATGAACTTTTACAATGAACTGTACTAGCAGGGCCGTTTCTGGATTCTTTAGAGAGCTGATAGGAAATTAAACCGGTCTAAATTAATAGACTAATTAAACCTTATAATTATAATACTCACAAGCGCACAAGGTCTGTTATAGTAGGTGTGCAAATACGAGGTTGATCCCACAGAGAATGCGTGTTGGGTACAATTGAATATTAAAATTCTACTTAACCTAATCCAAACAAGAATTGTTTATGAAATTTTTAATTACTAATAACTAAAGCCATCTAATTTAACTACGTTTACGAAAATAATAAACTAAATAATTGAACTATCAAGTAGAGAGAATTCTAGGACTGTGGAATCCACCTTCAACCCCTGTTTGTATTTTTTAGAATCAATTTCAATGTTCCAGATTTATACGAGTAGCACGAGGGAAAAGTAACCCTTGCTTTCTCGATAATGTGAACGTGACATATCTTAACTAACATGTATCTTCTAATAATTCAACATTAATTATCAAACTCAAAAATTACTTGTCTTATTAGGGCATGAATAATATCTAAACTTGATATTAACAATTAAAACAAGCTTAACTAATAGTGACAACTATCAAACTATAGTGCATGTGTGACATGCAATATGAAAGATAAAGTTTTATTAGTAGATACGAACTTAGAAGAATTGATAATTTTAAACTATACTAGAAATCATTGAAACTAATCTTGACTATAACCTGTTTTGGTTCTTGGTCTTTCTTTCCAACTCGTCTTTTTCTAAAACTCTCGAGCTCTCTCCTACTCTTCTCTCTTTTCTCTCTTTCTACTTCTTTTGTTTCTGCGTTATGGAGGAGCCCCTGTTTCCTACTTTTCTTATTCTTATATATCCTCCTCCAAATATCACGTTCCAAGAGTATTTGGTTTTGGAAACTGATGTAGTCAAAATTGGAATTTGCTTGAGCTGTGTCGACAACTTCAGTCATGTACATACTCCTGAAATTCCAAAAGGATGAGAATTCCCTGTATTGGAATTGGGAGAATAAGAGTAGTGATATGGCGGAGTAGGGAGTACATAGGAATGGTGTGGCTTGATAAGTTTGGGGTGTCCGATTTTGTCGTGGGTAAAAGAGAGCGTTTTTGGTTTTGTACTTCCTGTTAGTAGAGAACAAGTATGCAAACCATGCTACGCATTGGGTTTTTTTTTTTTTTTTTTTTTTTCCTCTAAAAAACCTGTCCCTCGAGTTCGATAGTTAACATGATTTTTTTGGATTCTAATTGTAATTATGTAGGAAAGGCTCATCTATTTTATTAATAGGGAATAATTATATTATTTAAGTGATATTAGAAAGGCTTTTCTAAATTATTAATAAAAGAGAGCTTGTTCTAATATTAGCGAGGAAAATTGGGAATAATTATATAATTTAAGTGATATTAGGGAGGCTTTTCTAAATTATTAATAAATAGGGGGTTTGTTCTAATTTTTGTGAGGGAGGTGTTTCGAAATTGAGTAACTATGGAAATTACAAATTGCCTACTCAACAGTGGAGAGGGGTTCCTAAATACCCGGCGGCTATCATATAGTGTAGAGATGGGAAAGAAAGAAACTAAAAGACTGATCAGGTGGTCCAGTAGATAGGTGGGTTAGATAGAGGTGCAGGTTTAAATGTTAGTTGGGTGATTGGGTCTTGGGTGCACATGGTTTGGTCTTTAGTTCTTGGACCAAGACTAAAATTTAGGCCCAAATTCCATTTTCATTTTTTTCCTCGTCTTTATTCACATGCTTAACAAGGCCCAACCAAAGGCCCGACCAATATTCCAAGCTAGAAAATCATGGTCATCAGGATTGTAGTCATGCCACTGAACCAATATAAACCAATATATATTCCAAGCAATATATATATATATATATTGCTAAAGATAACATTTTATTATTAATAGCTCGTCACTCTCTCAGTACATATACCTTGCAAGTCATTAGATAGATTATTTACAGCAAAGGATGGTGGTTTCATCCACCAAAAAGAACACAGAGTAGGTAAAGAAGTGAGCTGATTAGGTAGTTCAGGGCGATGTGCTTGTGGGTTTACAATCCATTGTTGGTTGCTAGCTTGATGGGAAGCATAATTTGCAAAGCCATCAACTACAAAATTCGCTTATCTGTAGTTCCATTGCAATTTGTACTCTCCAATCTGAGCTAGTAGGAACTTTATATCTGGAATAATAGTGGCAATGGTAGTTGGGATCTCACATTCATCTGATGTTAGAAGATGGTGGAGGTAAACATAATCTGTCTCTACAATAACCTTGGACATATACCCAGTAGTGATACTGCTTGAAAGCCTAGTCGGCATGCATAGAATTCAGCACACAAGGCTGTTGTGTGGTGTAGTGGTAGAGCTAAACCAAGCATAAATCTTCCAATCTCATCTCTTAGAACACATCCAGCCCCAGCTGGGACTGGGTAACCAATAACTGACCCATCTGCGTTGAGCTTTAACCAAGTAGAAGGTGGAAACTCCCACTTAACAGGAATAGTCACACGAATCGTAGAAGAGCATGAAGAGCCGATAAACTTAACCTTTGCTACATCAATCATTTCATCAGTCAGTTTCTTTGCTTGAAATAAAGTTTGAAGAGAGATTGGTAGAGAAGATTCAAATCTTGCTTGATTCCTTGCTAACCAGATACTCCAAAGAGTTGCACCCCAAAAGTGTGATAAGATCTGCAACATCATCTAAAGATTTAAGTTGATTTATCATATGTACGCACCAGTGTTTAAAAGAAACTCGTGGACCATTGTAAACCACAACATGAAGATTTAAACCAACCCAAATTGCTCTTGCAAAAGGACCCTGAATGAACAAATGGATGTTGTTTTCCTGCAGATGCTGACAAAGGCTGCACACTTGGTCAGTATGAAAGTGATGTGAAGATAAGAATTAAACTGTAGGAATAATTTCTTGAGGTCTTTGCCACAAAAAAAAAAAAAAATCTTATTTTGTAGGGTAGATTAATTGTCTAGATCGACATCCATGAATTCTTTCCTTCTTGTAACAAGAGTAATGTCGATCCGTTCCAACATTTTATTATATGCTGATTTGACAGTGTAGATTCCGTATTTGTTTGGACTCCAAATTCTACGATCATGTTCATGATCTAAGGGAATAGGAATACTAAGAATTATCTTAGCATAGTTTGATGGACAAAATGCAAGGACCAAATCTTGTCGGCATTGTCTGGTAAGGGTCAATGAAGTATCTAACCCAATCAAGGTTGCAGTTATGTGGTTGATCTAAAAGAGGGAGAGGTAAAGGTGTCCCAGACACCCAAACATCCAACCAGACCCTAATAGAAAGACCATCACCTACTTTCAAAGTGAGACCAAGGGCCATGAGATTCCAAATGTAATGCATGTGTTTCCAGCTTTTTGAAGCACTTCTATGTACTGTTGCTCTAATAAAGTCTTGACAAGGGAATATATTTCATTTTCATCTGGCGTGCCCATAGTGAAGTTGGTTCAATCAGGTCCCATGCTTTCTTGCCTAGCAAGGCAAAATTTTGAATTTGAATATCTTTTATACCCAATCCTCCTCCTCTTAGCAGTGAGCATGCAAGGTCCCAAGAGAAATAGTACATGTAACTTTCGTTCTCCCACTTCATGACCCCAAAAGAAAGCACACCTGAAACTGTCAATTTTTTCAAGTACCCAGCTAGGTAGTTGTATGCAAGACATAATATGAGAAGACAAAGCGGATAATACAGAGTTCACCAATGTGAGCCGCCCACCTTTGGATAGAATTTTAGATTTCCATGAAGTCAATCTGTTATGGAACCTTTGCATTAATGGTTCAAAATGGTCTTGTGTTGCTCTGCCTAATATTGAAGGCACACCTAAATAGGAAGGGAACTTCATTGTACATGAAATTTTAAAGATCCTGAATAGATCGCTTTTGAAAGTGGGATGGAGCCTCTTGTGATGAATGAGCTGAGACTTCTGTCTGTTGATACAATGGCCAGAAATCTCACAATAATCATCGAGCAACTTATTGATCAAATTTACTTGATTAAGATAAACTTTTCCAAAGATTAACATGTCGTCTGCATACATAAGGTGAGATATCGAAGTGGAATTACGAGCAATTTTTATTCCACTGATCAGACCTTGATTATGGAGATTAAGCAAGGCCAACGAAAGAACTTCAGCACATAAAATAAAAAAGATAAGGTGATAAGGGGTCACCTTGCTTGATCCCTTTGTTGGTTGAAAGAAACCGAAAGGACTGCCATTTAACATGATCGAGAAAGAAGTACTTTGAACACAGAACATAATTCTATCAACCCAAATAGGGGTGAACCCAAAACGAAGTGATGTTTCTTTAAGAAATGACCATTCCAGTTTATCATATGCTTTCTGCATGCTCAATTTGAGTGCAAAGAAGTTGTTCTTTTGGTTTTTCTTGGATCGAATAGAGTGAAAGATTTCATGAGCAAGTAAAACATTATCATGAAGAGGTCATTTAGGAAGGAAAGAAGACTGATAAGGGGTAATGATCTTTTGAATTATGGGTCTCATTCTATTCACCATAATCTTGGAAATAAGCTTGTATGTAATATTGGTTAAACTGATGGGTCTAAATTGGTCTAGACTGGATGGCTTTTCACATATGGGGATCAGGACGAAGTGTGTGTGGTTAAGCTCACGAGCAAAAGTACCAAACTCGAGAAACTGTTTGACCATATGTGAAACTTTCAGACCCACATCAGCCCAGTAAGTTTTATAGAAAAAGTCTTGAAAGCGATTTGGACCTGGGGCTTTAAATGATCCCATTTGATTCAGGGCAGTGTTGATATCTGCATCAGATTCAGGATGTAACAAGGATTGATTATCATATACAGAAACTAAGTTAGGTATCACCTCAAGCATATGTTCAGGCAGATCATGATCATCAGCAGTCATTAGGGACGAATAAAAATTCAAAAGACAATTATTTTAGGCCACTCATATATACTCTAGTAAATATACACTCACCAGTGCATTTCTTCCTCTACATCAGCAACACTTGTATTTAATGAACATTTACCTTTTTACCACACTTTCACACGTTATTTCAATTTCCCGCACAATCACTGAAATTACACTAATTAAATCAAACAATTAAAATATACAGACTAATTAACTAATGTAAAATTTGGCGTAATAAATATAGCATTTGTATGCTTATGAAGAGCATCCTTAAATAGGTTCTCACAGGTATGTGTCAAAACACAATTTCTCTCATAATTTTTCCACTCAAGTTTCGTGAACTCTAGTGTGCAGTGGACATACTTTTCCTCACATCTCAATGACAGTCAGAAGAGCCGAGTGAAGTTGTAGTAATAGTTGTTGAGTCTTCAAAGTGTTTTGAAGTGAGGTTCACCATAGATTGTTTAGAGTTTGAATGGTTGAGAGTTTTAGAAGGAAGGAAGGTAGAATCTTTAGTTTAGGACTTGTATTGGTTAACTAGTTTATGAAGAACATTGAAAAGCTTAAGTTGTTAATGATTGAAAGAACACAAACTTAAAGAAATGAAATAAAAAGATTGAACAAGAACAACAAAGAAAGATGATTGATTGATTGAATAAAAAAAGAAAATAACTAGATTGAAATAAAGAACAATAAAGTAAATGACTTGAATGAAAAAAATACTATAAATTAAATCCTACATGACACTAGAATAAATCTAGGTGCATTCTCTCTCCCTAACTTTTAGTTCTTATACCCTTACTTTATGCAAATGATTGATTTGCCCTTCTCCATTACATTTGAGACACCCTTTGCTTTATACTTTTGCTTTTTGATTTATTCTTGATCAAGATAGGTTTTAGAGAAAGCCATCTTTTATGTTAAGGACATCTATCTCTAGTCTTCTGAGTTGGGACTTGACTTTTAGTTCCTTGGTTATGAGTCATTGACCTTTGACTTTTGACTTTGACATTTGACATTGATTTTTTCAGCACTTTTTCATAGTAGCTTCAAGTATTCATAATAACCGTAATTAAGGCTCCTTTTTGTGCTAAGACGCAACTTTTATGATAAGTGATCTGAATTTCTCTGTAACCTAAAAAAGGCAATAAAAGCTATGAGTTGTATTTTCATTATGCGTAAGAAGGGTTGTAATGCAGTTATGTAAGGGTAATAAAACACACATTTGGGAGTTGATCACCGAGGTCGATAGATCACAATTACTACTTATTATCACACCACCCTACCCCTAGTTAAGCTAGATGTCTTTAATATATAGGTATTATAGAGCTTAGGTGGAAGTGTAGAAGAAAATGGAATTAAGATGAAAATCTTCAAAAATTAAGTAAAGTTGAGCTCCATTTCTTGTTTCTCAGGGTAGTCATACCCAAACCTTTATATATATTTATTTTTCACTTGACATCTTCCTATTTCATGCCCGATAATACCACAAAAGAAACATAACAAGGGTAATCTCTCATACTAATTAAACTTCACTAGGATAGTACTCTTATCTTCAAACTCTATCAGACGGCTCTTGACTAGCTATTCCTTGATGTTCAAACATACCTTAACCCTTTCTACTGAAATTAATCTCATCCAGCCTCTTATTTGGTTTCCATCTCTTCACAGAGAAAATGTAGTTTTTCACTTCCCACGGACCATTGTTTAGCACCTTCAGTAGATCCATAGTATCATTAAAATCTATCTTGAAATACCGCTTTGATAAACTACTAACTATGAAAGACTTGTCATCTTCAAGTTTCCAATTCCTTTGAAGTTCATCTCCCAACTCCTTGTTTGTGAGCACCCTATGACCAAAATATTTTCCTAACAAAACCAGTTCCCATTGTTGTTCTACTTTCTTGTCCATGTTTTTCATATGGATAACCTTCGGGCACTTCTGGAACAATAGTTTTTCAACTAGATCATATTGTAGTTTATCTATTTCAGATTCTCTATATGATTTATGAGAGCTGCCCTCTCCCTCAGGTAGGTGAAGTCTTGTAACTATGTCTAAGAAATTGAGTTAGATTAGTGATGGTGAAACTATAGAAAAGGACGGATGTTTGGATGTAAAGAAAGCAAAGTTAACAATTTAACACATAACAACTTAACGTAGAAGATGAAGCAGATTGAAAAAATATACCAAACTAACAATTTAGAAAGTTAAAAAAATAAGGTATACTAGAGACAAAAATATCTAAACAGCAAATAGAGCCTTGACGTTATCTCTCAATTCTCTTTGTGTAAGTGTTTAAAAGTTGAGTTTACGTAATTTGTAAGTTAAGGTAAAAAGAATTCAAGTGTAGTATAAAAACTTCTATAAAAATCCTTCTCACCACAAGGTTTCCCAAGATAATAGTTTAGCTCTATTGTTATAACATGTTCAAGTGCTAAGGTATGGGTACAAATTCTTGCTTAAACTATACGACAACATAATTTTGTGAGCAAAGTATTAATACAAGATCAAGTAGGGTTAGTGTTGTGTCTTGCAAGCATAACAACAAATTTACAGTTATCACTTATCAATACATATTCGGATACTGTCATATACTCATATCTGCATCTGATAATATCTAATCCGATTTAAAAAACTAATAGTTATTATATATAATTAATTTATTCATTATTTATTGTATTAGATATTATATAAAGTATTAATATAAAGTATAATAACAAAATAATAATAAAAAATGACAAATATATATTTATACTAGTTTTTATAATGGTAAAATAAATTATACAAAGCAAATAAAAATTTAATTAATATTGATTTTCGGATTGGATATTATTCGATATCCGATATGGATAGAATTTTGAATATATGTAGGATTCGGATTCGGATTCAAATATCAATATAAAATTTTGGATTAGGATATAGGCATATTCAAATTCAAACCTATCCGTTTGCACCCCTATCTACAAGGGAAAGGTTGTCTTCAACGTCCATCTCTGCTTCATGTCTTGGTGATGTAATAAGCACAGAAGCGCTGCAAACCTACAATTTAAATGAATTATTTCTTATTAAAATGCAAGACAGGAGCAATGACAAAGTGACAAGCAACTAAATTCAACTTTACTGCAATATATACACAAATCCTCAACAGATACACATAAACACACCAATTACAATGCAAGTAAATGAATAAAGTACATTGAGACTTTGTATTGTTTTCTATGATCAATTATCCACTTGACGTACTTCACTCCATAAAAAAAAATGATAACTTCTTTATATTTTTGGGTTATTTAGCTTTATGTCCTCCTAATAATTTTGCGTTGAATCCAAAGTTTTTAGTTTATTAGCTTTAGGTCTCCCTACCGTTAGTTGATCGACATTGACCAAATTTGACTGTCTATTGTTGTGTGTATGGCGTCGTGCATTTTCAAAATGGCCAAACTACCCCTCACACGCTTTGCAAGTGCCCAGTCCAAAAAACTCAAAATCCAGATTTCAATTTACTCGACACGTGTTGACATCTTGGCTAATTTTATCCAATGGCTACTGTAAAGGATAAGAGCTTGACTAAAAAAAGCGAGAAAGTTGACAATCAATCTTATATTCCCCCTCTTTTTTTCTCTCTCTCTCTCATAAATTCATGGGTACCTTATTAGATTCATCTCTCTTATAGATTCACTATGTCAGTTTCATTCTCTCTCTCATTGTTTCATTCCAACTCTAATACCTCTCTTATTCACCCATCTCCTTTATTCTATTGTCTTTGTCATTCACTCATCTCTGTTGTTGAAGCTTGGTCTTTAGAGCTTTTGCTACAAGTATAGTTTCTTTTTCTTGTGTTTATGTTTTGAACGAAATTATTGAATGTTTATGTTTTGTTTCAGTTGTAATTAGGGTTTAATATTTAGATTTTGATTTGTTTAATAGTAGTTAGGGTTTAAATTCTCTTTATGTGTTGTTTCATGTGCACTATGGAATTAAAAATTAGGGCCTTTTTCTTTGCAAATGTTTTACCAAATAAAAATTGGGGATTTATCATTTTCATATGTAATTGATGAAATGTTTTGCGATTTATGCATTAAAAAGTTAGGGATTTTAACTTTAGTGGGTCCAATTGTTAATAAAGTTAAGTACTTTGATCATATAGGCTATTGTTTGTTGGATACTGTATAGATCCCCACTTTGTGGCTCATTAAGCCCACGGATCCAACCCAGTTCAATTAAGCCCAAGGGTTTAATCCTAGCTACACCCAATAACTGGTCTATGTAAGAATATGTCCAGGTTCATTATTGTAGAATATAATGATAGAGGTTCAAAGGGATAAGAATTCTTTTGGCAAAAACAAACACATTCCTCGTAGGACTCAATCTCTTCATTCATATAAAATTTACTTATTCTCATAATGTGAACTACGTTGAAACTTGATCCCAAGAGAATAGATCTTGGGTACGTAGGCAACCATTATTTGGTTCAGTTTCATCTCCCCAAACATCAAATTTCTCTGTTTCTTAGTGCGTTCTTCACCATTGCTCTCGTTGTGTTGAAGCAGGTTACTACCGAAACAGATATATGTGATAAACTTTAATTGTACTTATACTTTAAGTGCTAAATATGTTGTGTCATTCATATGGATGGGGCTTTAATTGTTTGTTTGGTTTATGTGGTATATATAGTCATGTGGTGGGGTAAAATAACTTTTGTAGTTCATTTGGGAGGTGTTTGGGGTGAGGTCAATCTCGGTGCAATAACTGTGAATGATCATAGTGGTGTTAGGAGGAGAAATTTAACATTAGATGGAGATGATGAGTTTATCTATATTGATTTTATGAAGGATATTCAGGGCTTCATGCCTAAAGGGAAGAAAATGTCATCTGTGACTTGTATCTTGGAAGGATTTTTGTGCCCACTTGGGATTGACAAACAACTCATGCGCATGTGGGAAAACATCATGGTAGAAAATGACTACAAATATTATTTGTTTGTAGCTTATGATAATGTTGTGGGCCTAACTCAAAACTGGGAGGAGAACCCAAGTGTGATGGAGGTAAACCAAAGAAAATATGAGCCCTTCTTTAGGTCAATTTTGGGTGTTCAGTACAAGTCCAATATACCTACTGAGTCCAATTCTAATGTACATGTTGACTCCATATCCAATGTACCTGTTGAGCCCATATCCACTGTACCTGTTGAGCCCATATCCAATAAACATGATTACCCCAATCCAATTGCCCAATCTACTGTAGAGAGTTGTGTCAGCCTATTCAAAGTCATTGAAATAGACCCTGATCTTTTAATACATAAAGTTGTCAACCCTAAAGCTAAAAGAGTTTTAGTGGAGGTAGATGGTGTCCAAAAGGTATTGTTGTGCAAGAAACCAAGAGTTATTAGTGTTGATTTTGATGGTGAAGCAGAGCCAATTGGGGAAGCTAGTGTTGGTTTGAATGATGAGGCTTCTCAAAAATTGAAAGAAGTTGTAGACCATGTGTTGAATAATTGGGCTGATGTTATTGCTACTGGTGACTTTAATGCTAATGTGGGAGCTGGATTTGATGTGGGAGACATAGGAAGTTCTGGTGATGAAGCTGATTTATCATTGATTGTATGAGTGGTTGTTTGAAGTTCGCCAATGGATGATTCATAATGAATTTGGGAATGTTTTTGATGGAGGAAAGGGGAGTGAGTCTCTCTATCTTTTGGGTTTCTCTTTTACTATTCCCATTATCAAATGATGAAAACTTGATGTAAAGAAGCAAATGAATGAAACTTGATGGAAATAAGTTGATGTAAAGAAGCAAATGATTGGAATGAGTTGTTGTATAATGCAAATGATGGAAATAAGTTGATGTATAAAGCAAAAGTTAGGAATAAGTTTAGAAGAAGCAAAAAGGACATTGTATTGAGAAAAGCTTAAAGCTTGAAAGTGATAACAATGGATAATAAGAAAAAAATGAAATAAAAACTTTAAACCTACTACTACTCTTACCCTAACTTCCTACTCCCAATTCTACCTTAGATTATTTTGTATCATTATCTCTCAATCTTTTTACTTTTTGTAGAGAATTTTACATGATTACAGATTTGTCCTCTTCCATTCTCCTAGTGACAACACACCACTTTTGCTTTTGCTTTATGGATTTTGTCTATATTATTATTTCTTTTATTTCAAATACAAATACTAGATAAGATCAAATAAATTCATCTTATAGAATTTTGAGTTGAGGACAAGTTTTCTAGGTTTTTAAGAAATAATCCTTGAGATTTGACTTTGACTGTTGATCGTTGACTTTTTAGCTTCTTTTCCAATAAACTTTAGTCTTCATAAGATGTCCTATTTGAGCTCCTTTTAGCGTTAGAATTCATATTTTAAGATATTTTGTCCAAAATAGGCTTGTATCCTGAAAAACCAATAAGAACATGAGTTTTCCACATTAATGATCATATAATTTGACTAAATTGCACCATTATAAGGGGATAGAAATGTATATTTGAGTTCTGATCAACTACCCCCAAACAGCATTTTGCTTGTCCTCAAGCAAATATGAGAAATTAAAATATGTGATTATTATACTAATTATCTCGTTTCGCGCAGTGCGATTGCATTGACCATATGCAACAAGGCCTTAAACCACTAGGGATTCCCTAGTAGACGAGCTTAAGCCTCATTGAAAATTTTCCAGTGAAGATACTCACAAACTTCCTCTATCTAGTATAAAGGGTCTTGTCTCCTTATTTATTCTCAAAAGTCTATACATCTCATTAGCGGAGAAAGAAGGATAAACTCTTTTGAACTTAGGATACATATGTACAAAAACTTAATCATCTAAAGATAAACGTGCATACATGAGCGATGAAATGCAAAAGCAAAGCTGTTTCTAAAACTTTTGGAGAGCGTCCTTAAGTTGGGTTCTCACAGGGATGTGTTGAAACATAAACTCTCTGATAGATTCCCTCAAGTTTCGTTCTCTCAATTAAGTACAACGGGCACTTATCTTCCTCACATACACAAATGACGTCCAAAGAAACCATGGTCGATTGATCATAATTGCCACTTACTATCACGTCATCCTATTCTTAATCGAGCTAGAGGTCTTTTATTAGGAGTTACGGGGATAAGGCGATGGTTTAGAAAGAAGAATGGAAGGGAAAAACAAAATCTAATAAGTTGAGAAATGTGGTCTTCAAGATATTTGTAATTAGAGAAGAACCTCGTTTTGTTCTTTGCTTCCGAATTGCGTTTCATTATTTAGCCCTTCAGCTTTGTGACTCCATTTGATTTTGATTCTTGGGAGTTCTAACTTTACTTTTGTTTCTTTTAAACTCGACTCCTTTTAATTTTTGAGTTTTCATTTTGATGGATCTTTCTTTTCTTTTTATTTATTTATTTTTAATTTCTTTTCGAAGCAACTAACTGATTTGTTCTTGTACAAGGTCTTATCTTCTCTTTCTGTTGTTCATCCTATTCTCAACATGTCAGCTGGGTAAGCTTTTTATTGGGGCTAACACAGGTGAGGGATTGATGGCGAAGAATAAAAAGATTTATTGAAATTTGAAGGCTTAAAAGGGGGAAACTAGAGAATAAATATTCTTTTTGGATTTTTAACGTTTATTTGGCTATATCGACCTAAAAATGGCCTAAATTCTCTCCTGGGATATGGTATGGTGATCAAGCAAGTGGATGTGTTGTCTTTCTAACCGGACATCTTTTGTGTCATCACTCAATAAACATTCAGATGAGACATTTGGCTAGATTCTTATAGGATATGGAACTTAACTGTTTTAACATTGGTCTCGGAAACTTACTGCTATATACAATCAATGATGTTTATGCATGCCATTCATGAAAGATGCATAAACTATTGTACGTATATTAGTCTAAGTTTGAAGAATGTATCCTTAACTCTAATGCTATAATGAGACTTCTAGACCATTTATTTATCACAGAAAAAGGAAACAAGACTTTTAGTATTGAACAAAAAAAAAAAAAAAAAAATTGGTCTTTTGGAAATTTTTTTTAAGAAAGAAAGAAATATATTTAATATACATAATATAAGAAATGTTTAGTTTTTGTAAAATGTTACTATACCACTCCCAAACATAAATATGTTTTGTCCTCAAAGTATGAAGAGATAAGGAAAGAGATTATCATAGGAACATGAGCAAAAACGGCAGTATTGATCAGCTCCCAAATGTGTGTTGTTAGCTCTATTTCATCTCTTCACCAATTGGTTCAGCAATTATATTTACCACACCATGCAAAACAACCTAAAAATAGAATGAAAACCATTTAAGTACACATAGGAAGCAAATGCAACTACCACTCAACACATAAGCAGTTTTTCAGTGTTGCTTTAGTGGTGGTGAAAGTTTCTCATATTTAAAGTTTAAACATATAGGTCATTAGCACAACAAGTGCACATCAATTTCTATATTATGTAAAAAAAAAAGTCAAAAACTTCACAAACATTCTAAAATTCCCACATTCTCTTTCATATATGAATTTTATTACATGAAAAAGATTTGTAATCCCATGAACCATCAGAGCTAATCCCTCAATTGATTCACTTTCCAAGAATTGTTAATAATCTAAGCAAATAATCGCCAACCATAATATTGAGTTGGTATGTATTTTAGAATTTAGAACTATTTATTTATATTTGAAAAGTGGGGCAAAGAGAGAAGGAGGTCATACCATTGTTAATCACTGATTACTTCTCAACAATTCTGGTAGCTTTTGTATAGTATGAATGTATAACTACTTTGATTTAATCCTTAGATGATTTTACTTGTATAACACATATAAAATCACTAACTTTTAATGGTTATTTACATATGAGTTCATCAGTGATTGGCTCATGTAGGTTGTGCACGTCTCCCGCCTACTGGGAGATTTTATGGGCTCAAAACACACTAACGACCACTACACCTTAGTGAATTTTCACTCGTGTGAATGTTTCTTGAGTCAATGAAAAGTTATTTACTATGAAAATTACCATTATTATTAGAGTTTGGTTAAGGCATGAAGCCACCTTTTGGTTGGAAGAGTTAATTGGTTACGACATCTGATAATTTATTCCTCATTATGGATTAAATAAACACTTGGAACAAAGCCAAAAAACATCTAGCTGAATACATCACACACCATACCTACAAATGGTGTGAACACCCAACTTGATGGAGTATACTCTAACACTAAACTTTCACTACCCTTCTCTTTTGCTTTCAATGATAAGCAATGACCTTTTATAATTTTTAAAAAAAAAAAAAAAAACTACGCCTAGTAGGACTCGAACCCACAATCACCTACTTGCTCCTTTTGCTTATGCATGTGTTCCTTCCATGACTTCGTTTCTTCTATATGTTCTTATCACCCATTTAAATGGGCTCATTTCATATTCATTTTCATGATTAATGATTCAATATCAACCAATCAAAAAAAAACAAAACCAAGTTAATTACATGGATTGCTCGATATCAGCCAATTGTAAAAGAAAAGCCAAGTTAATTACATGGACTGCTCATTATTAGTTATTAGAATGTCTCAAGTGTATGTGGAGATATAATATGAACAAAAAAAATGAGCAATAAGAGATCAAAGTTGGTATTCCAAAAGTGTAGCCTATTGTGTAAGTGGCACTAACAAACTCTTAGGCCAAATGACACTTCGTAGCCCAATCTGCCCAAACGTTCTACTCGATTGCTGATCATGAGGAAATGGTAATTCAGTACTTCTGTAAGTAATTGATTTCACATAAACTTTGAAGTTCTCCTTCCCTAGTCTCCTGTTGCTAAATATTGTGACAGGGTCGACATCTTGCACAATACCCTTCGCAACAATATTGAGAGGTCAACCACCACATAAATCACATTCTTTACCTATGTACCCACTGTCCACCTACACTTGAATGTTGAAAGGAAATGTTTGTTAGTATCTATGCCCAAAGACGTTACTGCCTTAGTGCCTTGGTCTTTCTGATATAAAATGTGTGTGGAACCAAAAGACTGATGTTCTTTAAAACATATGATCTTTTTAAAATTATTCACTATTTTCTTTAAGGGGAGAAACAATCAAATCTTTAATTTGAGTGGCTGTTTTAGCAGTAAAAAGACAATTATCGCATTGAATAATTCATATGAGCAAGGTGGTACCAAAAGAAGAAGAAAAAAAAAATCTAAGAATACTGAAGAGCAGTTTTTTATTTGGAAAATTACTAACTTGTAGAGCAGCTTCTCCAATTGACTTTGGTGCAAGAAGAGGACCAGTAAAGAGGGTAGCGCTGACGCAACCACCAGACGGCAGAGCTCCCTGTTGCATTCCCTGAACAACAAACCATTATCCTTCAACACAATCGGTCACATACCAAAAACTTTGTATTTTTTTCGATATTTCATTTTTTTTTTCCAATTCCCTTCATGTTTTAGGACCCATTAAATTTCTACATTATAAAATAAGTCACGAAGAGGGAATTCAAAGTCTAACACCATAGGTAAAATCAACAAAGAAAAATCAATAAGGTTATACAACATATACTTGGTGTAAAATTTAGAATCGTTCTACTAATGTAGTTTTTACCTGCAGAGGAAAAACACTAAAAAACCAGCACCACTTTTCGGCACATATGGCTTGGGTTCTCCAATTGGATCACATATTATAACAGCCACATTCAGATCGGAGATGCAAAATATCCTGACAAATTTAACACACACACACACAAATAGAGCCATTATACATAAAATATCATGTTGATCGTTTTGTAAAATACTCTAATCCAAATGGATACTCAATAATTTGATTTGTAATGGAAATGTATTGTAAAAAATGCTTCAGAAGTTTAATTTACTTCGAGTATACAACAACAATTAAGTTCAAGAATAATCTGAATTTTGATACAATTTATGGTATAAACGTTCAAACATGCCACAAAATGATTTTATTTTTGTCACATTTTGTCTAAAAAAACTACATCTTCCATTGAAAGAAGTTCAAAAGTTATTGAGCCTACTTGCTCAAAAATCCCAACCTATTTGTTTTCTTCTAACTGTATTACCGTAAACATAGATGAGAAACATTATTTACCACGCTAGTTGTACTAGTAAAATAATGCAATTCTTTTTCCTTAGCAGTCGTGTGCTAGAGTATTCTTGGTCATATATGTCGAAGTCTCAACATTGAGCTTCCTTGTTGTATGACGTTTCCGTAAGATGAAAATGCGAACAACTTAATCCAAACTCTTTAGAAGACCTCTTCAACATCACACCCACACCAAATCTTTTTCTTGTCTAAAAGTCCACAAGTGTTTCACTAAAGTGAAGTTGGAGAGATCAAAGGTGCAGGAAGTTTAGAACAAATATATACTAACTATATTGTGAAACTCAAAGCATTAACTCCAATTGTTCAATCAAGTGTGAAACACTCGAATCAATTATTCCTATGGGAAGATTTCCCTACACTTGCACTATATATAGTTATGTGGAAACCTTACAGAGGCATTAGAGCAAAATGGAATGGAATTGGAGATTTGTTTAATCAACGGTATTTTGGAATATTTTATCAGTCATTATTACAGTTACCATGACTACAATAAAGTTACCAATGCATTCTTATGCATCTATAATGTTGAACATGAGCTAGTTTCTGAAGGGTGAAAATGCATAATGTATACTTACCAATGCATACTTGTATAAGTGCTACTATGCTTGGTGTGTGTAAACCCACTCATAATGCAATGAAACACCCAAATATAAATAATTAATGCCATGAAACTACAATATTTTTTACCTCAAAATACAACTGTAAGGAAACATTCAAACTTTAGGCAGTAGCCAAATAGTTGGTACTACTAATATCATTTGAACACATTTTGTCATCTAACAGATTAAGACGTGTCTATTCAACAATCATCATGACTGTAAAGTATTCAATCTCAAATTTACAAAACTGTAAAACCCATTTCACATGAAAACTATAAACCCATTTCATTGCATCATGATCAATAGGTATATAAATCCAAATTGGACACGAGCCATATCCTAATTTTTGTTTCGCAACAGATTTCTGGATTATGTAAAAATTTTCAGAGAAATATTCAAGGAATTGAAAAGAAATCATAGAGATAATAATTAAACCCTATAAAGTTAAGTACAACAAAGACCCAAAATATTTAAGTTAACAAAAATTGTGGAAATTCTACTTGTATTGTACCATAATAAATCATATTATATCAAAAGTTCTGAAAAGGATAAGTTTGTAAAATATATTATACCAAAAATAAATATTCAACGATCTTAATGATAACATCTTTGTTAAGGATTATGTCAAGTTGACTGAAATTGTTTCATTACTCAAAAAATAAATAAAGAAACAACCAATATAAAATATTGAATAAGCAATAAAATAAAAATAAACGCAATGAAAAACACGATTAACAAAATGATATTGAAAAGGCAGACCATGCAAAATTAAACAACAAATTTTTAGTAGAAGTTGTAAATTTTTTAGTACGTGCTTCCACTAGTACTTGCTCCATTGAGTTTTTGAAAGACATAACCAAGACACTGTAATAATGACCTAATCAAGATATTACTCAAATCACAGACATAAAATCAATTTCTAATGAAAGAAATGAGATTATACCTGCAAACAGTGAGGCCACCGAGAAGCTTATATCGAAGAGACTCAGCTTGAGCAATAGCGCAAAGACCCCCATTGTTTACTAATATCAAATCTCTAAATCATTTATCACTGACCATATTTGTGGGATACATAAAAAATCAGTACATTTATATATAAACCATAAATATCTACTGATCAAGCAAACCAGCTTAAGAGTAAAAAAGTATAACATTTTTCTTACATTGCAAAGTTATCTAAATTTTCGAATGGTGATGTACCATAGTTAGATATATATTAAGGACTATTACTTCATTGATTATGATGGACCATTTTTTCAACTTGAGTACTAATGTCAAAACACAAAATAGACATGAAGGCATGAAGAAATATACTACAAACTTGAAAAATCATAAAAAGAAAAGGCTTAGTAAGGAAAGACACTGCATATTTGAGTTATGGTGCACACTATTAAGCGAAAAGAAGGTCACATGCTCGTGGTATGTGTTGCTACATTGTGTTCTATTTTATTTTACGAAATTAAGAATCCAATTTGTAATAGGAGGGAACCTAATTACAAACAATTAATTAATCTTATACATTTAAAATAGAGACAAACCTAGCTAAGCAGGAGGAGGTAGTGTTTTGTACTGCAACATGCTTTAAAGATAATCTTGATGTCCGACTTGTGTTCTTTCCAATGGCTCCCACAACAAACATGGAGCATCTTGGCTTAGGGCGGAAGGACCTTCTTAGCACCACCCTGAGCATGCAAATCCAATTTAACATAATCAACAATAAGACCTAGAAAATTGATAAAAAGTTAAAAAAATTAAAAGAGCTATAGCATTTTCTGCAAAATTTTATATGAAACAATTTTTTTTTTAAGAAATGCTAAAAACTGGTCTGGGCGTTACATGAAAATAAAAAAAACATTTAAAAGTGCTAAAAACTGGTCCGATAAGTTGTGTCCAATCCTTGCATTGGGTAAACATTGCATCCATTCGTGCAATCCATAGGACCCTATCATAAGGCCCTCCTCTATGTGCATCCTAGAAAAACAGAGAAATCCATTGAATACATGGAAAATCCAACACGTGCCCACAACTTGCATGATATAGAAGTGAAAAATCGCAATTCTCATTCATGAAAAATTAAATGAAATTAATCTATAAAAGATTTTGTAATCAACCTAAGGCGCATATAGTTACACCCTACTGGATAATGAAAATCCCACATCTTTTTTGGATACAATTTTATATAAACATTTCACATCTCAAAAACAAAGAAAATTAGAACTAATCCATAATCTAAGTTATATGGACACGCTGTATTTTGAAAAAAATCTGTGTCGGATATGTAATCACGTGTCCGTGTCGAACACATGTTGCATGTAATTTATCTCGAATTTTGATATTTTACCGTGTCTGACAATTCGTATCTGTGTCCGATTCGAACACACTTACCCATGTCAATCTAACCTAGATCCATATAGAAAATTAACTACATATACCAAAATACAAAAACCCAATTCCTGAAATTTAACTCACCTCCATTGTTGTTGAAGAAGGTGTTGAGAGAACTCGATGGAAACCCTCACCAATTTCACCATTCAACTCGATTGTTTTGAACTGAAATAGAAATTTAAAAATATCAATATCTTGATTGTTCACATTTTGGGATATCTTTGAAATATAAGTTCAGAAGGCAGAACTCGATGACAGAAGTATTTGTAAACATATTATAAAGAAAACTGCAAATCAAAGTCTCGAGTTGTATAGCAGGCAGTAAAATGGATTGAGAGTTGGCTTCACATTACAAAGCATAATCATATTACGAATAGTGGATATCACAGAAACGGTCAATTAAAAAAAGACAACATGCTTAGCTAATGTCGAACATCATGTTAAAGAAGGTTACCTCTAATATCAAAAACTACAAAATTCTGAGAACACCTATACAATTTTTAAAAAGAATTTTAACATGTCCAATTGACAGAATCGGAACATTATCGGGGAAAAAATGACAGAATCAGAGAGCTCCTTAGAATTAAATGGTGCCAACGACGATTGAAGCCTTTAGTACAATAAAATCATGTATTTGATAAATGGAATTGGCCAATGTTTGATGTACAACAACGGTTGGATAGGTGTCTGGTTTATTATCATAAACAAACAAAAGATACATCCCACAGTGCGTACCTTCTTCATCTCCTAAGACTCGAAGAAAGTGTCGCCTTAGTAGGCATCAAGCTTGCTAGAACTTCCATTATAATCCTTAAGCAGGCACCTAAGTGCAACAACAATTTTACACTAAGCTTTAAACACCAAATTTTGCATGTGCTTGTAGAGCTTCCACTCTTCTCAACCTGAAGAAAAATCCACAAACCTCTTCTTTAAATTTCGAGTTTAGATATATGGATAAGGATTATTTTGTGGTGCATAAAGTAAATGCTGATAGATCAATGAACGGTGATGGAGAAGAATTTGGTGGTATCATTAGAGGTCTACAAACTTACGTTCGTAATATCACTGGTAGATATGTGTTTTTTTTTGCACACAAGTAGGGATATTGTATTAAAATAATAAAGAATGTTACATCACAAAAGGAGAGCTTACAACTTGACAAATCTAGGTCTAATTAAAACGGAAGTAAGGCATGTTCGGAGTTTCTAATCTTGTGATATAGTTTGGGTAGAACTCCATAGCCTCTCTCCTTGGTTCATAGTTGCTCCCTTCTTCGCTGCTAAGTCCACACCAAAATTGGCTTCTCGGTATGTGTGGGACAATCTCCAAAAAAGAAGATATCGGGTTGCTCTAAGTCATCTTGCTTTAAGTATCCAAGGAGAATTGTCCCTACTAAGAGCCATGACAGCAGCTATTGAGTCGCTTTCAATCCATAGATGTAACCATCCCTTTGATACCGTTGATTCTGCCGCTATTGTATGTACTCTTATTACAACCTATGAGATCCCTTGTCTCCTGTCCTTACTCTTCTCTCTTGTTATTTTTTTTCTCTGGTTCTCCCCTTTTTCTTTCTTTCTTCCCCTCTTTCTATCCTCTTTTTTCTTTTCTAATCTCCCTCTCTTTCTGGTTCGTCGATCTCCCCTCCATCTAATGTCCCTTCGCTCTCCACGTATCATGGTAGTTATTTTGCAGTAAGGATTCCGCTCTCTCTCTCCATGTCTCGTAGCGGTTCCAAAGCGGTTAGAATACCGCGGATATGATCCCATGTAGCCTGTTCCCCCGTACTATACTGCATCCGGTCCACTTGTCACCACTAACCTCTTAGGTCATGAATACAACCATTACAGATGCCCTCTCTCCGTCTTATTGATTGTCAGCGAACAGCGATGGGGCCGAGAACTAACATTTCCTCATTCCATACACCCTTCGCGATATATCTCTCTTCTTTTTCACTGCCAACACCTATTATCTTACTCTGTCCCCACATTTTCTCTTTCCCAGCACGTGTTCCACGTGCTTCCTCTTTATTGCCACGTGGAAACACGGCGCATGCGCATCAGAACCCGCCTTTTGAATTTCGAGATTCCACGTGTCACACCTCCTCTGGTTCTTTTCTCGGCAAATCCCTTTTTGCCCCTGCCCCTTCAAATCCCGCTCAAACTTCTCTCTTCTCTCAAAACCCCAAACCCACTTTTCCCTTCAACTTCTCTCCTTCAACCCCTTCAAATTTCTCTCCACTGTCCTTCCCTCCGGTAGATCTCTCCAGCACCGTTCGTGTTCTCCAACTTCCTCCGTTGCTTTGGCTTCCTCTTATCGCATGTTTGTTTTCCACCTTCTTTTTTCTTTTCCTCCCGTTATTAGTTTTAGTCGCTTTTGGGGTGCTGCTTCATCGCTTTCTTCTTTTCTTGAATTGCAATATCTCCCTTTGTGTGAAACTCCCCTTTTAGCGCTGATTCCATTATGTCTGGATCGGAATCGGCGGCTACCTCCGCCACCAAATCCGACCGATCTGAATCCTCTACCCCCAGATCTAGCCATCCCTCCGCAGAATGATCTGAATCCCCCGCTTCTAACTCCACTAGTCTAGCCGCTGTTCCATCTACTTCTGGGAAGAAATCTTCTCTTCCCCCCCCCCCCGTCCTACTACCGCAAACCCAACTTGGATGCCGTTAAAGCCTCTTATGGCATACCCAGTGACGTGATTCTAGAACACGTGTCTGGTGTCACCCACTTTCCTCACTTGGTAACACCGTGACCTGGTTATCTCGTCGCTATTGTAGGATAGATAATGGCTGGTTTGCGTTTTCCTTTAACTCTTCTTGATGTCGAGGTATGTAACCATTTCAACATTCCGCCATGTCAAGGTATAGGTAATTTCTGGCATGTTATGTACGCCGCCAACCATTACAACGAGACCCACTCCCCTAAAATGCAACTCTGCGATATACTTGCTCATTTTTATATAAAGAAAAGCACTAAACTTGGGAGTGTGGGATACCAATCCTTCTGCACTCGTCCGCAAAAGAAGTCTTTTATTCTTCACATCACCACTTCTGACAAAGTGTGGCACCATTATCCGTTGTATGTGTGCGGGGTTTTTATCCATGAACCTCCGCCGGAAGTTTCTCTGAGGCATCTCCATTTCCTTACAAGTGGTAAGTAAGCCATTTTGAGTCGCAGTGTTTTGTCCAACTTGTTTGTAATTTGTCTTTATTTTTGGTGATCCAGGTTGGAGACCCGATTCACGATCACAGATATACACCGGCGTTTCTTCAGAGATTTTCCAATCCCTTCGCGATTTGGGGAGTGCCCAGTGTGAAGTCTTCGGCATTGATCCTAAAAAAGCCAATTCTCTCTTACTTGACCCTTCTCTAAAAGACATCGGCAAATACCAAGGCCCCCTCTATCGCCTGCCGCCCCCCAAAGAAAGAAAGCCAAAACTTTCCCTACCTCAAAAAAGAAAACGTCCAGCTCACAAGTCCTTCAAGTATACCACCAAAATTTCTCATTCACGAGTTGCCGCCCAACGTGCCGTTGCTACTAAGGCGCCAACTACTACTGCTGACCCCCTTCCTCCCTCGTATTCTCGTGTGGCTGAGTGGGAAGACAACTTTGCCAACAATTCCTCTCCACCTTCTGCCATCGATATGGATGTTAACAAATACAAGCTTTGGGACAGTGACTCTGATGGCGATGCGCCTGTTGAAGTTTCAGATGAGAGTCCTCCCGCGAAAAAGGCCAAAACTATTTCTCATCCCAACATTGGTACCCGCGCTGAGCCTTTGCAGTCTATTGCTCCCGTGCGCCGCCCCAGACAGGATCCAATTCTAGAGGGTCCCTTAACATCCGGCCCGATCAAAGTCTGGCATCCCAAATTCAAGGCCAGAGATCGCGATGTTACCACTCGTGACTCAATTTTGGAAAACCCAGCTGTCGCAGCATCTTTGTTTTTCAGCTCTCATCTCCCTCGGGATCAAGCCTATGGAAACTCTGGCACTGTCGCTTCCCATAGGGCTTCCATCTATACTGGTTGGGAAAAGGTGTGTGTTATTAATTTTGCTTTCTCATTATCTGTCCTACTACCTTTGATACCAAATATGTCTCTGCAGCTGAGCCTGGATATTGGCTATGTGTTGCGCGGCCTAACCAGTACTATGGAGAATCTGGATGCGGCGAAGCAGGAGATTGATGGCTGGAAAGCAAAGTATGCTAAGTTGGAGAAGGAAAGGGATGATTCGCTGATCGTGGCACTCAAGGCCCACAAAGAGCTCCAGGTGGCCGAGGACAAGCACCGCGACTACGTAGCGGGGGTCAATTCCAAATTGGAAAGCCTGAAAGAGGCAGAGAAACTTGCCTTTCAAGTTGCTTTAGACAAGGCTTTGAAGGAAACCGTGGAGCAATTCCGAAGTCTAGCTGCAAAGAAGATTGCTCGTGAATTGCAACAACAACTTGATCAGCTTACCGCGGCTGGCCATCTTCTTCCCCCGCCACCTCCAGTTCTAGATACGCCATCTTTGGTTCCATCGACTACGAATCCTGAGACTACTGAGACGACTACCACTGATGTGCCTATTTCTACTGCTAGTGCTGACACCTCCCCAGTGGAAGTGGACGAAGATAACAGCACCACTGTTGGTGAGGAGGCAAATCTCCCTCAGGAAGAAGTGAATATTGAACATCAGCAATAACATATGCTGGCTTTCTTTCTTTGCAGTTGATCCTTTAGACTTGTAACATTTTGTTGAACAAATACTTTTGCCTATGTTTGAACAAATATTTCTCCGAACCAATACATTTGCGTAGCAGGTGTCAATCAAAGTTGTTTAATCTTCCATTCGCACTTTAATTTACCGCCTATTATAATTTTAGACTTCACCATTCTTTCAATTCACTATGTCTTGAAGCCATTTAATCTGCCAGAAACTTTAATCTTGACATCGTTTTCTTAACATTCGATGGGGCTATCTTGATTTGCCCCCAAATTGATTCGGACATATGGTCCGCGAAGGGCCCATTTCCCCCGCTGACTTTAGTTACCTGTGAAGCTAGTTAGGGTTGCCCCCAAGTTGATTTGGACCTACAGCCCGCGAAGGGATCATCCCCCTCGTTCTCTTTGATCAGCTGTGATGCTAGTCAGGGTTGCCCCCATATTGATTTGGACCTACAGTCCGCAAAGGGCTCATCCCCCCCCCCCCCCCGCTCTCTTTGAACAGCTGTGAAGCTAGTCAGGGTTGCCCAAGGTTGATTCGGACCTACAGTCTGCGAAGGTCTCATCCCCCCTGCTATCTTTGAATAGCTATGAAGCTAGTCAGGGTTGCCCCAGGTTGATTCATATCTATAGTCCGCGAAGGGCTCATCCCCGGCTCTCTTTGAACAGCTGTGAAGCTAGTCAAGGTTGCCCCCAGGTTGATTTGGACATACAGTCCGCGAAGGGCTCCTCCCCCCCGCTCTCTTTGAACAGCTGTGAAGCTAGTCAGGGTTGCCCCCAAGTTGATTCAGACCTACATTCCGCGAAGGGCTTATCCCCCCCTATCTATTATCTACTGTTGATTCGATTGAAGGAAGTGCATGTTTATTTCATAGACATAATAATAAACAATACAAAATAGTCCGCTATCACATAGCTCTATCTATGGAACTTTTTCAACATTCTGATATTCCACGGCTTCTCTATCTTTTCCCCTATCGTAGTTTGCAATCCATAAGTCCCAGATATACCCTTCTTACTGATGACATAGGGTCCTTCCCAGTTTGGCCCCAACTTCCCTTTGTTTTCTTTCTTGGTGGCAGGAGTAACTTGTCGCAGCATATAGTCACCCACCTTGAAACTCCATGGCTTCACACGTTTATCATACTGTCTCTGTAGAGTCTGATGGTATTCCTCTAACCAAATGCGAGCTATTTCTCTTCTTTCTTCCATAAGATTCAAATCCGCAGCTAATATTCTTTCATTCAGTCCTCTTTCAACAGCCTGGGTTCTAGTTGTGGATTCTATCATTTCCACTGGTATGATGGCCTCTAATCTGTACGCCATTGTGAATGGTGATTCATTAGTGGATGTTCGCGGTGTGGTTCGATATGCCCATAGCACATGATTTAACTTGTCTGCCCATGCACCTTTCCTCTCTTCCAACTTTCGCTTTAAATTATCCATTATTATTTTATTAGATGCCTCTGCCTGTCCATTTCCCTTAGGGTTGTAGGGGGCTGAAAACCCTTGCTTCACCTTAAATGCCTGAAGAAACTCTCGCACCTTTCCCCCTGTAAACTGAGTTCCATTATCCGCGATGACCGTATGTGGCAGCCCGAACCTACATATGATATTCTCCCACAAAAACTTCTTCACGTTTTCTTCTTTAACTTGTTGCAAAGCCACTTCCACCCATTTGGTAAAATAGTCAGTAACGGCCAACATAAATCTCCTTTTACCGTTTGCCATGGGTAGAGGTCCTACAATATCCAGTCCCCACATGGCGAATGGCCATGGGCTGAACACATAATGCAATGGCTCAGCTGGTGAATGTATGAATGAAGCAAATCATTGGCATTTCTCACACTTCTTGGCATACTCTGTAGCATCTCTCTTCATATGAGGCCAAAAAGACCCTTGTGATAGCAACCTATGGGTTGTTGTCCGCCCAGCGGAATGACTTCCGCAATCACCTTCGTGAACCTCTACCAGCACTTCTTGGGTTTGCCGCGGACCTATACACTTGAGCAATGGTCCGCCAAAATTTCTCCTATACAAGTCTCCCTTTAGTAATGTATATCTCTGACTGAACTGTTCCATTCTGCGCTTTTCATGCTTATTTTCTATTTCTACCCCACTCAAGAAAGTTTTTATGGGTTCCATCCATCCCTGATCAGTCTCGGTGGTTAATCAAACCCCTTCCTCCTCTGATGTACTTGTCTTGTTTAACACTCTCACTTCAATAGATCGACCCTATGTTCCAGGAAGAACCGCTGCCACATAAGCCAAAGCATTGGCGTGTCTATTCTCTCTCCGCGGCCTAAATGGGCAAACTTTATCTTGCTAAACCTGCTTGCTTTTGGTTGTAGGACCTCCAGGTATCTCGCCATCCTTGGGCAGCGTGCTGCAAATTCCCCATTCACCTGACAAATTACCAAATTAGAATATGAAAACACAGATAACTCGCTCACCCCCAGATCTTTGGCCAAATCTAACCCAGCTATCACCACTCATATTTAGACTCATTATTTGAAGCTGCAAACCCAAGTTTCATAGATAACTCCAGACGATTGTTCTCTGGCATCACTAACACGACCCCAATTCCGTTTCCTGTGTTAGTTGCTGAACCATCCACGAAAACTCTCCACCCATTGCGAATATCCCAATGATCCAAAGGATCGCGACTAACCTCCCTTTCTGATTCCATTACCATTTCCTCTCCCCAAGTGGGGTCCTCAGCTGGAAATTGGGCCAGAAACTCCACCATGGCTTGTGCCTTTTCTGCCGTTCTGATTTGGTAATGGATCTCGTAAGAACTGAGCATTACCGCCCATTTTAACATTCTGCCTGACTTTTTGCCTTCAACGCTTGCTTGAGAGGCAAATTTGTAACTACCACCATTGAATGTGCTTCAAAGTAAGGCTTCAACTTAAGAGCTGAAAATATCAAGGCCAAAGCATACTTTTCAATCCTACTGTACCGGGTCTCGGCATCCAGCAAGGTTTTGCTCTGAAAGTAACTGGCTTCTCTATCTTATCGACTACCCTGACCAGGACTGAACTTATCGTGTACTCGGGTGACTCCCAGGTATAAATATAGCTTTTCTCCTTGCTCCAGGCGCAATAGCAAAAGTGCCTTTCCTAAATAAGTCTTCAATTCCTGGAAGGCACCTTCACACTCCGTGGTCCAACAGAAATCTGGTGTTTTTCTCAGCACTTTCACACCGTGGTCCAATAGAAATAAGTGTTCCTCTTTCGACATGCTCTTTTCCACCATGTCGTCAATGTAAATTTCAATCCCTTTTCTAATCTTTCCTTCGAACATTTTTTCGCCTAACCGCTGAAAGGTAACCCTGCATTTTTTAAGCCAAATGGCATCCTTGTGTAACAATAGGTATCGCCCTCCACTACGAAGGTTGTCTTCTCCTGATCTGGCCCAAACATTGCGACCTGATTGTATCGCATGGACGCATCCATAAAGGAAAACACTTTGTAACCAGCCATTCTGTCTACTAACTCATCCACCCGAGGCATAGGGTAACAATCTTTCGGGCATTCCTTGTTCACATCTGTGAAGTCGACACACATCCTAACATTGCCGTTCTTTTTAGGTACCGCGACCACATTAGACAACCATTCTGTAAATTCTACCTCCCTTATTATTCCAGCCCCCTTCAATCGCATAACTTCTTCGCGAATTCCCTCTGCATACCTAGGTCTTACATTTCTCATCTTTTGTCTTACCGGCTTAGTATCTTTATTCATATTGGAGGTGTAAACCGTAAAAACATGTAAAATTTACACCCGTACTTAAAAAACACTATTCCAATGCAGTGTGTGAACCATATAAAATAGCTAATAGCTGATAGCCTGGGTGGAATATATACACCTCTTTTCCACTCTATTAAAAGACATGGACGTCAGTTCGACTAATGTCTCGGTTTTAATAAGGACCAGATGGCATTAAGAATGACGTCTCACTATTCATGAGGCTTGGATCGATTGTTCACCAAAAATAGATGATTTCTCTTCAAAATGGATTTGGATTTCCACACAATCTGATTCAATACAATCAATTTCTTTCACCTATAATTCTTGCATATTGTTTCCAACTCTTCTTGTTGGTATTTCTAATCCTTCTCTATTTCATTTATTCACAATAATTCTTGCAGATGCTGTTTTTGGGTTTATTGAACTTCCGGATTGGTGCCGAGTTTCGACGCGAATGTTATTCTATAACACGAGTCTCGAACAACTGTTACTGCTCTTTCTCTTCCTCATTTTCTGTAAAATAGCAAAATAACAATGTCATGATTGGTTTCGTCATTGAAAAATTAAAAATCAGCCCTCTCGAATGGACCAAGTTACGTATATACTCCTCATCCTCTTTCTCACCAAGTTCATGTGAATGTGAATTCAATCAAACTTTAATGTGGGGATTATATGGAAAATGATGTCTTTGTCATTGAATATAGCAAATTTGTAATTTTTTTCTCCATTGGAGACACCCCAGTGTGTAAATTTCCACACAATATAATTATGTGGATTTAGGAGTGTAAAATCCTAATGGCACTTATGTGGAGCCTATGTGGAGATGTAAATTTAAACTCTCCATTGGAGATGCCCTGACAGGCATACTCTGGGTCTAAATCCGTGATATCCTTAATCACCCATGCAAATATATCTACATTCTCTGTCAAAAATTGCACTAATTTACTTTTCCATTCCTCTGGCAAGTCCGCTCCCACTGATGTAAACTTTTCCTCATCTCCTAACCCCAGGTTCACTACCTTGACCTCATCCAGAGTTTTCAGTCCCAGCGGGGGCTCGTAAGCATCTGTCAATGCCGCCTCCTGTAATTGCTATGTTGAACTTTGTTCAGGTGATGACCCCTCCACTTTCTTTCCCCGGACTATTCCCTTCACAGTTACCTGATAGATGTTCTGCGCGGCCACTTGATCCCCCCTTATTTTATATGTCCCCCATTAGTGGGGAAGCGGATCACCTGGTAAAATGTCGGCGGAATGGCCTTCATTTCGTGAATCCATTTTCTTCCCAGAATTGCATTATATTGGGAACTGGTATCCACCACCATAAACCGAGTGAATATAGTCGTTGGACCTGCCGTTACAGGTAACACCAACTCCCCCATGGGCTCTGTCATACTGTCGTTGAACCCATACAAATTGGTCTGAGGAGCTTTTAACTGATCTCTACTGATGTTCATCTCCTCCATGGCCCTTTTAAATAACAAATCCACGGAACTGCCGCAGTCTATCAACACCCTTTTTACCAGATAATTACCCATGGCTATAGTAATCACCAAGGCATCCTCATGTGGTGCAATCACTGACTCTAAGTCTTTTGGGGTGAACATTATGCTTTCATCTCCCACTGCGGTTCCACAAACTAGCCGCGGTGTGCTCACCACCTCATTCACTTGTCATAAACTCGCTGTCTTTCTTATCTTATCTTTGTGTGCATTCCTTCCAAGGATTTCTCCACTAAAGATGACATTGATAGTACCTAATATTCTAGCCGACGCTGGCACTCTTTCTGCCTGATGAACCTCCGCGACAAACTCCCTGAGCATCCCTTTTTCAATCATTCTCTCCACTAACCACTTCAGGGCATAACATTCATTAGTGGCATAATTTTTGATTTGATGATACGCGCAGTATGGTTTCCCCTCTATCTCACCTGGTGTGCTCCGCGGACCCTCATAATATTGTTGTCCCTTAATTAAAGGCAATATTTCCTCTAAGGGCTTGTTGAGTGGAGTATGTTCTATTTCACGATATGGCTTCCTCTCTAGGATATCCCTTCTACCTCGATCCCCCATCCTCTCTGGACCTCGATTTTATCTTATGTATGATCCTCTCTCTTTTTCTTCTGTCCTACCTTTACCCTTTCGGTCATCTCCGTCGACAGCCTGCACTGCCTTCCCAGATTCCTTCTGTTCCTTCGCAGTCCTTTGCATTATATCCTCATATCATATGTATTTTTCTACTTTTGGGTACAGAGCATGCAAAGTATTTATCTCAATTTTTGAAACCGACTCATGAACTCTAGTTCCCGACCTCAAGCCGTGCTGGAAGGCTATGACCGGTGTGTGTTCATCCAGATTTTCCACCCTCAGTGTCTCCTCCTTGAACCTGCACAAAAACTCCCTTAATGATTCTGCAGACCTTTGTTTGATGTTGAACAGAGCCGCGATATCAACCACCCTTCTTTTCTGGTGTATGAAGTGATCCACGAAAGCGCGCTCTAGCTCTTCAAACCCTTTAATGCTCCGTGAAGCCAATCTGTAATACCAATCAGATGCTCCCCCTTTAAGGCTGGCGGGGAACATCATGCAGCGGAGTCCATCATACTTACTCTCCTGCCATAACGACATCTGTTGCCGAAAATGGTGCAAATGATAGTAGGATCTCCTTTCCCATCATATCTCTCAAATCTGGGCTGGGAGAATCTCTTAGGCACTTCAGCATTCCATATTGCATTTGTCAGTGGATTTTTATTGAGACTAGCCACCTCTTTCTGTGCAGCGCTCTGGTTCGCTCTTTCTGCTACGCGGTTCAATTTCCTATCTTTCTCAATCATAGCCTGTACCACCTCCAAAATGATGCCCACCGTTAGTTCTACATCCGGTGGCGGGAACTCCTCGTTCTTCCCCTCCTCATTTTCCCCCTCCACTTCGCTGCCTTGAGAATCCCCTCGCTCCGTTTCACCACGTGTACTCTCTCTCTCCTTTCTCAACTGGTCATTCTCATTTCTCAGCCTAACTATCTCCTCCTGCAGAAGTCTGGTAGCATCTGCCGCCACATCTGATATTTCTTCCTCTCCTATCCCTTCCATCTGAACGCTCTCTATTTCCTCTACCATTTTTCTAACCGCTACTTTCTTAGGTCTTCATATTCCTCTTTTCGCTACGGTGGCCATTTTTCTATTGTTCCCCACAGACGGCGCCAAATGTATGTACTCTTATTACAACCTATGAGATCCCTTGTCTCCTGTCCTTACTCTTCTCTCTTGTTATTTTTTTCTCTGGTTCTCCCCTTTTTCTTTCTTTCTTCCCCTCTTTATATCCTCTTTTTTCTTTTCTAACCTCCCTCTCTTTCTGATTCGTCGATCTCCCCTCCATCTAATGTCCCTTTGCTCTCCACGTATCGCGGTAGTTATCTTGTAGTTAGGATTCCTCTCTCTTTCTCCATGTCTCGCAGTGGTTCCAAAGCGGTTAGGATACTGTAGATATGATCCCATGCAGCCTGTTCCCCCGTACTATACTGCATCCGGCCCACTTGTCACCACTAACCTCTTAGGTCATGAATACGACCATTACAGCTATTACAATGGCAAAGCATTCCACAACAAAATTTGTGGTGATTCCAAACCCATGGGCTATAACTCCCATAACTTGGTTCAAGTGGTCCCTAAAGATGATGCCAACACCATCGATCCCTGGATTATGTGTTAGATATGTGTTAGTTGTTGTACGAACTACATGGTACATTGGAAGGACTTAAAGTTGCTAAGGAGTTGAGTTGCAGAGAGCTTTTTATGGAGTCTTATTCCCTTCACTATCTATCTACCAACATTCATTCATAAAAATGATCTATGAACGTTTTATGGAGAAGAATTATAAAATGGTCTTTCTGACACTGTTTTTAGGAAACTTGAACCTTTTTTTGAACGACATATGTCAGTTCTGTAATCCTTCTCCCCTTCTCACCTTTAACAAACCAAATAGCCCATTAAGCAAAATATAAATATCGTGAAAAAATGAGATTTTTATTTTTATTTAATTTACCGAGAACGTTTTGGGTACGGGTGGCATGGATGATGATTTCAGTACACATGGCTTTCAGTGATGAACCACTTCTTCATATGATCATTAAAGAAGGGGCTATCCAATCACTTGTTTGGATACTTAATACAAAATCAACATTTTCAACAAATGCTCGAAAGACAACACTTGGAGCAATTGAGAGCCTGTGCTTCTCCTCGAAAAACTCTGTAAATATCCTAATGAGTCATAGATTTCTTGACCGACTACTGTTCTTACTCCGTGGCAATGAGGTTTCCCTCAAGGAATCTGCAGTGAAAGCAGTACTTCTTTTATGTGGGACATCAGAGGCCATGAAGGCAATGGAAGATGCAGGATTCATGTCAGAGCTCTTAACATTGCTTGACGCAAACTGTTTTTGTATCCTCGAAATGACAGTTGAGGCACTATCCGGCATGCTCAAGGTACCTAGGAATAAGAGGAGATTCATGGCGGAAGATTCCAACACCAGTAGAATTCTACAATTGCTTGATCCAAAGGAAAATAAATTAGGTAACTCAAGGTTCCTGCTCTCTATTTTATTGACATTAACAAATTCCAACAGCGGAAGAAAAAAGATTGCAATTTCTAATCATCTTGAAAACTTAGAAAGGCTAGCAGAAGCTGAAGTTATGGCGGCGAAAAAAATAATCAAGAAGTTATCTGTAGGGGAGTGATATCTTCATAAAGTTATCAGGCACGCGTGGAGCATAAGCGAACTCACGACATCGACCTCCAAGACCGACCTGTGAGCGGTTCCTTATGAAACACACGTAATGCGCGGCATAAGCGAACTTCGGGACATCGACCTCCAAGACCGATCGTGAGTAGCTCCTTTCATGTAGGTGGAATGCGACCAAAGATGTCACGCATGAACGCATGGCGGAGACAGAGCATACTCGAATAGGATCACCACCAGGGGTAATCATTACCAAAATCTTACTTGTACTTCCCACCACCGGGAAATAAGGGCGACCGCGCCAACTCCCAATCAGCACATGACTAATACTATAGCCAGCCTAACACTCATTCATGATCTCCACCTTACACGTGTGCAAGAGACACACGTGTCTCCCGGATTGACCTTTCCTTTAGCCTATAAATACCACCTATTTGAACTACGTCGGGCCTGATTCTCTCCACGAAAAAAAGAAAAGAAAGAGGATCGTGGGTAGTTCGCTCCTGGCGAACTTCGGTCTTTCCAGAGAATCTCAACCTTTTCCCCTTTCTTCACAAACCTCACAGAAAACCAAAACGCTCCTTTACATTGGCGCCGTCTGTGGTCTCGATTTCTTGAGAAACCACCTAACAAATCCAAACTCCAGAAACCAAAAGTCTCAAGCCCACGAAGCATGGCAAGCCTCGAAGCTCAAGTCTAGAGTTTAGTTGGTCACCTAGGCACAATGAACGGGCACATTACCCTGCTCAAGCGGGAAAAGTCTCCAAGTTAATAGTTTTTTGTTCTAATTTCTTTTGATATTAGTTCAATCTAGTGCAGGTCAATCAAGCTCCGATGCACACTGGGGGTTAGCCACAACCATTTCCGGACTGGGGTTCATTGTTGCCATCTAAACAAGTTCAATTATGTTATTATGATCTATGCATCTCCAAAATTACTACTGATAGGTCGTACTAACTCTTTGGTGTTAGCTCCCATTTTGTACAGCTCGCATTTTGTACAGGTTCTTCAAGCTCCAAACTAGGGGCTAGCCACAGTCATCTCCGAACTGGGGCTAGTCAATGAAGCTCCAACACTGGGGCTAACTATGGTCACGCCAATTCAAGGCTAGTTATTGATGACGATCTCCAAAGTAGGATGCCCACAGAATCACTCGGGTCACGGCACCCAGCTGAGTATAACGCTCACTCAAGCTCAAACGCTACATAGCGTCACCACTCAGCCCCAGTTCCTGTTATCAAGACCCCAGAGGTCGCCCCAGCTCCTGTTATCATGACCCCAGAGGTCGCCTCCGCTCCTGGTGTCAAGACCCCAAAGGTCACACCAACTCCTGTTGCCAAGATCTCCATTCCTCCGGTTGAGAAACAATCACCCGAGACCAGCTCCGCTGAGGTCGCTTCATATTCTACAGCAATTCAACATGAGGAAACCACTCACAGCTCGTTCTCTACAGAGCAGACAGCTCTCCGGAGCTCGCAGGCTACATAGCCTCTCCAATTCTTGTCACGTCGAGGACCTATATTTCTAGGATCGACTAAACGAGAACGCTCTCCGCGAGCAGACAGCTCTCGGAGCTCACAGGCTACATAGCCTCTCAAATTCTTGTCACGTCGAGGACCTATATTTCTAGGATCGACTAAACGAGAACGGTCTCATGGCGCGACGACTCTCCGGAGCTCACAAGGCTACATAGCCTCTCCAATTCTTGTCACGTCGAGGACCTATATTTCTAGGATCGACTAAACGAGAACGCTCTCCGCGAGCAAACAGCTCTCCGGAGCTCACAGGCTACATAGCCTCTCAAATTCTTGTCACGCGTCGAGGACCTATATTTCTAGGATCGACTAAAGCGAGAACGCTCTGAAAGCGTGGCGCAGCTTTCCGGAGCTCACGGGCTACATAGCCTCTCCAATTCTTGTCACGTCGAGGACCTATATTTCTAGGATCGACTAAACGAGACGCGCTCTCCAGCGGCGAAAGCGACTCTCTCGGGCTCGCATGCTACATAGCCTCTCCAATTCTTGTCACGTCGAGGACCTATATTTCTAGGATCGACTAAACGAGAACGCTCTCTGCGAGCAGACAACTCTCCGGAGCTCACAGGCTACATAGCCTCTCCAATGCTTGTCACGTCGAAGACCCATATTTCTAGGATCGACTAAACGAGAACGCTCTCCGCGAGCCGACAGCTCTCCGGAGCTCACAGGCTACATAGCCTCTCCAATGCTTGTCACGTGGAAGACCTATATTTCTAGGATCGACTAAACGAGAACGCTCTCCGCGAGCCGACAGCTCTCCGGAGCTCACAGGCAACATAGCCTCTCCAATCCCTGTCACGTCGACGACCTATATTTCTAGGGTTGACTACACGGCAGGACGCATATTTCTCGAATCCTATAAAATTATATGACCATTCGTCACAATAACTACATCCACCGATCTGCTGGGATTACCCAGAAAATCTAGATCGGTGCTCATTACAAAAATTAACCAAGTATCGAACTACCACTTTTGTGGAAACCAGTTCTCTGCAGGAAAAAGGCGAACTGCTCAGGCAAGCCTGAAAACACAGCTCTATTGTTAACTCTCGTATAAGAGAGGGAAATGTAAATAGAACTTACAATTCATGGCTGACAGAACCAAATCATGATCACCTTATCAAATCTCACTTATGACATGCTTATCTTCTGGTGCTGTGCTAGTCGAAGCAGTATGCCGAGCCGACCTCAGCATCACATGCATCTCATGCCCTCGTTCATCGCTCACAATCGCTTTCTTCAGCGCATCATACTTCTCGTCCAGAGCGGCGTAGGCGATACATGCTTCGGTATACGCCTTCTTCGCTTTACGTGTCACCTTCTGGCACTTCTTAGCATAAGCAGTCACCACAGCTAATTCCCTTTCTAACTCCGTCACGTCAGTCACTAACGCAGCATTCTTGGCCATCATGTTATGGTACTTGGTAGTCATCACCTCCAGTTTTCTCTTGTCTGCCCCCCACGCAGCTCGCATACACCCTAGCTCGACGTGAGGGTTGTCATCCATCTCCCTATTTTGTACAACATCTTTCAACTTATCATATCCCCGCAAGAAACCCGCGAAGGCGGGTTAAAGAATCGGTTGCCTTAGTAACCGATATAACAACCTAGTGTATGCGGAACTTACCAAACAAGCAGCCATATCCATCGCCCCCAAAGAACGTATCCATGTCCTCATCCTTCACCTCCGGCTTATCACCATCCGATTTATCGATCCCGCGAGCGCTGGTCGCTTTATGGCGCCGAGTGGAAGCTTCTGATCTGGCGTTTCACCATATACTTCTTCCCCGTCTTCCCCATGTAGTAGAATTCGCTCCCCACATCACCACACCGTGGAGACGAACTCTCACCAGCGACTGGCCAACCTTGCCTCAGGTCGCTACACTCCGCAGCGTGACGATCAGTGTCACCTACCCGCTGCGGCGACCTAAACACAATGCCGCTAGTTAGATGTCCAGCCCTCCTGGAACGTTTATGACCCTTCGCCTCTACAGTCTCATCTTTCCTCTTTCCGTGATCACCATGCACATGCGGTTCAAACTCAATCCTCTCCATTATCAGAGGCGACGTATCTCTCATGCTTTTTTCTCCCCTCATGAATGGACGACACCTTGCCATGATAAAACCTAGCACACAAAAGTACTGTCACATGAGCTACAGTTTTATTCCAAATTCTTCTCGACGAAATAACACTCTCAGAGGAGAAGGAACGTACCTCAACGAGCAGCAACGATGGTGATGCACAGCAAAGGAGCAAAGTGAGAAGAAAGACTTAAGTTTAGGCAAGAAGACGAGCAAATACTTTGTTGGTATTCGATGAGCAGTTTTATGCAATAGGAAACGTCTTTTCCTAAGCGCCTCATAATTACCTTGAGACGCCAAACACCATCTGCCCGCCATCATTATGTTCCTTGAACGCATTTCGCCTCCCTCCCGCGTGTCGCACGCGGGAACATTGCCGTTAGCGGCACTAAACACAACACGATTCGACTTCTTTCACGAACCAGGATCCAGCGACCTGGTGGCCTCGTTACGCGCACCACCTTAATAGCTGCAAGCAATTTAACAACCAGACGCTCATGCAACTTTACCAGTCATGGGCGGGGAAGTGGTCACTACAATGCACCTGCCATGCTTTGTTTATGCTTGAACACAACCGTGGTCAAGCAAAGCGATTCACACATAATCGGCAACAAACAACAAGCATGGCATACACGCAAAAACAACGACTGTCTTAGCAAGTTGGAACCATAGTAAGTTAGCGGGTTCTTTGAGACTACTCGAAATCCAACCCGATTAAGCAATATTCGTCCTCCGCGGGGAGTACCCCAAAGCGAGCGGGTACGGATCACTCCGCAGTCGCGGGCACATACAAATAAAAAGACGAACTGCCCAGGTTACCCCAGGAAACCAGTTCTATTGTATCACAGCTTATAAGTTGACAGCATTACATAACGAATTTACAACTCGCTATCTCTTGGCTCGATAATTAGTTCTCTAGGCATGAGCGACTCATCAATCTCAGCATCTCTCCCAGTCACCATCACAGAAACTCCATCCAAGTCTAAACTCATCAGCACATCAGAAGCAGCAGCATCAGTTCGCGGTAGCACAATATCCGGCATGACCTCTGAAGCAGCAGGAGCGCCACTAATCACTCCCGGTACCTGTTCTACCCCGGTGTGAGATGTACAACGTGCATGATCTATCTTCAAAGCATTGTAATCCGCCTCCAGTTCAATGAAATCTGCATCCAGAACGTCATAGGCTTTGGTAGCGTCCTGAGCAACCTTCTTGCAGTGTAAGGTATACTCGTTCAGCCTACCAATTTCCACAGTCGCTGCTAGGACGTTCTCTTCCGCTCCCTGTAGTTTTTGCCTCAGATCTTCAGCTTCAGTATCTTTCAGCATCTTGGCCAGACTCAGCGCTTGATGAGCTTTCTTCAGATCTTCCAGTTCCTCGCGTTCCATCTTCGAGGCTTCCTGGACATTTTTCAGCTCGTCAGACAGCTTCACCACCGCTTCTCTATCTGCCTCCGCGAACTGGGCAATCTCTTTCAATTTCTGAAACCCACTTACCAGCTGCAAAAACACACGCATGGTTAATCGCCACAGAATAGCAGCGTGTATACGAAAACAGTTACATTAAACAAAGATAGACACGCATACCAAGCATTGTGCAATCTCCATTCGTCTCAAGTTATCAGCCAACCCTTTATCATCCAGCTCCTTACGGTTGCCATCTAGCGCTATCTGTTCTAACAAACAACCCGATATCTTACTCGATCCGGCTTCTGATCACTTTTGCTTCCGCGGTTCGTTCGCTCCATGCTTTCGTCCCGAAAAACAAACCGTCCTTCTAGCTCGTCAAAGAACCACAACCGCCTTCCCACTCGCGCTTTGCGCTAGTGAGCTTTCGCTTTTGCCACCGATTTGGATTCGCGCCCGTCGAAGACTTTGGACCCGCCCCAAAAGTGGCGAAGTCCATGACCTGCTCAGGTCGTGCTCCACTACGGCGAGAAACCATAGCCCCAGCCGCACCACCATCAGAACCGCCCCCTGCGCTGGAGCTTTCCCCAAGAGCGTGCCGCGCTACTTTAGTCACTCGAATAGCGTCTTCCTCAGAGACATAGCGCGGCCTCTTCTCCGACCTGCTCCTTGCTCGAGGGTTGAAAACCACCGTTTCCAACTCCACAGGCGCATCGATCGAACCCCTTCGGGCGGGCTTCGATCCTCCGCCCCGAGGTACCACTTCGCGAAGGGTCGCCTCTCGGTCGCCATCGCCGTTGCCTCTCTTCTCGCGTTACCAAGTCACTCGTTCGCGCCTCCATCACCTCTTCCCTTGTCTGGCCTCGAGCTCGATCTTTTTGCGCCTTCCTTTTTTCCCGGATCGCAGGCCCACCCTTTTCCACAAAGAAATGAGCCACTTCAGGCAACTTCGCTTGTTTTTCTTCATGAGTCAGCCGAGCGAACCTCTCTATCTCCCCACGATCGGTTCGCTTTTCACGAAAAACTCGCAGCCAACGCAAGACAAGAGCCTGTTAGAACAACTATCAGTCGTTAAATAAAGTAACAACAGAAAAATTTTCCTACCCACCAGATATGTTACAAATCCTAGTTCGCAATCTACACCCGTTCACACAGTAGTTGCCAACTAGCAACAGCGGCCTCTTTGTCCAGGCCTCATTGCTTACACCATCGATCACAGTAGAACGCGTCGTCATGGTTTGCAAGCTAAAGTTCATATTCCCTGATCGCCGTACCACATAGTGCTCCACTATGTCGGATACCCCTATGTCGTATTCCCCACTCGCGTTCAACAGGTCAAACACCTTAAACAATTGCCAGGTGTTACCCACGAACTGACAAGGAGACTTCCAACAATGGGCCAAGAAGTCACATACCAGTTTCGAGAACGGTATTTGCATATGCGCTCTCAACTGGCCCTCACAGATTATTATTCCACCATTCGGCGGGTTGTACTCCTCACTCCGAACATTTTCACTCAACCGTGGTTCATATATCTCTAGGTCGGGGACATTAATCCCATACGCTACCCTCAGTTTGGGGAACGAGTTTCCAGCACGACGGTTTACACTTCTAAGGGGCACATCACTTGATGACGACATCTCCCCTCGACCTGACGTACTAGCCACACCACCTTCTGACCTAGATCGGGTATTTCCCTCATCTACCCTAGCTTCTTCATCCAACTCAGCCTCAAAGCCAGCACTTACTGCTTCTTCGTCTTCATACTCTCCGTAACTTAATGATATCTCCCGAACTTCCTCTGATCGAGTATCATCAGAATCAGACATTCTAACAAGTGTTTTTATCAAATACTCAACCTGAAACCCTACAACCTTACACTGACCTACGTATTTGCGAATCGCACTTTCGAAGAAGAGGAATGCAAAGCGAAAATGGAAAGATAAAGCAGCAGAAGCACTCACCTGAGGAACCCTCGCTTGCGTTTTTACGGAAGAAGCAAACACAGAATACCTTTTTGGTTGTCCCAAATTTGATTTTGTATAAACCGCCCGTTCAGTTACCAAGAAGTTATGATTACAGCCTATGCTCTAGCCCGCACACATGTTTCAAGGTGCTGTCTTTTCAGCAGTTCCGTATAACGCGCCGACACGTTTCTTCATCAACTGCTACGATTTTGTCACGTGCACATCACGCCATCACTTCCCTTTCCCGCCAAATTGTCAAATCACATGATTCAAAAGTTGTGCCATCCCCGCCGCGTCCTCCACCACAGGTCGCTCATGTTCCACACGTTCTTACATTTTTCTCTCAGCAGAACGTTTCCCGTGGCATAAACACTCTACTGAGAGGGGGCTGTGTAAGGGAGTGATATCTTCATAAAGTTATCAGGCACGCGTGGAGCATAAGCGAACTCACGACATTGACCTCCAAGACCGACCTGTGAGCAGTTCCCTTATGAACACACATGTGCGCAGCATAAGCGAACTCAGGACATCGACCTCCAAGACCGATCTGTGAGTAGCTCTTTTCATGTAGGTGGTACGACCAAAGATGTCACGGCACGAACGCATGGCCAGAGACAGAATGCCTCGAATAGGATCACCACCAGGGGATCATTACCAAAATCTTACTCGTACTTCCCACCACCGGGAAATAAGGGCGACCGCGTCAACTCCCAATCAGCACATGACTAATACTATAGCCAGCCTAACACTCATTCATGATCTCCACCTTACACGTGTGCAAGAGACACACGTGTCTCCCGGATTAACCTTTCCTTTAGCCTATAAATACCACCTATTTGAACTACGTCGGGCCTGATTCCTCTCTCCCTGGGAAAAAGAGAAAAGAAAGAGGATACGTAGGCGGTTCGCTCACAAGCGAACTCGGTCCTTCCAGAGAATCTCAACCTTCTTCCCCCTTTCTTCACAAACCTCACAGAAAACCAAAACGCTCCTTTACATTATCTACCAACAGATTTAGTAGTATACTAAATGGAATCTGCAACACTCAAGTGTAACCTCATTTTGCAGAAGAATAATGTTCATATTAAAATATATTGGGAAACAAAGCAGTAAAACTCTAGGGCTAGAGGAAGGAGCTGTGTCCCAATTAGATGAGAATCCACACTCAACCACCAACCATTCAGGTATACAACCCAGAAAAACCAACTCATTGTATATTGTGCAACATAGATATACGGATTTGCACCAATGGTGTCACTGCAGACCTTATTATGGAAAACTAAATTTCAATATTCTATCAATCTTTGACCTCTAACAAAATGTTCATCTATCGACAAATATTCTCTTGTCTTTAATCAAGATTACAAAAAAATTCTTCTATATTACTTTCGGGATAAACTGATATTTATTGTTGTGAGCAGGTTTCAATTTAATCTCACAATCTAGGAATCGTAACACACAACATCATTCTAATCAATTTGAAGCTAGCATAATAGTTATGCCACACTTTGTTGTTCACTGAAATATGATAAAGCTCGCAAAAATGGAAAATACTGGAAGCCGTATGTACTGGTTCTCTTGTCAATACTTCATTCAGTTAGTCGAAAAATACTCCATCAGCCACAAACTATTAACCCAAAATGAACACATTAGAAAAAAAAAAAAAAATAATATTAGATCTAGTAAGAGAATGGGAAGAGAGGGAATATACCTTTCTTTCTTTTTTTTGCTCATCTGGGTCGCCATCATTGGAGGATGAGATTTAGTGGTGGTGAAAGAGAGCAGGTTTGTTAGCAGCCGGCGGACAGACGAAACTTTTTGGTTTCTTACTCGTGTTTTTTTTTTAATTTTTACTCGTGGGTTTTTTTGTTAGGGTAATAGGTTTTCTGTAGAATATGTATCTTTTTATTTTGAGGAGGTCATAGAAAATTAAAAATAGATAAGGGAGATTTAAACAAATTTGGGGAGGCGTTTCAAATTATTAGCACCTCTTCTTTTTTAGGAGTCACTAATATTGTTTGGGTTGGAAAAAAGAGTGATATGGTGAGGAGAGAGAATATGCACGAGTTTATATATATATATATATATATATATATATATATATATATATATATATATATATATATATATATATATATATATATATACGCTTTGTCTTAGAGTGCCACTCTTATCTCACTCTTCTTCTCAGCCATCCGATCCACCTCAAGATCTGATGATCTAATTCACCCAAAATTTCTGATATTTCAAAGTTTCGTGTTATTTCAAAATCCAAAAAACACGAAATTTTGCAAAATCCAAAAAACACGAAAATTTTCAAAATCGCGAAATTGGAGAACTGTGTCTCGTGAGATTATGGCCTTTTCATTTTCCCCATCGAGCTTCAGCTCTTATATTGTCTTTCTCTTATGCCGCGTCGACTATTTTTGTTTTACAAATGTGCTTCTTTTTCTATGTTCATTATCTCCATGGCGGCTTTAAAGTTTTACATGAGTCGTTCATAAAAGTTTTCCTAGTTTATTTCAAGATGCTTGAATTAGATTGGGTTTTTGTTAGTGTGTGGGGGGGATTTAATAGAGGAGTATAGTTTGCCTAGATAGCATGCACATCTTAGATATAGATTGGCATGCACACGCCTTTATTTCGTTATTTGTTTTTTTTCGTTGGTATTGCAACAATTTGAATTAGTTGAATGTCTTATTTTTAACTCCTATTTATTTTGTAGCAATGCCTCGAACAAAGAATGTGAATGTGAAGAATGCAACAAAAGTGTTTTCATGGGTGCTAAGAAGTTGTTAGGTGGGGGAGTAGTAGTTCGGTCGCTGAGCGATGAGGAGCTTGAGAAAAAAGAGGACGGAGAACAACCACTTCGCATCGGTTAAGTAGAGGGGATCGAAAGCGGATGATCCAGTAATGTTGTAAGTGGTGTAGAGTTAGGAAATCAAAAAAAGAAGAAAGGGACAGCCTTGAGTGATGTAGATGTAGATGTAGATGTAGATGTAGATGTAGATATAGATTTAGATTTAGATTTAGATTTAGATTTAGATGTAGATGACGATGACGTAAATATGGATGGTGAGAAGAGTGTAGTTCTAAGTCATGCTGATAGTGAAGAAAAGGGTGTTGATGATGCAGAAGAGGAGACTGACGAGGAGGAAGAGGACGCGGAGGAGGAGGAGGAGGAGGAGGATGACGAGGATGACGAGGAAGTCCATGTACCTGTACCTCCAGTGAATATTGTGAGAAAGTCTAACAATGACTTGGAGTTCAAGAGAGGTGTTTATGAAGGTGGCCCTTGTGTGTCACATCTGTTGTATGACTATGCAGTGCACGTGGCTCACGATGTTTGGGAGGGGCAGGTAATATTATCATATAGTGTCTATTAGTATTTAAATTTTGTATTATGAAACTTGTGCATACATTAATACTAAGTTTTTGTTGTTTTAGGCGGAGCGAGGGGTGTTGAAGTGCCATGGGCACCTAAACAAGTTGGTACAATGGGATATCATTGGAGAGTGTTCGGGGACTATTCTACTTTTCACGTGGAGCTTCAAAGGACCGGCTTATGTGCTCGGGTCTTAGGTGTATCTGAGCATCGGGGATCTGTGTTGGTCTGCGTTTGTGGAGAGGTGGCATCCGAGACCAACACGTTTCATATCTTGTGGGGGCGAGATGACAATCACATTGGGCGATGTTTCCCAACTCTTAGGAGTTCGATCGAGGCAAAGCAGCGTGGATCGGGGACACCGATTTGACCTTGGAACAGACAAAAAGACTCCTCCACAAAGATCTTGGCATGCCCATGGATAAGATAGATGCGGAGATGAAATCCAATAAGTTCACTTCCAAAGTTAGGATGAATTTCTTGATGAAGCAGTTTGCTGGGAAGGTAACAGGTGAAGATTTACGTGATGAAAATAGGGTTGTTGTGAAGAAGGCGTCAAACCAAAAAGAGGTGCAGTTTGCTGTGAGAGCTTATCTGTTATTTTTCTTTGGATGTACCGCCTTCACCGACACGTCTGGAACTGCAGTTCCCGTTTGTTATCTGAGACTGCTTTTGAAATTTGCCGAGATCGAGACTACTGGCGTGGGGTGCAGCAACTTTATATACTTACTTCGGGGTGTGGGTCTTGGGACTGCCACAAGTGCCAAGGTGAAGGGTGTTTCAGGCTATTTCATTCTCCTACAGGTATTAGTTTTTTTGTTTTTCTTTTCAATGTCAATTTTATCTATCTATTACAATATTAACTGGGTGTCTATATTAATGTAGGCATGGATTTATGAGTACTTCCCGGTGTTCAGGCCATACCCAAATGAGGACTATCAGTTGAGCATGTCCCGTGCTCATAGGTACTCAGTTACTCAGTCTTTTTATGTTAGTACAACAGCTGCATTGAAGCATACCCGAGCCACCATTGATAATATGACTTGTACCGATGTAAGCATTTTTGTATGTAAATAGTTTTATTTATTAATTGATATTATTAGTATGTGGTTAATTATTAATTCCTCGATCATATGCTATTTGACAGGTTGAATGGTATCCCTATGTTGAAGTCCGAGCTACACGGCCGGTGGATGAAATAACATTTTTCGAGGGATTTATATGCTTTCTTGATAATGTCGAGCAGTATAATGTTTCGAGGGTTGTGCGTCAGTTGGGTCATATGCAGTTTGTACCCTCAGATCCCCCAAGACCAAAGACCTCGACGCGAACTACTTCCGGACGCGGGTATGATGTGAAATTTAATATTGCGTCTTCCTACTGGAGTAAATGGCAGAATCACTTGATTCAACTTGAACAACGAGGACCCATTCCGTCTTATCCATGGGAGTGTGTTAGTAGATACATGAGTTGGTATGAAAACAATAGTCATATTCGAATGATAAACCCTGATCATCTTAGTCACTACTCCCTACAGAGTCTTCCATATCATAATATGGTGAGTTAATATCTTACAACGTTAATTTTTTTTTGTTTTGTTTTGGTATTTTATAAATGTAAATGTATATACTAATGTAGTTTTTCGTTTTAATTTTGACAGCACCCCGTCGTCGATAAAATTTCTCGCTTGCTCAATCAAGGCCTGCAATTGGGTGGGACTGCGATTCCAGACGATGCACAGAACGAGTTCGTGGAGGCATACAATTTGACCCAGTGCAAGTTCATTAGCAGACGATATCATGAAGGAGCATAGGATTTAGGTATGTTGAGTTTGGTTAGTTTAGGGTTTAGTGGTTAGTTTGGTTAGTTTACCTCCTTTTATCTTGTGTTGGGACGAGTGTTGGAAATGGAAATGGTTTGTTTGTCAGTTCTCAATGGTTTATCAGTTCTCAATAGTGTTTATTGTTTATTAGTTCTTGTATTATTTTTTAGAGTTTTAAGTGGGGAAGTGGGAAGTGAGGGTGGTTTTGTTTTTGTCCGGTAGATAAAAATGCTCATGCATTATTGCAATGATCTGCTCTGAGTTATTTATGCGCGACTAGAAATGAGGGGTATTGATTCCAAGATTCTTTCTTTCTTAACTCGATTCTTTTTGACCGAGTTGTAAGTGTACCGTGTGTCTTGGAGCTAAAGAAAGAGTTAGGAGATCATGTTAGTTGGAATTTGTGTTTGTTTTTGGTGGGTTTTGTTTTACTTTTCAGTTTGTGTTAGTTGAGATGATGGGGGAGTGTTTATTGGCATTTGAGATGATGCGGGTTTTGCTTTACTTTTCAGTTTGTGTTAGTTGAGATGATGCGGGGAGTGCTCTGAGAGTTGTATACTTCTTGTTTGAGAAGATCTTGAGGGGAGTGTTTATTGGCATTTGTCTTTCTTTGTTCTTTTGAGAGTTGATCATGACTTAAGTTCAAGAGTTTTCCAATCAATGAGGTTTCTAGATTTGGTGTTGGATTTGACATATGTGGTAGTATTTATACTGATTCATGTGTTTTTATTGGGGGGTAATTAGGCAAATGGTGGTGGAGGAAGATGGTGAACATGAGGAAGCAAGTGGAGATGTTAGTTTTTCTGTCAGACCTTAATAAAGCAGTTTGATTTAACTTTGCTTGACTGATCTGTTTATTCAATTTTTTTGTTTTGCAGGAAGGAGATAAAGAACAAAGAGTTAGATATACAACTAAAGTCAGAAAGTTAGATTGGAAATCTCTTTGTAGTCAAAAAATGTTATGTTAGGACTCTTTTGTAAGTGCAAGTTGTTGATATGTAGCAACTTAGCTTTATGTTCAGTAATTCAGACAATGTATTTCACATGGTGTCACATTGTTGAAATATGAAATGATAGTGATCTTGCTTTGGACTTGTCATTCTTTTGATGTTCACCTAAGATCCTAGGGTTTTTTGGTGCAAGATCTAGTAAAACGGCATGCCAAAGAATGGCCTTTGGTTATGTTTCTGCTATTAGCAGGCATTGAATTTAATAAGACATCTGTTGTCAGTGGAGTAAACAGTTATACTACTTACCAGGGTTGCGCATCTGTGCTTTGCTTAGATCTCAGTTTATATCCATTCAATGGCTCTTCTTGTGCTCTCCGACAACTTGGCGATTTTAATTTGTCACAAATAAGTATCTCTATTAATAATCTAATGCGAACACAAAAATCCCAATGTTATCAACAAAATCCCAATGTTATTTGCCAAAACACAAAAGATCTAATGCAAGCGCTTAATGTTTTTTTTTGCCTCTTTTTGCCTCTTGAGCGGTGGTCACACGTTTGGGACTAAGTCCAACAGACACGCCATTTTTGATTCAAGTTCAAATCCAAACGATATGGTCATGCCGTTTGGACTTACGTCCCAAACGGTGTGGCCATGCCGTTTGGGACTAAGTCCAAACGGTGCGGCCATATCGTTTGGATTTGAACTTGCATAAAAAAAATGACATGTCTGTTTGGACTAGGTCCGAAATGGTGTGGCCATGTTGTTTGGGATTTGAACTGGGATAAAAATGGTGTTGTCTGTTTGGACTTAGTCCAAATGGTGTGGCTACACCGTTTGGGACTAAGTCCAAACAGCAACAACACCATTTTTATCCCAGTTCAAATCCCAAACAACATGGTAACATACCATTTCGGACCTAGTCCAAACGGTGTGGCCATGCCGTTGGGGACTAAGTCCAAGCGGTGTGGCACCGTTTGGGACTAAGTCAAACAGAACGCGTCATTTTTTTATCCAAGTTCAAATCCAAAGCGATATGGCCACACCGTTTGGACTTAGTCCCAAATGGCATGGCCACACCGTTTGGGACTAAGTCCAAACGGTGCGCCATATCGCTTTGGATTTGAACTTGCATAAAAAAAATGACGTCGCTTGGACTTAGTCCCAAACGGTGTGGCCATGCCATTTGGGACTAAGTCCAAACGGTGTGGCTATGCCGTTTGGGACTAAGTCCAAACGGTGTGACCGTTTGGGACTAAGTCCAAACAGACACGTTATTTTTTTGATCCAAGTTCAAATCCAAACGATATGGCCACACCGTTTACCGTTTGGACTTAGTCCTAAACGGCATGGCCACACCGTTTGGGACTAAGTCCAAACGGTGTGGCCATATCGTTTGGATTTGAACTTGGATAAAAAAATGACGTGTCTGCTTTTTTGCCCCTTGACCGTCAAGAGGCAAAAAAACCGAAGTTTCGTGGTTTTGGCAATTTATCAGTTGAGCTAAATTTTGTTGATGTTGATTGATGATCATATGAGTTGAGGTAAATTTTTGTTGACAAACGTTGGCATTATCTTGGTGGTATAGTATCCGCATCAATGCATCATATCAACTTACTACGGAACAAAATTGCAAGTGGGCGCAACTTGAGTAACAACAAGAACATTTATAATAAGCACATCAAAATGCTTTATGCAATCCCAAATATTATTGTTCGTATTACAACATTTAAGCACATCGTAATGAAATTAACAACAAGTATAGCCCGCCAAGCACCTAGCTTTGGCTTGTTCAAGCCTTTCACTCCAAGTTTCAGCTCTCTTCAACTTCTCCACCTTCTTTCAACACTTCTGCTTCTTCTCTCACTCTTTCCGTGACAATTTCTCCCGTTGTAGCTAATAACTCAATTTTGACGCACTTTCTTCGAATGGTGCATAGTCAAGGTGGCAGTGATACTGTGGCATCTTGTGGAACTGTAGCAGTCAGAAACATAACCGCAGAGAATGATGAAAAGACTGAAGATCGACTGATGCAAAGTAGAGGGGCTGGAAACGAACAGATGAGTAGGCAGTATTTTTACCTAAAGCAAAGCTCTGCCTCTAGATTCTCCATTTCTCCTTGAGCCATACTTCTCTTCTACAACATCAATGAGATTAGAACTCAGTCTAATTAAACTCCCCAAAAGTAACCTAAACCAGCAATATTGAACTTTGAAAATAAAAAGGGAGAAAGAAGTTATCAAAAAAAGCACCGGTCTATCATTATGATGTTTCCTATCTAGAGCCTAGAAGGCAACATTAGATACTATCCAATGGGCATAATGATGCAATAGAACACAACCCTCGACACAGTTCTACTTAACAACACTTGATAAAACTCTAACAAGGCTGCCATATCTAAACCACTCTTAACAAGTCCAGACATCAATGAAGTCCATGACACAACATCTGGGACCAATATAGAATCAAATATTCGACGCGCAGATAAAATATCATTAGAACTAGTGAACAAATGAATCAAAGAGTTTTGAATAAAGCTACACTTACAATCGACAGATTCATTATTATTTTTTCCGGACAATTTTCGAGTCATGGTTAGCAATCTATCCACATCGTGACACTTTCTTCCTGAATTGTTTAAGGCTATCTCTTTGGGGATTTCCATCTATCCTTTCTTCTTCCCCTCCCTTTTGTTTGAGAAATGTTGGGATTCAAAATCAATAGCTGAAATAAAGACCGAATTAAAATAAATATTTATATCAAATTAAACAATCAATTAAACACTAAATTTATATCAAATTAAACATAAAAAAAAAAAAACACGTGATGTATTAACCGAAGGTATCGAAGGCTCTGCAACTTCGCGTCTCCTTCAGAGGGAAGTCTCATTAAACTTTGAAATTCCAATAGCCATTTCACCAATCTTTTCAATAAAATATGAATAACCCTCAAAAGTATGCCGACGCATCGTAGCCACTTGAGAAGCAACCTTGATAGAATGAGCCACTCTCAAAGGTTCATTTGAGACATTCCCGACCACAAATCCAGTATCAAACTCCGCTCTATAAGTGTTAGCCTTTTGCATCCACCGCGTCAATCTAAAATGGTTTGGAATCTTTTCAATCTAGTAGCGCATAAAAACCTTTAAGATATGACCACAAAGCAAACCCATAAACTGAAAGTACTTGCATTCGCAGTCTCCCTCTAAGGTTCCTCTATCGAAACTCACTCTCCAAACAGAATTCTTCAGTGGGTCTCTCCATTTCACCATGTAGCTTCCGGTTCCATACATGTCAATCTGTTCCCCATCAATTTTGTACTCCATCTTTGCCTTTTCTAGTTGCTCTTTAAATTTATTGAATATTGAGATCGTATAGGCCTTCGCGGCATGCATAAGGAGGAAAGCATCGTTAGGCACAATCCGTGAACTATGCTCGGTGCGGTAATCAGAATCTCTTTCTTTCCTAGCAAGCAAAGCCAAAGACTTCTCATTACCATGTACAAACTGCATAAGCGTAGTCGTCGAATTGACAAACTGGTCATAATGAGCATTCATCGATTCACTTCGACCAGTCGTGTGTATACTAGCAAAAAAGGTGCCACTGAGATAACAAGGAACCCATTTCTCCCACATTGAATATATCTCTGTCAACCAAGGATTTTTAGACAACTTATACTTCTCAATGATTGTACACCATCTTCTCTCAAAATCAACAATCCTATACGAAAAAGAAATAGTGTTCTTCAACTCAGTTACCAATGTCTCAAATTTGGTAAATGACATCTTCTCTTGGAATTTCTGCATAATATGCCAAAGACAGTAACGATGACGAGTACTAGGAAACACTTTGGCAATGGCTGCAGTCATCGCTCTATCCTGGTCAGTGATGATTGTAGTTGGTGCACGACCACCCATGGCTGCAAGCCAGGCCTTAAATAGCCATATGAATGTATCTTCTGTCTTATCAAGCAACAATGGGCAACCAAACTGAATCGATTGATAATGATGGTTGACTCCAGTAAAAGGGGCAAAAGGCATGGAATATGCATTGGTACGATATGTGGTATCAAAAGACACAACATCCCCGAAATAGTCATACTGGCATCGAGACCTCCCATGAACCCAGAAAAAGTTCACCACATTCCCATTTTCATCTAAATCAATAGCGTAGTAGAACCGGGGATCCTCGGCACTCTTCTGCATAAAATATTGCAGCACGGCAATTGCATCACCTTCTTTAGGCATCTTTCTGGTCAAACCATAATAATGGTTCCAACAATCTTTCTGTGTAAACCCAACTTCCTCTCCATGGAAAACAGATGCCACTTTCCCAACAGATAAACTGTTATCACTAAATATCTCGGTCAAGCACTTCGCTGCTTCAGGCATATGTTTGTTAGTTTTCATGCAAATTCTCTTCGATGGGGTCACCAGACCGTGACTATGGTCATTATGAGCAACGCTGACCTCATATATCTCTTCATGCATTCTTTTCTTAATACGAATTCTAGCTTGGCAACCACACCGGATAGTTGATGTATTTCTTGATCGGACTTCATCTCTCTTGTTAACCCCTTCACGTGAACAAACCAGTAAACAACCACTAACCAAATCCATCTGATTTTGTTGCTTGGAAGTCGTCCGAACACGAGTCTCGAATCCCTCTTGTTGACTATACTATTTGTAATAAGTCTTTGCCTCATCAACACTTGTAAAAGTCATTCCTATATAAGGAGCAGCTAATGTTTGTGTGCCTTGAATAGGGGCTTTAGTAGACGAAGACCCAACTACGTCTTCTTCGATATTGATTGATGTCTCTGTCTCCATTTCTATAAATCGAAAAAATTAAAAATATAAATAACTTAAACAGTCAAAAATCCCAATGTACATAAACAGTGTAAATAACTTAAACATCAAAACTCTGATAGAGTTCACCGAACTCTGACAGAGTTCAAAACTCTGACAGAGTTCACCTAATATGCTACTTCACCGAACTCTGAAAGAGTTCAAAACTCTGATAGAGTTCACCGAATATGCTACTTCACCGAACTCTGACAGAGTTCACCGAAGATGCTAATTCACCGAACTTTGATAGAGTTCAAAACTCTAACAGAGTTCACCGAATATGCTAATTCACCGAACTTTGACAGAGTTCACCGAATATGCTAATTCACCGAACTCTGACAGAATTCAAAACTCTGACAGAGTTCACCGAATATGCTAGTTCAACAATATAGATAATTAACAAAAACAAGTAGTACTTTGAAAGTAACTAAATTTTATTACTTTCTTTAGGTAAACCCATTGAAACTACAATTAGGAATCAGTGGTACCATAACCTAAACTAAAAATCAGTATGTAGAGCTTATTAGAACTTCCCACTGCCCATCATGGTCTTAAACTCGTCAAAATTAACACACCCATCCCCATCTCTATCAACATTCTTAATCATCTTCTTAAACAACATATTGTTGTAGGTTTATTTCAAACGAATCTAAGCTAATTAAACAACAAATCAAATGAATTAAAAGTGGAAAAATACCTTAATCCAGAAGCCAAATACGGTTTGGAAAAGAAGAAGCCGAGAGAGAGAGAGAGACAGTTCTCCAATTTCGCGATTTTGAAAATTTTTGTGTTTTTTGGATTTTGCAAAATTTCGTGTTTTTTGGATTTTGAAATAACACGAAATTTTGAAATATCAGAAATTTTGGGTGAATTAGATCATCAGATCTTGAGGTGGATCGGACGGCTGAGAAGAAGAGTGAGATAAGAGTGGCACTCTAGACAGCGGATATATATATATATATATATATATATATATATATATATATATATATATATACTAGCTTGTAGGCCCGTGCATACGTACCGCCTCTTTTGAAAACATTTAGATTTTTAGAAAATTGGGACTACCATTTTAGTCGCTAACTCATTTTAATTTTCTAACAAATTGTTTTAAATGAAGTTTTAATTAAGTTTTAAAAACCCATTTTTTCAATTGGAAGAGAGATCCTATTTTAATAGGAGAATAATTCTCGTTTTAATTAGATATGCTAGATTTTCCCTTTTAAATTGGAAAAGAATTCTCATTTTAATAGGAGAAGAATTCCCGTTATATAGGAGAGGAATTCCTGTTGTAAAAAAGGATTCCCATTTTTCAAATAGGAGAGAAATTCCCGTTTTAATAGAAGATGATGTGGAATTTTAATAGAACTCTAAAAATACCCCTTGTGGGAGCTTTAATATTAAGACTAGCTTGTAGGTCCGTGCATACGCACCGGCTCTTTTGAAAACATTTAGATTTGTTTTTAGAAAATTGGGACTACCATTTTAGTCACTAACCTGTTTTAATTTTCTAACAAATTATTTTTAATTAAGTTTTAATTAAGTTTTAAAAACCCGTTTTTTCAATTGGGAGAGAGATTATGTTTTAATAGGAGAAGGATTCCCGAGAGAAATTCCCGTTGTAAAAAAAGATTTTCATTTTCAAATAGGAGAGAAATTTCTGTTTTAATAGGAGATGACGTGGAATTTTAATAGAGCTCAAAAAATACTCCTTGTGGATGCTTTAATATTAAGATACTAGAAAGTAGACCCACGCATACGCACCGACTCTTTTAAAAACTTGTTCAACAATCATAACTATACATATATAAAGTTTCTAACAAATCGTGATTCATGTTTTCGTCGTTAACCCATTTTAATTTCTTAACAAATTATTTTAATTAAGTCTTAAAAACCATTTTAATTTCTCAACAAATTATTTTAATTAAGTTTTAAAAACCTGTTTTTTAATTTAGGGAGGGATCCCATTTTAATTTAGAAGTGTGATTCCCATTTTTAATAGAAGAAGGATTTTTGTTTTAATTAGAACTGTTAGATTTTTCTTTTTCAATAGGGGAGAAATTTTCATTATAATAGGAGAAGGATTCCCATTTTAATTAAAAGTATTAGATTTTTTTTTTTCAATAGGAGAAGAATTCTCGTTTTAATAGGAGTTGATGATGTGGAATTTTAAAAGAGCTAGAAAAATACCCCTTGTGGGAGCTTTATATATATATATATATATATATATATATATGGATCAATATACCATGGTTTTCATACCATGATTTATACCATACCTGACAACTTCACCCACAAGACGAAATAGAACCTAATTTTTTGTGAATATGTCCAACAAACTATGAAGATCATCTCCGCAAAAATTTAGCTAATTTGATGGTGTTTAACAATGTCAAAAGATGATTGCAAAATCGAAAAATCTAGGTAGTTAAAAAAAATTTAATGTTGTCAACAATTTTTGAATAGGTTAGAGGTTTCCAAATGAGCCAAATTTTTGTGGAGTATATATCCATAGTTAGTAGATCATATCCACAAAATATTAGCTTTTAACTCATTTTGTAAAGGGGCGTAGTTTAAAAAAACCATGGTAAACGGATCCCTATATATATATATATATATATATATATATATATATATGTTTGTCTAAAAATAAGTTGCTCACTCTTTTTTGTCACACTTTCAAATTCTCAAGTTAAGGGGGATATTAATATCAAGATATGCATGTAGTGGTGTAGTGCATTCTCAGTGTAATACATAAATTAAGAAATCCATTTTGTGGCTTAAAATTGATGTGTTCATAAAGAAATGATGCAAACACCATTTGGTTATTATGTTTGCGAGTACTTATGTTACCCTTCTTTGTTGCAGGAAAAGGTATACTTCATGAACTAGAGCTGCTCATGGATGATCTAGTAGGTGTTCTGACGACTGCAGACACAAGTACATTACAATGTCAAGATGAACATATCTGTGATGGTTTAATACATGAAAAGGCCTGTCTAATAACTTTATCTTTTCCTAGTTCTCATAGTTTTGGTATGCGACTGTGTAGGGTGTTTTTAATCACTAAAGAAGACTACATGGACTCTAGGATGAAAGTTAGTTTTTATTACTGAAGTTGTCACTCAACATCCACTAAAAGTTAAAAAAAAAAAAAATGTTTGACTTAGTCTAGTCCCTTTGCTTTCCCAAGTGTCCAGCCTCCCCCTCAAGTCTTTACCATTTTGTAGGATTTCTACCTCGCATTATTCTAGGAAAAGTTCACAAAGTTTGTTATTGTAAAAGGATTGAAAATTACTTGTGTTTCTTTCAAGACTAATAGTAGTAAGAATTGAAATTCTTTAGTATCCTCAAAAGTAGAGAGCTAAGTAAATGTTAGTTGGTACCACAAAACTCAATTTTCTTATGGTTGAATTTTCAAATCTAATTTATCTGTCATTTTGTTTTTTGTAGGAAGGAATGGAATCTACCCCTCATACAAAACTTGTGTTGGAGAGAATGATGCCAATTGATCCCCGCTAAGATAACTTGTCTATGGACACTCTAAATTCCAATCAAATCTAAGCTTTTACTACGACCAACAATCACCAACCACAAACTTAAGCTATGGAATGAACAACCACAAACCTAAACTATAGAATCAACGACCACAACAAGCAATAATAATGTAGAGTAAAACTATAACACAAGATGTAACGTGGTTCGGCCAATAATGCCTACTTCCATAAGAGCAAATCCTTTATAAGATTAGGAAGGATGATTACAATCACTCCTCGATCTCAAGTCTCTCCAACACTTACTAGATCTCTTTTCATGTATCTTTCTCATTACAAGCTTATTTCTTTGTAAATGTTTCCTCTCAATTTTGGTGACTCTCAAATTTGGTTTTTTCTCTATCTTTTTGGGTATGAAACTTTAACTTCTTTTATATACTATGCTAAAATTTTGGTGAGCCATGAAATTTAGATTCATCTCGGTTCAACAACAAAAAATTGAAACTTTGCTCTTCTTCTCACATGGTGAGGGACACCCAACAATCTCCCTTTCCCTAGCCATAAGGGGGGATACCTCCACACATTTCTAAATCAATAGGAGGAGTGTGCTACCAATCCGGCAGTAGCACAACAAACATCAAACTTGCCCTTCGGCAAACCTTTAGTCATCATATTCGACCCATTCTTGTCAGTATAAATCTTCTCAATGCACAATTGCTTCTCTTCGAGAACTTCTCTACACTACACCATAACAGGCTATTTGCAACGGCAAAAAAGCGTTGCAAATATGGCGTGGGTAAAGTGTTGGAAATTTTTGCAACGGTTAATAAGCATTGCAAATATAAATTTCCAACGCTTTTTAAGCGTTGCAATAATGATTTGCAACACTTTTTATAACTATTTTGTAGACAAATTTAAAATATTTGCAACGGTTTTTTTTTTTTTTTTATTTCACAAACGCTTTTTAAGCGTTGGTAATTTGTAACGGTTTTTACATTGTTAGTTAATTTAAAAATAATTTGTAACGGTTATGAACCGTTGCTGATGGGTTGCTGATAAAAAAAAATAATAATTTCTCATATTTTGTAGCGACTAGCTAAACCTACAAAAAGATGCCCCCTCTTGCACCATATACATAAATCATAAATTCTTATTTAAGCTAAATTTATCCTGTACACAATATATTTTCATACTATTTTACAAAGAAACCATAATATATATGGGAAAAAAAACTGATAAAGTACAAAACTAATCCAACCATATACATTCACAACTTTGAGCGATTTTCTAAACCTCACAAACTTATTGTTGAACTATCACCATAAAAAAAGTTTTCATACTATATGATCCTAAACAAGAGATAACAGCTTGCGTTGTGGAAAACCCTACGCCCATTTACTTCCACAAATGCTCCAAAAGAGATCCTAGCATTAAGATAAAATAGTCGACCAAGAAAAGATTATGAAGCAGACAATAAGGGGATCAAGACCAATTCAAACGCTAAATACTGATAATCTAAGGTATAGTGGATTGAGCTTAACAGTAAAGAAGGACTAGGGATTCTCACCTCTGCATCAAAACCCAAATGGAGATTCATGAAAGATTCACATTATCAAGCATGGACTTATCTCTTAGCAGCAAACGGCATTATTTGCCTGAATGCATGAAAATGCACTTTCACACCCCTACAAACAAACAATTAAAGTTTTAGCTTAACAACAACACCAATAAGCAAACAATAACATTTCATTAATTACCTTGACGGCAATGTAGTGAAATCCATTTCCCACTAAATCTTTAGCAAAATTGAACCACTCTTGATATGAAACTTGAAGTCAATTCTCATCCACGGATTTTCTCTCTAAGAATCAATGCCTCATATCTTAATGCCAAACAACTCTGCCAAAGTCAACGAAATTAATACAAATCTATTCAAGAAACCAGTAACGCCAAAGAAAGAAAGATAATTATTATTATTATTACTACTACTACTAATACTATTACTACTACTACTAATACTATTACTACTACTACTACTACTTATTATTATTATTATTATAGAAGCTAGGAATATGGGATCTAGATAGTTAAGAGGGGTGCTCAAGCACACTAGGCTCCTTAAAGTGCAAGTTGTGTGCCATAATTAGGAGGTCACTTCCCAGATGCCACTTCCAGGCACAGCACACCAAATTCTTGGGTCTACATCTATCAAATTTAATGTGCCCATGACCAAATCTCAAAATCAAACAAAATCTTTCTCGTACTTAAAGAGGGGGTTGGAAATGCCAAATTCACGCCTAGATGCACAGAGAAACATAATAGTAGAATACCAGTGGACCTGTGTCCCTCGAAAAAATAGAATAACATCTAACAATAGTAGTATACTACTATCAAGGAAAAAAAGAATGATTTTTGTGTAAACTAAGAACAGATCGTTGAATGTGCTATCCTACCACTCAACATAACTTAGACACCTATGATGCTTGAGCTCTATGGAGAAGAGTAGATGACAGTAGCATCAACAATTATAGTACGGAGTACGGACATGTAGTGGGATGCTCTTGCTTGAAATTTCATGCTTATACTTTTTTGGCCAGCTTTTACATGTTTCCATGTGCAGGTACAGCCATACAAATATTCAATGCGGTATACGCCAGATACAAATGAGTGACAAGTTTGTAGTTGTACAAGTAGCTCGGGCCTGTGATATAGTCTACTGACTTATAAAGCAGGCACCTATATGGACTCTGTCGATTGCATGCTTTAAAGAATAGCTTGGTCCACTATTAACATCTTTTTTATTCAATCTACCACAACCAAAAAGAATTTCAGTCACATCCTCGAAAAACCATTCAAGGATTCTGGTAGGTCTAACAACCTTATCAGATGATACTCTTTACGCAGCCAATAACACCTTTCTCTTGAAGTAGAATACCAAATGTAATTGGATGAACTTACCTTGCGTGCAATCTTTTTCAAAATGACTTCACTAAAATGTGGCAGCTGCAAAAATGGTGCACTGCCTTCGGTTGATCCGCCAGATCCCTTTCTTGCACTAAGAGGAACAACCTGCACAAGAGAATGTTAGAGACCGGCTATATGACAGTAGGGTTCAACACTATAAAGTATATTGTATATGTGCAACAAACTGTACAAAGAAACTTCTTCCCCGTGATCCGACAATCGCTAAGAACACTAAGGCCACCATATGGCTGTGAACTTCTATGTAAATTGAGAGGAGGGGCTATTCTTTGGATATAGTAACGGCAGATTGGGGACCAGGGATATCCGGTGTAACTTGCCTTTAATTTTGCATAGTTTTGTTGCCTCTTTGTTTCTGTTGTGATGAGATTCCCTCACACCCCTTCAATATTTCTTATCAGTAAAGGTTGATTTTAAGTATTGTGTTAACAAAAGAACCAATTATTGTGAAGAGTACGAATATGCAGTAGTAAATTTGCATTCTGTGACCACTTTGTAAGCAAGGAAGTAAGCAGATACGGATGAATTGCCTGATCTAGTACAAAAGGAAAATGTAGTAACTAGTCCTTCCAAAACAAGACTGAATGACTCTCGAGAAAGCTCAACAATCCCAATTGCAGCCTCGACCATCCATGCCCCTGAGGAGTTCGCGGTACAACTGCCATCTGTTATAAAAACAAAAAAACAAATAAAATGAAAGAAAAATAAGTATTCGTGGTTAATATCTGAACATGGTCATTATACACAAAAAGCAAAGCCAAGTATTTGGAACCAATTACAGAAGCAACCACACAAATGTTCCTTCTGGCTTTAAATATACAGTCCAAATCATAACCATACTGCCCTGCAGGCTGGTAATTAGGTAAGAAAGCTACTTACGGAAGAGGATGTCATACTACACAGTTGTGTTGGAAAAGCCCCTAGCACACAGGGTGAAAGTATTTTAGTCCCACATCGTCTAGGTTCCTACAAGACCAGGGTTACAGTCATGGCATCTACTCATTACGGAGCTTTCGAGGAAAACCACACCTCTCATTATGGGGGAAGGCGGTTAGTGGGACACTAACGGCGGTAGGAGTGGGTTGTCAAGAACAGCCCATAAACATAAGGATGCTACAAAATGATATTGATTGTCAAAAAAAAAAAAAAAACTTGCAACTTTCAACTTTTTTGTTTTTCAAATAGAAAATGAGAAGATTTCTACCACCTAGCTTTCACCACTGAGAACTTCTCCAAACAGATTGCTGGGCTATACAGATCTTACATGACTATTAAATTATATCTACATAAAAAAAAAAATATACTTCTTAAGTTAGAGAGATCAAGAAACCCAACACAAATAGTTGCAAAAACAAGAAGATGGGCCTCAACAGTAATATAGTTTCTTGAAGTTTTTAGTATTCCCCCAAGCGATGTATTGAATTCTTGAAGACTTGCACTTGTTTAATTTAAAATGGGGAGTTCACTTTACCGAGTGTATGAACTACTCATTCTTTATTTTAGAATTACAGAACGAAGCTTCACTCACGAGTATATGTTTTCTTCATATCTAATTAACTTAACCGTGACAAGGCTCTATGTAAAGTATTATAGATTTATGTTGCATTGAGTTGGGAGTTGGTACCTTTACAGGGAGCTCACAGTTAAATGCACCTTCAACTTGGTGAAAAGGGGGAAATGAGGTTGTCAATATCAATTACATCACAGACGAGCAAATGATATTGCATAATATAGAGGCGTGATTTCGTCGTTAGCATTATTTACTCTTGTCCGCAGAAATTCAACTTGGGTTTTTCGATCATCTTTTAGTCCCCTATCTAGGAATATAGGATAATCATTGTGATTGAGAAATTTTCAAGTTTCTTTTTCAGAATGAAAAAACAGTGGATATGAAGACATGTACATTACAATGAAAATCTTGATTATGGAAGAATTTTGAATATAAATATATAATTAAGGACAGAAATGTAAGAGCTCATGCAATTTGGCCGGGGATTGCATTTGCAAGCGACAACACAGGTGTCCGTCTCTCACAAGCATTAGTTGGTCAAGTGTGACTGTTAACATTACATTAGTACAAGCGAAGACAATGAGAACAAGAATGAAGTTAGCAAATTAGAAACGATAGATTGTCCTAGTTTCACTTTTCTCGAAGTATGCTCCTTTCTAGTTAAGTGAAAAGACTTAATAAAACTACAAATAGCTTCACCGTGGTTAAAACGATAACATGAGTGCAAAAGATGCTAACTCATATCTGTGTAAACCCTAAGCCAAAGCAACAAACAAAAAAATGTTTTTCCAATCTTTGGCTATGTGCATTCAGTCTCTCTCAAGGTGTAAATTCACACAAATAGCCAAAGCAAGCCAAAGTACAATACATGCACTATATAAGTAGTTAACAATCCAAGTAACAAACACTTACAAGAGTTGCCAATGTGCTATTAAAAATCCCAGATATAGCTTCCGGAGTAGACAAATCAACACCTCCCCAAACCAGTGAACCAACTCCTTCATTAACTAACTGTTCTCCTAGCAAGTACACCATATTAGGCTTTAATGATTCCAATACTAGGCAACTACAAATCACATAAAAACATAATCAACTCAACATTCAATGGTTCAGATCCAACAGATCTGAAGACTAACTAAACTTTAATCAATCAAATCGATATTGAAACTTAATAGATCACATCAAATCAGTAATATTGGTGACTTACAGTTAATACCTCTTTCATAGTGATGGGAGCATTAGCAGCAGCCATGGTGAGTTAGATCGGTTTAACACACAAAATGAAAACCAGATCTGTGTAAATAGAAGGTTTCTTCTTCTTCATGGTACTCAATAATTGAAGCAAAATTGAAGTGAGCGAGAGAGACAGAGAGAAAAGGGCACCGACAGTGAGAGAGAGGGAGGAGACCTAGTGTAGCGGTGGTGAGAGAGAGAGAGGAGAGAAACTAAAGTTATCTTTTATATTTCGACCGAAATAATAGAGCGCGAATTTTTTTGGTTTCCCTATTTCGCGAAATTTTCAAAATTTTGATTTGTAACACTTCTCAAATGATTTTTAAGCGTTGGAAATAAATTCCTGAAATTCACCCGAATTAAAGCAACACTTAACAACATTACTAACGTTTATATAATGTTGGCAACTTGCTAACGGTAAATAACCGTTGCAAAGTAAAAAAGATCTGTGTTGCAAATATCCTATTATGGTGTAGTGCTAATCCAATGATAACATACATGTATGTGTTTGTATCTAGAATGAAAACTTGGATTCTTGCTAAAATGGATGGAGCTCTGACTATCGCAAAGAACCGCAAACTGTTTATGCTTTAGCCCTAGTTCATTGAAGAACCTCTTCATCCATAACATCTCTTTGCAACATTCAGTGGCTGCAATATACTCGATTTCTATAGTGGAGAGGGAAACACACTTTTGCAACTTCGATTGCCAACAAACTGTTCCCCTTGCAAATGTAAACAAATTGCCGGAAGTGGACTTCATCAAGTCGACATCACCTACCATGTCTACATTTGTGTAGCCTTCAAGTAAGGTTTTACTCCCACCAAAACATAAACACACCTTGGAAGTGCCCTTGAGATATCTTAATATCTACTTAACACCTTCCCAATGCTTTTTACCCGGATTTGACAGAAATCAGCTTACAACACTAACGACGAAAACAATATCCGGTCTTGCATTGTACACACCATTGCATATATCAAGTTGCCCACTACGGATGCATAAGAAATCTTTTGCATTTCTTTCTTCTCATGCTCACCCTTCGGACACTTAGATTTGGTCATGCATAATTGGCCACCAAGCAGACAACTCACCGGCTTCGCTTGATCCATGTTGAATCTCTTCAACACCTTCTCAATATAGCTTTCTTGAGAAAGCCACAACTTTCCACTCTTTCTATCATGAGTGATCCACATATCAAGTATATATTTTGCTTGACCCAAATCCTTCATCTCAAATGACTTACTCAAGTCTTTCTTCAACTTGTTTGTTGATATTTTGGCCAACTATCAACATATCATCCACATACAACAAGAGCACTATGAAATCCCCATTTGAAAACTTATGAACAAACACACAGTGCTCAAAAGTAGACTTTTGTAGCCATGTTTCACCATAAAGGACTCAAACTTCATGCACCACTGTCTCGGTGCCTGTTTCAACCCATACAAACTATTTCTCAGCTTGCATACCATGTGCTCTTTGCCTTTAACCTCAAAACCCTCTGGCTGGTCCATGTAGATGACATCTTCCTCAAGATCACCATAAAAAAAGTTGTCTTGACATCTAGTTGCTCAACCTCTAGGTTCATACTTGCAGCCAAACCCAATACCACCCTGATAGAAGTCATCTTAACCACCGGAGAGAAAATTTCATCAAAGTCAATACCTTTCCTCTAACTGAATCTCTTCACAACAAGATGAGCTTTGTGCTTTGGATATGGATTACTTTCTTCGTGCTTGACTTTATTTGAACACCCCACTTGTTCTTGAAAACTTTTCTTCCTTTCGATTTCTCAACTAAGTCATAGGTGTGATTCTAATGCAAAGAACCCATCTCATCTTGCATGGCCTTCAACTATTTCTCTCCGTTTATACCTTCAAGAGCCTCTTTATTATACATAAGTTCTCCACCATCAGATAGCAATACATACATATATGGTGGGTATCTGTTTGAAGCTTGTCTTTCTCTCTCGGATCTTCTCACCTCATCTTCTTGTGGCTCAGGAGGATGCACTTCTTCTTGTTAAGGTGGTGGTTCATGCACTTATTCATCTGCATCTTCCATCTCAATAGGTTCAATTCAATCCCATCATGAATAATATGATCATCATCATGAGCCTCAAGCCCATGGTTCTCTGCATTCTCAATGCCATCTGTCGCTTGTTCCACTACCAGAACTTCAGGTTCTAAATCAATGAGGTCATAAACAAAAGCTTATAGCTTCTCCCCATTTTCAAAGTCCTCTATTGTCTGATCTTCTAAGAACACAACATCTCGACTTCGGATTACCTTCTTGTTAATCGGATGATAAAACTTGTAACCAAACTTCTCATCCCCATAACTAAGAAAAATGCATTGTTTAGTTTTGTCATCAAGCTTAGACCTCTCATCCTTGGGATTATGAACAAATGTTTTATACCTAAATACCCTTAAGTATCCATAATCAACATCTCTACCTGATCATACTCTCTCTAGATAATCACTATTCAGAGGCCTCGAATACGTTAGGTTGATCATATGTACGGCTATGCACATTGCTTCTACCCAGTAACTCTTTGGTAAATTAGAATGATACAACATGCATCTCATCCTCTCTACAATGGTACATGATTCGTTGCACTTTGGTATGTATAAATATTTTATTCACACACACACACACACACACACACACACTCGACACAACTTTTTCAAGTTACCTCACTCACGTGCACGTTGAAATATAATCTAAGCAAGGGAATCATCCCAAACCCAAAGACTAGAATACTTATTAACAGTTCACTGGAATTAACTCTCTAAGGAACTTATGTGAGAAGGATTTTAATTGGTGATTTAAAATTAGGTTTTACTGAGTTACTTGGAATACAAGTCACTAAAGATTGCACTTATACTAATTTGCTTAATATAATATAGATATAGAGAAAGATAGGTAGAGGGGTGGAGAGTTAATCTACTCATGCAAAATTAGCTACTATAGATTAGAAAACCTAGTCACTGTTGTCTCTAATCCATTTTAAGTTCGTAGACAAACCCGAAACGGACTCGAGTGTTGATTCCTAAAAAAATACACCTATCTCTAAGTACATCCTACTAGCATGAGGAGTTCAATTGGTATTTAATTTCTAAAATACCATTCTAATTAATGGTTTTATTCTACACCAGTCATTCAATTTTAAAAGTCTAATTTTTACAGAGGGTCGCGTGTGCGACGAGACCCAGTGTCACCTGGGTCGCGCACGTGACTTTGTCTAGAGCTCCAAACTCTAAACTTGGTCGATCACTGTCATTTCATGACATGATGTAAAATAGAACCTATATCTCTAAGCAATGATTCAGGTCTCCTCAAATGGAGCCTGATCATCACATGAGGCTCATTAACTGTCACACCCCGAATTTCGACAGAATTCAGAAAAAACATTATTTGTCCCCGACTCTTCAATATCCGAGGTGTGACGACTCTCCACTTCCAAAAACTCATAAACAGTTTTAAAAATATGCGGACATGTAAAAACCAATAAAAATTTTAACTTAAACAACAGTCATCTTCATTACCAAAAACAATTTACAAATGAAAATGCAAATAGTATTATCTCAACTGAAAATCTATATCACCTCAAGGGAAAACAAAACACAACTTGAGATGCAATGCTAACGCAAACCACAAGCAGCAACCAATCTTCTTCATCACTAAACCTGTCAAGACTTATCAACTATGTTCATTTATCGAACACACCCGATAAGCAAACATGCAAATCGGTCAAGATTATAAAAATCTTTGGTGTGAGTAGCTCTAAAACAACATATACTTATACAAATATATACATAATCCATACGGCAGTTAGTTCCTCCACCGAGGCGCCGTAACTTTCAACAACTAATACAAGATCCTTAAGTACAATAATCTAGGCAGGTAGTTCCTCCACTGAGGCGCCTTAACTTCCCACTAACCACACAACAAACTATAGACATAATAAATAAGGCATGTAGTTCCTCCATCGAGGCGCCTTAGGTTCAACTAAACAAATAACCAAACAAACGTATTATATACATACCTCATTTCATGCTCAATCACAGTGGGTCGCCTCTCGCCCAAGTAATTAGTTTGACCCACCCTTCGCAAAACCATATATAATCATCTATCTACATATACATCATTAACAAATATATTACCATAATTATATTAATTAAGGTTTTATTTGCGTGTCCCTAAAATCACGCCGATCTATGTCTTACCTAGTTTCCCTGGCTACCACAATCGCAACCCGCCCGAACATGTACATCCACATGCCTCCCCTTACATAATGAGCCACTCCGTGCGTAACTACCCCGCGGGATGCCGCGACACCGTAAATCCTCACACGGAAGCCAAATCTATGTAAGCACCGCCACTATTCGACATAAAATATTGCGCGATCATTGTTCTATTTTTGCGAACGGAATAATCAAGCCACTATTCGGCTACGCCAGAGGGTCACCGAAGGCCATTCAGATTAACGAAACGCCCCAAAGGGCCAATCACATGAGTTGTGGTAGTCGGGTTCTAGGATTTTCGTTATGTAATTTATTCAGTGTCATAACGTTAATGACTCATAAACATTCCACTATATCACGCAAGGTCAATTACCTTATTGCACTAAGCCATAATATTTAGAAACATCTCAATTATATCTCATAACCAAATTTCATTCTTCCACGTGCCAATATATTATCAGACTACATCACACTCCCGTGGCAAATATTCACCAATACTATGCTACCTCATAGTAGCATCTCACATATATAATAATGGAGCGATATACATTTTCAAAGATATTGCATTAATATAACTATCCCAAATATTATATCATGTCACAATGTTTCAACGTATCGCATACATCTTTATTATAACGTATTAGGAATATAATGTCTCCTAACATCTCAATATTGTCACGTGTCAAAATACACAACATCAATGTCAAATCTTTCTTAGATAATGACAACCAAATATATACTAGCTTCCACAAAGATTTTATTACTATATGTGTCCATATAATATACAACATAAAACATAGCACAATTAGACAGTCAAAAGTCCACAATCAAAGCCCAATATATATATGTTTTACACACTACTCACGTCAAATCTAAATTAGATAATGACCAACCAAGTTATACAATATCGACAATATTTTATATAATCAAATATGTGAAAAACTGGAAAAGTCAACATTCCACAGTCAACGGTCAAAGTCAACGGTCAACAGTCAAAGTCAACGGTCAAAGTCAACGGTCAAAGGTCAAAGGTCACCACATCATGGTCAAGTTCAAACTCAACATGTCATGGTCAAAGTCAAAGTCAACTGTCAAAGTCAACGGTCGATTGTCAAAGTCAAACTGTCATCGTCAAAGTCAACATATCATGGTCAAAGTCAACATGTTATGGTCAAAGTCAAACTATCCTGGTCAAAGTCAAACTATCCTGGTCAAAGTCAAACTGTCGTTTCCGTGTTCGACAGGTCCAGGGTCATAGCCATGGTTCATAGCTAAGGTCAAAGGTGCATGGCTCATGGGCTCATGACAAAGGTAATGGTTCGGACCCAACTGGTAGAGCCCAAACCTTAGACCCCGAAAGTCTAAACATTGAAAGACACCAATAGATCTATTTTAAGTCCAATGGACTGGCCCCAATCAATATTAGAAACGGGCCCAAAAACTTATACTGAACAGGCCCAAAACACAACTGAGTTCGGCCCGAAAACTTTAAATTAAACAGGTCCACAAAACTAAACAAATAGGAAAAAGGCCCAACCCACTAGCTAATATCAAAACGGCCCAAAACAAAACCAAAAAGAACCGCCAAAAACTAACATAAAATAAAAACTAAAATAGATTAAAATAGATTTTTGGCCCAAGCCCAAATCGGTTATCGTTTCATCTTCTTCCCCAAACTTCTCCTCCACCACCACCAAATCGACCACCACTCATCTCCTCCTCAGTCGGTTTTTATCCCCACACCAAAACAAACAACATTAATAAAATCAAAACCCCAAATCAATCAATATATATCTTCTTCAAAAACTAGATCTAGCCAACCGCCATTTTTGGAGCTTTGTCGCCCGCCAGCCCCCACGCACTCAAACACTCTACCCTAGTCTAGGCAAAGCCCAACACTCCAATCATACTAAAAAACAGCCCCAACCCCCGGCGCCATTAACGCCTCCAAGCTTCCACCACACTCGCCAGCACCCAATCGACCGTGCTAAACCCGACATTCATGCACTACACAACCCAATCACAGTTTAATCAACCCCCTTCACCCATCAAAATCCCACAATCAAAATCCAACCTCGCAACACCGTAAATCTACTACTACGGTTCAAAATAAAAGCTGGGCGCTTCCTCGCGACGCCATTAGCGCCTGTTCAGAGCGTGAACAGAGCTACAACAGTTCAACAAATCAAAAGTTCAAAGCAACACTACAACAGTATTTAAGTTCAAAGCCCACGTCGCCATTAACGAGCTTCAAACTTCCAGAGCTTCAACAGTTTGAAAAAAAACCGATATTGAACAGAGTTTAATAAATACAACACGCACAACGTCGAATAAAACAGGAAATGAACAGTATCAATCAGCAGAAATCTTAGGCAGTATACCCCGATATACGTAAACTAAAAATCCGGTGAAATAGCAAAATAGCTACTCACCCGTATGAACAACTTTGATTTAATCCTCGTCGTCCGAACCGTCGTCGGCTCCACCTCTCCAAAGAAACCAACTTCTCTCTCCTCCATTTTTTTTAATATATTATTTTTCTCTCGAACCCTATTTTCTAGAAAAATTTGTTTTATATACTTGGGTCCAAACCCAAGCCCAACACCGACTCGAGCCCAAAAACCAGGCCCACGTATCCCGAGTTCAATCCGACGAATTTTTAAATAAATAAATAATTTAATTAATAAATAAATAGAAAAATACATATTTAAAAATACGGGCGTTAAAGCTATACACATCTCAAAAGAATCTCATCCCGAGATTCGGAAGTAAAACTATACGAACAAATAACGTATGTATTAACTTAGAACATACCCAAGAATGTACCGAGATTAAACTTAAGCAAGATATCGTTGGTATTAATTATTTTAAATAATTCCAGAATATATGTCCTCATGCCATTACAAAACCTACTACAGTTTAACTGTCTATATTAAGACACATTATTATTTCGCCACTTAAACTAAGATAAACATGTCATTTCTTTTTAGCATGCAGTTTCTTGACACGAAAGCAAACTCTACGAAAATAATATTCTACTTAACTAATCAATACTATAGGGTAAGTTCATCCATGCATGAAACATTATGGAGTTCTCATTATCATGCACCAAAGAAAAATTTGTGTCATGATACACTTAAAATAAAAATCACTCATGTCATTGATACTACAATAAACTTTATATTACTTTAGTCATGCTCTCAAAAATATTAAATTTAAAACAACCCTTGAATCCTAATTCATGCTTGCAACTGGATCAAATATAGCACGTATCAAAAAAAATAATTTCATATTCATCTATCAAAATCATATAGACTGAAACAAAACAATTCATAATAAATACTCGAATATGCAAAAATCATGTGAAACTAATTTAACGATATTAATCAATCATATACGCACGGTAATAGTTCACCTATATATAATAATATAAAATGTGTATACATAAGTATACACCTCTCAAAGAATACACGTGTATACGCAAGTATACACTTCTCAAAGAACACGCGTATATCGTCCGATTATACACATCTCAAAAGAATACACGATATATACGCAAGTATATACATCTCAAAAAGAATACCGCATTATATTTTATTATTATATTCAATCTATTTCTAACTAATCACCTCTAACAGATTAATCTCTTATACTTTAAAAATACTATCCATCAATTACAATGTACGAGTGAGGCGAGATAGTTCCTCCAAAACCGAGGCGATTAGTTCCTTACTCAGTACATCACAAAACCACCAGATAATACAGCTCATTCAATATATATTAAAATATCTCATAGTTTATTGAATAATAACTTAACACTCCAATACAAAATTCACAGACATGTGGTCGTACTTAATCCATACTCCACGTGAAAATGAACACAAACAATAAAACCATATTATAGCAGCACACATCATTTTGATCAAATCCGTTAATAATTAACATATTACACATATAACTACTCCTCATATTATAAGGAAAATAAAAGCATTTCATATGCACTCCACAAGCAACTAATATAAATATACACCTCACACGTAGAAACAAATCAAGAAATATATCTACTCTTTTTATTTCTATATCTCTTTCATTTTCTTTGTAAAAATAAAACAACTAGCGTGAAATAGTTTTGAAAATAATACTCCTTAAACACTACCCATAAACCACGATCCGAGAATCACCTAGACTCATCCTAGTCTAAGCTAACCAAATGCTCTGATACAAAACTGTCACACCCCGAATTTCGACAGAATTCGGAAAAAATATTATTTGTCCCCGACTCTTCGATATCCGAGGTGTGACGCACTCTCCACTTCCAAAAACTTATAAACAGTTTTAAAAATATGCGGACAATTAAAAACCAATAAAATTTTTAACTTAAACAACAGTCATCTTCATTACCAAAAACAATTTACAAATGAAAATGCAAATAGTATTATCTCAACTGAAAATCTATATCACCTCAAGGGAAAACAAAACACAACCTGAGATGCAATGCTAACGCAAACCACAAGCAGCAACCAATCTTCTTCATCACTAAACCTGTCAAGACTTATCAACTATGTTCATTTAATGAACACACCCGATAAGCAAACATGCAAATCGGGTCAGCATTATAAAAATGCTGGTGTGAGTAGCTCTAAAAACAACATATACTTATACAAATATATACATAATCCATACGGCAGTTAGTTCCTCCACCGAGGCGCCGTAACTTTCAACAACTAATACAAGATCCTTAAGTACAATAATCTAGGCAGGTAGTTCCTCCACTGAGGCGCCTTAACTTCCCACTAACCACACAACAAACTATAGACATAATAAATAAGGCATGTAGTTCCTCCATCGAAATTTTAGGTTCAACTAAACAAATAACCAAACAAACATATTATATAATGCACCTCATTTCATGCTCAATCACAGAGGTGGGTCGCTCGCTCGCCCAAGTAATTAGTTTGACCCACCTTTCTTCGCAAAACCATATATAATCATCTATCTATATATACATCATTAACAAATATATTACCATAATTATATTAATTAAGGTTTTATTTTGCGTGTCCCTAAAATCACGTTGTATCTATGTCTTACCTAGTTTCCTGGCTACCACAATCGCGAACCCAACTTAACATGTACATCCACATGCCTCCCCTTACATAATGAGCCACTCCGTGCGTAACTACCCTCGGCGGGATGCCACACACCGTAAATTCTCACACGGAAGCCAAATCTATGTAAACCGCCACTATTCTAAGCATAAAATATTATGCATCATCGTTCTATTTTGCGAACGGAATAATCAAGCCACTATTCGCTATTCGCGCCGAGGGTCGCCAAGGCCATTCAGATTAACCGAAACGCCCGGAAGGGGCCAATCACATGAGTTGTGGTAGTCGAGGGTTCTAGGATTTTCGTTATGTAATTTATTCAGTGTCATATCGTTAATGACTCATAAACATTCCACTATATCACGCGCGGCAAAGTCAATTACCTTATTGCACTAAGCCATAATATTTAGAAACATCTCAATTATATCTCATAACCAAATTTCATTTTTTCACGCCAATATATTATTGCACTACACCACACTCCCCGTGGCAAATATTCACCAATATTATGCTACCTCATAGTAGCATCTCACATATATAATAATAGAAAGTATATATATTTCTCAAAGATATTGCATTAATATAACTATCCCAAAGATATTATATCATGTCACAATGTTTCAACGATCGCGATACATCTTTATTATAACGTATTAGGAATATAATGTCTCCTAACATCTCAATATTGTCACGTGTCAAAATACACAACATCAATATCAAATCTTTCTTAGATAATGACAACCAAATATATACTAGCTTCCACAGCATTTTATTACTATATGTGTCCATATAATATACAACATAAAACGTAGCACAATTAGACAGTCAAAAGTCCACAATCAAAGCCCAATATATATATGTTTTACACACTACTCACGTCAAATATAAATTAGATAATGACCAACCAAGTTATACAATATCGACAATATTTTATATAATCAAATATGTGAAAAACTGGAAAAGTCAACATTCCACAGTCAACGGTCAAAGTCAACGGTCAACAGTCAAAGTCAACGGTCAAAGGTCAACACATCATGGTCAAGGTCAAACTCAACATGTCATGGTCAAAGTCAAAGTCAAAGTCAACCGTCAAAGTCAACGGTCGATTGTCAAAGTCAAACTGTCATCGTCAAAATCAACATATCATGGTCAAAGTCAACATGTCATGGTCAAAGTCAAACTGTCCTGGTCAAAGTCAAACTATCCTGGTCAAAGTCAAACTGTTTAAGGTGTTCGACAGTCAGTCGGTCATAGCCATGGTTCATAGCTAAGGTCAAAGGTGCATGGCTCATGGGCTCATGACCAAGGTAATGGTTCAGACCCAACTGGCCGAGCCCAAACCTTAGACCCCGAAAGTCTAAACATTGAAAGACACCAATAGATCTATTTTAAGTCCAATGGACTGGCCCCAATCAATATTAGAAACGGGCCCAAAAACTTATACTGAACAGGCCCAAAACACAACTGAGTTCGGCCCGAAAACTTTAAATTAAACAGGTCCACAAAACTAAACAAATAGGAAAAAGGCCCAACCCACTAGCTAATATCAAAACCGAGCCCAAAACAAAACCAAAAAGAACTGGCCCAAAACTTAACATAAAAACCGGCCCAAACTAAAATAGATTTTTGGCCCAAGCCCAAATCGGTTACTGTTCATCTTCTTCCCCAAACTTCTCTCCTCCACCACCACCAAATCGACCACCACTCATCTCCTCCTCAGGTCGGTTTTTATCCCCACACCAAAACAAACAACATTAATAAAATCGAAAACCCCAAATCAATCAATATATATCTTCTTCAAAAACTAGATCTAGCCAAATTTCGAACCGCCATTACTGGCTTTTTGGAGCTTTGGTCACCGCGATACAACACCCCGACTCAAACACTCTACCTCCTAGTCTAGGCAAAGCCCAACACTCCAATCATACTAAAAACAGCCTAACCCCGCGCCATTAACGCCTCCAAGCTTCCACCACACTCGCCAGCACCCAATCGACCGTGCTAAACCCGACATTCATGCACTACACAACCCAATCACAGTTTAATCAACCCCTTTCACCCATCAAAATCCCACAATCAAAATCCAACCTCGCAACACCGTAAATCTACTACTACGGTTCAAAATAAAAGTCTGGCGCTTCCTCGCGACGCCATTAGCGCTGCTCGAGGCGTGAACGAGCTACAAACAGTTCAACAAATCAAAAGTTCAAAGCAACACTACAACAAGATTTAAGTTCAAAAGCCCACGCCGCCATTAACTGGCCTTCTGTCGAAACTTCAACAGTTTTGAAAACCGATATTGAGCAGAGTTTAATAAATACAACACGCACAACGTCGAATAAAACAGGAAATGAACAGTATCAATCAGGAGAAATCTTAGGCAGTATACCCCGATATACGTAAACTAAAAATCCGGTGAAATAGCAAAATAGCTACTCACCCGTATGAACAGCTTGACGAATCCCTCGTCGTCCGAACCGTCGCGCTCCACCTCTCCAGCAAACCAGCTTCTCTCTCTGCCTCCATTTTTAATATATTATTTTTCTCTGAACCCTATTTTCTAGAAAAATGTGTTTATATACTTGGGTCCGAAACCCAAGCCCAACACCGACTCGAGCCCAAAAACCAGGCCCACGTATCCCGAGTCCAATCCGACAAATTTTTAAATAAATAAATAATTTAATTAATAAATAAATAGAAAAATACGTATTTAAAAATACGGGCGTTACATTAACCCTCCACCAGGGAGGGTTTTAACTCATGATCCTAATTTTATTAATCAAAGAGATAAAAACAAGAAGCAGAAAAAGAAAAGATAATACTAGAAAAGGATTTTATTTTAAATTTAGATTGAAAGATTTACACAACTTAAGTTTTTCAAAACTAAAAGTATGAAAACCTTTTACTCCGGAAGCAAAACATGAAAACAAAAAAACTAACTAAAGAGTAAAAGTATGTGTGCCTTGAAGACTCTCCCTTTTTAAGCATAAGAGAATGCTTCATTTTTCTTCATCCAAGTAAATCAACCACATCATTAATTAAACCAACTATCTCATTAAATGTTCCATTTTGATTTTCTTGATCAAGACTTTGTATGATTAAATGCTCAATTTGATTTTCTTAATCAAGACTTTTGGTTATCACCTAATCAAGACTTTTATGCAAAAGCATGCACAAAAGTCCTTCATCATCTTAATAAAATTTGGCTTGTGCTAAATCAATAATGAAGCATGACGTGTGAGCTTGATCACTAATGAAGAACCAAATTCTATAGGTTTGCTTAATGGGCCCACGTATTCTGACTAGTAGGGTCCGATAGTTTATTTTCTACAAAATCCGGCATTAGATAGAGCTTGTCGCACTGATCATTATAATGGTTCACTTCCTGAAATTGGAGTCCAGATTCTAAAGATATATTTGTCGGAAGTTTATAGGTTCTCCGGCAACGGCGCCATTTGATTCGTTGCACTTTGGTATATATAAAATTTTATTCACATAAACATACACACACTCAAACACAGCTTTTTCAAGTTACCTCACATGCACATTGAATTATAATATGAGCAGGTAAATCGTCCCAAACCCAAAGACTAGAAGCGGCAAAGAAACTGAGTCATATGTTTGTTAAGTTGTAATGTTTGGTGGTAATGTAAACATAGTCTAGTTGTTATGCATGTAATACATCTCTTTAAAAAATTGGGGCATGTAAAGACTTGAATCCTCGGAACGTTTCTGCAATATGAGATTTAATCTGAGTGTCTGATTGTTGTTGTTTTAGTTTTACTCAAAGGGAAAACCGTTTGAGCGCATTTAGGTTCTAGCAGTGTTCAAATGTTCTAAACTATGAGAAACTCTAAAATGTCTATCTCAACAGTTGAGTAACACTATATAACTTTTACACGAACTGAGTAATGAACCGAGTAGCATTGAGAGTTTGAACCGCGTGAAAATTAGACTTGGCTTAAAGCAAACGCAGAGTCCATAATAAGCCCAGTCGGTGGGTGGGTCTAGAAAACAAGGTCCATAGCCCAGTCCATCAATCCTTAATCACAACAACACCGCAAAATCAAATCGCTCGTGGGTCTCTTTTGATTGTTGTTTCCCTCTTTTTTCACTAGACACTTATAAACCCTAAAATTTCGAACAATAGTTTCAGTCAATTATCATATGATTTCTTGTAATATCTCCTTCAAACCATAGTTTCTTTCAGAGTACATGGATAACGCGGAGAATGAACAAGAGCTTCTTAACAAGACAGCTCATTCCATTTTCTCAGACTTCATGACAAAGTGAGTGGATTAGGTTCCTATTTTATACTTATCATTCTATCTCCAATTTTTTTTAGAAAATACTCTTAATGACTAGTATGTATCTATTACTACTTTGTTTTAAGGTCACAAAGTTTGATGAAATGGTGTTTGTATCGAATAAATTTCTTGTGAGATTTCACCAACATCTAAGTAAGATTATTTTTTACTTCTGATTGGGTATTTAAGGTTTACTTGTATTGTATTTACTGTGTTTTTATGTTGTTGTTTATGATAGAGTTCCTTAGAAGGCCTTCGCTAGAGAAGACGTCTGAATTTGTTGATAATATCATTAAAGCTAATGAGACTAAAAGGATGAAGGCATATCTCTAATCTGGGTGCACTTGCCAAAATTGGAGTTCATGTTCAGAAGATATGCTTGTCGGAAGTTTATAGGTTCCCCGGCGCCATTTGATTAATTGCACTTTGGTATGTATAAAATTTTATTCACACACACGCACACACACTCAAACATAACTTTTTTAAGTTACCTCGCTCACGTGCATGTTGAAATATAATCTAAGCAAGGAAATCGTCCCAAACCCAAAGATTATAACACTTATTCACAATTCACTTGAATTGACTCTCTAAGGAACTTATATGAGAAGGATTTTGATTGGTGATTTAAAACTAGGTTTTACTGAGTTACTTGGGACGCTATATATATGGGGAGGGATCAATATACCATGGTTTTCATACCATGATTTATACCATACTCGACAACTTCACCCACAAGACGAAATAGAACCTAATTTTTTGTGAATATGACCAACAAACTATGAAGATTATCTCCGCAAAATTTTAGCTCATTTGATGGTGTTTAATAATGTCAAAAGATGATTGCAAAATCGAAAAATCTAGGTAGTTAAAAAAAAATTAATGTTGTCAACAATTTTTGAATAGGTTAGAGGTTTCCAAATGAGCCAAATTTTTGTGGAGTATATATTCATAGTTAGTAGATCATATCCACAAAATATTAGCTTTTAACTCATTTTGTAAAGGGGCATAGTATAAAAAACCATAGTAAACGGATCCCTCTGTTTGTGGAGTATTTATGTTTGTCTAAAAATAAGTTGCTCACTCTTTTTGGTCACACTTTCAAATTCTCAAGTTAAGGGGGATATTAATATCAAGATATGCATGTAGTGGTGTAGTGCATTCTCAGTGTAATACATAAATTAAGGAATCCATTTTGTGGCTTCAAATTGATGTGTTCATAAGGAAATGATGCAAACACCATGCAGGTTTTCATTTAGGAAAGAGTGGCTTAAAAACAGCATTTGGTTATTATGTTTGCGAGTACTTATGTTGCCCTCTTTGTTGTAGGAAAATGTGTACTTCATGAACTAGAGCTGCTCATGGATGATCTAGTAGGTGTTCTGACGACTGCAGACACAAGTACATTACAATGTCAAGATGAACATATCTGTGATGGTTTGATACATGAAAAGGTATATCTAATAACTTTATGTTTTCCTAGTTCTCATAGTTTTGGTATGCGACTGTGTAGGGTATTTTTAATCACTAAAGAAGACTACATGGACTCTAGGATGAAAGTCAGTTTTTATTACTGAAGTTGTCACTCAACATCCACTAAAAGTTAAAGAAAAAAAAATGTTTGACTTAGTCCAGTCCCTTTGCTTTCCCAAGTGTTCAGCCTCGCCCTCAAGTCTTTACCATTTTGTAGGATTTCCACCTCGCATTATTTTAGGAAAGGTTCACAAAGTTTGTTATTGTAAAAGGATTGAAAATTACTTGTGTTTCTTTCAAGACTAATAGTAGTAAGAATTGAAATTCTTTAGTATCCTCAAAAGTAGAGAGTTAAATAAATGTTAGTTGGTACCACAAAACTCAATTTTCTTATGGTTGAATTTTCAAATCTAATTTATCTGTCATTTTGTTTTTTGTAGGAAGGAATGGAATCTACCCCTCATACAAAACTTGTGTTGGAGAGAACGATGCCAATTGATCCCCGCTAAGATAACTTGTCTATGGACACTCCAAACTCCAATCAAATCTAAGCTTTCACTACAACCAACAACCACCAACCACAAACCTAAGCTATGGAACGAACAACCACAAACCTAAACTATAGAATCAACAACCACAACAAGCAATAATAATGTAGAGTAAAACTATAACACAAGATGTAACGTGGTTCGGCCAATAATGCCTACTTCCACAAGAACAAATTATTTATAAGATTAGGAAGGATGATTACAATCACTCCTCAATCTTAAGTCTCTCCAACACTTACTAGATCTCTTTTCTTGTATCTTTCTCATTACAAGCTTATTTCTTTGTAAATGTTTTCTCTTAATTTTGGTGACTCTCAAAATTGGTTTTTTCTCTTTCTTTTTGGGTATGAAACCCTAACTTTTTTTATATACTATGCTAAAAGTATCTAGTATGTTTCTCATAAAACTTATAGTGAAGAAGAATGTCGGATAATCTGATTTAATAAGTTTCATAATTTTCTGGGGAGAGGTGGCTATTGTAATAGTTATAGATAAACATCAACCTCCATAAATTACCCATGCCCGACCAGGGGAAATGTTCAAATGGTTTAAAAATTCACGATCGAGATTTGTGAGAGGAAATCTCAACCCTGCAACAATTTGGCCAACAATGACAATGATGGCTTTCTTATTACCACTCTGGCATTTGGTATATTTTCGAGTCCCAGCATAACGTTGAAGGTAAACAGAAAGGGGGAATTCGATACGCGGTTTGGACCAAAGCTAGATTCGGCCGTTTGATAAGGAATGGGCTGAGACCATGTTTCCATCGACTGGTATCTTCGACAGTCTTGAATTCAGATTCAAAAGAAACACTTTCGAAAGGATGACAAGGAATAATTTCTACAATATAATCCATTTCCCAAGAGGTATTAGGTCGATATTTCCTAGTAGAAGTGGAGGCAAAGTTATGACTATCGGCTTTATCTTCAGAATGAGTATCTTCACTATTGGTACTAACATCAGAAATGGTGTCTTCACTTGCCATCACAAGGACTATAAGCAAAGAGGTGACGACAAAGGAATTTTTAGTATCGTCAATATAATATATATATAGTACGCCATCAATAATACAGTTTGAGATATCAGAAGTATCGATAACAGGTTTTCCAGTCGATACATCCGATAGATAAAACAACATACAGAAGGTTATACGCACAGACCATATTAGTAATGCAAAGATACAAACTTTTGAGCATTTTAAAGAATAATACAGTGTTATATACTATTATATAGCACAAATATACATAGATTTACAGTCTTCAAGTTTAAAAATCTTAAAAGCCCTAAACTGTCGGATTTATTTCTTTCAAAGATAATATGATAATGTGCGTTTTAGTTTAACAAGTAGAGTACAAGAAGTAGAGAGCTTATGTCACACCCCGAATTTCGACAAAATCGGAAAAACAATATTTGTTTCCGACTCTTCAATTTTTGAGGTGTGATGCACTCTCCAATTCCAAAAACCCATCATCTATTTAATTATGCGGATAATTCAAAACCAATAAAAATTTTAAAATAAACAAAAGTCCTTTTCATTACCAAAAACTCACAAATATGATTAAATTACAAATCCTTTCAACAACTCTTTAATTATAATTACAATTGAAAATACAAAACAACATTGTCTCAACTGAAAAACTATTGCACCTCTAGGGAAAAACAAAATATATCCGGAATGCGACGCTAACACAAACCACAAGCAGCAACCAACCTTCTTCAACACTAATTCTGTTAATACTTATCAACTATGTTCATTTAATGAACACACCCAATAATCAAACATGCAAATCGGGTCAGCATTATAAACAATGCTGGTGTGAGTAGCCCTAAAATACAATATATACTTATACATAGGGGTGGGCAATGGGCGGGTCGGGCTAGCTCGGCCCTAAACATTTAAAGCCCTTCAAATATTAGGGCTGGTCGGCCCGGCCCTAAAGTCAAAGATAGAGTCGGTCCGCCAGTCACAAGTCTAAACCTCAAGCCCCTTACTCCTACCCTAAGCCCTCTTTAAAGGCTTTAGGGCCGGGCCTATATATATTTTATTTTTTTTTACTACATCAGTTTTAAAACTCATTTATATTACAAAAATGTACAATAATCTACAAACTCAAAGTCCAACCAATCTAGTAATAATCTTGTATAAGTCCAAAAATTTAAAATGCACATCCACAATCTAATGAACTGAAGTACATCGAGAGTTCGGAATTTGTTCTTCCTTGTACTCAAACCTCACTAAAATTACATTTTAAATTGAAATACATAGACAAATAATTATATTATCATTTTAAAGGAAGAAGTAATAGATATAAAGAAGAAACATAATAGTTTTGGTTAAGGGTCATGGAAGTTGTTAAACTATTTGTAATATCATAAATTATTTCTATAATAGATTCAAACAAATATAATATTACCTTTCTTCTAATTTAAACGTGATTCAAGATTTGTATATGGAAATGAAAATATTGGCTTTTGAACAAGTGATGGAGAAAGGTTTGAGATTACAAATGTCATTTTTCTGACAAAGGTTGTTTTTTGGTTTCTATGTTACAAATGTCTGCTCTTATTTTTGCTTTAATGGTGTGGAAGGAAATCTTTAGTTTTAGACTTGGCTTGGATGTGAATAAAAATATAATTTATAAGAAATAAGTGAGAAAAGAAATTGAGAATAATAAGTTATGGACTTTGACTTGATGATCAAAGGAATAAAGTCTTATTTTTTATTAGGCTAGTGCTCATTGTTCTTCACAACATTAAGTTGACAAGTTTTTGTTATATAAGACAAGTTATTGGAAGTACCCTTGGGTGTAAGTGATAAATTACAAAGGACAATCTTATTTTAATTGAAAATATTTAACAAAGAGTTGGACAATTATGGTATGTGTATTTATAGTGAAAGTGTGAAACAGGGCCGGTTAGGGCTTGGTTAGGGTTTGGTTAGGGTCGGGCTAATGAGGGCTGAATTAGGGTCGGGCCTATGTTTTAGAATCTTAGCCCTAGCCCTGCCCTAGAAGGCATTAGGGCCGGGCCGGCCCTAAACTCTGTGAGGGCTTTAGTTGTGAGGGCTTTATAGGGTTTAGGGTCGGGTCGGTCAGGGTCGGGTTAGGGTCGTTAGGGCCAAATTCCCACCCCTACTTATACATATATATACACAATCCATAAGGCAGTTAGTTCCTTCCCTGAGGCGCCTTAACTTCTAACGACTAATACGACATTCTAAATTACATTAATTAAGGCAAGTAGTTCCTCCATTGAGGCGTCTTAGCTTCCAATTCAACAATAGTAAGGCATTTAGTTCCTCCACTGAGGTGCCTTAACTTCAACCCGTACTAGATCAACTGTATCTAATAATAAAATAACCAAACTAAAACTTAATCTATATTTACACTGGTGTAAGCCAAATCACAGAGTGGGTCACACCTGCATGAATAATCAATTCCACCCACCCTTCTGCAAAAACCATTGTAAATGCAACATAACTTACAATAAAGCAAACATATCATACCCATAATTCTAATCCTCTCATTGAACCAATTTCACAACCACCATCAATCATTCATTATAGATTTAACATACACTTTGATATATCATCACAATTATTGTTTAGAATTTCTCCAAGTGTCTCTAGAATCAAGTCGTCTCTATGTTTTATCTAGTTTCCCTGGCTACCACAATCGCTTCCCAACGCCGAACATGTACATCCACATGCCTCCCTTCACGTAATGAACCACTACGTGCGTAGTTACCCTAAGCGGGATATCACATACCAGATAACCCCCACACGCACGTCATTACACGGGTATTGCCACTATTCGGCATAAAATATCGCGCGTCTCGTTCTAATTTTCGGACGGAATAATCAAGCTACTATTCGGCTATGCCAGAAGGGCCATTCAGATTTACTGAAACGTCAGAAGGGCCAATCAAATTACTTACGCCAGAAAGGCCATTCAAATTCATTGAAACGCCAGAAGGGCCAATCATATCACATACGCCCATCACAATAGCCAAATCACATGAGTTGTGGTAGCTAGGTTCTAGAATTTTCGTTACGTAATTTATTCAGGTGTCATACATTTATATCTCATAATCATTCCACTATATCACGTGTATATATGTCAAATACATTATTGCACTAAGCCAAATATATTTAGAATTATCTCAATACATCTCATAACAACTTTCCTTCTTTCACGTGCCAATTAATTATTGCACTAAGCCACAGTCTCGTGGGAAATATCCACAAATATTATACTACCTCATAGTAGCATCTCACAAAAATGATAATGGAGCGTTTACCTTTATTTCTCCCAAAAATATTGCATTTAATAGATATTCTAACGTATAATATCATTTAACCGAACAACAATTTCAACATACCACATAACGTCATAATAGCTCCAAACGTACCGCATAACATTTTTATAGCGTTTTAGGAATATTAGGTCTCCTAAAATTTCTATCTCGTAATGTGTTAAAAATACACAATATCAACGTCAAATCTTTCTTAGATAATGACAACCAAATTTATACAAGTTTCCACATCATTTTAGCATTTGATTTGTCCATACAATTTACAACATAAAACGTAGCACAATTAAACAGTCAAAAGTCCACAATCGAAGCCTAAAACCAAAACCCAAAAGTCTAAATATTTAAAGACCCCATTTGGATCTATATTAAGTTATATGGACCGGTCCCAAAACAAACTTGAAACTGGCCCAAAGAAAGCTAATTGATTTCGGCCCAAGCCAACTAAAAAATGAAACTTAAACTGGCCCAAAACTTTAATTGGTTCGGCCCAAAGAAAACTAATATGGTCCGACCCAAAAACAAAATAGAAACTGGCCCAACCTAACTAATAGATTTCGGCCCAAAACAAAATAGAAATTGGCCCATAGAACTAAACCAAACTGGTCCGGCCCAAGCCCAACTAGGAATAGAACCAGGTCGTCTCCCTCACCTCCAGAGCCATCAGGCAACAGCTCTCCTCCACCAGCCACCACTAACCACCCACCGGCACTCCAACCTAACCGAAACAGTTCGGTTTTGAACCCCCAGAAAAACCCCATCTTTTGATACCCTCAAAACCCGATTCCCCCACTCCTCGAAATTCGCGGTCGGCGCCATTAGCGAACCATTTGGAAGCTTCAACAACACCATTAACACCCTTTAAAAGCTCCCCATAGCAACAAACATCATCCAACCAACACACAACATATTAAATATAATTCAAAGTTCAAGCAGTATACATGGACGATTTCTATGGGGCTGGCGCCTCCATTAACGACTTCTTCGAGGCTTCCAACAGCCACCCTATCCAACCGACTAACACCCAATATCAAACACTTAACCCCCGATATCAACCAACAGATAACACAATACGACAGTTCAAATAAAATAGCCACACCACCACAGTATCACAGTTCGACAGTATAAAGGAGAGGATGATTGTTTGGGGCTCGCGCTTCCATGAACAATCACTTAAGAGTTTTCAACAGTTCAACAATCTAACCGGTTTTAACAATAACCAGCAGAATAATCATAGACGAGAAAGAGCAGAAAAAATATAAGCAGAAACATTGTACTACAGTAAAATCTGTTGTCTCTGTATAGACTATAGATGAGAAAAACTAAACTACTCACATTAATTAAAAGCTCCACAAATCCCTTATAGTCCGAATCGTTGTGCTCCAACTCTTTAGCAAGCGAGCCGCCTCCATTTTATTTTATTTTTATAAAAAAACCCTATTCTCTAGAAAAAATATGAATATATATCTGGGTTTGAAACCTAAGCCCAACATAGACTCGGGCCTAGAAATCAGGCCCACATATCTTAAATCCAATCCAACAAATTTTAAATGAAAAATAAATAAATAAATAAATACATATTACAAATATGGGCGTTACAGCTTACCTTACAAATTGCAAAAGTTTGTTTTTCTGGAGAAGAACAGATGATTACAAGGATGAAGATAAAGGGAGTATACTGTTTTCTCGTTTTTTCTTTAGATAGCGTATGTAAGAAGTTAAAAAGGTGAGGGAAGGAGAAACGGTTTGTTCAAAATTTTATACTTGAAGCTTGGGTCGGGTTGTTATCCGGGCCCAGATGTGTAAATGAATATTTTGGTATAACTGTTTCTCGAAAAGTTGAAATTTGAAGTGAAATTTCAAAATTTAGAAAGAGGGTGATGTAGTGGGCAAATATCGTGCATTTAGGTATTTTATATGATATTTCAAAGCTTGATATATTGACATAAAGGTTAATATCTCGGTATATTTCGTGGTTATTTCAAACATTTTGCAGGTATTGAGCGAGAAAAGAAAGAGAAAAACACTGGACACGCGCCATGATTTGATTAGGTCAAAACTAAATGAAGACACTATATAAAAACTGAAGGAGGAGAAAGAAGATTCATTCGAACATTCCCACAAAAATTGTTGTAAACTGGAGAGAGAAATAGAGAAAACAGAGTGATTGTAAAACCACCATTGTTATTCAATAAAAAGTTTCAGTTTACTTCATCTCGATTTTTCAATTCAATCCAACTTCATTCAAACTACAATCTAATCTCAGTGTTCTTAGTTAGTATCCCTAGATAGTAAGATCATCACAGTAAGGAAGGTTTATCAACGCATTTACTGTGTATGCATCTTTGTTATTTCGGATATTTGGACGGTGGATTGTCGGGACGTTCTTTGAGTTTCGAACGATTGGGCCATAAGTAGTGGCCACTATTACTTGCTCCTAAAAGTACCCACGCGGCCAATAACGCTGAAGGGCTTCCGCATACATCAAAATAAGGCCCATGACAGTCGGAGTATGAACTGGGGCAGAGCAATTATATTTTTCTAGGATTTCGAAAAGGCTTCTGAAGAAGAACAGGAAGGAAAACTTGTCTTCCACCCAGCCATGGCCGATGAAGACTACAACGACATGTACATGGGGTTCGTTCTCTTCTCTCTCTCTCTCGTTGTAATTGTGTGTCGGTTGTTTTCTTTCGTGATTTTAGAGGTACGGTTAACTTTCAATGGGTTTTAACTTTTAAATGTCACTGAAAAGCGATCAAGAATTTTAACAAGTGAATACATGTTCTCAAGAATTTTAAATTCTTAAGTTGTTTTGAACTAGATTTATCTGTGATCTATGAATGGAAGTAAACATTGTAAGTTAATGTAGGTGATTATTAGTTGGTACTTGAACAAGTATGGAATTCTAAGGTTTGTTGTTTCAGGTATGAGGATGAGCCAGTGGAGGCTGATATTGAGGTAAAAAAAATATGCTTTAACTTGGGTTGGTTTGTTTGTTTGTTTGTTTGTTTTTATTTTATTGTATTTGATTCTTGTCGAAATACTTTTTTTGGATGATTCTTTATATTTGTTTGTGGGATTATCAGGAAGCAGTTGAGGAAGATGTTGAAAACAACAACAACAACAACAACAACAACGAAGACATTCCTGATTCTTTGCTTGGAGACGATGGAGAAAAAGAGGGGCAGAAAACAGTACAAAAAGATCGTAAAACATCAAAATATATGACAAAGTATGAGCGTGCAAGAATCCTTGGGACCCGTGCTTTGCAGATTAGGTACACAACATTTGTTTCTTGGAATTAAAGTGTTCATACTGTTTTGATTGGTTGGTTGATAGTTTTGCTGATAATCATTATTTTTTGGTTGAACAGCATGAATGCTCCTGTGATGGTTGAGTTCGAGGGTGAAACTGATCTTCTGGAGGTAAATTTTTCTGAAAGCCTGTAACTTAAAAAGAACCCCAAATAAAGTGAATGGTTTAGCTGATAACTTTTCCTTGTGGTCTCTTTCGGTACAATTCAGAGGTTAATGGAAGACGTTACCGAAGGACATATCTTAAGATCATCCTTCTATTAGAGGTTTCTACTCGTACAACCATAAAAGCCAGAAACTCATATCTGAGGACTTTCAAGTCCCGGTAGGTCAATTGAAAAGTAAACTAAAATAGTATTCCAAAGATTTTGCTTTTTCATTCTGTAGTCCGAAGTCCGGATCAGCCTTGATAAACCAAATCAAGTAAAAACTAGAAATAATAACATCATCGGCATACATCATGTGGGAAAGAGGTGCACTGTTCTTTAATATTCGAATACCTTGAATGCCCTGCAATTCTTGTTGGCGGATAAGGTTTAAAGATAAATTTTTTGCACATAAGATGAAAATATAGGGCTACAGTGGGTCACCCTGTAGAACGCCTCTACTGGGTTTGAAGTATCCAAAAGGCGAGCCATAAGCATGATGGAGAATGTTAGGCTTTGGACACAAAACATTATTTTTTCAATCCAGCAACTATTAAACCCAAACTTTTTAAGTGTTAACTGGACGAAAGGCCACTCAATCTGGTCATAGGCTTTTTGCAGATCTAGCTTCAAATTATAGGTGTTATATGCCGGAAATCTGTCCACACTTTGGACTGGCAAAATTACCACTATAATTTTTTTTAGAAAGTTGATGCTATTATTTTGGCCTACATTTGAAAACATGGATGCAAACAATGTATGTTGGATTGTTCCTTCCAACTGAGTTAGAAAAATACCCAATGGAAAAAAGACCTTGGCAGGATTCAACCAAAATTGGGGCCTCAGGAGTCACTAAAATACAAAGTTAAAAATGGGCCGGTATAAGGGTTCTACAAAGGCTCTGCTAGAGCATTCGTCTTCTTTGGGACGTTTGGGTTTAGCGAGGCTTCTCTGAAGAACTCGAAAGAATGGCAGATGAAGATTACAACAACATGGATATGAGGTTCATTTTAAATTTCTCATTTTATTGTCTTTGTTTCACAATACAAAAATTCTAACGTAACGCACAAGTTTAATGGAAATCAGTCAAATTTGGCTCACGTGTCTCTCTCTGTCGTCTTCTTTTCATTATCTCATTAATCTCTCTCTTCATGATTTAAAAGTAGTCTAACACAGGAGAAAAAAAAAAAAAAGTATGTGATTGTCTTCATCCCTAACCCGAAGACCTTGCTTCCTCGGTGTCTTGGTTTTGGACTTTGAAGGGAACAAAGAAACTAAACATCCTATCAGTTATGAGGTAAAGTCTTGAGTAATTATGTTTTATTTGGGTGATTGAAATAGTTGTTATTTTAATAAAAAAAATATGTGTTATTTACTTGGTTGGGATTTTACCGTATGTTACTTCGTTCGTTGTAATCGTTTTAATATATCGGACGCAAGTCGTTGCCTGGTGATGTATTAGATCACGTAGATAGTATTGTAGTTGACCGGTTGAATCTTCTGGATCATCTCTTACCTTTAATTGAAGACAAATTGATTGGTATAAAGCATTATGTTCAGTTTGGCGCTGTTTTTAAGTCATGGAGATCTGCTTATTTAGAAAGTTGACATTGTCTACCTCACCAACTTCCATTACTCCTGATTCCTAATCCACTTACTAGTGGCGTCCAGACACGCGGTTTGTACGATCTCTCCGAGAACAGATTCTTAGATTTTCAAGTACTAGTGCCCCATAACAGGTTATGCTGTGGTTCCAGTTATGGATGGCTGGTGATGATTTTAGAGAATTACGAGGTTCGTCACTTGAATCCTTTCTTGTCAGTTGATAATGAGATCCCCCCCCCATTAATTGCTTTTGAATTCCATGACGAACGCCATGGAGTTAGTGCCTGTGATTAGTTGTGTTTGCACCCTGCATCAAATCTGAATTATACTATCATGGCAATCCATGGTGGGTTTGACCGCATAGCCTTCTTCAAGCCTGGTGATAAAGCTTACACCAACTTATCCTCTACATTCACATTTATCTGTGATGTTATATACTACGCGGATCAGTTTTACTTTGTCGATGACTCGGGAAGAGTTTTTTCTTGTGATCTCAATCAATTGCATGAGCCCCAGGTGCCAACTGTTGCACCACCACCATATTCTATCAGAATTGGTTGTGTTGAGGAGGTTAAGTATCTTGTGGATTCTGGTGGGGACTTGCTACTAATTAAAAGGTTAAGGGTATATGATGACACTTATTATTCCTTGGGGTTCGTCGTTTACAAGTTGAATTCAATTGACCGTAAGTGGATTGAAGTGAAAAGCCTACTAGGGCATTCTGTGTTTTTAGGTGGTAATGGTTCAGTGTCTCTATTGGCTTCAGACTTCCCTGGTTGCAAGCCAGATTGCATCTACTTCACTGACGATTACATTGGGTGCTATGTTTATGGAGGTGTTGAAATCGGACCTTGTGATATTGGAGTCTTCAACCTGGTAGATGGGATTCGATGGAGTCCACAAGGATCTTTGTGGCACCCATTTGGATCAAGCCATCACTGAAGCGGCAAAGAAACTGAGTCATATGTTCGTTAAGTTGTAATGTTTTTGTGGTAATGTAAACATAGTTTAGTTGTTATGCATGTAATACGTCTTTGTAAAAAATTTGAGCATGTAAAGACTCGAATCCTCATAACATTTATGCAATATGAGATTTGATCTGAGTGTCTGATTGTTATTGTTTTAGTTTTACTCAAAAGGCAAAACCGTTTGAGCGCATTTAGGTTCTAGCAGCGCTCAAATGTTCTAAATTGTGAGCAACTCTAAAATGTCTACCTCAACAGTTGAGTAGCACTAGATAACTTTTACACGAACTGAGTAATGAACCGAGTAACATTGAGAGTCTGAACCGCATGAAAATTAGACTTAGCTTAAAGCAAACGCAGAGTCCATAATAAGCCCAGTCGGTGGGTGGGTCTATAAATCAAGGTCCATAGCCCAGTCCATCAATCCTTAATCACAACAACACCGCAAAATCAAATCGCTCGTGGGCCTTAGTGGTTTAAGGTTGGTCCTCTTTTGATTGTTGTTTCTCTTTTTTCACTAGACACTTGTAAACCCTAAAATTTCGAACAGTATTTTCAGTCAATTATCATCTGATTTCTTGTAATTTCTCTTTCAAACCTTAGTTTCTTTCAGAGTACATGGATAATGCGGAGAATGAACAAGAGCTTCTTAACAAGACAGTTCATTCCATTTTCTCGGACTTCATGACAAAGTGAGTGAATTGGGTTCCTATTTTACACTTATCATTCTATCTCCAATTTTTTTTAGAAAATACTCTTCATGACTAGTATGTATCTATTACTACTTTGTTTTAGAGTCACCAAGTTTGATGAAATGGTGTCTGTATCGAATAAATTTCTTGTGGGATTTCACCAACATCTAGGTAAGATTATTTTTTACTTTTGATTGGGTAATTTAAGGTTTATTTGTATTGTATTTACTGTGTTTTTATGTTGTTGTTTATGATAGAGTTCTTTAGAAGGCTTTCGCTAAAGAAGACGTCTAAACTTATAGATAATATCATTAAAGCTAATGAGACTGAAAGGATGAAGGCATATCTCCAATCTGGGTGTAGAAATGTTCATGATGGCGTACAGAGTATAAGCAAGTGTAAGGATTCATTCTTTTACATTTATGACTTAAGAGTTAAGACCCTTTTTTTCGATTTAGAGAGAGTTTTTACTAGATTTTGTGTAATGATTAATTACTTTTGTTTGCTTGGATGATAATTGTACTCAGAAGTAAACACTTGTCAACAAGGACTCCTGGAACATCTGAGTAAAGGTAACACTTCTCTCTCTCTCTTTTTCTTTGATTGGTATAATGTCAATATCTCTTAAAGGTTTTTACATGTTATTGTTTTCAATTATATCATTTGATTACCGAAAATGTTAATGCCTTAACTCTTTAAACGCCTTTGTGATGCTTTACACATGAGTTTCATATCTTAGCATGATTGTTATTAAATAAGAGGTTTAGATTGAACTAGGTTTGTGTATGTTTTGTTTGTTGTACAGATTCCTAGTATCATACTTTACAATTGAATTGAAAGGTAGGTAAGATGAGGGGAGAACGTATATCTGATAATGCAGTCATAAACTTCTTCTTTATTGATAGAAAAATTATCTACCATATTATTATCTTTACAAGTCTTGTGGAAAACCAAGACAGACTCACAGACTAAGGTTCTTTCTTCAAAAAAATTTTAGAACCTATATTAGTGAGTTTTTCCTTGATCATGGGCTTATGCACATTATTGCTGTGGTGACTATTATTATGCAAGATTGGGAAAACTTAACGAAGTTTGAATTACAGCCTATATTAATGAGTTTCTCCTTGATCATGGCCTTATGCATACCATTACTGTAGTGACTAATCTTCTGAATCATATGCAAGATCTGGAAAATTTAACGAAGTTTACATTACTACTATTGTTGAGTCTTCTATAAGTTGCTCACTCTTTTTTGTCACACTTTTAATTCTCAAGTTAAAGGAGATATTAATATCAAGATATGCATGTAGTGATGTAGTGCATTCTCAGTGTAATAAATAAATTAAGGAATCCATTTTGTGGCTTAAAATTGATACAAACACCATGCGTGTTTCAGTTAGGAAAGAGTAGCTTAAAAACACCATTTGGTTATTCTGTTTACGAGTAGTTATGTTGCCCCTCTTTGCTGCAGGAAAAGGTGTACTTCATGAACTAGAGATGCTCATAGATGATCTAGTAGGTGTTATGACAACTGCGGACACAAATACATTACAATGTCAGGATGAACATATCTGCAATGGTTTGATACATGAAAAGGTATGTTTAATAACTTTATGTTTTCTTAGTTCTCATACTTTTGTTATGCAATTGTATGGGTGTTTTTAATCACTGAAGAAGACTAAATGGACTCTAGGATGAAAGTCAGTTTTTATTACTGAAGTTGTCACTCAACATCCACTAAAAGTTAAAGAAAAAAAAATCGTTTGACTTAGTCCAGTCCCTTCGCTTTCCCAAGTGTCCAGTCTCGCTCTCAAGTCTTTACTATTTTGTAGGATTTCCATCTCGCATTATTTTAGGAAAAGTTCACAATGTTTGTTATTGTAAAAGGATTGAAAATTACTTGTGTTTCTTTCAAGACTAGTAGTAGTAAGAAATTCTTCAGTATCCTCAAATGTAGAGAGCTAAGTAAGTGTTAGTTGGTACTAACAAAGCCCAATTTTCTTATGGTTGAGGTACTAGTACTTCAAATCTAATTTATGTGTCATTCTGGTTTTTTGTAGGAAGGAATGGAATCTACCCCTCATACGAAACCTGTGGTTACAGATTATGCAACCCTGATGGGGTTTGTATTCAGTATGCTGACACAAGATTACTCAATGCAGGTATATGAGTGTCCCTCTTTTCTAATTATATCAGCTTTTATTTGCGGGGCACTAACATCAAAACTTGTTACAGGAAAAGATAGTCTCTTCTCTAAATCTTAATTCGTCATCCGGAGAATTGGAGAGCTATTGCCTGATGTGGTCTTTGAGGCCTTCCATAAATGATGAAACCATGCATAGGGCGTGGAGATTTATTTCGTGATTTTTGAGTGGTTTGAATGAATTTTTGGCCATGTAGAAATCTCAATGTAATGTAAGTTTAAGAGGATGTTGTAAGGAAGGTTTATCAACGCATTTACTGTATGCATCTTTATTCTTTCGGATATTAGAACGGTGGATTGTCGGGGACGTTCTTTGAGTTTCGAACGATTGGGCCATAAGTGGTGGATTATTACTTGCTCCTAAAAGTACCCACGCCAATTAAAGCCTTGTCAGGCCCACTAATACTGAAGGGCTTCCGTATACAACAACATAAGGCCCATGAATATCCCTGTCAGAAAAAGAGTCGGAGTATAAATAGGGGCACAAGCACATTTCTGAGCAATTATATTTTTCTAGGGTTTCAAAAAGGTTTCTGAAGAACTGGAAAACTTGTATTCCACCCAACCATGGGCGATGAAGAGATGAAGACTTCGACATGGGTATGGAGTTCTCTCTCTCTCTCTCTCCTTGTTGTAATGGTGTGTCGGTTGTTTTCTTTTGTGATTTTAGAGGTAATGGGTTTTAACTTTTAAATGTCTCTCGTCACGAGCCGCATAAGATCCTCTAAACTGACTTGAACTGTCATTGGTTATTAGATAGAATTGTTACTCAGATTAAGATAGTGCTGAGTAACTTCCAAGAAGTGCACTTCAGCTGGGTTTATCGTGAAGCAAATGGGGTTGCAGACGCACTAGCCTCACATGCGGTGGCTCAAGTAAAGAACTATCGATTGTTACGGCAATCAAATGTACACTTTTCAACTGGGCCTGTTCGAGACTTGTCTTTCCTTCCGCCATTTTCGTCTGTATGGTGGCATCAGGCGCCAATGGTTGTAAATATGCAAGTCCTTTATGATGTCTTGGGCATATGTAAATCTCGTTTTGTTTAATAAAAGGTTTACTGTTACATCAAAAAAAAAAAGACTAATTTAAAATTTGTGACTAATTGTAATTTAATTGCCCCAACTTGAAGAGTAGTGCCGCCAGTGCATGTGCTCACAAATGACAGTTTCGTACTTTGCTTCATTATTTGAAGCAGCAAAATTCAAACGCACTGACTTCTCAATTTTGTTTCCATTTGGCTTCAAAATTACACAACCAAATACATCTGATAAGTGTGGTAAGTCATCGCCCCCAGGATATAATGGTGTGTTGTTGTCGACATTTTCTTTGTCAAGTAATGTATTTGACATATGAATATCATTAATAGAAAAATTGGCTATTAGCGAAGCCAAAACTTGTCATTTTTCAGCTGTGTGGGTTTCAAAGATAATGCTATAAGCACTAAGGTAACTTTTCCATTTCACGAGGCGACTTGATTTTTGGGCACTGTGAAAAAGTTTGTGCAACGGATTTTTTTTTTTGATCGGTAAGCAAGGTTGGTAACGGAGTCCCCTACCCCTTTATCAAAAATAAAAATTTTAAAAAGAAATTACAATCTCTCATACTCTTTTCTCATTACATCATTATATATAATTTCTTACATCATGAGAAAAAAAGAACTTGGACTAATCTCTGCATATTAATCAACTGGACTTGTACTTGCTAGGGCATTAGCTATAGCTTGTCGGCTTTCTCTATTCTCCAGCTCTTTCTACTGCCCATGCTTCTTGCTGTTTGTGTAATGTGCCATTTTTCTATTCCCACCTATCTAACTCCACGGTCTCTGTGTGCTCTTAACTCCTCTAGATTCTTTTGTGCTTGTTGCCCATCATGTTGTTTACTCACAATAGTATCTTGAGTATCTGTTTGCCTACTACTGCCCACATTTTGTAGGTTGTGTTCTTCTCTGGCGCGAAATGTATGCCTGGATTTCGGTGTCTCCCATTCACCTTCAGGATCAACTGCAACCATGTCTTGTTCCTCATTGTTTTGCTCGACCTCTTTTTCTTCTGAATTAACTAGATTTACTACTGCTTTAGGAATTTCTCCCTTCTCAGCTCCTTCCCTTTCACCAAGAATCCCATGCTCAACATCTATTTTCTTAAGCCAAATACCCTTTCTAGGATTTGAAACCACCTTGACATTCTTAGGGCATTTTTGGGCAGAGTGCCCAAATGTATCACAACAAACACACCTTGTTGGCCTCCAATTGTACTCAAACGTAACATTAAATTTTCAATTCGTCTTTGAAAATAAGACTTAAAACGTCTAGTAGCATGAACCAAGGCCAATAAAATTTTCTCCACTAAAAAATACCTCGTTTCAGTCGTTATAAAAGTCTTGTTAACAAAGAATATGGGACAACCATTATCCCTGTCGACAAATAAGACGGTGCTTACGGCATGACCTATAGGCTGCCCCGTTATTGGACTAGCGAGAATTAGAGGTTGGATTAGATACTCTTTTAAGTTACGAAATACAAGTTCATAGTCCTATGTCCATATCGACACGTCTTTCAATGTTTGGAAGAAATGACGACATCGATTAAAATACCTAGAGATAAAGCAATTAAGAGTAGCCCATCGCCCTGAAGTTGTTGAATTAATTTATTTGACATCGGAAAAAACATTTGCTTCAATTCCACGACTATTCGTCATATATCCTAAGAATTTGCCAGACAACAAACCAAAAAAACACTTAGTCAGATTTAAACGCATGTTGAACTTAGAAAGTTTGTCGAAAACAGTTTGTAAATCAGTAAGATGATCATGTGCTGCTGTAGATTTGACAACCATGCCGTCAATATAGGCTTCAATCGTCTTACCAAATAAATTGGAAAAAATGGTATTGACTAGCTTTTGAAACGTGGCTATATCGTTTTTCAAACCGAAAGGCATTACTTCGTAACAATAAATTCCTTAGTTGGTAATGAATACAGTGAACTATTGGTCCTCAATGAATAGCAAAATCTGATGGTACTAGAATAAACATCCATAAAAGACAAATGTTGAAAACCTGTTGTTGCATCAACCATTTCAAATATACTTACTGACCTTCCTCTGCCACTGGTGTACAACCGTGTTAGAAATTATACGCCACAATACCAAATCCTTCTTTAAATGTAGAATTCATTGATGGATTAATGTTACGTCATGTCAACTTCAGCATTTTCCACCAACTATATGCATGACTACATAAGATGAGAAGATGTACTAAAGAGAATCCTTGGAATATCAATTGCATGTCAATTCAAATCCAAAAATTACTCCAATTTTTCTGTCCATCTTAAAGTTTACGGGCTCGATCTTGCCAAGATCCTTGTTGCTTTGCAAGAACCTGCAATCAAAAGACAGTATCACTTAGCATGAACTGCCTCATTCTTTTCAGCTTGAATCACATTCACCTAAAAGTTAATCAGCCCCTTACCTTGTCACTAATGAGATTAGTGCCGACACCATTCTCCTTGGTTGCGTTCTGATCAATATCATTATTTGTTTCTATCATCTTCTATGTCTGCTTCCTCATCTGTTGACATGGATGGTTGAGCTACCGGTGCTCCAAACATAGCTTCGTCATGAGCAGCTTTGATTTGTTCTTCCCTTCTTGCCTGAAGTAACAAGAAAGGATTGCATTACAGAATTTTGGACTTTTTCAAAACTAGGCATCAAGAATATAAATTCCTATCAAGCTTGTCAGACAGTACCTCCACTGCAGAAAAGCGGAAGCTTTGGCTCATTTTCTTGACCACCACAGCATCATCTTCTGCAACTGTATATTTAATGAAATAGGACCCATCAAATGAGTTTAAGTTGTTTTGCACAAGCAACAAGAGAATAAAATAGAAAGTTCCAATTGCTGCCAGCATAAGGCCATACTCAACACCAATTTGAATCACACCAATTTTTCTTCATTTTTTATTTTTTCGAATAACATAAATCCACACCAATTTGATCACTTCTTGCTGAGCTTAAGGGTGTACTCTCAAGAACGATCTAAATCACATTAATAATTATCTCCAATCCAATGAAGGGATAGAGAAGTAGCTCTCCGGTTTCCTCGCTGGACCCATATACAAACTTTCTTAATATAGCCGCTAGATCAAATATTGATACCGAAAGTCACGTAACTTAAAATATACTAACGTCGGATTTGTACCTTTGAGTAGCTATGATATAATAGCCAAATGTTACCTAACACTCTAGTTTTAGTATAGTTGTAAAGAGTATACACATGGTATACTCAGAATCTGTTCCACTGAACATAATAAGAACAGTATTGGAGATACATCAAACAAGGTGGGTAAGGAAGTACTTACACAATATAGCATATGTTTTGAGGGTACCATAAAAAACTGTTGGATATTTACAGTTGAGTCCCAAACATAATAGAAGCAAGAGTCAGGACCATATGCAAATCGTCCACAATTTGCACTAGGGTAGATGAGGATGATGAATCTATGATACACATTACAGAATGGAAAGGGGAGCATTAAAATATGTGAAGAGAGCAGACACAACTACCTCTTAGCTTATTTGGACATTTGGTTCAATTATAGGACATGAAATAGAGGTTCAGATTGAAGTAAGCATAATAATCCAAGAATGTAACCCAACAAGATTCTTATCTTTCTTTTCTTTTTTGATCAGCAACAAAACAACAATTTAAGAAGAATGGCATCATTCTTGGAGACTTGGAGTTGGACTTGACATGTTAAAATGGACAGTAGTTTGGGGTACCAGAATCAACCTTCAATTTCCTCATCATCAAGTGGGGCATCCTTGTTGAATTCAAAGCGTTCCCATCCCGCACCCATGCCCTTGTCAGGATCCTTGTCAGCTGCAAATCACAAAGAATTTCTTATACAGCAATTAGGGAAAATAAAAGTGTACACTATAATTACAAGGAGTGCATAAATAAAAGCCTACCTAAGCTATGCATGATGACGTAGAAATTTTATGATTTTCATAATTATATCAGTTTGTTATACCTAAAGTGTCAAAAGTAGTACACCTGATTATGAGATATATCCTGAGAATTCCTGGCAGCATTGGATAGTTCTATTTTACTTGCTAGTACATGCGTCCAACTACACTTAGTGTAATCATATTCAACCTCTCTTCTTTAATTGGTAAAGCGGATAGACAATATTTATAATCAGAAGATATGAGTTGTAAGATGATATATATTGTAATTCAAACAATACCAAACATATAGGGAACCAAGACAGCTACAACAACCTCTCTCTCTCTCTCTTCCTCTCTGAACCCTTGGCAATATCAAAGTTGAGAACGAGGCTTGCTACTCACATTGTCGCAGAAGTAGTGCACTCTCTGACTTTCAAGGCCAAGAGACTAAATGCTTTGCAACCAAAATTCCACAATTTCACCTTTTATGCACTCCAAACAGCAGATACATGATAAAAACCAACATAAGCAAAGCATACTCTTAAAAAAATTGAAATTCATTGATTGTATGATATCCACCATGCATTTTGTTTACAGCTCTCTCTTCTGAGAATTCAAGTACTCTCCATATTTCCGCCACTCCTCAACCCAAGTTTTTTTTTTGTGTTCATAACTTCCATGAAAATATTTGAAATACTATATTTAGTTACTTTTTAAGTGTGAACAAAACCTATATCGCACGAAGTTCTTAAGGGAACTTAATTAACCTGTTGCAGCAAAATGCCAGAATAAACAGCATCAATGAGAGAACACGAGACAGGAAACCTGTTTGCAGGAGAAGTTTCAGCAGACCACACATCCTGCCAGAACAAGGTTTTCTTCAGATCAATACCCACTTTGCGCTGAATTCCATTTTTTTTATCGAAGTGAGGTTCAACATGAAAACCAATTAGAAGCTGTACCCAGGTTAATGCATTAGGCTCCTTATTGAACCTCCAAATCCACGACCCGAGCCAAGATTTATTCATGTCCCTAAAATGTCAGAAGCCCAAGCACCTTCTCTGATAAGGGGAACATACTTGATCCCATTGATGAAGTCAAACTTCCGACGACCCCAGCAAAAGCCTCTAACGATCTTTCCTGCCTATGTGAGACACTGTTTGGAATTGTGAAAAGGAACAAGTAGTATATTTGTAAGTTCACAAGTGTCAAACATCCACTGATGTTACTGACGGAGTTCTAATTGGTAATCCCAACATACCCAAGTATTTACACGGTAAACAGCCAATGTCTCAACGTTCTCCACCTCTTCTACATCCATGATTGATGTCTTCGCTAGATTGGCTGATTGGCCTATAGTTCCCAATTTACAGAACTCCTTCTTTTGAATAAGCGCGATAAAAGTAGTGTTCATTCATCCATTTATGCAAATTCACCCATCCCCAACCCCCATGCACCACAGGAGACATGACGAAGATCTGATGACATCTAAGCTGTGCAGTTAAATCGCTACTCGGTCGCTACTCGCTGAAGAGCGAGTAGCGAGTAGGTGTAATCGGTCGGGGATTAATCGGACGATTTTTTATAACACTATATTTCTTTACAAATAATTATTAAATATATTTAACTTTGAAATACCAACATAATTAAGCCAATTAAGAACCCAATCAATCAATAAACAATTAAAACACTCAATCAACTAAAATAAATATGATTAAAGTGTAGAACTTTACAAAATCGAGGGTTGGTCGAATCGGCGAAATGTCGAGTTTAATGTTTAACATTGAAATAGTTGAAATAGTGAACACAATTACTCGGCTAATCGGGCCTAATCGGCCGAGTACTCGGGGAGTTTTTGAGCCCAATTGTGATCGGGGATTAAATTGTTAGTCGGGTCGGCTAAGCAGCGAGTAGCGAGTAGCGAGTACTCACCGATTTAATAGCCCAGCGTCTAAGTCCTCCCAAAACTGTTCTCTAGAATCCTGGCATGGACAATAGACAGCAGTGAGGAACCACTTAAGCTCTTCATCCTTCAACGAGCAGATAATACATATAGTATAAGCACCAACCAAACTATCTTCCACAGACGAGTTCCGAGCAACTTCAGACCTCCCCAATGCTGGAACTAAAAGCCAATTCCATATTCTTACCCCCCAGATTTTCTCTATATTCTTTTCCTCGGGTAGCTGTGTATGTTGAATGAATGGTATCTGGTTCCTCCTTCCAATTATTCACTAAATGTTGTTTCATTCCCTGTTCCCCTCACATTCCAAGAAACCATAAATCGTTATTAGATGAGTTGTCTCCACTTTCACTGATAAAAGAGGGGCCCCATCTGATCCCTCCACTCTAACTTTTCTTTTATCTTTCTTCCCATTTTTTCAAATCGTACTTTGATGTTGTAAGTTGAAAACAAATTTTCCATTACACTGAAGCCCATCAAGTAGGACTCCCCATACTCTTGTATTGTTGAGAAAATGAACCTCTCAAAACTTATATGATAAATTCAGGAGCTTTCCATATATCCTCCCTCTCTTTTAATTAATCCAATATTTATATTTGGGGATCATGACGGAATATCATCTAAAACACCACCATGATACTAACACGGAAAGCACATAGGAGACTAGGTAATACGTAATTAACTACATACAACTGCATTACTGCCTTACAAGTAGTGGTGTGGGTGGTAAGTCAGAACTAATAAGTGTCTTTCTCTCCCAGCAAAAAAGTTTCCCTAGAGCAAGACAGAACTGCTACCGTGCGGTTAGTCAGAAGCAGTTATTGCTAGGGAATACAATTTATATAAATGTAAATCACGCTGTCTGCTGGGAGTTTTGGTTTAAAATAAAGTTAAAAGTTTTCAGAGTTTTTCTTTTTTCAAATAAATCACCATCTAAGAAGCATCTATGAAGATAGCTCAAGTGTAGAAGAATTTTTTTGGTGATCTATGATTCAATGAGATCCACTTCTTTTTCTTTATCTTTTGTGGGATGTTTTTAATTTTATTGGTTAAGATCTGGGATAGAGATCCAGTGGTTTTAGCTTAGAGAGTTTTGTTCATCTGTTGAGCATTGCCTTTCACTGGCATATTTCTACTACTGTCTTGTGAAAACTGTAAACCCTTACAGCAATAACCTTTTATCATCAGTAATAAGTCTTTTGTGTTTCTGATCACAAGAAATATATGTGCTTCAAAGTTCAAATCCTTGATTGCATCCCCACACACAAACCCCAGTCATCTAACGGTTAATGAAAATAAGGAGATAGCGGATACAGCACGCACAAATTACAGGCCATAGCATAAACAAAAGCATATAAAGACTAACAAGAATAGAACCAAGGAAGAGGTAAAATTGGCATCTAAATCAATACCATTTTGTGAAAGTTGAAGCTTCATCTTGACTTTAACTCTTTCAGCTGGAGCCTGTTTATGATAAAAGAGACACACCTTGCTTAGTAGCAACTGTAGAGGGGGGGATAAGTATGTCCATAATATCTAAGCATTATATACAACTAATGAAAGTCAAAAAATCCTCCACTTCCATGTGATGCCAATATAACAGTGTTGAAGCCACAAGTCCACAACAACACTGATAACATACAACATCATTATAACTTCTTTTATACCTTCCTTTTAGAGTTACAACTTTATTCATTTAAAAACAAATTCCGGCCGGTACTTCATTGAGTTATTCATTTAACCCTTAAACCTTCCCTTTCCCGTGAAGGTAGGAATTTTTCCCAACCTTCCGCTCAATATAACTAATTGTAGCTGAGGCTTGTACCAGAACGTATATAAGAGAATATGATGGTTATGCCTCTTTAATTGATGAATACTTTCGTAACTGCATCAACTTTTTGGGAAAATTACATTCAAATACCACTTCATTTCTCCATTAATCCTCCCTTAAATTACTGAAACTTTGCCGAACTAAGCCCTTTAAATAAACCTGTGCCAGATTGTCTCTTCAAATTGGAAGGCGTGTCATCATACTAACAGAAAATGATGTGTTGGGAAATCAGGGATGCGTCCAGTGACAAAGTGTAAAGAATTAAGACAATGACCTATTTCCATCTTATACGAGAGGCATCTACATGTTTTCAGAAAGCACAAGCTTTTCACCAATTTGTAATTCATAACAGCTCATTAGGAATTCCAGTATCTAAGCCTTCAAGCTAAAGAGCATATTAACTAGAATGCTTAGGCCTTACTATGTCATTAGCTTCAGAAAAACAACAAAGGAAACAAGCTAATAACATTTGTAATCTTATTTACTTAATCTAACAATGCCACTAAAACAATCCAATTACCAAATAACTAATTGTCTAATTCAAATGTAAACAATCGAAACACTCACCATTTCTTCGGATCCTTTAATCAAACGCGAATAATCAACCTTCTTCTTACTACTTGTACCTTCATTACTACTCTTCGCGCGCGCACTCCTCCTCTCCCCGTTGAACTCCTCGACCTCCTCCTCCCTCTCTCCCTCTCCCTACTTCTAGAACTTGTAATAACCTTCTCATTTGCATTCCCATCATTTTTTTTCAACTTATTTTGTATATTTTCAAGCTGTACTTGTTTATCAACCTTTGTTGGACTAGTAGCCTTAACAAATGAACTAAGAAATGAAGAAGATGAAAAAGAAGAACCTTTTGTGATTGGGTCGGGGGTATTTGAGGAAAACCCAAGTCCTTGTTTGAATCTTGCTGCCCCTTCCTCTTGTCGTGTTAGTTCTTCGTAATATGCTGCGGCTTTTTCTTCTTCCATTAATTAATGGTGATTTGAGACCAAGGAAATAAAAATAAGTGAAAGTCAACAAGAAGAAGAAGAAGCAAGAAGTTTTTGTGTGTAAAGCCCATAATCTAAAGCCCGAGCCCAAAGTCCGAATTTTCTTGTAGTTCAGGAGGGATCTATGGAAGTTTTGTAAGAATGTCCAATGTGGCCAATATAATATTGAAGCTATTTGAATAACAAAACATTCTCAATTATAATAAAAGAATTATGATAAACACTACTTAAAATGCAAAACTATATTTGTCGAAACATTATATTTCCCCTACCATACATATAATACAAATATATTTCGGGGTTAGTTCAATGCATTTGCATCAAGTTTCTAATTTTCCATTAATTATTCTTTGAGGTTAGTTTAATGTAGTTGCATCCAGTTTCCAATTTCCCATTAATTATTATTTGAGGTTAGTTTAATGCAGTTGCATCAAGTTTCTGATTTCTTGTTAATTAGTCTATGAGGTTTGTTCAATGCAATTGTATCAACTTTATGATATCCCGTGCGCCAGTTATTCATTAAGGTTAATTCAGTACAGTTGCATCCAATTTTCGATGTTTCGTTAATTAGTCTCTGATATTAGTTTATTGCATTTGCATCTAGGTTCCAATCTCGCGTTAATTATTCTTTGAGGTTAGTTCAATACATCTGCATCCAATTTCTAATTTCCTGTTAATTATTTTTCAAGGCTAGTTCAATGCATTTGCATCTAGTTTCCAATTTCCGGTTATTTATGCTTTGAGGTTAGTTCGATGTAGTTACATCCGGTTTCCAATTTCCAGCTAACTATTCTTTGAGGTTATTTCAATGCATTTGCATCCAATTTTTTTATTTCTCGTTAGTTAATCTCTGATTTTAGTTTAATGTAGTTGTATCCGGTTTCGATTTTTCGTTAATTATTCTTTGAGGTTAGTTCAATGCAATTGCATCCAATTTCCGATTTTATATTAATTGCTCTTTGAGGTTAGTTCAATGTATTTGCATCAAGTTTCCGATTTCCCGTTAATTATTTTTTTAGGTTAGTTCAATGCAGTTACATCAAATTTATAATTTTCCCGTTAATTATTCATTGAGGTTAGTTCAGTGCAGTTGCATCCATTTTTCGATATTTCGTTAATTAGTCTTTGAGATTAATTCATTACATTTGCATCAAGTTACTGATTTCTTGTTAATAACTCTTTGAGGTTAGTTAAATACATTTGCATCTAGTTTCTAATTATTTATGCTTTGAGGTTAGTTCGATGTAATTACATCCGTTTTCTGATTTCCCATTAACTATTCTTTGAGGATATTCCAATGCATTTGCATCTAATTTCTTATTTCTTGCCAATTATTCTGTGAGGTTAGTTCAATGCAGTTGCTTTCGGTTTTTGATTTTCTGTTAATTATTTTTTGAGGTTAGTTCAATGCATTTGCATCTAGTTTTCGATTTTATGTTAATTATTATTTGAGGTTTGTTTGATGCATTTGTATACCGTTTCTGATTGTCTATTAAATATTTTTTCATGTATTTGCATCAAATTTCTAATTTCCCGTTAGTTATTCTTTGACGTTTGTTTAATGCAATTGCATCCAGTTTTCGATTTCGAGTTAATAACTTTTTGAGTTTAGTTTATTGTATTTGCATAAAGTTTCTGATTTTCCATTAATTACTCTTTGAGCTCAGTTATGTATTTGAATCTAGTTTCCGATTTCCTTTTAATTATCCAATGTGGTGTTTAATACAAACTCCTACTGATCCATGTGTAGTGTCATTGCAAACATGACATAAAAATAAATTATGCTTGATTTACTATGTGGGATCATCAAAGATTATCCAGTTCCCAATTTCCCGTTAATTATTTTTTAAATTATATATGACTCACTATGTGGGATCTTTAAAGATTATCTACGAACGGGTGTTGTTATATTAATTATTCTAAAAAATATTTGCAACTATGCAGAACTATTATATTCTTAGCTAGATATATATTATTGTGGCCGGAATTGTGGTTTTTGAAATCCTTAACTATGAATAAATGTTTAAATCCTACAGTGGATGATGCATCAAATCGAGATCAGGTTTTAGGAGAATCGTTTTCGGTGGAAACTATTATTTTTAGAAATTTAGTTTTTTGTCTCATATTTTTTCGTAATTAGCTATAGTATTTAAGAAAAGTTGGAGACTCTGTGAAACTCTAGATGAGATTGTTTTCTTATTTATATCATTTTTTTTTTTGTAATTAGTAATAGAGTTTAAAAAAAATTGGAGTTTCTGTGAGTGCTCCAAAAAATAGATTGGTGAGGATATAACTATAATCTACTATCTATATACTAAAGTAGAGACCTCTAAGAAATCTCTCTCTCTCTCCTACGTGGCACTCTAATATATGAGAGTTAGCCTTTTCTAACAGCTGCTACAATGCCACGTAAACTTCTTTCTTAATTAAAACCCTTGACTTCTTGAAAAACGTAAAGATCTCCAAATTGGCAAAGCTTTCTATACTGCCTCCGCTTAAATATCAAATTGACCAAGTATGTGTACCGTGTGAAACTACCATAATATAGCTTAAATATCTATACTATCTAAAACTACCAGATTCAAGGCAACCAAACATTGATGAAAATGCCAGAGAATCAAATGGTATATCATCCATAGCAAACATGTGACATTCTAGAGACTCGGGGGGCCTGGTGCAGAGTGGGGAGTCTTTAATTTCGCTCAAAAAATTATATAAGTCTGCTCCATATGCAACATCAATAAATATACATAATCTTTACATAGTCCACAACAAGTAAGTATCTAACTCCACTTTGAAGAAAATAGGTTCTGTACAACACAACACACATAGCTTCTTTGAAGAGTTTGAGTGTATTATGGCATTTTCGGTATTTCCACTTTCCATAAAATAGGTTCTGTACAAGTCCAATTTCTCTTTGGAACACATAGTCGAGGAGTTCGAGTGTATTTTGGTATTTCAAATTTTGGTTATGTACAAGTCCAATTTCTTTTTCGAATTCATTGACAAACAAAATAATACAATTGAAATTTCTATATATACTTTCAGTCTTGCTTCTCATAATTCCCCACATGATCAAATTCTTTACTTCGATCTTCCCATCTATACTCTCAAGAAATGACAATTTGCTATTGCATATGTGAGATAATAAGCTATATAAGATCCTTAAATGTGTGAGCTACTATAGATTGTATATATATAGTAAGAAATTGCAACTTGTTCCTGCAAAGGTAAGATAATAAGTTATAGAAGATCCTTGAATTTGCAAGCTATATATTGTCTATAGATAGTCGATATGTATTCAAGGACATCAACACTTTGAATGAGGTTTTTGTTAAGAGATAGTTGTGTAACAGTAGAATTTTAACTTGAACCCTTGGACTCCCTAAGAAATCTTTCATAATCTACTTTCAACAGAACAAACAGTTCATAAAATTTTCTCATATATGTTATAGCTTTGACGTAGATGACGGCTTAGAGTTGGGACATGATTAGCTTTTCCGATCCCTTGAACCCGCTGAGAGATCTCAATATTATCCCCCTTTGTTGCCGCAAGAATCATCTAACTTAACTCTCCAAATAAGCACAAGGTCTCCAAGTAAGGCGCTGGAACTACCTTAATTAGCTCCAAACAATAACTCCAGCCAACTTGGAAGTCAACCATGGGAATAGGCAAATAGTTGGTCCTCCCTGAAGTCTGATTAGTCCATCAAATACAAAAGTCATTGGTTACATTTTTTTTAAGAGGCAATGTTTATGAGCTAGGAACTTTTTGATATAAACATTTACATGGGAGAGTATGCATAAACGTCTATTGGGATCCTCAGAAATTGTTGACCTTAACTCTTCATATTTTTTTTTAATCTTCACCACTGGTAATGCATAACCGATGACAAAGAAGAATTCATCAATATTAGCGATGATTATTGAAGATTTGCATTGTTTCAATTATTAGTTTGTTTGTGTACTTAAATTTACACAAAACAAGAGTCAATTAAAGAAATTATATTGTACGTTCAAAAATTGTCTAGACACTATGTTCTCTGCCATTAATTTTTGTTTAACATATTATTGTTCCACTCAGTCCAACATTACATGAATCACACATTATAAAAGTGATACTTGAGGAGAGAGATTATGCAGATAAAGGAAATTGTTAATAATGTTAGTAGTGGGTCACTGGGTTTAGTAGCTTATACTCATAGGAGACTTCCGTGAAAGAGCCATATAACTTAAATCTTTTCCATAAAAAAGTGCTAGACCAAAACCACAACCGGAAATGGATGTCTTACCTAGACTGCATAGGACGCATGTGATAGATTGATAGAGTACGCAATGGAGCATAGAACAAATTTGATCTTAATAGTATTTCCGTACATAAATAATGTTTGAATATTGCGATTTATATACGTAAAATACCTAAAAGATCTCGGGCGTATGCTCGGGTTCAAAATCTAGTATATATCTAAGGATATAGCCTATTGTCTGTTTAAAATTATTTGTTCATTCATTGTACTATTGTCATTATATCTTCACTCTTTCATTGTGCAGTGATAAATTATGTGTTAGAAATACACCATTGTGTGTGTGTGTGTGTGTGTGGGTGGGACCCCCATTACAAATCAATTGGTTAGTCAAATTATCTGTGCTTTTTCCGAAGATGATGCCTTGAATCTCTTGACTGCTGATTTTGGAAGCATTTCTCTCTCATCTTTAGCAACAACTCCTGTAGCTCCTTGGCCACTGGATTAGTGATATGATTACTTAATACATACTATATATGGATATCCAATTAGAACCCCAAATGTGTGTGCATTTTTTGTTGCAAGAAGACAGGCCAATAATTTGATTAAATGTGTTGGTGACTTGGTGAGTTTTCTAAGGGTGATTATGGGGTCTAGGATATAGGGAAAAACTATTGCTTTTATTGGTGATTCTTTGGGAAGGCCACAGTTTCAATCACTTATAATACATATGGTTATGGTTCTTGGGGTTGATAAGCACCAAAAACTGTACTATAAAACCCCATAGAGACATAACATTTCGGTTAATTTTGTGTTTAATAATCATAAAATAATCGCATTTTCGTGTTTTTGCAGGTTAGAGCAACTAACGTAAAAATGATGATAAAGCTAGCATTTAAGCACGGAATAGGGAGTATACATAAGCTTTTCGATCAAGCCCATGTGAATCCCAACAAATCCGGACTAAAGCCCAAAGACTCAAACAATACAGAATCCAGTCAGAAACGGGATTACGTGCACAGAAGCATCAAACTGCTGAAGCTCATACTTCTTGAACCAAGACTCCGAATGCAACAAGTGAGCTGCTCAAACGATCAGCGCGATGAACTCTATGTATAGGTGGAAAGTTGCAAATATGCCAAAAGACCGGACTGCTACTGGACACAACACATGGACCCATTATGCGGGCCCGCAAGAGTTGATGAGTCATCAATCAAGAAAAGACAAAAAGAGCAAATAATTAGTGCAAAAGTGACACCTTGCATGTAATTGATGAGGTTAGATAGGATTAGGTGCTAATAGTAAAAAGAAAGCAAGGTGTCACTTTGTTTTAATTATGAGGATAAGAGAGAAATAAATGGTGTGTGGGTGTTTCATGTGGGATGTATGGAGAATGCTCTAATGTGAGAGGAAAAAAACAAAACAAGGCATTCACTCCATTTACTCCCTTGACTATTTTTTCATTTTTCTCTCTTTGTCTAGTAGTTTTAGTTTTAGTTTTTGGTTTTAGGTAAGAAAAAACTTGTAATAGTGTTAATGGGGAACACCTTTAGTTTTTGAATAAAATTCATCTTTTTCCTTAGGTAATTCAGTACTTGGTTTTACTTTAATTTCTTTCTTCCTTTCCCTCTTTAGCTTATCTAACTTGTATTAGCTTCCAAACAATCCAAGGATCATGAGCTAAAACCCTCCAAGGTGGAGGGTTAATGATGCTCATGTGAGGACCAGTCTACAAATTTAGGATTCTAGAATCACCACTTAGAGACTTAGGTTCTATTTTTCATCCTGTCTCAAAATGACAGAGATTGACCAATATCTAATCAACTGTTGTAAAATAGAACTAGGAGTTGGAATGATATTTCAGAGATGAAATATCATTTCAATTCCACATGCTAACATGATATGTTTAGAGATAGGTATATTGTGCTAGGGATTGAGATGGTAGTGACCTTTCTAAAAGACTTGTAGCTAAGGCTTACATGAGTAGCTTAATCCTCTACCCTTCTTTCTCTTTGAATATCTTAGGAAAAATCTTAGAATTTTACTGTTTTTATTGTATTTTGCATGTTTAAGCGTCCGTTACGATTTAAACAACAAAACCAAGCTTAGCTAGTAATTCAATGTTAAACTTGCTCACTAGTTTCCCTTTTTAGAGCATTAGAAAGTTGTATGTTGTCCTAGAATTTGGGTTGGTTCGAATCCCTACTCAACTAAACGCACGAAAAATGTAAGTAAGGAAATATTGATCTACACCGATCGGAAACAAGACTTCAACCTTATTCCCGCAAAGTGATAGAAATCAGGGGTGAAGAGATCCTAGATGTTCACAATATTAAAATCAATTATGGCATGGCCTCGTTAAAGCTCGTGGTGCTATTCGACTTGATAGTTGGTCTTATCGTGGTGCTTACCATCTTTAGTGTTTGAGCGGATGTTCCCATTCCTCATTGTTGGCCACTGCCTATACCTATTTATATAACAAACGTAATGATAAAAAATGCATATACTCTCAGGGATTCAAGGATAGTGTCTGCCATTATTGGTGAAACTAACAAATTAGTGAATGGAAGATTGTAGTTTGTAAATATAGAAGCCTATGATTAGGAAACCATCTGTATATTTAGTGAAACTAACAAAAGTATAATGAGGGAGGTTAGCTTTAGGATTCTGATTCTACTTACGCCATTGTTTATTTCCTATTTTTTAGGATGTTTCCTACTTTATCTGCTATTTTATAGTTATTTTTTTAAAGTAAAACAAAAATTTCTTTTTTCACTCCTATTTTTTTGTAATTAGCTTTAGAGCTATATAAACGCTCCCTCAATTGAGGAGGGTAGAGCTATTATATATATATATATATATATATATATAGCCGGCTCTTAAAAGGACCTTAAATAAGTACCAAATCTAAAACACCCACAACTTCACCTACAAAATGATTTATAACCTAATCTTTTGTGCATATGATCTACTAACCATAAATAACATCTCTACAAAAATTCAACTCGTTTGACAATTTTTAACATTGGCAAAAGATGATTGCAAAAACTAGACATTTTTGAACCTTTATATATATTTTCAAAAGTGGAAAACAATTTTATCTAAGTTAGAGGATATCAAACGAGTTGAATTTTTGTAAAGATGTTATTTATGGTTAGTGGATCATATGCACAAAAGATTAGGTTATAAATCATTTTGTAGGTGAGGTTATGGGTGTTTTAGATTTGGTACTTATTTAAGGTCCTTTTAGGAGCCGGGCTATATATATATATATATATATATCCTATTTTGTGGAGACAATTAGGTTCTTTCCTATTTTATCTCCTACTTTTTCGTAATTAGCTTTGGGGATCTATGAGATTTTCCTAATTTTCAGTAATTAGCCATATACTCTAGAATATATTATATATATATATATATATATATATATATATATATATATATATATAAAGAAAATTATATTAATCACTCATTCAAGTTTATTGCACCACTCTCTATAAAAAGGAAGCACTAAACCTTGATAAAACCCATCGATTTCTTTTTGTTGTTAGGTTTAATAATAGAAGTTTGATTGAAGTTTTGTGAGAATACCCAATGTGGTGAAGTTAATATTGAAGCTACTTGAATAGCAAGACATTCTCAATCATAATAAAAGAATTATGCTAAACACTACTTAAAATGCAAAACTATATTTGTCGAGACATTTATTCCCCTTACATATAACTAGTTCAATGCATTTGCATCAAGTTTCTAATTTTCCATCAATTATTCTTTGAGGTTAGTTCAATGTAGTACGTTGCATCCAGTTTCCAATTTCTCATTAATTATTCTTTGACTTAGTTCACTACGGTTGCATCAAGTTTCTGATTTCCCGTTAATTATTATTTGAGGTTAGTTCAGTGCAATGGCATCCACTTTATGATTTTCCATTAGTTATTCATTAAGGTTAATTCAGTACAGTTGCATCAAGATTTTTGATGTTTCGTTAATTAGTCTTTGAGATTAGTTCATTGCATTTGCATCTAGGTTCCAATCTCCCGTTAATTACTCTCTGAGGTTAGTTCAATACATTTGCATCCAGTTTCTGATTTTCTCTTAATTATTTTTCTAGGTTAGTTCGATAGTTTACAATTTCTAGTTATTTATGTTTTGAGGTCAATGTGATGCAGTTACATCCGGCTTCCGATTTCCAATTAACTATTCTTTGAGGTTATTTCAATGCATTTGTATCCAATTTATGATTTCCCGTTAGTTAATCTCTGATTTTAGTTTAATGCAGTTCATCCAATTTCTGATTTTCCATTAATTATTCTTTGAGGTTAGTTCAATGCAGTTGCATCTAATTTCTGATTTTATGTTAATTGTTCTTTGAGGTTAGTTCAATGCATTTGCATCAAGTTTTCGATTTCCCATTAATTATTTTTTGAGGTTAGTTCAATGCAATTGCATCTAGTTTCTATTAATATTATATTGATCACTCATCCAAATTTCTTATAACGTGAAAACCTCTCTCCATTAAAAAAAAAAAAAAAAGAACTCACATTTGATAAAACCCTTCAACTTTATTTTGTTATTTAATAATAAAAGTTTGATTGGAGTTTTGTGAGATTGCCTAATAAAGCAAAGTTCATATATATTGAAGCTACTTGAATAGAAAAGAGTTCCCAATCATACGAAAAGAGATAAGATAAACACCATTTTAAATGCAAAACTATACTTATCGAGACATTCTCACAATGTACATATAACCCAACTATGTTTTGAGGTTAGTTCAATGTATTTGCATCCAATTTATGATTTTATGTTATTTATATTTTGAGGTTAGTTTAATGCAGTTGTATCCAATTTCCAATTCCCGTTATTTATTTTTTTTGGGTTAGTTCAATGCGCGCAGTTGTATCCAGTTTCCAATTTCTCGTTAATTATTCTTTGTGGTTAGTTCAATACATTTGCATCCAATTTCTAATTTCTTGTTAATTGTTTTTAGGTCAGTTCAATACATTTGCATCCAATTTCTGATTTCCCGTTAATTATTCCGTGAGATTAGTTTAATGCATTGTATATAGTTTTCGATTTCTTGTTTATTATTTGATAAAGTTGCATTTGCATCTAGTTTCCGATTTTTCGTTAATTATTCTTTGAGGTTAGTTCAATGAATTTGTATCCAGTTTCTGATTTCCTATTAATTATTTCTTGCATTTGCATCCAGTTTATTTTTTGAGATTAGTTAGTGCAATTGCATCCGGTTTCTGATCTCCCGTTAATTATTCTTTAAGATTAGTTCCACGCATTTGCATCATGTTTCCAATTTATAGTTAATTTTTCTTTGAGATTAGTTCAATGCAGTTGCATCCAATTTTCGATTTTTCGTTATTTTAATCTTTGATGGTTAGTTCAATGCATTTGCATCCGGTTTCCAATCTCCCGACAATTATTTTTTGATGTTAGTTTGATCTATTTGCATCCAAGTTTTGATTTTCTGTTAATTATTCCTTTGTGATTAGTTTAATGTAGTTGTATCCATATTCCGATTTTGTTTGATGCTTGCATTTGTATCCAGTTTTCAACTTCCCGTTAAATATTATTTGAGATTAGTTCGATGCATTTGCATCCAGTTTTTGGTTCCCCAATAATTGTTCTTTAGCGTTAGTTTCATTCAGTATTATATATATTTTAAAATATTTGTTATTATTGCTTTACCGTTATTTTAGGAAAATCGAAAGGGTTTTAGGAAAATCCATATTATAATATTTGTCATTATTGCTTTGTCAAATCGAAAGGGTTTTAGGAAAATCGTTTTCGGTGGAAACTATTGTTTTTAACAATTTAGTTTTTTGCCTCATTTTTTTCTCTCGTAATTAGCTATATTGTTTAGGAAAAGTTAGAGACTCAGTGAAACTCTAGATGAGATTGTTTTTTCGTAATTAGCTATAGTGCTTAAAAATAGTTAGAGACTCTGTGAAACTCTAGATGGGATTGTTTCCTTATTTATATCATTTTTTTTTTTTTTATAATTAGTAATAGAGTTTAGAAAAAATTGGAGTCTTTACGAGTGCTCCAAAAAATAGATTGCTGAGGGTATATATATATATATATGCCATAATTATTTTGGTCGGAATTGTGATTTTTGGAATTCTTAACTATGAATAAATGTCTAAATCCCGGAATGGATGGCGCATCAAATCGAAATGATTTTAAGAAAATCGTTTTCGGTGGAAACTATTGTTTTTAGCAATTTAGTTTTTTGTCTCCTATTTTTTTTTTTGTAATTAACTATATTGTTTAGGAAAAGTTGGAGACTCTATGAAACTCTAGATGGTATTGTTTTTTTTTTTGTAATTAGCTATAATGTTTAGAAAAAGTTAGAGACTCTATGAAACTCTAAATGAGGTTGTTTCCTTATTTATATCATACTTTTTTATAATTAGTAATAAATTTTAGAAAAAACTAGAGTCTTTGCGAGTGCTCCTAAAAATAGATTGGTGAGGGTATAACTATAATATATATCTACGGATAAAGATAAATATTTGTTTTTTATTTTATCTCCTACTTTTTCTTAGTTAGCCATGACACATGGACACTCTAGAAACACTTTCTCAATTGAAGAGGGTAGAGCTATATATATATCATTGTCACCAAGTACGGTCCGGGTTTAAAATGGTGTACTTGAAAAAAACTTAGTTCGTGTTTTAAATGGAACGTCTAGGGAAAAAAATGGAAAAAAAAGCGTAAAAAAAACGTGGGGCATAAAAAATAGGTTTAAAACGGTAAAACGGGTTTAAAACGTATAATACGTAAAAGAAACGATAAAAACCGATGATAAAGAATATAATAGATAAGGAGTTTGATTTTTTTATAAGAGTGGAAAAAAGAATAGACACATAAAATAAAAATAAAAATAATACAAATGAAAGAAAATTCAAATACATGAAAGTATCAAATTATCATTACTCATCCAAATACTATAAGTTTTAGATTCAGTACTAAAACACGACTCTAAATAAGATACTACTAATCACCAACCATAATGGCATAATTAAGTTATACAAATAAGTTAATAACTTTAAAATTTTCAATTAATTATTAATAGTCCAAAGCAAAATAGAACGGTCTCAATAAGTCAATCTAATGCTCACTCTTCAAAAAAGGTAAACTCCAAAACTCCTTTTTCTTCTCGTGTTTTCTTTTAGATTAAAAAAAAAAAAAAAAAAGGTTTTAAACGGGAGATTTTCAAAATCTCGGGTTTTAAACATTTTTTAAGTTTAAAACGGGTTTAAAACGGGTTTTTTTTTGAAAAACCCGGGTTTTAAACTGGAACCAGACGCCTTGCCAATATCTCGGGTTTTAAACGCGTTTTTTTTAAAAAAAACGCCGAATTTGGTGACAATGATATATATATATATAAAGAAAATATCTCCCTAACTGAATATAGTTTTCGGAAATTTTTATAAGGCAGTCGACAAAAGAATTTATGTTTTTTTAAAAACAATGTATGCTTATTTTTATGTGTGTTTTATTACCTTTATATTACTGCATTACATCATTTCTTACGTTTAATGAAAAGAAAATATCTCCCTAACTGAATATAGTCTTACGGAAATTTTTATAGACACATAGACACGCTTAATGAAAAGACAACTCATAGCTTTTATTGTCTTTTTCAAGTTATGGAGAATTTCAGACCACTTATCATAAAAGCTGCGTCTTAGCACCAAAATGAGCTTTAATCACGTTTATTATGAAGACCAGAAGCTGTTATGAAAAAGTGCTGAAAAAGTCAACGGTCAAAGACCTCAACTCAGAAGACCAGAGATGGATACCCTTATCTTAAAATATGACATTCTCCAAAACCTATCTTGGTCAAGAAGAAATAAAAAAGCAAAAGGAAAAGCAAAAGCATAAAGTGAAGTGTGAGGTGTCTCATTTGTAATGGAAGAAGGCAAATCAGTAAAAGGCATAAAGTAGGGGTATATAATCCAAGAGTTAGGGAGAGAGAAGGTATCCATTGTTTTAGGGTCCAAACCATTTGGTTTGTAGGATTTATTTTCTTGTCTAGTTTTTCAATTAAGTCATTTACTTTCTTGTTTTTCAATTCAATCTTGTTATTGTTTTTTTTCATTTCAATCAATCAATCAATCTATTTCTTTGTTTCCAAGTTTATGTTTCTTTCAATCATTCAACAACTTTAACTTTGTTTTCAATGTTTTTCACAACTTAGATAAAAACACATGCCCTAAAGATAAGATCTCTACCTTCCTTTCTTCAAACTCCCATCATTCAAGCCCAAACAATCTAGGATAAACCTCACTTCTTACAAACTTTTAAAGTTACTACCACAATCTACAGCTTCAAATGGAGCAAGAATGTTTGGTTGAGCGTCTAAGAAGGGAAGCATCCTTCTCATTCTTTTCACTTATTATTATTTTTTCCGTTGATTTATTTCGTTATTTTTCTCTACTGACTTACTTTTTGCAAATACCAGGTTCATAAATCAAAAGATGGGAGAGGAGCTGAAGTTGCAGCCATGAGACAACACAACTTGGCCGAAACTGCTCAAGTGATCGCGATCGTGCTAGGCATTGTGCGCGACCGCATGTCCACCTTAGCACACCACCATCCAGTTTTTTGAGGTTTCAGTTGTTTTTCGATGTTGGGTTGAATACCGAGCCCGAATTTTGTAATAAAGTAGGATAAACCAGTGGAACTCGTTTGTAATAGTTAGAGATAAAAAGAAAAACGAAAAAAAATTAGGAAAATTGGTTTTTGATTGATTTTTGTGGATAAATATGAGTTGAACTTGGTTAAAGTTGTATACTTACCAAGGGATTAGAGTTTTCATTGCCTTGGGAAGTTCAAGTGTGTGAGGCAAGTTGTGAATCATAGCTCACACACTTTGAATCAACTTGGTAATCAACATTCTAAGTCTATTTGACTCTAGTTAATCTAGATTATCAATCTAAAACTAGTTAATCTAGTAGATTAGTATAGTATTAGTTTAGTTTTAAGTTTTGGGCTCTTGAAGGAAAAGTTGTCTAAATTATCAAAAATCCAACTTGTGGGCTTTTTAAGTGGGTCTTTATTGTAACTTAAAACAGGGTAAAACTCGAAAGGTTGGGCCTGATTCTCAGATCATGCGCCAACTGACGTCGCCTTCTCCTCAAGCAGCGTGTAAGCACTACTTGAGAGGTAAATTCTAAATCTCCTCGAAGCCTAAGTAAGAGGATACGTTGTGTGTTCAAGCATGCTTACGTGATTATTTGAAATTTAATTTCCGCACTGCAATTTACATTCGCGCATAAGGTTGAACCCGAGCCACATAGCAACTATTGGGAAGTCATTCCCCAATGTAGGTAAATTGGACGTTGCTTGATTCTTGAAGCCCTAGACCAAAAAAATAAATTAAAATCAATCAACTAGAGCCCAAAATAGTCATGCTCCTCCAGAAAAGGACAAAAATATAGCCACGAGGATTTAGAGTAATCAGTTACCAGATTATGGTAAACCAACTACCTTCCTCACTCCCTTCTGCCAGATTCATCGTGAGTGAGATTCTTGGTATCACACTACTTGGTAAAGTGATTGCCTACTCTTCTAAGACGTGTAGTAGAGCCATCCTAATCTTGCGCCCAATTGTTCCCTTGAACAGGGCATAGTAATTTGTAAAATATAGACCAAAAGCAAAGTTTTCAAAACTCCATACTTGTAAAAACGAATTTCAATTGCTTGAGCATACATTGTACCGTTTGCGCATGTTAGAATAGTTTTGGGGTCTTGCTAAAAGTGCATGATACTATGTTCAGGCACTTCAAGTATTAGCAAGAATAATACTTACTCATGTAGGAGAGCACATCGCCCTAGACAATCTCCTATTTCTTGTCATCCATATCCTAAAATGGCCGACGAAGTAGTGCAAGCAGAAGAGCCTCTCTCCAACTTCTACACATCGTTGCAAGATGGGTCTCCATCTTGTATACGACTTACACCACTCACGAACGAGTTTCGCATTCCACCGAACGGATTCAATCTTCTACCCATCTTTTATGGGTTAGAACACGAGTTACCGGACGAGCATCTACGCCGGATACATGAAGTACGTAATATGTTCCACCATCCGGGCATCACCGACGATCAAGTTAAGCTACGAGTGTTTCCTTTCACTCTAGCTGGTAAGAGTCATGCTTGGCTTCTTTCACAGAAGGCTGACTCTTTCTATACATGGGAAAATGTTGTGTTCTCCTTCATGATGAAGTACTTTTTGCCGAAGAAAACAAAAGATATAAGATGCAAAATACAGTTCTTCAGACAGAGTTCGAGTGAGACATTTTCCAAAGCATGGGATAGATTCTCTGACCTACTCCATTCAAGTCCTCACCATAAACTAGAAAAATCCACTCTTGTCCAATGTTTTTTCAAAGGCCTTCTCCTATAACACAAAGTAACCCTCGACATAATGAGTAATGGTAATTTTTTGGATAGAGGTTCAACTGAAGCCATAACCTTTCTTGAAAATCAACCTGAAAAGACTACCCATTGGGGCTACATAAACAATTCCAGAACAGCCCAACCCAGTACATCTAAGGCTAGTGGTATTTTTGAGGTGAAATCAGGTTCAGAAATTAAAACCTTAATCGAAACCCTCACAAGAAAGATAGATGCCCTCACAACCAAACAAAAAGACCAAAACCCTCATCCTGTCATGAACATAAATACCTCACCATGCAATTTCTGTCTAAGCCTAAATCATATAGATGCCACCTATCCCTTGATCACAAACCTATCATCAATTCAACCAGAAGAAGTATGTGCTTTCAAAGTACCAAATGCACCATGGAGACAACATCCAAACTTCGCATGGACGAACGTTCTACAAAACTAACCACCTCCAGGTTTCAACAAACCAACAAATACATTCAGATAAGGACAAAGACAAGGTACTTATAACAATCAGAACAGAGCATTGGTTCCATCCCAGTTTAACCAAAATGACTAAAACCCACCTGTCAACAACCAAAGAGACCTAGTTCCCATTACACAATCAATTAGTGTCAAAACAGATATGCCCACCGAGATAATGCTATCTGTAATGCAACACCAAACCCAAATCCTAGCATCCATGTAACAATCTCTGAACTTGTTAGGCCAGAAAAGTTCATTGCCAGGCCAAAAAGTTCAAAACCTCACAACCCAAGAGATTAAAGCAATCACAACCTTGCGATCTGGCAAGACTGTTGACAACAAAGTAGTCTTACCAAAATACCCTACACCTATAGAAGTAACCGTTCCAGTACCAGAACTAGAAATTGAAAGTCAAATACCTCCACATATCCCTATAAATATTCCAGTCCCTAAATAATCAATTACTCCACCTAACCCAGTTAGATAATACAAACCAAAGACACCTTTTTCAGCCCGCCTAATGACACCCAAGGAGGATGAAGATTTTGATGAAATCAGAGAAACATTCAAGAATCTAACCATAAACCTGCTATTTCTCGATGCCATCAAACATTTGCCCAAGCATGCCAAGTTTCTTAAGGATATGTGCACCAATGAAGCTTTAGTAAATGGTGGTAACTTCAAAAGAGTTTGTTTTTAGAAGTGAGGTTCATCCTAAATTGTTTAGAGTTTGAGTGTGGGAGTTGTGAAGAAGAAATGTAGACTGTTGTATAGACTAGATTGGTTTTAAGCTAATGAAAACATTGAAAGCTTTAGTTGTTGGTACTGAAATGACTTGAAAACACTGAAAGAAAGATTGATTAAAACTTGAAATAAGAACAACAAGATAAGATTGAAGATTGAAATAAGAACAAGTAAATAACAAGTTTTGATTGAAAGGAAATAAAACAACAATAAAGTAAAAACATGAATTGAAAAACTAGACAAGAAAATAAACAAACCAAATAGTTTGGATCCTAAAACAATGGATGGTTTCTCTCTCCCTTACTTTTGGGTTATATACCCCTACTTTTGCCTTTTACAGATTTGCCTTTCTCCATTATAAATTAGACACCTCACACTTCACTTTTGCTTTTGCTTTTTGATTTCTTCTTGACCAAGGTAGGTTTAGGGAGAAAGTCATATTTTGAGATAAGGGCCTCCATCTCTGGTCTTCTGATTTGAGGGCTTTGACCTTTAACCATGACCTTTGACTTTGACCGTTTGACTTTGACCTTTTCAGCATGTACTTTTCCATAGCAGCTTTTGGTCTTCATAATAAGCGTGGCTCATTTTGGTGTTAAGTCGCAGCTTTTATGATAAGTAGTTTGAAATACTCCCTAACCTGAAAAAGGTAATAAAAGCTATGAGTTGTCTTTTCGTTAAGCGTAAGAAAGAATGTAATGCAGCAATATATGGGTAATAAAACTCACATTTGGGAGCTGATCAACCAACAAAAGAAAAATGAACATTCCAAAAGATGCCTTCCTTACAAAACAATTTCCATCTCTCATAGAGACCAACAGAATCGTTAAATATAAAGATCTTGGTCATCCTACCATCTCTTGCACTATAGGAGACAAATACACTACCACTACCTTGCTCGATCTTAGAGCAAGTGTTAACCTCCTTCCATACTACCTATTTAAACAACTCGGTTTTCACGAGCTTACACCTACCACCATGACATTAGAATTAGCCGACCGATCCATCAAATTCCTAAAAGAAGTGGTCGAAAATGTGCTTGTCAAGGTTAAAGATTTTTACTTCCCTGTTGATTTCGTCATTCTTGAGACCGAAGTAGCTTATGATTCCATACCCATCATTCTAGGGTGCCTATTCTTGGCAACTGCCAATGCCCTCATAAATTGCCTTAATGGATTTATGATTATGTCTTTCAGAAATCTCTCAGTAGAAGTCAATGGTTTCAAGATGATGCAACAGTAGATGGAAGAAGAGTTGGATGAAGAAGTTAGTATGATAGATAGTGTCGTGCAAAAGTATTGTGACCGGACTTTCCCAGAAAATTATGTGCATCAGTTCTTATCCTTTAGGGATTTAGAGTTCGATATGGATCAGTATAAAAAAGATACCTCTGTCACCTTGGAATCAGTTCCTGTATACACTTCAGATGATGAGTTACTTAAACATGAATAGACATTACCAGCCTAAGTGTTTTCAATGGAAGAACGGAATCCTGTAAAGACTTTGTTACCCACATCACCTACTCCTGCCCTTAAGCCTCTCCCTCCTGACCTAAAGTACATATACCTTGACGCTGATGGTACTCATCACATTATCATTTCATCCCAACTATTAGAAAAGGAAGAAGAACGCTTAGTTAGAGTGATTTAAGAACATTGTTCTGCCATTGGTTGGTCTCTTGATGATATAAAAGGAATTGATCCAAAGATTTGCACCCACCAAATTCACCTAGAAGAGAATGCTAAGACCTCTAGAGAGCCATAACGCCGGTTAAATTCAGCTATGAAATAGGTAGTAAGGGAAGAAATCTTAAGATTACTGGATGCTGGAATCATCTACCCCATATCTGACAGCGAATGGGTTAGCCCTATTCATGTGGTGCCAAAGAAATTTAGGATCACAATGGTCCGTAATGAGGAAGGAGAGTTAATTCTAGCACGTGTTCCCATCATGTTGAGGATTTGTATTGATTATCAGAAGCTGAATGTCGTCACAAGAAAAGATCATTTTCCCCTACCGTTTGTAGATCAGATGCTTGAACGTTTAGCAGGACATGCTTATTATTGTTTCTTGGATGGGTATTTAGGATGTTTTTAGATTTTAATTGATGAAGCAGATTAGGAGAAGACTACCTTCACATGCCCTTTTGGAACATATGCTTATGCACGTATGCCCTTTGGTCTCTGCAATGCACCTGCCACCATTTCAACGCTGCATGTTACACATTTTCAGTGATATGGTGGAGAGATTCATGGAAGTTTTTATGGATGATTTTTTGCTCTATGGAGATTCTTTCGACTATTGCCTATCCAACATTTCCAAAGTACTGGCGTGTTATCATGAAAAGAATCTAGTCCTTAATTGGGAAAAGTGTCACTTCATGGTAAAAAAAGGAATAGTGTTAGGTCACATTGCGTCTAAAAATGGTATAAAAGTAGATAAAGCTAAAATAGACAAAATTTCTACTCTACCTATTCCACAGAACATCCATGACATACGTGCCTTTCTAGGTAATGCTAGATTTTATCAAAGATTCATCCAAGATTTCTCAAAAATTGCTAAGCCTTTAACTAATTTTCTTATAAAAGATGCACCCTTTTAGTTTAACTTGGAATATATATAGGCTTTTGAAAAGTTGAAAGCCGCTTTAATAACTGCACCTATAATTAAACCTCCTGATTGGTCAAAACCGTTCGAGTTCATGTGTGATGCCAGTTGGCGTTGTTCTAGGTTAAAAACATGATAAAGGACCTACAGTTGTTTACTATGCAAGTAAAATACTAAATGAGGCTCAATGGAATTATACGACCACTGAAAAGGAATTCTTAGCCATTGTCTATGCTTTAGAAAAATTTCGTCCTTATTTAATAGGTTCAAAAACCTTAATCTACACTGACCATGCAGCACTTAGGTACCTTCTCGCGAAGAAGGATGCTAAGTAGAGGTTGATCCGATGGATTCTCCTCCTGCAAGAATTCACTTTGGAGATGAAAGATAAAAAAGGAGTTGAAAATGTAGTGGCTGACCACCTGTCTAGGTTAACTGATGAAAGTAACAGTGATTCTGAACCCATTTTAGATTCTTTTCCTAATGAGCACCTTTACACGATCCTTTCTGCACTTTGGTATGCTAATATTGTGAACTATCTGGTGACTGAAGAGACTCTGCCATTGTGGAATAGAAATTAGATGAAGAAGTTCCTGGCTCAAGTAAAGTACTATCATTGGGATGACTCATATCTTTTCAAATACTGCCTAGATCAGATCATCCGATGTTGCATTCCATAATGGGAACAGTTTGCAGTCCTTTCCTTCTGCCACGAGCACGCTTGCGGATGGCATTTTAGTGCAAATAAAACTGCTGCTAAGGTCTTACAATGTGGATTCTGCTGGTCAACACTCTTTCGCGATGCATTTTTTCATTGCAAGGCATGTGCTCGTTGCCAACATCTCAGTTATATTTCTGCACGTAACATGATGCCCTTAAATCCCATTCTCATAGTGGAGATTTTCGACGTCTGGGGCATCAATTTCATGGGACATTTCCCAACTTCTAATGGTTTCATCTACATCCTATTAGCCGTAGACTATGTCTCCAAATGGATTGAGGCCATACCATGTCATAACAATAATAACAAAACAGTCATCGGTTTCATAAAAGAAAACATTTTTTCAAGATTTGGTGTTCCAAAAGCCATCATTAGTAATGGTGGATCACATTTTTGCAATCCAGTTTTTGAACATATCATGAAAAAATATAGATTAACCCACAAGGTTGCAACTCCATACCATCCTCAAACAAGTGGTCAAGTAGAAGTCTCTAATCGAGAGATTAAGCGTATCTTGAAGAAAACAGTTAATCCAAATAGGAAAGACTGGTCTCTCCGTCTAAACGATGCACTATGGGCATATAGAACCACTTTTAAAACACCTATAAAGATGTCCCCCTATAGGCTTGTCTTTGGAAAAGCCTTGTCATTTGCCAGTTGAACTAGAGCATCGTCCCCTGTGGGCAATAAAAACCTTTAATTATAATCTCGATGTGACAGGTGAAAAGTGTAAACTACAAATAAACGAGCTCGAAGAGATTCGAAATGATGCTTATGACCTTTCAAAAGATTACAAAACCAACATGGAAATGATTCATGACAAACATATTTTATGAAAATATTTCGAAGTAAAAGTTTTGCTTTATAACTCTAGATTGCATCTTTTCCTAGGAAAATTGAATACTCGATGGACTGGTCCTTTTAAAATAATCGGAGTCACACCTTATGGGACAATTACCATAAGGAACCATAAAGATAATAGCACAGTGCAAGTAAATGGTCAGCGCCTCAAACATTTTCATGAGTTACGATCTACGGATGTCGAAGAAATCCTTATCCAAGATCCAATCTATGAGGATTGAATTCCTTTCCCATTCCATTTCATCTTTTTCTTTAAGGGAATACATCAATAAGGTAACCGGACCTCTCCACTTAGAGAGTGTGGTTGTAAGTGCCGGAGCCTTAGTCCACTTATATCTCGCATATTCTTTGTAAAACACCTTTTATTCGTCGTTCGAGTAAGTGTGAACCTATGGAGCGAGTATACAATTTTTCTTTTCTTTATTTTACATTTCTTTTTCAAAAAGAGTTGTTTTCTTTGCTCTATTAATGATAGATTCTCGATACATCAATAGTAAGTGATTAAAACTAGAGGATATAAAAATAAAAGTTACACGCCCCGGAGTAACCAAAATGATATCGGATTAATGTATAATTTTATCTTCTTGTCAAAACCTATATATGGTTAGAAATATATTTCGATTAAGAAAACCAACTAAAAAAAACAAAAACGAGGCGTCTCCAAACGAGAATTAAACAAATAGAGTAATCCAAAGTGATACTATTCTTTGTTTAATTATATCTTTTGCCTCCACCTCTCTATTTTGACTCGAGAATCTGATGTTAAAAGACTCAAAATTGTATGAATTTTCAAAATTTTCCTTTCTTAAAATTTTTCCCCCTTCTCAATCGCTCTCTTTTCTAAAAAAACCTCCACCTAGCAAGACTAGATGGATAAGTTTAAATGATCGTGTGCAAGCACTTTCTAGGAAACTGCAGCTGAAGATATGGACACATATACCAAAAATCATTCCTGGTTTAGGTAAGAGTTCATACACACGTAAGAGGCAAACTATGAGAGAAGGCTGGTGCTTAAACTATCAAACATCAACTTGCCCCGGTCTTCAACCTCATAGTGAGAATTCAGTTTTAAAGTTTTCATGTGCCAGCCACCTGCTCATCGAGTACACCTGAAGAGAGTAATCCAACCATCTGGTTGGAATTGACTCAAGTTTTCAAAAACTTTCAAGTCTTGGGGATCTGACTTAAAATGGTTCAGTCAAACTTATTCAAACCCAAAAAAAAAAATTAATTAAAATTTTCTTTCTGTTATCTTTACATATTTCTAGACAGTTCCTTTTCATTTTTTTCCATCATCTGTTTTCCATCAATCGTTGGATGTGAGCATACCATATACCGTTACGTTAAATTTTTGATGCTGATCATTTTGGTACCTCACAGGTCAAGATCGGACAAGTAACGAAGCGCGGATCATCTCTTGAAGTTGGCAAGGCACTAAGGATAGGATTGGAATTATTTGATTTTATTTGGGCTTGGGCCAAAAGTTTCAATGTCATTAAAGAGGCATGTGCCATCCAACTATTTAGCCCACGCGACCACCCAAATTTCCATCTTCTTCCTCACAAAATCCCCAACCCTAGCCACCCAATTCAACCCGCGCCGCCCCCTTCTAGCTCGTAACCGCCCGTACACCTATTCACACCACCACTCCAAATTTTCACAGCCTACCCCATTTTCAACCCTCATTCTAACAAGAAACTCTAATTTTATCAATTCCTACTCCAAATGGCTCGAGTTCTTAAAATCGTGCCAGAGCAAAATTTTGAACCCATCTTCAATTCCAATCTGTTTGAAGTGCACTTCAAAGCTGAGATTAGGAGAAGAGGATGAAAATCTTTGGTTTTGTTAGGAAGTGCGACTTATTATCCCTCTCTCACTCTTTCGTTTTATAATGGTATGCTTATAGGGGAGAATGACCGCATCACAGTTGTTAAGGATGGCCGTTCGCTTGAGCTCACCTAGGAGGTGGTGAGTGGAGTTCTGGGGATTCGTTTGAAGGTCTATGAGCAGACAGAACAGTCACACACTTTTTCTGCTAAAATTCAACAAGAACCTAGTAACGTGTGAACAGGCCGGTTATCATGATTGCAAAATAACCACATGCAATTGCAAATTAAACATAAAGCCCATTGCCTTGCAAGTGCCCAATAAAATCAAGTACCCTCTCCTTAGCTTCCATCTACATAAGTAATAAACTAATCAACTAAAGTACATAATAAATGTGAATCACTTTACAATATTTACATCAACCCATGCTAGCAAACAAGAACAAATAGAAGACACGTTGACAAAGCTGAACTATATGGACAAAGACAAAGACAAATATAATCACTCCATCAAGTCCTTGAGAAAAACCCATCACCACATCTCTAAATACAACTATATATCTAATTTTCCCTTGCAACTCCTCCACGATTGATTACAATAAATGAGGGTGTCGTGGACTAACTTAATTTGTATTTTTTTCATATTTCGTTTAAAGTTGTACGTTGTTGTATATGCCCCCCCCCCCTCCCAAATGCACTTGTTAGCATAACACACACATCCTATAAAGTTATCGAACCTAACAAACCAAACCATATCTAAAACACATCCACTTAAAAAAAACTAAAACAAAGAAGAAAAAAAATATAGGAAATGTCACATCAGAACCCAAATCTTACATAGTTTTCTGATAAGTCTGTGACTCCGGCAGCACACGCCTTGGTTTCATGAGACCTCAAGAGTCAAGAGACTACATTGCTGACAACAAAATATAATGTCTTATGCTGGAAGGTGTTGATAGCATAGTCAATCTTTAACTGTCCCATCCGAGAGCTCAACCGAAGGCCATAGCCAAGCCCAACAAACAAGTTTCGCCATTAGTGATGGAGATGGAGAATATGTAGTTTGAAAGCAATCTAAACAGTTGATAATTAGTCATATAGAAAATGTGTTATATATCAATACAAATATTAATTTGAATTTATCTATGTTATATGGACACCATATTTAAAACAAAAAAATTGTGTCGGATACGTATCTACGTGCCCTTGTCAAACACATTGTATGTGATTTCAATTCAGTTAATCGCATTCAAAAAGCAATTTTAGGGTCTTTAAGGCAAATATTTTCCAACAGAAAGAAAGTTTTAAATCAGATTAATGGGAAAATATTCCCTATGTTTCCTAAGCAATACTAATACTAGATGCAGAGACATAATTACAGAAAACAAAATTCACGTGGCGCATGCTTAAACGTTTTCGTCATACCTAGGTACGGAACACTCTTCCACCGTTTTGCAGAGGGAAACTTCCAAAATCCTGGACGACATGTTATTGTTAGGCCATGTAGATACTTCCCCCTTTCCCAATTGTTGTAGTTATTCACCAAGCAACAACAATTCAATCCAACAAATAACAGAAATAGTGAATGAAAACAAAAAAAAAAAGTAGAGGTGTGGAGCTCATTGAACTCTCAGCATCACATTGCAAAAACTAAGTCAATTAACTGGAATGGTGTTCAATACCTGACCACCTTGTTCAGAGAAACTAGTGGATTCCAAAATAAGACCAACTTTATCACCAGAAACAACACTCTCCAAGAACTCAAAAAATCACGTTTACGCAGTCTGACAATATATTATAGTGGCTCAGGCAAGGAACACTTCAGAAGATCACGTCTTGTCACAAAAATTAAATAGATCAAACACAAATCTAATTTTGTTTTCAAATCAAACAACTAATAACAATAAAGGATACATCTTTGATATGATAATTCGAAGTGTAACCAACCCCATAAGCTAAAACCCCAATTTCAATAAGTTGGTATATAAAGTTGTTACCTTGAGCAAATTGAACTCTCAATCAGCAATAAGAAATGCTAATTAAACAAAGCTAGCTTGATATTTGAGACGAATTCATCCCAAATTCTACCTTAGAAATAAAAAAAACATGTTAATGGAAATCAAAACAAAATTGTTGAAATTTGAAGAGGAGAAGGTCGAAGAACAAAAGGAGAGAAAGAGAGGACTTATCGAAATCAAACCCAAAAAGCAGAGGCGGCGGCGCAACGCCACCATTTTCCCCTTTTCGCTTGTTTCTATTTTTCCATTTTTCTTTCTTTCTAGGGCATATGTTAACTGATAAGTACCAAAAATTGTGTTTTAAACCCTGTAGAGACATTACATTTGGGTCAATTATGTGTTTAATAAATGTAAATTAATTGTATTTTCATGTTTTCACAGGTTTCAACAGATAACGATAAAATACACACAAAACCTGCGTTTTAGCATGAAATACAGCCGAATAAAGTTTAGACTTGAAATCTTCAGTATCAACTCATTTAAAACTCCAAACTGTCAGCAAAGCTTATGGACTCAGAGAACCATGAAACAAGTTGAAGAATCTAAACTTGAGTCCCTAAGCCAGCTAAAGAAGAGATTTTGGTCAAACTGACCTAAATCAGCCCAAAAGTCAAGAGAAAACTTCAAACGGTGATATCTTCCGTCTCCTAAATCTGATTCATGCATTCGACCAGCTAAAATGATCAGCGCATAAAACTCTACGCAATGGTATCTAGCTTCCGAAAAATGGTCATACGGTTTGAAATATGAAGATAAAGCCAAAGCCTGTTACTATTTAGTCCAAGCCCATTACTATTCTAGAGAATATTCTGGATATTATATTTTATTTATAACCGTTAGATTTAGATTAGATGGATTGAATCTAGACCGTCTAAAAAACTATAAATAGAAGGGTCTAGTTTTAGTTTTTCTCATGGAATGGTTAGCATTCCATCAGTAGGAGTAGAGTAGTTTACGACTTTCCTAGTGTAATGAAGAATTTTATTTTCAGTTTTTAATTAAAATGTTTTTAATTCAATTTTATTTTATGTTAATTATAATAACACCTTAGTTATGTGTGTAGAACCAGAGGATTCAATTCAATTCAGTTGTATATTTACTTGATTAAATTCTAAAGAGATTACAATTGTTTTTATAGAGGTTACAAAAAATAGAAAAAAAACAATCGGTGGCTTGAGAAACACAGGGCACGGGTCGCGCTCTATCTACTGGACATCCTAAAGGCCTGCAGGCGCTCTATACAAGTTTTATCGTTCTATACATGAAAATCAATATACAACTTTCTACACTCCCCCTCAAGTTGGTGCATAGATGTCAATCATGCCCAACTTGTCAATTAAGCTGTCAAACACCTTGTGGGATACACCTTTGGTAAGAACATCAGCTAATTGCTCCTCTGAGGTTATGAATGGAAAACGAATCCTGTCAAAATTTTCTTTAATAAAATGACGATCAACCTCCACATGCTTTGTTCGATCATGCTGAACTGGGTTATGTGCAATTTGAATGGCGGCTTGATTATCACAATGTAAATCCATATGCTTTTGAAGCTCGAATTACAATTCCATCAAGACAGTACGGATCCATAACAATTCACATACTCCCTGTGCTAGACCTTGAAATTCAGCTTTTGCACTCGATCTGGCAACAACTTTCTGCTTCTTACTACGCCAAGTTACAAGATTTCCACCGACAAAAGTGAAATATCCTGATGTAGAACATTTATCAGTTTTATCACCAACTCAATCTGCATCTGTGTATCCGACAATATCCAATACATCAGACTTTCCAAACAGTAAACCTTTGCCAGGTGCCTTCTTCAAATACTTCAAGATACGAGAGACTGCATCCATATGTTCTTCACTAGGACAATGCATAAACTGACTAACCACACTCACAACATAAACAATATCAGGTCTAGTATGAGAGAGATAAATTAACCTTCCTACAAGATGCTGATACCTTCTTTAATCAGTAGGAATTTGATCAGGATGAATGGCGAGTCCATGATTCATCTCAATGGGTGTCTCCATTGGTTTGCAATCCAACATTCCTGTTTTAGCAAGCAAATCTAGGACATACTTCCTCTGTGAGAGTCAAATCCCTTTTTTAGACCTTGCAACTTCAATACCCAGAAAATACTTCAGTTGTCCTAGATCTTTCATTTCAAATTCTTCCGAAAAATACTTCTGCAATTCATTTATTTCCTTCGGATCATCCCCTGTAACGATCATGTCATCAACATACACAATTAGAGTTGTAATCTTACCATCCTTGTGTTTGATAAACAAGGTATGGTCAGAATTGCTCTGTTTGTATCCAAAAACTCTCATTGACTGTGTACGTCTTCCAAACCAAGCTCTTGGAGACTGTTTCAGGCCATACAAAGCCTTTATCAGTTTACACACCTTCTCAAACATCTTTGGGATGGTTCTTCACACCTGGAGGCATATCCATGTATACTTCTTCCTCCAAATTCTCATTTAGGAATGCATTCTTCACATCAAACTGGTGCAAGGGCCAATCTTTATTTGTTGCAAGCGAAATTAAAATTCAGACCTGTATTGATTTTTGCCACAGGTGTGAAAGTCTCCTCATAATCAATTCCATACCGCTGTTGTATCCCTTGGCAACCAATCTCGCCTTATATCTATTAATAGTTCCATCTGCATTAAGCTTCACAGTAAACACCCAACGACATCCAACAGTCTTCATTCCAACATGCATATCAACTACCTCCCATATTACATTCTTTTGAAGGGCTTCCAATTCTTCAATCATTGCTTTCTTCCATTTTGGATCTTTCAAAGCATCCTGCATGTTACTAGGAATAGATACAGTAGATAATTGATTTATGACAAGTGCATATGACTCAGAAAGGCTATGGTTAGACATAGAGTTAGGTATAGGATATTTGGAATTGGCTTTGATGTTTGGTTCATATTGTTTCTTAGGAACTCCCTTACTAGTTCTTTGTGATTGTCTAGTTTCAAGACTTTTTAACCCAACAGATTCATTAACGGTTATAGGAGGTACCTGAGGCGGATCATTATGATCGAGATATTTAGTTATTGATGTAGAGGGGGAAATGTCTTGTACTACAATTTCAAATACATCCGGATCATGTGCTTCTGTCTCTACTGCTACAAGATCAATTTCTGCTTCAGGAACTTCAAATCGTTCCTCCAAGTGATCCAATTCCCCAAAGACATCAGGATTCCCTTCACCGGCACTCTCCCCCGAAGGGAATTATGGGAAACTCCCCCTGAGTAATACTGGTCGGATTCATGGAATGAGAAATCAAGAGATATATGCATCTTGTCAGTAATTGGATTATAACACCTATACCCTTTCTGAAACTCAGCATAACCCACAAAAATACACTTGTTCACACGAGGATCAAGTTTATTTCGTTCTGGTTGTGGGATATGGACATAAGCTGTACATCCAAACACCCAAGGCTCCAAGTTAGGCATGGATGGGATGGAAAAAGTGTATGGAGTTTCTGATAAGGATTCTAGAACTTAATTACCCGTGAGGGAGTACGGTTTATAACATAAGCTGCTGATTTCACTGCTTCACCCCAATAGGATCGAGGTACATTCATGCCAAAGCACGAACAACTTCCAACAACTGCCTATTCTTCTGTTATGCTAAACCATTTTGTTGGGGGGTACCAGAATTGGAGGTTTGATGACGAATTCCAATTGATCAGTAAAAATTAGACATGAGGCCATTCACATATTCGCCACCATTATCAGACTGAAAAACCCTGATAGATTGTTGATACTATGTCACCACCATTTTGTAAAAACCAGTAAACATCTTATATATATCACTTTTGTTTTTCAGTAATGACACCCAAGTCATGCGAGTGCAATCATCAATAAAAGTCACATAATAGCGAACTCCAGAAAATGAAGAAACTTTGGCAGGACCACAAACATCAGAGTGAATTTTCATAAAAGGAACAAGACATCTATTAATACTTGGTGAATATGAAATACGGTAGTTCTTGGCCAGTTCACAAATGTCACAATGAAACTCAGAATCACTAACAACTAAAAATAACTGAGGTTGCAACCTCTTAAGATAACTAAACGAAAGATGACCTAACCTACGATGCCATAACCACACAACTTCTTTTGCATTCTCGACCCTATTGACCTGATTAGCTTGCCCCAGAGAATTCTTCTGTTTCTCTCCAGTTTCTGTCAAATTCAGATAGTACAGTTTCCCCCTTCTAACACCATAACCAAGGACTTGTCGAGTCAGAATGTCCTGAAAAATGCAGAAAGATAGATAGAACATCACAGTACATGTAAGTGCTAGAATGATTTGACAAATAGACAAAAGGTTATAAGCAAGGGATGGAACAACTAAGACAGATTCAAAAGTGAGGGTTTTAGATAACACAATAGAATCTTCTCCGCTAACCGGAGTTGGAGTGCCATCTGCAGTAGAAACAACGGTTTGAGATGAAGCTCTAAGACTTTCCACAAGGCTAGGGTCATTTGTCATATGGTCAGATGCACCTGAATCAATTATCCATGTACTATTCAAAATAACTTTACCATTCATACCTGATTGAGTTACATTAGCCGAAGCATGGTCTGGATGTCCATGCACAACATTCGCAATGGTAGCCTTGCTTATGTTCTTTCGTGGCCTCTTTGCGAAGTCCCACCAATTAGGATAGTCAATCACTTCATAACATCTCTCCTTGCTATGACCCAATTCTCCACAAACACTGCACTTTTTATCTGCATAAGGATTGGATTTACCTTTAGGGTGGCGTGAAGAACCAGAGAAACTGGGTGGAGTAATTGTCTTGCTATGAACAACCAAGACAGAGGATTCAGTTGATACAACGCGCCCCATAGCCCCATAGCTTGTTTCTCCGATTGCACCTTGCGAATGTAAGCATAGCTTTGCTCCAAGGAAAATTTAGGGTCCTTGAAAAGAATCTCTCCATGCACCTGATCATACTCCGAATCAAGTCCACGCAAAAACATATGAACCCGCAATCTGGACATGGTTGACGTGTCCTGGACTACAACTGCAACATTGTTATTCTGGGAGGTCACCCTTTGATCAATCTCCTGGAACATGGCCACCAATTTGTTATAATAGGAAGGAATAGGTCTCCCATTCTGCTTCGCTTCAAAGTACTTCGTATTCAATTCAAAAATTTGAGTTTCATCAGAGTCATCATAGAAGGTCTTCTTCACAGTCTCCCAAATGTCTTTTGCAGTTGGAAGACGAATATATCAATTCATAAGAGAAATCTCCATAAAATCAATAAGCCAACTTTTTCACCTTTTCACTATCTGTACCCCAACCTTCATATTCGGTTCAACCTTTACTAGTAAAAAAAACCAATCTTTCCCTTTGCTCCAATATGCATCTCCATGAGAGGAGCCCATATGGTATAGTTGGACTCATCTAATGAAATAGATTTTGGGAACGCGGAGTTGTCTTGTGGGGTGTAGTGGTGATGAATAACGTTTGAAGAATTGTTGTCAGATCCAGCCATTGCAGAAAAAAAACGAAAAAATTTGGGTTTTAGGTTTAGGTTTTGGTAAAAATTTGGGTTTGAGATTCAAGGATGGTTTGATTAATGATTGTAATACACAATGGATTTCAATGGTTTGGCTCCGATACCATGTAGAACCAGAGGATTCAATTAAATTCAGTTGTATATTTACTTGATTGAATTCTAAAGAGATTACAATTGTTTTTATAGAGGTTACAAAAAATAGAAACAAAACAATTGGTGGCTTGAGAAATACGGGGCGCGGGTCGCGCTCTATCTACTGGATATCCCGAAGGCCTGGGGCGCAGGTCATGCTCTATACAAGCTTTATCGAAGCGCAGGTCGCGCTCTATACATGAAAATAAATATACAACTTTCTATAATGTGACCTCGGAGCAGAAACTCTGCCCGAGTGAGGATTATATCCGTTAGGGAGGGTGTTTTGATAATTATAACGATTAGGAACTGAGTAAGTTCACCCAGAGATGGGGTTCTGAATCGATTCCACGCGCTAATAACACTCGTTCAGAGATGAAGAGTCGTTATTAGGGATCAAAAATCGAGACTAACTCTTTTAACGGAGATATAATTCGCTCAAACGGATTTTCTATCTTTGAAATCAAAGTCTATTTTATTTTATTTTCATCATTTTCTCACCAAATTTCACTTTCACAAAATCACGTGATCAAATTAGTTTTGTTTATAAATTATATTTTGCAATTTTATTGAAATGCGAATGAAATGACAAACCCGACCGCTGTATTACAGTCAGATCATTAACTTTCTAGATAGGTGCAAGGGAACTAATAAAACTCCCGCTTATGTTTTCGTTTCTCTTTTCTTTTCTCATATTGTGATTTTTAACTTGACTGTTGATTTCTTACTTTGTCACGCATTACAAAGTGTCACTAAATATCCCATAAATGTTACATAATAATTCAAGTATTTGCACAAATACTTACTAACGGTTACAAACAATGCTAACAGATAATAAGTGTGAGAAATTACCTAACCGGATCAATATGTGTTACTAATAAGAAATCTCAAATGTTACAAAATCACCCAAATGGTGTAGTGAAAAGAACAAAATGAGGTTCTTCTCTGGCTACAATTATCTTGAAGACCCAGTTTCTCAACTTATCAGATTTTGTTTTTCCCTTCCCTTTTCCTTCTAAACCATCACCTTAGTCCTGTAACTCCTAATAAAAGACCTCTAGCTCAATTAGGAATATGATAGTGTGATAGTAAGTGACAAGCGTGATCAATCGACCCCGGTTTCTTTGGACGTCATTTAAGTATGTGAGGAATATAAGTGCCCGCTGCACTTTAGAGAATGAACCTTGAGTGAATCTATCAGAGAGTTGTGATTGCAACACACCCCTGCGAGAACCCACTTTAAGGACGCTCTCCAAAAGCCTCAGAAACAACTCTGCTTTTGTATTTCATTGCTCATGTTTTGCACATATGTTATTCTAAGTTCAAAGGAGCTTGTCCTTATTTCCCCACTAATGAGATGTATGGACTTCTGAAAATAAATAAGGAAACAAGACCCTTTGTACTAAATAGAAGAAGTTTGTGAGTACCGTCATTGGAAAACTCTCATGAGGCTTAAAGCTTGTCCGCTAGGGAATTTCTAGTGGTTTAAGACCTTGCTGCATATGGTCAATGCAATCACACTCTGCAAAACGAAATTAGTATAATTTATAAGAAATTACTCATTTGTGATCTTAGTTTTTTCTCTCATCCTTGCTTAAGGACAAGCAAGATGCTATTTGGGGGTGGTGATCAGCTCCCAAATGTGCATTTTATTACCCTTATATTACTATATTACAACCTTTCTTACGCTTAATAAAAAGACAACTCATAGTTTTTATTGCTTTTTTCAGGTTACGGAGAATTTCAGACCACTTATCATAAAAGCTGCGTCGTAGTACCAAAAGGAGCCTTAATCATGCTTATTATAAAGACCAGAAGATGCTATGGAAAAGTGCTAACAAAGTAAAAGTCAATGGTCAAAGTCAAAGGTCAAGGTCAAAAGTCAAAGCCTTTAACTCAGAAGACCAGAGATGGAGACCTTTATCTCAAAATATGACATTCTCCAAAATCTATTTTGGTCAAGAAGAAATAAAAAAGCAAAAGCATAAAGTGAAGTGTGAGGTGTCTCATTTGTAATGGAGAAGGGCAAATCAGTAAAAGGCATAAAGTAGGGGTATATAATTTAAAAGTTCGGGAGAGAGAAGGTATCCATTGTTTTAGGGTCCAAACCATTTGGTTTGTAGGATTTATTTTCTTGTATAGTTTTTCAAGTAAGTCATTTACTTTATTGTTTTTCAATTCAATCTTGTTCTTGTTTTTTTTTTCATTTCAATCAATCAATCAATCTATTTCTTTGTTTCCAAGTTTATGTTTCTTTCAATCATTCAACAACTTTAACTTTGTTTTCAATGTTTTTCACAACTTAGATAAAAACACAAATCATAAAGATAAGATCTCTACCTTCCTTTCTTCAAACTCCTATCATTCAAGCCCAAACAATCTAGGATGAACCTCACTTCTTACAAACTTTTGAAGTTACTACCACAATCTTCAGCTTCACCACTCATAATATCAATCTCGTTGTTCGTCCTTTTCTTCTTTGTTTAAAATTGTAGATAACACAAAAGATTGATTAGTGGTTGTTGTATCCTGGAGGTTGGCGTGGTATGCCTGTATAGAAAAGAACATTCGTGAAACAACCTTAAAGAGAGCGTACCGATCAGCGTCTCAGCCTTCTTGTATTCATAGTTTGTTCTTGTTGCAGAAATTATATTCCAATAATTTTAAGGTTGTTTTAACAATTGAATACGAAGAAAGTAACCCGTTCAAGTCCCACAACGACAATAACCATTACCGACCATTCAAGTTTGCTGGTGAGCACTTCAAGAGGTGGAAGGTGAAGATGATGTTCTATCTGACCTTGGTGAAAGTGGAAAATATTCTAAGTGAACCGATTCTTGATGAAGATGTTCTGCTGGAACCTGCTCTATCTGTTGCTATTGATAAGTAGATCGTTGTGGATTTCAAGTGTAAAAATTACATCTTGAACTCGCTTGTTGATGATATTTATGACTTATACTATGAACTTCCATATGCTTCTGATGTTTGGGAAGTCTTGTAAAAGAAGTATGATACCGAGGAAGTTGGCTCCAAAAAATACGCTGTAAGTCGTTATCTTAAGTTTCAGATAGTAGATGACAAATCTGTTATGTCACAATGCCATGACCTACAGATTATTGTTCATGAGATACTTTTAGAAGGGATGAAAAATGACTGGCAATTTCAGGTTGTTGTTGTCATTGATAAGTTTCCTCCCTCTTAGAAGGATTTCAGGAACATATATAAGTCTAAGGAGTTTTCGATGGAGAGTCTTATTATGAGACTTCATATAGAAGAGGCTAGGAATCAAGAAAACAAGACCATAATGAGGAAGTGGCTATGTCATCTACCAAGGCTAAGGTTAATGTGTTAAACCAACAAACTAGTAAGGCTAAATCTAGTTTGGAGCCTAATAAGAAAGCCATGAAGAACAAACCTTTCAACAAGAAAGCTCCTCAGAATTAGAACCAGAATCAAGTGCATATGAATTAGAAACCACCCGTTGATATGTCAGAAGTTGTTTGTTATACTTGTAAGAAGAAGGGGCATTATGCTCAGAACTGTAAGTATCGTAAAGTCAATGAGGCTAACGTTACTGATCGGAGGAACCTTTTGTTGCTATAATAACTGAGGTCTTTTGTTAATGTCTGTGAAGGGTGGTAGGCTGATACTGGTGCTTCTAGGCATGTTTGCTTTGATAGAAACTGGTTAAAGAGTTATACTACAACTACAAATCAAGAGGTTCTACTTGGTGATAATCATACGACCAAAGTTCTGGGTTCTGGTGATGTTGAGTTGCAGTTCACTTATGGGAAGAAGCCATTGTTAAAGGATGTTCTTCATACTCCTGAGATTATGAAGAATTTAGTTTTTGATTTTATTTTGAACAAGGTTGGTTTTCAGCAAGTCATAGGTAGTGATCACTAAGTATGGGGTTTTTATTGGTAAGGGTTATGCATGTAATGGGATGATTAAGTTGAATGTTGCTGATCTGAATAAAACTTCTACTTCTGCTTGCATGATCTCTTATTCTGTTAATGTTTGACATGGTAGATTATGTCATATTAATAGGAAGTATGTTAAGAACATGAGCATACTTGGTTTAATTCCAAACCTGAATGATGATTTTGCACACTGTGAATCTTGCACTAAGGCGAAAATCACAAAGAAGCCTCACAAATCAGTTGAGAGAAGTACAAATCTGCTAGACTTGGTACATACTGATATTTGTGAGCTTGAAGGAGTTCTAACTAGAGATGGTAAAATATATTTTATTACATTCATTGATGATTGCTCAAAGTTTGCATATGTTTATTTGCTGAAGAATAAAAGTAATGCTTTTTATGCTTTTAAAGCTTATGTACTTGAGGTTCAAAATCAGCATGACAGGAACATTAAAGTAATTCAAAATGATAGAGGTATTGAATATGGTTATGCTAATTTTAATCTTTTCTTGCAATTACATGGGATAATTCATGAGACGACAGCTTCTTATTCACCTAAAATGAATGGAGTAGATGAACGTAAGAACAGAACTCTTAAGGAATTAATTGTTGCTATGTTACTTAGTTCTGGAGCACCCTCAAATTTATGGGGTGAAGTTGTTTTGATAGTATGCTATGTGCTGAATAGAATTGCTAATTCTAAGACAAAGGTTACACCTTATAAGCTATAGAAGAACAAGAAGCCTAATTTGAGTTACTTCAGAACATGGGGATGTCTTACTTTTGTAAGGAAGATCCCAAAATCTCAAAGCTTGAGAGTAAAGCTTATGAGTGTGTCTTTCTAGGCTATGCTATAAATAACAAGGTCTACAGATTTCTAGATATGAAGACTAATGTCTTGTTTGAATCATCTGATGCTGAATTTCTAGAAGATAGATTTTCATATTTATCTAGAAATAGTGGGGGTGTGTCTTCTTCCAAGGCACCTACTTCTGATGTTTATGACACTAATATATCTAGATTACATGACAGCGACACTATTATAGAATCTGAACCTAGAAGAGCTAAGAGAGTAAGGGTTACTAAGGGTTTGGGACCCGATTTTGTCACTTTTGCTTTGGAAAGAGATCCTTCCTCTGACACTCACTCCTTTTTGTGTGTAGATGGTGTATGGATGATGTAGATAGATGATGGTCGTTGAACAAATAAAAGCGTATCAAAACCTAATTATCCCTCAATAAGTAAAGGATGAGTAGGGTATCGTTCCACTTTTAAGTGTATGTTATGTGAAGGACAGGACTGGAAAGGGGGTTTAAGGGATTAAAAACTATGATTATAGAGATTTAGATTCTAATGCTAAACTAAACTAAATTAACTAAACTATTGGGAATTTATAAGAGAGGGAATTCAAGAGATTAGAATCCACCAATACTTTTAATCTATGACAATCTACTTCATAGTTGTTCTTACAAGTAGACTACAATTAGGCAATCGAGCAAGTGCCGATGCCCTCTTGGACGAAACATCATTAACAATTAACTCTACTTAAGGTTGTTCCTATGTTTATGCTATTAATATCTTCTTTCCTTTTATGTAAGCTCGGGCAGCCATTCAATGTATTACCAAGAGCAACATCAAGGAGTACTTCCTAATAGGGCGGCCATTCAATGAATCACCACTTAAGGCAAACACAAAGAATATTTCCCCTAGGCAGCCACTCCCTGAGCTACCCCTTCTAAGGCAACACAAAGAATAATTCCCTAACTCTAAAGAACTATACTACTAGAAGAAAAGTAAAGAACACTAGCATGATATTAATATTGCAAAACATAAACCCTATTCTATACTTCCATCCCCTGGTGTGGGCAATAGAACTAATAACTACAAACATAAAGAACTAACCTGATTGAAGAACACCATGAACCAGAAGAATCATTAAACCTTAAGCACTGGCTTCATCTCCTCCCTTGAAGGAGAAGATTAGCCTTCCATAAAGAAGGAAGAACACGAAGAACGAGAAGAAGAAGAGTCGAAGAACATAAGACTAGAAAGACTAATTTATTAAGACTTAGCTAGTTAAAACCAATCTTTTATGATTAATCTCTCTCTGCCTCAAGTTATGGAGACAAGATTATAAGTGAATTGGCAATTTACATGAGGCACTTAGGTCCTCTATTTATAGGGGTAACAATGAACTCTAGAAGCATTCCAAACCGTCATTTGTTTCCTAATACAAATAGACTTCTTTCAGAGTCCAACTTCGTCTATAAAACTAAGAAGGAATTAGCTACAGTGTCAATTCATGCATCCCAGACTTGATCAATGCGTTTGGACGCTCGATCCATGCGTCCCAGACGCATAAGCCTATTTTGTCTCTTCTGCTCTATCCTTTTATCCTCTTTTGCGGGATTTGGTCCAAGCAACGAATCTTTTAGCCTTGGGTTCCAAATAGGCTTTAAAATAGGTCCAAGTCGCATCTTTAATAACTTCAATTCCTTGGCCTTCTCCATGATTGTCCACGGGCTTCCCATGTGATTCTTAATGCTCGAATTGCTCCATTTTATCCCTTTTTCTCTAATATTCTACAAAACTCTCTTTCTCACCTGTAGAATATTAAAACATAACTTACAAACACTATTAGTCCACTAAGATGGCTAAACAAGAGGCATAATCGAGGGTTAAATTGCACTTTTTGAGCACTTATCACAACTCCCAACTAGCCTTTTGCTAGTCTCTTAGCAAATAAGATAAAAATAGATAAGTGATCAAAATCACATCCTAATAACAAAAATAAAATCCTAACTCACTTTCGCAGGCATCGCGATTGCATTTACCATATGCAACAAGGCTTTAAACCTTTAAGTTCCCAAAAAGGACGAGTTATAGTCTCGTGAGGGTTTTCAGGTGATATACCCACAAAATCAATCAATAACATGTTCAAGAATGATAGTATTTTTCAGAGAGAGAAATTCCTTACCCACTTAGTGCTTACTCCAACCGACAGTATCCATTGCGAACTACATTGCTGCAAAGACTCATAGATTATGATGGGAGATAGTAAAAATTGACAAAATTCTCAATCAAGGCTTATGTGTGTACTTAGTCAGTCTCCTATACTCTCCTATCCAAGAAACGGAATCCCTAGTTTACCATAGGTAGATAATCTCGACTTTTAATCCTCACCGGTCATACTCTCAGAAAAGAATCTCTCATAAGATGGTCTACTATTTTACCTCATGTATGTGGGAAAAAGAATAATGCATACGAACATCCCACATACTACCTTGAAAAACAGACTTCTGAATAAAAATAGTCTCATGGAAAGAATGTCAATCACATATGAAGTGTCGGGTCCTTCACTTTAGCATCCTCTCACCTATTCTAGACTTCGTACCATACTGTAGTGATAAGTCATGGATTATAACTTGACTTGGGTATTGGTTTATGATGGGAAAGGTAAAAAGGATTCTAAGGTTGTTTCTGAAAAACACTAAGGGTTTTGCTTCTTTCTTTGGAAGATTTCTTCAAATTCTGTATTGCAGAGAAAATTCTTCCTTTGTCTTAGCTTTTCCATCCATTCTGTTCAACTTTTTTTTTTTTTTTAGTTAAAGCTCAGTGGTATATCCTTGATTAGTACTGGATATGCTTGTTTTCCACTAGCTTCTTTCACTTTGAACAGAATGATGGACTTTATTGTATCTCTATGATATTTCCTTGTAATCTTCCTTTTGTGGTCTTTCTTCCTCTTTGTGCCCCTCGTATTCTCAGAAACATATGGGTATGGCTGATAAAGATTTTGGCTATACTCATTGTTTGGATTTGGGTAAAGGGTAAATGGTTTTATGAAAGAAAATGGCTTATTATAAGGCTCAAAAGAGTTTAACATGATGGTCCTACTAGGTGGGATAAAGGCTGAATAGGTTCACTACTTGACTTATCAGTATGATACTCTATTTCGAATAGACTACAAGACCTAATGGCTATCTCCCCAGTTGATGTCACTTCGTGATTAACCAAATCAACGAATAATGAGACTATATTACAATGACATAAAGAACTGAAAGATGTTGAGTCACTAAGACTTGAATTTTTCGTAAGAACTCTCCAAAGAATGGGTATAAAGCTCAAGTCTTATGGGCTAAGTCTAAAATTTCTACTTCCAGTTTACTAGGGGTTTAAATCTCTCTTTTAGCAAAAATACACAAAACTAACCAAGTACTATGGTGGTGCCTTGATAAAGAATTCTATCAATAAGAACTATGTCCGAGCATAATAAATAGTCTAAGCGGTAATGAAATCAATAATATCAACTATCTATCAAACTCAACACTAAGCAGTATAAAATATATCCCAGACTCATCATTAAAATTCATTTTTCTCATGCTACTGATATAGAAACCAAAAATATTTTTTTTTTTTTGAAAACTAATTTTCGAAATTCATTTCTCAAGTACACCCTCCCCCTACTTATGCATGCATTGACCTCAATGTATAAAGAAGTAAATGAAATGGATGAGAAAAAGGTAGGATATTACCATTGATGCCGAATATCAGAATTAGTTCAAGAAACAAATTTTTAGGTCTTTTTACGTCAGATCTCCAAGACATAATGTGAGTCTTTTAAAGTCAGATCCTCAAGACTTTTTGAGTCCTTTATAGTCAGATCCTCAAGACTAGTACTCCCACCCACTAGGTTCCACTTTGTAGGAATTCTTCTGATCTCTCTCAGCATGTGATTGACAAAAGTATACCTTGTACCAACAATTTTCTCTTAATGGTTGTAACCCAGGACAAGTTTTAGAATGACAATTCTTACAGCAACCTAGCTTACGCACTCTCCTGTTATGTGCAAATGGACTTTTACCGAACCCTACACGAGCCATAGAAATAATCTTCCTTTGAAGGTCAACATGGAGTAAATCCCATAAACTAACAGGTGGGGAATACTTAGGTTTCCATCTCAAAACTGATCTTTCGACAACATGCTTACTTCTTGTAGACATTTTTGCTCGATCTACTAGAATTCCTTCCAGCAGTATCCCTTCCTTTACCATGAAGTGACACTTTTCCCAGTTCAGAACTAAGTTGGTATCGCAACACCATTTAAGGACTAAGGAGAGATGATGCAGACAATCCTCAAAAGGACATGTGAATGTCTTCTCTTGGTCCTCAGGGTGAATATGGATTTGAAAGTATCTTGAGTAACCATCAAGAAAGCAGTAGTAAGCTTGTCCAACTAATCTTTCTAATATCTGATCGATGAAAGGCAATGGAAAATAATCTTTCCTCGATATGCTATTCAACTTCCTGTAATCGATGCAAACTCTCCATCTAGTCTGAATCCTAGTTGGAATCAACTCATTGTTCTCATTCTCGATTACTGTGGTTCCGGACTTCTTCTGCACAACTTGAACTGGACTAACCCATCGACTATCAGAAATAGGGTAGATAATATCAGCGTCAAGGAGTTTGACAACCTCTTGCTTAGAAGTCTTGGAATCCTCTTCCAGATGAATCCTATGTTGAACTATCATAGGGCTGATCCCCTTGATATCATCAATTGTCCAACCTATAGCTGACTTGTGTTCCTTTAAAAGTGCCACTAACCTGGATTCCTGCTGCTCAGTCAAATCTGATGCAATGACTACTTGGTAGGTTCCCAAATCTCCCAGGAAAACATACTTGAGTGTAGACGGCAAAGGCTTCAATTCTAGCTTAGGCGGCTCCTTCTTAAGCTCTTTATATGGTCCATCAGGCATTGCCTCAACACTAAGTTCCTCACACCGAAATGCCGAGCTTTCAATAACTCATCGCCACGGGATATGAATGAGTCGGATAATCGTGCTAACGCTTCAATCATACAAACCTCGTTCACAGCACACACCTCCTGTGGTTGCTGTAACGTATGGAAAATATTGGTCTCGACTTTCATATTACCAAAGGATAACGTCATATTACCGTTTCGACAGTTTATGAGTGCATTTGTAGTGGCCAAGAATGGTCTGCCTAGAATGATTGGTATCTGCCTACCAGATGTAGGTTTTGTCGAAAGTACTATGAAATCAACCGGATAATAGAAATCTTCGATCTTGACTATGACGCGTCTTCAATTAGTCCTCTAGGTATCTTCACCGATCTATCGCTTGTTGTAAAGTAACATCAATCGGTTTTAGATCCTTCAAGCCTAACTTCTCGTGAGATCTAAATATGGTAGAAGATTCACACCGGCACCCCCAAATCTAATAAAGCTTGTTCCTCTAAAGAATCTCCAATTCTCCATGTAATAGTTGGACTTCGGGATCTTTGGGCCACAACCGATAGATTTTGTAGGTAACGATGAACATCGTTGAGCCGATAAAAGCTTCTTTTGGAATGTTGGTCTTCTTCTTCACTAGATCTTTTCAGAACTTGGCATACGAGGGAACTTGCTTGATGGCAGTCAGAAATGGGATATTAATCTGTAAATTCTGAAATACATCGCAAATCTCCTCAGACCGGTCATCTTTTCTGGTATTCACTAGTTTCGAAGGAAACGGTGCTGGCGGATTCTTCAATATCGGTTCTCTTCTTTCGGCTTCGGTTGGCTTGGTAACAAATAGTGGAGTGACAGGTGGAGTCACTCGTGATGGCTTCTTTTTACTTACTTTCACAAGAGTTCCTTGTTTCTCTCAACAGCGATTTCCGATTGGGTGGCACAACACTAGATATATCTGGAATGTTAGAACTGGGTGGGATGGTGGGGACATAAGTTACCTTAGGCTCCACATAATCTTTTCCTGGTTCATAGACAATCTTGTTATCAACTTTCTTGCCTGACCTCAGAGTGGTGACAGAATTAACTTGGGCATTCGACTGAGTAATCTCCAGGTTATCCACCTGCAGGACACCTCTTCCTTTTGGATTTGGCTCCGGCTGGCTTGGTAATGCTCCTTTTGATCTCTCTGTCAAGGCGGCAGCGATTTGCCCTATCTGGCGTTGAATGATACTAAAGTTATTCTCCAACTTCTGGGTTATTTGATTTGTCTGTTTCAGCTCATTGACAATGGTGGTGATAGCATCTTCCAGATGTGGGGTAACTGCCTTGCTAGACTGAGGCGTAGGGGCAATATATCCACTCATAAGATCTGGTACTAACTCTCTATTTGTGTTAGTTTGGTATTGCTGGTTCTGGTATGACTGTTGATTTCTGTATGGTTGCTGGCGGTTTTGAAACTGATACTGGTTATTTTGGAACTGATTTGACTGATTCTGGATTCCTAGAGGAAAATTCCTCTGATTTGTATTTTGTGGCTTCCAATAATTTTGTCCCTGATTGAACTGGTTATTTCTTCCTAAAGAGTTGATACTACATGCCTCTACATTAGTATCTAGATAGTACGAACACTTTTCAGTGGTGTGGCCTTCATCATAACATAGCTCACAAATTGCATAACAAGGCTTGGATGGCTGAGGTTTAGCTTGGAAATTATATGCTTTTGGAGGATTCATGGAGAACTGATCAAACTTCTTGTTCAGATTTTCAAGTCTTGTTGATAGGCTTGCCATAATTGATAGCATCGCTTGATTTGGGTCTTCTTGAATTTGGTTGCCAAATTGCTTCGGCACCCCCTCCACTCTAGCTACGTCCTCGTTGCTAGTACTCCATTGTTGAGTGTTTTCAGCTAAATTCTCAAGAAAGTTGTAGGCTTCCTCTCCATCCAATGATGTAAACTTACCTTGATGCATTGATCAGTATCATCCGCTTGTTAAGTAGTAGAAAGTCCTCGAAAGAAAAAAATGAGCCGGTGTGCTCTCTTATCATAACCATGATGTGGACATGAGACTAGCAGATTATTGAATTTCTCCGACTTTGATGATATTCTTGACCACCTTCCCTTTGAAATTGTTGATGGCTTGTTGCATGGCATCTGTCTTCTATGGTGGGTAGAACTTGTTCATAAACTTTGTTCTCAACTTCTCCCAGTTGTTGATTGAATTGATCAGCTGTGTAGTTAACCATTCAGATGCTTTACCTCCGAGTGAGAGTGGGAAAAGAATTAACTTGATACTCTCATCCCTGATATTCTGGTTCTTGAAAGTTCTGAGGACTGATAGAAATTTGTTCATGTGAACATAAGGCTGAACATTGTTTGAACCATTAAACTTTGGAAGCATAGAGATTACTGATGCTCTAAGTTCAAATTGATTAGCTTCTGTCTCTGGAAAAACAATACTGCTGGGTGGGTCTCCAATGATTGGTGAATAGAAATCACTCAGCTTCTTCCTCTATTGTGCTTGCATGGGTGGGATAGCTTCAGGATTATTTGGGTTCATAACACCTCCATCATTGCTTGCGGCCATTATTTTAATCTCGTCTAGTATTCTTGTGAGTCGGTTGTTAATCCTTGTCCACTGTTGTGTTCTTACCGGACGATGATATGGACGACGGGGCATACACTAGAAAATGCTATGCAAAAATGACGAAAATCTATCCTACAATGCTTGAATATTATGCAACTATTCTAAATTATACTAAAATGTAAAACTACTTTCCTTCAACTCGGTTGGGCTTTGCAGCTAGTATCTCGCCCGTTGTCTAAAACTATCTCTTCTAGGGTTATGCTAAATCGCTTGGATTGCTTAAGTACCACGGCCCATAGACGATAGTCCGTTTGTCAAGATTCAGACAAGAAACACTAGAGTTTGATATTTTGCTGTGTTGGCTTACAACTTCAATTGTTGAAAAGATCCTAAATGCAATTATACTAGAAAGCAATAAAAAAACTATGATGCAACTATACTAAGAATGAAATAAAAAGAATGAAGATTCAACTAACTTGGATGGTAGATCTTGTCTTCGAGATGTCCTTCAAGCTTCTCTCTTTCTTAAAAGGATGGATGATGCGGCTAAAAATTACCTCAAGATCCAAACTTCTAATCTTGAAAGAAAATGTTAAACATAAACAACTTAAAACGGCAGCGGCGCCATTTGACACTCACTCCTTTTTGTGTGTAGATGGTGTATGGATGATGTAGATAAATGATGGTCTTTGAACAAATAGAAGCGTATCAAAACCTAATTATCCCTCAATAAGTAAAAAATGAGTAGGGTATCGTTCCACTTTTAAGTGTATGTTATGTGAAGGACAGGACTGTAAAGGGGGTTTAAGGGATTAAAAACTATGATTATAGAGATTTAGATTCTAATGCTAAACTAAACTAAATTAACTAAACTATTGGGAATTTATAAGAAAGGGAATTCAAGAGATTAGAATCCACCAATACTTTTAATCTATGACCTTCTTCTTCATGGTTGTTCTTACAAGTAGACTATAATTAGGCAATCGAGCAAGTGCCGATGCCCTCTTGGAAGAAACATCGTTAACAATTAACTCTACTTAAGGTTGTTCCTATGTTTATGCTATTAATATCTTCTTTCCTTTTATGTAAGCTCGGGCAGCCATTCAATGTATTACCAAGAGCAACATCAAGGAGTACTTCCTAATAGGGCGGCCATTCAATGAATCACCACTTAAGGCAAACACAAAGAATACTTCCCCTAGGCAGCCACTCCCTGAGCTACCCCTTTTAAGGTAACACAAAGAATACTTTCCTAACTCTAAGGAACTATACTACTAGAAGAAAAGTAAAGAACACTAGCATGATATTAATATTGCAAAACATAAACCCTATTCTATACTTCCATCCCCTGGTGTGGGCAATGAAACTAATAACTACAAACATAAAGAACTAACCTGATTGAAGAACACCATGAACCAGAAGAATCATTAAACCTTAAGCACTAGCTTCATCTCCTCCCTTGAAGGAGAAGATTAGCCTTCCATAAAGAAGGAAGAACACGAAGAACGAGAAGAAGAAGAGTCGAAGAACATAAGACTAGAAAGACTAATTTATTAAGACTCAGCTAGTTAAAACTGATATTTTATTATTAATCTCTCTCTGCCTCAAGTTATGGAGACAAGATTATAAGTGAATTGACAATTTACATGAGGCATTTAGGTCCTCTATTTATAGGGGTTACAATGAGCTCTAGAAGCATTCCAAACCGTCATTTGTTTCCTAATACAAATAGACTTCTTTCAGAGTCCAACTTCGTCTCCAAAACTGAGAAGGAATTGTCTACAGTGTCGATTCATGCATCCCAGACTTGATCAATGCGTCTGGACGCTCGATCCATGCGTCCCAGACGCGTAAGCCTATTTTGTCTCTTCTGCTCTATCCTTTTATCCTCTTTTGCGGGCTTTGGTCCAAGCAACGAATCCTTTGGACTTGGGCTTCCAAATAGGCTTTAAAATAGGTCCAAGTCGCATATTTAATAGCTTCAATTCCTTGGCCTTCTCCATGATTGTCCACGGGCTTCCTATGTGATCCTTAATGCTCCGAATTGCTCCATTTTATCCCTTTTTCTCTAATATTCTACAAAACTCTCTTTCTCACCTGTAGAATCTTAAAACATAACTTACAAACACTATTAGTCCACTAAGATGGCTAAACAAGAGGCATAATCGAGGGTTAAATTGCACTTTTTGAGCACTTATCATCCTCCATTGAAGAAACGCTCGCATCTTCTGACTTTAAGTTTTGGAGAGAAGCCATTTAGAGAGAGCTTGACTCTCTCATGGATAACATAACTTGGGAGCTTGTTGATTTTTCTCTTGGTTGCAAGACTATAGGAAACAAATGGGTTTTAAAAGGAAGTTTAAAACTGATGGTTCAGTGGACAAGTTTAAAGCAAGGCTTGTTATCAAAGGTTTTAGACAAAGAGAGAACTTTGATTTCTTTGACACATATTCACCTGTTATAAGGATAATATCCATTAGAGTATTATTTTCTGTTGCTGCTGTTCATAATCTTGTTATTCATCAAATGGATGTTAAGACAACCTTTCTAAATGGGGATTTAGAATAGGAGATTTACATGGATCAGCCAACAGGTTACGTGGAACCAGGTAATGGTAAAAATGTATGCAGATTACTTAAGTCACTTTATGGGTTGAAATAGGCACCTAAATAATGGCATGAGAAGTTTGATTACTTTATCATTACCAATGGGTTCAAGATAAATGACAGTGACAAGTGCATTTATTATAAGTATTCTTGCTAGGATATGTGTTATCATATGCTTATATGTTGATGATCTACTAATCTTTGGTTCTAATTTACATGTTGTGAAAGAGACCAAGAACTTGTTGTCTTCTAACTTTGATATGAAAGACTTAGGTGAGGCTGATGTAATGTTGGGGATCAAAATTACAAGATCATCTGATGGCATATGGTTGGATCAATCACATTACATTGAAAAAGTGTTGAAGAAGTATAATTACTTCGATTGCGTGACTGTTAGTACTCCTTTCGATCTCAGTGTTAAATTATTTGCAAATAATGGTGAACCTGTGAATTAGAAGGAATATGCAAGTATCATTGGTAGTTTGAGATATGTTACAGATTGTACTAGACATGACATTGCCTATGCAGTAGGCGTTCTTTGCAGGTATACTAGCAATCCTGGTGCTGAGCATTGGTAGGTAATGAGATACCTAAAGAAAACTATTGATTTGGGTATTCATTATCAGAGATATCCTGCTATTCTTGAGGGGTATACAGATGCTGATTGGAACACTCTCTCAGAAGACTCTAAGGCCACCAGTGGCTATGTTTTTAGCATTGGTGGAGGTGCTATATCTGGGAAGTCCAAGAAGCAGAGCATTATAGCATAGTCTACCATGGAGTCTGAACTGATTGTTTTGGCTAGTGCAAGCGAGGAGGCTGGTTGGTTATGAGATCTACTCACTCATATTCCAGTTTGGCATAAACTGGTACCAGCTACTTTGATATATTGTGATAGCACTGTTGCTATTGGGCGAGTCCACAGTAAGTTTTATAATGGTAAATTACGATAGATTCATCGTAAACATAGTACTGTCAGAGATTTTATATCTAAAGGTGTAGTGACTATTGATTTTGTGGGATCTGGTGATAATCTAGCAAATCCATTTACCAAAGTTTTGGCCAAAGAAAAAATGTGGACTACAGCTAGAAGCATGGGACTGAAGCCTATTGAAAGATGAACATCTATGATGATAACTAATCAGCTCCCAAATGTGCATTTTATTACTCTTACATTACTGCATGACAACTCTTCTTACACATAATGAAAAGACAACTCATAGCTTTTATTGCCTTTTTCAGGTTACAGAGCAATTCAGACCACTTATCATAAAAGTTGCGTCTTAGCATCAAAAGGAGCCTTAATTACGCTTATTAAGAAGACTCGAACCAGCTATGAAAAAGTGCTGAAAAAGTCAAAGTCAAAGGTCAAAGTCAAATGTCAAAAGTTAAAGACTAAGAACCAAAGAGCTGAAAGTCAAGTCCTCAACTCTGAAGACCAGAGATAGATGTCCTTAACATAAAAGAAGGCTTTCTCTAAAACCTATCTTGATCAAGAAGAAATCAAAAAGCAAAAGGAAAAAGCAAAATCATAAAGCAAATGGTGAGGTGTCTCAAATGTAATGGAGAAGGGCAAATCAGTCTTTTATAAAAGTAGGGGTATAAGAACCAAAAGTTAGGGAGAGAGAATGCACCTAGACTTATTTTAGTGTCATGTAGGATTTATTTTCTATTCATTTTCATTTAATTCATTTACTTTTTGTTCTTCATTTTCATTCAAGTCATTTACTTTTTGTTCTTCAATCAATCAATCATTTCATTTCTTTGTTGTTCTTATTTCAATAAATCATTTCATTTCTTTAAAGTTATGTTTCCAATCATTTAAATAACTTAGTCTTTCAAATTATTCAATCCAATAGAGTAAAAAAAATACAAGTTCTAAGATTAAGAATCTACTTTCCTTCTTTCTAAAACTCCCAACCATTCAAACTCTAAACAATCTATGGTGAACCTCACTTCAAAACACTTTGAAACTCATCACAATACAACAACTTCAAATGGCGTCGCTGTCATGGATTGAAGGAGTAAGAATGTTTGGTTGTGCATCTAAAGAGGGAAGCATCACTCTCACTTTTCACTTCTTATTTTTCTAATTTTCGTTGATTTATTTCGTTATTTTTCATTGCTAACTTACTTTTTTGCAAATCCAAGTTCGAGATCAACATGCTGGAGAGGAACTAAAGCTGCAGCTGGTTGACGACCAAACTTCGCACATATCCGACGCGCGACCACACGGGCGACCGCCCCTTGCCGGTGGGGGACTGCCCAGTCACCTCCACATAGTGATACCTGATTTTTTTCATAGTTCAGTTGTTTTCCGTGTGTGGTTGTACTGTGAAACTCGGATTTTGTAATAGAGTAGTATAAATCAGTGGATTTGTTTGTAATAGATAGAGATAAAGAAACAAAAAGGAAACAAAAAAAAGAGAAAAAAAAAGAGTTTTGGTTGATTATGTGGATGAACACTTGGTTGAAGTTCTAAACTTACCAAGAGATTAGAGTTTTCATTGCCTCGAGAAGTTCAAGTGTGCGAGGCGAGTCGTGAATCATACGCTCGCACACTTTGAATCAACTTGGTAATCAACACTCTAACTAAGTTGAGCTCTAGTTAATCTAGATAATCTATATAAACTAGTTAATCTATTAGATTAGTTTTAGTGTTAGTTTACTTTTATGTTTTAGGCCCTTGAAGGCAAAGTTGTTTAATTATTTAAAAGCCACAATCTGGCCGCTTTTTTTAAGCGGACCTTTTTTGTAATATAAAATAGGGAAAAGCTCGAACGGTTGGGTCTGATTCTTAGATCACGCGCCAACCAACGTTGCCTTCTCCTCAAGCAGCGTGTAAGCACAACTTGAGAGGTAAATTATAACCCTCCTCGAAGCCCATGTATGCGGATACCTTGTGTGTTCAAGCATGCTTACGTGGTTGTTTGAAATTTAATTTCCGTACTGCAATTTACATTCATGCATAAGGCTGAACCCGAGCCACATAATAACAACCATTTGGAAGTCATTCTCCAATGTAGATAAATAAGACGATGCTTGATTCTTGAAGCCCTAGACCAAAAAAATGAATTAAAAGAAATCAACTAGAGCCCGAAGTAGTCATGCTCCTCCATAAAAGGACAAAAATATAGCCACGAGGATTTAGAGTAATTAGTTACTAGATTCGGTGGACCAACTACCTTCCTCACTCCCCTCCCCTAGATTCATCGTGAGTGAGATTCTTGATAGCACACCACTTGGTAAAGTGATTGACTACTCTTCTGAGTTGTGTAGTAGAGCCATCCCAGTCTCGCATCCAATTTTACCTTTGAACAGGGCATAGAAAATTATAGACCAAGCAAAGTTTTCAAAACTCCATACTTGCAAAATCGAATTTCGATTTCTTGAGCATACCTTGTATCCTTTGCGCATGTTATGATAGTGTTGCTTTCTTGCTAAAAGTGCTTGATACTACGCTTAGGAATTATAGGTATTAGCAAGAATAAAACTTACTCACATAGAAGAGCATGTCATCCTAGACAATCACCTATTTCTAGTCCTCCATCTAATAAGATGGCCGACGAAGTAGTGCAAGTTGAAGAGCCTCTCTCCAACTTCTACACACCGTTACAAGATAGGACTCCATCTTGTAAATGACTCACACCGCTCACGAGCGACTTCCGCATTCCACCGAACGTGTTCAGTCTTCTACCCATCTTTCACGGGTTTGAACATGAGTTACCGTACGAACATCTACGCCGGATACATGAAGTATGTAATACTTTCCACCATCCGGGTGCCACCGATGATCAAGTGAAGCTTCGAGTGTTTTCTTTCCTTCTAGCTGGTAAGAGTCACGTTTGGCTTCTTTCTCAGAAGCCTGATTCTTTCGATACATTGGAAAAGGTTGTGTTCTCCTTCATGAAGAAGTACTTTTTGCCGAAGAAAATAGAAGAGACAGAATCCGAGTGAGACATTTTCGGAAGCATTGGATAGATTCTCTGACCTACTCCATTCATGTCCTCACCATAAACTAGAAAAATTCACTCTTGTCTAATGTTTCTTCAAATGACTTCTCCAAGAACACAAAGTAACCCTCGACATCATGAGTAATGGTAATTTTTTGGATAGAGGTGCAACCGAACCTTTAACCTTTCTTGAAAACCAAGCTGAAAATAGTACCCATTGGGGCGATATAAACAATTCCAGAACAGCCTAACCCAGTACATCTAAGGCTAGTGGTATTTTTGAGGTAAAATCAAATCCAGAGATCAAAACTTTAATCGAAACCCTCACAAAAAAGGTAGATGCCCTCACAACCAAACCAAAAGACCAAACCCCTCATCATGTCACGAACATAAATACCTCACCATGCAATTTCTATCTAAGCTTAAATCATATAGATACCACCTGTCCCTTGATCACAAACCTATCATCATTTCAACCAGAAGAAGTGTGTGCTTTCAATATACCAAATGCACTATGGAGACAACATCCAAACTTTGCATGGATGAATATTCCACAAAACCAACCACCTCCAGGTTTCAACAAACCACCAAATACATTCAGACAAGGACAAGGACAAGGTACCTATAACAATTAGAACAGAACATTGGTTCCATCCCATTTTAACCATAACTACCAAAACCCACCTATCAACAACCAAAGAGACCTAGTTCCCATTACACCATCAACTAGTGTCCAAGCAGAGAAGCCTACTAAAATAATGTTGTCAGTCATGCAACAACAAACCCAAATTCTAGCCTCCATGCAACAATCTCTGAACTTGTTAACCTAAGACAAAACCCAAAAAGGTGTGTTCCCAGGATAAGCTATTCCTAACCCTAAACCAACAAACACAGCCTTAGAAACAATAAGTGACGTGAACAAAGCCAGAACGCTAAAAACTCTTTCAATATCATCCTATCTACGAGGATTAAATCTTCTTTTCTGATGTATTCCTTTCCAATTCCATTCTATCATTTACTTTAAAGGGAATACATCAATAAGGTAATCGGACCCTCTAGTTGGAGTGTGTGGTTGTAAGTGCCGGAGCCTTAGTCTACGTATATCTCGCGTATTCTTTGTAAAACACTTTTTACTCCTCGTTTGAGTAAGTGTGAACCTATAGAGTGAGTATACAATTTTTCTTTTATTTATTTTATATTTCTTTTTCAAAACAGTTGTTTTCTCTGTTCTGTTAATGCTAGATTCTCGATACAACAATAGTTATATGATTTTTCCAAAAACAAAACGGGCAATGGATTCTATACAGACCAACGCCTAGAACAACGCAATCTAGGGACGGTTTGAGATTAGTTTTGCTTATGATAAAGAAAAATTTATGTAAAACTTAACTATCTATGCGCAAACACAAATAATCAATCACATAAACAAGTGCTTAAATCAATATTCCTACTCTCAATTCATTATGCAATATATAAAGAGTACGGATTCGTTCCACTCATAAACTATCAAGACATAAATAGAATTCAACTAATCAAACAAAGGGAACAATGATGACAGTAATGATTTGAATAAGAAATTAACTATTATGATGATACTATGAATTTATACTAAATTAACTAACAATATAATGATGTGAATAAAAAATAGAGAATGTTAGAGAGAGAATTAAATCTACCTTTCAATTCCTAGAAGTGTTAGAATAGATTGTTAAGAAACCCTAATATTTATATTCTAACTAAAAGATTAAATATAAATCTTAGACTTTTATGATCCTTAATTCAATTATAGCATCTCTAGTCATAATCAAATTAGCATGAGAAGAAGGTTTGTTTTCCATTCTCATGGTAAAACTCCCAATTCTCTAGTTTAGATTTTTCTCTTCTTATCTCTAAGTCAAGAAAAATCCAAACTTTAAACCTTAATAAACAAATCTATGATAAACAAATCAAGTCCTCTCAAGGCTTCATTAACGTCCCTCTAATGTGAGTTTAGCTTTGATTTATTGGACTGAAATTACTAACACAAGAACAATCAAAACAAGTCATTATTGAATAGCTAATTAACTTTATTAATCTAATTTAACAATAGTCTAAGATTCAAAATGGATTAAAATTGAATTTAAAACTAATTTAGAACTAAGAATATGAATACTAATTATCAATTTAAAACAACTAAATCTATGAATAAAAGATTGAATTCGAAATTAAATATTGAAATATAAACTAAGTATTTTATTCTAAAATTCAAAACTTATTCTAACAACTAATAAAATTAACAACTAACTAGATTAATCTATAAAAACTAATTAAATGAATTAAAACTAAGTATTTTGATCATTCACTAATTCAAAACTAACTAGGAATTAAGTTAAACTAAGTTGAAAACTAATCTTTTCTGATCTAGATCTAGGTAGCTTAAGAGCTAAGTCTTTGTCTCCCCATATGGAGGATACCAGATCTACAAATTCGTGCATGGGCTGAGGAGCCATGTTTTGGGCTAGAAAATTGAGCTTAAAACCTCATTACTTCAATCCACAACGGGGTTTTCAGTTATATTTGACTTCAACAGTATTTTTGTTCACTTTTGTTCCTCTAATTGGGTCAAGGATTGAACCATTAGAAAGATCTTTTCGAGCTGGTCGTTTTGACATAAGGTAGGTCCAATTCCGAGTTCTGAGTCCAAAGATACGGCCTTTGGAAGTTCAGCTGACTTTTGTGCACTATTTCTGCCCGCGTTGACTTTGACTTTTCAGTGTTGACCAGGGCTTTAAAATGGCTTTTTCTCCTTGAATCTTGGTCTTTTATCATAGAACTTCTTAGCAACCAACCCTTGCTCCTTTATCTTGCAAAAGAGATGCATTTCTGCACATATTCGACTCTAATGCCTAAAATACATAAGAACACGATAGCAGTACTAACTCTTACTTATTAATCGCATAATTAGTCTAAAAGTAATATTGTTAAGGGGTTAAAACTACAGTGTTGGGCTCTTATCAAACCACCCCCAAACAGCATTTTGCTTGTCCTCAAGCAAATATAAGAAATTAGAATAAGTGACCAAAAATGGAGTTCTAACTAATCTCGTTTTGCCGAGTGCGATTGCATTGACCATATGCAACAAGGCCTTAAACCACTAGGAATTCCCTAGTGGACGAGTTATAGCCTCATGAGAGTTTTCTAGTGAAGGTACTCACAAACTTCATCTATACTACAACGACTAAGAAATAAAACTATTGTTTCCTTATTTATGTCTCAATTATCTATACATCTCACTAGCAATGAATTCAGAATAATCAAGTCAAAACCTAAGCTAATATATGCATAATAATCAATCATCTACGAATAAACATATATACAATGAGTAATACTATAAAATACACTAACAGGTTCGTTTCTGAAACTTTTGGGTAGCGTGCCTAAGTAGGTTCTCACAAGGAATGTGTCAAAACACATAACACTCTGATTTTTCCACTCAATTAAGCTAACTCCAGTGTACAGTAGGCACACATTTCCTCACAATCTCAATGACAATCCAAGGAAGCCGAGGTCGATCAAACACATCTACCACTTACTATCACACCAACCTATTCCTAATTGAGATAGAGGTCTTTATTAGGTGATACTAGGCATAGGTGTTGGTTAAAGAAGGAAATAAATGGATATTTAAAAAGACAAGTCTGAGAAAATAGGGTCTTCATATTATGTAACTAGAGAAAACCTTGTTCTTTTGCTTCTACACTTTGTTTCCATCCTTAGCCTTTTTATTTTGGCTTTTTGACTATTTTTAAAGTTTTTATTTTTCTTTTCTTTGGATGGAAACTTCTTTTCTTTTTCTTTTCTGAAGCAACTAACTAATTTTTGTTTACACAGGTTTTTCTCTTCTCTTTTCTTCACTCATCCTATTTCTCATACTTATCTAGATAGGTAGGATTATTTTATTTTATTGGGTAAAGGATTTGTGGTTTGTGAAAAGGCTAATGAAAGACTCAATGGGGCAACTAGAGAATAATAAATTTCATATAGGTGTGAATTTCTGGCTATATCGATCCAAAAAGGGCCTAAATTCTCGCTTAGGATATGGTGTGGTGATCAAGCAAGTGGATGTGTGATTTCTCTACTCGGATTTGACTTCTCCCTTGTGTCATCACTCATATATTTCACTCTTATAAGGCTTTTAGGCTAGATGCTCACAGGATATGTATTAAGTACTCTAATCTAGGTCTTAGAAAAATAATGCCAAGTACAATCAAATATGCTCATGTAAGATGTTCGTGAAAAGATGCAATGATTATTACCTATGTATTAATCTATGTTTCAAAAATTAAATCCTAATTCAAGTACTATGTGAGATTTCTAGACTAATATCATCATGGAGAAGTGAACAATACTATTATCACTAAGTGCCTAGTATAAACAATATTTATGATTTTTAATTTTTTATAAAGAAAAGTGCGTAATTTACATCTTAAAAGTGCCTAATATTTGCAAATGTTTCTATCCCACCCCCAAACAATCGAACGCTTTGTCCTTAAAGTGTAAAGAGATAAGGAAAGAATTTACCATAGAAACTTGGCAATAATTGGCAGTACCTGTAACAGAAATATTGTAAAGATGATATGATAACATGAAATATAATTAAAACTGTTACGTACTAACTAACACAAACTCTACTGGAGTAAACATGACAGGCAAATAGTGGGAAAAAGATTTGAAATGAAATACCAAAATACGCCACCCCCAAACAAAATTGGAAAACTCTTTTTAAGTTTGAAAATGTTTGTTCGACCTATACTTTAGAAAGGTGGTATGTTACAAAAAATTATATGGGTCTTTTTAAGTCAGATTCCCTAGACTTAATGTGATATATATGTATTAGTATGCAGTTTACCATATATCAATAATATAAATAATTGTGGATCTTTCCATAAATAGTTAACACATAACGCACCACCAAATAGAATCAAGCACCAAAACTTTCTACGACGCAACTTAGTGGAATGAGAGCGAGATTTGATGGACCTAGAACCTAATCGAGCGTGTACTCTCTTATTTTTTGAACGAAAGGGTGTCCAAGTGAATGATCGTGAAAAAAAGAATGGTTGTGGAAAATACTTGCAATGTGGATAAGTATTAGAAGAAAAGGGTGGAAAGAATGATTGGATTCTATGAGGGATTAGCTCAGGTGGATGGTAGTCGGGTGGTGCTCTAGGTAGTTTTTGAGAGGGTGGATCATCACAGGCTCTTAGAAACTCATAGAATTCCTCATCTATCTTGGTTGCATCTACATAATTATGGTATTCATCTGCATCTTTGAAAAAGTCATCAATCTCGTCCAAGGAGTCAAAATTATGATATTTGTCTTCTTCCATAAGAGGGGTATCTACTAGTGTGGGGACGAAAGCGTCGGCCACACTAATGTGAGATACAAAACTCTCAATTAACTTCACTTCTCCTTCTACAGGCAAACCTAGTGGTCCCTGCTTAAGTCTAAACATGTTAACCTCCACAGAAAGATTTCCAAAAGAAAGAGTCATTGAGCCATCCCGACAATTTATTTGGGCATTGGTGGTTGCCAAGAAAGGACACCCTAAGATGATGGGAATAGAATCATGAGCAGTTTCTGTGTCGAGAATAACAAAGTCAACTGGGTAGTAAAAATCCTGAACTTTAACGAGAATGTTTTCAACTGCGCCTTTGTGATACTTAATAGAACGATCGGCTAACTGCAAAGTCATTTTGGTTGGTTGAAGTTTTGTTAGACCTAGTTGTTTATATAAATAAAAAGGAAGTAAGTTAACACTCTCCCCTAGGTCTAATAAAGCAGTTGTTATGAAGGTATCACCTAATATGCATTGTACAATAGGAAGACCAGGGTCCTTGTACTTAACAATTCCGTTATGTTAAGATAAAGAAGGATACTGTTCAGTTAAGAAGGCTTCATTGGGTATGTTGGTTTTCCTCTTCTTGGTGCATAATTCTTTTAGAAACTTAGCGTGTCCAGGTAGACTTTTTATAGCATCTAGAAAAGGTAGGTTTATAGTTAGATTTTTAAACACTTCCCTAATCTCATCAAAATTCTCATCCTTTTTAGACACAATTAGTCTATGGGGATACTGTGGTTTATCTCTATATTTAGCATAAGGGGTCAAAAGTATTATTAGTCTTTGCTTTATCTTTAGCCATTTTCCATCTAGGTGTCCATATTGGAACCTCTACAGGTGTAGGATCATCAATTTCTATGGTAGTATTCGGTAAAGTTGTGCCTTTTGGTTGTAGTTGGACTAGAACTTCTACAGTTGTAGGGTCTTCAGTTTCTATAATAGTATTTGGTATGGTTTCATTTTCAGCTTCTATTTGCGGGCGATCTTTAGGCATAGTTACTTTGTTATCAACTACTCTCCCTGAACGAATGGTAGTGACTGCCTGTAGGTCCCCTTGGATTATATTACCATTACACTAAATACTGTGTATATTGAAGGCGGTGTTTTTTGACTTAGGATTAGGCATTGCTTGACCTGGAAACACGTCTGCTTGGTTATTATTTAGGTTAGGAGACATGTCAATAACCTTTTGGCACAAAGACTACATTATTTGCATCGTTTGTTTCATCATTTAGAGTTTTGATCATGCTGATCTTTCATCAAGTTGGAGTTTTGTTACATAATTTGATTTTGTTTTTCCAACAAGGTCACTACTACTTTGTCTGTAGATGGTTGGACTGGAATTAAGGCTTGTTGAGTGTTCATGTCTTAATGTTGATAGTTCTGGGTCATGGGCACTAAACCTCTATTTTGGTCACCTAAGTATCCTTTCCCTTGATGTGGAGGTAACTAGTTGAAGTTTGATGGTTGTGGTGGTGGTTGTGCACAGACAAAAGGATAATAGAAGTCGGAATGCTCAAGACTAAAACAGACATTACAATGAGTAGAGTTAATGTTCATGATTGGAGTGGGTTGTTGTTGAACAGAGAGGGCATCTACCTTTTTAGTGAGGGCATCCATAAGAGTTTTAAGCTCGGGATCATGTTTAACCTCAAAAGAAGAAGAGTAGAGCGGGAAGATTTGTTACCTCCCCAATTGTTGTTCCTCTTAGATTGATCTTCTAAGAATTTATAAGCCTCCAAGGCTCCTTTACTAAGAAAACTACCCCCAGTCATGATATCTAGAACCTCCTTATGACGATGTAAAAGCCCTTTGAAGAAGTCCCGAACAAGCATGTCTTTCGCAAGATTATGATGCGGGCATTCAATAAGAAGATCAGTGAAACGATTCCAGACCTCTGAAAAGGATTCATGAGGATTATAGTGGAAGAAATGAATCCTGTGAAGCATTTCATCTGTCTTCAGTGGTGGGTAAAACTGTTCCATGAACAATTAAACAAGTTGAGCCCATGAGTCCACAGAGTTTGGCGTTTGGGCAGTTAACCAAGACGCCGCCTTGTCGGCTAGGGTGAAAGGAAACACTCTAAGTTTAACTTGATTCGAACTTACGCTAGGATGATGGAATGTAGTGAGAACTTGTTCTATCCTACACATGTTTTGATAAGGCTTCTCGTGGGCTAAGCCATGGAAAACTGGTAACAAGTTAAATATATTCGGGGGAATTCGAAAATCCCCTACTAGGTCTGCAAGAACGATGCATGACTTAGGGCCATCATTTAGTGCTTTATAAAAATTAGAGAGAGGTGTCTCTGGTTCTTTAGCTATTGATGCAGGTGTAGTGTATGAAATTCTAGATAGGCGTGTGATATTGTGTCTACAAAAAACAAGCCTGATTATACTAGAATTGAAACTCCTCTGACAGAAGAGGCGAGGAGTGTAAGAAGGAGTACCTGAATGCCTCCTTGCTACTTTATGAATAACGTCTTGTATACACGAGCTCAGTGTATTTAACAAGTTAGAAATACTGAAAAACTTGAAGAAATGGAAGTTTGTACTAACCTATGAAGATTGGGCTGTTCAGAAGAGGGTGTGGAGTGCGCTAAGAAATTGCCTGTGAAGGGTGCAAGTCGCGCTCGTGCCTAAGGCGATATCCAGTGAGTTGAGCATTGGGGGGGGGGGGGGTGCTCAGAATTTGCCTGACACGGGTGCAGGTCGCGCTCTTGCCTTTGGCAATGTCCAGTAAGTTGAGCGCGGGGGGCGCTCAGAATTTGCCTGACACGGGCCAGGTCACGCTCTTGCCTTTGGCAATGTCCAGTAAGTTTAGCATACTCCAAAAAATTTGAAATTTTTTATAGCAGTTTGCTAAGACGTCTATCAAGTAGTCTGTAAAATTTCAGATCAATCGAAGCTATGAAAGTCTTTCTACTTCCCTTCAAAGTTTGTGAAACAGTTTTCGGACACAATAAAAACAACTGAATGGTTAACCAATCAAAACAAAGCCAAAAATTGCCAAAATTTTATTGGAGACTCCTGACAGATCCAACGTGTTCCTGTAAAATATTTAGAGCAATTGGAGTTCTACAAACTCTCCTTATCAGCTGGTGTTCCAGAAATTAAGTGTTTGCAAAACTGCAGAAACACACTGAAAACAATCCACTAGTTAGGTGGTCAAAACAAATAAAAAACTCGTCAAAGTTTTACTGCAAACTTTTGACTTATGATAGATACTCCTGTAAAAATTTTAAATTTTTTGGAACTGCCTAAGTAACCTTACTCATCTGTTTTTCAAGAACTTACGGTTTGATAACTGAAATGTAGCACTGTAAAGATCGTATTAGTTCACTAGGTAATACAACTAGGAAAAATTTGAAATAATTACAGTAAATAACACCTTAAGGATTACGCCTGTAAATTTTCAGAATTTTTCGAAATTTACAAATACCTTTACTGCATTGTTTTCCTCTGTGGATCCGCAGCCCCTATGCCTAAATTAGTGAACAGTACCGAAAATACAAGAAATAAGAATGAAAAATTAAAAAGGTGGGTGGGTTGAGAATGGGGGATTGCCCCTTGGATTTAAACAATTGAATTCTTGTCCTGAAAGAGTTTAAGATGGTAGCGGCGCCATTTGATAAAGACAAATTTATGTAAAACTTAACTATCTATGCGTAAACACAAATAATCAATCACATAAACAAGTGCTTAAATCAATATTCCTACTCTCATTTCATTATGCAATATATAAAGAGTACGGATTTGTTCTACTCATAAACTATCAAGACATAATAGAATTCAACTAATCAAACAAAAGGAACAATGATGAAAGTAATGATTTGAATAAGAAATTAACTATTATGATGATACTACGAATTTATACTAAATTAACTAACAATATAATGATGTGAATAAAAAATAGAGAATGTTAGAGAGAGAATTAAATCTACCTTTCAATTCCTAGAAGTGTTAGAATAGATTATTAAGAAACCCTAATCTTTATATTCTCACTAAAAAGTTAAATATAAATCTTAGACTTTTATGATCCCTAATTCAATTATACCATCTCTAGTCATAATCAAATTAGCATGGGAGGAAGGTTTGTTTTCCATTCTCATGGCAAAACTCACAATCCTCTAGTTTAAATTTTTCTCTTCTTATCTCTAAGTCAAGAAAAATTCAAATTTTAAACCTTATTCAACAAATCTATGCTAAACAAATCAAGTCCTCTCAAGGCTTCATTAACCTCCCTTTAATGGGAGTTTAGCTTTGATTCATTGGACTGAAATTACTAACACAAGAGCAATCAAAACAAGTCATTATTGAATAGCTAATTAACTTTATTAATCTAATTTAACAATAGTCTAAGATTCAAAATAGATTAAAACTGAATTTAAAACTAATTTAGAACTAAGAATATGAATACTAATTATCAATTTAAAACAACTAAATCTATGAATGAAAGATTGAATTCGAAATTAAATATTGAAATATAAACTATGTATTTTATTCTAAAATTCAAAACTTGTTCTAACAACTAATAAAATTAACAACTAACTAGATTAATATATAAAAAATAATTTAATGAATTAAAACTAAGTATTTTGATCATTCAGTAATTCAAAACTAACTAGGAAGAAAGTTGCTAAGTAAAAACTAAGTTGAAAACTAATCTTTTATGATCTAGATCTAGGTAGCTTAAGAGCTAAGTCTTTGTCTCCCCATATGGAGGAGACCAGATCCACAAATTCATGCATGGGCTGAGGAGCCATGTTTTGGGCCAGAAAATTGAGCCCAAAACCTCTTCATCCGGATTTGACTTCAATAGCCTTTTAGTCCACTTTTTCTCCTCTAATTGGGTCAAGGCTTAGACCATTAGAAATCTCTTTCCGAGCCGGTCGTTTTGAAGTAAGGTAGGCCCAATTCCGAGGTCTGAGTCCAAAAATACGACCTTCGAAAGTTCAACTGACTTTTGTGCGCTATTTCTGCCCGTGTTGACTTTGATTTTTCAGTGTTGACTGGCCTTTAAAAAGACGCTTTCTCCTTGAATCTTAGCCTTTTATCATAGAACTTCTTAGCAACCAACCCTTGCTCCTTTATCTCGCAAAAGGGATGTATTTCTGCACATATTCGAATCCAATGCCTGAAATACAAAAGAACACGATAGCAGTACTAACTCTTAATTATTAATCACATAATTGGTCTAAAAGTAATATTATTAAGGGGTTAAAACTACATTTTTGGGCGCTTATCAGCTTACTAAGGGTCACCTATATCGCCGAGCTATTCGCCCGAGTCATGACATTCCATGTTTTGCGTAGTAAATCCCCCAACTCGCATTGCTGAAGCTATGTCTGTCAAGATTTGGGTTTCCATAGAACCGACATGAAAGTTGCTTGAGATTTCCTATTATGGTTTGTTTTTCAAAAAACTAGAATCACAGCTTTTGAGTACGAGTATCTTAAAACATCTCTCCATAGTTTTCAAAATTGGAGGATATAAAAATGAAAATTATACGCCCCAGAGTAACCAACATAATACACCTAGTTCTGGTCTGAAGTCTAATTGTCTCGAGAATTTGACGTTAAAAGACTCAAACTTGTACAAAGTTTAAAAAATTATTCTTTTTTCAAAATCTTCTGTAACGAACAAAAACTCTCCAGCTAACAAGCCTAGATGGATAAGTTTCAATGATCGTGTGCAAGAACTTCCTAGAGAACTGCAGCTAAAGATATAGACACATATACCAAAAATTATTCTTGGTTTAGGTAAAAGTTCATATGCACATAAGAGACGAACTATGAGAGAAGGCTGGTGCTCAAACTGTCAAATACCAACTTGCCCTAGTCTTCAACCTCATAGTGAAAATTCAGTTTTCAAGGTTTTCATGTGCTAGCCACCTGCTCATCGAGCACAACTAAGGAGAGTAATCTAACCATCTGGTTGGGATTGACTCAAGTTTTCAAAAACTTCTAAGTCTTGGAAATCTGACTTAAAATGACCCACCTTTTTAAAATTTTAGTACTTGTTCAAAACCCAAAATAATTAATTAAAATTGCCCTTCTTTTGTTTGTACATATTTCCTTACAGTTCATTTTAGTTTCTTTCTTTCATCTATTTTTCATCCACCGTTGGATATGAGTGTACCCTATACCTTTGCGTGGCATTTTCGTAGCGCGGATCGGCTCTTGAAGTTGCCAAGGCACTAATGATAAGATTTGAATTACCTGATTTCATTTGGGCTTGGGCCAAAAATTTGTTTTAACTTAAAAGGCATGTGTGAGGCACGTACCATCAAACTTATTTAACTTACGCGACTGCCCAACCATCCATCATCTTCCTCAAACAATTCCAAACCCTAGCCGCCCAAGTCAACTCGCAACCGTCCCCCTTCAGTTCGCGACCGCTCGACCACCATACACACCACCACTCTAATTTTTCACAGTTTGCTCCATTTTCAACCCCCATTCCAACTAAAAACCCAAATGTTATCAATTCCTACTCTAAAAAGCTCGAGTTCTAAAAATCGTGCCAGAGCAAATATTTTGAACCCATATTCAATTCCGATCTATTTGGAGTGCACTTCAAGGCTGAGGTTAAAAGAAAAGGATGGGAGGCTTTGGTTTTGTTGGAAGGTGCGACTTATTCTCTCTCTCTTACCTTTTCATTTTATAATCATATGCTTAGAAGGGAGGATGATTGCATCACGATTGTCAAGGATCGACGCACGCTTGAGCTCACCAAGGAGGTGGTGAGTGAGGTTTTGGGGATTCCTCTAAAGGCTTATGTTCAGACGAAATTGTCCCCAGACAACAAGACCATTGATGTGATGATGGCAAAGATGCTTCTCGAGGGGGTGAAAAATCCCAAGTCACATTTTGCGTTTCAGAGTTCGCTGCAAAGGAATGAGTTGGCAGTATCTCAGTGGACAACCTACAACTTGCTAGGCTCAGCTATGCCTTCTGATATAGGTAAGGCGATGCTCCATATTTTATGGATTCTTCAAGAGCAGAAGAATAGCTTTTGCATCGTCACCTTCATTTTGGAGCAACTCTGCAAACCCAAAAGGTTCACCGCCCCTCTACCAGTGCTGGTCACCAGGATCATGCAGCACTGGGGGTTCGATGCTATAGACGCTCTAGTGGAGTTCAAGGACGCTACCACATGTCCTATCTATGCCGACTACGTCTAGAAATTCTGGCATCCACCTGCTGCCAGAGCCGCCAAGCAAGCACGCCCTACCGAGAAAGTGGATTAGTTCGTTGAAGGTGCCACTCGATAGTTCACTCAACCCATGGATGTAATTCACTTCTTCCATGGAGACCAAAGGATTCTGCACCAGGACATCCACTAGCTCAGGCAAACACAGGGAGTCATTCTAGCGGAACTGCAGACCCTTAGATAGGAGCAGCGGTCTTTCCAGCAGGAGCAGCGACGTTTCCAACACAGTATCACTAGAACACTGTAGAGCATTAGAGATGTGCTCTCGCGTAGTAATAGATACGCTAGGACCCAACGTCATCAAGAGGAAGGATCTTCTCGACGTCGTGACGAGTCACGCACGGATTCTAACTAAGCAGTTCCCTAGTGTCCGTATAGTTGGACATTTTCTTTTTATTATATTTTATGTTGTTGTGTTATTTTTCCTTTTTATGATGTTAGTATAATTTTAATTATATATATGCTTGTTTTATTTGTTTTCTTATGGAATTTGGTATATGAGTAGAAGGTAATACATGTACATCATGCCAAAATTTTCCATTTTTCTTTTCTGCATTTCATATGTTTTCAAAAATACAAAAACCCAAAAAAAATTCATAGTAGAATAATAATCCCTAGTACAATAAACCATGTATTTCTCGTTCTATATCAAACAACCTGAAGCTGATGTAGAGTGATAAGTCTTTAAAAAAGTGTAAGAAGTGAGGTTCATCCTAGATTGTTTGGGCTTAAATGATAGGAGTTTGAAGAAAGGATGGTGGAGTTCTTATCTTTAGAACTTGTGTTTTTTTCTAAGTTATGAAGAACATTGAAAGCAAAGTTAAAGTTGTTGAATGATTGAAAGAAACATAAGTTGGAAACAAATAAAGAGAATGATTGATTGAAGAACTAACACAAAGAAATAAGATTGATTGATTGATTGAAAATGTAAAAACAAGAACAAGATTGAATTGAAAAACAAGAAAGTAAATGACTTGAATTGAAAAACTAGACAAGAAAATAAATCCTACATGACACTAGATTAAGTCCAGGTGCATTCTCTCTCCCTAACTTTTAGATTATATACCCCTACTTTTGCCTTTTACTGATTTGCCGTCCTCCATTATTTTTTAGACACCTCACACCTCACACTTCACTTTTTCTTTTTCTTTCTGATTTCTTCTTGACCAAGGTAGGTTTTTAAGAATGCCATATTTTGAGATAAGGGGTCTCCATCTCGAGTTGAGGGCTTTGACCGTTGACTTTGACTTTTTCATAGCAGCTTCTGGTCTTCATAATAAGCGTGATTAATGCTCCTTTAGGTGCTAAGACGCAACTTTTATGATAAGTGGTCTGAAATTCTCTGTAACTTAAAAAAGGCAATAAAACCTATGAGTTGTCTTTTCATTAAGCATAAGAAAAACTATAATGCAGTAATATAAGAGTAATAAAATGCACATTTGGGAGTTGATCACAACCCGTGCCCTAAATTTATTTGGGGGTGGCATATTTTCATCATGAAAAATAGAATATAGGTGTATCACCATTTTTGCTCATGTTTATATGATAATCTCTTTCCTTATCTCTACATACTTTGGGGACAAAGCATATTTATATTTGGGGGGTGGTATAGTAATATTTTGCAAAAACTATATATTTTCTATAGTAGATATAATAGTATATTTCTTCCTTTCTAAAAAAAAATTTCGAAAAATTACCAAAAATATTTTTCTGTTTAATATTAAAAAGACTTGTTTCCTTTTTCTAGGATGAATAAAAAGTTTAGAAGTCTCATTATAGCAATAAAGTAAGGATTCGTTCTTCGAACTTAGACTAATATACGTACAATAGTTTTTGCATCTATTCATGAATGAAATGCGTCAGCATTTGATTGTATATAGCAGTGAGTTTCCGAGACCAAAGTTAGAACAATTAAGTTTCATATCTTGTGAGAATCTAGCCAAAAGTCTCATCTGAATAATTATTGAGTGATGATACAAAGGATGTCCGGATAGAAAGACCACACGTCCACTTGCTTGATTACCACGTCATATCCTAGGAGAGAATTAAGGCCTTTTTTGGATCGATACAGCCAAATACACGTTAAAAGCCCAAAAAGATAGTTTTTCCTCTAGTTACCCCTTTTTGAGCCTTCACCATTTTCTAAAATACATTATTGGATTACAGCCCATCTTACGCTTAATGACAAGAGAACTCATAGATTTTATTGCCTTTTTCAGGTTACAGATAAATTCTGACCATTTATCATAAAAGATGCGTCTTAGTACCAAAAGGAGCCTTAATCATGCTTATTATGAAGACCAGAAGCTGCTATGAAAAAGTGTTAAAAAAGTCAAGGTCAAAGTCAAAGTCAAAGTCAAAGGTCAAGGTTAAAGGTCAAATCCCTCAACTTAGAAGACCAGAGATGGAGGTCCTTAACACAAAATATGGCATTCTCCAAAACCTATCTTGATCAAGAAGAAATCAAAAAGAAAAAAGATTAAGTAGAGGGTGAGGTGTCTCAAATGTAATGGAGAAGGGTAAATCAGTCAAAAGTATAAAGTAGGGGGTATATAAACTAAAAGTTAGGGAGAGAAAATACACCTAGACTTAATCTAGTGTCATGTAGGATTCATTTTTCTAGTTTTTTTTTTATTCAAGTCATTTTACTCTATTGTTCTTCATTTAAATCTTGTCATTTGCTTTGTTATTCAATTAATCAATCTTCTTTCTATTTGTTATTTCTTCAATCAATCATTTCCTTCCATTACTTTCAAGTTATGTTTTTCAATCATTAAAACCATTGAACTTTCCTTCAATGTTCTTCATAAACTAGTAAATAAAACTTGTCCTAAACTAAAGATCCTACATTCCTTTCTTCAACTCCCAACCATTCAAACTCTAAACAATCTATGGTGAACCTCACTTCAATCAACTTTGAAAATACTTCTACAACAAAACTTCAAATGGTGCCGCTGCCATGGATTGAAGGAATAAGAATTCTTGGTTGAGCATCTAAGGAGGAAGCACCATTCTCACCTTTTCACTTCTTATTTTTCTAATTTTTGTTAATTTATTTCATTGTTTTTTACTACTGATTTACTTTTTTGCAAATCTAGGTTCAAGATCAACATGCTGGAGAGGAGTTGAAGCTGAAAATCGACACAACTTGGTCGGAATCGATCGCGCGACCGCGCCCTTGCCGGTGGGCGACCGCGAGTCCACCTCATCTTTCTAGTGTCTAGTTTTTTCACAGTTAAGTTGTTTTGTGATGTGTAGTTGAACTTCAGACCCGGATTTTGTAATAAAATAGTATAAATCAGTGGAACTTGTTTGTAATAGATGGAGATATAAAGAAAAAAAATAAGAAAAACGAAAAAAAATATAGAAAATATGAGTTTTTGATTGATTATGTGGATGAACTTGGGTGAACACTTGGTTGAAGTTCTAGACTTACCAAGAGATTAGAGTTTTCATTGCCTTGAGAAGTTCAAGTGTGCGAGGCAAGTCGTGAATCATACGCTCGCACACTTTGAATCAACTTGGTAATCAACACTCTAACTAAGTTTAGCTCTAGTTAATCTAGATAATCTATCTTAATTAGTTAATCTATTAGATTAGTTTAGTTTTATGTTTTGGGCCCTTGAAGGCAAAGTTGTTTAATTATAAAAAACCCAACTTGTGGGCTTTTTAAGTGGACTTTTATTGTAACTTAAAATAGGGAAAAGCTCAAAAGGTTGGGCTTGATTCTCAGATCACACGCCAACTAATGTCGCTTTCTCCTTAAGCAGTGTGTAAGCATGGCTTGAGACGTAACTTCTAAACCTCCTCGAAGCCCATGTAAGAGGATACCTTGTGTGTTCAAGCATGCTTACGTGATTGTTTGAAATTTAATTTCTGCACTGCAATTTACATTCACGCATAAGGTTGAACCCGAGCCACATAACAACCATTGGGAAGACGTTGCTTGATTCTTGAAGCCCTAGACCAAAAAAATAAATTAAAATAGATCAACTAGAGCCTAAAGTAGTCACGCTCCTCCAGAAAAGGACAAAAATATAGATACAAAGATTTAGAGTAATCAGTTACCAGATTTCGGTGGACCAACTACCTTCCTCACTCCCTTCTCCCAGATTTTTCATGAGTGAGATTCTTGGTAGCACACCACTTGGTGAAGTGACTGCCTACTCTTCTGAGACGTGTAGTAGAGCTATCATAGTCTCGCGCCCAATTGTTCTCTTGAACAGGGCGTAGTAATTTATAGACCAAAGCAAAGTTTTCAAAACTCCATACTTGCAAAAATGAATTTTGATTGCATGAGCATACTTTGCATCGTTTGCACATTTTAGGATAGTTTTGTGGTCTTGCTAAAAGTGCATGATACTGCATTCAGGTACTACAGGTATTAGCAAGAATAAAACTTACTCACGTAAGAGAGCACATCGTCCTAGACAATCTCCTATTTCTAGTCCTCCATCTACTAAGATGGCTGACAAAGTAGTGCAAGCTGAAGAGCCTCTCTCCAACTTCTACACACCATTGCAAGATGGACCTCCATCTTGTATACGACTCACACCGCTCATGAGCAACTTTTGCATTCCACCGAACGTGTTTAATCTTCTACTCATCTTCCATGGGTTTGAACATGAGATATCGTACGAGCATCTACGCCGGATACATGAAAAATGCAATACTTTCCACCATCCGGGCGTCACCGACGATCAGGTTAAGCTACGAGTATTTTCTTTCACTCTAGCTGGTAAAAGTCAGGAATGGCTTCTTTCTCATAAGCCCAATTCTTTCGATACATGGGAAAAGGTTGTGTTCTCCTTCTTGAAGAAGTACTTTCCGCCGAAGTATGACATTTTCCAAAGTGGAGTATGACATTCAAACAACGTCTATCCCATTCAAACAGAGTCCAAGTGAGACATTTTTCGAAGCATAGGATAGATTCTCTGACCTACTCCACTCATGTCCTTACCATAAACTAGAAAAATCCACTCTTGTCCAATGTTTCTTCAAAGGTGTTCTCCAAGAACATAAAGTAACCCTCAACATCATGAATAATGGCAATTTTTTGGATAGAGGTGCAACCGAAGCCTTAACCTTTCCTGAAAACCAAGCTGAAAAGAGTACCCATTTAGGCGACATAAACAATTCTAGAACAACCCAACCCAGTACATCTAAGGCTAGTGGTATTTTTGAGGTGAGATCCAATCTAGAAATCAAAACTATAATCGAAATCCTCACAAGAAAGATAGATGCCCTCACAACCAAACCAAAAGACCAAACCCCTCATCCTGTTATTAACATAAATACCTCACCATGCAATTTCTATCTAAGCTTAAATCATATAGATGCAACCTGTCCCTTGATCACAAGCCTATCATCAGTTTAGCAAGAAGAACTATGTGCCAAATGCACCATTGAGACAACATCCAAACTTCACATGGACCAACATTCCAAAAAACAAACCGCCTCCACGTTTCAATAAACCACCAAATACATTCAGACAAGGACAATAACAAGGTACCTATAACAATCAGAACAGAGCATTAGTTCCATCCCTTTTTAACCAGAACTACCGAAACACACCTATCAACAACCAAAGAGACCTAGTTCCCATTACACCATCAACTAGCATCCAAATAGATAAGCCCACCGAAATAATGCTATCTGTTATGCAACAATAAACCCAAATCCTAGCATCCATGCAACAATCTTTGAACTTATTAGCCCAAGACAAAACCCAAAAAGGTGTGTTTCTAGGATAAGCTATTCTAAACTTTAAACCAGCAAACACATCCTTTGAAGCAACAAGTGTCGTGAACGAAGCTGGAGCACTAAAAACTCTTTTTTAATTATCCCATCTACGGGGATTAAATCCTCTTTTCCATGATGTATTTATTCCCCATTCCATTCCACCTTTTGCTTTAAAACACTTTTTACTCGTCGATCGTTTGAGTAAGTGTGAACCTGTAGAGAGAGTATACAATTTTTTCTTTCTTTATTTTACATTTCTTTTTCATAAAACAATTGTTTTCTTTGTTATATTAATGCTAGATTCTCGTTACATCAATAGTTATGTGATTTTTCAAAACCAAAATGGGCAATGGATTTTATACAGACCAACCCCTAGAATAATGTAATCTAGGGGGGGTTTGAGATCACTTTTGCTTACTAAGGGTCGCCTATATCACCGAGCTATTTGCCCTGGTCACGACATTCCATATTTTGCGCAGTAAATCTCCCAACTCGCATAACTAAAGCTCTGTCTGTCTAGATTGGGCTCGCCATAGAGCCGACACGAAAGTTGCCTAAGATTATCTATTTTTTAGAAAAAGTATTAGCGTCTAGGATCACAACTTTTGAGTACTAGTTTCTTAAAACATCTCTCTATAGTTTTCAAAACTAAAAGATATAAAAATGAAAATTGTACACCCCAGAGTAACCAAAATGATACCGGATTCACTTATAATTTAATCTTCTTGTCAAAACCTTTATATGGTTAGAGATATCTTTTGCATGAGAAAATCAACTAAAAAAAAAGAGACGAGGCGTCTCCAAATGAAAATTAAACAAATAAAGTAACCCAAAGTGATAATATTCTCTATTTAATTCTATCTTTTGCCTCCACCTCTCTATTTTGTCTCGAGAATCTAACGTTAAAAGATTCAAACTTGTACAAATTTTTCAAAATTTTTCCTTTCTTAAATTTTTTTTCCCTTTCTTCTAAAAATCTTTTCCCCTTCCCAATCTCTCTCTTTCAAAAAGCTTTCAAGAATGTCTTTTGTAGCCAACAAAAACTCTCCACCTAGCAAGAATAGATGGATAAGTTTCAATGATCGTATGCAAATATTTCCTAAAGAAGTGCAACTAAAGATATGGACACATATGCTGAAAATCATTCCTGGTTTAGGTAAGAGTTCATACGCATGTAAGAGACGAGCTATGAGAGAAGCTTGGTGCTCGAACTGTCAAACACCAACTTGTCCCGGTCTTCAACCTCATAATAATTCTATTTATAAAGTCTACACATGTTATCCTCCAGTGCATTATGCTCAGTCTAAGAGAGTAATCCAGCCATCTGGTTGGGATTGACTTAAGTTTTCAAAAACTTCAAGTCTTGGGAATCTGACTTAAAACGACCCACCTTTTTAAAAATTTCAGTTCTTATTCAAAACCCAAAAAAAATTAATTAAAATTTTGCTTCTGTTGTTTGTACATATTTCCCTACAGTTTATTTTTTTTTTTTTTTCCGTCATTTGTTTTTCATCCACCATTGGATGTGAGTGTATCCTATACCATTGTGTTGAATTTTCGATGCTGATCATTTTGGTACCTCACGGGTCAAGATTGGACGAGTAACGAAGCTCGGATTGGCTCTTAAAGTTGGCAAGACACTGATGACAAGATCGGAATTTCCTGATTTCATTTGAGCTTCAGCAAAAATTTCATTTTAACTTAAAAGGCATGTGTGAGGCACATGCCATCAACCCTATTTATCCCACGCTACCACCCAAACATTCATCTTCTTCCTCACAAATTTCCAAACCCTAGCCTCCCAAGCCAGCTTGCGACCGCCCCCATCCAGCTCACGACCGCCCACTCACCCAAAACACCACCACTCTAAACTTTTATAGCCTCTTCAATTTTCAACCCCCATTCCAACTAAAAACCCATATTATATCAATTCATACTCCAAATGGCTCGAGTTCTTAAAATCGTGTCGGAGCAAAATTTTAAACCCATATTTAATTCCGATTTATTTGAAGTGCACTTTAAGGCTGAGGTTAGAAGAAGAAGATGGGAAACTTTGGTTTTGTTGGAATGTGCGGCTTATTCTCCCTCTCTCACTCTTTTGTTTTATAATCATATGCTTAGAGGGGAGGATGACCGCATCACGGTTGTCAAGGATGGTCGAGCGCTTGAGCTCACCAAGGAGGTGGTGATTGAAGTTCTGGGGATTCCTCTGAAAGCTTATGTTCAGACGAAATAGTCCCCAAAAAATAAAACCATCGATGTGATGATGGTAGAGACACTTCTAGAGGGGGTGAAAAACCCCAAGTCTCACTATGTGTTTCAGAGTTCGCTGCGAAGGAATTAGATGGCAGTATCTCAGTGGACAGCCTACAATCTGCTAGGCTCAGCCAAACCTTCTGATATCGGTAAGGCGATGCTCCATATTATATGGATTCTCCAAGATATAGAAGCTATGCTTCTGCATCATCACCTTCGTTTGGGAGAAACTCTGTAAACCTAGGAGGTCCATAGCTCCTTTACCAGTGTTGGTCACCAGGATCATGCAGCATTGGGGGTTCGAGACCACAGGTGCCCTAGTGGAGGTTAAGGATACTACCACAAGTCCTATCTATGCCCACTGCATCTAGAAATTTTGGTTTCCACCTGCAGCTAGAGCCGCCGAGCAATCACGCCCTACTGAGAAAGTAGATTACTTAACTGAAGATGCCACTCGATAGTTCACTCAGCCCATGGATGGAATTCACTTCCTCTATGGAGGCCAGAGGATTTTGCATCAACATATTTACCAGCTCAAGCAAACTCAGGGAGTTATCATGGCAGAACAACAAACCCTCAGAGAGGGGCATAAATCTTTCCAGCAGGAGCAACGACGTTTTCAGCATAATGTCACTAGACCATTGCATAGCATTAGTGATGCGCTCCCATGTAGTGATAGACACACTAAGACCCGACGTCATCAAAGAGAAGGATCTTCTAGACGCCGAGACGAGTCACCCACGGATTCTGACTAGGCACCTTAGTGTCCGTATAGATAGTTTATAGTCTATGTTTTATCTTTAATTTGTTTAATTTTTCTTTATTATGAGATTTAGTATAAGTTTAATTATATGTTTAATATTATATGCTTATTTTATTTGTTTTCTTGTGGAATTTGGTATATGAGTAAAAGATAATACAGATACATTATGTCAAAATTTTCCATTTTTCCTTTCTGCATTTCATATATGTTTTCAAAAATATAAAAACCCAAAAAGATTTCATAGTAGAATAATTATCTTTAGTATAATAAAACACGTATTCCTCATTCTATATCAAACAAACCACGCCCCAAACTTATTTGGGGGGTGGCGTATTTTCATCATGAAGAACATAATACAGGTGTATCGCCATTTTTGCTAATGTTTCTATGGTAATCTCTTTCCTTATCTCTTCATACTTTGATGACAAAGCATATTTCTGTTTGGGGGATGGTATAGTAACATTTTACAAAAACTAGGCATTTTCTATATTAATAGTATATTTCTTTCTTTCTAAATTATTTTTTGAAAAAGACCAAAAATATTTTTCTGTTTAGTATTAAAAAGTCTTGTTTACTTTTCAATGATGAATAAAAAGTTTAGAAGTCTAATTATAGTAATAAAGTAAAGACTTGTTCTTAGAACTTAGACTAATATACGTACAATAGTTTTTGCATCTTTTCATAAATGGCATGCATCGACATTTGTTTGTATATAGCAGTGAATTTCCGAGACCAAGGTTAGAACAATTAAGTTCCATAATGCTGTGAGAATCTAGCCAAAAGCCTCATCTGAATGATTATTGAGTGATGACACAAAGGATGTCTGGATAGAAAGACCACACGTCCCCTTGCTTGATCACCATGCCATATCATAAGAGAGAATTTAGGCCTTTTTTGGATCGATATAGATAAATAAACGTTCAAACCCCAAAATTATAGTTTTTCCTCTAGTTACCACTTTTGAGCCTTCACCATTTTCTAAAAGACTTTTTATTCTTCGTTATAAATTCCTGACCCGTTACAACACACAATAAAAAGCTTACCCAGCTGACGAGTTGAGAATTGGATGGATATCAGAAAAAGAGAAGAGAAGACCTTGTACAAAAATAGATCAGTTAGTTGCTTCGAAAAGAAAAGAAAGAAAAGAAAAGAAAGACCCATCAAAAACCAAAACTTTAAAAAAAAAATCAAAAGAGTAAAAAATCGAATCTCCTAAAAGCTCAAAATCAAAAGGAGGCGATATCAGAAACAAAAACAAAAAGAAACAAAAGCAAGGTTATAACTACCAAAATTCAAAATCATATGGAGTCACAAAACCAAAATGTTAATAGAATGAATCACAATTTGGAAGGAAAGAACAAAACGAGGTTCTTCTCTAGTTACAAGTATCTTGAAGACCCAATTTCTCAACTTATCAGATTTTGTTTTCCCTTCCTTTTTCTTTCTAAACCATCACCCTAGCCTCGTAACTCTTAATAAAATACTTCTAGCTCAATTAGGAATAGGATGGTGTGATAATAAGTGGCAAACGTGATCAATCGACCTTGTTTCTTTGGTCGTCATTTGAGTATCAGAGGAATATAAGTGCCCATTACACTTGAGAGAACAAACCTTGAGTGAATCTATTAGAGAATTGTGATTATAACACACTCTTGTGAGAACTCACCTTAAATACGCTCTCCAAAAGTCTTGGAAACGACTCTGCTTTTGTATTTCATTGCTCATGCTTTGCACATTTATCTTTAGATGATTAAATTACTGTATATATGTTATTCTAAGTTTAAAGGGGCTTGTCCTTATTCCCCGCTAATGAGATGTATGGACTTCTGAGAATAAATAAGGAAACAAGACCATTTGTACTAAATAGAAGAAGTTTGTGAGTACGTTCACTAGAAAACTCTCACGATGGCTTAAAACTCGTTAACTAGGGAATTCCAAGTGGTTTAAGGCCTTGTTGCATATGGTCAATGCAATGGCACTTCACGAAACAAGATTAGTACAACTTATAATAAATCACTCATTTGTGATCTTAGTTTTTTCTCTCATCCTTGCTTGAAGACAAGCAAATTTTGGGGGGGGGTTACAGCCCCCAAATGTGCATTTTATTACCCTTACATTACTACATTACAACCCTTCTTATGCTTAATGACAAGACAACTCATAACTTTTATTGTCTTTTTCAGGTTATAGAGAAATTTATACCACTTATCATAAAAGTTGTGTCTTAGCACCAAAAGGAGCCTTAATCACGCTTATTTTGAAGACCAGAAGCTGCTATGAAAAAGTGCTAAAAAAGTCAAGGTCAAAGTCAAAGTCAAAGGTCAAAGCCTTCAACTTAGAAGACCGAGATGGAGGTCCTTAGCATCAAAATATGGCATTCTCTAAAACCTATCTTGATCAAGAAGAAATCAAAAAGAAAAAGCAAAAAGCAAAAGCATTAAGTAAAGGGTGAGGTGTCTCAAATGTAATGGAGAAGGCCTAATCAGCCAAAAGCATAAAGTAAGGGTATATAAACTAAAAGTTAAGAAGAGAGAATACACCTAGACTTAATCTAGTGTCATGTAGGATTTATTTTTCTAGTCTTTTTTCATTCAAATCATTTTACTTTATTGTTCTTTATTTCAATATTGTTATTTGCTTTGTTATTCAATCAATCAATCTTCTTTCTAGTTGTTATTTCTTCAATCAATCATTTCTTTTCATTTCTTTCAAGTTATGTTTCTCAATCATTAAAACCATTAAACTTTCCTTCAATGTTCTTCATAAACTAGTAAACAAAACTTGTCCTAAACTAAAGATCTTACCTTCCTTTCTTCAACTCCCAACCATTCAAACTCTAAACAATCTATGGTGAGCCTCACTTCAATCATATTTGAAGATACTTCCACAACTAAAACTTCAAGTACCACTTGTATGTTGTTCTTTGTTGAAAATATACCACCCCTAAATAAGTTTGGAATGTGGGTTGCTTCAGATAAGACAAGAAGTACATGGTTTATTTGAATTGTAAACTACATAAATATTCTATTATTAAATGTTTGGGCTTTTGGATTTATTTTTGAAATCATGTTAAATGCAGAAAATTTGAAATTTTGGCATTATGTATTTATATTACCTTCTACTCATATACCAAATTCCACATAAGAATATCTAAACATGCATTCATGACTATTATTATACTAGAAGTGTAAGAAATAAAAAGTGTGAAATGTAAAGTACATAAACTACTATCTATACAGACACTAGGGAATTGCCTAGTCAAAATCCGTGCGTGACTCATCACGACGTCGAGAAGAGCCTTCTCCTAGTTGTCGTCAAAATCCGTGCGTGACTCATCACGACGTCGAGAAGAACATCCTAGATCCTATTCAATGTCCTTGTGACATTGTGTTAAAAGAAGTGATGTTCTTGTTGGAAGGATTGTTGTTCGGCTCTAATGGCTTGTCGCCCTTGCTTGATATGGAGGAATTACTGGTGGAGGAGTCTCTGGCCTTCGTGGAGGAAATGAATTCCATCCATTCACTGAGTGAACTGGTGTTCGTGCGCTTATAGGGGGCAAGCGCAAGTAGTAATGGCGGCGATGGTTTTGTTTGGTTGGAGAAGATGGAGTGAAATGGGGGGGGGGTTCACATGTGGTAAAAGAGATGATGGCTGATAAGAGTTTATTCAATGTTACTCAAACTTACCCCGAGTCAAGTACCTTGCTTACAAATTATTCGATGTCGTATAGCTAGAGCAAGGATTCGTACCCATACCTAAAGACTAAAACATGCTTTAACAATGGAGCTAGAACAATTCAAAGAGAATCCATGGTGAGAAGTATTTGTATGGGAAGATTATATACTACACTTAAAATACAATTAAATGAAATTACAATCATCAATTTAAACCTAAACTTACTTAGAGAAGATAGAGAGAGAGAGTATTGGAGGATTGAATCCACTCATGACTAGATCAAAGAACTATATCGGACATATTTTTCATTGCATCTCTAATTCTTATTTTGTTCATAGACGAACCAAAATTTGGAATCAAGTTTCGGTCCCTAAAACGTTGAACTTACCTCTAAGAACAACTTGTTAGCATGAGGAATTGAATTGATATTTCATCTTTGAAAAATCCATTCAACTCCTAGCTTGTTAATGTATCTAGCGTTCATTGGAAATTAGATTTGGCTAAGATCGAGTCGAACACACTACTAAATTAGTCGCGCATGCTACTCTATATGAAGATACATATTCCAAATTGAATGGATGCTACCATATTGATCATGCTGAGCAATGAACTGTAAATCCTAGTTTCAACTCTGATCCTCACATGAGCTTCATCAACCCTCCACAAGGGAGGGTTTTAGCTCATGATCGTAGGATCTATGAATGAATTACAAAAGATACTAAAGAATAACAAATTGAGAAGAAAAAGAAGAAGTTTATTCTTTTGGAGAAGACTCCATTGATGAGTTCCTAGTTTTCTACTTTAAATATATGGAATAAATTATTTTCTTACTTTACAAATTTAACTTAATGGTATGGAATGATTACCAAGCATAAGTGCTCACTCCAATTCCTTTTAAAAAAAAAAGGATAAGTGCTTTATTTTGTTTATTTAATTCTCCACCTTACTTTGTTTTCAATTAATGCTTAAATAATAGAGCAACCACAAAGTGATGGACCCATGTTCTCGACAGTGGTGGGTCTATGTGGACCATGCTGGTTTTTACAACTTCACGTCTTTGCGTAGAACTCACTGCACTGATCGTTTTGATAGTTCCCGTGTTGAATTCGGAGTCCATAATCAGGAGATATGATCTTTAGAAGTTCCATGGTTTTTTTGCACCGTTGTCTTGATTTGAACCAGAAATGGTTGGTGTTGAGTCCACGGGGTTTAGTCTGGCCTTTTTGAGCTTCAAATGGGCAAAGAGAGAAGGCTTTACGTTCAAGCTAATTCGTACCACTTTTTCATGCTAAAACGCGGGTTTTGTTACAATTTTGTCATGAATTGCCGAAACCTGTGAAAGCACAAAAATATGTTTAATTTACATTTATTAAACACATAATCAACCAATATGTAATATCTCTATGGGGTCTATAATAAAGGTTTTGGGTGCTTATCAATGGCAGTGCCATCCTTTTCAGTTTGAATTTTTTTGGCCCAAGCCCCTTTCAAATCTCATAACTCTGATCTAATCCTTAGTGCCTTGAAATACGTACAACGCAGATCTTCGCTTCGTTACCTGTCCGATTCGAATCACTGAGCTACCAAAACGATCAGCATGAACAATTCTATGCAATGATACATGATATGTGTACATCCAACGGTGGGTAAGAAACAAGATGGTGGAAGAACGCCTTAGAGAGCGTGGATGACATAAACTGTTTGTACGAAAGGAATCTCATGTGAATTAGATTGTGTTAGAATCTAATCACTACGAGTAGAGGAAAGGAAAGAATGGGAATATATACAAATGAAAGGAACTTGTAAAAATTTAATTAATTATTATTATTTTTTTCTATATTTTTTATTTTTGGAACTGAAATTTAAAAAGATGGGTCTTTTTTAGTCAGATCCCGAAGACTTTACAAAGTTTTAAAAACTTGAGTCAATCCCAACCAAATGGCTGGATTACACTATAAAGTTGAGCACGACTTGTAGGTGGTAAGCAAGTGTAAACTCTAAAAATTGAATTTTCTCTATGAGGTTAAAGAGCAGGGGCAGGTTGGTGTTTGACAGTTCAAGCACTAATCTTCTCGCTTTTCACGCCTCTTACGTGCATATATAGCTGTGGGCATAGTTTGGTTCCATTTGGTCTCCAAGATTGCAATGAAAGGAGTCTCCAAAGATATGGTAGGGTACTTACAAGATTTTTCAGTATGGGTTGGTGTTTCTAGTGGAGCATAAGTGATTTTGCACGCTTTAACCGTATAATGTATGCTAACAGTAACAATACCTCTATTTCGATATTGCTTGTAGATTTTCAAAATGCTTTTAACATGGTTGATCAGACTACCATGTTGAGAAAGGTTCATATCTGTTGCCCAGCTATTGCTCCTTGGGTCGAGTATTTGTATTGTCAACCTGTGAGATTATATTTGGGGGATGGCTACATATGGTCTACTACTGGGGTCCAACAAGGTGACTGACATTCATAAAAACAAGAGTTTACTACTATTAATGCTAAAAACACTAATAACATGTAATCTTACCATTCTAAGTTTATATCAAGTTTCTTTTACTCTTTAAATATAGACATGCAATATACGAGTAAGGATTCGTTCCACTCTTAATTATTCAAGAACATATGTGAATTCAACTATTTAATTCAAGGGAAAACAAGAGAGTAATGATGTGATGTGGATTTTAGATATGAATAGAGCTGGAAATTACAATTAACTAATAAACTATTCGAAATACAATTAATTTTATGAAATAAAAAGGTATAGAGAAAGCCTAATCCACAAATATGATTCATACGACTATTTAGCTTAGTTATTGAAGTAAAGGGCAAACCTTTACAATAAAACACAAGGTTTCATTATAAAGACTCAAACTTGAAAATCCCTAATTAACTCCTAGTTATCTCTAAGATGACTTAATTTAGTAAAAAGGCTACTTTTATGGTGCTGCCAAGCACCATGTTTATGTAACTCAGTCCTTGCTTAAGTTTTTGTTGCATGAATGTGAAACTTTCATGACATAGCATAGTTCCTTGAGTAAAGACTCGTAATAAACTTTTGAGGTTTAGATTACAAGGAGACAACGTCTTCAAAATCCTGTTACAAAGGCTTGTGATATTAATAGAAAAAACATTTGGATGTGGGGGTGCATTCATCACTCTATTAATTCCCATCTTGTGATAGATGCGGGGTGGAAAATGAAAAGCTTGGAGTTTCCCTAGATTGGATAAATAGGAAGGAACTTCAAATGTCTTAATTGATCTCTCCTAACCTGTCACTTACAAAGAAGGGAAGAGTCAGGGATTGAAAGAATGGTTCCAGGTTCAGTTGGATTTGTTTCTCGATTGCAGGCATCTTCACTTTAGCTCTTTCGGGATAATAGTTAGAGGAACCCATAAGTTGGAGTAAAGATCACTGCATGCTCTGAATGTTGTTTTGTATTCTATAACATTAGAAACAGGTGAGGTGAGATTGTAATATGTGTGGTGGATAGGTGCTTAAGCAAGTGTTTGCTTTGAAGCGCTAATTAGGAGCAACTAAGCTAATAAATGTCATGGATCCTTTGGAGCTACTAAGCTGAAAAATAATTTGGTAATTTTTATATCACTAAAAAGAGTGGTCTATCCATACATGTCTCTATAGTTAGAAGTTTTATGTTATCTTTCGATCTAAAGATCTTTTTAGGGAATAGTTTATGACCAGATTAAAATTTGAGGATTTAACCCTAACGGAGCTAGCATGTCTTAATGAATATAACCTCTAGCTTTATATCTCGAATTGTATTAGTGGTAGATACTGAAACTTTGTAAGTAGTCTTCTTATTTTGAACCATTGATTCTCACAAGTACTATTCAAACATGTGAAAAGGCATTGATCTTAGCATGAAGAGTGATCCACCTAATTTCCTTAACTTTAATCTTACAAGTCTATCTTAAGGAATAGTGATCATTCTCACTGACCGGCTAAACCCATTTGGGTTGCCTACATACCACCTTGTTGGGGGATCAAGCCGAACCATAGTTCCCTCTTCTCTTCTCTCTCTCTTCTCCTCCCTCTCTTTTATATCTCCCCTCCTTTAATCCTCACCCTCCATTCCTCTTTAGGTTTACTTCAAGGGACATAGTATGGTTTTGGGTCTATCATCTTGGCTCAATACATACCATGGTCTTGGGCCTATCTCGTGGCCTAATACATACATGATTCATATATGAATATGACTACTACATTTGCCCTCGGCCTCTCGGAGCAGCTGACTTTCAAGAAGGCGGGGGTCCCGAGAAAGCCCTCTCTTTTAAAGCAGTTAGCACTTCTCCTTCAATGTAATGTCTCACTAGTGTCACCATTAACGCCATGAAATTGGTGCTCTACTTAACTTTGTGTAACTCTCCTATGAATCCATGGTTGGATGTTCCCAAACTGGCACACTACTTAACTTTGTGTAACTCTCCTACATTGGACTTGTCATTTATAATCACAAAAGATTAGAAAAGGTTTACTTAGGTACTAAAGAGGTGGACAACTCCCACTGATATCAAGTTCTTTCAAGGTCTCATATAGGCCGCTTTCAGTATCGCTAAGATCAAATTTAACTAGCCTCCATATTTGCCCTTGTGTGACTTTCTCATTTACTCAAAATTGGGTCGTAATCTCTCTAGAATGCCCACAAGATTGGTAGAGGATTATTTCAATTTGTCTCCATATATGGCTGGGAACAACTCTAATTTGTCCCAACGTGGTTGGTAGTTAGTCTCTAGCATGTTTCCTCGATTGTTCAAGCAGCTACTCCCACTTTCCCCTACTTTTAATACCACCCCACCAAGAGTCCGAGGACATTTGAAAGCATCCCTCATAAATTTGATTTAACTCATGGTGCAGAGACAGGTTTTCCCGCCCTATCACAAATGTGCTAACTCAAAGGTTGATTGCGTTTGAATAACTGATAGTTTGAATGTCTCACTTTAATTCATTTAGCTCAAATTGGTAGTTTCACCGCTCATCCTATTAAGCTCCAAGCCCATGTAAGGGAATGTCAAACTCATGTGACAGTTTAAGGAGTATTTAATCCTCATGATCGATTAAGGGAGTGTCCAACTAACCCATGTTTGTTTTGGACACGACGATCCGCAGATGGCTTCTTTAACCCACGCTCATTCGGAAGCATTTCGTGAGACAGCTCAGCCTGCCCCCAAGTTTGATTCGGACAAGAGGGTCTGCGAATGCATGGCTCCACCCACCTGCACTTATTCATATAGCACGTAGCATTTATTGATATAGATCCCCATATTTGCCTCCATGTGTGGTCGTGGACTCCTTTTGCTTGCCCTCATGTTGAATTAGGACCGCCCTACCATGCTCCCAAGAGTTTGTCATACACATCTTTTGGCCTACCCCCATGAGAGGGCAGTGGACTACTCTCATTGCCCCGACTTTTGAGTTGGATTAGAAGCAAGGACAGTTTAAAGTACCCCCCTGGCAGGCGCTGACTAGCAAAGTCGGTAAAACCTTTTGGTGATGATACTAGAGGTCTGGAGCTCGAACCCCACTAGCATCAAAGAGTCACTGATCTCATTTAAAATAGGCTTGCCAATAATATATATAATTTTTTTTTTAAAGTGTCCTTTGTAAATTTGATTCATACACATGGTACTGAGGACAATCCCTCCCGCTATCTTGGGGATGTGTTAACCAAGCCCAATCGCGTTTTAACCATTGGTAGCACGAATCCGTTCGAATATGTCCCCATTAATGTAATATATCTCATATTGAAAGTTCCATGACTCATTCCGAGGAGTTCTCAACCCACATAAGGGAGGGTCAAACCTGTATGACAGATTCACGACTCATCCCATGGAGTATCAAACCTTCAATTGATTTGGATACAAGCATTCTAGAAATAGTTTAGCTTGCCACCAAGTAGAATTGGACACCCAAGTTGACTCAAACATGAGACTCTATGAACATCTCGGCCTGCCCCCGGATAAGAGTCTGAGGATAATTGAATGTACCCCTTGCACACTTGATTTAAATACAAAGTAGTTTAGAGACAACCTCTTCCCCCTATAGGAGATGTGCCAATTTGAAACGTCCAATAGTTTGACTATGTCTCTCTTTTATGTCATTTGACTCACATTGATCGTTTCTCAGCTCATCCCTTGAAGTGTTTAGCCCATACAAGGGTATGTCAAATCCTTGTGACAGTTTTAAGGAGTGTCCAACCCATGTTTGTTTTGGACACGGAGGTCCGCAGATGGCCCATCCCACCCACATCCATTCAGATAGCACAAAATATATTCAGGAACAACTCAACTTACCCCCAGTGTGATTCGTATTTCGTATACAAGGGTCTGTAGATGGCTTTTCCCATCCGCACTCATTCAGATAGCGCAAAGCATATCTGCGAAGGCCCCCTTCTCGAACCCCCTCCATTTTAAGCTTTGGACATGAGGGTCCAGGATAGTTCTTCCTACCCCCAATTTTGATTTGGACACGATAGTCCGCAGATGGCTCCTCCCACCCGCATAAAGCTTATCTCAGTACACCTATGTTAGTATTTAGTCTCAACACCCTCTAAAAATTCCATTACGAGAATCCATAGGTAAACCTTCAACATTCATCATATTCACAAGAAAAACCAAATACTACAATGAGCTCCCCAACAAACACTCAAGGAAACACCTGCTAAATTATACTCTGTGGCCACAGTAAAGCACGCAACTAAATTATTTCACCAGTTCACCCTCATTATAATGAGAAATAAGAAATTGAAAGTTTGTGTAATTGTATTATGTATAATAACGATCATGCACTTGCAAATCTAACTTGAAGCTTCCTAGAAAAACCATAACTTAGTGTGCCAAAATATTGCAGAGCTATAATCCTTTTTCCTGAAAGCCTTTTCTCCCTTTGATTTCATTTCCTCAAACATTTGATTAACTTTCAGCTTGCTCTGTTCTCTTGCTTCTTCAGAATGAACGTGCCTCATTATTCCACTATAGCTTCAGTCCGAGTATAATGGAATTGGTGAGGTCATAGGTAAAAGATCCTTTACAAATTCATCGTGATCATTTAAAGCTCAAGCTTCTATTTGCTTTAACCTATTATCATCAGTCACATCTGCATTAGCTTCAACCTTTAATAAACACTTACTAATATCAATTTCTTCATGGCCAGCAGCAATATGCAATGGAGTTACACCGCATGAAACTACGTTTGGGTCAGCACCAACCTCGATTAAAACTTCAGCGCAACGTAATGAAAATGCATCAACAATTGTAGAAAAGAGAGTAGGAGCATGATGAAAATATAATCCCAGATTCCCGATGTTGTCTCATGTGAGAAATTCAAAGCAGTCAATGATTATCCACACATTGGTTGGTTCCTCCTAAATACCAGGTCCCTTGAGCATATAGTCGAACAGTTCCTTTGCACCTTTCTTACTTTTTAACAAACAAATTTGAAACAACATTAGTGAGTTCTGATCAGCTCCCAAATGTACATTTTATTACCTTTACATTACTGCATTACAGCCCTTCTTACGTATATTAAACATACAACTCATAGCTTTTACTGCATTTTGCAAGTTACAGGCCATTTTAGACCACTTATCATAAAAGATGCATTTTAGCGCCAAAATGAGTTTTATTAACGCTTCTTATGAAGACTCAAACTACTATAAAAAAGTGCTGAAAAAGTTAAAGAGAAAGTCAAAGTCAAGTTAAAGTCAAGTCAAATGTCAAAGACAGAAAACCCAGAAGACTGAAAGTCATGTCCTTAACTCAGAAGACTGGAGATGGATGACCTTATTACAAAAGAAGACTTGCTCAAAACCTAGCTTGATCAAGAAGATAAACAAAAAACAAAAGGAAAAGCATAAAGGAAAAGTAAAAAGCAACATAGTGAGGTGTCTTGATTGTAGAGAGGGAGGGCAAATCAGTCATTGTAAAAGTAGGAGTATAAAAGCAAAAAAGTAAGGAGATAAAGCATTATCCAATTTTTTGTTAAATAATCCATAAATTAAGATCAATTTAATTTATCATGCTTTCTTAGGTAGATTTAAATTTATTGCATTTTATTTTCTTGTATTGTTATTTCCTTATTTCAATCTATCTTGTTTTCTTGTTTTATGTTCTTGTTTTCATTTCATTTCAATACTTGTTTTCAACTTGTTGTTTTCAATCTTTTTCATTCCAATCATTTGTTTCTACATTCCATTCAAAATTGATCTAACTAAAAATAATAGTTTTGCTACTGCTTCTAATGTTATCAATACTTAATTTTAATATACTCTCATAACACAATCTATAGCATAGATGAGTCACGAGGTCATTCCACTCTTGCTTTTCAAACACTTAATGAATAAACATAGAAAATAACTAATCACTAATGATGAGAGTAATATGATATGAAAACAGTAAATTTAAGGTACGAAACAATGATTTAAATGATGAGAGAAGATATTAGAGAGGGGAAATTCCACCACACAATTCGATTGACTATTAGTTAGTTGTCGAATTGCTTGTTTAATCCCTAGTGAATACCAAGTTATCTCTGATCAAGGTTTCACTATCATGAGAGATTAGCACCCCCACAAATCTCTTTGATGTGGTTTCTAATATCTAGTTCTTCGTTATGAGTTCTATCTCTAGAAACTCACAATGAAGAACTTGAAGTGTTAATTTACAAAACAATAACTAGACTACTAACAATCACCCTCACATGACTTCATAAACCCCTTCTAATGTTGGTTTTAGCCTTGTGTCATCGGATTGAAACTACTTAAATAATAAACTAAATTCATTAAAGTAAAGATAATTAAATTGAATTGAAAAACTAAGCTTTTATTAAGAGGTTTTAATGGAGGCTACAAACCATAACCCTAAACTATACTAAACTAAAGAAAGGAGAGAAAGAGAGAGAGACCTAATTAAAACTAAACTAATGAGGGAGTAGCGAAGTTAGGTTTAGTCTTAATCCTCTTTATATAGGAGAGAATTAGGGTTACATTTTCGTGTATAGGCATGGAGGCTAGACTTTGAACTTCTAAAGTGAGCCCATAGTCCATTAGGTTAAGTCTAAAAGGGCCAATTCTGTTGGAAATTACTTTAGTACCCTTTTCGTCAACTTTTACAACTCTGATTGGGGTAAGGGGTCCATTGGAAATTTTGTCATGATTCTACCGTTTTAACATAAAGTAGGCACAATTCTAATGTCCGAGTCAAAAGATATGCCCTTTTGAAGTTCTGATGGCTTTTTGTCCTTTTTTCTACCTGAATTGACTTTGATTGGGATTGAAAATGCTTTTTCTTCTTGATTCTTGGGCTTTAAACATAGAACTCTTCTAGCAATCATCTTGACTCGTTTTTCATGCAAAATGACATCTTTAAGCACATAAACAGCTTCAAGACCTGAAATACACAAAAACACGTAAACAATACTAACTCTTATTTATTATAAATGTAATTGGTCTAAGTAGAATACTATTAAGGGGTTTAGACTACACTTTTGGGTGCTTATCACACCACCCCCAAACAGCATTTTGCTTGTCCTCAATCAAAGATGAGAAATAAAAATAGATAAGTGGCAAAAAATGTGGTCCTAACTAATCTCATTTCGCAGAGTGTGATTGCAATGACTATATGCAATAAGGTCTTAAATCACTAGGAATTCCCTAGTGAACGAGTTATAGCCTCGTGAGAGTTTTCCAGAAAAGATACTCACAAACTTCATTTATACTACAACGACTAAGAAATAAAAGTAATGTCCCCTAATTTATCTCAAATATCTATACATCTCACTAGCATTTAAACAAGGATCATCAATCTAACTCCTAAATTAATACATGCATAATAATTAAATCATCTTAAGATAAACAACTATATAATAAACTATGCTATGAAATGCAATGGCAGGTCCATTTATGAAACTTTGGAATAGTGTGCCTATGTAGGTTCTCACAAGGAATGTGTCAAGACACATAACACTCTAATTTTTCCACTCAAGTTTGCTAACTCTAGTGTGTAGTGGGCACATATTTCCTCACAATCTCAATAACAATCCAAGGAAGCCGAGGTCGATCAAACACATCTACCACTTACTATTACACCAACCTATTCCTAATTAATCTAAAGGTCTTTATTAGGTTATACGGGGCGTATGTGTTGGTTAAAGAATGAAGAAAATTGATATTTAAAAAGACAAGTATGAGAAAATAGGGTCTTCAAATATGTCTACTAGAGAAAACCTTGTTCTTACTTTGTTTCTACACTTTGTTTCCATCCTTAGCCCATTTGTTTTGGCTTTTGACTCCTTTGATTATGTTTTTTGGAGTTCTAACTTTTTATTTTATTTTTATTTTATTTGGATGGAAACTTTCTTTTATTTTCTTTTTCTTTTGAAGCAACTAACTAATTCTTGTTTACACAGGTTTTTCTCTTCTCTTTTCTTCACTCATCTTATTTCTTAGACTTATCCAGATATGTAGGTTGATTTTATTTTTTATTTTGTTTTATTGGGTAAAGGATTTGTAGTTTGTTAAAAGGCTAATGAAAAGTCTCAGTGGGTCGACTAGCGGAAAATATACTAAGATAAGAGTTTTGGGATATATCGATCCAAAGAGGGCCTAAATTCTCGCTAAGGATATGGTATGGTGATCAAGCAAGTGGATGTGTGATTTTTCTACTCGGATTTTACTTCTCCCTTGTGTCAGCACTTAGATATTTCACTCATATGAGGTTTTTTAGGCTAGATGCTCACATGATATGTATTAAGTACTCTAACCTAGGTCTTAGAAAAATACTGCCAAGTATAATATATCATAGATGCTTATACAAGATGTTCATGAAAATATACAATGACTATACATATTAATCTAAGTTTCAAAAATTTAATCCTAATTCAAGTACTACATGAGATTTTCTAGACTAATATCATAATAGAGAAGAAAACAATACCATTATCACTAAGTGCATAGTATAAACTATTTTTATGATTTTTATACTTTTATAATTTTTATACGATAAATAATACGTAATACACAACCTAATATGTGCTTAAACATTTAATACATATTTCTATACCACCCCCAAATAGAATCATGTTTTGTCCCCAAAGTATGGAATAAAAATAAAGGATGGAGAGTACCATAAAAACGTGCTTGTAAATGGGAGCACATGAAAAATAAGGTTAATCTATACTAATATAAAGAAATAAAAACATACACAACTCCTATATGAGTTCCACCCATTATTGGGATAACATGAAATAATAAATAGCGCTTGGGACATAAGCGGACTCTAACATAAATAAAATAATACCATACGTTCACAATTCAAGCATGCGCATATCGTGGCTCCTATAGGATTAGCTCCCGAAATTCCGCGAAATAGGAAATTTTTACGAAATTAAGGTACCTAATTACATTATGCATCCCAATTAAATCAACAAGGCCCATGGGTTATATATTTCGATACTTATACATGCAATTTAATACGTTAAATTACAGTGTGTTAAAATTAAATATACCACCCCCCAAACAATTTGGGAGAAGGGGTTCATGAAATAAGTCAATGGCACAAGTAAACTGTTACATACTAACTAATACAAACTCTACTGGAGTAAGCATGACAAGCAAAGTGTGGCAAAATTTTTTGAAATGAAAGACCAAAATACACCACCCCAAACACTGTTCTTAGGCTTTAAACATAGAACTCTTCTACCAATCATCTTGACTCATTTTCCATTTAAAATGGCATCTTTAAGCACATAAACAACTTCAAGACCTGAAATACACAAAAACACGTAAACAGTACTAACTCTTATTTATTATAAATATAATTGGCATAAGTAGAATACTGTTAAGAGATTTAAATTACACTTTTAGGTGCTGATTGATAAGTGCTCAAAAAGTGCAATTTAACTCTCGATTATGCCTCTTGTTTAGCCATCTTAGTGGACTAATATTGTTTGTAAGTTATGTTTTATGATTCTACAGGTGAAAGAGAGAGTTTTGTGGAATATTAGAGAAAAAGGGGTAAAACGGAGCAATTCGGAGCATTAAGGATCACATGGGAAGCCCGTGGACAATCATGGAGAAGGCCAATGAATTGAAGCTATTAAAGATGTGACTTGAACCTATTTTAAAGCCTATTTGGAAGCTCAAGCCCAAAGGATTCGTTGCTTGGACCAAAGCCCGCAAAAGAGGATAGAAGGATAGAGCAGAAGAGATAAAATAGACTTCCGTGTCTGGGACGCATGGATCGAGCGTCCAAACACATTGATTGCGTCTAAGACGCATGAATCGTGCGTCCAAACGCATGAAAAGACACTGTAGCCAATTCCTTCTCAGTTTTGGAGACAAAGTTGAACTCTGAAAGAAGTCTATTTGTATTAGGAAACAAATGGCAGTTTGGAATGCTTCTAGAACTCATTGTAATCCCTATAAATAGAGGACCTAAGTGCCTCATGTAATTTGCCAATTGACTTATATTTTTGTCTCTAGAACTTGAGGCAGAGAGAGATTAATAATAAAAGATTCGGTTTTAACTAGCTTAGTCTTAATAAATTGGTATTTCTAGTCTTATGTTCTTCGACTCTTCTTTTTCTCGTTCTTCGTGTTCTTTCATCTTTATGGAAGGTTAATTTTCTCTTTCAAGGGAGGAGATGAAGCCAATGCTTAAGGTTTAATGATTCTTCTGGTTCATGGTGTTCTTCAATCAGGTTAGTTTTTTATGTTTTTAGTTATTAGTTCTGTTGCCCACACCAGGGGATGGAAGTATAGAATAGGGTTTATGTTTTACAATATTAATATCATGATAGTGTTCTTTACTTTTCTTCTAGTAGTATAGTTCTTTAGAGTTAAGAAAGTATTCTTTGTGTTGCCTTAGAAGAGGTAACTCATGGAGTGGCTGCCTAGGGGAAGTATTCTTTGTTTGCCTTAAGTGGTGATTCATTGAATGGCCGCCCTATTAGGAATTACTTTTTGATGTTGCTCTTGGTAATACATTGAATGGCTGCCCGAGCTTACATAAAAGGAAAGAAGATATTAATAGCATAAACATAGGAACAACCTTAAGTAGAGTTAATTGTTAATGATGTTTCATCCAAGAGGGCATCGACACTCGCTTAATTTCCTAATTGTAGTCTACTTGTAAGAACAACCATGAAGCAGAAGGTCATAGATTAAAAGTATTAGTGGATTCTAATCTCTTGAATTCCCTTTCTTATAAATTCCCAATAGTTTAGTTAATTTAGTTTAGTTTAGCATTAGAATCTAAAATCTCTACAATCATAGTTTTTAATCCCTTAAACCCCCTTTCCAGTCTTGTCCTTCACATAACATACACTTAAAAGTGGAACGATACCCTACTCATCCTTTACTTATTGAGGGGATAATTAGGTTTTGATACGCTTCTATTTTGTTCAACGACCATCATCCATCTACATCATCCATCTACATCATCTATCTACATCATCCATATACCATCTACATATACAAAAAGAAGCTTGTCAAATGGCGCCGCTGCCATTTTAAGTTGTTTATGTTTAACGTTTTCTTTCAAAATTAGAAGTTTGGATCTTGAGGTAATTTTAGCCGCATCATCCATCCTTTTGAGAAAAGAGAGAAGCTTGAAGGACATCTCGAAGACAAGATCTACCATCCAGGTTAGTCGAATCTTCATTCTTTTTATTTCATTCTTAGTATAGTTGTATCATAGTTTAGTTTTATTGCTTTCTAGTATAATTGCATTTAGGAACTTTTCAACAATTGAAGTTGTAAGCCAACACAACGAAATATCAAACTCTAGTGTTTTTTGTATGGATCTTGACAAACGGACTATCGTCTGTGGGCCATGGTACTTAAGCAATCCAAGTGATTCACCATAACCCTAGAAGAGACAGCTTTAGACAACGAGCGAGATACTAGCTGCAAATCCCAACCCAATTGAAGGAAAGTAGTTTTATATTTTAGTATAATTTAGATTAGTTGCATATTAGTTTAATTACATTCAAGCATAGTAAGATAGTTTTTTTTTGCCATTTTTGCATAGCATTTTCTAGTATATGCCTCGACGTCCATATCATTGTCCAGTAAGATCATAACAGTGGACAAGGTTTAACAATCGACTCACAAGAATACTAGATGAGATTGATACAATGGCCGCACGCAATAATGGAGGGGTTGTGGACACCAATAATCCTGAAGCTATCCCACCCATGCAAGCACAACAGAGGAAGAAGCTGAGTGATTTTATTCACTAATCATTGGAGACCCACCAAGCAGTATTGTTTTTCCAGAGACAGAAGCTAACCAGTTTGAACTTAGAGCATCAGTAATCTCTATGCTTCCAAAGTTCAATGGTTTAGACAATGTTCAGCCTTATGTTCACATGAACAAATTTCTATCAGTCCTCAGAACTTTCAAGAACCAGAATATCAGAGATGAGAGTATCAAGTTAATTTTTTTTCCACTCTCACTTAAAAGTAAAGCATTCGAATGGTTAACTGCACAGTCGATCAATTCAATCAACAACTGGGAGAAGTTGATAACAAAATTTATGAACAAGTTCTACCCACCCCAAAAGACAAATGCCATGCAGCAAGCCATCAACAATTTCAAAGGGAAGGTGATTGAAGAATATCATCAAAGCTGGGAGAAATTCAATAATCTGCTAGTCTCATGTCCACATCATGGTTATGATAAGAGCACACTGGCTCATTTTTTCTTTCGAGGACTTTCTACTATGAACAAGCAGATGATACAATCAATGCATTAAGGTAAGTTTACATCATTGGATGGAGAGGAAGCCTGTAACTTTCTCGAGAATTTAGTTGAAGACACTCAACAATGGAGTACTAGCAATGAGGACGTAGCTAGAGTGGAGGGGGTGCCGAAGCAATTTGGCAACCAAATTCAAGAAGACCCAAACCAAGTAATGCTATTAATTATGGCAAGCCTATCAACAGGACTTGAAACTCTGAACAAAAAGTTTGATCAGCTCTCCATGAATCCTCCAAAAGCAAACAATTTCCAAGTTAAACCTCAGCCAACCAAGCCTTGTTATGCCATTTGTGAGCTATGTTCTGATGAAGGCCACACCACTAAAGAGTGTTCGTACTATCTGGATACTAATGCAGAGGCCTGTAGTATCAACTCTTTAGGAAGAAATACCCAGTTCAATCAGGGATAGAATTATTGGAAGCCACAAAAACAAATCAGAGGAATTTTCCTCCTGGATTCCAAAATTAGTCAAATCAGTACAAGAATAACTAGTATCAGTTCCAAAACCGCCAGCAACCATACAGAAATTAACAGTCATACCAGACCCAGCAATACCAAGCCAACATAAACAGAGAGTTAGTTCCAGATCTTATGAGTGGATATATTGCCCCTATGCCTTAGTCGAGCAAAGCAGTTATCCCACATCTGGAAAAAGCTATCACCACCATTGTCAATGAGCTGAAACAGACAAATCAAAGAACCCAGAAGTTGGAGAGTAACTTTAGTGTCATTCAAGGCCAGATAGGGCAAATCGCTGCCGCCTTGACGAAAAGATCGAAAGGAGCATTACCAAGCCAGCCGGAGCCAAATCCGAAAGGAAGAGGTGTCCTGTAGGTAGATAACCTGGAGATTACTCAGTTGAATGACCAAGTTAATGCTGTCACCACTCTGAGGTCAGGCAAAAAAGTTGATAACAAGATTGTCTATGAACCAGGAAAAGATTCTGCGAAGCCTAAGGTAACTTATGTCCCCACCATCCCACCCAGTTCTAACACTCCAGATATATCTAGTGTTGTGTCACCTGCTGAAGAAACTGTTGCAAAAGAAGTTGAAGGAACTACTGTGGAAGTAAGTAAGAAGAAGCCATCACGAGTAACTCCACCTATCACTCCACTATCTGTTACCAAGCCAACCGAAGCCGAAAGAAGAGAACCGATATTGAAGAATCCGCCAGCACCGTTTCCTTTGAAACTAGTGAATACTAGAAAGGATGACCAGTACAAGGAGATTTGCGATGTATTTTAGAATTTGCATATTAATATCCCATTTCTGACCGCCATCAAGCAAGTTCCCTCGTATGCCAAGTTCGTGAAAGATCTAGTGAAGAAGAAGACCAACATTCCGAAAGAAGCTTTTATCTCTCAAAGATGTTCATCGTACCTACAGAATCTAGCGGTTATGAAACTGAAAGATCTTGGAAGTCTAACTGTTACATGCAGAATTTGAGATTCTTTGGAGGAGCAAGATTTATTAGATTTGGGTGCTAATGTGAATCTTCTACCATATTTCGTCTACGAGAAGTTAGGTTTGAAGGATCTAAAACCGACTGATGTTACTTTATAGTTGGCAGATAGATCAGTGAAGATACCTAGAGGAATCATTGAAGACGTCATAGTCAAAATCGAAGATTTCTATTATCCGGTTGATTTCATAGTACTCGACACAAAACCTACATCTGGTAGGCAGATACCAATCATTCTAGGCAGACCATTCTTGGCCACTGCAAATGTACTCATCAACTGTCGAAACGGTAATATGACGTTATCCTTTGGTAATATGAGAGTCGAGACCAATATTTTCCATATGTTACAGCAACCACAGGAGGTGTGTGTTGAGAACGAGGTATGCATGATTGAAGTGTTAGCACAAGATTATCTAACTCATTCATATCCTACTGACGAGTTGTTGAAAGCTCGGACAGACTCAGATTGTGAGGAACTTAGTGTCGAGGCAATCAATGCGATTTTGGATTCATCACCTGTCATGGATGACAGCAAGTTCATAGAAAAGTTTGAATCGCCTATGCCTGATGGACCATCTAAATAGCTTAAGAAGGAGCCACCTAAGCTAGATTTGAAACCTTTGTCGTCTACACTCAAGTATATTTTCTTGGGAGATTTGGGAACCTACCCAGTAGTCATTGCATCAGATTTGACTGAGGAGCAGGAATCCAGGTTAGTAACACTTTAAAGGAACACAAGTCAGCTATAGGTTGGACAATTGATGATATCAAGGGGATCAGCCCTATGATAGTTCAACATAGGATTCATTTGGAAGAGGATTCCAAGACTTCTAAGCAACCACAGAGGAGGCTTAATCCGAAGATGAAGGAAGTAGTTCGAGAAGAGGTCGTCAAACTCCTTGACACTGACATTATCTACCCTATTTCTGATAGTCAATGGGTTAGTCCAGTTCAAGTTGTGTCGAAGAAGTCCAGAACCACAGTGATCGAGAACGAGAACAATGAGTTGATTCCAACCAGGATTCAGACTGGATGGAGAGTTTGCATCGATTACAGGAAGCTGAATAGCGCATCAAGGAAAGACCATTTTCCATTGCCATTCATCGATAAGATGTTAGAAAGATTAGCTGGACAAGCTTACTACTGCTTTCTTGATGGTTACTCAGGATATTTTCAAATCCATATTCACCCTGAAGACCAAGAGAAGACCACATTCACATGTCCATTCGAAACATTCGCCTACCATCATATGCCTTTTGATCTATGCAATGCACCGACCACTTTTCAGCGATGCATGATGAGAATTTTTGATGACATGGTGGAGAAATACATGGAAGTTTTTATGGATGATTTTTCAATTTTTGGATCATCTTTTGAGGATTACCTACACCATCTCTCCTTAGTCCTTAAACGTTGTTGCGATATCAACTTAGTTCTGAACTGGGAAAAATGTCACTTCATGGTAAATGAAGGGATAGTGTTGGATCACCAAGTTTCAAAGGAAGGAATTCTAGTAGATCGAGCGAAGATTGATATTATAAAGGATCTATCCAAACCAAGAACTGTCAAAGATATCAGTGCCTTCCTAGGTCACGCGGGATTCTACTGTCGATTTATATTTCAGCAGAATTGCAAGACCGCTGTCACATCTGTTAAGGAAAGATATTATCTTTGCTTTTGATACGTCATGTGTTGAAGCTTTTATGAAGTTAAAGGAAGCACTCACTTCAACACTAATCATTCGTGCTCCCGACTGGAGCCAGCCATTTGAGATCATGTGTGATGCATCTGATTATGCTATAGGAGCCGTTCTAGGACAAAGAGACAAGAAAGTGCCGTATGCAATCTATTATGCTAGCAAGACTCTAAATGGAGTTCAGATTAATTATTATACCACTGAGAAGGAACTCTTAGCCGTCGTCTATTCTCTTGACAAATTTCGACAATATCTGATAGGTTCAAAGGTGATTGTCTATCGACCATCTTTGCCTTGTGTCATTTTACTCGCTAAGCAGGATGCCAAGCCTAGGTTGATCCGATGGATACTATTTTTACAAGAATTTGATTTGGAGATATGTGATAAGAAAGGAACAGAGAATGTCGTTGCTGATCACCTTTCTAGATTGCTAGTGGAGAATGCGGAAGACAACTTACAAATCTGTGAGACTTTTCCTGATGAACAATTGTTCAGTATATCATAAGTAAAGTACCTATCTTGTGACCGACAAGGTACCATCCCATTGGAGCAAGCAGGAAAAAGATTTATTCTACTCAAAGGCCAGATATTATTTTTGGGATGATCCATACTTATTCAAGAAGTGTTCGGATCAGATTATTCGAAGATGCATCCCAGAATCGGAACAGGAATCCATTTTATCATTCTGTCATGATCAGCCTTGCGGAGGACACTTTGGCCTACAACGTACTACATACGAGGTATTACAAGCTGGATTCTATTGGCCTACTCTTTTTAAAGATGCAAATGTTTATTGCAAAGCATGTCCGAGATGCCAATTTTTGGGTAAGACCTCGAAAAGGTTCGAGTGGCCTCAACAACCGATCATTATCTCAGAAATCTTTGATGTATGGGGTATAGATTTCATGGGACCATTTCCGCCTTCTTTTGGTTACACGTACATTCTATTGGCTGTGGACTATGTTTCGAAATGGATTGAAGCAGTTCCTACAAAGACCGCTGATCATAAAGTCGTCGTGGACTTTCTGAAGAAGAAGATTTTACCAAGATTTGGAACACCGAGAGCCATCATTAGTGATAACGGTTCTCACTTCTGTAACCGTGTATTTGGGAATCTTATGGCAAAGTATGGAGTAATTCACAAGCTAGCTTTACCATATCATCCCCAGACTAATGGTAAATCAGAAGTTTCGAATAAGGAAATCAAGAGTATTCTGGAAAAGATAGTTAATCCTTCTAGGAAAGACTGGTCTCTTAGACTCCAAGATGCACTATGGGCATACAGAACATCATTCAAAACACCCATAGGGATGTCGCCCTATCGCTTGGTATATGGAAAGGCGTGTCATCTACCTGTTGAGTTAGAACATAAAGCCTATTGGGCAGTGAAAGAGATGAATTTCAGCCTAGATCAAGCAGGAGAAAGGAGGAAGCTTCAGATCAGTGAATTAGAGGAATTGAGAAGTGATGCTTATGATAAGTCAAGGATTTACAAGGATAAGACTAAAGCATTGCATGACAGAAGAATTCTGAAGAGAGAATTTGAACCTAGATAGAAGGTTCTGGTCTACAACTCTCGTCTAGAAATTTTCCCTGGAAAGTTGAGATCTAGATGGACGGGACCGTTTGTAGTAAGACATAAAGAGAAGGACTCGTTTCAAAGTCAATGCTCATCGACTGAAGCCTTTTCTGGAGTTACCCACTGGACACGTGGAGGCCGTTTTTCTCAAGGATCTGGTTTATCAGACCACTGTTGAAGCAGAAAATTGGGGTAAGTTACCTACACACCTTAAAGATTACATTCTATGTCTTGCTGAACCTGTTACTCTGTCTAGTTTAAGTTTTTTGCATGAGGAAGCCAAACGTCATAAGCTTGACTCCTTAAGATCTCATTAGTATAAGTGCCACCGATAGCCGAGCCCTCAGATTTTCATAACTTTATCCTTTCGAGGAGGAGTTGCAAGTTGCAGGAGTCAAAGTCTCATAACTCTAGTAGACCAAGTATAAAATGTCTACAGGAAGTAAACATGTTGTTGAGAGATCAATTTTGAGGTGGAAATACTAGTTTTGAGGATCTGACTATAAAGGACTCAAAAGTCTTGAGAATCTGACTTTAAAAGACTCACATTACGTCTTGGGGATCTGACGTAAAATGACCTAAAAAATTTGTTTCTTGAACTAATTCATGATATTCGGCATCAATGGTAATATCCTACCTTTTTCTCATCCATTTCATTTACTTCTTTATACATTGAGGTCAATGCATGCATAAGTAGGGGGAGGGTGTACTTGAGAAATGAATTTCGAAAATTAGTTTTCAAAAACAAAAATATTTTTGTTTCTATATCAATAGCATGAGAAAAATGAATTTTAATGATGAGTCTGGGATATATATTCTATCTTTGCTTAGTGTTGAGTTTGATAGATAGTTGATATTATTGATTTCATTACCGCTTAGACTATTTATTATGCTTTCGGACATAGTTCTTGTTGATAGAATTCTTTATCAAGGCACCACCATAATACTTGGTGGAGTTTTGTGTACTTTTGCGGAAAGAGATTTAAACCCCAAGTAAATTGGAAGTAGAATTTTTAGACTTAGCCCGTGAGACTTGAGCTTTATACCCATTCTTTGGAGAGTTCTTACGAAAAATCCGAAGTCTTAGTGACTCAACATCTTTCAGTTCTTTATGTCGATTTGTAATATAGTCTCATTATTTGTTAATTTGGTTAATCAAGTGACATCAAACTGGGAGATAGCCATTAGGTCTTGTAGTCTATTGAAACAAAGTATCATACTGATAAGTCAAGTAGTGAACCCATTCAGCCTTTATCCCACCTAGTAGGACCATCATGTTAAACCCTTTTGAGCCTTACAATAAGCCATTTTCTTTCATAAAACCTTTTACCCTTTACCCAACTCCAAACAAGGAGCATAGCTAAAATCTTTATCAGCCATACCCATATGTTTCTGAGAATACGAGGGGCACAAAGAGGAAGAAATAGCATAAAAGGAAGATTACAAGGAAATACCAGAGAGATACAATGAAGACCATCATTCTGTTCTAAGTGAAAGAAGCTAGTGGAAAACAAGCATATCCAGTACTAATCAAGGATATACCACTGAGCTATAAAAAAAAAAGTTGAACAGAATGGATGGAAAAACTAAAGGAAGAATTTTCTCTGCAATACAGAATTTGAAGAAATCTTCCAAAGAATAAAGCAAAACCCTTAGTGTTTTCAGAAATAACATTTGAATCCTTTTGACTTTTCCTTCATAAACCAATACCCAAGCCAAGTTACAACCCATGACTTATCCCTACAGTATGATACGAAGTCTAGAATAGGTGAAAGGATGCTAAAGTGAAGGACCCGACACTTCATATGTGATTGACATTCTTTCCATGAGACTACTATCATCTAAAAGTCTGTTTTTCAAGGTAGTCTATGGGATGTTCATATTCATTATTCTTTTCCCCACATACATGAGGTAAAATAGTAGACCATTTTCTGAGAGATTCTTTTCTGAGAGTATGACCGGTGAGGATTGAAAGTTGAGATTATCTACCTATGGTAAACTAGGGATTCTGTTACTTGGATAGGAGAGCATAGGAGATTGACTAAGTGCACACATAAGCCTTGATTGAGAATTTTGTCAATTTTTACTATCTTCCATCATAATTTATGAGTCTTTGCAGCAATGTAGTTAGCAATGGAGACCATCTGTTGGAGTAAGCACTAAGTGGGTAAGGAATTTCTCTCTCTGAAAAATACTATCATTCTTGAACATGATATTGATTCATTTTGTGGGTATATCACCTGAAAACCCTCACGAGACTATAACTCGTCCTTTTTGGGGAACTTAAAGGTTTAAAGCCTTGTTGCATATGGTAAATGCAATCGCGATACCTATGAAAATGAGTTAGGATTTTATTTTTGTTATTAGGATGTGATTTTGATCACTTATTTATTTTTTATCTTATTTGCTAAGAGACTAGCAAAAGGCTAGTTGGGAGTTGTGATAAGTGCTCAAAAAGTGCAATTTAACCATCGATTATGCCTCTTGTTCAGCCATCTTATTGGACTAATAATGTTTGTAAGTTATATTTTATGATTCTACAGGTGAAAGAGAGAGTTTTGTGGAATATTAGAGAAAAAGGGGTAAAACGGAGCATTAAGGATCACATGGGAAGCCCGTGGACAATCATGGAGAAGGCCAAGGAATTGAAGCTATTAAAGATGCGACTTGGACCAATTTTAAAGGCTATTTGGAAACCAAGGCCAAAGGATTCAATGCTTGGACCAAAGCCTGCAAAAGAGGATAGAAGGATAGAGCAGAAGAGATAAAATAGACTTCTGCGTCTGGGACACATGGATCGAGCGTCCAGACGCATGAAACGACATTGTAGCCAATTCCTTCTCAGTTTTGGAGACGAAGTTGGACTCTAAAAGAAGTCTATTTGTATTAGGAAACAAATGGCGGTTTGGAATGCTTCTAGAACTCATTGTAACCCCTATAAATAGAGGACCTAAGTGCCTCATGTAATTTGCCAATTCACTTATATTTTTGTCTCCAGAACTTGAGGCAGAGAGAGATTAATAAGAAAAGATTCGGTTTTAACTAGCTGAGTCTTAATAAATTAGTCTTTCTAGTCTTATGTTCTTCGACTGTTCTTCTTCTCGTTCTTCGTGTTCTTTCATTTTTATGGAAGGTTAATCTTCTCTTTCAAGAGAGGAGATAAAGCCAGTGCTTAAAGTTTAATGATTCTTCTAGTTCATGGTATTCTTCAATCAGGTTAGTTCTTTATGTTTTTAGTTATTAGTTCTACTGCCCACACCAGGGGATGGAAGTATAGAATGGGGTTTATGTTTTGCAATATTAATATCATGCTAGTGTTCTTTACTTTTCTTCTAGTAGTATAGTTCTTTAGAGTTAGGGAAGTATTCTTTGTGTTGCCTTAGAAGGGGCAGCTCATGGAGTGGCTGCCTAGGAAAAGTATTCTTTGTGTTTGCCTTAAGTGGTGATTCATTGAATGGCCACCCTATTAGGAAGTACTCTTTGATGTTGCTCTCGGTAATACATTGAATGGCTGCCCGAGCTTACATAAAAGGAAAGAAGATATTAATAGCATAAACATAGGAACAACCTTAAGTAGAGTTAATTGTTAACGATGTTTCATCCAAGAGGGCATCGACACTCGCTCGATTGCCTAATTATAGTCTACTTGTAAGAACAACTATGAAGCAGAATGTCATAGATTAAAAGTATTGGTGGATTCTAATCTCTTGAATTCCCTTTCTTATAAATTTCCAATAGTTTAGTTAATTTAGTTTAGTTTAACATTAGAATCTAAAATATCTACAATCATAGTTTTTAATCCCTTAAACCACCTTTCCAGTCATGTCCTTCACATAACATACACTTAAAAGTGGAATGATACCCTACTCATCCTTTATTTATTGAGGGATAATTAGATTTTGATACGCTTCTATTTTGTTCAACGATCATATTCCATATAAATCATCTATCAACATCATCTATATACCATCTACATACACAAAAATAAGCTTGTTACTTATAGGCACATAAATGCTACACATGTATGCCCATATTTATGTTATATTGTCTAGTTAATTAATATAAGTTCCTTTGATTAGTCTATTTCCTTGGTTTTCCAAAAATCAATGCAAATACGAAGAAACGGGATGAGGCTGAGGCCTTTACGGAGTTGTGAGATTCTCACGTCTTGATTACAGAGAGAATACACAAAACGAGATATGAAATAACATGTGTTTGACATTATAAAACTATTGCAAAAAGTTGAGGTATTGTTGTCAAGAGGTCTGAGCGTGCTCGCACTTGAATAAGTCTATGTCAAAGCGCGCCCGCACTTCTTTCGAATTTCGTAGAATAACAGTGTTTTCCAGAACCTTCAGCAGTTTCGCGTTAACCGCTTGGATTGCAATTTGGGAAGTTCGAAAAGGATTCAAACACAACAGGAAAGGTTTCCAAAAGGGATTCTAAGGCTTGTACGCCCTAATGGACCTCTATATAAAGAAAGGAAGGAGAGAGCACTTTCTCTCTCGCCCCTAGCACACAAAATCACAAACCTGAAGACCGAAACTACTGAAGAAGAAGAAGAAGATGTTACTAGAGAAGAGGCTACCATATAGAACGACTATTTTGTCAATGACTCCTCTCCTTTGTTGTCTTGCTTCTTTCATCATGTTTAAGAGTAGTTAAGTAACAAGCTAGGGCTTAGAGGAAGCCCTAGACTTGCGTAGGATTTTCTTGATTATTGTTTATTGTTCTCAACTTGATTTTTAATGATTAACCTGATTAATTTCACTGTTTCTAGTAGCACTACTTTCATGGATTATATCTCATTTGATAGTCTTCATGTATTGACTAGTCCATAGTTAGATTAAGTGTTGTTATCATCAAAGCTTTGTCTTTATTGTTATTATAAGCTTGTGAAAAGTTGTGCTGTAAGAAGATAGTTCTTGCTAGGAGTTTATACTTATGTACTGAAAATTCAAGCAACCTCATACATAGATTGATATAAGATATACACAATCACATCTTCGAGCAAACTAGGGTTACCTTTCTCTCATACTACTCGTACAATAAAAGAGAACTTTAAATTAGTGGATGAAGAGAACCTACAAGAGTCTAGGGTGGAATCAAACGCCTTAGTGTTTCCACCATTCATAGTTAATACAAGTTTCATAGTTTTCATAGTATAATTAAAATAGTTAGTAGTAAACAATCTTCAAATCAGCAACCATAATATTCGGATTAGGCTAATTAGTATTTTAGAATTCAGTTATTCCTAGATCAGAATCCCTGTGGGTTCGACCTTGTTCTCGCACACCTACTATAATAGACCTTGTGCGCTTGCAAGTAATAATAGTATATTATGATTTAATTAGTCTATTTATTTAGGTAGGTTAAATATCTATCAAGTCTATTTATTTAATAGTATATTATGATTTAATACAAGTTTAGGTAGGTTAAATATTTATAGTGGCATAATTGAACGTTAAAACACTATTTTTCGTATTTCATGATTTTTCGTAGTTAAAATTAGTCATAGTGATAATTTAAGTTTATGTTTCGTATTTCCTGCATAAGACCATAGGAACAAGTTCCTGACCTCTGTGATAAGTTTCCTGAAAAATTTGAAAACCACATGTGATAAACTTAGAGCGCGTCCTCTCCGTAGTTTGCCTTTCTGAAAAGCGCGCCTGCGCCCTTCTCCAGTTTTCTGCAAATTAAGCACAGAGCACGCACGCGCTCTGTTCTTGAGTTTTCTGAGCATGCACGCGCCTGGAAGACACAGTGAAACTAAAGGAGGTATTTTTTTTACTCGTAGTTTAAATTTGTTCGTCTTGTGTGCCGTGATAGTTAAATAAGAGTCCTAGGTTTTAGAAATAGTTTATGGTAGAAACTCAGTCTGATAACACACCTTTTGCACCATTTGATCTTTAGATTGAACACACTCTCCATAGGAGAAGTAGAAATCCCGAGTTAGAGGTACCCGTAACTTTTGTTGGCAATACACATATTTTTGCTGACATGGAGGGTAATAACAATGACGTGGTTGCCCAAGTACCTAGATCTATTAAGGAATACATATATCCTACTAGGACAACCTAACCATCTTGCATCGTTCCCCCTGCAACCAATGCTAATCACTTTGAGTTGAAGCCCAATCTACTGGGCCTCCTTCCTAAGTTTAGGGGAACGGAGGAGGAAGATCCATATCTTCATGTAAGGGAATTTGAGGATATTTGTGGAACTATTAAGCTTCAACAATTTAGTGATGAAGCTATAAAATTAAAATTATTCCCATTTTCTCTTAAAGAAAAAGCCAAAAGTTAGTTTCACACTCTCCCATCTAATTCCATAACGGGATGGGAAAAGTTATGCATTGTGTTTTTAAAGAACTTTTTCCCTAATCATAAGGCGACTGCTTTTAGAAAAGACTTGTCATCTTTTCGCCAAACTGATGGAGAGTCATTATGGAAGTGTATGGAGAGGTTTAAGGGCATGCTCTTGTTGTAGTAATCGTTATGGTTTTATCCAATGATTTACTACGAACCGCGAAACACCCACGCGCAGCGGAATTAGGGGTGTCACAGTTTGGTTAGAAACGATACCTTTAGATCGGCTAAGATGACTCTGAGAATCCAAGCTCTACGAATCAGCAATGAATCAACAACTTTTTGATCTTCTGTTGTATTCCTATGTTCAGATTGGACGTTGTGCGAGCAACGATCTACCAACCCCCTTCTTTTTCTCTTGGCCTATCTCACTCACAAAGCTAGAACCGAATTTTAGATCTACTTTTCTTGCCTCTCTTTTTCAATCAATGAATAGTAAATCAGCGAAGAGAGAAGGGATTCTATTTATAGGCTACAACAGGGACCATGAGGAGAAATTAGGGTTGGGCCTCCTGATGGGATTGGGCTTCCCATGTTCGCCCAGAACACACAGCCCAAGTCCATCAACAAATGGCTTATTCCACTAAAGGCCATTGTTGCACTACCGCCCTAATCCCAAATTATGTGTTACATTTATAGGCTCCATATTATATGCTTGTAGATCTCCCCGTGTTTAAGATATCGAATGTCCGTTGATTAAGTCAAGTTAATGACAACTACATTAATCAACTTCTTATGGCCTTGAGTAGTACCACTCAACCTCATTATCATGTCAAATTAAATCCACCTGCAGGGTTTACATGACAATCCTTATGAGCTCCTCAAGGGGACATCATCAACCCGACTTCTTGTAGGTCACGGATTCCTTCTATAATCAACATCACACCTTACATACAATGTCATTACCCAATCCATCGAGTTTGTTGATTCACAAATGAATCTCACTCATTGATGATTTAAAGCAATGTACAATGCACGTAAGTGCCTGTTATTATATCCGGATTAAGAGGACAAGCATCCATAATAACAGAGGTGTTTGTTCTCTTATATAGTCAGTATAAAGAGAAACAACCTCACTTGGTCCTGTTCAATACACACAAAGTGTACTAGTGTAATCCTGTAGTCAAGATAGACTAATACCAGATTATACTATAACCTTACCAATGGTTTGTCCAAATCCATCTAGGTTGTGAACGTTTACTTATACTTTATAAGGTATTGATGATATGATATTCTGTGTGTCACCACACACCATATCATCTACAACATAAAGTATTAGACACATGCATATAACTAATAATATATATAATATGCATAACATTTGCCCATATGATTCTCATTCAAAATATAGAGAATTAGAGTTAATACAAAAGTAATGCTTTTAATATATAACCCTATCACTTGCAGTGTCCTAACCATGGCCTAGAGAAGGGTGGGCTAGTGCAGATTCTCTATGAGGGTCTTGATTTTAATTTTAAGGCTATGATTGAGACCATGAGTATTGGAGATTTATGTGATAAGACTGTAGATGAAGCATGGACCTTTTTAGAAGAAGTCTCTGAGAAGGTCCAGCAATGGGAAACTAGTCGTGAGCCTAAAAAGGTGGCTAGTAGTACTACACAGAATGGGTTATTTCGCGTTGACAAGGAATTTGACATGAACGCTAGGATGACTGCTTTAATTAGAAGAGTTAAAACTCTCAAGCTAGAAAAAGAGGTAAACTCTCTAGCTCCAGTTAACAATGTTAATGCCCCTGGTTGTCTTTTGTGTGATAATCTTGATCACGTTATAGATAATTGCCCTAGCGTAACTGAACAAGTTAATACTTTTAATTCATACCAAAAGCCAGTCAATAATCCTTTTTCTAACATGTATAACCCTGGGTGGTGTAACCACCCCAATTTGTCTTGGTCTAATGGTATACATCAGGGAGGGTCGTGGGTAACTCAAACCCGGTGCAACAGTATGCACCCCAACCACCGAAAACCTCACCTTTAGAGGAAACCCTTGCCTAGTTAGCACAATCGGTAGCCAAGTTGGAAGTTCAAATTGCTCAGATTACTAGTAATTTAAATAAGAGAGAGAAGGGTAAGTTTCCTAGTCAACCAGTAGCTAACCTAAGGGGTCAGTTGGTAATAAGCTCTAACTTGAACCAAGCTCACCAGGAGTAAGCCAAGTCTACCACTGTTCTTAGGAGTGGTAAACATATTGATAATAGGGTTGAGATCCCTAGGGATGCTGAGGTCAGATCTGATCCTATAGAGTGTGAGCAGGAGGAGAGTGATGTAAGTGAATCTGATAGTCATAATACTTTTAGGAAGGGTGTAGAACCTCCTATTGCTGTGGAGACTAACCCTGTGCCATCTTATATACCTAAAGCTCCTTTTCCCCAATGTTTGATTTAGGCTAGGAAAGGTTCTAATCTAAACGAGATAATGGGGATGTTTAAACAGGTTCAAATTAATATTTTGTTACTTGATGCTATAAAACAAGTTTCTTCCTATGCCAAGTTTCTTAAAGATTTGTGTACACAAAAACGTAAGTTGAATGTGCACAAGAAAGCTTTCCTTACTGAACAAGTGAGTTCTATTATCCAAAACCAAACCCCGCCTAAGTTTAGAGATCTAGGATGCCCTACTATTTCCTGTGTTATTGGTGATCATATGATTGAGAAGGCTTTACTTGATCTAGGCGCTAGCGTTAATTTGTTACCTTATTCAGTTTATTTACAGCTTGGTCTTGGTAAGTTGAAACCTACGCCAATTACTCTTCAATTGGCAGATAGGTCTATTAGGATTCCACGTGATATTGTTGAGGATGTTTTGATTCAAGTTGATAAATTTTATTTCCCTATTGATTTTATTATTCTAGATACACAACCTGTTCCAGACCCTAAACACCATATTCTGGTCATCTTAGGTCATTCCTTTTTAGCCACTTCTAATGCTATTATTAATTGTCATAATGGAGTGTTAAAGCTTTCTTTTGGTAACATGACTACAGAACTTAATGTGTTTAATGTGGGTCAAGAACCTCCTGAACCTGATGATTTTTGGGATGTTAATCTTATTGATAGTATAGTTTACGAGACTTTCTTGGAAAGTTATTCTGATGACCCTTTTGAGTCATGCTTAATTAATTCTGGTAGTGGTTGTGATGCAGATGATGTCATTTGTGAAGTTAATGCGTTTCTTGATGTGACCCCAATTTTAGAAACTAATGCGTGGAGAGCCACAATAAAGCCTCTGACTCCATCTGAGTCTACCCCAACTTCTTCCATAGAGAGTCCTCTTAAGCTAGAGTTGAAACCATTACCTGATACTTTTAAGTATGTCTTTCTGGGACGTGATGATTCTTTACCGGTTATTATTGCTTCTAATCTTTGATAGTGAACAAGAGGATAAATTGATTAGGGTTCTTAAAGAGCATAGAGCAGCTTTAGGGTGGAATATTGCTAATATTAATGGTATAAGCCCAACTGATTGTATGCATCATATTCATCTTGAGAAGGATGCGAAACCAACCCGTGAGTTTTAGATATGGCTTAATCATAACATGAAAGAGGTAGTGAGAGCCGAGGTTCTCAAGTTATTAGATGCGAATATCATTTATCCAATCTCTGATAGTAAATGGGTGAGCCCTATTCAGGTTGTCCCTAAAAAGTTTGGGCTTACAGTAGCTGAAAATTTAAAGGGCGAATTAGTTCCCACCCGTATGACTACTGGGTGGCATTTTTGCATTAACTATCGTAAGTTGAATTTGGCCACTAGGAAATATCATTTTCCGCTTCCGTTTATTGACCAGATGCTCGAGAGGTTAGCCGGTCATAAGTACAATTATTTTCTTGATGGTTATTTCGGTTATTACCAAATATGTATTACACCTGAGGATCAAGAAAAGACTACTTTTACTTGTCCTTTTGGAACTTTTGCCTACTGTCATATGCCTTTTGGATTATGTAATGCACCTGGTACCTTCTAGCGATGCATGCTTATTATTTTTTCTGATATGGTAGAGAGGTTTCTTGAGGTGTTTATGGATGACTTCTCCGTGTTTGGTGATTCTTTTGATGAGGGTTTGCACCATTTATAATTAGTGTTAATTAGGTGTAGGGAGAAGAATCTTATGTTGAATTGGGAGAAGTGTCATTTTATGGTTCAACAGGGTATTGTTCTTGGTCATATTGTTTCTAGTAAAGGAATTAAGGTCGATAAGGCCAAGGTTGATGTCATTTCTAATCTTCCACCACCTAAAACTATGAAAGATATTAGGTCATTCTTAGGTCATGCTGGATTTTATAGGCATTTCATTAAGGACTTTAGTAAGATTTCTCGCCCCCTATGTAATTTACTTGGTAAGGACGTCACTTTTGTCTTTGATGATGATTGTTTGAAAGTTTTTGAGAAGCTTAAACATTTATTGACTACCGATCCTATCATACAGCCGCCCGATTGGAATGTGCCTTTTGAGTTAATGTGTGATGCGTCTGACTATGTAGTTGGGGTTGTTTTAGGTCAATGATTTGACAAGTTGCTCCATGTTATTTATTATGCTAGTCAAACTCTTAATGGTGCACAGATGAACTACACTATAACTAAGAAAGAATTGTTAACTGTTCTATTTGCTTTAGACAAATTTAGGTCTTATCTTATAGGGTCTAAGGTTGTCGTGTTTACCGATCATTCGGCTTTGAAGTATCTCCTTACTAAGAAGGGTGCTAAAGCGCGTCTGATTCGTTGGGTACTCTTGTTGCAAGAGTTTGATATAGAGATTAGGGATAAGAAGGGTACGGAGAACATGGTAGCTGACCACTTGTCTAGACTTATAATAGAGTCTTCTACTGATATTTTGCCTGTGAATGAGTCTTTCCTTGATGAGCAACTTTTTGTTATATCCCAGTCGCCTTGGTATGCAGATATTGTTAACTATATTGTAACAAAATAGTTTCCCTCTCATTGGAGACAACAGGATAAATCTAAGTTTCTTGCTGAGGTTAGGAATTTTTTCTGGGATGATCCATACTTGTTTAAGTCATGCCCTGATCAGATTGCTAGGAGATGTGTTCCTGAGAGTGAGTTTCATAGTATTATCTTTTTTCCATGACCATGCATGTGGTGGTCACTTTGGTCCTAAAAAGACGGCTGCGAAGGTTTTTATTGGCCTACTCTCTTTAAAGATGCACATGGGTTTTGTTTGAGTTGTGATAGATGCCAGCGTACAGGTAATATTTCCCATAGGAACATGATACCTCTTTCCCCTATTTTAGTTGTGGAGCTTTTTGATGTATGGGGTATAGACTTCATAGGTCCTTTTCCTCCTTCCTTTGGTTATCTTTATATCCTTGTTGCCATAGACTATGTTTCTAAGTGGGTTGAGGTGGTGCCATGTAAAACGAATGATCATAAAGTCGTAGTTAACTTTTTAAAATATAATATATTTTCTCGTTTTGGTACTCCTCGTATAATTATAAGTGATAATTGTACTCATTTTACACACTGAGTATTTGAATCTTTAATGAAAAAGTACTCTATTACTCATAAGCTTGCTACCCCATACCATCCTCAAACTAGTGGCCAAGTTGAAGTATCTAATAGGAAAATTAAGCAGATTTTAAAAAAGACTGTACGACCTGACCGTAAGGATTGCTCTCAACATCTTAATGATTCTCTTTGGGCTTATATAACTGCTTATAAGACTCCTATTGGTATGTCTCCTTATAGGCTTATGTTTGGAAAGGCATGTCATTTGCCTGTAGAAGTGGAACATCGTGCTTTTTAGGCCATTAAAACTTTTAACTTTGATATGCGTAAGGCAGGTTCACAACATAAACTTCAGTTGAATGAGTTAGCTGAGTTAAGGAATGAGGCATATGAGAATGCCAAGATTTACAAAGAGTGGACTAATATTTTTCATGATAAATCTATTCTTCGTAAGTCTTTTGAACCTAATAAAAAAGTATTGCTATATAATTCTCGTTTGCGTCTTTTTCCTGGTAAGTTACGTTCTAGGTGGACTGGTCTTTTCATTGTTAAAACTTCTTTTCCTCATGGTGCTGTTGAGATAGAAGATCCTACGGATGGTCGTGTGTTTAAGGTAAATGGTCAACGTTTGAAACCATACCTTGACAGTTTGGCTGGGCAGGATGTGGAAGAGGTGAGTCTTATTGATCTTGTTCATCATGACTGATTGATTATAATGTATGTTTATTGATTTTCGTTTCTTTTTAGGTTTTGTTTATTTCTTACTTAACCAAAATTAAGGGTCGAGAGAAAGAAACAGTACTAGACTTTTCTCGGAAAATTTTTGTCAGGCGCGCGCACGCTCGACTAAGCCTATGTCAGAGCTCGTCCGCGCTCCACCGCATTTTCAGAGCATTCGACTATTTTCAAAAATAGTGTAAACATAACCTAGGTCGCATTGATTCCATGTATTGCATTTCAGCCCCTAGTCTACTTTAGCTTGACATAGTGCTAATCCAAGAATCAGTTGTGTGAAGCATTCGTCTGCTAGAGACGTTAACTATAGCGCTTGTGGGAGGCAACCTATGTTTTTATTTTTGGGTCTTGTGTACACATATCTCATGCATTCCGCTTTATCACCTTTTCTCCGTCTTTTTGGAGACGTGTAACTCTATGGAATGAGATATATTACACATGTTAGTCATTGTAGTAATTTGGTTCCTTATATATATTATCCTTGTTATATCTTTGGTAAGGTATTAATTCCCACAGGTGACTCGAGCTTTATTTTTCGTTCATGGAGCTAATGGTAACCTCTTTCCTTTATCTTTACTTGTCCATGTGTTATCTTTTTCATTTGTACACATATGTCAACATTGAGGACAATGTCTACAATAAGTTTGGGGGTGTTTGTTTAGCGAAAAAAAAAATTATTTATACTATGCACTTTGTGATAATGGTATTGTTTCCTTTTCTATGATGATAATAGTTTAGAAATCTCATTTAGCATTAGAATTAAGAGTAGTTATTAGAAACTTAGATTAATATATAGGTAATAGTCTGTGCATTTTTTCATAAATGTCTTGCATGAACATCATGATTGTATTTGGCAGTACTTTTAGGAGACCTAGGTTAGAGTGCTTAATTTTACATATTCTATGAGAATCTAGCCTAAAAGCCTCATATGAGTTGATATCTGAGTGATGACACATGGGAGAAGTTAATTCCGAGTAGAGAAATCATACGTCCACTTGCTTGATCCCCATACCATATCCTAAGCGAGAATTTAGGCCCTCTTTGAATCGATATAGCCAGAAATTCCAACCTAAAGAATATTTTTTCCGCTAGTCGCCCCACTGAGCCTTTCATTAGACTTTTCATAAACCGCAAATTGCTTACCCTATATAAAAGAAAAATAAAATAATAAAAATCAGCCCACCTATCTTAGATAAGTTTGAGAAATAGTATGAAATGAAGAAAAGAAATGAGAAATACATGTGGAAAACCAAGAATTTGTTAGTTGCTTCAAAAGAAAAATAAAGAAAAGAAAGTTTCCATTCAAAGAAAAGAAAAATGAATAGAAATAAAATAAAAAGTTAGAACTCCAAAAAAAAAATCAAATGAGTCAAAAGCCACAACAAAATGGCTAAGGATGGAAACAAAGTGTAGAAGCAAAGTTAGAACAATGCTTTCTCTAGTTACATAATTTGAAGACCTTATTTTCTCAGACTTGTCTATTTTGTTTATCCATTCCATTTATTCTTAAACTATCATCTAAGCCATACATAACACCTAATAAAGACCTTTAGCTCAATTAGTAATAGGTTGGTGTGATAGTAAGTGGCAGATATGTTTGATCGACCTCGGCTCCCTTGGAAGCCATTGATATTGAGAGGAAAAGTGTGCCCACTACACAATGAAGTGAGCGAAACCTGAGTGGAAAAATCAGAGTATTTTTGTCTTGACATATTTGTGAGGACCTACTTAGGGACGCTATTCCAAAGTTTTAAAAATGGGCCTGCCATTGCATTTCATAGTATAGTTTATTGCATATTTATTTATTTTTAGATGATTTGATTATTATGCATGTATTAACTTAGGTTTTAAAATTAGTATTCTTTATTCCTTGCTAGTGAGATGTATAGACACTTGAGATTGAATTAAGGAAACATTGTTGTTACTTCTTAGTCACTATAGTATAGATGAAGTTTGTGAGTATCTTCTCTGAAAACTCTCACAAGACTAAACTCGTCCACTAGGGTAAACCTAGGGGTTTAAAAGGCTTGTTGCACATGCTAAGTGTAATCATGATTCCTACGAAAATGAGTTAGGATTTTGAATTTTTGTTATTAGTTTAAAGTTAGTTTGCTCAAGGACTAGCAAAATATAAGTTTGGGGGTATTTGATAAGCACATAAATGCTACACATGTATGCCCATATTTATGTTATATTGTCTAGTTAATTAATATAAGTTCTTTTGATTAGTCTATTTCCTTGGTTTTACATAAATCAACGCAAATACGAAGAAACGGGCTGAGACTGAGGCCTTTACGGAGTTGTGAGATTCTCGCATCTTGATTACAGAGAAAATACACAAAACGAGATATGAAATAACATGTGTATGACATTATAAAGCTACTGCAAAAAGTTAAGATACTGTTGTCAAGAGGTTAGAGTGCGCTCGCGCTTGAATAAGTCTATGTCAGAGCACACCCACGCTTCCTTTGAATTTCGCAGAATAACAGTGTTTTCTAGAACCTTCGTAGTTTTGTGCTAACCGCTTGGATTGCAATTTGGGAAGTTCTAAAAGGATTCAAACACAAAAGGAAAGGTTTCCAAAAGGGATTCCAAGGCTTGTACGCCATAATGGACCTCTATATAAAGAAAGAAAGGAGAGAGCTTTTTCTTTCTTGCCCCCAGCACACAAAATCACAAACCTGAAGACCGAAACTGCTGAAGAAGAAGAAGAAGACGTTGCTGGAGAAGAGGCTACCATACAGAATGACGATTTTGTCAATGACTCCTCTCCTTTATTGTCTTGCTTCTTTTATCATGTTTAAAAGTAGCTAAGGGTTTAGAGGAAGCCCTAGACTCGCGTAGGATTTTCTTGATTACTGTTTATTATTCTCAACTTGATTTTTAATGATTAGCTTGATTAATTTCATTATTTATAGTAGCACTACTTTCATGGATTATATCTCTCTTGATAGTCTTCATGTATTGACTAGTCCATAGTTAGATTAAATGTTGTTATCATCAAAGTTTTGCCTTTACTGTTATTATAAGCTTGTGAAGAGTTGTGTTGTAAGAAGACAGTTCTCGCTAGGAATTTATACTTATGTGCTGAAAATTTAAGCAACCTCATACATAGATTGATATAAGATATACACGATCACATCTTTGAGCAAGTTAGGGTTACCTTTCCCTCATGCTACTCGTATAATAAAAGGGGACTTTAAATTAGTGGATTAAGAGAACCTACAAAGGTCTAGGGTGGAGTCAAACGCCTTAGTGTTTCCACCATTCATAGTTAATACAAGTTTCATAGTTTTCATAGTATAATTAAAATAGTTGGTAGGAAACAATATTCAAATCAACAACCATAATATTCAGATTAGGCTAAGTAGTATTTTAGAATTCAGTTATTCCTAGATCACAATCCCTGTGGGTTCGACCTTGTTCTCACGCACCTACTATAATAGACCTTTTGCGCTTACAAGTAATAATAGTATAATAGGATTTAATTAGTCTATTTATTTAGGACTGTTAAATATCTATCAAGTGCTTATCAAATATCAAGAGCACTAGTTGCACTCATTGAAGTTATCAATGAGTGTGACTTGGTGATAAAGTCACCTTTTAATCTTACAAACTTCATGTTTTCAATGCTTTCCTCTCTTTAAACATTAGTCCTCTCATACTCATTAGAAATAGAAAAAAAAGATGAATAAGTAAAGCTAAAAAGTTGGTGTTTTCACTCATTACTCATTCCTCCCATCTTAAGATTTTGGATGAACTTCAACACTACCACTAACATTACGACTTCAAATGGTTCCGCTACCAAGGATCGAACCCGGGTTACCCACGTGTCGGGCGGGAATACTCACCACAATAGTATAAGACATCTAACTATATTGCTTTTTACTAACTATTTGCCCTCTCCCTCTACAATCAAGACATCTAACTCTGCTGCTTTTTACTTTTCCTTTATGCTTTTGCTTTTACCTTTTTTTCTATCTTCTTGATCAAGCTAGGTTTTGAGCAAGTCTTCTTTTGTGACAAGGCCATCCATCTCCAATCTTCTAAGTTAGACATGACTTTCAGTCTTCTAGGTTTTAAGTTCTTAACCTTTGACTTTGACTTTTTCTTTAACGTTTTTAGAACTTTTTCATAGTAGCTTGAGTCTTCATAAGAAGCTTAATAAAGTTCATTTTGGCGCTAAAATGCATCTTTTATTATAAGTGGTCTGAAATGTCTTGTAACCTACAATATGCAGTAAAAGCTATGAGTTGTCTGTTTAGTATGCGTAAGAACGGCTGTAATGCAGTAATATAAAGATAATAAAATGCACATTTGGGAGCTGATCAACCACCCACAAATAGCAATTTGCTTGTCCTCAAGCAAAAATGAGAGAGATCACAAATGTGTTATTTATTATCCAAATCTCGTTTTGTGGAGTGCGATTGCATTGACCATATGCAACAAGAGCTTAAACCCCTAGGAATTACCTAATGGACTAGCTTAAACCTCATGAGAATTTTCCAGAGAAGGTACTCACAAACTTCCTCTATATATTACAAAGGGTCTTGTCTCCTTATTTATTCTCAGAAGTCTATACATCTCATTAGTAGGGAATAAAGATAAGCTCCTTTGAACTTAGAATAACATATGTACAGTAGTTAAATCATCTAAAGATAAATGCACAAACATGAGAAATGAAATGTAAAAGCAGAGTCATTTCTGAAACTTTTGGAGAGCGCCCTTAAGATGGGTTCTCATAGGGATGTGTTAAACACAAACTTTCTGATAGATTCACTCAAGTTTCATTCTCTCAAATGTAGCGGGCATTTATACTCTTCATATACACTAATGACGTCCAAAGGAAACTGGGGTCGATTGATCACACTTGCCACTTACTATCACACCATCTTATTCTTAATCGACCTAGAGGTCTTTTATTAGGAGTTACGGGGCAAGGGTGATGGTTTAGAAAGAAAAATAAAGGGAAAACAAAATCTGATAAGTTGAGAAATTGAGAAATTGGATCTTCTAGATACTTGTAAGTTATAACTAGCGAAGAATCTCGTTTTGTTATTTGCTTCAGAATTGTGATTCATTCTTTAGCCTTTTGGCTTTGTGACTGCATATGATTTTAAATTTTGGGAGTTCTAACTTTGTTTTTGTTTATTTTTTCTTTTGTTTCTTTTGATATCGACTCCTTTTGATTTTAAACTTTTAGGAGATTTGATTTTTGACTCCTTTGATTTTTTTTAAAGTTTTGGTTTTTGATGGGTCTTTCTTTTATTTTCTTTCTTTTCGAAGTAACTAACTGTTCTATTTTTGTACAAGGTCTTCTCTTCTCTTTTTCTAATACTTATCCAATTCTCAACTCGTCAGCTGGATAAGCTTTTTATTGTGTGTTGTAACGGGTCAATGATTGATGGCGAAGAATAAAAAGGCTTTTAGAAAATTGTGAAGGCTCAAAAGGGGTAACTAGAGTAAAAACTATCTTTTTGGCTTTTTAACATTTATTTGTCTATATTGATCCAAAAAGGGCCTAAATTCTCTCCTAGGATATGGCGTGGTGATCAAGCAAGTGGACGTGTGGTCTTTCTATCCGGACATCCTTTGTGTCATCACTCAATAATCATTCAGATGAGGCTTTTGGCTAGATTCTCACAGTATATGGAACTTAATTGTTCTAAGCTTGGTCTTGAAAACTCACTGCTATATACAATAAAATGCATATGTATGTCATTCATGAAAAGATGCAGAAACAATTGTACGTATATTAGTCTAAGTTCAAAGAACAAATCCTTACTCTATTGCTATAATGAAACTTCTAGACTATTTATTCATCATGGAAAAAGAAAACAAGACTTTTAATACTAAACATAAAATTATTTTTGGTTTTTTTCAAAAATTTTTTCAGAAAGAAAGATACTACTATATATAATATAAGAAATGTCTAGTTTTTGCATAATGTTACTATACCACCCCAAATAGAAATATATTTTGTCCTCAAAATATGAAGAGATAAAGAAAGAGATTACCATATGAACATGAGAAAAATGGGCAATACACCTGTACTCTGTTCTTAGTGATGAAAATATACCAACCCCAAATAAGTTTGGAGCGTGGGTTGTTTGATATAGAAACATAAGTACATCGGTTATTTAACTACGGAGTTACGTAATTATTTTACTATGAAATTTTTAGGTTTTTATATTTTTTAAAACATATATGTTATGCAAAAGAAAAATAGAAATTTTGGCATGATGTATTTGTATTACCTTCTACTCATATACCAAATTCCACATACGAAACAATTAAAACGTTATACATGTAAGTCCTGAAAAGGAAAAACAAAACAAAACAAAATATAAATATAAACATAAAACTATCTATACTAACACTAGGGAGTTGCCTAGTTAGAATCTGTGCATGATATGTAAAGTCGAGGCTGTCTCGAGCTACCCTCTCCTGGCATTCGGCAGACTCTCTGAGATCTGTACTCAGGAATAATCACATCTCATAACTCGTTGAGAGTTCGAGTGACGTGATCCTGAAAAGCATCCTAGACCTCTCTGGAAGCTCTGCTCGTCCTGCATGATGAGGACACACTGGTGCAGGCGTCGCTGACCCTCGTACATGAATGCAATCACATCCAGCGGGCGCGTGAAGTGAGAAATTGCTCTAGGAGCGAAGTAGTCGACCAGAGGTGGTGGTAGGAGATCCTCTGCGACACATTCCTCTATTTATAACCAGTCGAGCACCACACAGTGAATATATGTAGGTGTGACTGTGGCAGTCTAGACTGTCATGTAGTCTATAGGTACTATTGCTCCCTAAGAAAGCATAATCTTGGTAACAAGGACAGGTAGGGGAGCAGTACTTCATCTCGACTGTGTGAGTTGGTACCAAAGAAAAGTAACAATACAGGACCTATTGTTTCAGGTCTGTAAGATCCAAAGAATGTGGAGAATCGACTTACCTATATATGAAGGTTTCGCCGTTCCCACCAAGTTGTGGGCTATCCATATAGTTACTGCCAGCTAGTTCTTCCTCAAGGAGCTTTGTTTTGCGCATGTTGAACCAGTGGAATACTGCCCCTCGATAACCGTAGCAGTCATTAGGTCAAAAACCAAACCATGTAACTCTTGACTCTTTAGAATCATGTGCCTTGCAGGAATACCCATTGCTCTTCTCACCACTGCTCTACTAAACTCAAACAATCCTTCTCCCACCCTCACAGTCACGCTAGCCTCGTTATCGCAAGCTAAGTCGCGATAAAATGTTTGAACGAGAGAGGGGGAGTATCGGGTTATAGAGTCTAGCATGAGAGGTTTCCAACCTCTCCTCAAGATATGTGCCTTGTAGAACACGTCATAAATGCCCGCAAGGAAAAGAGAGGAAAAGTTCATCTCGGGTACAATCGTTCGATCGGCAGCCATGAGTGGAGGTTTTGTTAAATTGAAGGTTGGGTTGAGAAGGGGTAAAGATTTGCTACAAGGTGATAGAAGGAAATCAAGTTTGGAGAAAATCAAGGGGTGGGCGCGGGTTTAGTATGCGCGGACGATCCTAGTTTGGGTTTTTGTGGGCTGGATTTTGTGGAGGAAGAAGAAGTAAGTCGAGTGGTAGCGTGGTTAGGTTTTATACCCGCGTATAACCATCGAATGTTGGGATTTTAAGGTTTTGAAAAGTTTGTCCCTTGCCCAAATGAATATATGAAATACACAAAATGTTCTTTCCTGTCTCGTAACTCATAAAACTCGAATCCCCACTTCGTTACCGGTCAGAATTGGACAAACGAGTCGTCTAAACGACCAACACAAAAAATCCTATCCAATAGTATATATCATACTTCTATCCAAGGTCGTATGACACACAGAATGATGGAGAACGCATTGAGGTACGTAGATGGCATAAGTTTAAACACGATGGAGCTCTAAAGAAATAGAGTGTGTCAAACTGGAAAAGCAAGCGTGTACGAATGGCGTGATCATACAAAAAGAATGTTACAAGGGTAAAGGAAGAAATATCTTTATTGTGTATTTACAAACTAAAAGATAAAGACTAATTAATTTTTTGGAAATGAATTTTTGAAAACTGTAAAAAGTTCCGTCGTTTTAGGTGAAATTCCCAAGACTTGTTGAAGTTTTTGAAAACTTCAATCAATCCCAACCAGATGGTTGGATAACTCTATTCAGCTGCACTCGATGGGTGACAAGTTGAGAAAGTGGGAGTTGGGTTTGTTGTTCATCTTAGATCCAAAGGTTGGAGGATAGGTTTGATGGATGGAAACTACTCTCTCTAAACTCTTCTCTCTTTTCTTATGGTGGAAAACACTAGTTCTTTGAATAGGGTTTAACACATGAAAATGAAAACAACTTTGATTGAAGAGAACTTGTAGAGAATGAAAACCTGTAGTGAAAGAAGGCTTGATTGATCTTGAAATAAGAACTTGAAGACAACAATGGAAATTAAGAATAAAGCAATTAAAATAAAATAAAAAGACTTGAAATTAAATTTATGTGACACTACTCCTAAAAACATTGGATGGTTAATTCTCTACATCTCTTTGGTTTATATAGAACACCATTTACAATTATGCCCTTCCTTCTAGAAACAATCTCATGGGCTTTTGAACTAAGCCCATACAATAGAAGTCTTGAAATTGGCTTTAGGTCCCTGGGTCAGTAGCTTTCAGTCTTGAGTCCTTGACTTTGACAGTTGACTTGACTTCTAACTTTGACTTTCCGACACTGTTGCTTCTAAGCTGGAATCTTCCCAAGCAGCATAAATAACCATCTTTTTTGTGCCAAAATGCATGTATTAGGAATATACGTCCTAAATGGTCTGTATCCTGCAAACGGTAGCAAAAGGTATAAGTTGTTTGTTCATTAAGCATAAGAAGGGCATATTTGAAGCATTGGTAATGTAATAAAACGCACATTTGGGGACTGATCAACTACCCCCTAAACAGCATTTTGCTTGTCTTCAAGCAAAAGATGAGAGAGAAAAAACTAAGATCACAAATGTGTGATTTATTATACTAGTCTCGTTTTGTGGAGTGCGATTTCATTGACCATATGCAACAAGGCCTTAAACCACTAGGACTTCCTTAGTGGACGAGCTTAAGCCTTGTGAGAGTTTTCCAGAGAAGGTACTGACAAACTTTCTCTATTTAGTCCAAAGGGTCTCGTTTCCTTATTTATTCTCAGAGGTTTATACATCTCATTAGTAGGGGAATAAAGAAAAGCTCATTTGAACTTAGACTAATATATATACAGTAGTTTAATCATCTATACAAAACATGAGTGGTGAAATGCAAAAGCAGAGTTGTTTTCAAAACTTTTGGAGAGCGTCCTTAAGTTGGGTTCTCAAAGGGGTGTGTTGTAATCAAAACTCTCTAATAGATTCACTCAAGTTTCATTTTCTCAATTGCAGAAGGCACTTATATTCCTCACATACTTGAATGACATCCAAAGAAACTGGGGTCGATTGATCACAATATCCATTTACTATCACACCATCCTATTCCTAGTTGAGCTAGAGGCTTTTATTAGGAATTATGGGGCTAAGGTAGTGGTTTAGAAATAAAGGGAAGGGAAAACAAACTCTAATAAGTTGAGAAATTGGGTCTTCAGGATATTTGTAACTAGAGAAGAACCTCATTTTGTTCTTTGCTTCCGAAATTGTGATTCATTCTTCTAGCCCTTTGGCTTTGTGACTCCATATAATTTTGAATTTTTGGGAGTTCTAACTTTGTTTTTGTTTCTTTCGAAATCGACTCCTTTTGATTTTGAACTTTTGGGAGATTTCAATTTTTGAATATTTTCTTTCTTTTGTTTCTTTTATTTTTCTTTTGAAGCTTCTAACTATTCTATTTTTGTGCAAGGCATTCTCTTCTCTTTTTACATATCATCCAATTCTCAACTTATCAGCTGGGTAAGATTTTTATTATATGTGGTAACAATTCAGGGATTGATGGAGAAGAAATAAAAAGGCTTTTAGAATTTGGTGAAGGCTTAAGGGGGTAACTAGATAAAAAATTATATTTTTGGGTTTTTAACGTTTATTTGGCTATATCTATCCAAAAATGGCCTAAATTCTCTCATAGGATATAGCGTGGTGATCAATCAAGTAGACGTATTATCTCTCTATCTGGACATCTTTGTGTCATCACTCAATAATCGTTCAGATGAGGCTTTTGACTAGATTCTCACAGAATATGGAACTTAACTGTTCTAACCTTGGTCTCAAAAACTCACTGCTATATACAATAAAATGCTGATCCATGCCATTCATGAAAAGGTGCAGAAACTATTGTATGTATATTAGTCTGAGTTCGAAGAACGAATCTTTACTCTATTGCTATAATAAGACTTCTAAACTATTTATTCATCATAGAAAAAGGAAAACAAGACTTTTAGTACTAAACATAAAAATATTTTTGATATTTTCTAAATATTTTAAGAAAGAAAGAGATATAGAAATATACTAAATCTATCTAATATAAGAATGTTATATAATAAATGCCTAGTTTTTTCAAAATATTACTATACCACCCCCAAATAGAAATATGTTTTGTCCTCAAAGTATGAAGAAAATGAAAGAGATTACCATAGGAACATGAGCAAAAATGGCAGTAACCTGTACTATGTTCTTCGTGATGAGAATATACCACCCCCAAACAAGTTTGGAGCTTGGTTTGATAGATATAGAACAAGATGTACATGGTTTATCTAAACTATGGATTTACTTAATTATTCTACTAATAAATACTTAACATGCATGCAGAATTATACTTAGAAGTTAAGAAATAAAAAAATGAGAAATGCAAGTATGTAAACAACTATCTATATGAAATGTGTGTGTGTGTGTGTGTGTGTGTTTTTTTTGGTTGGATGTTGTTTTTCTCAGAAGGTATCTCTAACCATATAGAGGATTTTTATAGGAAGATAAAATCATACGTTTATCCATTATTATTTTGGTTACTCTGGGGAGTATGATTTTAAATATTTATATCCTAAAGTTTTTGAAAAATTATATAGAGATGATATAAAGAGACTCGTATTCAAAAGCAATGATTGAAAACAAAGCATAACATGTGATTTTAGGCAACTTTCGTGTCGGCTCTTCATTGAACCCAATCCAGTCAGACTGTGGCTTCATTTATATTTGTGTTGGGGATTTACTACGTAAGATGTAATGGGAAGGTTTATCTTATTGGACACTAGTGGATGGTGGAACTAGGTCTCTTTGGTGGATTTTGGTAGTTCTGGTTACAATGGGGTGGAACCAATGCTCTGTTCTGATTGTTGTATGTAGGTACGTTGGCCTTGTCTGAATATATTTTGTGGTTTGACTAACCCTGGAGGTGGTTGGGTTTGTGGCTTTGGGTGTTGCCTCCATGGTGCATTTGGTATATTGAATGCACATACTTCTTCTGGTGGAAGTGATGGTATGATGGTGAGCAATGGACAATTGGTATCTGGTTTAAGCTGGGACAGAAAGTGCATGGTGATATGTGTGACCCTTAATAACACATAACTGATCCTCAAACTGCCCTTAGAAGAATGGAGATTGCGTACTTCTAAGGGTTGGTCTATGTGGAATCCATTGCCTGTTTTGTTTTTTGGAAAAATCACATAACTATTGATGTATTGAGAACCTTCTAGTATAAGCATGGTGAAAACAACAATTGTATTAAAGAAAGAAAGAAACATTTGTTTTTGGCTTTTTGGTTTTTATGTTCCTAAATTACCATGACAAGAAAATATAAACTATAAAACTACTAAGAAAAATCACTATGACAAAAGTGATCCTCCTAATAGAATGAAAAAATGTTTGAAATTAAGTGATTTTAATTGAGAACCTGCATGGGGTTTGGCTCGCCCTAGATTGTGCACTTCCGTGTTTTGCAAGAAAGCGAATCTAGTGAAGAGGCTAGCTCTATTGCTAGATACTCTAGTTAGCCCTATTTTGTATCTATTCAAACCAGGGAGAAAGACGAAGCTCGAAATAATTAGAAATCACCCATAGAAAGAAAAAGTTTTTGAAATCAAGGGCTCCAGCTGCCAACCATCCCACAGTATGGCATGCCTATGGAAGACGAGACATGTTAAACAACCATGAGAGACAATCGTAAGACACCTTCACTCAATCCCCATCGCCCTCTGCTTTGTTTCACATCTCTTCTTTATAGAGGAAAGACTACTCAGCGTCAAAGGTGAGATTGAATTAAAGAACTTATGTAAAATAGAAAGCAGGAAAATGAAAATAAAGACTGGAATTGAAAATGACAGGAATGGAAAAGCTATTTTTAACAAAAAGAGTGTAAAATAAAGAAAAAAGAAAATTGTATACTTGCTCCATAGGGGTACACTACTCAAATCACGAGTTAAAGTGCTAACAAGGAATATGCAAGTATACGTGGACTCAAGGCTCCGGCACTTAATCCATCTAGTCTTGCTAGGTGGGGTTTGTTCTAAACAGAAGAGATTTTTGTAAATCGGGTGAGTTTTGAAAAAGAGGTTGAGAAAGGGAAAGATTTTAAGATTCTCAAGACAAGTATAGAAGGGAATTTTTTTTTAAGACTTTATACAAGGTTGAGTCTTTTAATGTCAGATTCTTGAGAAAAATATAGAGAGGTGGAGACAAAAGATAGAATTAAATAGAGAATAGTATCACTTTGGGTTAAACTATTTGTTTAATTCGCGTTTGGAGATGCCTCGTCATTTTTTTTATTTAAGTTGGTTTTCCCAAACAAAATATATCTCTAACTATATAGAGGTTTTGACAAGAAGTTAAATTATATGTGAATCTGGTATCATTTTGGTTACTCCAGAGCATATAATTTTCATTTTTATATCCTCTAGTTTTGAAAAATATGGAGAGATGTTATAAAATACTTGTACTCAAAAGTCGTGATTCTTAATGGTAATTTTTGAAAACAAACCATAACAGGTGATCTCAGGCAACTTTCGTGTCGGCTCTGGGGAAAACCCAATCTATACAGACAGAGCTTTGGCTATGCAAGTTGGGGGATTTACTGCGTAAGACATGGAATATCCTAACCCGTGCAAATAGCGCGGTGATATAGGCGACCCTTAATAAGCAAAACTGATCTCAAACCTCCCCTAGATTGCGTTTTTCTAGGGGTTGGTCTGTATAGAATCCATTGCCCATTTGGTTTTTTGGAGAAATCACATAACTATTTATGTATCGAGAATCTTGCATTAATAGAACAGAGACAACAACTATTTTGAAAAAGAAATGTAAAATAAAGAAAAAGAAAATTGTATACTCGCTCCATAGGGTCACACTTACTCAAACGACGAGTAAAAAATATTTTACAAAGAATATGCGAGATATACGCGGACTAAGGCTCTGACACTTACAACCACACACTCCAAATGGAGGGTCCGATTACTTAATTAATGATGTACTCCTTTTAAGAAAAAGATGGAATGAAAGGGAAAGGGAAGGAATACATCATGGAAAAGAGGATTTAATCCTCGTAGACAGGATCCTGGAGAAGGGTTTCTTCTACATCCGTAGACCGTAACTCATGATAGTGCTTGAGGCGTTGACCATTTACTTGGAATGTGATGTTATCCTTGTTATTTTTTAAAGTAATAGCCCCATAAGGGGTGACTGCAGTTATCCTAAAAGGACCAGTCCATCGACTATTAAGTTTCCTTGGAAAAAGATGCAATCTTGAATTATAAAACAAAACTTTTTGACCAATTTTGAAATGTTTTCGTAAAATATGCTTGTCATGAATCCTTTTTATGTTGGTTTTGTAATCTTTTGAAAGGTCATAAGCATCATTTCGAATCTCCTCAAGTTCGTTTATTTGTTGTTTACGCTTCTCACATAATGCATCATGATTGTAATTAAGGTTTTTTTATTGCCCACAGGGCACGATGGTCTAGTTAAACGGGCAAATGACAAGGTTTTTCAAAAACAAGCCTGTAGGGTGACATCCATATAGGTGTTTTAAAAGCGGTTCTGTATGCTCAAAAAACATTGTTTAGATGTAGTGACCAGTCTTTCCTATTTGGATTAAGTGTTTTCCCCAAGATACATTTAATCTCTCGATTGGAGACTTCTACTTGACCACTTGTTTGAGGATGATATGGAGTTACAACCTTGTGGGTTAATCCATATTTTTTCATGATAAGTTCAAAAACTCGATTGCAAAAATGTGACCCGCCATTGCTGATGAAGGCTTTTGGAACACCAAATCTTGAAAAAATATTTTCTTTTATGAAACACACAACAATTTTGTTATCATTGTTACGATATGGTATGGCCTCGATCCATTTGGATACATAGTCTATGGCGACTAGGATGTAGATGAACCCATGAGAAGTTGGGAAAGGTCCCATGAAATCATATTAATGCCCTAAACATAAAAAATCTCCACTATGAAAATGGGATTTAAGGGCATCATGTTACGTGTAGAAACACGACCAAGATGTTTGCAACGAATGCATGTCTTGCAGTGAATAAAGGCATCACGAAAGAGTGTTGACCAGTAGAATCCACATTGTAACACTTTTGACGCAGTTTTATTTGCACTAAAATGTCCTCCACAAGAAAAGAAAAGAACCGCGGACTGGTCCCATCCTAGAATGCAATGACGAATAATCTGGTCTAGGTAATATTTGATAAGATATGGATCGTCCCAATGATAGTACTTTACTTGAGCTAGAAACTTCTTTCGCTGATTTCTATTACACAAGGGTGGAGTGTCTTCAGGCACTAGATAGTTCACAATATCAACAAATTAAGGTGTAGAAAGGATAGCGCACGTAAAGGTGATCATTAGGGAAAGAATCTGAAATGTGATTAAAATCACTGTTACTATCATTGGTTAATCTAAATAGGTGGTCATCCACTACATTTTCAACACCCTTTTTATCTTTTTATCTCCAAAGTGAATTATTGTAGGAGAATGATCCACTGGATCAATCTCTGTTTAGCATCTTTTTTCGCGGGAAGGTACCTAAGTGCTGCATTGATCGGTGTAGATCAAGGTTTTTAAACCTATCAAATAAAGACAAAATTTATTTAAGGCATAGACAATGGCTAAGAATTCCTTTTTGGTGGTTGTATAATTTCGTTGATCCCCATTTTGTGTTTTACTTGCATAGTAAATAACTGTCGGTCCCTTATTATGTTTTTGACCTAGTACGACGCCAACAACATAGTCGCTAGCGTCACACATGAGCTCAAACGGTTTTGACCAGTCAGGAGGTTGAATTATAGGTGTAATTATTAAGGCGACTTTCAAAGTTTCAAAAATTTGTATGCAATCCGAATTAAACTCAAAGGATGCATCTTTTATAAGAAGATTGGTTAAGGGTTTAGCAATTTTTAAGAAATCTTGAATGAATCTTCTATAAAATCCAGCATGGCCTAAAAATGTTCGTATATCACGGATGTTCCGTGGAATAGGTAGAGTAGAAATTTCGTCTATTTTAGCCTTATCAACATCTATACCATTTTTAGACACAATGTGACCTAACATTATTCCATTTTTTACCATGAAGCAACATTTTTCCCAATTAAGGACCAGATTATTCTCCTGACAATGCGCCAATATTTTAGAAAGGTTGGATATGCAATCGTCGAAAGAGTCTCCATATAGGGAAAAATCATCCATAAACACCTCCATAAATCTCTCTACCATATCGCTAAAAATGTGTAACATGAAACGTTGAAATGTGGTAAGTGCATTGCAGAGACTGAAGCATACGTGCATAAGTATAGATTCCAAAAAGGCAAGTGAAGGTAGTCTTTTCTTGATCAGATTCATCAATTAAAATCTAAAAATGTCCTGAATATCTGTCCAAGAAATAGTAAGAAGCATGTCCTGCTAGGCGTTCAATCATCTGGTCTACAAATGGCAGGGGAAAATGATCCTTTCTCATGATAGCATTCAGGTTCCTAAAGTCAATACAAATCCTCCACATGATCGGAACTCGTGCTGGAATCAACTCCCCCTCCTTATTACGGACAATTATAATCCCAGACTTCTTTGGCACTACATGAATAGGACTAACTCATTCGCTATCATATATAGGGTAAATGATTCCAGCATCCAGCAATCTTAAGATCTCTTCCCGTACTACTTCTTTCATAGCTGGGTTTAAACAATGTTGTGGCTCTCTAGAGGTCTTAACATTCTCTTCCAGATGAATCCGGTGTGCACAAATCTTTGGATCAATTCCTTTTATATCATCAAGAGACCAACCAATGACAGAACGATGTTCTTTAATTACTCTAACCAAGCATTCTTCTTCCTTCTTTGTTAACCGAGATGAAATGATGATGGATGAGTACCATCCGGATCAAGATAGATGTATTTTAGGTAAGGAGGGAAGCGTTTAAGGTCAGGTGTAGGTGTTGTCGGTGACAAGGTTTCCACAGGGTTTTGTTATTCCATAGTAAATACTTGGGCTAGTGAGGTCTCTTCATGTTTAGGTAACTCATCATCTGAATCATATAAGGGAATAGATTTCAAGGTGGCGCTGGTATCTTTCTTATAATGATTCATGTAGAAATTAGAGTCTCCAAAAGATAAGAACTGGTGCACCTCATTCTTTGGGAATGTCCTGTCAAAATATTATTGCACTACATTTTCTATCATACTCACTTCTTTATCCAATTCCTATTCTATCTGTTGCTTCATCATCTTGAAAATATTGACTTCTACTAAGAGATTTCTAAAAAACATGGTCATAAATCTATTGCGGCAATTGATGAGGGCATTGGCTGTTGCCAAAAATGGGCGCCCTATAATGATAGGTATGGAATCATGAGCGACTTCAGTGTCAAGGATGACGAAATCAATATGGTAGTAAAAATCTTTAACTTTTACGAGCACGTTTTTTACTATGCCTTTTGGGTATTTAATGGAACGATCGGATAATTGTAAAGTCATAGTTGTAGGTGTAAGCTTATGAAAACCGAGTTGTTTGAATAGGTAGTATGGAAAGAGGTTAACACTTGCTCTAAGATCGAGTAGGGTTTTATATTTGATGATTCCGTTGGTCTCTGTGAGGGATGGAAATTGTTTTGTAAGAAAGGCATCTTTTGGAATGTTAGTTTTTCTTTTGTTGGTGCACATATGCTTAAGAAATTTGGCATATTTGGGTAAATGTTTGATGGCATCAAGAAATGACAGATTTGTGGTTAGACTTTTGAATGTTTCTCTGATTTCATAAAAAATTTCATCCTCCTTGGGTGTCATTACGCATGCTGAAAAAGGTGCCTTTGATTTATATTTCTTAACTGGGTCAGGTGAATGAGTTGATGATTTAAGAGCTAGAATGTCGACAGGGATATGTGGAGGTATCTATTTTTCAGTTTCTGGTTCTGGTAAGATTTGTCTTAGAACTGGTATTTCTATAGGTGCAGGGTCTTCTGGTAAGACTACTCTGATGTCAATTGTTTTGCCATAACGTAAAGTTGTGACTGCTTTAATCTCTTGGGGTAAGATTTTGAATTGTTTGGCCTGGGAACACACCTTTCTGGGTTTTATCTTTGGCTAACAAGTTTAGAGATTATTGCATGGATGCTTGGATTTGAGTTTGTTATTGTATTACCGATAGCATTATCTCGGTTGGCTTATCTGTTTGGACACTAGTTGGTAGTGTAGCTGGAACTAGGTCTCTTTGGTTGTTGATTGGTGGATTTTGGTAGTTTTGGTTAAAATGGAATGGGACCAATACTCTGTTCTGATTGTTATAGGTACCTTATCCTTATCTAAATGTATTTGGTGGCTTGATGTGGTTAGTAAACTTTGGGGGTGGTTGGGTTTGTGGATTATTAGTCTATGCAAAGTTAAGGTGTTACCTCCATGGTGCATTTGGTATATTGAAAGCACAGACTTCTTCTGGCGGAAGTGATGATATGTTGGTGAGCAATGGACAATTGGTATATATATGATTTAGGCTTAAACAAAAATTGAATGGTGAGGTATTTATGTTTATGATAGGTTGAGGAGTTTGGTCTTTTTGTTTGGTTGTGAAGGCATCTATCTTTCTTGTGAAGGATTCAATTAATGTTTTGATTTATAGATCGGATTTCACTTTAAAAATACCACTAGCCTTAGATGTACTGGGTTGGGTTGTTTTGGAATTGTTTATGTCGCCCCAATAGGTACTTTTTTCAGCTTGGTTTTCAAGAAAGGTTAAAACTTCGGTTGCACCTTTATCCAAAAAATTGTCATTACTCATGATGTCGATGGTTACTTTGTGTTCTTGGAGAAGATATTTGAAGAAACATTGGACAAGAGTGGATTTTTCTAGTTTATGGTGAGGACATGAATGGAGTTGGTCAGAGAATCTATCCTATGCTTCAGAGAATGTCTCACTGGGACTCTGTTTGAAAAACTGTATCTTACTTCTTATCTCTTCTGTTTTCTTTGGTGGAAAATACTTCTTTATGAAGGAGAACACAACCTTTTCTCATGTATCGAAAGAATCGAGCATTTGAGAAAGAAGCCATGCTTAACTTTTACCGACTAGAGTAAAAGGAAACACTCGTAGCTTCACTTGATCAATGGTGATGCCTGGATGGTAGAAAGTATTGCATACTTCATGTATCCGCCATAGATGTTTGTACGATAACTTGTATTCAAACCTGTGAAAGATGGGTAAGAGATTGAACACATTCGGTGGAATGCAAAAATAGCTTGTGAGCGGTGTGAGTCGTATACAAGTCCATCTTGTAACGGTGTGTAGAAGTTGGAGAGAGGCTCTTCAGCTTGCACAACTTTGCTAGCCATCTTAGAAGGTGGAGGACGAGAAATAGGAGATTGTCTAAGACGACATGCCATCCTATGTGAGTAAGTTTTATACTCACTAAACCTTGTAGTTCTTGAACCCAGTATCATGTACTTTAGCAAGACTAGCAAAACTACCTAAAAATGCGCAAACGATGCAATGGATGCTCAAACAATCGAAAATTGTTTTTGTAAATTGGAGTTTTGAAAATCTTTGCTTGGTCTATAGATTACCATGCCCTGTTCAAACAAACAATTGGGCATGAAACTAGGTGGGATCTACTACACGGCTCAGAATAGTAGGCAATCAACTTCACCAAGTGGTGTGCTACCAAGAAACTCACTCATGGTGAATCTGGGGGAGGGGAGTGAGAAAGGTAGTTGGTCCACCGGAATATGGTAATTGATTACTCTAAATCCTCGTGGCTATATTTTTGTCCTTTTTCTAGAGGAGCGTGACTACTTTTGGCTTTAGTTGGTTGATTTTAATTATTTGTTTGGCTGGGCCTCAAGTAACAAGCAACGTCCAATTTATCTACATTAGGTAATAACTTCCCAATGGTTATTATGTGGCTCAGGTTTAGCCTTATGCGTGTTAAAGTAAATACAATGCGGAAGTTAAACACAAAATCACACAAGCATGCTTTTGTAAACACCAAGTATCCTCTGACTGGGAGTTAAGAGGAGGTTGAGAGTTTTCCCTCTCAAGTCATGTGTACACACTGTTTGAGGTGTAGTCGACGTTGGTTGGCGCGTGATCTGAGAATCAAGCCCAACCATTCAAGTGTTTTGTTCGGTTACAAATTTTGACTATCTAAACCCACAAGTCGGGTTGAAAATGTGGCACATCCAATAATTTACAACTTTGCCTTCGTGGGATTAACATGCATAGTGTAAATAAAATACTATTTAACTATATAACTACTTAACTAGATTAATGAAAAGAACAATGTCAATGATTAGAAATTTAATCTTCAAGTTGATTTGAGATGCGTGAGCGTATTGTTGCACTACTCGCCTCATGCATCCAAATGTTCCAAGTACATCAAACTCCTAACACTTGGTAAGTTATTAAACTTCAACCAAAAGACAAATGAATTTTCACTTTAGGAAAAAGGTTGGTAATATCCTAAACCTTATCTAAGTTGATATTATCCTTTTTTTTTTTTTTTTTTATTATATATATATATATATATATATATATATATATTTGAAAAATAATATTGGTAAAGTAAAAAAAATGATATTATCCTAAAACTATTATTTATCTAAGATTGAAAATAAACTATTTTTTTTTTGTATTTTTAAAATATTTATATATATATTTTTTTGGTTTTTCAAAACATTAAATATTCAAAACCTAACTAGTTTCAAATGGCTAACAGTTTGATTAAACTAATCCTACGAAATTAATCTACAAAACACGAAAAAGAACTTGTACCTACGGAATCTTGTTCTGTGGAAATGGAGGCATGGTCGTGGGAGTGAAGGGCGCAGATGCGACAAGTAGGGTAATGGGTGCGGGTTGATTTTTCTTGTTTGCTCCGAGCTTCTGGCAGCTTCTCTCGCTCATTCGTGGTGTTCCAATGGTAGGTTTCGTTTGATTGAATCTACAGTAAAACAAGAAAACATGAGTAAGTAAATATAAAAACAATAAACTTTAAAAGACATAAAATTAAAGTAAATGAAAAAAATGAAGGAGAAGAGTTTAGAAATGGTTGTCTTTGTTCATCTTCTTCCCAAGCTTAGATCCATGACGACAGTGCCATTTTAAGTAGTAATAGTGCTACTGGGAGTGTTAAAGTTCATCCTAAATCTTAAGATGGGAGGAATGAATGATGAGTCAAACAACAACTTTTTAGCTTTTCTTATTCATCTTTTTCTTCTATTTCTAATGAGTATGGAAGGACTAGTGTTTAAAGAGAGGAAAGTATTGAAAACATGAAGTTTGTAAGATTAAAACATAAAGAATGAAGGGGAAAGGCGGTGATTTTATCACCAAGCAAGTCACACTCATTAATAACTTCAATGAGTGCAACTAGTGCTCTTGATATTGAATGACAAGAAATGCAGAGACAAATGATTGGAATGAAAAGATTGAAAACAACAAGTTGAAAACAAGGATTGAAACAAGTATTGAAATGAAATGAAAGCAAGAACATAAAACAAGAAAACAAGATAGATTGAAATAAGGAAATAACAATCAAGAAAATAAAATGTAATAAATGTAAATCTACCTAAGAAAGCATGATAAAATTGATCTCAATTTTTGGATTGTCAAACCAAAAATTGGATAATGCTTTCTCTCCCTACTTTTTTGCTTTTATACTCCTACTTTTACAATGACTGATTTTCCCTCTCCCTCTACAATCATGACACCTCACTATGTTGTTTTTTATTTTTCCTTTATACTTTTGCTTTTGCTTTTTCTCTATCTTCTTTATCAAGCTAGGTTTTGAGGAAGTCTTCTTTTGTGACAAGGCCATCCCTCTCCAATCTTCTGAGTTAATGACATGACTTTCAGTCTTCTAGGTTTTGAGTCCCTGACCTTTGACTTTGATTTTCTCATAGCAGCTTGAGTCTTCATAAGAAGCGTTAATAAAGTTCCTTTTGGTGCTAGCTAAAATACATTTTTTATAATAAGTGGTTTGAAATGGCCTATAACCTACAAAAGATAGTAAAAGCTATGAGTTATCAATTTATTATGTGTAAGAAGGATTGTAATACAGTAATGTAAAGGTAATAAAACACACATTTAGGAGTTTATCAAGTTTCAATTGAGCAATTTATCTACCTCATTCAACACAACTCACTATATATATAGTGAAATGTATCCACAGAAAACTTATTTTTTTTGCTGAATCGTCATTCTCTTTTCACGTCAACTACACAGCGTATAACACGGCCTATGGTATTTGCGGTATACGGTCGATCACCGATTATGCATTTATTTTCACCGTGAAGCGGGCCTGGGATGGGCACTGTGAGCTCCTTTGGTATTTCCAAGTCCCGGCTAACTTGTGCTCGCAATTGACTCATGTCCAACCCTATGCGCCTAATTAGGAAGAGAGAGAGAGATCTTCGCTGCAAGAGCGTGTAGAAATCAGCTCATAAATGTTACATAATAAAGCTCCACACATGACACATGCACTTTATTGTTAATTCCATGTGCAAGTAACACCTTGTTAATTTGTAACTAGAGTTGAAATGTGGTGTCTTTTTGTAACCGCCTTCTTCACCCCATATTCTCTACCAATCTACCATGTATATATAGAAAGTCACCACGTGGTCATTTATGAGATTCTCCACAGACGGTGCCAAATGTAATGACTAATTTCCTTAACTTCAATCTTACAAATCTATCTTAAGGAATAGTGATCATTCTCACTTACCAGCTGAACCCATTTGGGTTCCCTAATACCACTTGTTGGTGAATCAAGCCGCACCATAGTTCCCTCCTCTCTTCTCCTCCCTTTCTTTTATATCTCCCCTCCTTTAATCCTCACCCTCCATTCCTCTTTAGGTTTACTTCATGGGAAATAGTATGGTCTTGGGCCTATCCTCTATCTTGGCCCAATACATACTATGGTCTTAGGTCTATCTCTTGGCCCAATACTTACATGATCCATCTATGAATATGGCTTCTACAAAGAGGCAATTGGTAATGGATATATTTATCCCAATGCAAGGTGGTTGCTGGTTGCAGTAATGGATTGTAAAGATCTTTGGCCTCAAGAGTAATGAACATGAATGAGGCACTAGCCCAAGGATATCACAAACATCAATCTTTGGGGTGGCTGCAATTATTTCTAGAAAGATATCACTTTCGATATGTAGAAATCAGATGGTATTAGAAGGCAAGAAACTGGGGGCAAGTTTTTTTTCTAGAAGGAAATGTAAAAGCAAGGGCATAATTGACTGTGTCATATTTTAGGTGGTATGCATGAATATCGGCGTTAACACAAGTGTAGCTTCCGCTGGATGTTCCTCTTTCATGGGTGGTCTTCTATGCATATGGGAACTTTTGTTGCTCCTTTTAAATTGTCTAAAGGTCTTGAAACCTCAACTCCTGGCTGCTTCATATTCTCCTGAATTGGAAGTATATAAAGAGAGGTTGATCCAATACCAATTCTTTGACATATTTTTCTAAACGACGGCATCTACTACAAATTGTTTCCTGAGATACCAATATTATTATTCTTGACGCTCACCTTGCTTTTTCTCCAATATTAGATCAGATTTTGTTATGCTTTTGATTTATGCAGGATAAAGGACTATCAAAACAATATTTGGTACAGTGTTGTTAGTTGACTTTTGATTTTTCAGAAGGCTTTGAAATAAAGAAAAATATGCAAATAACGTGAATTAGGTAGGTTTATCATATCCTAATGCGAATTATGGCTTTTATGTATCATCCATGCTATGAAGTAAATACAAATATTGATTTGTTCACCACATATACAAATATTAAATCATATCCTTTACTCACATTTACCAACATTCCTACTCTCTTGGTGGTGGACGTCAGGGCCGGCCCTGAGATTTGAGAGGCCCTAGGTGAGCTCTCAAAGTGGGGCCTTAAACAGTTAAACCCCCCGGGTTTTTTGAAATAGGAAAGAGAAAACCAGAACTCTAGAAGACCAAATAGAAACAATAACTGACCTTATTGTTTGTTTTTGTTTTCTGTTGGCCTCGACCGAATAGAAACAATAACCAAACCTTATTGTTTGTTTTTGTTTTATTTTGGCCTGGGCTTAAATTTGTTGGGTCAATGTAATGTTTGGGCTTTATTGTTTTAATATGTATTTTGGATATGGGCTTTATTAGAATTTTATATATAGTGGATGGAGAATTGGGGGCTTGTTTTTTTTTTGTCAACAAGTGGGGGCCCTAGGCGGTCGCTTAGTTGGCATTGCCCCATAGCCAGCCTTGGTGGACATTAATAGCACATTTGATTGGTGCTACAAACTATTGCAATTAGTGTAATTTTCTTGATCTTTCGAAAGTTAATACATATCATTTTTAAGGTTTTGAGTTTACTGCCACAGCTAAAAATTGAGAGAGAGACGCTGATAAGGCTGTATGTCAGTTCAATCAAAGTCGTCGGTCGACCTTTAGCAAAAGAGACATTGGTAGAAAAAGGTTATTGCAAGACATCTAAAATTGTTCTATAGTTGGTCTGTAGTAGCTTTGAGCCCAACAAACAAACAAAGAATGAGATTACAGTTTAAAGATTGATAATTTATTTCAATATACACTTTACCTATGGTTTTTTAACGTTTATTTTTCATTTCTACTCTATAAACCAAAATACAAACAAATGTAGCAAAGCACTGGCCTATGGCTAGGGGTATCATATGCTTGGGTTCTATGGTTTTTTAATATTTATTTTCCATTTCTACTCTATAAACCAAAATACAAACAAATGTAGCAAAGCCCCTGCCTATGGCTAGTGGTATCATATGCCTAGGTTATATCCAAATTCAAAGCCACAAACCCTCCATAGCTTTTCACTACACCATTTTTTCCTATTTGGAACGGACTGGAGCCGTTCCTGTTAGGTCCGTCGCTAACATATGAACAAATTTACTCATCCGGTAGCTTATTTTTTGTTGATTTTTGACACACACCAAACAGGAACGGTCCCCATCCGTCCTAATTTGCCAAAATTCTGGTAGTGTTTCTTCTTCAACTCATTCATCAATTCTGAAACCATACACTAGATTGAGAGCATCTTGTAGGTACAAAACCTTTTTATTCTTTCAACTCATTCATCAATTTTGAAACCATACACTAGATTGAGAGCATCTTGTAGGTACAAAATCTTTTTATTCTTTGGTGTTGATATCGTGAGCTATAGAGTTTAACCTTGACTGCATTAGCTTTGTGATGGTCTTGAAAAGGAAATTACCCATGCAGATGTTTCTATATTGACTCAATTTCTTGGCATATTGGTCTTAACATAGAAAAAACGTTCTTCAGTTCATTGATATTGTCATAATGACTACATTTTAATAAAACGCTATGAGATCTGCCCTTCCTACTAATATCTTCAATGAAAACAAAATGATCAACTAGATTACAGCTAAAAGTTTGCAGCACGTCATTATTTATTGTTCACAAAATAGAAAATAAAGAATCAATAGCTAAACTTCGAACACACACATCCAAACTGTAGAAATACAACGCCACAATCTTAGGCCCATTGTCACCAAATTCGGGGTTTCAGTGAAAAAAACGCATTTAAAACCCGAGATATTGGCAAGGTGTATTGTTCCAGTTTAAAACCCGGGTAAAAAAAACGCGTTTTAAACTTAAAAACCGTTTAAAACCGATTTTGAAAATCTCCCGTTTAAAACTTTTTTTTTTTTTTTTTTTTCTAAAAGAAAACGCGAGAAGAAAAATGGGTTTTGGAGTTAACCCTTTTGAAGAGTGGACTAACGATTGACTTATTGAGACAATTCTATTTTGGTTTGGACTATTAATAATTGGAAATTTTAAAGTTATTAACTTATTTGTTGTACTTGATTATGCCATTATGGTTGGTAATTAGTAGTATTTTATTTAGAGTCGTGTTTTGGTACTGAATCTAAAACTTATAGTATTTGGATGAGTAATTATAATTTGATACTTTCATGTATTTGAATTTTCTTTCATTTGTATTATTATTATTTTTATTTTATGTACTTTTTTTTCCACTCTTATAAAACATCAAACTCCTTATCTATTATATTCTTTATCATCGGTTTTTACCGTTTTTAAACCCATTTTACCGTTTTAAACCCGTTTTTTATACCCTACGTTTTTTTATGCTTTTTTTTTTGTTTTTTTCCCAATACGTTCCGTTTAACACACGAACTAAGTTTTTTTCAAGTACACCATTTTAAACCCGTACCGTACTTGGTGACAATGCTTAGGCTACACACTTGGTAAGTTACTACAGCTTCAGAACATTAAGCAAGTAACTGGAGACCTTCCATGACACCTGCAGCTTTAAATCATGAAGCAACTAACTGGAGACCTTCCATGACACCACCAAATTACTTCTTCTGTGGCATAAAGGCAGGGCCGGCCTTGGGTTTCATGGGGCTTATGCAAGCTCCCAAAAATGGGGCCTATGCAAGCTCCCAAAAATGGGGCCTATATATTAATAAAAAAAAAATAACAACAAAACTTGCAAAATATTTTTTTCTTACCAAATCTCTTCTAACTGTCCAAGGGGATATGGAGGACATGGACCAAGCATCACAGAGTCAGACACTATCTTCTCATAAAACTTAATTGCATGGTCCAGATCAGTCTACAAATATCTAGTTGCTATAGCAAAATATTCTATAGCAAAATGTCTATATCCTTCAATATTAAATGGAGCTTCACTTGGAATACTTGAGAACTGAAGAATTCTCTCCACTGAGATCATTTTGTTCTCAACATTGCAGAGGTTCCATATCACCCAAGCCTGTAGAACGATTAGGTTCAAACCATAAGTAGCTGTCATGCCTGACATTACATTTATAACCATGTTAGTTCCCAAGAACAATTTCATGCTAATCCTATTTATGAGATAAGACGAGGAAAGTTGTACACCAGCACTAGCATAGCACTTCCCATATAACCATACCCATACTAAACACACAAAATAAACTCATATAAAACTATTCGTAAGCAACAGTATGCTAGTATATGCAAATCTCATATCCCACTGTCAGATTAGTCCCAAGGCAAAGGAGAGCATCTATGCCTGAAGCAAGGATCTTAATCATCTGACTTATCTTCTTCCGGGATGCTAAAGAATTTTCAGTTCCAGCGAAAGAAACAGACCACACTTTACATATGCTGGGGCTATAAGCTTATAGCTACTCTACTCTCTATATCTAAGATTTTATGGTATCACATACTGCCTGTAAAGGCGTGATTCAGCTTTCCTTTACATATACAGTTGAATGGGAATTAGAAAGGGTTATTATTGGGATCGAGTTCGGCTTAGGAGAGAACTGCCTACGTATCTTGCTCTCGATTCAGAGGGGAGAGAAGAATCAGGTCTGGTGTAGTTCATAGGAGGGGTATTTATAGATGTTGAGAGTGAATCCTCACCTACCACGTGTAAAGTGTATCACAAACGTGGGGTCTAGATTAAGGAGGCGTGCGGGACCTATCTTTATAGGTCTGCTGTGATGATGGGGATTAATAGTCTGGGCAAGTAGCTTGCGGCAGTGGTCAGTAGCTGGTGGCAGTGATTTGTACATGTGCATCTCTTATTCATGATTGCTTCTAGAAGATAAGATGAGTCATGTTATGGCCTGGTTCATGTGCTGGCGCAAACTATTCTGGACCGTTCTCTTATCTTGGGGACGCGATCTGATTCTATAGGTCGGTGGGGTATTTCCATCATGTTGAGTACACGCCTGATATTCTTGAAGGAGGATATCACTCCCTTACACAGCCCCCTCTCAGTAGGGCGTGCTGGTCATGGAAACAGCTTGCTTAGAGAAAATGGTAGCGTGTGCGGAGCATGTTTAGAGTTGGAAATACCTGACGAGTTAATGAGAATGACCTGTGTTATCCTATGAGCTGGTGGGCGAGGATGTTTGACACGTGTTTATCACGTGAGAGGATCTGAGCAGTTGCAGAGACAACGTGCCCCCCCCCCCCATTTTTTTGGGATTTGAAAAGACAGGACAGCTTGTTGGAAGTCGTGTGCGGTTAGGGCTAGGGTGTAATCATGGTGCCTTGGAAACTGGAGGGGCAGTTGTTCAACGATTACGCTTGCGATTTTTTGAAACATCACTTTGTTGCTTCGACTTGTAGAAACTAAGTCAGTACCGCAATGATAAGAGCCCAAAACTGTAGTTTTAACCCCTTAATAATCATACTGTTAGACCAATTATGTGAATAATAAGTAAGAGTTAATACTGATTACGTGTTTTTATGCATTTCAGGCTTCAAAGTCCATCATGTGCAGAAATGTGCCACTTTAGCGAGATAAAGGAGCAAAAGTCAGCAGAACTTCCGAATGCCATATCTTTGGACTCAGACCTCGGATTGAGGCCTACCTTATGTCAAACCGACCGGCTCGGAAAGAGCTTTGTAATGATCCAAGCCTTGACCCAATCAGAGGAGCAGAAGTGGACAAAAAGTCTGTAGAAGTCAACTGCAGCTGAAGAGGCCTTTTTGGACTGAAAGAATTGGATTTTGGGCCTGATTCTCTGGCCCAAAACATGGCTCCAAGCCCATGCACGATTTTTGGATCTGGATGTATAAAAACAAAAGCTTGACTCAGTGTTAATGGCAGTCAATGGCAGTTAGGTTAGGTAGATAGCTTAGAATAGAAAGTAGCCATTAAAATAGCTTCTAGATCTAGATTTAATTGTTTTAGTTAATTAGTTTCAAATCCTTTATTAGATTAAACCTTTGGATCTTGTTCTTCATTTGATTAGATCAATAAAGTAGTATTTTTTATCAATTTCGATTTTGTCATTTCCATTTCTAGATCTAATTTCAATTCTTGTTCTTATTTCATTTTAGTCATTAATTTAGATTTCATTATTGTTTAAATTAGTAAATTTTAATGCTTATTATTATGTGTAGTTTTAAATTAAATGGAAATGATTGCGGAATGATTCAAGGCTAAACCTCCATTAGAGGGGGTTGAGAAGCCTTGATGAAAGCTTGATTCCGTTTATCGTAGAGTCGTCGTAATTTCTATTCCACCCCAGAAATAATTAGTTCACCATGAGAATGGGTTTAATTGTTCACATGCTAGTTATTAATTGGTAGAAATGCCATGTGTAATTAGGGATTAGGAAGAACCGCTTGTTCCAGCGTAGCAGATTCAATTCGATTACTGACGACTCGTCGTTAGTGGATTAAGTTGAGTTAAGGTGGAATCAATCCCCCCTAACTCTTTTATCATAGAATCACCGTAGCATTCCCATAGTTGTCGATAATCGACTAGTTGCATCTTGTGGGTAGTTGCACCATAGTTTAGTTGCCCCGCCATTAAAACTCTCATTGACTTTAAGTAGAGTATTGAGACTAGAAAACAAGCATACAGAAGGACTAAGAGTGGAACGAATCACTCTACTCCACTATATCTCATAGGATTGAGAGTAGAAGAAGAAAACTTTGATAAACAAGCAACAAAAGATAGTTTAGTTTACTTACGTTGTGAATTCATCGTTCATTTCGTAGGTAAACTATTCATTTCACTCTTATCAAATGGCGCCGCTGCCATCTTAGTTTCACTTTCGTATTGTTTTCATAGTGTTAGTACTGTTTTTAAAGTCCCATTTCACCCACCCACCCTTGTTTGAATCATACTGTGGCTGTCCATTTTAGAGTTGAAAAATTCCGAGCAAAAAATTTAATCGGCGTGCGTGGCATCTCCATGCCTGACCAGCCCTATGTTCTTGGACACCGAGCCGACCGCCCTAAAAACACTGTAAATTGAAAATACCGGAGCTTGGCGCGCCTATCTTCTACGCTGCCATACCGTGTTAAATTTTTCGGATTTCGGCGTTTTAATTGAACTTTGATCTTTCATATTTTTCGGTGTTCTAACTCGCTATATACGAACAAAGCGTAAACAAGACGCTATTTATAAGCGAAGCAAGGGCCAATCAGGTAGTCCTTCCTTCCAAACCTCGCATCTCCTGTTAGAGGTTTTATACTAGTATATCAGAATTGTTTGGAGTGTTGCATGTTTAGTTAAGCTCGACTTAGTCTTGCATGAGATTAAGGTCTGGTAGAACAAAAACACCTAACGTAAATACACAACAACACCAACAAACAAATCTATCTAGTATACCACACACTACACCTCTAGCTACTATTTTACACACACCACCTGATATAATGGGGGAAGAAAGAGAGACTCCTCTCTCGGACTTCTACAAAGCCTTGAGCGATAGCCCCAAATCTTGCATCGTTCTAGCAGACCCAGCGGGGGATTTCAGAATCCCTCCAAATATTTTTAATTTGTTACCCGTTTTTCATGGTTTAGACCATGAAAAACCTTATCAGCACATGCGTAGGATTGAACAAGTCTTAACAACATTCCACCATCCTACGGTTGGTACGGAACAAATTAAATTAAGGGTATTCCCTTTCACCTTAGCTGATAAGGAGGCGTCTTGGTTAAGCGCCCAAGCCTAATTAAAATGTGGACTTCGTGGGCTAAACTTGTTCAATTTGTTTATGGAACATTTTTACCCACCCCTAAAGACGGATGAGATGCTTTCCAAGATTCATTTCTTTCGACAAAATCCTCATGAATCATTTTCAGAGGCTTGGAATCGTTTCACCGATCTGCTTATAGAGTGTCCACACCATAACCTAGCAAAAGACACGTTAGTTCGTTGCTTTTCAAAGGACTTCAACATCACCATAAAGAAGTCCTTGACATTATGAATGGGGGTAGTTTCTTAAGTAAAGGAGCCCTGGAGGCTTATAAATTTTAGAGGACCAAACTAAAGTTTAAATAATAATTGGGGGTAGTGATGATATCCCCCGCTCCGCTAGTTCTACTAATACAGTTAAGGCCGCCGGTATGTTTGAAATTAAACACGATTCCGAGCTTAAAACTCTAATCGAATCACTCACTAAAAAGGTAGAGGCCATTTTTGTACAACAAAAGCCTATCCCCGTCATGAATGTAAATTCAAACCCATGTAGTTTACGTTGGAGTCCCCGAGCATCCCGACTCCCATCGTCCTATAGCCTATGAACAGGCTTCTTCCATTAATAGTGAACCTAACGCCCGCGGAGACAAAATCCCAACTTCGGTTGGAGAAATAACCAACAAGTCACACCTCAAGGGTACAATAATCAATATGTTAGGCCAACGCGCGGCTTTAACCAAGCTCCACTACGACAAGGGCGAGGTCGGGTAATTTTAATAATTATAACAACCAAGTGCAACCTCGACAAGGTCAAGCACAAGGTCAAGGTAATTATAATAATTATAATGCTAATAGAGGTATCGTTCTAGGTCAATAATAATTATCAGAATCCACCTATAAATAATTCACGTGAAATAGTTCGGTCCACACCACCCGTGACTACTACACCCACACAACCGGATCGCCTTGACACCTTCATACAAGTGAGCCAAAACTTTTCCAAACTATGGCTCAATCTAACCAACAGGCTTCTACAATCCGTTAATAATTTAACCCAACAGTTGGCTCAAGATAAAGCCCAAACCAAAGGTGTGTTGCCAAGTCACGCAATACATAATCCTAAAACAACAAACACAGCCTTTGAGGTAACGGATAATACTAGTAATGAATTTGAAAATGTAGGTGAGATAAATGCCATCACCACTCTCCGTTCTGGCAGAGTGGTTGATAACAAGGTAACTATGCCTATAGTTACCCCACCAGTAGCCCCTACACCTACTATTTTACTAGATACCGAAATAGAAACTGAAGAGCCTACCTTTGTAGAGGTACCGGTTACAACACAACCTAAGAAAGTAAAGCCACGGTTAAACATCCGGTGATACCATAGCTAAATATAGACGAAACCACCGTTTCCACAAAAATTAGCCATGTTAACTAGGGATACAAATTACGAGGAGATTAGGGACGCGTTTTCAAGAATCTAACTATAAACCTTCCCTTCCTCGAAGCTATTAAAAGCTACCACATCATGCTAAGTTTCTTAAGGAATTGTGTACTACTAGGTGAAGACAAATATACCAAAAGAGCGCTTTTTAGCAGAACAATTCCCAACCTTATCCGAAAAATAATGGAATTGTTAAGTACAAGGACCACAGGTAGATCCCCATTGCACAATGCACCTTAGGAGATTCCTATCGACGACGCGTTATTAGACACGGGGGCTAGTGTTAACTTACTCCCATTTTATTTGTATAGACAAATAGGTCTAGGCGAGATGCAACCCACTAAAATGACGTTGCAATTAGTCGATCGGTCTATTAAGTATCCTAAGGGTGTAGTCGAAAATGTCTTTGGTAAAAGTTCGAGGATTTCTACTATCCGGCTGATTTTGTAGTCCTCGATACAGAAGTAAGCTAACGACTCTGTCCCGATCATTTTAGGGCGTCCGTTCTTGGCAACTGCCAATGCGCTCATTAATTGCCGTGATGGTTCAATGTCCATGTCTTTTGGCCATCTTGCTGTTGAAGTCAATGTTTTTAAAACAAGGACACAGTTACCCGATTCGATCCTATGGATGGAGAGGTAAGCATGATCGAGCTTCGCTCGAGATTATTTCAACAACACGTTCCCTGATAGTCATATGCCCAAAATTCTTTCCTTTGGAAAGTCAGACTCCAACATTTTCATCCCTACACTAGTCGATACACATATTATTGATGAGGATGGGATAGATGACTTTCTCAAAGATGTAGAGGACTACCATAGTAATGTGGATATGACCAATCTAGATGAGGAATTGATGAGTTTCTTCGAAAGTAGGTGACAATTCACCCTATCAAGAACTAACTTGCACAACATCCACCTCGATTCCCCTCCTTCCACCCTTTCAAAGGAACCTCGAGTTTGCACTTTCGATCCTTTTGTTTCTCCCTGTGCTTCATAATTTTTAAATCCTCCTAAAAAGCAGATACTTGGAAGGACAAACTATTTGACACCTTAATTTTCAGAATTGAGACAGTCCCTACACACACAATGAATGAGTTCGGTGCTAAAACCACATCCTCATTGTGTACAAGCTGTCTTTCTACAACTTATCCATATCCACCATATTCTCCACAACCATTCACTTTTCCACACTTATTTACTAGAACACCCACTCATTCAAAAATGAAAAATAAGGTGCATGATAGGTTACACAATAGGGTAATCCGACTTCGCTTTCATTTCACTAGGTTGAGTCATAGGGAAAATTGGTGTTTCATTGTGTTTGGATATGTTTTATGTAATATTTATTTATGGAATGATCCACAACTATTTCGGTTGTTGATATATGAACAACTGCATGTTCATACATATGTTTTAGATAAAGTCTTGAGTATCTGACTATAAACGACTAAATTTCTGTGTTTGGTGCATTTCCTTTCACTTTAATATATTGGTGAGTGCACCATTAAGGTAACCGGGCCCTCCCTATGGAGTGTGTGGCTGTAAGTACCGGATCCTAAGTCCACGGTTCACATAGTTCACGTTTTTCCACTCTTGCATGTTTTTTCGGATTTTTGAGTCATGTTTCTCTATGGTGTGAATTATGTCTTTATTGCTTATCGTTTTTCCTTCTAAAAAATAAAATAAAAATAAAAATAAAAAATAAAAAATAAAAATAAACATAGTAATCTAGGAAAGGGAATTTGACTTTAAAAGACCATTTACTAAAACAAATTTTCTAAGCGTTATATAAAAATTTGTTTTGGGGGTGGGGTGTTCGTGTTTCGTAATAAATGTTTTATGTCCCATTAGAGTTGCTTAGGCCGTTTTATTGTATTACGCGCTCAGATTGACATAATCTATTAATTTAGAGTTCATTCGTTCGCATAACTTACGTCATGCACGCACTTCGAGGCGTTTTCCACTATCTCGTATGTCATCCGAAGTTGGAATAGAGTGTTTTATGGATCATTGGATAGGAAATTCCCTCCTGATCATTTCCATATCTCATTCGCAAAAAATCGGACCGGTAACGAAGCGGCAATTTTGATTTGAAATTCGCGAAAAAAAATCGAAAAAATCAAAAATTTCGATTTTGGGCTTGGGCCCAACCCGCGCCTAACAGCGCTTACGACGGTGGCGCCAGCGCTCTTTACCTTCTTCAGCAACAGTTCATCGTTTTTTCATCTTCCACCGCCATGAACAAGCTCCAAACCTAGAAAAATAAAAATTAAAAAGAAAATACCATAAACCCACGCCCAAAAATCAAATCCTAACCCCAAATCTTCTCTAAAACTAAACCACCACAACCCCCACCGATTTAAATAACTAAAACCACCAAAAATTCAAAATTTGGTCTTTGCGCCGCCACCACTCCACCACCACCACATTGTTCTTTCAGTCGGTCAAGTCAAACCACCACCACCACATCATATTTAAACCCTCACTCCATTTCAAACACTAAATGGCTCAACAACGCCGAATTATACCGAGCAAGTTTTTCCTTGCCGACATTTTTAAGCTCCGTTTTTACGGTGTGACGAAATGGCTAGTAGAGACTGGAATAGTAATTCGGTACTTTCGACCGAAGCCTTCTACCACGAAGACTTGGTCCGACGGTTCTACAACACCGAGGGGAGTTGGAGGGGAGTAGGATTTTTTGTGATGGTAAGGGAAGAAGAGAAGGGAGTTGACTACGGATTGTTGGTCGAGATTCTAGGCATTCCGCCTAGAATCCATCCGAGGCCACTTTACGGGATCCCCGGTTTGACGGGTAGAGCCATTGATGGGGCGCATCGTCATCAATGGGAGCTACAATACAAACTCCCATTGTGTTCGCCAGCATCCTCAGACCAACCACCGGTGGCTCTGACCCGATGGATTAGTCGGAATGTCCTAGGGAAGGACAAGGTCGGCGACATCGGTCCGACCTGCCTCCATCGTCCTATGGGTACTCCAGAGCGAAATACGATTTCTGTATCACGGAGTTTTTCTTGAAGCATGATTAGGGGTCGGAAGGTCTTTGGCACCTCTTCCCGTGTTAATCACCAAGATCATGTGAAGATGAAAGCAGACTCTCCCCCTCCGATAGGATTTACATTACCCCGCACCGTAACACGTGTATCTATAGGGAGTGTGTCCAACAAGTTTGGAGGAGGGCTGAGGATAGAGAAGAAGAAGAAGAGGATGGAGGAGCTGAGAATGAAGAGGGAGGAGGATGAGGATGCCTCCGAGGATGAGGAGGACGTGACTGCTTTGACGGATGCCCTCTGAGAGGTGTTGGTCGATGAATGCATGGCTATGCTTCATAGGGGCATGCGTTCACTAAACACTATCTGCAGACAGACCTCCGGACTCGGCGGTGACTATTCATCACAACCGAGATCCGCACCCGAGAGAGGATGAGAGATGGGAGCGGCGAGGGCTGAGATGGAAGCCCGGTAGCCGGTTTAGAGTGATATGCTTGCACGCTTCCCACCTCATCTGGACTCGCTTCGAGGACACAGCCTATTGAAGCATGGCGTCGTCGGCGAAGGGCGGCGCCGGACCTTTGGAGCCCGGAGCCACCACTAGAGAGTGTGCCCTCCGCCACCGATGCATGAAATTTTAGAGAGTCCGAGGATTGATAGTGGTTGTTGTTTTATTTATTTTTGTTGTTTTTATTGTAATGTAACTTTTATTTCCGTAATTTGAATTTTGTAGTGGTACTCCGAATGAAATTTTAATATAAGGGCCTATTTTCATTATGCATGGTTGTTTCATATTGACCCCACCTTCCCAACTTATTTGGGGGTGGTTTTATCAATTCAAGCATGATTTTTGTATAACCCTCGTATTAGAATTAATTGCGGAGTCAAGGTGAAAATATGGTTGTTTAGGCAGAAATATGATCAAGTATCATTGTAGGATGAAATCTAGATTAAATAGGTACATTCTATCATAAAATCAACCTAAAAGATAATTGGGTTTGAATTAGAATCGGGTTATGAGTTGTTTCCGTTTGAAGTTTGGAAATTTTAGGATTTCAGGAACTGCCGTAATTAGTTTTGGCAACTTTCCGATCCTTTTTAGCAACTTTAAACCTATATAAACTTGATACAAACTATTCTCACAACTCACACTACACCTAAACTCCATCACTTCCCCCTTCACACCCCGCGATTCCCACGTTTCGACTTCATTTTTGCAAATCTGAACTTTCGAAAGGCGCTTTCTACACTTCGATAGAAAATTTTAATTTTAGGCCAGCGCTTCCATAGAAGCGACTTCGGCTAAAACACTGGAATTCCAAAATACTAAGAGCGGCGCCAGCTTCAAGTCAAGCGACCGACCTACTTCACTGGAATTCCAAATTACAAAAGAGCGACTTCGCGCCTAGTTAGCCTTCAGCGCCTACGACTTCCGTGGACCAGAAATTTTCCAGTTTTTTGGCGTAGTATCCGGATCTTTCGCAGCTATTCCAAAGCGTAATTTTGAGATGACATCTCCAACATTGATACCGAACAGTCTTTCAAAGATTTGTTCCAAAGCACTACTTACGGTGCTTGGTTTCATGAGGTGATCACATACGTTGGCTGGGAACCTCTTATGGTAAGACCGGCTGAACTTTATTCTCCAAAGACTTGCATCTTATTTTTATAATAACTGCATTTTCTTTGAGAGACCGGATGGAGAACAAGTGTTCTCCATCAACATTGACGATGAACCAATGGAAATTACCGTGTTCTTGCTAGCATTTGTTCTTGGACTTGATATGCCCATTTGAGATACAAGACCCATGGTGCTATTGGGTCGATAATATGCATGTCTACACTTATGAGTCTTTGCACGAGGCTTATGGGGCGGCATTTTCCGTATTGAGGACCAAGGGGACTATAACGTTACCCTTGGTAGCTTTGTCCATGAACATAGGAACTGTTATGTTTTGGATTATGCTAAACATTTTAGGGAATGGCGTTTTCTTACGTGAATGACGCCACTTGCAGCGTTTTCCTTGCTTTAGCCAATGGACGCCGGTTCTATGACCTTCCGGAACTTTGATGTCTAGTTTAGCACGAGCCCATACCATGAGGCATAAGTACCTTCTTATGCCTGCTCTAGTTTCAATGATTATGCTATGTTTCTTTCCCTGTTTTTGTACATGTTTCACGGATTGGATTAGGGTAGACACGGTCGCGACCCACCAATAGTATTATTCGATCTTTCCGCAATGACTTGGCAAGGGTGGCGGATACAACCTCACCAAAGTTGCACCCTACACCCCATCAGACCAAGTGGCACTTAATAGGTTAGCAACCATAGATGATAAATGGCGTGAAGCCTAGCAAATTATCATAGCATGGCAGATCGCTGAAGGAGCCTCACTTCTTTATAGAAGTGGAGGATGATGAAGATGAATAACTTGGCCGGGAGTGGAGGTAAGTTTTAGTTTCATTAGTGTGCGCTTATGTCCCAAGCAATTTCATTCTTTTAACCCCATAATGGGTAGAACTCGTTATAGAGTTGAGTCAGTTTTATTTCCTATATTAGTACGTTCTAACTTTGTTTTGCAGATGTTCCTGAATTTCACGCGTTTCAATGGTATTTTTACTACCCTCTTTATTTAAATGCTTTGAGGACAAAGCATGCTTTTTGTTTGGGGGGGCATAGAAACACGTGTAATTAAGACATCTGCTAGGATATAAATATGTATAATATGCATTTGTTTTCTAGTTAAAATTTCAAAAATTTATAAATATAAATAAATAAGTTATGCTATACACTTAGGAATATTGGTATTGTTTCTTTCTCTATGCTCTTAACAATCTAGAAGTCTCACATAGCTTTTGCATCAGAATAATTGTTAGAAACTTAGGTTAATATGTAGGTAATAATCTTTGCATCTATCTATAAATATATTACATGAGTATCTATGATTGTTTGGCAGTAAGTTTCTGAAATCTAGGCTAGAGTACTTATTCTACAAATCCTGTGAGAATATAGCCTAAAGCCTTATATGAGTGAAACAATTGAGAAATGACACAAGGGAGAAGTAAAATCCGGATAGAGAAATCACACGTCCACTTGCTTGATCACTAAACCATATCCTAAGCGAGAATTTAGGCCCTCTTTGGATCGATATAGCCAGAAATTCAAACCTATGAATTATTTTCCGCTAGTAAGCCTAATCGAGCCTTTCATTAGCCCTTCCATAAACCACAATTCCTTTACCCTGTTACAAAAACAAAAACAAAATAAAAAATATATATATATATAATAAATCAACCTACCCAATTTAGAATAAGTCTGAGAATAGAATGAATGGAGAAAGAAGAAGAGAAAAACCTGTGTAAACAAAAATTAGTTAGTGCTTCAGAAAATAAAGAAAATAAGTTTCCATCCAAGAAAAAAAAAAATATAAATAAAATAAAAACTCCAAAAATAGAATAAAAGGGAGTCAAAAGCCAAAGAAAAAAAAAAAAATATGGCTAAGGATGGAAACAAAGTGTAGAAGCAAAAGTAAATAACAAGGTTTTCTCTAGTTACATAATATGAAGACTCTATTATCTCAGACTTGTCCTTTAGAATATCCATTTCCTTCCTTCTTAAACCATCTCCTAATCCCCGTAACACCTAATAAAGACCTCTAGCTCAATTAGGAATAGGTTAGTGTGATAGTAAGTGGCAGATGTGTTTGATCGACTCCGGCTTCCTGTGTGTCATTGAGATTGTAAGGTAAAGTGTGCCCACTGCAGACAATGAAGTAGCTTAAACTTGAGTGGAAAAATCAGAGTGTTGTTTCTTGACTATTATTGTGAGAACCTACTTAAGGACGCTTATTCCGAAGTTCTCGAAAACAAACCTGCTTAACATTTTATAGTACTACTCATTGTGTATATGTTTATTGTAGATGATAGATTATTATGCATATATTAGCTTAGGGTTTTGACTTGGTTATTCTTGTTCATAGCTAGTGAGACGTATAGATAATTTGGAGCATGAATAAGGAAACAATAGTTTTATTTTCTTAGTCGTTGTAGTATAGATGAAGTTTGTGAGTACCTTCATTGGAAAACTCTCACGAGGTTATAACTTCGTCCACTAGGGAATTCCTAGTGGTTTAAGGCCTTGTTGCATATGGTCAATGCAATCGCACTCAAATAAACGAGATTAGGTAGAACTCCATTTTTGGTCACTTATTCTAATTTCTCATCTTTGCTTGAGGACAAGCAAAATCTTTGTTTTGGGGTGGTTTGATAAGAGCCCAAAACTGTAGTTTTAACCCCTTAATAATCATACTGTTAGACCAATTATGTGAATAATAAGTAAGAGTTAATACTGATTACGTGTTTTTATGCATTTCAGGCTTCAAAGTCCATTATGTGCAGAAATGTGCCACTTTAGCGAGATAGAGGAGCAAAAGTCAGCAGAACTTCCGAATGCTATATCTTTGGACTCAGATCTCGGATTGAGGCCTACCTTATGTCAAAACGACCGGCTCGGAAAGAGCTTTGCAATGATCTAAGCCTTGACCCAATCAGAGGAGCAGAAGTGGACGAAAAGTCTGTGGAAGCCAACTGCAGCTGAAGAGGCCTTTTTGGACTGAAAGAATTGGGTTTTGGGCCCGATTCTCGGCCCAAAACATGGCTCCAAGCCCATGCACGATTTTGGATCTGGATGTATAAAACAAAAGCTTGACTCAGTGTTAATGGCAGTCAATGGCAGTTAGGTTAGGTAGATAGCTTAGAATAGAAAGTAGCCATTAAAATAGCTTCTAGATCTAGATTTAATTGTTTTAGTTAATTAGTTTCAAATCCTTTATTAGATTAAACCTTTGGATCTTGTTCTTCATTTGATTAGATCAATAAAGTAGTATTTTTATCAATTTCGATTTTGTCATTTCCATTTCTAGATCTAATTTCAATTCTTGTTCTTATTTCATTTTAGTCATTAATTTAGATTTCATTATTGTTTTTAAATTAGTAAATTTTAATGCTTATTATTATGTGTAGTTTTAAATTAAATGGAAATGATTATGAATGATTCAAGGCTAAACCTCCATTAGAGGGGGTTGAGAAGCCTTGATGAAAGCTTGATTCCGTTTATCGTAGAGTCGTCGTAATTTCTATTCCACGCCAGAAATAATTAGTTCACCATGAGAATGGGTTTAATTGTTCACATGCTAGTTATTAATTGGTAGAAATGCCATGTGTAATTAGGGATTAGGAAGAACCGCTTGTTCTGGCGTAGAAGCGATTCCATTCGATTCTGACGAACCACTGGCCGTTAGTGGATTAAGTTGAGTTAAGGTGGAATCAATCCCCCTCTAACTCCTTATCATAGAATCACCGTAGCATTCCCATAGTTGTCTGATAATCGACTAGTTGCATCTTGTGGGTAGTTGCACCATAGTTTAGTTGCCCCTTCGTAAAGCTCTCATTGACTTTAAGTAGAGTATTGAGACTAGAAAACAAGCATACGGAAGGACTAAGAGTGGAACGAATCACTCTACTCCACTATATCTCATAGGATTGAGAGTAGAAGAAGAAAACTTTGATAAACAAGCAACAAAAGATAGTTTAGTTTACTTACGTTGTGAATTCATCGTTCATTTCGTAGGTAGACTATTCATTTCACTCTTATCACGCAACAACCTTCAGGTTAGTTTTCTGCCATTGTTGAACTCCTGCTTCTTGCTTCGTGCTTAATCTTTGCTCTAGAGTTGTTAGGACGTTTGCTTATTTACTAGTGGCTAGAATCGTTAGGGAGAGAGAGAGATGTCTGACTCAGATGATATGCGATCTCATGAGGTTCGCGAAGTTTCTCTTCGTTGGACTGATGAGGAGGAAGAGAAAGATGAGTCGGTGTGTGGGGTGAGTGAGGCTGGTGATGAAGATGAAGTAGTTGAGGAGGCTGGAAGTGGGGAAGATAAGGCTCGATCTACATATGTGGGTGCTAAAGTGAGCACTTCAGGTCACTATGAGGGGTCGGCGTCCAGCGGGCTGCCGCCTAAGGCTATGGATAGACACGCTTTGAGGGCATTCTCCTATTTAAGGAAAAAATATGGGATAGCTGTCAAAGAAGTTTGTGATGGAAAAACGTTGGAGTGATCTGGTGACTAGGGAAGATAAGAATCGCGGTCGTACTAGGGTGAAGCGACCCACCGGAGGTGCTGGTGCGTCTGGGTTGGGAGTTGGGCAGGGTCAAGAGGACTCTCCCTACGATTTGGAGAACTCTCTCTTTGAAATCCCTGAACCTCGCTTGTTGACGAGGAAAGGTAACGACCCCGAGTCTCGACCTTCCAAGGTTGCGAGGGTAGTTGAGACCACACTAGGGGGTGGCAAAGGGCGAACTGGGGGAAGGGCGGCTCGTAGCTCGAGAGCGAGACCGATGCCCAACTTTAGCGTTCTGGGTGAGGACGCCCCGGATGTCGCTCCGACCAAGGTTGTTGGAGATGCTCCTGGCAAAATGAAGGGGAAGGTTGGTATGAGAGACACTGGTAAGGGGCACTCCAGTGCTGGGAAAGATGAGCTAGAGCGCAACCTGATATATATAGATGAAGTGACTGGGAAGAAGCGCTATGTGAGGAGGTCGGACTGCAGCTACAAGTCCGCACCTATAGCTGCTTGTTTGCTGGAGAGTATGACGATGGACGGTGATAGGAAAGACCTGGATGCGATGGAGCTGGAGTCGAATCTGAGGGGGATGGATAAGGTGATGTGCCTGGTGAGTAACTTTTGCATTCAAACTTGGCTGTGTTATTGTGCTATATGATGTTATTTGATGTTAACGTGATATGTTGTGCGAGTTGTCTTAGCCGATTATTTGGGTATCGGTTGAAGACGGCCGCCTTTCGCTTTCTTCGAGTGGAGAAGACGGAGGTGGAGTCGCTGAGGGACGATCTTTCGAATCTTCGAGCTGTGCAACAGTTTGAGAAGAAAGAACTAGACGCTTTGAAGCCCCAACTCACTGCCTTGACGTTGGAGAAGACATCTGCAGTGAATTAGTCGATTGGGCTGAAGCATGAGGTGGAGGCGTTGAAGGGCCAGTTGGTTGCAGCGAAAGCCTATGCTGAACGATGTAAGACTTCCACATTGCAGGCGAAAGAAGCATATCTCACCATTCGGCTGAGGTGGAGGAATTGGAGAAGAAATATGACGACCTACAGGGGGAGCGAGAGCGAAGAGCTTCGGGAGAACGCGGGGGCGGGCCACTTGAAGATGCTAGCACTGTTCTTACAATCGTGCTTGCCCCTATTACTAGTGTGGTGAGTGATCAGCTTCAGGAGTCTGGGGAGCTGAATGTGGCCGTTACCGAGGCAGTTGTGGCATCTACTGGTGATCTGAGCTCTGCCCCAGTGTTGAATGTCAGTCTTGTAGAAAACTTTGATGATGTTGTTTGAACAAGTTGTTGGTGTTTGTGGTTGTAATTGGCCTTTGGCCGTAAAACAATAAATTTGGGTTTATTGGGTTGACTGGGCGCTTTTTTTTTCTTCTTTACTGTGTGATTATAATGACTAGTGGCTAACTGAGTTGGATTTCCTGAGTATTCTCAGCAGCTCGGTTAGTCTAGGAACTGAGGCTTCGCTGAAGTCGTCAATTCGCTCCTTTTCGTGAATGTGAAATATGTTGCTTTGCTCTATATAAGTAGTATTTTGTATAATATGAATGTTTGCATTTTGCAAGTATGGGTATGTTGTTACGACTTGTCCTACGGAGAGTACGGTGTCGACGACCTGTGACTTTGCTGGTCTATCGTGCTTGCTATCCGATTTAAACGGTGTAGGTCACACATGTCTTGAGGACGCAAGGGGCGTTCTCTACGTTGGAGTTGCCTGAGTTACAGCGCGTGCGTGGCACGTGTAAGAATATGGGTGGTTGGGAGCCATGACATGATGGCTGCCAGGTGGCCTGCCGTTTTGGCGTCTCGATGCCATCATGACCTGTCTTGGGAAGATACATTACTTTACTGTAAATAGCAATGCTCTTGGAAGAGCAAAGTCCTTTGCTCTTCTTCTTGCTGCCGCAGCTCTTCTCTACTTTGTTAAGCGTCGTTTGCCGTCGGTTCACTTTCATGCGTTTGGCTTTCTCGTTTAACTGTCCCTCTCTTTTGTTTTGTTGAAAAGGAACCTGAGGCTTGTTTATTTAACCTGCGTCCTGCATAGGTTTCTTTATGGCCAGGTGCCGCAAATATGTCAGGGGAGAGGGGAGTTTAAGAGAGAGCTCCCCTCTGATAATGGAGGAAATGGAGTTCCACCCGCACGTTCATGGAGATTGTCGCAAAAGAAAAGCTATAGCGTCAGGGGCCAAGAGCAAAAGCGACCCAAGAGCTCAGGTCGCTCGACGGGTGGCATTGTCTTCAGGTCGCCTCGGCAAGCTGGCGACACTGGTCGGGTTGCTGAGTAAGCTAGCGACCTAGGGTAAGGCCACCACGTCGCTGGTGAGAGTTCGCCTCCTCGCATCGGGGATGTAGGGAGCGAATTCTACTATATGGGGAGAACGGGGAATAAGCGTGTGGTGAAACGCTCTGACTGCAGCTTCTACTCGAGCGCCCATAGCGACCAGTCTGCTGAAGAGGATCGTGCTGGATGGCGACAAAGCTGAGGCTTAGGATGAAGATATGGATATGCTATTGGGCACCATGGACATGGCTACTTCTTTGGTGAGTGTTTACTTGCTAGGCTTGTTACTCTGTTTCGTAAGGGATCGTAACCTTGAATTTGTCTTCGTAGTTTTTGGCGGGTACGACATAAACCGAAGAGTCGCGGCAAAGACGCCGATATCGATGTCAACTCGAAGTCGAATTTGGGCTGTCCATGAGCTGCGTAGGGAGTTGACAAGACGAAGCTGGACGTGATGACAGATAAGTACCGTGCGGCTGCGGATGAGAACGCTAAGCTTGTTGCAGCAATGACTGATCTGCAAGGGAAGTTAACGGAAGTCACTGAGTACGCCAAGCAATGTCAGGGGGTCGCGTGCAAAGCACAAGATGCATATACCACGGCCTGTGCTCAGTATGCCAAACTGGATGAGAAATATTTCCAGTTGAAGAAGGCACAAGGGGACCAGGGTACGGGTATGCGCATTGTGCTGAGATCGGCAAGGCACCCTTCGTCGACCAGTGCTACCCCAGAAGATAAACATGTTGTGGTTGCTCCTTGATGGTGATTTCTCATTTTTTTTTTGAAAAAAGTTTAAGTTGGATAACTGCTTTGTGTGTTCTCCTCTCTATGAGAGTTTTAAACAATAGAGCTGTGTTTTCAGGCTTGCTTGAACAGCTCGCCTTAGTTAATACTGAGAACTGATTTCCACGGAAGTGGCAGTTCGTTAATTTTGCTCCCATTATTCAAAGAACCGATCTGGATTTTCTGGGTAGCCCAGCAGATCGGTGGATTGGAACTGGTTTCCTGGCCTTGGCCGGGCAGTTCGATTGGTGAATATATGTAATGCCATGTTTTGCTTGCCTGCTTGTAGTTATTATCTTGTGTATGGCGCTTGTAGTACGCTTCTGAGATTTAGTTTAAGAAAGTGTTATGCTTGTGAAGTATTGCTCAGGAGAGCAACCTTCTTGAGCTGATCTTAGAGGTATAGGTCCCCAACTAATGAGAATTAGGGAGGCCATGAGCCGGTAAGTTCCTGAGAGCGTTCTATTTGCGAAGAGCGTATTTAGCCTCTGAAGGCGTACTGCTCACTAAGAGCGTATGTAGCCCCTGACGGCGTGCTATGATAAGAGCCCAAAACTGTAGTTTTAACCCTGTAACAGTCATACTTTTAGACCAATTATTTGAGTAATAATTAAGAGTTAACACTGATTACGTGTTTTTAGGCATTTCAGGCTTCAAAGTCCATTATGTGCAGAAATGTGCCACTTTAGTGAGATAAAGGAGCAAAGGTCGGTTACTAAGGAGCTCCGTGATTAAAGGCCAAGATTCAAGAAGACAAAGCCCTTCTAAAGCCCGGTCAAAAGCTGAAAAGTCGATGCGGCGTAAAACAAAGACACAAAGTCAAACAAAACTTCGAGGCCGTATCTTTGGACTCAGACCTCGGAATGGGGCCTACCTTATGTCAAAACGACCGCTCGGAAAGAGCTTTCCAATGGTCTAAGCCTTGATCCAATCAGAGGATTAGAAGTGGACGAAAAGTCTGTTGAAGCCAACTCCAGCTGAAGAGGCCTTTTTGGACTGAAAGAATTGGGTTTTGGGCCTGATTCTCTGGCCTAAAACATGGATCTAAGCCCATGCATGATTTTTGGATCTGAACATATAAAAACCAAAGCTTAGCTCTTTGTTAATGGTAGCTAGTTAGACCTAAAAATATAGATAATTCTAGATCTAGTTTTCATTTAATAAAATTAAGTTTAGTTTTAATTTCAATTATTGTTCTAGATTAATCTTAGAACCATTGTTCTTCATTAGTTTCATAAATAAAATAGCTAGTTTGTCAATTTCGATTCTTGTCATTTACAATTGTTTAGATATAAATTCCCTTATTACGTAGATAGCTAGACCTAGATTAGTTAGATTATTAATTTAGTATTTGAATCATTGTTTTATTATTCATTAGATTAATAAAATAGTGTTCTCCATAATCTAGTTTCATTTCCATTGATTGTTTAGTTTCAATTCGTAGATTCAATTATTTGTCAGTATTAGTTTAATTCAATTATTGCATGAGTAGTTTTGAATTGAGTTTAAACAAGTAAAGTTCAAATCTTTATATCATGTCTTGTTTGAATTCCATTGGGAATGATAGCGTGATGATTCTCGGCTAAACCTCCATTTGAGGGGGTTGAGAAGCCTTGATGAAAGCTTGATCCCGATTATCATAGAGTCGTCGTAATTTCCTTTCCACTCTAGAAATGATTAGTTCACCATGAGAATGGGTGTAATCGTTCACATGCTAGTTATGAATTGGTAGAAATGCCATGTGTAATTAGGGATTAGGAGTAACCAGATTGTTCTGCGAAGTAGTTCAATTCGGATTACGACGATTCGTCGTTAGTAGGATTAAGTCGAGTTAAGGTGGAATCAATCCCCCTCAACTCCTTATCATAGAATCAACGTAGCATTCCCATAGTTGTTCTAATAGTCGACTAGTTGCATCTTGTGGGTAGTTGCATCGTAGTCTAGTTGCCATTTCGTAAATCTCTCATTAGACTTTAGATTAAGATTACTTATACGTAGAGAACACAGCATGCGGACGGACTAGGAGTGGAATGAATAATCTACTCCACTATATCTCATAGGATTGAGAGTAGAAATCTTTGATAAATCTTAGGCACATAAAATAGTTTTAGTTTACTTACGTTTTGAGTTTCATCGTTCATTTCGTAGGTAAACTATCATTTTTATGTTTTATCAAATGGCGCCGCTGCCATCTTAGTTTCACTTTCGCATTATTTTCGTAGTATAAGTACTCTTCTTAAAGTCCCATTAAACCCACCCACCCTTGTTTGATCCATACTGTGGTTGTCCGTTTCAGCATTGAAAATTTCCGAGAAAAATTTGCACGGAGCACACCTGCACCCCAAAGGAGCGCGACCTGCGCTCAAGTTACTAGATGATGAGCGTGACCCGCCCCCCAACCGAGCGCGACCCGCGCTTAAACACTGTAACTTGAAGTTACACTGAGCGCACCCGCGCCCAAAGTGAGCGCACCCGCGCCCTGGGCTGAATTTTCTCGGATTTCCACAGGTTTGATTCGAACTTTGATTTTTCAAGTTTTTCAGTGTTCTAACTTGTTATATACACTGAACACGCGTAAACAAGACGCTATTCCTAAGCGAAGCAAGACGCAATCAGGTATTCCTTTCTTCCACACCTCGCATCTCCTGTTAGAGGTTTATACTAGTATATCAAGATTGTTTGGAATGTTGACGTAATTAGCTAAGTTTGGTCTTAGCCTTGTATGAGATTAAGATCTGGTCGAACAAAAACACCGAGCATAATTACACAGCAACATCAACAAGCACGCCTATCTAGTATACCACTCATTGCACCTCTAGCTACTATTCCACATACTCTACCCGACCACAATGCCCGACGAAGGAGAGACTCCTCTCGGACTTTTATAAAGCCTTGGCGATAGCCCCAAATCTTGCATCGTTATAGCGGACCCGGTGGGGATTTCGAATCCCCAAATATTTTAATTTGTTACCCATTTTTCATGGTTTAGACCATGAAAAACCTTATCAAAGACACGCGTGGGGATTGAACAAGTCCTTACAACATTCCATCATCCTACGGTTGGTGCGGAACAAATTAAACTAAGGGTATTCCCTTTCACCTTAGCCGATAAGGCGGCGTCTTGGTTAACTGCCCAAGCGCCTAATTCTGTGGACTCGTGGGCTAAACTTGTTCAGTTGTTTATGGAACATTTTTACCCACCCCTAAAGATGGATGAGATGCTTTCCAAGATTCATTTCTTTCGAGAAAATCCTCATGAATCATTTTCAGAGGCTTGGAATCGTTTCACCGATCTCCTTATAGAGTGTCCACATCATAACTTAGCGAAAGACACGTTAGTTCGTGCCTTTTTCAAAGGACTTCTACACCACCATAAAGAAGTCCTTGACATAATGAATGGGGGTAGTTTCTTAAGTAAAGGAGCCTCGGAGGCTTATAAATTTTTAGAGGATCAAACTAAGTTTAAATAACAACTGGGGGGTAGTGACGATATCCACGCTCCGCTAGTTCTTCTAATACGTTAAAAGGCCGATATGTTTGAAATTAAACACGATCCCGAGCTTAAAACTCTAATCGAATCACTCACTAAAAAGGTAGAGGCCATTTCTATTCAACAAAAGCCTATCCCCGTCATGAATGTAAATTCAAATCCATGTAGTTTCTGTTGGAGCCCTGAGCATCCCGACTTCCATTGTCCTATAGCATATGATTAGGCTTGTTCCATTAATAGTGAACCTAACGCCCCTTGGAAACAAAATCCCAACTTCGGTTGGAGAAATAACCAACATGTCACACCTCCAGGGTACAATAATCAATATGTTAGGCCAATGCACAGTTTTATCCAAGCTCCACCACGGCAAGGACAGGGTTAGGGTAATTTTAAAAATTACAACAACCAAGTGTAACCTCGACAAGGTCAAGTACAAGGTCAAGGTAGTTATAATAATTATAATGCTAATAGAGGTATCGTCCCGGTAAATAATAACTATCAAAAAAGCCCATAAATAATTCACGCGAGATAGTTCAGTCCACACCACCCGCGGATCGCTACACCCACACAACCGGATCGTCTTGACACCTTCATACAAGTGAGCCAAAAACTTTTCCAAACCATGGCTCAATCTAACCAACAACTTCTACAATCCGTTAATAATTTAAGTCAACAGTTGGCCCAAGATAAAGCCCAACCCAAAGGTGTGTTTCCAGGTCACGCAATACCTAATCCTAAAACAACAAACACAACCTTTGAGATAACCGATAATACTAGTAATGAATATGAAAATGTAGGTAAGCTAAAGGCCATCACCACTCTCCGTTCTGGTAGAAGGGTTGATAACAAAGTAACTATGCCTATAGTTACCCCACCAGTAGCCCCTACACCTGCTATTTTACTAGATACCGAAATAGAAACTGAAGAACCTACCACTGTAGAGGTACCAGTTATAACACAACCTAAGAAACATAGAGCCAAGGTTAAACATCCAGGTGATACCATTGCTAAATATAGACAGAAACCACCGTTTCCACAAAAATTAGCCATGTTAACTAGGGATACTAATTATGAGGAGATTAGGGACGTTTTCAAGAATCTAACTATAAACCTTCCCTTCCTCGAAGCTATTAAAAAGCTACCACACCATGCTAAGTTTCTTAAGGAGTTGTGTACTACTAGGCGTAAGACCAATATACCAAAAGACGCCTTTTTAACAGAACAATTCCCAACTATATCTGAACATAATGGAATTGTTAAGTACAAGGACCCTGGTCGTCCTACTGTACAATGCACCTTAGGAGATTCTTATACGACGACCGCGTTATTAGACCTGGGGGCTAGTGTTAACTTACTTTTGTTTTATTTGTATAGACAAATAGGTCTAGACGAGATGAAACCCACTAAAATGACGTTGCAATTAGCTGATCGGTCTATTAAGTATCCTAAGGGTGTGGTCGAAAATGTGCTGGTAAAAATTTAGGATTTCTACTATCCGGCTGATTCTGTAATCCTCGATACAAAAGTCGCTAACGACTCTGTCCCGATCATCTTAGGGCGTCCTTTCCTGGCAACTGCCAATGCGCTTTCATTAATTGCCGTGATGGTTCAATGTCCATGTCTTTTGGCCATCTTGCTGTTGAAGTAAATGTTTTTAAAACAAAGACACATTTATCCGATTCGTCTATGGATGGAGAGGTTATCATGATCGAGAGCTTCGCTCGAGATTATTTCAACAACACATTCCCTGATAATCATATGCCCAAATTTCTTTCCTTTGGAAGTTCAGACTCAAACATTTTCATCCCTACACTAGTCGATACACATATTATGGATGAGGACGAGATAGATGACTTTCTCAAAGATATAGTGGACTACCATAGTAATGTGGATATGACTAATCTAGATGAGGAATTCAAGGAGTTTCTTAGAGCAGGTGATGATTCACCCTATCAAGAACTACTTTGCACAACATCCACCTCGACTCCCCTCCTTCCACCCTCAAAGGAATCTCGAAGTTTGCACTCGATCCTTTTGTTTTCTTTCAGGCTTCATAATTTTTTAAATCCACCTAGTAAACAAATACTTCAGAAGAACCAAGCATTTGACACCTTCATTTTCAGACTTGAAACAGTCCCTACCTACACTATGAATGAGTTTTGTGCTAAACCCACATCCTCATTTTTTCCATGCTTTCCTTCTATAACTTATCCATATCCACCATATTCTCCACAACCATTCACTTTTCCACACTTATTCACTAGAACACCCTCTCGTTCAAAAGTGAAAAAGAAGGTGCATGCTAGGTTACGTTATAGGGTTATCCGACTTCGCTTTCATTTCACTAGGTTGTGTCATAGGAAATCTTGGTGCTTGATTGTGTTTGGATATGTTTTCTGTGATATTTATTTATGAAATGATCCATAACTATTTTGGTTGTTGATATATGATAAACTGCATGTTCATACATATGTTTAGATAAAGTCTCAAGTATCTGACTATAAATGACTCAATTTGTTGTGTTTGGTGCATTCCTTTCATTTCCAGATATTGGTGAGTGCACCATTAAGGTAATCGGGCCCTCCCTATGGAGTGTGTGGCTGTAAGTACCGGATCCTAAGTCCACGTTTAACATAATTCATATTTTCCACTCTTGCATGTTTTCTCGGATTTTTGAGTCATGTTTCCCTATGGGGTGAATTATCTCTTTCTTGCTTATTGTTTTTCATTATAAAAGTAAATATATATATAAATATATATTAAAGAATAAACATAGTAATCTAGGAAGTCTCGGGAATCTGACTTTAAAAGACCTACTTAAAAAAACAAATTTTCTAAACTTTGTTGTAAAAAATTTGTTTGGGGGTAGGGTGGTCGTGTTTCCGTCCTAGAATGTTTTATGTCCCATTAGAGTTGTTTAGGCCGTTTAATTGTAATTCGATTTGGGTTGACATATTCTATGAATTTATAGTTCATTCGTTCGCATAACGTATGTCATGCACGCACTTCGAGGCATTTTCCACTATCTTATATATCATCCACGGTCGGAATAGAGTGTTTTATGGATCATTGGATTGGAAATTCTCTCCTGATCATTTCCATATCTCATTTGCAAAAATCGGACCGGTAACGAAGCGTCAATTTTAGTTTGAAGTTGCGCGAAAAATCGAAAAATTTGAAAATTTCGAATTGGGCTTGGGCCCAACCCGCGCGCACCGGCAGCGCCCCTGCCCCCCTTACCTTTGCACCAACAGTCGCGTTCTTCACTTCCAAACCGCCATTAACAAACAAAACAAAAACTTAAACCCTAAAATCGAAAATTAAAAAGAAAGCTAATTAAACCCATGCCCAACTTCAAATCAACTTCAAATCTTCTCTAAATCCTTCCACCACCACCTCCACCAAGTTAAAAAAAAAACCAAAAACTACCGAAAATTTCAAAATTGTGAACTGTCGCGCCACCACCACTGTTTGTTTCATTCGGTCGACTCAAATTCTAACACCACATCCCATTTAAACCCCCACTACATTCCAAACACTCCAATGGCTCAACAACGTCGAATTTTGCCGGAGCAAGCATTTACTGGTGACCACTTCGCGCCGTTTTACGGTGATGAAATAATTAGTAGAGACTGGAATAGCTTGTGGTACTCGACTGAAGCCTTTTACCATGAAGACTTAGTCAGACGGTTTTACAACACGAGGGAGTTGGAGGGCAGTAGAATTTTTGTTATGGTGGTGAAGAGGAGGAAAAAGTCTTTGGGTTGTTGGCTGAGATTCTAGGCATTCCACCTAGAATCCATTTGGATGTCACGTTACAGGAGTCCCAATATAATGGGGGTAGAGCCGTTGATGAACGTGACAGTTACCGAAGGGAACTACAATGCGAGCTCGCATTGTGTTCGCCAGCATCCTCGAAACCAACCAACCGGCTGCAGGCTCGATGGATTGGTCGAACGCCCAAGGAAAGGAGAAGGTCAGCGACATCGGTCTGAACTGCCTCCACATTTTATGGATACTCCAAGAGCAGAAGTACGAGTTCTATATCTTGGAGTTTTTACTTAACATGATTAGGGGAGTAGGAAGTCTATTGCACCTCTCCCCGTTTTGATAAACAAGATCATCTTTGAAGTTGAGAGCGACGCCCGATAGGATTTATTTACCCTACACCGAAATCCTCGTATCTATAAGGAGTGTGTCCAACGAGTTTGGAGGTTGCCTGAGGAAGGGGTAGAGGAAGAGGAGGATGGTGGAAATGAGAATGAATCGGAGGATGAGGAGGATTTGACTTGTTTTGATACTGATGCCTTGGAGAGGTGTTGGTCAGATGCAGAACGCATGGCTGTGATTCATCGTGGCATGCGTTCACTCAACACTATCTGCGAAGACCTCCGGACTCGCCAGGCTACTATCCACCATAACTTTGAGATCCATACCCAGAGGGAGGATGAGAGGGGCTGAGCTAGAAGCTCAGCGCCAGTTCCCGGCTGATATGCTTGCACGATTCCCACCTCAAGGGGATTCTGCTTCTGAGGACACACCATCGAGGCACGAGGGTTGTCGCCGAAAGACGAATGGTGCTGGCCCATCGGGAGCTCAGGAGCCATCTCCTAAGCGTGTGCCCTCCGCTACCAGTACCGACGTAGTTAGGGATAGTATAGCTTGATGTTATTTTTTATAGTTTTATTATTGTTAGTTGTTTTAATGTAAGTTTTAATTCTGTAATTTGGATTTTGTAGTAAAAGGGCATTTAATGCCAATATTAATATAATGTCGTTATTTTCATTGTGCGTAGTTGTTTAATGTTGATACCACCTTCCCAAATTGTTTGGGGGTGGTGTTATCTATTCCAGCATAATTTTTATATGACCCTTGTTTTAGAAGTTATTGCGGAGTCAGGGTGAGAATATGGCCGATTAGGCATATCTATGAATAAGTATCATGGTAGGATGAAATCTCGATAAAATAGGTAGATTATATCCTAAATTCAACCTAAAAGATACTAGGTTTGTTTTAGAATCAAGAAAATGAGTTGTTTCCGTTTTCGGGTTTGGAAATTTTAGTATTTCCGGAAACTGCCGTAAAATCTTTTTGGCAACTTCCCGATCCATTTTAGCAACTTAAAACCAATATAAACTTCATTCATTCTACACTCACAACCCACACTACACCTAACTTCCATCACTCACCTTTCACTCCCACGTTTCGTCTCATTTTTCGATCTTCAGCACCTCGGAGCGCACCTGCGCCCCAGAGGAGCACACTCGCGCCCTACACATTTGTCAAAATTTTGTACAGAGCGAAGCGCTTTTCGTTCGCCTAAGGTGAGCGACTTCGCGCCAAACACTGGAATTCAAAATCATCGAATAAGACTTGCTTCAAGTGGGAGCGACTCACCGACTTCCGTGGACCAGAAAAATTCCAGTTTTTTGTGGGTTATTGCCGGGTCATTCGCAGCTATTCCAGAGTGTAATTTTGAGATGACATCTCCTACATTGATACGGAACAGTCTTCGAAGATTTGTTCCAAAGCACTACTTATGGTGCTTGGTTTTATGGCGATCATCACATAACGAGGCTGGGAACCGCTTATGATAAGACTCGATGCACTTTATTCTCCAACACTAGGCATTTTTTTTTACGATAAATGCATTTTCTTTGAGAGACCAGATGGAGAACAAGTGTTCTCCATCAACATTGATGATGAACCAATGGAAATTATCAGGTTCTTGCTAGCATTTGTTCTTGGACTTGCTATGCCTGCTGAAATACAAGACCCATGGTGCTATTGGGTAGATAATATGTATGTCTACACTTATGAGTTTTTGCATGAGTCGTATGGGGCAGGCATTTTCCGTATCGAGGACCAATGGGACTATAACGTCGCCTTTGGTAGCCTGCCCATGAACATAGGAACTGTTATGTTTTGGATCATGCTAAATATTTTAGGGGAATGACGTTTTTCTTTTGTGAATGATGCCACTTGCAGCGTCTTCCTTGCTTTAGCCACGGGACGTATGTGCCATGACCTTCCCAAAACCTTAATGTCTAGTTTAGCACGAGCCCATAGCATGAGGCATAAGTACCTTCTTATACCTGTTCTAATTTCCCGTATTATGCTATGTTTCTTTCTTGTTTTTTGTACACATTTCACGGATTGGATTACGGTCGACACTGCGACCCACCAATAGTATTATTCGATCTTTTCGTGCAATGACTTGGCAAGGGTGGAGGATACAACCTCATCAGGTTGCACCCTACACCCCGTCAGACCAAGTGGCGCTTAATAGGTTAGCAATAATAGATGATAAATGGCGGGAAGCCTGGCAAATTATCATGGCATGGCAGGACGCGAAGGAACCTCACTTCTTTATAGAAGAAGAGGATGAGGAGGATGATGAATAAAGCGGGAGATAAGGTAAGTTTTAATTCTAGTTAGTGTCTGCTTATGTCCCAAGCAATTTAATTCTTGTTAACCCCATAATGGGTGGAACTTTTATTGAGTTGCGTCAGTTTCTATTTCCTATATTAGTACGTTCTAACCTTGTTTTGCAGATGTTTCTGAATTTCACGCGCTTCAATGGTATTTTTCCTACCCTCTTTATTTAAATGCTTTGAGGACAAAACATGATTCTTGTTTGGGGGGCATAGAAACACGTGTAATTAAGGCATATGTTAGGAAATAGATAGGTATAATATGCATTTGTTTTCTAGTTAAAATTTCAAAAATCCAAAAATATAAATAAATAAGTTCATGCTATACACTTAGGAATATTGGTATTGTTTTCCTTCTCTATGCTCTTAATAATCTAGAAGTCTCACGTAGCTTTTGCATTAGAATAATTTTTAGAAACTTAGGTTAATATGTAGGTAATAATCTTTGCATCTATCTATAAATATATTACATGAGTATCTATGATTGTTAGCAGTAAGTTTCTGAAATCTAGGCTAGAGTACTTATTCTACAAATCCTGTGAGAATATAGCCTAAAGCCTTATATGAACGAAACATTTGAGAAATGACACAAGGGAGAAGTAAAATCCGGATAGAGAAATCACACGTCCACTTACTTGATCACTATGCCATATCCTAAGCGAGAATTTAGGCCCTCTTTGGATCGATATAGCCAGAAATTCAAACCTATGAATTATTTTCCGCTTAGTAGTCCCTCTCGAGCCTTTCTTTAGCCTTCCATAAACCACAAATCCTTTTACCCCTGTTACAAAACAAAACAAAATAAAAAATTCAACCTACCCAATTTAGATAAGTTTGAGAATAGAATGAGGAAGAAAGAAGAAGAGAAAAACGTGTGTAAACAAAAGTTAGTTAATTGCTGAGGAAAATAAAAAAAAAAGAAGTTTCCATCCAAAGAAAAGAAAAATAAAAATAGAAATAAAATAAAAACTCCAAAAAAAATAGCATAAAAGGAGTCAAAAAAAAAAAAAAAAAAAAAAAAAAAAATATATATATATATATATATATATATAGGATGGAAACAAAGTGTGTAAGCAAAAGTAAATAACAAGGTTTTCTCTAGTTACATAATATGAAGACTCTATTATCTCAGGACTTGTTTTTTTTTTTTTGAATATCCATTTCCTTCCTTCTTAAACCATCTCCTAATCCCCATGACACCTAATAAAACCTCTAGCTCAATTAGGAATAGGTTAGTGTGATAGTAAGTGGCAGATGTGTTTGATCGACTCCGGCTTCCTTGTTGTCATTGAGATTGTAAGGTAAAGTGTGCCCACTGCACACTGGAGTAGCAAAACTTGAGTGGAAAAATCAGAGTGTTGTATCTTGACTATTATTGTGAGAACCTACTTAAGGACGCTATCCCGAGTTTCAGAAACGAACCTACTAGGCATTTCATAGTATTACTCATTGTATATATGTTTATTGTAGATGATTGATTATTATGCATATATTAGCTTAGGTATCGACTTGATTACTCAATATGCATTGCTAGTGAGAGGTATAGTTAATTTAGAGCATGAATAAGGAAACAATAGTTTTATTTCTTAGTCGTTGTAGTATAGATAAAGTTTGTGAGTACCTTCACTGGAAAACTCTCACGAGGCTATAACTCATCCACTAGGGAATTCCTAGTGGTTTAAGGCCTTGTTGCATATGGTCAATGCAATCACACTCAGCGAAACGAGAGTAGTTAGAACTCCATTTTTGGTCACTTATTCTAATTTCTCATATTTGCTTGAGGACAAGCAAAATGCTGTTTGGGGGTGGTTTGATAAGTGCCCAAAACTGTAGTTTTAACCCTGTAACAGTCATACTTTTAGACCAATTATGTGAGTAATAATTAAGAGTTAGCACTGATTACGTGTTTTTAGGCATTTCAGGCTTCAAAGTCCATTATGTGCAGAAATGTGCCACTTTAGCGAGATAAAGGAACAAAGGTCGGTTACTAAGGAGCTCCATGATTAAAGGCCAAGATTCAAGAAGACAAAGCCTTTCTAAAGCCCGATCAATAGCTGAAAAGTTGCCGGGCGTAAAACAAAGACACAAAGTCGCCGAGAACGTCCGAAGGCCGTATCTTTGGACTCAGACCTCGGAATGGGACCTACCTTATGTCAAAACGACCGGCTCGGAAAGAGCTTTCCAATGGTATAAGCCTTGATCCAATACGAGGAGCAGAAGTGGACGAAAAGTCTGTTGAAGCCAACTGCAACTGAAGAGGCCTTTTTGGACTAAAAGAATTGGGTTTTGGGTCTGATTCTCTGGCCCAAAACATGGATCCAAGCCCATGCACGATATTTGGATTTGAACATATAAAAACAAAGCTTAGCTTTTTGTTAATGGTAGCTAGTTAGACCTAAAAATATAGATAATTCTAGATCTAGTTTTCATTTAATAAAATTAAGTTTAGTTTTAATTTCAATTATTGTTCTAGATTAATCTTAGAACCATTGTTCTTCATTAGTTTGATAAATAAAATAGCTACTTTGTCAATTTCAATTCTTGTCATTTGCAATTGTTTAGATCTAAATTCCCTTATTACGTAGATAGCTAGACCTAGATTAGTTAGATTATTAATTTAGTATTTGAATCATTGTTTTATTATTCATTAGATTAATAAAATAGTGTTCTCCATAATCTAGTTTCATTTCCATTGATTGTTTAGTTTCAATTCATAGATTCATTATTTGTCAGTATTAGTTTAATTTAATTATTACATGAGTAGTTTTGAATTGAGTTTAAACAAGTAAAGTTCAAATCTTTATATCATGTCTTGTTTGAATTCCATTGGGAATGATAGCGTGATGATTCTCGGCTAAACCTCCATTTGAGGGGGTTGAGAAGCCTTGATGAAAGCTTGATCCCAATTATCGTAGAGTCATCATAATTTCTTTTCCACTCTAGAAATGATTAGTTCACCATGAGAATGGGTGTAATCGTTCACATGCTAGTTATGAATTGGTAGAAATGCCATGTGTACTTAGGGATTAGGAGTAACCAGATTGTTCTGTGAAGCAGTTCAATTCGGATTACGACGATTCGTCATTAGTAGGATTAAGTCGAGTTAAGGTGGAATCAATCCCCCTCAACTCCTTATCATAGAATCGACATAGCATTCCCATAGTTGTTCTAATAGTCGACTAGTTGCATCTTGTGGGTAGTTGCATCGTAGTTTAGTTGCCATTTCGTAAATCTCTCATTAGACTTTAGATTAAGATTACTTATACATAGAGAACACAGCATGCGGATGGACTAGGAGTGGAACGAATCATCTACTCCACTATATCTCATAGGATTGAGAGTAGAAATCTTTGATAAATCTTAGGCACATAAAATAGTTTTAGTTTACTTACGTTTTGAGTTTCATCGTTCATTTCGTAGATAAACTATATCATTTTTATGTTTTATCATGCTGCTCACTGAGAGCGTTCTCACGAAGTTGATCCTAGGAGTGTAGGTCCTCAACTTAGCGAGATCTGGAGAGGCTATGAGCTTGTAAGCTCCTGAGAGCATTTTGCTCGCAAAGAGCATAGTTAACCTCTAAAGGCGTATTGCTCACTGAGAGCGTTTGTAGCCCTTGAGGGTGTACTGCTCACTGAGAGCGTTCTCACGAAGTTGATCCGAGGAGTATAGGACCTCAACTTAGCAAGATTTGGAGAGGCTATGAGCCTGTAAGCTCCTGAGAGCGTTCTGCTCGCGAAGAGCGAATTTGACCTCTGTATTGCTCACTGAGAGCGTTTGTAGCCCCTAAGGGCGTTCTGCTCACTGAGAGCGTTCTCACAAAGTTGATCCTAAGAGTATAGGTCCTCAACTTAGCAAGATTTGGAGAGGCTATGAGCCTGTAAGCTCCTGAGAGCGTTCTGCTCGCGAAGAGCGTATTTGACCTCTGAAGGCATATTGCTCGCTAAGAGTGTTTGTAGCCCCTGAGGGTGTTCTGCTCACTGAGAGTGTTCTCACGAAGTTGATCCTAGGAGAATTTGAATAGAGTGGTTGACAATACGAATGTGACTAAACTATCTGAATTGACAAAGATTAAGAACATGACTGTGTACAAGACTGAATTTTTATTGAGAAAATCTCTTTAACAAGTAAGTGTTCCAGGGTCGTGAAAGTGGTTTTCCTTCTTGTGTCTTGATCTAGTAAGCCCCATTGCCAACAACTCGGTCTACTATGTACGGTCCTTCCCATGTTGTTGCTAGTTTGGAGTCATCCTGTGTATTTTTCAGGACTAGATCCCCAGGCTGGAAGGATCTAGGATGAACTCATTTGTTGTAGGACCTCTTTAGAATCTATTGATATGATGCCACTCTGATAGCTGCCAGGTCGCGGCGCTCCTCCAACAAATCAACTTCTCGGGCTAGGATCGAGTCATTATGTCCTGACTCGACAAGCTCGGATCTAGTTGTTGTGATTGTCAGTTTAGTGGGAATAACAGCTTCTGTGCCATAACATAAGGAGAATGGTAATTCGCCTGTGCTGGAACGAGTTGTGGTGCGATGAGCCCACAGAATGTTCTCTAGCTGGTTTGGCCATTGGCTCTTGTTCTTTTCAATCTTTTTCTTTAAGTTTTCTAACATGGCCTTATTGATGGCCTCTATTTGACTATTGCTTTGAGCGTACTGTGGAGTGGAGAATGCGTGAACTATCTTCCACTTGGCCAAAAATTCTTTGACCGTTTTGCCTTTGAATTGGGAACCATTGTCCATCACCAATGTGTGTGGCAGACCAAATCTAGTGATAATGTGAGTCCAAATGAAATTTCTAACATGTGACTCCTTGACATGTGCCAAAAGACCTGCTTCGATCCACTTAGTGAAGTAATCGGTTGCAGCTAAAACAAAGTGGAACCCTGTGCTTTTCTATGGGATGAATGGTCCCATGATATCCATGCCCCACATATGGAATGGCCAGGGACTTGTGATGCTGATCAACTCGCGAGCCGGTTGGATGATGTTGTGGCCAAAGGTTTGGCATTTGATGCATTTGAGAACATATGTTTCGGCATTGATTTGCATGCGAGGCCAAAAATATCCTTGAGAGATTGCTTTGTGGGCCAAGGAATGCCCTCCCACATGATTGCCGCATTCTCCTTCATGAATCTCAGCCAAAATCAATTGAACTTGAGTTGGACTTATGCACCTCAAGTGAGGTCCTCCAGTAGATTTTCTAAACAACTTGTTATTCATAATACAATAGCGACGTGCTTGATAAGGTATCTGCCTGCCTTTGGTCGGTTCTGCTGGGAGTGTGCCCCTCTGAATGTACTCTATGATGGGCTGCATCCATGTTACGTTTATCTGATCCTCAGAGAGTGGGCATAGGTCGCTGACTTCTAAGACGTGCTCTACTTGGTAGGTAGGTCAGTCAACCACTTCAATGAGGAGTTGTCTCGGGCGGGCCATTCGGTATTTGAGTAGCCTAGTAGGTTAAACTGTCTGCGTGGCGGTTCTTGTTGCGCAAAAAGTGGTGCATGGTGGCCCTTTTGAAAGATAGAAGTAACTGATTAACAACTTTAAGGTATTTAGAAAGGTTACCTTCGTGGGTAGTATACTCTTTGGCAATCTGGCGAACGACCAGTTGCGAGTCATTAAAGACTTGAAGCTCTTATACACCTAGCTGTAGTGCCATTCTAAGCCCCATAATTACTGCCTCGTACTCCGCTTCATTGTTGGAGGTCGCAAAGTCGATGCGAACTAATTTCTCCAATACTTCTCCGGTGGGTGATACTAACACGATGCCAACGCCACTTCGTCGGGGTTGTTAGAACCATCTACAAAGAGGGACCAAACAGTCTTGTCGTTGTGCTTGGGGGTAGGATGTCTGTCTCTGGCTCCCAATGTAGATCGTCCACAGGGAAGTCGGCAAGGAAATCAGCTACAACTTGTCCCTTCTGTGAGGTGCGTGGGACGAAACTCGATGTGATGTTCGCCGAGCTCTTCAGCCCAAACCGTCATGCGAGTTGTCTTGTTTTCCTTGTGAAGTATCTTCTTCAATGGGAGGTCGGTAAGTACTTTGATTGGGTGTGCCTGGAAATATGGCCTGAATTTCTTTGCAAAGTATAACAGTGCTAAAACTGCTCTTTCGATGTAAGAGTAGTTCTTTTCGGATGGAGTTAGTGTCTTACTCGTAAAGTAGATTGGTTTCTCTGAGTTGTTGTCCTCCTTGAATAGATCTGAACTAATAGCAAAGTCTGATATTGCTAGATAAAGCCCCAGCGTTTTGCCGTTTGTTGGTTTGGCTAAGACGGGAGGTGTTGTGAGATACTCTTTGAGGGTGGAGAAGGCTTGGTGACATTGATGGTTCCATGAGAACTGCTCGCCTTTTTTAAGGAGATGCAGGAACGGTCGGCATTTGTCTGATGCCTTGGATATGAATCGGTTGAGTGCAACAACCATGCCTGATAGTTTCTGTATCTGCTTCTTCGTCTGCGGGTCGGGCATATCCAAGAACGCGCAAATTTGATCTGGGTTAGCTTTGATCCCACGCTATGAGACCTGATAGCCAAGAAATTTGCCAGAGGACGCTCCGAAAAGGCATTTTTCTGGGTTCAGCTTCATGCGAGTTCGGCATAACCTGGAGAACGCTTGCTCGAGGTGAGTGAGGTGGTCACCTGCTTTTTTGCTCTTGATGACCATGTCATCAATATATACTTCCATGGTGTCTCCTAACATGTCTTGGAACATGTCAGTTACCATTCGTTGATACGTCGCTCCAACGTTCTTGAGGCCGAATGGGAGAATGTTGTAGCAATAAACCCCCTGTTTTGTAATGGAGGATGTTTTCTCTTGATCTTCCTCAGTAAGTGGTATTTGGTTATACCCACTAAAAGCATCCATAAAGGAGAAGAGCTCGTGGCCGCAGGTCTGGTCCACAAGTCGGTCAATCCTTGGTAACGGGAAGCTGTCTTTGGGTGTTTCTTGGTTGACATTGGTGAAGTCAACGCAGAGGCGGACCGTGCCATTCTTTTTTGGAATAGCCACTATGTTAGCGATCCAATCTGGGTAGTCGACCTTTCGGATGAACCCGAATTGCTTGAGTTTATCGACCTCATCGTTGATTGCTTTTTGGAACCGTAGTGATAGTCTCCTAGGCCGCTGTCGAACTGGTTTGGCACTAGGGTTGATGTTCAACTTATGGAAGGTAACACTAGGATTTATACCTGGCATGTCAATATACGACCAAGTGAAAACATCTTTATTCATTGACAAAAAGTTTACAAGTTGGGCTTTGAGTGTGGGGTCGAGGTTAGTCCCTACATAGACGAACTTAGGGTTGTCTTCCATTCCTAGATTCACTCGCTGCCTCTTTTTAGCTGGTGCCACAGCTTGTGTTGGGAGAGCGTCCTCTGGGGGGTTGAGCTCTGTGGATGCGTTGTTGGTCTGATGAGTGATTGGAGTTGCTGCAGGAGTTGGAGCATTTTCTGTGGTTATGACCACAGAGTCTGGGATGACTTCTGTGGTTATGACAACGTAAGTCGGATTATCTTTGCGAAAGCTGTTTTGGCGGTAGGGATCGATGGGCGACCTCGTGGGTCCGAAAGCAGAGAAATCGATTATGGGAGCAATCTCTGGTATCTTGACGAGTGAATGAGTGGCTGCCTTGGCGACTTTCGGAGTCTGTTCAGATGGATAGGCCTTCTTGTTGGAGCCTCCAGCTCTCTGAGTTGGTGCGTTGTCTCTAACTTCGGCGACTAGGTCTTTGGCCATAGTGTAGCTGGTGGGCTCATCTCTTATGCTGATTGGGGCCTCAGCAGTCTTGTTTGCTGAGAGGATTTGATTACAGTGATAGGCTTCGAGCTGGTTGCTACGAAGCTCCATCGTGCCCCTGGGGCCTGGAAAATGGAGGACTTGATGCAGTGTAGACGGTACGACATGCATTTGATGAATCCAAGGCCGACCTAGGATGGCGTTGTAAGACGACTTGATGTCCACGACAGCTGAAATGTGTGTTGAAGCTGACTTTATCTTCTCTTGATCCCACTAAAACTGGGAGTATAATGTCACCGATTGGGTCGGCTCTGGAGCCATTGAACTCATAAAGAGGAGCAATAGGATCTATGAAGACTGACTTGGGTAGGTTCATCCCTGAATTGTGTGGGAGAACAAAATGTCGCATGAGCTGCCAGGGTCTATCAGGACGGGCTTAACTGTCCAATCGCTGATCCTGACATGGACGACAAGCGCATCGTTGTGAGGGAGGCAGACCTTGGTGAGGTCAGCCTCTGTGAAGGTGATATCCCCTGAATGGCGACCCGAATGTTGCGGGGCGTGTGCTGCTTGTGAAGAAAAATGAAAGACTTCTTGAAGAGCACCGACACGCCTTCGTTTCTCTCTGGAAAAAGTAACAGAATCATCTGGGAAAGTGATCATATGGATGGTTTTGCCGTTGTCACGATCTGACGAGTGTGGGCGGTGATCATGACGAGAACGGTCGATGGGGCATCCTCTGCTGCGGGAGCGAGCTTGGATGTTTTGGCATTCCCTGCGGAGTGGAGATCTGTTACGCACTCGGTGGGCCATAAGCTTGTGGCGCAAGTCACCGTCAGCAATGTTGGTGTACTATTTTATCTATCCGGCTTCAATGAGATCTTGGAGATAATGTTTGAGCCCCCAGCAAGCGTCGGTCTCGTGACATTTTGCTTTGTGGAAAGCGCAGTAGGGCATGTCAGGTCGGTCTGCGGGTTGTTGTACGCTAGGCTGGAAGTATGAGGCTCGCTTGATATTTTCCAGTATGTAGCTAGGAGAGCGTGTTAGGACAGCGAACTCTCTGTTGTTATCCAAGCGGTTGCCTAATTTGGGTGCTTGCGACCTGGACCATTTTTTGGCAGGTGGAGTGTCGTCAGAGATCGCCGCGACTTCTTGGTCCTCTGATAGACCGTGGTGTCTCAAACCTTCTTACTGCTTAATATATTTGTCGACCCGAGCATACAACTCTGATAGGGTTTCTGGACGCGATCTCATCAGCGACCTGGAGAGGTCCGTGTTACGCACCCGACAGGCATTGGAGAATGCCAATGTGGCAAAAGACTCTTTGAGGCCACTCTCCATGCATAACAGTTTGGCTTTGAACCGACCTAGGAACTGGCGAATAGTTTCATTCTCTCCAAATGATAACTGGAAAAGTGAATCCAGATCTGCTTTTTTACGTCTGTTCTGCACGTACTGGTTGGCAAACAGGTCAGTGAGCTGCTCGAAAATCTTGATCGAATTTGACTCGAATGAAAAGAACCAGTCAAGTGAGCCATCTTTGAGGCTGGCGGAAAGAGCCGACAGTGAAGATGGTCAAACTCCAGGGAGCTGTAAAGGGCCAGGCTTTGAATGTAGCGGGCTACATGTTGGCCGAGGCATGTGCTGCCATCGTACATTGGGAAATGTGGCTGGACAAAATCTTGAGGAGAGGGTTTACTGAGTACGTCTGTGGTGAACGGGGAAGCGCGGTATGTCTTGAGCATTTTTTGAACGATATGGGACGCATCTTTGCGTACTGCGCTCTGGTCGATCCGTTGCGACAACTCATTAATCTGCTGATTAACTTCGTTGATGCCGTTCTCAGCGACGTTACCAGCTGGCTATTGTTGAGCGTCAACTTGTGCATGAAGGGCAGCATTTTCTTGCCTAAGCAAGGAAATGCTCTCATTGGTTAAGCCTAGCTGGTTTGCGAGGCCTTGAACTTGAGCTTCGAGGCTTGCCATGCTTCGTGGGCTTGAGATATTTGGTTTTTGGTGTTTGTTTCTTTTGGTTTGTATGAAGATGGTGTCTCAAGTAATCAAGACCACAGATGACGCCAATGTAAAGGCGTGATTCAGCTTTCCTTTACATATACGGTTGAATGGGAATTAGAAAGGGTTATTATTGGGACCGAGTTCGGCTTAGGAGCGAACTGCCTACGTATCTTGCTCTCGATTCAGAGGGGAGAGAAGAATCAGGTCTGGCGTAGTTCATAGGAGGGGTATTTATAGATGTTGAAAGTGAATCCTCACCCACCACGTGTAAAGTGTATCACAAACATGGGGTCTAGATTGAGGAGGCGTGCGGGACCTATCTTTATAGGTCTGCTGTGATGACGGGGATTATTAGTCTGGGCAAGTAGCTTGCAGCAGTGGTTAGTAGCTGGTGGCAGTGATTTGTACATGTGCATCTCTTGTTCATGATTGCTTCTAGAAGATAAGATGAGTCACGTTATAGCCTGGTTCGCATGCTGGCGCGAACTGTTCTGGACCGTTCTCTTATCTTGGGGACGTGATCTGATTCCACAGGTCGGTGGGGGTATTTCCATCATGTTGAGTACGCGCCTGATATTCTTGAAGGAGGATATCACTCCCTTACACTGCCCATGGTGAAATAACAAAACCTTTATTTATTTTATCTAAGTTAAAAAATTGTTATAAGACAAAGTAGAAGAGCTTACTAGGTTCAATAGCTGCCCTCTGCAAGGTTACCAAGATGATCAGCACAAATAGGAACCCGAGGTTGAAAATAAAGTTTATTCTAACACAAAGCCACTCCATTGTAGGATATAGCCACTCCAGATAAAGCACATGGGAACTTAAAAAAGAAAGGATTGATTTGGATTATAAAAAAAAGAAATAATATCAAATACGTGATGAAAAAACCCTTTGTGAATTTAAAAAGGTGAACCGCGATAAACAAATGCCAAAAAGAGGGAAGATAATACCGAAAGATAACTGGGTTTTGTTTTTCGGACTTTTGAATTAGAATCGGACTTTTGTGCAACTGGACTTTTGTTTTGGTGGGCTAAATTAATTTTTAAGTTGACACAGTAGTGGGTTTAAGTGGTGGATGGGCCCTTTATATTTAGCAAACATTTGGGAGCCCAAGCCTTAGGCAGCATAGGCCCAGAGCCGGCCCTGCATAAAAAGGCCCTCGGAGATGTCGGACCTCTTTCTTTCTTGTTCAGATTTGGACTTCAGCTCAGCATTTTCCTCAGACTTCTTCTCAACACACCAGCGGGCACCTTTATGGCAATGTCCATCCAACCCCTCAAGCACAGTAGCAGCAACAGCATCTCGTGTCTTAAAAGTAACATTACAGAAACCATTATACACGTGATCCTCACTAATCACAAAATGTACATCAGCGACAATACCGTACCGCTCAAAAACAGACCAAGCATACAATTCCAAATCATCAGAGGGAAATCCAGCTTATAATCTAGAGAGAGAGTATAAAGATCTTGTAATCTACATGCATGCTCTTCTCTGTCCTTTTTCTAGGTGAAAGGGACAACATCCATTATATCATCTGACATCGCAAGCCCCTTGACAGCATAGGCAGCCTTTTGAGAAGATTCCTCCTCCTTGACCTGGGCAACAACTCTATAAGGGAGTAATATTCTCATTAAAGAATAGTAAGCACGCGTTAAGCATAAGTAGAGATTGTAACGAACTCAGGACATCGTCTTCCAAGATCAACTTGCGAGCAGCTCGCTTCATGTAGGTGTTACACTTCAGCTCGCTTAAGAACGCTCCAAGACGACTGAACGACCTAGCGCAGAACGCTTCGAATAAAGACATTTTCCCTAATCCAAGGGTAATCATTACCAAAGCCTTACCTGTACTACCAATTACCCGGAAATATGAACTACTGCACCCACTCCCAATAACCAGCGCATTCCTACTAGAACCAGCCTAACACATATTCATAATCTCCACCCTACATATGTACAAGAGAGTACACGTGTCTCGAAGATCAACACTCTCTTATGCCTATAAATACCACCTACATGAACTACGTGAGACCTGATTCTTCTCTTCCCCCAGAATCAAGAGAAAATACGTAGGCAGCTCTCTCCTTAGCGAACTCGGTCTTCCCAAATCCAAACCCCTTCTTCTTCCTCCTATATATGTAAAGGAAAAACACGCCTTTACATTGGTGCCGTCTGTGGTCTTGATTACTTGAGAAACCACTTTCACATAAATCAAAAACCAAAAACCAAAAATCTCAAGCCCACGAAGCATGGCAAGCCTCGAAGCTCAAGTTCAAAGCCTCGCAAACCAACTAGGTTTAACAAATGAGAGCAGTTCCTTGCTCCAACAGAAAAATGCTACTCTTTCGCGCACAAGTAGACGCACAACAACAACCAGCTAAGAACGTCGCTGAGAATGACATCAATGAAGTTAATCAGCAGATTAACGAATTATCGCAAAGAATCAGCCAAAGTGCAGTAAAAAAGACGCAACCCAGATCGTCCAGAAAATGCTCAAGATGTACCGCGCATCACCATTCACTACAGAGGTACTAAATAAACCCTCTCCTCAGGATTTCGTTCAGCCACGTTTTCCGATGTACGATGGCAGCACGTGCCTTGGTCAATACGTGGCTCGTTATATTTAAAGCTTGGCACTATATAGTGTACCAGAGTTCGATCACCTCCACTGTCGTTTGTTCCCCGCCAGTCTCAAAGATGGTGCATTCGATTGGTTTTTCTCACTTGAGCTAGACTCGATAAAGACTTTCGAGCAACTCACCGATTCATTTACTAGCCAGTACGTGCATAATAGACGTAAGAAAGCTGATCTAGATTTGCTATTCCAACTCTCACTTGGCGAAGACGAAATAATTTGCGAATTTCTAGGTCGGTTCAAAGCCGAACTACTGTGCATGGAAGCAAGGCTGAAAGAGTCTTTTGCCACCTTGGCATTCTACAATGCTTGCTGTGTGCGCAGCACGACACTCGCCAGATCGCTAATGAAAGAACGCCCCGAGACTTTATCTGAGCTGTACGCTCAAGTCGACAAGTATATAAAGTTGTAGGAAGGCCTGAAACGCTTCAAGGCCTACCAGAAGAAAAAGAGGTCGCGGCAATATCAGATGACCCCCCAGCTTCCAAAAAGCGTCCCCGATAGCTAAGAGCGGAAGCCGGGAAACAGAATGAACAATGACAGAGAGTTCGCCGTCCTGACACGCTCTCCCAGTTACATCTTAGAAAAGATCAAGCGAGTTTCATATTTCCGACCTGACGTGCGACAACCAGTGGACCGACCTGACAAACCGTACTACGCGTTTCACCGAGCCAAGTGTCACGAGACCGATGCATGCTGGGGATAAAGCACTACCTCCAAGATCTCATCGAAGCAGGGCACATCAAACAATATACCAACATTGCCGACGGCGACTTACGCCATAAGCTCATGGCTCGCCGAGTGTGCAGTAGATCCCCACCTCACCATGACCACCACAATGTTCAAGCTCGCTCTCGCAGCAGAGGACGTCCCCGAGACCGTGACTGTTTTCGCCATGAATGCCGACAACACTCATCAGATCACGACAACGCCAGAACTATTCATATGATCACTTTCCCAGATGATTCCGTGACATCTTCCAGAGAGAAACGAAGGCGTGTTGGCACCCTTCAAGAAGTTTATCATTTTTCTTCACAAGCAGCACATGCTCCGCGAAGTTCAGGTCACAATCGCAGGGGATATTACTTTCACAGAGGCCGACCTCAACAAGGTTTGCCTCCCTCACAACGATGCACTCGTCGTCCATGTCAAGATCAGCGACTGGACAGTCAAACGCGTCCTGATAGACCCTGGCAGTTCGTGCGACATTCTGTTCTATCATACAATTCAAGAAATGAACTTACCTAAGTCAGTCTTTATAAATCTGATTGCTCCTCTTTACGGGTTTAATGGCTCCAGGGCCGACCCAATCGGCGACATCATACTCCCAGTTTCAGTGGGATCTAAAGAAAACAAAGTCAGTTTCAATACACGCTTCAGCGTCCTAGACATCAAGTCGTCCTATAATGCTATTCTAGGGCAGCGTTGGATTCATCAAATGCAAGCTATACCATCCACATTGCATCAAGTTCTCCGCTTCCCAAGCCCAAGAGGCATGATGGAGCTTCGGAACAATCAGCTCGAAGCTTATCATTATAATCAAATTCTCTCGGCGAACAAGACTGCCAACCTACATACTCACACAAGGAATGAGCCCACCAGTTACAAAATGGCCAAATACCTGGTTGCCGAGGTCAGAGCCAAGGCATCAAAACAGCATGTTGGGGAATCCAGCAAGAAGGTTCAGTCGTCTGTTCCAACCCCATAAATCAATCAAACCATTGTTGCTCCACCAGGCAGGAACCCAGAGGTCACATCAGTTGTTGTTGCTCCACCAGTCAGCACCCCAGAAGTCGCACCATCATGTTTTGCGCAACCAATACCAATTCTAAAGATCACTCCAGACTCTGTTGTTATGACCACAGAGGCCCCAACCCCTGTTGTCGTCGCCACATAGATCGCTCCAGCTCATGCAGCCAGTTCCACTCTCCCTCAGATCGACAAAGTATCGCCAGAGATTAATCCAACTGAGGAAGCATCAGCGTCAAAGGCAACATCTCAACATGCAGACAGAGAACGAGTGAACTTAGGAATTGAAGATGATCCTAAGTTCGTATATGTAGGGGCTAACCTTGACCCCACACTCAAGGCCCAGCTTGTAAACTTTTTGGCCATGAATAAAGATGTTTTCGCTTGGTCGTATATCGATGTGCCTGGAATAGATCCATATGTTGCGTGCCATAGACTCAATGTGAACCCTAATGCTAGACCAGTTCATCAACGACCTCGCCAACTATCCCTGTGATTCTAGAAAGCCATCAATGATGAAGTCGACAAACTTAAACAAGTCAGTTTCATTAGAAAAGTAGACTATCCAGACTAGATCGCCAACATCGTCGCAGTTCCAAAAAAGAATGGCACAGTTCGTCTTTGCGTCGACTTCACAAACATTAATCAGGAAATGCCAAAGGATAGCTTCCTTTTACCTCGTATCGACTGACTCGTAGATTAGACATGTGGCCATGAGCTCCTCTCTTTCATGGATGCGTACAGTGGATATAACCAAATCCCACTCACTGAAGAAGATCAAGAGAAAGCATCATTCATCACTAAACAAGGAATCTATTGTTACAACGTTCTCCCCTTCAGCCTTAAGAACAATGGCACAACGTATCAGCGTCTCGTCACTAACATGTCCCAGGACATGTTAGGTGACACCATGGACGTCTACATTGACGACATGGTCGTCAAAAGCAAGAAAGCAGAATACCATCTCACTCATCTCGAGAAAGCATTCTCCAAGTTGCGCCGAACTCGAATGAAGCTTAATCCTGAGAAGTGCCTCTTTGGAGCGTCCTCTGGGAAGTTCCTTGGGTACCAAGTATCACAAAGAGGGATCGAAGCTAATCCAAACCAAATCCGAGCGTTCTTGGACATGCCCAATCCCTAAACAAAGAAGCAAATTCATAAGTTGTCAGGAATGGTCGCGGCACTCAACTGATTTATATCAAGGGCATCAGATAAGTGCCGACCTTTCTTGCAACTTCTTAAAAAGGATGAGCAGTTCTCGTGGAACGATCAATGCCACCAAGCGTTCTCCACCCTCAAAGAGTACCTGACTACACCCCCGGTCCTGGCCAAGCCTAAGGATGGTGAAACGTTGGGGCTATATTTAGCGATATCAGACTTTGCCATTAGCTCGGTTCTTTTCAAAGAGGAAAACAACCAGAGAAACCGATATATTTTACAAGTAAGAGGTTCACTCCAGCTGAAAAAAATTATTCGTACATTGAAAAAGCAGTACTCGCATTGTTATACTCGACAAGAAAATTCAGGACCCTACTTTCAAGCGCATCCAATCAAAATACTCACCGACCTTCCTTTGAAGAAAATTCTTCACAAAGAAAACAAGACAATTCGCATGGTAGTATGGGCCGAAGAACTTGGAGAACATCACATGAAGTTCGTCCCTCGCACTTCACAGAAAGGGCAGGTCATGGCATATTTCCCTGTCGATGACCCAAATTGGGAACTAGAAGCAGAGGTCGCACCCACAAAGGAAACTACCAAGTCAGTATGGTCTCTCTTTGTCGACGGTTCTAATAACCCTAGAGGAAGTGGAGTCGAAGTCGTCTTAGCATCCCCAGATGGAGCCATGGTCGAGAAATCAGTTCGGATCGACTTCGCAACCTCTAACAACGAAGCGGAGTACGAAGCGTTAATTATGGGGATTCGCATGGCGCTGCAACTCGGTGTAAAGGAACTTCAAGTCTTTAGTGACTCGCAACTGGTTGTTCGCCAGATTGCAAAAGAGTACACTACCCACGAAGGTAACCTCTCTAAATACCTTCAAAAAAGCCACGATACACCACTTCTTGCGTGACGAGAACCGTCACGCAGATAGTTTAGCTTATTTGGCCACTCAAACACCAAACTGCGCCCCTAGACAATTACTCATTGAAGTAGTTGACCGACCTACTTATCAAGTAGACCATGTATTAGAAATCAGCGACCTGTGCCGCTCTCTGCCAATCAGATGAGCCAAACATGGATGCAGCCCATTATTGAATACATCCAACATGGCACGCTCCCAGAAGAGCGTACCAAGGCCAGGCAAATCCCATATCAGGTGTGCCGTTACTGCATGCTCAATAACAAGTTGTTCAGAAAGTCCGCTGGCAACCCTCACTTGAGGTGCATAAGCCCAGAACAAGGCCAACTGATTTTTGTTGAGATTCATGAAGGAGGGTGTGGAAACCATGCGGGAGGTCGCTCTTTGGCTCACAAAGCGATCTCCCAAGGATACTTTTGGCCTCGCATGCAGATTGACGCCAAAGCATATGTACTCAAGTGCGTCAAATGCCAGACTTTTGGCCACAACATCATACAACCAACTCGTGAGTTGATTAACATCGTGAGCCCTTAGCCATTTCACATGTGGGGCATGGACATCATGGGACCATTCATCCCACAGAAAAGCACCGGCTTCCGCTTCATCTTAGCTGCAACCGATTATTTTACAAAATGGGTCGAAGCTATCCCACTAACAAATGTCAAAGAGTAACATGTCAGAAACTTCATCTGGACTCATATCATCACCAGATTTGATTTACCCCAACAGCATCTCCATATCTTCATCTTCTACCTCAGCCTTGTCACCATCCAACACGATCCCCTTCAAAAGACTGGTCGCTATGGGTGCCGAGTGGAAGCTGCAGTCAGAGCGTTTCACCGCACGCTTCTTCCCCATCTTCCCCATATAATAGAATTCGCTCCCCATGTCACCAAGACGCAGGGACAAACTCTCACTAGCGACGTGGTGACCTTGCCCCAGGTCGCTGATAAAAGTGATTTTATGTATTCTAACTATCTATGCGTAAACACAAATAATCAATTTACGTAAATACGTGTTTATATCAATATTCCTACTGTCAATAATGAAGTAATATAAGAGAGTCAGGATTCGTTCCACTCTTAAACCCTCAAGACTTAATTAGAATTCAACTACTCGACACAAAGAACAATGTGAGAGTAATGTGTGATGTGAATTTTCTAATATCATTATACTATCATTTCCCAAGCAAATCAAACAAGACATGGTATAAAGGGTTGAACTTTGCTTGTTCGAATTTAAAAGGAAACTACTCATGTAAGAATTGATTTAAACTAATAGTGACAAATACTAAATCAATGAATTGCAATAGATGTTTAATGGAAAATGAAGCTAGATTATCAAAAACAACTAACTTTATTAATCTAATGAAAAGTAACAATGATTCAATAATCTATATTAAAACAAGGTATGAAAATTAATTAATTAATGGGATAAAACTCAAAACTAGATCTAGATCTATCTTTTTCTAACCCTAAACTCCATTAACATTAGCTTCCTAACCTAACTTATTTTCTAATCTAACTATCTACCATTAACAAAGAGCTGAGCTTTTGTTTTTATATGTTCAGATCCAAAAATCGTGCATGGGCTTGGAGCCACGTTTTGGGCCAGAGAATCAGGCCCAAAACTCAATACTTTCAGTCCAAAAAGGCCTCTTCAGCTGCAATTGACTTCGACAGACTTTTTGTCTACTTCTGCTCCTCTGATTGGGCCAAGGCTTAGACCATTGGAAATCTCTTTCCGAGCCGGTCATTTTGACGTAAGGTAGGCCCAATTCCAAGGTCTGAGTCCAAAGATATGGTCTTCGAAAGTTCTGTTGACTTTGTGCACTGTTTCTGCCCGCGTGGACTTTGACTTTTCATCTTTTGACCGGGCTTTACAGAGGCTTTGTCTTCTTGGAAATTGGCCTTTAATCACAGAACTCCTTAGCAACCGACCTTTGCTCCTTTATCTCGCTAAAGTGGCACATTTCTACACATAATGGACTTTGAAGCCTGAAATGCATAAAAACACGTAATCAGTATTAACTCTTACTTATTATTCACATAATTGGTCTAAAAGTATGATTGTTAAGGGGTTAAAACTACAGTTTTGGGCTCTTATCAAACCACCCCCAAACAGCATTTTGCTTGTCCTAAAGCAAATATGAGAAATTAGAATAAGTGACCAAAAATGGAGTTCTAACTACTCTCGTTTCACTGAGTTCGATTGCATTGACCATATGCAACAAGGCCTTAAACTACTAGGAATTCCCTAGTGGACGAATTATAGCCTCGTGAGAGTTTTCCAGTGAAGGTACTCATAAACTTCATCTATATTACAACGACTAAGAAATAAAACTATTGTTTCCTCATTCATGTCTCAACTATCTATACATCTCACTAGCAATTGAATAAGAATAACCAAGTCAAAAACCTAAACTAATATATGCATAATAATCAATCATCTATGATACAAATATATATACTATGAGTAATACTATGAAATGCCTAGCAGGTTCGTTTATGAAAACTCGGAATAGCGTCTTTAAGTAGGTCCTCACATAAATGTCAAGACAAAAACCACTCTGATTTTTCCGCTCAAGTTTCGCTACTCCAGTGTGCAGTAGGCACACTTTACCTTACAATCTCAATGACAAACAAGGAAGCCGAGTCGATCAAACACATCGCCACTTACTATCACACTAACCTATTCCTAATTGAGCTAGAGGTCTTTATTAGGTGTGTGGGGATTAGGAGATGGTTTAAGAAGGAAGGAAATGGATATTCAAAAGGACAAGTCTGAAATAATAGAGTCTTCATATTATGTAACTTAGAGAAAACCTTGTTATTTTCTTTTGCTTCTATACTTTGTTTCCATCCTTAGCCATATTTTTCTTTTTCTTTTCTTTGGCTTTTGACTCCCTTTTATTCTATTTTTGGAGTTTTTATTTATTTTTATATTTTTTTATTCTTTTCCTTAGATGGAAACTTCTTTTCTTTTTCTGAAGCAACTAACTAATTTTTGTTTACACAGGTTTTTCTCTTCTTCTTTCTTCACTCATTCTATTCTCAGACTTATTCTAGATTGGGTAAGTTGAATTTTTTATTTTGTTTTGTTTTTGTAACAGGGTAAAGGAATTGTGGTTTATGGAAGGTTAAAGAAAGGCTCAGAGGGGCGACTAGCGGAAAATAATTCATAGGTTTGAATTTCTGGCTATATCGATCCAAAGAGGGCCTAAATTCTCGCTTAGGATATGGCATAGTGATCAAGCAAGTGGACGTGTGATTTCTCTATCCGGATTTTACTTCTCCCTTGTGTCATTTCTCAAATGTTTCGCTCATATAAGGCTTTAGGTTATATTCTCACAGGATTTGTAGAATAAGTACTCTAGCCTAGATTCCAGAAACTTACTGCTAACAATCATAGATACTCATGTAATATATTTATAGATAGATGCAAAGATTATTACCTACATATTAACCTAAGTTTCTAATAATTATTCTGATGCAAAAGCTACGTGAGACTTCTAGATTGTTAAGAGCATAGAGAAAGAAAACAATACCAATATTCCTAAGTGTATAGCATAAACTTATTTATTTATATTTTTGAAATTCTTAACTTGAAAACAAATGCATATTATACATATCTATATCCTAACAGATGCCTTAATTACACGTGTTTCTATGCCCCCCCCCAAACAAGAAGCATGCTTTGTCCTCAAAGCATTTAAATAAAGAAGGTAGAAAAATACCATGGAAACGCGTGAAATTCTGGAACATCTGCAAAACAAGGTTAGAACATACTAATATAGGAAATAAAAAAACTGACGCAACTCTATAAGAGTTCCACCCATTATGGGGTAACATAATTAAATTGTTTGGGACATAAGCAGACACTAACTGAAACTAAAAACTTACCTCCACTCCAGGGTTTACTCATCATCCTCCTCTTCTATAAAGAAGTGAGGTTCCTTCGCATCCTGCCATGCCATTATAATTTGCCAAGCTTGCCACCATTTATCATCTACAGATGCTAACCTATTAAGCGCCACTTGGTCGGATGGGGTGTAAGGTGCAACCGATGAGGTTGTATCCTCCACCCTTGCCAAGTCATTCCACCTAAAAGATCGGATAATACAATTGGTGGGTCTCACAATTTCGACCCCAACCCAATCCATGAAACGGGCACAAAAAATAGGGAAGAAACATAGCATAATACGGCAAACTAAAACAGGCATAAGAAGATACTTATGCCTCATGCTATGGGCTCGTGCTAAACTAGACATCAAGGTTCTGGGAAGGTCATGGCACATACGTCCCGTGGCTAAAGCAAGGAAGACGCTGCAAGTGGCATCATTCACAGAAGAAAAAATGCCATTCCCCTAAAATGTTTAGCATGATCCAAAACATAACAGTTCCTATGTTCATGGACAGGCTACCAAGGGCGACGTTATATTCGCCTTGGTCCTCGATACGGAAAATGCCTGCCCCATAAGCCTCATGCAAAAAGTCATAAGTGTAGACATGCATATTATCTACCTAATAGCATCATGGGTCTTGTATTTCAGCGGGCATGGCAAGTCCAAGAACAAATGCTAGCAAGAACCATAAGCGGTTCCCAGCCTACGTGTGTGATCACCTCGCGAAACCAAGCACCATAAGTAGTGCTTTGAAACAAATCTTCGAAAGATTGTTCCGGTATTATTATAGGAGATGTCATCTCAAAACTATGCTCTGGAACAGCTGCAAATCACCCGGGAACAACCCGCAGAAAACTAGAATTTTCCGTGTTCACGAAGGCAAGGCGGCTGGTGCGCTTCCATCTCGGCTGAAGTCGTCGCTCGAGGTTTTTGGAGTTACAGTGTTTGGGCGCGAGTCGTGCTCAAGTTGGGGGCAGGTCGCGCTCTGAGTAAACTTTCTGAAATTGTCTAGGGCGCAGAAAAGCGCTTCTCTTGAGGCGCAATTGAATTCTTGTCTTGAGCGAGATTAAGATGGCGGTATGCCATTTGATAAAAGTGATTTTAATGATTCTAACTATCTATCGTAAACACAAATAATCAATTTACGTAAATACGTATTTATATCAATATTCCTACTACCGATAGCGAGTAATATAAGAAAGCCGGGGATTAGTTCCACTCTTAAACCCTCAAGACTTAATTAGAATTCAACTACTCGACACAAAGAACAATGTGAGAGTAATGTGTGATGTGAATTTTCTAATATCATTATACTATCATTTCCTAAGTAAATTGATAAAAGTGAAATGAAGTAGTTTACCTACGAAATGAACGATGAATTCATAACGTAAGTAAACTAACAACTATTTTGTTAGTTTAAGTTTATCAAAAGTTTTCTACTCTCAATCCTATGAGATATAGTGGAGTAGAGTGATTCGTTCCACTCTTAGTCCTTCCGCATGCTGTGTTTTCTAAGTATGAGTATCTTCTTAAAGTCTATGAGAGATTTACGAAAAGGCAACTAGACTAAGATGCAACTACCCACGAAATGTAACTAGTCGATTATCAGACAACTAAGAGAATGCTACGTTGATTCGATGATAAGGAGTTAGAGGGGGATTGATTCCACCTTAACTCAACTTAATCCACTAGCGGCAGTCGTCGTAATCGAATTGAAGCGCTTCGCAGAACAATCGGTTCTTCCTAATCCCTAATTACACATGGCATTCCTACCAATTAATAATTAGCATGTGAACGATTAAACCCATTCTCATGGTGAACTAAACGTTCTAGAGTGGAAAGGAAATTACGGACGATTCTCGATAGTCGGAGTCAAGCTTTCATCAAGGCTTCTCAACCCCTCTAATGGAGGTTTAGCCTTGAATCATTCATAATCATTTCCATTTAGATTAAAACTAAACATAATATAAAGATTCGAAATTTACTTAATTTAAACAATAATGAAATCTAAATTAATGACTGAAATGAAATAAGAACAAGAATTGAAATTAGATCTAGAAATGGAAATGACAAAATCGAAATTGATAAAAAATACTACTTTATTGATCTAATCAAATGAAGAACAAGATTCAAAGGTTTAATCTAATACAATAATTTAAATGGAACTAAACTTAATTAAAACAATTAAATCTAGATCTAGAATTATCTATCTTATTTTAGGTCTAACTAGCTACCTAACCTAACTGCCATTATCAAAGAGCTAAGCTTTTGTTTTATACATTCAGATCAAAAATCGTGCATGGGCTTGGAGCCATGTTTTGGGCGAGAATCGGCCCAAAACCCAGTCTTCGATCCAAAAGGCCTCTTCAGCTGCAGTTGGCTTCCACAGACTTTTCGTCCACTTCTTCTCCTCTGATTGGGACAAGGCTTGGACCATTGCAAAGCTCTTTCCGAGCCGGTCGTTTTGACATAAGGTAGGCCTCAATCCGAGGTCTGAGTCCAAAGATATGGCATTAGGAAGTTCTGCTGACTTTTTCTCCTTTATCTCGCTAAAGTGGCACATTTCTGCGCATAATGGACTTTGAAGCCTGAAATGCATAAAAACACGTAATCAGTATTAACTCTTACTTATTATTCACATAATTGGTCTAACAGTATGATTATTAAGGGGTTAAAACTACAGTTTTGGGCTCTTATCAAACCACCCAACTGACATTTTGCTTGTCCTCAAGCAAAGATGAGAAATTAGAATAAGTGACCAAAATGGAGTTCTAACTACTCGTTCGTTTCGAGTGCGATTGCATTGACCATATGTAACAAGGCCTTAAACCACTAGGAATTCCTAGTGGACGAGAGTTATAGCCTCGTGAGAGTTTTCGATGAAGGTACTCACAAACTTCATCTATACTACAACGACTAAGAAAATAAAACTATTGTTTCCTTATTCATGCTCAACTATCTATACATCTCTCTAGCAATTGAATAAGAATAACCAAGTCAGAAACCTAAGCTAATATATGTATAATAATCTATCATCTACAATAAACATATACACAATGAGTAGTACTACTATAAAATGTTTAGCGAGGTTTGTTTCTGAGAACTTCGAATAAGCGTCCTTAAGTAGGTTCTCACAATAATAGTCAAGAAACAACACTCGATTTTTCCACTCAAGTTTAGCTACTCCGATTAATGCAGTGGGGCACACTTTACCTTACAATCTCAATGACACCACTGGAAGCGGGTCGATCAAACACATCGCCACTTACTATCACACTAACCTATTCCTAATTGGGCTAGAGGTCTTTATTAGGTGTTACGGGATTAGGAGATGGTTTAAGAAGGAAGGAAATGGATATTCAAAAGGACAAGTCCGAGATAATAGAGTCTTCATATTATGTAACTTAGAGAAAACCTTGTTATTTTCTTTTGCTTCTATACTTTGTTTCCATCCTTAGCCATATTTTTTTTTCTTTTCTTTTGGCTTTTGACTCCCTTTTATTCTATTTTTGGAGTTTTTATTTTATTTCTATTTTTATTTTTTCTTTTCTTTGGATGGAAACTTATTTTCTTTATTTTAAAGCACTAACTAATTTTTGTTTACGGGTTTTTCTCTTCTTCTTTCTTCATCATTCTATTCTCGGACTTATTCTAAATTGGGTAGGTTGATTTTTTTTATTTTGTTTTGTTTTTTTTTAACGGGGTAAAGGAATTGTGGTTTATGGAAGGGCTAATGAAAGGCTCGATGGGGCGACTAGCGAAAAAATAATTCATAGGTTTGAATTTCTGGCTATATCGATCCAAAAGGGCCTAAATTCTCGCTTAGGATATGGTTTAGTGATCAAGCAAAGTGGGCGTGTGATTTCTCTATCCGGATTTTACTTCTCCCTTGTGTCATTTTCTCAAATGTTTATTTCATATAAGGCTTTAGGCTATATTCTCCACGAGGTTTGTAGAATAAGTACTCTAGCCTAGATTTGAAACTTACTTCGCTAACAATCATAGATACTCATGTAATATATTTATAGATAGATGTAAAGATTATTACCTATATATTAACCTAAGTTTCTAACAATTATTCGACGCAATGTGCCAATTCACGGAGACTTCTAGATTGTTAAGAGCATGGAGAAAGAAACAATACCAATATTCCTAAGTGTATAGCATAACTTATTTATTTATATTTTTAAATTTTTGAAATTTTAACTAGAAAACAAATGCATATTATATATATTTATATCCTAGTAGATGTCTTAATTACACGTGTTTCTATGCCTAAACAAAGAAGCATGCTTTGTCCTCAAAGCATTTAAATAAAGAGGGTAGTAAAAATACCATTGAAGCTTGGCGTGAAATTCGGGAAATCTCGCAAAACAAACTTAGCGTACTAATATAGGAAATACAAACTGACTCAACTCTATAATGAGAGTTCTACCCATTATGGGGTTAAAAGAATGAAATTGCTTGGGACATAGCGGACACTAACAGGAAACTAAAACTTACCTCCACTCCGAAACCGTTATTCGTCATATTAGGTCATCCTCTACTTCTATAAAGAAGTGAGGCTCCTTCGCGATCCTGCCATGCTATGATAATTTGCCGGGCTTCACGCCATTTATCATCTATGGTTGCTAACCTATTAAGTGCCACTTTTTGGTACGATGGGGTGTAGGGTGCAACACTGGTGAGGGTTGTATCCGCCACCCTTGCCAAGTCATTTGCGGAAAGATCGAATAATAATACTATTGGTGGGTCTGCGTGTCTACCCTAATCCAATCCGTGAAACGCGTACAAAAACAAGAAAGAAACATAGCATAATCATTGAAATTAGAGCGCGGGCATAAGAAGGTACTTATGCCTCATGGTATGGGCTCGTGCTAAACTAGACATCAAAGTTAGGGAAGGTCATAGAACCCCGGCCCCGTGGCTAAAGCAAAGGCGTTGCAAGTGGCGTCATTCCACGTAAGAAAAGCGCCATTCCCTAAAATGTTTAGCATAATCCAAAAACATAACGGTTTATGTTCATGGACGGGCTACCAAGGCAACGTTATAGTCCCTTGGTCCTCAACACGGAAAATGCCCGCCCCCATAAGCCCTCGTGCAAAACTCATAAGTGTAGACATGCATATTATCGACCCAATAGCACCATGGGTCTTGTATCTCAGCCGGGCATAGCAAGTCCAAGAACAAATGCTAGCAAGAACACGGTAATTTCCATTGGTTCATCGTCAATGTTGATGGAGAACACTTGTTCTCCATCCGGTCTCTCAAAGAAAATGCAGTTATTATAAAAATAAGATGCAAGTGTCGGAGAATAAAGTTCAGCGGTCTTACCATAAGAGGTTCCCAGCCATCGTATGTGATCACCTCTTGAAACCAAGCACCGTAAGTAGTGCTTTGGAACAAATCTTCAAAAGACTGTTCGGTATTATTATAGGAGATGTCATCTCAAAACTACGCTCTGGAACGAACAGCTGCAAAACAACCGGGTACTCTGGCGAAAAACTGGAAAATTTGGTCCACGGAAGTCGGTGGCCGAGCGCTCAACTAGAAGCGCTGAGTGGCTCTTTGTATTTTGGAATTCCAGTGTTTGGCCTTGAGTCGCTTGCCCTGACTTAGGCGCTCTCGAGCAAAATTTTCTGTCGAAGTGTAGTATGCTGAAGGCTCTCTAGAAGCTGGTATCGAGTTACTGATTCGGCGAAAATGGAGGCGAAGCGTGGGAATCAGCGGGTGTGAAGGGTGAGTGATGGAGTTTAGGTGTAGTGTGAGTTGTGAGGATAGGTGTATCAAATTTATATAGGTTTAAAGTTGCTAAAATGGATGGGAAAGTTGCCAAAACTAATTCGGGTTCGAAATCTAAAATTTCCAAACCAGCGGAAACAACTCATTTTCTTGATTCTAATTCAAACCCATTATCTTTTAGGTTGATTTTATGATTGAATGTACCTATTTAATCTAGATTTCATCCTACAATGATTCTCAATCCTAGATATGCCTAAGCGGCCATCATTTCACCTTACGCAATAAATTCTAACACTAGGGTTATATATAAAAATAAAGCTTGAATTGATAAAACCACCCCCAAACAAGTTGGGAAGGTGGGATCAATATGAAACAACCACACATCACCGAGAATAACCCCTTATATTAAAATTTCATTCGATTACCTTTCACTACAAAATTCAAAATCTGAAAATAAAAATTACATTACAATAAAACAACAAAATAAATAAAACAACAACCACTATCAATCCCGGACTCTCTAAACACACCGCCATGGTGGTGGAGGGCACACTCTCTAGTTGTGGCTCTACGGGCTTCGAAGGTCCAACAGAAGATGGATCTTCGTCGATGGCGGCTCATGCCTCGTAGATGTGTCCTCGAGCCGAGTCCTGTATGAGGTGAGGAAGCGTGCAAGCATGTCCGCTCTAAACTGGGCGGGGCCTCCATCGACCCTCGCTGTTCCCATATCATCATCCTCTCTAGGTGCGGATCTCGAAGTTGTGATGAATAGTCACCTGCCGAGTCGGAGGTCCGCCTGAAGATAGTGTTTAGTGAGCGCGTGCCCCTATGAAGCATAGCCATGCATTACTCGCATCGGACCAACACCTCACGAAGGCATCCGTATCAAAGCAAGTCCGTCCTCCTCATCCTCCTCCGAATCATCCTCATCCTCCTCCTCTACCTCATCCCGTTTTCCCTATCCATGGGCAATATCCGGCGTTGTTGGACACACTCCTCTATAGATACGCGGGTTACGGTGCAGGATAATGTAAATCCTATCGGGCCCTGAGGCTGCTTTCATCTTCAAACATGATCTTGGTAATTAACCACGGAAGAAGAGGTGCCAAAGACTTTCCGACCCCTAATCATGCTTTCGGCAAAAACTCCAAGATACAGAAATCTTACTTACGCTCTGGAGTACCCCATAAGATGTGGAGGCAGGGGGCAGGCCGATACCCAGCGACCTTGTCCTTCCCTAGGACATTCGACCAATCAATCGGTAGTGTAGCTTTGGTTGGTCACGAGGATGCTGGCATTACCACAATGGGGAGTTTGTATTGTAGCTCCCATTGATGGCCGATCCGCCCATCAAAGGCTCTACCCGTCAAACCTGGGGCTCTGTAAAGTGGCATCAGATGGATTCTAGGCGGAATGCCTAGAATCTCGGCAACGATCAGAGTCAACTCCTTCCTCTTCTTCCTTACCAACACAAAATCCTACTCCCCTCAAACTCCGCGGTGTTGTAGAACCCGTCGGACCAAGTCTTCGTGGTAGAAGGCCGGTCGAAATTACCACAAAACTACTCCAGATCTCTACTAGCCATTTAGATTACCGTAAAGCGGCCGAAGAATGGTCGGCGATGAAAACTTGCTCGGTATAATTGGCGGTTGTTGAGCCATCTAGTGTTTGGAATGGAGTGAGGGGTTTAAATATGATGTGGTGGTGGTGGTTTAAATTGACCGACTGAAGCAGCAGTGGTGGTGGTGGAGTGGTGGCGACGCAAAATTTGTAAATTCGGTGGTTTTAGTGATTTAAATCGGTGGGGGTTGTGGTGGTTTGGTTTTAGAAGATTTGGGGTTAGGATTTGATTTTGGTGGGTTTATTGTATTTTCTTTTAATTTTTTTTTGTTTTAGGTTTTGGAGCTTTGTTAATGGCGGAATGGAAGAAAAAAAAAACCGATGAACTGTTGCTAAAGGTAAGCTGGCAGTCGATGGCGGGTTGGGCAGAGCCAAAATCGAAAATTTTTTTTTTTTCGATTTTTCGCGAACTTCAATTCAAAATTCGGCTTAAGTTACCCGGTCGATTTTTCTGCCGAATGAGATATGAAAATGATCGGAGGAAGAATTTCCTATCCAATGATCCATAAAACACTCTATTCGACTTGGGTGACATCGAGATAGTGGAAAATACCGAGAATAGTGCATGGCGTAAAGTTATCTTGACGAATGAACTCTAAATTAATAGATTATGTCAATCCGAGATAAATTAATACAATTAAGCGACCCTAAGCAGCTCTAATGGGACATAAAACATTTTAGATGCGAACACGAACATTTTACCCCAAACAAATTTTTACAGCGAAGCTTAGAAAATTTGTTTTATGATAGGTCTTTTCTGGTCGATTCAGGAGACTTCTAGATTACTATGTTTATTTTTATTTTATAACAATAAGCAATAAAGACATAATTCACCATAGAAACATGACTCAAAATCGAGGAAAAACATGCAAAGGAACTATGTGAACCGTGGACTTAGGATCACGTATATAAGGAATGCATCCAAGAGACTTGGCCGTGTGTCCGTAGAGAATAAAGTTGAGTCTAATAATGAAGGCTAAGATATGACATGGTTGGTTGAGGATAATTTCGATAGTCATACTTCTAATTTAGAACGAATGATAATGCTGCAAACTGGTTTCATATGCAGTTATCGATTCGCGGAAGATATCCGACATAGACAAATTGTAATTCGAAATAAGCAAACGAACTTTCGAGACGAGAGTTGAAATGCTCGAAAGGGGTCAGGGAAGATATCTTGTCTAACTTGGAGATTATCCACCGTAATCACCAAGCCCGATTATGAAGTACTCAAGGCTGAGATGGAAGCACGGTAGCTTGTTGGGATAGAGATGCTACGCACGCATGCCACTCGTGCATGAGTCCGCTGTCTTACCGAACGAGAGGCATGAGCGCCGCCGCCAGCCGCCAGATGGCTCAAGCCATCCTTCACCACGTAACCGGTCTCCATCTCGGGGACCATCTTCTTCACACGCCTAGGTGTTCACCATTAGTTGTGTCCTGTTATTTCATTGTTTTTATTGTTTTGTTAGTGGAATTTTATTTCAGTAGTTAGATTGGAATATTGAGTTGTTTGTTTTCAATTGCTTGGATTTCATATAATTTTAATATAATTTATTTTGATCATCTTTCGTAAGGTTGTCTTGGAGTCAAAGTTGAAAATTAGGCCGATATCGGCATATCTATGATTTTTTTGTAGTGGTAGCATGATATGTAGTAGAGTTTAGAAGTTACTATTCTAAACCAAGTTTAAAAGATACCAGGGTTGTTAGGAAATCAAAACTATGGTTAGTTTCCGTTTCGGGTTTGGCAGTTTTCTATTTCGAAATTGCCTTAAAAACAATTTGGCAACTTGCCGATTCGTTTTGGAAACCCAGAACCTATTTAAACTTCCATCAATCTACACTCACAACCCATACTACACCCCACAATCATCTCTCACCTTTCACTCCAAGCTTTTTCTGCTTGTTTTTCTTGTTAACTTGTTTTGCTACGAGCACGAGCACGCCTCGATGAGAAGCGGCGCGCCCTATACACTTCCATAAATTTTTTTTGTCGAGCGCCGCAATACGAAAGCAGAGCGACTCGCCCTAAAAACATCAGAATCGAAAAATCTCGAGCGCCAGCGCTCAAACACTGTAATTCAAAAACCTAAAATGCCACTTTCGCCTATATCTGGCGTGCCCCATCTCCTCGTAAAGTAAGCGAAATTCCGATTTTCTTAGGTTTCTTCCAGGGTTTCGCAGCTGTTCTACAGAGTAGTTTTGAGATGACACCTCCTATAGTGATTCTGAACGTCATTTGAAGACTTGATGGGAACCGATACCTATGGAGCATCGTTCATGAGCCGGATCGTGCGATTAGGATGCATGCATCTTCGGTGAGTGATGACGATTCTTTTCACCTAAGCTAACTGAATTCTTCTATAATAATATTACTTTTATTGTACCCAAGAAGGAGAACAAAATTTTCCCTTGCTATTGATGGCGCGACTATGAAATTCAGTAAGCAATTGATAGCTTTGGTTTTGAGGGTTGCCATTACGACCACTATGCACACGTAGGGATATATGAATGATAACTTCATACCTATATGAATATGCCTATTTCCATGAGTATTATGGGGGAGGGTGTTTAAATATCATGGACCAAGACTAATATAACATCGCATGAAAGTAGCCTATCGCTGAATGTAGGCACAACCATGTTGTTCATCATGATGAACATTCTAGGGGAACGGCAGTTTACTACGCCGATAATATCGGCCTGGTGGCGTTTTCCTTGCTTTAGCCGAGGGGCGTCGTCGGTATGACATTCGAAGTTTTAGTTGCTACTCTGAAGCGAGGCCATACCTTGAGGCATAAGTACCTTCTTATGCCTGTCTTGGTTTGCCGCATTATCGCGGCGCTTGCCTACCCATATTACACACGATTACCACAGATTGGGAAAGGGTCGAAACCATGAGACCCACCAATCGTGGTGGTAAGATCATTCGAGCCATGACTTGGCGGGATGGCAGGTGCAACCACATTTGGTTGCCCCTTACACCCCATCGGACCAAGTAACACTAGAAAGGTTAGCACTAGTTGATGATACGGCCGAAAGGCGTGGCAAGTTGTTATGGCATGGCGGGATGAGAAAGAACCTCATATAGAAGAGGAGGATGACGAGTAAATCTTTGGGGTGCGTAAGTTTTTAGTTAAGTTAGTGTCCGCTTATGTCCCAAGCAATTTAATTACGTTAACCCCATAATGGGTGGAACTCTTATAGAGTTGCGTCGGTTTTATTACTATATTTGTATGTTTTAACTTTGTTTTGCGGATGTTCGAATTTCACGCGCTTCAATGGTATTTTTCCTACCCTCTTTTATTTAAATGCTTTGAGGACAAAGCATGCTCTTGTTTGGGGGCATAGAAACACGATGTAATTAAGACATTATCGTTAGGATATAGATATGTATAATATGCACTTGTTTTCTAGTTAAAATGTCAAAATTCAAAAATATAAATAAAAAAAGTATGCTATACACTTAGGGAATATTGGTATTGTTTTCTTTCTCTATGCTCTTAACAATTTAGAAGTCTCACATAGCTTTTGCATCGGAATAAATGTTAGAAACTTAGGTTAATATGTAGGTAATAATCTTTGCATCTATCTATAAATTAATTACATGAGTATCTATGATCAATTAGCGGTAAGTTTTGAAATCTAGGCTAGAGTACCTATTCTATAAATCCTGTGAGAATATAGCCCTAAAGCCGTATATGAAGCCGAAACATTTGAGAAATGACACAAAGGGAGAAGTAAAATCGGATAGAGAAATCACACGTCCACTTGCTTGATCACTATGCCATATATCCTAAAAGCGAGAATTTAGGCCCTCTTTGGATCGATATAGCCAGAAATTCAAACCTATGAATTATTTTCCACTAGTAGCCCCTCCGGGGCCTTCCTTTAGCCTTCCATAAACCACAATTCCTTTACCTAGTTACAAAAACAAAAACAAAATATAAAAAAATAAAAATAAAAAAAAAAAAAAGAATAAATCAACCTACCCATTTTAGAATAAGTAGAGAATAGAATGAGGGAAGAAAGAAAAGAGAAAACCTGTGTAAACAAAAAATTAGTTAGTTGCTTTCGAGGAAATAAAGAAAAGAAGTTTCCATCCAAAGAAAAAAAAAAATAGAAATAAATCAAAACTCCAAAATAGAATAAAAGGGAGTCAAAAGCCAAAGAAAGAAAAAGAAAAATATGGCTAAGGATGGAAACAAAGTATAGAAGCAAAAGAAAATAACAAGGTTTTCTCTAAGTTACATAATATGAAGACTTCTATTATCTCGGACTTGTCCTTTTGTATATCCATTTCCTTCCTTCTTAAACCATCTCCTAATCCCATGACACCTAATAAAGACCTCTAGCTCAATTAGGAATAGGTTAGTGTGATAGTAAGTGGCAGATGTGTTTGATCAACCCGGCTTCCTTGTTGTCATTGAGATTGTAAAGGTAAAGTGTGCCCACCGCACCTTTGGAGCAAATGAAAACGAGTGGGAAAATCAGAGTGGTTTTGTCTTGACATTTATGTGAGGACCTACTTAAGGATGCTATTCGAAGTTTTTTCAAAGCGGACTGTTATTACATTTCATAGTATTACTCATTGTTATATGTTTATTTTAGATGATTGATTATTATGCATATATTAGCTTAGGGTTACATTTGGGTTATTCTTATGTATTTGCTATTGAGAGGTATAGATAGTTGAGACATGAATGAGAAAACAATAGTTTTATTTCTTAGTCGTTGTAGTATAGATGAAGTTTGTGAGCATGCGTTCATGGAAAACTCTCGCGAGGCTATAACTTCGTCACTAGGAATTCCTAGTGGTTTAAAAGGCCTTGTTGCATATGGTTGAATACAATCGCTCGTAAAAGCGAGTAGATAGAACTCCATTTTGGTCACTTATTCTAATTTCTCATATTTGCTTGAGGACAAGCAAAATGCTGTTTGGGGGTGGTTTGATAAGAGCCCAAAACTGTAGTTTTAACCCACTTAACAATCGTACTTTTAGACCAATTATGTGAATAATAAGTAAAGAGTTAATATCGATTACGTGTTTTTATGCATTTCGGGCTTCAAAGTCCATTATGTGAAATGTGCCACTTTAGCGAGATAAAGGAGCAAAGGTCAGTTGCTAAGGAGTTCTGTGATTAAAGGCCAATTTCCAAGAAGACAAAGCCTCTCAAAAGCCCGTCAATGGATGAAAAGTCAAAGTCCACGCGGACGTAAAATTGAGCTTGATCACAAAGTCAATAGAACTTCCGAAGACCATATCTTTGGACTCGGACCCCGGGTGGGCCTACCTTATGTCAAAACGACCGGATCGGAAAGAGCTTTCCAATGGTCTAAGCCTTGGCCCAATCAGAGGAGGAAAAGTGGATGAAAAGCCTATCGAAGTCAACTGCAGCTGAAAGAGGCCTTTTTGAATTTGAAAAGAATTAGGTTTGGGCACGATTCTCGGCCCAAAAACATGGCTCCAAACCCATGCACGATTTTGGATCTGAAACATATAAAAACAAAGAAAAGCTTAGTTCTTAAGTTATCTAGTTTTATTTAGAAAACTAGTTCCTTGTAATGGTAGCTAGGGTTAGGTTAGAAAAAAGTAGATCTAGATCTAATTAGTTTTTACATTCAATTAGTTAGTTTAGAATCCTATTTAGTTTTAGAATAAAATATTAGTTCTTCATTTTCAATTTATATTATTACTTAAATTCTTATTTAGATTTAGTTGTCTTAAATTTATAATTAGTTTAGTTTAAACACCAAACACATCACTCTCACTGTTCCTTGTGTTTGATAAATTGAATTCTATTTAAGTCTTGAAGGTTTAAGAGTGGAACGAATCCTTACTCGTTATATTGCATGATTATGTTTTGAGAGTAAGAAATATTGATTTAAACGTAAGAACGGTAGGATTACGTATTAGTGTTCTTGTAGCATTAATATTTAGGATTTTACTGTTTTTTCGGGTTATCAAATGGCTCTTATCATAAATCAAACAAGATATGGTATAAAGGGTTGAACTTTGCTTGTTCAAATTTAAAAGGAAACTACTCATGTAAGAATTGATTTAAACTAATAGTGACAAATATTAAATCAATGAATTGCAATAGATGTTTAATGGAAAATGAAGCTAGATTATAAAAAACAACTAACTTTATTAATCTAATGAAAAGTAACAATGATTCAATAATCTATATTAAAACAAGGTATGAAAACTAATTAATTAATGGGATAAAACTCAAAACTAGATCTAGATCTATATTTTTCTAACCCTAAACTCCATTAACATTAGCTTCCTAACCTAACTTATTTTCTAACCTAACTATATACCATTAACAAAGAGCTAAGCTTTTGTTTTTATATGTTCAGATCCAAAAATCGTGCATGGGCTTGGAGCCACGTTTTGGGCCAGAGAATCAGGCCCAAAACCCAATACTTTCAGTCCAAAAAGGCCTCTTCAGCTGCAGTTGACTTCGACAGACGTTTTGTCCACTTCTGCTCCTCTGATTTGGCCAAGGCTTGGACCATTGGAAATCTCTTTCCGAGCCGGTCATTTTGACGTAAGGTAGGCCCAATTCTGAGCTCTGAGTCCAAAGATATGGTCTTCGGAAGTTCTATTGACTTTGCCTTTGCTTTTTTACGCCCGCGTGGACTTTGACTTTTCATCTTTTGACCGGGCTTTCTGGAGGCTTTGTCTTCTTGGAAATTGGCCTTTAATCACAGAACTCCTTAGCAACTGACCTTTGCTCCTTTATCTCGCTAAAGTGGCACATTTCTGCATATAATGGACTTTGAAGCCTGAAATGCATAAAAACACGTAATCAGTATTAACTCTTACTTATTATTCACATAAGTGGTCTAAAAGTATGATTGTTAAGGGGTTAAAACTACAGTTTTAGGCTCTTATCAGTCGCTATGCTCCTCAGCATGCCGATCGGTATCATCCACTCGTCGGGGCGACCTGAATACAATGCCACCAGTCAAATGACCTGATCTCCTAGGTCGCTTGTTGCCTTTGGCATCTACAGCAACAACTTTTTTTTTTCCACGGTCACTGTGCACATGGGGATGAAATTCCATTTCTTCCATTATCAGAGGAGAGGTCTCCTTCAAGCTTCCTTCTCCCCTAGTATATTTGCGGCACCTGGCCATAGTGCAATCTATGAGCGAGAATGACATTACGCGAGTTAACAGCCAAAACACAAGTTTTGTTCAAAAGCTATAGCTAAAAAAGGAAAACAGATGTACCTGAATAAGCAGCGAAGAAAATGAAGCACCATAGTTTGAAGAAGAGGAAATGCAGCAACAAAAAGAGCAAATGGGAACAAATGCCTTTGCTCTTCTATGAATAGTGTTACTTATTATGCAATAATGTATCTTCCCTAGGTACATCATAATTATATCGAGACGCCAAACGTCAGGCCACCTGGCAGCCATCATTGCACATTTCTAACCGCTCACTTGCTTACACGTGTCACGCATGTGCAAAAATGTTTCAATTCTCCAGAACGAATAACTCGACCTACGTCCTACTATCTCCGTAGTTCCTCACGAGTCGCCAACCCTCGTTACATGCAACCTACAACGTTAAAGGACCTATTAAGGACAGGACGCTCATTCAAAGATCGCAAGTTACTTAAAGTCAACTACTTTCACAAGGAATCGTCTACGCAACCACACAGATATAGCAATATCTCCATTCATACATTCAACCATACAAAAGTCATACAAAGCAGAAAAGCAAATAATAAGCATAGCATATAAGCAAAAAGCGAGCTGTTAGGGCAGGCCCAAGACACAGTTCACATCTTAGTCGAGCTGCTGAGTCTACTAAGGAAATCCAACTCGGCTAACCAACATTCATCATCATATGGTCACCCCAGACCGATACAGGATACCAGGTCATCCAGTATTAACAAACAGAAATAAGAAAAGCGAACTGCCCAGGTTATCCCGGGACACCAGTTTTATTGTATCACAGCTTATAACCATTCAAATCAACAACCCTATATCACAACTCGCTAGTTCCATGTATGACAACCAAATATCTGGCCACCAGCAAGTCTTCAACTTCAGCTTCTTTCCCCTCGACCACTATTGACACACCATCTAAATCTAAACTCATAAGTACATCAGACACAGCAGCTTCAGTGCGAGGCACAACGACCTCTGAAGCAACGATGGAAGAAGTAAGCGCACTACTGGTATCTCCCTGTTCATGCTCCTCTTTCAAAGCTTTATAATCAGCCTCTAGCTCAACAAAATCAGCATCCAGCTCGTTATAAGCTTTCATAGCGTCTTGAGTAACTCCCTTGCAGTGTAGGCCATACTCATTCAACCTACCGATTTCCACGATCATTTGATTAACGCGTTCTCTTCAAAGACCAGTAGTTTCAAACCCGGATCTTCCGCCTCAGTATCTTTCAGCATCTTCGCCAAACTAAGAGCTTGGTGCGCTTTCTTCAGGTCCTCAAGCTCCTCACATTCCATTTTAGCAGCATCTTGAACATTATTTAACTCATCGATCAGCTTCACCACAGTTTCCCTATCTGTCTCAGCGAACTAGGCAATCTCCTTCAGCTTCTGAAATCCACTCACAAGCTGCAGTCACACACATATACTAATAATCAGTTCGCAGCAAGTTTCATAAGCAAACAAATAAGTTAAAGCGGGACAATTCCACGTACCAGACATTGCGCGACTTCCATCCGCTTTAGGTTATCCTCCAACCCCCTCTCATCCAGCTCCTTACGGTTGCCATCCAAAGCTATATGTTCAAGCAGACAAGCCGATACCTTACTCAACCTAAAGCTGCAATCAGTCCGCCTCACAGTTCGTTGCACCCCATTGTCATCCAAATACACAAGTTGTGCTTCCAAGTCATCAGTAGTCATATTTGACTTCCCACTAGCCTTACGGGAACCCTTCGCCTTAGCTAGCGGACTAAGCTCTCGCACCACAGGGGACGAGCTCGGCCTAGCTCCAAAAGTAGCCAGGTCTAGAACCTGCTCCAGTCTCGTCCGAGTCTTGTGAGTGGCGGTACCACCAATTCGACCACCACCAGAACCGCCCCCCATGCTGGAACTCTCCCCCATAACATGCCTCGCAGCTTTGGCAACCCTTGTAGCGTCTTGCTTCGGCGCGTCGGCTTTCCTCTTGACGACCTGCTCCTTACACGAGGGTTGAAGACCACCGTCTCCAGCTCTACAGGGGCATCAATCGACCCATCTTTAGGTCGCCAGCTCAACCCACCTGCCCTTGAGGCACCAGCATCTCCTAAGGGTCGTCTAGAACTACCGACCCCGGTTCCTATCCTCCCTAGTTACCAAGTCACTTGTGCGTTTCTCCATCACTCCTCTCCTAGCTTGACCTCGAGCCCGGTCCTTCTGAACCCTTCTTTTCTCTCGGATCGCTGGACCCCCCTTTTCTACAAAGAAATGAGCTACTTCAGGCAGCTTCGCTTGTTTCTACACTCAAGTTAACTGCGCGAACCTCTCTATCTCCTTCCGATCAGTTCGTGTTTTTATAGGAAAATCTACAAACAAAGCAAAGACACAGGTCAATTAAAATAACCGTCACTCACCCATTAAAACGACATGTACAAGACACTCCCACCCACCGGAGGTATTGCAAATCCTAGTTTGCAACCTACATCCGCTAGCACAGTAGTTGCCAACTAGCAGCAACGGCCTCTTTGTCCAAGCCTCATTGCTGACACCATCAATCACACCAGAACGCGTAGTCATAGTTTGCAAGCTAAAGTTGAAATTACCAGATCGCCTTACAACGAAGTGCTCCGTAATATCAAATACCCCTATGTGGTATTTGCCACTTGCATTTAGCAGGTCGAACACCTTGAACAGTCGCCAGGTGTTACCAACAAACTGACAAGGGGATTTCCAACAATGAGCTAGAAAATCACAAATCAACTTTGAGAATGGTATTTGCATATACGCTCTCAGCTGGCCCTCACATATTATTACCCCAACGTTCGGCGGGCTGTATTCTTCACTCCGCACATTTTTACTTGACCTTGGTTCGTATATCTCCAGCTCTGGTATATTTATCCCGTAAGCCGCCCTCAGTTCGGGGAATGCACTCGCTGCAAGACGATCCACCATCCTAGGGGGCAACCCACTTGAAGACGACCCCTCACTACGACCTGACGTGCTAGCCACAACACCAACAGAGCCAGATCGTACACTACCCTCATCTCCCCTAACTTCCTTACCATGCTGAGATTGATTGCCAAGACTCACTGACTCTTTCTTATCGGCCTCATACTTACCACAACTTAAAGAGACCTCCCGAACCTCTTCAGATCGAGTATCATCAGAGTCAGACATTTTTACATTTTCTCCTCACCAAATACCAAGCTTAAACAATAAAACCTAACACCGACCTACCTACTAAACACACAGCACTTGACTAAGAAGAAAGAAAATGGAAAATGGAAAGGCAGCAGCAACACATACGTGTCTCAAGGCCCTGTCTTTTTGCTGAATAAGAAAACAATAAAACCCTAGCTTGCGATTTTGCTGAAGAAGAAAACAAGAAATAACTTTCCAACTGTCCCAAATTTGATTTTGTGCAACCACCCATTCAGTTACCAAGGAGTTATGATTACAACCTACACCCTAGCCCACATACGTGTCTTAAGGCCCTGTCTTTTCACGATTCCGAAAAATGCGGCGACACGTTTCTCTACTAGCTACTACGATTCTGTCATGTGCTAACCACGTGACAACTTTTGTTTTTCACCAAATCGTCATACAACATAACTCGAACTTTACGACGTGCCAATCGCTCCATTTACACTAGCCGCTCTTCCACTCATGCTCAACACGTATTGCCGCTTTCTCTCAGTAGATCGCTTCAATGTATAGCACAATCTACTGAGAGGGGGCTGTGTAAGGGAGTAATATTCTCATTAAAGAATATTAAGCACATGTTAAACATAAGTAGAGATTGTAACAAACTCAGGACATCGTCCTCCAAGATCGACTTACGAGCAGCTCGCTTCATGTAGGTGGTACACTTCAGCTCGCTTAAGAACGCTCCAAGACGACTGAACGACCTAGCGCAAAACACTTCGAATAAAGACGCTTTCCCTAATCCAAGGGTAATCATTACCAAAGCCTTACCTGTACTTCCAATTATAGGGAAATATGAACTATTGCACCCACTCCCAATGATCACCGCATTTCTACCAAAACCAACCTAACACATATTCATAATCTCCACCCTACATATGTACAAGAGAGTACACGTGTCTCGAAAATCAACACTCTCTTATGCCTATAAATACCACCTACATGAACTACGTGAGACCTGATTCTTCTCTTCCCCCAGAATCAAGAGAAGATACGTAGGCAGGTCGCTCCTTAGCGAACTCGGTCTTCCCAAATCCAAACCCCTTCTTCTTCCTCCTATATATGTAAAGGAAAAACACGCCTTTACAAACTCCATAATCTCCTGGAAGCCCGATATTGTCAACGTCAACCTTAATATTAGGGTCAGCATTATGGATAGAACTAATCCACATGCCCATCACAAAAAAAACGTCCGAAGTCGACTCTGATTGGTGTATTGTAATAAAATAATTAGTCAAACTCTCTCTTACCTCTCTCCTCACTAGCCAATCACAGCTGACTTTGAAAGTGTTTTTTTGTGCTGGGCCATGTGTTGTAGTCGCCCTCCATCATTATAGGAGACAACATCACCAAATGTTTGTAAATCTTTTGCTAGATTCTTGCTGTCAATTTCTAAATCTACCCTCGAGAAAAAAACCTGCAGAAACATGTGGGTCTTTCTTCATACAACCAATATTTTGGACTATAAAGGAGATTTGTATTATATATTATTATCTTGATAATACAAAAATTTAAAGGCTAATAGAAAAAAATAATTAAGAGAAACAACCTACAGAATAGAATAAGTAACCGGGCACATCAACTGTCGACAGTGCCTAGGGACTGAAAAAAGTAGTGGCAGAGCTAGGAAAGTAAGTGAGGGTGAGCCAGCCAGACAAAAACCAAGCATACAAAAAAAATAAAAATAAAAAAACATATATTATATATATTAATATATTAGAAAAAAAATCAAATCTAAACAAGTACTTGTTCATAGTTGTCCTCGGCAGCCTTCTTTTTCGTGACCCTTCTTCACCTTCTGGAAGCGTTGTAAGATCAATTCGGTATCAATGCTATCAAAAACTTCTTTTTCAATGTATGTTATTAAACAATCATTCAACCACTCATCCACCATCCGATTGTGCAGACGATTCTTTATGATATTCATAACAGAAAATGCCCTCTCCACAGTGGCAGTAGCAACAAATAAAATCAGCGCCAACTTAATCAACAAATAAACAAATGGGTACACAATGTCTTTCTTCGTCTCAACCATTTTTTTGGCTAGGCCGCTAATTCCATTTACTTCACCAAACTTAGTATCGGAATGCACATCAATGATATAATTCTCAAGCTGATCCGCTAATTCCATCTGATCTATCTCTGAAAAAGCATCGGGATTAAGTCGAGCAAAACGAATCAACTTTTGCTTATCGAAAGCAACAAACGATTCACTAGGATCAAGACATGCCATACAAAGAAGTAATTCTGGGTTTGCTTCATTAAATCGGTCGTTTAACTCTTGAATTTGCAAATCAATATAGTGATAGAATAATCCAACATAATAGTAATATAAATTGGTGTTTCCTTCTGCTCTTCAAAGAGACCTCCCTCGAGCCATATACCTCTCTTCCATATTTGGAACAACCACGTCATGTTTGACACATAGTGAAGAAATTTCAGTCAGGAGACTATCCCACCCATCATCTCTTATCGCCTGTAAGCTTACCTTTGTTATTTTAACAAGAGCCATGGCATTGACAATGTCTTGGTCTTCACGCTGCAAAGTCTTTGACAAATCATTACTAATTCATAGTATCGCTTTCATCAAATGCAAATTGAAGATAAATTCAAAAGACTGCACTGAATCTAATAATTTGTAAGCCTCACCTCTTTGTTCCGAGCTTAAACCATTTTCCGCTACATTATCAAGCACATCAACAACTAAACCATAAGTGGTTATCATGCCAAGAAGTGTATAATAGTGTGAGCCCCATCGAGTGTCACCAGATCGTTTAAGACTAGTCTCTTAATTCAACCCTTTTCCACTTGAAATTTCTCCACTTTGTAACATTGCAATAACTTTAGCCTTCATTGCATCGCGCAACATATCCCGTCGCTTACATGATGCTCCAACAGTATTTACCATATTAGAGATAATACTAAAAAGGTTAGCAATTGACTCATGGTGTTTTGCAACTGCTACAAGGGCTAACTGAAGCTGATGGGCAAAATAATGAACATAAAATGCAGACTCATTCTCCTTCATTACAAGTGCTTTTAGGCCATTCAAATCACCTTGCATATTCAAATCACATTGATATATCACGTGCTTCATCAACTAAAATAGCAAACAATGAATTTCCATAATCTTTTAGAATAGCATTTGTAGTTTCCACAGCAGCTGAATTCACAATATCTTTTTGGATATCAGGTGATGTCCATTTCAGATTTTTAGAAGCATTATCAAGAACTTTCTTAATGACTTCGTTATGATCTTTCAGAAACCGTATAAGTTCAAGAAAATTACCTTTATTGATCGACTCATCTGATTCATCATGACCACGGAAAGCTAAACCTTAGCTCAAAAGAAACCTAATGCAATCAGTTATTATAGTTAGGTGTATTCGATAATCCCTTCGAACTTGGTCAGATTGTCTGTGAAGAAATGTCTCGATATGCTGCTCTTGATTTAACAAAGCTTGTGCTGCCCTATAAGCAATATTATGAGCACTATTTGGTCATCCAACGTGCTCCTTTAATTTGGTTTTTCTTTCCCAATTAGTAAACCCCCTGTGAGAAAAAACATCCCCACCTCCTTGTGCCCCTTTATTAGGTTTAAAGAGATAACAATGTAGGCAAAATGCAGCATCCTCGTGAATACTATATTCCAACCAACTAAACTCCTCATACCACTCTTTCTGAAAGCGTATGATTCTCTTGCCTCTTGTTCTTGGATGAAAAAGCATGATTAGGCTGGCAAGGACCCCTAAGCAAATATACTCTTCTCATCGAGTCTTGATCATTAGGATGATAATCTGAAAAAAAAAAATTCCTCAGTGCAGGGTCTCCCTGAAGACTAGACAAGTCAAGTTCTTCACGATTTTCACGTTGAACCCACTTTGATGTGCGTTGTTCAACACTACCATTCTCAATTTCTTGGTGACTTCGCTTTGAGGAGGATCCTACTTCAACACTGACAACAGTATTTGTTTTATTAGGTGGTTGAGTAGGTTGAGTGGGCAACGACTTTTCTTTGATCAGATATTTTAACATATCTGTTTAAATAATTAAAATAAACCCTTAATCAACTGAATTGAAATTGCACTAATTAAAATAAACTACCAATGTTATTATGATATTCACCAAATAAAATTAAATAAAAATATGTGGTTTAATAAATTCACAAAAAGAATACAAAAAAATTAAAAAACATGGTTTAGGAATCAACTTAATATGAAAAGATAAAAAATAAAATAGGAAATTTAATAATATTAGGCTTACCTATCAAACTTTAGAAATTAGGATAGCTAATTAGAATAATAGAGAGAAAGGTGGAACAGTGGAAAAGTGGGGTACCTGTGGGTTTTGCTTAAATTTTTGATAAAGAGTCAAACTGGTTTGTTTCGTTGTTTGTTTCAATTGTTTGGTTTCGGTTTTTGTTTGGTTTCAGTTTGTGTGGTCTGCTTTTTATTTTGTCTTTTGTCGGTTATGGGTTATGGGTTTTAGTTAGACTTCGAAGCGAACACTGTTAAGTGTTAACCCAAATACTTTAGTACTTTACAACTAAAACAGGTATAGCCCAGTGTAGGCACCTCTGCATACCCTCAACTTTGGATAGTAAAATCATATACGCATCTATGGAGCATCAACAAGAGTACGTTTAGGAACCAATCGTCACTGTTTCCTTGTGTTTCTTCAACACTTGGGCCCATTATATCACTTCATAAATCACCTATTTCATTTCATTCATTTTATGTTGACATTCACAATCTTGGTATTTATCCAATACAGAAACTTAATATAAACTTTTCATTTTTTGCATGCCTTTGTCAAAAGTACTGGGAGTATCCCTCCACAGCTCCACCAACATCGTCCCAAAAGAGAGTCCAATCTAAACATATACCTACCAAAGGGACTATCCCTCCACTCCTACCAAATCAATGCCAGCCACCAAACCTTTAATAACCATGACTATTTTCTCCGCACTTGAGGCATTATCCTGGAGTTTTCATTGATGAATTTGATGCCTCTCCAGCCGCAGGCCCCACATATTTGCAAAGGGCGGTATGTTCAAAAGCGTGCACCCGTTTGAAGAGTATACCCTCACGAACCCCCAAAACGCTGAGAGATCTTTCATCCCAATTAACCTCAGATTGATGGATACAGTGAATCAGTGACACCTGACACCCAACTAGACAAGCAAAGTAACAACAATAAACAATGACTTTTTTACTCTTACAAAGGTTGTCGATAGTCGTAATCTTGTTCTAGATTGCACACCACATAAAAAAAATCGATTGGGAGAGAACTTTAAAACTCCAAATAAAATTAGAATGAAATATAGGATAATAGGAAAATGTGACCATATGGCAATATAAAAAGATGAGTCCTGATGAGGAGAGATTGATCTCTCCATGCCAAGGAGAGATCTAGTGTAATAGCCGTTAGATAGGAAAATGTCATATTTCTAAAAGAGCTTCACTATAAATTAAAATTGTTTCATGGGACCACAACTGATAATATCATAACAAATTAAATATAAAAACCAAAATAACTTCGAATGCCCTACATGACTACATCTCTTCCAGAACGCCCATGGAAAGCTTCATCTTTCTTTCTTTTTTTTAACTTTTTATTTTGTAAAAATCCAATGTTGAAGTAGTTCTAATGTTGAAATGCTACTTATTAATCTAGCAAACCAAAACCCAATTTAAGAAAGGGGAGTTTGCAAAACAACAATCAAATTTAAAAGCTTATATATATTGTGAAAATTGCAATTTTTTCGGATTGTTGATTGGTTACTACTTACTACAAGATTAATTTCTCGCACTTCTTAATGATAGTTGAAGCACTTTTTGATGGTATATGTAATAACAATAAATATGGAGGGAACTGGTGTGGTAGTTGATATGTGTTTTGTTTAAATGGAGAAAAATACATGGAGGGAAGAGTAAGAGCAAGAGACAGTAAAGAGAAGATGATGACCGGATCTTTTTTTTTTTTTTTTCTATTTTTGTTAACTGTTTCGTTTTCATTGCCTTGCCTTTGCTGACTCATTGTCCTCGAGATGTGTGTCCTGTTAAAGTGCGCTCCATTTGGAGGAGAGATTGATCTCTTCTTATCATTGGCCTAAAAAGATTTGGAAGCAAAGGTTCCATTCTTGTCAATAGTCCAACGGAGATTCTCTCTACCCGGTCACGGGAGGGACAAATTCCAACCTTAAACAAAGGGGCGCGGTATTGGCACCCCCATAAATGGGACTAGCACCCCTTTGACAAAAAGTAAAACAATAATGGCTATTCTTTATATGTACTTTTACACCCCACATGCCCATAGTCCTACGGCAGGCAGTTGTCGCGAGACCTCATATCCTATGGCAGGCAGTTGCCGTGAGATCGCACAATCCAAGGTATCAGGTTGCCGCGAGATCCCATATCCCACGGTAGGCAGTTCAAAAAAAATGTACAATCAAGCCATAATTTTGGTATCTCACGATAAATATTTTCATATGCTATAAGAAAATTTTGTGATCAAATTAATGAAGAAGAGTTTTGATAATTAATACAAGCAAAGACTCCATTTTAGTAAACAAAATCATCTCGTGGCAACTAACTTTTTTTACGGTGGCTATTAAAAAAAAATTAAAAAGAACCCACGGCAACCACCTTCTGTGGGATATGGGATCTTGTGGCAACCCGATGCCATGGATTGTGCGATCCCGCGGCAGCTGCTTGCCGTTAGTGTTTTTTGTGTATTTAATGGAGGGGTAATAGTGCCTTTGAATTGGTCAAAGGGGTGCTAGTCCCATTTATAGGGGTGTCAATACCGCGGACCTAAATAAAAGGGCACCAAATCCTGCAATATCACTATTTGCAATGGCAAAATAAACACCCAAACTCCAATTCCCAATCAAACAACCCATTATTTAACTCGCATGAAATCATAAATAGGAACATCTCTCCTACAGCCACGTATTCTCTCCTGAACATATTTCAAAATTTAGACCTATCAGTCTTTGCAATTTTGTTTATAAAATTATTTCAAAACTTTTAGCTAATAGATTAAAATGTCATATACATAAAATAGTGTCCCCTTTTTAAGGGGCTTTTGTTAAGGATAGGAATATAGGGGATAACATAGGCCTTGCTAGTGAAAATTTTTCACAACATGAAAAACATGTATAAGAAAAAGGAAGGTTGGGTTGCTTTAAAACTTGATATGGCAAAAGCATATGATAGAGTAGAGTGGTCTTTTCTAAATAATATTTTCAAAAAACTTGGTTTCAGTGAAAAATGGAGAACTTTTATTAATCAATGTTTATCTTATGTTTCTTTTAAGGTGCTCCTTAATGGCTCTCCCTTGGGACAGTTCTTCCCTTAAAGAGGATTAAGACAAGGAGATTCTTTATCTCCTTATCTCTTTATTCTTATTTCTGAGGCTCTATCTTGCATGATTAATAAAGCTGAAAATGATAATGCTATACATGGTATTAAAATTAGAAAATATGCTCCTCCCATTGCTCATTTACTATATGCTGATGATTTAATGCTTTTCACTAAAGCTTCCTTAAGTGAAGCAGGTGTTCTTAAGAATATTCTGCATGAGTATTGTTTGGCCTCGGTCAAAAGATCAATTTTGATAAATCTAGTATCTATTTTAGTCGGAATGTACATGCTAAACATAAGAAAACTTTGAGAAAATATTGGAATATGAGAGAATTCTCAAATAAAGATAAATACCTAGGTGTTCCTATTTTACTCACAGATAGCAAGAATGATGATTTTGATTACTTGGTGGATATTGTACATAACAAAATAAAAGGTTGGAGAGCTAGGCTCTTATCTCAAGTTGGTAGAACACCCCTTTATGCCATGACTTCCTATTCCCTCCCTGTATTTGTATGTAACAATATGAATAAAGTGTGTAGAGAGTTTTGGTGGCATGGACACAATGAATCAAAGAGTATCCATACTATTGAGTGGGATAAACTCTGCAAGCCTAAAGGCCTTGGAGGTTTAGGGTTCAGGAAATTTTCTGATATGAACAAAGCTCTTCTGGCCAAACAGAGCTGGCGAGCATTAAAGGGTAAGAATTCCATATGGTTTAAAACTTTCCATGCTCCTTATGGAAAAAAATGTATGGGGATAGAACAAAAGTTACCATCTAATGCATCTTACTTCTGGAGAGGGATCAATAAAAGTTTTGATTTGGTGCATAAAGGATCTATCTGGACCATTGGGGATGGTGCTCATACATCTGTTTTCAATGATCCTTGGCTTATGTTCCAAGATCATCCTATACTAATAAAAGAGTTGCACCCACCAGTAAGGATCCAAAAATACTGAAAAGTGAAAAATCTCATGAATCAGGAAGGATCAACATGGAATGATCAACTTATTGATGAAGTTTTCGATCTTATAATAGCAAGGCTCATCAAGGGAACACACATCAGACCACAGGATGAAGGGGACGATGAGTTAACTTGGTGGCCTACTACTAAAGGATAGTTCTCTGTTAAATCTGCATTTCATATGCTCAAAGCAAAGGATTGGGAAGGCTGTGACTCTACTTTTCAAGCAAAAACTATAAGAAGAATATGGAGAGCTAGGGTGGCAGCTAGGGAACAAGTTTTCATGTGGAAATTATACATGGACATACTGCCAACTGGAGAAAAGATACAGAAGAGGATTAGGAACAATGATACTATGTGTGGCTTTTGCTTCAGGAATAAGGAAACGGTAGAACATATCTTGTTTGAATGTGATTGGGCAAAAGCCTTATGGTTTGCATCACCACTGGGTTTAAGAATATATGTCAATAGAGGATGGTCCATTAGAAGATGGGTGGATGAGATCATGGAATGGTGTGAAAACAAGGTCCCAGACATAGCAAACTTGGGTGTGTATGCATGTACCCTATTGCAAACTATGTGGGATAATAGGAATCTGGAAAAGTTTAACAAAGGAGCAGCTGATAGGGGGGCTATTCTAATAGCTACAAAGATTCAATGGGAAAAAAGACTCAAAACTTTTGACAAGGAGAATCTAAACCCTACTGCTTTTGTTAATTATAACACTACACTTAGGAATATGAACACTAACAAGAGTACTCATGTTTCTACATCAACTAGTAATAATGATAATATATCTACTCTGCATCAACATAAGAGTAGCCTCTCTAACATGCCGGATGTTGTAAATATTAGGTTTGATGCTGCTTTTAATAAGAAATCTCTATCAGGAGCTGCTGCTACTATGGCTTGGAATGAAAAAGGAGTTTTACTTGCTGCTGCAGTAAGAAGATTCTCAGCAAAGTCAGCAGAGGAGAGTGAACTTCATGCAGTCGAGGTAGCAGTACAGCTGGCAAAGCACTTGGGAGGAGGAAAATTTCTTTTTGAGGGTGACAACATCAATATTATCAACAATTTAAGCTCCCAAGAGATCAGTATTGCTTGGCCTTTACAAAACATTACTAAAGCAATTATCAAAATTGCTAGTAAATTTAATTTTTCATGTTTTAGATGGCTAAGAAGATGTTTTAATAGTGAAGCTCATGATCTAGCTAAATGGGCTTACAGATTGTCTGACATGAGTACTCTACCAAAATGTTGCTCAGACGTTCAATGTACCCCTTTAACTCTATAATATATATATGTGGTTTAGTAGGGAAAAAAAAGTCACGTATCCTTCCCCCTCACATTCTCCCAAAATCTAATCCGATCTCCACTACATAGACTAAAATAACACTCTTTGAAAAGCCTCGAGAAAACTATGAAAATTCTTAAAAGCAACATATAATAGACTGGGAAGCGAAAAAGGCGCGGCGGGCTTTAATCAAGAACACATGAGCTCCTTCATAAAATTAACTTCAACGCTTAACCTTCTCCAAAATTTTGTTTTAAAGAAAAGTCCCAAATAGCCACTTCCAAACTTTTGGCCCTTTAAGGAAGGTCGAAATCCATGTTAGGAATGGCCACGAAAAGAAGACCGCGATAATATTTTAAAAAATGTGTATTACTAACGTATTATTAGATAACAATTACTTCACTTTGATCTATTAGATACTGATGTATTACATATAAATTAATTAATTGATGAATTACAACTACTAGCAAGATGCACGTGCTATGCACGCGATGTTAAACAAAACTTGCCGAAAAGTGTAAATATAATTTGGGTGAGCACACTTACAATTGACATTATGTCTAAGCAGACCCACTGGCAGCCGTTTAAATTTTGAATTGAATAGAATTCCATTCCTATTTGATTTCCAGACAAACCTAAGCAATAAATTTTTAAGTATAGCTCCAAATAATATGTACTTTGAGCCTCTCATCATAGCAAGTGCACGTTGCAAACGACAAAGATAAAAGGTTAGTGCATCAAAAGAATCTATATAACGCTATTCAATGAAATCAGTGTCCAACCATTAGGTAAATAGGTAATATACAACCGTAGGTATTGAATTGGAAGAATGGGACATACCATCCAAAAGCCAAATCATTTGGTTTGTTAATCAATCATCCAAGATAGAGTTACAATGACATATGCGGCACAACGGCATACTTAGTTTAGATAGGATATTACATCAATATAAAAATTAAAGTACACCAATAACAATAAGAAGTAGGTCGTTCTGACTTGTCCTCCACTATAATAGCTGGTATGTTGCAACCATCTTCTTTCTTATGTTAATATCCTATTTACCCTTGTTATTTTATTTTATTTTTTTAAGCTAGAGTTGGAAAGGGAAAAAAAAAGAAAAAAAAAAATTGTATCTACACTTGAGAAAAATCTAAGTCACATTGACACAAATACACATGTCGGTATCTAACACGACAACAATTCATGAATGCCAGTAGGAGGAATAGTTGTTGTTGGTGTTGAAGCAGTATTAAGATGTTGTGAACAAATAAGAAAACTGATTATTACAACGATGAGATAAAGATGGAAAGATGCCTTTGTTGGTTAATTTCTTGACTTTTCAGCTTTCGGCAATGGAGAGTTCCCTTCAAACTCTCTCTCTTGTCTTTTCATTTTTCTAAACCATCAAATTAAATTGGTAATTAAATTCCTAATTAAATGTCATTTATGGTGGCGTACAATTAAAATTGATGCGTGGGTTTAGTATTATAATTCACTAATACATGAAAGGACCAGTTACTCCTATTTAAAGTGTTAGCCAATACTTCAATTAAGGGTAATATGGGAACCGAGAATTCACAAAAGATTAAAAAGACAAAGTAGTCCTTCTAAATAGTTTATGGGTGTTTTACACTAACCAATTTGGGGTCAAATTAGGTGTTTGGGGAAACATGCATGCATCAGAAACTCAAAGTAGTCACCATCCTTTGATGGATCGCATGCATCCCAAATCAACAATTTAAAAAAAAAAATTCTAATGACTATGGAATTCAAATGCACCGTTTGCACCACCCTCGACAAAAGCATTTCCAGGAGACCTGACGAGTTACAATTTATTCATTCAAATCAATTGTAAATAAGCTTGAATAAAATGCTACCACATCACAAATCTGAGAGACTTACTTGTACTTTTGACCACCTCGAACCAAGAAATGATCCCAACTATCGCTATGCTCAACATTGACCCCAAACATTTCCATCAATTTGAAAGTCATATCAACATATGGAATTGAGATAAGTTTATCAATAATCTCAATCTCAACGTCTCCAAGAGCCAAAGGAGCTGCCATGAGAAAGTGAAGTTAAAATCTTGACTCTTGATTGTCCCAGAGAGTTTCACCTGAAAAGCACATGTGTATTGAGTAACTTGAAAATGGGTATATCAACAACAACAACAACAACAACAGTAACAAAAAAGGGAAGAATGAGACATTATTAGAGGTACAATTGCCAACTCTCTTCCTAAAGAATCAACAAAAATGAACCCATACGAAAATCAGAAAGATAGTAAAATGCATGAAGAAGAGAACAACTTATCGTTATGCAGTTTATCTTTATGAAAAACAAATGAGACTTTATACACAGGTTGTAACTTGTAAAGGGATTCTTGGGCATGAACAAAGATACTTGGCGAAATATAAGATTCTTTCTCATAAAAGCCCTTTGAACATATATGGGTTTATCGGAGGACCAACATAGAGGTACCCCACATATGAAGGAAATAATTACTAAGTGCTACCAAACAAAATAGGTACTCTTTTGACCTAATAAAGAGAAGTGGTTACTGAACAGAAGGCAGTGACTATTTAGTAAATTTTATCAATGGGCAATTTTCATGCATGACAAGCATTTTGACCAGGACGGATGAGCATTTTCTGGATCAAGATAGTGAATCTAAGAGTATTGACCAATACCTAAATAAACTAAAGGAACAATCCAGTTGAAGAAATAGGGCCATTAAATTAGGTTCATGTGTTTCACCTAATCATAATGAAACCTAAGAAATAGTTTTATTTTTTCATTTATTTTTCTTTTCATTCTTCTGACAGGCATAGAATAATTACATACACTAAAGAAGATAACTACAAATCGACAGCCCACTATGTTCTAAGAGATGATAAATCCTATGGTTGATTTCCAAACAAACCAAATTAATTAGGAAAAGTTCACCTTTCCCCCAGGAAGGCCTCCATTTCCATTTACACGAACAGGAGGACAATTAGTGCCCAGAAAACAATCAACATATGCACCAAGCTGCTTCAAGCCCACAACCAAGTCGCCAGATGGTCTCTCTCTCATCCTTGGGACTCCATCCAGGACATATCTGAATGCAGTCACATAAAAAGAGGTGTCAGCTAAAAGAATGCCTGCAGAAGACACATAAGTGAACTTATGAAGCCCAAAGCCGGTAAATTTATAGATCTCCTTTGTCAAGAAGCAACTACTTTCAATATATTACAAGCAAAAGTGTCTTCATACTATAGATTACAAAACCAACAGTGTTTCAAAAATAAGTTTACAAAGTGAGAATTCTTTATCACAGTTCATAAAACACCAGTACCCTGGGACTAGGAGTCCCAAGCATGAGGCTGAGGGACTTCATAAAAAAAATATTATTTCCTGTATTGAGTTTAGATATATAGACATAGTACCTGGCATTTCCACCAGCAGCAATAACTGCAGCAGTAAATGGATGCATTGCAGTCCCTGCATTCCCTAGAAAAAGTTGAACTTCCTCTGTCGATTCTTTCCCAATAGGAAACTGTCCATCACATCCATCCTTCAACTCTGTTATTAGCACATCTACTTCCGGTTTTGTAGCCGAGAGTCTTCAAAGCACCAAGCATATAATGAATATTCTCACTGTTTAACAAATTGTCCAACACCGTGGTTCCCTGAGGGAAAAAGTAAATCAACTCACCTCTCATCCAATTCAATCACAAGTATGCTACCCGAACTAATAAAATGATTACCTCAGAGAGAGCAGCGAGAAGAAGAATGCGATATGCGTTGACTTCACTAATGATGGATTTTACGTTGGATAATCACAATAGCGCGAAGATAGAGGTTAATGAAGTATAAAAAAATAAAATCAGAAAGAAAGTCACACCTACCATTGACTTCATGACTGAGGTAGATTTTCCCATAGAATAATTCTTGCATTGAAAAAAAAATATATAAAAATAATTAGACCGTCCAAAACCATCATTAACCTTATTAAGTGCAACATATATGCATGTTACATTGTTATATATATATATATATATATATATATATATATATATATATATATATAATCTTACCAAGCCAATTGCAGATTAGATCGTATTCCCCAGCATATATGAGAGATTTGATTCTATCCTTCAGAAGTGCAAGGATACCAAGTCCCAAATTTTTCATCCAGTCCATCTGCATTGCATCGTAAACAGCAGGGCTGCATGACACAATAAATGCTATATACCCAACACCAAGAGCTTCCCTAGCAGGCTTTTGATTCAAGAATTCCTCCATATTCAAAAAATCATAGCAGTGGTTCCCTTGACATTTCTTTCTAATATCATAGTAGTGCATACGGAAACACAATATATATCAAGCTTGTTGTATTGTCACCAATTGTCTAAGTTTGACAAAAAGGATGAATGCCCATGCTTACTTACATTGACATTCCCAGCTATGTCCAAGATCTTATTAAAGATTGAAGTGCAAGCATCATATGATTTGATGCAATCATCTCCACCATTTTTCGCTGCAACAACACTTCAAGATTAATCCACAAGTCTAACATAATCATAGTGAAAAGTATAGAAGAAAGCTTTCTATATTCATTCGCAGAGAGATCAGTTTGGATGCTCCCTTCTAAAATCTTTTCATCTCAGATGAACTCAAAAAAATAATAATGAAGTGGTGTCAACGACCAAATCCCGTCGTCATAAATGATGTATCTTGAAATGGACAAACATCTAGGACTTCAAAACACTAAAACTACAATGATGTCCCTCTGAGAATTGTTATTCTTTGGGAGTAGTATTAAGAAAGTGGGGAAGACTTACCACATAGTTCTCTTGTCATTTCGCGATTCGGAACCATTCCATTAATACTTGGACTCTTGGATAATTTTCATTTGTAAGGCATAGTCCGTGGAAGCCTTGTACTGAACTGCTGAATCAGTAAGTCCATTGCCAATGGCAAATCCCTATTTGGCCACATAATTTGGTTATGTAGGTCCAAGATTGGGAGTGACAACAACAAATTCATAATTAATCAATAAGAGAAGTACCTTCAGATTTATATGAATCCCTTCTTTCTCTTTGTAATCATTTTATTTTGAAGTCATCTGGCTATTTTGGAAATTATTTGCAAATACAAAAAATCGACACCATTAAGAAAAGAGAAGCAGTTCATTGAAAATTAGGACCAAACCTTTAAAACAGCAACACCACCAGAAAGCTTTGCAAGTCTCTCTTGCAACTTTTCCTTTTGCATAATCAGAAGTGCTTGATTCCATAACAGACCTTAGCTGTTACAAAAATGAAACATGTTACTACTCCTTAACAATTCACACTATTCAATAGATTCAAGCAATCACTTGTCCTATAAATTGACTAAAGTTGTAAGATATTTGATTAGAGTGTTGGAACAGAAAGAATTTCATTGTAATGAGGAAAAAAAAAATATGAGAAACAGAAGAGATGGGAGAGAAGGGAAAAGCTTCGTATTCCTAGACTTTTCTTTTTCTTAACGTCTTATTAAATAACCCAAACATTACTAATTAAATGCTATTTATAGTAATTTATAGTTAGGCGTACAATTCACAATTGCGTGGAATTGGTTTTTTAATATACTACCACATGAAAAGACTAATTGCTCCTATTCAAAGGTGTTAAGCAATATTTTTGTTTAAGGACAATATCGGTACTGAAAATTTATAAAGGCATAAAAAGACAAAATAGTTCTCATTAATAAATATTTAGACATCTGATTTTATTATTCATCTAGGGTATTATGCGTAAGAAAAAGACTCGGTAGAGATAATATACACTATTTGTAAACAAAATCAATATCAAGACCAATACCTTTAAAAAGAAATTGAATTAATGTAAATCTAAGAGGTGTTACAATCTTTGAAGCCACTAAGTGTTGTACCACTATAGCCTATAGCCAAGTCACAAGTGCTTTTAACAAAAGAGGGAATATGGGTCACATTATCACAATTTGGAAAAGGTATCCGGATTCAATTGAAGATGAAAGAATCTGGAAACTCCATCTCGTTATCCAACCTTTTTTACTTCTCCCCCTCCTAGTCGAAAGAATATTCATTCCATGTATTGGATTCTCTTCTTGTTCAAAATTGCACAATTTTTTCTTCAAAAACAACATGGTTGAATCCCAATCTCTTGAAATTAGAAAACTTGAAGGTAAAAAAAAGTTATTTGGACAAAAGCATCACTTCGATTTCTATAGAAAATCAAGGGAACTTTGTATCTCCATCTTTTTATCCAACCTGAACAATTATTTCATGTCTTAGATTTTCTTCAATAACAACACGATTAAGTTCCAATCTCATTAAATTAGAAAACTTAAGGTAAAAGAGGTGATTCAGAAAAAACATCACAAAAGGGGTTGGTCTTTGCAGATTTGCACAAAAGATACACTTGGTACTTTAATCTTTCGATAAAACATGGGGGATTGGGCCTAAAATAAGGGGTGCGGTATTGGCACCCCCATAAATGGGACTAACACTCCTTTGACAAAAAATAAAACAATAATGGTTATTTCTTATATGTCCTTTTACACCCCCACATGCCCATAATTCTACGGCAGACAGTTGTCGCGAGATCTCATATCCCATGGCAGGCAATTGCCGCGAGATCGCACAATCCACGACATCAGGTTGCTGCGAGATCCCATATCCCATGGCAGACAGGTGCCGCGGTATATTTTTTTGTGTTTTTTGTTTTTTTTCACTTCAAATTTTGCTTATTGAATACACACGGCATATGGATACCTTATTTTCTTTTTTAAAGTTTCTTTATACACTCCAAGAACAACACCAAAACCATTACAAAAAAGAATGTACAATCGAGCTATAATTTTACTATCTCGCGGAAAATATTTTCATATCCTATAAGAAAATTTTGTGATCAAATTAATAAAGAAGAATTTTGATAATTAACACAAGCAAAGACTCCATTTTAGTAAACAAAATCATCTCGCGGCAACTAACTTGTTTTACGGTGGTTAAAAAAAAAACCCACGGCAACCACTTTCCATGGGATATGGGATCTCGCGGCAGCTGTTTGCTATGGATTGTGTGATCCCGTGACAGCTGCTTGCCGTTAGTATTTTTTGTGTATTTAATGGAGGAGTGTTAGTACATTTGAATTGGTCAAAGAGGGTGCTAGTCCCATTTATAGGGGTGTCAATACTGCGGGCCTAAAATAATTGGAGCGGCAATCTAGGGAAAGGAAGAGCGCAACAGTTTTATAGGGGTTTAGACCTAAAATTGTGGGAGTGCGGTACTTCTTACCCACGGTTTTAGTGGCTAAAATCCACATCACCCAACTAGCCCGTCTCAAAGACTTTACTTTCAGACATGTTTAACACTTAAACTTTACACCCAGAAACCACCTCAAAGCATCAAATAATCTCCTTGTTTAATGAGTGATAAACTCTAAGCTTTGAATAGCATCTAGAGTAAAAGGTCACAATCTCCCTCACCTTCTATCTAAGACTCTCCAGGTATTTTTCCCTATTTCTTTCCCTAGCTGGTTGTGGAGAAACGTAGGAAACAAACAAACGTCACATTTGAAAAGGAAGTGAGACCTCTTGATATAGTATGGTAAGTTGTAAATCAATTGTATTTTGCGTTCGGTATTTCCATACAGATTCTACTACTATCAGTCAAAGTCAAACCCTTGGTCACATTAAAAATCAATTAGAAATCAATGAGCTCACCCACCCGAGGGTTTTGGGATCCAAGTCAATATGCAATCTGGCAACTCCATAAGCGACGCGTAATGGTTTTCACCAATTACAATTTACTAGCATTTTGGGCACGCTCGAGGAGCGTGAAGCCTATTCTAGCACGTGCGATGCGCCTGTTGTTTTTCACACTTATTTTATGCTATCTATCCAAAACTGAAATCAATCGGGTTAATAAAAAACCCTGATTCCAAAATTCAAATTTAAATCGATCATTAAAAATTTAAATTCCCGACCCGATTTGTTGCTCTAGATGTAAAGAGGTCTCATTAACCATAGTTAGCAATTCGGCGAATTATTCGTTTAATTCTGAAAACGTTTAAAAATGTCGTATTTATCAATAATACGGAATAATTCATTAATTCGGCAAGAAATCATTAATTCGCTAATTATTCGTATTTTCACTATAAGTTTGCTAAGCATGTTGTCAAATTTTATCGTATTATTTTTTTTTTATTTTTAGCTTCGTATTATACTCGAATTACTTACGAACCCGAACTTTTACCGTTTCCATTTTTTTTAATCTGAATTGAAAAAACGAATTCTTATCGAAGCTCGAATTTTATTCGAATATTTTCAGTATCAAATTTTTGCCGTATTATGAATTGCTAACTATGCCACTAACCTACAAAAATCCGAATTGAAAAAACGAATTCTTATCGAAGCTCGAATTTTATTCGAATATTTTCCGTATCGAATTTTTGCCGTATTATGAATTGCTAACTATGCCACTAACCCACTAATTTAGACTAAATATGTTAAATTTGTCGGAAAAGTAATTTATGAAAATTTGTCCAGAATTTCTGATAAAATTGTCGAAATTTCGAGTGGTATTGTCGAAAGTTCGGATGGCATGGGTTGTAATAATAGTGTGAAAATTTGTCCAGAATTTTCAATGAAATTGTTGAAATTTCGAAGGGCATAGGCTGTGGTATGGGTGGTAATAATAGTGTTTGGCAAGAGCAAAATTGGAAAAACAAAAACAACAGTATGAAAAATAACTGTAGGTGTAGGTGGGGCGCGTTAGTTAAAGGAGAGAGATATTTTTCCCTACAAATCCTTATAGGCAAACCCTATATGTTTATTTATTTTTTAGGGTACCCACCACTTTCGCTGCACTAAGGTATCACATTGCTCAATCCTATTAAATTAAGACGCCGTCATTTGTTTGACTCCCTACGGCATAGTCCATCTTGGTATTTGTCATCTCAATGCTAACTACAAATCAGTGAATTCCACGTGGGTAAATGGTTAACACAGACAAATTAATAACTTGTACCTAAACGCAAATTAAGTGGTTGTGACAATCAATTAAGAGAACAATAAAATGAAAACATTAGAAAAATTTAGAACTACTGATTGCAAAAAGATATTGAGAAAATCTAAACAAACCAGTTTTCTTTCTCAACATTTTCAATCAAAGATTAATCATAGTTTAAACATTTAAAAATAAAATAAAAATGAAGCTATGTCATTAAGTTATAATGAATAAACCACTGTAAGTACCCTCCGTTCCACACTGTAAACCATTGTTAGTATACGTGTCCACATACCAGGTTGCCTTTCTTCAACTCGTCCCACACCATCAGATCGGGCCCACGATCCAACACCCAAGTTGTCCACAGCATCAGTTACAGTAGTTTATGGAAGCAAACCAACTAGCGCAATCTTGGAGCTCACTCAACGCCACAATCATGGAGACATTTACTTTTTAACAAAAGAGTAATGGCGAATCATCAAGATAGCACACAAGGTGGATCTACATTTCATAACGGTCCAGAGCAAATATGGAAAGTCAGCTCAAACATCTATAAATAGAGAGAGATAAACTACGTAAAACTTGATTCGAGTTTACCCCAACAAACTTGATACGTAGGCAACTCTTACCCCAAGAAGAGTGCAGCCATTCCCTATCACCCAAATCATCAGGTCGTTGTCCAGTAAACACCCACATCTATATTGGCGCACGTCTGCCGGTTCGTTCTCTTGAGAAAACACACTTACCATTTTCTCAAGCCCACGAAGCTGGTCACAAACAAGCCACCATGGAAGCACAATTACAAGCATTAGCAGATCAGATGAAGACGCTAGAGGAGTTATTCGTAGTACTTCAACAAGAGAACCAGACAATGCGCGAGCACACCACCTCCAACACAACAACAGCCCTCCAGACGCAGTGGAGAACAACGCCATCACAGCCCTCACCAACACCACCAATCAAAGACTGGAAGACTTCGCACAAAGATTGGAGAAGGTGAATGACAAGGATAGCGCACTCTAGATAGCTCAGAAAATACTCCAAACGTATAAGGCGTCACCATTCACAACAGAAATCAGTCACAAGCAGCTGCCTTCAGAGTTCATCCAACCAATGTTCCCGCTGTACGACGGTAGCTCATGTCCAGGCTAGCACGTAGCTCGTTTCAGCAAGACTTTAGTACTCTACAGCACACCAGAATACGACTACCTTAAATGCAAACTCTTTCCAGCCAGCCTGAAGGACGGAGCCATAGATTGGTTCTACACACTCCCTCCTGATTCCATCAGCAACTTCGACAAGCTGGCCGAAACATTCGTGGCAGAATTCGTCCACAATAAGAAGAAACAAGCCGACCTAGACTCGCTGTTCCAGCTAAGACAAGTGCATGGCGAGACAATCTGTGCATTCCTAGGACGTTTTAAGAAGGACCTCCTCTCGCTGGAATCAGGACTCAAAGACAGTTTTGCAACTTCTACGTTCACAAATGCCCTCTTAGACGTCTCCGACCTAGTAGGGTCCCTCATGCGCAACAAACCAGAGACCCTAGATGACCTATATCACAAAGTAGACAAGTAAATAAAATACGAAGAATAGATGGCCCAGCGCAAAGGAAAAGAAGTCCTCGTAGTAAGCGACAGGCGAGGATCCAAAGAAAGCAATCAATATTCAGGCAACAACAACAACAACAACAACAACAACAACAACAACAACAACAAATTCAGCTCCAGCAGGCCTTCGTACACAAAGAGGGAATTCTCCAACTTCTCCAGGACGCCGAGTCAGATACTGAAGAAAATATATACAACACCATACTTCAAGCCCAACATCAACAAGGTGATCGCCATACCAGAACGTCCATACTGCCATTTCCACAAGCTTCACCACCATGACACTAATGATTGTTGGAGCCTCAAACACTACCTCCAAGACTTAGTAGAGGAAGGCAAATTGAAAAAGTTCCTGCCAGAAAGCGACCTAAGGCACAAGCTGGACGCCAAACGTCCACGTAGCGTGGCCGCGAAGAAGCGAGCGACCAACAACAACGAAGCAAAAGCGAAACAGCCCGACGATCTAAATCTCCAGGTCGGTCGAGGCACAACAAGAGACAGCACTCCTCCAACCACTATGAGGAGAAAGTAATAAACATGATTACAGACACATCAAACGATGAAACCTCAGGTCGGGAGAAGTGCAGAAGAGTAGGAGCATTTCAAGAAATCTACCACCTCTCACACAAAGCTGAGGTGATTAATCCCACCAACCCTCAAACAACAACAACAATTTCATTCACCGAAGAGGATCTAGACAAGGTGCTGCCTACCACACAATGATGCCCTGGTAGTGCACGTCAAAATTAACGGGTGGACAGTCAAAAGAGTCCTCATCGATCCAGGCAGCTCGTGCGACATACTTTTCTATCAAACTTACAAGGACATGCACCTACCAGACTCGGTGATGATAGAATCAAATGCACCGGCCGCTCTATGGGTTTCACAGTGATCGCACAGATGCCATTGGAGATATCATCTTGCCAGTCTCCATTAGAGAAAAGGAAGACATGGTCAAAACCTCAACACGATTCAGTGTGATAGATGTCAAGTCGTCCTACACTTCCATTCTAGGACGCTGATGGATTCACAAGATCCAAGCAATTCCATCAACCCTACACTAGGTCCTGCGATTCCCGGTCCCCAAGGCATGATGGAGCTCAGAAGCAACCAACTAGAAGCTCACCGGTGCAATCACGTCAGCACAACGACCTCAACCAAGCCTCAGGTCATCAAAGACAAAGACGTCGCAAAGAAGCAAGATCCTCAAACGTCCAACCCTACAGCAACCGCAGGAGACAAGCTCAAAGGGAAACAAACTTAAATAGAACCAGGAGAAAAAGTCAATCTGGGCACAAATGATGACTCAAAGTTTGTTTATGTAGGGGCTGATTTAGATCCCAAGCTCAAGGAGTAACTTGTCAAATTTCTATCTCTCAATAAAGATGTTTTTGATTGGTCGTATATCGATATGCCAAAAATTGACCCTCAGGTCGCTTGCCACAAGTTAAATGTAGATCCAACTGTCAAGCGTGTCAAACAATGACCTAGGAAACTTGCACTCAAATTTCAAAAAGCCATCAATGAAGAGATAGAAAAACTCAAAAATGTTGGGTTCATCAGAGAAGTTGAGTACCCGACCTGGCTAGCTAACATTGTGGCCGTTCCAAAGAAGAATGGTCAGGTACGACTTTGCATAGACTTCACCAATGTCAACAAGCACTGCCCAAAAGACAGCTTCCTCCTACCAAGGATCAACATACTGGTAGATCAAACGTGCGGCCATGAGCTGTTATCATTTATGGACGCATACAGTTGATACAACCAAATACCGCTTGTAGAAGAAGACCAGGAAAAGACATCCTTCGTAATCGAGCAAAGAACGTTCTATTACAACGTCCTACCATTCGGCTTGAAGAACACTGGTGTGACTTACCAAAGATTGGTCACCAAAATGTTCAAATACTTGCTAGGGGACACTATGGAGGTCTACATAGACGACATGGTGGTCAAAAGCGAAGAGGCAAGCGATCACATCTCCCACCTGCAAGAAGCCTTTGAACGACTTCGCCAAAACAAGATGAAGCTCAACCCAGCAAAATGCGTATTCAAAGTAGCCTCGGGAAAATTCTTAGGTTACCTCGTTTCACAAAGGTGCATTGAAGCAAATCCAAAACAAATACGAGCTCTCCTTGAGATGCCAGCACCAACTACAAAGCAATAAATTCACAAGTTATTAGGCATGGTTTCAGCACTCAACAGATTCATCTCACAAGCATCTGACAAATGCAGACCATTCCTGCAAATACTCAAAAAGGCGCAACATTCACATGGACAGATGAGTGCCACAAAGCCTTCACCGACCTGAAAGCTTACTTATCAATGCCGCCCGTCCTGTCCAAACCAGAGGAAGGAGAAACACTGGGGCTTTATGATAAGAGCCCAAAACTATAGTTTTAACCCTGTAACAGACATACCTTTAGACCAATTATGTGAGTAATAATTAAGAGTTAACACTGATTATGTGTTTTTATGCATTCCAGGCTTCAAAGTCCATTATGTGCAGAAATGTGCCACTTTAGCGAGATAAAGAAGCAGAGGTCGGTTACTAAGGAGTTCCGTGATTAAAGGCCAAGTTTCTAGAAGACAAAGCCTTTCCCAAAGCCCGATCAAAAGCTGAAAAGTCGACGCGGGCAGAAACAGCACACAAAGTCAGCAGAACTTCCGAAGGCCATATCTTTGGACTCAGACCTCGGAATGGGGCCTACCTTATGTCAAAATGACCGGCTCGGAAAGAGCTTTCCAATGGTCTAAGACGGATGAGATGCTTTCCAAGATTCATTTCTTTCGACAAAATCCTCATGAAACATTTTCAGAGGCTTGGAATCGTTTCACCGATCTCCTTATAGAGTGTCCACATCATAACTTAGCTTAAAGACACGTTAGTTCGTGCCTTTTCAAAGGACTTCTACACCACCATAAAGAAGTCCTTGACATAATGAATGGGGTAGTTTCTTAAGCAAAGGAGCTTGGGAGGCTTATAAATTTTAGAAGACCAAACTAAGCTAAATAACAACTGGGGGTTGTAACGATTACTCCCGCTCCGCTAGTTCTTCTTCAACAGTTAAGGCTACCAGTATGTTTGAGGTTAAATCAGATCCTGAGCTTAAAACTCTAATTGAATCCCTCACAAAAAAGGTAGAGGCCATTTCTATACAACAAAAGCCAATCCCCGTCATGAATGTAAATTCAAATCCATGTAGTTTCATTTGGAGCCCCGAGCATCGACTTAATCGGTCCTATAGCCTATGAACAGGCTTGTTCCATTAATAGTGAACCTAACGCCCCTTGGAGACAAAATCCCAACTTCGGTTGGAGAAATAACAAAACGTCACACCTCAAGGGTACAATAACCAATATGTTAGGCCTACGGCATAGCTTTAACCATGCCCCACTACGACAAGGACAGGGTCAGGGGAATTTTAATAATTATAACAACCAAGTGCAACCTCGACAAGGTCAAGCACAAGGTCAAAGTAGTTATAATAATTATAATGCTAGTAGAGGTATCGTTCCGGTAAATAATAACTACCAAAATCTACCCATAAATAATTCACGTGAAATAGTTCCACTCACACCACCCGTGACTACTACACCCACACAACCGGATCGTCTTGACACCTTCATACAAGTGAGCAAAAACTTTTCCAAACCATGGCTCAATCTAACCAAACGGCTTCTACAATCGGTTAATAATTTAACCAAACGGTTGGCTCAAGATAAAGCCCAACCCAAAGGTGTGTTGCCAGTCACGAAATACCTAATCCTAAAACAACAAATACAGCCTTTTGAGGTAACCGATAATACTAGTAGTGAATATGAAAATGTAGGTGAGCTAAAGGCCATCACCACTCCGATTCGGGCAGAGTGGTTGATAACAAAGTAACTATGCCTATAGTTACCCCACCAAGATCTCCCTACACCCGCTATATTACTAGATACCGAAATAGAAACTGAAGAGCCTACCACTGTAGAGGTACCAGTTATAACAAAACCTAAGAAATAGGAAGTCACGGTTAAACACCCAGGTAATACCATTGCTAAATATAGACAGAAACCACCGTTTCCACAAAAATTAGCCATGTTAACTAAGGATACAAATTACGAGGAGATTAGGGATGTTTTTAAGAATCTAACTATAAACCTTCCCTTCCTCGAAGCTATAAAAAAGCTACCACACCATGCTAAGTTTCTTAAGGAATTGTGTACTACTAGGCGTAAGACCAATATACCAAAAGGCGCCTTTTAATGAGTAACAATTCCCAACTCTATCGAACATAATGGAATTGTTAAGTACAAGGACCCCTGGTTGTCCTCTTGCATAATGCACCTTAGGAGATTCCTATCACGACGACCGTTATTAGACTTGGGGGCTAGTGTAAACTTACTCCCATTTTATTTGTATAGACAAATAGGTCTAGACGAGATGCAACCCACTAGAATGACGTTGCAATTAGCTGATCGGTCTATTAAGTATCCTAAGGGTGTCGTCGAAAATGTTCTGGTAAAAATTCAGGATTTTTACTATCCGGCTGATTTTGTCATCCTCGATACAGAAGTCGTTAATGACTCTGTCCCGATCATCTTAGGGCGACCTTTTCTGGCAACTGCCAATGCGCTCATTAATTGTCGCGATGGTTCAATGTCCATGTCTTTTGACCATCTTCTTTGTTTGAAGTCAATGTTTTTAAACCAAAGACACGCAGTTACCCGATTCGTCTATGGATGGAGAGGTTAGCATGATCGAGGCGTTGCTTTCGAGATTATTTCAACAACACGTTCCCACGATAATCATATGCCCAAATTTCTTTCCTTTGGAAGTTCAGGACTCCAACATTTCCATCCCTACACTAGTCGATAGACATATTATGGATGAGGATGAGATAGATGACTTTTTCAAAGATGTAGAGGACTATCATAGTAACGAGGATATGACCCATCTAGATGAGCAATTCGATGAGTTTCTTCGAGAAGGTGATGAATCACCCTATCAAGAACTACTTTGCACAACATCCACCTCGATTCCCCCTTCCACCCTTTCAAAGGAATCTCGAGTTTGCACTCGATCCTTTTGTTTCTCCTGTGCTCCATAATTTTTTAAATCCACCTAGTAAACAAATACTACAGAAGGACAAACCACTTGACACCTTCATTTTCAGAATTGAGACAGTCCCTACACACACAATGAATGAGTTTTGTGCTAAAACCACATCCTCATTGTTTACAGGCTGTCTTTCTACAACTTATCCATATCCACCATATTTTTCACAACCATTCACTTTTCCACACTTATTTACTAGAACACCCACTCATTCAAAAATGAAAAATAAGGTGCATGATAAGTTACATAATAGGGTTATCCGACTTCGCTTTCATTTCACTAGGTTGAGTCATAGGAAATCTTGATGGTGTTTGATATGTGTTTGGATATTTTTTATGGAATGATCCACAATTATTTTTGGTTGTTAATATATGATAAACTGCATGTTCATACATACGACTAGATAAAGTCTCGAAAGTATCGACTATAAAGCGACTCAACTTTTGTGTTTGGTGCATTTTCTTTCATTTCCATATATTGGTGAGTGCACCATTAAGGTAACCGGGCCCTCCCTATGGAGTGTGTGGCTGTAAGTACCGGATCCTAAGTCCACGTTTAAACATAATTCACGTTTTCCACTCTTGCATGTTTTATCAGATTTTTTTGAGTCATGTTTCTCTATGGGGTGAATTATGTCTTTATTGTTTATTGTTTTTATTTTTAAAATTAAAAAAAAATATATATATATATATATATATATAAGAATAAGCATAGTAACCTAGGAAGTCTCGAATCGACTTTAAAAGACCTTATTGCTAAAACAAATTTTCTAAGCTTCGTTGTAAAAAATTTGTTTGGGGGTGGGGTGTTCGTGTTGCCGTCCTAAAATGTTTTATGCCCCATTAGAGTTGCTTAGGCCATTTTATTGTATTACGATTCGGGTTGACATAATCCAAGAATTTGGATTTCAATTGTTCGCATAACATACGTTATGCACGCACTTCGAGGCGTTTTCCACTATCTTATATGTCATCCACGGTCAGAATGGAGTGTTTTATGGATCATTAGATTGGAAATTCTCTCCTGATCATTTCTATATCTCATTCGCAAAAATCGGAAAGGTAACGAAGCGGCAATTTTGATTTTGGGCTTGGGCCCAACCCGCGCCCACCGACAGCGCGACCGCGCCCTTACCTTAACCAACAGTCGATCTTCTTCTCCATTCCGCCATTAATGCCAAGCTCCAAAAACCTAAAAAACAAAATCAAAATAAAAAGAAAACGAGAATTAACCCACGCCCAAAATCAAATCCCAACCCAAATCGATTCCAAACACCACCGACCACCACTCCCACCGATTTACATCACTAAAAACCACCGAAAATTCAAAATTTTGGTGCTGCCACACCACCACTCCACCACCACCACTGTTGCTTCAACCGGTCGATTAAAATCCCACCACTACATCACATTTAAACCCCTACTACATTCCAAACTTCCAATGGCTCAACAACGAATTTTTGCGAACAAGCTTTTACCGCCGACCACTTCGCTACCGTTTTACGGTTGACGAGATGATCACTCGAGATCTGGAGTAGCTTGTGGTACTTTCGACTGAAGCCTATTACCACGAGGACTTAGTCCGGACGGTTCTCGATCTGAGGGAGTTGGAAGGGACTAGGATTTTTGTAGTTGTGGCGAAAAAGAGAAAGGAAGTGACGACCGGGTTGTTGGCTGAGATTCTAGGCATTCCGCCTAGAATCCATCCGATGTCACCCTGGAGGAGTCCAAAATAATGGGGTAGGGCCATTGATGCACGCGACAGTTATTGGAGGGACTACAATGCAAGATCGCATTGTGTTCGACAAAGCTTCCTTAGGACCAACCCACCGCTCTGACCCGGTGGATTGGTCGAACGCGATCGAGGGAAGGGGAAGGTCGCCCGATATCGGCTGAATCGCCTCCATATCTTATGGATACTCCAGGAGCGGAAGTATGATTTCTGCATCTTAGAGTTTTTACTGAGCATGATTAGGGGAGTAGGGAGGTCTATTGCCCCACTCCCTGTGTTGATAACAAAGATCATGCTGAAGTTGAGAGCAGCTCAGGCGACTGATCGGACATACATCACCCTCCACCGTAACCCTCGCATCTATAAGGAGTGTGTCCAACGGGTTTGGAGATTGGCTGAGGATAGAGAAGAAGAAGAAGAGGATGGAGGAGCTGAGAATGTCGAGGAGGCTGGGGGACATCAGGATGCCTCCGAGGATGAGGAGGACTTGACCTGTTTTGACGCGGATGCCTTGGAGAGGTGCTGGACAGATGCAGAACGCATGGCTGTGATCCATCGAGGCATGTGTTCGCTTAACACTATCTGTGAAGACCTCCAGACTCGACAGGCAAAGATGCATCACAACTTCGAGCTCCGTACCCAGAGAGAGGACGAAAGGTGGGAACAGATGAGCGCTGAGCTTCTAAGCTCGAGCCGAAGCTTCGAGCGGGACGGGATGATCGACGACGATTCCCTCCTCACGGGGACTCTCCTTCTGAGGACACACCATCCAGGCACGAGCGTCATCGCCGAAGGACGAATGGTGCTGGCTCTTCAGGAGCTCAGGAGCAGTCTCCGGAGCATGTTCCCTCCGCCACCAGTTCTGGAGTAGCTAGGGATAGTATAGTTTGATGTTTTATGTTTTATTTGTAATTTCATTATTGTTATTTATTTTAATGCAAGTTTATTTCCGTAATTTGAATTTTGTAGTGTAATGTACTCTGAATGAAAATTTTAATATAAGGGGTTATTTTTCGGTATCGTGGTTGTTTCATATTGATCCCACCTTCCCAACTTGTTTGGGGGTGGTTTTATCAATTCAAGCATTATTTTTATAACCCTCGTGTTAGAATTTATTGCGGAGTCAAGGTGAAAATATGGCCGTTTAGGCATATCTATGATTGAGTATCATTGTAGGATGAAATCTAGATTAAATAGGTACATTCTATCATAAAATCAACCTAAAAGATAATTGGGTTTGAATTAGAATCAAGGAAATGAGTTGTTTTCGTTTTCGGGTTTGGAAATTTTAGGATTTCCAAAAACTGCCGTAATTAGTTTTGGCAACTTCGATCCATTTTAGCAACTTTAAACCTATATAAACTTGATACAATCTATCCTCACAACTCACACTACACCTAAACTCCATCACTCACCTTTCACTCCCGCGATTCCCTCGTTCGCTCATTTTTGAGTTTACGCAACTCCGAAAGACTTTTCGCACCCTACAGAGTGCTTTTCGCTCTGTATATTTTTTGAGTTTTTGTCGAGCACGCCGCTTTTAAGCCGAAGCGACCAGCCATTCCAAACACTGGAAATTTCAATTTCTTGAGTGGCTTCAGCTACCCGACTTCGTGGACCAGAAATTTTCCAGTTTTTTGGCGTAGTATCCGGATCATTCGCAGCTATTCCAAAGCGTCATTTTGAGATGACATCTCCAACATTGATACCGGAATAGTCTTTCGAAGATTTGTTCCAAAGCACTACTTATGGTGCTTGGTTTCGCAAAGCGATCACATTTGTTGGACCGGATGCACTTTATTCTCCGACTCTAGCATCTTATTTTTACGATAACTACATTTTCTTTGAAAGACCAGATGGAGAACAAGTGTTCTCCATCAACATTGATAATGAACCAATGGAAATTACCAGGTTCTTGCTAGCATTTGTTCTTGGACTGGCTATGCCCGCTGAAATACAAGACCCATGGTGCTATTGGGTCGATAATATGTATGTCTACACTTATGAGTTTTTGCATGAGTCGTATGGCGCGGGCATTTTCCGTATTGAGGACCAAGGGGAATATAACGTCGCCTTTGGTAGCCTGTCCATGAACATAGGAACTGTTATGTTTTGGATCATGCTAAACATTTTAGGGGAATGGCGTTTTTCTTCTGTGAATGATGCCACTTGCAGCGTCTTCCTTGCTTTAGCCCCCGGGCTGTATGTGTCATGACCTTCCCCGAACCTTGATGTCTAGTTTAGCTCGATCCCATAGCATGAGGCATAAGTACCTTCTTATGCCCGTTCTAGTTTCTCGTATTATGCTATGTTTCTTTCCTATTTTTTGTACACGCTTCACGGATTGGATTACACGATTCATAATCGCATCACGACCACCAATAGTATTATTCGATCTTTCCGTGCAATGACTTGGCAAGGGTGGAGGATACAACCTCATCTGGTTGCACCCTACACCCCGTCAGACCAAGTGGCTCTTAATAGGTTAGCAATCATAGATGATAAATGGCGGGAAGCCTGGCAAATTATCATGGCATGGCAGGACGCGAAGGAACCTCACTTCTTTATGGAAGAAGAGAATGAGGAAGATGACGAGTAATGCGGGGGATAAGGTAAGTTTTCATTCTAGTTAGTGTCTGCTTATGTCCCAAGCAATTTCATTCTTGTTAACCCCATAAATGGTAGAACTCGTATAGAGTTGTGTCAATTTTTATTTCCTATATTAGTACATTCTAACCTTGTGTTACAGATGTTCCTGAATTTCACGCGCTTCAATGGTATTTTTCCTACCCTCTTTATTTAATTGCTTTGAGGACAAAGCATGCTTTTTGTTTGGGGGCATAGAAACACGTGTAATTAAGGCATCTGTTAGGATATAGATAGAGTTAATATGCATTTGTTTTCTAGTTAAAATTTTAAAAATTCAAAAATATAAATAAATAAGTTCATGCTATACACTTAGGAATAGTGGTATTGTTTTCCTTCTCTATGCTCTTAACAATCTAGAAGTCTCACGTAGCTTTTGCATTAGAATAATTGTTAGAAACTTAGGTTAATATGTAGGTAATAATCTTTGCATCTATCTATAAATATATTACATGAGTATCTATGATTGTTAGCAGTAAGTTTCTGAAATCTAGGCTAGAGTACTTATTCTACAAATCCTGTGAGAATATAGCCTAAAGCTTTATATGAGCGAAACATTTGAGAAATGACACAAGGGAGAAGTAAAATCCGGATAGAGAAATCACACGTCCACTTGCTTGATCACTATGCCATATCCTAAGCGAGAATTTAGGCCCTTTTTGGATCGATATAGCCAAAAATTCAAACCTATGAATTATTTCCGCTAATTAGCCCTCTCGAGCCTTTCTTTAGCCTTTCATAAACCACAATCCTTTTACCCTGTTACAAAAACAAAAACAAAATAAAAAATAAATAAATCAACCTACCCAATTTAGAATAAGTCTGAGAATAGAATGAGGAAGAAAGAAGAAGAGGAAAAACTTGTGTAAACAAAAGTTAGTTAATTGCTTCAGAAAATAAAGAAAAGAAGTTTCCATCCAAGGAAAAGAAAAAAAAAATATAAATAAATAAAAACTCCAAAAATAGAATAAAAGGGAGTCAAAAGCCAAAGAAAAGAAAAAGAAAAATATGGCTAGGGATGGAAACAAAGTATAGAAGAAAAAAAGAAAATAACAAGGTTTTCTCTAAGTTACATAATATGAAAACTCTATTATCTCAGACTTGTCCTTTTTGAATATCCGTTTCCTTCCTTCTTAAACCATCTCCTAATCCCCGCAACACCTAATAAAGACCTCTAGCTCAATTAGGAATAGGTTAGTGTGATAGTAAGTGGCAGACGTGTTTGATCGACTCCGGCTTCCTTGTTGTCATTGAGATTGTAAGGTAAAGTGTGCCCATCACAACTAGAGTAGCGAAACTTGAGTGGAAAAATCAGAGTGTTGTATCTTGACTATTATTGTGAGAACCTACTTAAGGACACTATTCTGAGTTTCAGAAATGGACCTGCTAGACATTTCATAGTATTACTCATTGTATATATGTTTATTATAGATGATTGATTATTATGCATATATTAGTTTAGGTTTTTGACTAGGTTATTCTTGTTCATAGCTAGTGAGATGTATAGATAGTTTGGAGCATGAATAAGGAAACAATAGTTTTATTTCTTAGTCGTTGTAGTATAGATGAAGTTTGTGAGTACCTTCATCGGAAAACTCTCAAAGGTTATAACTTCGTCCACTAGGGAATTCCTAGTGGTTTAAGGCCTTGTTGCATATGGTCAATGCAATCGCACTCAGCGAAACGAGAGTAGTTAGGACTCCATTTTTGGTCACTTATTCTAATTTCTCATCTTTGCTTGAGGACAAGCAAAATGCTGTTTGGGGGTGGTTTGATAAGAGCCCAAAACTGTAGTTTTAACCCTGTAACAGACATACCTTTAGACCAATTATGTGAGTAATAATTAAGAGTTAACACTGATTACGTGTTTTTATGCATTTCAGGCTTCAAAGTCCATTATGTGCAGAAATGTGCCACTTTAGCGAGATAAAGAAGCAGAGGCCGGTTACTAAGGAGTTCCGTGATTAAAGGCCAAGTTTCTAGAAGACAAAGCCTTTCCAAAAGCCCGGTCAAAAGCTGAAAAGTCGACGCTGGCGTAAAAAAGACAACAAAGTCAGCAGAAATTCCGAAGGCCATATCTTTGGACTCAGACCTCGGAATGGGGCCTACCTTATGTCAAAACGACCGGCTCGGAAAGAGCTTTCCAATGGTCTAAGTCTTGATCTAATCAGAGGAGCAGAAGTGGACGAAAAGTCTGTTGAAGCCAACGCAGCTGAAGAGGCCTTTTAGGACTGAAAGAATTGGGTTTTGGGCCTGATTCTCTGGCCCAAAACATGGCTCCAAGCCCATGCACGATTTTTGGATCTGAATGTATAAAAACAAAAGCTTAGCTCTTTGTTAATGGTAGATAGTTAGACCTAGAAATAGATTAGATTAGTAGCCTCCATTAATGAATTCTAGATCTAGTTTTTCATGTAGATTAATTAAGTTTAGTTCCATTTCAATTATTGTATTAGATTAAACCTTTGAATCTTGTTCTTCATTTTGATTAGATCAATAAAGTAGTATTTTTATCAATTTCGATTTTTGTTATTTCCATTTCTAGATCCAATTTCAATTCCTGTCCTTATTGCATTTTAGTCATTAAATTAGATTTCATTATTGTTTAATTAAGTAAATTTCAATTCTTTATATCATGTTTAGTTTAAATTTAATCGAAATGATTTGCGTAATGATTCTCGGCTAAACCTCCATTAGAGGGGGTTGAGAAGCCTTGATGAAAGCTTGATTCCGATTAACGTAGATTCGTCATAATTTCCTTTCCACTCTAGAAACGTTTAGTTCACCATGAGAATGGGTTTAATCGTTCACATGCTAGTTATTAATTGGTAGAAATGTCATGTGTAATTAGGGATTAGGAAGAACCAATTGTTCTGCGAAGCAGTTCAATTCGGATTACGACGATTTGTAGTTAATAGGATTAAGTTGAGTTAAGGTGGAATCAATTCCCCTCTAACTCCTTATCATCGAATCAACGTAGCATTCCCTTAGTTATTCCCATCGTCGACTAGTTGCATTTCGTGGGTAGTTGCATCGTAGTCTAGTTGCCTTTTTCGTAAATCTCTCATTAGACTTTAAGTTTAGAGTACTTACACTTGAGAACATAGCATGCGGAAGGACTAAGAGTGGAACGAATCACTCTACTCCACTATATCTCATAGACTTGAGAGTAGAATCTTTGATAAATATAGACCCATAAAGTTTAAGTATAGTTTTACTTGCGTTTAGAGTTCATCGCTTTATTTCGTAGGTAAAGCTATTCATTTTACAGTTATCACTTTACTTTGCAACAACCGACTTTGCAATCAGCTTAGTTCTTTTTTGCAAACACGAAAGAGTTGAAAAGCCAATCTACTTCACCAGCAAGACGTTGGCAGATTCAAAAAAGCACTATTCTCCGATGGAGAAAACGATGCTTTCTTTACTCTACTCAGCTCGGAAGTTCCGACCTTACTTCTAATCTCACAACATTAAGGTAATCACCGATGTACCCATCAAGCAAGTATTGAGTTCCAGCAGCAAAACCGCTAGAATGGCCAAGTGGGTGAAGAGCTCGGAGAGCACCACATAGAGTTCGTTCCCAGAACGTCTCGCAAAGGCCAGGTCGTTGCTGATTTCCTTGCGGATTTTCCTATCGAAGACATCAACTGGGAGCCCGAGCCCATCACTTCACTCCATCAACCAGCCACCCCAGACATATGGCACCTCTACGTAGATAGAGCATGCAACAACAGCGGCAGTGGACTGGGGGCTGTGTTAACATCACCAGAAGGCACGCAGCTACAAAAATCAATCAAGATCAATTTCGCAACGTCCAACAACAAAGCGAAATACGAAGCATTCTATGGGCATACAGAACAACAACCAGAGTTAGCACCAATGAGTCTCCTTTCACACTTTGCTTTGGAACAGAAGCCGTAATACCATTAGAACTCACAGTCATAACCACATGATCAGACATCGTCGAATCAGGAGACAATGACAACATCTTAGTCAAAGAAGTCGATCTCCTAGAAGAGCGAAGAGAAACAGCTGCAATATCCCTAGCTCGGTACCACCAGGCAATCCAACGATCATACAACAAGAAGGTCGTCCCAAGATCCTTCCAAGCTGGCAACCTAGTTCTCAAAAAGACTTTAGCACCAGCCAAACTCGACCCAACTTGGGAGGGACCATACATAGTTGACAGAGTTGTTAGAAACGGAGCGTACTGGATCAAAACTCAACTTGGTGACATATTTCCTCGACCTTGGAATACAACTCTCCTAAAACAATTTTATCAATAATATAAGTTTTTCTCCAGATATAAAGGTCGATATGAATAAAATTTCATTAACATTTCGAGCACAGATGTCATTTTTTGCATTACATGAATACTATGCGCATTGCACTACGTAACCCGACCTAGGACATCACAATGTCAGGTCGTACATCAAAGAAGGAGCCAAGAACGACTCAAATACAACAACCACGCTGTGGTTAAACATCAATCAAATCAAACCAAGGTCCCCCAAAAGGACCCTAAATTAACTTAACACCAAGGTTAAGTATGATTCAACTATAACTACCACTCAAAGGCTAATTATCAGACAAATACAATCCAAGGGACCCCCAAAAGGACCCTAGGTCAACTTACGACCTCGAAATGGTTTAAGTTAGACTCAACTATAATGGCCATTCAAAGGCTAATTATAGCAGGTTCCTTTAAAAGAAACAACTTACACACACCTAAATAGGGCAAAGCCTAGGTGTCAACTACACAAATCTACCAAGTCGTACATAAAAGCTCTACGACCTGTTACAATCACCACCAAAGTTTAGCAGTTCATCAAGGCTACCGCTATACAACACAGGTCGTCAAACAACAAGCAACGACAACAAAAGCAATCACATGCATGCAAACCTCAAGCACAATCTCAACAAGTAAGTAACTTAAATATTTCTACTTGAATAACAAATTTGGTTAGATACTGGAAGCCCCCAGGTCATCCCAGAAAAAAGACCCTAGTATCCCCATCATCAAAAATAGTGTTTATCAGTAGCAAGAGCACAAATATTTTAATATTGTTCAAAGAAACATCCAACCAAAATCAAACCAAAGAAGCTCAAGACAAAATAATAGGAGAAACTTGATCAACATTCAAAGGATCCAACTCGTTGCCCTGCACAGCACCAGAGCGGCTAGCCGGATCATCAACAAAAGTCAACAAATCTTTGACAACATCACCAGAAGAGGCAGCTGGAGTAGCACCTAGATCGGATGGCAAGTCAGATCGTCTACTAGCATCTGCACCAGTATCTTCAGCAGACACTGTTGTAGCCCCACGTTCAACTGACATCTTGAGGATCTCATACTTACGATCTAGCTCCATAAGTCATCTGCCAGAACGTAAGTATCACCACCCTCCACCAAATCAACCAGGTTGTTATATTCAGTCTCAGCTCATTCAGCAATAGCTCGCTCCTTCTTGCACTCGGTGACCCACTGATGAACCTCAAGCTTTGCAGAGTCAAGAGAGGCATCTGCAACAGAGCCACTTTCCCACCCAGCTCTTGCACCTAAACCCTCAGCCCTGTGACCTTAGCCCTCTCCACCTATTGCTCGGCCACCAGCTTGCCATAAGCCTTCTTGCTGGCATCTAACTCCTTCTTGTACAGATCGGATATGGATGCCATCTCCCTCAACTTCCTGTACATGGCCAAAACCTGACAAATAATAAATTAAGATTAGATCGGATTAATATTGACAAAGCGCAAAGAAAACAAGCTCAGAATGGATACACTCACATAGCACAGTGACCGATCCATCTCCTTCAGGTTCACCTCCAGACTCTTACCATCCAGCTTATGCCTATCTCCATCAAGAACAATGCTCTCTAGCAACCATTCAGCAACCAATGTGGACTTGAAGCTGCAATCCCCATTCTTCACAAACTTCTTCAGCCCACAAACAGGGTCCTCATACATGACGAGCCTGCTCAGAATGTCATCTCTACTCTTGTCGCTTGGGGCCACACTTCCTGACCCCTTGCACTGCTGAGCAGCAGGCTCACCATCACCAACCTTCTTCTTACCACGAGCCTCAGCTACCCCAGTGTCAACAGCCAAATCAATCAGGTTCATCTTCTTCAAAGGTACCTGACCTAAAGAAGTACGACCTTCCATAGTACTAGGTCGTTCCTCCGACTCAATTCGGGACCTCTTAGCCCCCTCCGTCTCAACCACTTCAGAGCTCCTCTTCAGATTAAACCTCTGGAACGAAGTGGGAGCATCAACATCTCCACCAGCATTATCAACAACAAGACCACCAGCACTTCCAACAACCGATTCAGAATGGGTGGATGTAGAATGATCTGCATCACCAGAGGAGAAGCGGTTGGATACAAAACGATCCGCATCACCAGTAGAGAAGCGGTTGGATCCAAAGCGACCTCCATCCCCTAACTCAAAATGTTGGGATGCCAAACGATCCACATCACCCACCTCAGAGTGTCTCAATGCATAACGGCTATCAGCAGCCACGCCACCCGTCCAAGCTGCCCCAGAACGGCTATCACCAACCCCTCTAGCCTTTCTCATTCTAAAAACAGGTGCTTTCTTTTGGCTCCTCCTCTCCATGGCAAACTCCAAACTAGAATCAGAGAGAACAATGACAGCCTTGCGAGCCCTTTTCTTTTGCTCCAACTTCTTACGGTTAATCTTTTCTCCTCCATGCCTCTTAAAATAATGAGCAACCTCTGCCAACAAAGCTCACTTCTCCTCCCAACTCAAACAAGCAAACATTTCTATAGCACCGGCCTTGGTACGATCACAAATAGAAACCTCTGCAAAAACAAAACAAATAAGTCAGAATGTCCAAACCATAATATACCATACACACATTACGACCTAAAACCAACGATCTACCAGCAAACTGTATAACACGATTTGCCAACTCCAAACAAGGAGGACAATATCTACCCACAACCAAAAATGGCCTACAACTCCATTCCTCCTTACTTACCCCCACGATAACAGGAGATTTCCCCTTACCGACCTGAAAACTAAAATTCATAGCACCCAACCTCCTCACAACAAAGTGCTCCAACATATCTGTTAAACAGATGTTATAACCCCTATCATTCAATAGATCCAACACATGGAAGATCCTCCAACTGTTCCCTACGAACTGACAAGGGTCTTTTCCCAAATAATTCAGCACCTCCACAGTAAGACGGGATAGAGGCAACCTCATCCCAGCCTTCAACTGTCCATAGCAAACAACTACTCCTCCACCCCAACGAACGTAGTCACTATTAAACAAATTCATCTCCCCCCTCAGGTCGTACATGGCCAGGTCGGCCTTCACCCAGCACAAACTCCTCCCTCAGAGAAGCATAACAATCTTCTGACTTGGGCCTCCTCACATCCTCAGCCCTCGTCTCCAACAGTGGAGACGACGAAGCCTCATCACCACTACGAGACCTAACTTCAACATCTTCCTCTTCATCACTTACTGTTCTCTCTCTCTCTCTCTATTCATCAATTTCAACTTCACCACTCAAGCTATCACTGGTAGCAGACATTACGAGTTCTAGAATAAACAAAAGATCAAAGTTTGCAAGATCAAAAGACGCACCTGATACCGAAGATGAGAAAAGTTTTTTTCTTTTCTTTTTTTCTTTCACTCTGTTTTTCTTTTCCTAGATGGAGAAATGAGAAAGAGAATCCCTTAACAAGTCCAAACCCTTCAGCTGCCAAAACCTTGAGAGACTACAAAAACGTTTCGTGTTCCCAGATACCTAAATCATTACTCGCCCACAAATCGCCATAATTTTAGGCCCACGAATCTAGCCTAATAGTTCCCGCACATTTTCTGAAACCTAAATTCAAAACAAACAGCTGTCAAACATATGCTTTCAAACTTTATTTTTTAAACCATTATTTTTCCACACAATAGTTGTCCAAAGAACAAATAAAAAATAAAAAGGGCTGTGTAAGTACCCTTCGTTCCACACTACAGTACACGTGTCCACATACCAGGTCGTCCTCCTTCAACTCGTCCCACACCATCAGATTGTGGCCACGACCCAACACCCAGGTCGTCCATAACATCAGTTATAGCTATTTATGGAAGCAAACTAACTAGCACAATCTTGGAGCTCACTCAACGCCATAATCATAGAGACATTAACTTTGTAATAGCAGAGTAATGACAAATCATCAAGATAGCACACAAGGTGGATCTACATTTCATAACGGTCCAGAGCAAATATGGAAGGTCAGCTCAAACATCTATAAATAGAGAGAGATGAAGTACGTAAGGCTTGATTCGAGTTTACCCCAAAAAACTTGATACGTAGGCAACTCTTACCCCAATAAGAGTGCAGCTATTCCCTCTCACCCAAATCATCAGGTCATTGTCCAGTAAACACCCACATCTATAACCACCAAATAAAGTAGGAAGACACAGACGGTTAAACGAAATTTGTGTTTGGACGGCTAAAATAATAGATAAATTACTAGTTAAATGTCGGAGTACTTTAGTAAATATAAAAAATGTCAATTGGAATATTTTAGAACTTGACTTGTACAACTTATCGCAAAAAATGCAAAATTGTTAATAAAATAGAAATAATAACGACACTTTAATGTAGGTTAATGTTCCAGGGACCAACAAAAATTACTGAAACTTTGTTCCTTGATTTGAGGAAGTTAACTCATTCCCATTACAAAAAAAATATATCTCGAGCAGAATACTAGTAAACATAAAAAGCATGAGGCTCACACTGAAAAGCAATATTTAGATGATGATGATGACCAGGGCCGGCCCTGAACTTTGAGGGGCCCAAGGCGAGTCTCTTAAAATGGGATTATATTATTGAGAAAAAAACAAGTCTTTTACACGAGGAGACGTGGGCCAATGTTTGAGTGGACTGGACTGCACATAATTTGACTGGACTGAACAACTTTGAGTCTTTTACATGTGGTCTAGTGGGTATAAAATTATACTTGGGGGCCCAAAATTTAACCAACAAGTTGGGGGCCCTAGGTGGCCACCTAGTTGACCTGCCTTCAGAACCGGCCCTGATGATAACCTTTATAGTCAATGACAAAGACAATAATTACCTACAATTTACTTTTCTTTGTTTCAAGATACTTTTCTAGCATAACAGCAGTATAATACAATAAAAAAAAACATAATACAGTCAGGGTAGGAGAATTTAAAAAATAGTATCAGTAATGACATTTCATATGAACATAAAAAAAAATAAAGATTGATATACCATTTTGTTCGCTACCTCGACAAAAGCACAACCACGGTGGCAAACTTTGATAGATAGTACTCCTCCACAAACTCGATTGAATAACTCAAAAGTTGTTCTTCTGTTGCACAATGTCAAACATTATGAACAACAAGGAAAGCCATGACCAATGATCCTTGAACTTGTTCTTATCCTTTTGAAGGTATTGGGACAAAAACATACCCCATCGATGAGAAACTGGAAGCAACACAATAAATATCAGAATTCAAATAAAGAAGCATCATATTACACTAAATATAATTTACTCATTGTAATTTCATCGCAGTAAAAAAAAGATAGTTACTAGCGGTGCAAAAAGGCAAGAAAACTGAAGGGTGATTTAGCTTTAGCCCCCAATAATAAGGGTATGTGTTGGATCCAACTTGTTTCATTTCTTAGCTTTAGGTCCCCCCTACCGTTAGTTTACTGTTGTTGTCTGTCTGGCGTCATGCATTTTCATATTGGCCAAACTATCCCTCGCATGCTTTACTCGTGCTCACACAACTCAAAATCCAAATTGAAATTTAACCGACACGTGTTGACATCCTGGCTCCCTAATCCAACGGTTGCTCCAAAATATATATTCATAACTGCAGTGTTCGATGTTTTGAGTAGTAAACCCATGCTCATTGTTTAAAATAATAATCCCGCTAAACTGAGGAATGAATACCATAATAGGTTCTATAATCAAGTGTCTTCTTCTAAGATCAGCTGTGAATTGAATAGGTTTGGACTGAATTGATAATCGGAAAGAAATTAAACTCAAGCTTTTGTATTCATCATTAGACCTAAAAATTTGTTTCTTGAACTAATTCTTGATATCTGGCATCAATGGTAATATCCTACCTTTTTCTCATCCATTTCATTTACTTCTTTATACATTGAGGTCAATGCATGCATAAGTAGGGGGAGGGTGTACTTGAGAAATGAATTTCGAAAATTAGTTTTCAAAAGCAAAAATATTTTTGTTTCTATATCAATAGCATCAGAAAAATGAATTTTAATGATGAGTCTGGGATATATATTCTATATTGCTTAGTGTTGAGTTTGATAGATAGTTGATATTATTGATTTCATTACAGCTTAGACTATTTATTATGCTCGAACATAGTTCTTGTTCATAGAATTCTTTATCAAGGCACCACCATAATACTTGGTCAGTTTTGTATACTTTTTCTAGAAGAGAGATTTAACCCCTAATAAACTGGAAGTAGAATTTTTAGACTTAGCTTGTGAGTCTTGAGCTTTATACCCATTCTTTGGAGAGTTCTTACGAAAAATCCAAGTCTTAGTGACTCAACATCTTTCAGTTCTTTATGTCGTTGTAATATAGTCTTATTATTCGTTGATTTGGTTAATCACGAAGTGACATCAACTGGGGAGATAGCCATTAGGTCTTGTAGTCTATTCGAAACAGAGTATCATACTGATAAGTCAAGTAGTGAACCTATTCAGCCTTTATCCCACCTAGTAGGACCATCATGTTAAACTCTTTTGAGCCTTACAATAAGCCATTTTCTTTCATAAAACCATTTACCCTTTACCCAAATCCAAACAAGGAGTATAGCCAAAATCTATATCAGCCATATCCATATGTTTTTGAGAATACGAGGGGAACAAAGCGGAAGAAATAGCACCAAAGGAAGATTACAAGGAAATACCATAGAGATACAATGAAGACCATCATTCCGTTCTAAGTGAAAGAAGCTAGTGGAAATCATATCCATTACTAATCAAGGATATACCACTGAGCTATAAAAAAAAAGTTGAATAGAATGGATGGAAGAGCTAAGACAAAGGAAGAATTTTCTCTGCAATACAGAATTTGAAGAAATCTTCCAAAGAATGAAGTAAAACCCTTAGTGTTTTCAGAAACAACCTTAGAATCCTTTTTACATTTCCTTCATAAACCAATACCCAAGCCAAGTTACAACCCCATGACTTATCACTACAGTATGATACGAAGTCTAGAATAGGTGAGAGGATGCTAAAGTGAAGGACCAGACACTTCATATGTGATTGACATTCTTTCCATGAGACTACTGTCATTTAGAAGTCTATTTTTCAAGGTAGTATGTGGGATGTTCATATTCATTATTCTTTTCCCCACATACATGAGGTAAAATAGTAGACCATCTTCTGAGAGATTCTTTTCTGAGAGTATGACCGGTAAGGATTGAAAGTCGAGATTATCTGTCTAAAGGTAAACTAGGGATTCCATTTCTTGGATAGGAGAGTATAGGAGATTGACTAAGTACACACATAAGCCTTGATTGAGAATTTTGTCAATTTTTACTATCTCCCATCATAATCTATGAGTCTTTGCAGCGATGTAGTTAGCAATGGAGACCGTCTGTTAGAGTAAGCACTAAGTGGGTAAGGAATTTCTCTCTTTGAAAAATACTATCATTCTTGAACATGCTATTGATTGATTTTGTGGGTATATCGCCTGAAAACCCTCACAAGACTATAACTCATCCTTTTTGGAGAACTTAAAGGTTTAAAGCCTTGTAGCATATGGTAAATGCAATCGCGATGCCTGCGAAAATGAGTTAGGATTTTATTTTTGTTATTAGGATGTGATTTTGATCACTTATCTATTTTTTATCTTATTTGGTAAGATTATCTATTTTTTATCTTATTTGCTAAGAGTCAAGCAAAAGGCTAGTTGGGAGTTGTGATAAGTGCTTAAAACGTGCAATTTAACCTTCAATTATGCCTCTTGTTTAGCCATCTTAGTGGACTAATAGTGTTTGTAAGTTATGTTTTATGATTCTACAGGTGAAAGAGGGAGTTTTGTGGAATATTAGAGAAAAAGGGGTAAAACGGAGCAATTCAGAGAATTAAGGATCACATTGGAAGCCCATGGACAATCATGGAGAAGGCTAAGGAATTGAAGCTATTAAAGATGCGACTTGGACCTATTTTAAAGCCTATTTGGAAGCCTAAGGCCAAAGGATTCGTTGCTTGGACCAAAGCCCGCAAAAGAGGATAGAAGGATAGAGCAGAAGAGACAAAATAGACTTCCGCGTCTAGGACGCATGGATTGCGTGTCCAAACACATTGCTCACATCTGAGACGCATGAAACAACACTGTAGCCAATTCCTTCGTAGTTTTGGAGACAAAGTTGGACTCTGAAAGAAGTCTATTTGTATTAGGAAACAAATGGCGGTTTGGAATGCTTCTAGAACTCATTGTAACCCCTATAAATAGAGGACCTAAGTGCTTCATATAATTTGCCAATTCACTTATACTTTTGTCTCTAGAACTTGAGGCAGAGAGAGATTAATAATAAAAGATTCAGTTTTAACTAGCTGAGTCTTAATAAATTAGTCTTTTTAGTCTTATGTTCTTCAACTCTTCTTTTTCTCTTCTTCGTGTTCTTCCTTCTTTATGGAAGGCTAATCTTCTCCTTCAAGGGAGGAGATGAAGTCGGTGCTTAAGATTTAATGATTCTTCTTGTTCATGGTGTTCTTCAATTAGGTTAGTTCTTTGTGTTTTTAGTTATTAGTTCCATTGCCCAGACCAGGGGATGGAAGTATAGATTAAGGTTTTTATTTATTGCAATCGAATATCATGCTACTTTAGGGTTTTATTTATTGCAATTGAATATTTGCTAGTAACCTGCTTTTATTTATTGCAATTGAATATAACGCTAGAATAGGGTTTTATTTATTGTAATTGAATATTATACTATTATTTTCTACTTTTCTTCTAGTTGTGTAGTATTTTAGAGTAAGGGAAATATTCCTTGTGTTTGCCTTAGATGGTGATTCATTGAATAGCTGCCAAAGCTCACATAAAAGAAAAGAAGATACTAGTAACATGAACATAGGAACAACCTTAAGTAGAGTTAATTGTTAACGATGTTTCGTCCAAGAGGGAATTGACACTCGTTCGATTGCCTAATTGTAGTCTACTTGTAAGAACAACCACAAAGCAGAAGGTCATAGATTAAAAGTATTGGTGGATTCTAATCTCTTGAATTCCCTCGCTTATAAATTCTCAATAGTTTAGTTAGTTTAGTTTAGTTTAGTTTAGCATTAGAATCTACAATATCTATAATCATAGTTTTTAATCCCTCAAACCCCCTTTCCAGTCCTGTCCTTTATATAAACATACACTTAAAAGTGGAACGATACCCTACTCATCCTTTACTCATTAAGGGATAATTAGGTTTTGATACGCTTCTATTTTGTTCAACTACCATCATCTATCTACATCATCCATATACCATATCATAAACACAAAAAGAGGCTAGGTCAAATGGAGTTGCTACCGGGGATATAATTAATTGTAGCCCTATGAAGTGTCAAATGGCGACGTTACCATTTTAAGTTGTTTATGTTTAACATTTTCTTTCAAGATTAGAACCTTGGATCTTGAGGTAATTTTAGCCGCATCATCCATCCTTTTAAGAAAGAAAGAAGCTTGAAGGACATCTCAAAGACAAGATCTACCATCCAGGTTAGTCAAATCTTCATTATTTTTATTTCATTCTTAGTATAGTTGCATCGTAATTTAGTTTTATTGCTTTCTAGTATAATTGCATTTAGGACTTTTTCAACAATTGAAGTTGTAAACCAACACAGTGAAATAACAAACTCTAGTGTTTCTTGTCTGAATCTTGACAAACGGACTATCGTCTGTGGGTCGTGGTACTTAAGCAATCCAAGTGATTCACCATAACCCTAGAAGAGACACCTTTAGACAACGGGTGAGATACTAGCTGCAAAGCCCAACCCAGTTGAAGGAAAGTAGTTTTGCATATTAGTATAATTTAGAATAGTTGCATATTAGTTTAATTGCATTCAAGCATAGTAAGATAGTTTTTCATCATCTTCGCATAGCAAGAATACTAGATAAGATTGATACAATGGCCGCACGCAATGATGGAGGTGTGGTGGACCTAAATAATTCTGAAGCTATCCCACCTATGCAAGCACAACAGAGGAAGAAGCTGAGCGATTTCTATTCGCCAATCATTGGAGACCCACCCAGCAGTATTGTTTTTCTAGAGACAAAAGCTAACCAGTTTGAACTTAGAGCATCAGTAATCTCTATGCTTCCAAAGTTCAACGGTTCAGACAATGTTCAGCCTTATGTTCACATGAACAAATTTCTTTCAGTCCTCAGAACTTTCAAGAAATAGAATATCAAAGATGAGAATATCAAGTTGATTCTTTTTCTGCTCTCACTCGAAGGTAAAGCCTTCGAATGGTTAACTGCACAGCCGATCAATTCAATAGACAACTAGGAGAATTTGAGAACAAAGTTTATGAACAAGTTCTACCCACCCCAGAAGACAGATGCCATGCAGGAAGCCATCAACAATTTCAAAGGGAAGGTGACTGAAGAATATCATCAAAGTTGGGAGAAATTCAATAATCTGCTAGTCTCATGTCCACATCATGGATACGACAAGAGCACACTGGCTCATTTTTCTATCGAGGACTCTCGATGATGAACAAGCAGATGATACAGTCAATGCACAAAGGCAAGTTTCCATCGATAGATGGAGAGGAAGCTTACAACTTTTTCGAGAATTTAGCTGAAGAAACACAACAATGGACTACTAGCAACGAGGATGATGCTAGCATGGAGGGGGAGCCAAAGCAATTTGGTTACCAAGCACATGAACAAGCAGATCAAGAACTGAAGTCTACATTGGCCAGACTGGACACCAGCATTGAAACTCTAAGTAAGAAATTTAACCAGTTCCCCATGAATCCCTCTAAGATCAACAAGTCTCAAGCTAAATCTCTCCCAGTCATGCAAGCTAGCCGATACTGCGAAGTCTGTTCGGACACTTCTCATGCAACTCTAGAATGTCCTGGTTACTATCAACATGCATTAGTTGGAGAGTACAATATAAACTCATTTTAGAGGCCTAACCAAGGTGGTAATAACTTTCAAGGCAATTATTGGAGACAGAATGCTGGACCCCCAGGTTCTCAAGATCAAAGTTATATTCCACAGACAAGTCAAGCTTCACAGTTGGTTCCTCAACAACAATTATACTCTCAGCAGAATTCCAATACAAGCAAAGAGTTAGTGCCTGATCCTAAGAGAAATTATGCCGCACCTGCCAACCTGGAAAATATTATTACTTTGCTATCACAGAAAAATCAGAAGTTTGAAAGTGTTCTAGAGCTTCTTGCACAGTCTTAGCTCAATCTCTAGCAATCTCAGGCAAGTCAATGTTCTAGAATGGAGTCTCTAGAGGTCAAGGTCGACCAACTCACTACTGCTTTGTCTGTAAAGACACAAGCCATTCAACCTAGCTTATTGGAACCAATATAGAAGAGTGAAGATGTATGCCACATTGGGACAACTTCTAGTACTGATCAAATCCATGATCATGTCAGCTCAGTTACTACTCTCAGATCAGGATTGAAGATAGACAACAAGGTTGACTTACCTTCTCATGATGACATTGCTACAGAGCAATCAGTCAAGATTTCAAATGAAGATCGAAAGGAAGTGAGAGAAATCCTTTCAACTCCCATTTGTCAAGATAACCAAGACAAGATATGCAAGAATGACAACGAGAAAGAAGAGCAGACACATGCTGATGTGTTTGTACCAAAGGCACCATTTTCCTATGTTTTTTGCTAAAAGCAAAAAGAACAAGCAATTTTTAGAGATGAAGGAGGCATTTGAGAAAGATAACATCAATATCCCATTTCTCAAAGCAATCAAGTAGTTGCCATCATATGCCAAATTCTTGAAGGATGCATGCAACATAAAGAAAAGTACTAATGTTCCAAAGCAAGCGTTTCTAGCTAGACAAACAACATCTATTATCCATCAACAAGCTCTAGTCAAGCTCAAAGATCCAGGAAGTCCTACAATATCATGCAAGATAGGAGAAAAATTCATGAGTAATACTCTTTTAGACCTTGGTGCTAGTGTTAATCTCTTGCCATATCATGTGTACCAAGCGTTGGGCCTGGAAAACCTAAAGCCTACAAAAGTCAAATTAAAGTTAGTTGATCGTTCTACCAAGATTCCCAGAGGCATAGTTGAGAATGTTCTTGTTCAAGTAGCCAATTTCTATTATCTAGTGGATTTCATTGTGATAGACACCCATGAGGCCTTTGATAAAATTCCAATTATTCTAGGCCAACCTTTCCTCGCTAACAAAAGCTTTGATAAATTGTCACAACGGTGAAATGAAGATCAACTTTGGTAAGATGTCCATGGACATAAATATCTTTCACCTATTGCATAAGGATTGTGATGACACCGAAGGTGGAGAGGTGTACTTCCTTGATAGCATGATACAAGAATCCTTCCCATTTGAAGATACAATTAAGAGTGCTCAATCTACAAAAAACTGTGATGAACCTGAGAACCCCACCACAGAGGCGTTGCTAGGCATGTTCTTGGAATCTCTGCAGAAAATTCAGGATTTAAGTGAGCAGAATGGAAAATTAAGAGAGAGAGTATCATATCTTAAGAAGGTGAACTCTACATTTCAGGATGAACAACAGACTTTTGCCTAGAAAAATCAGTTACTAGAGAATTAGCTTAAAGAAGTTTTGGAAAAACAACAAAATCTAGAAACTGAAATGAGTCTTCTGAAGCAGAAAGTGGACCATATTGATAAGAAGAATTGCACTGCTGAAGCTTCTTCTACACCATCATTGTCTAAACGAGAGAAGTATGTGAACCAGTCTACCGTCCACCTTGAGCGCAGTCAGCCAGACATCCATTATCATCACTGTGGTGGTAAAGGGCACATCATATACTATTGTCCTGTCAGAAAGAAAGATTTTCATCAATTTTCTACAAAGAGGAACCACATGGCCTATCACACAATCATCATACCTGAAATAGTTCAATGTAGAGAAGCAACTTCACCAGCAATCTTTCCAGCATATCAAGGAGTATTTTTGACAACCAACAAGGTGAGACCTCCTCGTCCTCCAAACATTCGTCAGATTTGGGTAAGAAAATCTGATCTCCTCACTCCAAATTGATAATGCATGATATATAGAAAAAACAAAAATATTTTTAGTTTTTGAAAACTAATTTTCGAAATTCATTTCTTAAGTACACCCTCCCCCTACTTATGCATGCATTGACCTCAATGTATAAAGAAGTAAAAAAAAAATGTTGGTAAAAGGCAATGTTCTTATTTTTGGAATTAATTTTGATATTCGGCATCAATGGTAACATCTTCCCTTTTTCTCATTCATTTCATTTACTTAATTTCTATACGTTGAGGACAATGGATATGTTAAGTTGGGGGAGGGTGTACTTGAGAAATGAATTTTGAATATTAGTTTTCAAAAACTAAAAATATTTTTGTTTTTTCTATATCAGTAGCATGAGAAAAAAATGAATTTTAATGATGAGTCTGGGATATATATTCTATACTGCTTAGTGTTGAGTTTGATAGATAGTTGATATTATTGATTTCATTACCGCTTAGACTATTTATTATGCTCGGACATAGTTCTTGTTCATAGAATTCTTTATCAAGGCACCACTATAATACTTGGTCAGTTTTGTGTACTTTTTCTAGAAGAGAGATTTAACCCCTAGTAAACTGGAAGTGGAATTTTTAGACTTAGCCCATGAGACTTGAGCTTTATACCCATTCTTTGGAGAGTTCTTATGAAAAATCCAAGTCTTAGTGACTCAACATCTTTCAGTTCTTTATGTCGTTGTAATATAGTCTCATTATTCATTGATTTGGGGTTAATCACGAAGTGACATCAACTGGGGAGATAGCCATTAGGTCTTGTAGTCTATTCGAAATAGAGTATCATACTGATAAGTCAAGTAGTGAACTCATTCAGCCTTTATCCCACCTAGTAGGACCATCATGTTAAACCTTTTTGAGCCTTACAATAAGCCATTTTCTTTCATAAAACCATTTACCTTTTACCCAACTCCAAACAAGGAGTATAGCCAAAATCTTTATTAGCCATACCCATATGTTTATGAGAATACGAGGGGAACAAGGAGGAAGAAAGAGCACAAAAGAAATATTACAAAGAAATATCAGAGAAATACAATGAAAACCATCATTCTATTCTAAGTGAAAGAAGCTAGTGGAAAACAAGCATATCCAGTACTAATCAAGGATATACCACTGAGCTATAAAAAAAAAAAAAAAAAAAAAAAAAAATGAACAAAATGGATGGAAAAGCTAAGACAAAGGAAAAAATTTCTCTGCAATACAGAATTTGAAGAAATATTCCAAAGAATGAAGGCAAACCCTTAGTGTTTTTAGAAACAACCTTAGAATCCTTTTTACATTTCCTTCATAAACCAATACCCAAGCCAAGTTACAACCCATGACTTATCACTACAGTATGGTACGAAGTCTAGAATAGGTGAGAGGATGCTAAAGTGAAGGACCCGACACTTCATATGTGATTGACATTCTTTCCATGAGACTAATTTTATTCAGAAGTCTATTTTTCAAGGTAGTATGTGGGATGTTCATATTCATTATTCTTTTCCCCACATACATAAGGTAAAATAATAGACCATCTTCTGAGAGATTCTTTTCTGAGAGTATGACCGGTGAGGATTGAAAGTTGAGATTATCTACTTATGGTAAACTAGGGATTTCGTTTCTTGGATAGGAGAGTATAGGAGATTGACTAAGTACACACATAAGTTTTGATTAAGAATTTTGCCAATTTTTATTATCTCCTATCATAATCTATGAGTCTTTGCAGCAATGTAGTTAGCAATGGAGACCGTCTGTTAGAGTAAGCACTAAGTGGGTAAGGAATTTCTCTCTCTGAAAAATATTATCATTCTTGAACATGCTATTGATTGATTTTGTAGGTATATAACCTGAAAACCCTCACGAGACTATAACTCGTCCTTTTTTGGGAACTTAAAGGTTTAAAGCCTTGTTGCATATGGTAAATCCAATCGCGATGCCTGCAAAAATGAGTTAGGATTTTATTTTTGTTATTAGGATGTGATTTTGATCACTTATCTATTTTTTAACTTATTTGCTAAGAGACTAGCGAAAGGCTAGTTGGGAGTTATGATAAGTGCTCAAAAAGTGCAATTTAACCCTCGATTATGCCTCTTCTTTAGCCACCTTAATGGACTAATAGTGTTTGTAAGTTATGTTTTATGATTCTACAGGTGAAAAAGAGAGTTTTGTGGAATATTAGAGAAAAAGGGGTAAAATGGAGCAATTCAGAGCATTAAGGATCACATGGGAAGCCTGTGGACAATCATAGAGAAGGACAAGGAATTAAAGCTATTAAATATGCGACTTGGACCTATTTTAAAGCCTATTTGGAAGCCCAAGGCCAAAGTATTAGTTGCTTGGACCAAAGCCCGCAAAAGAGGATAGAAGGATTGAGCAGAAGAGACAAAATAGACTTCCGCATCTGGGACGCATGGATCGCGCATCCAAACGCATTGCTCACGTCTGAGATGCATGAATCGTGCGTCCAGATGCATAAAATGACACTGTAGCCAATTCCTTCTCAGTTTTGGAGACAAAGTTGGACTCTAAAAGAAGTCTATTTGTATTAGGAAATAAATGACGGTTTGGAATGCTTCTATAACTCATTGTAACCCCTATAAATAGAGGACCTAAGTGCCTCATGTAATTTGCCAATTCACTTATATTCTTGTCTCCAGAACTTAAGGCAGAGAGAGATTAATAATAAAAGATTCGGTTTTAACTAGCTGAGTCTTAATAAATTAATCTTTCTAGTCTTATGTTCTTCAACTCTTCTTTTTCTCATTCTTTGTGTTCTTCCTTCTTTATGGAAGGCTAATCTTCTCCTTCAAGGGAGAAGATGAAGCCGGTGCTTAAGGTTTAATGATTCTTATGGTTCATGGTATTCTCCAATCAGGTTAGTTCTTTGTGTTTTTAGTTATTAGTTCCATTGCCCAGACCAGGGGATGGAAGTATAGATTAAGGTTTTATTTATTGCAATCGAATATCATGCTAGTTTAGGGTTTTATTTATTGCAATTGAATATTTGTTAGTGACATGCTTTTATTTATTACAATTGAATATAATGCTAGAATAGGGTTTTATTTATTGTAATTGAATATTATACTAATATTCTCTACTTTTCTTCTAGTTGTGTAGTGTTTTAGAGTAAAGGAAGTATTCCTTGTGTTTTCCTTAGATGGTTATTCATTGAATAGCCGCCCAAGCTCACATAAAAGGAAAGAAGATACTAGTAACATGAACATAGGAACAACCTGAAGTAGAGTTAATTGTTAACGATGTTTCGTCCAAGAGGGCATCAGCACTCGCTCGATTGCCTAATTGTAGTCTACTTGTAAGAACAACCATGAAGCAAAATGTCATTGAATCAAAAGTATTGGTGGATTCTAATCTCTTGAATTCCCTCTCTTATAAATTCTCAATAGTTTAGTTTAGCATTAGAATCTACAATATCTATAATAATAGTTTTTAATCCCTCAAACCCCCTTTCCAGTAATGTCCTTCATATAAACATACACTTAAAAGTGGAAGGATACCCTACTCATCCTTTACTCATTGAGGGATAATTAGGTTTTGATACACTTTTATTTTGTTCAACGACCATCATCCATCTACATCATCTATCTATATAATCCATACACCATCTCACACACAAAAAGAGGAAGTGTCAGTTACAAAGTCTCTCTCTCTCTCTATTTTGCTATGGTTTTACAAGTATTTCTCTAATGAATTGAATTCCCTTTATTTCTCGTGATCCTCGCTTTATATAGTCCTCCAGCTATAGTTGTGCCCAATCCTATCCTGACGCGAGTCTATTCCCATTCTTCTCCTTCCTTTTCCCGCTTGTTCTTGCAACATATGAACTTATGCGCAAGATACCGACAGTCATGTTGATATCTCGAGTTATTTACGATTATTTGGGGGGGAATATCGGGTTGATGATATTTTCCCACGACATCACCCCCTCTTGAAACTTTCAAATTTCGATTTCAAAAATTTGAATGTTTCGAGAAACAACCGGGAAAAAACAAAAAATTTCAAACTGAAATACTCAAATTAAAAATTCAAATTATCAAGTGGTTATTATTGGAACCAAAAAGTCACATCAAAATATCAAATATAAAAACTCACCTTTACTTTCTCTCTCTCCACTTGTTTAGAAAAAGCTCAAAAATATTCAAACCCACCACTATTAACAAACTTGAAAAGCTTCGATTTAGAATTACTCGTTGTCCTCTTCATTAGATTTTCCTACAAATTTGATAGGTTAGTAAGAATAAAACTTTAATATGCTTATTTGCTATCATAAATCGCTTTTCCTTTTGTCTATTTATCCTTAATATCGCATCTGTTCCTTTTCTTAAATTAAGAAGGTTAGGGTTAGGGTTTGAACTTGAACGTTTTATCTGTACAACCACTATACTAACTAGATTTTTGAATTATAATTTTTTATCTGTCTCAGTAAGGCTAGGAGAAAAACTTGTGTTAATTTTAGGCGAATAATCTCGAAATGATCCTGGCTTCAATGTCAAGAACGTATGCTTTTGAGACAAACATCCTCACCTCAAAACCCGTCATTATCACCACGAAAACTCGATACGTGTATAATAAATAATATATTATATAATTGTACTGAGTATAGCGATAGTAGTATCGATGGAGAATATAATTCTAATAAAAAATTTATTGTTTCTAGTGATACCGATATGTCGAATGAAAGTATCGAGTTTGAAGATAGACCCAGCTCTTCTTCCTCAGCCTCAATATCACAAAGAACTGAAACTGATGAACCAGCATAGCGCCCAACGTATCTTGCTGATGGCTTAGCATGCCATTTTTTTAGACTGTGACCTCAGAATCAGAGCATGACATTATGGATGACAACATCATATGGAGTGGTAGTTTGAATCCTCACTTCCCAAGAAGACCCAACTTAGCATTAGTTAGAGCTGCATATCAGATACCCGATACTATTACTCTTCAACACTATGCTAGATGTAGGAAAGGTACTAAATGCCAAAGTGGTGTTGCCCAGTCAATCATCATCACTGTTGGGCAACTAGCTGCTGGTTTGCGACTCCCTTTGACTGACCTCGATCGAGAGGTACTGAACTATTTGACCATCTCTCTTGGCCAAGGCACGGGAAATTTTTGGAGATTGATGTACATATGTAACTACTATAATGTGCATCTTGAACCTGATATGTGGAGATCCAAAAAAATCCAGCTTATCGATATTTAAACCCACTATACCTTTATCGAACGTACTAAGAAAAACAAAAACGATTTATCTGAGCCTAGTGGTTATTTTTATCCCAAGAAACAAAGTAACCGACAGGGTATCATACGAGTGAATTAAGATAGTGACTTTAGATGGTCACTCTATCCTCTCATTATATCTGGTCAATGGGAGTCATCTGCTTCTATCGATGTTCCCTCCTTGGTGCACCGTGTTTTTAATCTTAGAGTTACGTTATCTATACCCCCATCTCTTGAAACAAAATTTTGACATTCCATCTCGGACCTTTTATCTGATCGACCTACCCTTGTGCCCTTGTTTCAGTACTAAAACCTGCGACTATGAGAGGTCGTGGAGAGTCTACTAGAGTAATGGAGCTTCTGAAAGGCATTGATGAAGAAATAACTGCTAGAACTGGTGATGATCAATATCGAAATCTGATAAGAGCCCAAAACTGTAATTTTAACCCCTTTAACAATATCGCTTTTGACCAATTATGTGATTAATAAGTAAGAGTTAGTATTGTTATCGTGTTCTTATATATTTCAGGCATTGGAGTCGAAAATGTGCAGAAATGCGTCCATTTTGCGAGATAAAGTAGCAAAGGTTGGTTGCTAAGAAGTTATAGGAGTAAAGGCCAAGATTCAAGGAGAAAAAGCCTTTTTAAAGCCCGGTCAAAGCTAAAAAGTCAAAGCCAACGCGGGCACGCAGAAATAGTGCATAAAAGTCAGCTGAACTTTTGAAAGTTGTATCTTTGGACTCAGACCTTGGAATTGGGCCTACGTTATGTCAGAACGACCGGCTCAAAAAGAGTTTTCTAATGGTCTAAGCCTTGACCCAATCAAAAGAGTAGAAGTGGACGAAAATGCTATTGAAGTCAAATCAGGCTGAAAACCCCGTTGTGGACTGAAGTAATGAGGTTTGGGGCTCGATTTTCCAGCCCAAAACATGGCTCCTCAGCCCATGCACGAATTTGTGGATCTTGTCTCCTCCATATGGGAGACAAAGACTTAGCTCTTAAGAATTCTTAGTTCTTACTTAGTCTATATCCAATAACTCAGTTTAGATCTAGTTTTTTTTACTTCATAGAATAGTTTTCATTCCAATAGATTAGTAAGAACAAAGAATGAATATTATTTAGAATCAGATTTAGTTTTATAATAAATAATTAGTTTTTCATTTAAATTTAGTTTATTATTCAATTCTTATTTAGCTTTAGTTGTCTTAAATTCATAATTAGTTTGTCTTAATTTGATAATTAGTTAATCATAATCTTAGTTCTAAATTAGTTTTAAATCTAGTTTTAATTCATGTTGAATCTTAGACTTTTGTTCAATTAGATTTATAAGTTTAATCATTTATTCAATAACGACTTGTTTTGTTTGTTCTTGTTTTAGAAATGATAGTATAATGATTCATGGTTAAAACCTCCATTAGAGGGGTTTGAAGAAGCTTTGATGAAACTTGATTGCTGTTAGCGTAGAATAGTTCGTAATATTCTATTCATTCTAGAAAACAATTAGTTCACCATGAGAATGGGTTTGATTGTTTCACATACTAGTTGTTAGTTGGTAGAGATTACCATGAATAATTAGGGATTATAAAGACCCAATTGCTATGCGATTGCATTGCAATTTGGATTACGAAAATTCTTCGTTAGTTTATTAAGTTGATTCAAGGTAGAATCAAATTCCCCTAATTCATTATCATATTGTCAATTTAGTATCTCCGTAGTTGAATTATCGCATCTTGGTTAGCATAATTACATTAATCCGTACTCTCATTGACTTTAATAGAACTAATAATCGTCGTTAACGTTAATTCTAAAGAACAATGAGTGGAACAAATTCTCTACTCCAACTATATTGCATTGATAACGGGAGTAGAAAACTTTGATATATTAAGCGAAACACAGCCTTAGTTTTACTTACGTTTGAGTTTCATCGCTTATTCGTAGGTAAAACTATCATTTTCACTTTTATCAAATGGCGCCTGCCATCTTAGTTCTGTTTAGAATTGTTTTCATTAGTATTGTTAGTCTTCCTTAAGTCCCATTAAACCCACCCACCCTTGTCTGGTTCTAACAGTGATTGGTTGGTTCAAAAACTAAAAAAAATTCCCAAAAAAAGGCTGAACGCGACCCGCGCCCATCCAAGGCAAAGTTCGAGCACCACCTGCGTAGAAACGCCTGGAACACTAGTTAGACTTGAGCGCAACCCGCGCCCTTCCAAGGCAAAATCAGGGCGCACCCCGTGCTATCTTCTCTAGACCTCGATTCAGAAAAGAGCGTGCCCTGCGCCCTGCGCCCATCCAAGGCAAATTCAGAGCACACACCGTGCCCTATTCTCTGGAAATCAGCCAAGGCACGAGCGCGCCCTGCGCCCTACCTAGGCAATTTTGGAGTGCGCCTCGCGCCCTCATCTGAAGCAGCCCGATTTCACAGGTTAGTTCAAACTTTCCATTTCTTCAAGTTATTCAGTGTCTCTAACTTGTTAAATACACTGAGCTCGCGTATACAAGACGTTTTCATAAGCGAAGCAAGGAGGCATTCAGGTACTTCTTTCTTCCACTCCTCGCATCTCCTGTTAGAGGATTTATACTAGCATATCAGGATTGTTTTGACTGTTGTCATGTTTCTTTAGTATTGGACTTAGCTTTGCATGAGATTAAGGTCAGGTAGAGAAAAAAAAACTAACGTAATCTATCGTGAACGTCAACACACACACCTATCTAGTATAGCACACACTACACCTGAAATAATGGTTGAAGAACGAGAGTCTCCTCTCTCCAACTTTTACAAAGCCCTGAACGATAGCCCAAAGTCTTGCATCATTCTTGCAGACCTAGTGAGGGATTTCCGAATCCCCCTAAATATATTTAATTTGTTACCCGTTTTTCATGGGTTAGACCATGAAAAACCTTATCAGCATATGCGTAGGATTGAACAAGTCCTTACAACATTCCATCATCCTACGGTAGGTGCGGAACAAATTAAACTGAGGGTGTTTCCTTTCACCCTAGCCGACAAGGCAGCGTCTTGCTTAACTGCCCAATCACCTAATTTTGTGGACTCATGGGCTAAACTTGTTCAACTATTTATGGAATATTTTTACCCACCACTGAAGACAGATGAAATGCTTTCCAAGATTCATTTTTTTCGACAGAATCCTCATGAATCCTTTTTAGAGGCTTGGAATCATTTCACTGACCTTCTTATAGAGTGTCCACATCATAACCTTGTGAAAGACACGGTAGTTCGTGCCTTTTTCAAATGACTTTTACACAACCATAAAGAGGTCCTTGATATAATGAATGGGGGTAGCTTCCTCAGTAAAGGAGCCTCAGAGTCTTATAAGTTTTTAGAAGATTAAACAAAGCGTAATAATAACGCGGGGTAGTAGTGACTATATCCCCCGCTCCGCTAGATATTCATCAACAGTTAAGGCTACCAGTATGTTTGAGGTTAAATCCGATCCTGAGCTTAAAACCCTAATTGAATCCCTCACTAAAAAGGTAGAAGCTATTTCTGTTCAACAAAAGCCTACCCCTGTCATGAATGTCAACTCTATTCCATGTAATTTCTGTTTGAGTCATGCGCATCCCGACTCATATTGTCCTCTAGTCTATGAACATCCATCCGCACAGCTAGACAATGTTTGTTCTATTAATAGTGAACCTAACGCACCTTGGAGACAAAATCTTAACTACGGTTGGTGAAATAACCAACAAGTTATACCTCCAGCATATAATAATCAAAATGTTAGGCCAGTAAACAATTACAATCAAGCTCCACCGAGACAAGGATAAGGACAAGGGAATTATAATAATTATAACAATAATAATTATAATGCTAATAGAGGTATCGTTCCGGTTAATCATAACTATCACAACCCACCTATTAATAATCAACGTGACATAGTTCCTGGCACACAACCTGTAACAAACACTCCTCCACAACCGGATCGTTTCGACACCTTTATGCAAACCCAACAACAGATTTTACATGCCATCCAACTTTCCTTACAGCAGTTAGCCCAAGAGAAAGTACAACCCAAAGGTGTGTTTGTCAAGCGATACCTAACCCTAAAATAACAAACACAGCCTTTGAAGTAAACAGTAATGCTAGTAATGAAAATGGAAACGTAGGTGAGCTAAATGCCATCACCACTCTCCGTTCTTGAAGAGTGGTTGATAACACCGTAACTATGCCTGTAGTTACCCCACCAGTAGTCCCTACACCTAATATTTTACTAGATACCGAACTAGAAACTGAAGATCCTACCCCTATAGAGGTACCAGTTAAACCACAACCTAAGCAACAAAAAGCCAAGGTTCGACATCCGGTTGATCCATATGCTAAATATAGAGAGAAACCACCGTTTCTCTAGAGGCTAGCCATGTTAAATAAAGATACAAATTTTGACGAAATTAGAGAAGTTGTTAAAAATCTAACGATAAACCTTCCCTTTCTTGAAGCGATTAAAAAGTTACCTCACCATGCTAAGTTTCTTAAAAAGTTGTGCACTACTAGGCGTAAGACAAATATTCCTAAAGACGCCTTTTTAACTAAACAATTTCCAACTTTAACCGAACATAATGGAATCGTTAAGTACAAGGACCCTGGTCGTCCTACTGTACAATGCACCTTAGGAGATTCACACACGACCACTGCTCTATTAGACCTGGGGGCGATTGTTAACTTACTCCCTTATTATTTATATAAACAAATAGGTCTATAGGAGATGCAACCTACTAAAATGACGTTACAATTAACTGATCGGTCTATTAAGTATCCTAAGGGTGTTGTTGAAAATGTGCTTGTTAAAATTCAGGATTTCTACTATCCTACTGATTTTGTTATCCTCGATACAGAAGTAGCTAACGACTCTGTTCTGATCATTTTAAGGCGTCCTTTCTTGGCTACTGCCAACGCGCTCATAAATTGTCGCGATGGTTCGATGTCCTTGTCCTTTGGTCATCTTTCTGTTGAGGTAAATGTTTTTAAAATGACGAAACAGTTCCCAGATACAATTCCTAATGGAGAGGTTAGCATGATCGAGAGTTTAGCTCAAGATTATTTCAAAAACACATTTCCTGAGAATTCAATGCACCAAATTCTTTCCTTCAGAAGTTCGGAATTCGACGAGGACTCTCTGGAAGTTGATGATATCGAGGAAGATTTTCTTCGACGTTTTTGCAATTTCTCTTTGCCACCTCGCGAGTCCCCTCCTATTGACATCCATTCATCCATTGATGCCATGACAGAAGAAGAATTTTTCACCCTCTATCCCAGTGATTCTTCTAACCCACCCATCGAAGAATGTCTTGTAGATTTACAAGCTTCTGATGATTTAGACGAAAGTTCTGGCTGAGCACCATTCACCCACCTTGCATCCTTATATCACTCATTCACTACCCATCAATGTTCCCCGCCTTCCACCTTTTCAAAGAAACCTTGAGTTTGCACTTGACCCTTTTGTTTCTCCTGTGCTTCATGATTTTCTAAACTCTCCTAGTAAGAAAATGCTACTTAAAGAGCCACCTAATACTTTCATTTTCAGTTGTATGATTATACCAACCCACTCCATCAATAAATTTTGTGATAAACTCACTTTCTCATTTCTTCCATTTCTTACTTCTACAATTCACCCATATCCACCATATCTTCCACAACCATCCATTTTCTCACAATCATTCACTTGCCCACCCTTTCTTTGGAAAAACAAGAAGACTTTGCATGCTCGGTTACGTTCTAGGTCTATCAGACTTCGCTTTCATTTCACTAAGTTGCATTGTAGAAAATCATGGTGCTTGATGGCGTTTGGATGTGTTTTATCTGATAATTATTTATGGCAAGATCCACAACTATTTCGGTTGTTGATATATGGTAAACTGCAAGTTCATTATATACATATGTTTAAGATAAAGTCTTGAGTAGCTGACTATAAGAGACTCATTTTATTCTTCGGTGTACTCCATTCCAATCTTATATTTTAGTAAGTGCACTATTCAGGTAACCGGGCCCTCCCTTTGGAGTGTGTGGCTGTAAGTACCGGCTCCTAAGTCCACGTTTAACATAATTCACGTTTTCCACTCTTGCATTTTTCTCAGTTTTTGAGTCATTTTTATCTATGGTGTGAATTATGTCTTTATTGCTTTATTGTTTTCCCTTATATTAATCTGTATTCATAAAAAGTAAAAAAATAAATAAAACCATAAAAATAGTAATCTAGCACAATCTAGGGGAATCTGACTTAAAACGACCACACATTAAGTCTAGGGGAATTTGACTTTAAAATACCCATATAATTTTTTTGTAAAATACCACCTTAATGGAGTATAGGCCACAAAATTTTTCAAACTTCAAAAAGAGTTTTCAAATTTTGTTTGGGGGTAGCGTATTTTGATATTTCATTTCAAATCTTTTTGCCACCCTTTGCCTGTCATGTTTACTCCAGTAGAATTTGTGCTAGTTAGTACGTAACAGTTTTCTTGTGCTTCATGTTATCATATTATCTTTATAATATTTCTGCTACAGGTACTGCCAATTTTTACCACGTTTCTATAGTAAATTCTTTCCTTATCTCTTTACACTTTGAGGACAAAGCATTCAATTGTTTGGAGGTGGGATAGAAACATTTGCAAAAATTAGGCACTTTTAGGATGTAAATTATGCACTTTTATTTATAAAATGTTAAAAATCATAAAAATTAGTTAGTTACATAATTTAGTTGTGCTATTGAATTGTTTCATGAACCCCCTTCTCCCAAATTGTTTGGGGGTAGTATAGAAACACGATGTAAATGTTTAAGCACATATTAGGTTGTATATTACGTATATTTTGTCTCATAAAAATTAGAAAACAAAAATATAAAAGTTATGTTATACACTTAGGAATATTGGTATTATTTTCTTTCTCTATGCTCTTAATAATCAAGAAGTTTCACGTTAGCTTTTGCATTAGAATAGTTTTTAGAAACTTAGGTTAATATGTAGGTAATAATCTTTGTATCTTTCTATAAAGATATTGCATGAGTATATATGTTGTATTGGCAGTAAGTTTTTGAAATCTAGGCTAGTATACTTATTCTACAAATCTCGTGAGAATATAGCCTAAAACCTTATATGAATGAAATAATTTGAGAAATGACACAAGGGAGAAGTAAATTCCGAATAGAGAAATCACACGTCCACTTGCTTGATCACTATACCATATCCTAAGCGAGAATTTAGGCCCTCTTTGGATCGATATAGCCAGAAATTCAAACCTTATGAAATTATTTTTCGCTAGTTGCCCCTCTGAGCCTTTCTTTAGTCTTTCATAAACTGCGAATCCTTTACCCTTTTACAAAACAAATAAAAATAAAAATTAGCCTACCCATTCTTTGAATGAGTCTGAGAATAGAGATGAAGAATAGAAAAGAGAAAGACATTTGAAATCAAGAATTTGTTAGTTGCTTCAAATAAGAAAAGAAAGTTCCATCCAAATAAAAAATAAAATAAAATAAAGAGTTAGAACTCCAAAATAAAACAGAATCTAAGGAGTCAAAAACCAAGGAAAAAAAATGGCTAAGGATGGAAACAAAGTGTAGAAGCAAAGTAAAGAACAAGGTTTTCTCTAGTTACCTAATATAAATACTCTATTATCTCATACTAGTTCTTTTTGAATATGCATCTCTTTCATTCTTAAAACCATCACCTAATCTCCGCAACACCTAATAAAGACCTCTAACTCAATTAGGAATAGGTTAGTGTGATAATAAGTGGTAGATGTGTTTGATCGACTTCAGCTTCCTTGTGTGTCATGAGATTGTAAGGTAAAGTGTGCCCACTGTACACAGGAGTAGCAAAACTGGAGCGGAAAAATTAGAGTGTTTTTGTCTTGACATTTATGTGAGGACCTACTTAAGGACGTTATTCCAAAGTTTCAGAAACGGACCTGTTACTGCATTTCATAGCATTACTCATTGTATATATGTTTATTCGTAGATGATTGATTATTATGCATATATTAGGTTAGGTTTTGACTCGATTATTCTGTATTCATTGCTAGTGAGATGTATAGATAATTGAGGCTTAAATAAGGAAACAATAGTTTTATTTCTTAGTCGTTATAGTATAGATGAAGTTTGTGAGTACCTTCACTAGAAAACTCTCACGAGGCTATAACTCGTCTACTAGGGAATTCCTAGTGGTTCAAGGCCTTGTTGCATATGGTCAATGCAATCACACTCAGCGAAACGAGATTAGTTAGAACTCCATTTTTGGTCACTTATTCTAATTTCTCATATTTGCTAGAGGACAAGCAAAATGTTGTTTGGGGGTGGTTTGATAAGAGCCCAAAACTGTAGTTTTAACCCCTTTAACAATATCGCTTTTGACCAATTATGTGATTAATAAGTAAGAGTTAGTATTGTTATCGTGTTCTTATGTATTTCAGGCATTGGAGTCGAATATGTGCAGAAATGCGTCCCTTTTGCGAGATAAAGAAGCAAAGGTTGGTTGCTAATAAGTTCCAGGAGTAAAGGCCAAGATTTAAGGAGAAAAAGCTTTTTTAAAGCATGTTCAAAGCTGAAAAGTCAAAGTCAACGCGGGTAGAAATAGCGCACAAAAGTCAGCTGAACTTTCGAAGGCCGTATCTTTGGACTCAGACCTCGGAATTAGGCCTATGTTATGTCAAAACGACTGGCTCAGAAAGAACTTTCTAATGGTCTAAGACTTAACCCAATCAGAGGAGCAAAAGTGGATGAAAAGGCTATTAAAGTTAAATCTAGCTGAAAATCCAGTTGTGGACTGAAGTAATGAGATTTTGGGCTCAATTTTCCGGCCCAAAACATGGCTCCTCAGCCCATGCACGAATTTGTGGATCTTGTCTCCTCCATATGGGAGACAAAGACTTAGCTCTTAAGAATTCTTAGTTCTTACTTAGTCTATATCCAATAACTCAGTTTAGATCTAGTTTTTTTTTACTTCATAGAATAGTTTTCATTCCAATAGATTAGTTAGAACAAAGAATGAATATTATTTAGAATCAGATTTAGTTTTATAATAAAGAATTAGTTTTTTATTTCAATTTAGTTTATGATTCAATTCTTATTTAGCTTTAGTTGTCTTAAATTCATAATTAGTTTGTCTTAATTTGATAATTAGTTAATCATAATATTAGTTTTAAATCCAGTTTTAATTCATGTTGAATCTTAAACTTTTGTTCAATTAGATTTATAAGTTTAATCATTTATTCAATAATGACTTGTTTTGTTTGTTCTTGTTTTAGAAATGATAGTATAATGATTCAAAACTAAAACCTTCATTAAAGGAGTTTGAAGAAGCATTGATAAAACTTGATTGTTGTTAGCGTAGAATAGTTCGTAATATTCTATTCCATTCTAGAAAACAATTAGTTCACCATGAGAATGGGTTTGATTGTTTCACATGCTAGTTGTTAGTTGGTAGAGATTACCATGAACAATTAGGGATTAGAAAGACCCAATTGCTATACGATTGCATTGCAATTCGGATTACGAAAATTCTTCATTAGTTTATTAAGTTGATTCAAGGTAGAATCAAATTCCCCTAATTCATTATCATATTGTCAATTTAGTATTTCCGTAGTTGAATTATCGCATCTTGGTTAGCATAATTACATTAATCCGTACTCTCATTGACTTTGATAGAACTGATAATCGTCGTTAATGTTAATTCTAAATAACTAGGAGTAGAACGAATTCGCTACTCCAACTATATTGCATTGATAAGGAGAGTAGAAAACTTTGATATATTAAGCGGAACACAGCCTTAGTTTTACTTACGTTTGAGTTTCGTCACTTATTCGTAGGTAAAACTATCGTTTTCCCTTTTATCAAAATCCCTCCTCGAATGTCGACTACTTACAAGATGTCAACAATTATGTTTCTCCTTTATATACATTAAAGAATAATGTGCTTAGAGGTCAAGATCATCCACCTCCCTAAACTGTTGCACCTTCCCAAGCTGCTCCATGTTCATTACGGCCTTGTTCTTATGAAAAAGAATTTATAAAAACTTTTGATTCTTCTGAAATGTCTTATAACACCTCTCGATGTTCTTTTGATTATCTGATTAATGGTTTTAATATGACTGAAGATCTTTTTCCCAAATTCAAACAAGAAGTTCCAGACTTCTATAACTATCCACTTTTGTAAGATATGTTTGATCACCACTGCTTATTGTACACAGATATGGCATCTCGCATTCCTCGTGATCAAGACAAATCCACCAACAAGTTTCTGAACTCGAAAAAATCAATAGGTGGTAGTTCCTCCTAGGCTCCAATTACTTCCAAAGAAAAACATGTTGATACTGGCCGGCCTTCATCAAAAGAAAAGAAAAGAACCTTGTACCACTTAATTAAGTGTTACCAACTACGAAGATATCTAAGACTGCAAAAACTACCACCACTACTGCACCTGCCTCTATGCCTTCAAAATCTTTAGCTGTTCCAGCCACTATTCAACCCACTGCTCCATCCACTGCTCATGGTCCTTCTTCTTCATCTGAAGTTTTTGTGGCTAATTTTATCCATCACAATAAGAAAAGGGTTTTAAAATCTTCCTCTCTATTTTCTGATCCTCCAGACACCTGGACTCGGAGAAGCTCTAGTTATGAACATGATACTTCCTCAAGATCGATCAACGATGGCTAAAATTCCCATTACTGAACGATTTCACATTTTGTGTTCTTCCCTCAAAAAAGTAAGTATATACCTTTGGCCTTACTCTTATAATGGTTTGTCCATTATTTATAATGCATCCATCTACTATATTCTTGATTTCAGGTTAAAGTTGTTGTGGTCAGTCAGTTTGAGAACGATATGACTTCCCTCCGCCTTCTTGGGGAAGATAATGAAAAATTGAAGAAAGACAAAGAACAACTTCAATACTCTTTTGAAGAAGAAAAGAAAAACCATACTCTCACCATCACCAAACTCAATGCTTCCAAAACCGCTCGACAAACTGCGAATGCCAATCTGAAGACATTCATTGACGAGAATACCGTATTGACTGATGAATTGAGGCGCTCTTATGCCAAGATGGAAGCGAAACTCAAACAAGAAAGAATAAATTTTGGTAAAGAAAAAGCTGAACTCATGGCCGAAATAGCAAAGGCCGATCTCGAATTGGTTAAAGCTGATCACAATATGAATTATTGTGTTTCTACTATAAAAAGTTTCAAACAATACCTTATTGCAGATGTTATTACTCAATATAACCTTGATTCTGATGATGGGAGTGATACCCCTGCCCTCAATGTTGAGAAGGAGGTTGTCGCAACTAATACCAATGCAGTCGAGGCTATCGAGACTGAGAAAACCAGCAATGAAGATGATGTGGAAAATACTAACCCCACCGAGACTGTGGCTACCCTACCTCTCATCATTGACTCATTTCATCTTGATCCCTCTACTCTAGAAGGAATCGATATGCTTGCTGATATTGACATAGATCTCGAGGCTAGATGCAATGTTCTCAGTCAAACCAAAGACTCAACCACGAGCTAAAATTTTCTCCAATTTGTAATATTGATACAATGATCTGTCTATCTTGCCTTATTTTCTTAAACTCCTTTTGAATTATGAAAATAGATCTTCTTGCTTGTTGTCGTTTAATTTGCTTATATGTGTAATATATATGTTAATAGCTTTTAACACTTAGTAAAATATCTGAAAAGAAAATTAAATTTTCGATACTACTCCCATTAAAAACATTATCGATTGATACTTATTAAGGTTTTTGAAAAGAAAATTATATTTTCGATACCTTTCCAATTAAAAGAAGTATCAATTGATACTTAGTAAGATTTTAAAAAAAATGTAGACTTTCGATACCACTCTAATTAAAAGCAGTATCGATTGATACTTAGTAAGATTTTGAAAAGGAATGTAAACTTCGATGCCATTCCAATTAAAAGCAGTATCAATAGATACTTAGTAAAATTTTGAAAATGAATTTAGACTTTCGATTCCACTCCAATTAAGAGCAGTATCGATTGATACTTAGTAAAATTTTGAAAGGACTTTCGACTTTCGATACCACCCAAATTAAAAGCAGTATCAATTGATACTTATTAAGGTTTTGAAAAGGAAATTAGCTTTTCGATACCACTCCCATTAAAAGCAATACCACTCCCATTAAAAGCAATATCAATCGATAGTTATTAAGATTTTGAAAAGGACATTAGACTTTCGATACCACTCCAATTAAAAGCAGTATCGATTGATACATAGTAAAATTTTGAAAGGACTTTTGACTTTCGATACCACTCCAATTAAAAGCAATATCAATTGATACTTAATAAAATTTTGAAAAGGAATGTAAACTTTCAATACCACTCCAATTAAAAGAAGTATCAATAGATACTTAGTAAAATTTTGAAAATGAATTTCGACTTTCGAGACCACTCCAATTAAAAGCAGTATCAATTGATACTTATTAAGGTTTTGAAAAGGAAATTAGTTTTTCGATACCACTCCCATTAAAAGCAATATCGATCGATACTATTAAGATTTTGAAAAGGACATTAGACTTTCGATACCACTCCAATTAAAAGCAGTATCGATTGATACTTGGTAAAATTTGAAAGGACTTTCGACTTTTGATACCACTCCAATTAAAAGCAGTATCAATTGATACTTAGTAAAATTTTAAAAAGGAATTTAGACTTTCGATACCACTCCAATTAAAAGTAGTATCGACCGATACTTATTAAGATTTTGAAAAGAAATTTATCTTTTCGATACCACTCCAATTAAAAACAGTATCGATAGATACTTAGTAAGATTTTTGAAAGTCATATTTTTGATATACCATTTTCTTTGAATCATAATTTTTAACCTGGTATCGAGATGAGGATCTACAGATCATCAGGATTTTTTCTTTGACTTGGTATCGAGTCCCCAACGATACCAAGATTCAAAATAGTAGCATTGTTCTTGATGATAGCTTTGGTAATGAAACTTGTGATATCTATTCAACTTAACAACTCACATTATCATCCATTAAAAACAGAGAAACTGGCTCAAAAACCAACATGCATTAAATTAACAGTTCATTAACATTTAATACTTTATCATTCAATGAACTAACACTCTTACACCATCCCGCGCACAGATAACCAAGAAATTAATTTTCAACTAATTCCCATAACCTTCCTCATTTTCTTGTTAATCACCATTAAGTTTCCTCGTTTTCTTGCTAATCACCATTAAGTTTCCTCGTTTTCTTACTAATCACCATTAAGTTTCCTTGTTTTTACAATTTTTAGCTTCTATAAAAACCATCCTCAAACTATATGAGAGTAACCTGTGTTTTATAAACAAAAATTCTTAAAAAAAAAAATGTCTCCTCTCACGTACTTCTTCCTCTCTTTAGTTGCTTTCATGGCTATCCCCGAATGGTCTCACTGGTCAGATTGCCCTACCAGTGAGTACTCAGACGAAGAAGTAGACAAAGAAGAAGAAGAAGAAAAAGAAAAAGAATAAGAATAAGAAGAAGATGATGATGATGATGATGATGATGAATGGCTTCGAGACCCGTACTATTATGAAAAAAATTATGACGAGGCAGATGAAGATGAAGATGATGATGAAAATAATGATGAAGATGATAAGGCAGATGATGAAGATGATGATGAAGATGATGAGGCAGATGATGAAGATGATGAGGCAAGTGATGAAGCAGATGATGAGGATGAAGATGATGAAGATAAAGATGATGAGGATGAAAATTGATACTCTCATTATGTTCTTTTATATTCCTAATATTCTGTTTACTTTTGAAAAGTTGAATAATAGAAACTGCTCCGTTTTTTTATGAAAATATTATCATATTATTTTTGCTTAAACTATTTAACTTTTTCACATTGCAATAACCAAAAACTAAAATTCTAATGGTACTCTATTTCCAAATATTATCAAATGGCACTTGTAATAATTTGGAAAACAAAATACAATTTCGACACTATTCTCTTCCAAGATAGTATCCCTTGTATTACATACCTTTGGTGTTTTCCCTTTTGTTCTTTGACCTGGTATCAAGCATATGCCACCACGGATGCCAGGATTCTCTTTGAGCTCATTTGATTGTAACTCAAAATGATTCTTGACCTAATCTTGGTATCATCACGCTTTTGATCTGATATCGTTATTTCCGCCAATACCAGGATTTTTATCATGATCTTGACCTGGTATCGACATTTCTGCCAATACCAGGATTTTTTTACCCGAACTCGACATTGTTGTCAAGAACTGGATTTTTTGACCCGAACTCGACATTGCTGTCAAAAACTGGATTTTTTTACCTGAACTTGACATTACTGCCAAGAACTGGATTTTTTTATCCGAACTCGACATTTCTACCAAAATTTGGATTTTTTTTACCCAAACTCGACATTGCTGCCAAGAACTGGATTTTTTTTCCTGGACTCGACATTGCTGCCAAGAACTTGATTTTTTTACCCGAACTCGACATTGCTGCCAATAACTGGATTTTTTGACCTTGTATCGAGATGAAGATCTACAAATCACCAAGATTTTTGTTTGACCTGGTATCGAGATGAGGATCTATAGATTATCATGGTTTTTTGTTTGACCTGTTATCAACATATAATTCTAGAGATATGAGGATTTGCAATATTTGTATAGATATTGCTTTTAGAAATATCAATCTCTTTATTGAATGCATAACTTTGAAAAATACATTATATTATCATATTCTTTATTGATAAAATGCTTTCAAATTTCTAACATTTTGAGGCTTTTCTAATATTATACATTCATCCATTTTTAAGTAATAAGCTCCATTGATTCCCACCTTGTGAATGATGTAAGGCCCATCTCAGCTTGCTGCTAGTTTGCCAGCCCTTTTCTCTTTAGTTGCTTGAGTGACCATCTTTAAGACCAAATCACCTTCCTGAAAATGTCTTTCTCTCTCTTCCTTGTTGAAAGCTTTTCTGAGCTACCGATGGTATGTGTCGAGCCTTAATCTTACTTGATCTCTTGTTTCCTCAAGATTAAGGACTTCTGCTACCATCACTTCATTATTTTGACCATTCACTAAGACTTTGGTTCTGGATGTTAATACCACCATTTCTGATGGAGTTACTACTTCCATGCCATAAGCTAATGTAAAAGGTGATTCACCCGTGGCAGTTCGAGGTGTCGTTCTATAAGCCCATAAAACGCTGTTTTAATTCATCCACCCAGAGACCTTTCTTGTCTTCCAACTTTTTCTTGATATTATCCATAATGGTTTTATTTGTTGCTTCCGCTTGCTCGTTACCCTGAGCATAATATGGATCGATGTGAAATGTTTTACCTTGTATGGTTCCAAGAAAGCTTTTACTTTTCCTCCCTCGAACTGTGGCCCGTTATCTGATATAATGGCATATGGCAACCCATATCGACATATTACTCTTTCAAAATGAAAATTTATCACATCTTGCTCTTTTATGTGCTGTAAAGCGATGGCCTCCACCCACTTGGTGAAATAGTCTATGACCGTGAGCATGAACCATTTTTTACCTCTTCCAAGTGCTAGAGGACCGACAATGTCCATGCCCCATAGCGCAAAAGGACATGGATTCGATACATAATGCAACTCCTCAGCTGGAACATGTATAGCATTTCCATATATTTGGCATTGCATACACTTTTTAGCATATCGAAGACAGTTTCTTCACATCTGAGGCCAGAAATATCCTTGCCTCGTTATTTTATTTGCAAATGACCTTCCAGCTGAGTGGTTTCCACATTCTCCTTTGTGGAGCTCTGCAATGATTAGATGTGCACCTCAGGTGATATACATTTCAAATGCAGACCTCCGGGGTTCTTTCAATATAGCTCATTATCAATCAATACATATCTTTGTACTCCAGACTTGATTCTTCTGGCTTCATTTTTGTCCTCAGGTATTTTACCCTCAAATAAGTATAATATATATGCTTCCATCCATGATGCCCTCAATGTGTCGATTTCTATAACCTCTGGTTCGTTGACATCGATGTTTGGCCTCTCCGGGACACCGATATGCAAAGTGCAACCCTCCGTGTTTTTAGCATCGCTGCCACATAAGCTAGGGCGTTTGCATGCCTATTTTCATTTCTATTGAGGTGCTGAAGCCTTATTTTATTAAAGTCCCTCAACTTAGTTTTTATAAAACTTAAGTAATCCACCATGTTATCACATTTTGCTTAATATCATCCATTAATATGGCTGACAACGAGCATTGAGTCACTAAAAATTGATAAATCTTTCACTTTAAGAGATTTTTCCATCTCGTGTCCAGCGATTAAAGCTTCGTACTCAGCCTCATTGTTCGATGCATGGAATCCTAACGTTACTGCCGTTTTGAGCCTTTGATTTTCAGGTGTAACCAATACAACCCCGATGCCACATCCCTTACTCCTAGATGATCTATCGACAAATAGTTTCCAACCATTTGTTCCAGCCCATGGATCATCTGTATCGATAATATCTTCAGGCTCTTGTAGCATTGAGAACTCCTCATCTTCCATGCCCCAACTAGCATCCTCACATGGAAAATCAGCCAAGAAATCGCCAGTACCTGACTTTTCTCCGATACTCAATTTTGGTATTCGACACTAAATTCATTTATTAGTACTGACCATTTCGATATTCTTCCTGATTTGGCTATTTTAGGCAGAGTTTGCTTTAAAGGGAGATTCGTCATAACGATCATAGAGTGTGATTGAAAATACGGCTTCAGCCTCTGAGATGAGAATAGAAGTGCCAAAGCATATTTCTCCGGTGTCAAATATCGTGTTTCTACCTCGACCATTGTTTTGCTTCGAAAATACACCGGTCTTTCAACTCCCTTTTCAATTTTTACCAATACCGAACTTATAGCAAATTCTGACACAGCCAAATAGAGAATCAAACTTTCTCCCTCATCTGGCTTTGTAAGCATCGGCAATTCTTGTAGATATTTCTTTAATTCAGAAAATGCTTCTTCACATTCTTCATTCCAAGAGAATTTAGTATTCTTTTTAAGCAACTTGAAAAGTGGCTTACATCGATCATAGGTTCTGGAAATGAATCTGTTGAACGCAGCTATTCTTCCAGTTAGCCTTTGTATCTACTTTCTAGTTGTTGGAGATAGCATTTGCTGAAGTGCTCGTATCTGATCAGGATTAGCATCGATGCCTCGCTTGGTAACAATATACCCTAAGAATTTTCCAGAACTGACCCCGAAAGTACACTTCTCTGGGTTAAGCTTCATGTTAAATTCTTGTAATATTCAAAATACAGTATCGAGATCCTTCACATAATCTTCAGCTTTTATGGACTTTATAACCATATCGTCGATATAGACCTCGACAATTCATTTTATGAGATTCTTAAACATTTTTTCCATCAACCTTTGATAAGTAGCTCCAATATTTTTCAACCCAAATGGCTTTCTGATGAAATAGTATATACCTCCATTAACGACGAATGCCGTTTTGAGTTTATCTATAATAGTCATTAGAATCTGAAAATATCCCGAATATTGATAAGAGCCCAAAACTGTAGTTTTAATCCCTTAATAATAATACTTTTAGACCAATTATGCGAGTATTAATTAAGAGTTAATGCTAATTACGTGTTTTTATATATTTCAGGTATTAAAGTCAATTATGTGCAGAAATGTGCCACTTTGGCGATATAAAGGAACAAGGGTTGGTTGCTAAGAAGTTCTGTGATTAAAGGCCAAGACGGGCAAAAACAGCACACAAAAGTCAGCAGAACTTCTGAAGACTGTATCTTTGGACTCAGGCCTCGGAATTAGGTGTACCTTATGTCAAAACGACCGGCTCGGAAAGAGCTTTTCAATGGTCCCAACCTTGACCCAATAAAAGGAGCATAAGTAGATGAAAAGCCTATTGAAGTCAAAGCTAACTGAAAAAGGACCTGTGGACTGAAGAAATTGGGCTTTGGGCTCGATTTTCCGCCCAAAATATGGACCCTCAGCCCATGCACGAAAATGTGGATCTGGTCTCCTCCATTTCCTCACACAAGACTTAGCTCTTAAGTATCAATTAGGTTAGGATAGAAGGTAGTCATTAAAGCTTAGTTCTAGATCTAATTTTTCAATTAATTAATTAGTTGTTATTCTTGTTTTAATTTCAGTATTGAATGATTGTTATTTAGTTGTTTGATCAATAAAATATTTAGTTCTTGATAATCTAATTTTGTTTTCCATTAATTATTAGTTTCGATTCTTAAATTTACTTATTTGTCATTATTAGTTTAAATCAATTATTGCATGAGTAGTTTCCATTGAGTTTAAATAAGCAAAGTTCCAATCTTTTTATGATGTCTAGTTTTAATTCATATGGAAATGATAGTTTGATGAATCAAGGCTAAACCTCCATTAGAGGGGTTTGATGAAAACTTGATTGTGTAGTGTAGAATCGTTGTAAGAGTCTATTCCACTCTAGAAGGTCGTTGATTCGCCATGAGAATGGGTGGACTCCCTCACATGCTAGTTAGGAATTGGTAGAGATGTCATATATAATTAGGGATTAGAACGACCAATTCTTACTATAAAAACGTAAGAATTGGATTACAACAATCTATACTAGTTCTTAAGTTGGATTCAAGGTGGTTCAATTCACCCCTAATTCTTATGCTAGATTCAAACATTAGTATTCCGTAGCATTTCGTAGTTGAATCATTATAATTCCATTATCTTGTTAGTATAAATTGCATCGTAGTATAATTCGTAAAACTCTCATTGACTTTGGTTGGATTGATAGTCGTAGAAAACTTGAATGCTAAAGAACTAGGAGTGGAACGAATCTTCTATTCCAACTTTACTTCAATAGTATCGAGAGTAGAAATCTTTAATAAGAACTATTACGATAAAAGTTTTAGTTTTACTTCCGTTTATTCTTCATCGTTTATTCGGAGTAGAAGTATTATTCAAAAAATTCGGGTTATCAAATGGCCGCCGCTATCTTAGTTCCCTTTAGTTTTGTTTTCTGTAGAATTGTTAGTTTTCCAAAGTCCCATAACCCACCCACCCTTGTTTGATTCTCACTGTGGTTGTCCATTTCAGCACTGAAAATTTTCCTCGCAGAATTACATGGAGCGCGACCCGCGCCCTGGGCAAGCTAAATTGGAGCGCCACCCGCGCCCAAATGCCTGGAACTCCAGTTTTTGGCTGAGCGTGACCCGCGCCTTGCCAAGGCAAAACACGAGCGCCCCCCACGCTAAAGCGCCTGGACCTCGAGGTTTTTCCTGAGTGCGACCCGCGCCCTACCAAGGCTAAAATGGAGCGCTAGCCACGCCCAAACTCCTGGAACTCCAGCTTGACCTGAGTGCGATCTGTGCCCTACTTAGGCCTATTATGAGCGCGACCTGCGCCCTCTGTTGAAACTGCCTAATTTCCACAAGTTTGTTTCAAATTTCCATTTCTTCATAGTTTTTAGTGTTTTAACTTGTTATACACACTGAGCACGCATAAACAAGACGTTATTCATAAGCGAAGCAAGGAGGCATTCAGGTACTCTTTTCTTCCACACCTCGCATCTCCTGTTAGAGGTTCATACTAGCATATTAGGATTATTTGGAGTGTTGTTATGTTTTGTTAAGATTGGTCTTAGCCTTGCATAAGATTAAGTTCAGGCCGAAGAAAAATGCCTAACGTAATCAACCGACAACGTCAACAAACACGCCTTTCCAGTATACCACTCACTACACCTCCAGCTAATATACCAGACACACCACCTAAAGTAATGGCTGAAGAAAGAGAGTCTCCTCTCTCTGACTTTTACAAAGCCTTGAATGATAGCCCTAAATCTTGCATCGTTCTATCAAACCCAGTGGGGGATTTCCGAATCCCCCCAAATATATTTAATTTGTTACCCGTTTTTCATGGGTTAGACCATGAAAAACCTTATCAAGATATGCGTAGGATTGACCAAGTCCTTACTACATTCCACCATCCTATGGTTGGTGCTGAACAAATTAAACTAAGGGTATTTTCTTTCACTTTAGCCGATAAAAGGCGTCTTTGTTAATCGCCCAAGCTTAATTCGTGGACTCGTGGGCTAAACTTGTTCAACTATTTATGGAACATTTTACCCACTCATCAAGACCGATGAAATGCTTTTCAAGATTCATTTCTTTTCGATAGAATCCTCATGAATCATTTTCAGAGGCTTGGAATCGTTTTCACCGATGTTCTTATAGAGTGTCCACACCATAACCTCTCGAAAAGACACGCTTAGTTCGGTGCCTTTTTCAAAGGACTTCTACACCACTATAAAGAAGTCCTTGACATAATGAATGGGGGGTAGTTTCCTAAGTAAAAGGAGCCTCGAGACTTATAAATTTTTTAGAATATCAAACTAAAGCGTAATAATAACTGGGGGGTAGTGACGATATCTCCCGGCAACGCTAGTTTTTCTACAACAGTAAAGGCCGTCGGTATGTTTGAGATGAAACCCGATCCGGAACTTAAAAATTTAATCAAATCTCTAACTAAAAAGGGAGATGCTATTTCTGTTCAACAAATGCATATCCCCGTCGTGAATGTCAACTCTAATCCATGTAATTTCTGTTTGAGTCCAGAGCATCCCGACTCTTATTGTCCTTTCGCCTATGAACAACAACAATCACAACAAGATAATGTTTGTTCCATTAATAGCGAACCTAATGCAGCTTGGTGACAAAACCCCAACTTCGGTTGGCGAAATAATCAACAACCTCCAAGGTTGTTTAACCCAAATGTTAGGCCAACAAACAATTACAACCAAGGGCCACCAAGGCAAAGGACAAGGTTAGGGTAATTATAATTATAACAACCAAGCTCAACCACGACAAGGACAAGGTCAGGGTAATTATAATAATTATAATACTAATAGAGGTATCGTTCTGGTAAATAATAACTACCAAAATCCACCCATTAATAATCAACGTGACATAGTTCCTGTCACACAACCAGTAGCAAATACAACTCCACAACCGGATCGTTTTGATACCTTTATGCAATCTCAACAATAGATTTTACAAGCTATCCAACTTTCCTTATAGCAGTTAGCTCAAGAGAAAGTACAACCAAAATGTGTGTTTCCAGGACAAGCGATACCTAATCCTAAAATGCCAAACACAGCCTTTAAGATAAACGATAATACTAGTAACAAAAATGCAAACGTAGGTGAGATAAATTCCATCACCACTTTCCGTTCAGGCAGAGTGGTGGATAACAAAGTAATTATGTCTATAGTTACCCCACCAGTAGTCCCTACACCATATATTATACTAGAGACCGAAACAGAAACTGAATATCCTACCCCTGTAGAGGTACCAGTTAAACCACAGCCTAAGAAACAGAAAAGCAAGGTTAACCATCCTGTTGATCCATATGCTAAATATAAAGAGAAACCATCGGTTCCTCAGAAATTAGCTATGTTAAACAAGGATACAAATTTTGACGAGATTAGGGAAGTTTTTAAAAATCTAATAATAAACTTATATTTTCTTGAAGCAATTAAAAAGTTACCTCACCATGCTAAGTTTCTCAAAGAGTTGTGCACTACTAGGCGTAAGGCAAAGATTCCTAAAGACGCCTTTTTAACTTAACAGTTTCCAACTTTAACGAAACATAATGGAATCGTTAAGTACAAGGACCCTGGTCATCCTACTGTACAATGTACCTTAGGGGATACTCACATGACCACTGCTTTATTAGACCTCGGGGTGAGTGTTAACTTACTCCCTTATTATTTATATAAACAAATAGGTTTACAGGAAATGCAACCTACAACAATGACGTTGCAATTAGCTGATAGGTCTATCTCCTAAGGGTGTAGTGGAAAACGTGTTGGTTAAGGTTCAGGATTTCTACTATCCTGGGGATTTTGTTATCCTCGATATAGAAGTCGCTAACAATTTTGTTCCGATCATTTTAGGGCGCCCTTTCATGGCAACTGCCAACACGCTTATAAACTGCCGCGATGGTTCGATGTTCTTGTCATTTGGCCATCTTTCCGTTGGGGTTAACGTTTTTAAAATGATCAAATAGTTGCCTTATACGAATATCGATGGAGAGCTTAGCTCATAATTATTTCAAAACCACATTTTCGAATGACCAGATGCACAAATTCCTTTCCTTTGGAAGTTTCAACTTCAACAAATACTCCTTGGACATAGAGGAAATTGAGGAAGATTTCCTTCCACTCTTTTGCAACTCTTCCCTGCCACCTCGCGAGTCCTACCCTACCAACATCCATTTATCCCTTGACGCTATGATGGAAGATGAATTTTTCACCCTCTATCCCAGTGATTCTTTTGACCCACCTATTGAGAAATGTTTGTCATATCTCAAGGCTTCTAATGATCTAGACCAGAGAGCTCTAGCTGACACTCATTCATCTTCCCTCACCAATATTCCCTCCACCTTCCACCATTTCAAAGGAACCTGGAGTTTGCGCTTGACCCTTTTGTTTCTTCTGTACTTAATGATTTTCTAAATCCTCTTAATATAGAAATAATTCCCAAAGGAAATACACTTGGCACCATCATTTTCAGAATTGAGACAGTTCCCACGTACACCATGAATGAGTTTTGTGCCAAACCTACATTCTCATTTCTTCCATTCTTTACATCTAAAATTCATCCATATCCACCATATCTTCCATAAACATCCATTTTCTCACGATCATTTACTTGGAAATCCTCTCATTTAAAGGCAAAAAAGAAGGTGCATGCACAGTTACATTCTAGATCCATCAGACTTCGCTTTAATTTTAATAAGTTGCGTCGTAAAGAATCTTGGTGCTTGATTCTGTTTGGGGATGCATTCCATGTTATTTATTTATGGAAAGACCCCTAACTCTTTAGGTTGTTGATATATGGAAATCTGAAGGGTATATATATATCCAGTTATTTGTTAAAGTCTCGAGTATCTGACTAGAAACGGCTCATTTTGTTGTTTGGTGTACTTCCTTACAATTCCATATATTAGTAAGTGCACCACTCAGGTAACCGAGCCCTCCCTAAAGAGTTTGTGGCTATAAGTACCGGATCCTAAGTCCACGTTTAACATAATTCACGTTTTCCACTCTTGCATGTTTTCTCGATTTTTTAGTCATGTTCCTCTATGGTGTGAATTATGCATTTATTGCTTTCTTATTTTTTTTCGTATATTAAATCTTATTCATAAAAAATAAAAATTGTTAACATCATAAAAATAGTAAGTTAGGAAGCCTCGGGAATCTGACTTTAAAATACCCACTTTTAAAACAAATTTTCTAAACTCTGTGTCTAAAATTTGTTTGGGGGTACGGTGTTCATTTTTGTCTTGGATTGTTCAACTTTCTAGTTGTGTTGTTTAGGGCGTTTAATTGTATTCTAATTCGGGTTGACATTATCTATGAAATTAGAGTTCCATTCGTTTGTATAACTTACGTTATGCACGCACTCGAGGCATTTTTCATCTTCTTATATGTCATCCACAGTTGGAATAGAGTGTTTTATGGTTCATTGGATTGGAAATTCTCTCCTGATCATTTCCATATTTCATTCGCAAAAATCGGACCGGTAACGAAGCGGCAATTTTAGTTTGAAGTTGCGCTAAAAATCGAATTTTTTTGGAATTCGAATTAGGCTTGGGCCTAAGCCCACAGTTCAACCCAAGAATGCATCGCGTTCTTCTTCTTCACCTTCACCACCGCCATTAACATGTTTTCAACCCTAGAACCAAAATAAAAAAATAAATAAAAAAAAAAAAAAAAAGAAAAGAAAAACCTAACTTAAACCATGCCCAAATTCATTCCCAAACCATATATTCTTCTCCAACTCATTCCCCCAACAATTTCCACCACCGAAACCAAAAAAAAAAAAAAAAATTGAACTTCCGCGCCACCACCATCTTTTTTTTTGTAAGGTTGTTTCAACTTGTTCCTACACCTCCTATAAACCCCCAAATCATTCTAAAATATCAATGGCTCAAAGACGTCAGATTTTGCCAGAGCACGCGTTTACTGCCGACCACTTCGTGCCGTTTTACAGTGACGAGATGGTTAGGAGAGATTGGAGTGGCTTGTGGTACTCGACAGACGATTTTTACCATGAAGATTTGGTCCGACAATTTTATATGACGAGAGAGTTGGATGGAAATAGGACTTTTGTTAAGGTGTATGGCTGGGAGGAGGAGAGAAGTATCTACTGGGTTATTGGCTGAGATTTTAGGTATTCCGCCTAGACGCCATCTCGATGCCACATTACAGGATTCCCAATTTACTAGGGTCAAGCCTTTGATGAACGCGACTGTTTCGGAAGGGAACTACAATGCGAGCTTGCATTGTGTTCGTCAGTCGTCTCTCAGAACCAACCAGCTGGTTGTAGCTCAGTGGGTTGGTAGGAATGTCATAGGGAAAGAGAAAGTCAGCGACATCGTTCTAAACTGCCTTCACATTCTATGGATACTCCAGGAGCAGAAGTATGAGTTCTGTATTTTAGATTTTTTGAGTAACATGATTAGGGGAGTTGGAAAGAGTATTGCACCTCTCCCTATTTTGATAATGAAGATCATGATGACCTTGAGAGCGACTCTGACATCTAATAGGATTTGCCTGAAAGAGCACCGAAATCCTCATATTTATACGGAGTGTATCCAAAGAGTTTAGAGGTTGCCTGAAGAGAGGGTAGTCGAAGAGGATGAGGAGGACACGACATGTTTTGATGTCCATGCCTTGGAGAGGTGTATGTCGGATATAGAATGCATGACTGTGATTCATCGTGGCATGCGTTCTCTCAATACTATTTGTGAAGACCTCCGGACTCGGCAGGCTACCATGCATCATAACTTCGAGACTCGTGCCCAGTGCGATGATTAGCGGTGGGAACAGACGAGAGCCGAGATGGAAGATTAGTGCAAGTTTCAAGACGATATGCTTGCACGCTTTCCACCCCAGGGGTGCTTCTTCTGAGGAGCAGTCTGTGAGGCACGAGTGTTGTCGCCGTAGGATGGATGGCTCTGGCCCATCAAGAGCTCAGGAGCCATCACCTTCCCATGTCCATTCCACTACCAGCAGCGAGTGGTTTAGGAATATTATGAGTTGATGTTGTTTTGCATTTACTTTTTATTTAGTTCAGATGTTAATTTATGAATTCCGTATTTAAATTTGAATTTGGTTGTTAAATGTTATTTGAACTTCAATTTTAATATAATATGGTTCTTTTCAAATTTGCATTGTTTTTATCGTTAATCTCACCTTCCCGAATTGTTTGGGGGTGGTATTATTCACTCTAGCATGATTTGTGATATGATCCTCCAGTTTAGGATTTGTTTTTGAGTGAGGGTTGAGAATATTGCCGATATGGGCATGGCTATGAATAGATATTGTGGTAGGATGAAACCTCGATGAGTTAGGCAGTTTCTATCCTAAATTCACTCTAAAAGATATTAGGGTTGTTTTAGAATCAAGAATATGAGTTGTTTCCATTTTCGATTTTGGAAATTTTTGTTTCCGACAATTAAATTAAACTTTTTGGCAACTTCCCGATTCATTTTAGCAACTTAAAACCTATAAAAACTTCATTCATTCTACACTCACAACCCACACCACACCTCACTTTCATCTCTCACCTTTCACTCCCACGGTTCCCATTTTTCTAACTCAGTAGCTCAAAGCGCGCCTGTGCCCCAGTGGAGGGCTACCTGCGCTCTAGGCACTGTCTGACAGAATTTCATCAGAGCGCGACCCGCGCCCTACCAATCCCTAAGCTGAGCGCGACCTGCGCCACAACTCTGGAATTCCAGTTTTCATCCTGAGCGCAACCCGCACCCATCCCAGGCAAAAAGTGAGCGCGCCCTACGCCCAAGTGCCTAGAACTCGAAAATCACCAAGGTGCACCCCGCGCCCTACCCAAACATAGGTTGAGCGCACCCCGCGCCCAGAACCCCGTGGGCAAGAAAAATTCCAATTTTTTGTGGGTGTTCCAGGATCGTTGCAGCTGTTCTGAAGAGTAGTTTTGTGATGACTTCTCCTATAGTAATACCGGAGCAGTCTTTCGAACACTTGTTATGCGAAGCGAGACTTATGGACATTGGTTCCATGAAAGGATCATGCAGTTCGGATGGAGGCATCTTCTGGTAAGTGAAGACGACTCGTATTCACCTAAGCCTACTGAATTTTTTTACAATAATGTTAAGTTCTATTGTAACCAGGATGGAGAACAAGAATTCTCCATCACGGTTGATGACACACCACTAGAATTCAATAAGTTTGTGGTAGCATTAGTTTCGGGAATACCAATACCTGATCCTATTCACACGTGGGGATATATGACCGATAATCCATACCTCTATGACTATACATATTTCTATGAGTATTATGGGGGAAGGGTATTTCATATAATGGACCAAGGGCGTTACAACATAGCCCTTGGTAGCCTATCCCTAAATGTAGGCACCACTATGTTATTCATCCTGATGAATATTTTAGGGGATTGGCAGTTTACCTCTGAAAATAGTACCACCGGGTGACGCGTTTTCCTTGCTTTAGCTGAGGGACGTCGCCGATATGACATTCCCTAAGTATTAGTGGCTAGTCTTAAAAGAGCCCAGAGCATGTGACATAAGTATCTTCTTATGCCTGTTTTGTTTGTCGCATCATGCTCAGTTGTCTACCTAAATTCTGTACCTAGTTCACGGATTGGAAAAGGGTTGAAGTTATGAGACCCACCAATTGGGTGGTTCGCTCATTTCGAGTAATGACTTGGCCGATATGGCAGGTGCAACCTCATTTGGTTGCTCCTTACACCCCATCAGACATAGTAACACTAGATAGGTTAGCACAAGTTGACAACACATGGCAGCGGGCTTGGCAAGTTATCATGGCATGGCAGAATGTGAAGGAACTTTCTCTCTTTGGAGAGGGAAATGAGGAAAATGCTTAAACGGGAGTTAAGGTTAGTTTTTATTTCAGTTAGTGTCTGCTTATGTCCCAAGCAATTTATTTCTCATTAACCCCATTATGGGTGGAACTCTTATAGAGTTGCATCAGTTTTTCTTTTCTATATTAGTATGTTTAACCTTGTTTTGCAGATATTCCAAAATTTCACGCGTTTCAATGGTATTTCTCTAGCCTATTTATTTAAATACTTTGAGGACAAAGCATGCTTCTTGTTTGGGGGCATAGAAACACGTGTAATTAAAGCATCTGTTATGATACAGATATGTATAATATGCACTTGTTTTCTAGTTAAAAAAAAATCAAAAATTTTAAAAATATAAATAAAAAGTATGTTATACACTTAGGAATATTGGTATTGTTTTCTTTCTCTATGCTCTCAATAATCTAGAAGTCTCATGTAGTTTTTGCATTAGAATAGTTTTTAGAAACTTAGGCTAATATGTAGGTAATAATCCTTGCATCTATCTATAAATATGTTACATGAGTATTTATGATTGTTGGCAGTAAGTTTCTGAAATCTAGGCTAGAGTACTTATTCTACAAATCCTGTGAGAATATAGCCTAAAGCCTTATATGAGTGAAACATTTGAGAAATGACACAAGGGAGAAATAAAATCCGGATAGAAAAATCACACGTCCACTTGCTTGATCACTATACCATATCCTAAGCGAGAATTTAGGCCCTCTTTGGATCGATATAGCCAGAAATTCAAACTTATGAATTATTTTCCGCTAGTCGCCCCTCTGAGCCTTTCTTGAGCCTTTCATAAACCGTAAATCCTTTACCCTGTTACAAAACAAAACAAAATAAAAAATCAACCTACCCAATTCTTTGAATAAGTCTGAGAATAGAGATGAAGAATAGAAAAGGGAAGAACCTTTGAAATCAAGAATTTGTTAGTCACTTCAGATGAGCAAAGTAAGTTTCCATCCAAATAAAAAATAATAATAATAAAAAAATAAAAGAAAATAAAGAGTTAGAACTCCAAAAATAGAATCAATGAGTCAAAAGCCAAAGAAAAAGAAAAATATGGCTAAGGATGGAAACAAAGTGTAGAAGCAAAAGTAATAACAAGGTTTTCTATAGTTACATAATATGAAGACTCTATTATCTCAGACTTGTCCTTTTTGTATATCCATTTCCTTTCTTCTTAAACCATCTCCTAATCCCCGTAACACCTAATAAAGACCTTTAGCTCAATTAAGAATATGTTAGTGTGATAGTAAGTGGTAGATGTGTTTGATCGACTCTGGCTTCCTTGTGTGTCATTGAGATTGTAAGGTAAAGTGTGCCCACTACACACTAGAGTAGCAAAACTTGAGCGGAAAAATCAGAGTGGTTTTTGTCTTGACATTTATGTGAGGACCTACTTAAGGACGCTATTCCAAGTTTTCATAAACGGACCTGCTAATACATCTCATAGTATTACTCATTGTATATATGTTTATTCGTAGATAATTGATTATTATGCATATATTAGCTTAGGTTTCGACTTGATTATTTTGTATTCATTGCTAGTGAGATATATAGATAATTGAGACATAGATAAGAAAACAATAGTTTTATTTCTGAGTCGTTGTAGTATAGATGAAGTTTGTGAGTACCTTCACTGGAAAACTCTCATGAGGCTATAACTCATTCACTAGGGAATTCCTAGTGGTTTAAGGCCTTGTTGCATATGGTCAATGCAATCACACTCGGTGAAACAAGATTAGTTAGAACTCCATTTTTGGTCACTTATGCTAATTTCTCATATTTGCTTAAGGACAAGCAAAATGCTGTTTGGGGGTGGTTTGATAAGAGCCCAAAACTGTAGTTTTAACCACTTAACAATAATACTTTTAGACCAATTATGTGAGTAATAATTAAGAGTTAATGCTAATTACGTGATTTTATGTATTTCAGGCATTGAAGTCAATTATGTGCAGAAATGTGCCACTTTGGCGATATAAAGGAGCAAGGGTTGGTTGCTAAGAAGTTCTGTGATTAAAGGCCAAAGGCGGCAAAACAAAGACACAAAAAGTCGCTGAAACTCCAAGACCGTATCTTTGGACTCAAGCCTCAGAATTGGGTGTACCTTATGTCAAAACGACCAGCTCGGAAAGAGCTTTTCAATGGTCTCAACCTTGATCCAATCAGAGGAGCAAAAGTAGACGAAAAGCCTATTGAAATCAAAGCCAGCTGAAAAAGGCCCTGTGGACTGAAGAAATTGGGCTTTGGGCTTGATTTTCCGGCCCAAAACATGGACCCTTAGCCCATGCACGAAAATGTGGATCTGGTCTCCTCCATTTCCACACACAAGACTTAGCTCTTAAGTATCAATTAGGTTAAGATAGAAGGTAGCCATTAAAGCTTAGTTCTAGATCTAGTTTTTCAATTAATTAATTAGTTGTTATTCTTGTTTTAATTTCAGTATTGAATGATTATTATTTAGTTGTTTGATCAATAAAATATTTAGTTCTTGATAATCTAATTTTGTTTTCCATTAATTATTAGTTTCAATTCTTAGATTTACTTATTTGTCATTATTAGTTTAAATCAATTATTACATGAGTAGTTTCCATTGAGTTTAAATAAGCAAAGTTCCAATCTTTTTATGATGTCTAGTTTTAATTCATATGGAAATGATAGTTTGATGAATTAAGGCTAAACCTCCATTAGAGGGGTTTGATGAAAACTTGATTGTGTAGTGTAGAATCGTTGTAAGAGTCTATTCCACTCTAGAAGGTCGTTGATTCGCCATGAGAATGGGTGGACTTCCTCATATGCTAGTTATGAATAGGTAGAGATGTCATGTATAATTAAAGATTAGAACGACCAATTCTTACCGTAAGAACGTAAGAATTAGATTACAACAATCTATGCTAGTTCTTAAGTTGGATTCAATTCCCCCCTAATTCTTATTCTAGATTCAAACCTTAGTATTCCGTAGCATTTCATAGTTGAATCATTATAATTCTATTATCTTGTTAGTATAAATTGCATCGTAGTATAATTCATAAAACTCTCATTGACTTTGGTAGGATTGATAGTCGTAGAAAACTTGAATGCTAAAGAACTAGGAGTTGAATGAATCTTCTATTCCAACTCTACTTCAATAGTATCGAGAGTAGAAACCTTTGATAAGAACTGTTATGATAAAAGTTTTTGTTTTACTTCCGTTTATTCTTCATCGTTTATTCGGAGTAGAAGTATTATTCAAATTTTTTCGGGTTATCAAATATCCATCGCAGAAACTGATTAATTGAAAACCAGCTGTTCGATCAACCAACTCATCTATTATTGGCATCGGATAATGATCTTTAGGACACTTCTAATTTAAATCGGTAAAGTCGACGCAAATTTGAACTCTACCATCCTTCTTGGGCATTACTACTATGTTCGCTACCCATTGAGAATGATCCACTTCTCTAATTATGCCATTATTTAACATCTTTTGTATCTCGGCTTGCACCGCTTATTCGTACATTGATCTAACCTTTCAATGCTTTTGATGGACCGGAGTTGCATTTTCTTCCATATACAGCTTGTGTGAACAAATAGCTGGGTCGATACCGGTGAGGTCCGACATTGACCATACAAAAACATCCTGATTCTCTTTCAAAAAAACCATAAACTCATTTCTTATAGTGGCAGACATTTATGTACCAATGAACGTATGACGCTCACTTTCTCCTGTACCAATATCAATTTTTTCCACCGCCTCTATTGTTTTTCTTTCCCAGGGTTCTTCATTTTGCTTTAGCTCTTGTGTGAACTTTACCTGCACATGTATCTGCATAACGGTGTCAGTAGGTAAAGCTTGTTGTAACTACTACTTAGTGCTTTCTAAGACGCCCCCAGTGTCTTGGCATTTTCCCTTCATCATCACCTTTACAGTGATGAAATTACACTTTTCTGACTCCGACTAATCCCCCCCCCTAATTTCGTGTAAGCCATACACTATGGGAAATCTGATTACCTGGTAGAATGTACTTGGGACAGCACACATATCGTGTATCCACTTTCTACCAAGTATTGCATTTTGATCGGAGTGATGCTTTATGACCACGAACTTCGTCATCACTGTCTGAGGTCCCACTTGAACTGCCAATTTTATTTTTCCCACGGGCTTGGTAGAGTTTCCATTAAATCCAAACAAACTAAATTGTGGTGGCTTTAGATGAGTCTCATCGAGACCAATGCCTGTGAATGCTTTCTAAAATAAAATATTCACAGAACTACCACAATCCACGAGTATCTTTTGCACATCATATCCAGAGATACGTAAAGTGATTAATAATGCATTATCATGTGGTAACATCACCTTAGACAGGTCATCTGGTATGAACATAATTGCTCCTGGGATGCTAGCCGACATCAGACTCTGACTTACTGGAATAGGCTCGACATTGACCTCGAGCACTTCTTTTACCGTTGAAATCTTTGTTATTTTATCTCTCATGATTTTTTTTCTGTGGTATTTTCTCTTTGTAGATCATACTTATTACTCCCAAGGGTTTATCGTGTATTGTTGTCGTTTCTACGGGTCTGACATCAGCCCTGAACTCTCACAACTTCCCATCCTTCATTAGACTATCAATTTCTGTTAATAACTGCAAACATCTATTTGTCTCATGGTTCTCAATCTTATGGAATTGACAGTAAGGCTTGCCCTTCATCTCCCTAAGAGTGTATTTTGGTCAGGTCACAAAATTTTCTTTTGCGATCCTTCTTAATATATCTTCCTGTGGTATTGATGGCTATAAAAATACTGAGATCTAGCTCTTCTTTCAGTGTCCTCTCATATTTCCTTATTTGTTGTGGTTGATTATCCTGATTTGTATAATGCTTCTGAGGCCTTTTGTTATCTGACCTCGAGGGATCTCGACTCTCATGTCGATTTCCATTATCTTTGTCTCTTTTTCCTATCTCTGACACTTGCAATACAGTTTGCACAGCGGCTACATTTATCTCTTCTTCCACTCTAATATCTCTGTCAGCTTTGTCATACAACTCTTGTAGACTTTTAACTTCTTTTCTCAAGAGATATTTGTGCATATATGATCCAGGTATCACACCTATTTGGAAAGCCATAACGGCTGTCATTTCAGCCTCGCCAAGCTTTTCGACCGATTGAGTTTCGGCCTTAAATATCACCAAGAAATCCTTCAACGACTCCTTCTTCCCTTGTTTCAATTGGAATAGGACCGACACCTGTTTCGGCTTCACTCTCTGATGACCATAATTGGTGAGGAATCTTTCTTCAATTCCACGAAAACATAAAATGGTCCCCTCAGGTATTGTACAGAACCACTTCAATGCTTTGCCTTTAAGGCTCGAAGAAAATGATCGACATTGTACGGAATCCCAATACTCCGTTTTGTAATATATTGAGAACTGGTGTCGATAGCTAAAGAGATGGTCCATGAGGTCAGTGGTCCCATCATACTGGGTGACCTTTGGATTCTTGAATTTTGAAGGTAATGGCACCCTCTCTACTTCCTTTTTCAACGGGTTTCTACTTACATCATCTGCCAACTTACGAATTGAAGTTGATACCTTTTCCAGGAGCATGTCCCCAAATTGCCTCTACATCATCTCCTGCTCCATTTTCTTCATAATTGGTGCTTTCACCTCTTCCTCTTGCACCACCCTTGGTGTCGATTTCGCTACTGATTGCACCTCTTCGAGGTGGTTTTTTCTCACTTCCTCGAAATGACTCTTTCTCACCACTAGAGTGCCTAAACTCGACTCCTCGCCATCTTTCTCGTACATAGCATCTACTGCACGCTTCTCATTCTCTTCTCTCACAGCTTAGTTTTCAACCATTAAAACTTTGTTCTGCTTTTCCAATTCTTCCAACCTTCTCAACAAGGCTTTTAAAGATACCTCTTCTTCATGTATCTTCATCTTCCATCAATCTACTTACCGATCGCCTTGTTCTTCATTCCTCATTCTTGGATGCTACTTGAGAAGTACTCCTTTCATTAACCATCATCGTTTTACTTGTTGTAGCACGCTTTGGAGGCATCTTGACAAGAAAATGAATACCTCCTTAAACAACTTCACTAATCTCACAGAATTTTCTTAAACACAACCAATTATTCTGTATCTTAAAACTTTTACCAATGGATTCGATCTTCAAAGAAAGAAGAAAAGAAACACATTTTCTTGTCTTTGAATCACAGACGGCACCAATATAGTGATCAAGTGTCTTCTTCTAAGATAAGTTGTGATTTGAATAGGTTTAGATTGAATTGATAATCGGAATGAAATGAAACTCAAGCTTTTGTATTCATCATTAATGGTGGTTACAAAGTCGCTCTCTCTCTCTCTCTCTATTTTGCTCTGGTTTTACAAATATTTCTCTAATGAATTGAATCCCCTTTATTTCTCTTTATCCTCCTTTATATAGTCCTCCAGTTATAGTGGTGCCCAATCCTATCCTGACGCATGTCCATTCTCATTCTTCTCCTTTCTTTTCCCGTTTGTTCCTGCCACATATGAACTTATACGCAAGATACCGATAGTCATGTCGATATCTCGAGTTATTTACGATTATTTGGGTTGGAATATCGGGTTGACGATATTTGCCCAACAGGTTCCACATTTTCTGGATAGAGATTATCATCTGCATTTTGAACCTGAAATTTTATAACAGAAATTGGATGCATTCAAGAAACTACTACGAAACAGGAAATTAACAAGTATAATATAGGAGGAAGTTTAACATGAGACGCTTAACTTTAAATTACCCAAAAAACAATTAAAAGTGAAGACAGTTCCATAAAGTATCTGAAAATAATAATAAAATAAACTCACCAATTCAAGAAGAAAGTGAGAATCCTGTGAATATAACTCTTGTGAAAGACACTGGAGGGCTAGCCCAAGGCGAGCATGCTGCTTCTTTAACATGATATTATCCGTATCAGTTAGAGTCGGAACAAGACCGAATTCCTCACGCCTGATAGATTCAACAATAAGAGTTCCATCCTGCTTATCGCCGGGTTCTAGTAAAATCATTTTGCAATCACCACCAAACTTCCCAATAGACACTTCATTCACCTTATCCTAGTGCACTTCACCAAATACGTCATTATGCTCATCAGGCTTTACAGCACTAACAGTTTTATCATCAGAAATCGACAAACCATCTGATACATCATGTTCAAACTTTGAACCCAAGCTATATTTAGGACTTGACAATTCAGCATTTGAGGTCACAGCTGACACAAACACGTCGTTAGCTGTATCAGAACTAAATGAACGATAATCTGCTATCCATTCACATACGTTTAGAGATAGTCCAATGTCGTGGAGCCTGTAACGTTGATGGGTTTGATTGCATTCACGTAAAATGGCTAATGGAGCATATTTCGTAAAAGACTGCAATCCAGTTGACAATACATCAGCAGCAAAACAACGAAACTCTGAAGGTAGATAACAAAGAAAATCAAGAATAAACCTCGAAGGAACAGTAACAGCTTCGTTTAGTCTATCTTGGTCTTTGAGGTCACAGCTTGCTACATGCACACTTTGACGAGGAATAGTAAGCAGAGATCGCGTAATATTGGCTTCTTTACCAAGTACTTCTTGTACTTTCAAGACTTTACCATCATGCTTGTAAATATTGTGATCCATCAAATTTTTCAATATTATTTCAATTCCACGCTGTGCATGGCATTTCAAAAGGGATAGGGGAACGTGCCTTTCCCCGCCATACAAAGAAAACAAAGATACCAATTTCACAGCCGCTTCATAAGCAGAACCTTTAAGTAAGGCTTCCAAGAACTCATCAACAGTTGCTGACTGATCAATCCGGATTATTTTTCCATCAAATGTCACCAAGCACAGCAACTCTTTCGTAAAAGCTTCATTCAACAACCATTCAACAAGAGGGCCCAGTGAAGGAGCATATATAAGGTCCCAACGTGACCATGAATGTAGATCTTGTTAGAGTAACAATTTGTTACTATGTTTAGTATTAGCAAGTATCTTATAATCTTAGTAAGTGTATTATTTTTTTCTAGATATGTGGATCTGGGAGATCTCTGTATTCATGTATATATACTACTAGAAACATCAATAAACATTATCAGAAATATCCATTAAAACATCTTTGACATGGTATCGGAGCCAACTCCGATTAACATTCTATTACCCAATTACTATAGAAATCGGAGCTTTTTTTTGGTGTTTTGTTTTTCTTCTTTTCTGGTCATTGTTTGTCTATTGATCTACCAATAATGACAGACTTACCTACCAATATAATGATTCCGTTGTTGTGCATTCCAATAACGATTCCGCTGTCATGTCTTCTAACTCGAAGAGTCACTTAGTCATTGCTGCTGGATTTGTTGCCCAGTCAGGTATATCTAACTCTACTCTTATTGCTTTTACTGGAAATAGTGATTGGATAATTGACACGGATGTAACTGATCATATGACTTGCGATCGCTATAAATTTAACCATTTCTCCTCTTTATCTATCATATGACTTGCGATCGCTATAAATTGACACGGATGTACACGGAAGTAATAACGCGTTCCAAATCAGTCATTACTAATGCTAATGGTGTGTCATCTCCAGTTGTTGGTATTGGCACTGTACCTCTGTCCCCTTCTTTATCTATCTATGATGTTTTATTTGTTCCATCATTAAATTGTAACCTTCTTTCTGTTATCCAATTAACCAAATCTCATAATTGTGTTGCCTTGTTCTTTCCTACTCACTGAATTTTTCAGAACACCCTTACCAAGGAGAGGATTGGCAATGGTAAACAAAGTGGAGGATTGTACTATCTAGAGGATGGTTTTAAACGGTCCAATCAAGGAGTCCAAGCTCATGTTATAAGTGACGATAAGGTTAATAAAAATAAATGCTAGATTTGGCTTTGGCATAAACGACTAGGACATCCCTCATTTGGTTATCTTAGGAGATTATTTTCATATTTATTTAATGGTTGTAATCTTTCTGATTTTGCTTATGAAACTTGTGTAATGGCAAAAAGCCATTGTACTGTTTTCTCTTCAAGTGATAATAGAGCTGATGTTCCTTTTTCTTTAGTTCATTCAGATATTTGGGGTCCTGCCCCACGTCCTACACATAACGGGATGAAATGGTTTATTACTTTTGTCGATGACTGCACTCGCACTACAAGAAAATGGGCCTTTAGCCACGGATGACCCGGAACATTTGCCACGGCTCCAAGCTGTAGAATCATTGCCTACGGTTGGTAGCTGTTGGTATAGTTATAATAGTTGTAGAATGGTGTGACACTATTTTGATACCTTTCTCTAAGGCCATAGCCGTTGGTATTCCCACGGTTTAGACCGTTGGATCAGATGTTGATAGTATGTGATAGGTGTGGATTTTAACCCAGATAAATAATTCGACGGGATAGCTGGAAAATTGGTCCAAAATTTGGGTGCGGAGCTCCAAATTTTCCTAGAAATATCAGATAAGGCAAAAAATAATAATAATGAGAAACTAAACAAACCTCTTCCACCGCCTTTCTCACCATCTCTCTTATCAGCTTCTCTAACAATTCGTCCACCAGCATCACCACCTCTCTAACAGCTCGTCACCATCACCTCTCTCTTAATCTCTCTCTCATCAAAGGTAATGTTAAAAGTTTTATTTTTTAAGTTTTTGTTTTATTAAAGGTTGGTGCTTTTTTTGTTGTTTCAGAATTGTAGGAGTGAAGTCAGATCCCACAGTAGCTGAAGAGGTTAGTTCAATTGCTAAAATAAAAAGAGGTAAACTTTAACGTAACATATTGTCGTTCCTCTTTGGTACAGTGGACGGCATGCTCTAAGATCTGGACTCTTCGAGGTATTATTATTCCTATACTTTCTCCATTGACAATTTTTGAGGTTCCTTTCTCCAATTTTGTGTTTTTTAATTTGTTTTCCAGCTTGGTTATGAATTAGATGGCAAGGATCTTGATGACGTCTTTTGGCGTTTCAAAGCAGTGGCTGAGAAGGAAAAAGTGAGTAGATGTCTTGGCACTTGTGGGTTGGCACTACCGTTACTAGACATTACTATCCTAAGAAAAGTTTGTTTTTGCAGCATCGTTTTGATGGCGACATAGAAGCATTGATATCAGATGAAATTTTCCAGCCACGGGGCCATTTGGTCTCTGGGTGATACGCAGGTATTCCACATTGTTTTATTGTCTTTCTAGTTCCTGCTTCTTTCTGGATGGCCTTCATAAGCTTTTTTACATCTAATACTCACGAGTCACAACACAGGTTACATGTGGGACTCTTGGTCTTTCTACAGCAACTGTGAAACTTATTGGTATAGATGGAGTGGAGCATATTGCTTGTTCAGTTGGAACAGGTCTAGTCGATTCAGCTTACAAAGCCATAGATCAGATTGTCAAGGTTTGTGTAATTTTGAAAAAGTAAAAGGTTTCTTTTAATCCATTTTTATATTAGTCCAAAGTAGTTACTCATAGTAAATAACATTAATATATTAGTCGAGAGTAGTCACTCGTAGTAAATACAAGCAGGACAAGTCCACTGTGCATTCATATGAATATTATATCGAAGATGATAGAAAAAATACACGCACACGCACAGAAAAGAGAAAAAGGAAACTAAAAATTGTATTAACTATTTCTCCAAAGCTTTTGAGGAGTTTAGGTGACTCCATTTTCTGCATTTTTATATTAAATCTACTATGCTTAATAAACTTTTTCTTTACAAATAATATATACTACCATTAAAAAGCGAGTTTTTCATTTTCATTTGTTGTGCAAAAAGGATGTCGTTCTATCATATCCTTACGCTACCATTAATGCCAGCGTATAACTGTCATTGTGCTATACTAGATGGCTACCCTACACTACTGAAAAATTCTCAAATACTTGATCTGAAGCCTAGTCTAATACAATTACATTTAGCTTTGCAAGAGGCTATACTTGAAGAATTTTCTATTGCCTTAGTGAAGTTATTCATCAGGAATGGTCATATTTGAAAAGTGAACACCCATTTAGATGGAGCATTTTCATGGGGTTAAGTTAGGGCTATTGAGAACTTTTCTGTTTTAGTTGGTTTGTTCAGCCTTCTTGGCTCCTTTTCTTTTGGCAAATTTTGTTTTGGCTCTTGCCAGTTGTGTAGCTTGTCTGAATTTAGCAATCAAATACGCATTGTTCCCCTTGTAGGTACCGGTGTCTCTTCTGGAGTACTCCATGAACTCAGTCACGGAAGGCATTGATGCAATAGCCTCCACAAGAGTTGTAATTGTTGGAGAGAATGCCATACATCTACTCATGCTATTACTGGACAAACCCTTAGTCGGACGTTCAGGTGCAGAATATTGATGTCTTTCTCTTTTTTTATTGTTTATGTTAAGGTAATAGCATTTTCCTCCCATTACAGAGGGGCAGGGGAAAGTATGCCGCTCACGGCGATCTTCATTTTGGAAGAGGGTTTCCTCGAGGCGCTAGGGGATCTTGGGTCAGGCCAGCACCTCATAACTTCCCTAGTCGTGGTTTAAGAGGCGTTGGTGGCCGACACCTCATAACTTCCCTGGTCGTGGTTTAAGAGGTCTCTATCTATCATTTAACTTCTTTTCATGGTTTCAGGTAGTATTGTGGATGAGGGTTGATTCATTACGGTCACTTCTTTTATTGACGAGTTTTCTAAACACCGAGTTAATGGGTAGTATTGCGGATGAGGGTTGATTAATTTTGGTCACTTCTTTTATTGAATCTCAATGTTTCTTAAGCTTGATCATTTACGCGAATTTGGCATTCACAGAAGTTGGAGATCTTGGAGTCGGAAAAAGGGGAAGCTATTGGTAAATTTGTTTAGCACTCTTTCTTGATATTTTTTCTTCTGTTTTATGTCTAAATTATTTTTGGTGTCCAGGTGAGATAATGAAGTTAAATCTAAGTTATAAGGCTCCACTTGATTACAAACTACTGGCGAGAGGCCAAAGTTCTTGTTCCTGTAAGTCTGTTGCCATTGTCTTCTCTTCTTTCCACATTAGAGCTTACTGTTTTTCTTATAATGTGAAATTGTAAATAGTTTTTCTGTATTTACTATGATACTCTCACTGTTTTGTTATATCATATATCTCATCGGAGGGTTATTAATGTTTACGGCTTGAGTACAAGTGCAAAACTAGTGACTTACTTGAAGGGGTTTCCGAGGTACCCTTTATACTGTAACCTCTATGTCAATCATAGAAGTTCAACCGAAATATTATGAAGATAGGTAAAAGCTTAGCATTAAAATGTCTGTGTTTAAATCGAGTAGTGTATAGAAGCAAGGATGCTCTGTGATTGTAACATAAAAGCTTATCAGATGAAAAGCAAGTTGCCAGTTTAGTTCACTACTTACTTTTTTTTTCCCTCTCGTTCAGTGGATGAAAATTTTATTAAAAATCAAGATTGAATTGTTGTGGGGAACATGTCAAATCAATTATGCTACCTACGAAATTTTTATCCTCCTCTCTTTTGCAGGTTAAGCTTTATCTTGGATTGAACTTTGTTCGTCTAATATTGGGGCTTGAAAGCAATACTCAAAAATTTCTTGAAGTGGTAAGCTAGCTGAGAGTCATATGTTATTTGTTTTTGTATTTATTCTATTCTCAATGATTGCTCGAATCGATCTGTTTGGTATATTGTAACTGTTCTGCTATCGTTACCTTATCTCCTTAAAGTAATTGAGACTGGTCGCATGAATGGTTTAGTGTAGAATATTTTCTCTTTATCCTGATTCCTTTAACTTCTCATGGCTTAGGAAACTAGAGCTAAAGTACGAATCCAAGGCACTAAAGTAGGTTCAACAGAGGTAGTAGTACTAATTTGTTGTTTAAGATATGAATTTTTATTATCCTCTTTACTTTTTGATGATCCTCTTGGTGCAATAGTTAGCAGAGATGGTTTGGCCAAGACAATCACACTTGTTTGACTGGTAAGGTTATGGCGTCATGGGGAAATGATTGGTTAGATCTCCTCTCCTTCCTCTTATATTGACATTTGTGAAAGTACTAGATTAAGGTGCACACATGATGCTAAGGTCAACAGCACAAAAGAGAAGCTTCAACAACACTTCAACCAGGTTTGTAAGAACATGCATTGCCTCTTGAACATTAGCTAGAATTCTACTCTAAAGCCTAACGTATGGATTATATTGTTCAGCATGTTGAGAGGAGATTCAGCTATGCACCGAGTAAAGAAGATATCGAGAATGCCATACTTGGAGACCATAAATATAGTCATAAGTCCTGACCCATTTTATTAAAGTTTCGGTGGATGCTCATGAAAAGGTTAAGGCTAGGGTTTTGAAAAGCTAGGACTTCAAATCATTTTCGAAAGTATTCGATTGCATGGCAATGATAAAATGTAACGGAGAAACATGCACGAGGTGAATTTTTTTTGGGAAATATTTGGAAATTTATATTTGTATCGAGTTTGGATAGTAAATGCTATGGGTTTTTTTTTTAAAAAACTTGTATGAATATTAATCTCTTTATCTTCTGTGTTTTGGTAAAGGAAAGGCAAAAGTGGACCTAGGATAAAACAATAATTATATAATTTTTTCTTTTTTTTTAATCTGAAATGTTTTAGCCACGGCCCATGTCCATCGCTATAGTACAAAAAAAGTTTGTTGCAAAGCCACTTTTGCTACGGCTTACGCCACGGTCCCCATCAGTGGCAACCGTTACGGCTTTTCCCACGGTCATCCTCAGTAGGATGTTGCTACGGCTTGAGCTATCGCGTGGACTGTCGCATTTACCCACGGACTTATGCTGTAGCGAAACTTTTAGCGACAGGTCAAAACCCCACGGTCTTGCGACAGTCGATATCTGTGGCTAAAGGCCTTTACCCACGGATTTAGGCTGTGGCTAAAAGTCTTCTTTCTACTAGTGTCGGATGACCAAGGTATATTTTTTGAAACATAAAATTGATGTCTGTACAGTTTTTTCCCTTTTCCATCAGATGGTGCTCACACAATTTGGCATCTCTATAAAGGTTGTTCGCTCTGATAATGGGGGTGAGTACTTCAAAAAGGAATTGACTGCTTTATGCATTCAGCTGGTATTCTACATCAAACCTCTTGCTCTTATTCCCCTCAGCAAAATGAGGTTGCAGAACGAAAAAATAGACATCTTTTATAGATCACTCCGTCTTTATTAATTAGTGGTCATGTCCCATCTCACTTATGGGGCGAGGCTTTGACCTCTGCTGTTTACTTAATGAATCGTACACCTTCTAGTTGTCCAACTTCGGAGACCCTTAGATGTGCTTTCTAATCACTATACACTTCCGCCCATTGTTCATTTAGCACCCTATATCTTCGGATGTGTGGTGTATGTTCACTTGCATACACAACAACGCACCAAACTTGATCCACGTGCATTGAAGTGTGTCTTTGTTGGGTATGGCTCAACTCAGAAGGGTTATAAGTGTTATCAGCCATCGTCTAAACAAATTTTTGTCTCCATGGATGTCATTTTCCATGAACACGACCTTTTTTATACAGAGATCACTGATTCTTCACTTCAGGGGGAGAATGGAAATGAAATGCAGAATCATGATGATATAATGGTCTTTGATTTATCGGGACCACAATCACCTAGTGATAAAAACTCAATAGAAGAAGTCGATGCAACCCCCACTGAGTGCTCAAATGAAGAATGTGAAGATCAAATCCATGATGGTACATTACCTCCTACAACGGATCCACTAATCCAATCTTCTCCAGAAGACCCATTAGAGGTATCGCCTAACTCTATTATTGTTGATTCTAATATTCATAATGTTAACCTACCTAGTCTTAATATTCATGATGTTAACCTACCTAGTCTTAATTCTAGGCGAGTTCAATATCATCTTCCACCTCGATCTAACCGTAGCCAACCACCAATTAAATATGAACATGATCCTAAAGCTAAAGTGATATATCCCATAAGCAATCATGTGTCATCCCACAAGTTGTCCAAGTCATATGCATCTTATGTACTCCAGTTATCATCTGTCTCTATTCCTAGTCAAATGCAGGAAGCTTTAGCAGATTCTAGATGGACCAAAGCTATGACAGAAGAAATGGCAGCACTAAAAAGGAATGCCACTTGGGAACTTGTAATCTTACCAAAGGGAAAGAAGGCAGTGGGGTGCAGATGGGTATTTACAGTCAAACTCAAAGCAGATGGGGCTATTGAGAGATATAAAGCTCGGCTGGTTGTGAAATGGTATACACAATCTTATGGTGTAGATTATCAAGAAACTTTTACACCAGTTGCTAAACTCAATACTGTGAGAGTGCTTTTGTCATTAGCAGCTAACAAATATTGGCCTCTTCTTCAGTTTGATGTAAAAATTGCTTTCTTGCATGGAGATCTTACTGAAGAAGTATATATGGATCCTCCCCCAGGTATACCAGAATACTCAGATACAACAATGGTCTGTAAACTAAAGAAGGCATTGTATGGGTTAAAACAGTCTCCAAGAGCTTGGTTCGGCAGGTTCACCAAGTCTATGAAGAAGTTCGCTACAAACAAAGCAACTCGGATCACACTTTGTTTTTAAAACACAGAAGAGGTAAAATCAACTGCTTTGATTATCTATGTTGATGATATGGTGGTAATAGGTGATGATCATGAGGAGATTTCTAGCTTACAACAGTATTTGGCTTCTGAATTTGAAATGAAATAGCTCAGAGACCTCAAATATTTCCTTGGGATTGAGGTAGCCCGATCAAAGAATGGTATTTTCTTATCCTAGCAGAAATACATTCTTGATTTATTATCTGAGACGGGAATGCTCAGATGTAAGCCAGTTGATACTCCCATTGAGCAGAACCACAAGTTGTTTCTGTGTTTGAATGCAACTCCAACCGATAAGGGGAGATATCATAAGCTTGTAGGGAAACTAATCTATTTATCGCATACCAGGCCAGATATTGCGTATGCAATTAGTGTCGTGAGTCAATTCATGCATGACCCACGTAAACCTCATATGGATGTTGTAGAGCGCATATTGAGATATTTGAAATCTTCTCCGAATAAAGGCTTATTATTCTCGAAACATGATCACCTAAAAGTAGAAGGCTACATTGATGCAGATTGGGCAGGTTCAGCCGATAACAGAAGGTCTACCTTAGGATACTTTACTTTTGTAGGTGGAAACCTTGTGACTTGGAGGAGTAAAAAACAACCAGTAGTATCAAGATCAAGTGCTGAAGCTGAATATAGAGGTATGGCATATGGGGTATGTGAATTGTTGTGGTTGAGAAATTTGTTGAAAGACTTGGATTTTAAACCAAAAGTGGAAATGAATCTATATTGTGACAATACGTCAGCTATAGAGATAGCTCATAATCCTATTCAACATGATCAGACGAAGCATGTGGAGGTTGATAGACATTTTATCAAAGAGAAACTTGAAGCTGGAATTATTACTTTTCCATTTGTAAAGTCTGAAGACCAACTATCAGATGTTCTTACTAAAGCAGTGGCTAGCAAGGTGCTTAGTGATTCTCTTGTCAAGTTGGGTATGTGCAATATCCACGCACCAACTTTAGGGGGTGCTGAAATAAAAGTAGGGCACAGGGCGCGCCTTTGGTCAGGCAAAGTCAAAGCGGGGCGCGCCAACCACCTGGAGGTTTGTCAAGACAAGAGCGCGGGGCGCACCCTTGTCCAGGCCTCATATCCAAGCGCGGGGCGCGCTCAACTACCTGGAGATTCGTCAAGACAAGAGCGCGGGGTGCGCCCTTGTCCAGGCATATCCAAGCACGGGGCACGCTTATTCTTATCAAGTTGGGCATGTGCGATATCCACGCACCAACTTGAAGGGAGGGGGGGGGGGAGTTAGAGTAATAATTTGTTACTATGTTTAGTATTAGCAAGTATCTTGTAATCTTAGCAAGTGTATTATCTTTTCCTAGATATGTGGATCTGGGAGATCTCTGTATTCATGTATATATACTACTAGAAACATCAATAAACATTATCAGAAATATCCATTAAAACATCTTTGACAGTATAATCATGCAAATACAAGCTACTCATATATTACTAGATACAGTAGCATGTGAAGATACTCTACTCATACGTATAGCAATACAAATAGGCAAGGTTATATCATCAATAAGTACTTCGATACGTACAGGCAAATACACATCAGTAATACGTACATGTAGGCAAATAGGTAGATATATATTTCGTATACATATATCTACACTAACAGGCAAATTATAATCACTCATACGTATCTAGATACATTAGCATGCGAAGATACTATGCGTTCGCAGATAGATACGACAATGCAAAAACATAAACTAAACATGCAACGTATTATACATAAACTAAAATACGACTCTTGTATTGCATAATAATTTGATTTTGGCAATACTCATTGAGATTGTGAGTGTCATATAGAGAGCAGCTTCACCCTGTAGGGTTTAGAAACAACTTACCCAACTCAGATTTTAACCCTCGTTGGAATGTTCTCCTCTTTCTTGACAAAATCGACTTATTAAACAAGACTGTGTACTTATACGTAGAGAAATACTAAACATGCAACAATAGACACTTATACGTATAAATAGAGATAACCATGCAAAACAGTACCATTTGTATGTATATATACATTAATATGCAATTCATAATGATATAATATATATATATATATATATATATATATATATATATATGCAGGCGTATTAACATGATTCATGTATATTTCTAGCCTAATACGTAAATAATAATCTATAAACTAGTCCATAATAACTACATACATGGTACTCATGCAAAAACAGTATAAAATTTAGAACCTGTAGCGTCCCGCAAGTCCGCCAAAGAAATGAAACTTTCGTTTCAACCCGTTGACTTTGCAAATCGCCAAAAGATATTTGGAGTAGTTGTGACAGTTCCAAAAAGTTAGACTTGGTACTGGAACAAAGCAGATCAGGAGATGTTTGCGGTGAACAAGGAACAGCAATAGAAAATAATTACTCGCGTATGCAAGTTATGCTAGGTGACGCAAGTCCAGATCGCGCACGCGGAGGAATCTCCCACAGTCAGCCCAAATTTTCCTAGAAGTACTACACTTCTGTGTTGATTATTTTCCAAGTCCTAACTTGTTGTTCCTGTAAGTGCAACCAAACATGCAAACTCTTATAAGTAGCGAAACGCAGAAAAAATTTAAAAAAAGAAACAATGAACAAGAAAGAAAAACAAAAAGATGGATAGGAAAGAGATTTGGGGGTTTCCCCTTTGAGCAATTCCAGCTTGTAATGGAAGGTCTTTTGGTCCTTAGGATGGCAGCGGCGCTATTTTGATGTTCACCTTTTGGCTATGTTAGAGATTTGATTCTCTAATTCGACAAAGTGCGAATACAAAGATTTTTCCTTACTCACGATATTCGTGTGCATAGTTTTGAGTAGGGATTTCGAACCAACCTAAGTCTAGGACAACTTACAACTTGTTTTTGCTCATTAGGAAATTAGTGAGTAAGTTTTAAACTATGATTGATTTATACTAAAGACTATTTAGCTTTCTTCTAGATTATTAAAGTTACGTAAACATGCAATTAAAACAAGTGAAAATTAATTATTGGAAGAATGTGGAGGGTAAATTCTTCTCATGTGAAGACAACCTCTATTGTTTACTCTAGATTGTTGCATCCTAATCTTCCTAGAACTCATAGACAAATCCTAACAAGATTATTTTGGTCCCTAACAATATGACTCATCTCTAAGATCATATTGTTAGCATGTGGAACCAAAACAATGACTTATCTCTAGGATGTAGGTCTAGTTGTTTTTCCTAAACAACTTTCTAGAATCAATTTACAAAGGTTATCCCTCACATGAGCTTCATTAACCCTCCACAAAAAGGGGGTTTTAGCTCATGATCCTTGGGATTAAAATGAAAGTTACAAAATAGAAATGTAAAATGAGAGAGAGAACAAAAAGAAGAAGAAATTACTTACCTTAAGAAAATTAGATTTTATTTAGAAGAAGAAGAACAAAAGTGTCTACCATTAAAACTATTACAAGCTTTTTCATAAAAGCTAAAAACTAAAAACTAAAACTAAACTAAGGAACTAAAAAAAACAATGAAAATAAAGGAAAAGAAGTTAAGAGAGTAAATGGAGTGCATCCCCCCTTGTTTTGTTTTTTTTTCTTCCTTTCTAGAATTCTCCCCCTCATCCCACGTGAAAACACACACATACATTTAATTCACTTTTATCCACCACATTAAAACAAAGTGACACCTTGCTTTTTTTCACTATTAACACCTAATCTTAATAATTACATGCAAGGTGTCAATTTTGCACCAATAATTTGGCACTTTTGTCTTGACATGATCCATAATTGATGACTCATCTCTTCTTGTGGACCTAAAAGGTGGGTCTAGACTAGGGGTGCAAACGGATAGGTTCGGATGCGGATATGCCTGTATCCGAATCCGAATCTGAAAATTTATACCGATATCCGAATCGAATCCGAATCCGATGGATATTAAAAAATTTATCCGAATCCGATTTCGGATATCCGAACGGATATCGGATAATATCCGATCCGAAAATTAAAATTAATTAAAATTTTATTTGCTTTAAATAATTCATTTTACCACTATAAAAACTAGTATAAATATATATATTTGTTATTTATTATTATTATTTTGTTATTATAGTTTTATATTATTAGTTTATGATTTTATATAATATTTTATACAATAAAAAATAAATAAATTAATTATATATAATAACTATTAATTTTTTAAATCGGATCGGATATTATATGATGCGGATATGGCAGTATCCGAATCCGTATCCGAAACCAGTTCGGACATAAAAAAAATATCCGAATCTGAATCCGAATCCGAAATTTTCGGATAATATCCAATTTTTCGAATACGAATTCAAATCGGATTCGAATATTTGGATATCCACTTGCACCCCTAGTCTAGACATCAATTTCTGCAATTTATGGCCTAAGGTAGAGCTAGTCGTGCTGATCATCTGGGCAGCTTACTTGCCGAAATCGGAGTCCAGGTTAACGAGATATGAGCTCCGAAAGTTTACGCTTTCCTTTACATAGTCCCGTTCTGACTTGATTCTGTCATGTTTGAGTCCCCAGCTTTGATCCATCTTTGTTTAGCTTCACATGGTTGATTTGGAAAAATTCATATATACATCGTTCCCCGTGCTTTAACACAGGTTTAACCAAAATTTTCATGTTTACTGCGAAGACCTACAAAAGTACAAAAATATATTTATTTCATGATTATTAAATGCATAATTAACCAAATTTATATGTCTCAATGGAGTTTAATATTACATTTTTGGGTGTTTATCACTTCTTCAGTTGATATTACCTAGGGAACTATATGATATGGCCGGACTGGTCAAACGGGGTCCAAGTTATTTATCATGTATCTGATGTAGAATGGATAACAAAAAGATATGTTTTGAACAGTGTTGTGTCCTTTGGGTTTGTGTCTATACCAGAATAGACACCAGTAGTGAATAGGTGAGGATTCTCAGCTGGAATTGTAGAGGGTGTGGTAATCCATCAACCATGAGGCGTCTTACTAACCTTGTTAATACACATAATCCTGATATTTTGTTTCAAAAGTCACTTCTAATTCTATGTCCTACATTACTCATCTCCTAAATTTCCCCTATTTCTTTGATGTCCCCACCAATTAACACAACAGGTGGTTTGTGCTTAATGTGGAAATCTGGGCTTACTCTCTCTGTTCTTACCTCCTCCATTTATCACATCACCACCACTATACAATTAGGACCTCTCCTTTTTCCTTGGATTGCCTGTTTCTTCTATGGCAGTCCATACAAAACTTCAAGAAATCAAAGTTGGGATCCTATTAGAGAACTTCAAAACATTTATAACAATTCACCAATTCTCATTATAGGGGATCTTAATATCATACTCTCTTAGTAGATGAGCAAATTGGAGGGAAACCTTTTGAACAAAATGAATGCCAACCGGCTTCTACCATTATTTGAGATTTGGGTCTTCTTGACTCAAGCTTTAAAGGGTACCCTTTCACATGGTCTAATAAAAGTATTGCACCAGATAATATTAAAAAAAAACTAGACAGGGGGCTTAATAATTCAAAATGGAGTCTACTTTTTCCAGAAACTAACTTTCATTTACCATTTACCAGCAATTGAATCACACCTCTTCTCCTCAATACTCATCCATCTTTCCAGGCTTACCCTAAACCTTTGAAATTTCAAAAAATGTGGATAGAACATAAAAAATATCCATAATGCCTGGAACAGAGTCCAATTCCATCTAAACTTAAATTGTCCCATTCAACAACATCTTTCTTCCACAAAAAAAACTTTCAAAAGTTGGAATAGATTGAACTGTTTTTGGAAATATCTTCCATCAGATTGCAACTCTAGAATAGAAAATCTTATACATTCATAACAAAATCCAACTAATAATAATGTTGCTTTAGAAAAACAATTACTTTTGGAACTTGACAAGCTCCTGCTTTATGAAGAAATGATATGGAAATAAAAATCAAGGGATAAAGAGATTAGTGAAGGAGATTGGAATGCTAAATATGTCCATATTAAACCTTCGAGACATAGGAATTACAATAAGATTAAATGGTTAAAAAATGCAAATGATCAATTGGTAACATCATATAAAGATCGAGATTGGCCAAACCCTTGCATCACACTTTAAGTCTCTTTTATCTGAACAAAGCTTTGATCATTTAACTATCAATTTGTCTCATACACAAAATATTTTTAATAGTGTTATCTCTTTAGATAATAATGAGAACATGTTAAAGGTGGTGACTAGTGAAGAAGGAAAGAATAGTCTTCAGCATTAGGGGACTTAAGTCCCTTAGACCTGGTGGCCTGGTTCCCTACAATTTTTTTTTATCAATCCTCATAGGATATTATCTGATGTTGTAAATATGGTCAAAAGATTTTTCAATGATGGACATTCCTTAGAAGATATAAGTCAAACAAACATTGCTCTTATCCGAAAATGTTCTAATCCAACCAAATGTTCAGATTTCAGACCTATTAGTCTATGTAATCTGTCTTATAAAATCATTTCTAAACTTCTGGCTAATAGATTGAAAGAATACATTACCCCTTGCATCTCACCTTATCAATGTGCTTTTGTACCTAATAGACAAATAACTGATAATATAATTTTAGCTCATGAGATTATACATACAACTAAGCACAAGAAAGGGGCATCTAGGCTCATGGCTATAAAGCTTGACATGTCAAAAGCTTTTGATAGAGTAAATTGGAATACTCTTCTTTCTATCATTGACTCTCTAGGACTTGACTCTCACTTTGTCAAACTTGTAAATTTTTGTATATCCTCTCCTCATTTCTCTGTTCTTGTGAATGGGTCTCTTTTTGGATATTTCAAATCCAATCGAGGACTAAGGCAAGGAGTTCCCTTATCTCCAATCCTTTTTATCCTCATTATGGAAGTTCTCTCTAGAATTCTTGAAAAGAAAATAGAAGAAAAAAACATCCATGGTATCAGCATATCTAGATATAGTAACCTATGTCTCATATTTTATTTGTCGATGATGCTTTTATTTTATGTAGGACAAATATGAATGAGGCTAAGGAACTTTTAGAGGTCCTGAAACTCTTTTGTGACATAACAGGACAAGAAATAAACTATGAAAAATCAGGTATTCATTTTAGCAAAAATGTTCACCCTAAACTTGCATCATGCTTCATGAAATCACTAAACATGAGGTCCATTGTCATTGGACAAAAATATCTTGGATCACCTTAATTTGTTTCTAGGACAACCAAATTAAATCAGAAATTTTTAATGAGATATCATCACAAAGGTAAACACAAGAATTGTTGGTTGGAAAAGTAAATTACTTTCACAAGCAACAAGAACTGTACTGATTAAATCTATATCCTCTGCCATCCCTTCATTTCATATGTCCACTTTCATGCTACCATCTCACATCACGTCCACTATTAACGGGCTACAAAGAAATTTCTGGTGGGATACAAACAAGGGTAAAGCTCATCCCCTTTATCTCAAAAGTTGTAGATACATTTGTCAATCTAAAAAATCAAGGGGTTTAGTTATAAGAGACATGTCTATTAATAATCATGCACATATGAGTACAATAATTTGGCAAGTTATATCTAATCCCAATTCCTTCCTTTACCAGCAGCTGAAAGGTAAGTATTTCCACACTACTAATGTTGTTCATTTTAATTTACTGTAAAACATTGAGCATCTTGGTTTTGGTATGGATTTCAAAAATATATTAAGTCTATTATGGTTAACTCTATTTGGAAAATAGGATTACGTGAGATTATTGATATCTGGAAAGATCCTTGGATCCCAGGAATACATGAAGGAAATGTTCCTGATTCAAACATTGTTAATCCATCTTATACTACTGTTTCTGACCTTATAAATCCTTGTACTAGAACTTGGAAAGTGGATATCCTTAATCATCTTTTTTTTGTTGAAATATTTAAAGGGTTAAGGCAAACCCACACCGGTTATATTGAAAGACCCTAGCCCAAAGGCTTACATTGCCCGAAGGGAACCTAGCCCGAAGGCTTACATTGCCCGAAGGCTCATCAACCCGAATGGAACCTAGCCCGAAGGCTCTCGCCGATGCACCAATTTTTAGTAGACCCAACTGCCTCCACCTTGTCCATGAAGACTTGCTTTCGCTCATTGGTCCACCCATCGTAGCAGCATCTTGTCTCTAGCCCGAAGGCTCACTTGGCCTAAAGGCCCATCACATAATTACACAAGAAAGAAATTTCAACCAACACTTGGTGGGATTCAAACTTGCAACCTCTCCCATGAGGAGAGGGGTACACAACCAATTGAGCTAGAAGCTCTTGTCCTTAATCAGCTTTTTGACACTAATACTAGCATGCAGATACAAAATATATTCTTATCTAGAAGACATTTAGAAGATACTCTTAAGTGGAATAATACCAGGAAAGGTGAGCATAGTGTAAAATCAATGTATCATATTCTCAGTGATCAATCTCCTCTGGCTACAAATAGAACAAATCTTTGTTTTTGGCAAAATGATAACCAACCTTGAGCTGCCCTCTTTGCATGGAAGTGTTATAACAATATGATCCCAACTAGAGACCGTCTGGCCCAAATCATTTATATTCCTGATCGATAAAACTGTACTTATCTATTATGTGGTTTGAATGTTGAAACCATACATCATTTGCTTCTGAGTTGTTCATTCACACAGTCTCTATGGTATGCTACTCCTCGGCAGTTCAAATTAACTCATTTTGAGCATTTGCAGGTTACTTTATGGGTTGATATGTGGTTCAATCCACCAAAACACTGGCCAATAGAAAAAACAAATGGAAGAAATTATGTTTATTTCTTTACTGGGCAATCTGGTTAGAAAGATGTGATGTATATCATAAAAAAAGGAAACCAAGTTTCTTTAAACTAAATATTCAGTTTAATAAATTTTTTGAAGAAGAAAAAGATGATACTAACCTTGCAGGTTCAGAAGGAGTTAGACACCACCTTACAAAATTGTTTTAAGATTAATGTGGATGCAAGCTTTACAAATTAAACTTGATTCAACTACTACTTATGGGTTTGTACTAAGAGATTCAAGGGATTTCTTATTGGTGCAGGAGCAATAAAAAATAGAGCTACCAATTCAGAACAGGCAGAGTGCAAAAGACTACTTAAAGCCTTGGAATGGTGCAAGCAGTTCAACTGCACAGAACTAAATGTGGAGATGGACGCCCAAGCTGCTATTAACTACCTAAAGCAACTTCATTCCAGTCTCTCCTGGAACTACTCTATGTTAATATTAGATGATGCACTAAGTATTATGTCTGCTTTTGGGATTGTTTCAAGCAACTGGGTACCTAGAATTGCTAACAAGGCAGCATACCAGATTGACTTATGGACATACTGGAAAAGGAGAGATCCAATGTAATATTTTGACATGTACATGTTCATATATATATATATATATATATATATATATATGAAGATGATGATGATGATGATGAAAAAAAAAAAAAAAAAAAAAAAAAAAAAAAAAAAAAAAAAAAAAAAAAAAAAAAAAAAAACTTTTGTTAATTTTCAACAGGCTTAGGTAACACAATCAAATCTGCCTAAGGACGATTCCTTACGAATTTCATCAAATCTACCAATTCTTTTGAAGGTTTTACTTTTTTACATTTGCCAAATACTTTCGTTTTTTAACTCGAGGAAAAAGAGCTTTTTACATACCAAACTTATGAAGCACAAACACCTAGACTTGCATCTCAAGGTAACCAAGCAAGAGAAGAAAAAAAAAAGTGGTGCAAATGGGACGGCGGGAATGAATCTTAGGTAACTTCATTCTATAACCTTTGCTATCATCACTTTCTCTCTAGAGCCTTAGCAGTTATATTAATAAGAGTTCAACTTTGAGAGAAACCCCGTCCACCAACTTCCCCACTCAGGCATTATCTTCCGTTTCTCCTCTTAATTGATAGACTGATTAAGTACTAGGGGAGAAATGTCGGACTGGGGTCCAGTTTTCGTATCTGTGATTCTTTTCATCCTGTTATCGCCTGGTCTCCTTTTCCAAGTGCCGGGTCACAGTCGATTCGTTGAGTTCAGCAACTTTCATACGAGTAGTGCATCCATTATGGTCCACGCCATTCTCTACTTTGCGCTCATCTGCATTTTCTTGTTAGCTATAGGTGTCCATATGTACCTTGGTTCTTAATCACCTCAAAAGGCATGTCAAATCAATAATACTAAATTTTCATTTCACTTTGGCGGTACTACTTCTACTGCATTTGTTTACTGAAAATGTGGTTTGATGGATTGAGTTTGTTCGCTCAGCTACAGAGCTACTGTTGTTTTTCAAAATTTTAGTTGGTTTAAGCTTATAATAATTAATAAAAGTAATTGGATTATTTCAGAATTCCCTCTCCAGTCCATAAAATATTTTGTTGCAATACATATGCTCCTGTTTGATGTGGTAAAAATGTAAAATCATACCTTTGTTTCGTGCACCAAGTTCCTTCTTCTCACTCCATGTAATCATCAACCACTCCTATCAAATGAAGGAATCTAGAATATTAGCTGTGTAATTTAATTCTGCTACTCTATAATCAATGGTCACGGAATATTGGTATCATTAACTATCGATAGGTATTAATTAGTTTCCATTTCTTAGAAATTCAGGACTTGTATTCTCACTTCAAATTTCAGGGAACAGTGAAAACCTATAACATGATAATCAAAATATCCTTAAGCTACTTAGATGGTCTGAAGATTGAGAAGTTGCAAACGGCCGTATTATTATAACTCTAATCATCTCTTAAAAACTGACGGTAGGGCATTTAAAATCAAGTTTTATGTGATTAGTCTATACTCTATATTGAATTTTGACACATTTTGACACATTCTGTTCATTCATTTGATTGCTTCAATTCTTTTGTAGTGATAATCTTTTATCATCTTTTTATTGGTTTTAGACATTGAAAAGTTGATGATTTTCAACTTCTTCACAGTTAACAACTGAAACTCTTTGCGCGTCTCATGCGCGCAGCTTTAACAACGTCTAATGCAAAGCCATGAAACCTCAATATTTGAAGCTAGTAAAGATTACTTGCTATAAATTAAACTTCTTTCTTTACACAAAATTGTCTACAGTAAACTAATAACGGGGTTTTAGGAATGCTTGATTGGCTTAAACAACTAAAAACTGAAGAACATTACAACTGTTGGTGACTTGGTGCTCTCCACAAAAAGATACATCAGAAAGAAATGAACACTCATCTTCACTGTAAAGCATTTTCTTTCCCTAAGCAATGAGATGGACACGTAGAATAACAAGGAGCAACATAAGAATCAAACCGTAGATAACAGCGTGAACCAATATTGATACCAGACTAGTCTTCATATTCACAAAATCAACAGGCCGATGTTTCCCTGGCATTTGGAAGAGCAGTCCAGGGGTAAGGAATCCAAATAAAGCTACAGCTATAATTGGGGCTGCCCAGTCATTCATTCTTTTTCACAAATGACCCGAAGTTTGCAACTCTCTGTTGTTTCTGAGATTGGTAGAAGGGGAACTATATTTGCAACAAAAGAAGAAGAGTAGCAACAAGCAATGAAAGATAACACAAGATGAGCAACAGAACAAGAAGCAGTGAAGCACAACAGAAGCTGAGTACAAGAACAAGATGCCAAGCCTAAATGAAGGAGTAGTTGCCCAGTAATATTTATGTGCTTTTCAGAAGGAGAATAAGAATCCTATAAAGCTTAGAACAATTAATAATCAACTTTTCCACTTTTTTGTTTTTATTTATCTTCTTCTGGTGGATAAGAATTTTGACTTGAATGGAGATAATATAATTTGCTGCAGCTTAAAGAAGTAAGCTGGTTGCCCCAGTGCGTTTCCCACTAAGAGAGGCATAAAGAGTATTTGTGTAAGGGTGTGCGTACAAGAATCATATAAATATTGTAAAGGAGTTCTGAAAATGCCGCGAAGATGCTAATCATTATTTAAAACAACTCAAATTTGATAGTTTAGTGATTGCTGGCATAGTGCTTTATAAATATTGTAAATGAACCTCCTGAATTTCGGGGGATTTTGAATGAATCTTCAGAAATTCAGGGGATCCTGTATGAACTTCTAAATTTTGTTTTTGATAAATATGGATATGCGTATATGAGCCATGGTGCACCCAAATGGGAAATGCCCTTCATGCCTTTCTTTAGATTTGTAAACTAACTTGGGGATGAGATTGGTAGAAGTGTATAAAAAAATAAAAATAAAAATAGGCCCTATACCTATCGTGGGAAAATATCGTCAAGCCGATATTTCAGCCCGTAATATCAGAACTAACTCGAAATGTCTACAGTTAGTTTCATATGTTGCAGGTTTGAGTGGGAAGAAGAGGAGGAAGAAGAGAATGGACACGTGTCAGGACTAGATTTGACAAGACTACAACTGGATCACTATATAAATACTGGAAAGAGAGAAAGATTTCATTCGCACATTCCCACAAAAATATTGTAAACTAGAGAGAGAAAGAGAGAAACCAGAGAGAATTTGCAACCGCCATTAGAGATCAATAATATTTTACTCAGTTCATATCAAATCCTTCTTCGATCTTAATATATCAAACTATTCATCTACAACAACACGCTTGATCACCACATTGGCACCGTCCGTGGGTCAAAGACAAGAAGAGATCTTTTCTTTTCTTCTTCTTTGAGTTCGAATCTAGTTTCTTTGAGTGAGTTGGTGGTAAAGGGTAATCATCTGTGTTACTTCAGCTTGAAAAGATCAAATTTCAGTTTTTTCTCCCTTTTGTAGTAACAGTTTGTTGATCTATTCGGTGAGTTGTTCTGAGTTGTTGAATCAATGACTCTTAGTAAGCGTGCGCCAGCCAGTAAGAGTGTAGTAAATGAAGCAAGTACATCAAAGAATGATGAAAGAAGAACAAGGCATTCAGTAAGCATATTAGTTGAGGAAGTAGAAGAAGTGCGTGAGGAAGAGACTTCTATACAAGTGTTATTAAGGAATTTAATGAATTGGAGAAGCAGAACAAAGTTTTAATGGCGGAAAACAAGGTTGTGAGAGAAAAGAATGAGAAGCGTGCAGTGGAAGCATTGTACAACAAAGATGGGGCTGACTCAAGTTCAATCACTCCAGTGGCAAGAAAGAGCCATATCGAAGAAGTGAGAAAAACTATAGTGAGGAAGTACAGTCAGTGGCGAAATCTACACCAAAGGTCGTGCAAGAGGAAGTGGTAAAAGTAGCACCCCATCAAATCACAAAGGAAATGGTGCAGGAGATGATGCAGAGGCAATTTGGGGACCAGCTACCGGAAAAGGTATCAGCTTCGATTCGTAAATTGGGCAACCCATTGAAAAAGGAAGTAGAAGGGTGATATTACCTCCAAAATTCAAAAATCCAAAGTTCACCCAATATGATGGGACCACTGACCCCATGGACCATCTCTTTAGCTATCGACACCAATTCTCGATATATCATGGAATGGAGTATTGGGATTATATGCTATGTCAGTCATTTTCTCCAAGCCTAAAAGGCAATGCACTGAAGTGGTTTTGTACAATACCTGAGGGGACCATTTTGTGTTTTCGTGAAATCGAAGAGAGATTCCTCATCAATTATGGTTATCAGAAGGTGAAGCCAAAATAGGTGTCAGTCCTATTCAAATTGAAACAAGGAAAGAAGGAGTCATTGAAGGATTTCTTGGCCAGATTCAAGGCCTAAACTTAATCAGTCGAGAGGCTTGACGAGTCTGAAATGACAGCCATCATGACTTTCCAAACAGGTGTGATACCTGGATCATATATGCACAAATATCTCTTACAAAAGGAAGTTAAAAGTCTACAAGAGTTGTATAACAAAGCTGACAGAGATATTCGAGTAGAAAAAGGTATACAAGCAACCACGACGCAAAATGTGTTGCAAGTATTAGAAAAAAAAAGAAAGGGATAATGGAGATCGACATGAGAGTCAAGATTCCTCAAGATCATATCACAAAAGGCATCAAGAAAATTATACAAATCAAGATAATCAGCCGCAACAAAGGAGGAGGTATGAAAATACGCTGAAAGAAGAGCTGGATCCAAAAAACATTATTGCCATCAATACCATACCTGAAGTTATATTAAGGAGGATGGTGAAAGAAGATTTCGTGATATGGCCAAAATACACTCTCAGGGAGATGAAGGGCATACCTTATTGTCAATTTCACAAGGTTGAGAACCATGAGACAAACAGATGTTTGCAGTTGTTGACAGCAATTGATAGGTTGATGAAAGATGGTAAGTTGCGAGAATTCAAGGCTTATGTCAGACCCACAGAGACTACAACCATACATGAGAAACCCCTAGGAGTAATAAATATGATCTACAAAGGGGAGATACCACAGAAGAAAATCATTAGAGATAAGATAAGAAATATTTCAACGGTAAAAGAAGTGATTGAGGTCAATGTTGAGCCTATTCCAGTAAATCAGAGTCTGGTATCGGCTAGCATTCCAGGAGCAATTATGTTCATACCAGATGACTTGTCTAAAGTGATGTTGCCACATGATAATGCATTATTAATCACTTTGCGTGTCTCTGAGTATGATGTGCAAAAGATACTTGTGGATTGTGGTAGTTCTGTGAACATTTTATTATGGAAAGCGTTCATAGGCATCGGTCTTGATGAGACTCATTTAAAGGCACCACAATTCAGTTTGTATAGGTTTAATGAAAGCTCTACCAAGCCCGCTGGAGAGATAAAATTGCTGGTTCAAGCTGGACCTCAGATAGTGATGATGAAATTCGTGGTCATAAAACATCACTCCGATTACAATGCACTACTTGATAGAAAATGGATACATGATATGCGTGCTGTCCCAAGTATATTCTACCAAGTAATTAGATTTCCCACAGCATATGGGTTGCACAAAATCAGGGGAGACCAGTCGGAGTTAGAAAAGTGTAATTTCGTAACTATAAAGGGGATGATGAAGGGAAAAAGCCAGTGTCGGTGTCTTGGAAGGCTCCAGCTAGTAGTTACAGCAAAATTTACCTGTTGATACCGATATGTAGATACATGAGCAAGTAAAATTTCCACAAGAGCTAAAGCAAAATGAGGAACCCTGGGAAAGGAAAATAATCGAGGCGGTGGAAAAGTTGATATTGGCACCGGAGAAAGTGAGTGCATACGTTCATTGGTACAGAAATGCCTGGGAATATAAGGGATGAATTGATGATTTTCTTGAAAGAGAATCGGGATGTTTTTGTATGGTCGATGTCGGATCTCACCGGTATCGACCCAACTATTTGTTCACACAAGCTAAACATGGAAGAAAATGCAACTCTTGTCCATCAAAAAAATTGAAAGGTGATACCAATGTACAAAGAAGCGGTGCCAGCTAAAATACAAAAAATGCTGAATAATGGCATAATAAGATAGGTGGATCATTCTGAATGGATCGCTAACATAGTGGTAGTACCCAAGAAGGATGGGAGAGTGCAAATCTGTGTCGATTTTACCTATGTCAATAAGAGATGTCCTAAGGATTATTATCCGATGCCAAGGATAGATGAACTGGTGGATCGAACAGCTGGTTACGAATTAATCAGTTTCTATGATGGATATTTAGGGTATTTCCATATTCTAATGGCTATTATAAATAAACTCAAAATGGCATTCGTCATAAATAGAGGGATATACTACTTCATTAGAATGCCATTTGTTCTAAAAAATGCAGGAGCTACTTATCAAAGGCTAGTGGAGAAAATGTTTAAAAAGCTCATTAAGCGAATCATCAAAGTATATATTAACGACATGGTTATAAAATCCATGAGAGCTAAAGATCATATGAAGGATCTCGATATCATATTTGAATATTGAGGGAATTTAAGATGAAGCTTAACCCAGAGAAGTGTACTTTCGGTGTCAGTTCTGGCAAATTCTTGGGGGTACACTGTTACAAAGCTAGGTATTGACACTAATCCAGATCAGATACAAGGACTTCAGCAGATGCCATCACTAACAACTAGAAAGCAAATACAAAAGTTGACTAGGAGAATAGCTACTCTCAACATATTCATCTCCAGAACGTCTGATCGATGTAAGCCTTTTTTCAAGTTGCTTAAAAAGAATACCAAATTCTATTGGAATGAAGAATGTGAAGACGTATTTTCAGAGTTAAAGAAATATCTGCAAGAAATGCCAACACTTACAAAGCCAGATGAGGGAGAAAGTTTGCTTCTATATTTGGTCATTTTAGAATTTGCTATAAGTTCTGTGTTAGTAAAAGTTGAAAATGGTGTTGAAAGACTAGTGTATTTTCAAAGCAAAATAATGCTCGAGGCAGAGACACGGTATTCGACACTAGAGAAATACGCTTTGGTGTTTTTATTCTCATCTTAGAGGCTAAAGTCGTATTTTCAATCACACTCTCTGATCATTATGATAAATCTCCCATTAAAGCAGACTCTGGCGAAAACTGCTAAGTCAGGAAGGATGTCGAAATGGCCGGTACTAATAAATGAATTTGGAGTTGAATACCAAAACCGGTATTAGAAAAAAGTCAGATACTGGCCGAATCCCTAGCTGATTTTCCATGCAAGGATGCTAGTTAGGGCATGGAAGAGGATGAGTTCTCAACTCTTCAAGAGCCTAAGGATATTATCAATACAGATGATCTATGGGAGGGAACAAATGATTGGAGACTATTTGTCGATGGATCATCTGGGAGTAAGGGATGTGGCATTGGGATTGTGTTGGTTACACCCAAAAATCAAAGGCTCGAAACAGCAATGACATTGGGATTCCATGCACCGAACAACAAGGCTGAGTATGAAGCTTTATCACTGGACTCGAGATGGCCAAATCTCTCAAAGTGAAAAAATTATCAATTTTTAGCGACTCAATGCTGGTAGTCAGTCAGATTAATGGAGAATATTCAGCAAAATGTGAAAACATGGTGGATTACTTGAGTTTTATAAAAACTAAGTTGAGAGACTTTAATAAAATAAGGTTTTAACACCTCAATAGAAATGAAAACAGGCATGCAGATGCCCTGGCTTATATTGCAGCGATGTTAGAAAACACGGAGGGTGGCACTTTGCACATCGGCGTCCAACAGAGGTCAAGCATCGATGTCGACGAATAAGAGGTTATGGAAATCGACACACTGGGGTCATAATGGATGGAAGCATATATATCATACTTATCCGATGGTAAAGTATCTAAGCACAAAAATGAGGCCAGAAGGATCAAGTTTGCAGTGCAAAGATATGTATTGATTGATAATGAGCTATATCGAAAGAATTTTGGAGGTCCGCATTTGAAATGTATATCACCTGAGGATGCACATCTAATCATTGCAGAGCTCCACGAAAGAGAATGTGGAAACCACTCAGCTAGAAGATCATTGGCAAATAAAATAACGAGGCATGGGTATTTTTGGCCTCAGATGCGAAGAGATTGTCTTCATTATGCTAAAAAGTGTATGCAATGCCAAATTCATGGAAAGGCTATACATGTTTCAGTTGAGGAGTTGCACTATGTATCGAATCCATGGCCCTTTGCGCTATGAGGCATGGATATTGTTGGTCTTCTAGCACCTGGAAGAGGAAAAAGACGATTCATGCTCACGGTTACAGACTATTTCACCAAGTGGGTAGAAGCCATATCATTACAGTACATAAAAGAGCAAGATGTGATAAATTTTCTTTTCAAAAGAGTAGTATGTCGATACGGGTTGCCGTATGCCATTATATCAGATAACTGGCCGCAGTTCGAGGGAGTAAAAGTAAAAGCCTTCTTGGAATCATACAAAGTAAAGCATTTCACATCTGCGCCATATTATGCTCAAGGTAACGGGCAAGCAGAAGTAACAAATAAAGCCATTATTGATAATATCAAGAAAAAGCTGGAGGACAAGAAAGGTCTCTGGGTGGATGAATTAAACAGCGTTCTATGAGCATATAGAACGACACCTCGAATTGCCACAAGTGAATCTCCTTTTACATTAACTTATGGCATGGAAACAGTAACTCCATCAGAAATGGTGGTATCGACATCCATAACCAAAGTCTTAATGAATGACCAAAATAATAAAGTAATGGCAACAGAAATCCTCAATCTCGAGGAAATAAGTGATCAAGCAAGATTAAGGCTCGACAAATACCATTGGTAGCTCAGAAAATTTTTCAACAAGAAAGTAAGAGAAAGACGTTTTCAGGAAAAGGATTTGGTCTTGAAAATGGTCACTCAAGCAACTAAAGAGAAAAGGGCTGGCAAACTAGCACCAAGCTGGGATGGCCCTTGCCATCATTCACAGAGTGGGTATCAATGGAGCTTATTACTTAAAAATGGCTGAAGGTATAATATTACCAAAGCCTCAAAATGCAAGCAATTTGAAAGCATTTTATCAATAAAGAATATTATAATATGATGTAATTTCGAAGCTATGCATTCAATAAAGAGAATGATATTTCCAAATGCAATATCTACAAAATATTGTAAATCCTGCTATTGCTAGAATTATATCTTGATAACAGGTCAAAGAAAAAACCCTGGTGATCTGTAGATCCTCATCTCGATACCAGGTCCAAAAATTTTGTTCTTGGTAGCATTGTCGAGTTCAGGTCAAAAAATCCATTTCTTGGTAGGAATGTCGAGTTTGGATAAAAAATCTAGTTCTTGGCAGCAATGTCGAGTTCGGGTAAAAAAATCCTATTCTTGGCAGCAATGTTGAGTTCGGTTAAAAAATCCTATTCTTGGCAGTGATAAGAGCTCAAAACTGTAGTTTTAACCCCTTAACAATAATACTTTTAGACCAATTATGCCAGTAATAAATAAGAGTTAATGCTAATTACGTGTTTTTATGTATTTCAGGCATTGAAGTCAATTATGTACAGAAATGTGCCACTATGGCGATATAAAGGAGCAAGGATTGGTTGCTAAGAAGTTCTGTGATTAAAGGCTAAGATTCAAGGAGATAAAGCCTTTGTAAAGCCCGGTCAGAAGCTCAAAAGTCAGAGTCAACGCGGGCAGAAACAGCACACAAAAGTCAGCAGAACTTCCGAAGACCGTATCTTTGGACTTAGGCCTTGGAATTGGGCGTATCTTATGTTAAAACGACCAGCTCCGAAAGATATTTCCAATGGTCTAAACCTTGACCAAATAAAAGGAGCATAAGTGGACGAAAAGCCTGTTGAAGTCAAAGCCAAGCTGAAAAGGGCCCTGTGGATTGAAGAAATTGGGCTTTGGGCTCGATTTTTCGGCCCAAAACATGGACCCTCAGCCCATGCACAAAAATGTGGATCTGGTCTCCTCCATTTCCACACACAAGACTTAGCTCTTAAGTATCAATTTAGTTTAGGATAGAGGGTAGCCATTAAAGCTTAGTTCTAGATCTAGTTTTTCAATTAATTAATTAGTTGTTATTCTTGTTTTAATTTCAGTATTGAATGATTGTTATTTAGTTGTTAGATCAATAAAATATTTAGTTCTTGATAATCTAGTTTTGTTTTCCATTAATTATTAGCTTCAATTATTAGATTTACTTATTTGTCATTATTAGTATAAATCAATTATTGCATGAGTAGTTTCTATTTGAGTTTAAATAAGCAAAGTTTCAATCTTTTTATGATGACTTGTTTAATTGCATATGGAAATGATAGCCTGATGATTCTAGGCTAAACCTCCATTAGAGGGGGTTGAAGAAGCCTTGATGAAGCTTGATTTGTGTTAGCGTAGAGTAGTCGTAATTTCCATTCCATTCTAGAAACGATTAGTTCACCATGAGAATGGGTTTGATCGTTCACATGCTAGATGTTGCTTGGTAGAGATTACCATGAACAACTAGGGATTAGGAAGAACCAATTGTTCTACGAAAGCAGTTCAATTCGGATTACGACGATTCGTCATTAATAAATTAAGTCGAGTTAAGGTGGAATCAATCCCCCCTAATTCCTTATCATAGATTCAACCCGTATCATTTCGTAGTTGAATCCCATTATCTTGTTAGTATAAATTGCATCGTAGTATAATTCGTAAAACTCTCATTGACTTTGGTAGGATTGTAGTCATAGAAAACTTTGAATGCTAAAGAACTAGGAGTGGAACGAATCTTCTATTCCAACTCTACTTCAATAGTATCGAGAGTAGAAATCTTTGATAAGAACTGTTGCGTATAAAATTTTAGTTTTACTTGCGTTTAGAAGTTTATCTTATATTCAGAGTAGAATTATATTTAATTTTATCGCATTATCAGGCAACAATGTCGAAGTTAGTTAAAAATTCTAAAAATTCTAGTTCTTGAAAAAATCCAGCAATGTCGCAAGTTAAAAGTAAAAAAAATCCAGTTCTTGGCAGCAATGTCGAGTTCGGGTCATGATCTTGATGAAAATCCTGGTATTCACTGAAATGTCGATATTATGTCAAGATCGTGATGAAAATCCTGGTATTTGCAGAAATGTCGATATTTGGTCAAGATCGTCATGAAAATCCTAGCATATGTGGTGTTGAGAAGAGTCCAAAATTGTAGTTTTAACCCTTTAATAATATTACATTTAGACCAATTATGTGTATAATAAATAAGAGTTAGTATTGTTTACGTGCTTTTGTGCATTTCAGGTATTTGAGTAAAATATGTGAAGAAATATATCACTTTTGCAAGAGAAAGGAGTAAAGGTTGGTTACTAAGAAGTTCTATGATTAAAGCCCAAGTTTCAAGTAGAAAAAGTTTGTTTAAAGCTCAGTCAAAGCTGAAAAGTCAAAGTCAACGCGCGTAGAAATAGAGCATAAAAGTCAACAAAATTTCCGCAAGCCGTATCTTTGGACTCATACCTCGGAATTGGGCATACTATATGTCAAAACGACTAGCTCAGAAAGAGCTTTCTAATGGTTTATGGTTTGATCTAATCAAAGGAGTAAAAGTGGATGAAAAGGCTATTGCAATAATTTCAAGCAGAGAAACCCTTTTTGGACTTAAGTAATTAGGTTTTGGGCTTGATTTAATGGCCCAAAACATAGCTTCAAAGCCCATGTACGAAATTGTAAACCTAGCCCTCTCCTATATAAAGAGGACTAAGGCTAAACTCTAAAAACTAACCCTTCTATTAGATATAATAATTTAGTCTCCTCCCTATTACTTAGAATAAGAACCCCTTAGTTAATTAAGCTTTCTATAATTAGTTTTCTTAGTTTTAAACCCTAGTTATTATTTTATTAGCCTAGCCACCATTAATTCAATTCAAGTTATTCTTAATAAAGTAGTTCTTTTTTATGTCTTATTCTTATTCTTTTAATTATGATAGTCTAATGAATCATAGCTAAACATCCATTAGAGGGGTTTGATTGAAGCTTTGATGGAGACTTGATGTGTTAGTGTAGAATAGTTGTAGTAATTTATTCCACTCTAGAAGGTAGTTAATTCACCATGAGAATGAGTTTAAATCGTCTCATATGCTAATTATTAGTTGGTAGAGATTGCCATGAATAATTAGGGATTAAAAAGACCTAACCTTTATGTGAAAACATATAGATTATGATTACAACACAAATCTATGCAAGCATATTAAGAATTAATCAAGGTGGAATCAAATCCCCCTAATACTTTTCTTCTCATTCACATATTAGTATTAAATTGCCATAGTATAAGTTAGAATATCTAAATTAGTTAATTTCACCATATTAGTATAATTAAATTATTGCTCTCATTGATATTTTAGGATTGTTTAATTTAGAGAAATTATTACGTCTAAGAAACTAGGAGTGGAACGAATTCTGACTCCCGTTATTGCATGATAATTGAGAGTAGAACTTTGATCTAAACATAAAATAAGTAGCTTTCTTATTCCTAGCATAAATAATTATTCATAGGGTAAGAAACTATCTTTTCTCTTTTATCAAATGGCCCCGCTGCCATCTTATTTTTGTTAGATTAGTTTCCCAACGTGTTTCAATTCTACACATAATCCCATTTCACCCACCTACTCGATTGTTTGGTTCGTTCTAACTGTGGTTGTTGTTTTTGTCGAATTTTTTTTTTTGAAACAGTACCTTGAGCGTGCCTGCGCCCTCTTGACTCTATCATTTGAGTGCGCACGCCTTCTTGTTACTGAATTTTTTTTTTCGAACAGTACCTTGAGCGTGCCCGCGCCCCTTCTGAAGAAGCCCGATTTTCACAGGTTAGTCACTGGCTCTCATTTTGTTCAAGTTATTTTTACTATTCAGTGTTCGAACTTCTTCAATACACTAAGATCACATACCAAAGACGCTATTCATACGTGTAGCGAGGAGGCATTCAGGTACTCTTTCTTTCACTCCTCGTCTTTACCATCAGAGGAGTTTAATTCTAGTATATCAGGTTGTTGTTTGACTATTGCTAGTGGTTTTTTTTTATTCATATTGGCCTTATCCTTGCATGAGATTAAGGCCTAGTAAGAGTAAACCATGTAACGTTATCTATCATAAATATCAATGCACACGCCTTTCTAGTATATCACACACTACACCTACATTAATGGCTGATGAAACAGAGACTCCTCTCTCTGATTTTTACAAAGCCCTAAACGATAAGCCCTAAGTCATGCATCGTTCTTGCAGACCCAGTAAGGGATTTTCGAATTCCCCCGAATATATTTAATTTGTTATCGGTTTTCATGTGTTAGACCACGAGAAGCCTTATTAGCATATGCGTAGGATAGAACAAGTTCTTACCACATTTCATCATCCTACCGTAGGTTCGGAACAAATTAAACTAAGGGTGTTTCCTTTCACCCTAGCCGATAATGCGGCATCTTGGTTAACTATCCAAACGCCTAATTCTGTAGACTGATGGGCCAAACTTGTTCAATTGTTCATGGAACAGTTTTACCCACAACTGAAGACATATGAAATGCTTCAAAAGATTCATTTCTTCCGCTAGAAACCTCATGAATCCTTTTCAGAGGCCTGGAATCGTTTCACTGATCTTCTCATTGAGTGTCCGCATCATAACTTTGTGAAAGACACGCTTGTTCGTGCCTTTTTCAAAGGGCTTTTACATCATCATAAAGAGGTTCTTGATATAATGACTGAGGGTAGTTTCCTTAGTAAAGGAGCTTTAAAGGCTTATAGGCTTTTAGAAGATCAATCTAAGCGTAATATTAACTGGGGGGGGGGGGGGGTAATGACATCCCCACTCCGCTAATTCTTTTTCCACAGTTAAGGTTGCCCGTATGTTTGAGGTTAAATCTTATCTCGAGCTTAGAAATCTAATCGAATTCCTCACAAAAAATGTAGAAGCCATTTCTATTCAACATAAGCCTACTCCTGTCAAGAACATCAACTCTCTTCCATGTAATTTCTATTACAGCCTTAAGCATACCGACTCCTATTGTCCTCTTGTCTTTGAACAACTATCACAACCACCATCACAGCCGGATAATGTTTGCTCCATTAATAGCCAACCTAACGTACCTTGTAGACAAAACCCCAACTTCGGTTGGCGAAATATTCAACATGTTACACCTCCAGGGTTTAATAATCAAAATGTTAGGTCAGCAAACAATTACAACCAAGCTCCACCAAGACAAGGACAAGGACAAAGGAATTATAATAATTATAATAATAACAATAGAGGTATCGTACTGGTTAATAATAACGATCACAACCCACCCGTTAATAATCAACGTGAGATAGTTTCAGTCACACCACCTGTGGCCACTACACTTTCATAACTGGATCGTTTCGAAGCCTACATGCAAGCTAACCAACAGATTTTACAATCCATTAATCATTCCATACAACAGTTAACTCAAGAGAAAGCCCAACCGAAAGGTATGTTTTCAGGTCAAGCTATACCTAATCCTAAAATGTCAAACACAGCCTTTGAAGTAACCGATAATACTAGTAATGAAAACTTAAACGTAGGTGAGTTAAATGCCATCACCACTCTCCATTCTGGCAGAGTAGTTGACAACACCATAACTATGCCCATTAATAAACCACCAGTAGTCGTTGAAAATGAAAAATTACTAGATACCGATATAGAAACTAAATATCCTACTTCTGTAGATGTACCAGTTAAACCACAATCCAAGAGAAAAGTGGCCAAAGTTAAAACTCCTCTTAATCCATATGCTAATATAGAGAGAAACCACCGTTTCCCCAGAGACTAGCCACGTTAAAAAAAGATACAAATTTTGATGAGATTAGGGAAGTTTTTAAAAATTTAACGATAAACATACTTTTTCTTGAAGCTATTAAAAAATTACCATAACATGCTAAGTTTCTAAAAGAATTTTGCACTACTAGGTGGAAAACGAACATTCCAAAAGATGCCTTTTTAATTGAACAATTTCCCACTCTATCTGAACATAATGGAATCGTTAAGTACAAGGACCCTGGTCGTCCTACTATATAATGCACCTTAGGAAATACCCACACGACAACTGCTCTATTAGACCTGGGGGCGAGTGTTAACTTACTCCCTTATTATCTATATAAAAAAATAGGTCTACAAGAGATGCAACCAACTATAATGATGTTGCAATTAACTGATCGTTCTATTAAGTATCCTAAGGGTGTGGTAAAAAACGTGCTGGTTAAAGTTCAAGATTTTTACTATTTAGCCGACTTTGTTGTCCTCGACATAGAAGTCGCTAATGACTCTGTTCCTATTATCTTAGGGCGTCCTTTCTTGGCAACTGCCAACACGCTCATAAACTACCGCGATGGTTCAATGTCCATGTCCTTTGGCCATCTTTCTGTTGAGGTAAATGTTTTCAAAATGATGCAACAGTTACCCAATATGACTATCGATGGAGAAGTTAACATGATCGAGAGCTTAGCTCAAGATTACTTCAACAATACTTTTCCAGAGATTCAGATGCACCAATTCCTTTCCTTCGAAAGTTCTAACTTCGACGATGACTCCTACTTAGAGAAAGTCAATGCCCTTTTCGAGTCTACTCATATCTTAGATCCTTCTATAGCTCCATCTTTCGAGTTTGAAGACCTTTTACCTAAACAAGTCTTCACTACTCAAGAGGAGGACCCTCCAGAAGCGTTTTTACCCATTCCTCCCACCCCTGTGCTTAAACCTCCTCCTACTGAGTTGAAATATATCCAGCTTGATTCGGATGGTAGTCATCCGGTGATCATATCTTCTCAGTTATCTGCTGATAAAGAGGCACGTTTAATTAGGGTGATTAGGGAACATCGTTCCACGATCGGTTGGTCCCTAGACGACATTAAGGGGGATTGACCCTAGTGTATGCACGCATCGCATACATTTGGAGGATAATTCAAAGACTTCACGCAAACCTCAGCTTCGCTTGAACCTTTCCATGAAAGAGGTGGTCAGGGAAGAAGTCTTACGGTTACTTGATGCGGGTATCATATATCTCATCTCCGATAGCGAATGGGTAAGCCCTATTCACGTAGTTACTAAAAAATCTGGGGTTACCATTGTGCGTAATGCTATGGGTGAATATGTTTCCACACGAGTTCCTATGAAATGGAGGATTTGTATTGATTATAGATGCTTAAACACTATGACACGAAAGGATCACTTTCCTTTACCTTTTATAGATCAGATGCTCGAACGTCTAGCTGGTCATGCTTATTATTGTTTTTTAGATGGCTACTCTGACTATTTTTAAATCATTATCGATCCTGACGACCAAGATAAAACTACCTTCACATGTCTTTTTGGAACATATGCCTATAAACGAATGTCTTTCGGCCTTTGTAATGCTCTTGGTACCTTCCAGCGGTGTATGCTTCATATCTTTAGTGACATGGTGGCGCTCTATGGAAGTTTTCATAGATGATTTTTCTTTCTATGGAGACTCTTTCAGTGAATGACTGTCTAACCTTTCCAAGGTGTTGACACGGTATGAGGAAAAGAATCTAGTTTTAAATTGGAAAAAATGTCATTTTATGGTAAAAAGAGGGAATAATGCTAGGTCATATTGTATCTAGTGACGGCATAGAAGTAGATAAAACCAAATTAGATAAAATAGCATCTCTACCTATACCACGGATTATCCATGACATTAGAGCCTTTTTAGGCCATGCAGGTTTTTATAGACGTTTTATCAAGGATTTTTCAAAATTAGCTAGGCCTTTAACTAATCTGCTTTTAAAAGATGCTATCTTTGATTTCAATTATGATTTCAAATAGGCTTTTGAAACTTTAAAAGCCACTTTAACATCTGTGCCGATTATATAGCCTCCCGATTGGTTTAAACCTTTCGAGCTTATGTGCGACGCTAGCGATTATGATGTTGGTGCTGTGTTAGGCCAAAAACTAGATGATAAATCCACTGTTATTTATTATGCTAGTAATACTTTAAATGATGCTCAAAGAAATTATACTACTACGGAAAAGGAATTTTTAGCTGTTGTTTATGTTTTAGATAAGTTCCGTCCTTATTTGGTTGGTTCAAAGACCTTAGTCTACACTGACCATGTAGCTCTTAGGTACCTTCTCGTGAAGAAGGATTCTAAACAGAGATTGATTAGATGGATTCTTCTCCTGCAAGAGTTTACTCTAGAAATTAAGGATAAACAAGGGGTCGAAAATGTAGTTACGGATCACTTATCTAGACTAACCAATGACAGTGATAGTGATTCTTTTCCTAATGAGCATCTTTATTCAATTTTTTCTGCACCTTGGTATGTTGACATTGTGAATTATTTAGCTTCTGATATTGTTCCTGATGTTTGGTCAAGAAATGAATGTAAAAGATTTTTGGCCAGAGTTAATCTATACTACTGGGATGAGCCCTACTGTTTCGACCAAATATGATCAAAACACTAAGTGGTGACGAAATAGATGAATAATGTAAAGAAGTAGTGAGAAAAGTGATGGTGATCGAGAGAATGATGAGATTGTACCTTTCGGTTGCCTACGTACCCAAATTATCGATGGGATCAAGTCTCAAGAACGTAGTTCTGTATGAAAAATAGTTTGGTATTTATATTTGTAGAGTAGAGATTTCTTGTAGCTCAAGTAATTGTAATGGAGTATGACTCTTAGTTGATGATTATCTCTTTGATAAGAAAACGAATCTAGACATAAATTAATGTACATAAGTGGCAAGCCATGTGGCTAGGGTTCACCCTAGACACATGAGTTAATGGGCATGTACATTGATCTATGATATTGCAAATTGGGTTTTAGCCCTGTTGATTAAACGAATAAAGTGGAGACTCCTACCAATGGACGTTTGCCACGTAGGTGGGGGTCGAAACACCTACGGTTTTTAAGTATTGTGCGGATCAGATTATTTGTCGTTGTATTTCCTAGTGGGAATATAATGAGGTTTTATCCTTCTGTCATGACAAAGAGTGTGATGGCTATTTTAGTGTTATGAAAACGGCAACTAAAGTTCTGTAATGTGGTTTTTATTGGCCTACCCTTTTTAAAGATGCCCAAGTTCACTACAAGACGTGTGTTCGCTGCCAACAACTACAGTGTATCACTAAACATAATATGATTCCTTTAAATCCCATTATGGTAGTATAAATTTTTGATGTATGGGGCATTGATTTCATGGGTCCTTTTCCTGTTTCCCACGGTTTTATTTATATTCTTGTTATCGTGGACTACGTTTCCAAATGAATAGAGGTCATGGCTTGCCATTGTAATGACCATAAGACATTTGTGTTTTTGTTAAGGAATACATTTTCTGTCAGTTTGGCATCCCTAAAGCTATAAGATATCGTTAGTTAAGAAGTACGGAGTTACCCATAAGGTGGCTTGTCACACCCCAAATTTCCAAAAAATAAAAATAGGGAATTATCAAAGATATAATTATCTCAATCGTCACCTTATTCCATATTCTAAAAACCCAGAATGAAACGAAACCACATACTAACATATTATCAACTACGATCTTAAATATCTGAGATCAAACTAGATCAAAATAACAACTCTTCATTCATGAATAAAAAATAACTAACCAACTCTATTACATCTGTTCTGAATCAAAACTTTCCACTTCAGAAAACTTAAACAAGAAGACTCCAAAAGCAAATCCATATCACGTGTCCTCATCCACTGCACTCCACCATCTATGTTTTCAAGAACACACCCACATTGCAAAACAAGGCAAATGATAAACATAAAATTGGTATAGTTTACCTACGAAATGAACAATGAAACTCAAAACGTAAGTAAACTAAAACTTATTTACGTGTCTATATTTATCAAAGTTTCTACTCTCAATTCTATCGAAATAGAGTGGAGTAACAAATTCGTTCCACTCCTAGTTCTCTAGCATGGAATGTTTCCTAGTCTAACTAATCGGTCTTAAGTCTAATGAGAGTTTTACGAGGGGGAATTATACTACAATGCAACTACCCACAAGATACAAACTATAATTGATTCAACTACGGAAATACTACGTTGATTCTATAATAAGGAATTAGGGGGGATTGATTTCACCTTAACTCAACTTAACTCACTAACGCATTTAATCGTCAGTAATCGAATTGAATCGCACTGTGAGAACAATTGGTTCTTCCTAATCCCTAATTACACATGACATTTCTACCAATTCATAACTAGCATGTGAGCGATTAAACCCATTCTCATGGCTAATTAATCGTTTCTAGAGTGGAATAGAAATTACGGCGACTTCTACGATAATCGGAATCAAGCTTTCATCAAGGCTTCTCAACCCCCTCTAATGGAGGTTTAGCTGAGAATCATTCCGCAATCATTTCCAAATGAATCTAAACTAAACATAATATCAAGATTCGAAATTTACTAATCTAAATTAAACAATAATTAAAATCTAATTAACAACTAAGAAATGGTAACCAACAATAATTAAAACTAGATCTAATAGATTGAAATAACAAAAATCGAAATGACAAGAATAATAACTATTTTATTTATCTAATGAATGATATTCAATGATTCAAAAAATTAATCTAAAACAAGAAATGAAATTCTAAAACTAAGTTCTAAAACTCATTAATGGAGGCTAACTAATCTAATTCTAATCTAGGTCTAACTATCTACCATTAACAAATAGTCAAGCTCTTGTTTTTATACTTTCAGATCCAAAAATCGTGCATGGGCTTGGAGCCATGTTTTGGGCCGGAAAATCGGGCCCAAAACCCAATTTCTTTAGTCCAAAATGGGCTCTTCAACTGTAGTTGGCTTCGACAGATGTTTCGTCCACTTCTGCTCCTCTAATTGGGCCAAGGCTTGGACCATTGGAAATCTCTTTCCGAGCCGGTTGTTTTGACATAAGATACTCCTAATTCGAGGTTTGAGTCCAAAGATACGGTCTTCGGAAGTTCTGCTGACTTGTGCACTGTTTCTGCCCGTGTTGACTTTTCAGCTTTTGACCGGGCTTTACAAAGGCTTTGTCTCCTTGAATCTTGGCCTTTATTCACAGAACTCCTTAGCAACCGACCTTTGCTCCTTTATCTCGATAAAGTGGCACATTTCTGCACATAATAGACTTTGAAGCCTGAAATACATAAAAACACGTAATCAGTATTAACTCTTAATTATTACTCACATAATTGGTCTAAAAGTACGATTGTTAAGGGGTTAAAACTACAGTTTTGGGCTCTTATCAAACCACCCCCAAACAGCATTTTGCTTGTCCTCAAGCAAATATGAGAAATTAAAATAAGTGACCAAAAATGGAGTTCTATCTACTCGTTTATTTGAGAGTCGCGATTGCATTGACCATATGCAACAAGGCCTTAAACCACTAGGAATTCCCTAGTGGACGAAGTTATAGTCTCGTGAGAGTTTTTCGATGAAGGTACTCACAAACTTCATCTATACTACAACGACTAAGAAATAAAACTATTGTTTCCTTATTTATGTCTCAATTATCTATACATCTCACTAGCAATGAATACTGAGAATAATCATGTGAAACTTAAGCCGATATATGCATAATAATCAATCATCTACATATAAACATATATACAATAAGTAATGCTATGAAATGCGAATATGAGTCCGTTTTGAAACTTTAGAATAAGCGTCCTTAAGTAGGTTCTCACATAAAAGTCAAGACAAAAATCACTCTCGATTTTTCCACTCAAGTTTTGCTACTCCATTAATGCAGTGGGCATACTTTACCTTACAATCTCAATGACACACAAAGGAAGCGAAGTTGATCAAACACATCTACCACTTACTATCCCACTAACCTATTCCTAATTAAGCTAGAGGTCTTTATTAGGTGTTGTGGGGATTAGGAGATGGTTTAAGAAGGAAGGAAATGGATATTCAAAGGGAAAAGTCCGAGATAATAGAGTCTTCATATTATGTAACTAGAAAACCTTGTTATTTACTTTTTGCTTCTACACTTTGTTTCCATCCTTAGCATATTTTTTTTTTTTTTTTTTTTCTTTGGCTTTTTGACTCCTTTTATTCTATTTTTTGGAGTTTTTATTTTATTTCTATTTTTTTTTTCTTTTCTTTGGATGGAAACTTCTTTTTTCTTTATTTTTTTGAAGCAATTAACTAACTTTTTTTTTACAGGTTTTCTCTTCTTCTTTCTTCCTTATTCTATTCTCAGACTTATCTAAATTGGGTAGGTTGAATTTTTTTATTTTGTTTTATTTTGTAACAGGATAAAGGATTTGTGGTTTATGAAAGGGCTAGTGAAAGGCTCAGTGGGGCGACTAGCGGAAAATATACTTAGGTAAAAATTTCTAGCTATATCGATCCAAAAAGGGCCTAAATTCTCTCTTAGGACATGGTATAGTGGTCAAGCAAGTGGACGTGTGATTTCTCTATTCGGAATATACTTCTCCCTTGTGTCATTTCTCAAATGTTTCACTCATATAAGGCTTTAGGCTATATTCTCCACAGGATTTGTGAAGAATAAGTACTCTAGCCTAGATTTTAAACTTCTTGCCAAACAATCATAGATACTCATGTAATATATTTATAGATAGATGCAAAGATTATTACCTACATATTAACCTAAGTTTCTAAAAACTATTCTAATGCAAAAGCTCATTGAGACTTCTAGATTATTAAGAGCATAGAGAAAGAAACAATACCAATATTCCTAAGTGTATAGCATAAACTTTTTATTTTTATTTTTTTTTTATTTTTATTATTTTTTAAGACAAATAATCGTAATATACAACCTAATATGTGCTTAACATTTACATCGTGTTTCTATACCACCCCAAACAATTTGGGAGAAGGGGTTCATGAAACAATTCAATAGCACAATTAAATTATGTAACTAACTAATTTTTATAATTTTTAACATTTTATAAATAAAAGTGCGTAATTTACATCATAAAAGTGTCTAATTTTTGCAAATGTTTCTATCCCACCCCAAACAATCGAACGCTTTGTCCTCAAAGTGTAAAGAGATAAGGAAAGAATTTACCATAGAAACGTGGCAAAATTGGTAGTACTGTGAATGAAATATTGTAAAGATGATATGATAATATGAAGCACAATTAAACTGGTAGTGCGTGCTAACTAACACAAACTCTCTTTGGAGTAAACATGACAGGCTTAGGGTGGCAACATGATTTGAAATGAATACCAAAATCGCCACCCCAAAACAAAATTAGAAAACTCTTTTTAAGTTTGAAAATTTTTGTTTGGCCTATCTCAGAAAGTTGGTATTAGATGAAAACTTGGGTATTTTAAAGTTAGATTCCCTAGACTTACTAATATATGTTTATGTTTTTATTTTATTTAGTTTTTATATGTTTGATTTTTAGAAAAACAAAACAAAATTACGATAAAGAACTAAAAATGAAACTCACTCCATAAAGAAGCACTACTCAATCCACGAGAAAAAGTGGAAGAGATAAATGCGTGAGTCACATGAAACGTGGACTAAGAATCCAACACTTACAACTACTCACTCCAAAAGGAGGGTCCGGTTGCCTTAATGGTGCACTCCCATAACATAAGATTGGAATGGAGTACACCGAAGAATAAAATGAGTCTTTTATAGTCAGATAGTCGAGACTTTATCTAAACATATGTATGAATATGCAGTTTATCATATATCAACAATCGAAATAGTTGTGGATCGTTCCATAAATAAATATCACAGAAAACATATCCAAACACAATCAAGCACCAAGATTTCCTACGACGCAGCCTAGTGGAATGAAAGCGAAGTCAGATAGACCTATAACATAACCGAGCATGCATCTTATGTTTCATCTTTGAATGAGAGGGTGTCCTAGTGAATAAGTGTGGAAAAGTGAATGGTTGTGGAAAATATGGTGGATTGGGATAAGTTTTAGAGGGAAAGCATGGAAAAATGAGGATGTGGGTTTAGCACAAAACTCATTCATGGTGTAGTTAGGGACCTGTCTCAAGTCTAAAAAATGAAGGTGTCAAGTGGTTTATCCTTGGGAAGTATTTGTTTACTAGGTGGATTTAAAAAATCATGAAGCACAGGAGAAACTAAAGGATCGAGTGCAAACTCGAGGTTTCTTTGAAAAGGTGGAGGGTGGGGAATATTGGTGATGGAAGGTGAATGATTCTCAGCTAGAGCTCTCAAGTCCATATCATTAGAAATCTTGATATATGCAAGACATTCCTCAATAGGTGGGTCAAAAGGATCACTGGGATAGAGATTGAAAAATTCATCTTCCGTCATAGCATCAAGGGATGAATGGTTGTTGGCAAAGGGGACTCATGAAGTGGTAAAAAGCGGTCAAAAGAGTTGCAGGAATTCTTCTTCGATTTCGCCTACAACCAGGGAGTCATTGTTAAAGTCGGAATTTCCGAAGGAAAGGAATTTGTTAATCTGTTTCTCCGAAAACATGTTTTTGAAGTAATCTTGAGCTAAACTCTCGATCATGCTAACCTCTCCATTTGTAGATGAATCGGGATACTGTGTCCTCGTTTTGAAAACATTTACCTCAACAGAAAGATGGCCAAAGGACAAGGACATCGAACCATCGTGCAGTTTTTATGGCGTTGGCGAGCCAAGAAGGGACGCCCTAAAATGATAGGTACAGAGTCGTTAGTGACTTCGTGTGTCGAGGATAACGGTTGGTGGGTAGTAAAAATTTTGGACTTTAACCAAAGATGTTTTCAACCACACCCTTAGGATACTTAATAGACCGATCGCCTAATTGCAATATCATTTTAGTAGGTTGCATCTCCTCTAGACCTATTTGTTTATATACAAAAAACGGGGAGTAAGTTAACACTAGCCCCCGTGTCTAGTAGCGGTCGTCGTCGTGTGAGAATCTCCTAAGGTGCATTGTACAAGATGGGATGACCGGGGTCCTTGTACTTAACAATTCCATTATTTTCCGGATTATTTTTGGAAAGGCGTCTTTTGGTATGGTGGTCTTTTAAGAAACTTAGCATGGTGTGGTAGCTTTTAATAGCTTCGAGGAAGGGAAGGTTTATAGTTAGATTCTTGAAAACGTCCCTAATCTCCTCATAATTAGTATTCCTAGTTAACACGGCTAATTTTTGTGGAAGCGGTGGTTTCTTTCTATATTTAGCAATAGTAGTATCACTGGATGTTTAACCGTGGCTTTCGTTTCTTAGGTTGTGTTGTAAATGGTACCTCTACGGTGGTAGGCTCTTCAGTTTCTATTTCGGTATCTAGTAAAATAGCAGGTGTAGGGTCTACTGGTGGGGTACCTATAGGCATCGTTACTTTGTTATCAACCACTCTGCCAGAACGTAGAATGGTGATGGCCTTTAGCTCACCTACATTTTCATATTCATTACTAGTATTATCGGTTACCTCAAAGGCTGTACTTGTTGTTTTAGGATTAGGTATTCCGTGACCTGGAAACACACCTTTGGGTTGGGCTTTATCTTAAGCCAACTGTTGGGTTAAATTATTAACGGATTGTAGAAGCTGTTGGTTAGATTGAGCCATGGTTTGGAAAAGTTTTTGGCTCACTTGTATGAAGGTGTCAAGACGATCCGTTTGTGTGGTAGTAGTCACGGGTGGTGTGGTTGGAACTATTTCCGTGAATTATTTATGGGTGGATTTTCATAGTTTTTATTTACCGGAACGATACCTCTATTAGCATTATAATTATTATAACTACCTTGACTTTGTGCTTGACCTTGTCGAGGTTGCACTTGGTTGTTATAATTATTAAAATTACCCTGACCCTATCCGTGTCGTGGTGGAGCTTGGTTAAAACTTTGTGTTGGCCTAACATATTGATTATTGTACCCTGGAGGTGTGACGTGTTGGTTATTTCTCCAACCGAAGTTGGAATTTTGTCTCCAAGGGGCATTAGGTTCACTATTAATGGAACAAGCCTGTTCATAGGCTATAGGACAGTGGAAGTCGGGATGCTCAGGGCTCCAACAGAAACTACATGGATTTGAATTTACATTCATGACGGGGATAGGCTTTTATTGAACTGAAATGGCCTCTACCTTTTTAGTGAGTGATTCAATTAGAGTTTTAAGCTTGGGATCGTGTTTAATTTCAAACATACCGGCGGCCTTAATTGTATTAGAAGAACTAGCGGAGCGGTGGATATCTTCACTACCCCCCCCAGTTGTTATTTCGCTTAGTTTGATCCTCTAAAAATTTATAAGCCTCTGAGGCTCCTTTGCTTAAGAAACTACCCCATTCATTATGTCTAGGACTTCTTTATGGTGGTCTAGAAGTCCTTTGAAAAAGGCACGAACTAACGTGTCTTTCGCTAAGTTATGATGTGGACACTCTATAAGGAGATCGGTGAAACGATTCCAAGCCTCTAAAAATGATTCATGAGGATTTTGTCGAAAAGAAATGAATCTTGGAAAGCATCTCTTCCGTCTTTAGGGGTGGGTAAAAATGTTCCATAAACAGTGAACAAGTTTAGCCCACGAGTCCACGTAATTAGGCTTGGGCATTTACCAAGACGCCTTTATCGGCTAAGGTGAAAGGAAATACCCTTAGTTTAATTTGTTCCGCACCAACCGTAGGATGGTGGAATGTTGTTAGGACTTGTTCAATCCTACGCATGTGCTGATAAGGTTTTTCATGGTCTAATCCATGAAAAACATGTAACAAATTAAAAATATTTGGGGGGATTCGGAAATCCCCCACAGGGTCTGCTAGAACGATGCAAGATTTGGGGCTATCGCTCAAGGCTTTATAAAAGTCCGAGAGAGGAGTCTCTCCTACGTCGGGCATTGTGTCAGGTGGTGTGTGTGAAATAGTAGCTAGAGGTGGAGTGGGTGGTATACTAGATAGAATTGTTTGTTGATGTTGTTGTGTGATTACGTTCGGTGTTTTTGTTCGACCAGACCTTAATCTCATACAAGGCTAAGACCAAATTTAGCTAAACACATCAACACTCCAAACAATTCTGATATACTAGTGTAAACCTCTAACAGGAGATCGCGAGGTGTGGAAGAAAGGAATACCCGATTGCGCCCTTGTTTCGCTTTATGAATAACGTCTTGTTCTGGCGTGTTAGGTGTATATAACAAGTTAAAACACTGAAAAACTTGAAAAATCGAAATTGAAACAAACCCGTGGAAATCGGCAAATTTCAGCTTAGAGCGCTGGTGCTTTCAGAGTTCGATAACTTAGCGGCTGGTCGCTCGGTAAGGTTCCAGCCAAGGTTCCAGGAGTTTGCCACTTTGCTTTGCGGTCGCGGCCCATGTAATTTTTCGGGAACTTTTCAATGCTGAAACGGACAACCATAGTATGAATCAAACAAGGGTGGGTGGGTGAAATGGGACTTAAAAATGACTAATTATACTATGAAAATAATGCTAAAGTGAAACTAAGACGGCAGCGGCGCCATTTGATAAACATAAAATTCTTAAGTTTACCTACGAAATGAACAATGAAACTCAAAACGTAAGTAAACTAAAACTTATTTACGTGTCTATATTTCTCAAAGTTTCTACTCTCAATTCTATCGAAATAGAGTGGAGTAACAAATTCGTTCCACTCCTAGTTCTCTAGCATGGAATGTTTCCTAGTCTAACTAATCGGTCTTAAGTCTAATGAGAGTTTTACGAGGGGGAATTATACTACGATGCAACTACCCACAAGATACAAACTATAATTGATTCAACTATGGAAATACTACGTTGATTCTATAATAAGGAATTAGGGGGGATTTATTCCACCTTAACTCAACTTAACTCACTAACGATTTAATCGTCAGAATCCGAATTGAATCGCTACGAGAACAATTGGTTCTTCCTAATCCCTAATTACACATGACATTTCTACCAATTCATAACTAGCATGTGAACGATTAAACCCATTCTCATGGCGAATTAATCGTTTCTAGAGTGGAATAGAAATTACGACGACTCTACGATAATCAAAATCAAGCTTTCATCAAGGCTTCTCAACCCCCTCTAATGGAGGTTTAGCTGAGAATCATTCCGCAATCATTTCCATATGAATCTAAACTAAACATAATATCAAGATTCAAAATTTACTAATCTAAATTAAACAATAATTAAAATCTAATTAACAACTAAGAAATGGTAACCAACAATAATTAAAACTAGATCTAATAGATTGAAATAACAAAAATTGAAATGACAAGAATAATAACTATTTTATTTATCTAATGAATGATATTCAATGATTCAAGAAATTAATCTAAAACAAGAAATGAAATTCTAAAACTAAGTTCTAAAACTCATTAATGGAGGCTAACTAATCTAATCCTAATCTAGGTCTAACTATCTACCATTAACAAATAGTCAAGCTCTTCTTTTTATACTTTCAGATCCAAAAATTGTGCATGGGCTTGGAGCCATGTTTTGGGCCGGAAAATCGGGCCCAAAACCCAATTTCTTTAGTCCAAAATGGGCTCTTCAACTGTAGTTGGCTTCGACAGATGTTTTATCCACTTTTGCTCCTCTGATTGGTCCAAGGCTTGGACCATTGGAAAGCTCTTTCCGAGCCGGTCGTTTTGACATAAGATACTCCTAATTCCGAGGTTTGAGTCCAAAGATACGGCCTTTGGAAGTTCTGCTGACTTGTGCACTATTTCTGCCCGTGTTGACTTTTCAGCTTTTGACCGGGCTTTACAAAGGCTTTGTCTCCTTGAATCTTGGCCTTTATTCACAGAACTCCTTAGCAACCGACCTTTGCTCCTTTATGTCGCTAAAGTGGCACATTTCTACACATAATAGACTTTGAAGCCTGAAATGCATAAAAACACGTAATCAGTATTAACTCTTAATTATTACTCACATAATTGGTCTAAAAGTACGATTGTTAAGGGGTTAAAACTACAGTTTTGGGCTCTTATCAGCAAACATGGGTCAGCAAATTGAATTTGCTGGTATGAGTAAGACTAAATATAAAAACAATATATTATATTTCAAATAAAGGACTATACTATTACAATAATTTCAACTTGGAATACAAGTTAGTCCCAATATACAAGTCCATGAATCTCATATAATAGTACTCATCATTCCTACTTTCCAAAATAACTCACAACGTAATTACCACTTACATTCCACTTATTAAATGTACATATGATAACTTAATTAAATATAAGTTTTATACACCTTACCTTCAAGCCAACACGTTGTCTTAGGGTAGGATATTTATTTCCCTACATAAAAGATTAATAGATTCTACCCTCCTACAAAATGGAGTTAGATATCACCATAAAATGATTTATCTCAGCCAGTCAAATTCCTATTTATAATCAAACCTCATTTAAGGCATTTAATTCTTATTTATACAACTTGGTTTGTCCCGCATATTCGGGGAATACCACTTATCATAATACCTATATCAAGGGTAGTCATTCACATGACATCATTACTTCATAAAGTTTCTGCATGCATAACCATAGATCTTAGACTATCACAAGTCATTAAGATTTTCATAATAACATATCAAGTTATAGTTATTTTACAATCACATAAAAGATCACAAGCATTCACTAATATTATTCATAGTCACACTTCACATCCATAACATCACACAATTCACATATTTTAAGTTCATTCAATTCCACAATGTATCTTGTTTATTAATCACTTATTTACTGACCTCACATTTAGTTCCTACTTCATGATTTGCACTTCACACAGTTCCCAAATCAAACATACCCGTGTGCCTCTCTCACACCGAGTACCACTACAAGACATATGTCCCAAGCGGGGATATCGCCTCCAGGAATATATTTACATCTTGCAAACTCGTAACTTATGAGTCACAGCCATCTCTGGGCTTTCAATTCGCATAATCACAACCTTTATGGGCATTCAATATCTCAAGTCATTCATGGCACATTCAATGAATACCTTGAGTCATTCCTGCCACATTCAAGGAATACCCAACATACACTAATAGGTCATTCATGGCACATTCAATGAATACCTTGGGTCATTCCCGCCACATTCAAAGAATACCCATCATAACACTAATAGGTCATTCATGGCACATTCAATAAATACCTTCCTATCACAGGACATCTCAAGTCATAATATATCATTACCAAATCCTGAGGCATGGAGAGTTCTAAAGGTATGGTCGACTCATTAAAAATATTATTCTCATCTCACTTATCATTGTACTAGCATTAATCATGCACAACTATTGATCACACATGTAGAAAGTTATTTTCACGCATCAATGGAAATCAATTACTCATTTAAATATCAATGAACGCAACACGAATGGTCATCAATCAAATACAATTCAAACAGCCACAATCACATATACAATTAAATACTAACATTATACACATATAGTTATCACAAAAAACTAATATATAATATATAATATAGTGGTTGCACTTTTACTCAAAGCTGCCTACGTATCTAAATCTTTCAAGATTGGAATCAAGCCTTCGTAGTTCTTATCCAATAAATATCAACATCCTTGTATGTACCTTTAAGGAAAACAACAATTTATACTATATAGAATAACATACAATAAGTTTCAAATACTCCCACAATTATATACGTAAAGTTTCATACCCAGAGATACACTATGAACCTTTAAATCCAAAAACTCACAAATGGATATTTCTCTACTTTTTATTCTAAAAAAAAATGATCTTATGAACCATGTCGGTTCCAAATAAAACCAGTCTAAAAGTTTGCTACAAACACTATATAAAACACCCACAAAGATTTTAAGAGACTCTTAGTTTATTACTAGACATATTTCCTAAAACAGGTTTATGCACATAAAGGATAACACGGTAGGTTTTCTAGCTAACTTGTCAGAGCAATAACTTTTTTTACATTCATCCAAATGATACACCACTTGATTATTTGAAAACTAGGATATGTACACTTAAATTTCTATATAGAACTTGAAGTCCTAACTCAGCCCATCTAGAAAAAAACTTAGGTCGAAAACGGTAAAAATCCTAATCTTCAGCAACCTATAATTCTGACGCGCTATCTTCCAGAGAATATAACTCTTTCCACAGATGTCCAAACGTGACAAGGCTTTTTTCATAGAAAAGAAGACTCTAAGAACTTCCTCATTTATGTTTTACAAAAATTCTAACTCTCACTCTAACTAGATTAAAAGTGGACTTGAACACATTGCGCAGAAACTAATTTCTGACGCACAGTTTTCTGTCAACCAAACTTCCAAACATCATAGCTGTCTCTACAGGACTTGGAATGGGACGAGACTAATTGGGTTGGAAATAAGACTCAGAAAACTCACTTTTTCATGTTTTGGTGAGAGTTTGAATCTGACCCTAACTATGTGAAAACGTGATTCCAAACCAGGTATAGGTTTGGCCCAAAAACAAACTCTAACCAAAGCCCATCTAAATTAATAGAATCCGGTCCACTTAAAATAAAAAGGAACCAGCCCACAAAAATAAAAGAAATCGGCTCAAGCCCAACTAAAAGACTTTAGAGCCTGGTCCGCCTCCCAAGCCCAACTAAAGACTTTAGAGCCTGGTCCACCTCCCAAGCCCAACTAAAAGACTTTAGAGCCTGATCCACCTCCCAAGAACAACTAAAAGACATTAGAGCTCGATCAAACTTTCACCGATCAGCCAACATCAACCACCAAACTTTGTCCCTTCTAAACCCACTGATTTTACTCCACATGAAAATCCCAAACTTTTGACATAATGATAAGTAGTTAAATTAGACGTTACTCCAACTCACACTTAAATCAATTACCTTACTCTCGATTCATGTTGAAATATAGTTCGAGTAAAGGTATCGTCCCATGCCTAACATTGAAGCACTTGTTCGTTCACAACTTAGCTAGACTACTCAAGAGAAATCTTAAATGAGAGAAGACTTTTCTTGGAAGTTTTTACACTACAGTATACTTTAAATTCACTTTGCAAATTACAATCAACAAATTTATTCTAAAATTACTTAGAGAAGATAGAAGAGAGAGAAGTGTGGAAGATTGATTTACCATGTGATTTAAACTACTATTAATGAAAGACATATTTCAATTGTTTGTTTTCATATTCACTTTGATTCATAGAAAAATCAAAGTGAATACTTAAACCTTGATCCCTAGTAGAATTTCTAAATCTCTAAAGAGATTCTATTAGCACGAGAGATTAAATTAGCACCCTATCTCTAGAGCACTTCTTCAACCTCTAGTTTGTTTTCCACTTCTAACTATTTTGTAGTTGAAGTAAAAATCAAACTTGTTAAATTTAAATAATTGAATTACATCTTCATTAGTAGAGTTATCCTCACATGGGACCATCTTCAAGGGAGGAGTTAGCTCATGGTGAGATAACTACACTAATGAAAATGGAGAAGACGAAATTTCCTAAACTTATTTTCCTAAAATATAAAACAAAAAGGGAAATAAGAAGAAGAAGAAAAAGAAGAAGAAGAAGAGTGAAGGGTTACAAGGCCACAAATCACAAGTAAATTGGCAAGTTTAAGTTCCCCTCATATTTATAGTTTTAAACGAGTGAGATGGGTGGCCAAGATTACATCTTACATTTTCAATCCAAATGTTACAAATTAATCTACTTTTTTAAGTGAATTTATTTAATCTAAGTAGAGAAAGTGGGTGAATAGTAATTCCTATTACAAGATAAATAGTTAAGAGTAGGTTGTGCACTTATTAAGTGGAGAAAGTTGGTGATTACATAAGCTTCCATTTAATGACACCATGATAAATAGTAATTGGATTTTTACTTTGTCTTGATTCTGATTTGTTTTAATTCCTAGTCTAGTAAATTAATGAAAGATATATACCATTGTGTAGAGCTTGTTATGCTGATCGTTTTGACCGGTCACATGCCCAAAATGGAGTTCGGAGTCAAAATATATGATTTTCCGAAGTTTTGTTGACTTTTCTGAAAGATTTCACCAGGGTTGACCCGGAATTTACCATTTTCACCAGGCTTCATGGGCTTGATTTAAGCTTCCGATGGGATTTTTTGGACTTAATAAAAAGGCTTTGTTTCTAATTAGCATATTCAACATGTTTCCATGCCAAAATGCCAGTTTTCTTGAAATTTCATCGTTTATGTGTTGAAACCTGCAAAAGCATGAAAATACAATTAATTTGCATTTATTACACGCATAATTAACCAATATGTAATGTCTTTACAGGGTTGATATTACATTTTTGGGAGCTTATCACACCACCCCCAAATAGCATTTTGCTTGTCCTCAAGAAAATAAGAGACACTAAACAGATAAGTGGCAAAAAATGTGTAGTCTAAGCTAACTATTGTTTCGCAGAGTGCGATTGCATTAACCATATGCAACAAGGCCTTAAACCACTAGGAATTCCCTAGTGGACGAGTTATAGCCTCATGAGAGTTTTCCAGAGAAGATACTCACAAACTTCATTTATACTACAACGATTCAGTAACAAAGACTTATTCCCTTAATTTATCTCAGATATCTATACATCTCATTAACGGAGAACAAGAACTAATTCCATTGAAACTTGAGTTAACAAATTCAATATAATTAAAACATCTACATATGATCATGCATACAATGAATGTTTACAATGAACTGTACAAGTAGGGCCATTTCCGGATCCTTTGGAGAGCATCCTTAAGTAGGTTATCACAGGTATGTGTCGAAACACAAATTCTCTCATAATTTTTCCACTCAAGTTTTGCTAACTCCAGTGTGCAGTGGGCACACATTTCCTCACATACTCAATGACATTCAGAAGAGTCGAGGTCGATCGATCACAACTACTACTTATTATCACACTACCCTACTCCTACTTGAGCTAGAGGTCTTTAATAGGAATTATGGGGCTTAGGTGATAGTGTAGAAGAAAATGGAATTGAAAATAAAAAATATGATAAGTATGAGAGAACAGGGTCTTTAAAAATTTTAACACTAGAGAAATCCTTTGTTTGCTGCTTCTAAGTTATGTTTCCATTCTCAGGCTTTTTTGGCTTGTGACTCATTTTGATTTGACTTGGAGAGTTCTAACTTTCTTTTTCTTTTCTTTTTGGAAACTTATTTCTATTTTTCTTTTCTGAAGCAAGTAACTGATTTTTGTTTGGACAAGTCTTTCCTTAACTTTTTTGCATTCATCCTATTTCTCATACTCATCAAATAGATGGGTTTATTTTATTTTAGGGTTAATAGATGGGTAAGGAAATGTTGGTGAAAATGAAAATGGCTAAATGAAAGGTTCAATGGGGGCGACTAGCGGTAAAATTTGTACAGGTATATATTTATGGCGATATCGATCCAAAGAAGGCCTAAATTCTCTTTTAGGATTCGGATGGTGATCAAGTAAGTAGATGTGTGATTTCTCTACTCGAAATAACTACTATTCTGTGTCATTACTTATAAATAACTCCTGCCGAGGTTTTTAGGCTAGATTCTCACTGGATTTGAAATTAAGTAGTCTAACCGTGGGTCCCAGAAACTTACTGCTAAGTACAGTCAACGATACTCATTGCATGAATGTTCATGAAAAGATGTAAAAACTATTGCCTACGTATTAACCTAAGTTTCAAGGAACAAATTCTCATCCTAGTGCTAAGGTGAGATTTCTAGACAATTTTCATCACAGAAAAGGAAAAAGACTTTGTCACTAAATACGTTGAAAAGAAAAGAAAGAAAAACTATAAACAAGCTAATAATATGCTAAATTTTTGCAAAAAAAGTTCTAACCACCCCCAAACAAAAGGACACTTTGTCCTCAAAGTGTAAGAGAGAGAAAGAAGATACCTGAAAAGCTTGAGCAAAGATTTAGCGAACAAACTGCAACAAAATGGTATTCGAGCACAATATACAATATACCAAAAGAAAACTGAAAATATCACACTAAGCAAAGAAAACAAACAACAAACAAAGAAACAAACAAATATCACACAACAAAAAGGGAAAAGCACACCAAATACATATATATACAGCCCAACATGTAAATTTAGGGCGCATCCAATCTAGGATCAGCACGTGTGAAGTGCCACTCTTTAGCATCACGCCAGTTGATAATGGTCTGCCATAGTTTGCTCCATTTTGTAGCTCCAAATTGGTCAAAGTGTCGCAGCATTTTATTGTCTTTCGGGTAGCAAGGACCGTTCTTTAGGTACCTTGAACAACGTCGCCATACCCGAAACCGTAAAGAACGAATTATTTTTTTTGCAAGACACATGGAATCTACTGTAATCTAGTCAGTAAAACCGGCCGAAAACTGAGGGAAGAAGACCCTCATTAAGTGGCTGGCGGTGACGGGTAAAAGTAAATAACGGTGTTGAAAGTCTCGAGCTCGTTTCAAATTCTGAACTACACAGTGAGTGATAAAAAATATATGCTGCTAAGCAAGTGCATTGAAGATGATGCAGGAAGACTCATTGGCAGTAAAAAAATGCCAATCTCCCATGACATTCAGAAGGATAAATAACATGGCATTCCCTACGTTCATCGTCATGCTCGCAAGGGAAATGTTTAGTTCAGGCCAGTGTAAACCACCAGGTGCAACATCGTTTTTCCTGCAGAGACCAGCACTGTAAGAGTAGCGAAAGGTAGGCCAAGAGAAGGAATTGTAAGTGTTTTGAGAGATATAGGGCAAAGTGGCGGTCGGCTCGTGATAAGGTAGGTCCAAAGCCATAGCTATCAGAGGTTTAGGAAAAACATGGTGTGTATCACCAAGTCGGATTGTGAAGCCATCAAGGAAGAAACCATGTGCACAGTTGAAAGCATTTGTGTCTTCCATATGAGCATAAAAGAATGCATCCAAACTTGGAGAATAACTTTGCTCGGGTTGAAGAACGAGGGAATACCAACCAATGTCGGAAACGAAGTCACAAAAATGAAGTCCATAAGAGGGAGAGTCCATCATAGCTTGGAAAGATTGTTCAGGAATGATTTGTGGAGTCGACATCCTGAGAGAAAAAAGATGGTGCTTGTAAGAGAGGAATTATGCAACAAAAACTGAGCTTAGAAAGTGAAGATTAATTCTGTTTGAGTGAAGAAAGGGATGAAATATAAGTTCTAAGATGTGCAATTTATAACAGTTAAACCCGACAGACTAGTAATTAGTTGGATTAAAAGTCAAAAAAGTAGTTACATTGGCTTAAACACCGAATAGTCCACTCCTTAAAACTCATGATTATGTTCTCCACTTAAGAGTAAACATGTATTATCCTTAAGGCACCCAGTGGCTGGAATAGGGAAAGCAAGAAAAATTGGAATCCAAGAATTGCATTAATGATGAAAGAAGATGGATGATAGGTAGATTGTACTCCCAAGAAGAATTATAAACAAAGGGAATAAAATAGGCTGTAGGAACAGTATATTATTATAAAACTAATATACTTAATTACAACCTAAAAAACACACCAAACTGAACTACCACTCAAAAACACTCCAAATAACACATAAAAACAAAAGAGATGGACCTAGAAAGAAAAAGCAAGTAAACAACCTAGAAACAAAGTCTAGTGGCGAGCATAATGAGAAAAAGGAGGCCCATGTTGATGAGTAGGAAAAGTAGAAGGTGGAATGAAACTTGTCACAAGATGGTGAAGTTCATCAACTTGCCCGAGGACTGGCTGCTGCAGATTGCCCTGGTTCTAAAAAATCTCAGTATTATGCTCCAAGTTGAGGGTATGATTTCCTAAGAACTGAGTGTGGGCTTACATTAACTCTTTATAGTCCTCGTTATGCACCGTCTAACTTTCTTGTAGGTCTAGAAATGTCCCAATGAGGATGTTTTGACTATTATGGAGGCCCCTTAGACCTTGGTGAAGAAATCGAATACCCTCCATAGGGTTAACTATGTGCGCAAGGGCATCCTCAGCGAAGAAATTCCCAGAAGAGAGAGTGTTGTTAGCTTGGCCATTACCCTGGTTCATTGCGGCAGATGGTGTCCAATAACCATCCAAGTAGTTGGAGTGAATTGTTATATTGTGAGCCATTTTAAGAGTGATCAGAGGATATTCAACGTAGAAATCCCACTTCAGCATGATTCGTGTGACTATAGTAGGCAAAGGGGCTGCTCCACTTCTGGTACGAGTAATCGAATTCCAGAGATACCGGATTATGCAAAAATCATCTCATTTAGTCTGTAACACCCAGAGTAGGTGGAAAAGAGTTTTGTTTATTTCAGATGTTTTGGCGTTGCCAACGACATTGTTTGCCAACTAGTGGACCACAGCTAGTTGATTTTTTTGTAAGGACTTGTGATGAACAATATGAAGTTTGTCGTGGAATTCACCATACCGAATTGTTGCAAGCATGAGTTGTCACACAGATTCAAAAGGGGTTTCTTGAAGATGAACTTTAGGATTTATCATGGGAATTTTAATGACCTCAGAAATGAGTTCCTGAGTTAATTCATGCTGCCTTCCATTCCTTAGGAAAAAGAATTTACCGTTGTGGAAGTTGCTATGTTCGTAGAACATCATAACCAACTCTCAGGAAAACGTTATTTGCGAATGATGCAAAAGAGGTAGCCAACCTCAACGTATGATTTCAGTGTCGAAAAAGGGATGAAATAGTCCTTCAATAAAATTTCTTTCAAAATCTTACTCGAGCACTATTACTCGCCTATTAGCCATGGAAAGTAGAAAAGAAATAGAAGGATGGATATGATGGAATGAAAGGGAGGTGGTTATAAGAAAGAGTCTTGTAGCCAATATATAAGTAGATGTGGATGAGAATGGGAGTGAGTTGTGAGATCCGGATTATGTGGGGAAGGTCAAGACGAAAAGCAAAGGATATATGTGTTTTTGTCTGAATACTCTGACGTGGCATTCACGTGAAAGTGAGTGGTTTTCAAAGTTGGTCTTTTAACGTCAGATTCCTAAGACGAAGAACAAGTTGTGCAAAACTATTAGAAAATACGGTATTTAGAAAATACATGTTGGTTTAACTTCAATGTTATGGCTATTGAACTCTTTTTCAATCAAGATGATCCTAGATAACTTTCATGTCAGCTCATAAACGAACCCAATCCAGCTAGACATTGGCTTCACCTTTATGTTTTGGGGGCCTAGTGGTCAGGACAGCTGTACATCACCATCCTGGTCCTTGCGAGGAGCGCGTTGGACTAATATTACCCTTATTACATATGGATATAACCTCAAACTGCCCCATCATGGGTTGGTCTAGGTGGAATCCATTGTCCGTGTCCCTAGTAGGTAAACATATGACGGCCTACACGAAATCTTTTTGTGTGCAGCAATAGCGTAAAGGTGAATTGTAAAAGACACGAGTATATACAATAGGAGTCTTTTAACATCAGATCCTCAAGACGAATATATACAGGGTGAGTCTTTTAATGTCAGATCCTCAAGACGATTCCCATCCTATGGGAGCAACGACACGGCGGTGAAGTCTATCCTGCTCAGCTGGTGTCAGACAAAAGTATACCTTATACTGGCTAGTATTGGATAGGAAGTCAAGACCTAGACAGAAAGGTGTTTGATAATGCATACACCACCCCATCCTTCACGCACGTTGTTTATTAGCAAAAGAGCTACGACCTTGACCTATTCGAGATGGGTGAGATTTACACCAAATGATGAGCTGAATGTCAGTTGGAAGAGAGTAGAAAAGAGTGGAGAAGGAAGGAGGGGAAATTTTGGGTACCCATCTTGTACCATAATTCATGTTTGCTCGATTATCAGAAGACATTTATACTCAATTCTGAAATAGAGATGTTGTGGACTAAGGCTTCGGTGCTTGAAACCACACACTCCAAGATAATTTTAAGAGAAGAAAAGAAAGGAGGGCCCGGGTACTAGAATGGTGCACTCCCTTTAAATAAGAGTGGAATGGAGTACACCATGAAAAAGGTCTAATCTTCGTAGACAGGATCCTGTAGAAGAGTTTTTTCTACAGCTGAAGAGCGTAACTCGTGGAAATGCTTGAGGCATTGACCATTGACTTGAAATTCGCTATCATCTCTTGGATTTAGCAAGGATATTGCCCCGTAAGGGGTGATAGCTATGACAATGAAAGGACAAGACCATTGTGTTTTAAGATTTCCAGGAAGAAGATGTAACCGTGAGTTGTAAAGCAAGACCTTTTGACCAATTTGAAAATTCTTTCGTAATATATGTTTGTCATGCATTATTTTCATGTTTGCTTTATAGGTTTTCAAGAGATCATAACCATTACTCCGAATTTCCTCAAGCTTATTTAATTACAATTTGCACTTCTCGCCTGCTGCGTTGATGTTATAATTGAGGCTTTTGATAGCCCAAAGAGCACGATGCTCAAGTTCAACTGGCAGATGACAAGGTTTTCCAAATATAAGACGGTAAGGAGACATCCTTATAGGAATCTTAAAAGCTGTTCTTGTATGCCCACAAGGCATCAGAAAGTCTGAGATACCAGTCTTTCCTAGATGGATTAACTATTTTCTCTAAAATGGATTTAATCTCGATTAGAGACTTCCACTTGTCCACTAGTCTGAGGATAATTTGGAGTGGCTACCTTGTGGGTAACTCCATATTTTCTTACCAAGGTTTCAAAAATTCGGTTGCAAAAATGTTTGCCCCCATCACTGATGATAGCTTTGGGGATGCCAAATCATGAAAAAATATATTCCCTTACAAAAAACACGACGGTCCTATGATCATTTACTTGACACGCCATTGCTTCAATCCATTTAGACACGTAGTCAACTGCTACCAGAATGTAAAGAAAACCGTGAGAGATAGGAAAAGGACCTATGAAATTGATGCCCCAAACATCAAAAAATTTGACAATGAGACTTGGATTTAAGGGCATCATGTTTCATTGAGTAACACAACCAAGCTGTTGGCATCGTACGCATGCTTTGCAATGATCGTGGGCATCACAAAAGAGAGAGGGCCAGTAAAAACCACATTGGATAACTTTTGCTGCTATTTTCTTACCACTGAAATGACCACCACAAGATTGCTCATGGAAAAAGAAAAACCTCGTGATGTTCCCATTCGGGAATGCAACAACGTATAAGTTGATCAACACAATATTTGAAAATGTAGGGGTTATCCCAGAAGTAATATTTCACTGTGGATAAAAACTTTTTTCGAGCACTGCGTGGCCAAGAAGAAGGAAGTTCTTTCGTCACTAGATAATTAACTATGCCATAGTACCAAGGAGAAGAGAAGATGGAGTATAAATGCTCATCAGGAAAAGAATCTGAGATCGACTCGGAATCACTATCACAGTCATGGTCTAGACTTGAAAGATGGCCTGCTACCACATTATCTGACCCTTTTTTATCTTTTATTTCTAAGGTAAATTTGATAAGAGTCCAAAATTATAGTTTTAACCCCTTTAACAATATCATTTTTGACCAATTATGTGTTTAATAATTAAGAGTTAGTGTTTTTTATCATGTTCTTTTGTATTTTAGGCATTGGAGTCGAATATGTGTAGAAATGCGCCCCTTTTGCGAGATAATAGAGCAAGGGTTGGTTATTAAGAAGTTCTATGATTAAAGGCAAAGATCCAAGGAGAAAAAGCCAATTTAAAGCCCGGTCAAAGCTAAAAAGTCAAAATCAACAATGGGCAGAAATAGCTCACAAAAGTCAGAAAAACTTCCGAAGGCCGTATCTTTGGACTCAGACCTCGGTATTGGGTCTACCTTACGACAAAATGACCGGATTGGAAAGAGATTTCTAACGATCTAATCCTTGACCCAATCGGAGGAGCAGAAGTGCACGAAAAGGATGTTGAAATCATTTCCAGCTGAAAAGCCCTCTGTGGACTGAAGAAATTGGATTTTGGGCTCAATTTTTCGGCCTATGCACGAAAAAGTGGATCTTGTCTCCTCCATTTGAAGATACAAGACTTAGCTCTTAAGCATCTAGTTTTTTTACTTAGCCATTATCCAATAACTTGTTTTAGATCTAGTTTTTTTACATTGAATAGAATTAGTTGCCATTAGAATAGATTAGTTTTTAGAACAAAGAATGAATGAATATTATTTAGAATAAGATTTAGTTTTATAATAAATTATTAGTTTTTCATTCAATTTAGTTTATTGATTCAATTCTTATTTAGTTTTAGTTGTCTTAAATTCATGCAAATTAGTTTGTCTTAATTTGATAATTAGTTAATCATAATCTTAGTGCTAAATTAGTTTTAAATCTTGTTTTAATTCATTTTGAATTATTAGATTATTATTCATTAGATCAATAAAGTTAGTTAGTTATTAATCATTACTTAGTTGTGAATTCAGTTTTGAATCCTTGAGTATATCAATATATTAAATTTATAATATTTTTATCATGTCTTGTTATGATTTATATATTAATGATAGCATAATGATTCAATGCTAAAACCTCCATTAGAGGGGTTTGAAGAAGCCTTGATGAAGTTTGATTTTTGTTAGCGTAGAATAGTTCGTAATATTCCATTCCATTCTAGAAAGCAATTAGTTCACCATGAGAATGGGTTTGATTGTTTCACATGCTAGTTGTTAGTTGGTAGAGATTACCATGAACAATTAGGGATTAGGAAGACCTAATTGCTATGTGAAAGCATTGCAATTCGGATTACGACAATTCCTCGCTAGTTGATTAGTCGAATTAAGGTGGAATCAAATCCCCCTAATTCCTCCTCATACTGTCAAATTAGTAATTTTGTAGTTTGAATTATCGTATCTCGATTAGTAGTTTCCCATCGTAGTATAATTCTGTCATTACTCTCATTGACCTTGATAGACTGATAATCATAGTTAACATTGAATTCTAAAGAACTAGGAGTTGAACGAATTTTCTATTCCAACTATATTGCAATAGCATCAAGAGTAGAAAACTTTGATAATATAAAGTTGAAATTAGTTTTAGTTTTACTTACGTTGAGTTCCGTAGCTTATGTGTAGGTAAAACTATCATTTTACCTTTTATCAAATGGTACCGCTGCCATCTTAGTTCCGTTTAGAATTGTTTTCATTAGTTTCGTTAATCTTCCTAAAGTCCCATTAACCCACCCACCCTTGTTTGGTTCTAACAGTGATTGTTTAGTTCAAAAAAAAAAAAAAAAAAATATATATATATATATATAATCCAAGAACAAGCCTGAGCGCGCCCCCCGCCCATACAAGGCTAACTTCGAGTGCCACCTATCGCTGAAGCGCCTGGAACTCGAGTTGACCTGAGCACGACCCGCGCCCTAGCAAGGCAAAGTTTGAGTGCCACCTGCACTGAAGTGCTTGGAACTCGAGTTGGACCTGAGCGCGACCCGCGCCCTATCAAGGCAAAGTTTGAGCGCCACCTGCGCTGAAGCGCCTGGAACTCGAGTTGAACCTGAGCGTGACCCGTGCCCTCTTCTAAACCGCCCGATTTTCACTGGTTAGTACAAACTTCCATTATTTCAAGTTATTCATTGTTTCTAACTTATTACACACACTGAGCTCATGTATACAAGAGGCAATTCATAAGCGAAGCAAAGAGGCATTCAGTACTTCTTTCTTCCACTCCTCACATCTCCTGTAAGAGGTTTATACTAGCATATCAGGATTGTTTTAATGGTTGTCGTGTTTAGTTAAGATTGTTCTTAGCCTTGCATGAGATTAAGGTTAGATCGAAGAAAAACGCCTAACGTAATCAAACATCAACGTCAACAAACACGCCTATCTAGTATACCACTCACTACACCTCTAACTAGTATACCACACATTACACCTGATATAATGGCTGAAGAGAGAAAGTCTCCTCCCTCTGACTTTTACAAAGCCTTGAACGATAGTCCAAAATCTTGCATCGTTCTTGTAGACCCAGTGGGGGATTTATGAATCCCCCCAAATATATTTAATTTGTTACCCATTTTTCATGGGTTAGACCATAAAAAACCTTATCAACATATGCGTAGGATTGAACAAGTCCTTACCACATTCCATCATCCTACGGTTGGTGCTGAACAAATTAAATTGAGGGTGTTTCCTTTCACCCTAGCCGATAAGGCGACGTCTTGGTTAACTGCCCAAGCACCTAATTCTGTTGACTCATGGGCCAAACTTGTTCAACTATATATAGAACATTTTTACCCACCACTGAAGACAGATGAAATGCTTTCCAAGATTCATTTTTTTCGACAGAATCCTCATGAATCCTTTTCATAGGCTTGGAATCATTTTACTGACCTTCTTATAGAGTGTCTACATCATAACCTTGCGAAAGACACGTTAGTTCGTGCCTTTTTCAAGGGACTGTTATACCACCATAAAGAGGTCCTTAACATAATGAATGGTGGTAGTTTCCTCAGTAAAGGAACCTCATAACTGGGGGGTAGTGACGATATCTCCGGCTCCGTTAGTTCTTCTACGATAGTTAAGGTCGCCGGTATGTTTGAGATTAAACCCGATCTTGAACTAAAAACTTTAATCGAATCTCTCACCAAAAAGTTAGAAGCTATTTCTGTTCAACAAAAGCATATCCCCATCATGAATGTTAACTCTAATCCATGTAATTTATGTTTGAGTCTTGATCATCCCGACTCCAATTGTCCTCTCGCCTATGAACAACAAACATCACAACAAGATAATGTTTGCTCAACTAATAGCTATCCTATTCCTAACGCCCCTTGGAGAGAACATCCCAACTTCAGTTGGAGAAATAATCAACAAGTTACACCTTTAGGGTTTAATAATCAAAATGTTAGGCCAGCAAACAATTACAACCAAGCTCCACCACGGCAAGGACAAGGACAAGGACAAGGTCAGGGTAATTATAATAATTATAACAATAATAATTATAATGCTAATAGAGGTATCGTTCTGGTTAATCATAACTATCACAACCCACCTGTAAATAATCAATGTGACATAGTTCTTGTCACAAAACTTGTAACAAACACTCCTCCACAACCGGATTGTTTTAACGCCTTTATGCAAACCCAACAACAGATTTTACAAGCCATCTAACTTTCCTTACAGCAGTTAGCATAAGAGAAAGTACAACCATCGAGTGAGGAGAGTGATATGGATTTAGTAAACTCTGTTTTCATTAAGAAGTACGGAGTGGGTTCGTTAGGAAGATTAAGGAAAAGAATAGAACTTGCAGAGGGAAATTTGAATGCTAGAGGGACATTACTCAAACAGGAAAACAAGTATTAAAGGACCGTGCCCTTGATATAGCAACGGCGGAAAGGCTTGAGCATAATGAGGTGAAGGGAAGGAAACTTCGGGGAATTGGTAGTGGGAAGCACGCCATTCGAAAGCACCCAAGAAATTTGAAGAAACTAAAAGAAGACGCGGCAAGATCTACGGTAGGGAAAAAAGGAATCGAAGAGAGAAAGGTACCACCAATGATGAGAACACAGATATAGGTTCTAAAACAGAAATGGAAGAAGAGATGACCGATAACCGTGGTATGTTTTCTGGAAAGAGTAGGATTGAGTTTTAATGAAAATTTGAATAATGTTAATGGAACATCAAGATTCAAAAGCTCTTGGGCAGAGGTAATTGGGAAAGGGCTGCTGGAAAAGATGAACCGAGATACATACCCACCGATCGTTGTCAATGGAAAGCAGATTGTCCATGTGCAGAGCTCACAGTTCACAGAGTTCAATAAAAAATTCGAGAATCTGGTGGTTGGGTCGTTTGTGGGAAAACGGATGAATTACAACTATGTAAAGGAGATAGTAGGGAGAACATGGAGGACAAAGAAGTTTATTATGAAGCCTTATGCAGATACAATGTTCACTTTTCAGTTTGAGAAGGAAGACGAACGCAAGGCAGCGTTGGATATTGGATCCTTCCACATCGCAAGCAAGCTGTTCGTTGTAAGACCTTGGAGACTTTTTGTCGAGGCAGAAACGCGTGAGTTGAAAACGATACCTATTTGGGTAGTGATGAAAGGATTACCTATGGAAATGTGGAATAAGAATGGCTTTAGCCAAGTGGGGAGTGCGATTGGGATACCGATGTTCACGGATCGACTAACGGAGAATATGGCAAGAACTTCGTATGCGAGAGTGTGTATTGAGATAGATACCTCATGCCCGTATCCTGAGGGAATCCCAGTAGTATTGGATCAAAGAAGAGCGCATAAGAGATAGTTCGAAAGTACAATTGGAAGCCACCGTCTTTGTAGTGGTCAGAAGGTATTTGGGCATCCGATGGTTCTTGCCCAAGGCGGAGACAAAACCGAGGAGGCAAAAGGCACAAAGAGTATGGCTGAAAAAATCAGATGAAGGAAATATAGAAGGAAGACAATGCAAAGATAATCACGACAGAGAGAGGGGTTGTGAGAGGGAGCAAAGTGGAGTATCATAGATTGCGAAGGTAAATACTAAAGACACAACAGATGGTAGTAAGGGGAAACTAGCGTGTCGAGGAGGACACGAACCGTGAAATTCACTTTCGGTTAGTGAGGACCAGAGTGGCAATCTCGAAGAGGAAAAAGAGCTATAAAGTGAGAAGTAATAAAGGGGAAAAGGAAGAAGATTGCCGGGCGACCACATTACACAAGAGAAATGGCGTTAAAGAAAAGTGATCAAGAAGATGACCATGACCGAAACTTTGGAGAAAGAGAGGATGATAAAAAGAGGATATTGTTGATGTATGGAGACAATCGATACAAACATTTGTTCGGGAGGACTGATGTGGAAGAGGGACTGAATGAAACTCTAAGTGATGAGGCACATTTGAACTCAGCAGACCACAGGGAAACAGGTACAGAGCGTACAGAGGACAGTAGAGGCAGTAAAAAAGAGGAGGCTATACTAAGCTTCTTAGCACCAACCCAACACTGTAAATGATAAATTACGCCTGCTGGAACATCAGGGGGTTCAACAAAGCTTTTAAGCAAGTTGAAGTTAAAGATATGGTGAGGAAGTATGACATTAGTGTGATGGGGTTGGTAGAAACAAGAGTAAAGAAGAAGAATCGAGATAGAATTCTCCAGAAAACATTCAATCAGTGGAAGACGGAGGACACTTACAATGATATCGATGGTGGTAATATATGGTTTTGCTGGGATCCGAGAATTTGCACAGCAAAGTTGTTACTGAAGGACACACAGACATAACAATGGAGGTGAGTACTATTTCAGGAGAGGAGGTGGTTGTATCATTGGTATATGCGAGTACAGAGGTTAGATCGAGGAGAGAACTATGGAGAAGCTTAGTGGATTTATCATGCCAAATTCAGAAGCCGTGGATGCTAATGGGTGATTTCAACGCCATATTGAACTCGCATGAAAAAGTGGGTGGACTGGAAGTTAGACAACAGAACTTCGAAGATATTATGGATTGTGTTAATCAAGCTGGACTAGTAGATATTAAATTCAAAGGCAATTTATATACTTGGAATAACAGGCAAGTAGAACGGATCAGCTGTAAACTGGATCGAGTAATGGGGAATTCAGAATGGATTGGGACATATGAGGACCATGAAGCAGAGTTCCCGAATGCCGGAGTCGTCTCTCGCACCATACACCCATGATTGTGAGATCAGTGGTACAGAGGAATCAAAAGAAAAGAGCCTTTAAATTTTTTAATTTCTGGTATAGAGAGAAGGAGTTCATGAAAACAGTGGCAGAGACGTGGAGAAGTGAGGTGGTAGGGAATCCTATGTATACCTTCATGAGGAAGTTAAAACTAACGAAAGCAGCTCTTATACAGTGGAATAGAGACAGAGTGGGAAGTGTAGTGGACCGGGTGAAAGAAATAAAACAACAGATGGATAGGGTACAAACACAACTACAAAATCAGCCGCAAAACTGTGAGATTATTAGGAAGGAAAGAGAAGTGATTACTGCCTATACACAAGCAGTTACAACGGAGGAAGATATGTATAGACAGAAGTCCAGAGATCAAGTGATAGGGGAGGTGATAATAACACGCTTATTTTTAAAACTGTACAAGCAAGGAGAGCTACAAACAAGATCACATGTCATGGCGAGACTCAGGGGGTAATGTAATACTGAGATTACAATGAGATTGGAAATGAATGTGTGGAGTATTACAAAGACCTTTACAGTCCTAATGTGATGGGGGCTGTGGATTTTCAGTTTTGAAGATATTGGCCCAAAGGCCAGAGATAACCTCACGAACTATGCGGACCTACAGAGGGAGGTAACTAGAGATGAGATAATAGAAGCTCTATCAAACATTGGTGATGAAAAAGCTCCGTGAAGTGATGGATTCTCCGCTTTTTTCTTCAAATGCACATGGCGGATCATTGGTGATGATTTCATTAAGGCAATACAGAATTTTTTTTCTCCGTGGAGTCGATGCTCGGTGAGGTAAATGCTACGTGTATTACACTCATACCAAAACGCAAGTACCTTTGTCTTTATCGATTATAGACCTATTGCTTTGTTGGGGTTATATATAAGTGCATAACCAAGGTAATGACAAGAAGAATGAAGGAAGTAATGCCGCAGTTAGTGAATCTCAACCAATCAGCCTTTATAAGTGGAAGAAGTATCCAGGATAATATCCTCTTATCTCAAGAATTAGTGCATAATTATCACAGGAATGAGTATCCTCCAAGATGTGCGGCAAAGGTGGATTTAAGAAAGGCGTATGATTCAGTGAGATGGGAATCAGTTGAGTTTGCAATGAGAAGAGTTGGGATGCCAGAAAGGTTCATTAAATGGGTGAAACTGTGTGTGGAGACACCTTCTTACTCTGTTATGATAAATGGATCCTCGTATGGCTATTTCAAAGGAAGAAGAGGGATTAGACAGGGTGACCCAATATCACCCTACCTCTTTGTGCTGGTTATGGATTTATTTACAGAAATCATGCATCACAGTGTTAGAGAAGGCCAGTATCAGTTACATGCTAAGTGTGCGGAACCAGTCATTACTCACTTATCCTTTGCAGATGATCTGATGGTGTTCATGTATGGAGATAATAGAACAGCCACTAAACTCAAGGATAATCTCGAAATTTTCAGCAGAGTATCGGGGTTGGAAGTGAATGTACAAAAAAGCAATGTTTTCTTTGCCGGAATGGATGATAGGGTAAGTATAGCCATAGAGTAGACACTGCTGTTCCCTAGGGGTGAGCTGCCAGTAAAGTACTTAGGGCTGCCTTTGATTACTACGAGACTGAAGTCCACAGATTGTTTTCCATTAATATCAAAGATCACAGGGCGTATTCAAAGTTGGAAGGGCAGATTACTTTCTTATGCGGGAAGATTACAGTTGGTGAAGGCAGTGTTGAATAACCTAAGTGTGTATTGGATGGCTGCATTCACACTACCCCAAAAGACAGTTGATGACATCAATAAGATTTTAGGAATTTCCTATGGACAGGGGGGTGATTGTAAACAATCTCATGCATTGATAGGATGGGATGATATATGTTACCCATATGAGGAAGGTGGGTTAGAATTGATGTATAGAGAAAGTTAATAAAGCCGCTACCATGAAACCACTATGGAACCTCATCACCAAGGCAGGAAACACGGGACAAGTGGGTACAAAAGAACCTAGTGGGAGGAGAGACTTTTGGCGGCTGAAAACACCAATTGATTGTTCGTCGAGTTGGAGGAATATACTCAAAGCTAGAAAGGAAGCGGCGCAGATATAGTATTCCACCGGATAGGCAATGGTAGAGGAACGAAGCCTACGGAATGAACCATGGCATCCTTTTGGGATATTAAGAGAGAAGTTTCTTGAGGGGATGTTATATGATTCGAGATGCAACAAGCGTGCTACGAGGTCGAATTTCATAATAGATGGTAAATGGGAGTTCACGAAGTAAGGTAAAGAATCAAATAGGAGAGATTACGGCAAAGCAATAGAAAATGAAGTGGAGATTATGGGGGATGAGGATAACATAGTATGGTCTGCATCCACAAATGGTGAGTATAGCATGAAGGATACGTATGAGAGTTTGAGAGGAGTAAGGCAAGAAGTTCAATGGCATAAGCTGGTTTGGTATGCAAACAAAATTCCCGTGCATTCCTTCATCACCGGATGGCTTTAGGGGGATTGAAAATGCTGGAAAAAATGAAACAACAAAAGGTTGTAGACTCGGATACTTGTATATTCTCTTTGAGAAAGAGACGGAGGACCATCTATTTCATGGTTGCTTTATACCACAATCATTATGGGAAATATCTCTGCAGAAAATGGGGTACAACAGAAGAATAGAACCTACTTGGCAACAGGAGGTTTCATGGGTTGAAGCTGTGTCGCAGGGGAAAGGAATAGAGAAAGATGTGATGAGGCTAATGTGGAATGGGTTCATTTATGGATTTGGAAAGCAAGGAATGATAGGATTTTTTGAAAACAAAGCAAATGAATGTTCAGCAGATATCTCGACTGTTATTTAGTGATGTGAGAGCAAAGCTGAAGGCAGTAGACATAAAAATGGAGTATGGACCAGAGATTGAGAGGTTCACTGATAAGTGGAATGTGGAGGTAGCAACAAAGCAAAAGAAGCACCAAAATGCGTTGGCGTAAAACCCAGTGGGTAGTCATGTACTCAACAACGATGGATCACCAAAGGTCAGCTAGGGGGTTGGCAAAGCAAGTGATTAGAGATCATGAAGGGAAGGTATTAGCGGCTAGCCATGGAAGATAACAAGCCATCGATAGACCTTATTGAATTGGAAGCAAGAGAGGGGAATGAAAAAATGGCTAAGAAAAGGAACAAGACGACTTCAAGTGCGACCGATTCAATGACCGTAATAGCCTTCTTAAATAAAAGGGACAAAGAACCATGGCGGAGCAAAAAGATGATACGGGCTATTATGCTAATGGAAGCCCAATTTGAGCGATTAACATCTGCCACGTTTTGAGAATCTAATTCGATGCTATTGCAGCTAATATTCCATCATGTATTTTTTAGAGTTAGAACCGACATTGCTTACAGAGGATGTAAAAAGAATTATATATGATGATGCGAGGGGTAAGCAATATTTGAGAGAGTGAGAATGTAACAAGTTTTTGTTTTACAATTTTATTTCTAATAAAAGGGGTAGGGGACCTCTCAAAAAACCTCGCTTACCAACCAAAAAAAAAAAAAAAAACAACCAAAAGGTGTGTTTCAAGGTCAAGCGATACCTAATCCTAAAACAACAAACACAACCTTTGAGGTCAACGGTAATACTAGTAAGGAAAATACAAACGTAGGTGAGCTAAATTCCATCACCACTCTCTGTTCTGGCAGAGTGGTTGATAACGCCGTAACTATGCCTGTAGTTACACCACCAGTAGTCCCTACACCGGATATTGAACTAGATACCGAAATAGAAACTGAAGATCCTACCCCTGTAGAGGTACCAGTTAAACAACAACCTAAGAAATAGAAAGCCAAGGTTAGACATCCTATTGATCCATACGCTAAATATAGAGAGAAACCACCTTTTCCCCAAAGATTAGCCATGTTAAACAAGGATACAAACTTTGACGAGATAAGGAAAGTTTTCAAAAATCTAACGATAAACCTACCCTTTCTAGAAGCAATTAAAAAGTTACCTCACCATGCTAAGTTTCTTAAAGAGTTGTGCACTACTAGGCGTAAGACAAATATTCCTAAAGACGCCTTTTTAACTAAACAGTTTCCAACTTTAACCGAACATAATGGAATCGTTAAGTACAAGGACCCTGGTCGTCCTACTGTACAATGCACCTTAGGAGATTCCCACACGACGACCGCTTTATTAGACCTAGGGGCAAGTGTTAACTTACTCCCGTATTATCTATACAAACAAATAGGTCTACAGGAGATACAATCTACTAAAATGACATTGCAATTAGCGGATTGGTCTATTAAGTATCCTAGGGGTGTGGTTGAAAACGTGCTTGTTAAGGTTTAGGATTTCTACTATCCTGCTAATTTTGTTATCCTCGATACGGAAGTCGTTAGCAACTCTGTTCCGATCATCTTAGGGCGTCCCTTCTTGGCAACTGCCAACGCGCTTATAAATTGCCGCGATAGTTTGATGTCCTTTTCTTTTGGCCATCTTTCTGTTAAGGTAAATGTTTTTAAAATGACGAGACAGTTACCTGATACGACTATCGATGGGGAGGTTAGCATGATCGAGAGCTTAGCTCAAGATTATTTTAATAACATATTTCCAGAATACCAAATGCATAAATTCCTTTCGTTCGGAAGTTCAGATTTTGAGGATGACTCCTATTTAGAGGAAGTCAATGCCCTCTTCAAGTCTACTCCTATCGTAGACCCTTTTGTTGCTCCATCTATTGAGTTTGAAGACCTGCTGCTTAAGCAAATTTTCACTACTCAAGATGAGGACCCTCCAGAAGCATTTATCGACATTCCTTCCACCCCGGTGCTTAAACCTCTTCCTTCTGAGTTAAAGTATATCAATTTGATCCGGATGGTAGTCATCCGGAAATTATATCTTCTCTGTTATTTGAGAATGAAGAGGCACGTTTGATTAGGGTGATTAAGGAACATCGTTCTGCGATTGGTTGGTCCCTAGACAAGATTAAGGGAATTGACCCTAATGTTTGCACTCATCGTATCCATTTGGAGGATAACGCAAAGACTTCTCGCGAACCTTAGCATCGCTTGAACCCTGCCATGAAAGAGATGGTCAGGGAAGAAGTCTTTTGGTTACTCGATGCGGGTATCATATACCCAATCTCTGATAGCAAATGGGTAAGTCCCATTCATGTAGTTCCTAAAAAATCAGGGATTACCATGATACGTAATGCTAAGGGTGAATATGTTTCCATGCATGATCATATGAAATGGAGAATTTGTATTGATTATAGACGTTTAAATGCCATGACAAGAAAGGATCAATTTCCTTTACCCTTTATAGATCAGATGCTCAAACGCCTAGCTGGTCATGCTTTTTATTATTTTTTGGATGGCTACTCTGGCTATTTTCAAATTATTATTGATATTGATGACCAAGAAAAGACTACCTTCACATGTCCTTTTAGAATATATGCCTATAAACGAATGCCTTTTGGCCTTTGTAACACTCCTGATACCTTCCAGCGGTGTATGCTTCATATATTTAGTGACATGGTAGAACGCTTCATGGAAGTTTTCATGGATGATTTTTCTATCTATGGAGACTCTTTCACTGACTGCCTGTCTAACCTGTCTAAAGTTTTGACACGGTGTGAAGAGAAGAGTCTGGTTTTGAATTTGGAAAAATGTCATTTCATGGTGAAAAAGAGAATAGTACTAGGTCGCATTGTGTCTAGTGATAGCATCGAAGTAGATAGCATCTTTACCTATACCACGGACTGTCCTTGATATTAGAGCCACGGACTGTCCTTGATATTAGAGCCTTCAAACTAGATAAGATAGCATCTTTACCTATACCACGGACTGTCCTTGATATTAGAGCCTTTCTAGGCCATGCAGGTTTTTATAGGCGTTTTATCAAAGATTTTTTAAAAATAGTTAGGCCTCTAACTAATTTGCTTTTAAAGGATGTCATCTTTGATTTTAATTTTATCTGTAAATAGGCTTTTGAAACTTTAAAAGCCGCCTTCACATCTGCACCCATTATACAGCCTCCTGATTGGTATAAACCTTTCGAACTAATGTGTGATGCTAGTGATTATGCCTTTGGTGCTGTGTTAGGTCAGAAACTAGATAATAAGTCCACAGTCATTTATTATGCTAGTAAAACATTAAACGATGCTCAAAGGAATTATATAACTACTGAAAAAGAATTCTTAGCTGTCGTTTATGCTTTAGATAAGTTTCGTCCTTATTTGGTTGGTTCTAAGACTTTAGTTTACACGGACCATGCAGCCCTTAGGTACCTTCTCGCAAAGAAGGATGCTAAGCAGAGATTAATCCGATGGATTCTTCTCCTGTAAGAGTTCACATTAGAAATAAAGGACAAAAGAGTGGTCGAAAACGTAGTTGCTGACCACTTATCTAGACTTACAAATGACGATGATAGTGATTCTTAGTCCATACCTGACGCTTTTCCGGATGAGCACCTATATGCTATTTTTTGCACCATGGTATGCTGACATTGTGAACTATTTAGCTTCTGATATTATTCCTGATAATTGGTCAAGAAATGAACGTAAGAAATTCTTGGCCAGAATTAAGCTATAATACTGGGATGAGCCCTACCTTTCTAAGTATTGTGCAGATCAGATTATTCATCGTTGTATTCCCCAGTGGGAATATAATGAGGTTCTATCATTCTGTCATGACAAAGAGTGTGGTGGCCATTTTAGTGGTATGAAAACAGCTGCTAAAATTCTTCAATGTGGGTTTTATTGGCCTACCCTTTTTAAAGATGCCCAAGTGCATTACAAGACGTGTGTTCGTTGCCAACAACTTGGGCCAATCATGAAGCGTAATATGATGCCATTAAATCCAATCATAGTGGTAGAAATTTTTGACGTATGGGGCATTGATTTCATGGGTTCTTTTCCTGTTTCCCACGGTTTCATATATATTCTAGTTGTCGTGGACTACGTGTCTAAATGGATAGAGGCCATGACTTACCGTATCAATGTCCATAAGACAGTTGTGTTTTTTGTTAAGGAGTACATTTTCTGTCGATTTGGCATTTCTAAAGCCATCATTAGTGATGGTGGAACACATTTTTGCAACAGAGTTGTTACGTCTCTAGTAAAAAAGTATGGAGTTACACATAAGGTGGCAACTCCTTATCATCCATAAACTAGCGGCCAAGTAGAAGTTTCTAATAGGGAAATCAAAAAAATCTTAGAAACAACTGTAAATCCTGATAGGAAAGATTGGTCTAAGCGTCTAACTGATGCCTTATGGGCGTATATGACTGCTTTTAAAACTCCTATAGGTATGTCTCCCTTCAAACTTGTATTTGGGAAACCTTGTCATTTGCCCATTGAATTGGAGCACCGTGCTATGTGGGCTACAAAAAGCCTTAACTTCAATATTGATGAGGCAGGTGTCAAGCGCAAGTTGCAATTAAATGAGGTTGAAGAAATCCGTAGCGATTCTTATGATCTCGCGAAGGTGATAAGTGCTCAAAAGTAATGATTTATAACCCCAATTATGTGTATGTTAGTCTCCATTTTATATTTAAATATTCTAATATGATGCAATTTGAGTTTTTGCAGGTCAAAGAACCTAAATGTGAAATATAGAGGGAAAAGAAGTCAAACAAGTCAGAAAGGAGTCACTGGGAATTATAGATAAAGGCTTAGGGCAAAAATGTCATATTTGTCTCCATAAGCGCCAAGCCTAATGGGACTCTAAAAGAGGATAATAATTGAGTTGGAAAAGTCTTCAATCTGATCTCAAAGCCTTAATTTTGACTTCATAGGAAGATGAGATCAACATGGAAAAGAAGTCAGAGTTTCACAAGAATTAGGAAACTGAAAGCTCTCAGAAACTGTAGCTTCGAAAATAGCCTGCAGGGCAAAGTGGGCCACGTCCAACTTTGGTCCAACTGAATTTAACTTTTCTAGGATTTCTTCTATAAAGATTACAAAGAGTTTGACACCAAATAAACATAGGATTCGGATCTCTATCCAGACGAGCAAGTAAGCCAATATATAAGGCACAAAAACCTCAGTTTACATTATCTAGGAAATTTAGTGTTTTAGTTTAGTTCTTCTTCTATCATGTTTTAGTTTAAATCCCTCATTGAGTTTCTTCTTATTCATTCATTGATCTAATGCTCCTGTGGAGGTTAGGAGGTATTAGGGTAATTCATAATTGTGTAGAGCCAAATACCACAAACCCTAGATTCTTTTCTTCTAGTTTTTAGTGTTATAGTGTGATGATTAGATTATTTATAGCACCTCAATTAGTTGTATGGTTAATGACACATGTGGATTTTCCATGGCACCTAGAGTTGTATATTGAATGCCACTTAAAGCACAATTTGGTTAGATTGAAAATATCATTGGAGATTGAAGAAGTATTTGATGGAAAGATAGAAATGCCACTTAAAGTCACATATTATCATCATGGTTATGAGCATAAGGTTTATAGGTATGGTGAGTTTCTATTGGTGATTTATATTTAGCATGATAGGTAGATCTATTAGACTAATTCTATGATTTTGGTGGATTTATCTCTCCCAAGATATTCTCTCTCTTAATTCATATTTATATATTTAATTTAGTTTAGTTTATGCATAGTTTATATCTCAAATCAAATCAACTATATATTCATCATTATTTAGCCACATCTTTTACTTGCATCCATTAGATTAACTTAGATTAGGAATTTCAATTATCACCACTTAATTATTTAGAGTAGGATTGATACTTTGCTAGCCACTATACTAATCAATATTTAATAGGTTAAGTAAGATTTGCAAAAGATACGTAACACAAACAACGACACAAATAATTACGTGTTGTGTGAGTTTTCAGAAAGATTATAAAGCTAACATGAAACGTGTTCATGATAAGAAAATCTTGTGCAAAGAGTTTGTGGTAGGTCAAAAGGTCTTGCTTTACAACTCCGGTCTACATATTTTTCCAGGGAAATTAAAAACCCGTTGGTCTGGTCCTTTTCTGGTTACTGAAGTCACCCTTTACGGGGCAATCACCTTGGTAAATCCCAAGGACAACAATACCTTTCAAGTCAATGGCCAATAGTTAAATCATTTTCAAGAGTTAATGTCCCCTAATGTGGAGGAAGTCCTTTTATAGGACCCTGTCTATGAGGACTGACCTTTGTTGCTTGGTGTATTTCTTTTCACTTTCATATATTGGTAAGTGCATCATTCAGGTAACCGGGCCCTCCCTATGGAGTGTGTGGATGTAAGTACCGGATCCTAAGACCACGTTTAACATAATTCACGTTTTCCATTCTTGTATATTTTCTCGGTTTTTTAGTCATGTTCCTCTATGGTGTGAATTATGCCTTTATTGCTTTATTGTTTTACTTATATTAATCCGTATTCGTAAAAAAAAAAAAAAAAAATAAAACCATAAAACCATAAAACCATAAAAATAGTAATTTAGGAAGTCTTGGGAATCTGACTTTAAAAGACCCACGTTTAAAACAAATTTTCTAAACTCTATTTTCTAAAATTTGTTTGGGGGTGGGGTGTTGGTCTTTCCATTCTTGATTGCTAAACTTTCCATTTTTGTTGTTTATGCCATTTAATCGTATTTTAATTCGGGTTGACATTATCTTTGAATTTAGAATTCGTTTGTTCTCATAACTTACGTCATTCAAGCATTCCGAGGTGTTTACCACCTTTCTATATGTCAACTGCGGTTAGAATAGAGTGTGGTATGGATCATTGGATTGGAAATTCTCTCTTGATCGTTTTCATATCTCATTCGCAAAAATCGGACCGATAACGATTCGAGAATTCCAATTTTAATTTTTGCGCGCATAGGGACAAAATGGGCATTTTCGAATTTGATTGGGCTTGGGCCCAAGTCAACAGTACAACCCAAGAACGCATCGCGTTCTTCTTCTTCCTCACTCCATCAGCCTCCATTGACGACCAACCCTAGAAAAAAAAAAAGGAAAAACCACCACCAATTGCCACCACCACCAATCTCAACCACCTCAAAACAACCCACCCACACCAAATCTCGCCCCTCCACTTCACTTCTCTCTCCAACTGTTCGAAAAAAAAAAAAAAAAAAAAAAATCACCCAAATCAAACCCAATCACTCCACTCGAACCAAAGTTTGATTTCTTGGTTCAACACCTCTCCTCCACCTTATTCAAACCCACAAATCAACTCCAAGATTCAATGGCTCAAAGACGAAGAATTTTACCAGAACAAGCTTTTACTGCCGACCACTTTGCTCCGTTTTACAGTGACGAGATGATTCGTAGGGATTGGACGCATTTGTGGTATTCGACGAACGACTTTTATCACGGCGATTTGGTCCAACAATTCTATAAGACGAGGGAGTTGGTTGGTAATAAATTTTTTGTGAAGGTGAATAAATTAAGGAGAGAAGTGGATAGAAATTTGTTGGCTCGTATTTTCGGCATGGAGGAAGGATGCAATCTAGTAGCCACATTGCAGGAATCCCAAATTGTTGGGATCGAGCCTTTGATGAAAGAGATGGTTTTGGAGGGAAACTACAATGCGAGTTCACATTGTGTTCGCCAGTCGTCTCTGCGAACCAACCAGTTGGCTGTAGCTCAGCGGATTGGTAGGAATGTCATTGGAAAAGAGAAAGTCAGTGACATCAGTCTGAATTGTCTTCACGTTCTATGGATACTCTAGGAAAGAAAGTATGAATTCTGTATCCTCGAGTTTTTGATAAATATGATTAGAGGAGTTGGGAAGAGTATTGCACCTCTCCCTATTTTGATAACAAAGATCATGATGAGTTTGAGAGCTACTCCGAAATCTGATCAGATTATGTTGAACTCACATTCAAATGCAAGTATTTACACACAATGTATCCAGAAGACTTGGAGGTTGCATGGAGAGAGGGTTGTGGAAGAGGTTGATGCGGATGATGAGGAGGACACAACATGTTTTGATGCCGAGGCCTTGGAGAGGTGTACGTCTGATGTAGAACGCATGTCAGTGCTTCATCGTGGTATGCGTTCTCTTAATACTATTTGTGAAGATCTCCGGACTCGACAAACTACCATACATCAGAACTATGAGACTCGTGCCCAGTGTGAGGATGAGCGTTGGAACGAGATGAAGGCATTTATGGAGGCACAGAGTCGGTTTCGAGTGGAAATTCTACGACGCAAGCCACCCCTAGGGGGTTCTGCTTCAAATAAGTCTGAGAGGCATGAACGTTGTCACCGAAGGACGGATGGCTCGGGCCCATCTTCATCCCAGGCCCAATCTTCATCTCAGGGTTCCATCTTCATCTCGTGGCTAGCTGTTTAGAAAAATTTGTTCTTTTGATGTTATTTTTATTGTTTTTATTAGTTCGGATGTTAAGTTGTTAAATTCAGTAGTTAAATTTGAATTCAGTAGTTATTTGTTATTTGAATTTCGATTTTAATTTAATTTGGTTCTTTTCAACGCATGCGATGATTTTTGTGTTAATCCTACCTTCCCGAATTATTTGGGGGTGGTATTATTTCTTTTAGCATTGTTTTTATATGATCCATAATTTTAGAAGTAATTTTGCGATGATTGTTGGGAATGTTGCTGATATTGGCATGGCTATGATTAGATATTATGGTAGGATGAAATTTTAATGAGTTAGGAAGTTGCTATTCTAAATTTAATCTAAAAGATATTAGGTTTGTTTTGGAATAAGGAATATGGGTTGTTTCCGTTTTAGGTTTTGGAAATATTTTGTTTTCGGCAATTTCCTTAAAGATTTTTGGCAACTTGTCGATTCGTTTTAGAAACTAAAACCCTATATATACTTGATTCATTCTCCACACAAAACCCACACATCTCACTTTCATCTCTCACCTTAAACCTCCAATTTTTCCTTTAGTTTTTCACTGCACCGTGTTCTTCACACACGGAACGACCCACGCCCTACCAAGACCAATTCTGAGCCTAGCACTGAAGCACCTGTAACTCGATTTAGCCCTGAGCACGACCCGCACCCTGACCTTCGTAGCCATGAAAAATTCCAATTTTTTATGGGTTGTTCTAGGGTCATTTGCAGCTCTTCTAGAGAGTAGTTTTGTGATGACATCTCCTACAGTCATACTTGAGCAGTCTTTTGAAGACTTGTTGGGAAGGAGACTTATGGAGGTTGGTTCTGCGACAAGATCTTACAGTTAGGATGGCGGCATCTACTGGTAAGTGATGACGACTCATATTCACCTTAGCTTACTACATATTTATGCAATAATGTTAATTTATTTTGTCAATTTGATGGAGAACAAAAATTCTCCGTTGCAATTAATGACACGACAATGGAATTCAGTAAGTCTTTGGTAGCGTTGGTTTCGGGATTGCCTTTACCTGATCCTATAAACACGTAGGGATATATGACTGATAATGCATACCTATATGACTATGCGTATTTCCACGAGTATTATGGGGGAGGGGTGTTTCGTGTAATGGACCAAAGGCGATATAACATAGCCCTTGGTAGCTTGTCCCTGAATGTAGGCACCACCATGTTATTCATCCTGATGAATATTTTAGGGGAGTGGCAATTTACTTCTGCAAATAGTACCATTGGTGACGTGCTCCTTCCTTTAGCTGAGGGACATCGCTGATATGACATTCCTAAAGTATTAGTGGCTAGTCTAAAGAGAGCCCATAGCATGAGGCATAAGTATCTTCTTATGCCTGTTTTGGTTTGCCGCATCATGCGCGGTTGTTTACTTGAATTCTATACCCAGTTCACGGATTGGGTTAGGGTTGAAATCATGAGACCCACCAATTGCGTGGTTCGTTCATTTCGAGTTATGACTTGGCCGGGATGGCAGGTGCAACCGCATTTGGTTGCTCCTTATACCCCATCAGACCGAGTAACACTTGACAGGTTAGCACGGGTTGATGATGATACACAAAGGGCTTGACAAGTTATCATAGCATGGCAGGACGTAAAAGAGCCTTGGTCATATGAAAAGGATGAGGATGACGCTTAAACGCTAGAGATAAGGTAAGTTTTTAGTTTCAGTTAGCGTCTGCTTATGTCCCAAGCAATTTAATTCTTGTTATCCCCATAACGGGTGGAACTCATATAGAGTTGCGTCTATTTTTCTTTTTCTATATTAGTATGTTTTAACTCTGTTTTGCAGATGTTCCAAAATTTCATGCGTTTCCATGGTATTTTTCTACCCTTTTTATTTCAATACTTTGAGGACAAAGCATGCTTCTTGTTTGGGGGTGGCATAGAAACACGTGTAATATAATTAAGACATCTATAGGATATAGATAGGTACAATATGCACTTGTTTTCTAGTAAAAATTTTTAAAAATTCAAAAATATAAATAAAAGGTTATGCTATACAGTTAGGAATATTGGTATTGTTTTCTTTCCCTATGCTCTTAATAATCTAGAAGTCTCATGTTAGCTTTTGTATTAGAATAGTTTTTAGAAACTTAGGTTAATATGTAGGTAATAATCTTTGCATCTTTCTATAAATATATTGTATGAGCATCTATGATTGTTTGACAGTAAGTTTCTGAAATCTAGGATAGAGTACTTATTCTACAAATCCAGTGAGAATATAGCCTAAAGCCTTATATGAGTGAAATATTTGAGAAATGACACAAGGGAGAACTAAATTCCGAATAGAGAAATCACACGTCCACTTGCTTGATCACTATACCATATCCTAAGCAAGAATTTTAGTCCCTCTTTGGATCGATATAGCTAGAAATTCAAACCTTATGAAATTATTTTCCGCTAGTCGCCCCTCTGAGCCTTTCTTTAGCCTTTCATAAACCACAATTCCTTTACCCTTTTTTAAAAAAAAAATCAAAACAAAATAAAAAATCAACCTACCCATTTTAGAATGAGTCTGAGAATTGGATGAGTGAAGAAAAGAGAAGAGAAAAACTTGTGTAAACAAAAATTAGTTAGTTTCTTCAAAAAAGAAAAAGGAAAGAAGTTTCCATCCAAAGAAAAGAAAAGAAAAATAAAAATAGAAACAAAATAAAAACTCCAAAAAAATAGAATAAAAGGAGTCAAAAAGCCAAAATAAAAAGGCTAAGGATGGAAACAAAGTGTAGAAGCAAAAGAACAAGGGTTTATCTAGTTACGTAATATGAAGACCCTATTATCTCAGACTTGTCATTTTTGAATATCCATTTCCTTCCTTCTTAAACCATCTCCTAATCCCCGCAACACCTAATAAAGACCTCTAGCTCAATTAGGAATAAGTTAGTGTGACAGTAAGTGGTAGATGTGTTTGATCGACTTCGACTTCCTTGTTTGTCATTAAGATTGTAAGGTAAAGTGTGCCCACTGCACACTAGAGTAGCGAAACTTGAGCGGAAAAATCAGAGTGTTTTTATCTTGACATTTATGTGAGGACCTACTTAAGGACGCTATTCCAAGGTTTCAGAAATGGACCTGTTAGTGCATTTCATAGTATTACTCATTGTATATATGTTTATTCGTAGATGATTTATTATTATGCATATATTAGCTTAGATTTCGACTTGATTATTCTGTATTCATTGCTAGTGAGATGTGTAGATAATTGAGATAAATAAGGAAACAATAGTTTTATTTCGTAGTCGTTGTAGTATAGATGAAGTTTGTGAGTACCTTCACTGGAAAACTCTCACAAGGCTATAACTCGTCCACTAGGGAATTCCTAGTGGTTTAAGGCCTTGTTGCATATGGTCAATGCAATCGCACTCGACGAAACGAGATTAGTTAGAACTTTATTTTTAGTCACTTATGCTAATTTCTCATATTTGCTTGAGGACAAGCAAAATGCTGTTTGGGGGTGGTTTGATAAGAGCCCAAAACTGTAGTTTTAACCCATTTAACAATATCTCTTTTGACCAATTATGTGTTTAATAAGTAAGAGTTAGTGCTTTTTATCGTGTTCTTCTGTATTTTAGGCATTGGAGTCGAATAGGTGCAGAAATGTGCCCCTTTTGCGAGATAATGGAGCAAAGGTTGGTTGTTAAGAAGTTATATGATTAAAGGCCAAGATGCAAGGAGAAAAAGCCCATTTAAAGTCCAGTCAAAGCTAAAAAGTCAAAGTCAACAGCGGGCAGAAACAGCGCACAAAAGTTAGCAGAACTTCCGAAGGCTGTATCTTTGAACTCAGACCTCGGAATTAGGTCTACCTTACGTCAAAACGACCGACTTGGAAAAGCTTTCTAGTGGTCCAAGCCTTGATCCAATCAGAAGAGTAGAAGTGGAAAAAGATGTTGAAGTCATTTCCAATTGAAAAGCCCTCTGTGGATTGAAGAAATTGGGTTTTGGGCTCGATTTTTCGGCCCAAAACATGGCTCCTCAGCCTATGCATGAAAAAGTGGATCTTGTCTCCTCCATTTTAAGATACAAGACTTAACTCTTAAGCATCGAGTTTTTTTACTTAGCCATTATCCAATAACTTGTTTTAGATCTAGTTTTTTTACATTGAATAAAATTAGTTGCCATTAGAATAGATTAGTTTTTAGAACAAAGAATGAAAATTATTTAGAATAAGATTTAGTTTTATAATAAATTATTAGTTTTTCATTCAATTTAGTTTATTGATTCAATTCTTATTTAGTTTTAGTTGTCTTAAATTCATGCAAATTAGTTTGTCTTAATTTGATAATTAGTTAATCATAATCTTAGTGCTAAATTAGTTTTAAATCTTGTTTTAATTCATTTCGAATCATTAGATTATTATTCATTAGATCAATAAAGTTAGTTGGTTATTAATCATTACTTAGTTGTGAATTCAGTTTTGAATCCTTGATTAGATCAATATATTAAATTTATAATCTTTTTATCATGTCTTGTTATGATTTATATATTAATGATAGCATAATGGTTCAAAGCTAAAACCTCCATTAGAGGGGTTTGAAGAAGCCTTGATAAAGCTTGATTGTTGTTAGCGTAGAATAGTTCGTAATATTCCATTCCATTCTAGAAAGCAATTAGTTCACCATGAGACTGGGTTTGATTGTTTCACATACTAGTTGTTAGTTGGTAGAAATTACCATGAACAATTAGGGATTTGGAAGACCCAATTACTATGCGAGAGGATTGCAATTCGGATTACGACAATTCCTCGCTAATTGATTCCAGCTTAGGAGAAAAAGTGCCGAAAAGTCAAGGTCAAAGTCAACGGTCAACAATTAGGGACTCAACACCAAAAGACGGAAAATCATGTCCTTAACCCAAAAGACTAAAGATTATGTCTTCAATTCAAAAGTGGGCATCCTTAGCAAGCTTGTTCAAGAAGATACCTAAAGCATAAAGCAACCCTAATGAGGTGTCTTATTTCTAAAAGATAAGGGCAAAGTTATAAAATGTAAAATGGGTAGTATATAAGCCAAAGTGAGAGGATAGAGAACTTACCCTAGAATTAATATTTGGTCATTAAGAGTAGTTTAATATGTTTTAATTAATAGTTTAATTGTTATTTACACTATTTTCCATTTTCATGTTCTTCAAGCTTTAGTTAATGAATCAAGTTCTCATTTGTCTTCAATACAAAGTTTTCAATCTTGTTTCCACTACTCTTATCTCATTACATCTTTCTAATCTTGTTTTCATATCAACAATTCTAAAAATCTAGTTTTCAAGCTTCCATTAAATAACTAAGTTCTTACTTTGATAAAAAGCAACTCATAGTTTGATTAGAAAGGCTTAGAGCTAGAGTGAGACACTATAACAAAAAAGACATTTAAAATCACTCTATAAGTGATGTCAAAAATATACGACGTCACTTTTGCAAGTGATGTAACTGGTGGCGACGTGAGGGTTTTCCACATCACTTTTTAAATGATGTCCACAAGTGATGTTACTTCACATCACTTTTTAATTGATGTCCACAAGTGATGTTATAACTTTGCATCACTTTTTAATCGATGTCCACAAGTGATATTATAACGTTTAACATCACTTTTTAAGTGAAATCAATAAAGCCGATTAACATCACTTAGGAAGTGACGTTTCATTCAGATCCCAAATTAATTATAAAGTGATGTGAAATAACTCAATAAATCACTTTAAAAGTGATGTCCCATTTATCAAAATAATAATAAAAAAACAATAAAAAATATAATAATAAAAAAATAAAATTGCCAATATCATCCCAATATAATACCATTTTCCTGGTCATTTATCATAAAATAAAGATGAAACATATCTTAAAATCACATTCATCACACAAATATCATCTCCAATTACAAATATTACACTATATACAAAAAAATTGTAATGAGCCAACATATACCAACAAAATCTAATCTGCAGTACCGAAATGAGCCAAAAAGAACCACAACCACCCAACCAAGAACCTATCACAGCCTGACTTGATGCAATCAATTTAATCCAAGAACCTATCACAGCCTAACAAATCACTCTGTTTTCTTTTTTCTGCAGTATGAAACATTGTACTAGAAAATCAATGAAAATTTTATAAAAGGAAAATAAATAGACATAACATTTGCATAATATAGTACCTGAATGACAAAGGAAGTTCTACAGAAGATCAGGTCCAACCCTGTGCCAAAAGCTGGTTGAGGTTGACTTAAAATAAAAACGTTGTCGTCCATTTTCCTACATCACTAGCGGAGTAATCTAAAACTTGTGTCTGCCCAGAAAAAATATTTAAATAGCTGTTAATGATTTGGGCAGTAACACCAAGTGCTTCAGGAATTATAAGAGACCACCTCTTCATTACCTATCAACATGCTTAAAGACGACATCCAAAATCCTATACAAGTCCTTGAATACAAACAGAATAACCATTACCTTGATTTTTCCATCAAGCTGTCCATCAAGTGCAATAAATTGCGCAATGTGGGACGCAAATCCTCCCATGGATCTTTCCTCTACTGTTATCAAGAAGGTGTGTTCTTTGCATAGCTCCCTCACAATCTTGATATCAAGGGGCTTGCAAAATCTTGCATCTGCAACAATAACATGAATGCCAAGGCTGGCAAGAAGAGATCGAGCCCTAAGGCAGTTCTGAACCATCACCCCATACCCAAGCAGAGCAACATCTTTACCCTCTACAAGAACCCTGCCTTTTCCAATCTGGCAACTAGTAGAACCAGTGTCATGAGCTATGCCAAAGATATTTCAGCTATAAGTTCACATGCTGACACGCCCACACAAATAGACGCGTGTGTTCGAAGTCCATACATGAAAGACATAATGTACAGTAATTACCTCCAGGGGTATTCCATTGCATAAAAAGCTGTTCATCCCACCAACGACACCTCTTGGATAGCGGAAGCAAATGGGTCTATCATCTACATGGGCAGCAGTCACCACCATGTTTACAAGCTCAACCTCATCCGCTGGAGCCTTGACAATCATGTGATATCAAATGCCCCACCAAGCGTGGGACCATCAAATCCAACCAGTCCGGCACTTGAAATTGCAAACCGCATTGGTACCTTCTACCGATCCACATCATGGACAACCTAAGACCACAACAAAAAGTTGAGGGAGGGAGAGAGAGTGTTACTTCCAACTAGAAGATTTTAAAAATATAGAAAAGAGGAAATCAAGAAGTAACCATGCATTTTATATATATTCTATGCAAGAAATACTTGTGTATCCATTTGGGATATTAAAGCAAATATGTTAAAGCACTAGAATATGAGGCATCATGATATTGATGTAGTGGATCCAATATGTGAAACTATCCAAAATTTGTGCATGGAATTGTTCAATCAGTATGGACAAATTCTACTTGCATTTGAAAAGGAATGTGGAATTTCGCTATTTTTGGTTGGCATAGAAAGATCACATTATTACGTTTAGGATATTTGATTTATTTCACGTAAGAAGTTACTTTATCCCTAATCATGACTTCTTTATCTTCACCATAAGTATTTAATGAGAAAAAAAATTCATATAGAAGGCAAAGTTATATTTTCTTGCCTACAGGCTTGAAAATGTTACTGTTGTTCCAAGTAGATTAAGTAGAATCAGTAGTTTAGCATAGATATAACATTGCAGATGTCATTAGAAGTTTCTAATTAATCAAACATATGCTCAAATTTGAGTAATAAGAAGGATAACCTGATCATAAGCTCTCTGTAGAAATTGTGGATGGAACAACACAGAACGACTTCAATCCCCCACAAGACAAACCAGTAGCAAAAGTCATTGCATGTTGCTCAGCCATCCCCACATCAAAAAACCTGTCTGGGAAGCTTGCATGAAATAATTGAAGTGATGGATCCATTTCCATGCCCGCATGAACTACCACAAGTTCTTTGTCCCTCTTGCACAACAAAAATGTCATGAGATTGAACCAGCTCCAATCCAGTAAATTCGTGATGAAAAACCACTCCAATATGCTCTAAGGAAAATCGAGAAGAGTACCTTAGTAGCCTCTCTAAACTTTCAAAAGGATTTACTGGATTGGAGCTTGCTAAAAGTAGTAGATAAAGCACTGATTGTTGTCTTGGAGCCCTCTTCTAGCTTTGGGTGTAAAGAGTGCCGGCTGTCATTTAAGATCACTACCATATTGGAATCCAAGTATCTAGCATTGCTCATTGCCTCATTCCTTTCTTAAAGAACCACTCAATATAAGTCGCATTAACAGTTCCATCATAGACAAGACAACGTTCACGAAGCTCATCAAAGAACTCGTTTGCTCTCTCCAAATTACCCAACTCAAGGAACCCAGAAATGAGATTATTATAAACAAGGGAGTCAGCTCCATGACCCTTATTGAGCATTTCTCTAAGAAGGTTCATAGCATCAGAAATCCTATCCGCCTCAACAAGCCTTTTTGTCAAATGGCGATAAGTAACAGACGAGGGACCAAAGGGGACATTAGCAAGAATATGAGCATAGACATCGAGAGCAACATAGACTCGACTAGCATCACAATGGGTATTAATTAGAACATTATAAGAAACAATATTAGGAACTATATTGGACTGATTAAAGAAAAATTGGAATAGACTAATTGCCTCTTCATACCGAGCAGCGTGATACATTGAAGCAATGAAAACATTACAAGTGAATACAGTAGGGTGAGTGTTGGAAAAAACAACATGTCTAGCATGGGCTGATGTGGTTTTGAGGTCACCAGCATGTATTAAAGACTGGACTCTATTGTGAAGACTAAGACCAGGACTAGTGAGTGCAAAAGTGGAGTCGGGTAAACGAGGGGCATTTGGATATGGGCGTGGGCGTGGGGCAGATGGGTCGCGACAAAAAGCGTGGAGTGGGGGTTAGATATGGAGATGACGCTTGCGTCTACAACACTCTATTGCGACTTTTTTGGCGGAAGAGTACGCAAATGAATGCGTAAAAGTGGTAGTGATGGAGGCTAGGGTGGTATTTTGTGTGGGTTTAGAGAGAGGTGATGATCTTCGAAGTAGGGATTGGAGGAGACAGTAAACAATCATGGTGATTTGCAAAAAAAACAGGGTTAGGTTTGGAAGTGAGAGCGAAGAGTAGTGGTTTAGGGCTTTAGAAGGGTTTTTCCTCCTTTGTTGAACTAGTATAACAACAATTTCGTCAAATACCAGAATTTAGGATTTTTTCGGTTAACATTAATTGGAATTTCATAAATTCAAAGAAAAAATTCCTAAATGTTTTTTTTTTCCGCTACAACACACACACACACACACACACACATATATATATATATATATGTGTGTGTGTGTGTGTGTGTAAAAAAAAAAAATTAAAGGGATACACTGAAAGTCTATGCAACATTTTGGTAGAGTACTCATGTCAGACAATCTATAAGCCCATTTAGCTATATCATGAGCCTCACCATTAAAACATCAAATTCGCAATTTTTTATTTATAATTTTTGTTTAAGGCTAGTCGAGCAAACCAGTGGCTGTTTAATTTCTATTTAAACTAATTTTTCGATGGTCTTTCAATTCTAACTAGGGAAACCAAAATATATTCAGTATAAAAAATTGCAATCTTTTATTTTTTATTTCTCGTTTAAGGGCGGCTAGTCTAGCAAACCAATCACGTGCCTGTTTCATTTCTATTTAACCTAATTTTTTTAGAGAGTTTTTTCTAGCTAATTAACTTAATAATTAATAGGTATATCAATAATAACACTTTTGGAAGTCACATCAGAAGTGATTTCGAAAACTTGGCAAAGTCACTCTTAAAGTGATGTTGAATATATTGAAATTACATCACTTTATAAGTGACACGGTGAGTGACAACACCTTTAAAATGATGTTGAATATATAGATATTACATCACTTTATAAGTGACACGGTGAGTGACATAAAAAGGTGTTACTATATCACTATCACGACATCAGTTATTAAAATAATGTTGTACAACTCTACTACATCAGCCTTTCAAATAAGTGATGTTAAAAAAAGATTGTGATAATTATTACATCACATGCTGAGAAAAGTGATGTCATAGATTTCATATGACATCACTTCGCTGAAAGTGATCTTAAATTAGTGATGTCATATGTCGTATTAGCTGTAGTGAGAGTTTCCATCATCAAAACCATCCTTCTTTGCATAGATTTCAGATGAACAACAACACCCTTACTCACCCATCAATCCACAACAATCAAATGGCGCCGCCGTCATGGATCTAGAACAAGGAGGAAGATGAAGAAAATTAACACTCTCTAAACTCTCTTCTCAATCTTATTTTCTAACTTTTTAAAGTTATTTTTCTCTTATTTTCATAACTGATGTTTCTTTTTCTTATACTTCAGTAAACTTAAGATCAAATGGAGTTTGAGACTAGCATGAGATGGTTTACTAGAGACTGTTGGAGAAAAACGATCCAAAAGGGTGCTAATCGACCCGCGCCGCGCGTAAACAAGCCGCACCCGTGCCCTTGTCGTGCCCGCCCGCGTCCTTGCCGTACCCACATCCGCGCGTGACCTACCCGCGCCGCACCTCCAATTTCTCCAACAAAGATTTTGTTCAATCAGAATCTTCGTATGTAAGCAAGTTTTATTTTCCCTAGTTAGTTTAATTCAACTATCAGTAGATAAAAAGTAGATAGATTTGCAAAGTTTTGAGTTTTCAAAACCAAAAAATCAATTACAAATGAATTTTAAAATTTTAAAATATATATTAATTATTTAAAATGAATTAGTAATCCATCAGTAAAGTTAAACATTAAAATTAGGTTAGTAGCATGTTTAAGTTTTATTTTCTATTAATTGTTGTTTATGCATGTTAGTTTCGGATAATATCATATAGTCAAGTAAACATTAAAAAAGTAATTAGGATAAAAATAAAATAGTTTAAGTTTTGAAAGTGTAGTCTTTTGATTTAAGTTTACTTACCAAGAGTTTGGGATTCAACCAACTTGCACCGGTTGAATGTGCGAGGCGGGTAGTGTAATATCAAGCTTGCGCATTTCAACCCAGCTTGGGGGTCGAAGTTCAAATCTTTGACAAACAATTTCTAGCTTTCAAAATTAAAATAAAATTTTGTTTAATTAATCACTAGTGAATAGTTAATTAGCTAAACGTAGTTACTTTTCATATTTACCGCTTTCATAGGTTTAAGCCCACGAAGGCAACCAATTATATCTTATTGGCTTTGCCACATTTCGACCAGACTTGTGGGTCTTAGATAGATTAAACTTGTAATCGTAAGGAAACACTTGAATGGTGGGTTGACACATAAGACACCAAACACTTCGTCAACCCCACCACGTCACATTCACCCTCAAGGTCATGTACGCACACCTTGGGTGGTACTTTCTAAACCTCCTCATTACAAAGTATAAGAGGATACTTGTATGTTACTGAGCATGCATGCATGATTGTGTGATTTCTGATTCAGTCTTGTCTTTACATTTAATGCTAAGGCTAAACCCGAGCCCTTAAAGAAAAATAGTGGGATTAAGCCCCACTTAGAACGGACGTTGATTACTCAAATTGATACATAAACTTAACTAAAACTTAAAATCAATCAAGCAGAGCCAATCTAGTCACATCCATCAGGACAAAGATTTAGCACAAACAAAGAGAGTAGTGAGCTACCAAATTCCAGTAGACCAACCATCTTACTCACTCCCCTCTCTCAGATTCACCGTGAGTGAGATTCTTAGTGGCGCACCATCTACTGAAGTAGCAATCTTCTCCCTTGATGCCTGTAGTTCCCAAATTTTGCGCCCACTGTTCAATTTAAACCGGGCATAGTTTCTAAAATTTCAAAGCTACAAATGGATTTCTACTATTTGTGTATCATGCTTGTTTGAGCATCCATGGATTATCAATATGCATCGCAACCGTCATGGAATTACAATGCAAACCCAGAACCTTGTTCTTGTTATGGTAGTCTGTATCATTGGGTGTCTCAATGCACATCATATATCGAGTTCGAGTCTCCTATGGAATATTCTTACGATTACGAACCTCAATTTTCAAAATTCCCTAGTACCCAATACACGCAAGAGTTTCCTAATCATGCAGATAATTCATAGAATTCCACCATAAATAGTCAACCATCATTCATGTATCCATATGGTCAGTCAGAGTGTGGTTTCACCCAAAACCCATTACCATTCACATCACCATCCATATCTAATTCATATCCCACTCCACTATCTATCATAGACTAACTTTACCAAGCAGTGGCTTAGCAAACAATTCAAATACAACAAATAGCAAATACCTTATGTTGATCTCCAATCCATTTCAATCAATACCACGTTTGAGACTAATGTTCTTCCCATTAGTCCAAAAACCAACCAATAAGAGGAACAAGGTGTTGCTATAACAAAACCAATTGCTAAGCCAATCTTGATATTTATGACCAATTAAAACCCTATCATCCACCTGACTATCATGTGAATTCCAGTTCTTATGATGATTACATTCCCAAAGTTATAGTTTTTCCCATTTGTCTTAGTACACCCATAGATGAGAACACTCTTGTAGAAGAAAATCTAGAACATGTGTTAGAAAATGACTCGACACACTTGGACAATGACAAAGAGGACAAAGAAAATCAAGTGCCTGGAGAAGAGGATATCAATTATATAGTGGAAAGTGGATCTAATTTTAGTATGGCCATTAAAGACTTATCGATGGAATAAATTTGTGACATCCTTAATATTGTCCATATGAACCACAAATTTGTGGAAATGCCAAAGCTAGATGAACAGTTCTCTGAGTCCTCGAGATCATATGAAAAACCTCCACCCGACCATCATTCCCACGAGTTAACACCTCTCGAAAGCCAACCTCCATTCATTAAAAATCCACCAAATTCTGAGGATTACACCACTAAACCATTTCAAAGAAACCTCAAGCTCGCACTTAAGCCAATTGCCTTTGAAATGCTTCATAATTTTCTAAATCTTCCCAGTAAAGAGACTTTGCCCAACCTGCAAACTCCCGAGACTATCATTCCAGTTGAGAAGAGCCCCGCATTGATTGAAGTGCCAGAGAAAGAGGAAATAGAATCTAAGGTGGAATATGAGTTCTTGAGGGCATACGATGATCCCTTTATTCGAGAGGTTGAAAAACCCAGTTTGTCATATGTCGCATCATCTAAGCCTCATGAAAAACAACTACTACCACACTCACACTCTCTTGGACAATTCAAATATGACGGGTTATTGTATAAATTCCATGATGCGTTATATAAGTTTTCTCTTATCATTCTGCATCTTACACTCCGCTTGCATCATATCATTCTATTTAGGGGTAAATGCTCTACTATGTTTTTCTGTATTGATCCTCAATTGTTTAGGTAATTATTATATAGTTAATAATGTATCATCCTTCTTACGTATAGTCTTGGAGAATCTTACTTAAAATTACCCCATATATAGTCTCGACTATATATGATCCTATCTATGAAGATTAAATCCTTTTTCCATGGTGTATTTCCAATCCATTCATTCTCTTACATTTGCTTCAATGGAATACATCAGCAAAGGTAACCGGACAACTCCATTTGGAGCGTGTGGTTGTAAGTGTCGGAGCCTTGAGTCCACGTATACTTCCATATTCCTTGTTAGCACTTTTACTCGTGGTTTGAGTTGTGTACTACAATTTTTTATTTTTTTATTTTACATTCTTTTTAAAATAGTTTTCTTTTTATGTAATTTACTTTACATTTCCTATTTTATGTTATTTCCCAGTTTTCTGTCTTCCATAAGTTCTTTCATTCAATCTTCACTTTTGACGCTTGAGTAGCCTTTCCTCTATAAAGAAGAGATGTAAAACAAAGCATAGGTGAAATGGTGATTGAGTGGAGGTGTCTTACGGTTGCCTTTCATAGTTGTTTAGCATGCTTCATCTTATATAGGCATGCCATTAAACCATGGGATGGTTGGCAATTGGAACCCTTTTAATTCATTTTTTTTTCCTTCTGTGGGCAATTTCTAGTTGTTTTGAGTTTCGTCTTACAATCTAGTTGGAATGGCTTTAACAAGGACTAACTAGAGAGTAGGAGAGGAGAGACTATATTATCTAGAAATAGAGCTAGTCCTCTTTACTAGATTTGCCTACTTACAAAACAAGAGGTGGAAAATCTAGGGAGGCCAAACCATGGGATGGTTCACAATTTTAGTCACTTAAATTCAAAAATATTTTCCTTCTATTGGGTGGATCACTCTCCTTATAGTGATTTTTCTTAGTAGTTTTCTTTTTCTTTCTGTTATTGGATTTAAGTAATTTAGGAACATAAAACCCAACAAACCGAAAAGAAAAACCCTTCTCTCACCCTTTCATAAATATTGTTTTATCTGATCTATTAATGCAAGATTCTCGATATATCAATAGTTATGTGATTTTCCAAAAACAAAATGGGCAATGGATTCTACACAGACCAATCCATAGAACAACACAATTTAGGGGAGGTTTGAGATCTGTATTGATTATTAATGGTCGCCTATATCACTGCGCTATTAGCATGGGTCAAGACATTCCATGTCTTGCGCAGTAAATCCCCCAACTCGTATAACTGAAGCTCTGTCTGTCTGGATTGGGTTCACATGAGCCGACACGAAAGTTGTATGAGATTACCTGTTATGGTTTGTTTTTCAAAAATTAGCATTTAGAATCACAACTTTTGAGTACGAGTATCTTCAAAATATCTCTCCATAGTTTTCAAAACTAGAGGATATAAAAATGAAAATTATATGCCCCAAAGTAACCAAAATAATACCGGATTTACGTATAATTTTATCTTCTTGTCAAAACCTCTATATGGTTATAGATATATTTTACTTGAGGGAAAAAAATGAGACGTCTCCAAACAAGAATTTAACAAATAGAGTAACCCAAAGTGATACTATTCTCTGTTTAATTATATCTTTTGTCTCCACCTCTCTATTTTGTCTCGAGAATCTGACATTAAAAGAGTCATAATTGTACAAAACTTTCAACTATCAAAATCGAAGAATTCTAAGGTTTTATGTATATTCCAAATAGCTTGCTTTTTACAGATGAAAGCTCCCCTCAAATTACTACATTAAACTCAATTTTGATGGTTGTATGTCTCAGCATAGAGTAGGGTATGGTGGAATTGTTATAGATCAAGATCGAGGGAATAATATGATTTATTTGACAAAAGACATCATTCTTGTACCAGGATCACAAGGCCGTTGAGATAGGTGAAGTTATGTGTGCACAATAACTTTAAGAAGGTGTTGGTATGCTCACACTCTAATCTATAAGGGCAATCGAAATTCTAAAAGACCAGGAGGAGGCAACATGGTATTGTAGAAACATCCTAGCAGCAATCTCTAAAGTAGCAAGAAGCAAACAAGATCTAGTGTATAGTCATGTATATAGGGAATTTAATAGCTAGTGCTACATTATTTGGCTAGATCAACTATCTAACTTAGTAGATGAACTTAATTTTAATAATATAGCTCTTCTAGATAGAAAGCTATATGACATTGTAATAAGCAATAATGTAAGAGGAATGAAATCATACCGAGTTGCTGGGATCACAATTTTCTAAATAACTTCCTCATATCCTGTGACATTATCATCCCCCAAATGCTTTTCTTATCTAGTAATCGCCTCCTAGCTTCATTGTGTCCTTGGTCGAGTTTGAATTCAAAATCATGGCATAACTCCTCGAACTCATATTTTAGGCATACTAGCTACGAGAGTTGTTAATATCTACAGCAGTGGAAAGTGGCCTTACTTTTGTAATTGGTACTAAGGTACTCCACAACTTCAACTTACATTTGGTGCAAACCAGTTAATGATATATAAAGAGTTGGGTGCATGGGAACATAATGTATGTTTCCCAATTGAAGCAGACGACTTGTTTTTTGGATAGTGCATTGAATTGGAAACAAGTTAGAATTAGAAATCATCATCCACGGTTTGGGATTAAACTTTGGTTTATCCAATCATTTTATGTACTAGAGAAAGCCAATTGTAGTGAGGACAATTTTGAATAAAAAGTGGATTACAGATCGAATTTAAGGTGAGATGTGATTATATATATCCAATTATTATTTTGTGGTATTCTAAGAGAGAAGTGCAACTTGGGAAAGAAAATAAAAGTTTCTCAAACTGTTGTGCTTTTATGCAACTGTCCTTATATAATAACTTGGACGGGCCATGCTACAAAGGTAAGTTTTAAGTCTGCTGAAAGGCAATAAGGGAAGTAAAAACGCCACCGAAAATAGGCAATGCTCGGTGATTATACAGTATAATAAGGTTTATCTTTGCCGGCATCTTTATCTTTATATCTACTATCTATTATCACCTCTCTATATATTAAAGGAGAGTACATCTGACATGGACTGTCTCTATCCTAGGTGGCACTCTCCCAGGAGAAAATGAAGCCACGTGGATGTCTTTCTTTCGTGGGAAAACTCTCTCGATTCTTAAACCCTTCGCACTTAAAATTCTTAAAAGACAAGAAGTTAAACCTTTAAAGAGAATTGAAACCGAAAGAACTTATCTCCCTTTTGACTTATCCCTTCTTGACTGAGTTATAAACTCAATCTCCTCTCCCTGTCAACGATATGGTAAGTTTTTTTTTTTTTTTTTGTTTTTGAAGCTTCATCTTCTACAAATTAAAGTTTTGAATTTCCATTCAATTCTGATTTGAGAATATATTCATCTAAAGAGATATAAAGTGATATCGGCAAAGGTGGAAAAGCTCAAGAATTCTTGAAAAATAAACAATGTTGAATGGCGTCTAGGTGTTAACAATCTCAAAATTCAACCATTCAAACTTCCCGTTATTTGTATGCACTAACTCTCTTTCTTTTTTCCTTTTAGTCCAACCATTTTTTCATGATCATGTATACTTAACGTAGTCATGTGTTTTATTTTGAAATTTATTTTAATTTATCTGATTGCAAGTCCTAATGATGATGTTAAGATCAAAATAAAAGCTATAGTTGGAAGTGATGTTCACTACCAGCTGAAGGTAACAATCTTACTTCTTTTAGATTTGATCTTGCAATTTATGCTAATGGATCTAAATACTTCTTCCAAGGAAATTTATATTGTCTTTCACTAATGCAAATTATAATTGAGATTATGTAGAATATGAGGTGTGGAGAATTTTTAGTGGAAGAGCCAACGGTCATTGGTCATGAGTGTGTTGGAGTTGTTGAAGAAGTTGGCAGTGTAGTGACTTCTCTTGCTATTGGAGATAGAGTTGCTTACCCATGATTGGTTGTTGGCATTGCTTTTAGTGCAAAAGTGGTAGTTACAATCTATGTCCGGACATGAAGTTTTTCGCTACACCTTCAATTCATGGTTCTCTTGCCGATAAGGTAATCCAACGTGTCCACTAATGATTAAATATTTATGCCTCTTGACTTTACCTCTTTAATCATTGAGAGGCCTTGCTAATAAATCCATGCGATTTTCATTGGTATGCAAAAAAATTAAATGAAGCAACAACAATGCAGGTAATATTAGTTTAGTTATGGGTGAAATGAGATTTTGTAGAGGTTGATCTTCTCAGTTTAGTATATAGTCATCACTATGCGGTAATATTAGTAAAGCAACCACACTGAATCTAGGAACATATCAGTGAAGTAGATACAAAAGTTCATATGACAAATTAAAGTGGTTTTGGTGAAAGGCACGTACCATAGAGAAAATAAATACATTAACAAAAACCTAATGCTTATGGCCAGATGCAAAATTTGAGATTGTATAAAAGTTTCGATCACCTAATGATACTTGAATGATTCCTGTCGAAGTCTCTATCTGTTTTGCCATTGCCAAAAGAATGGCATCATTGCTCTGACTATTTAACAAGTACGTAATGTTCCTACTACTATGAGGAGAAATTGACAATAGCTTTTGGCCTTATGGGGCCTATACATGTCATGGTTTGAAGTATGACATTTATAGATTGTAAGTGAGGTTGGTTGAGGAGTAGACTAAATTGGGATCTTTCGTACTTTTGATTATTTGTCCTTTGCACACTTTTGACATTTGAGGTTTTAGTTGAATAAGCTTGGAAAAGCTTTATAGCTGGGAATAGGTTTAAGTATATGGTAATTTTGAAAGTTCTTGGGTTTGGTAGTTGTTTAGACCCGAATGATACATATATATATACACATATACATATACCAGAAAGATTTTGAAAGCATATATGTGCAATGATCAAGAATCCATATATATACATGAAGAATCTTGTGATATGAAATTTGGCATGCTTTTGGTTAGAGGGTGAATTAAATTAATATTTAGTTGGACATTGAATGTTAGCCAATGAAGGGTCGAAATGGACTAGAAAATCGTTGGAGTCCTTCTTTCTTTACTTTAGTTTATTTGGGAAAGAATGGTTGTATTTCACAATCTTTGTATCATTTTTTGTAGTTAATACACTCAACTACTAGTTAGTTTTTTTGCTTTTACATGAAAATTGTATCAAATTATTTAATTTGAATCTCAATTGTTGCACCCTGTATTCTTATATATCCTTGCATTTTATTATAGAGGGTCTATCCCTAACTATTGGAAGTATTAAGTTTAATTTTGTAGTTAATTACCTTAATTTTGTTGGCTCTTAGGCTTATTTTACTACTTTAAATTCGGTTCCAAGAAATGTAGCCATTGAAATCTTAAGATGTTGACTACATAATCGTTGTTCATATAGCTTCTAACCAATTTATTGGTACGATTTTGATAGGCTAACTATTTTATAACTAACAATTCATTGGAAGGGGCAAGAATGCTCTATATAAAGTTTTTTTTTGCACACAGGTAAGGTATATTTGTATTGATGTAGTGCCAATTTTAGTGACAGGTGATAAGTGCTCAAAAGTAATGATTTATAACCCCAATAATGTGTATGTTAGTCTCAATTTTATATTTAAATATTCTAATATGATGCAATTTGAGTTTTTGTAGGTCAAAGAACCTAAATATGAAATATGGAGGGAAAAGAAGTCAAACAAGTCAAAAAGGAGTCACTGGAAATTACAGCTAAAGCCCTAGGGCAAAAATGTCATATTTGTCTCCATAAGTGCCAAACCTAATGGGACTCTAAAAGAGGATAATAATTGAGTTAGAAGAGTCTTCAATCTGATCTCAAAGCCTTAATTTCGACTTCATAGGAAGATGAGATCAACATGGAAAAGAAGTCAGAGTTTCACAAGAATTAGGAAACTGAAACCTGTCAGAAGCTGTAGCTTAGGAAATAGCCTGCAGGGCAAAGTGGGCCACGTCCAACTTTAGTCCAACCGAATTTAACTTTTCCAGGATTGCTTCTAAAAAGATTACAGAGAGTTTGACACCAAATAAACATAGGATTCAGATCTCTATCCAGACGAGCTTGTAACCCAATATATAAGGCACAAAAACCTCACTTTACATCATCTAAGAAATTTAGTGTTTGCATCTTAGATCTAGAATTAAGAGAGAAGAAAGTTCAGACCTTTTCACCATTAATAGCTATAAAGATTATTCCTTTTCATATTGTGTTCATAGCATAGTATGAGGGCTAATCTCCCTCTCTTGGGAGGGAGATGAAGCCTTTTTATGTTTTAGTTTAGTTCTTCTTCTATCATGTTTTAGTTTAAATCCCTCATTGAGTTTCTTCTTATTCGTCCATTGATCTAACGCTCCTGTGGAGGTTAGGAGGTCTTAGGGTAATTCAAGATTGTGTAGAGCCAAATACCACAAACCTATATTATTTTTCTTCTAGTTTTTAGTGTTCTAGTGTGATGATTGGATTCTTTATGACACCTCAATTAGTTGTATGGTTAATGCCACATGTGGATTTTCCATGACACCTAGAGTTGTATATTGAATGCCACTTAAAGCACAATTTGGTTAGATAGAAGATATCATTGGAGATTGAAGAAGTATTTGATGGAAAGATAGAAAGCACGTTGAAAGCCACATATTATCATCATGGTTATGAGCATAAGATTTGTACGTATGTTGAGTTTCTATTGGTGATTTATATTAAGCATGATAAATAGATCTATTAGACTAATTCTATGATTTTGGTGGATTCATCTCTCCCAAGATATTCTTTCTCTTAGTTCATATTAATATATTTAATTTAGTTTAGTTTATGCATAGTTTAAATCTCAAATCAAATCAACCATATATTAATTATTACTTAGCCACATCTTTTACTTGTATCTATTAGAGTAATTTAGATTAAGAATCTCTATTATCATCACTTAGTTATTTAGAGTAGGATTGATACCTTGCTAGGCACTATACTAATCAATATTTAATAGGCTAAGTAAGATTTGCAAAAGATACGTAACACAAACAACGACATATAAATAATTACGTGTTGCGTGCTTTTTCAATGGCGCCCCTGCCCACTCTAAATTGATTAGGTGATATAATATTTAATTTAGTTTACTTTAATTTAGGAATTCATATAGTTTAAATTGCATATTTAGTATAATTCAATTAGATTTGCATAGTAGAAAGTATTTTCATAAAGTTTAGTGTTTGTTTAACATAAATGAACAGTACAGAAAACGTATTTATAAATTTCAAAAAATTCTGAAATTTTACAGAGTTGATTTGTACAGTATCAGTAATTTATTGAAATTTTTTCGAATTTTTAGTACTTGTCTTACCTGGGTAACTAACATCGTCTTTGCAGTACCCCGTTTTCAGTTTTCAGGACGCAAGCATCTGTAAAAACAGTCGAGCAGAGTTATTTGCACAATATAAAAAATTCTAAATTTTTTACAAAAGGAATCTCGACACGTCAGGAGCTTCTAGTAAAAATTTGAGTAATTTTTGACCTGTTTTGACCACTTAACTAGTTGCTTGTTTTCAGTGTGTTTCTGCAGCTTTTCAGGACCAAGGTCTCTGGAAGAACAGTCGAGAAGAAGGATCTATAAACTTCTAAATAATCCAAACTTTTTACAGGATCATCCTTGACACGTCAGGAGACTTCAGTAAAAATTTCGTGATTTTTAGTGCTCTTTTACGTATTTATTTAATCGATTGTTTACAGTGTGTGCAGAAAACTTCTTCACTGGACTTTGCAGGATTTAACAATACAGAAGAGGAACTTAGCAAGCTCTGATTGCTCTGAAATTTTACAGGCTACTTCCTGGACGTATCAGGTAGCTTCTTTAAACATTTCAAAAATTTTGGACTTGTTTTGCTTGCTATAACAGTAAGTGCTTCTCTTCCACCGTGAATCCCCTATTAGCGGTTTCATAATTAGCATTAATAGTTAGCATCATATAGTTTGATAATATAATTTAGTTAATTAAGTGCATATTAGATTATTTTACATAGCTTTATTATCTAGTGCATGAAAACTTGGTTTTGTGATTCACCTCGGAAACGTTTAATCAGAAGAGCTAATTCTTGTAACAATCTTCCAATTCTGGTTTTGGAGGAGACCACACCATCAAACTCAGGATCTGATTTTGATTCTGAAACACACACACCACTAGTAGACTTAGAGGATACAACATAGAGAGTATCATTAGCTGCCATGGCTGATCAAAGAACTCTTAGCACCTTGTTTCAACTTATCGCGGTTCAACCACCGAACTGCATAGTAATGCCCGACAATAACAATAACTATGAGATTAAGCCCACTATTCTTAATATGTTGCCAAGATATTATGGCAAAACAAATGAAGAACCATATAATCATCTGAGTAAGTTCTTGAGCATATTAAGTACTTTTAAAGCACCTCATATTTCCCCTAAAGAAACTAGATTAAGGTTGTTCCCCTTGACTTTTGAGGATGCCGCACTACGTTGGTATAGATCCCTACCCTCTAATTCTATAACTACTTGGGAGCAACTATCACAAAAGTTTATGAAACAATATTACCCTTTACGTAAAACTGAGGCCATGCAATTGGCTATTTCAACCTTCAAAGGAAAACCTAATGAAGAGTTTCATACAACATGGGATAGATTTAATGATTTACTTGTTCGTTGCCCACATCATGGTTTTGACATACTTAATATAGTGCATTACTTTATAAAAGGTCTTTCACCTATGAACCGTCAGTTAATTGAATCAATGAATGGAGGAAGATTTACTAGTCTTACTCCTGATGAAGCCTACACTTTTTTGCAAAACTTTTCTGAGAGTTCTAAGGATTGGGCCAATAGTAGTGACCATGAGGACATGGCACGGGTAGATGGGGGGATGAGTTTTAGTAAACCAGGTATGTATGAGGTTAAAAATGAACTCAATGAGAAACTTGAAGGTGCCATTGCTAGTTTAACCACAGGAATCGAAAACTTAAACAAGAAATTTGATTCATTCACTTTAAACCCTCCAAAGAATAATCAACCTCAACAAGCAATGAGTGTCAATCAATTTTGTGAAAATTGCCTTAATGACAGATCATGACACCTCAGTTGGCTCTATGTTTGTTGCTCAAGGTACTGATGATGTTTGTGCTTTTAATACATTCAAAAGACAAGGTTATCAAAATAATTTTAACAACAACAACAACTATAACCCAGATCTTAGGAATAACTCAAACAATTCATGGAGACAAAACATGTCTTCACAGCAAAACCAATATGGTTTTCAAGGTAATCAAGGGAACAATAGGCAAGAATACATGAATAATAGAGGTGCGGTAGCACCTTCTCCACAGTATTACCCACAACAACAACAACAACAACAACAAACAAACAAACAAACAAACTTGAACAGAGAATTAACCATTGATCCTATGGCTAATTACGAAACCCAACCCAACACCATAGATGAAACCATGAAAGCTTTAGCCACCAAGACCGAGAATGAATTCAAAAGGATTGACCAAAAATTTGATGTTATGACTCAACAAATAAGCCAACAATTCAATCAGATACTAGCTAGTATAGCCGAGAGACCCAAAGGAACCTTACCAAGCCAACCTGAACAAAACCCAAAAGGTAGAAATGTTTATCAAGTTGAAACCACCCCTTCATCCGCACCCACAGAGGCAGTTAACTCAATATCTACCCTTAGGTCAGGAAAGAAAGTAGATAACAAAGTTGACATACCTGATTCTGATGAAGTTGTTATAACAAAAGATAAGGAAAAGCCAGTTGAAACTAAGAAAACCAAAGAGCATGTAACTGAAAAAATTCCACCCGCACCATTCCCCTCTAGGTTAAAAGATAACAAAAAGGAAGCACAATATAATGAGATCATGAATATTTTTAAAAATCTACATATCAATATTCCTTTTCTAAGTGCAATTAAACAAATACCTTCATATGCAAAATTTATAAAAGACCTAGTAAAGAAGAAAACAAATATTTCTAAGGACGCTTTTATTGCACAAAGTTGTTCATCCTTTCTACAAAACAAAGCAGTAGTAAAACATAAAGACCCCGGTAGTCCTACAGTTACGTGTAGAATAGGAGAGGACTACACTGATCAAGCATTATTGGATTTAGGTGCTAGTGTGAATTTGTTACCTTACTCAGTCTATAAACAACTAGGGTTAAAAGACTTGAAGCCAACAAATGTTAGACTACAGTTAGCTGATAGATCTATTAAGATTCCACAAGGAGTAATAGAGAATGTGATTATCAAGATCTCTGATTTTTATTACCCTGTTGATTTTATAGTTCTTGACACTTTACCTACAAATGGAAACCAAATTCCTATTAGTTTGGGTAGACCATTCTTAGCAACAGCAGAAGCTATAATAAATTGTAGGAATAGGAACATGTCTATCACTTTCGGGAATATGAGAGTAGATGTAAACATATTTACACTATTTAGAAACCCTGACGATGATATGAAAAAGATGGATGATCTATGTGCAGTACACACAATAGCTAATAAAAGTTTTAGGAACACTCACTACAAAGATCCATTTTTATCATGTGTATCACAATTAGGCATGAATTATAACAAGGATAGTGTTATACACCATATTAATACATTGCTAGACACTGGTCAAACTCATACAAAAATAGAAGACATTCGAGCATCTTTATGTCAAGCTACTTTTAATCGTAGATTTATCAAAGATTTAATTAAAATGACCCGCCCTCTACTAAAATGTATAGGCCACACATGGAAAAGAAGAAAGATAAAAAGAGCAAAAATTGGATTACAAACAAGTTTTAAGTCTAGGGAATCTGACTATAAAATACCCACAAATTTAAAAAAATTAATTACCTAAGCTAGTTAGGGGGGTAACCTTAAGTTTCCCCCCTCTGTGTCGGCTGGCGACATTAAACGTAGCGCTTATGGGAGGCAACCCAAGTAGTTTAAATAGATAGTTACCTAACCCAGTTTGTGCAAGGAAAAAGATGGGAGAGTGCGATAGATTTTGGAATTTAAGTTAAGATAGGAGTTGAAATCTGCCCAGCGTCAGGAAGCTGTAGCTTCACGATTAGGACTAGTAACGACGTGGATCACTTCTGAAAGTTTTCCTATAAAGCTATATTTTGTAGCGTCTCCTACGTTCACTACATCAACACTTTCTATATCTCTGTATTCTCTATCCCATCACCACAAAAGGTTTGAAAAGGAGCTTGAAGTATAAAGAGTATGGAGAGTTAATCTATTTTTCGTCGTTATGGTATAGTATTGCGAAGAGGGTACGTAGAAATTAATTTTATTTTCTACTGTCATGGGATTAGTTGTTTTTAATTTCTTAAAATGTCAATAGTTTATAGAGTGAGTGATTAGTTTTTATGAATAAGAAGTTAATTTATATGAGCTTAGTAGTGTTATGTGATGCGTCTACATCACTGCGCAAACTAGTAAGGTGAAATTCCTCTCTGTTTCGGACAAATGAGGTAGAATACCTTTTAGTTTCGGAACCAAATCCTACTCTGTTTATCAATCTAGTTAAATGGGCCTAAATACCATAAAAAAGCCCAACAACTAGGGTCTAAAAAAAAAAAAAAAAAAAAAAAAAAAATGATCTCTTCTTCTTCCAGCCGCACCCTTCCAGCCGCATCCATCACAACAAACAACTACCTCATCGTCATTTAACTCCACCCATTACCAGGCGCTGCAACTTCTAGTTACACCTATCCAAGACGTGGAACACTTGCTAACCGGCAAGATTGACCGCCGGTCAATTCCCAATTTGGACGTCCTGCTTTCCATATTAACCGCTCAAATTTTTACTAGTATCACCGCTCAGCTTCGGTTATGGGTTGTTGAAATTCTAGATTTGAATTCGAGTTTCTATCATTTCTTTGTTGTTAGCTGTTGTCGGAGGAGAATGGGAGAACGTGAAGGTAGTCAAGGGGTATTGACCTGTGAGGAAGGAATGGTGCCGTAGTAATACTTATTACGTGTTGAAAGATTTCGGAGAAACAAGGTTTTTGTGTACAGGACGATTTATTACTGAGAAAATATTTGCAGTATAAATCCTGGGGTGTTGTTGTGTTATCTTACCCCCTCTTTTGGCCATACACATTACGATAGCTCGAGGACAAGTTCGCAAACAGTTGAACATGACGACCGAACGAAAGATTCACGCTAAACTCTGTTATGGAAAATTATTTGATAACAATGACATGAACGGATTTTTTTAAAACAAGAATGCGAAAATTGCCGTTGGGATTGTTTCTTTTATTCTAAGGGGACAAATGTCATGAAGATATTGTTTGATGTTTTTATGATTGTCGAATCGATTATGAGAAGGCGAGTGGCCTGGGAAAATGGAGTTGTATTGGGATAATCAATCCGAGCTTATTAACTGATTTTCTGGTAGAGAAATTTGGACTCTCGCAGTTCCGCATTTTCTTAATAAATATTTTTGATCACTCGTGTACTTGATTGTCTAATATGGCTTTATTTATTTTAAGACAAAGACAAATCTTGTATTCCGTGCAACAATGAAACTATTAATTTAACTTATTAGTATTAGTATTATTACTATTATTCATTGTTTAAAATTTTTAGTCATGTCATTTGTACATGTAACTCTTACATTCTATCTCCACCTTTTTGGAGACGTATAACTCTATGGACATGCACATGATAAATATTTAGTCGTTGTAGTAATTTTATTCCTCACGAATCATTACTCCTATTTATTTTGTTAAGGATATAAATTCTACAGATTTGAGCTGATGTAATTTTGCACGCATTTAAGGTAATATCTCTCCTTTTATCTAATTATTTCAATTATGGTAAGCTTTCAGTTATTTTATTTAGTCATTGAGGACAATGCCTAATTTAGTTAGGGGGGTGAGAATTAAAATTTTGCAATATTTTAATTATAATATTTGAAAAGTTTATATGTGAATTATGGTGATTCTAGGTGAAAAGTATATTTTTATCGTTTAAACTGGCTAATGAAATAGGAAATTATAAGTCATGACCAGGATTAGTAAGACTTTTAGACTAAGTTTCTATTACTAGAAATAGATCTCACTGATAAAAGTCTTAGTCTAGAGTAAGTTCATATAATACACCACTAGAGGAATTTCAAATGAAAAAGCAACTTAAACTTCTACCAAACTAGATGATTAGTATAGAGACTTGACCTGTGAGACTTGAGCCTTTCAATTTTAATTTCTTGGAGAGTCTTTACGTAAATCTGAGTCCAAGTTGACTCAACCATTTTTCTGTGCTTAAATTCATTGTGTAGTCTCATTCATTCTTGATTTGGTCAATCACGAGGTGGCATCAACTGGGGAGATAGCCATTAGGTTTTGAAGTCTATTCAAAGCGGAATATCATACTGATAAGTCAAGTAGTGAACCAATCAGCCTTTATCCCACCTAGTAGGATTATCATGTTAACCATTTTTTAGCCTTATACATTAAACCTTTTATTCTTAAACCAATCATCTCAAACCCAACTCCAGATAAGGAGTATATCCCATATTATTAGCCTTATCTATATTTCTGAGGATTTCTAAATAACTAAAAGAGAAAGCTAGAATGAAGAAGATTTTGAAGGAAAATTTATCAAAGTCAAATGAAGAAAATCATTCCTTTTGCTCAAAGAAAAAAAAAGAAAAAAAAAAGAAAAATAAATAATTGAGCAAAAGTAGTGATAGAGTTCAAGTGTTGCAGTCTACAAGTGAAGAAAATTTCCAAGAAGGTCAAAAGCACAAAGTCTTTAGTATATTCTCAGAAATTTTTGAATCCTTTTTACCCTTTTCTTGTTAACCTGTCCTAAGCCCTGTTTTAATACCCAGACTTATCACTAAAGTATGATATGAAGTGTACAATAGGTGAGAGGATGCTAAAGTGAAGGACCCGACACTTCAAATGTGGTTGACATTCTTTCCATGAGACTTTATTTATATATTTGCAAATTTCCGTCTTTCTGACTAAATATGTGGGATGCTCTACTTTTTACTCATTTCCCTACATATAGAGGTAAAATATAAAACTTATCTGAGAGAGATTTCCTTGTGAGTGTATGAAATGGTGAGATTTGAAGTCGAAATAATAATCCAAATGTGAGGTAGAAATTCCGTTGCTTGGAAAAGAGAAAGGAATCAAAATGGTTAAAAATGAATAAGCTCTAGTTAGGATGATTAGTCAGTTTTTTCTATCTTTATGAATAGAACCTTTAACCTAATGTTTTATGATCATGGGTATAATAAGTAATAACTTTTTGATTTAGACATTTTAACTGAAAAAGTTGTTTTCTTTAGATTTCACCATATTTCATATGTAAAATTGATTTTGTGGGTATATCAACTGAAAACCCTCACGAGGCTATAACTTCGCCCCTTTAAGGGTAACTTAAAGGTTAAAGGCCTTGTTGCTTATGGTAAATGCAAACCGCGATGCCTGCGAAAGTGAGTTAGTTTATTATTTAATTAGTATTGTTAGCTTTGAACACTTCTCTAGTATACCACATATTTGCTAAGAGACTAGCAAAATGCTAGTTGGGGGTTGTGATAAGTGCTCAAAAGTAATGATTTATAACCCCAATAATGTGTATGTTAGTCTCAATTTTATATTTAAATATTCTAATATGATCCAATTTGAGTTTTTGTAGGTCAAAGAACCTAAATATGAAATATGGAGGGAAAAGAAGTCAAACAAGTCAAAAAGGAGTCACTAGGAATTACAGCTAAAGGCCTAGGGCAAAAATATCATATTTGTCTCCATAAGTGCCAAACCTAATGGGACTCTAAAAGAGGATAATAATTGAGTTAGAAGAGTCTTCAATCTGATCTTAAAGCCTTAATTTCGACTTCATAGGAAGATGAGATCAACATGGAAAAGAAGTCAGAGTTTCACAAGAATTAGGAAACTGAAACCTGTCAGAAGCTGCAGCTTGGGAAATAGCATGCAGGGAAAAGTAGGCCACGTCCAACTTTGGTCCAACTGAATTTAACTTTTCTAGGATTGCTTCTAGAAAGATTACAGAGAGTTTGACACCAAATAAACATAGGATTCGGATATCTATCCACACGAGCATGTAAGCCAATATATAAGGCACAAAAACCTCAGTTTACATCATCTAAGAAATTTAGTGTTTGCATCTTAGATCTAGAATTAAGAGAGAAGAAAGTTCAGACTTTTTCACCATTAATAGCTATAAAGATTATTCCTTTTCATATTGTTTTCATAGCATAGTATGAGGGGTAATCTCCCTTCTCTTGGGAGGGGAGATGAAGCCTTTTTCGTATGTTTTAGTTTAGTTCTTCTTCTATCATGTTTTAGTTTAAATCCCTCATTGAGTTTCTTCTTATTCGTTCATTGATCTAACGCTCCTGTGGAGGTTAGGAGGTTTTAGGGTAATTCAAGATTGTGTAGAGCCAAATACCACAAACCCTAGATTCTTTTCTTCTAGTTTTTAGTGTTCTAGTGTGATGATTGGATTCTTTATGGCACCTCAATTATTTGTATGGTTAATGCCACATGTGGATTTTCCATGGCACCTAGAGTTGTATATTGAATGTCACTTAAAGCACAATTTGGTTAGATAGAAGATATCATTGGAGATTGAAGAAGTATTTGATGGAAAGATAGAAAGCACGTTGAAAGCCACATATTATCATCATGGTTATGAGCATAAGGTTTGTAGGTATGGTGAGTTTCTATTGGTGATTTATATTAAGCATGATAGATAGATCTATTAGACTAAGTATATGATTTTGGTGGATTCATCTCTCCCAAGATATTCTTTCTCTTAATTCATATTCATATATTTAATTTAGTTTAGTTTATGCATAGTTTAAATCTCAAATCAAATCAACCATATATTAATTATTACTTAGCCACATCTTTTACTTGCATCTATTAGAGTAATTTAGATTAGGAATCTCTATTATCATCACTTAGTTATTTAGAGTAGGATTGATACCTTACTAGCCACTATACTAATCAATATTTAATAGGCTAAGTAAGATTTGCAAAAGATACGTAACACAAACAACAACATATAAATAATTACGTGTTGCGTGCTTTTTCAACAGGGGGAAGAACAATTACCATGCACATATGATTGACGAACTGAGCCCTTTAAAACATACTCAGAACAGTTCCAGCAAACCTGAAGAAACTCAGGCTAAGAGTTGCACCAGTGCGATACACCTTTAGGCAGATATGATCCCTTCTTGGCTACTGCGTCTGCGCTATAGAAAGTTCAATGCTGATTCAACAGGCTACAAGGTAAGCATCAATATAGCAATCATGATCAGAGTTTCGAACAATGAAATTTATTTCATGAAAAGTCATTTTTAAGAGGTATCAGTTCATCTTCTTGGAGGGATAAGAGAAAGAAGAACTTGCATTGTTGGTTCCAAAGTGTTACTAGACGCACTGTTTGGTTTGATGCAAACAAGTGCAAATAGCAAACGGATGGAATTGCAGCCTAATGCATGAAAATGAATTGCATTGACAATTCACTTCACCTGTTTGGCTAGAGTAGTGCGGAAGTACAAAACTACCTTATGTCATCTTTTACTTAATTTTATTTATTTATTTATACATCCTTTTCATCTTTTTTTTTTCACAACAAATGCATAACCAAATGATTTTCTTATCTCTATAGTTTCATTACTTTAATATACCCACTTTTAAGATTAAAATTGGTTTTTAATTTTAACAGTTCTATACAAAATCAGAAATCTCAAGAATAACTAATGCCCCAAAAAAAATAAAGCCTATCTCAAGAATATGTTTTTCCTTCAATGTTTTGTTTAATTTCGCCAAAGATTCAACAAAATTAGTTAATTTGATATGGTTTATTCTTCATGGAGAGGAGAAATTGAGATGGAAAAACTAAAATTTATTTTCTTTGCTGGTGGCAGCTACAAAAAAGGAGAAAATAACTAAAAAAAAGCTATGAAAGAGAAAGAGAAAGAGAGAGAGCTAGGAATTGCAAATAGTTACTGATAAGAGCCCAAAACTGTAGTTTTAACCCTGTAACAGTCATACTATTAGACCAATTATGTGAATAATAATTAAGAGTTAACACTGATTACGTATTTTTATGCATTTCAGGCTTCAAAGTCCATTATGTGCAGAAATGTGCCACTTTAGCGAGATAAAGGAGCAAAGGTCGGTTACTAAGGAGTTCCATGATTAAAGGCCAAGATTCAAGAAGATAAAGCCTTTCTAAAGTCCGGTCAAAAGCTGAAAAGTCGACGCGTAAACAAAGACACAAGTCAACAGAACTTCCGAAGGCGTATCTTTGGACTCGGACCTCGGAATGGGGCCTACCTTATGTCAAAACGACCGGCTCGGAAAGAGCTTTCCAATGGTCTAATCCTTGACCCAATCAGAGGAGCAGAAGTGGATGAAAAGTCTATTGAAGCCAACTGTAGCTGAAGAGGCCTTTTTGGACTGAAAGAATTGGGTTTTGGGCCTGATTCTCTGGCCCAAAACATGGCTCCAAGCCCATGCACGATTTTTGGATCTGAATGTATAAAAACCAAAGCTTCACTCTTTGTTAATGGTAGATAGTTAGACCTAGATTAGAAATTAGATTAGTAGCCTCCATTAATTAGTTTTAGATCTCAGTTTTAGAATTTCATTCCCTGTTTTAGATTAAAACTTTAAATCATTGTTCTTTATTGATTAGATAAATAAAATAGTTATTCTTGTCAATTTCGATTTTTGTCATTTACAATTTATTAGATCTAATTTCAATTCTTGTTATCATTCAATTCTTAGTTATTAATTAGATTTCGATTATTGTTTAGTTAAATTTCATAAAGTTAGAATCTTTGTAATATGTTGTATTCAATTTCAATGGGAAATGATGGTTTGATGAATCAAGGCTAAAACCTCCATTAGAGGGGTTGATGAAGCTTTGATGAAAACTTAGTTGTATAGTGTAGAAGCGTTGTAGAGTCTATTCCATTATAGAAGGTCGTGTTTCGCCATGAGAATGGGTGGACGACCTCACATGCTAGTTATAATTGGTAGAAATGCCATGTTAATTAGGGATTAGAACGAGCAATTCTTACCGTAAGAACGTAAGAATTGGATTACAACAATCTATTCTAGGTGATTAATTTGGATTCGAGGTGGATTCAATTCCCCTCTAATTCTTTATCTAGATTCAAGAACATTAGTATTTCCATATATTTCGTAGTGGCATTCAACATATTGCTTTTCATATTGCATCGTAGTATAATTCCCCTTCGTAAAGCTCTCATTAGACTTAAGACCGATTAATTAGACTAGAGAACATTCCATGCTAGAGAACTAGGAGTGGAATGAATTTGTTACTCCACTCTATTGCGATAGATTTGAGAGTAGAAACTTTGATAACATAGCATCACAAATAGTTTTAGTTTACTTATGTTTTGAGTTCATCGTTCATTTCAGAAGTTACTTGGACCTCCTCGAGCGACCACCGCGCTTCATACCAAAGCGACCAAGACTCACTTATGGACACGGAGCGACCACGCTTCTATCTTGCTGAAGACCAGCCTCTAAGCCAAATTTTCCGGATTTCTACAGGTTTGTTTCGAACTTCGATTTTTCAAGTTTTTCAGTGTTTTAACTTGTTATATACACTGAACACGCGTAAACAAGACGCTATTCATAAGCAAAGCAAGGACGCAATCAGGTATTCCTTTCTTCCACACCTCGCATCTCTAGTTAGAGGTTTCTACTAGTATATCAGAATTGTTTGGAGTGTTGCATGTTTAGTTAAGTTCGACTTAGTCTTGCATGAGATTAAGGTCTGGTCGAAGAAAAACAACTAACGTAATTACACGGCAACGTCAACAAACAAGTCTATCTAGTTTCCCACCCACTACACCTCTAGCTACTATTTCACACACACCACCTGATATTATGGATGAAGAAAGAGAGACTCCTCTCTCTGACTTTTATAAAGCCTTGAGCGATAGCCCTAAATCTTGCATCGTTCTAGCAGACCAATGGGGGATTTCCGCAATCCCCCAAATATATTTAATTTGTTACCCGTTTTTCATGGTTTAGACCATGAAAAACCTTATCGGCAAGATCGTGGGATTGAACAAGTCCTTACAACATTCCACCATCCTACGGTTGGTGCGGAACAAATTAAATTGAGGGTATTTCCTTTCACCTTAGTTTGATAAAGGCGTCTTGGTTAACGCCCCCGCCTTAATTTCGGAACTCGTGGGCCAAACTTGTTCACTATTTATGGAACATTTTTACCCACCCCTAACGACGGATGAAATGCTTTCCAAGATTCACTTCTTTTCATTTAATCCTCATGAATCATTTTCGAGGCTTGGAATCGTTTCACCGATCTCCTTATAGAGTGTCCACACCATCACCTAGCAAAAGACACGTTAGTTCGTGGCTTTTTCAAAGGACTTCTACACCACCATAAAGAAGTCCTAGACATAATGAATGGGGTAGTTTCCTAAGTAAAGGAGCCTCGAGGCATATAAATTTTGGAAGATCGACTAAAGCGTAATAATAATTGGGGGTAGTGACGATTACTCCCGCTCCGCTAGTTAGTTCTTCTTCAATGATTAAGGCTACCAAGTATGTTTGAGGTTAAATCAGATCCCGAGCTTAAAACTCTAATTGAATCCCTCACTAAAAAGGTAGAGGCCATTTTCGTACAACAAAAGCCTATCCCCGTCATGAATGTAAATTCAAATCCATGTAGTTTTGTTGGAGTCCCGAGCATCCCGACTCCCACGTGCCCTATAGCCTATGAACATTCTTGTTCCATTAATAGTGAACCTAACGGAGACAAAACCCCAACTTCGGTTGGAGAAATAACCAACAAGTCACACCTACTGTGGTACAATAATCAATATGTTAGGCCAACGCACAGTTATAACCAAGCTCCACCACAACAAGGACAGGATCAGGGTAATTATAATAATTATAACAACCAAGCGCAACCTCGACAAAGTCAAGCACAAGGTCAATGTAGTTATAATAATTATAATGTTAAAAGAGGTATCGTTCCGGTAAATAATAACTATCACAATCCGCCCATAAATAATCAATGCGAGATAGTTCCAGTCACACCACCCGTGACTACTACACCCACACAACCGGATCGTCTTGACACCTTCATACAAGTGAGCCAACAACTTTTCCAAACCATGGCTCAATCTAACCAACACATTCTACAATCCGTTAATAATTTAAACCAACAGTTAGCCCAAGAGAAAGCCCAACCAAAAGGTGTGTTTCCAGGCTAAGCGATACCCAACCCTAGAACAGCAAACACAGCCTTTGAGGTAAACGGTAATACTAGTACGGAAACTACATCCGTAGGTCAGCTAAATGCCATCACCACTCTCCAACTGGAAGAGTGGTTGATAACAAAGTAACTATGCCTATAGTTACCCCATCAGTACTCCCTACACCGGATATCGAACTAGATACTGAAATAGAAACTGAAGAACCTACCACTGTAGAGGTACCAGTTAAACCACAACCTAAGAAACAGAAAGCTAAGGTTACACATCAAGTCGAGCCATACGCTAAATATAGAGTGAAACCACCGTTCCCTCCTTACCAACAACCATTCATCTCTTGATGCTATGACGGAAGATAAATTTTTCAATCTCTATCCCAGTGATCCTTTTGACCCACCTATTGAGGAATGTCTTGCATATATCAAGATTTCTGATAATATGGACTTGAGAGCTCTAGCTGAGAATCATTCACCTTCCATCACCAAAATTCCCCACCCTCCACTTTTTCAAAGGAACCTCGAGTTTGCACTTGATCCTTTAGTTTCTCCTGTGCTTCATGATTTTTTAAATCCACCTAATAAACAAATACTTCCCAAGGATAAACCACTTGACACCTTCATTTTCAGACTTGAGACAGTCCCTAACTACACCATGAATGAGTTTTGTGCTAAACCCACATCCTCATTTTTTCCATGCTTTTTCTCTAAAACTTATCCCAATCCACCATATCTTCCACAACCATTCACTTTTCCACACTTATTCACTAGGACACCCTCTCGTTCAAAGATGAAACATAAGGTGCATGCTCGGTTATGTTATAGGTCTATCCGACTTCGCTTTCATTCCACTAGGCTGCGTCGTAGGAAATCTTGGTGCTTGATTGTGTTTGGATATGTTTTCTGCGATATTTATTTATGGAACGATCCACAACTATTTCGGTTGTTGATATATGATAAACTGCATATTCATACATATGTTTAGATAAGTCTAGGGAATCTGACTTTAAAAGACCCAAGTTTTCGTACAATACCAACTTTCTGGAGTATAGGCCAAACAAAATTTTCAAACTTAAAAAGAGTTTTCCAATTTTGTTTGGGGGTGGCGTATTTTGGTATTCATTTCAAATCTTGTTGCCACCCTAAGCCTGTCATGTTTACTCCAGTAGAGTTTGTGTTTGTTAGCACGCAACGGTTTAATTGTGCTTCATATTATCATATCATCTTACAAATATTTACATTACAGTCGCCAATTTTTGCCACGTTTCTATAGTAAATTCTTTCCTTATCTCTTTACACTTTGAGGACAAAGCATTCGATTGTTTGGGGGTGGGATAGAAACATTTGCAAAAATTAGACACTTTTAGGATATAAATTATGCACTTTTATTTATAAAATGTTAAAAATTATAAAAATTAGTTAGTTACATAATTTAATTGTGCTATTGAATTGTTTCATGAACCCCCTTCTCCCAAATTGTTTGGGGGTGGTATAGAAACACGATGTAAATGTTAAGCACATATTAGGTTGTATATTACGTATTATTTGTCTTAAAAATAATAAAAATAAAAATAAAAATAAAAAGTTTATGCTATACACTTAGGAATATTGGTATTGTTTTCTTTCTCTATGCTCTTAACAATCTAGAAGTCTCACGTAGCTTTTGCATTAGAATAATTGTTAGAAACTTAGGTTAATATGTAGGTAATAATCTTTGCATCTATCTATAAAAATATTACATGAGTATCTATGATTGTTATCAGTAAGTTTCTGAAATCTAGGCTAGAGTACTTATTCTACAAATCCCGTGAGAATAAAGCCTAAAGCCTTATAAGAGTGAAACATTTGAGAAATGACACAAGGGAGAAATAAAATCCGGATAAAGAAATCACACGTCCACTTGCTTGATCACTAAACCATATCCTAAGCGAGAATTTAGGCCCTCTTTGGATCGATATAGCCAGAAATTCAAACCTATGAATTATTTTCCGCTAGTTGCCCCTCTGAGCCTTTCTTTAGCCTTTCATAAACCACAAATCCTTTACCCTGTTACAAAAACAAAACAAAATAAAAAAATTAACCTACCCAATTTAGAATAAGTCTGAGAATAGAATGAGGAAGAAAGAAGAAGAGAAAAACCTGTGTAAACAAAAATTAGTTAGTTGCTTCAGAAAATAAAGAAAAGAAGTTTCCATCCAAAGAAAAGAAAAATAAAAGTAGAAATAAAATAAAAACTCCAAAAAATAGAATAAAAGGAGTCAAAAGGCAAAGAAAAAGGAAAAAAATATGGCTAAGGATGGAAACAAAGTGTAGAAGCAAAAGTAAATAACAAGGTTTTCTCTAGTTACATAATATGAAGACTCTATTATCTCAGACTTGTCCCTTTTTGAATATCCATTTCCTTCCTTCTTAAACCATCTCCTAATCCCCGAAACACCTAATAAAGACCTCTAGCTCAATTAGGAATAGGTTAGTGTGATAGTAAGTGGCAGATGTGTTTGATCAACTCCGGCTTCCTTGTGTGTCATTGATATTGTAAGGTAAAGTGTGCCCACTTGCAAGACTAGAGTAAAATAAACTTGAGTGGAAAAATCAGAGTGTTGTATCTTGACTATTATTGTGAGAACCTACTTAAGGATGCTATTCCGAGTTTTCAGAAACGGACCTGTTATTGCATTTCATAGTATTACTCATTGTATGTATGTTTATTATAGATGATTGATTATTATGCATATAGTAGCTTAGGTTTCGACTTGATTACTCTATATGCATTGCTAGTGAGAGGTATAGTTAATTTAGAGCATGAATAAGGAAACAATAGTTTTATTTCTTAGTCGTTGTAGTATAGATGAAGTTTGTGAGTACCTTTCTTTGGAAAACTCTCACGAGGCTATAACTTCGTCCACTAGGGAATTCCTAGTGGTTTAAGGCCTTGTTGCATATGGTCAATGCAATCGCTTTCAGTAAACGAGAGTAGATAGAACTCCATTTTTGGTCACTTATTCTAATTTCTCATATTTGCTTGAGGACAAGCAAAATGCTGTTTGGGGTGGTTTGATAAGAGCCCAAAACTGTAGTTTTAACCCGTAACTTGATCATACTATTAGACCAATTATGTGAGTAATAATTAAGAGTTAACACGACACGTGTTTTTATGCATTTCGGGCTTCAAAGTCCATTATGTGCAGAAATGTGCCACTTTAGCGAGATAAAGGAGCAAAGGTCGGTTACTAAGGAGTTCCATGATTAAAGGCCAAGATTCAAGAAGATAAAACCTTTCTAAATCCCGGTCAAAAGCTGAAAAGTCGATGCAGGCAGAAACATCACATAAGTCAGCAGAACTTCCAAAGGCCGTATCTTTGGACTCAGACCTCGGAATGGGGCCTACCTTATGTCAAAACGACCGGCTCGGAAAGAGCTTTCCAATGGTCTAAGACTTGACCCAATTAGAGGAGCATAAGTGGATGAAAAGTCTGTTGAAGCTAACTGCAGCTGAAGAGGCCTTTTTGGACTGAAAGAATTGGGTTTTGGGCCTGATTCTCTGGCCCAAAACATGGCTCCAAACCCATGCACGATTTTTGGATCTGAATGTATAAAAACCAAAGCTTCACTCTTTGTTAGTGGTAGATAGTTAGACCTAGATTAGAAATTAGATTAGTAGCCTCCATTAATTAGTTTTAGATCTCAGTTTTAGAATTTCATTCCCTGTTTTAGATTAAAACTTTAAATCATTGTTCTTTATTGATTAGATAAATAAAATAGTTATTCTTGTCAATTTCGATTTTTGTCATTTACAATTTATTAGATCTAATTTCAATTCTTGTTATTATTCAATTCTTAGTTATTAATTAGATTTTGATTATTGTTTAGTTAAATTTCATAAAATTAGAATCTTTGTAATATGTTGTTTTCAATTTCAATGGGAAATGATGGTTTGATGAATCAAGGCTAAAACCTCCATTAGAGGGGTTGATGAAGCCTTGATAAAAACTTAGTTGTATAGTGTAGAAGCGTTGTAGAGTCTATTCCATTCTAGAAGGTCGTGTTTCGCCATGAGAATGGGTGGACGACCTCACATGCTAGTTATAATTGGTAGAAATGCCATGTTAATTAGGGATTAGAACAAGCAATTCTTACCGTAAGAACGTAAAAATTGGATTACAACAATTTATTCTAGGTGATTAAGTTGGATTCGAGGTGGATTCAATTCCCCTCTAATTCTTTATCTAAATTCAAGAACATTAGTATTTCCATATATTTCGTAGTGACATTCAACATATTGCTTTTCATATTGCATCGTAGTATAATTCCCCTTCGTAAAGCTCTCATTAGACTTAAGACCGATTAATTAGACTAGAGAACATTCCATGCTAGAGAACTAGGAGTGGAACGAATTTGTTACTCCACTCTATTGCGATAGATTTGAGAGTAGAAACTTTGATAACATAGCATCAAAAATAGTTTTAGTTTACTTACGTTTTGAGTTCATCGTTCATTTCGTAGGTAGACTATATTTTTTATGATTATCAGTTACACCACTTTTTTTGTTGCAAGAAGTTGTCTCTTGACCTATTTATACTGTGTACATATGTGCAACTTATTGCAAAACTGCCACTTTGCATTAGTGGGCCAAACACCAGTAAATGGATAGTTAGTGGGAAATGGGTGCAAATGCATCGTATTACATCGAACCAAACAGAGGATAGAGAGGATCTTTTCATGCATGTTATGTTCCAAAAAACTTGTGTAAGAGAATTAAACCTTTTCCAACACACAAGATATCTGAATGATCTTGGCCATATGGCCAGGTAAAAAAACCTTGTCTATATACTACAGTAGAGACCTCCAATGGAGGACTTTCTCTCTCTTAGGTGGCACATACTCTAATATGAGAGTTAGCCTTTTCTAATAACCCCTACAATGCCACGTAGACTTCTTTCTCAATTAAAACTCGAATTCTTGAGAAACAAAAGAGAGAAATTCCCATGGCTGCCTCTCCAGTGGGCTATAGCAGTGCAAAAACTACTTTTCACTTCCCCTGATCACCCCAGACCAAATTGAGCCTTATTATCACTCTCCTACCTATCACTCTCACTTACTAAACAAAAAATCTCATCTTCAAAATTACGTTCCTAAGCTAACCTCATCTACAAAAACAATCAAAAAATACTAAAAACCCAGAAGAAAGCTACCTCTCCCCCAGTTCTTAACATCCTCATGTTATCAAGGGTAGAAAGTCGGCCAACGTTCCTAATAGGAGAATCCTCCTCCAGTAATGTAAGAAAACTGGAAAGCATTCAACAGAAGCTACAAAGCCTCTTTTCCTCCAAGAAAGATATTGAAATAAATGGCATCAATGAGGAGGACAACACAAATGAACAGCTCATAGTTATGGGTAAAATGTATGGAGGTTACCCAATCGTGCTGACATACCTAAGGGAAGAACTACACTATATTTGGCAAACAAGGGGGACTATATCAATGGATTTGGTTTCTCAGGAGCATGTCAAGGTGGCATTCAAACAAGACAGTGAACACAAGTTTATGACTGAAAATGGTCCCTGGATAGTCCATGGGCATATCTTCTCTGTAAAATATGGAAAAGAGTTGAAGATATAGAGGAATACTGTTATGATGGAGTGCACTTTTGGGTGCAAATCTGGGGGCTACCAAGAGTATGAATAAACAAAGATACTGTGGAGAATATTGGTGCTGAACTAGTGAATGCTTGTAGATAGTGGTGATTAGGGTGTTGTTGTTCACCTTACGTCTATGCAAAGAAAAATGGTTTTGATGATAGAAACTCTCACTCTCTAAGCTTTTCTAATCAAACTATGGGTTGCTTTTTGTGTTATCAAAGTAAAAACTTAGTTGTTTAATGGGAAACTTGAAAACTTAAGATTGTTAATATGAAAACAAGTATGGAAGGAAGTTTGTATTGCTTAGTCACCAAGTAACACTCATTAGAACTTGTCAAATGAGTGTACTTGTGTTGGGGTTGTGAATGCAAGATTAGAAAGATGTAATGAGATAAGAGTAGTGGAAACAAGATTGAAAACTTTGTATTGAAGACAAATAAGAACCTGATTCATTAACTAAATCTTGAAGAACATGAAAATGGAAAATAAGATAAATAACAATTAAACTATTAATTAAAACATATTAAACTACTCCTAATGACCAAAGATTAATTCTAGGGGTAAGTTCTTTCTCCTCTCACTTTGGCCTATATACTACACCTTTTATATTTTACAACTTTGCCCTCATCATTTAGAAATGAGACATCACATTAGGGTTGCTTTATGCTTTAGATATCTTCTTGAACAAGCTTGCTAATAATAGCCCAAAACTGTAGTTTTAACCCCTTAACAATAATACTTTTAGACCAATTATGCGAGTAATAAATAAGAGTTAATGCTAATTATGTGTTTTTATGTATTTCATGCATTGAAGTTAATTATGTGCAGAAATGTGATACTTTGGCTATATAAAGGAGCAAAGGGTTGGTTGCTAAGAAGTTCTGGGATTAAAGGCCAAGACGGGCAGAAACAGTACACAAAAGTCAGCAGAACTTTCGAAGATCGTATCTTTGGACTCAGGCCTCGGAATTGGGCGTACCTTATGTCAAAACGACCGGCTCAGAAAGAAATTTCCAATGGCCCAAAACCTTGACCCAATCAGAGGAGCAAAAATGGACGAAAATCCTATTGAAGTCAAAGCCAGCTGAAAAGGGCCCGGTGGACTGAAGAAATTGGGCTTTGGGCTCGATTTTCCGGCCCAAAACATGGACCCTCAGCCCATGCATGAAAATGTGGATATGGTCTCCTCCATTTCCACAGACAAAACTTAGCTCTTAAGGATCAAGAATTTTAGGTTAGAAGGGAGCCATTAGAGTAGCCATTAAATCTTAGTTCTAGATCTAGTTTTGAGAATTTTAATTAGTTTATTAATTAGTTTTCATTCCTTGTTTTAATTTAGATTATTAAATGATTGTTCTTATTCATTTGATTAAATAAAATAGTTAATCTTGATAATTTCGGTTTTGACTTATTGAATTACTTAGATCTAAATTCAGTTATTAGTTGTTATTCATTTCTTAGTTGTTTAATTTAGTTTTGAATTATTGATTAGAATCTTTATATTAATAAAGTTAGAATCTTTATGTTATGTCTTATTCAATTTCATATGGAAATGATAGTTTGATGAATCAAGGCTAAATCTCCATTAGAGGGGTTTGATGAAGCCTTGATGAAAACTTGATTGTGTAGTATAGAATCGTTGTAAGAGTCTATTCCACTCTAGAAGGTCGTTGATTCACCATGAGAATGGGTGGCATCCTCACATGCTAGTTATGAATTGGTAGAGATGTCATGTATAATTAGGGATTAGAACGACCAATTCTTACCGTAAGAATGTAAGAATTGGATTACAACCAGCTATGCTAGTTTCTTAAATTGGATTCAAGGTGGATTCAATTCCCCCTAATTCTTATTTTAGATTCAAACCTTAGTATTCAGTAGCATTTCGTAGTATAATTCATAATTCTCTCATTGACTTTGGTAGGATTGATAGTCGTGGGAAACTTGAATGCTAAAGAACTAGGAGTGGAACGAATCTTCTATTCCAACTCTATTTCAATAGTATCGAGAGTAGAAATCTTTGATAAATCTAGTATAAGTTCAGTTTTTTGTTTTACTTGCATTTAGAGTTTCATCGCTTTATTCATTAGTAAAACTATTCATTTTACTATTATCAAATGGCGCCGCTGCCATCTTAGTAGCCTTTAGCATTGTTTCCTTCAGAATTGTTGATTTTCCAAAGTCCCATAAGCCACCCACCCTTGTTTGATTCTCACTGTGGTTGTCCATTTCAGCACTGAAAATTTTCCTTGAAAAATTACACGGAGCACGACCTGCGCCTAAGCGCCTGGAACTCCACTCTTTGGCTGAGTGCGACCCGCGCCTTGCCAAGGCAAAACACGAGCACCCCCGTTGCTGAAGCGCCTGGACCTCGAGGTTTTCCTTGAGCGCTACCTGCGCCCTACCAAGGCTAAATAGGAGCTACCGCACCCAAGAGCACGGAACTCGGCTCGAACTGGGCCACCCCTACTGCTAAAAACTGCCCAATTTCCACAGGTTGTTTCAAATTTCCATTTCTTCATAGTTTTCAGTGTTTTAACTTGTTATAAACACTGAGCACGCATAAACAAGACGTTATTTATAAGTGAAGCAAGGAGGCATTCAGGTATTATTTTCTTCCACACCTCGCATCTCCTGTTAGAGGTTCATACTAGCATATCAGAATTGTTTGGAGTGTTGTTGTGTTTCGTTAAGATTGGCTTAGCCTTGCATGAGATTAAGGTCAGGCTGAAGAAAAATGCCTAACATAATCAACCGGCAGCGTCAACAAATACGCCTTTCTAGTATACCACTCACTACACCTCTAACTAATATACCACATACACCACCTGAAGTAATGGCTGAAGAAAGAGAGTCTCCTCTCTCAAACTTTTACAAAGCCTTGAACGATAGCCCTAAATCTTGCATCGTTCTATTAGACCAAGTAGGGGATTTCAGAATCCCCCCAAATATATTTAATTTGTTACCCATTTTTCATGGGTTAGACCATGAAAAGTCTTATCAGCACATGTGTAGGATTGACCAAGTCCTTACTACATTCCACCATCCTATAGTTTGTGCTGAACAAATTAAATTGAGGGTATTGCCCTTCACTTTAGCCGATAAAGGCGCGCCTTGGTTAAGCGCCCAAAGCGCCAAATTTCTCGTGGACTCGTGGGCTAAACTTGTTCAACTGTTTATGGAACATTTTTACCCACCACTGAAGACCGATGAAATGCTTTCCAAGATTCATTTCTTTCGACAGAATCCTCATGAATCATTTTCAAAGGCTTGAAATCATTTCACCGATCTACTTATAGAGTGTCCACACCATAACCTCGCGAAAGACATGTTAGTTTGTGCCTTTTTCAAAGGACTTCTACACCACCATAAAGAAGTGCTTGACATAATGAATGGGGGTAGTTTCTTAAGTAAAGGAGCCTCGGAGGCTTATAACTTTTTAGAAGATCAAACTAAGCGTAATAATAACTAGGGGGGTAGTGATGATTTCTCCCGTTCCGCTAGTTCTTCTACAACAGTTAAAGCCGTCGGTATGTTTAAGATGAAACCCGATCCGAAACTTAAAAATTTAATCGAATCTCTAACTAAAAAGGTAGAGGCTATTTTTGTTCAACAAACGCCGATCCCCATCATGAATATCAACTCCAATCCATGTAATTTATGTTTGAGTCCAGAGCATCTCGACTCCTATTGTCCTTTCGCCTATGAACAACAATAGTCACAACAGGATAATGTTTGCTCGATTAATAGTTTTCCTATTCCTAACGCCCCTTGGAGACAACCTCATAATTTAAGTTGGAGAAATAATCAACAAGTAACACCTCCAGGGTTTAATAATCAAAATGTTCGGCCAGCAAACAATTATAACCAAGGCCCACCACGACAAGGTCAAGGACAAGGTTAGGGTAATTATAATTATAACAACCAAGCTCAACCACGACAAGGACAAGGTCAAGGTAATTATAATAATTATAACAATAATAATTATAATACTAATAAAGGTATCGTTTCGGTAAATAATAACTACCAAAATCCACCCATTAATAATCAACGGACATAGTTCTGCCACACAACCAAAGAGCAAAATACTACTCCACAACCGGATCGTTTTGATACCTTTATGCAATCTCAACAATAGATTTTACAAGTCATCCAACTTTCCTTACAGCAGTTAGCTCAAGAGAAAGTACAACCCAAAGGTGTGTTTCCAGGACAAGCGATAGCTAATCCTAAAACAACAAACACAGCCTTTGAGGTAAATGGTAATACTAGTACGGAAAATGAAAACATAGGTGAGCTAAATACCATCTCCACTCTCCGTTCTGGGAGAGTGGTTGATAACAAAGTAACTATGCCTATAGTTACCCCACCAATAGTCCCTACACCAGATATTATACTAGATACCGAAACAAAAAATGAAGATCCTACCCCTGTAGAGGTACCAGTTAAACCACATCCTAAGAAACAGAAAAGCAAGGTTAACCATCCTGTTGATCCATATGCTAAATATAGAGAGAAACCATCGTTTCCTCAGAAATTAGCTATGTTAAACAAGGATACAAATTTTGACGAGATTAGGGAAGTTTTTAAAAATCTAACGATAAACTTACCCTTTCTTGAAGCGATTAAAAAGTTACCTCACCATACTAAGTTTCTTAAAGAGTTGTGCACTACTAGGCGTAAGAGAAAGATTCCTAAAGATGCCTTTTTAACTGAACATTTTCCAACTTTAACGGAACACAATGAAATTGTTAAGTACAAGGACCCCCGGTTAGATCTATTGCATAATACACCTTAGGGGATACTCACACGACCACTGCTTTATTAGACCTAGGGGCCAGTGTTAACTTACTCCTTTATTATTTATATAAACAAATAGGTCTACAAGAAATGCAACCTACAATAATGACATTGTAATTAGCTGATAGGTCTATCAAGTATCCTAAGGGTGTAGTGAAAAAACGTGCTGGTTAAGGTTCAGGATTTCTACTATTCTGCCAATTTTGTTATCCTCAATACAGAAGTCGCTAACGATTCTGTTCCAATCATTTTAGGGCGCCCTTTCTTGGCAACTGCCAACGCGCTTATAAACTGCCACGATGGTTCGATGTCCTTGTCTTTTAGCCATCTTTCTGTTGCGGTTAACATTTTTAAAACAATCAAACAGTTGTCTTACATGAATATCGATGGAGAGGTTATCATGATCGAGAGGTTAGTTCATGAATATTTCAAAACCACGTTTCCGAATGACCACATGCACAAATTCCTTTCCTTTGGAAGTTCCAACTTCGACAAATACTCCTTGGACGTAGAGGAAATTGAGGAAGATTTCCTTCAACTCTTTTGCAACTCTTCCCTGCCACCTCGCGAGTCCCACCCTGCCAACATCCATTTATCCCTTAACGCTATGACGGAAGATGAATTTTTCACCCTCTATTCCAGTGATTCTTTTGACCCACCTATTGAGGAATGTTTGGCATATCTCAAGTCTTCTAATGATCTAGACTTGAGAGCTCTAGCTGACACTCATTCATCTTCCCTCACCAATATTCCCCACCTTCCACCCTTTCAAAGGAACCTGGAGTTTGCGCTTGACCCTTTTGTTTCTTCTGTACTTAATGATTTTCTAAATCCTCTTAATACAGAAATAATTCCCAAGGGAAAGGCACTTGACACCTTCATTTTCAGAATTGAGACAGTTCCCACCTACACCATGAATGAGTTTTGTGCCAAACCTACATTCTCTTTTCTTCCATTCCTTACATCTAAAATTCATCCATATCCACCATATTCTCCACAAACATCCATTTTCTCACGATCATTCACTTGGACACCCTCTCGTTCAAAGGCGAAAAAGAAGGTGCATGCGCGGTTACTTTCTAGATCCATCAGACTTCACTTTCATTTCAATAAGTTGCGTCATAGAGAATCTTGGGGCTTGATTCTGTTTGGGAGTGCATTCCATGTTATTTATTTATGGAAAGACCCCCAACTCTTTAGGTTATTGATATATCGAAAACTGAAGGGTATATATATATATAGAATGGGGACACTCCCGAGATTCTGACTTTGCTGATTTGGTTCCTTAAAAACAATGGGGACACTCTTAGGGGGGAATTGTTGTGAAATAACTTAAACTACTCCAGTGATCCAGTGCTTTCTTTTTCCTAGAATAGAAAAAAAGCTTTAGGTTGGGTTTCACTATCCGTTTTTAGCTTCTTGATTATTTCCTTTTCTAGTAAAATCCTCCATTGCTGACAGTGTGAGTTTAGAAAGGAATTAACCAAGCATGGATCTTTATGCTCTTGAGAACCCATCCTCTGTTACTGGTGAGACAAGCCCCAGTACGGTACAAGAAAATCCAGTTATAGTGAAAGATGGGACCGGGGATCCTAAAGCTTTTTTTGCAGATAAAGTTAGAGGTGCTCAACCTCAACAGATAAACTTAGCTGACCTTCCAGTCCCAGAGATGAAAGGAAACATTCCTTCCATTAGACTACCACAAAAAGCAGTTGAAAGAGGATTGCTTTACTGCAAATTCTGCCTGATAGGAAGGTTAGAGTTCCAGAAAATAAAGCTAGAGGAAGTGAAAACAATAGCTCAGGAGAAATGGCACCCGCAAAGGGGATTGGAAAATCGTTCCTTTGGGCAAGGGGTTCTTCATGATACGCCTAACTTGTGAAGATGACTTGAAAATTTTTTGGGGTGGAGGCCCCTGGAAGTTTGGCGACCAAATTCTGTGACTTTCGAGATGGACGACTGACTTTGATCCAGCAATACATCGAACTTCCACAGTAGCAGTTTGGGTGAAATTCCCAAAGCTTGGACAACAATATTGGGACTATGAAATTTTGATGTCCATAGCAAGAGGTCTTGGGAACCCAGTAGGTGTTGACAAGCATACGCTAAACCGAGACTTTGGCTTCTTTGCGTCAGTTTTGGTGGAAATCGATCTCGCCAAGCCTATCCCTGGAAAAATATTAGTGGAGGAGGGGGAAGGAAAATCTTTCTTCCAGGAGGTGGAAGTGGAGAAATTGCCAAAATTCTGCTCCCACTGCAAAGTAGTAGGACATATCATTGCGGAATGCACGGTGATGAGAAGGATAAGGGGTGGAGAAAACAGAGGCATGAACGCTGCATCCAAGCCAGATGATCAATTGCCTGAGAGTAATAACGGCAAGGAAGCAGCAGAGTCTGATCAACCGGCATGGAAGAGGAAAAAAAACAAAAGAAATAGAAGGAAGAAGAATACTACTACCCAAGCCCCGAATGCAGGAGTGAGTGGCACCAAGGATACCCTTTGGGAATTTGATAGAGGCTTACGCAACAGAGTCGGGGGAAATCTTTCAGGACTCTATTTCGGAACTAGAAGAGATCACGCAGAACACAGCTGAGATGGAGGTAAAGGACACAGTGGACGCTGTTTCTAATCGAAATTCTGGAACGCTTGGCTCAGTGGAGAATGCTAGGAAGTCAATAGTGGCAGTTACTAATGGTGATCAAGCTATTGTCTCCGAAAGAGCAGATGACCAAGTTGGGGGCAATCTTCAGGAAGGTGAGCACACTGGCTGTGGGATACGCTCATATGACGATGCCCACTCGCTACAATTGGTTGTTGCAGCAGTGACCGACCCCATTGCGTCACTCAAGTCAACCACAAATACTCTCAGAGCTCTTAACGAAGCAGACTCGCTATTGGCAGCGTCCTGTTGGGCGGACATGGCTGAGGAGGCAGAAGAAGCCGAGAGAGATGAGAATGAAGGAACATGGAGGACACAAAAGAAGAAGGCAACAAAGTCCAAGTGGATGGAGCAGGACCTCCCACCTCTATCTACAAGGGCCAGACTAGCCTCCATACCTCAATAATGAATATAAGCTATTGGAACATCAGGGGAGTGAAACAGGAAAAATCAATCACTTACCTGAAGGATGTCATAGCCAGTCATAAACCAGACATTATATGTCTGGCGGAACCTCTCATGTCTCCGCCTTCTAGGACGCCTAAGTTTCTTTGCAGGTTGGGGTTCAATGAGGACTTCGTACATAATAATATTCCCAATAGGATAGGGAATCTATGGGTTTTTTGGAGGAAGGGAATTGTAATAAATCTGGTTGATATGTCGCATCAGCATATATCTATTAAAACTGGTGATCTCCTTATATCGCTGGTTCATGCCAGATCAGCTTATGTGCAAAGACGAGCACTATGGGATGAGTTGTCGCAGCTGGGTTTGAATGTGGAAGCTTGGGCAGTGGCAGGGGACTTTAATGTGGTTACTTCGAATAAAGAAAGAAAAGGGGGAAGGCTTCCTTGTCAAATAGCAGTAAATGAGTTTGTTGAGTTTATAAATGGGAATGCGCTGATAGATACTACAAGTCTAGGCTTCAAGTTTTCATGGTCAAACAAAAGACACGGAGATAAAAGAATGGTACGTAAAATTGATCGTGATTTTGGTTAATCAGAAATGGATAGATGCAGCCACAGGATGGCGAAGCAAGATCCTACAACGGAGGATTTCGGATCACTCCCCTATTGTAGGATGGTTCACCGCTATTCCTAAGCCTCACAATATCCCTTTCAAGTTCAAGAAACATTGGATAAAGCATGAGAGTCTCAAAGAGGTCGTCAAACAGAGCTGGGAAGAACGCCTCGAGGATGCGCCTATCAAAAAAGTCATGAAAAAACTCAAAAGGTTGAAGGAAGTCCTAAAAACATGGAGCTGGGAAACTTTCGGGGATTTGAGCAAAAAGAAAAAGAGAGTGACAGAGGATCTGGAAAGGATAATGAAGGAGCAAGAAGAGAACCCTTTTAATGTCCAGCTTTAGGAAAGGGAACGGAATAAAGAAGAGGAATTAAATGGCATTTTGGACACAGAAGCGGCACAATGGCGGCAAAAAGCTAGAGTTAGTGAGGCCTTTGAAGGGGACAGGAACACAGCTTATTTCCATGCGCTTCACAAGCTGCGAATGAATAAAGCCTTGATCCTGGAAATTCAGAAAGGCGATGGAACCATACTTAAGAAACAACAAGACATAAAAAAGACATAGTCTCACCGGTTGTTTGAAGCCAAGTACAAGCCGCAAGCACCATCATACCCAATGTTGGATGATGGAACTCATACGAAGCTTCAGGATCGACGAGGAGAATGCAAAAATCTCAGAAATCCCTACCATCACAGAGATCAAGCATGCTGTTTTTAACATGGACGCTAATAGCTCACCAGGTCCGGATGGATTTCAAGGTGCATTTTACCAAACTTTTTGGGATATAGTGGGACTGGATGTCAGCAAAGCCATTATCTCTTTCTTCAAAGACAACAAGCTGCCGCAGGGTATGAACTCAAACTTTTTGGTGCTCCTACCAAAGGTATCTAATGCCAAAGCTGTAAATCATTATAGACCTATATGTTTGAGTAATTTCCTTTTTAAGATTATTACAAAAATCTTGTCTATAAGGGTTAATCTAATGGCAACCAAGTTGATCAATTGTGAACAGCTCGGCTTCATCAAAGGCAGGAATAGCTCCACGGGCATCTGTTTAGTGTCCAAAATGATAAATGAGCTTGAGCACCATCGAAGGGGAGGTAACATTGGGCTGAAGCTGGACATAGCGCAGGCGTTCGACACTCTTAGCTGGGAGTTCCTTGCCGAGGTTATGAAGAGATTTGGCTTCTCCAAAAAGTGGTGTGCTTGGATTGAGACAATTCTCAGTAGTGCAAAGCTATCGGTTATGATAAACGAAGGACCATGTGGGTTCTTTGTAGCTGGAAGAGGGTTGAGGCAGGGGGATCCCCTGTCCCCGTTCCTTTTCGACTTGGCGGAAGATGTCCTCAGTAGGAGAATAAATCACTGTTTTCAGGTTGGCCTCGTGAAGCAGATGGTGACCATCGGAGATACTCTTGGGCCTACTCATATTCTTTTTGCGGATGATCTCTTCCTGTTTGCAAATGGTGACATCCGAGGGCTCAGAAGACTGAAGGAGGCACTTTCAGAGTATCAGCACGCAGCTGGCCAATTCTTTAACACCGCGAAAAGCAAAATCTTTCTAGGGAATATGGCAGGTGTTAAGAAAAGGAAAATAGAGGAACTCTTAGATATCAAAGAAGGAGAGCACCCGGAAACTTATCTTGGTGTCCCGCTTTTTAAAGGCAGAGTTACAAGTAGATGTATCCAACCTCTAGTCGATAGAATCAAACGGAAAGCTTCTGGGTGGGAAGGCAGGTTGCTATCTTTTCAAGGGAGAGTGATCATGGTACAGGCTATCCTCTCAAGTATACCGATACACAACATGTCGGTGTATAAATGGCCCAAGAAAAGCATCAAGGACGGAGAAGCGGCCATAAGGAATTTTATATGGTCAGGGGACCCTACGAAGAGACGAATGATCACTCTTAAGTGGGAAAGTGTTTGTAAACCCAAGGATGAAGGGGGGCTTGGAATACGAAGGTTGGAGGAGCTGAATAAGGCGCTACTCAGCAAGTTAGCACGGTGCTTCTTAAATAAACAAAATGATTGGAGTATCTTCATGAGCAGGAAATTCACTAAAAAGGATGGAAGCTACCTCACTTACCACAAACCTTCATCGGTTTGGCCAGGTCTTCGAGGTGCACTGCAGGATGTACAACCTCTCACTGGATGGATCATCGGCAAAGGCGACAAGGTGGATCTATGGAGAGATAATTGGGCAGGGCAATCGGTCATGGGGTTGCTCACCGAGGTGAACTGGTCTGGTTTCAAGGCAAAGGTCGCAGAGGTTATAGAAGACAATAAATGGAAGTTCCCAGAGGCAGTAGCTGAAGTATTCATGCGTCTGGGCATAGACTTGTCTTCCATCCCACAACCTAGTGGGGAAGAGGATATTCGTATTTGGAAACCAGAAATAGATGGCACTTTCACGGTTTAGTCTGCGTTTGAAGCTATTAGACGGAAGAAGAACAAGATCTCATGGCATAAGAAGCTTTGGGCAGTGCATTTACACCCCAGAACAGCTTGTATAGCGTGGAAGCTTCTACACAAGGCGGTACCAATAGAGGACAGGGTGAAAAAGGTAGGGGTAAATCTTGCATCACGATGTCACCTCTGCCATCAAGAGGAGGAAAACGTTCAGCATATGCTATGGGACTGCAGCAAGGCTCAAGAAATTTGGGCATGGGCAGCAGACTTGTTTGAACTGAATATTCGGGATCATAGCTTTAAAGCTTTACAGAGAATAGCAAAAGGGAGAAGCTCTATCATTCAAGACTTGTGGAACGCGGCCATAGTCCACATTATGGTGCAGGTATGGAAAACCCGAAACCGAGAGCACTTCGAGGACATACCTATCCGCTTGAGTTTCATTAAGAGAGAAGTGCTGAAGGGGATCAAGGTTTTGGGGTGGCTATCCATAGGCAAAAAATGCAATGACATGCAAGAATTTCGCATTCTTGATAGGCTGGACGTACATGTGAAAAGCGCACCAGCATAGTCGATCCAAGAAGTGCACTGGGTCGCTCCAGTGGGCAACGTAATCAAATGCAACACTGATGGATCAGCCCAGGGAGTTCCTAGTAAGGGCGGGGCTGGTAGGGTATGCCGGAATAAGGAGTTAGCTGTGGTTGGGGTTCTGGGTGTGGGTCCGGTCGGGTAGACAGCTACCATGCCGAATGCACAGCCATAGTCATGGCAGCCGAGAAAGCGGTGGAGATGGATTGGGGTTGCAGTGGATAGAAACCGACTCAGAAGCTGCTGTAAAAGCATTCAATGGCGAGGCAATCCCATGGAGGTTTCGAGCGAGATGGAAGCGAGCAATCGCCCGTTTACAACACTGGAAGCTATCACATGTCTGGAGAGAATGCAACTTTAGCGTGGATGCAGCAGCAAGGAAGGGATCCACTTTATTGATGGACACTTCAGTATGGTACTCTAGTAGACCAGACTTTGTCTCTAAGATAGAATGTCCCTTTAGGACATATTATCGTTTTGGTTGATACAATATGTAACTTGTATTATCTTCGACAATTCCTTCTTTAATAAATTTCCTTACTTGCGTGCAAAAAAAAAAAAAAAAAATATATATATATATATATAGATATATATATCCAATTATTTGTTAAAGTCTTGAGTATCTGACTATAAACGGCTCATTTTGCTGTTTGGTGTCCTTCCTTACAATTCCATATATTGGTAAGTGCACCATTCAGGTAACCAGGCCCTCCTTATGGAGTGTGTGGCTGTAAGTACCGGATCCTAAGTCCACGTTAAACATAATTCACATTTTCCACTCTTGCATATTTTTCGGATTTTGAGTCTTGTTCTTCTATGGTGTGAATTATGCATTTATTGCTTTATTTTTTCTTATATTAAATCTTATTCATTAAATATAAAAATTATTAAAATCATAAAAATAGTAATTTATGAAGTCTCAGGAATCTGACTTTAAAAGAATCGCTTTTAGAACAAATTTTCTAAACTTCGTTACCAAAAATTTGTTTGGGGGTGGGGTGTTCGCTTCTGTACTGCATTGTTAAACTTTCCATTTGTGTTGCGTAGGCCGTTAAATTGTATTTCGATTCGGGTTGACATTATCTAGGAAATTAGAGTTCATTCGTTCGCATAACTTACGTCACACACGCACTTCGAGGCATTTTTCATCTTCTTATATGTCATCCACGGTCGGAATAGAGTGTTTTATGGATCATTGGATTGGAAATTCTCTCTTGATCATTTCCATAGTTCATTCGCAAAAATCGGACCGGTAACGAAGCAGCAAATTTAGTTTGAAGTTGCGCGAAAAATCAAAAAATTTGAAAAATCAAATTGGGCTTGGGCCTAATCTCGTGCACACGTGCAACGCACGTGCGTCTCCATCTTCAACATCACAGTCGCGATTTCACCTTCTAAAACCGCCATTACCAAATTCAAAACCATAACCTAAAATAAAAAAAAATAATAATAAAAAAATAAAAAAGAGAAACCTAAATACAACCACGCCCAAATTCAAAACCTTACCCAAAACACTCCCACCACCATCCCCAACACTGAAAATTATAGAAAAACCGCAAAATATTTGAACTGCCGCGCCATAGCTGTCCTTCCACCATCGTTTTTTTTATTATTAAGTAGGGTTGTTTCACATCGTTTCCTACACCACATACAAACCCCCAAATCAGTTCAAAACTTTCAATGGCTCTAAGACGAAGAATTCTGTCAGAACAAGCTTTTACGACCGACCGCTTCACACCATTTTTTCGTGATGAGATGATTGGGAGGAATTGGAATAGGTTGTGGTACTCGACAAATAATTTCTACCACTCCGATTTGGTCGAACAATTCTATAAGAAAAGAGAGTTGGATGGTCGGAAAGTTTTCTTGAAGATGGCTGGGGTTATGAGAGAATTATCGAGAGAGAAGTTGGTTGAGATTCTAGGCATTACACCTGAATGCCACCTCGACGCCACCGTGTAGGAATCCCAGTATACTGGAGTTCTTGCATTGATGAACGACACTCTCATGGAAGGTCAATACAATACGAATTCTCATTGTGCTTGACAGTTATCTCTGCAAACCAACCAGTTGGTTGTAGCTCAGTGGACTGGTATGAATGTCATAGGGAAGGAGAAAGTCAGTGACATCGGTCTGAACTACCTTCACATTCTATGGATACTCCAAGAGCAGAAGTACGAGTTCTGTATTTTGGAGCTTTTGGGTAAGATGATTAGGGGAGTTGGGAAGAGTATTGCACCTCTCCCTGTTTTGATAACCAAGATCATGATGACCTTGAGAGTGACTCCGACTTCTGATAGGATTTGCCTAAAAGAGCACCGAAATCTTCATATTTATACGGAGTGTATCCAAAGAGTTTGGAGGTTGCCTAAAGAGAGGGTAGTCGAAGAGGATGACTTGGAGGATGAGGAGGACACGACATGTTTTGATGCCGATGCCTTGGAGAGGTGTAGGTTGGATGCAGAACGCATGGCTGTGATTCATCGTGGCATGCGTTCTCTCAATACTATTTGTGAAGACCTCCGAACTCGGCAGGCTACCATGCATCATAACTTTGAGACTCGTGCCCAGTGCGAGGATGAGCGGTGGGAATAGACAAGGGCCGAGATGGAAGCTCAGCGCAAGTTCCGAGATGATATGCTTGCACGCTTTCCACCCCAGGGGGGTGCTTCTTCTGAGGAGCAGTCTGTGAGGCACGAACATTGTCGCCGTAAGACGGATGGATCTGGCCCATCAGGAGCTCAGGAGGCATCACCTTCCCATGTCCCTTCCACTACCAGCAGCGAGTGGTTTAGGAATATTATGAGTTAATGTTGTTTTGTATTTGCTTTTTACTTTAGTTCAAATGTTAATTTATGAATTCCATATTTAATTTTGAATTTGGTTGTTAAATGTTGTTTGAATTTCCGTTTTAATATAATACGTTTCTTTTTAAATTGTGCATTGGTTTTATCGTTAATCCCAACTTCCCGAATTGTTTGAGGGTGGTATTATGTATTCTAGCATGATTTATGATATGATCCTCCAGTTTAGAATTTGTGTTGGAGTGAGGCTTGAAAATATTGCCGATATAGGCATCACTATGAATAGATATTGTGATAGGATGAAATCTCGATGAATTAGGCAGTTTCTATCCTAAATTCAACCTAAAAGATATTAGGTTTGTTTTGGAATAGAGAATAGGGGTTGTTTCCGTTTTCAGGTTTGGAAATTTTTTGTTTCCGGCAATTGCCTTAAAACTTTTTGGTAACATCCCGATTCATTTTAGCAACTTAAAACCTATAAAAACTTCATTCATTCTACACTCACAGCCCACACTACACCTCACTTTCATCTCTCACCCTTCACTCCTACGATTCCCATCTTTTTATCCATTTTAGCACTACCTGCGCCCTAGACCTTTCCCCGTGAGAATTTCATCGAGGCTTAACCAGCGCCCTACCAATCCCTCGAGCTGAGCGACCTGCTTCACAACACAGAAATTCCAGTTTTCATCCCGAAGCGACCCGCCCATCGAGCACAAAAAGTGAGCCACCTGCGCCCAAGTGCCTGGAACTCGAAAAATCACCAAGGCGCACCCCGCGCCCTATCCAGGCATAGGTGGAGCGCACCCCGTGCCCAGAACCCCGGGGGCAAGAAAAATTCAAATTTTTGTGGGTTGTTCCAGGATCCTTCGCAGCTATTCCAGCAAGTTTATTGGGGATGACATTCCCTCGTATCATACCGAAACAGTCTTTTGAAGACTTGTTCCAAAGTGACACCTATGGTGCGTGGTTTCGCGAAGTGATCATTGTAGCAGGATGGGAGCCACTATTGGTAAGTCCTGATGAACTTTATTCTCTCGCACTTACATCTTATTTTTATGATAATTGATAAGAACCCAAAACTATAATATTAAACCCCGAGAGACATAGCATTTTGGTCGATTATGTGTTTAATAATCATGTAATAATTATATTTTCGTACTTTTGCAGGTTTCCACAATTAAAATGAATATAATGATAAAACATGCATCAAAGTACGGGAATACTAGAATATTTAAAGTTTCCCACTTAACCCTCGTGAAGCTCAACAAAGCCTGACTAAAGCCGAAGTTTCCAAAAGAACAAAACCAGTGCAGAACGGGTCCACATATAAAGAAGCAGCAAACTTCCGAAGCTCAAATCGGATAAATCTAGATGCCGACGTTGGCTAGTGAAGCTGCCATAGCGACCCGAGCGACGAACTCTGCACAAGGACAGAAAGTCGTAAAAATGCCAAAATCGACGCCGCCATTGAACATACTAATTGGACCCACTCTGCGGGCCCAAAGGCATGACGAGTCAGCATAGGCAGGTGGCAAGTGATGAGTTCAATTTGGTGCCACCTTGCAAGAGGAAAGACAGGTACCAATTCAATGTTTGAATTGAATTGGGCTAAAAGACAAAACCAAATCATAAAAGGACAAAACAAATTATAATAAGACAAAATTTTATAAATACGAAGTTTTGATCTTAACAATGTGAAAGAAACAAAACCTTTAAGTGTTGGGACTTCACGTGAAGGGTCCCCAGCCTATATATATGTGAGGGGGGTCTTCATTATTCGGCCTTCAGCATATTAATGCTTTAGCTTCCGCCTAGTTAGATTTTTTTCAGTACTTACATTCTGCCATTTCCATTCCAGCAGCTTAAATACTGTAAGTTATTTTACCCCTAATAACAGTCATTTCTTTTCTAGTTTAATTCCTGTCCTGCATTTATTTACTTAATGTATACAACAAGTTTTATTATTCCTTCTATGATTTCGAAGCTAATCCCCTCGGGGAGGGTTATGTTGCTCGTGAAAAAAATCGGATTGACTCTTTTTAATATTATAGAGTCACTACTTAGGAATTAGGCTTAGATTTGATATCCGGTCCCAAAATGATCGAGATCAGATAAAGTTGGATGGCTGATGCTCCAGATAGCTCTCACGCTACGACCAAAATGTCTCGCAAGACGACGACTCTAGTGTGTCGTGTCTCCAATTGGCCCAATTCGTCGGTGATGTGAAATCGAGCCAGGAGCTGCAATAATATACCAGAGATGAGATATTATTGAAACTCCTTATTCTAGTGAAATGCGACCTAGAGATGTGGGTATGCACTAGGGATCAATACTCGACGTCGTCTCCGAACACGAGACGAATTAGAGATGTAGTGATGTAATAGTAAACTGTTGAAAAATAATTTTTGGATGAGCATGATTAACTCTCTCCCTGTTTCTCCACCTTTGTTTACCTACATAAAAATCACCGTAGTAATTTACATTAATTGCATTACCGTAAAATTTATTAAACCAATTAAAGAAAAACCTAAAAATCCTACTCACTAAAAGTTGTAATTCAAGTTGTGAACCTATCGAACCCTAAGGTTTGGGACGATCCCTTTGACCTATCCTACCAAACCCACGTGGAAAGGTAACTTGACTAAAACGCACGACTATAATGGACGTTGGAATTTGACTTTGGACTTGGGTCTTTGGACTTCGGACTTTGGACTGTGGACCTCGAACTTAAGAAAATAAGTAACTGAAAACAAAAACGTGTATAAATGTGTGTTTTATCAAATGGCGCCGCTGCATGCCGGAGAAGAACTCTGGACTTAACGTAATAACTGGAATACATCCAAAAAAACCCCCTCCCCTACCTCCTCATCTTTTTAATTTTCATTTCTATTACAATACTAACGAAGTTACTTTAAGCAGTTTACCTTAATTTTTCTACTAACAAATATCCGTGGAACCAAGTTTTGTTTATTTTCATTAGCACATCCTAAGTACTTCGTAGGAATTTGAAATCTTGAATAGACAAAAGAGTCTTGGACGAGACTGAATTAGTAGCACACGAGACTAACCCGAGTATCAACACCGGTTTTCAGGTCTGAGCCACTTTCCTTTCATTACTCTTTTGGGCTCTCTAGTCCTTTTTTTCTAGTAAGCGTAAGCTTCGAGTTAGTCGATCGCTATCGAGGAATCATGGGGGCCTTGAGGTTTCAAACTCTTAAACTACTCAAACTTTGTCGAGGATATTATTTGCTATAACCTGTTTTACCTCGTATATTTGTATGTTGGCATGAGGACTCCTTGCATGTAAAGGTGGTTCGTCATTACATATTCACGTTAACACAATATGATTTAAATATATTTTGATATATGCGTAGCATCAAACCATCCGCTTAGAATATTTTTGTATGTGTATGTTACATCAATTCACGTACACGGTATTCAATTGCATGAGTTCGTTCTCGACATTCCCCTAGCTCACGTATAACTTACACATAGTTGCACGATAGGTAATATAGATTTGCATGGGTAGACTTTCTGCGTAAACTAGTATATGTTAGTTAGTTTCTATTTTGGCATCTATCGTTTTGATTGCATATTTCGTAATCACGTCTCCATAATACATTAATTACGTAAAAAATAAAAATAATAATAATAATAATAAATAAAAAAAATTAAAAATTAAAAAATTAAAAAATTAAAAATTAAAATTAAAAAATTAAAAAATCATAGTAATTAAAAATTTCATCTAAATCATCTTAATAACACCCCGCATAATACACCATCATAAATCATCATCCTATTCCATCAGTGCCTAGGAAACTTGAAAAAAATTGAGGTTGCCTAATTAAGGAACGTGCTAGCACGAACAACCTCCCTCAATTCTCTCAGGTGACCTGGCTGCTGGAATATTCACACGTTATCCTATCTTCCCTGCTCAAGTTAGCAACAGCTCAGGAAGATGTGCTTCAACTCCCTCCTTCCTAAATTCTAAACCTCCAGTCATTATTCGTTCCTTATGAGCCTTAAATTAAAATTTATATTTGTATGAGACTACGGTCTCGTAAACATAAGGAATTATAACTTACATATATCATCGTCAAAAATACAAGAAACAACTGTTTTATGTTATCTCCTAGACATAGTCCCTCCTCCGTAAATCAACCTCGTCAAACATCTCCATTGCCATTATCTCCTTTAACTATGGTGAAGAAAATCTCACAAATCGAAACCCCTTTCAGATTTCTATATCGCCTTTACGGGGAAGGACATGCTTCCGCATTAAACTCGATCGCGATTGTAGGTGATTTTCGTGATTCCGCCAAACATTTTCGGTTTGTTACCTGTTTACCATGGTTTAGACCATGAAAAACCGTACAATCATCTTCGCCGGATGCAACAAGTAGTCACCACTTTCTCGCCATCCGACCGTTACTAATGAACAAGTCTTGCTTAGGTTGTTTCCCTTCACCTTAGCCGATAAAGCTTCGGTTTGGCTCCCGGACAAAGCGCCATAATCCATTGACACATGGGCCAAACTTGTTCAAACATTCATGATAAAGTTTTATACTTAGAAGAAAACTACATAAATGCTTCAAAAATTCAATTCTTTTCGCCAAAGACCCCGTGAATCCTTTTCGGGGTGGGAGCGATTCTTGATCTACTTCTCGAATGTCCCCATCATCAACTTCGACACGCTGTATTAGTCCATTCATTCTTTAATGGTCTCTCGACCATCAAAAGGAAACATTAGATATCATGAACGGCGGTTGTTTTATGGACAAGGGCGCTACTGAAGCATACACTTTTCTTGAGAAACAGGCTTCACGAAGCACCCATTGGGGAAACACTGATTCTTCTAGATCTTCTAAAGACACTCCTACCAAAGTTAAGTCTATGTTCGAGGTCAAACCCGATCCGGAATTAAAAACTCTAATCGAGTCCTTAAACAAAAAGGTCGATGCTCTTTCGGTACAAGTAAATGAACAAAAACCCAAACAGGTCATGGCTGCCAACGCTTCCCAATGCCCTCTTTGCTTAAGTCCTGAGCACGCCGATTCTTATTGTCCTTTGGTATACGAGTGTCCTCCCCAACCTTCTGAAGAGGCTTTTGCTTTCAACATCCCTAATGCACCTTGGCGACAACATCCGAATTAAGCTTGGGCACCCCCTGTCCAACAACAAGCTCCTCCAGGTGGCAACAACGTTCCTGTACGACCACCCCCGAACTACAATTCCTATCATCAAGGAATTCCTCCACAATTCCAGTAAGGGCAAAGTAATTTTCCCAACAACACAAATATAGGGTACCAAAACAAAGCCCCTTGTTCCCGCTTAATCAAGGATATGGCTACCAAAATCAACCCGTGAATAATAACCGTGAACTAGTTCCTGCTACTCCTTTTGTACAATCCACAGCCGATAAAATGGCTGAAACTTTCCTGACATACATGAATCAACATAATCAAATCCTAGCTTCTATCCAACAGTCTCTTCAGCTGTTAGCTCAGGATAAAAGTCAAAAGGGCGTGTTCCCTGGCCAATCAGTTCCAAACCCTAAGCCTACAAACACTGCCTTTGAACTCAACAATGCACCAGGACCTAGTAATCCAAGCCAGGGTGAGGTAAATACCATTACCACTCTTCGTTCTGGCCGAACCATCAACAATAATATACGTATGCCAGACGAGGAATCGACGGAAGCCACGACTGACGTCCTTCCAACTCCTACCTCGCAACCTATAACGGACGAAGTTGTACCTTCAAAATCTACACCACGTCCCTAGGAAAAGATACCACTGATCCTTATACGCGATTCCAACCAAAAGCTCCGTTCCCTGTTCGTTTGGTAAAGAACAAACATGACGAACATTTTGATGAGATCCGTGAAACCTTCAAAAATTTGACCATAAACTTACCTTTCCTAGATGCGCTAAAGCATTTGCCCAAGCATGCCAAGTTCTTGAAGGACATGTGCACCACCAAACAATGTACGAATGTACCTCAACAAGCGTTCCTCACTGAGCAGTTTCCCTCGATTACCACTACCAATGGTGTGGTAAAGTACAAGGACCCGTGACCAATTAACCGTACCATGCACGTTGAAGCGACAAGTATACCATCTTGCACTTTTAGACCTAGGTGCCAGCGTTAACCTACTTCCCTACTACTTATTCAAACAGTTAGGTCTTCATGAATTAAAACCTACCAATATGACTCTGCAACTCACAGATCACTCCATCAAGTACCCAAAAGGCATAGTAGAGAACGTTATAGTAAGGGTCCATGATTTTTACTACCCAGTGGATTTTGTCATTTTAGATACTGAGGTGGCCTGTGACTCCATTCCTATCATCTTGGGACGTCCTTTTCTTGCAACTGCTAACGCTCTCATAAATTGTTGGGAAGGTTCAATGACATTGTCTTTCGGAAACATTTCTGTCGAACTCAACGTGTTCAAATTAATGAAACAATTTCCTGATCCTATAATGGAAGGCGAGATTAGCTTGGTTGATAGTCTGGAACATGAATATTTCACAAACTCTTTTCCCCCAGACGAGATACACCAATTTCTTTCTTTTGATAATCCGGAGTTTGATGATGACTCATACATAAAGGATGTCCATGCATTATTAGAGTCAGTACCACTATTTGACCCTAGTGCTGCGTTGCAAACTGATTGAGAAGAACCGGATTCGCTCTTTTCCATTGAAGAGATGATCCGTCACGAATCCTTGATGCCCAATCCTCCAACTCCAGATTTAAAACCTCTACCCTCTGAGTTGAAGTACGTGCATCTCGATCTCGATGGTAGTCACCCTATAATAATTTCTGCTCACTTGAGTACCGACGAAGAGGCACGTTTGATTCATGTCATTCGTGAACACCGCTCCGCTATTGGATGGTCCTTAAATGATATCAAGGGAATAGACCCTAGCATATGCACGCATCGCATACATCTTGATGACGGCACAAAGATATCGCGAGAACCACAACTCTGCCTTAATCCCGCCATGAAGGAAGTAGTGAGAGAGGAAGTTTTACGTTTACTTGATGCGGGTATCATATACCCTATCTCTGATAGTGATTGGGTTAGTCCTGTCCACGTTGTTCCCAAGAAGTTCGGCATTCAAGTTGTGCAAAATGAAAATGGTGAGTGCATCTCCACTCACATTCCTTTGAAATGGAGAATTTGCATTGACTATCGCAAACTTAATGCCAGAACCCGTAAAGATCACTTCCCTCTCCCATTCATTGACCAGATGCTAGAACGTTTAGCCGGTCATGCTTACTACTGTTTTCTTGATGGCTATTCCGGATACTTCCAAATTGTCATCGATCCCGCCGATCAAGAAAAAGACAACTTTCCGCGTGTCCCTTTGGAACCTTTGCATACAGACGAATGCCTTTTGGCCTTTGTAATGCCCCAGGCACTTTCCAACGCTGCATGCTTCACATTTTTAGTGATATGGTGGAACGTCATATGGAAATCTTCATGGATGACTTTTCCATTTACGGAAATTCCTTTGACGACTGTTTATCCAACCTTTCTAAAGTATTAACGCGTTGCGAAGAGAAAAATCTGGTACTCAATTGGGAGAAGTGTCATTTCATGGTTACCAAAGGACTTGTTCTAGGTCATATTGTTTCAAAAGATGGGATAGAGGTTGATAAAGCTAAAATTGTTAAAATTTCTTCGCTACCATTCCCACATACAGTTCGTGATATCCGTGCCTTTTTAGACCACGCTGGGTTTTATAGGAGATTCATTCAGGATTTTTCTAAAGTTTCTCGACCCTTAACCAATCTCCTGCTTAAGGATGCAGTATTCAACTTCAATTTCAATTGCAAACAAGCTTTTGATACTCTAAAAACCGCTCTGACTACCGCTCATATCATTCAACCCCCTGATTGGTCTCAACCATTCGAACTGATGTGTGACGCTAGCGACTTTGCTATTGGTGCCGTGCTAGGCCAACGACGTGACGACAAACCCATTGTCATTTATTACGCTAGTAAAACTCTTAACGACGCTCAACGTAATTATACCACAACTGAGAAAGAGTTCCTAGCTATTATCTATGCTTTAGATAAGTTTTGCCCCTACCTAGTTGGAACATCGACCATCGTATATCTTGACCATGCCGCAATTCGGTACTTTTCATAAAAAGGACGAAAACAACGATTGTTCAGCTAGATCCTTCTCTTACAAGAATTAAATACGAAATCAAAGACAAGAAAGGAACGAGAAAATGTCGAGCCGACCATTTATCAAGGTTGGTTGGTGACATCAATAGTGATTCGAAGCTATCGGTGATTCCTTCCCAGACGAATACTTGTACTCTATTTTCTCATCTCCATGGTACGCGGATATCGTTAACTACCTAGTTACTGGGGAAGTCCCCTCCTTTTGGTCACGTCCTGATCATAAAAAGTTCTTATCCATTGTAAAATATTATTTCTGGGATGAACCCTACCTTTTTAAGTATTGTTCCGACCAACTCATTCGTCACTGCATTCCTGACTGGGAACACAACGACGTATTATCCTTTTGTCATGAACAATCTTGCGGAGGTCATTTCAGTGGGAAGAAAACTTCGGCCAAGGTGTTACAATGTGGTTTTTACTAGCCTACCCTTTTTCGCGATGCACACAAACATTGCATAGCTTGCATTCGTTGTCAGCACCTAGGTCGAATTACCAAACGAAATATGATGCCCTTAAATCCTATCTTGATTGTGGAAATTTTTGATGTTTAAGGCATTGATTTTATGGGACCCTTCCCTATTTCTCAAGGTATCCTATACATTTTAGTCACTGTAGACTATGTGTCCAAATGGATTGAGGCACTCGCATGTCGCTCAAATGACCATAAGACTGTCGTAAAATTTGTAAAAGAAAACATTTTCTCTCGTTTTGGTGTTCCCAAAGCTATCATCAGTGATGGGGGTACACATTTTTGTAACAAAATTTTTGGGTTTTTAATGAAGAAATATAGAGTTACTCACATGGTTGCTGCTCCATACCACCCACAAACGAGTGGCCAAGTTGAAGTCTCCAACAGAGAGATAAAGTCTATTCTGGAGCAAACTGTCAACCCATCAAGAAAGGACTGGTCTCTCCGTTTATCGGATGCCTTGTGGGCATACCGAAAGCGACATTTAAGACACCTATAGGGATGTCTCCTTACCGCATTGTTTTGGAAAACCTTGTTATCCGCTAGTTGAACTTGAGCATCGTGCCCTTTGGGCCATCAAAAGCTTTAATTACAATATCATCGAGGCAGCGAGAAGTTTAAAACTGCAATTAAATGAGTGGAGGAGATTCGAGTGATGCTTATGATCTCTCAAAATCCTACAAAGCTAATATGAAAAGAGTGCACGACAAGCACATTTTGGCGTAAGGATTTCAAAATTGGCCAAAAAGTTTTATCAGACAACTCCAGATTACACATCTTTCCTGGTAAATTGAAAACACGATGGTCTGGTCCTTTCATTGTGTCAGCTGTGAAACATTATGGGGCAATCTCTTTGCTTAATCCAAAAGATAACATTGAATTTCAAGTCAATGGACAAGCGCCTAAAACATTACCACGAATTACACTCACGGATGTTGAACGGACTCTTCTTCGTAATGAATCCGATATAATGCGGACTAGATGTTTCGTTTGGCGTACTCAATCTTCTTTCTATAGAGGGCACGCCATTTTGGTAGCCGGGCCATCTTCTATCTTATGATCTCCAAAGTTCTTTGAAGTGTGTGGTTGCAAGCGCCGGAACCTTAGTCCACCTAAAAACTTTTTTTTGAACCGAAAGTATAAATGTCTTTCGCGAACACGAGAAAACATGCTTTTCGATAAAACGATGGGTACCTAAAATTTCACCTCCTTCCTTCTCTTCCCTTTTCTACTCTCTACCTCGCGAACTTCAGCTAATCATTTGGTGTAAGTCTCACTCATCACTTAATAGGGAATGGTCGTAGTTTTTTTGCTCGTAAACGACGTGCGCGAAGGATGGGCTGGTGTATGCATTGCCAAACACCCTTCTGTCTAGGCCCTGACTTCCTATCCGATACTAGCCAGTTTAAGGTATACTTTTGTCTGACACCAGCTGCACAGGATAATCTTTGTCGCCGCGCCGTTTCTCCCACAGGTTGGGATTCGTCTTGAGAATCTGACGTTAAAAGACTCGATTCATCTTGAGGATCTGATGTTAAAAGACTCGACTCGTCTTGAGGATCTGACGTTAAAAGACTCACCTTGTAGATATGTTTATATTGTTGCCTTTTCCCTTTGCATTAAGTTTTGCACATGGGATTCGTGTCCAACCTCAGATGTTGCATACTTGGAACACAAACGGGCACTGGATTCCACCAGACCAACCCTAGAATTGGTTACTTTGAGTTCCCTTGGGGCAGTTTGAGGATAGCCGTATGTAATAAGGGAAATTTTATTAGACCGTAGGGCGCACGGTCCAGGATGGTACCGTCCTGCCCCTAACCCCATAATACATAAAGGTAAAGCTACAGTCTGGCTGGATTGGGTTCGCTCCAGAGCCGACATGACAGTTGTCTATGATTATAGATGGTGACTCTTTTGGACATCCAGTGTTCTTCACGTTTATCTCCTTTGTATATAAATAAAATCTTGGTTTATAAATAAAACACCCTCCTTCTTTTCAAAAACTCTTGTGACCTTTGAGGATGACTCATACAATTGGATAGCATTTTTCGTGCCGAAGCTGGCCGATGGCCGGACTTCACTATTCTACTAGCCAGTATGACCATGAATGTTGGAACTGCCATGTTATTTATTCTTCTGAACATCATGGGGATTGGCATTTTCCAACGATCGAAGTCACCGCGTGTAAGACATTCCATGCATTGGCCCAGCAACATACCGCCTTCGACATTACAGACCTAGTAATTGAGAATCTTAAGAAAGTTCGGTCTTTTCGGCAACACTATATCACCCTACCAGTTATAGCATGCAGGATAGTGAGGACGTACTTCCCTCAGTTTGCGGCCACCTTTCAGGACTGGGTAAAGGTCGACTCTATGTGTCCAACAAACAAGATAATTCGTTCTTTGCGATTTCGGACATGGCGACGCCCTGCAAGGTATCTTAAGAAAGTTCGTTCTTTCCCTAATGATGATAAAATGATAGCTTAACAAGACAATGCAAAGAAGAGGAAGTGGAGTGAAGTCTGGAAAGCTATGATAGATTGGCGGGATACAAGGGAATGACATTTCTACAGGGACGAGGCAAGGATGGACTATCCCCCAGTTCAAGGTTGGGGCAATGTGAGTTGATGCATGTACATATTTGTTTTACGTTTTGATGTGAAATAAATAAATAACCTAACAGTGTGCTACTCTAATAGTGTGCTTCTACTTTTATGATGTACAATATATAGTGTGTTACAATAAATTTCTGTGGAAGATGTCAGCTTTATTTTTGCTCAAAGCCTCTCAGGTATACTCTTTCTTCCTCTTAACACTTTGAGGACACAGTGTCCGAATGTTTGGGGGTGGTGAGAACCTTTTGCAAAAATTAGGCATGCATAGTTGTATATAGTTACTTAATGTCTAAATAAACGTATTTAGTGACAAATTCTCGTTTCTCTTTCTATGATGAAAAATATTTAGAAATCTCACCCTAGCATCAAAATTAGGACTTATTCTTATAAACTTAATTTAATACGTATGCAATAGTTTTTACATCTTTTCATGAGCATTCATGCACTGACTATCATTAAATGTACACAGCAATAAGTTTCTGGGACCCACGGTTAGACAACTTAGTTTCCATATCCTGTAAAAATCTAAGCAAAAGCCTCAAAATGTGTGATATATGAGTAATGACACAGAGGAGTAGTTCTTCCGAATAGAGAAGTTCACACGTCTACTTACTTGATCACTACCCAAATCCTAGGCGAGAATTTAGGCCTTCTTTGGATCGATATAGCCAAAAATTCACACCTATAAAAAAAAATTTACCGCTAGTAAGCCTAATCGAACCTTTCATTAATCCTTTCTACTTCACCCAAAAAATCATTACCCATCTAGTAACCACAAATAAATAAGCCTACCTAGATGATGAGTATGAGAAATAGGATGAAGTGCACAAAATGAAGAGAAAAACCTTGTCAACGAATCAAAATCGTTAGTTGCTTTGAAGAAAAGAAAAATAAAATAGAAATATGTTTCCAAAAATCAAAAGAAATATCAAGGTTAGAATTCCCCCCAAAAATCAAATCAAAAGGGAATACAAAAGCTTGAAAAATCCAAGTATGGAAACCCATGTTAGAAGCAGGAAAGAAAATAAGAATTCTCTAGTATAAATATCTCGAAGACCTTATTCTCTCATACTTATCATTTTTTAATTTTCCATTCCAGTTCTTTTACACTACCACCTAAGCCCCATAACACCTAATAAAGACCTTTAGCTCAATTAGGAATAGGATAGTAAGATAATAAGTAATAGTTGTGACTTCTCGACCTCGGCTCCTCTGACTGTCATTGAGTATGTGAGGAAATGTGTGCCCACTGCACACTGGAGATAGCGAAGCTTGAGTGGAAAAATAAGAGAGAAATTGTGTTTCGACACATACCTGTGAGAACCTACTTAAGGGCGCTTATCCAAAGGATCGAAATGGCCCCTTTCGTACATTTCATTATTAGATCCTTTGCATGCATGCTCATACGCATACATGTTTTGATTATTGTATGTATATTAACTTGAAATTGAAAGAATTAAATCCTTCTTTCCCCGCTAGTGAGATGTCTAGATACGAGATTAATTAAGGAAACAAGCCTTTGTTACTAAGTCGTTGTAGTATAAATGAAGTTTGTGAGTATCTTTCTCGGAAAACTCTCACGAGGCTATAACTAAAATCACTAGGGAATTCCTAGTGGTTCAAGGCTTTGTTGCATACGGTCAATGCAACCGCACTCTGCGAAATGAGATTTAGCTTAGGATAACACATTTTTTGACCACTTATCGTTTTAATGTCTCTTCTTTGCTTGAGGAGAAGCAAAGTGCTATTTGGGGGTGGTGTGATAAGCACCCAAAACTGTAATATTAAACCCCGAGAGACATAGCATTTTGGTCGATTATGTGTTTAATAATCATGTAATAATTATATTTTCTTACTTTTGTAGGTTTCCGCAATTAAAATGAATATAATGATAAAACATGCATCAAAGTACGGGAATACTGGAATATTTAAAGTTTCCCACTCAACCCCCGTGAAGCCCAACAAAGCGACTAAAGCCGAAGTTTTCAAAAGAACAAACCCGGTCGTAAGCGGGTCCACATATAAAGAAGCAGCAAACTTCTGAAGCTCAAATCGGATAAATCTAGATGTCGACGTTGGCTAGTGAAGTTGCCATAGCGACCCGGGCGACGAACTCTGCGCAAGGACAGAAAGTCGTAAAAACGCCAAAATCGACGCCGCCACTGGACATACTAAGTGGACCCACTCTGCAGGCCCAAAGGCATGACAAGTCAGCATAGGCAGGTGGCAAGTGATGAGTTCAATTTGGTGCCACCTTGCAAGAGGAAAGACACGTACCAATTCAATGTTTGAATTGAATTGGGCTAAAAGACAAAACCAAAACATAAAAAGACAAAACAAATTATAATAAGACAAAATTTTATAAATACGAAGTTTTGATCTTAACAATTTGAAAGAAACAAAACCTTTAAATGTTGGGACTTCACGTGAAGGGTCCCCAGCCTATATATATATGAGGGGGGTCTTCATTATTCGGCCATCAGCATATTAATGCTTTAGCTTCCGCCTAGTTAGATTTTTTTTAGTACTTACATTATGCCATTTCCATTCTGGCCAGCCTTAAATCGTAAGTTATTTTACCCTTAATAATGATCATTTCTTTTCTAGTTTAATTCCTGTCCTGCATTTATTTACTTAATGTATATAGCAAGTTTTATTATTCCTTCTATGACCATGAGCTAATCCCCCCCCCCTCAGGGGGAGGGTTATGCTGCTCGTGAAAAAATCCGGATTGACTCTTTAATATTCTAGAGTCACTACTTAGGAATTAGGCTTAGATTTGATATCCGATCCCAAAATGACTGAGATTGTACAAAGTTGGATGCTAATGCTCGGGGTCCGGTCTAGCGACCAAAATGTCTCGGCGATGCGACTCTGCAGTGTCGATGACTCTCCAATTTGTCCAGCTGATGTGAAATTGAGTCAGGAGCTGAAATAATATACCAGAGATGAGATATTATTGAAACTCCTTATGCTAGTGAAATGCAACCTAGAGATGTGGGCATGCACTAGGGATCAATACTCGACGTCGTCTCCGAACATGAGATGAATTAGAGATGTAGTGATGTAATAGTAAACTGTTGAAAAACGATTTTTGCATGAGCATGATTAACTCTCTCCCTATTTCTCCACCTTTGTTTACCTACATAAAAATCACCGTAGTAATTTACATTAATTGCATTACCGTAAAATTTATTAAACCAATTAAAAGAAAACCTAAAAACCCTACTCACTAAAAGTTGTAATTCCAGTTGTGAACCTATCCGAGCCCTAAGGTTTGGACGATCCCTTACTCGACCTATCCTACCAAACCCACGTGAGTAAGGTAACTTGACTAAAACGTACGACTATACGGACGTTGGAATTTGGACTTTGGACTTGGGTCTTTGGACTTCGGACTTTGGACTGTGGACCTCGGACTTAAGAAAATAAGTAACTGAAAACCAAAACGTATATAAATGTGTGTTTTATCAATAATTGTAAATTCTTTGATAGACCAGATGGAGAACAAGTGTTCTCCATCACCATCGGGGATGAACCAATGGAAATTTCCAGGTTCTTGATAGCTTTTGTGCTTGGACTTGCTATGTCGGCCAAAATACAATACTCATGGGCCTATTTGGTAGATAATATGTACATGTATAACTATGATGATTTGCATGAGCATTACGGGGTTGGAATCTTTAGGATAGTGGACCAAGGGGATTATAACGTCGCCCTTGGTAGCCTGTCTATGAACGTGGGCAATGTTATGTTTTGGATTATGCTAAATATTAGAGGAGAATGGCGTTATTCTTCTGTGAATGACGAAACTGTAGGAACCGTTATTTCAGAATGCAATATTTATACAAATCACAAGAACCACGCGCAGCGGAATCAATGGGTCCTCACGACTTCGATAGAGAACATACCTTTTAGATCAGGTTTAGATAACTCTGAGAATCCAAGCTTTATCAAATCCGAAATCAACCTCTTGATCTTCTGTTGTATTCCTTTAGAATAGATTGGACGTTGTATGGCCAACGATCTACCAATCCCCTTCTTTCTCTCAAGATCATAAATGAATTCAGATCTACTATTCTTGCCTCTTTTTCAGAATAATGAATAGTCAATTTCGGCCAGAGAGAAAGAGTATTCTATTTATAGGCTACAACAGGGACCATGAGGAGAAATTAGGGTTGGGCCTCCTGATAGGCTTGGGCTTCCCATGTTCGCCCCGAACACACGGCCCAAGTTTGTCAACAAATGGCTTATTCCACTAAAGGTCATTCTTGCACTGCCACCCTAATCCCAAATTATGTGTCAGTGTTTATGGGCTCCATATTATATGCTCGTTGATCTCCCCGTGTTTAAGATACCGAATGTCCGTTGATTAAGTCAAGTTACTGACAACTACATAAATCAACTTCTTATGTTCTTAAGTAGTACCACTCAACCTTATTGTCATGTCGGAATAAATCCACCTGCAGGGTTTACATGACAATCTTTTTGAGCTCCTCAAGGGAACATCATCAACCCGACTTCTTGCGGGACACTGATTCCTTCTATAATCAACGGCACACCTTACATACAATGTCATTACCCAATCCATCGAAGTTTGTTGATTCACCAATGAATCTCACTCATTGATGATTTAAAGTAATGTACAATACGCGTAAGTGCCGTTATTATATCCGGATTAGGAGGACAAGCATCCATAATAACAGAGGTGTTTGTTCTCTTTATATAGTCGATATAAGGAGAAACAACCTCACTTGGTCCTGTTCAATACACACAAAGTGTACTAGTGTAATCCTATAGTCAAGATAGACTAATACCATATTATACTACAACCGTACCATTGGTTTGTCCAAATCCATCTAGGTTGTGAACGATTACTTATACTTTATAAGGTACTGATGATATGATCTTCTGTGTGTCCACACCATATCATCTACAACATAAAGTATTAGACACATGCATATAACTAATAACATATATAATATGCATAACATTTGCCCATATGATTCTCATTTAAAATATAAAGAATTAGAGTTAATACAAAAGTAATGCTTTTAGTATATAACCCTATCAATCTCCCACTTATACTCAAAGCATTGCTTTTTAGTATACTACTAACAAATCTCTCACTTATACTTAAAAGCTATGCTGCCAAACATCTTATTCCCATCCCCTCAACATGCCTGTCAAAAGACGTAGTCGGTAAGCTCTTTGTAAAGGGGTCAGCCAGGTTATCTTCTGATGCTATCTTGGTAACATAAACATCTCCTCTTTTCTAGGTGGTACTTGCGCTCAATATGTTTACTTGCTTACAAGAAGTTCCGGACCCAAAACTGATTCTTTGGCTGCCTCAGTGGCTGCCACATATTCAGCTTCCATGGTGGAGTCAGACAAGCATTTCTGCTTGACACTCCTCCATACTATGGCTCCACCTCACAAGGTAAACACATAACCTGAGGTAGACTTACTCTTGTCGTCCCTATCTGACCCTTTAGCACCCTCTACACCGAGAAGTAGTAAGCCACGATAGTGTGGACGTTTACCATTCCTCATTCGTGGAAATACTTTTAGGAGTTCACGATAGTGTAGACTGTATATCCTAAGGGAACCAAACTATCTGCATGGTATACTAACATATAATCCTTAGTCCTTTTCAGGTACTTCAGTATATGTTTTACCATAGTCCAGTGCCCTTGTCCTGGGTTCTTCTGATATCTGCTAACCATGCCAATGGTAAAGCAGATGTCTAGCCTCGTGCATAGCATGGTGTACATTAAGCTTCCTACAGCCGAAGCATAAGGAACCGCTTTCATGTCCTCTATCTCTTTTGGTGTCTTGGGACACATATCCTTTGATAGAGGAACTCCATACTTGAAAGGCAAGAAACCTTTCTTGGAGTTTTGCATGCTAAGACGAGTCAACACATTATCAATATAGGTAGCCTGAGATAAGCACTACATCCTTTTCTTGCGATCTCTTATCATTTTTGATCCCAAGGACGTGACCTGCTTCTCCCAAGCCCTTCATATCAAATAGTTTGGATAACCATACCCTCATGTCTATCAACACTTTCACATTGTTTCCAATGAGTAAGATGTCATCTACATAAAGCACAAGAATTACCACTATGTTTCCATCAAATTTCTTGTACAAAACAAGATGCTCTTGACCTTTTTCAATGAATCCTTCTGGTTGCTCCATATAGATGGTTTCCTCAAGACTTCCATTAAGGAAAGCTATCTTGACATCCATTTTATAGACCCACTTGCTTCCAATGGGTTTTACACCATTGGGTGGCTCGACAAGCTCCCAGATCTGATTGGAATCCATAGATTCCATCTCAAAATTCATTGCCTTTTGCCAAGATATTACATCTCTATCTTGGAGTGCTTCATTGTAGGTCCAGGGATCAGGATCTTGGTTATCAGTGGTTATGTCTAAAGACATTCCCAAACCAATCACCCTCCCACTACGACGAAGCACCTCTTGTTCTTGTACGTCATTTGTGACACGTTGTGGTTCCTATTCTTGTATAATTCGTACTAAAGTAGTTTAATGTCTCTCCTCTCAATACTTCTAGAATAATACTACTCTAGGTAAAATTTAATGCACTGTGGGTGGAATAAGATTAATGATGTATAAATTGCCTTCTAATATACCAGAATAGATAAAAAGTTTATTTTTCTTAATGACAATCTTGTCATTTAAAAGAAACAGAATATTCATCCTTAATTAACATAGAAACTGAAATCAAGTTCTTTCTAAAATTAGGCACATAAAGACAATTCTTTAACACCTTAGTTTTATTTCTACCAAAAGATAAATAAACATCTCCCACTGCAACAGCTAATTCTTTCGTAGCATCCCCAAAGATATGGAAATCTCTCCAGCACTAAGTTTTCTGGTTTCCTGGAACCTCTGCAACGAAATGCAGACATGTTTAGTGGTTCCCGTATCTACACACCAGGTTCTGGTAGATAATACCGCTAAACATGTTTAAACTACTAGTGCATGAGACATACCTCCATTATTCTCTTTGTTGAGAAGAGGACAATCTGGCTTCCAGTATCCTGAATGCTTACATTTGTAGCATTTGCCCTTAGGCTTTTTCACAGCTCCTTGAAGTCCCATGCCCTTCTTTGCCATATTCTTATGCTTCTGAACATTATTCTTCTTCTTTCCGCTATTAGGCGTAGAAGTAGAAACCTTCTCAGTAGCATAAACCTAAAAATAACTCTGCTTAAAGAGATTCTCAGCAGACTGAAGTTTTGTCATCAGTTCCGCCAAAGAATACAACCTTTTGTTCATGTTGTAGTTAAGGCGGAACAGTTCAAACCTCTCAGGCAGCGTCATGAGAATGATATCGACCTGCATTTCCGCATCAATATCAGCTCCAAGGATCTCCAACTAATTCAGATAAGCCATCATCCTGAGTATATGATCCCTTACAGGAGTCCCTTCAGTCATAGTTGTGGTCATCAAGTTTTTCATGGCAATTTGCCTAGCAGCCCTATTCTGGTGTCCGAAGAGTTCCTTGAGATTGAGCATCATATCATAAGCCGTGGTCATGGCCTGATACTGATGTTGCAGCACACCTAACATAGATGTCAGAATGTAACACCGTGACATCTCATCTGCCTTGTTCCACTTCTTAAATGCTTCTTTCTCCTCTTCACTAGCAATATCTTCAAGCTTAGGTGGGCATTCCTCATTGAGTACATATTTGTACTCTTCAGCAGTCAACGCGATATCCAAGTTGCATTTCCAGTCTATGTAATTAGGGCCAAGAAGTTTGTTTTCCTTAAGAATAGTTGCTAGTGGGTTGAAAGTAACCATTTTGAAAACCTGAGAATCATATAAAATAACTATTATGTAGGGCAAAAACTTCTTGAGTTAATAACAAAAATTAATTAATTAATCAACCCATCACTTGTACCCTCCACACCGAGAAGTAGTAAGCCACGATAGTATGGACGTTTACCATTCTACATTCGTGAAAATACTTATGGAGTTAACTTAAAAATCAATTAATTAACCCGTTAGCACCCTACACACCGAGATGTAGTAAGCCACGATAGTGTGGACGTTTACCCTATCATCATTCGTGTAGAGAGTTTTTCCTATTAGTTCTACTTCTCATCAACTTAACAGCACACCACTCATTAAAGTGGACACATGCCATCTAGACAAGTAAAACTAAATTGATGACTTACTTTGGTCCAACAAATAATAGCAGTGACTCCGATGGGGAGGATACCATTACTTGCATCTAAGTGTATACCATTACTCAACTTCTTAGTCCATTATTTGTAATAAATCCCTTCAGATGGAGAAGTGAATTCATACATTAATAACTTCATATAGTTGTCCTTTAGAAGTTTGTTCTGGTAATCTGTAATTAGACTCATCCAATATAGAGGAAGGCACTAAAACCGACGCGCAAGTATAATTACATTACCAACAAACCAGTAATGGAGACCGTGGGATTTATACGAAACTAAATTCCCGCTCCCACTTAGTTATTTAGAACTGAGGATCTTTCTGTTTACTGGTCAGGCCTATGTCCATGTTATCTATTATTCATGTGGGCTTATTTTTAACAGACATCCAGAAATAAAAACATGCATATAGAAAAAGCAAATATGAACAATAAAATGGAAAACAAATTCCCAACTATTATGGCCCATATTCATTGCTCCATCCTGTTCGCCGAACTCTTTTAGTTGCCTTCACTGGAAACCTCACGAAATCACTTCATAGACCCCTGAACAGCAAACAAAAATCGTCTCATCTTAGAGAAAAAAAAATTTCTCTTTCGGTATGAGATAGCGATCCGATCCTACTTTTTTTTGTACAAAAGGTCGTGGCGGCTCACTTCCAATTTCTCTCTTTCTGTCGTTAAGGGCGCGAACCGCGCTCACTTCCAGGAGCTTTAGCGTGACCCGCGCTCCAGCGGAAAAAATTCAGATCCAGATTTAGATCAATCCAAATCTTGATCTTTTGATCTTTACAATAGATTACATCAATGATAAAAACAATAACACGATACATACCGTGATTTAAAATACATCCATTGATAATAAAAACTTGTAAAAACGATCAATTTATCACAAAATAAAAAACGATCCATTTCTTTCCAGAAATCATTCTGACCATAACAGTTGGTCTAGATGCCTGCAAAACCATGTTAGAACAGTTCTACATCTACCAACATCTACATGCTCTGATACTAATTGTAGGAACCGTTATTTCATAATGCAATATTTCTACAAACCGCGAGAACCATGTGCAGCGAAATCAATGGGTTCTCACGATTTGGATTGAGAACATACCTTTTAGATCCGGTTTCGATAACTCTGAGAATCCAAGATTTATCAAATCCAAAATCAACCCCTTGATCTTTTGTTGTATTCCTTTAGAACAGATTGGACGTTGTGTGGGAACGATCTACCAATCCTCTTCTTTCTCTCAAGATCAGAAACGAATTCAGATCTACTTTTCTTGCCTCTTTTTCAGAATAATATATAGTCAATTTCGGCTAGAGAGAAAGAGTATTCTATTTATAGGCTACAACAGGGACCATGAGGAGAAATTAGGGTTGGGCCTCTTGACAAGGTTGGGCTTTGATAACCGTAAAAATAATAAAGTCTAAAATATTAATGTTAACAACACTAATACGAAATCCTACCGTTCTTACGTTTAAATCAATTCTTCTTACTCTCAAAACATAATCATGCAATATAATGAGTAAGGATTCGTTCCACTCTTAACTGTCTAGACTTAAATTGAATTCAACTAATCAAACCAAAAGGAACAATGGTGAGAGTAATGATTTGATGTGAAATTTCTATACTATCATTCCCAACACAAGAACAATAATAAGAACATGTCATTATGGTATAAGTAATTAACTTTATAAATCTAATAGAACAATAAGAACAAGATATGATTGAATGAATAACAACTATTTTATTTATGTAATGAATGATATTGAATGATTTAAATAACTAATCTAAAACAAAGAATGAAACTAATTAATGGAATGAAAACTAAGTAATTAACTAATCTAGATCTATCTTTTTCTAACCCTAAACTCCATTAACATTAGCTTCCTAACCTAACTACCTACCCTAATTATCTACTATTAACAAAGAGTCAAACTTTTGTTTTTATACTTTCAGATCCAGAAATCGTGCATGGGCTTGGAGCCATGTTTTGGGCCGGAAAATCAGGCCCAAAACCCAATTCTTTCAGTCCGGAAAGGGCTCTTCAGCTGGATTTGGTTTCAACAGACTTTTCATCCACTTTTGCTCTTCTGATTGGGTCAAGCCTTAGACCATTGGAATGCTATTTCCGAGCCGGTCATTTTGACATAAGGTAGGCCCAATTCCGAGGTCTGAGTCCAAAGATACGGCTTTCGGAAGTTCTACTGACTTTGTGTGTTGTTTCTGCCCGCGTCGAACTTTTTAGCTTTTGACCGGGCTTTACAAAGGCTTTGTCTTCTTGAATCTTGGCCTTTAATCACGGAACTCCTTAGCAACCGACCTTTGCTCTTTTATCTCGCTAAAGTGGCACATTTCTGTACATAATGGACTTTGAAGCCTGAAATGCATAAAAACACGTAATCAGTATTAACTCTTAATTATTACACACATAATTGGTCTAAAAGTATGATGGTTAAGGGGTTAAAACTACAGTTTTGGGCTCTTATCAAACCACCCCCAAACAGCATTTTGCTTGTCCTCAAGCAAATATGAGAAATTAGAATAAGTGACCAAAAATAGAGTTCTATCTACTCTCGTTTCGCTGAGTGCGATTGCATTGACCATATCCAACAAGGCCTTAAACCACTAGGAATTCCCTAGTGGACGAGTTATATCCTCGTGAGAGTTTTCTAGTGAAGGTACTCACAAACTTCATCTATACTACAACGACTAAGAAATAAAACTATTGTTTCCTTATTTATGTCTCAATTATCTATACATCTCACTAGCAATGAATACAGAATAATCATGTCGAAACCTAAGCTAATATATGCATAATAATCAATCATCTACGAATAAACATATATACAATGTGTAATGCTATGAAATGCAGTAACAGGTCTGTTTCTGAAACTTTGGAATAGCGTCCTTAAGTAGGTCGTCATATAAAAGTCAAGACAAAAATCACTCTGATTTTTCCACTCAAGTTTTGCTACTCCAGTGTGCAGTGAGCATACTTTACCTTACAATCTCAATGACACACAAGGAAGCCGAAGTTGGTCAAACACATCTGCCACTTACTATCCCACTAACCTATTCCTAATTGAGCTAGAGGTCTTTATTAGGTGTTGCGGGGATTAGGAGACGGTTTAAGAATGAAGGAAACGGATATTCAAAAAGACAAGTCTGAGATAATTGGGTCTTCATATTACGTAACTAGAGAAAACCTTGTTCTTTTGCTTCTACACTTTGTTTCCATCCTTAGCCTTTTTCTTTTGGCTTTTCGACTCCTTTTATTCTATTTTTGGAGTTTTTATTTTATTTCTATTTTTCTTTTTCTTTTCTTTTCTTTGGATGGAAACTTCTTTTCTTTTTCTTTTCTGAAGCAACTAATTAATTTCTGTTTACACAGGTTTTTCTCTTCTCTTTTCTTCACTCATCATATTCTCAGACTTGTTCTAAAATGGGTAGGTTAATTTTTTTTTTTTTTTTTTTTTATATTTTGTTTTGTTTTTGTAACAGGGTAAAGGAATTGTGGTTTATGGAAGGGCTAATGAAAGGCTCAGTGGGGTAACTAGCAGAAAATATACTTAGGTCAGAATTTCTAGCTACATCGATCCAAAAAAGGCCTAAATTCTCTCTTAGGACATGGTATAGTGGTCAAGCAAGTGGACGTGTGATTTCTCTATTCGGAATATACTTCTCTCTTGTGTCATTTCTCAAATGTTTCACTCATATAAGGCTTTAGGCTATATTCTCACAGGATTTGTAGAATAAGTACGCTAGCCTAGATTTCAGAAACTTACTGTCAAACAATTATAGATACTCATGTAATATATTTATAGATAGATGTAAAGATTATTACCTACATATTAACCTAAGTTTCTAAAAACTATTCTAATGCAAAAAGCTACGTGAGACTTCTAGATTATTAAGAGCATAGAGAAAGAAACAATACCAATATTCCTAAGTGTATAGCATAAACTTTTTATTTTTATTTTTATTTTTATTTTTATTATTTTTAAGACAAATAATACATAATATACAACCTAATATGTGCTTAACATTTACATCGTGTTTCTATACCACCCCAAACAATTTGGGAGAAGGGGTTCATGAAACAATTCAATAGCACAATTAAATTATGTAACTAACTAATTTTTATAATTTTTAACATTTTATAAATAAAAGTCGTAATTTACATCCTAAAAGTGTCTAATTTTTGCAAATGTTTCTATCCCACCCCCAAACAATCGAGCGTTTTGTCCTCAAAGTGTAAAGAGATAAGGAAAGAATTTACCATAGAAGCGTGGCAAAAATTGGCGATTACACATATGTAAATATTGTAAAGATGATATGATAATATGAAGCACAATTAAACTGCAGTGCGTACTAACTAACACAAACTCTCTTTGGAGTAAACATGACAGGCTTAGGGTGACAACATGATTTGAAATGAATACCAAAATACGCCACCCCCAAACAAAATTGGAAAACTATTTTTAAGTTTAAAAATTTTGTTTGGCCTATACTCCAGAAAGTTGGTATTGTCATTTAAAACTTGGGTCTTTTAAAAGTCGATTCCCTAGACTTACTAATATATGTTTATGTTTTTATTTTATTTAGTTTTTATATGTTTGCTTTTTAGAAAAACAAAACAAAATTATGATAAAGAAATAAAAATGAAACTCACTCCATAGAGAAGCGCTACTCAATCCATGAGAAAAAGTGCAAGAGATAAATGCGTGAGTCACATAAAACGTAGACTAAGAATCCGACACTTACAACCACTCACTCCAAAAGGAGGGTCCGGTTGCCTTAATGGTGCACTCCCATAACATAAGATTGGAATGGAGTACACCGAAGAATAAAATGAGTCTTTTATAGTCAGATACTCTAGACTTTATCTAATATATATGTATTAAAATGCAGTTTACCTTATATCAACAATCGAAAAAGTTGTGGGTCTTTCCACAAATAATTAACATGGAATGCACCATCAAACAGAATTAAGCACCAAGATTTCCTATGACGTAGCTTAGTGGAATGAGAGCAAAGCCTTATAGATCTAAAACCTAATCGAGCATACAGTTTCTTCTTTGTCCTCCTACGAAGGGGATGCCAAGTAAATGAACGTGAGAAAATTGATGGTTGTGGAAGATACATAGGATGTGGTTAATTTTGAGAAGGAAAAAATGGAAAAAATGAAAAAGTGTCAGGTGGCTTGTCCTTGGGTGTTACTTCTTCACCAGTTGGTTTTAGATAGTTATGAAGCATAGGAGAAACGCAAAGGTCAAGTACAAACTCAATGGTTCTTTGAAAAGGTAGAGGGCGAGGAACATTCGTGATAGAAGGTGAATGAGTGACATGAGGATGTGAGGTGGGTGAATGGTGTTCAACTAGTGTTCTTAGGTCTATATCATCAGAGGCCTTGAGATATGCAAGACATTCCTCAATAGGTGGGTAGGAAGAATCACTGGGATAGAGGGCGAAAAATTCTTCTTTCGTCATGGCGTCAAGAGATGAATGGATGTCAATAGGAGAGAACTCGCGAGGTGGCAAAGAAGGGTTGCAAAAGAGTCGAAGGAAATCCTCTTTGATGTTATCTACGTCTAGGGAGTAGAAATTGTGATCCTTGACTTTTTCCATAAGAGGGGTATCTACTAGTGTGGGGACTAAAGTGTCAGCCGCACTAATGTGAGGTACAAAACTCTCAATGGACTTCACTTCCCCTTCTACAGGCAAACCTAGTTGTCCCTGTTTTTTGTCTAAACATGTTAACTTCTACAGAAAGATTTCCAAAAGAAAGAGTCATTGAGCCATCCCGACAATTGATTTGGGCATTGGCGGTTGCCAAGAAAGGACGCCCTAAGATGATGGGAATGGAATCATGAGCAACTTCTGTGTCAAGAATAACAAAGTCGGCTGGATAGTAAAAATCCTAAACTTTAACGAGAATATTTTCAACTACACCCTTGGGATACTTAATAGAACGATCGGCTAACTGCAAAGTCATTTTGGTTGGTTGAAGTTTTGTTAGAGCTAGTTGTTTATATAAATAAAAAGGGAGTAAGTTAACACTCGCCCCCAGGTCTAATAAAGCAGTTGTTATGAAGGTATCACCTAAGGTGCATTGTACAGTAGGACGACCAGGGTCCATGTCAGCAAAGTTAAGTACCCACTTTTTACTCACAAGAAATCAGGACTCTGAAAATAAGGAGAGAAAGAAGGAAGCAAGCTGTGAGAAAAAAAAACTCTAAATAGGAAGTAAGAGTCCCAATTAATTACGAGAGACTCTCTTCCTATAGAACCACATTCATTCTTTTGTTTCATCGAAATCGGGTAAGATTTTTTACAATTAGAACATTCCATTTTCATCTCAACTTTCAAGTTTTTTCATCTGTTCTATTTCAAGTATTTCCTTAAAGTTAGCAAATTCTGCTGTCTGTGTTTTTCATTCTTATGAATTAGTTGATTGAGGAATATAAATGGGGAAGAAGATAATTATATTACCGGTTGAGGAGGTTGACTTGACGACAGTCAAGTATGAGCGTGAAGTACTCAAAGGCTTAATTTAGTCCAATTTTTTTTTTTCTTTTTGTTTTTTGTTTTTAAGTTTTGGATTGTAATAACTATATTGATATAGTAGTTTTAATTTGCAGCCTTTCATTTAACTAGTTTTGGATTAAGAATTTTCATTTAATTGGCGGAAGCCCCAGTTATAGGATCTTTGATTATGTGCTACTTGAAAAAGCAGAATGGGCTTACAGAGGTTTGGTGTTCTACATACTTAATTTTTGGTTTGTTGATTTCTTAGATTTTATATATTGGTATGATGTTAAGCATGCAAACTTAAATAAGAAAATGTTTCTTTTTCACAGCAGTTAGAGAATACCGTGATTCTAGAAATTCCCATGTTTCGACCTGAGTCCCCACATCAAGGTTAGTAGGTTACTTTTCGACCTCAACGTAATTCCATCCGTAAGAGACATACATCTCCACAAAGGATTTATTTATCAGTGCACAAAGAACTACTATGGTATTTGATCATCTCCTAAATATGCATTTTATTACCCTTATATTATAGCATTACAGTCCCTCTTACGCTTAACGAAAAGACAACTCTTAGCTTTTATTGTCTTTTTTAGGTTAAGGAGTATTCTAGACCACTTATCATAAAAGTTGTGTCTTAGCACCAAAAGGAGCCTTAATCACACTTAGTATGAAGACCAATAGCTGCTATGGAAAAGTGCTGAAAAAATCCAAGTCAATCAGTTAAAGTTAACGGTCAAAGTCAAAAGTCAAAGTCCTCAAATCAGAAGACCAGAGATGGAGGCTCTTATCTCTAAATATGACTTTCTCCCTAAACCTACTTTTGTCATGAAGAAACCAAAAAGCAAAGGAAAAAAGAAAAGTGAAGTGTGAGGTGTCTAATTTATAATGGAGAAGGGCAAATCTGTAAAAGGCAAAAATAGGGGTATATAATCAAAATGCAAGGGAGAGAGAAACCATCCATTGTCTTAGGATCCAAACCATTTGGTTTGTTTAATTTCTTGTATTGTTTTTCAATTCATGTTTTTATTTTCTTGCTGTTTTATTTCCTTTCAATCAATCTTATTTACTTGTTTTTATTTCCTTTCAATCAATCTTATTTACTTGTTCTTATTTCCTTTCAATCAATCTTGTTTTCTTGTCTTATTTCAATCTTCAATCTTGTTTATTTCAATGTTTTCAAGTCATTTCAATACAACCAATCAATGTTTTCAAGTTTTCATTAGCCTAGAACCATTCTAATCCATACAAGAGTCTATATTTCTTCCTCACTCAAACTCTAAACAATTTAGGATGAACCTCACTTCTAAAAATAAACTCTTTTAAAGTTACTACCACTATCTAAAACTTCAAATGGGGCCGCCGTCATGGATTGAAGGAGTGAGAGTGATTGGTTGGGAATCTAAGAAGGGAGCATCATTCTCATCCCTCCATTTCCATTTTTTTTTTTTTTTTTTTCATCATTTTATTTTATTGTTTTTTAGTACTGATCTACTTTCTTACAAATTAGGTTGTGAGACAACAAAATTGGAAAGGAGCTTAAGACACAGCAAAAGAACGACCCACGTTCACCGGCACCGGCGGGCGACTGCGAGCTAGGTAGGGGGCAATCGCGAGTTCACCTCCAGAGAAGTGTGTCCATTTTTTTTTTGTAGCTCAGCTGGTTTTTGATGAACAGTGGCACTTTGAGCCCATATTTTGTAATAAAGTTGGATAAAACAGTGGAACTTGATTGTAATAGTTAGAGATAAAAAGAAAAACAAAAAAAATTAGGAAAAATTGGTTTTTGATTAATTTCTTATGATGAACATGAGTTAAACTTGGTTTAAGTTATATACTTACCAAGGGATTAGAGTTTTAATTGCCTTGAGAAGTTCAAGTGTGTGAGGCAAGTTATGGATCATAGCTCACACACTATGGATCAACTAGGTAATCAACACTCTAAGTCTATTTGACTCTAGTTAATCTAGGTTATTAATCTAAAACTAGTTAATTAGATTAATATAATATTAGTTTAGCTTTAAGTTTGGGTCCTTGAAGGCAAAGTTATATAAATTGTCAAAAACCCAACTTGTGGGCTTTTTAACTGGACCTTTATTGTAATTTAAAACAAGTTAAAGCTTGAAAGGTTAGGCCTGATTCTCAGATCACGCGTCAACTGACGTTGCCTTCTCCTCAAACAGCGTGTAAGCACAGCTTGAGGGATAAATTCTAAACCTCCTCGAAGCCCAAGTAAGAGGATACTTGTGTGTTCAAGTATACTTACATGATTGTTTGAAATTTACTTTCTGTAATGCAATTTACATTCGCACATAAGGCTAAACCCGAGCCACATAACAACCATTGGGAAGTCATTCCCCAATGTAGATTAATTGGACGTTGCTTGATTCTTGAAAGCCCTAAAAAAAATGAATTAAAATCAATCAACTAAAGCCCAAAGTAGTCATGCTCCTCTAGAAAAAGACAAATATATAGCCAAGAGGATTTAGAGTAATCAGTTACCAGATTCCAGTGGACTAACTACCTTCCTCACTCCCCTCCCCTAGATTCATCGTGAGTGAGATTCTTAATAGCACACCACTTGGTTAAGTGTCTGCATACTCTTCTGAGACGTGTAGTAGAGCCATCTTAATCTCGCACCTAGTTGTTCCTCTGAACAGGGCATAGTAAAATATAGACCAAAAGCAAACTTTTCAAAACTCCATACTTGCAAAAATGAATTTTGAATTTCTGAGCATACATTGCACCGTTTGCATATGTTAGGATAGTTTTGAAGCCTTGCTAAAAGTGTATGATACTGCGTTCAGGCACTTCTAGTATTAGTAATAATAAAACTTACTCACGTAGGAGACCTCGTCGCCTTAGACAATCTCCTGTTTCAAGTCTTCCATCTCATAAGATGGCTGACGAAATATTGCAAGTTGAAGAGACTCTCTCCAACTTCTACACACCCTTACAAGATGGGCCTCCATCTTGTATATGACTCACACCGCTTACGAGTGATTTTAGGATTCCACTGAACGTGTTCAATCTTCTACCCATCTTCCACGGGTTAGAACACGAGTTACCGTACGAGCATCTACGTCGGATACATGAAGTATGTAATATTTTTCATCATCCGGGAGTCACCGACAATCGGGTTAAGCTACGAGTGTTTCCTTTCACTCTAGCTGGTAAGAGTCATGTTTGGCTTCTCTCACAGAAGGCCGACTCTTTCAATACCTGGGAAAAGGTTGTGTTCTCCTTCATGAAGAAGTACTTTCCACCGAAGAAAACAGAAGAGATAAGAAGCAAGATACAGTTCTTCAGACAGAGTCCGAGTGAGACATTTTCCAAAGCATAGGATAGATTCTCTAACCTACTCTATTCATGTCCTCACCATAAACTAGAAAAATCCACTCTTGTCCAATGTTTTTTCAAAGGCCTTCTCCTATAACACAAAGTAACCCTCAACATCATGAGTAATGGTCATTTTTTGGATAAAGGTGCAACTGAAGCCTTAACCTTTCTTGAAAACCAAGCTGAAAAAAGTACCCATTGGGGCGACATAAATAATTCTAGAACAGCCCAACCCAGTACGTCTAAGGCTAGTGGTATTTTTTAGGTGAAATTAGATCCAGAAATCAAAACCCTAATAGAAACCCTCACAAGAAAGATGGATGCCCTCATAACCAAGCAAAAAGACCAAATCCCTCATCCTGTCATGAACGTAAATACCTCACCATGCAATTTCTGTCTAAACTTAAATCATAAAGATGTCATTTGTCCCTTGATCACAAACCTATCATCACTTCAGTCAGAAGAAGTATGTGCTTTCAATGTAGCAAATGCACCATGGAGACAACATCTAAACTTCGCATGGGCCAACATTCCACAAAACCAAACACCACCAAGTTTCAACAAACCAACAAATACATTCAGACAAGGACAAGGACAAGGTACTTATAACAATCAAAATAGAGCATTGGTTCCATCCCAGTTTAACTAGAACTATCAAAACCCACTTATCATCAACCAAAGAGACCTAGTTCCCATTACACCATTAACTAGTGTCCAAACAGATAAGCCAACCGAAATAATGATATATGTCATGCAACAGCAAACCCAAATCCTAGCATCCATGTAACAATCTTTGAACTTGTTAGCCCAAGATAAAACACAAAAAAGTTCAATACCAGGCCAAAAAGTTCAAAACCATAAAACCCAAGTGATTAATGTAGTCACAACATTGCGATCTAGCAAAACTGTTAACAACAAAGTAATCTTACCAGAAGACCCAACACCTGTAGAGGTAACCATTCCAATACTAGAACCGGAAGAATCATTAATACCTTCACACTTCCCTAGCAATGTTCCAGTCCCTAAACCATTAATTCCTCCACCTAACCTAGTTAGAAAATACAAAACAAAGGCAATTTTTCTAGCTCACCTAATGACACCCAAGGAGGATGAAAATTTTGATGAAATTAGAGAAATATTCAAAAGTCTAACCATAAACCTGCTATTTCTCGATGCCATCAAACATTTACCCAAGCATGCCAAGTTTCTTAAGAATATGTGCACCACCAAAAAAGAAAACTAACATTCCAAAAGATGTCTTCCTTACAGAACAATTTCCATCTCTCACAGAGGCTAACTGAATCGTCAAATATAAAGATCCTGGTCGTCCTACCATCCCTTGCACTATAGGAGACAAGTACACTGCAACTGCCTTGCTCGATCTTGGAGCAAGTGTTAACGTCCTTCCATACTACCTTTTTAAACAACTAGGTTTCCATGATCTTTACACCTACGACCATGACATTACAATTAGCCGACCGATCCATCAAATACCTAAAAGGAGTACTTGAAAATATGTTTGTCAACGTTAAAGTTTTTTACTACCATGTTGATTTTGTCATCCTCAACACCGAAACTACTCATGATGCCACACCCATCATTCTAGGGTGCCCATTCTTGGCAACTGCCAACGCCCTCATAAATTGCCGTAATGGATCTATGACACAGTCTTTCGGGAACCTCTCAGTATAAATCAATGTTTTCAAGATGATGCAACGGTAGATGGAAGAAGAGTTGGATGACGAAATTAGTATGATAGACAGTGTAGTGTAAGAGTACTATGACCAAACTTTCCTAGAAAATAAGGTGCATCAGTTCTTATCTTTCAGAGTTTTTGAGTTCGATATGGATCAGCATAAAGAAGATACCTCGATAACTTTGGAATATGTTCCTTTATGTACTTCAGATGATAAGTTACTTAAACATAAAGAGACATCACCAGCCCAGGTGTTTTCAATGGAAGAATAGAATCTTATAGAGACATTGTTACCCACAACACCTACTCCTGCTCTTAAACATCTCCCTCCTTACCTAAAATATATCTATCTTGATACCAATGGTACACATCCCATCATCATTTCATCCCAGTTATCAAAGGAGGAAGAAGAGCGCTTAATTAGAGTGATTCAAGAACACCGTTCTGCCATTGGTTAGTCTCTTGATGATATAAAAGGAATTGATCCAAAGATTTGCACCCACCAAATTCACCTGGAAGAGAATGTCAGAACCTCTAGAGAGCCACAACGCTGGTTAAATCCAGCTATGAAAAAGGTAGTAAGGGCGGAGATCCTGAGATTACTAGATGCTAGAATCATTTACCCCATATATGACAGCAAATGGGTTAGCCCTATTCATGTGGTGTTAAAGAAATCTGGGATTATAATGGTCCATAATGAGGAAGGCGAGTTGATACCAACATGTGTTCCCATCATGTGGAAGATTTATATTGATTATCGGAAGTTGAATGCCGTCACAAGGAAAAATCATTTTCCTCTGCCATTTGTAAATCAAAATGCTTGAACGTTAGTAGGTCATGCTTATTACTGTTTCTTGGATGGATATTCAGGGTACTTTCAAATTTTAATTGATGAAGTAGATCAAGAAAAGACTACCTTCACTTGCCCTTTTGGAACGTATGCTTATGCATGTATGCCCTTCGATCTCTGCAATGCACCTGCCACATTTTGACGCTGCATGCTACACATTTTTAGTGATATGGTGGAGAGATTCATGGAAGTGTTTATGGATGATTTTTTCCTCTATGGAGATTCTTTCGACAATTTCTTATCCAACCTATCCAAAGTATTGACACGTTGTCAGGAAAAGAATCTGGTCTTTAATTAGGAAAAGTGGCACTTCATGTTAAAAAAGGGAATAGTGTTAGGTCACATTGTGTCTAAAAATGGTATAGAAGTAGATAAAGCTAAAATAGACAAAATTTCTACTCTACCTATTCCACGAAATATCCATGACATACGAGCCTTCCTATGCCATGCTGGATTTTATAGAAGATTCATCCAAGATTTCTCAAAAATTGCTAAACCTTTAACTAATCTTCTTTTAAAAGATGCACCCTTTGAGTTTAACTCGGAATGCATGCAGGCTTCCGAAAAGTTGAAAGCCGTTTTAATAACCGCACCTATAATTCAACCTCCTGATTGGTCAAAACCGTTTGAGCTCATGTGTAACCCCAGTGACTACGCTGTTGGCGCTGTTCTAGGTAAAAAACATGATAAAGGGCCTACAATTGTTTACTATGCAAGTAAGACACTAAATGAGACTCAACGTAATTTTACGACCATTGAAAAGGAATTCTTAGCCATTGTCTATGCTTTAGAAAAATTTCGTCTCTATTTAATAGGTTCAAAAACCTTAATTTACAATGATCATGCAGCACTTAGGTACCTTCTCATGAAAAAAGATGCTAAGAAGAGGTTGATCCGATGGATTCTCCTCCTATAAGAATTCACCTTGGAGATAAAAGATAAAAAAGGAGTTGAAAACGTAGTGGCTGAACACCTGTCTAGGTTAACTAATGATAATAACACTGATTTCGAGCCCATTTTAGATTATTTTCTTAATGAGCACCTTTATGCGATCCTCTCTACACCCTGGTATGCTGATATTGTGAATTATTTGGTGACTAAAAAAACTCTGCCATTGTGGAATAGAAATCAGAGGAAGAAGTCCTTGGCTCAAGTAAAGTACTATCATTGGGATGACCCATATCTTTTCAAGTATTGCCCAGATCAGATCATCTGACGTTGCATTCCAGGATGGGAACAATTAGCCATTCTTTCCTTCTGCCACGAGCAGGCTTGTGGAGGGCATTTTAATGCCAATAAAACCGTTGCTAAGGTCTTACAATGTGGATTTTTTTGGTCAACACTCTTTCGTGATGCATTTCTTCATTGGAAGGCATGTGCTCATTGCCAACATCTCGGTCGTATTTCTACACGTAACATGATGCCTTTAAATCCCATTCCCATAGTGGAGATTTTCAATGTCTGGGGCATCAATTTCATGGGACCATATATTCCCAACTTCTAATGGTTTCATCTACATTCTAGTAGTCGTAGACTATGTATCTAAATGGATTGAGGCCATACCATGTCATAACAATGATAACAAAACAGTTATCGGTTTCATTAAATAAAGCATTTTTTCAAGGTTTGGTGTCCCAAAAGCCATCATTAGCGATGGTGGATCACATTTTTGCAATCGAGTTTTTGAACATATCATGAAAAAATATGGAGTAACCCACAAGGTTGCAACTCCATACCATCCTCAAACAAGTGGTCAAGTAGAAGTCTATAATCGAGAGATTAAACGTATCTTGCAGAAAATAGTTAATCCAAATAGGAAAGACTGGTCTCTCCATCTGAACGATGCACTATAGGTATATGGAACCACTTTAAAATACCTATAGGGATGTCCCCCTATAGGATTGTCTTTGGAAAACGTTGTCATCTGCCAGTTGAACTAGAGAATCGTGCCCTGTGTGTTATAAAACCCCTTAATTATAATCTCATTGCAGCTGGTGAAAAGTGTAAACTACAAATAAACGAGCTCGAAGATATTCGAAACGATGCTTATGACCTTTCAAAAGAATACAAAACCAACATGAAAAGGATTCATGACAGGCATATTTTATGAAAACATTTCGAAGTTGGTCAAAAAGTTTTGCTTTTTCCAGGAAAGCTGAACACTTGATGAACTGGTCCTTTTAATATAACTGAAGTCACCCCTTATGGGACTATTACTTTAAAGAACCCTAAGGACAACAATACCCTTAAAGTCAATGGTCAGAGCCTCATACATTTCCATGAGTTACAGTCTACAGATGTCAAAGAAATCCTTCTCCAAGATCCCATCTACGAGGATTGACTCCTCTTTTCCGATGTATTCCTTTCCCATTCCATTCCATCTTTTGCTTTTAAGGGGATACATCAATAAGGTAACCGGACCTCTCCACTTGGAGGGTGTGGTTGTAAGTGTCGGAGCCTTAGTTCAAAGTATATCTCGCATATTCTTTGTAAAACACTTTTTACTCGTCGTTAGAGTAAGTGTGAACCTGTGGAGCGAGTATACAAATTTTCTTTTCTTTATTTTATACTTCTTTTTCAAAAAAAAATATTATTTTCTTTACGCTGTTAATGATAGATTCTTGATACATCAATAGTTAAGTGATTTTTCAAAACAGGTAATGGATTTTACACAGACCAACCCCTAAAACAACACAATCTAGGGGCAATTTGAGATCAGCTTTGCTTACTAAGGGTCATCTATATCACTGAGCTATTCGCCCAGGTTAGGACATTCCATGTCTTGCGCAGTAAATCCCCCAACTCGCGTAGCTGAAGCTCTGTCTGTCTAGATTGGGTTCACCACAGAGCTGACACGAAAGTTGCCTAAGATTATCTGTCATGATTTGTTTTCAAGTAGGAACATCTAGAATCACTACTTTTGAGTACGAGTTTCTTAAAACATCTCTCCATAGTTTTCAAAACCAGAGGATATAAAAATGAAAATTATACGCCAGAGTAACCAAAATGATACGAAATTAACATATAATTTTATCTTCTGGGCAAAACCTCTATATAGATAGAGATATATTTTAAATGAGAAAACCAAAAAAAAAAAAAGACGAGGCATCTCCAAACGAGAATTAAACAAATATAGTAACCCAAAGTGATACTATTTTTTGTTTAATTCTATCTTTTACCTCCACCTCTCTATTTTCTCTTGAGAATCTGACGTTAAAAGACTCAAAAAATTTCAAATTGTCAAAAATTTCCTTTCTTAAAAATCTTTCCCTTCTCGTTTAAATCTTTTCCCTTTCTAAATCTCTCTCGTTTCTAAAAAACATTTCAAAAACATCTTCTGTAGCGAACAAAAACCCTCCACCTAGCAAGCCTAGATGGATCAGTTTCAATGATCATGTACAAGCACTTCCTAGATAACTGCAGCTTAAGATATGGCCACATATACTGAAAATCATTTCTGGTTTAGGTAAGAGTTCATATGCATGTAAGAGACGAGCTAAGAGAGAAGGCTGGTATTTGAATTGTCAAACACCAACTTGCCTCGGTCTTCAACCTCATAATAAATATGTTTATAAAGTCTACATGTGTTACCCTCCAGTGCATTATGCTTGGTTTAAAAGAGTAATCCAGCCATCTGGTTAGGATTGACTCAAGATTTCAAAAACTTCTAAGTCTTGGGGATCAGACTTAAAATGACCCACCTTTTTAATTTCAATAAAACTTATTCAAAACCTAAAAAAATAATTAAAATGTTCCTTCTATTATCTGTACATATTTCCCTACAATTTCTATACAGTTCTTTCCATTATTTATTTTTCATCCACCATTGGATGTGAGTGTACAATATACTGTTACGTTGAATTTTCAATACTGATCGTTTTGGTACCTCACGGGTCAAGATCGAACGACGAACGAAGTATGGATCGGCTCTTGAAGTTGGCAAGGCATTGAGGACAAGATCGGAATTTTCTGATTTCATTTGAGCTTGGCCCAAAATTTCAAATTCTTTAAAAAAGGCACGTTCCATCAAACTATTTAACCCATATGACCGCCCACCTTCCCTTCTTCCTCTTCACAAATTCCCGAACCCTAGCCGCCCAATTCGACTCGCGCCCGCTCCCATCCAACTCACGATCGCAACCTCACCTATTCACACCACCACTCCAATTTTTTACAGCCTGCTCCATTAACAAGAAACCTACCCCAATTTCATCAATTCTTACTCCAAATGGCTCGAGTTCTTAAAATCATGTTGGAGCAAAATTTTGAAGGTCTTTTCTATTCCGATCTGTTTGAAGTGCACTTCAGAGCTGATATTAGAAGAAGAGGATGGGAACCCTTGGTTTTGTTGGAAGGTGTTGCTTATTCTCCCTCTCTTACTCTTTCATTTTATAGCTGCATGCTTAGAGGGGAGGATGACTGCATCACGGTTGTCAAGGATGGCAGCTTGCTGGAGCTCACCAAGGAGGTGGTGAGTGGTGTTATGGGGATTCCTCTGAAAGCTTATGTTCAGACAGAACAGTCCCCAGACGATAAGACCATCGACGTGATGATGGTAGAGACACTTCTCGAGGGGGTTAAAAACCCCAAGTCTCACTGTGCGTTTCAGAGCTTGCTATGAAAGAACCAGCTAGCAGTCTCTCAGTGGACAGCCTACAACCTGCTAGGCTCGACCAAGCCTTCAGATATAGGTAAGGCGATGCTTCACCTTTTATGGATTCTTCAAGAGCAAAATAATAACTTTTACATCGTTTCCTTTATCTTTGAGCAACTCTGTAAATCAAAAAAGTTAACCGCCCCTCTGCCAGTGATGGTCACCAAGATCATGTAGCAATGGGTGTTCCAAGCCACAGACGCCCTAGTAGAGGTCAAGGACGCTACCACAGGTCCTATCTATGCCCACTGCATCCAAAAGTTATGGCTTCCACCGGCAACCAAAGCCGCTGAGCAAGCACGCCCAACCAAGAAGGTGGATTACTTCCCTAAAGATGCCACTCGACAGTTCACTCAGCACATGGACGGAATTGACTTCCTCCATGGAGGCCAGATGATTCTGCATTCATATCTCCACCAGCTCAGGGAAACTCAGGGTAACATTATAGCGGAACAGCAAACCATCAGAGAGGAGTAGCGGTCCTTCCAGTAGGAGTAGCGACGTTTTCAGTACAGGGTCACTAGAACACTGCAGAGCATTAGAGACGCACTCCCATGTAGTGATAGACAGACTAGGTCCTGAAGTCAGCAAGGAGAAAGATCTTCTAGACATCGAGACGAGTCACGCACGGATTCTGACTAGGATTCTTAGTGTTCGTATAGTTAGATATATTTTTTTTCTTACGTGTATGACGTAGTATAAGTTTAATTATATGTTTAATATTATTTACTTGTTTTATTTTCTTTTTCTTGTAGAAATTGGTATATGAGTAGAAGGTAAAATAGATACATCATGCCAAAATTTTACATTTTTCTTTCATGCATGTTTTCAAAGATACAAAACCCAAAAAGATTTTATAGTAGAATAAATATCCCTAGTATAATAAACCTTGTATTTCTCATTCTATATCAAACAACTTGTAGGAGCCGTTATGGTTTCACCGAATGATCTACGAACCGCGAAATACCAAGCGCAGCGGAATAAAGGTGTTCACGGTTTGGTTTAGAAATCATACCTTTAGATTGGCTAAGATAACTCTGAGAATCCAAGATTTATGAAACAGCAACCTCTTGATCTTCTGTTGTATTCCTATCCTTAGAATGGGCGTTGTGTGGGCAACGATCTACCACCCTCTTCTTTCTTTCTTGGCCTCTCTCACTCACAAAATTGGAACCGATTTTGGATCTACTTTTCTTGAGCAAAACATTGAGAAAAATGGCCAAAGAAAGAGGTTTCTATTTATAGGCTACAACAAGGACCATGAGGAGAAATTAGGGTTGGGCCTCCTGACGGGCTTGGGCTTCCCATGTTCACCCAGAACACGCGGCCCAAGTCCGTCAACAAATTGCTTATTCCACTAAAGGCCATTGTTGCACTACCGACCTAATCCCAAATTACGTGTTATGTTTATGGGCTCCATATTATGCTTGTTGATCTCCCCGTGTTTAAGATATCGAATGCCCGTTGATTAAGTCAAGTTACTGACAACTACATTAATCAACTTATTATGTCCTTGAGTAAAACCACTCAACCTCATTGTCATGTCGGATTAAATCCACCTGCAGGGTTTACATGACAATCCTTATGAGCTCCTCAAGGGGACATCATCAACCCGACTTCCTGCGGGTCACGGATTCCTTCTATAATCAACAGCACACCTTACATACAATATCATTTCCTAATCCATCGAGTTTTTGATTCACAAATGAATCTCACTCATTGATGATTTAAAGCAATGTACAATGCAAGTAAGTGCCCGTTATTATATCTGGATTAAGAAGACAAGCATCCATAATAACAGAGGTGTTTGTTCTCTTATATAGTCAGTATAAAGATAAACAACCTCACTTGGTCTTGTTCAATACACACAAAGTGTACTAGTGTAATCATGTAGTCAAGATAGACTAATACCAGATTATACTACAACCGTACCAATGGTTTGTCCAGATCCATCTAGGTTGTGAACGTTTACTTATACTTTATAAGGTACTGATGATATGATCTTTTGTGTCACCACACACCATATCATCTACAACATAAAGTATTAGACGCATGCATATAACTAATAACATATATAATATGCATAACATTTGCCCATATGATTCTCATTCAAAATATGAAGAATTAGAGTTAATACAAAAGTAATGCTTTTAGTATATAACCCTATCACAACCCACTCCCCAAACTTATTTGGGGGTGGCATATTTTCATCATGAAGAACAGAATACAGGTGTATCACTATCTTTGCTCATGTTTCTATGGTAATCTCTTTCCTTATTTCTTCATACTTTGAGGACAAAACATAGTTTTATTTGGGGGTGGTATAGTAACATTTTGCAAAAACTATGCATTTTCTATATATTAGATATAATAGTATATTTCTTCCTATTTAAAAAACTTTTCAAAAAAGACCAAAAATATTTTTCCGTTTAATATTAAAAAAGTCTTGTTTCCTTTTTTCTAGGATGAATAAAAAGTTTAGAAGTCTCATTATAGTAATAGAGTAAGGACTTGTTCTTCGTACTTAGACTAATATACATACAATAGTTTCTGCATCTTTTCATGAATGGCATGGATCAGCATTTGTTTGTATATAGCAGTGAGTTTCTGAAGCCAAGGTTAGAACAATTAAGTTCCATATCATGTGAGAATCTAGCCAAAAGCCTCATCTAAATGATTATTGACTGATGACACAAAAGATGTCCGGATAGAAAGACCACACATCCACTTGCTTAATCACCACACCATATCCTATAAGAGAATTTAGGCCCTTTTTGGATCGATATAGCCAAATAAATGTTAAAAACCCAAAAAGATAGTTTTCATTTAGTTACCCCTCTTGAGCATTCACCCTTTTTAAAAGCCTTTTTATTCTTCACCAACAATTCCTAACCCGTTACAACACACAATAAAAAGCTTACCCAGCTGACAAGTTGAGAATAGGGTGGATATCAGAAAAAGAGAAAATAAGACCTTGTACAAAAACAGAACAGTTATTTGCTTCAAAAAGAAAACAAAAGAGAGAAAACAAAAGAAAGACCCATCAAAAACCAAAGGAGACGATATCATAAACAAAAAGAAACAAAAGCAAGGTTAGAACTCGCAAAATCCAAAATTATATAGAGTCACAAAGCCAAAAGGCTAAAAGAATGTGTCACAATTCGGAAGCAAAAGAATAAAACAAGGTTCTTCTCTGGTTACAAGTATCTTGAAGACCCAGTTTCTCAACTTATCAGATTTTATTTTCCCTTTCTTTTTCATTCTAAACCATCACCCTAGCCCCCTAACTCCTAATAAAATACATCTAGCTCGATTAGGAATAGGATGGTGTGATAGTAAGTGGCAAGCGTGATCAATCTACCCCAATTTCTTTGGACATCATTTGAGTATGCAATGAATATAAGTGCCCACTACACTTGAGAAAACAAACCTTGAGTAAATCTATCAGAGAGTTGTGATTGCAATACACCCCTGTGAGAACCCACCTTAAGGAAGCTCTCCAAAAGCCTCAGAAACAACTCTGCTTTTGCATTTCATTGCTCATGTTTTGCACATTTATCTTTAGATGATTAAATCACTGTATATATGTTATTCTAAGTTCAAAGGAGCTTGTCCTTATTCACCACTAATGAGATGTATGAACTTCTGAGAATAAATAAGGAAACAAGACCTTTTGTACTAAATAGAAGAAGTTTGTGAGTACCTTCACTAGAAAACTCTCACGAAGCTTAAAGCTTGCCCACTAGGGAATTCCCAATGGTTTCAGGCCTTGTTGTATATGGTCAATGCGATGCACTCTGCAAAACGAGATTAGTATAACTTATAATAAATCACTCATTTGTGATCTTAGTTTTTCCTCTCATCCTTGCTTGAGGACAAGCAAGATGCTATTTAGGGGTGGTGATCAGCTCCCAAATGTGGGTTTTATTACCCTTATATTGCTACATTACATTCTCTCTTTTACATTTAATGAAAAGACAACTCATAGCTTTTATTGCCTTTTTCAGGTTAAGGAGTATTTCAGACCACTTATCATAAAAGTTGCATCTTAGCACCAAAAAGAGCCTTAATCACACTTATTATGAAAACCAGTAGCTGCTATGGAAAAGTGCTGAAAAAGTCAAAGTTAACCGGTCAAAGTCAAAAGTCAAAACTCTTAAATCAGAAAACCAGAGATAGAGGCCCTTATCTCTAAATATGACTTTCTCCCTAAACCTACCTTGGTCATGAAGAAACCAAAAAGCAAAAGTGAAGTGTGAGGTGTCTAATTTATAATAGAGAAGGGTAAATCTGTAAAAGGCAAAAGTAGGGGATATAATCAAAAAGCAAGGGAGAGAGAAACCATTCATAGTCTTAGGATCCAAACCATTTGGTTTGTTTAATTTCTTGTCTTGTTTTTCAATTCATGTTTTTATTTTCTTATTGTTTTATATCCTTTCAATCAATCTTATTTACTTGTTTTTATTTCCTTTCAATCAATCTTATTTACTTATTCTTATTTTCTTTCAATCAATCTTGTTTGCTTGTCTTATTTCAATCTTCAATCTTGTTTATTTCAATGTTTTCAACTCATTTCAACTAGGTCGGATTTGGTAAAACACCGAACTGACCTTGTTGATTTATGCAATATTGTAACCGAACCGACCCGACCCTATAAACTCAACCGACCCAAGTAGATTCTATCCTAACCGATACCCGACCAACATCGACTATTGGTCGGTTTACCCGATTATAATCAACCCGACCCCAAATTCTTATAACTTCTCTGTGACCAAATTCCGATTATAACATAAGTTATTGATCTAAAAAAAGGGAGATATTTCCTAGGCCCCGCGACAACCTCTCTGTGACAGTCCGATCCAAGGAGCCCAACTAAAAAGTGGTCATGCCCAAACCTCTCGGTGACAGTCCAGTCCTAGAATAGATATAAGCATTTGAGTCTCAAATATTAACCATTTCACAACACAACATTTTTTTCCAATAATAATAGCACACAACACATGATAATATGGTAAGAGCCTAAGAGGATTTTAACGGCAGAAATATATACAGTAAACAAGCCACAGAGATTGAGAGCAAAATAGATAGTATACAACCACCATAATATTGAAAAAGTTTAAATATCTACAACAACTTAAGCCCAACTTCAAATTGGTTTGTGATAAAACATAAAATTGAATAGTTTACCTACGAAATGAATGATGAAACTCAAAACGTAAGTAAACTAAAACTTTCTTATGTGCCTATATTTTATCAAAGATTTCTACTCTCAATCCTATGAGATATAGTGGAGTAGAGTGATTCGTTCCACTCCTAGTCCTTCCGCATGCTGTGTTCTCTACGTATAAGTATTTTTAACTCTAAAGTCTAATGAGAGATTTACGAATGGCAACTAGACTACGATGCAACTGCCCACAAGATGCAACTAGTCGACTATTAGGACAACTATGGAATGCTACGTTGATTTTATGATAAGGAGTTAGAGGGGGGATTGATTCCACCTTAACTCGACTTAATCCTACTAACGATGAATCGTCGTAATCCGAATTGAACTGCTTCGCAGAACAATATGGTTACTCCTAATCCCTAATTACACATGGCATTCCTACCAATTCATAACTAGTATGTGAACGATTAAACCCATTCTCATGGTGAACTAATCGTTTCTAGATTGGAAAGGAAATTACGATGACTCTACGATAATCGAAATCAAGCTTTCATCAAGGCTTCTCAACCCCCTCAATGGAGGTTTAGCTGAGAATCATCACGCTATCATTCCCAATGGAATTCAAACAAGACATGATATAAAGATTGAAACTTTGCTTGTTTAAACCCAATTCAAAACTACTAATGCAATAATTTAATTAAACTAATAATGATAATTAATTGAATCCACGAATTGAAATTAAACAATTAATGGAAATGAAACTAACTTATGGAGAACACTATTTTCTTAATCTAATGAATAATAAAACAATGATTCAAATACTAAATTAATAATCTACTTATTCTAAAGTAATTAATTTAACATGGAACTAGATCTAAACAATTGTAAATGACCAGAATTGAAATTGACAAATAGCTATTTTATTTATCAAACTAATTAAGAATAATGATTCTAAGAGTTTAATCTAAAACCAGAATTGGATTTGAAACTAAACTTAATTAAAAACAATTAAATCTAGATCTAGAAGCTATTCTAATGGCTACTTTCTATTCTAAGCTACCTTTATTTTCTAACCTAACTATCTACCATTAACTATCTACCATTAACAAAGAGCTAAGCTTTTGTTTTTATACTTTCAGATCCAAAAATCGTGCATGGGCTTGGATCCATGTTTTGGGCCAGAGAATCAGGCCCAAAACCCAATTCTTTCAGTCCAAAAAGGCCCCTTCAGCTGCAGTTGGCTTTAACAGACTTTTCGTCCACTTTTGCTCCTTTGATTGGGTCAGGACTTGGACCATTGGAAAGCTCTTTCCGATCCGGTCGTTTTGACATAAGGTAGGCCCCATTCCGAGGTCTGAGTTCAAAGATACGGCCTTCGGAAGTTTTGCTGACTTATGTGCTGTTTCTACCCGCGTCGACTTTTCGGCTTTTGATCGGGCTATGTCTTCTTGAGTCTTGGCCTTTAGTCACGGAACTCCTTAGTAACCGACCTTTGCTCCTTTATCTCGCTAAAGTGGCACATTTCGCACATAATGGACTTTGAAGCCTGAAATGCATAAAAACACGTAATCAGTGTTAACTCTTAATTATTACTCACATAATTGGTCTAAAAGTATGACTGTTACAGGTTTAAAACTACAGTTTTGGGCTCTTATCAAACCACCCCCAAACAGCATTTTGCTTGTCCTCAAGCAAAGATGAGAAATTAGAATAAGTGACCAAAAATAGAGTTCTAACTACTCTCGTTTATTTGAAATGCGATTGCATTGACCATATGCAACAAGGCCTTAAACCACTAGGAATTCCCTAGTGGACAAGTTATAGCCTCGTGAGAGTTTTCCAGTGAAGGTACTCACAAACTTCATCTATACTACAACGACTAAGAAATAAAACTATTGTTTCCTTATCCATGCTCTAAATTAACTATTCCTCTCACTAGCAATGCATATAGAGTAATCAAGTCGAAACCTAAGCTAATATATGCATAATAATCAATCATCTACAATAAACATATATACAATGAGTAATACTATGAAATGTCTAGCAGGTTCATTTCTGAAACTTAGAATAGCGTCCTTAAGTAGGTTCTCACAATAATAGTGAAGATACAACACTCTGATTTTTCCACTCAAGTTTTGCTACTCCAGTGTGTAGTGGGCACACTTTACCTTACAATCTCAATGGCAACAAGGAAGCCTGAGTCGATCAAACACATCTGCCACTTACTATCACACTAACCTATTCCTAATTGAGCTAGAGGTCTTTATTAGGTGTCATGGGATTAGGATATGGTTTAAGAAGGAAGGAAATGGATATTCAAAAAGGACAAGTCTGAGATAATAGAGTCTTCGGATTATATAACTAGAGAAAACCTTGTTATTTACTTTTGCTTCTACACTTTGTTTCCATCCTTAGCCATATTTTTTTTTCTTTTTCTTTTCTTTGGCTTTTGACTCCCTTTTATTCTATTTTTGGAGTTTTTATTTTATTTCTATTTTTATTTTTCTTTTCTTTGGATGAAAACTTCTTTTCTTTATTTTCTGAAGCCATTAACTAACTTTTGTTTACACAAGTTTTTCTCTTCTTCTTTCTTCCTCATTCTATTTTCAGACTTATCTAAATTGGGTAGGTTAAATTTTTTTATTTTGTTTTGTTTTGTAACAGGGTAAAGGATTTGTGGTTTATGAAAGGCTAAAGAAAGGCTTAGAGGGGCGACTAGTGGAAAATAATTCATAGGTTTGAATTTCTGGCTATATCGATCCAAAGAGGGCCTAAATTCTCGCTTAGGATATGGTTTAGTGATCAAGCAAGTGGACGTGTGATATCTCTATCCGGATTTTACTTCTCCCTTGTGTCATTTCTCAAATGTTTCGCTCATATAATGCTTTAGGCTATATTCTCACAGGATTTGTAGAATAAGTACTCTAGCTTATATTTCTGAAACTTACTGCTAACAATCATCGATACTCATGTAATATATTTATAGATAGATGCAAAGATTATTACCTATATATTAACCTAAGTTTCTAAAAATTATTCTAATGCAAAATCTATTGAGACTTCTAGATTATTAAGAGCATAGAGAAGGAAAACAATACCAATATTCCTAAGTGTATAGCATGAACTTATTTATTTATATTTTTGAATTTTTAACTAGAAAACAAATGCATATTATCTCTATCTATATCCTAATAGATGCCTTAATTACAAGTGTTTCTATGCCCCCAAACAAGAAGCATGCTTTGTCCTCAAAGTATTTTAAATAAAGAGGGTAGGAAAAATACCATTGAAACGCGTGAAATTCAGGAACATCTACAAAACAAAGTTAGAACGTACTAATATAGGAAATAAACTGAACTCTATACGAGTTCTACCCATTATATGGTTAACAAGAATGAAATTGCTTGGGACATAAGCAGACACTAACTAGAATGAAAACTTACCTTATCTCCCGCTTTACTCATCATCTTCCTCATCCTCTTCTTCTATAAAGAAGTGAGGTTCCTTCGCGTCCTGCCATGCCATGATAATTTGCCAGGCTTCCCGCCATTTATCATCTATTTTTGCTAACCTATTAAGAGCCACTTGGTCTGACGGGGTGTAGGGTGCAACCTGATTAGGTTTTATCCTCCACCCTTGCCAAGTCATTTCACGGAAAGATCGAATAATACTATTGGTGGGTCGCATGCGGTTAACCATAATCCAATCCGTGAAACGTGTACAAAAAATAGGAAAGAAACATAGCATAATACGGGAAATTAGAACAGGCATAAGAAGGTACTTATGCCTCATGCTATGGGATCGAGCTAAACTAGACATCAAGGTTCGGGGAAGGTCATGACACATACGTCCCGTGGCTAAAGCAAGGAAGACGCTGCAAGTGGCATCATTCACAGAAGAAAAACGACATTCCCCTAAAATGTTTAGCATGATCCAAAACATAACAGTTCCTATGTTCATGGACAGGCTACCAAAGGCGACATTATATTCCCCTTGGTCCTTGATACGGAAAATACCCGCGCCATACGACTCATGCAAAAATTCATAAGTGTAGACATACATATTATCTACCCAATAGCACCATGGGTCTTGTATTTCAGCGGGCATAGCAAGTCCAAGAACAAATGCTAGCAAGAACCTGGTAATTTCCATTGGTTCATTATCAATGTTGATGGAGAACACTTGTTCTCCATCTTGTTCTCCATCTGGTCTTTCAAAGAAAATGCAGTTATCGTAAAAATAAGATGCTAGTGTTAGAGAATAAAGTGCATCAGGTCTTACCATAAGCGGCTCTCAGCCAACGTATGTGATCGCCTCGCGAAACCAAGCACCATAAGTAGTGCTTTGGAACAAATCTTCGAAAGACTGTTCCGGTATCAATGTAGGAGATATCATCTCAAAATTATGGTCTGAAATAGCTGCGAATGATCCGGGAACACCCCGCATAAAAACTGGAATTTTTCTGGTCCCACGAAGTCGGTATGAAAGCGCTTCTTCTTAGGCGTAAGGCACGCTCTCACGAAGTTTTAGAATTCCAGTGTTTGAGCTGGTTGGTCACCTTTCGCCGAAAGTCGCCTCGACAAAAATCTGAAAAAATTGCAGAGCGAAGTCTCCTCTTGAAGCTTGAAGCGCACTTTCGGAGAATCTTTGAAACTTCGGAAAATGAGACTAAACGTGGGAATCGTGGGAGTGAAAGGTGAGTGATGGAGGTTAGGTGTAGTGTGAGTTGTGAGTGTAGAATGTATGAAGTTTATATAGGTTTTAAGTTGCTAAAACGGATCGGGAAGTTGCCAAAAGGTTTTTACGGCAGTTTCCGAAAATACCAAAATTTCCAAACCCGAAAACGGAAACAACTCATTTTCTTGATTCTAAAACAAACCTAGTATCTTTTAGGTTGAATTTATGATAGAATCTATCTATTTAATCGAGATTTCATCCTACCATGATAGTTATTCATAGATATGCCTAAACGGCCATATTTTCACCTTGACTCCGCCATAAATTCTAAGAAGAGGGTCATATAAAAATCATGCTGGAATAGATAACACCACCCCCAAACAATTTGGAAAGGTGGGATCAATATTAAACAACCACGCACAATGAAAATAACCTCATTTTATTAAAATTTATATTCGAAGTACATTTCACTACAAAATTCAAATTACGGAAATAAAACTTACATTTAAAATAAATAACAATAATGAAACTACAAATAAACATCAAACGATACTATCCCTAACCACTCATATCGGGTAGGAGGGCACACCCCTCAGGAGATGGCTCCCCGAGCTCTCGACGGGGCAGCACCATTCGATCTTTTCGGCGACGCACGCTTGTGCCTCGATGGTGTGTCCTCGGAAGGAGAATCCCCGTGAGGTGAGAATCGCAAGCATGTCGGCCCGAATCGGGCGCCGAGCTTCTAGCTCGCCCTCATCTGTTCCCACCGCCATCCTCTCCGGTACGGATCTCGGTTATGATGGATAGTTGCCTGTCGAAGTCCGGAGGTCTTCGCAGATAGTGTTGAGTGAACGATGCCACGATGAATCACAGCCATGCGTTCGCAGATCCGACCAAAGACCTCTCCAAGGCATCCGCGATCAAAACAAGTCAAGTCCTCCTCATCCTCCGAGGCATTCTCATTTCCCCATCCTCCTCGGCATTCTCATTTCCACCATACTCCTCGCGTCCTCTATCCTATCCTCGGGCAACCTCCAAACTCGTTGGACACACTCCTTATAGATGCGAGGATTTCAGTGTAGGGTGATGTAAGACCTATCGGGCCTTTGGGGGCTCAACTTCAAAGATGATCTTGGTTATCAAACACGGGGAGAGGTGCAACAGACTTCCCTACTCCCCTAATCATGCTAAGCAAAACTCCAAGATACTAAGAACTTACTTACGCTCTTTGGAGTATCCATAAAATGTGGAAGCATTTCGGACCGATGTCGCCGACCTTCTCCTTCCCAGGGCGCCCGACCAATCCATCGAAGTTACGACCCGGTGGTTGGTTCTTAGGGATGCTGGCGAACACAATCGCGATCTCGCATTGTAGTTCCCTTCGTAACGGGCCACCGTTCATCAATGGCTCTACCCCATTATATTGGGACTCGTAACGCGTGACATCGGATGGATTCTAGGCGGAATGCCTAGAATCTCAGCCAACAACCCAATGAGTTACCTCCTTCCTCCTCTTTCGCCACCATAACAAAATTCTAGTCCCTCCACCTCCTTCGTGTTGTAAAACCGTCGAACTAAGTCTTTGTGGTAAAAGGCTTCAGTCGAGTGCCACAAGCTATTCCAGTCTCTACTGATCATTTCGTCACCATAAAATGGAGCGAAGCGGGTCGATGATAAAAGCTTGCTCGCAAAATTCGATTTGTTGAGCCATTTTAGTTTTGGAATGTTTGGTTTAAATGGGATGTGGTGTTGGAATTTGAATCGACCGACTGAAGCAAACAGTGGTGGTGGCGCGGCAGTTCGAAATTTGAAATTTTTGGTGGTTTTTGGTTATTTAATTTGGTGGAGGTGGTGGTGGAAAGCTTTTAGATTAGATTGGAAGTAGATTTGAACTGTGGGCGTGGGTTAATTTGGTTTTATTTTATTTTATTTTTTTTTAGGTTTTTGGAGCTTTGGTGGGCGTTAATGGCGGTTTTGAGAAGATGAACGCAACTGTTGGGCAAAGGTAAGGGCGCGGGTGCGCTGCCGGTGAGCGCGGGTTGGGCCCAAGCCCAATTCGAAATTTTTGAATTTTTTGATTTTTCGCGAAATTTCAAATCAAAATTGCCGTTTCGTTATCAGTCCAATTTTTGTGAATGAGATATGGAAATGATCAGGAGAGAATTTCCAATCTAATGATCCATAAAACACTCTATTCCGACCGTGGATGACATATAAGATAGTGGAAAATGCCTCAAAGTGCGTGCATGACGTACGTTATACGAACGACTGAACTCTAAATTCATGGATTATGTCAACCCAAATCGTAATACAATTGAACGGCCTAAGCAACTCCAATGGGACATAAAACATTCTAGGAAGGAAACACGAACACCCCACCCCCAAACAAATTTTTTACAACAAAGCTTAGAAAATTTGTTTTTTAGCAGTGGGTCTTTTAAAGTCAGATTCCCGAGACTTCCTAGATTACTATGTTTATTCTTTATATATATATATATATATTTTTATTTTTATAATGAAAAACAATAAACAAGAAAGACATAATTCACCCCATAGATAAACATGACTCAAAAATCCGAGAAAACATGCAAGAGTGGAAAACGTGAATTATGTTAAACGTGGACTTAGGATCCGGTACTTATAGCCACACACTCCGTAGGGAGGGCCCGGTTACCTTAATGGTGCACTCACCAATATATGGGAATGAAAGGAAATGCACCAAACACAAAAGTTGAGTAGTTTATAGTCAGATACTCGAGACTTTATCTAAACATATGTATGAACATACAGTTTATCATATATCAACAACTGAAATAGCTGTGGATCATTCCATAAATAAATATCACAGAAAACATATCCAAACACAATCAAGGACCAAGATTTCCTATGACGCAACCTAGTGAAATGAAAGCAAAGTCGGATAACCCTATAACGTAACCTAGCATGCACCTTCTTTTTCATTTTTGAACGAGAGGGTGTTCTAGTGAATAAGTGTGGAAAAGTGAATGGTTGTGGAGAATATGGTGGATATGGATAAGTTGTAGAAGGAAAGCATGTAAACAATAAGGATGTGGGTTTAGCACAAAACTCATTCAAGGGGTAGGTAGGGACTGTTTCAAGTCTGAAAATGAAGGTGTCAAATGCTTTGTTCTTCTGAAGTATTTGTTTACTAGGTGGATTTTAAAAATTATGGAGCACAGAAGAAACAAAAGGATCGAGTGCAAACTCGAGATTCCTTTGAAAGGGTGGAAGGAGGGGAGTCGAGATGGTTGTTGTGCAAAGTAGTTCTTGATAGGGTGAATCATCACCTCCTCTATGAAACTCATCGAATTCCTCATCTAGATTGGTCATATCCACGTTACTATGATAGTCCTCTACATCTTTGAGAAAGTCATCTATCTCATTCTCATCCGTAATATCTGTATCGACTAGTGTAGGGATGAAAATGTTGGAGTCTGAACTTCCAAAGGAAAGAAATTTGGGCATATGATTATCAGGGAACGTGTTGTTGAAATAATCTCGAGCAAAGCTCTCGATCATGCTAACCTCTCCATTCAGTAGCTTAATCGGTAATCGGGTAACTGTGTCTTTGTTTTAAAACATTGACTTCAACAACAAGATGGCCAAAAGACATGGACATTGAACCATCGCGCAATTAATGAGCGCATTGGTAGTAGCGAGGGAAAGGGCATACTAAGATGATCGGGACGAGTCGTTAACGACTTCGTATCGAGGATGACAAAACAAGCCGGATAGTAGAAATCCTGAATTTTTACCGGAACATTTTCGACCACACCCTTAGGATACTTAAATAGACCGATCAGCTAATTGCAATGTCATTTTAGTGGGTTGCATTTGCGTCTAGGCCTATTTGTCTATACAAATAAAATGGGAGTAAGTTAACACTAGCCCCCCGTGTCTAATAACGCCGGTCGTCAGATAGGAATCTACTAAGGTGCATTATACGATAGGGCGACTAACTGGGGTCCTTGTACTTAACAATTCCATTATGTTAGGATAGAGTTGGGAATTGTTACATTAAAAAGCGTCTTTTGGTATATTTGTCTTCGCCTAGTAGTACACAACTCCTTAAGAAATTTAGCATGGTGTGGTAGCTTTTTAATAGCTTCGAGGAAGGGAAGATTTATAGTTAGATTCTTGAAAACGTCCCTAATCTTCTTATAATTAGTATCCCTAGTTAACACGGCTAATTTTTGTGGAAACGGTGGTTTCTGTCTATATTTAACAATGGTATCACCTGGATGTTTAACCGTGGCTTTCTGTTTCTTAGGTTGTGTTGTAACTGGTACCTCTACAGTTGTAGGCTCTTCAGTTTCTTTTTCGATATCTAGTAAAATAGCAGGTGTAGGGGACTCTTGGTGGGGTAACTATAGGCATAGTTACTTTGTTATTATCAACAACCTGCTGCTGCCGAGAGTGGTGATGGCCTTTAGCTCACCTACATTTTCATATTCATTACTAGTATTATCGGTTACCTCAAAGGCTGTGTTTGTTGTTTTAGGATTAGGTATTTTGTGACTGGAAACACACCTTTGGGTTGGGCTTTATCTTGAGCCAACTGTTGGGTTAAATTATTAATGGATTGTAGTTTTGTTGGTTAGATTGAGCCATGGTTTGGAAAAAGTTTTGGCTCACTTGTATGAAGGTGTCAAGACGATCGGTTGTGTGGGTGTAGTAGTCACGGGTGGTGGATTTGGAACTATTTCGCGTGAATTATTTATGGGTGGATTTTGATAATTATTATTTACGGAACGATACCTCTAATAGCATTATAATTATTATAACTACCTTGACCTTGTGCTTGTCCTTGTCGAGGTTGCACTTGGTTAAAACTGTGTGTTGGCCTAACATATTGATTATTGTACCCTGGAGGTGTGACGTGTTGTTCCATTAGGTTCACTATTAATGGAACAAGCCTGTTCATAGGCTATAGGACAGTGGAAGTCGGGATGCTCAGGGCTCCAAAAGAAACTACATGGATTTGAATTTACATTCATGACGGGGGTAGGCTTTTGTTGAACAGAAATGGCCTCTACCTTTTTAGTGAGTGATTCGATTAGAGTTTTAAGCTCGGGATCATGTTTAATTTCAAACATACCGGCGGCCTTAACTGTATTTGATGAACTAGCGGAGCGGTGGATATCGTCACTACCCCCCCAGTTGTTATTTCGCTTAGTTTTATCCTCTAAAAATTTATAAGCCTCCGAGGCACCTTTGCTTAAGAAACTACCCCCATTCATTATGTCAAGGACTTCTTTATGGTGGTGTAGAAGTCCTTTGAAAAAGGCACGAACTAACGTGTCTTTCACTAAGTTATGATGTGGACACTCTATAAGGAGATCGGTGAAACGATTCCAAGCCTTTGAAAATGATTCATGAGGATTTTGTCAAAAGAAATGAATCTTGGAAAGCATCTCATCCGTCTTTAGGGGTGGGTAAAATGTTCCATAAACAATGGAACAAGTTTAGCCCACGAGTCCTGAGAATTAGCGCTTTGGCGTTAACCAAAGCCGCCTTTATCGATTTAAGGTGAAAGGGAATACCCTTAGTTTAATTTGTTCGCACCAACCGTAGGATGGTGGAATGTTGTTAGGACTTGTTCAATCCTATGCATGTGCTGATAAGGTTTTTCATGGTCTAATCCATGAAAAATGGGTAACAAATTAAAAATATTTGGGGGGATTCGGAAATCCCCCACAGGGTCTGCTAGAACGATGCAAGATTTGGGGCTATCGCTCAAGGCTTTATAAAAGTCCGAGAGAGGAGTTTCTCCTTCGTCCGCCAGTGTCAGTGGTGTGTGTGAAATAGTAGCTAGAGGTGTAGTGGGTGGTATACTAGATAGAATTGTTTGTTGACGTTGTTGGGTGATTACGTTTGGTGTTTTTGTTCGACCAGACCTTAATCTCATACAAGGCTAAGACCAAATTTAGCTAAACCATCAACACTCCAAACAATTCTGATATACTAGTATAAACCTCTAACAGGAGATACGAGGTGTGGAAGAAAGGAATACCTGACAAGGCGTCCTTGCTTTCGCTTATGAATAGCCTCTTGTTTCTGGCGTGTTCGGTGTATATAACAAGTTAGAACACGAAAAACTTGAAAAATCAAAATTCGAATCAAACCTGTAGAAATCCGAAAACTCTAGCTTAGCTTAGCCACTAGGCGGCTGGCTCAGGTGTAATCTTGAAATTACAGTGTTTTAGGGCGGTTCGGCCCACATGGGGCGGTCGGCTTCGGCTTGTGATAACTTGAGCTTGCCAGGCGCTCTTTTTTGAAGTCGGGCTCGCAAAAAAAATTTTTTTTTTTTTTCCGAGGAAGTTTAAAACTGAAAAAGACAACCACAGTTAGAATCGAACAAGGGTGGGTGGGTGAAATGGGACTTTAAGAAAAGTACTTACACTACGAAAACAATGTGAAAGTGAAACTAAGATGGCAACGGCGCCATTTGATAAAACATAAAATTGAATAGTTTACCTACGAAATGAACAATGAAACTCAAAACGTAAGTAAACTAAAACTTTCTTATGTGCCTATATTTTATCAAAGATTTCTACTCTCAATCCTATGAGATATAGTGGAGTAGAGTGATTCGTTCCACTCCTAGTCATTCCGCGATGTTTGTGTTCTCTATTATAAGTATTCTTAACTCTAAAGTCTAATGAGAGATTTACGAATGGCAACTAGACTACGATGCAACTACCCACAAGATGCAACTAGTCGACTATTAGGACAACTATGGAATGCTACGTTGATTCTATGATAAGGAGTTAGAGGGGGATTGATTCCACCTTAACTCGACTTAATCCTACTAATCCATTTAATCGTAATCCGAATTGAATCGCCCATGAGAACAATATGGTTACTCCTAATCCCTAATTACACATGGCATTCCTACCAATTCATAACTAGTATGTGAACGATTAAACCCATTCTCATGGTGAACTAATCGTTTCTAGAGTGGAAAGGAAATTACGACGACTCTACGATAATCGGAATCAAGCTTTCATCAAGGCTTCTCAACCCCCTCAATGGAGGTTTAGCCGAGAATCATCACCCTATCATTCCCAATGGAATTCAAATAAGACATAATATAAAGATTGAAACTTTGCTTGTTTAAACCCAATTCAAAACTACTAATGCAATAATTGAATTAAACTAATAATGATAATTAATTGAATCTACGAATTGAAATTAAACAAATAATGGAAATGAAACTAACTTATGGAGAACACTATTTTCTTAATCTAATGAATAATAAAACAATGATTCAAATACTAAATTAATAATCTACTTGTTCTAAAGTAATTAATTTAACATGGAACTAGATCTAAACAATTGTAAATGACCAGAATTGAAATTGACAAATAGCTATTTTATTTATCAAACTAATTAAGAATAATGATTCTAAGAGTTTAATCTAAAACCAAAATTGGATTTGAAACTAAACTTAATTAAAAACAATTAAATCTAGATCTAGAAGCTATTCTAATGGCTACTTTCTATTCTAAGCTACCTTTATTTTCTAACCTAACTATCTACCATTAACTATCTACCATTAACAAAGAGCTAAGCTTTTGTTTTTATACTTTCAGATCCAAAAATCGTGCATGGGCTTGGAGCCATATTTTGGGCCAGAGAATCAGGCCCAAAACCCAATTCTTTCAGTCCAAAAAGGCCTCTTCAGCTGCAGTTGGCTTCAAGAGACTTTTCGTCCACTTTTGCTCCTCTAATAGGGTCAAGGCTTGGACCATTGGAAATCTCTTTCCGAGCCGGTCGTTTTGACATAAGGTAGGCCCCATTCCGAGGTCTAAGTCTAAAGATACGGCCTTCGGAAGTTCTGTTGACTTGTGTGTTGTTTCTGCCCGCGTCGACTTTTCAGCTTTTGATCGGGCTTTGTCTTCTTGAATCTTGGCCTTTAGTCACGGAACTCCTTAGTAACCGACCTTTGCTCCTTTATCTCGCTAAAGTGGCACATTTCTACACATAATGGACTTTGAAGCCTGAAATGCATAAAAACACGTAATCAGTGTTAACTCTTAATTAATTACTCACATAATTGGTCTAAAAGTATGACTGTTACAGGGTTAAAACTACAGTTTTGGGCTCTTATCAGCTTGCAATTCTCTCTAACTCTCTAAACAACATAAGGATTGCTGCTTCAGACATCACGAACATCAAGATTAATGCCTTGACGGACATGAATTTTGAGAAGACCCAAAAGATGCTCCATCACAAATAAACCAAAATCTGCGAAGAAATTAATTTTTTTAGAGAGACAGTAAGGTAAAAAATAAGAACCCCACCTTAGTGAAAACCTGAAAACATATCCAAGACAACACATTTAGGTAGTAACAAAAAGAGGGAAAAAAATGCATTGAGATTTCATAATGTTAGCAATAGGTATAGTGTAATTCAAAGTATACCTAGCTTCTAAGAAGGTATATGTTGAAGACTCTCTCCAATATGACAAAAGTTATTTGTACGTATCACCCACCTGTGATGCAAAGAAATAGATGTAGTGCATTAGGACCACATATAGAGTCATGGTAAAGATAACAGTTGATAAACTTATGGTCAGAACTCATTCTTGAAAAACAGGCATAGTACCCAGGTAGTGTGGGACTGACTATTAACACCTACTTTCATCTCCATGGCCAAGGCACTCCGCCCCACCCTCTCCATGCGGGCTAAATTTAGACATTCTTCTTCCTATGCTTACACTAATGTAGTCTCTAGTAGGCTAGAAATTGGATTAAATTCAAGCCCATGCTCATTTGGCTTCTACCGACTAGTCATAACATACATATTAAAATACCATACAACAAATCTAAAACAGAAAAATGAAAAGAAAAAATGGATCATAAACCAAACCAAAAAATAACTTACTATATAACCATGAAACCAATAGCATCCACAAAGGCCAAAACTATCCATAGAAGCCACAGCTATCAAAACAAAAGCTATCCACATGATCCACATCTATCTGCTTATCCACATCATCAAGGTCTAAGCACCACTGCATTTCATAACAAACAAAAAATCCAACTTATTCAAGTTCACAAATAGACATAGTGAATGAACTTCACAAAAAAATAAACTTAAAAACCTGATTACCAATCAATTCTCCGCAGCATTAGGCTCAGAAGAACTCGATCCAAATAATTCTACAAAACAAAAAAGAACACAAGCATATACATATGTAAGTCGAACTACACAAGTACATATTTTAACATAAGAAAATAACAATAGACTAAACATATTACATCCACCTAGTTTATCATATTGCTCGATATCATCCATTGACTGTTGATGATTAATTGGAATTTATGGAGAATGAAGCCAATCTTGTGCACAAATAAGGGCTTCCACCGTGTTAGGAGCTAATGAACTACGGAAAGGGTCAAGTATCATTGATGCTAAATGTAGACTCAGAAGCTACGTAAGATATCGGAACAGCCAAAACATCACGTGGAAAAAGAGAAAGGATCCGGTACCTAGAAGCGTTGATCTTCCACCAACCCAAAATGTCAAACTTATCCCCACCAACTTCATTAGTTTCAGCCAAAAACCTCTCAACCTCAGACTTATTCTATAAGTTATCTTCCTCTAGCAAGTGTTGCTAAAATTCGGCAGCTAGTATAGTAGGATCTTGCTCATCATCATCAACATCCATTCGGCTTGTTGTTTGTCACGTTCGCATCAAGAGGTGGCTGATTTGAAGAAGGATAGTGCCCAACATACCACTCATACAACGCAACCAAAACATCTTTCACTTTCTTTATTTCATCAGTAGCTTTAATTTCTACATACAACTATTTGAAGGAATTAAAGACACATACTTCTTCTTGAAACGGGGATCAAGCACAACACCAACATATAACAAAATGTTAATCTTATCCACATCCCAATACTTATCAAATTTAGCTTGCATACGTAACGCCATTGATCTCAAACGTGCATCCTCACTTCCATTAAACTATATCAAATTCTTCTGAACAAGTAGAGTTTCACTAAAGAAATTATTCGAGGTACCATAACAAGAACTTAAAAATCGCAATGTTGCCTTATAGAAAACTCTTAGAAATTTCACAAATAATCTAGCACTATTCCAATCAGTTAAGGTTGGAGGCCCCTTGATATTGTCATCATCAAAGTAAAGGGTGTACTGTGGGTCTTCAAGCTCCAATAACTCAAAGGCACTTTGGAACTTCTCAGCAATTTCTAACTTCATGAATGTCGCATTCCATCTAGTTGCCACATCTAAGCATAAAAGTTTGGTGCACTCTATTTGTTCTTCCTTCACACACTCCTTGAACCTGGCCAACCTAGATGGAGATGACCTCACATACCTCACTGTAGTACGTACTCGAAAAATAGCATCATTAACATCTTTCAAGTCATCATAAACAATAAGATTTAGGATGTGAGCACAACATCTCATATGTAAATACTTATGTTCCATAACGGTGTCTTTCCCAATATTTTTACTTTTCTTCAAGTAATCAATGGCAACAGAATTAGAACTTGCATTATCAATAGTTACAGTAAAAAGACTATGGACACCCTAATTAAGAAGACACTTCTCTAACATCTTTCCAAAGACAAAAATTCATAATCCTTTTTTGTAAGTTCCAATCACTATCGATGAAATGAGCAGTCAAAACCATGTAATTTAAGTTTTGAATAGATGTTCAAGTGTCAATTGTTATACATATTCTATTACCATGTAGAAAACTCTTTAACTTTCTTCTCTCCTCCATGTAAAGTGTGATGTAATCCCTACCAACTTGAGTCCGATAGGGCAAATTTGTAGACTTGGGCTGTATAACCTTCACAAAATATCGAAACCCTTCACCCTCCACAAAACTAAACGGCAACTCATCAATAATAATCATTCTAGATAGAGCATCTTTACAAGCTTTTAAGCTAAAACGAACATCAACAAGCTCTTTATCTTTGAAAGACAATGTTTGTTGCGATTTATCAGCCACCACCTTATTGTTAGGATTCTTCTTACATACTTTCATATGGCTCAACATATTAGAAGTTACATTACCTTTCAAAGCACAATATCATAATTAATATGGCAATAATTACATTTGGCTCTTGGATTTTTGGGATCACAACCCTCTATCTTATGAAAATGATCCTAAGAAGGAGAAGATGAGGATTTTCTTTTATTACCTTCCATAGTAGGATCGACCGTATCCGTAGGATTTTCGACAGTTGACTGTAGAGATGGACCATCACTAGGAACCTCAGTAGAAGCCATCTCCAATGAGATTGTTTTCCTGAAGAGACAAAAAATTAACAGTTTAATGGTCAATCTAATAATCAGCAAATGCTGAAACATAGGCTAAATTCACAACATTCAAACTATAACTATATCATCAAACACTTAAAACTATATCATTACAATACAATTCAAACTAAACTATATCATATATATAATAGCGCCATAGTGCACTATCATTTATAATCATTTGTAAACAAAACTAAACTATATCTCGACAAAAAGCGCTTCCACCCTCTTAAAACAAGAGGAAAAGAAACACTAGCAACAGCATAATCAGTAGTAGAACAAACCTTTTTATTATTTTTACTTATTGAAAGATGTAGAAGTAACCTAAGTGTATCATATTCTTTAGTTCATTTGTCTAAACTATATCCTTTCTCATATCGATAGTGGGATATATTGTCAACATTCAAACTATATCATCAAACTAAATACATTATCTTGCATTCAAACTATATCATCAAACACTCAATGAAAACCATTTAATCAAACAATGAAACATTCAAACAGACTAAACTAACAACAATGAATATTAGAGTGTAAGAAAAAAGAAAAGAACTGACCTTGGGTAACAATAATTTTAGATACGCAATTAATGCAATCCAAAAAATCAAATAATCAATGAAAACCATTTAAATTACTTACCTTGATTCGAATGAAGAAAGAGACGAAGAAAATCACAGTTAAGCAATTGAAATTGAAACCATATGATTACTGTTAATGGTGATGACTGATGGATGAGTGGTGGAGGAATGGTGGTGGGAAATGAGAGAGAAAGCAAGAAATGAAGAACTGGCTAAAGGGTGGCAGCTAGACTGGTGGGCAGGGGGTGTGGCAGCTCTGTCTTAGTTAATGGTTTTTTACTAATTGGTACGATACATTTCTACTAATTCTAGTATATTGATATATTGCAGATCGGGTCGGTTATTTTCGGTTATCCCAAATCTAAACTGAGCACCAAATCGACCCTGTCGATTTTGCAATTGCACAAATCGATCCAAACCATTTTAAATGGATAACCGACCCATATGGCTTTGTTCAGGTCAAGTCAGTCAGTTTAGTCGGCTGAAACGAATGAAGTTGGTGGGGATAAGTTTGACATTTTGGGTTGGTGGAAGATCAACGCTTCTAGGTACCAGATCCTTTCTCTTGTTGCACATGATGTTTTGGCAGTTCCGATATCTTCCATAGCTTTTGAGTCTGCATTTAGCACCCGGGGCGTAAAACTTGACCCTTTCCGTATTATATTAGCTCCTAACACAGTGGAAGCTCTTATTTGTGCACAAGATTGGCTTCGTTCTCCATCAATTCCAATTAATCTTCGACAGTCAATGGATGATATCGAGCAATATGATAAACTAGATGGAGGTAATATGTTTAGTTTATCATTATTTTCTTATGTTAAAATATGTACTTGTGTAGTTCAACTTACGTATGTATATGCTTGTGTTCTTTTTTGTTTTGTAGAATTATTTGGATCGACTTCTTCTGAGCCTAATGTTGTGGAGAATTGATTGGTAATCAGATTTTTAAGTTTATTTTTTTGTGAAGTTCATTCACTATGTCTATTTGTGAACTTGAATAAGTTGGATTATTATTTTTTTGTTATGAAATGTAGTTGTGCTTAAAGCTTGATGGTGTGGATAGGCAGATAGATGTGGATCATGTGGATAGGTTTTGTTTTGATAGTTATGGCTTCTGTGGATAGTTTTGGCCTTTGTGGATGCTATTGGTTTTTGGTTATATAGTAAGTTATTTTTTGTTTTGGTTTATGATCCATTTTTTCTTTTCATTTTTCTGTTTTAGATTTGTTATATGTAATTTGAATATGTATGTGATGACTAGTCGGTAGAAGCCAAATGAGCATGGGCTTGAATTTAATCCAATTTCTAGCCTACAAGAGACTACATTAGTGTAAGCATAGGAAGAAGAATTTCTACATTTAGCCTGCATGGAGAGGGTGCAGTGGGATGGAGTGCGTTGGCCATGGAAATGAAAGTAGGTGTTAATAGTCAGTCCCACACTACCTGGGTACTATGCCTATTTTTCAAGAATGAGTTCTTACCATAAGTTTATCAACTATTATCTTTACCATGACTCTATTTGTGGTCCTAATGCACTACATCTATTTCTTTGCACCACAGGTGGGTGATACGTACAAAAAACTTTTGTCATATTGGAGAGAGTCTTCAACATATACCCTCTTAGAAGCTAGGTATACTTTGAATTACACTATACCTATTGCTAACATTATTAAATCTCTATGCATTTTTTTCCCTCTTTTTGTTACTACCTAAATGTGTTGTCTTGGATATGTTTTCAAGCTTTCACTAAGGTGGAGTTCTTATTTTTTACCTTAATGTCTCTCTGAAAAAATTAATTTCTTCGCAGATTTTGGTTTATCTGTGATGGTGCATCTTTTGGGTCTTCTCAAAATTCATGTCCATCGAGGCATTAATCTTGTTGTTCGTGATGTCTGAAGCAGCGATCCTTATGTTGTTCAGAGAGTTAGAGAGAGTTGCAAGCCAATTTGAAGTTGGGCTTAAGTTGTTGTAGCTATTTAAACTTATTCAGTATTATGGTGTTGGTATACTATCTGATTTGCTCTAAATCTATGTGGCTTGTTTACTCTATATATTTCTGCCATTAGAATTCTCTTAGGCTCTCACCATATTATCATGTGTTGTGTGCTGTTATTATTGGAAAAAAATGTTGTGCTGTGAAATGGTTAATATTTGAGACTCAGATGCTTATATCTATTCTAGGACTGAACTGTCACAGAGAGGTTTGGGCATGACCACTTTTTTGTCAGGCTCCTTGGACTGGACTGTCACAGAGAGGTTGTCGTAAGGCCTAGAAAATATCTCCCTTTTTTTTAGTTCAATAACTTCTGTTATAATCAGAATTTTGTCACAGAGAGGTTATAAGAATTTGGGGTCGGGTTAGTTATAATCGGGTAAACCGACCAACAATCAGTTTTGGTCGAGTATCGGTTAGGATAGAATTTGGTCGAGTCGGTTGTGGGTCGGTTGAGTCTATAGGGTCGAGTCGGTTACGATATTGCATAAACCGACAGGGTCGGTTATGTGGTCAGTTTTAGCCTAAATCCAACCCGAACCGACCCGTGCACACCCCAAGTACGTAGCCAACCATTGTCTTGGTTCAGTTTCATCTCAATATCAAATTTCCTTGATCCCAACATCAAATTTTCTCTATATCTTAGTGCGTTCATTATCATTTGCTCTCGTTGTGTTGAAGCAGGTTATTGCCGAAACATTTAAACTTGCTTTTTACGGTCTTTTTTTCTTATACCTCCTCATATACCTCCCCTTTATCATCTGTTTAACCTTAGTGGGTATCATGTCATTGTAGATGCTAGGAAGGATGACCAAGCAAGGTATAAGCGTATTCCACACAAACATCTTCACTTTGTATATAAAATACTAAATATATTTGTGGTTGTTATGCATGTAGTTTTATTCATCACCTATACAATAAGGAATTATGGATGATCTCAGTCTTTCCTTAGACGGGGTATGTATCCATTCATCACCAGCTTTCTAATCAATAAATACGACTACAATACTATTGTATATAAAGCATGATACAATACTTCATAAGCTACTATGCAATGTTTGAAAGATAGTATTTTGTTCAATATCAAGAGGAAGAGTTGACCAGTTGATGATACGAACTTTTTTGGATTTGGGGTTTCGAAATTGAAGCTTTCGGTTGTTGTTGTTGTTGTTGTTAGTGATGGAAAGAAAGAATCATGTTAATGAAAATGGAAATTCTTCTTCTAATGGTGAGTGTTCAATTTTTTTATTTTGTTTGAATGCTTTTTAAATTTGGTTTATTTGTCTTGGCTATTAGATCATTTAATAGTATGTTTTTGTTAGCTATAATTGCTTTTGAAATTGTCTATTTTTTTCCCTCTCCTGGGTAAGTAAATTTATGATGTAATAGGAAATTAAAGTAAATTATTAGTAGTAATAAAGAAAAAGATGAATTTTGGTGAAGAAAATTATTAGTAGTAACAACACTAGTTTCGGAGTTAAAATAATATAAATCGTAAGTTGAGGTTTTAATTGCGAGAAGGCTAGGGTTTGGTGATTTTAATTTCATATGGGAATTGATTTCCGGCACTATCTAACATATTAATTCCAGTATTTATCACATTAACTTCAAAGCTGTTTAATTATACTTACGGTTTGAATTGATTTTCTTCTTTGCATTAACATGTAGCAAATAGGATTATTTTCACTCCGTTTGTTGTTACTATTTTCTTCCCTCATGTAACGATAAACAAAAAACAATTGACTTAATTGCTAATGCATATTTCATAGTTGTTTCTAACTATGAGTAACCGCTTTCTTTCAAATAATTTTTCATTTCATGTCTATGAGTATATCTATAAGATTATGTCCGACGTTGGAACACATCTATATTGTAGGTGATAATGCAGGATCTTATTTGGGTTTTATGGTGATAATTTTAGCGTTGGGTTTTTAGATTCCGTTACCTCAAAATCTTAAACTGGAATGCGTTTAGAATTCTATTTTCATTTGTTAATGTAGCTTCTATTTCTCATCAAAATAGTATTATATTATTTGACTTCAATTTACTATGTAAGATGTTTGCAAGTCAGTAACGGCTATTTTTTTTTCCTATTCTTTAGTCTTATTGATGGCTATTTTTTTAAGTGATCAAATGGTTTTAATTGTGAGTTTGTCTGTTTGAGAATTTGTCTCATAAAATGGTTCCATTAGTTTTGATCAATCACTTTCTTATATATGCTATGGATGTCAGTCAGTATATATAACAGTGACAAATGTGATAAACTGTTTACTCTTACATTATAAATTTAGTTGTTATTAACCAATTTTAAATGTCTAATATTGCTTTGATTAATAATTTCAGCAGCTATATAATCAGCCCCCAAATGTGGGTTTTATTACCTTTACAATACTTCAATTATGCCTTTCTTATGCTTAATGAACAGACAACTTATAGCTTCTGCTACCGTTTGGGGGATATAGGCCATTTAGGACATATATTCCTAATACGTGCATTTTAACGCAAAAAAGCTTGCTATTGACGTTGCTTGGGAAGGTTTTAGCTTAGGAGCTAAAAGTGTCGGAAAGTCAAGGTCAATTGTTAAAGTCAACTCTCAAAGACTCAAGGACTTAAAGCTGGAAGCTAAGGATTCAGGGACTTAAAACCAAAATCAAAAATTATATATATTGTATGGGGTTAGGTCAAAAGCCCACAAGGTTGTTTCTAGAAGGAAAGGCAAATATGTAATTGGTGTCCTATATAAACCAAAGAGATGTAGAGAATTAGTTATCCAATGTTTTAAGGTCCATACCATTTGGTTTGTTAGGAGTAGAAACCCTAGAGCTAATCTTTGGTCATTAGGAGTAGATTAAATGTTTTAATTTAATAGTGTAATTTCCTTGTTTTCCATTTTTATGTTCTTCAAGCTTTAGTGTAAACCAAGTTCTTAATCTTTTCAATACAAGTTTCCCATCTTTTCTTCAATACAATTTTTCTCTACTTATCTCATATTGATTTAATCCCACAAACACAAGTCATACTCATTTGACAAGTTCAAATGAGTATAAGTTTGTGAGTAAGATAATCATCAAAACCAATTTCATTCCATATTTCTTTATTGAATGTGTTTAAGATTTCAACAAGTTTAAGATAAGAACTAGTGTTTCCACCATTAAACTTAGGAACAAAAGAGTAAGAGAGACTAAAAAATAGTAGAGAGAGTTTTTTCCATCCATCAAACCATTCCTCCCACCATAAGAATTTAAGATGAACAACAAACCCAACACCACTATTTCTTATCAACCAAATGGCACCGCCTTCATGGATTCAAATGGGAAAAGGAAGATGGAGAAAAACAACACTCATTGAACCCTTCTTTTCAAATCTTAATTTCAATTTTTTTTAGTTTCTTTTCTTGATTTCATTACTGATGTTTCGTTTTCGTATGTTTCCAACACACTCTTGTGCAAATGGAGCCTGAGAATAGTACAGGACGAATCACCAGAACTTGCTGTCGAAAAACGAGCGCAAACGGAGAAAAAGAACCCATGTCGCGCCTGCCACACGCGCACCCGCCCAGGAAATGCGACCGCACATGTCAGACATGCACCCGCGAACCGTTCACCCGCGTCTGCATTTGACACGCAATCGTGCCTCATTCGCCCACGCCGCGTCTCGATTTTCTCAGACGAAGCTTCCGTTGGCTCGGAATCTTCGTGTGTAAGTCCACTTTAATACCCACTAGTCTTTTTAATTCAACTATTATGAAACAAAAAGTAGATAGATTTGCAAGGTTTTGAGTTTTCAAAAACCAAAAATTCAATTAAAAAAGCATTTTTAAAATTAAAAGTTTTTATTAATTAAAATGAATTAGTAATCATCAGCAATGTTAAACATAAAAATTAGTTTAGTAGCATGTTTAGGTTTTAGTTTTCATTAATTGTTGTTTATGCATGATTAGATTAAGATAATATCATATAGTTAAATCAAAATACAAAAAAATTAATTAGGGTAAATACAAAATAGTTAAGTTTTGGAAGTTTAGTCTTTTGGTTAAAATTTACTTACCAAGAGTTGGGGATTCAACTAACTTGGACCGGCTGGATGTGCGAGGCATGAAAGAGTAGGACCACGCTCGCACATCACAGCCTAACTTGGGGGTTGAAGTTCCAATCTTTGACGAACACTTTCCAAGCTTTTACATATTTTGTTTAATTAATCATTAGTGAATAGTTAATTAGCTAAACGTAGTTAAATTTTCGTGGTTATCGCTTTCATAGTTGTAAGGCCACGAAGGCAACCAATTGTAACTTATTGGCTTTGCCCAAATTTCAACCCGACTTATGGGTTTTAAATAGATTAAACTTGTAACCATAAGGAAAAGCTCGAATGGTGCGTAGGTTGAAATACAAGACATCAAACACTTCATCAACCCCACCATGTCGCCTTCACCCCAAGGGTCGTGTACGCACACCTTGGGTGGTAATTTCTAAACCTCCTCGCTACAAAGTATAAGAGGATACTTGTGTGTTACTAAGCATGCTTGGATGATTGTGTAATTTACATTTTAGTCTCGTCTTTACATTAACGGTAAGGCTAAACCCGAGCCATAAAAGAACAAAAAGTGGGATTAAGCCCCATTTTAGAATGGACGTTGCATGAAATGTTTGTTATGTAGACCAAATTAAAAAGATAAAATCAATCAAGCATAGCCAATCTAGTCACGTCTAGCAGGACAAACATTTAGCACGAACAAAGAGAGTAGTAAACTGCCAGATTCCAATGGACCAACCACCTTCCTCACTCCCCTCCCTCAGAAATACCGTGAGTGAGATTCTTGGTGGCACACCATCTGGTGAAGTAGCGATCTTCTCCCTCGACGCGTGTAGTTCCCAAAACCCAGTTTTGCACCTACTGTTAAATTCAAATAGGGTATAGTTTCTAATATATAGACATTGCATGCAAACTTTTCTCAAAAACTTCAAGATCACAAATGAATTTTTGCAAATTGTGCATTATTCTTGTTTGAGCATACATGGATTATCAATATCTTGTGCAACCGTCATGGAATTACAATGCAAACCCAAAACCTTGTTCTTGTTGTGGTAGTCCGTATCATTGGGCGTCTCAATACACATCATATACCAAGTTCAAGCCTCCTATGGAATATTCTTACGATTACGAACCTTAATTTTCAAATTTTCGTAGTACCCAATACACCCCAGAGTTTTCTAATCATGTAGACAATTCATAAAATTCCACCACAAATAGTTAACCATTATTCATATATCCACCCGGTCAGTCAAAATATGGGTTCACTAACAGTTCATTACCATTCACATCACCATCCATTTCAAATTCAGATTCCACTCCACCATCTATCACAGACCAACTTTACCAAGCAATGGTCGAGCAAACAATTCAAATACAATAAATAGCAAAGGCCTTCTGTTTTCTCCAATCTATTTCAATCGATACCACATCTGAGACTAATATTCTTCCTACCAGTCCAGAACCCAACCAAAAAGAGAAACAAGGTGCTACTATAACAGACCCAATTGCTAAAGCCCATCCTAATATTTATGACCAATTAAAACCTAATCACCATCCACCTGACTATCGTGTGAATTCCAGATCTATGATAATTACTATATGCATGAGAACACTCCGACAGAAGAGACTCTAGAACATGTGTTGGACTCGACATACTTGGACAATGATAAAGAGGACAAAGAAAATAAAGTTTCTAGAGAAAAGGATATAAATTCTATAGTAGAAAGTGGATCTAATTTTAGTTTGGCCATTAAAGACTTATCAATGGAACAAATTTGTGACATCCTTAATATTGCTGATATGAACCACAAATTTGTGGGAACGCCAAAGCTAGATGAAGAGTTCCCTGAGTCTTTGAGATCATATGAAAAACCATCACCCAACCATCATTCCCCCGAGTTAACACCTCTCAAAAGTCAACCTTTATTCATAAAAAATCCACCAAATTCTAAGGACTGCACCACTAAACCATTTAAAATAAACCTCAAGCTCGCACTTAGGCTAAAAGTCCATTAGAGGAGTTTTATGAAGTCTATGTGAGGGTTATGATTGTTCTTCATTAGTTTTCTTATTGTCTTATGTGCTTTAAGTTCAAGTTCTATAGTTTTCTAGAGATAGAGATTATAGAAGTTGAACTAGAGAAAGGAAACTTCACAAAGAGATTTGTGGAGGAGAATTTCTCTTATGCTAATCATATCTTAGTACAGAGATTGCTAAGATTGGCTAGGGATCAATAAAAATTGTGACTTTTGTTGGTTTACCTTGTGTATATTAATAAAGGTTAAGATTAAAACATGAGAAACTAGTTAGAATAATCATAGATTAACATAGATGGATTAATTCTTCCTCTATGTTCTTCCTATTCATTACATTAACCTTTTAATTGTCATAGTATAATTTAGAATATCTTAATTAGTTATTCCCACATATTAGTCTTATTAAAAACATTGCTCTCATTGGTATTGAAAAATTATTTAAGTTAGTGAAACTGTTACGTTCTAAGCAACTAGGAGTGGAACGAATCCTGACTCTCTATATTGCATAATGAATTGAGAGTAGGAATAATATTGATAAGGTAGTTGATCATTAGTTGTTTGTGTTCTTCTATAGATAATTAAGGATTAATTTTAACGATTATCAGCATGCCAAACCATGGGATGGTTGCCAACTGTGGCCCTTTATTTTCGAAAATGTTTTCCTTCTGTGGTGATTTCTAGTTGTTTCAAGTTTCATCTTACAATCTAGTTGGAATGGCTTTAACGAGGGTAACTAGATAGTAGGAGAGGAGAGACTAGATTATCTAGAAATAGAGCTAGTCCTCTTCACTAGATTTGCCTACTTGCAAAACAAGAGGTGGAAGATCTAGGGAGGCCAAACCATGGGATGGTTTGCAATTTGAGTCACCTAAATTCAAAAATATTTTCCTTCTATTGGGAGGATCACTCTCCTCATAGTGATTTTTCTTAGTAGTAGTTATCTCCTTTTATGTTATTGTTTTAAGTAATTTAGAAACAAAAAGCCAAAAAGCCAAAAAGAAAAACCCTTCTCTCACCATTTCATAAAAGTTCTTGTTTTTTTAGTACTTATAATAGAGTTTCTCGATACATCAATAGTTATGTGATTTTCCAAAAACAAAACGGGCAATGGATTCCACATAGACCAACCCTTAGAAGTACGCAATCTCTATTCTTCTAAGGGCAGTTTGAAAATCAGTTATGTGTTATTAAGGGTTGCCCATATCACCATGGTATTTGTACGAGACATCTTAAGTCTTGCACAATAAATCCCTAAGCACACATAAATGAAGTCACGGTCTAACTGGAATGGGTTCAATAAAGAGCCGACACAAAAGTTGCCTAAAATCACCTGTTATGGGTTGTTTTCAAACTTAGCTTAGAAATCACAGCTTTTGAGTACGAGTATCTTTATAACATCTCTACATAGTTTTCAAAACTTGAGAATATAAAAATTAAAATCTTATGCCACAGAGTAACTAAAATGATACTGGATAAACGTATGATTTTATCTTCTTGTAAAAACCATCTATATGGTTAGAGACCTTTTGAGAAAAACAGGATTCAAAAAAATAAAATAAAACACACACACACACACACACACACACACACACACACACACACACACACACACACACACCCATTTCATATAGATAGTTGTTTATATACATGCATTTCCTATCTTTTTATTTATTAACTTCTAAGTATAATTCTGCATGCATGTTAAGTATTTCATAGTAGAATAATTATGTAAATCCCTAGTATAATAACCCATGTACATCTCATTCGCTCCAAACTTGTTTGGGGATGATATATTTTCATAACGAAGAACAAAGTACAAGTCACTACCATTTTTGCTCATGTTCTTATGGCAATCTCCTTCCTTTTTTTCATACTTTGATGACAAAGCATATTTTTATTTGGGGGTGGTATAGTAACATTCTGCAAAAACTAGGCATTTATTCTTATATTAGATATATTAAGGATATTTCTTTCTTTCTTAAAATATTTTGAAAAGACCAAAAATATTTTTTTTGTTTAGTACAAAAAGTCTTGTTTGCCTTTTTCTATGATGAATAAATGGTTTAGAAGTCTCATTATAGCAATAGAGTAAAGATTCGTTCTTCGAACTTAGACTAATATATATACAATACTTTCTGCACCTTTTCATAAATAGCATGCATCAGCATTTGATTGTATATAGCAATGAGTTTTCGAGACCAAGGTTAGAACAATTAAGTTCCATATCCTGTGAGAATCTAGTCAAAAGCCTCATCTAAATGTTATTAAATGATGACACAAGGATGTCCGGATAGAAAGATAACACGTCCACTTGTTTGATCACCATGTCATATCCTAGAAGAGAATTTAGGCCTTTTTTGGATCGATATAGCTAAATAAACGTTAAAAACCCAAAAAGATAATTTTTCCTCTAGTTTCCCCTTTGAGCCTTCACTAATTTCTAAAAGCCTTTTTATTTCTTTGCCATCAATCCCTGAACCGTTACTACACACACAATAAAAAGCTTATCCAGCTGACGAGTTGAGAATTGGAACAGAAAGAGAAGAGAAGACCTTGTACAAAAACAGAATAGTTAGAAGCTTCAAAAAAAAGGAAAAGAAAAAAGATTCAAAAATTGAAATCTCCCAAAAGTTCAAAATCAAAAGGAGTCGAATTCAAAAGAAAGAAAAGCAAAGTTAGAACTCCCAAAAATCAAAATCATATGGAATCACAAAGCCAAAGGGCTAAAGAATGAATCACAATTTCTGAAGCAAAGAACAAAACAAGGTTCTTTTCTAGTTACAAATATCCTGAAGACCCAATTTCTCAACTTATCATAGTTTGTTTTCCCTTCCCTTTATTTCTAAACCACTACCTTAACCCCTTTATTCCTAATAAAAGACCTCTAGCTCAACTAGGAATAGGATGGTGTGATAGTAAAGGGATATTGTGATCAATCGACCCCGGTTTCTTTGAATGTCATTTGAGTATATGAGGAATATAAGTGTCATCTACACTTGAGAAAACAAAACTTGAGTGAATCTATCAGAGAGTTGTGATTGTAACACACCTCTGTGAGAACCCAACTTAAGGACGCTCTCCAAAAGTTTTGAAAACGACTCTGCTTTTGCATTTCACCGCTCATGTTTTGCACATTTATCTTTAGATGATTAAACTACTGTATATATATTTTTCTGAGTTCAAAGGAGCTTTTCTTTATTCCCCCACTATTGAGATGTATAAACCTCTGAGAATAAATAAGAAAACGAGACCATTTGTACTAAATAGAGGAAGTTTGCGAGTACTTTCCCTGGAAAACTCTCACGAGGCTTAAGCACATCCACTAAGGAAGTCCTAGTGGTTTAAGGCCTTGCTGTATATGGTCAATGCAATTGCACTCCGCAAAATAAGACTAGTATAATAAATCACACATTTGTTATCTTAGTTTTTTCTCTCTCATCTTTGCTTGAGGACAAGCAAAATGTTGTTTGGGGGTAGTTGATCAGCCCCCAAATGTGCATTTTATTACCTTTACAATACTTCAATTATGCCCTTCTTATGCTTAATGAACAAACAACTTATAGCTTTTGCTACCATTTGCAGGATACAGGCCATTTAGGACGTATATTCCTAATACGTGCATTTTAGCACAAAAAAGCTTGCTATTGACGCTGCTTGGGAAGATTCCAACTTAGGAGCAAAAGTGCCAAAAAGTCAAGGTCAATTGTCAAGGTCAACTCTCAAAGACTCAAGGAAGTAAAGCTGAAAGCTAAGGATTCAGGGACTTAAAGCCAAAATCAAGAATTCTATTGTATGGGCTTATGTCAAAAGCCCACAAGGTTGTTTCTAGAAGGAGAGGCAAATATGCAATTGGTGTCCTATATAAACCAAATAGATGTAGAGAATTAGTTATCCAATGTTTTAAGGTCCAAACCATTTGGTTTGTTAGGAGTAGAAACCCTAAAGCTAATCTTTCGTCATTGGGAGTGGATTAAATGCTTTAATTTAATAGTGTAATTTCCTTGTTTTTCATTTTTATGTTCTTTAAGCTTTAGTGTAAACCAAGTGCTTAATCTTTTCAGTACATGTTTCATTACATCTTTTCAATACAAGTTTTCATTACATCTTTTCAATACAAGTTTCCCATCTTTTCTTCAATACAAGTTTTCTCTACTTATCTCATATTGATTTAATCCCACAAACACAAGTCATACTCATTTGACAAGTTCAAATGAGTATAAGTTTGTGATTAAGATAATCATCAAAACCAATTTCATTCCATATTTCTCTATTAAATGTGTTTAAGATTTCAACAAGTTTAAGATAAGAACTAGTGTTTCCACCATTAAACTTAGGAACAAAAGAGTAAGAGAGACTAGAAAATAGTAGAGAGAGTTTTTTCCATCCATCAAACCATTCCTCCCACCATAAGAATTTAAGATGAACAACAAACCCAACACCACTATTTCTTGTCAACCACTATAGAAACTTAAAGAAGAACCAAAGGAACTGCTTATCATACATTTGGAGGCTCTAGAAATGATGTACGGTGATTTGAAACAAGACCCTTACAAGCCAACTGCAAGCAAAGTGAGTCGAGCGTACCCTGCTTCACAAATATTATGGTTGTGTATATGCAATTAAAATTACATACCACTAAATATATTTATTTGCATTCGGAAATATATTAGATATTCCATTCAAGGTTTAGGCTAGACACATTGGTATTTTTAACTATTATGCAACATCTCTCAAATCTCTATGAACAAGAAGAATAAGGATCTAAAAATTTACTTTGGGGTTTAACAGAATACGGGAGAGATGTTCACCATGAAAATTAAAAAAATAAAAAATAAAATAAAAATCAACATTCATTCTCTTCGATAAAATCCAACGAGAACCGGACCCTAAATCAATCAACAAAAAATGGACCGGAAAAGGAGGGAAACCAAAGAGAGAATGGAGCAAGAAGTGATTGAATTCAAACAAAGAGTGGCTACATTTGGCATAACCATATAAGTGCTTATTAGAAACTATAATAATTATATTACTAATCTGCAGATGATGGATTGAATCATTTAATGCTAAGTGAGAGGCTTAAAGCTTAGGAGTTGGGAAAACAAACCAAGGATTGGGGCTTTTCTCGATAAATAACCGAAGAAATAGAAAGAACACAGTGCAAAACCAAATATCTTTAGCGAGGATTTTTGTAGGATTGGTTTCAAAAATCCTAAGATAGACTATGTTATAATCCCTAATCCTAATAGAGTTTTGTTGGTATTTCATTTCCATCTCTTTTAGTTTACAAGGTAATCTAATGTGAATTTCTTTTTATCCTTACTCTTTTTTTCCAAGGATATGTGGAAGGTGATGTTATCGGATGTTATATTAGTTTGCTTGATGGGGATTTGTACGTGCCGAAGTGACATATAAGGAGCAGAGGTTTGTGTTTGTTGCTGACCAAAAGGAAGAATGAAGAAAAGTTGTACCAGGTATGTCATTGTTTCACATAATAAATTTAATTTGATGAATGTAGGTAGACTACTACATTGCTTAATATTTTTGAGTGTATTATTTTTCGCTCAATGTTCCTTGAGCTATTATGCTCCAATAGACTGTTATTTTTTGTGTTTGAATTGTAATGGTAAATGCAGTAGGCAGTAATCACACATTGGGTGAAATGGTGCTATGGTGGATCCCTCAAGCAAAGGATTTAAATTATTTTAACAACTTTCATTCACACAAACTCGAAATTTTAATTTATATTAAGGATTTATTCAGAGATAAGTATATTAGGAACAGGATACAGCTGTATGTGAGAATAACAAATAACAAATTATTTTAAACTGTGACCATATGTGGGTCAAATCAGTTATTTCAGTGGAGGGAGACAAAAACATAAGTTAGGGAAGATGGACGGAGTTAAGATTGCAATGAAGAAACTCAAATGTGTATTAATAGACCATACCTTCAAGAGGGGGACATGTGGAAGTGGTGACATGGACACATGGTGACCTGACCCATCTAAAGCTAAACTTGGATATGAAGTTTTAGTGGTGAAAAGATGAAAACTAAGAAAGTATGAATTTGTAGTGTAGAGCCTCTCTTCGTCCAAGCATGGGTTCTCTACATTTGATTTGTATACGGTTTCTGAAAAGCAAGTGTAGTTCACAGGTAACCTTTTTGGTTCATTTACTTTATTTTTATTTTCAGTTTTCTCTTCCAACCAATTGTTCATGTAAAAAGCTTCAATTATTATATGTTTCTTTTTATTATTTATTTTTGCTTCTTATAGAATTTATATTGCAGGGTGCCCACAGTATGTACACCATTCCAAGGGTGTAGGCTTAAGACAAATGTACTTATGCATAATGTACTACTTGGATGAATGAGAATCTGTTGTTTGACTACCAGTTTTGCAAGACAGGGGTACTGGATAATGTCAAAAAGGATTGGAAGAAGGTTGCTATCCTTAACATCATCTTTCTCATCTTCATCATTTTATCATCATTATTAGTCATTGATCTTTGTGTAACACAACAGTCGGGTTTGTCATTTCGTTCACATTTCAATAAAATTGCAAAAGTTTATTTATAAACAAAAACTAATTCGATCACGTGAATTTGTGAAAGTGAATTTAGGTAAGAAAATGATGAAAATAAAATAAAATAGACTTTGATTTCGGAGATAGAAAATCCGTTTGAGCGAATCATATCTCCGTTAAAAGAGTTAGTCTCGATTTTTTATCTGTCTGTAAAACAGCGGTTGGGTTTATCATTTCGTTCACATTTCAATGAAATTGCAAAACGTTATTTATAAAAAAAAAAAAAAAAAAAAAAACTAATATGATCACGTGATGTTTGTGAAAGTGAAATTTAGGTGAGAAAATGGTGAAAATAAAATAAAATAGACTTTGATTTCGAAGATAGAAAATCCGTTTGAGCGAATCTAATCTCCATTAAAAGAGTTAGTCTCGATTTTTTATCCCTAATAACGACTCTTCATCTTTGAACGAGCATTATTAGCGCGTGGAATCGATTCAGAACCCCATCTCTGGGTGAACTTACTCGATTCCTAATCGTTATAATTATCGAAACACCCTCTCTAACGGAGATAATCCTCACTCGGGCAGAGTTTATGCTCTGAGATCACAGAACTAAAGTGTTATTCTAATTAACAAAAAATAAAACTGAATTAAAAACATTTTAATTAAAAATTGGAAATTAAATTCTTCATTACACTAGAACAGCAGTAAACTATTCTAAATCCTATGATTTAATGCTAACCATTCAATGAGAAAAACTAAAACTAGACCTTTCTATTTATAGTTTTTTAGATGGTCTAGATTCAATACATCTAATCTAAATCTAACGGTTACAAATAAAATATAATATCCCAGGGAATATTCTAGAAATATTCTCTAGAATAGTAATGGGCTTGGACTAAATAGTAACATGCTTTGGCTTTATCTTCATATTCCAAACTGTACGACCATTTTTTGGAAGCTAAATACTATTACGTAGAGTTTTCTGTGCTAATCATTTTAGCTAGTCAAATGCTTGAATCAGAGTCAGGAGACGAAAGATATCATTGTTTGAAGTTTTCTCCTGACTTTCGGGATGATTTATGTCAGTTTGACCAAGTTTTTTATCTGAAAATCTCTTCTTTAGCTGCCTTAGGGACTCAAGTTTGATTTATTCAACTTGTTTCATGGTTCTCTGAGTCCATGAGCTTTGCTGGCAGTTTGGAGCTTTAAATGAGCTGATACTAAAGATTTTAAGTCCAAGCTTTATTCTGTTGTATTTCTTGCTAAAATGTAGGTTTTGTGTGTATTTTATCATTGTCTATTGAAACCTGTGAAAACATGAAAATATAATTAATTTATATTTATTAAACACATAATTGACCCAAATGTAATGTCTCTACAGGGGTTAAAACACAGTTTTTAGTACTTATCAGTCATTACGACAAAATCTTTGCAAGTATGTTTTCCATTACTTTTGTTCCTGTCACAAAATGATTACTTTATCCTTATTTTCAATTCGTAAGAAAAACCTTTTCTTTTCAATATGTTGTTTATTTTATTCAATATTTCTATCTATTTTTACCGCTGATATCAAGTTTGTATTGGCAAGAACATCTAGAGGTCTATTTCACACTAGGTGTCTTATAGTCCTGACTCCTGTGTTAACTATTTGTTTAAAAAAAATCTTAAGAGATGTCTAAAGATGGGTTTCAATTTTGACTTCGTAACTGCAAAAAGACAAAGTTATTAGGTGAGATTTTATTTTTCTTTTTAGAAATTCTAGCACCACTTTGTGTAGACAATTAGGTTCTTTAATTGCACAGCCAAGTGCTAGCATTCATTTTCTCTTTAATAGATCTTTGAAGAGGAACTTAGTGGTGGAAGTTTGAGCACAACTGATTTATACTACAGATTGTAATGTGTCCAGTTCCCCACATACATTTAGTAAGAAATAATTTCATTCTTCTTAGGATGATCCATAAATAAGATAAAAGAATAGTAAAGTAAAATAAGAACCCATTTGTTGTGTGGAAATCCAGTGTTAGAACCATCACTAATGAGGTTGATGGTATGTACATACTTCATAGCCAATATCAAGCACTCATCACAATAATGTTATCTGGATATCATTCATAGCCATGAAGGATACCCACCAGTTTGTTAAAACCTTAATTTATTAGTCTTTGTGTGACCAATATTTCTCAAAAAGTTGGATATATAGTTGTATGATGAGGTTTAATAGCTTGAACTAAACTATATATGGAGAGAGACTGAAGTGGAGGAAGTGTGGCTAAAGATGGTTAGCCCAAGTTCAATCATGTTCAACATTCATTTTGTAGGAGTGTAAATTTACTCAAGTGTTTTACGCTAACCTATGTTTTATGTTTCACATTTCGTATTTAAAATAGTTTGTTGTTTCCTAATACTTCAATGTGTAGCTCAACTTCATTCATTTTCACAACACCTCAACCTATCTACAAGAAGACTAACCAACCTAGCAAAAAAAAAAGATACAAGAAGACTAAACCAAAGTATCGTGGACAACGTAGCACATCATACTTTATGAAGACACACACTGCGACTAATTAGAGGTTGGCATCCAATTCTTAATAAGTTGTTAGTTTCTCTTTATTCCTTTGGCTTTACTTAATTTCTCTCAAAAGGCATGCATAAAATAACAAAGGTTGTAAAGGTAGTCTCGGGAGAGTATTGGGTGTTATATTTATTCAGATTTGGAATAGAGTTATTAATAGAAGAGTTATGCTGAGAAGTTTTTTGATATCCTGACTTATTTGTATGTAGATGTAAGTTTTCTTCATAGTTGTAATGACATTTTGAAGGACGGTCTTTGCTTGAATTGTATTTGTTTGTGCAAGTTCGTTGTAGTCGCTAAGGTTGTGGTATCGTTAAAGCAACGTTCTGCCTTTATTTGTATTTTAACTTGGTGAATCGGTTTTAGGATTAATAACCTCACAATATCTCAAATCTATTTTCAGGTACAAGTGATTATTTGTTAAATTGAATCCAACCATTTTCAAAATGTAACACATGATGAGTACCTCATACTGAGTTTGGGACAACCTGTTGATTGGGATGGACTGCCAAGTTGATGAATATGAAGGTAGGCGAGGCAGCAACATAGCACATGAGGTACAATTGTTTCATTTAAAATTCGTACCTACTTTGGTTTAGGTAGGAGCTGTGAGAATAAATCTTAATGCATTAGTTTGTTTGGTTCAGGTAGGAGTATAAGTTTAAAATTTTAAACTCTACTAAGCTTTCTTTGATGAATGATTACCATCGTTGCATTTCTTCAATTTTGATGATTACCATTATAAGCACCATATGAACTTTGTGAGAATGGTCACATGCATTGGCATAAACATATCTCTTATATTCCTTCATTGTTCTCTACACATTCAAATGAAACAATTCTAATGGAAGACTTATATGACTGGCTCAAAAAACAGATTGGTCATCATTCGTTCTTCATTTTTCTTGCAATTGTTTGTCAGAGTTTGGGTTTTTGTTTCGTATTCCAAGTATGTACATATCTTAAGTTTCTTATTCAAGAAAAATGACACCTAATTGCTTTCACATGTCTTTGTTTTTATGGAATTTGTTTGTTAATAGATGGTTGGAAGAATATTAATTTATTATTTACTCTACATTCGCTTTTAGGTTTTCTGTGAAATTATCAAAAAATGGCTAAACTTTGTTACCATAGATTATTTGTCAGACTTCATTTCTCCTATGCTCTACAATGGTAGAAACAGGGCAAGCTCATTTGTTCCATCAATTTTGACCAAATGTGGCATCATCAACAAACTTAGGGCACTAAATAGATTTCTAGGGCACTCCCTCTTATGTATTTATTTAGTTTTATTTAAATTTTGTGTTTTTTAACATGTATCTTTTCCCATTTCAGTTGACTGGGCATTGTGTATTTGTAAAAGAGAAATAATAGCTAATACACGCATATTGTTATATGAGCTTCATACGCAAAAGAATGTTCATATTTCTATATGAGCTTCATAGGCAAAATAATGTTGGGTCTGATATTGTAAGGTCTCATACTAATAAAATCTTATTTTGATTGCAAGGTGTAGAAGACTGGGAGAACCGATAATGAAATTAAGAACTTCTGGAACACCCACTTAAAAAAGCGTCTCCTTGGCATAGGCCTTGACCCACACACATACTCCATCATCGCCCTTGGGTTCAAGTGCTATCTCATCTACATTTCCTTCAACATGTCATATATGGGAGAGTGTCAGGCTTGAGGCAGAGGCCCAGTAATTTAAGGTTTCTTTACTGTTTGGATCTTCTCAATCCAACCTTCTGAAGTTGAGAAACCTAATTGTGACTATTTTTTCTGCATAAGGAACTCAAAAGTTGGAAAAACATTTCGAATACAAGTTACACAAGAAACAAGTCATAGCCCCAAGTCTCATGCATCATCCTCAATATAATATGGAGTTGGTTCAAGGGTTAGTGCAAATGTGGAATATTTCGACCCCCACCTACGTGGCAAACGTCCATTGGTAGTGGTCTTCACTTTATTTATTTAATCGACAGGGCTAAGGCCCAGATTGCAATACCATAGATTGATGTACAGTCCCATTAACTCATGTGTCTAGGGCTGAACCCTAGCCACATGGTTTGCCATTTACATACATTAATTTATGTCCAGATTCATTTCTTATCAAAGAGATAATCATCAATTAAGAGTCATGTTCAATTACAATTACTTGAGCTACAAGAAGTCTATACTCTACACATATAAATACCAAACTATTTTCATAAAGAACTACATTCTTTGGACTTTATCACATCGATAATTTGGGTACGTAGACAACCGAAAGGTACAGTCTCATCATTCTCCTTATCACCGTCACTTTTCTCACTACTTTTCTACGTTCTTCATCTCTTTCGTCACCACTTACTATTTTGATCATATTTGATCGAAACATAATTGACGCCATCTGCGGTTCTTATTCAACACCATCGATCATGTTCTATAAAAATTATGACGAATACTAGAAGAGCACAAGGTCTCAATGCAATTACTGATGATCATCACAAACATGATGTTCACGGTCAACTTGGCGATAACGGACTAATCCCTCCTACTCCTTTTCAACAACAAGTTGCACGCGACGCTACTTCCGTTCCACCGATGCACCAAATTATTCAGCGTGAAGTTATTGCCTCTGACGATTCTCCATCATCTAATACGGATAATGTCAGTCAAATGTCTCGCAAAGAACTTCATAACAAGTTCAAGTGTGTATGGAAACAAAACAATTACTACAAGCGTCGTCTGAATCGAACCATTTACTACAAGAAAAAAGGCTTTATATCACTGTTAAAAACAGTCACAGAAAGTCTTTTGTCACTGTTTTTTTTTTTCCAAAACCGTGACGGACTGAGAGTCATTTATTTTTTTCCCAAAACCGTCACAAAGATTTGTTGCAGACTAGCCTCTCTCTACCATAAAAAATGGTATCAACTGCTCAAAAACCATCACAACAAATCATATAATTTGTGACGGTTTTAAATAAATTGTTATGCATTCATTCCTTTGAACGGTCATAAAAAGTACCATTAGTCATGACGGTTTAAGTAAAACAGTGATATGTATATTTTCTTTTTCAAAAAAAAATAGTGAATATTTGTGAAAACAAAAATTGACCATTCCACATTAAATTAGACCTACATTTCATATCTGCACTGATAAAAGTTTTCTAAACAAACAAACATAATCCATTAAATTTCAAAATAGTATTTACAAACACTAATTCAGGTGAAGCTTTACAAACCAAGATCGACTTGGATAAGCCGATATATGTATTTGAATATAAATCAAAATTAAACATATCCCAGTAGAATAGAAACGTATTCATCCTAACCCACCAAAACACAACACATTCTTGGATAAAGCCAACAAACTCACGTCCTTGCAAATAGCCTACACCTCTAGGATAACTACAGTATTTCGTAGTACCCAACAAGATGAGGACTACATTACCCTCAGTATAGCTCCCTCCACAACTTGATTCTCATATTCATCCTACATACAAGAAAATTAGCGAGTGTACGTCAATACTATTGTATCCTAAAGTGAAAGTTTTTCGTATTTAAACTAGCCAAGATCAAGAATCACCATGTGAAACAAATGAAAAGTACATTTCCAAAGTAATGAACAAGGCAAAATCACTTACTATGTTTGGGGAATTATTTATCGTAAAAAATTTAAGTGAACATTAATGTGAATGGGAATGGCAGTGCTAATTTTAATGACTAAACATTCAATGTATGATATAAACTTTCTTTTTGCACATTTAACCTTTACATTTAACAAATTCTAAAATGGATGTTAAAATAATGTTCATACATATTATAAAAAATAAAAAATAGTCTCCAGTTCTGACTTTAGTCTTCTAAGTAGTTGCTGTCAGCTAGTTTCCTAGGATGGGATTTCTTTCGTCGTCAATATCAACAAATAAGAGATGCTTTGGGTCATAACCAAGCGGTCCTTCGGAGTACAGTGCGGGAAGGTAAGCCTTGTATGCTGGAAAGTAGCGTGAAACAAAATCCCTAACCTGCAAAATTTGCAGAAAAAAAAAACAGTGTCTTAAACCCGACACAAATTAACATTTCCAAAATTTAGGACGACAAAAATCCAGAGCAAGAAAGTTTTCAATCAGGTGATCATTGCAGCTTTGAGACAATAACGTTCGGGCATTCATAATTTAATCAAGCCAGGACTTAAATAAAACATTTGCAGACAGACCTCCTCATCAGACATTCCAGGTTTGCCTTCCTCTCTCATAGCAATCTCTGCCGACAAAGTAACCACAAACTTATGTTCACAATGCTGAAAATAATGTTCCAATGCACAAAGGTTTAAATAAGTTTTCGAAGGATTTAACCATACTTGTAATCGCCATTGGTAGACGCATCTTGGCTCCATAATCTTGATAGCTATCCAAGCATTAATGAACTTGTCCCATGCATCATAATAGGCTTCAAGGTTGCTGTTTACAACCTCCAGCTGGAAAGTGAAGCATAATTCTAATCAAAATCCATTTGCATTAACATGTTGAAATAAGTGTTATGCTCCTATATGCACTAACATAGTAAGTTACTTTTAATGTCAACCTAATCTCAAAGACTCCTTACATATGGATCGACAGCTTTAACAACTTCATTTGGAACGGGTTTAAAACCAAGCATCCAACCTTTGAACAATACAACCTGTATTGACACCCAAAGAGCAAAAGATGTGAGCATAACAGGCATGATGAAATTCAAATTTACATAAAAGTCTTGCATGTTGCTATCTTACAGTTAGTGGCCCTTTAACCTCTGGCCATGTTGAAGGATCGGCTCTGTCTCCCTTCCCACCATATGCAGACTACAGAAAAATTCAATAATAAGTAACGTTGAAATAATGTGTATCAATAAGCAAACAACAATAGTGTTGTTTGTTAGTACTCACTTTATTATATCGTGGTAGCTTCATCTTCATACCTAAATATCATAAGCATAGCATAGAGTTAATACTTGAAAGATCTGTGTCTATAGAGAAGATACCATTTTGAACTTTTGTAATTGAATTAGTAGATCAGAACTAATGCGAAGTACATAATATAATTAACAAGCATGTAGGGAGCATTACCCTTTTTAGTCATTTTAGTTAGACCCTGAAGTGTTTCAACTGATAATGGTAGATCATGGCTTCCAGCATTTCCTCATAACTGAGAATGCAAATTCACATATAAAACAAAAAAATCATCACAGTTACACCTATACAAGGATTGAGAGTGTTCATATAGATACCTCCAAAAGTATTTCCTGGATTTTGCTCCCTCATCTTAGCCTGCAATGTATACGGATTGCATTTAGAAAACAGAGACAGAGAAGAAGAATGTATATCAGAACTGCAAGTATCTTTACCTAATCCTCTGCAATTAAATAAAAATCATCGATTGAAACTGTGGCAGACTTCCTGTAATACAATTAAAGCCAATTGAACCAAGAAAAGAACTAAAAAAACAACCAAATTCAGCTTTCCAACTTCCAAGAATTACCATTATAGCAACCTGATTAAAGGTACATCACATAGTTAAAATGATAAGCAACAATATTGTGAATGAAAAGAAAAACGGGGAATAAGTGAAAATGAAAAGGAATCACAACCCACCTAAAGCAAGAACCTTGAAGCCTCATGCTCTAGCTAGGGTTCTACACAATTTGCATTATCGTAGTTAAGCTTTCAGACTACCATAAATCTCACCAGCCATACCTTCAAATTTGAAGAAGAAATGAAGAGAGTGGGAGTAAGTGTTGACTGCCAATGAATGAAGTGATGGAAATGAAATCCAGAATCAAATGCTCTAATTTAATAGAAAGAAACCCTAACAAGGAAGAGAGGAGAAGATAAAGATAATAATAACTAACATGGTTCAATTGATCGTTGCAAAGCAATCCTCTTTGTAACCAAGATCAGAACACCGGTCGCAATCCTATTTCTTCGTTGAAAAAAATGAAAGTTTTTTTGTTTGTTTTTTTATAAGAGGGGTGTAATTTTGATACCGTACTGGTATAGAGTTGGGAGTTTTTTTATTTATTTATTTATTATTGTTTTAAAGAGGTGGGGAGTTAGTGTGTGGGCAAGTCTAGAATTTTTTCGAGTCGTGAATTGTGGGCACTTGTTTCTAATTTCTTACGTCAGTAGTTTTTAACAGTGACAATTAATATATACCAATTATGTGATTGTTGTGTTCGAAACAAATATTTCTCCACGCATATACTCCCGTCTTTAGAAAAATACCATATTTGTGACCGTTTCGAAAACGCAAGTCACCAAAAACTTTTTAAAACAGTCACAAAAACCCTTTTCTGCCATTTGTGACCATTTCAAACATAACAGTTACAAATAACATTTTAAAATAGTCACAAAAAGCATTTTTTCTACTAGTGGTATATTCCTCTCGAAAAGGGTGTGAAATTTATCGCACCACAACATAACACACGCCAATGACATCGTAGCATGTGGGATTGTTTACGTGGTGAAGATGAGATTCCCGTTGCTCCCAACATACGGTCATCCACGAGTTCTCAAAAATGGTGTTGTATCTATCACACCACAACGTAACACACGCCAACAACATAGTTGTGTGTGATCATTTACGTGGTAATGATTAGATTCTCGTTGTTTGTAATGGTTATCCACGAGTTCAAAATGATAAATACAGACTTCACACTGGTTACTTTTCACGAATCTCTGCAAAACATTTCGAATTCATATTTGTCCATTACCATTTGATAATGCCGATAGTCGTCTAATATTCTTTATTAGCAAGACTCTTATATCAGCTGAATCGAGGCACTCTTGCATTGAGAAAATTGCATTGCCCTTGTTTCATGTTGCCAGATGTCTTAAGCTTATTTCTAGGAAGGAATAGTCAAAGTTTATACTGAATCTCCGCTGCGCACGTTTTTTCGCAATGTCTATAAATCGTCTCGCAGAATGAAAAAGTTACCTTAGCACTTACAATATTGTCTCTGACACTCGTACATTTAAACAGCGACAAACTTTGGTTTTGCTAATAGCTGATTTTCTTATTGATGATATTCCTATATCAAATGCATTACGCGATGAGGAAAATGTCGATCCCTAATTGTCATTACCTCCTGGGGGCGATGACTTGAAATACTTATCGGATATATCAGCTGATTGCTAGATTTATACCGATGGTTTGCATAATAAGTCTGGCTCCGGTCTTGGTTTTGTCATCTTGAAGCTGAATAAAAACATAATTAAGAGGTCTCTACGCTTGAGTTTTGATGCTTCAAATAATATGGCTGGGTACGACACTGTTATTTGTGGTATGTGCACAACTCTTCAGCTGGGGCCGACTAAGTTACGATTAATTATTCTAAGGTAGTTGCAAGCCACTTTGAATAATAAAATGCGGCTCGCGATGATAGAATTGGCGTTTATATTAAATTAATTCAACAAATTGTATGAAATTTTGCATCTATCAGTATTGTGTAGTTTCCGCGTTATGATGTAAAGCATCCTGATTCTATCGCATACTTATCTATGGAAAATTAAGTCATCCCTGTCACAACAACACTGGATCAACAACTTATCTTTGTTAGATGATCCTTAACGAGCTTAACGCGATAATGTCTCGATATCTACCATAGCTACCAACGACGATCATGCAGCTGACAATGCTCCGAAATTCCTGATGACCAAACACTATCACAAAGGCACAAATCTCAATCATCTTCTTCGTTATTTGAGCAGAACGAATGATTTACTAGGCCTCAAAGATATTTATTCAGGACTATATGAGCACCACTCCTGGGGGCAAAGTCTTGCTCACAGAGCAATGACCCAATGATATTAGTAGCCATACATGCAACAGGATGTTAAGCGTCTGTCCTAGAAGTGTGTGCCTTATCAAAAACATGATGATATAGGTCAAACTTCCCGCGATGAAGCATCGTCCAATCCATAGCCATTATTCATTTGCGGAATGGGAACTTGATATTGTTAGTTTATTTCTGACAGCCCATAGCAGTGTTCATTTCTTGCTCATCGTAACAAATTATTTTACTAAGTGAGCGGACAAAATAGACAAGTTGAGCGAAAAACCAGAAAAAAATTTGTTAGTTTATTTCCCGTTCAATAGTTTCTTTTTGTTATTATCATTGCACTTTTCAAGATTTGGTGATCAATAAAGAAGTATTACTTTCACTTCAGTTCTAATGGTATAATTTTGTTTCCATCGCAACATTATAATCACTATGACAAAATCTAACGAAGTTACCACGTTTAGCTTCGCCAGTGTAAGTTTTACCGTTTTTACGCTCGCTTAGTTTGTTACTATCGCTACAACAAAATTTGAAGAAGTCACTACGTTTAGCTTCATCAGTCTAATTTTGAACGTTTTTACACTCGCTTAGTTTATTACTATCGCTACGACAAAATCTAACGAAGTTATCACATTTAGCTTTGTCAGCCTAAGTTTGAACGCTTTTACGCTCACTTAGTTTGTTACTATCGCTATGACAAAATCTGACGAAGTTACCACATGTAGCTTCATCAGTCTAAGTTTGAATGCTTTTACACTCGCTTTGTTCATTACTATCGCTAAGTCAAAATCAGACGAAGTTACCACGTTTAGATTGGTTAGTCTAAGTTTGAACGTTTTTACTCTCGCTTAGTTCATTACTATCGCTACGACAAAGTATGGCGAAGTTACCACATTTAGCTTAGTCAGTCTAAGTCTAAACATTTTTACACTCACTTAATACATTACTATCGCTACGAAAAATGACGAAGTTACCACATTTAGCATTGTCAGTCTAAGTTTGAATGATTTTACGTTCGTTTAGTTTTTACTATCTGATTAATGTATAATTTCTCGTTTTGGTTTTATACTTAAGTCCGGAGTCCGAAGTCCGAAGGCCAAAGTCCATTAGTCGTCCATTTAGTCAAGTAACCTTACTCACGTGGGTTTGGTAGGATAGGTCAAGTAAGGGATCGTCAAAACCTTAGGGCTCGGCAAGGTTTACAACTGGATTTATAACTTTTGGTGAGTAGGATTTTAGGTTATTTAGTTGGTTTAAGTAAATTAACGGTAATGCGAGTAATGTAAAATAATAGCGATTGATTTCTACGTAAATAAATAGGAAAAGAGAAGCAGGGAAAGGGTTAATCAAACTCATGCAAGAATCATTTTTCAACAGTTTATACTATCACATCACTATAGCTCTAATCCGTTTTGAATTCATAGACAAACCCGAGATGACGTCGAGTATCGATCCCTAGCGAAATGCACGCATCTCTGGGCGTATCTCACTAACAGAAGGAGTTGAACTAATATTTCATCTCTAGAATATCATTTCAGCTCCTAGTTCGATTCTACATCAGCTGGACAAATTGGAGAGCTGTCTGACACCAGAGAGTCGCGCGCGAGACATTTTGGGTCTCTCGCGAGACTATTCTGGGGCAACAGCACTCCAAACTTGGACAATCTCAATCATTTTGGGACCGGATGTATAATCTACACCTAATTCCTAAGTAGTGATTCTAGAACATTAGAGTGTCAATCTGGATTCTCACACGAGCATCGTAACCCTCCCCCTGAGGGGGGAGATTAGCTCATGGTCATTGGATGAATAATTAAACTTGTTGTATAAAATAAATAAGTAAATGCAGAACAGGAATTAAACTTGAAAAGAAATGACTTTTATTAAGAAGAAAAACTTACAGTACTGAAGCTGTTAGAAGGCAAAATGACGGAATGTAAACCTAAAGACTATAAACTAAATCTAACTAACTAATGAGCTAAAGCTTGAGCGTAAAAGCTGAAGAAGAAATATTGAAGACCCCCTCACATATATATATGCTCCAGACCCTTCACATGAAGACCAAACATTAAAATGTTTTGTTTCATTCAATTGCTAAACTTAAAACTTTGTATTAACAAAGGTTTATCCTATTATATTTTGTTTTGTCCTTTTATCTTTTGTTTTGTCCTTTTGCCCAATTCAATTCAAAACATTGAATTGGTATGTGCATTTTTCTTTTGCAAGGTGGCACAAAATTGTGACCATCACTTGCCACCTACCTATGCTGACTCGTCATGCCTTTTGGGCCCACAGATTGGGTCCACGTGGTGTGTCCAGTGGTAGTGCCGATTTTGGCATTTTTACAACTTTTTGTCTTTGCTTAGAGTTCGTCACCCTGGTTGCTCTGGCAATTCACTAACCGAAGTTGGCGTCTGGGTTTGAAAGATGTGAGCTTCGGAAGTTTGCTGCTTCTTTTCATGTGGACCCATTCTGCACTGGTTTTGTTCCTTTGGAAACTTCGACTCTAGTCAGGCTTTGTTGGGCTTCACTGGGGCTGAGTGGGAAGACTTCAAATATTCCAGTATTCTCGTACTTCGATGCATGTTTTATTAGTATATTCACGTTAACTGCAAAAACCTAAAAAAGTACAAAAATATAATTATTACATGATTATTAAACACATAATTAACCAAAACACTATGTCTCTCGGGGTTTAATATTATAGTTTTGGGTGCTTTTCACACCACCCCCAAATAGCACTTTGCTTGTCCTCAAGCAAAGAAGAGACATTAAAATGATAGTGGCCAAAAATGTGTTGTCCTAAGCTAAGTCTCATTTCGCAGAGTACAGTTACATTGACCGTATGCAACAAGGCCTTGAACCACTAGGAATTCCCTAGTGGACGAGTTATAGCCTCATGAAAGTTTTCCAGAGAAGATACTCACAAACTTCATTTATACTACAACGACTCAGTAACAAAGGCTCGTTCCCTTAATTAATCTCCGATATCTATATATCTCACTAGCGGAGGAAACAAGGATTTAATTCTTTTGAAATTCAAGTTAATATACATACAATAATCAAAACATTTACATATGAGCATGCATGTAGTGATCTTTACAATGAAATGTACGAGCAGGGCCGTTTCTGGATCCTTTGGATAGTGTCCTTAAGTAGGTTCTCACAGGTATGTGTCGAAACACAATTCTCTCTTATTTTTCCACTCAAGTTTTGCTAACTCCAATGTGCAGTGGGCACATGTTTCCTCACATACTCAATGACAGTCAAAGGAGCCGAGGTCGAGAATTCACATCTACTACTTATTATCACACCACCCTACTCCTAATTGAGCTAGAGGTCTTTATTAGGTTTTATGGGGCTTAGGTGGTAGTGTAGAAGAAAATGGTATGGAAAATTCAAAAATGACAAGTATGAGATAATAAGGTCTTCGAGATATTTATACTAGAGAAATCCTTATTTTCTTTCCTGCTTCTAACATGGGTTTCCATACTTTGCTTTTTTTTAGCTTTTGCATTCCCTTTTGATTTGATTTTGGGGAAATTCTAACTTTGATATTTCTTTTGATTTTTGGAAACATATTTCTATTTTTCTTTTTCTTTTCTTCCAAAGTGTAACGATTTTGATTTGTGACAAGTTTTTCTTCTTTTTTCTCAAGACTTCATCCTATTTCTCATACTCATCATCTAGGTGGGCTTATTTATTTGTGGTTAATAGACGGGTAATAAATTTTTGATGAAATAGAAAGGATTAATAAAAGGTTCAGTGGGGCGACTAGCGGTAAAAATTATACAGGTGTGAATTTTGGTTATATCGATCCAAAGAAGGCCTAAATTCTCGCCTAGGATTCGAGTAGTGATCAACTAAGTAGACATGTGAACTTCTCTATTCGGAAAAATTACTCATCTGTGTCATTACTCATATATCACACATTTTGAGGCTTTTTGGTTAGATTCTTACAGGATATGGAAACTAAGTTGTCTAACCGTGGGTCCTAGAAACTTACTGCTGTGTACATTTAATAATAGTCAGTGCATGAATGCTCATGAAAAGATGTAAAAACTATTGCATGCGTATTAACTTAAGTTTCAAAGAACAAGTCCTAATTCTGATGCTCGGGTGAGATTTCTAAATATTTTTCATCAAAAAAAAGGAAACGAGAATTTGTCACTAAATATGTTTATTTAGACATAAAATAAAACTATATACAACTATGCATGCTTAAATTTTGCGAAAGGTTCTCACCACCCCCAAACAGTCGAACGATGTGTCCTCAAAGTGTCAAGAGGAAGAAATAATATACCTGAGAGGCTTTGAGCAAAAATATAGCTAACATCTTCCACAGAAAATTATGGTAACACACTATATATTATACAACATAAAAGTGAAAGCACACTGTTAGGTTATTTATTTTTCATATCAAAACGTAAAACAAATATGTACATCAACTCACATTGCCCGAATTACGAACTGGGGGTAGGTCAATTCTTGCTTCGTCTTTGTAGAAATGTCATTCCTTTGGGTCACGCCAATCTATCATAGCCTTCCAAACTTCGCTCCACTTCCTCTTTCTTGAAGTGTCCAGATGAGCTATCATTTTATCGTCATCAGGGAAGCAACGAACTTTCTTTAGATACCTTGTAGGGTGCTGCCATACCCGAAATCACAAAGAATGAATTATCTTGTTTGTTGGACACATAGAGTCTACCTTTACTCAGTCATGAAAAGTGGTCAGAACTGTGGGAAGTATGCGTCCTCATTATCCTCGCATGTTATAACCGGCAAAGTGATATAGTCTTTTGCCGAAAAAGATCGAGCCCTCTTAAGGTTCTCAATTACTAGGTCTGTGATGTCGAAGGCGGTATGTTGCTAGGCCAGGGCATGGAACGTCTTACAAGCTGATTTTGAGGCAGTGGAAAAATGTCAATCCCCCATGATGTTTAGAAGAATAAATAACATGCCAGTTCCAACATTCATGGTCATACTAGCTAGTGGAATAGTGTTGTCTGGCCATTGGCCAGCTCCGGCAAGGCCATCGCCATAACGGGTGGCAAAATCTTCCCAAGAATAGTCATTAAGGTTGTTTTGTATCATGTATTGAATGGGGATGTCTGGCTGAAGAGGAGGAAGGTCCAAAGCCATAGCAACTGCTGGCTCGTAAAAAGGGTGTCGAAGTGTTACCAATACGGATTGCAAATCCGTTCAACACAAAACCACGTACAACAAGTAGATCCTCCATATGATTGTAAAAATAAGTTGCTAAACCTGGAGAGTATGTCTGCTCCGGGTGTAGAATAAGGGAGTTCCAACCAACTCGTGGGATGAAATCTCTGAAGAGATGTCCATATGTAGGAGAATTCAGTAACGAATGGAAAGATTGTTTTGGAATCATCTTTGGAGATGCCATTGTAGAAGACGTGTGAAGAAAGATTCCACCTATAGACAAAGATAAAAAAAAAAAGAGAATACGATGGAAATGACTAAGTAAAACAAATTACATTTATAACCATAGGAAAATTTCACTATATTAACAACTAAAACGAAAATTACAAAGAACATAAAATTGCAAAATCTAAATTGTGTCATGGACCCAAGTAACGGCGAGGATCCTTTTGTGAGAGAAATCCATTTATAAGATTCTCGATGCCGTCAATCCGTGCAATAGCCTGCTGCAACATTTCGCTCTGTGTCTATTAAATCTTGGCGTGGTTCTCCATTATGAGAGTGTGATTTGCCAAGAACTGGTTGTGGCTGTGCAATAATTGTGCTTGTTCCTCTTCTTGTATTGTCCGTAGGTCGTGAAATTCAAGAAGACTAGTGATGATAATGTTCTAACGTTTGTATAATGTCATCAGTCCTTGGTGAATTAAACGAAGGCCTTCCATAGGATTAAATACGTTGCATAATGCATTTTCAGTGAAGATGTTTTCAGCGGAACAAGCTTTGCCGGTTTCTGCACCGACATGGTTCTTTGCAACGTCGGGATTCTAGAAACCGTTCCTACAAACTGAGTGAATGGTGAGAATGTTAGCTATTCTGAGAGGTGTATTAGGAGCAGTAATAGAAAAACCCCAACGCATCATGATAAGTGTCATAATGGTTAGCAAAAGAGCTGCCTTTTTCCTGGCACGTGCGATCGCGTTCCAGAGAAATTTAATAATGCAAAAATCATTGCAGTTAGTCTGCAAGACCTAGAGTAGATGGAGGAGGGGTTTTGTTATTTCAGAAGTCTTAGATGTGCCGAGCACATTATGAGCTAGCCATTGGATCATAGATAATTAGTTTCTTTGCAAGGATCGCTAATAAACAATACGGTTTTTCCGGTTATATTTGCCGTAAAGGATAGTTGCAAACATCAGATGCCTGATATTGTCGAATGGTGAATCCTGAAGGTGTAAACCTGGTTCGTAATGGGAATTTGAAGTACCTCGGAGATGATTTCTATAGTCAATTCACGCTCACATCCATTTGCACGGACAAAGAATTGCCCATTTTGGAAATAACCGTGTTTATAGAATAGCAGGACTAATTCTCTGGAATAAAATGCTTGCTTGTGATGTAATAGAGGGAACCATCCTCGACGTAAAATTTATGTGTCAAAAAAAGGATGAAAAAGACCGTTTTGGAAATTTTCCATAAAATTTTGCTCGGGCACGAAAATTCAAGTGAGGGCCATTAAAGATGGAGTGGTGAAGAAAATTTAGTGGAAAAAGGGAAGTTGGATTTTAGAGGCGTTTATCCTTGTTATAAATAGGCACCAATCCAAGATGTAGAAAATACAGATTGAGGTGTCACAGGGTAGTTAGACCACGTGTATCTTCCAAAATATGGCGCAAATGTTGATGTAGTGTGGATGGGGCATGTGACTACAAGGAGTGTCCTTTTTTTTTTAGCGTAGATAAATAGTGTAAGTAGAAGGACAATGAAGATGTAAATATAATATCACAATAAGATGTAAGAACGTACAGAGGTGTGGGAACACATCATAATGATACGGGAAATAAAATACAAACCTAAATATTAGATAGGACTATATGCCACATTAACAACATTAAACGAGCATAAAGACTTGAGTAGCATATTCAATTTGCCGGTGCTCAAACTTTTCTAGTGCATCCATGAAGCTTGAAATTTGGAGCGAACTAAAAAAAAACGATATTTAGAATAAGAAGTGTAGAGGGAGAAGATGAAAGGAGTGAATGTGAAGGATGTGTTGAACTTATTTATAGAAAGAAAATTGAGCCGTTTTTTGTTTTTAGATCGTTTTCATCGCTTTTTACTGCGTTTTGTAAAACGTTAGTTAACGGTAAAATTTGATGTTAAGTGTGATGTCTAAAATATATATGTATATATATTTATATATATTATTATTATTATTATTATTATTATTGCTAATATTATTATATATGTTTCTACCTATATAATGTAATATTAGAGATAACAAATATACTATTTGACAAGGCAGAGATTTTGGAAAATATAGGAAATAACAGACATCCTAGGTTGGAAAATTAAAATGCAAACACGTAAATAAAATATCCGACATAAATAATATACAAGACCGGAAAAATAAACTGGCTACTGAGAATCCTCAAGGGCTGCAAAAGAAGAACCAGGAGTCCTACGACGACGTGCAGGACGAGCTCCCGTGGAGGCTAACTGCTCCTGGATATCACCTAGAGTATCTATCACCTGAGCTTGAAACTGATGCTGGTTCGCCATGAGCATTCACTGGAACTGATTCTGGTGAGTAGTCATATGGTCCTGAAATATATTCATGGAAGCTCGCATTTCTTGCTGAAATTTGCCCATGCTGTCTGTCAGCGACTTGTGGCAAGTGGTCATATCCATCCTTAACTTGCCCAAGGTATGTTTCATCAATACTTGGTGATAACCGTAAAAATAGTAGAATCCTAAATATTAATGTTAACAACACTAATACGTAATCCTACCGTTCTTACGTTTAAATCAATTCTTCTTACTCTCAAAACATAATCATGCAATATAATGAGTAAGGATTCGTTCCACTCTTAACTATCTAGACTTAAATTGAATTCAACTAATCAAACCAAAAGGAACAATGGTGAGAGTAATGATTTGATGTGAAATTTCTATACTACCATTCCCAACACAAGAACAATAATAAGAACATGTCATTATGGAATAAGTAATTAACTTTATAAATCTAATAGAACAATAAGAACAAGATATGATTGAATAAATAACAACTATTTTATTTATCTAATGAATGATATTCAATGATTTAAATAACTAATCTAAAACAAAGAATGAAACTAATAAATGGAATGAAAACTAAGTAATTAACTAATCTAGATCTATCTTTTTCTAACCCTAAACTCCATTAACATTAGCTTCCTAACCTCACTACCTACCATTAACAAAGAGCTAAGCTTTTGTTTTTATATGTTTCAGATCCAAAAATCGTGCATGGACTTGGAGCCATGTTTTGGGCCAGAGAATCAGGCCCAAAACCCAATTCTTTCAGTCCAAAAAGGCCTCTTCAGCTGCAGTTGGCTTTGATAGACTTTTCGTCCACTTTTGCTCCTCTGATTGGGTCAAGGCTTTGACCATTGGAAAGATCTTTCCGAGCCGGTCGTTTTGAGATAAGATACTCCCAATTCTGAGGTCTAAGTCCAAAGATACGACCTTTGGAAGTTCTGCTGACTTGTGCACTGTTTCTGCCCGTGTTGACTTTTCAGCTTTTGACCGGGCTTTACAAAGGCTTTGTCTCCTTGAATCTTGGCCTTTATTCACAGAACTCCTTAGCAACCGACCTTTGCTCCTTTATCTCGCTAAAGTGGCACATTTCTGCACATAATGGACTTTGAAGCCCTGAAATGCATAAAACACGAATCGTATTAACTCTTAATTATTACTCACATAATTGGTCTAAAAGTATGATGGTTAAGGGGTTTAAAACTACAGTTTTGGGCTCTTATCACCTGGCGAGTGTACATGTTTCTCATTCCACTGTTCATAGCACGTAAGGCATCCATAGGATGGCTCATCTTACTCATAGCAGTCTCATCAAAGAAGGGTGGGTGAGATGAGCCTACGTTAGCGTGCTCAGCTGCCATTGGTGTTGTGGGCTCCCATGGGGCAAATATGCATTTCTTGAAAACAAGCATATTCTCATATAGTGGCATAGGGAGTAACGGGGTGGCAAACAGGAAACCAAAATTAATCATAACTTGCGTTACAAGAACGGCAAGAGGGGCTGACCTGAGGGTGGCATACGTAATGATATCAAAAAAAAGGTGACTATGCAGAAGTTACCCTTGCGCTCCTGGAGGATCCAGAGTAAGTGGAGGAATGTCTTGTTGATGTCCAAGGGCTTCGAGGTGCCAATGACGTTCTGTCCCAGCCATTGAGTCACAGCCGGCTGGTTCCGTCGCACCGAGTGCTGATATGCGCATATCCCATCCATAATGTACTCGCCCTCGAATAGCGTGTCAAGCATTAGGTCGTAAGTCTGTGGGTACACGGACTACTGCTGAGTCAACATGTGGTCAACCAGAGGTATGCCCGTTATCCCCGAGATTAAAGCGAGTGTGACTTCGTGGCGCACACCGTCGACGGTAACCTAAAAATGGTCGCCATTAAAGCTACCATTGTCGTAAAATTTCATCACCAAATCCTTTGAATATAACCCATCATTGGCATACAACAAGTACTCCCATCCTCTAGAGTGTATTTTCATATCGAAGAATGGAGCAAACATCCCATTTTCAAATAGTGAACCAAAATTTTTCTCCATCGAAATCCGCCGGTTTCTGGCCATTGGTGATCGTAGGAAAAGGATGGATATTGATTTGAGATGAGGGGAAGAATTTGGAGTTGCTGACGGAAGGGAATTGGTTTCTGAGCTGTAGGGGTCGCGCGCAAGACTTGGTTTTAACGTGGGCCTGTCTCGTGCAAGACTAAATCGAGAGGGAATAATATCCGGATTTTAGGGAAGAAGAAAAACAAAATTGTGACGCGTGGGATGGTTGTCTCGGGTTTAAATGGGCCGAGAATAACGAGATTTGGTTGGGCCCAAAAAATTTCCCAAACCCAAATCAAGCCTAAAGCCCAATTTAAGCCTAAAAAATCTAAACGCTCACCCACAACTCGTTCGGACTCCGAATTAGATGAATGAGATATCGAAATAATTGGCACAAAAAATGTCATCCAATTATATGATTCATTCTCAAAGGTCACAAGAGTTTTTGAAAAGAAGGAGGGGTGTTTTATTTATAAACAGAGTTTTTATTTATATACAAGGGAGATTTACGTGAAGAACACTGGATGTCTAGAAGAGTCACCATCTAAATTTATAAGCAACTGTCATGTCGACTCTGGAGCAAACCCAATCCAGCAAGATTGTGGCTTTACCTCTATGTATTATGGGGTTAAGGGCAGGATGGTACCATCCTGGATCATGTGTGCTACGGTCTAATAATATTGCCCTTATTACATACGGCTATCCTCAAACTGCCCCAAAGGGAACTCAAAGTAATCAATTCTAGGGGTTGGTCTGGTGGAATCTATTGCTCGTACGTGTTCCAAGTATGCAACATCCGAGGTTGAACGCGAATCTGTATGTGCACAACTTAATGCAAAGGAAAAAGGCAACAATATAAACATATCTACAAGGTAAGTATTTTAACGTCAGATCCTCAAGACGAATTGAGTCTTTTAACATCAGATTCTCAAGATGTTTGCTAGTCTTTTAACGTCAGATTCTCAAGACGATTCCCAACCCGTGGGAGAAACGGCGCGGTGACAAAGTTTATCGTGCGCAGCTGGTGTCAGACAAAAGTATACCTTATACTGGCTAGTATCAGATAAGAAGCCAAGGCCTGGACAGAAGGGTGTTTGCCAATGCATACACCACCCCATCTTTTGCGCACGTCGTTTACAAGCAAAAGTACTACGAACATTACCTATTCATGATAAGTGAGACTTACACCAAATGATTAGCTGAAGTTCGTGAGGCAGAGAGTAGAAAAGGGAAGAGAAGGAAGGAGGTGAAATTTTTGGTACCCATCATTTACCAGTAGGAACGTTTGCTCGCGTTACTGAAGACATTTATACTCAGTTATGAAATAGAGTTTTTGTGGACTACGGTTCCGGTGCTTGCAACCACACACTTCAAATAAACTATTGAGTTCATAAAATAGAAGATGGCCCGACTACCAAAATGGCGTACCCTCTACAAAAACAAGATTGAGTACACCAAATGAAACATCTAGTCTATGTAGACCGGATCTTGAAGAAGAGTCTGTTCAAAAGTTGGGGAGCGTAACTCGTGGTAATGTTTGAGGTGTTGTCCATTTACTTGAAATTTGTTGTTATCTTGTGGATTAAGCAAAGAGATTTCCCCATAATGAGTCACAGCTGACACAATGAAAGGACTAGACCATCGTGTTTTCAATTTACTAAGAAAAATGTGTAATCACGGGTTAGACAAGAAAAACTTTTGGCCAATTTTGAAATCCTTATGCAAAATGTGCTTGTAGTGCACTCTTTTCATATTAGCTTTGTAGGATTTCGAGAGATCATAAGCATCACTCCGAATCTCCTCAAGCTCATTTAATTGCAGTTTTCGCTTCTCGCCTGCCGTGTTGATATTATAATTGAGGCTTTTGATGGCCCAAAGGGCACGATGCTCAAGTTCAATTGACAGATGACAAGGTTTTTCAAAAACAATGCGGTAAAGAGACATCCCTATAAGTGTCTTAAATGTTGTTCGGTATGCCCACAAAGTATCTGATAGGCAGAGAGACCAGTCTTTTCTTGATGGATTGACAGTTTTCTCCAAAATGGACTTTATCTCTTTGTTAGAGACTTCCACTAGGCCATTCATTTGTGGGTGATATGGAGTAGCAACTTTGTGAGTAACTGATAGGGTTATATACTAAAAGCATTACTTTTGTATTAACTTTTATTCTTTATTTTTTGAATGAGAATCATATGGGCAAATGTTATGCATATTATATAGGCTTAAATATAGAAATATGCAACGTACTTAGGTCCTATTAACACTTGTATCAACATAGAATTTTTTTTCACAAACGTATCAATGTACTATGCCCGATTTAACAAAAATAACAATCCGTTAAGTTCCATCAGTTAAGTGATGATGTGTCATTATTTTTTCAATTTCATTTTATTTGTATTTTCCACTTGGCATGCCACATCAGCATTTTCTACCAACTCATCATTTCCACCTCAGCACTGCCAACTCAGCATTTTCGTTTTTTTTTTAAGTGACTGAAAAATAAATTAAATTTTTTTTTAATTAATAAATATATATATATAAAAATAAGTTAATAATTATATAATAATAATAAAATAATTATATAAAAAATAAAGAAATATATAAATAATATATTATTTTATTTATTATATATATTTGAAAATTATAAAAAAAAAACTATAAATAATAAAAAAAATTATAATATAAAATATATATTATTTTATAATAAAATAATATATAAATAATATATTATTTTATTTATTATATATATTTGAAAATGACAAAAAAAACTATAAATTATAAAAAAAAATATTATATATATAAAAAAAAGAAATAAAAAAATATAAATAAAGAAATATATAAATAATATTTTTATTTTATATATATATATATATATATATATATATATATATATATATTATATTATTATAATTTTTTTTTTATTCTTTATAGTTTTTTTATAATTTTCAAATATATATAATAAATAAAATAATATATTATTTATATATTTCTTTTATATATATATATTTTTATTTTTTTTTTTTTATATTATAATCTTTTTTATAATTTATAGTTTTTTTATAATTTTCAAATATATATAATAAATAAAATAATATATTTTTAATTATAAAATAATATATATTTTATATTATAATATTTTTTTATTATTTGTAGTTTTTTATAATTTTCAAATATATATAATAAATAAACTAATATATTATTTATATATTTCTTTATTTTTTATATAATTATTTTATTATTATTATATAATTATTAATTAATTTATATATATATATTTATTAATTCAAAAAAATTTAATTTATTTTTCAGTCACTTAAAAAAAATTAAATTAAATTAAATTAAAAATTAAAAAAAAAACAAAAAAAAACAAAAATGTTGAGTTGGCAGTGCTGAGTTGGCAATGCTAAGGTGGAAATGCTGAGTTGGTAGAAAATGCTGATGTGGCATGCCAAGTGGAAAATACAAATAAAACGAAATTGAAAAAATAATGACACATCATCACTTAACTGACGGAACTTAACGGATTGCTATTTTTGTTAAATCGGGCATAGTACATTGATACGTTTGTGAAACAAAATTCTATGTTGATACAAGTGTTAATAGGACCTAAGTACGTTGCATATTTCTGTATTTAAGCCTATTATATATATCATTAGTTATATGCATGTGTCTAATACTTTATGTTGTAGATGATATGGTGTGTGGTGACACACAGAAGATCATATATCATCAGTACCTTATAAAGTATAAGTAAACGTTCACAACCTAGATGGATTTGGACAAACCATTGGTAAGGTTGTAGTATAATCTGGTATTAGTCTATCTTGACTCTGGATTATACTAGTACACTTTGTGTGTATTGAGCGAGGACCAAGTGAGGTTGTTTCTCTTTATCTTCGACTATATAAGATAACAAACACCTCTGTTATTATGGATGCTTGTCCTCTTAATCCGGATATAATAACGGGCACTTGCGAGCATTGTACATTGCTTTAAATCATCAATGAGTAAGATTCATTTGTAAATCAACAAACTCAATAGATTAGGTAATGACATTATATGTAAGGTATGTTGTTGATTGTAGAAAGAATCTGTGACCCGCAAGTAGTCGGGTTGATGATGTCCCCTTGAGGAGCTCATAAGGATTGTCATGTAAACCCTGCGAGCACTACTAAAAAAAAGGGTTTTTATCTCGGTTCTAAAATTAGCCTTATCTCGGTTCTGCTGATAAGAGAGATAATATGTTCTGTAAATGAGATAATATGTCCTGTAATTTAGGTACTAACTATGAGTATAAATCTGTTATCTCACCTCTTACTTAACCGAGATAAAATATATGGATTTTACCTTTGGTGGATAGGAACCGATATAATAGTAAATTTCATTTATCTCACCATTGTGGAAACGGATATAATAGGAAATTTCATTTATCTCACCATTCTAAAACTGATATAATAGGAAATTTAATTTATCTCACATTGGTGATATAATTGATATTAAACCAAATATCTCGGCACTCAAATGATATAATAGCTATTATACCAAATATCTCGCACTAAAATGATATAATAGCTATTATACCAAATATCTCGGAATAAATTAAAGAAAACAGAAATCAAAAAAAAAAAAATAGAAGTCCAAAAATTGAACTCCCGCTCTACCCGGTACTCTTTATCTCGTCGATCAGAATATCGATATCATTCATTTAACTTCGTGATAATGGCAACCGCCATTCTAATCCCAAGTATCTCGCTCTTTGCTATCTGTTCGTTTATTTTTAATCCCAACTATCTCGCTAACTATCTCGCTCGATCTCCACTATATATCTCTTCAATTCGTGTATTTTTAATCCAGCTATCTCGCGCGCTCTCCACTATCCGTGTATTTTGCCCTCTTCACCTCTCGCACGACTCAGAAATAATTCAAGTTCCACTACCCATTTCAACTCAGCAGTTTAACAACTCTTCTGGGTTTTGGTACTAAAATTATCTTAGATTAAGCTAGGAGATTATATAGTGTTCAAAACTAGTCAGATTTTTGAAAATTCATGTATAAATAAGTTAGTGCCTAACCTTTATAAACTGATTTGCAGTTTTTACATCAGCTATTCATTCCTTGTTAAAACAAATTGGATCTGAGGAGGTTAAATTAGATCTCAACTTTGCCTCAACTTGATTTGCTTTTGAGCAGGTATTACTCTTATCTTTTTTCAGATAAGGCCTTATTGTACATAGCGAGCTTTTTTCTTGTATCAAGCTAGTGTTATTATTTAAGCTAGTGTTATTATTTAAGGTAGTGTTATTATTTAAGCTACTATATCAAGCTAGTGTTATTATTTAAGGTAGCGTGATTGCACACAAATAGGCTGATGAGAGTATGAGACCAAACAGATTCTTCCGATTAACTTAATTGAACTTATTCCACGAATTTGGATTGTCTTCATTATTTAAAATAAGAATCATTCATTCTATTTCGGTTAAATGCATTGCCTTTTCCTTGGTATTTGAACTCGCAGTTTCTGTAACACCCACTAGAGTTAAGAATAGATCCAGGCCAGTAGTATTAGAACAAATAGTGCTATCGATAAGCTTGTTAACGAGTTGCCCTCCATAAGACGAAACGAACTTTGTATCTAATAACATGATTAACAGAAACATTGGCTGCTAGTGGAAGCAATGAGGCATTGATGTACAAATGGTCGGTCCCCTGAGAATTTAGAGTTCTGGCCACCCAAAGTCAAATACTACTTTTAAATGTCGAAAGCTACCTTTTGCACAACCCCCTAGTCTTCTTATGTGGTCTTGGATTTCAGACCACACAATGAGGCTATGGTTCTTTTTTGGCAAGTATCAGACCCCCTTCATTTGATATTCAGTACAACTCTAATGTCTCTGATTATACTTTTATATATAGGCTCAGACAAAGTGGGGAAGCAGATCCTGGAACTTGACTCTAAACTACTTGTAGGACTTGTCATTTCGGGTAACAGTTTTACATTTGATTTTTTTCAGAATAGTTTTATTGTAGCATCAATGATGGATTTCGAAACATAAAAATCTTCATTATATGGTAGTAATCAGTTTAAGTACTTCCAAGAAATTAATGTTTGAATCTGTAAATTGAAAACTTATATTTGAGATGGAAATTTGACTTATGAGATCATCCCCAATGGTAAATCTTAAGCATAATTCCAGTGGTTCATACTTGCTAGAGACCTATGCCTGTACCATCTTGCCGAGAAGAGATAGTGTAAGAAATTTAATCCACTTAAGACACACATTAACCAGTAGAACCGCTCGAGATGGTAATGATTCAAGTTGCTACCAGATAGCCATGGTGTGTTCTTGGAGGTACCTGTGATGCTGCTGACTACCAAAACAAGAACTGAGCTGAGGTAGTACCCCATTGCCAATGAAGCCCATGACAGTGCCATGGCCAAAGACCTGATTCTTGCAGGTGCCTCGGTGGAAGAAGAATTCGAAGAACTTGACCAAGGTGAACAAGTCATTTGAACCAAGAAACAAGTCTTCGCAAAGCCACCTAGAAGAATGTGATTGGTAATGGATCATTGGAGTCAAGTAGACCTGAATGAGTAGCCACCCTCTTTCGGCTTGACTTCAACCAAAGCTCGCGATTGCCATTGCAATGATAGATAGTACCAACCCAATTACCAATTCGTTGCAAGTGAGATATTCCCATCTCAGTTTTCGTTGCTTTCCTAGCAAATGGGATGATGAGATGGTCATAGAGCGGCGTGAGGATTATGATGAATAGAATAGGGAAGACAAGAAGGGAGGCAGGTGGAACCTTCAAGGATCCAACCTTTGTGTCCATTGTCACTGCTTGTTCCACAGAGAAGGTGGATAGTTGGGCTAGACAGCAGTTAAACATGATGGTGCAAGCAAAGATGGGAAGAATTTTGACCAATACTTTAACCTCTTCTACATCCTCCACAGTGCATTCTAGTACCTGGTAAATAGGCTTGTTTTTTCCTGCTTTTTTGAAAAACTTGAGACCTTGGGTAAGGGAGTGAGTTTGAAGATTTTCTTTCGTCTTTCGTTCTTCTTCTTCCCCTTTCGTGGCTGTGTTGGGTACATTAGGTGTGTGTTCATGCTTCCAATTGCATTACTTGGACTCCTACTTAAGCATGTTGTGGAAGTTTTTTGCCAGAACACCTATTCCATTGAAGTGTGGCATCATTAGAACTTGAAGAAGGATGCAACTTAAGCAACATGGTATGCACAAAATGGTAATAGTTTCGTAAGAGCTTAGTAGAAGAGCAAGATTTGTTTGAGACGATCTCAAACGTTAGTAATAAAGGCGGTATTGTAGTCTTACACTCTTACTACATGATGTAGTACTAGCTTTGAATGAGGCTTACCTTGGCTATGGTTGTTAAAGGACTTCTGTAGGAATCTTATTATTGTAAGTAGTAGTAGAGCCAAGCAAAGGAAGATAGGTATTTGACAATATTGTGTCGGTTGAGATTCCAAACCCCATTCCCATCCTTTATTGTCTTCAATCCATACAACCAATGTTCAAGCATCAGAGCGACCCAATTTGTGATTACCGGGGTCCGGCGGCCGATGGATCCGAAATAAGATATACGGTGGAATGGTAGGCATTCTAGCGGGGCCACGTCCACATGAACTGGGTAGGAGGGGATGAACACCGTGAACCGAGAGTCGACGGTGGAGGGGATGAACATCTTATTTGGGAGCAAAGAAGATTACCCTTTCTGTAATATGTTTGCTTTCATTAATCTTCTCATTGGAATATCAGTAGTTTACCTCATTTTGCTTGGTAATTCATAGCTTTGCAATCTATGTTACTTTATTGCAATCTGTTAAAATTGCAACCCTAATAAGTTTAGCTTTCAGGGTAAACTTCTGCCCTTGCAACTTGGTTTTACGTAAGTTGAGAATGCAAGGTTTTCGTCATGAAATTTTGTATTTGGGTAGTAGAACCATTTGATATGCTTTCTCAATTGTAAATAGGTTCACTCTTGTTTTTTCAGCTTGTTTATTGCCATTGTTATATCCTAAGTAGTGAATTAGCTGACTAAACATTTTATTTATTTATTTGCAGATCTTTTATCACTTCCAGTCCTTGTTAGAATCGAATTGGACAAGAGAAGGTCCTGATTGCTTTGCTCCAACTTGGGTTGCTTTTAGAGTTGGTACACTTCTATCTTCTTTATCTGATTAAGTTTAATCTTTTTGGGTTAACCTTTGTTCATGTGTATATGACTTTATCAATTTTGTTTTGTGTACATGAGTGTGAGGAAACATGTTTTCTGTTATGCACCTTTGTTTTTGGATAGTACAACCATTTTTTTATTGGTCAATAGTCCATACATTTATAGTTTTAGTTGTTACTCGCTTAAAATGTTGCACTATTGAATTCAAGTATTGTTACTTTACTGTGTATATGCCTGAATATCTATTAATTCAGTAAGTTAACTTTGATTCTCATAGCATAGGTTTTACTTTCAATGATGTTGATATATAGTTTTACCTTAAAAAAGAGGAAAACCTGTTTTTGTACGTCTAGTTAAGCTATAAAATGAAGAAGTAACATGGTTACGCATGAATTCTAGTTTGTTCACCTCGTTATTTGTCTGTATGTATTAAATAGCTAGTATCGAGCAACCCCTGACCATATAATACGTAGCATTATTAATGTTTTATTAGAAATAAAGACTGGTCATGTAGTGTTCTTGTTAGATTTCATATCTCGCATATTCGTGGGGGATTAAAAAATGCCTTTTGATTACTTTGTTAACTGAACAATATTGTTTACATTCAGATTACTCTTTGACACCTTCAAAATGGATAAGGGTTGGATGTCCAAGGATAAGTTATCTATTGAATTCAAGTAGGGGTTCAGAATTTTCTATTTGATTTGCACGGGGCCATCTTTGGTGAGGGAAATCCTATCGATGTCCATGCAAACTATGCGGGAATGTCAAGAAATTGATGGAACTTCGGCGTAAAAATCATTTGTATTTCAATGGCATGTGCCAAAGTTATACTACATGGACATGGCATGGAAAAAGAACAACAAGTGCAGCTCCCTCGTGATATGGATGGATGAGCCTTCCCATCATCATTTTGAGTGGGAGCACTGTAGAGGATCAATTTGAAACAACAAAATTGGTTCAGCCGCGACGAGATCGATATCACGGGTAACCCTGAAATGATTAAGAAGTTGCTTGAAGATCTTTGAGGAACCTTTGTATAGAGGATGTTCAAAGTATACGAAGTTATCTGCCACTGTTAACTTGTTCAATCTGAAAGCGAAGAGTGGGTGGTCCGACAAAAGCTTCACAAAGATGTTACAAATGATGAGAGACATGCAACCAAGCCGAAGGGAATATCTTGCCCAAAAATATCGTGAGGTTAAAAGACATTGGCAGTGTATGGAATGAAATATGAGAAGATAGATGCGTGTCCCAATGATTGCATACTATATCGGAAGGGGTTTAGTGACAGAAAGACATGCCCTACGTGTGGACTTTCAAGATATAAGTTGAAGGATAATATGATTGAGCAAAGTAATGGTTCGCCTGCAAAAGTTTTGTGGTATTTTCCACCGATCCCTAGATTCGAAAAGATGTTCCAATCAGCAGAGACAGCGAAAAATTTAACATGGCATGCCAATGAGAGAGAAGTTGATGGGCAACTACGTCACCCAGCAGACTCACCCGCATGGAAGCTAGTGGATGATAAGTGGCCAGAGTTCGGATCAGAGCATAACCAAGAAACCTTCGCTTAGCACTTTCGGCAGATGGAATCAACCCACATAGCTCTCTTAGTAGTAAATATAGTTGTTGGCCTGTTGTATTGGTCACTTATAATCTTCCTCCCCGGTTGTGCATGAAAAGGAAGTTTATGATGTTGACAATGTTGATTTCGGTCCACATCAACTGGAAATGACATTGACATATACTTAGCACCTTTGATCGAGGACTTGAAAAAATTGTGGAAGAAAGGGGTTAAGATTTATGATGCTTTCCAACGACAAAAATTTACACTAAAGGCTATTCTCTTATGGACAATTAACGATTTTCCTGCATTTAGTAATTTGTCCGGTGCTTGTGTTAAAGGCTATTACGCTTGTCCGATATGTGGTGAACACACAGATTCTTGCAGATTGAAGCATTGCATGAAGAATGTGTACATGGCTCACAGAAGATATCTTCCGGAAGAGCATCCGTATCGAAAGCAAAAAAAGGCGTTTAATGGTAAATGTGAGTTTCGATCCGCACCAACACCACTCACCGGTGTGCGTATACGGAAGAAGGTTAAAACACTTGTAACTTTTTGGGGCAAAAGTGACGAGTCAAAAAGGTTAAGAGCAAATATTGTTCATGATGATGTTACACGTTGTTGGAGGAAGAGGTCGATTTTTTCCAGGCTTGTGTATTGGAGACATTTACTTCTCCGACACAACTTGGATGTCATGCATATTGAGAAAAATGTTTGTGATAGCATTATTGGGACCTTGCTTAACATTAAGGGGAAAACGAAGGATGGGGTTGCTTCGTCATTGATCTTAAGGAGATGGGTTTGAGAAAGGAATTGGCACGAGAAAGAAAAGGATTGAGAACATACCGCCACCCGACTTGTTACACATTATCAAAAGCGGAGAAATTACGAGTTTGCAAAACCTTGCATGAGCTAAAAGTTCGAAGGTTACTCATCTAATTTCAGGCCACTTGTTTCAATGGAAGATTTAAAATTAGGTGGTCTGAAATCCCACGATTGTCATGTCTTTGATGCAACAATTGCTTCCAGTGGCAATAAGATCTGTGTTGCCAAAGCATGTGAGATATGTAATTATTAGATTCTGCTTCTTCTTCAATGCCATTTGTGCGAAAGTAGTCGATTTGCAGAAATTACGTGAAACTCAGAAAGAATTGGTAATCACATTATGTCTTCTGGAGAAATACTTTCCACCATCTTTCTTCGACATTATGGTTCATTTAACCGTACATCTTGTGAGAGAAGTCCAACTTTGTGGTCCATTTTTTTTCGATGGATGTACCCATTTGAGAGGTAAGTTCTTTGAATATCATTTATAGTTCAAATTATACCAAGTTAAATATAGGAAATTCCATCAATATTCCTTTTCTTTTTGTTAAGGTACATGAAGGTTTTAAAAGGCTATGTAAGAAATCGAAATCGTCCAGAAGGTTGCATTGCTGAATGTTATATTGCAGAAGAAGCAGTTGAGTTTTGTAGTGAGTTTTTATCTGATTTGGGTGCTGTTGGTACTCCACATGTTGAAAGCAACACAGCCAAGGAGATTATTTCTGGAAAGCCTCCATCAGGTGGTGATTTGGTAGTTGTCGACCGGAAGTCCTTAGAGGAAGCACATGGTTATGTGTTGCACAATACAAATGTTGTTGAACCTTATATCGAAAGTAATGACATTTCAAATACATTTGAGGAGTTCAATTTTTTTCTAATTTTTTTCTGTCATATCTAACCAGAGTTGGTGTTCATAATTTGTAGGGAGCATATGAACTACTTAAGGCAAAACCATCCCCGCCAATCAAAAAGCCAAAAGTGGTTACATGATGCACATATTAGCACTTTTAGTGATTGGTTAAGAAAAAGGGTGAGTTACTAAACAACTTGAATTTTTTATTTACTACTCTAATAAGCGTAACTAATTTTATAAAGAACACAGGTTTCAGATGAAAGGAGCATCCCTGGTAACAATGTCTCGAAAACCTTACGTTGGATAGCTCAAGGTCCTCATATACATGTATTGAAATATCACAATTATGTGATTAATGGTTGCCGTTTCTCCACAAAGGATCGTGATGCGTCACGAGTCAATCAGAATAGTGGAGTGAGTTTAGTTGCCAGTGGAATGCAGATAACAAGTGCAAGAGATAAAGATCCACTCTTTTTAGAAAGTTGCTACTATGGTGTTATTACCGAAATATGGTTGCTTGATTACACTAAGTTCAAACTCCCAGTATTCAAGTGTGATTGGGTTGAGAATCGGAATGGCATCAAGGTAGATGACTTGGGTTTTATCTTCGGTTGATCTTGGTAGAATTGGGTACAAATCGATTCTTTCGTCTTTGCCTCTCAAGTGAAGCAAGTTTTTTCTATGTACCGGATCAGATCGATCCTAAATGGTCAGTTGCCCTAGCAACTCCTGAGAGATATTATGATCATGATAATGAGAATGAAGATGATGACTTCATTGATGATGGTATTGGAGACAACATTCATGAATGAAGTATTTCCAGATATGGAATCTCGGATGTGAATGACGATGAACAATCAATGTATGGACGTGAAGATTGTGAGGGGATCTGGATTGCTCACAAGCCTTCAAAGAAAAGAAAAGCCCATAAATGAAACATTTCAGCTCTATTTATTTGATTATTGTATATTTTATTTTCTTTTTCTTTTCTGGTAGTTCTAATAGTGTAGCTTGAATTTTCGTATTTAGGAGAATCTTGAGATGATCCGAATAAAACTAATAAAGCTTTCAGGCCTTTGTTTATATTCAATTGTCTTGTTTATCTTGTTATTTTCATGTCATTGCTTGGTCATAATTCTAAAGCAGGTTTTTTATTTTTAATTTTGCACTTCTCTGCCTTTGCTGTTTTTTTTTTTGGTAAAGATAGTCTCTGCCTTTGCTGTTGGAAATGCTTATGGGATGCATTAGTTTCCTATATTTTTGTTTAGATTGTTGATTCACTGTCCATTTTCTTCCGAAATTAGAAAATTGACCGTTAATCTGTCATACCCTAAAATTTCTACATAGATTTAACATGTGTTGTGCATTTTTATTTTTGCCATGTAGGTTATCATGGGTACAGAAGAAGATGGCCAATCAAATGACAACCGAAAAAGGAACGATGCAACTGAAAAATCGAAAAAGGGAAACACGAAAAGAGGAACAACAATAATGATTGAGCTTAACAAGAAATGGGATGGAAATAAAATTAGAGTTGCCTATGATGAAAAAGGAAGGCCAAATAATCGGGTAGTATGGAGAAAAACTTGCTGGTATGGAAGGTGCATTGGCAAGGTCCAAGGTACCATTGAGTGAATTTGAAACTTGGCATGATTTACGAGTAACCTTTGAGAGATGATTTATGGGAAGCAATGCAGGTAATGTAATCGTGATAATTCTATGCACTTTATATTATGAACAATTTGTTTTTGCTCTTCTTCCTAAAGCTGATGTCTTACATGCTTTTTTATGTCTAGCAAATATTTGATATTGATCCAAATTGTATGGGTAAAGTCATATCATCCATTGGGGAAAGATGGAGGACTTTCAAGACCAATTTGACTAGGAAATATGTTACTCCTTACATAAATGACCATAGCCTACTGGAGAAACCACCAAAAATTTATGATTTTATTCGTCAAAATGACTGGGAACAGTTTGTGAAGTCAAGATTGACGGATGAGTTTCAGGTATGTATAGTAATTGTTTAAACTCGGGATGAATGAAATTCAAATTGCATAGTGATAGTTAGTTATGTATGTTCATCCCCTACTATACTTAGTTATTGTTGTCTTTTTGAATTCAAAGGAATATAGCAAGCTGCAATTTGAGAGGAGAAAGAAGAATGTGTATAACCACCGACTCAGTAGATCAGGCTATGTTGGTCTCGAAGAAGAGATGGTAATCATTTAGTTTTCTAAATTTTCTGTTATTAATTTGTTTTTTTTTTCGGGTAAGTTTTAGGTTTTTACTTTCTCTATATACATGGTTGATCTTTGAATTGCTCCATCTCTTCCTTCATATTTTGAATTTTCCCCGATCTTCTCTGCTTTGCCCATGGGTACTTGGTTTTCTTTTTCAGCCACGCTATAACATTTGTTGAGTCTGTTTGTACCGCTATCTTACTTACTCCTTGTGTTAATGCCATCCTCATTCCTTGCTCTATCATTACGTAGGACTGCTGCCCATTCTCCCTCTATTCCTTGTAGAGTCCCGTCAGTATTCAGATTGTGTATCTCCTTCTCTGCTCTCATCCACTTACAGTACTCATACTTTTTCTGTTTTACTCCAACCTCTATCTCCCACATTTCCATGAAATTATGTGCTTCCGGTCCTTGCTCCATTCTTATGTTAAGAGCCAGTAGTCGTCTTCTTACATCTCCGATCACTGAGTTTACTAACCGGTCAAGGCCAACTTGCTTATTCTGAAAAAAATCTTGTCATTTCGTTTTTTCCAATCCACGTATACAAAAGCATTCCATGTAAACCTGTGACTATCTTGTATCTTTGCCTTTACCTCGTGTAATTTTTTCAGCCCATTGTACCTCTTCTTGCCACATATGGGCCATGGAACTCTTGAATCCTATCTTCTCAAGCAAAGATACTACATAATGTTTTGCGAATTGTACATGTATGAAAGAGATGATCTACGTTTCAGTTTCCCCGCCAACACAAAGACACAAACATCGGTTGCTACTTTCTTCCACTCTTTTAGTTTTCGCAACGTCTTGAGCCCTCCTTTCAATGCCATCCGGTGATGAAGGAATTTTCTGTTAGTCAAATTGTCTTCCTACTAGAGGAGAATGATCCGAGCAAAGCCTACCAAGAACTTTTTATATGACCAACCGGAAATTTTCCATGCTATATTCATGAATGCTCTGTCTAGCTTACCCTAAGTTCTGCTTTTTGCTTCCAGGTTGCCTATTGCACCATGTGAAATGATACCCTTTGTCGGGGGCCTCAAGCATCATATTGTGATTTATAACTTGTCCGAATTCAGTCATTGCTCTCGTTTAGGGCAGAGGCCACCCTCTTTTTCAGTAGGGCTTAAGTAAGTATTGAAATCACCAATCAATAGCCATGGCAAGTTAGGACTGATTAATGAGAGTGAGTTCTCTCCATAATTGTCTTCTACCAAGTATACAAAGAATAAGCATGAACAATTGTAATCGGACAACCATTGACTTCCACCTGAATTTCTTTGAGGAGATTGGACAATGAGGTTAGGTGCAGGTATATTGCTCTTCCACAAAAACAAAATATTTTGGCGGTGAGATGGATCTTCGATTGACATGAAGGCTAATCAGATATCCCGGATTTGTAAAGAAATGCAAGTGAAACTGATTAGGGTCTACTAAAGGCTCGGCCAATCCCTATGAAGTCGGGATCATGATCTTTTATTAGCTTAAACTGCCTATTTATGGTTTTCTCATTTGAAATACCTCTAAGATTCCAATAAAAGCACTTCATTAGAAACTAGAGAGTTTATTGGGTAAATTGAGCGAGCTCGATTGAGAGATATTTTCCCACTTGACCTTGGACCTCAAGGGGGAAGGTAATTCTTCTTTGCCTTGTGAGAAGGTGTTTGTTACCTGCGGCTTCTTCTTGATCGATCACTATCAATCATATCCGCCCTTGACTACCAATGCAAAGAATTCAGCGACTTTATGAGGATCGGTGGCTCTGCATCTTGATTTGGCATCCCGGCTTGTAAGCCCGCAAGGTGGAGAATGTGATCGCTTCTTCATTCACTTTTGCTCTCCGAGCTAGTGCCGGCTCATCAGATTCGTAGGACCAACTTGTTCTCTAACAATCTAGCTGAAATATTTGTTTGGTGACTCTAGAAAAAGACAACAAATCTGTTCCTCTCTATCCATTTCACTAACAACTTGTGGTGCTTCTGTCACACTAGGATCATTATGGTGCAAAGCCACTGAACTGAGATCTTCAACCACGTAAATAGGTGCATCGACCACATGTCTATGTGCATCAACAACCCAAGGTGAACCATTGAGCAAGTTCCCTAGCATTCGTGATTCAAAGAACTTGTGAGCTCCTTTGATTTTCTGTTTGTCCTTCAAGAGTGTTAGCATTATCATGTTCCACTTCTACTGCTAGAGCTTGAAATCTATTCAACTCATTTGAGGTTTTCGGATTAATCAGAATGAGGCTTAGGAATCCAAGAGACCTTTGGATCAACATGAGGCTTTCTTCTTGTGTCGGTTATCAAATCAATTACGTATGTCCGATTAGGTGGCTGAAGGTTCAAGGTTTATCACCTCACCTCTTGTCCAATACTCTAGGTCCTATTATATGTTTCTTGTTTGTAGCAATGAATATACTCTAGTCTAATACAGTTTTTGTTTATGTTTAATAGAAAGAAGAGTTCGGTTCCTCGGTAGAACATGATGATCGGAGTGTCAAATGGCTAAGGGGCAAAAAAGAAGAATGATGAATTTGTGAATGATGCTACTATGGAAATTGCAGAAAAGAATTGTCCATTTTTCTTGAAGTTTTGTTAATTTCTTTTTACTTTTATATATAAAATATTGAAATGTATTAACATAATTACGTCATGTAGGCTCAATTGAAACCTTAAGGAGAAGGAGGGGAATTTAGTAACTAAGGAAAGAATGATATACTTACTCGAGGGCTTTAGGAACCCCAGAGCATAGTGGTAGAGTTAGGGGAGGGAGGTTTGTAACTCCAACAACATACTTTAAACTTCCTAGGCGTGCTTGGAAGAGAAATAGAGAGGAGCTTGAGACCCAACTACATGAAGAAAAAGCAAGAAGGATGGAAGCGTAAGAAAGGGTGAGGTTTCTAGAAAAGGAAAGTGCATTAAGGATGAAAGAGATGCATAAGTCGCCACCACCACCGAGAATGTTGGATCTAATAGTGGTAGAAGTGATAATAGAGTAAACCAACAGGTATCAACTTAGTTCGCATCGATTATGACTTGTTTGTGTTCGCGATTCGATTTCTTTTTTTTTTCTTTGTGGGACTTAATTAGATCTCATCAAACATACAGGTAGAAGATGGGGATACATTTAGCAAGATGTTGCCCAATCTTGAAATCAGATTACACCAAGGTACTTATCCTTTAAATTGATATGATTCTTATCACGATATATGCATAAGCTCTAACTCATATCCATGTTTCTTATAGGCTATTAAGTGTTGTTCTCGGCTTTGAGATCCAAAGGCAACATTGTTGCTAAAGGTTTACTTTTCAAGAAGACTGGACCCGAAGAAAAAGTCCACAACATTCCTTTGGGAGAACACAATGTATGAAAGTACTGATTGACTTAATAATGAAACCCGATCTCCCCTCCCAATACCAGTACCAGTGGTGACTTGAGCGTTATTAGCGATGCATGGCACAGCTTTGTGGCATGGCCAAAAGAATTTGTCATAGTCGGCGATGTGGTAAAGAATCATAGAAAGATTAATGACGTATTTGGTTGATTTACACTTGTTCATTCATTTGATTCATTATGTTGTTTTCCCCACTCATTTATGTAGGAAGGAGATGGTGATTTTGATGCATCCGAGAAGGCTAGAAACTATAAAAATCAAGGAAACAGTCAACATTTTATGTTTTTCACCGATATCTTCTTAACACTTAGCACTTAGTACTTTTAGTGTACATATATTGATTTATTTTTATTAAATATGCAGGTGAAAGATGCTATCCCAAAAATGAAGAAGACTCCGACCAATCATGAATTCAGTACACCCAAGGTACTTATCCTTTAAATTGATATAATTCTTATCACGATATATGCATAAGCTCTAACTCATATCCATGTTTCTTATAGGCTATTAAGTGTTCTCTGGCTTTGAGATCCAAAGGCAACATTGTTGCTAAAGGTTTACTTTTCAAGAATTTGGACCGAAGAAAAAGTTCACAACATTCCTTTGGGAGAACACAATGTACGAGTACAGATTGACTTAATAATGAAACCTGATCTCCCCCTCCCAATACCAGTACCAAGTGGTGACTTGAGCGTTATTAGCGATGCATGGCACAGCTTTGTGGCATGGCCAAAAGAATTTGTCATAGTTGGCGATGTGGTAAAGAATCATATAAAGATTAATGACGTATTTGGTTGATTTACACTTGTTCATTCATTTGATTGATTATGTTGTTTTCCCTACTTATTTATGTAGGAAGGAGATGGTGATTTTGATGCACCCGAGAAGGCTAGCAACGATAAAAAATCAAATAAACAGGTCAACATTTTTATCTTCTTAACACTTCGTACTTTTAGTGTACATATATTGATATATTGATTTACTATTTTTTTTTTGTAGGGTGTGAAGTGTAGTTTGGCTTTGACTTTGAAAACCAACATCGTTGCTAAAGGCTCAATTTTCAAGAATACTCGACCTCAAGAAAATATTAATGATATTCCCTTAGGAGAAGCCAATTTTCGAAAGTACAAATTGACATTTGTAATCAAACCCGACCTCCCTCTCCCAAGCATGCGGTTGGTGACTTGAGATTTGTTAAGGATGCATGGCATAGTTTTGTGGCGTGGCCAAAAGAATTTGTGATAATCGGCAATGTGGTAAACTATTAGACAAAAAGTAATGATTATTGGTGTTGACATGCATATACTAATTTTTTTTTCTCCTTATTCATGTAGGAAGAAAAACATGATTTACTTGGATCGAGAAGGCTAGAAAGGATAACAAAGGCAAACAGGTCAAAGTTTACATTATTGTATTTTTATATGCATTTTGTACTTTTAATATATGACTTAGATTTATTACTATACTCATGCAGATAAAAGATTTTGGTGTTGTGGCTAAAAGTAAGAAGGCATTGCCTAACTTTGAAATTAGTACTCCACGTGTATTTAGCTTATTTCATATGATCATAATCCCATATATTTACTAATTGTTATTTATAGACTTTTGCATAAAGAAGAATTGGTTTTTCTAGGAACAATCTCATTTCTAGCATTCCCCAGTACAAAGAGTAAATTCACATAGAGGAAGGTACCAATGAAAGGCAGGGAAATGTTCACACTGCACTCATAGCATTAGATAGGTTAATCTAGTAAATAAGTAAAACTAGTACATTGGTAATCAAACACTATGTGCCGTTAATTATTATTAGAGTTTGGTGAACAATCTAAATTGGTTCTAGGACGACTAGGAGGAAAAGTTATTTCATTTTGTATAAACTCGGGTTGTTGTGCCTCCTGGGTAGTATTGAGTTTTATCTTGCCGCTATTCTGGAAACAAATCCTGTTGTGACTCCCATACTGTTTATAAGTTGAATGATACTTGACAAGTTTCCAACCACTTTTAACATTTTCATTTGTGTCAATTATATTAGTGTTTTGCATTGTAAACTTCTTTTTTTGAAGATCTTAACTTAACTTAAGTTTCATCCTCATAACCTAATGGTTTTTGCAGATGCAACTAGTTTTGGTAGACTTTAGATTATTTAAACTTCAATCGATTTGAAAGTATGCGTTGATTTTTTTCTTTCTAGATTTAGCGATGATGTTTATAATAATAAGTTGTGAAGTTCTATCCATGTGAATTAGCTTATTCAAGTTAAATTTGTGCCCTTGTCCTTTTATTCTCTTCAATTTCTTTGGGTTTTCAATTTCAATTTGTTTTGTATAGTTTTTTTTTTTTTTTTTTTTTCTAGTAAGCGTTAGTGATATAAGTCCATATCTATGTTATGCCCGTCAATATTTTGATTATTTCACATAGGAAAAGGAGGAAACACTTGATGAGATGGAATGTAGTATCAGAGAATATGGCGATATGCTTGACAACACGATGGAATCGTCTGATAATATTGTCATCCCTATAGAAAGGGAGCTTTTCGGGGAAGAGATTGAGCTAGGCCATTTTTCCATTGAAAAATCTGATTTGTTGGATATTTGCAGAATGGATTGGCTAAGTGTCAGCTGCATGACTACATACATGAAGTGAGCTAAAGTTGCATGCTGCTTTAAACATTTGTATTTGATTAGTAGATGCAATTATCGTAACATTTTTAATTTTTAATTTTTTTAGATATCTTTATGGGAGTTTCATGAGTTCTCAAGAAAGATACACATTTGCTAATCCTTCTAACTTCACAAACTATGGGAATGATGATGGGGAGAAAATTCAGCATTTGCAACATAGATTAGGTTATGTAAGCTTGGAATCAAATTCTATTGATTCCTTACAATTTGGGGTAAGTGTTTTGTTTGTCTCTTAATCATATTTATTACTTAAATGACTATACCCCTATACATTATGGATTAATTATTATCTATTTATTTCATTGTAGGAGGCATTGGGTATTGATTGTTATTGATATATCATCACAACAAGTTTACTGGTTGGATTCTTCTGGGGAACCGACTCCAATATTCAGAATAAAAGTTCTTGTTGACAAGTAAGTTATGTGTTTCATGTATTTTCTTGTATGATTATAATCTTTTTCCTTTAAAATACCAACCCTTTAAGTTCTCGACTTTATTATAAACATATTCAAACTCGTATTGTCTTACATGATGCTTCTCGCTAGCATCCTCCTTTAGTATATGTTGTGTTAATGCGTGTGCCCCTCGCCGAAGTGAATGCAATGTGAGCTTGGATCTCAAAATGTTTGCAGCAAGGTCTTATATGAATATGTGTATACCCAATTTAATTTCTTTTTCTATAGTGCTATTAGAGCTTTCACTTATCTTTGGAGGGAAAAGAATGATGCATTTTGGACCAAATTGGCAAGTGGTCAAGGTAAACAAAGGCAAATTCAGATATTTTTATTACTTTTTCCTTCCAAGTAAGTATGACTAATCTTATTATTTGTCTTGTGTAGTGCCCAAAACAACCAGGAGGTGTAGAATGTGCCTACTACGTTATGATGTTTATGAGACACTTTCTTAGGGATCCTTCTCAATCTTTAACAAATAAGGTAAACACATATATACTTCTTTGTCATATAATTAAATTAGAATATTAATGCCTTATAATATATATTAGTTTTCTTTCCTTCTCTAATTTAGATCCAAGAGTTGGGGAAGATAGCAGCATATACCAAAGATGAAATAAGAGACCTTCGTTCGGTTCTACTTGACTTTATTCAACAATTCTCATTGAGTACAACTTGAAGTGGTTAAAGGCATTTGGGAGCGAGACTTTTGGTGCATGGTGAGTATTTTCTTACATTGTTTTTCTTTTTTAGAAATTATTTGCTAAATAGTATGCATTTGTTTTGCTGACAATCAAACCTATTATGGAAAAATGATAAAGTCAAACTCTTTAAGGTGTTCATTTTGGCTTTGTAGGTTTTGGATCATCACTTTCAGTTAGAAGATTCTGGAGATAGCTAGCTTTCAAGGATTTGGAGATTCTATTAGTTTTCTTAGGTTAAATGTTATTGAAATCACCTTTTGGCTAGTGATTACTTTTATTACTTGACGTAGTTATTACTTTTATTCGTATTCGACATATAAGACTTTTTTCTTAGTAAATAAATTCTTGTAAGGAATTTATGTATGCCGTATTGCTTGTATTAATTGTTTTGATGATCAATGTGATGCTGGTAAGGGAAATCCTATACTATGTCCATGCAAACTATGCGGGAATGTCAAGAAATTGTTGGACGTTATACTACATGGACATGGCATGTTGATACAGCTCAGTTTCTTCTCTCTTTTGTTTCCTTGGAGGAAGACTGCAAAAAGCACAAGAAAGCTATGCCAGTGAAGGAAGACTGAAAAAGCTTTGTTATAACCCCATATGGCTTCTACTCTCTTTCACTTCATGGAGCCCTACATAGAACTATACTACTACCAAAAAAAGCAGAGGTCTCAGCCTCTTAGGTATGTTGTTGTAGTCCTAGCATCCTCCTAATCTAATAATTTACTCTTTGCTTCACAAAGATCGGTATTAAGCAAAGTATACTAATGCATAACTTTTCGGTGTTGCCTATCGCATGGTTCGTCCGATCCGATCATCGAGCCCGGAAGTCTCATCAATTTAACCTCCTCGATCTCGCCTTGCATGAGATGTGGCTGTATATTGATAACATTTGAAGCGCGTGTCTTTGGGTCCATGAGAATTTTTTTGGCTTAGGTACATCGTGTATTTCGTTCTCTCGATTACCTATTGTTGGAAAATGACGGTTTAAAAAAGACTTCTTATATTTTCAATAATCTTCCAGGCCACGTACACCATTGCAATGTGGGAGGTACCTACTTTTTTGTGCGCTTGGAAGCTTCCAGACTAGCTCATTAGTTGATCCTATTATCATCATCTGAGTATGAAAGTTCTCTTCAATCAGCATTTTTTTCATTAAACACTTATCTTCAGGCGTGAAGGTGAAGTGATGTTTAAAGGGTAAGAGAGACGATGTGGATAGAAAACCTAACCGACCAAGCTTTCGTTAGGCAACACGAAAAGCTTCTTGTGTACAATACATTGAGCGTTTCTAGTAGAATGATTCTTCTGTTTAAAAGAGAAGTATCGAGTTCTCTTTGAAGTTGTTCACAACCATTTCTGGTTGAGGGATTCTTCGTTCCAAAGACAAAATATAGTTTTGTAGCACTCTTGAACTAACCATCTACAGCTAACGGACTCGGATTAAATGAGAAATCACTTGTACAGAGTAACGATATCAGAAACCTCATCTTCTTTTCTGTCCACCACACATACATTGTGAACTTGACTTGGATATATGCATTTTATAGCATTCTCAAGGAGTTCCTCAAGCCTGAGCATTTTAAGAGGGACAGACTTCAAGATTCTTGTCCGAATTAAGAAGAAAGCCACGCAAGAAGTCAAAGAAAGAGAGAGTAAAAGACAAGTTGTGGTGTGCATAGAACTAACGATATCACGAGATTTCTGATGGTATCGGTAGGGTTTTGTAGACTTCGGTTTCTTTGTTCAAACTTCTAATTTCAATTTATTCAATACATATGCTTCAAAAAGGACAGTCTACTTATACATAAAAAATTTCAGGTGTGGCCTATACCGCATGGTTCAAGCTCACAGCCGAACCTCAAAGCTCCTTTGATTTAACCTCGATCTTAGTCTTACATGAGGTGTGCACCGCACACAATACTTGGAGCATTCTCAAGTTGATAACAATGAGCATCTCTTCATTCAGGGTAACCAATACTTAACGCAAATAAAGTGCACCGGTAGACCGGGACCATCATACAATAAGTTACACAACATTTAGTATTTCTCGTTGTCGAATATCCAAGTTGGAAAAATGATCAAGGTTTAGGCAATAGAAGTTGAAGGCCTTTTATTTCTTCAATGACCTTCCAAATCGGCACACACCCTTGCGGTGGAGTCATGCTAGTTTGATTTCACTCTGGCGGCTTTGAAAGTTTCTTGACAAGCTCATTAGTCGATGTTGGTACCCCTCGCCATCGAGATTTCGTAATAGTTCATTTGATCACTTCAAACTGTATTTTATTTGTTAGACAGAGAAGTGAATAAGCGGCATAATCTGTATTTCAGGAGGCAACTAGTCATGGCTGATTAAACATCAACCCACATGCATGGACAAATAAAGGTTCTTCGACTGGACTCAATTTCCTGCCCAAGCTGACCAAGATACTTCTTTTCCCTAATTCTTTAGTGATATCTCTATATATACTATATATTCTGATCACATGATGTTTGATTTTCCCAGTCCGTGTTCAGATCGTGAAGCAATGCAAGTCCTTGTCGAGGACCAAAGACAAAAGAAGGTCCTAGAGAAAACTACATGGATGAGCTTGTGCTTTCCAGTGGACTACTAAAGTTTTATAATTTATGGTGTGGTTGGAACAATTAGACTATTGGCGGGGTAAGTTTGGATGGATTCCTTATATTAGTTAATTTTTTTTATCTTGTAGTCCAATCGAAAAATTGCAATAGTATAATGGGAGACTACTAGGCTAGTGTGCTATTATAGTTCTTATCGCCTTACATTAATGCAATCTCTCGCCATATTGTTACTTTAGATTCTTTATGCTATTATGCTAGTAAGATGGATGGGGTGATATGTGCCCGGTCATATTGGTGAAGTCAGTTGAAAAAAGAACTTTTTAATAATATTTTTTACAGAACATATTTACTTGTAATAACTTTCGCAAGGAGGTTGGCACTTATCTTGGTTTCCGCTTTTCGAAAGTAATGTCTATGAAGTTTATGGCCTGCAATGGGATTTTTGAGGCTTTCATCTTGTCAAGAAGTAAGAACTTTTGTATTTGTGGAAAAAGGCCTCCTTACTTCCACTTCATACTTCATGGTTTAATTCCCTTCGGAAGAGGGGAGACAAAAGTCTAGGTTTATATCGTCAGATTTCGCGGTGCATTTATATTCAATCGCTCCTCGTAGTTTGATTGGACAATTATTTGAATAAGAAGTTGTTAGCACGCTTGCAGAAAAGAGATGAGGCTTACTTTATGAGCTCTGTTAAGGATGATGGAATCAACACCGGGTTGTATTATTCATATGAAACAGACCTTACATTACATTAAAGTGAGTGAGTCCTTTAAGCAAAGATATTTTAAAGTAGATCGCAACTAGTATGAGAATATTTTCACTTATTAGGTTCAGATTAAATGGTGGTGATATTGGTCAAACTATTTAGCCCGATGGTGTCGCGGCTTCGATGTCTACCAGCCTTTGCAGCTTAACAAGGGAAGTTAGCGAAGGAAGGGCAAGGAAACCACTTTGGAAACAGGTCCGTTGGTATAGTCTATTGCAAACAGATCTCATAGTCGGGTCACAATTTCTTTCATTCAACCCGACAATCCGTGCTCACTTCTAACACATGATAAATTCACCATTTATTGATTTGCTTCGAGGAGCTAACGTTTGGTATCATACCAGCTGATCCTCGATTTGTTTGGAACAGAGTTTGTTGGAAGAGCTAATCGAAGTTTCAGGTTCCTCTTCATAACGGATTTGAGAATATGTGTTTCGTGGGTCGAGGGTCAATTCCACTTCTTTGGGAGCAAATCGTGGATTTGAGCTACAAGCCATGGATCAAAATCGTCAATCATGAATAAACAGTATGTGACTATTTATTTTTGTTGTTATATGAATGTTGTAGTATTTCCAACACAGTGCTTCTATAATGATATGCAGTAATCTTTTCTTTCTAGCCTAAAATCGTTCAACGCCATTTTAATGATCTCATTCAAAGATACGGAGAGGCCATGGCTGTTGATTTGACTGACAAAGTAAGGTTTTGTGTTCATGTATTTTCTTTTTTTATTGTGTCATTTACCTCTTCTTTCAAACTTTATCAATTTAAATGATTGAAGGTGAAGTTTTATCAGCCTTCAGTGAACATCATAATTGAACTGGATACAGTGTCTAACAATTGATTATTTTGCCTGCTACTGTTGTCCCTTTTCTGAAATACCCACTCGCAGACTTTTATTTTACCTTTCCACTGAGACATTGAAATCCATTTGGGGATATTTAGATGTGAAACCTCAAATAATATCCCAAGCTTGGGAAACCTCAAATATCCCAAGCTGTCAATGATTAATTGATTATTCTTGAATATCGAGCGTTCAATGTCTAATACCACCTCCGATGTCTGTATTGCACAATCTTCCCATCCATTGATGGTTTCATCGGCCAAATCCTTTTTAAGCACACCACGGATGACTTCGGACAAGTCTTCCGCAAAGATGGCTCTCGTATTCTTGAGAACTCGACCATATTTGCGAAACGAAAGCTTTCCTTGTTGTGGGTTTTATGCAAGAAGCGCCTTCCAAAGGTGGTAATTGCTTCTTTTTCGTCTAGAATTTCTGTAATTGTATCAAAGATTAGCTTCCTATGCACTTTGGATAAATAAGAGGGAATTAGTCTTGTAGCATTGTCTTTCAAGCAAGGAATACAAATCCTAATCATAGATCAAATCGTAAGCTTTATAAACATGGCGCCCGCCGGGACTTTATGAAGCGAGGGTGTGATTATAAACATGGCGCCCCTCGCCGGGACTTTATCCAATGCTTCCGGACCACTATATACTCTCGGCTCCAAAGGTGTGTTTTCTTTTATTTTGCTTAGTTGCTATTCACTTATGAATGCATACTTGTAATTTTTCTGCCGATCGTTGTTCCTTGGTATGGTAATACCATAGGTGGTATGGTGTTATTTCGATATCACTTCTTTCCTGCATAAACGTCAAGAAATGCCTTTTTACGAAAGTGAAACCGGTTTACGGTCAACTCGTTAAACTTTTCATTTTAAATTTGTATTCAGCTTGTAGGAATTGAATTCTGGTTCAAAGATAATCCGCATGCTATTGTGTAAATAATAGTATCTCTTCGCTTCTTATCTTGCTAGCGACAAAAAGCCCCTGCTTTTGTAATTGTTTGAATTTCACACGATCTAATTACTCCATCATGCCATTATCTTTCTTTGTTGGATACCGAAATGTTTACATATGACCTTTTTTGAAACTCAAGATCGCGACTTCAATTGTTTACATATGCTATAATGACATTGTTATGGCATGTGCTCTCATTTTTTTTCATCTACTTTTCAAATACATACCAACAGATTTTGGACTAGAGCTATGCTACACATTTGTCTTGATAGGCGTTAATTTTTACCCTACTTTGATCCCCTTCTCCTCCCAAATCATCTTTATAAGTTGAATAATAAATGATCTAAACTAATTTTCCATTTTCTTTGGTCTCTTGACATTTTGGTGATGCTTGTATTTCTGTAATTCATGGTATTCGAGGAAAAAGAAAAGAATCTCGGATGCCATAGTGCATGTAGCGTTATTGGTCTTAACCGGTAATTTACCCTCCTATCTAACAATTGGTGTTACTTATATTTGGGGAAAAGTACAGTTGCATAAAGAATTTGTGGGTGATGCTCATGTGCAGGAGTTCGATATTAATTACCCATTTCAATATTTTCATCCCTATCTCTATAAAGAGTTGAATTGGTGATAACTGGATTTGTGGATCGTTTTGCTTCTAATTTGTCTAGGTGCTTTTGAGCTTATACAAGATGAGCGTAGAGCTGGTGCATGTTTATGGATCACGAACCGCAGAGGCATGGAGTATTGGCCTACACCCAATTGAAGAAACCAAGTACCGAACTAAGCGTACCAAATGCAAGAAAAGTATACTCAAACATAGAAAATCTTATATTCAAATCCCCCAAAGTTATGAGGAAGACGTAAAGTAAAACCACTGAACCTTGTTTCTTTGTCCAACTTTATCTTTTCTCTTTCTAAAGTCTCATCATATTGTTCGCGACATACACTATCCATAGAGGCTTAATTATGATCGGTTAGTTAAGCATGGCACTTTAGTTTAGAATCGCTTCATGCTGATATTTCATTTCAACTTTTGGCTTCATCCATTTATGGCATCAGATGGTTGATTGTCGACTTATTTTGGTTTTGCTGGCTAGGGTTGTTCACACTCCGAGCCACAATTTTCGGCGCAACTAGCATTATCAGGCGACTTTGTTAAAATTACCGATTGAACCACATCATGTCCTTCTCAAAGTCATTTATCTTTGGTGTAAATGCTAGTGATGTAAGTTTCTTTGATTCCTACCTCATGGTACATATTATTCTTTATTGACATTGGCTCATGATTTTAATTTTGTTTTCGTTCTAAGGTATTTGGTCTGCTAAAATGATTCTTTTCTTATTAACATAAATATGTGTTGGTAAATTTCAGCTCGGTCATTATTTTTGGTGGCATTGACCAAGAACTGTCCTCCGCGTCTACCATTTCGATCTTTGGTTTTGAAGGTGTTGTATAGTGTTAAAACCATATATTTCTAGCTAAAGCAATAATATCAGATACCCAATGGTTAGTCTTGCATGGAACTCGAGTGAGCTTGGTTCTCAAACACAACCATTTAAAGAAATCAAGAACTTCCAAGTGCATACTCGTTTTATTTATCTTATTAAAAAAACATTGTCTATACAGCTTGAGTGGTTTTGCATTCAAGATTACACACTCCGAAAGTTTTTTTTACGTTATTACACACTTCTGTTACTTTTAATCCTTGCAGATTATCTTTGAAATAAGGTGCTTGAGTTGATGAGTTGAAATGACACATTTTGCGTGTCGGACTGACACAGATTGGCAAGAACATCTAGAGGTCTATTTCACACTAGGTGTCTTATAGTCCCGACTCAGGTGTTAACTATTTGTTTAAAAAAATCTTAAGAGATGCCCAAAGATGGGTTTCAATTTTGACTTCGTGAACTGCAAAAAAGACAAAGTTATTAGGTGAGATTTTATTTTTCTTTTTTAGAAATTTCTAGCACCACTTTGTGTAGACAATTAGGTTCTTTTAATTGCACAGCCAAGTGCTAGCATCATTTTCTTTTAATAGATCTTTGAAGAGGAACTTTGTGGTGGAAGTTTGAGCACAACTGATTTATACTACAGATTGTAATGTCCAAATTCCCCACATACATTTAGTAAGAAATAATTTCATTCTTCTTAGATGATCCATAAATAAGATAAAAGAATAGTAAAGTAAAATAAGAACCCATTTGTTGTGTGGAAATCCAAAGGTTAGAACTATCACTAATGAGGTTGATGGTATGTACATACTTCATAGCCAATATCAAGCACTCATCACAATAATGTTATCTCGATATCATTCATAGCCATGAAGGATACCCACCGCTTGTTAAACCTTAATTTATTAGTCTTTGTGTGACCAATATTTTCAAAAAGTTGGATATATAGTTGTATGATGAGGTTTAATAGCTTGAACTAAACTATATATGGAGAGACTGAGTTGGAGGAAGTGTGGCTAAAGATGGTTAGCCCAAGTTCAATCATGTTCAACATTCATTTTGTAGGAGTGTAAATTTACTCAAGTGTTTTACGCTAACCTATGTTTTATGTTTCACATTTCGTATTTAAAATAGTTTGTTGTTTCCCTAATACTTCAATGTAGCTCAACTTCATTCATTTTCGCAACACCTCAACCTATCTACAAGAAGACTAACCAACCTAGCAAAAAAAAAGATACAAGAAGACTAAACCAAAGTATCGTGGACAACGAGCACATCATACTTTATGAAGACATACAATCAATTAATTAGAGGTTGGCATCCATTTTAATAAGTTGTTAGTTTCTTTATTCCTTTGGCTTTACTTAATTTCTCTCAAAAAGGCATGCATAAAAATAACAAAGGTTGTAAAGGTAGTCTCGAGAGTATTGGGTGTTATATTTATTCAGATTTGGAATAGAGTTATTAATAGAAGAGTTATGCCGGAAGTTTTTGATATCCCCGGGAATTTATTTGTATGTAGATGTAAGTTTTCTTCATAGCTTGTAATGACATTTTTGAAGGATCTGGGTCTTTGCTTGAATTGTATTTGTTTGCAAGTTCGTTGTAGTCGCTAAGGTTGTGGTATCGTTAAAGCAACGCTCGCCTTTATTTGTATTTTAACTTGGTGAATCGGTTTTAGGATTAATAACCTCACAATATCTCAAATCTATTTTCAGGTACAAGTGATTATTTGTTAAATTGAATCCAACCATTTTCAAAATGTAACACATGATGAGTACCTCATACTTGAGTTTGGGACAACCTCGTTGATTGGGATGGACTGCCAAGTTGATGAATATGAAGGTAGGTAGGCAAACAACATAGCACATGAGGTACAATTGTTTCATTTTAAAATTGCGACCTACTTTGGTTTAGGTAGGAGCTGTGAGAATAAATCTTAATGCATTAGTTTGTTTGGTTCAGGTAGGAGTATAAGTTTAAAAATTTTAAACTCTACTAAGCTTTCTTTGATGAATGATTACCATCGTTGCATTTCTTCAATTTTGATGATTACCATTATAAGCACCATATGAACTTTGTGAGAATGGTCACATGCATTGGCATAAACATATCTCTTATATTTCCTTCATTGTTCTCTACACATTCAAATGAAAAACAATTCTAATGGAAGACTTATATGACTCCGCTCAAAAACAGATTGGTCATCATTCGTTCTTCATTTTTCTTGCAATTGTTTGTCGAGTTTGGGTTTTTGTTTCAGATTCCAAGTATGTACATATCTTAAGTTTCTTATTCAAGAAAAAATGACACCTAATTGCTTTCAATGTCTTTGTTTTTATGGAATTTGTTTGTTAATAGATGGTTGGAAGAATATTAATTTATTATTTACTCTACATTCTTTTTAGGTTTTCTGTGGAAATTATCAAAAATGGCTAAACTTTGTTACCATAGATTATTTGTCGACTTCATTTCTCCTATGCTCTACAGTGGTAGAAACAGGGCAAGCTCATTTGTTCCATCAATTTTGACCAAATGTGGCATCATCAACAAACTTTAGGGCACTAAATAGATTTCTAGGGCACTCCCTCTTATGTATTTATTTAGTTTTATTTAAATTTTGTGTTTTTAACATGTATCTTTTCCCATTTCAGTTGACTGGGCATTGTGTATTTGTAAAAGAGAAATAATAGCTAATACACGCATATTGTTATATGAGCTTCATACGCAAAAGAATGTTCATATTTCTATATGAGCTTCATAGGCAAAATAATGCTGGGTCTGATATTGTAAGGTCTCATACTAATAAAATCTTATTTTGATTGCAAGGTGTAGAAGACTGGGAGAACCGATAATGAAATTAAGAACTTCTGGAACACCCACTTAAAAAAGCGTCTCCTTGGCATAGGCCTTGACCCACACACATACTCCATCATCGCCCTTGGGTTCAAGTGCTATCTCATCTACATTTCCTTCAACATGTCATATATGGGAGAGTGTCAGGCTTGAGGCAGAGGCCCAGTAATTTAAGGTTTCTTTACTGTTTGGATCTTCTCAATCCAACCTTCTGAAGTTGAGAAACCTAATTGTGACTATTTTTTCTGCATAAGGAACTCAAAAGTTGGAAAAACATTTCGAATACAAGTTACACAAGAAACAAGTCATAGCCCCAAGTCTCATGCATCATCCTCAATATAATATGGAGTTGGTTCAAGGGTTAGTGCAAATGTGGAATATTTCACCCCCACCTACGCGGGCAAACGCCCATTGGTAGTGGTCTTCACTTTATTTATTTAATCGACAAAGGCTAAGGCCCAGATTGCAATACCATAGATTGATGTATAGCCCCATTAACTCATGTGTCTAGGGCTGAACCCTAGCCACATGGTTTGCCATTTACATACATTAATTTATGTCCGTGATTCATTTCTTATCAAAGAGCTAATCATCAATTAAGAGTCATATTCAATTACAATTACTTGAGCTACAAGAAGTCTATACTCTACACATATAAATACCAAACTATTTTCATAAAGAACTACATTCTTTCGACTTTATCACATCGATAATTTGGGTACGACAACCCGAAAGGTCTCATCATTCTCCTTATCACCGCCACTTTTCTCACTACTTTTCTACGTTCTTCATCTCTTTTCACCACTTACTATTTTGATCATATTTGATCGAAACATAATTGATTTCATCTCGCGGTTCTTATTCAACACCATCGATCATGTTCTATAAAAATTATGACTAATACTAGAAGAGCACAAGGTCTCAATGCAATTACCGATGATCATCACAAACATGATGTTCACGGTCAAACTTGGCGATAACGGACTAATCCTCCTACTGCTTTCAACAACAAGTTGCACGCGACGCTTACTCCGCTCCAATCGATGCACCAAATTATTCAGCGTGAAGTTATTGCCTCTGACGATTCTCCATCATCTAATACGGATAATGTCAGTCAAATGTCTCGCAAAGAACTCATAACAAGTTCAAGTGTGTATGGAAACAAAACAATTACTACAAGCGTCGTCTGAATCGAACCATTTACTACAAGAAAAAAGGCTTTATATCACTGTTAAAAACAGTCACAGAAAGTCTTTTGTCACTGTTTTTTTTTTCCAAAACCGTGACGGACTGAGAGTCATTTATTTTTTTCCCAAAACCGTCACAAAGATTTGTTGCAGACTAGCCTCTCTCTACCATAAAAAATGGTATCAACTGCTCAAAAACCATCACAACAAATCATATAATTTGTGACGGTTTTAAATAAATTGTTATGCATTCATTCCTTTGAACGGTCATAAAAAGTACCATTAGTCATGACGGTTTAAGTAAAAAAGTGATATGTATATTTTCTTTTCAAAAAAATAGTGAATATTTGTGAAAACAAAATTGACCATTCCACATTAAATTAGACCTACATTTCATATCTCAGACCGATAAAAGTTTTCTAAACAAACAAACATAATCCATTAAATTTCAAAATAGTATTTACAAACACTAATTCGTGAAGCTTTTACAAACCAAGATCGACTTGGATAAGCCGATATATGTATTTGAATATAAATCAAAATTAAACATATCCCAAAGAGAATAGAAACGATTCATCCTAACCCACCAAAAACACAACACATTCTTGATAAAGCCAACAAACTCACGCCCCTTGTAAATAGCCTACACCTCTAGGATAACTACAGATTTCAGAGTACCCAACAAGATGAGGACTACATTACCCTCAGTATAGCTCCCTCCACAACTTGATTCTCATATTCATCCTACATACAAGAAAATTAGCGAAAGTGTACGCCAATACTATTGTATCCTAAAGTGAAAGTTTTTCAGATTTAAACCAGCCAAGATCAAGAATCACCATGTGAAACAAATGAAAAGTACATTTCCAAAGTAATGAACAAGGCAAAATCACTTACTATGTTTGGGGAATTATTTATCGTGAAAAATTTAAGTGAACATTAATGTGAATGGGAATGGCAGTGCTAATTTTAATGACTAAACATTCAATGTATGATATAAACTTTCTTTTTGCACATTTAACCTTTACATTTAACAAATTCTAAAATGGATGTTAAAATAATGTTCATAATGCATTATAAAAAAAAAAATAGTCTCCAGCTCGACTTTTAGTCTTCTAAGTAGTTGTTGCCAGCTAGTTTCCTAGGATGGGATTTCTTTTCGGCCAATATCAACAAATAAGAGATGCTCGGGTCATAACCAAGCGGGTCCTTCGTGAGTAATATCGCGGGAAGGTAAGCCTTGTATGCCGGAAAGTAGCGTGAAACAAAATCCCTAACCCGCAAAATTTGCAGAAAAAAACAGTTGTCTTAAACCCGACACAAATTAACATTTCCAAAATTTAGGACGACAAAAATCCGAGCAAGAAAGTTTTCAATCAGGTGATCATTGCAGCTTTGAGACAATAACGCTCGGGCATTCATAATTTAATCAAGCCGTGACTTAAATAAAACAGCTTGCGCATTGACCTCCTCATCGACATTCCAGTTTGCCTTCCTCTCTCATAGCAATCTCATTAATAAAGTAACCACAAACTTATGTTCACAATGCTGAAAATAATGTTCCAATGCACAAAGGTTTAAATAAGTTTTCGAAGGATTTAACCATACTTGTAATCGCCATTGGTAGACGCATCTTGGCTCCATAATCTTGATAGCTATCCAAGCATTAATGAACTTGTCCCATGCATCATAATAGGCTTCAAGGTTTCTGTTTACAACCTCCAGCTGGAAAGTGAAGCATAATTCTAATCAAAATCCATTTGCATTAACATGTTGAAATAAGTGTTATGCTCCTATATGCACTAACACGTAAGTAAGTTACTTTTAATGTCAACCTAATCTCAAAGACTCTTACATATGGATCGACAAGCTTTAACAACTTCATTTGGAACGGGTTTAAAACCAAGCATCCAACCTTTGAACAATACAACTGTATTGACACCCAAAGAGCAAAAAGATGTGAGCATAACAGGCATGATGAAATTCAAATTTACATAAAAGTCTTGCATGTTGCTATCTTACAGTTAGTGGCCCTTTAACCTCTGGCCATGTTGAAGGATCGGCTCTGTCTCCCTTCCCACCATATGCAGACTACAGAAAAATTCAATAATAAGTAACGCTTGAAATAATGTGTATCAATAAGCAAACAACAATAGTGTTGTTTGTTAGTACTCACTTTATTATATCGTGGTAGCTTCATCTTCATACCTAAATATCATAAGCATAGCATAGAGTTAATACTTGAAAGATCGTGTCTATAGAGAAGATACCATTTTGAACTTTTGTAATTGAATTAGTAGATCAGAACTAATCGCTAAGTACATAATATAATTAACAAGCATGTAGGAGCATTACCCTTTTAGTCATTTTAGTTAGAATACAAGTGTTTCAACCGATAATGGTAGATCATGGCTTCGCATTTCCTCATAATCGAGAATGCAAATTCACATATAAAACAAAAATCATCACAGTTACACCTATACAAGGATTGAGAGTGTTCATATAGATACCTTCCCAGAGTATTTCCTGGATTTTGCTCCTCATCTTAGCCTGCAATGTATAATGGATTGCATTTAGAAAACAGAGAGGAGAAGAAGAATGTATATCGAACCGCAAGTATCTTTACCTAATCCTCTGCAATTAAATAAAATCATCGATTGAAACGGTGGCAGACTTCACGTAATACAATTAAAAAGCCAATTGAACCAAGAAAAGAACTAAAAAAACAACCAAATTCAGCTTTCCAACTTCCAAGAATTACCATTATAGCAACCTGATTAAAGGTACATCACATAGTTAAAATGATAAGCAACAATATTGTGAATGAAAAGAAAAACGGGGAATAAGTGAAAATGAAAAGGAATCACAACCCACCTAAAGCAAGAACCTTGAAGCCTCATGCTCTAGCTAGGGTTCTACACAATTTGCATTATCGTAGTTAAGCTTTCAGACTACCATAAATCTCACCAGCCATACCTTCGAATTTGAAGAAGAAATGAAGAGAGTGGGAGTAAGTGTTGACTGCCAATGAATGAAGTGATGGAAATGAAATCCAGAATCAAATGCTCTAATTTAATAGAAAGAAACCCTAACAAGGAAGAGAGGAGAAGATAAAGATAATAATAACTAACATGGTTCAATTGATCGTTGCAAAGCAATCCTCTTTGTAACCAAGATCGAACACGGTCTAATCCTATTTCTTCGTTGAAAAAAATGAAAGTTTTTTTGTTTGTTTTTTTATAAGAGGGGTGTAATTTTGATACCGTACTGGTGTAGAGTTGGGAGTTTTTTTATTTATTTATTTATTTATTTATTTATTTATTATTGTTTTAAAAAGGTGGGGAGTTAGTGTGTGGGCAAGTCTAGAATTTTTCGAAATCGGAATTGTGGGCACTTGTTTCTAATTTCTACGCCGGTAAGAGTTTTAACAAATGACAATTAATATATACCAATTATGTGATTGTTGTGTTCAAAACAAATATTTCTCCACGATATACTCCCGCCTTTAGAAAAATACCATATTTGTGACCGCTTCGAAAACATAAGTCACCAAAAACTTTTTAAAACAGTCACAAAAACCCTTTTCTGCCATTTGTGACCATTTCAAACATAACAGTTACAAATAACATTTTAAAATAGTCACAAAAAGCATTTTTTCTACTAGTGGTATATTCCTCTCGAAAAGGGTGTGAAATTTATCGCACCACAACATAACACACGCCAATGACATCGTAGCATGTGGGATTGTTTACGTGGTGAAGATGAGATTCCCGTTGCTCCCAACATACGGTCATCCACGAGTTCTCAAAAATGGTGTTGTATCTATCACACCACAACGTAACACACGCCAACAACATAGTTGTGTGTGATCATTTACGTGGTAATGATTAGATTCTCGTTGTTTGTAATGGTTATCCACGAGTTCAAAATGATAAATACAGACTTCACACTGGTTACTTTTCACGAATCTCTGCAAAACATTTCGAATTCATATTTGTCCATTACCATTTGATAATGCCGATAGTCGTCTAATATTCTTTATTAGCAAGACTCTTATATCGGTGAATCGAGGCACTCTTTGCATTGAGAAAATTGCATTGCCCTTGTTTCATGTTGCCAGATGTCTTAAGCTTATTTCTAGGAAGGAATAGTCAAAGTTTATACTGAATCTCCGCTGCGCACGTTTTTTCGCAATGTCTATAAATCGTCTCGCAGAATGAAAAAGTTACCTTAGCACTTACAATATTGTCTCTGACACTCGTACATTTAAACAGCGACAAACTTTGGTTTTGCTAATAGCTGATTTTCTTATTGATGATATTCCTATATCAAATGCATTACGCGATGAGGAAAATGTCGATCCCTAATTGTCATTACCTCCTGGGGGCGATGACTTGAAATACTTATCGGATATATCAGCTGATTGCTAGATTTATACCGATGGTTTGCATAATAAGTCTCGCTCCGGTCTTGGTTTTGTCATCTTGAAGCTGAATAAAAACATAATTAAGAGGTCTCTACGCTTGAGTTTTGATGCTTCAAATAATATGGCCGGGTAATTAATCGTTATTTGTGGTATGTGCACAACTCTTCAGCTGGGGCCGACTAAGTTACGATTAATTATTCTAAGGTAGTTGCAAGCCACTTTGAATAATAAAATGCGGCTCGCGATGATAGAATTGGCGTTTATATTAAATTAATTCAACAAATTGTATGAAATTTTGCATCTATCAGTATTGTGTAGTTTCCGCGTTATGATGTAAGGCATCCTGATTCTATCGCATACTTATCTATGGAAAATTAAGTCATCCCTGTCACAACAACACTGGATCAACAACTTATGCTGTTAGATGATCCCAACGAGCTTGGCACTGATAATGTCTCGATATCTACCATAGCTACCAACGACGATCATGCAGCTGACAATGCTCCGAAATTCCTGATGACCAAACACTATCACAAAGGCACAAATCTCAATCATCTTCTTCGTTATTTGAGCAGAACGAATGATTTACTAAGCCTCAAAGATATTTATTCAGGACTATATGAGCACCACTCCTGGGGGCAAAGTCTTGCTCACAGAGCAATGACCCAATGATATTAGTAGCCATACATGCAACAGGATGTTAAGCGTCTGTCCTAGAAGTGTGTGCCTTATCAAAAACATGATGATATAGGTCAAACTTCCCGCGATGAAGCATCGTCCAATCCATAGCCATTATTCATTTGCGGAATGGGGCCTTGATATTGTTAGTTTATTTCGTGACCCATAGCAAGGTGTTCATTTCTTGCTCATCGTGAACAAATTATTTTACTAAGTGAGCGGACAAAATAGACAAGTTGAGTTAAAACCCGAAAAAAAAATTTGTTAGTTTATTTCCCGTTCAATAGTTTCTTTTTGTTATTATCATTGCACTTTTCAAGATTTGGTGATCAATAAAGAAGTATTACTTTCACTTCAGTTCTAATGGTATAATTTTGTTTCCATCGCAACATTATAATCACTATGACAAAATCTAACGAAGTTACCACGTTTAGCTTCGCCAGTGTAAGTTTTACCGTTTTTACGCTCGCTTAGTTTGTTACTATCGCTACAACAAAATTTGAAGAAGTCACTACGTTTAGCTTCATCAGTCTAATTTTGAACGTTTTTACACTCGCTTAGTTTATTACTATCGCTAACGACAAAATCTAACGGTTATCACATTTAGCTTTGTCATTTAAGTTTGAACGCTTTTACTCACTTAGTTTGTTACTATCGCTATGAAAAAATCTGACGGTTACCACGTGTAGCTTCATCAGTCTAAGTTTGAATGCTTTTTACCGCTTTGTTCATTACTATCGCTAAGTCAAAATCAGACGGTTACCACGTTTAGATTGGTTAGTCTAAGTTTGAACGTTTTTTACTCTCGCTTAGTTCATTACTATCGCCACGACAAAGTATGGCTAAGTTACCACATTTAGCTAGTCGGTCTAAGTCTAAACATTTTACACTCACTTAATACATTACTATCGCTACTTTAAAAATGACGGTTACCACATTTAGCATTGTCACCTAAGTTTGAATGATTTTACGCCGTTTAGTTTTTTACTATCCGATTAATGTATAATTTTCGCTTTGGTTTTATACTTAAGTCCGAGTCCAAGTCGAAGGCCAAAGTCCATTAGTCGTCCCATTTAGTCAAGTAACCTTACTCACGTGGGTTTGGTAGGATAGGTCGAAAGGGATCGCCAAAACCTTAGGGCTCGGCAAGGTTTACAACCTGGATTTATAACTTTTTTGGTGAGTAGGATTTTAGGTTATTTAGTTGGTTTAAGTAAATTAACGGTAATGCGAAAGTAATGTAAAATAATAGCGATTGATTTCTACGTAAATAAACAGGAAAAGAGAAGCAGGGAAAGGGTTAATCAAACTCATGCAAGAATCATTTTTCAACAGTTTATACTATCACATCACTATAGCTCTAATCCGTTTTGAATTCATAGACAAACCCGAGATGACGCCAGCATCGATCCCTATCGAAATGCACGTATCTCTGGGCGTATCTCACTAACAGAAGGAGTTGAACTAATATTTCATCTCTAGAATATCATTTCAGCTCCTAGTTCGATTCTCTATCATTTGGACAAATTGAGAGCCGGCTCGACACTGCAGAGTCGCGACACACATTTTGGGTCTCTCATGAGACTATTCGGGGCAACAAAGACTCAAACTTGGACAATCTCAATCATTTTGGGACCGGATGTATAATCTACACCTAATTCCTAAGTAGTGATTCTAGAACATTAGAGTGTCAATCTGGATTCTCACACGAGCATCGTAACCCTCCCCCTGAGGGGGAGATTAGCTCATGGTCATTGGATGAATAATTAAACTTGTTGTATAAAATAAATAAGTAAATGCAGAACAGGAATTAAACTTGAAAAGAAATGACTTTTATTAAGAAGAAAAACTTACAGTACTGAAGCTGTTAGAAGGCAAAATGACGGAATGTAAACCTAAAGACTATAAACTAAATCTAACTAACTAATGAGCTAAAGCTTGAGCGTAAAAGCTGAAGAAGAAATATTGAAGACCCCCTCACATATATATATGCTCCAGACCCTTCACATGAAGACCAAACATTAAAATGTTTTGTTTCATTCAATTGCTAAACTTAAAACTTTGTATTAACAAAGGTTTATCCTATTATATTTTGTTTTGTCCTTTTATGTTTTGTTTTGTCCTTTTGCCCAATTCAATTCAAAACATTGAATTGGTATGTGTATTTTTCTTTTACAAGGTGGCACAAAATTGTGACCATCACTTGCCACCTACCTATGCTGACTCGTCATGCCTTTTGGGCCCACAGATTGGGTCCACGTGGTGTGTCCAATGGATGGTAGTGCCGATTTTGGCATTTTACAACTTTTGTCTTTGCTTAGAGTTCGTCACCACGGTTGCTCTGCTCGGCAATTCACTAACCGGGTTGGCGTCACGGGTTTTGAAAGATGTGAGCTTCGAAGTTTGTCGCTTCTTCTTTTCATGTGGACCCATTCTCTTTGGTTTTGTTCCTTTGGAAACTTCGACTCTAGTCTTTTTTGTTTTGGCTTCTGGGGGCTGAGTGGGAAGACTTCAAATATTCCAAAGATTCTCGTGACCCGATGCATGTTTTATCAGTATATTCACGTTAACTGCGGAAACCTACAAAAGTACAAAAATATAATTATTACATGATTATTAAACACATAATTAACCAAAACACTATGTCTCTCGGGGTTTAATATTACAGTTTTGGGTGCTTTTCACACCACCCCCAAATAGCACTTTGCTTGTCCTCAAGCAAAGAAGAGACATTAAAATGATAGTGGCCAAAAATGTGTTGTCCTAAGCTAAGTCTCATTTCGCAGAGTACAGTTACATTGACCGTATGCAACAAGGCCTTGAACCACTAGGAATTCCCTAGTGGACGAGTTATAGCCTCATGAAAGTTTTCCAGAGAAGATACTCACAAACTTCATTTATACTACAACGACTCAGTAACAAAGGCTCGTTCCCTTAATTAATCTCCGATATCTATATATCTCACTAGCGGAGGAAACAAGGATTTAATTCTTTTGAAATTCAAGTTAATATACATACAATAATCAAAACATCTACATATGAGCATGCATGCAGTGATCTTTACAATGAAATGTACGAGCAGGGCCGTTTCTGGATCCTTTGGATAGTGTCCTTAAGTAGGTTCTCACAGGTATGTGTCGAAACACAATTCTCTCTTATTTTTCCACTCAAGTTTTGCTAACTCCAATGTGCAGTGGGCACATGTTTCCTCACATACTCAATGACAGTCAAAGGAGCCGAGGTCGAGAATTCACATCTACTACTTATTATCACACCACCATACTCCTAATTGAGCTAGAGGTCTTTATTAGGTTTTATAGGGCTTAGGTGGTAGTGTTGAAGAAAATGGTATGGAAAATTCAAAAATGACAAGTATGAGATAATAAGGTCTTCGAGATATTTATACTAAAGAAATCCTTATTTTCTTTCCTGCTTCTAACATGGGTTTCCATACTTTGCTTTTTTTTAGCTTTTGCATTCCCTTTTGATTTGATTTTGGGGAAATTCTAACTTTGATATTTCTTTTGATTTTTGGAAACATATTTCTATTTTTCTTTTTCTTTTCTTAAAGGTGTAACCCGATTTTGATTTGTGACAAGTTTTTCTCTTCATTTTTCTGCACTTCATCCTATTTCTCATACTCATCATCTAGGTGGGCTTATTTATTTGTGGTTAATAGACGGGTAATAAATTTTTGATGAAATAGAAAGGATTAATAAAAGGTTCAGTGGGGCGACTAGCGGTAAAAATTATACAGGTGTGAATTTTGGTTATATCGATCCAAAGAAGGCCTAAATTCTCGCCTAGGATTCGAGTAGTGATCAACTAAGTAGACATGTGAACTTCTCTATTCGGAAAAATTACTCATCTGTGTCATTACTCATATATCACACATTTTGAGGCTTTTTGGTTAGATTCTTACAGGATATGGAAACTAAGTTGTCTAACCGTGGGTCCTAGAAACTTACTGCTGTGTACATTTAATAATAGTCAGTGCATGAATGCTCATGAAAAGATGTAAAAAACTATTGCATGCGTATTAACTTAAGTTTCAAAGAACAAGTCCTAATTCTGATGCTCGGGTGAGATTTCTAAATATTTTTCATCAAAAAAAAGGAAACGAGAATTTGTCACTAAATATGTTTATTTAGACATAAAATAAAACTATATACAACTATGCATGCTTAAATTTTGCGAAAGGTTCTCACCACCCCCAAACAGTCGAACGATGTGTCCTCAAAGTGTCAAGAGGAAGAAATAATATACACGAGAGGCTTTGAGCAAAAATATAGCTAACATCTTCCACAGAAAATTATGGTAACACACTATATATTATACAACATAAAAGTGAAAGCACACCGTTAGGTTATTTATTTTTCATATCAAAGCGTAAAAACAAATATGTACATCAACTCACATTGCGTCTCAATTCTTAACGGGGTAGGTCAATTCTTGCTTCGTCTTTGTAGAAATGTCATTCCTTTGCGTCACGCCAATCTATCATAGCCTTCCAAACTTCGCTCCACTTCCTCTTTCTTGAAGTGTCCAGATGAGCTATCATTTTATCGTCATCAGGGAAGCAACGAACTTTCTTTAGATACCTTCTAGGGTGCTGCCATACCCGAAATCACAAAGAATGAATTATCTTGTTTGTTGGACACATAGAGTCTACCTTTACTCAGTCATGAAAAGTGGTCGTAAACTGTGGGAAGTACGTCCTCATTATCCTCCATGTTATAACTGGCAAAGTGATATAGTGCTGCCGAAAAGACCGAGCCCTCTTAAGGTTCTCAATTACTAGGTCTGTGATGTCGAAGGCGGTATGTTGCTAGGCCAGGGCATGGAACGTCTTACAAGCTGATTTTGAGGCAGTGGAAAAATGCCAATCCCCCATGATGTTTAGAAGAATAAATAACATGCCAGTTCCAACATTCATGGTCATACTAGCTAGTGGAATAGTGTTGTCTGGCCATTGGCCAGCTCCGGCAAGGCCATCGCCATAACGGGTGGCAAAATCTTCCCAAGAATAGTCATTAAGGTTGTTTTGTATCATGTATTGAATGGGGATGTCTGGCTGAAGAGGAGGAAGGTCCAAAGCCATAGCAGCGGCTGGCTGGCTCGTAAAAGGGTGACAAGTGTTACCAATACGGATTGCAAATCCGTTCAACACAAAACCCGCATTACAACAAGTAGATCCTCCATATGATTGTAAAATAAGTTGCTAAACCACGAGAGTATGTCCGCTCGGGTGTAGAATAAAGGGAGTTCCAACCAACTCGTGGGATGAAATCTCGAAGAAGAGATGTCCATATGTAGGAGAATTCGATGCGAATGGAAAGATTGTTTTGGAATCATCTTTGGAGATGCCATTGTAGAAGGCGTGTGAAGAAAGATTCCACCTATAGACAAAGATAAAAAAAAAAAAAAAAAAAAAAAAAGGAGAATACGATGGAAATGACTAAGTAAAACAAATTACATTTATAACCATAGGAAAATTTCACTATATTAACAACTAAAACGAAAATTACAAAGAACATAAAATTGCAAAATCTAAATTGTGTCATGGGCCCAAGTAACGGAGAGGATCCTTTTGTGAGAGAAATCCATTTATAAGATTCTCGATGCCGTCAATCCGTGCAATAGCCTGCTGCAACATTTCGCTCTGTGTCTATTAAATCTTGGCGTGGTTCTCCATTATGAGAGTGTGATTTGCCAAGAACTGGTTGTGGCTGTGCAATAATTGTGCTTGTTCCTCTTCTTGTATTGTCCGTAGGTCGTGAAATTCAAGAAGACTAGTGATGATAATGTTCTAACGTTTGTATAATGTCATCAGTCCTTGGTGAATTAAACGAAGGCCTTCCATAGGATTAAATACGTTGCATAATGCATTTTCAGCGAAGATGTTTTCAGCGGAACAAGCTTTGCCGGTTTCTGCACCGACATGGTTCTTTGCAACGTCGGGATTCTAGAAACCGTTCCTACAAACTGAGTGAATGGTGAGAATGTTAGCTATTCTGAGAGGTGTATTAGGAGCAGTAATAGAAAACCCCAACGCATCATGATAAGTGTCATAATGGTTAGCAAAAGAGCTGCCTTTTTCCTGGCACGTGCGATCGCGTTCCAGAGAAATTTAATAATGCAAAAATCATTGCAGTTAGTCTGCAAGACCTAGAGTAGATGGAGGAGGGGTTTTGTTATTTCAGAAGTCTTAGATGTGCCGAGCACATTATGAGCTAGCCATTGGATCATAGATAATTAGTTTCTTTGCAAGGATCGCTAATAAACAATAAGGTTTTTCCGGTTATATTTGCCGTAAAGGATAGTTGCAAACATCAGATGCCTGATATTGTCGAATGGTGAATCCTGAAGGTGTAAACCCGGTTCGTAATGGGAATTTGAAGTACCTCGGAGATGATTTCTATAGTCAATTCACGCTCACATCCATTTGCACGGACAAAGAATTGCCCATTTTGGAAATAACCGTGTTTATAGAATAGCAGGACTAATTCTCTAGAATAAAATGCTTGCTTGTGATGTAATAGAGGGAACCATCCTCGACGTAAAATTTATGTGTCAAAAAAAGGATGAAAAAGACCGTTTTGGAAATTTTCCATAAAATTTTGCTCGGGCACGAAAATTCAAGTGAGGGCCATTAAAGATGGAGTGGTGAAGAAAATTTAGTGGAAAAAGGGAAGTTGGATTTTAGAGGCGTTTATCCTTGTTATAAATAGGCACCAATCCGAAGATGTAGAAAATACAGATTGAGGTGTCACAGGGTAGTTAGACCACGTGTATCTTCCAAAATATGGCGCAAATGTTGATGTAGTGTGGATGGGGCATGTGACTACAAGGAGTGTCCTTTTTTTTTAGCGTAGATAAATAGCGTAAGTAGAAGGACAAGGAAGATGTAAATATAATATCACAATAAGATGTAAGAACGTACAGAGGTGTGGGAACACATCATAATGATACGGGAAATAAAATACAAACCTAAATATTAGATAGGACTATATGCCACATTAACAACATTAAACGAGCATAAAGACTTGAGTAGCATATTCAATTTGCCGGTGCTCAAACTTTTCTAGTGCATCCATGAAGCTTGAAATTTGGAGCGAACTAAAAAAAACGATATTTAGAATAAGAAGTGTAGAGGGAGAAGATGAAAGGAGTGAATGTGAAGGATGTGTTGAACTTATTTATAGAAAGAAAATTGAGCCGTTTTCTGACCGTTTTTATATGCGTTTTCACGACCGTTTTCTGACCGTTTTGTAAAACGTTAGTTAACGGTAAAATTTGATGTTAAGTGTGATGTCTAAAATATATATGTATATATATTTATATATATTATTATTATTATTATTATTATTGCTAATATTATTATATATGTTTCTACCTATATAATGTAATATTAGAGATAACAAATATACTATTTGACAAGGCAGAGATTTTGGAAAATATAGGAAATAACAGACATCCTAGGTTGGAAAATTAAAATGCAAACACGTAAATAAAATATCCGACATAAATAATATACAAGACCGGAAAAATAAACTGGCTACTGAGAATCCTCAAGGGCTGCAAAAGAAGAACCAGGAGTCCTACGACGACGTGCAGGACGAGCTCCCGTGGAGGCTAACTGCTCCTGGATATCACCTAGAGTATCCATCACCCGAGCTTGAAACTGATCTTTGGTTCGCCATGAGCATTCAATGGAACCGATTCGGTGAGTAGTCATATGGTCTGAAATATATTCATGGAAGCTTCGCATTTCTTCTTTGAAATTTGCCCATCTTTGTCGTCATGACTTGTGGCAAGTGGTCATATCCATCCTTAACTTGCCCAAGGTATGTTTCATCAATACTTGGTGATAACCGTAAAAATAGTAGAATCCTAAATATTAATGTTAACAACACTAATACGTAATCCTACCGTTCTTACGTTTAAATCAATTCTTCTTACTCTCAAAACATAATCATGCAATATAATGAGTAAGGATTCGTTCACTCTTAACTATCTAGACTTAAATTGAATTCAACTAATCAAACCAAAAGGAACAATGGTGAGAGTAATGATTTGATGTGAAATTTCTATACTACCATTCCCAACACAAGAACAATAATAAGAACATGTCATTATGGAATAAGTAATTAACTTTATAAATCTAATAGAACAATAAGAACAAGATATGATTGAATAAATAACAACTATTTTATTTATCTAATGAATGATATTCAATGATTTAAATAACTAATCTAAAACAAAGAATGAAACTAATAAATGGAATGAAAACTAAGTAATTAACTAATCTAGATCTATCTTTTTCTAACCCTAAACTCCATTAACATTAGCTTCCTAACCTCACTACCTACCATTAACAAAGAGCTAAGCTTTTGTTTTTATATGTTTCAGATCCAAAAATCGTGCATGGGCTTGCAGCCATGTTTTGGGCCAGAAAATCAGGCCCAAAACCCAATTCTTTCAGTCCAAAAAGGCCTCTTCAGCTGCAGTTGGCTTTGATAGACTTTTCGTCCACTTCTACTCCTCTGATTGGGTCAAGGCTTTGACCATTGGAAAGCTCTTTCCGAGCCGGTCGTTTTGACATAAGATACTCCCAATTCTGAGGTCTAAGTCCAAAGATACGGCCGGAAGTTCTCGCCGACTTGTCAATGTTTGTTTTGCCCGTGTTGACTTTTCAGCTTTTGACCGGGCTTTACAAAGGCTTTGTCTCCTTGAATCTTGGCCTTTATTCACAGAACTCCTTAGCAACCGACCTTTGCTCCTTTATCTCGCTAAAGTGGCACATTTCTGCACATAATGGACTTTGAAGCCTGAAATGCATAAAAACACGTAATCAGTATTAACTCTTAATTATTACTCACATAATTGGTCTAAAAGTATGATGGTTAAGGGGTTAAAACTACAGTTTTGGGCTCTTATCACCTGGCGAGTGTACATGTTTCTCATGCCACTGTTCATAGCACGTAAGGCATCCATAGGATAGCTCATCTTACTCATAGCAGATCTCATCAAAAGAAGGGGTGGGTGAGATGAGCCTACGTTAAGCGTCTTTCACTGCCATTGGTGTTGTGGGCTCCCATGGGGCAAATATGCATTTCTTGAAAACAAGCATATTCTCATATAGTGGCATAGGGAGTAACGGGGTGGCAAACAGGAAACCAAAATTAATCATAACTTGCGTTACAAGAACGGCAAGAGGGGCTGACCTGAGGGTGGCATACGTAATGATATCAAAAAAAAGGTGACTATGCAGAAGTTACCCTTGCGCTCCTGGAGGATCCAGAGTAAGTGGAGGAATGTCTTGTTGATGTCCAAGGGCTTCGAGGTGCCAATGGCGTCGGGTCCCGGCCCATTGAGTCACAGTACCGGGTGGGTTTCGTCGCGACCGAAAGTGTGATATCGATATCCCATCCATAATGTACTCGCCCTCGAATAGCGTGTCAAGCATTAGGTCGTAAGTCTGTGGGTACACGGACTCCTGCTGAGTCAACACGTGGTCAACCAGATGTATGCCCGTTATCGCCGAGATTAAAGCGAGTGTGACTTCGTGGCGCACACCATCGACGGTAACCCAAAAATGGTCGCCATTAAAGCTACCATTGTCGTAAAATTTCATCACCAAATCCTTTGAATATAACCCATCATTGGCATACAACAAGTACTCCCATCCTCTAGAGTATATTTTCATATCGAAGAATGGAGCAAACATCCCATTTTCAAATAGTGAACCAAAATTTTTCTCCATCGAAATCCGCCGGTTTCTGGCCATTGGTGATCGTAGGAAAAGGATGGATATTGATTTGAGATGGGGAAGAATTTGGATTTGCCGACGGAAGGGAATTGGTTTCGAGTGTGTAGGGTCGTACATAAACTTGGTTTTAATCGTGGGCACATCTCGTGCAAGACTAAATCGAGAGGGAATAATATCCGGATTTTAGGGAAGAAGAAAAACAAAATTGTGGCGCGTGGGATGGTTGTCACCGGGTTTAAATGGGCGAGAATAACGAGATTTGGTTGGGCCCAAAAAATTTCCCATACCCAAATCAAGCCTAAAGCCCAATTTAAGCCTAAAAAATCTAAACGCTCACCCACAACTCGTTCGGACTCCGAATTGGATGAATGAGATATCGAAATAATTGGCACAAAAAATGTCATCCAATTATATGATTCATTCTCAAAGGTCACAAGAGTTTTTGAAAAGAAGGAGGGGTGTTTTATTTATAAACAGAGTTTTTATTTATATACAAGGGAGATTTACGTGAAGAACACTAGATGTCCAGAAGAGTCACCATCTAAATTTATAAGCAACTGTCATGTCGACTCTGGAGCAAACCCAATCCAGCAAGATTGTGGCTTTACCTCTATGTATTATGGGGTTAAGGGCAGGATGGTACCATCCTGGATCATGTGTGCTACGGTCTAATAATATTGCCCTTATTACATACGGCTATCCTCAAACTGCCCCAAAGGGAACTCAAAGTAATCAATTCTAGGGGTTGGTCTGGTGGAATCTATTGCTCGTACGTGTTCCAAGTATGCAACATCCGAGGTTGAACGCGAATCTGTATGTGCACAACTTAATGCAAAGGAAAAAGGCAACAATATAAACATATCTACAAGGTAAGTATTTTAACGTCAGATCCTCAAAACGAATTGAGTCTTTTAACATCAGATTCTCAAGATGTTTGCTAGTCTTTTAACGTCAGATTCTCAAGACGATTCCCAACCCGTGGGAGAAACGGCGCGGTGACAAAGTTTATCGTGCGCAGCTGGTGTCAGACAAAAGTATACCTTATACTAGCTAGTATCAGATAAGAAGCCAAGGCCTGGACAGAAGGGTGTTTGCCAATGCATACACCACCCCATCTTTTGCGCACGTCGTTTACAAGCAAAAGTACTACGAACATTACCTATTCATGATAAGTGAGACTTACACCAAATGATTAGCTGAAGTTCGTGAGGCAGAGAGTAGAAAAGGGAAGAGAAGGAAGGAGGTGAAATTTTTGGTACCCATCATTTACCAGTAGGAACGTTTCCTCGCGTTACAGAAGACATTTATACTCAGTTATGAAATAGAGTTTTTGTGGACTACGGTTCCGGTGCTTGCAACCACACACTTCAAATAAACTATTGAGTTCATAAAATAGAAGATGGCCCGACTACCAAAATGGCGTACCCTCTACAAAAACAAGATTGAGTACACCAAATGAAACATCTAGTCTATGTAGACCGGATCTTGAAGAAGAGTCTGTTCAAAAGTTGGGGAGCGTAACTCGTGGTAATGTTTGAGGTGTTGTCCATTTACTTGAAATTTGTTGTTATCTTGTGGATTAAGCAAAGAGATTTCCCCATAATGAGTCACAGCTGACACAATGAAAGGACTAGACCATCGTGTTTTCAATTTACTAGGAAAAATGTGTAATCTGGAGTTGTACAGTAAAACTTTTTGGCCAATTTTGAAATCCTTACGCAAAATGTGCTTGTAGTGCACTCTTTTCATATTAGCTTTGTAGGATTTCGAGAGATCATAAGCATCACTCCGAATCTCCTCCAGCTCATTTAATTGCAGTTTTTGCTTCTTGCCTGCCTCGATGATATTGACAGATGACAAGGTTTTCCAAAAACAATGCGGTAAAGAGACATCCCTATAAGTGTCTTAAATGTTGTTCGGTATGCCCACAAAGTATCCGATAGGCAGAGAGACCAGTCTTTTCTTGATGGATTGACAGTTTTCTCCAAAATGGACTTTATCTCTCTGTTAGAGACTTCCACTAGGCCATTCATTTGTGGGTGATATGGAGTAGCAACTTTGTGAGTAACTGATAGGGTTATATACTAAAAGCATTACTTTTGTATTAACTCTTATTCTTTATTTTTTGAATGAGAATCATATGGGCAAATGTTATGCATATTATATAATGGCTTAAATCTGAGAAATATGCAACGTACTTAGGTCCTATTAACACTTGTATCAACATAGAATTTTTTTTCACAAACGTATCAATGTACTATGCCCGATTTAACAAAAATAACAATCCGTTAAGTTCCATCAGTTAAGTGATGATGTGTCATTATTTTTTCAATTTCATTTTATTTGTATTTTCCACTTGGCATGCCACATCAGCATTTTCTACCAACTCATCATTTCCACCTCAAATTTTGCCAACTAAAAAGCATTTTTCGTTTTTTTTTTTTTTAACTGACTGAAAAATAAATTAATTTTTTTTAATTAATAAATATATATATATATAAAAATAAGTTAATAATTATATAATAATAATAAAATAATTATATAAAAAATAAAGAAATATATAAATAATATATTATTTTATTTATTATATATATTTGAAAATTATAAAAAAACTATAAATAATAAAAAAAATTATAATATAAAATATATATTATTTTATAATAAAATAATATATAAATAATATATTATTTTATTTATTATATATATTTGAAAATGACAAAAAACTATAAATTATAAAAAAAGATTATAATATATAAAAAAGAAATAAAAAATATAAATAAAGAAATATATAAATAATATTTTTATTTTATTTTATATATATATATATATATATATATAAATATATATATATATATATATATTATATTATATTATATTATAATCTTTTTTTTTTTTTATTCTTTATAGTTTTTTTTTTATAATTTTCAAATATATATAATAAATAAAATTATATATTATTTATATATTTCTTTACTTATATATATATTTTTATTTCTTTTTTTTTTTTTTTTATATTATAATCTTTTTTTTTTATAATTTATAGTTTTTTTTAATAATTTTCAAATATATATAATAAATAAAATAATATATTTTTTAATTATAAAATAATATATATTTTATATTATAATATATTTTTTATTATTTGTAGTTTTTTTTTTATAATTTTCAAATATATATAATAAATAAACTAATATATTATTTATATATTTATTTATTTTTTATATAATTATTTTATTATTATTATATAATTATTAATTTATTTATATATATATATATTTATTAATTCAAAAAAATTTAATTTATTTCTCAGTCACTTAAAAAAAAAAATTAAATTAAATTAAAAATTAGAAAAAAACAAAAAAAAACAAAAATGTTGAGTTGGCAGTGCTGAGTTGGCAATGCTAAGGTGGAAATGCTGAGTTGGTAGAAAATGCTGATGTGGCATGCCAAGTGGAAAATACAAATAAAACGAAATTGAAAAAATAATGACACATCATCACTTAACTGACGGAACTTAACGGATTGCTATTTTTGTTAAATCGGGCATAGTACATTGATACGTTTGTGAAAAAAAATTCTATGTTGATACAAGTGTTAATAGGACCTAAGTACGTTGCATATTTCTGTATTTAAGCCTATTATATATATCATTAGTTATATGCATGTGTCTAATACTTTATGTTGTAGATGATATGGTGTGTGGTGACACACAGAAGATCATATCATCAGTACCTTATAAAGTATAAGTAAACGTTCACAACCTAGATGGATTTGGACAAACCATTGGTAAGGTTGTAGTATAATCTGGTATTAGTCTATCTTGACTACAGGATTATACTAGTACACTTTGTGTGTATTGAACAGGACCAAGTGAGGTTGTTTCTCTTTATACTGACTATATAAGATAACAAACACCTCTGTTATTATGGATGCTTGTCCTCTTAATCCGGATATAATAACGGGCACTTGCGAGCATTGTACATTGCTTTAAATCATCAATGAGTAAGATTCATTTGTAAATCAACAAACTCAATAGATTGGGTAATGACATTGTATGTAAGGTATGTTGTTGATTGTAGAAAGAATCCGTGACCCGCAAGTAGTCGGGTTGATGATGTCCCCTTGAGGAGCTCATAAGGATTGTCATGTAAACCCTGCGAGTGGATTTAATCCAACATGACATTAAGGTTGAGTGGTACTACTCAAGGACATAAAAAGTTGATTAATGTCGTTGTCAGTAACTTGACTTAATCAACGGGCATTCGATATCTTCAACACGTGGAGATCAACAAGCATATAATATGGAGCCTATAAACGTAATTTGGGATTAGGGCGGTAGTGCAATAATGACCTTTAGTGGAATAAGCCATTTGTTGACGGACTTAGGCCGTGTGTTCTGGGCGAACATGGGAAGCCCAAGCCCGTCAAGAGGCCCAACCCTAATTTCTCCTCATGGTCCCTGTTGTAGCCTATAAATAGAAACCTCTTTCTCTAGCCATTTTTTACACACAAGAAAAACTCAGGTTTTGCTCAAGGAAAGATAGATTCAAAATCGGTTCTAACTTTGTGAGTGAGAGAGGCCAAGAGAGAAAGAAGAGGCTGGAAGATCGTTGCCCATACAACGTGCATTCTAAGGATAGCAATACAATAGAAGATCAAGAGGTTGCTGATTTTGTAGATCTTGAATTCTCAGAGATATCACAGCTGATCTAAAGGTATGAATTTCTAAACCAAACCTTGAACACCTTTATTCCGCTGCGCATGGTGTTTTCGCAATTCGTAGTCATTCGATGCGACCATAACGGTTGCTACAATAACTCCATATTTCTTCATTAAAAACCTAAAAAATTTATTATGAAAATGTGTACCCCCATCACTGATGATAGCTTTGGGGACACCAAAACGAGAGAAAATGTTTTCTTTTACAAATTTTACGACAGTCTTATGGTCATTTGAGCAACATGTGAGTGCCTCAATCTATTTGGACACATAGTCTACAGCGACTAGAATATAGAAAAAACCTTGAGAAATAGGGAAGGGTCCCATAAAATCAATGCCCCAAACATAAAAAATTTCCACAATTAAGATAGGATTTAGGGGCATCATATTGCGTTTGGTAATTTGACCTAGGTGCTGACAATGAATGCAAGCTATGCAATGTTCATGTGCATCGCAAAAAATGGTAGGCCAGTAAAAACCACATTGTAAAACCTTGGCCGCAGTTTTCTTCCTACTGAAATGACCACCGCAAGATTGTTCATGGCAAAAAGATAATACGTCAGTGTGCTCCCAGTCGGGAATGTAGTGACAAATGAGTTGGTTGAAACAATACTTAAAGAGGTAGGGGTCATCCCAGAAATAAAATTTTACAGTGGATAATAACTTTTTACGATCAGGACGTGACTAAGAGGAAGGAACTTCCTCAGTAACTAGGTAGTTGACAATATCTGCGTACCATGGAGAGGAGAAAATAGAGTACAAATATTCAAATGCGTCTAGGAAGGAATCACAGATTGCTTCAGAATCACTATCACTGTCACCAACCAACCTTGATAAATGGTCGGCCACGACATTTTTGGTTCCTTTCTTGTCTTTGATTTCTAGGGTTAATTCTTGCAAGAGAAGGATCCAGCAAAACAATAGCTGTTTCATGTCCTTTTTTGCGAGGAAGTATCGAAGTGCGGCATGGTCAGTATATACGATGGTGGATGATCCAACTAGGTAAAGGCGAAACTTATCCAAAGCATAGACAACAGTTAGGAACTCTTTCTCAGTTGTTGTGTAATTACGTTGAGCATCATTAAGAGTTTTACTAGCATAATAAATGACAATGGGTTTGTCATCACGTCGTTGGCCTAATACGGCACCAATAGCAAAGTCGCTAGCGTCACACATCAGTTCGAATGGTTGAGACCAATCAAGGGGTTGAATGATAGGAGCGGTAGTCAGGGGGCAGTTTTAGAGTATCAAAAGCTTGTTTGCAATTGAAATTGAAGTCGAATACCGCATCCTTAAGTAGGAGATTGGTTAAGGGTCGAGCAACTTTAGAAAAATCTTGAATGAATCGCCTATAAAACCCAGTGTGGCCTAAAAAGGCACGGATATCACGAACTGTTCATGGAAAAGGTAGCGAAGCAATTTTAACAATTTTAGCTTTATCAACCTCTATCCCATCTTTCGAAACAATATGACCTAGAACAAGTACTTTGGTAACCATGAAATGACACTTCTCCCAATTAAGTACCAGATTTTTCTCTTCGCAACGCGTTAACACTTTAGAAAGGTTGGATAGGCAGTTGTCAAAGGAATTTCCATAAATGGAAAAGTCGTCCATGAAGACTTTCATATAACGTTCCACCATATCACTGAAAATGTGAAGCATGCAGCGTTGGAAAATACCAGGGGCATTGCAAAGACCAAAAGGCATTTGTTTGTATGCAAAGGTTCCAAAAGGACATGTGAAAGTTGTCTTTTCTTGATCGGCTGGATCAATGACAATTTAGAAATAGCTGGAATAGCCATCAAGAAAATAGTAGTAAGCATGACCGGCTAAACGTTCTAGCATCTGCTCAATGAATGGGAGAGGGAAGTGATCTTTATGTGTTTTGGTATTAAGTTTGTGATAGTCAATGCAAATTCTCCATTTTAATGGAATGCGAGTGGAGATGCATTCACCATTTTCATTTTGTACAACTTGAATGCCGGACTTTTTGGGAACAACGTGGACAGGACTAACCCAGTCACTATCAGAGATAGAGTATATAATACCCGCATCAAGTAAACGTAAAACTTCCTCTCTCACCACTTCTTTCATGGCGGGATTAAGGCGGCGTTGCAGTTCTCGCGATGTCTTTGTGCCGTCATCGAGATGTATGCGATGACGGCACAAAAAATTATTATAGGGTGACTACCATCGGGATCGAGATGCACGTACTTCAAATCAGAGGGTAGAGGTTTTAAATCCGGAGTTGGAGGATTGGGGATCAAGGAATCGTGAGGGGCCATCTCTTCAATGGAAAAGAGCGAGTCCGGTTCTTCTGAATCAGTTGGCAACACAGCAGTATGGTCAAATAGTGGTACTGATTCTAATAATGTGTGGACATCCTTAATGTATGAGTCATCGTCAAATTCAGGATTATCAAAAGAAAGAAATTGGTGTACCTCGTTTAGGGGAAAAGAGTTTGTGAAATAATCGTGTGCCAGATTATCAACCAAGCTAATCTCACCTTCCATTATAGGATCGAGAAATTGTTTCATTAATTTTAACACGTTGACTTTGACAAAAAGGTTCCTGAAAGACAATGTCATTGAACCATCGACAATTTATGAGAGCGTTAGCAGTTGTAAGAAATGGACGTCCCAAAATGATAGGAATGGAGTCACAGGCCACTTCGGTATCTAGAATGACAAAATTAACTAGGTAGTAAAAATCTTGGACCTTGACTATAATGTTTTCTACTATGCCCTTTGGGTACTTGATGGAGCGATCCGAGAGTTGTAGAGTCATATTGGTAGGTTTTAATTCATGAAGACCTAACTGCTTAAATAAATAGTAGGGAAGTAGGTTAACAATGGCGCCTAGGTATAAAAATGCGGTAGCGGTATATTTGTTGCCCAGCGTGCATGGTACAGTTGGTTGACCTGGGTCTTTATATTTAACCACACCATTGGTAGTAGTAATCGAGGGAAACTGCTCAGTGAGGAACGCTTGTTGAGGAACATTCGTACGTCGTTTGGTGGTTCACATGTCCTTCAAAAACTTGGCATGCTTGGGCAAATGCTTAAGCGCATCTAGAAAAGGTAGGTTTATGGTCAAATTTTTGAACGTTTCACGGATCTCATCGAAATGTTCGTTAGATTTGTTCTTTGCCAAACAGGCAGGGAATGGAGCTTTTTGGCGAATTTCGCATATGGATCAGAGACGTCTTTCCCTAGGGACGTGGATGTAGATTTGGAAGGACGTCAGCCGTGGCTTCCGTTGATTCGACGTTTGGCATACATATGTGATTGTCTACGGTTTGGCCAGAATGAAAAGTGGCGATGGTATTTACCTCACCCTGGCTGGGATTATTAAATCCTGGTGCATTGTTGAGTTCAAAGGCAGTGTTTGTGGGCTTAGGGGTTGGAACTGCTTGGCCAGGAAACACGCCATTTTGACCTTTATCCTGTGCTAACAGCTAAAGAGACTGTTGGATAGATGCTAGGATTTGATTCTGTTGATTCATGTAAGTCAGAAAAGTTTCAGCTATTTTATCGGTAGTGGATTGTACCAGTGGAGCAGCAGGAACAAGTTCACGGTTATTGTTTACGGGTTGATTTTGGTAGCCATTCCTTGATTAGCGGGAACAAGGCTACGGTTGTTTTGGTACCATATATTCATGTTGTTGGGAAAATGACTTTGCCCTTGTTGGAATTGAAGAGGATTTCCATGATGGTAGGATTTATAGTTCGAGGGTGGTCGTATAGGAGCGTTGTTGACACATGGAGGAGCTTGTTGTTGGGCAGTGATAAAACCTTCATAATGCACGTTTATTGATTTCAGTTACTTATTTTCTTAAGTCCAAGGTCCACAGTCCAAAGTCCGAAGTCCAAAGACCCAAGTCCAAAGTCCAAAGTCCAATGTCTGTATAGTCGTACGTTTTAGTCAAGTTACCTTACTCACTTGGGTTTGGTAGGATAGGTCGAGTAAGGGATCGTCCAAACCTTAGGGCTCGGAAAAGGTTCACAACTAGAATTACAACTTTTGGTGAGTAGGATTTTAGGTTTTTTAGTTGGATTTAATTAAATTAACGGTAGTGCAATTAATGTAAATTACTACGATGATTTTGATGTAGGTAAACAAAGATGGAGAAACAGGGAGAGAGTTAATCATGCTCATGCAAGAATCATTTTTCAACAGTTTACTATTACATCACTACATCTCTAATTCGTCTCCGTGGAGACGACGGCGAAAGTATTGATCCCTAGCGCATGCCCACATCTCTAGGCCGCATTGCACTAACATAAGGAGTTTAACTAATATCTCATTTTTGGTATATTATTTCAGCTCCTGGCTCGATTTCACATCAGCTGGACAAATTGGAGAGTCACCGATCGACACCAAAAGTCGTAGTGGCGTGGAGACATTTGGTCGCCAAGACGACGACGAAGCTGATGCGGAGCATCGGCACTCCAAATTGGTACGAGTCTACGTCATTTGGGACCGGATGTCTAATCTATGCCTAACTCCTAAGTAGTGATTCTAGAATATTAAAGAGTCAATCGGATTTTTCTAGCAAAGATAACCCTCCCCGAAGGGATTAGCTCATGGTCATAGAAGGAATAATAAAACTTCGTTGTATACATTAAGTAAATAAATGCGGGACATGAATTACACTAGAAAAGAAATGATCTCGTTATTAAGGGTAAAATAACTTCATGATATTTAAAAGCTGCTGAAATGGAAATAATGAGAATGTAAAATCTTGAAGAAAGCGAACTAAAGCTAAAGCGGATGCTAAAAGCATGAAAATCTTTGAAGGGAAAATAATGAAGGCTACCCCTCATATATATAGGCGGAAGACCCTTCGCGTGAAATCCTAAGAATTAATCAGGTTTGTTTGTTACCTAATTGAAAAGTTCAAAACTTTGAGAATCAAAGTTTTGTTTTAACCGTATTAAATTTTGTCATTTTGTCATTTAGTTTTTATAAGTTTTATTTTTGTTTTTATATCAATTTTTGTTTTAGTCTTTATATGTGGACCAAATTGAACTCATTGGTTTTGTTCTTTGGACTCGTCATGCCTTTTCGGCTTTAGTCGGGGCTTTTTTGGGCTTCCGCGGTGGTTGAGTGGGAAACTTCAAATATTCTAGATATTCCGATTTGAGCTTGAGTTTTGATGCATGTTTTATTATTATATTCTTTTTTTAATTTAGTCGGGCTTTGTTGGGCTTCCTGCAAAAAGTTATGAAAATATAATTATTGCATGTTTGATTATTAATTCATTTTAATCGACAAAAAATGCTATGTCTATCGGGGTTTAATATTACATGATTTTGGGTGCTTATCACAAAATGCCACCGGGTTTTAAACAGCACTTTGCACTTTGCTTGTCCTCAACCAAAGAAGAGACATTAAAACGATAAGTGGTCAAAAATGTGTTATCCTAAGTTAAATCTCATTTCGCAGAGTGCGGTTGCATTGACCGTATGCAACAAGGCCTTGAACCACTAGGAATTCCCTAGTGGACGAGTTATAGCCTCGTGAGAGTTTTCCAGAGAAGATACTCACAAACTTCATTTATACTACAATGACTTAGTAACAAAGGCTTGTTTCCTCAATTAATCTCAGGTATCTAGACATCTCACTAGCGGGGGAAACAAGGATTTAATTCTTTTGAATTTCAAGTTAATATACATACAATAATCAAAATATCTACGTATGAGCATGCATGCAGTGATCTTATCATGAAATGTACGAGCAGGGCCGTTTCTGGATCCTTTGGATAGCGTCCTTAAGTAGGTTCTCATAGGTATGTGTCGAAACACAATTTCTCTCTTATTTTTCACTCAAGCTTTGCTATCTCTAGTGTGCCGTGGGCACACGTTTCCTCACATACGCAATGACAGTTAGAGGAGCCGAGGTCGAGAAGTCACAACTTCTACTTATTATCTACTATCTTATTCCTAATTGAGCTAGAGGTATTTATTAGGTGTTATGGGGCTTAGGTGGTAGTGTAAAAGAACTGGAATGGAAAATTAAAAAATGATAAGTATGAGAGAATAAGGTCTTCGAGATATTTATACTAGAGAATTCTTATTTTCTTTCCTACTTCTAACATGGGTTTCCATACTTGGATTTTTCAAGTTTTTGTATTCCCTTTTGATTTGATTTTTGGGGGGAATTCTAACCTTGATATTTCTTTTGATTTTTGGAAACATATTTCTATTTTTCTTTTTTTTTTCTCAAAACAGTAACTCGATTTTGATTAGTTGACACGGTTTTTCTCTTTATTTTTGTGCACTTCATCCTATTTCTCATACTCATCATCTAGGTAGGCTTATTTATTTGTGGTTACTAGATGGGTAATGATTTTTTTTGGTGAAGTAGAAAGGATTAATGAAAGGTTCAGTGGGGCGACTAGCGGTAAATTTTTTTACAGGTGTGAATTTTTGGCTATATCGATCCAAAGAAGGCCTAAATTCTCGCCTAGGATTTGGGTAGTGATCAAGTAAGTAGACGTATGAACTTCTCTATTCGGAAGAACTACTCCTCTGTGTCATTACTCATATATCACACATTTTGAGGCTTTTGGTTAGATTCTTACAGGATATGGAAACTAAGTTGTCTAACAGTGGGTCCCAGAAACTTACTGCTGTGTACATTAAATGATACTCAGTGCATGAATGCTCATGAAAAGATGTAAAAACTATTGCATACGTATTAAATTAAGTTTCTAAGAACAAGTCCTAATTCTGATGCTAGGGTGAGATTTCTAAATATTTTTCATCATAGAAGGGAAACGAGAATTTGTCACTAAATACGTTTATTTAGACATTAAGTAAAATATATACAACTATGCATGCCTAATTTTTGCAAAAGGTTCTCACCACCCCCAAACAGTCGGACACTGTGTCCTCAAAGTGTTAAGAGGAAGAAAGAGTATACCTGAGAGGCTTTGAGCAAAAATCTAGCTGACATCTTCCATAGAAATTTATTGTAACACACTATATATTATACATCATAAAAGTAGAAACACACTGTTAGAGTAGCACAGTGTTAGGTTATTTATTTATTTCACATCAAAACGGAAAACAAATATGTACATGCATCAACTCACATTGCCCCAACCTTGAACTGGGGGATAGTCCATCCTTGCCTCATCCTTGTAGAAATGCCATTCCCTTGCATCCCGCCAATCTATCATATCTTTCCAGACTTCACTCCACTTCCTCTTCTTTGCATTGTCTAGATGAGCTATCATTTTATCATCATTAGGGAAAGAACGAACTTTCTTAAGATACCATGCAGGGCGTCGCCATGTCCGAAATCGCAAAGAACAAATTATCTTGTTTGTTGGACACATAGAGTCGACCTTTACCCAGTCCTGAAAGATGCCCGCAAACTGAGGGAAGTACGTCCGCACTATCCTACATGCTGTAACTGGCAGGGTGATATAGTGTTGCCGAAAAGACCGAGCCTTCTTAAAATTATCAATTACTAGTTATGTAATGTCGAAGGTGGTATGTTGCTGGGCCAATGCATGGAATGTCTTACACGCTGACTTTGATGCAGTGGAAAAATGTCAATCCCCCATGATGTTCAGAAGAATAAATAACATGGCAGTTCAACATTCATGGTCATCTTGGCTAGTGGAATAGTGAAGTCCGCCATCGCCGCCTTCGCACGTTCTTTGACGTGGGCAAGGCCATCCCCATACCGGGCAGCAAAATCTTCCCTAGAATAGTCATTAAAGTCATTCTCTATCATGTATTAAATGGGGAGATCTGGCTGAAGAGGGGGAAGGTCTAGAGCCATAGCCATTGTTGGATCATAAAAGCGTGTCGGGTGTTACCAATACTTTAGTGTAAAAACCATTCAAAGGGAAACCCGGACGGTTGGTAGATCTTCCATGTGATCATAAAAATAAGTTGCCAAACACGGGGAGTATGTGCTCCGGGTGTAGAATAAGAGAGTTCCAACCAACTTGAGTGATGTAGTCTCGAAAAGATGTCCATATCTTGGGAGAATTCAGCAACGAATGGAAAGATTGTTCTGGAATCATCCTTGGAGCTTCCATTGTAGAAGATGTGTGAAAAAAATGTGACCTATTTAGACAAGGATAAATAAATATTAGAGTATGATGAGAATAATTAAGTAAAAACAAATTACCATATGAAAATTAAAAACTAAAAAGAAAATGATAAATAATATAAAATTGCAAAATTTAAATGGTTTTATTGGCCCAAGTAACGGCGAGGATCCTTTTGTGGGAGGGATCCGTTTATAAGATTTTCTATGCCGTCAATCCGTGTAACAGCCTGTTGCAACATTTTGCTTTCTGTCTGGTAAATCTCGACGTGGTTCTCCATTATGAGAGTGTGATTTGCCAAGAATTGGTTGTGGCTGTGCAAGAATTGTGCTTGTTCCTCTTCGTTTATTGTCCGTAGGTCCTGAAATTCAAGAAGGCTGGTGATGATAATGTTCTGACGTTTGAATAATGTCATCAGTCCTTGTTGAATTAAGCGAAGCCCTTCCATGGGATTAAATACGTTGCATAATGCATTTTCAGTGAAGATGTTGTCGGCGGAACAATCTTCGTCGGTTTCTGCACCGACATGGTTCTTTGCAACGTCAGGGTTCCAAAATCCGTTCTTACATACTGAGTGAATGGTAAGAATGTTAGTTGTTCGAAGAGGTGTATGAGGAGAAGTACTAGAAAAACCCCAATGTATCATGATAAGTGTCACAATGGTTAGTAAAGGAGCTGCCTTGTTCCTGGCACGTGCAATCGCATTCCAGAGAAATTTAATAATGCAAAAATCATTACAGTTACTCTGCAAGACCCAGAGTAAGTGGAGGAGGGGTTTGGTTATTTCGGAAGTCTTAGACGTGCCGAGGACATTATGAGCTACCCATTGGATCACAGATAATTGGTTCTTTTGCAAAGATCGCTGATAAACGATACGGTTTTTCCGGTTGTATTCGCCGTGAAGGATAGTTACAAACATCAGATGCCAGATATTATCGAAAGGTGAATCCTGAAGGTGTACTCCTTGGTTTGTAATAGGACTTTGAAGTACCTCAGAGATGATTTCCATAGTCAATTCATGCTCGCATCCGTTATAGCGGACAAAGAATTGTCCGTTTTGGAAATAACGCTTTTATAAAATAACAAGACCAATTCTCTGGAATAAAATGCTTGCTTATGGTGTAAAAGAGGGTACCATCCTCGACGTAATATTTCAGTGTAAAAAAAAGGATGAAAAAGACCATTTTAGAAATTTTCCATAAAATTTTGCTCAGACACGAAACTTCAAGTGAGGGCCATTAAAGATGGAGTGGTGAAGAAAAAGATTATTTTGAAAAAGGGAAGTTAGATTGTTAAGGTGTCCATCCTTGTTATAAATAGGCACCCATCCAAAAAAGTAAAAGATACGTTTCGAGGTGTCACAGGGTAGTTAGACCACATGTATCTTCTAAGATATGCGCAAAAGTGGATGTAGTGTGGATGAGAAGAATGGGGCATGTGACAAGGAGTGCCTTTTTTTTTTTTTTTTTTTTTACTAGCGTAAGTAGAAGGACAAGGAAAATGTAGATATACTATCACAATAAGATGTAAGAACGTACAACGGTATGGAAACACAACATAATGATACGAGGAATTAAATACAAACCTAAATATTAGATAGAACTATATGCCACATTAACAACATGACTATAATAAAACAACCGAGCATGAAGACTTGAGTAGCATATTCAATCTGCTGCTGCTCAAACTTTTCTAGTGCATCCATGAATCTTGAAACTTGGAGTAATCTAAAAACGTTTTTTAGAATAAGAAGTGTAGAGGGAAGAATATGAAATGAGTGAATATGGAGGAAGAGTTGAACTTATTTATAGAAAGAAAATTTCTGTTTTCTGGCCGTTTTTTAGATGTGGTTCATGACCGTTTTCTGACCGTTTTTTATGCGTTTCATTATCATTTTCTGAACGTTTTATAAAACATTAGTTTACGTTAAAATTTGTTGTTTAAGTATGACATTTATATATTTATATATATGTATATAATTTATTATTACCAATATATGTTCCTACCTATATACTATAATATTAGATATAGCTAATATATCAAGATAGAAATTTTTAGTAAACAAACTACTATTAAGTTGGAAAATGCAAACACGTAAATAAAATATCTGATATAAATATTATACAAGACCGGAAAAAAATAAATCTAGCTACTGATGATCCTCAGGTGCTGTAGCAGAATCCTCGGGGGCTGCAGAAGAAGAACCAGGAGTCCTGCGACGTCGTGCAGTACGAGCTCCCGTGGAGGCTAATCGCTCCCCGGATATCACCCGCAGTATCCATCACCGAGCACGAAATCGATCTTTGGCTCGCCATGAACATTATTTGAACCGGTTCCGCGAGTAAGCATATTGTCCTGAAATGTAATCATGGAAGCTCTCATTTCCTGCTGGAATTCGCCCATGCTATCTGTCATCGACTCGTGGCGAGTGGTCATATCTGTACTTAACTCGCCCAAGGTACGTCTCATCGATACCTGGTGAGTGTACATGTCTCTCAGACCACTGTTCACAGAACGTAAGGCCTCTATGGGGTGGGTGATCTTACTCATGGCAGTCTCATCAAAGTAGGGTGGGTAAGAGGATCCTACGCTAGCGTGCTCGGTAGCCCTAGGTGTTGTGGGTTCCCAAGACAAGCATATTCTCATATTGTGGTATAGGGAGTAGTGGGGTGGTGGACAGAAAACCCAGATTAATCATAACTTGCGTTACTAGAATGGCAAGAGGGGCTGACCTAAGAGTGGCATGTGTGATAATATCAAAAAGAAAGGTAACGATGCAGAAGTTACCCTTTCGCTCCTGGAGGATCCAGAGAAGGTGGAGGAAGGTCTTGTTGATGTCCGAAGGCTTCGAGGTGCCAATGACGTTCAGTCCCAGCCATTGAGTCACAGCCAGCTAGTTCCGTCGCACCGAGCGCTGATACGCGCATTTCCTGTCGATGTTGTACTCTCCCTCGATTAGCGTGTTGAGCATTAGGTCGTAAAATGTGGGTGGGTACACGGACTGCGGCGAAGTCGATGCGTGGTCTACCGGGAGGAATGCCCGTGATCGGGAGAGAACAACAGGTGTGACTTCATGGCGCACACCCTCGATGGTGACCCAAAAATGGTCGCCATTAAAGCTCCCATTGTCGTAGAATTTCATCACCAAATCCTTGGAATAAAGCCCTCCATTGGCATATAACAAACTCTCCCATCCTCTAGAGTGAATTTCATGATCAAAGAATGGAGCAAACATCCCATTTTCAAACAAATTTCCAAAAAAAAATTTCCACACAAATCCGCCTGTTTCCGGCCATTACTGGTCTTAGGGAGAGGATGGCTATTGATTACTGATTAGGGGGAGAAATGGGATGTTCTGACGGAAGGAAATCTTGGTCGGAGATGTGAGGGTCTCGCGCGAGACCTGGTTTTAGTGTGGGCCTGTCTCGTGCGAGACTAAATCGAGAGGGGGCAAGATCAGGTTTTTAGGGAGAAGAATGATGTAAATGTGACGCGTGTGTTCCGGTTTTTTTTTTGTGTTTAAATGGACCGAGAATTCGATATTTTGGTTGGGCCAAAAAAATTTCCCCAAGCCCAAATCAAGCCTAAAGCCCGATTTAAACCTAAAAAAAATCTAAATGCTTACCCACGACTCGTTTGGACTCCGAATTGAACGAATGAGATATTGAAATGATCGGCACAAAAAATGCTATCCAATTGTATGAGTCATCCTCAAAGGTCACAAGAGTTTTTGAAAAGAAGGAGGGTGTTTTATTTATAAATCAAGATTTTATTTATATACAAAGGAGATAAATGTGAAGAACAATAGATGTCCAAAAGAGTCACCATCTATAATCATAGACAACTGTCATGTCGGCTCGAGTTTAACCTAATCCAGCCCAGTTGTGGCTTTACCTTTATGTATTATGGGGTTAGGGCAGGACGGTACCATCCTGGACCGTGCGCGCTACGGTCTAATAAAATTGCCCTTATTACATACGGCTATCCTCAAACCGCCCCAAGGGAACTCAAAGTAACCAATTCTAGGGTTGGTCTGGTGGAATCCATTGCCCATTTATGTTCCAAGTATGCGACATCCGAGGTTGGACACGAATCTCATGTGCAAAACTTAATGCAAAGGGAAAAGGCAACAATATAAACATATCTACAAGATGAGTCTTTTAACGTCAGATCCTCAAGACGAATCGAGTCTTTTAACGTCAGATCCTCAAGATGAATCGAGTCTATTAACGTCAGATTCTCAAGACAAATCCCAACCTGTGGGAGAAACGGCGCGGCGACGAAGATTATCCTGCGCAGCTGGTGTTAGACAAAAGTATACCTTAAACTGGCTAGTATCGGATAGGAAGTCAAGACCTAGACAGAAGGGTGTTTGGCAATGCATACACCAGCCTATCCTTCGCGCACGTCGTTTACGAGCAAAAGAACTACGACCATTCCCTATTCGTGATGAGTGAGACTTACACCAAATGATTAGCTGAAGTTCGCGAGGCAGAGAGTAGAAAAGGAAAGAGAAGGAAGGAGGTGAAATTTTAGGTACCCATCGTTTACCGAAAGGCACGTTTTCTCGTGTTGCAGAAGACATTTATACTCAGTTCTGAAAAAGAGTTTTCGTGGACTAAGGTTCCGGCGCTTGCAACCACACACTTCAAAGAACTTTGGAGATCATAAGATAGAAGATGGCCCGGCTACCAAAATGGCGTACCCTCTATAGAAACAAGATTGAGTACGCCAAACAAAACATCTAGTCTGTGTATACTTGATCCTGAAGAAGAGTCTGTTCAACATCTGGTGAGCGTAATTCGTGGTAATGTTTTAGGCGTTGTCCATTGACTTGAAATTCACTGTTATCTTTTGGATTAAGCAAAGAGATTGCCCCATAATGTTTCACAACTGACACAATGAAAGGACCAGACCATCGTGTTTTCAATTTACCAGGAAAGATGTGTAATCTGGAGTTGTACAGTAAAACTTTTTGGCCAATTTTGAAATCCTTACGCAAAAGGTGCTTGTCGTGCACTCTTTTTATATTAGCTTTGTAGGATTTCGAGAGATCATAAGCATCACTCCGAATCTCCTCCAGCTCATTTAATTGTAGTTTTTGCTTCTTGCCTGCCTCGATGATATTGTAATTGAGGCTTTTGATGGCCCAAAGGACACGATGCTCAAGTTCAACTGGCAGATGACAAGGTGTCTTAAATGCTGTTCGGTATGCCCACAAGGCATCTGATAAGCGGAGAGACCAGTCCTTTCTTGATGGGTTGATAGTTTTCTCCATAATAGACTTTATCTCTTTGTTGGAGACTTCCACTTGGCCACTCGTTTGTGGGTGGTATGGAGTAGCAACCTTGTGAGTAACTCCATATTTCTTCATTAAAAACCCAAAGATTTGGTTACAAAAATGTGTACCCCCATCACTGATGATAGCTTTGGGAACACCAAAACGAGAGAAAATGTTTTCTTTTACAAATCTCTCGACAGTCTTATGGTCATTTGAGCGACATGCGAGTGCCTCAATCCATTTGGACACATAGTCTACAGCGACTAAAATGTATAGAAAACCTTGAGAAATAGGGAAAGGTCCCATTAAATCAATGCCCCAAACATCAAAAATTTTCACAATCAAGATAAGATTTAGGGGCATCATATTTCGTTTGGTAATTCGACCTAGGTGCTGACAACGAATGCAAGCTATGCAATGTTCGTGTGCATCGCGAAAAAGGGTAGGCCAGTAAAAACCACATTGTAACACCTTGGCCACAATTTTCTTTCCACTGAAATGACCTCCGCAAGATTGTTCATGGCAAAAGGATAATACGTCGGTATGTTCCCAGTCGGGAATGCAGTGACGAATGAGTTGGTCGGAACAATACTTAAAGAGGTAGGGTTCATCCCAAAGATAATACTTCACAGTGGATAAGAACTTTTTATGATCAGGACGTGACCAAAAGGAGGGGACTTCCTCAGTAACTAGGTAGTTAACGATATCCGCGTACCATGGAGATGAGAAAATAGAGTACAAGTATTCATCTGGGAAGGAATCACCGATAGCTTCAGAATCACTATCGATGTCACCAACCAGCCTTAATAAATGGTCGGCTACGATATTTTTGGTTCCTTTCTTGTCTTTGATTTCCAGGGTGAATTCTTGTAAGAGAAGGATCCAGCGGAACAATCGTTGTTTTGCTTCCTTTTTCGCGAGTAAGTACCGAATTGCTGCATGGTCAGTATATACGATGGTCGATGTTCCAACTAGGTAGGGGCGAAACTTATCCAAAGCATATACAACAGCTAGGAACTCTTTCTCAGTTGTGGTATAATTACGTTAAGCGTCGTTAAGAGTTTTACTAGCGTAGTAAATGACAATGGGTTTGTCGTCACGTCGTTGCCCTAGTACGGCGCCAATAGCAAAGTCGCTAGCGTCACACATCAGTTTGAATGGTTGAGACCAATCAGGGGGTTGAATGATAGGAGCGGTAGTCAGAGCGGTTTTTAGAGTATCAAAAGCTTGTTTGCAATTGAAATTGAAGTCGAATACTGCATCCTTAAGCAGGAGATTGGTTAAGGGTCGAGCAACCTTAGAAAAATCCTGAATGAATCTCCTGTAAAACCTAGCGTGGCCTAAAAAGGCACGAATATCATGAACTGTACGTGGGAAAGGTAGCGAAGCAATTTTAACAATTTTAGCTTTATCGACCTCTATCCCCGTCTCTTTGAAACAATATGACCTAGAACAAGTCCCTTGGTAACCATGAAATGACACTTCTCCCAATTGAGTACAGATTTTTTCTCGCAACGCAATTAATACTTTAGAAGGGTTGGATAAGCGTCGTCAAAGGAATTTCCGTAAATGGAAAAGTCGTCCATGAAGACTTCCCATAACGCGTTCCACCATATCACTAAAAATGTGAAGCATCATGCGTTGGAAAGTGCACGGGGCATTACAAAGAACAAAAGGCATTCGCTTGTATGCAAAGGTTCAAAGGGACATGTGAAAGTTGTCTTTTCTTGATCAATTTGGATCGATGACAATTTGGAAGTATCGGAATAGCCATCAAGAAAAAAGTAGTAAGCATGACCGCTAAACGCGTTCTAGCATCCGGGTCAATGAATGGGAGAGGGAAGTGATCTTTACGGGTTCTGGCATTAAATTTGCGATAGTCAATGCAAATTCTCCATTTCAAAGGAATGCGAGTGGAGATGCACTAACCATTTTCATTTTGCACAACTTGAATGCCGGACTTTTTGGGAACAACGTGGACAGGACTAACCCAGTCACTATCAGAGATAGGGTATATGATACCCGCTATCAACTAAACGTAAAACTTCCTCTCTCACTACTTCCTTCATGGTGGGATTAAGGCTGCGTTGTGGTTCTCGCGATGTCTTTGTGCCGTCATCAAGATGTATGCGATGCGTGCATATGCTAGGGTCTATTCCCTTGATATCATCTAAGGACCATCCGATAGCGGAGCGGTGTTCACGAATGACATGAATCAAACGTGCCTCTTCGTCGGTAGTCAAGTGAGCAGAAATTATTATAGGATGACTACCATCGAGATCGAGATGCACGTACTTCAAATCAGAGGGTAGAGGTTTTAAATCCGGAGTTAGAGGATTGGGGATCAAGGATTCATGAGGGGTCATCTCTTCAATGGAAAAGAGCGAATCCGGTTCTTCTGAATCAGTTTGCAAAGCAGCATTAGGGTCAAATAGTGGTACTGACTCTAATAATGCATAGACATCCTTTATGTACGAGTCATCGTCAAACTCCAGATTATCAAAAGAAAAAAATTGGTGTATCTCGTCTGGGGGAAAAGAGTTTGTGAAATAATCATGTTCTAGATTATCAACCAAGCTAATCTCGCCATCCATTATAGGATCGGGAAACTGTTTCATTAATTTGAACACGTTGAGTTCGACAGAAAGGTTCCCGAAAGACAATGTCATTGAACCGTCCCGACAATTTATGAAAGTGTTAGCAGTTGCAAGAAAAGGACGTCCCAAGATGATAGGAATGGAGTCACAGGCCACTTCAGTATCTAAAATGACAAAATCAACTGGGTAGTAAAAATCTTGGACCTTGACTACGACGTTCTCTACTATGCCCTTTGGGTACTTGATGGAGCGATCCGCGAGTTGTAGAGTCATATTGGTAGGTTCTAATTCATGAAGACCTAACTGCTTAAATAAGTAGTAGGGAAGTAGGTTAACACTGGCACCTAGGTCTAAAAGTGCAGTAGCGGTATACTTGTCGCCCAACGTGCATGCTACAGTTGGTCGACCTGGGTCCTTGTACTTTACCATACCATTGGTAGTAGTAATCGAGGGAAACTGCTCAGTGAGGAACGCTTGTTAAGGTACATTCGTACGTCGTGTGGTGGTGCACATGTCCTTCAAAAACTTGGCATGCTTGGGCAAATGCTTTAGCTCATCTAGGAAAGGTAAGTTTATGGTCAAATTTTTGAAGGTTTCACGGATCTCATCAAAATGTTCGTCATGTTTGTTCTTTACCAAACGGGTAGGGAACGGAGATTTTGGGCGGAATCGCGTATAAGGATCAGTGGTATCTTTTCCTAGGGACGTGGGTGTAGATTTGGAAGGTACAACTTCGTCCATTATAGGTTGCGAGGTAGGAGTTGGAAGGACGTCAGTCGTGGCTTCCTTCGATTCCTCGTCTAGCATACGTATATTATTGTCGATGGTTCGGCCAGAACGAAGAGTGGTAATGGCATTTACCTCACCCCGGCTTGGACTACTAGATCCCCGTGCAATTGTTGAGTTCAAAGGCGGTGTTTGTAGGCTTATGGTTTGGAATTGCTTCCCGGGGAACACGCCCGCTTTTGACTTTTATCCGAGCTAACGGTGAAGACCGCATTGGATAGAAGCTAGGATTTGATTCTCGTTGATTCATGTATGTCAAGAAAGTTTCAGCCGTTTTATCGGTACTGTGGATTGTACCGCAGAGGAGCAGGGAAGTAGTTCACGGTTATTATTCACGGGTTGATTTTGTTAGCCATATCCTTGATTAAGCGGGAACAAGGTTGCGGTTGTTTTGGTACCCTATATTTGCGTTGTTGGGAAAATTACTTTTTGCCCTTGCTAGAATTGCGGAGGATTTCCTTTGACGATAGGAATTGTAGTTTCGCGGGGGTGGTCGACAGAGAGCGTTGTTGACACCCGGAGGAGCTTGTTGTTGGACAGGGGGTGCCCAAGCTAAATTCGGATGTTGTCGCTAAGGTGCATTAGGGATGTTGAAAGCACAAGCCTCTTCAGAAGATTGGGGAGGACACTCGTATACCAAAGGACAATAAGAATTGGCGTGCTCAAGACTTAAGCAAAGAGGGCATGGGGAAGCGTTGGCAGCCATGACCTGTTTGGGTTTTTGTTCATTTACTTGTACCGAAAGAGCATCGACCTTTTTGTTTAGGGACTCGATTAGAGTTTTTAATTCCGAATCGGGTTTGACCTCGAACATAGACCGTAACTTTGGCAGGAGTGTCTTTAGAAGATCTAGAAGAATCAGTGTTTCCCCAATGGGTGCTTCGTGAAGCCTATTTCTCAAGAAAAAGTGTGCTTCGGATTAAAGCCCTTGTTCATAAAACAACCGCCGTTCATGATATCTAATGTTTCCTTTTGATGGTCAGAGAGACCATTAAAAAATGAACGGACTAATACAGCGGTGTCGAGTTGATGATGGGGACATTCGAGAAGCAGATCAGTAAATCTGCTCCATGCTTCCGAAAAGGATTCCCCGGGGTGCCGGGCGAAAAGAATTGAATCTTTTGAAGCATTTACGTAGTTTTCTTCGAAAGTATAGAACTTCATCATGAATGCTTGTACAAGTTTGGCCCATGTGTCAATGGATGGCGGGCGGCGCTTGTCCGGGCGAGCCAAACCGAAGCTTTATCACTAAGGTGAAGGGAAACAACCTAAGCAAGACTTGTTCGTTGGTAACGGTCGGATGGCAGAAAGTGGTGACTACTTGTTGCATCCGACGAAGATGATTATACGGTTTTTCATGGTCTAAACCATGGTAAACAAGTAACAAACCGAAAATGTTTGGCGGAATGCGAAAATCACCTACAATCGCATCGAGTTTAATGCAGGAAGTAGGTCCTTCCTGTAAGGCAGTATAGAAATCCGAAAGGGGTTTCTCGACTGTGAGATTTTCCTCAGCCATAATTAAAGGAGATAATGGCAACGGAGATGTTTGACGAGGTTGATTTACGGAGGAGGAACTATGTCTAGGAGATAACATAAACAGTTGTTTCTTGTATTTTTCGACGACGATATGTAAGTTCTAATTCCTTATGTTTACCAGACCGTAGTCTCATACAAATATAAATTTTAATTTAAGGCTCATAAGGAACGAATAATGACTGGAGGTTTTAGAATTTAGGAAGGAGGGAGGTGAAGCACATCTTCCTGAGCTAGTGCTAACTCGAGCAGGTAAGCTAGGATAACGTGTAAATATTCCAGCAGCCAGGTCACTTGAAAGGATTGAGGGAGGTTGTCCGTGCTAGCACGTTCCTTAATAGGCAACTTCAATTTTTTTCAAGTTTCCTAGGCACTGATGGAATAGGATGATGATTTATGATGGTGTATTATGCGGGGTGTTATTAAGATAATTTAGATGAAATTTTTAATTACTATGATAATTTTTTAATTTTTTTTTTAATTTACGTAATTAATGTATTATGGAGACATGATTACGAAATATGCAATTAAAAACGATAGATGCCCAAATAGAAACTAACTAACATATACTAGTTTACACAGAAAGTCTACACATGCAATCTATATTACTTATACGTGCAATTATATGTAAGTTATATGTGAGCTAGGGAGATGTCGAGAACGAACTCATGCAATTGAATACCGCGTACGTGAATTGATGTAACATACACATACAAAAATATTCTAAGCAGGTGGTTTGAAGCTACGCATATATCCAAATATATTCGAATCATATTAATTGTGTTAACGTGAATATGTAATGACGAACCACCTTTACATGCAAGGAGTTCTCATGCCAACATACAAATATACGAGGTAAAACAGGTTATAGCAAATAATATCCTCGACAAAGTTTGAGGAGTTTAAGAGTTTGAAACCTGGCGTTCCGCGATTCCTCGTATAGCGATCGACTAACTCCCGAGCTTATGCTTAATAGAAAAACAGGACCAGAGAGTCCAAAAGAGTACTGAAAAGGAAAGTGGCCTGTACCTGAAAATCGGAGTGTTGATACTCCAGGTTAGTCTCACGTGTTTACTAATTCAGTCTCGTCCGAGACTCTTTTGTCTGTTCAGTACTTCAAATTCCTACGGAGTACTTAGACTGTGCTAATGAAAATAAACAAAACTTGGTTCACAGCTATTTGTTAGTAGAAAAAGTTAGGGTAAAGAGTTACGTAACTCGTTAGTATTGTAACATAAATGAAAATTAAAAAGATGAGGAGGTAGGGGAAGGGGTTTTTATGGATGTATTCCAGTTATTACGTTAAGTCCAGAGTCCTTCGGCGTGCAGCGGCGCCATTTAATAAAACCTTCATAATGCACGTTTATTAATTTCAGTTACTTATTTTCTTAAGTCCGAGGTCCACAGTCCAAAGTCCGAAGTCCAAAGACCCAAGTCCAAAGTCCAACGTCCGTATAGTCGTACGTTTTAGTCAAGTTACCTTACTCACGTAGGTTTGGTAGGATAGGTCGAGTAAGGGATCGTCCAAACCTTAGGGCTCGGAAAAGGTTCACAACTAGAATTACAACTTTTGGTGAGTAGGATTTTAGGTTTTTTAGTTTGATTTAATTAAATTAACGGTAGTGCAATTAATGTAAATTACTACGGTGATTTTGATGTAGGTAAACAAAGATGGAGAAACAGGGAGAGAGTTAATCATGCTCATGCAAGAATTGTTTTTCAACAGTTTACTATTACATCACTACATCTCTAATTGCCTCGTGTCGGAGACGACGTCGAGTATTGATCCCTAAGCGATGCCCACATCTCTAGGTCACATTGCACTAGCATAAGGAGTTTAACTAATAATATCTCATCTACGGTATATTATTTTCAGCGATTCACATCAATTTGGACAAATTCGATTTCACATCAATTTGGACAAATTGGGAGAGCATCGGCCGACACAGAAGTCTCGGTCATTTTGGGACGGGACATTTTGCCTAAATCTAAGTAGTGATTCTAGAATATTAAAAAAGATAATCCAGGATTTTCACACGAAGCGGGGATTAGCTCATGGTCATAGAAGGAATAATAAAACTTGCTGTATACATTAAGTAAATAAATGCAGGACAGGAATTACACTAGAAAAGAAATTACTGTTATTAAGGGTAAAATAACTTACAGTATTTAAGCTGCTGAAATAGAAATGACAGAATGTAAGTACTGAAAGAAAACGAACTAAAGCTAAGCGGATGCTAAAGCATGAAAATGCTGAAGGGAAAATAATGAAAGCTACCCCCTCATATATATAGGCGGAAGACCCTTCACGTGAAATCCTACCAATTAATCAGGTTTGTTTGTTACCTAATTGAAAAGTTCAAAACTTTGAGAATCAAAGTTTTGTTTTAACCGTATTAAATTTTGTCCTTTAGCTTATAAGGTTTTGTCTTTATATGTTTTATTTTCGTCTTTTAGCCCAATTCAATTCAAACATTGAATTGGTACATGTCTTTCCTCTTGCAAGGTGGCACCAAATTGAACTCATCACTTGCCACCTACCTATGCTGACTCGTCATGCCTTTGGGCCCACAGAGTGGGTCCACTTAGTAAGTCCGATGGCGTCGATTTTTGGTTTTTTTACGACTTTCGTCCTTGAAGCGAGTTAAATTCGCCGTCGCTATGGCAGCTTCACTAGCCAACGTCGGCATCTAGATTTATCCGATTTGAGCTTCGAAAGTTTGCTGCTTCTTTATATGTGGACCCATTTTGCACTGGTTTTGTTCTTTTGGAAACTTTGGCTTTAGTCAGGCTTTGTTGGGCTTCACGGGGGTTGAGTGGGAAACTTCAAATATTCCAGTATTCCCGTACTTTGATGCATGTTTTATCATTATATTTATTTTACTTGTGGAAACCTGCAAAAGTACGAAAATATAATTATTACATGATTATTAAACACATAATCGACTAAAATGCTATGTCTCTCGGGGTTTAATATTACAGTTTTGGGTGCTTATCAGGCAGGGGGGGGCCCAAGCCAAATTCGAATGTTGTCGCCAAGGTGCATTAGGGATGTTGAAAGCACAAGCCTCTTCAGATGGTTGGGGAGGGCACTCGTATGCCAAAGGATAATAAGAATTGGCGTGCTCAGGACTTAAGAAAAGAGGACATGGAAAAGTGTTGGCAACCATGACCTGTTTGGGTTTTTGATCATTTACTTGAACCGAAAGAGCATCAACCTTTTTGTTTAAAAACTCGATCAGAGTTTTTAATTTCAGATCGGGTTTGACCTCAAACATAGACGTAACTTTGGTAGGAGTGTCTTTAGAAGATCTGGAAGAATCAGTGTTACCCTAATGAGTGCTTCGTGAAGCCTGTTTCTCCGAAAAAGTGTATGCTTCATTAGCGCCTTTGTCCATGAAACAATCGCCGTTCATGATATCTAATGTTTCCTTTTGATGGTCAGAGAGACCATTAAAGAATGAACGGACTAAGACAACAATATCGAGTTGATGATGGGGACATTCGAGAAGCAGATCAGTAAATCTGCTCCATGCTTCCGAAAAGGATTCCTGGGGGTGCTAGTGAAAGAATTGAATCTTCTGAAGCATTTTTGTAGTTTTCTTCTGAGTATAGAACTTTATCATGAATGCTTGTACGAGTTTGGCCCATGTGTCAATGGATTGTGGTTCTTCGCCTGCGAGCCAAACTGAAGCTTTATCAGCTAAGGTGAAGGGAAACAACCTAAGCAAGACTTGTTCGTTGGTAACGGTCGGATGGCAGAAAGTGGTGACTACTTGTTGCATCCGACAAAGGTGATTGTACTATTTTTCATGGTCTAAACCATGGTAAACAGGTAACAAACCAAAAATGTTTGGTGGAATGCGAAAATCTCCCTACAATCTCATCAAGTTTAATGCAGGAAGCAGGTCCTTCCTGTAAGGCAGTATAGAAGTCCGAAAGGGGTTTCTCGACTGTGGGATTTTCCTGAGTTATAACTAAGGGAGATAATGGCAACGAAGATACTTGACGAGGTTGGTTTAAGGAGGAGGAACTATGTCTAGGAGATAGCTTAAGCAGTTGTTTATTATATTTCCAATGACGATATGTAAGTTCTAATTCCTTATTAGTACCAGACCGTAGTCTCATACAAACACAAGTTTTAATTCTAGGCTCATAAGGAACGAATTATGACAGGAGGATTTAGAATTAAGGAAGGAGGGAGGTGAAGCACGTCTTCCTGAGCTGTTGCTAACTTGAGCAGGTAAGCTAGGATAACGTGTGAATATTCCAGCAGCCAGGTCACCTGAGAGAATTGAGGGAGGTTGTTCGTGCTAGCACGTTCCTTAATTAGGCAACCTCAATCTATCAAGTTTTCTAGACACTGATGGAATAGGATGATGATTTATTATTGTGCATTATGCGGGGTATTATTAAGATGATTATGATGAAATTTTAATTATTAGGATTTTTTTTTAATTATTTTTTTATTTTTTTATTTTTTGAGTTTACGTAATTAATGTAATATAGAGATGTGATTACAAAATATGCAATTAAAAATGATAGATGCCAAAATAGAAAACTAAATGCCAAAACATGCAACTATATATGAGCTAGGGGAATGTCGAGAATGAACTCATGCAAATGAATACCGCGTACGTGAATTGATGTAACATACACATACAAAAAAAATTAAGCAAGTGGTTTGAAATTATGCATACATCCAAATATATTCGAATCATATTAATCGTATTAATGTGAATATGTAATGACGAACCACATTTACATGCAAAGAGTTCTCATGCCAACACACAAATATGCGAGGTAAAACAGGTTATAGCAAACAACCAAATAATATCCTAGACAAAGTTTTGAGGATTTTAAGAATTCGAAACATGGCGTCCCGCGATTTCTCGTACAACGATCTAATTAACTCCAGAGCTCGTGAACTTACTGGATGGTGGATAAACAGGACTAGAGAGTCCAAAATAGTACTGAAAAGGAAAGTAGCTTGTACCTAAAAACCAGAGTGTTGTTACTCCAGGTTAGTCTCGCGCGCTACTAATATGGTCTCGCCCGAGACTCTTTTATTAGTTCAGTACTGCAACTTCCTACGGAATACTTAGACTGTGCTAATAATGATAAACAAGATCTGGTTCATAGATATCTGTTAGTAGAAAAAGTTGGGGCAAACAGGTACGTAACACGTTAGTACTGCAAAAGAAATGGAAATAAAAAAAAATGAGGGGGTAGGAGAAGGGGTTTTTACATGACGTATTCCAGTTATTACGTTAAATGTCCAGAGTCTTTCAGCGTGCAGCGGCACCATTTGGCTAACGTATAATTTCTCATTTTGGTTTTATACTTAAGTCCGAAGTCCACAGTCCGAAGTGAGAAGACTAAAGTCCAAAGTCCAAAGTCCGTTAGTCGTCCGTTTAGTCAAGTTACCTTACTCACGTGGGTTTGATAGGATAGGTCGAGTAAGGGATCATCCAAACCTTAGGGCTCGGCAAGGTTTACAACTGGATTTACAACTTTTGGTGAGTAGGATTTTCGGTTATTTAGTTGGTTTAAGTAAATTAACGATAATGCGAGTAATGTAAAATAATAGATTTTGATTTCTACATAAATAAACAGGGAAAGGGTTAATCATACTCATACAAGAATCATTTTTCAACAGTTTATACTATCACATCACTACAGTTTTAATCCGTTTTGAGTTCATAGACAAACCCGAGACGACATCGAGTATCGATCACTAGCAAAATACACGCATCTCTGGGTGCATCTCACTAGCATAAGGAGTTGAACTAATATTTTATCTCTAGAATATCATTTCAGCTCTTGGTTCGATTCTACATCAGCTGGACAAATTGGAGAGAGTATTCCGACACCCAGAGTCGCTAGAGACATTTTGGGTCTCTCATGAGACTATTCTGGGCAACAAAGACTCAAACTTGGACGAGATCTCAATCATTTTGGGACCGGATGTATAATCTACACCTAATTCCTAAGTAGTGATTCTAGAACATTAGAGTGTCAATCTGGATTCTCACACGAGCATCATAACCCTCCCCCTGAGGGGGGAGATTAGCTCATGGTCATTGGATGAATAATTAAACTTGTTGTATAAAATAAATAAGTAAATGCAGAATAGGAATTAAACATGAAAAGAAATTACTTTTATTAAGAAGAAAGACTTACAGTACTGAAGCTGTTGGAAGGGAAAATGATGGAATGTAAACCTAAAGACTATAAACTAAATCTAACTAACTAATGAGCTAAAGCTTGAGCGTAAAAGCTGAAGAAGAAATATTGAAGACCCCCTCACATATATATATGCTCCAGACCCTTCACATGAAGACCAAACATTAAAATGTTTTGTTTCATTTAATTGCTAAACTCAAAACTTTGTATTAACAAAGTTTTGTCCTATTATATTTTGTTTTGTCTTTTTATGTTTTGTTTTGTCCTTTTGCCCAATGCAATTCAAAACATTGAATTGGTATGTGTCTTTTTCTTTTGCAAGGTGGCACAAAATTGTGACCATCACTTGCCACCTGCCTATCCTGACTCGTCATGCCTTTTGGGCCCGCAAAGTGGGTCCACGTGGTGTGTCCAGTGGCGGCACCAATTTTGGCATTTTTACAACTTTCTGTCTTTGCATAAAGTTCATCGCCCTGGTTGCTCTAGCAGTTCACTAGCCGAAGTCAGCATCCAAGTTTGAAAGATGTGAGTTTTGAAAGTTTGTGATAGGGTTATATACTAAAAGCATTACTTTTGTATTAACTTTAATTCTCTATATTTTGAATGAGAATCATATGGGCAAATGTTATGCATATTATATATGTTATTATTTATATGCATGTGTCAAATACTTTATGTTGTAGATGATATGGTGTGTGGTGACACACAGAAGATCATATCATCAGTACCTTATAAAGTATAAGTAAATGTTCACAACCTAAATGGATTTGGACAAACCATTGATAAGATTGTAGTATAATCTGGTATTAGTCTATCTTGACTATAGGATTACACCAGTACACTTTGTGTGTATTGGACAGGACCAAGTGAGGTTGTTTTTCTTTATACTGACTATATAAGAGAACAAACAGCTCTGTTATTATGGATGCTTGTCTTCTTCATCCGGATATAATAACGGGCACTTGCGTGCATTGTACATTGCTTTAAATCATCAATGAGTGAGATTTATTTGAAAATCAACAAACTCAATGGATTGGGTAATGACATTGTATGTAAGGTGTGCTGTTGATTATAGAAAGAATTCGTGACCCGCAAGTAGTCGGGTTGATGATGTCTCCTTGAGGAGCTCATAAAGATTGTCAGGTAAACCCTGCAGGTAGATTTAATCCGACATGACAATGAGGTTGAGTGGTACTACTCAAGGACATAAAAAGTTGATTAATGTAGTTGTCAGTAACTTGACTTAATCAACGGGCATTCGATATCTTAAACACGGGGAGATCAACAAGCATATAATATGGAGCCCATAAATGTAATTTGGGATTACGGCGGTAGTGCAATAATGGCCTTTAGTGAAATAAGTCATTTGTTGACGGACTTGGGCCGTGTGTTCTGGGCGAACATGGGAAGTCCAAGCCCGTTAGGAGGCCCAACCCTAATTTCTCCTCATGGTCCCTGTTGTAGCCTATAAATAGAAACCCTTCTCTCCTGGCCGAATTCACTATTCACTTGATTGAAAAAAAGAGGCAAGGAAAGAGAAAAAGAAAGGGTTGGTAGATCGTTGCCCACACAACGTCCAATCTAAAGATAGGAATACAATAGAAGATCAAAAGGTTGCAGAATCGTAAAGCTTGGATTCTCAGAGTTATCTTAGCCGATCTAAAGGTACAATTCTAACCAAAATCATGGACACCCCTTTTTCTGCTGCGCGTGGGTGTTCGCGGTTTGTAATCATTCGGTGCAACCATAACGGTTCCTACAGTTTGCTGCTTCTTTACATGTGGACCCGTTATTCACTGGTTTTGTTCCTTTGGAAACTTCGGCTCTAGTTAGGCTTTGTTGGGCTTCACTAGGGCTAAGTAGGAAGACTTCAAATATTCCAGTATTCCCATACTTCGATACATGTTTTATCATTATATTCACGTTAACTGTAAAAACCTGCAAAAGTATGAAAATATAATTATTATATGATTATTATTAAACACATAATTGACCAAAACACTATATCTCTCGGGGTTTAATATTGCAGTTTTAGGTGCTAATTAATATTGCTATGATAAAATCTGATGAAGTTACCATGTTTAGCTTCGTCAGTCTAAGTTTGAACGTTTTTACGCTCGCTTAGTTCTTTACTATCGCTACGACAAAATCTGACGAAGTTACCACGTTTAGATTCGTCAGTCTAAGTTTAAACGTTTTTACGCTCGCTTAGTTCGTTACTATTGCTACGACAAAATCTGACGAAGTTACAACGTTTAGATTCGTCAGTCTAAGTTTGAACGCTTTTACGCTTGCTTAGTTCGTTACTATCGCTACGAAAAATCTGACTAAGTTACCACGTTTAGCCTAGTCAGTCTAAGTTTGAACGTTTTTACACTCACTTAGTTTGTTACTATCGCTACGACAAAATCTGATGAAGCTACCACATTTAGATTCGTTAGTCTAAGTTTGAACGCTTTTACGCTCGCTTAGTTTGTTACTATCGCTACAAAAAATCTGACTAAGTTATCACGTTTAGCTTAGTCAGTCTAAGTTTGAATATTTTTACACTCACTTAGTTTGTTACTATCGCTACGAAAAATGACGAAGTTACCACGTTTAGCATCGTCAATCTAAATTTGAACGCTTTTACGCTCGCTTAGTTCTTTACTATCGCTACAACAAAATCTGACGAAGTTACCACATTTTGCTTCGTCAGTCTAAGTTTAAATGCTTTTACTTTCGCTTAGTTCGTTACTATCACTACGACAAAATCTGACGAAGTTACCACATTTAGATTCGTCAGTCTAAGTTTGAACGCTTTTATGCTAGCTTAGTTCATTACTATCGTTACGAAAAAATCTGACTAAGTTACCACGTTTAGCTTAGTCAGTCTAAGTTTGAACGTTTTTACAATCAGTTAGTTCATTACTATCGCTACGAAAAATGACGAAGTTACCACGTTTAGTATCGCCAGTCTAAGTTTGAACGCTTTTACGCTCGCTTAGTTTTTTACTATCGCTACGACAAAATCTGATGAAGTTACCATGTTTAGATTCGTTAGTCTAAGTTTGAACGTTTTTACGCTCGCTTAGTTCGTTACTATCCCTACGGTAAAATCTGATGAAGTTATCAAGTTTAACTTCGTCAAGCCTAAGTTTGAACGTTTTTACGCTCACTTAGTTTGTTACTATCGGTACAACAAAATCTGACGAAGTTACCACATTTAGCTTCGTCAGTCTAAGTTTGAACGTTTTACGCTCGCTTAGTATATTACTATTGCTACGACAAAATCTGACTAAGTTACCATGTTTAACTTCATCAGTCTAAGTTTGAACGTTTTTACGCTCGCTTAATACGTTACTATTGCTACAACAAAATCTGATGAAGTTTACCACGTTTAGCTTCGTCAGTCTAAGTTTGAACGCTTTTACACTCGCTTAGTTTGTTACTATCGCTACGACAAAATCTGACTAAGTTACCACGTTAGCTTCGTCAATCTAAGTTTGAACACTTTTACACTTGCTTAGTACGTCACTATCGTTACGACAAAATCTGACTAAGTTACCATGTTTAGCTTCGTCAGTCTATGTTTGAACTCTTTTATGCTCGCTCAGTTCGTTACTGTCGCTACGACACAATCTGACTAAGTTACCATGTTTAGCTTACTCAGTCTAAGTTTGAACGATTTTACGCTCGCTTAGTACGTTACTATCACTACGACAAAATCTGACTAAGTTATCATGTTTATTAGCTTCGTCAGTCTAAATTTGAATGTTTTTACGCTCGCTTAGTATGTTACTATCGCTATTACAAAATCTTTGCCAAGTTCAATTAGCATTGGGGGCATTTTTCACTACATGGGGGCGTCTCGTTCTATTCCATTTCAACTACGTAAATCAACAACGCTGTCAGTTTTCCACAGGTATGTTCTCTGACACAACAACAATATTCAATAGCAAATGCATACTTTATTTTTATTTTTTATCAAAAGAATTTTTAGCTCTATAGTATTACATTCACATAATCATATAACCATTGGTTTGGGAAAATCCAACGGTTTCTTACCAGTTTTTCGCATAGACAACTCGAACAAATCTTTGTAATTCATCTTTTCATATTATAGTTCATCTCCCGTTTCTATTAAAGTCTTTGTCAATTATCTTACAGTCGCTCGATTAAATCTTCATTTTCTTCTTCGCTATCTGCATTCGCTTCGCTTAGCGCTTTCGGTTAAATATCTTCCGAATTCATTATTTTCTAGGCATTGAGCCGATTTTTCTGAGTGAATCTTTTCGATCGAATTGAAACTTTCCGACAGCTTCATTATTTTTTCTAAGGCATTGTGCTGATCTTTCTACGAGAAATTTTCCCAGCGAAAATTTTTGACAGCTTCATTATTTTTTCTAAGGCATTGTGCTAATCTTTCTACGAGAAATTTTCCGAGCGAAAATTTTGACAGCGTCATTATTTTTTCTAAGGTATTGTGCCGTTCTTTCTACGAGAAATTTTTCGAGCGAAATTTTTTGACATCTTCATTATTTTTTCTAAGGCATTGTACCGATCTTTCTGAACGAAACTTTCCAAGTGAAACTTTTCGTCAGCTTCACTATTTTGTCGAAAGCATTGGGTCGATGTTTCTGAGAGACACTTTTCGTCGGTTTTTCTGAGCAAAAATTTTCGTTAGCTTCTTTTTTTCTTCTAAGGCCCCAAATTTCTGAGCGAAAATTTTCTCTAGCTTGTTAATTTTTTATAAGGCATTGAGATCTTTCCGTTCAAAACTTTTTTTGCAGATTTTTCGTCAATATCTTTTGCTCATCTTACCGCATACTTGTTTCGTGCTATCGAAAATCTTTGACACCACTTTGTCATATTTTCCAAACTTTTCTCCGTCTTCTTCGGTAGCCCAAATTCAATTTTGATCGAAACCCAACAATTTCAACTTAATATCCTAACATATCCAACTTGAAACTGATCGATCCTAAGCTAGATTATGCCGATCAATCTTTAGTTGCCTATCCAATTCGAAATTACCGACATCTCATAGTAGAGAGAAATTCCAATAGACTTAATTATAAAACCACCTCCACTCTTCAATTTCATGCCACTGCCACCAACAAATTTTCACCCCAACAGACCCAATTCATGTCCACCACCCATCAAATTCCATATCATGGTCCTGTCATTCAACCTCATCACCAATTTGTATATATAGCTTTAGTTTTATGTTGTTGTTTGCTTTTCTATCAGTTCGAACTCGTTCAATTCATCTATATACGAGTATGTTCAATTAATTTCTTTCCCGTTCAATTAATGTGCAATATCTAACAACCATCAATCGGTGTATTTGTTCCTCGTTGAAATCCATGCCTAGTTTTGTGTTAGCAGCTTCAAGAAGTTTTCTACTTCCATACAGCACCCAAACCCAACTTCAAACCCACAAACAACAATGAGAATTTTCTTCAAAACCACAAACAAACAATAAGAATTTTCTTCAAACCCACAAACAACAAACCCAACTTAAGATTCATAACAAATTTTGATTGATTGTTTTCAACTTATTCGAATTTTTTTGAAGAGAAAAATGGATTACTTGTGGTGAAGTGGGCATGACTTGTGATTTTGACTTTGTCGAAAGCATAGATGGGTTGGGGGTCTCGGGATGGAGAGACGTTAGTAACAGCATGGAGAAGATAAGAAGAAGACAACCTTTTTTTTTTTTTTTTTTCCTTCGTGAGTTCTGTTTTTGTTTTGGGCTTTTTATGTTTACCAATTCATTAGAGCAAGTCCAATGGGGGTTATATGAGCTGCTAAAGGCAAATATAGCACCCCAACAACAAAAATGTCATTCCAATAGGGCTGCTAAAAGGGTCTTAAATTTGGAAGGAGTCAAAAACCAAGCCAAAGTTAAAACTTTTGCTAACAGCTGTCATAATAAATTCCGAGAGACGGACGGCATAATTTTTGCCGTTTGTTGGTTATTTATATACATATGGCAGAAACTATGTCGTATGTCTCCCGTTTTAATTAAATGAACGGACTATAGACATTGTACCATCCGTACCTTCCAGACACTCAACCTGATTTAGACTTAGTCAAATTCAACCAATTTTTCACTCACATGCATTTACTTGTCATCAAAGCATCAACCCCCAACTCCTCAACCATCAACTCTTTAACCACCAACCTCATTTCTTATGTCAACTTTATAGACCACAAATTTCTCAACTTTGCCTTCACTCACACTTTTTGCATTACTATTCTCAACTTTGCAACCTTTCTTATCACATTCATTCTCAACTTTGCAACTTTTCTTCTCACATTCAAAATGGCTTCTTCTTCTCTCTATGTTAAATCAAGCTCCTCATCTAAAGATGAGAACATGATTAATGACGATGAGAACATGTTCGTACCTATTTTCTCGATGTTGCAAGACATGCACGAAGCTACTCGTAATCATCGAGGCTCGGTCCCTGGTAGAAAGTACATTTATCGTGATCGAATCAGCGCTCACAATAGGATTATGAGAGATTATTTCATGCAATACCCAAAGTATCCCCTTGATATCTTCCATAGGAGGTTTAGGATGCACCGCCATCTCTTCCTCCGAATCTTGAAAGCCGTCTTCGACCATGACAAGTACTTCACATACAAGGTTGATGGCATTGGAAAGCCATGTTTGACGAGTATGCAAAAGGTGGTTGCTTGCATTCGTTTGCTTACATATTGTTATGGTGCGGATGTGTTCAAATCACAAACAATATGTAAGCACACTTGAGGCATTTTTGTGACGCCATGTTGGCGGTCTTCGAGGAAGAATATTTGAGGGCTCCAAACAAAGAAGACATTCAACGTCTACTTGCACAAGGTAAAAATCGTGGCTTCCCGGGTATGCTTGGAAGTTTGGATTGTATGCATTGGCAATGGGAAATGTGTCCTACGGCATGGCAAGGTACACATGTAGGACATAAGAAGAAACCTACAATCATTTTGGAAGCCGTTGCCGATCAAGACTTGTGGATTTGGCACACTTTTTTTGGTATGGCTGGTTTAAACAACGACGTCAATGTGTTTCAACGTTCTCACCTCTTTGACAATATTATGTGTGGTGATGCTCCTCGTTGCAATTACACTGTGAATGGTCGCCAATACAAAATGTGTTACTATCTTGCCGATGGGATTTATCCTAAATGGGCTACACTTGTATAAATAATCCCTCACCCAACAATTCAAATAGAGGGATTTTTTGCTAAGATGCAAGAAACTTATCACAAAGATGTGGGGCATGCATTTGGTGTCTTACAAGCTAGATGGGGGATAATCAAGAGGCCAGCGCGAATGTGGAGTAGGGATGACATTAATCGGATAACGAAAACGTGTATAATTTTACATAATATGATTGTCGATGATGAACGAGAGATTGATATCGAAGATTGGCAAATTGACATAGATTGGGAGCCACCAGTCGCATTGCATGTTCTCAGGAATCGAAATGAGAAAATTGCAAGAAGACTTAACACACTTCGTTACATTCAGAGCAGAGAAACTAATGTTCAAATAAGAGTTGACCTCATCAATCACCTTTGACAATTTCGTGCAGATCAAGGAATGTAGTATGTGTATTTCTATGTTTGTAGTTTGAGTACGTATTATCTATGTTTGTTCTATAGCTTGAGTATTATCTATGTTTGACTTTATGTTGTTTCAAGACAATTCAAATTAAAATTGAAATTACAATATTGGAAATGAACTAACAATAACAATGGAAATAAAATAACTAAAACAACATTAAAATTAATCTGAGTAGTAGAAGCACCACCCCCACTAGTAGCACCACTTGGAGTTCCAAACGTTCCACTCTCTCTCCTTTGGTGAATTATCTCTATTTTCATCGTCTTGAAGTATTCGACAACTTCCGACTCAAGAGTAGAAGTATCTTGTGCTAATATTTTGTTGTCTTCTTTCCACTTCTTAAGCTCCATCATCTTCACCTTATCGGCAGCGGCATTCGTCATTTGTGCCAAATACTTTTCCATCATCTTGTAATTCTCTCTTCCTTTCTTCATCTTTTCTTTCTCACCCCTTGTTCCCGGTGGTCGTTTTTTCTTGGTTCCCCTTCCACTTACATTTTCACTTACACTTCCACCTCCACCTCCACTTCCATCCCCAACTTGTGTAGAAAATGTATCAATTGGAACGCCACCAAGAGTTGTCGACGGCATTGTAGGTGTTGAAGGCACGACTTCGTCATCTACCTCGAGAATGACGTTGGTTCGTCTCCTCAATGTAGTTTTTGACCGGCTCTCCAATTCTCCATTCCATTTTGGGCTATCCTTGAGGAGGGCCCAACAATGCTCAAATTGAAAGTGTGTATTATGAGCCAACATATATGTTGTTTTTGCCTCAGCCAACCGATCTTGGATCGTTGTACCACTTCTTGCGGTCCTCTTCGAAGAAGAGATAATTCCCACCCACCGGTTACAAACTTTTTAGATGTATCCAAATCGAGTAGACACCGAATCCTTGCTTCTCTTGTTGTTTTTACCAACTCTCTCACAAAATTTCTCTAATATTCTCTCCCAATAGTGTGTGACTCGTTGCCCCGCACCAACAATTGGATCTTCATTAATATATATCCACACTTTGCAAAGAGCCTCGTCTTCTTGAATTGAAAAATTGGTGGACCTTGTAGATTTCTTTCCTTTTGATGTGGTTGCATGTTCATTTAGATCCATTGTTGTAGTTGGAGTAGATAGAAATTGTATGAGAATTGGGAGCAAATGGTGAGAGAGTTGTGTGAAGTAGTTGTTATAAATTTGAAATTTCAGAAAAACTAGCCGTTGGGATGTTTGGACTAGACAGATGGCAGATTTTATGCCGTCTATTGCAATTTAACATACAGACGGCAGAAACTCTGCCATCCGTATCCCAAACTTAACAACTGCTAAAAGTCCCCATTGGATTGGTTTTTCGAATTTGGGCTGCCAAATTTGGCTGGGGCTACTAAAGGGCCTATGCGGCACCTTTTAGCAACCTATTATAGCTGCTCCCCATTGGACTTGCTCTTATCCAATCATGCGTTGGTCCACTGTTCCACTCCTTAGGCAATTCAAATTCCAAACCAAGTTCAGGTGGGACACTACTAGCTTATACATCCAAAATAAGGGTGGGGCACTTAAGTTACGTGGATCAAATAGTCATATTAAGCGATGCTTGTATACTTGCAATACACCTTATATCACTTCTTTTTCCACCCAACTCCTACTGTCCTACATAATCTTTTTTCATATATATATATATATATATATATATATATATATCGGTTTGTCTAGGGTGCCACTCTTAGAGTGCCACCCTTATCTCACTCTTCATTTGAGTAGTCGATCTAGCCCTCTAGATCTCAAGATCTAATTCACCAAATTTACCGATATTTACCGATATTTCGATATTTCATCATCTTCTAAAAAAAAAAAAAAAAAAAACCCATCTTCACCAATACTCACACACCGATCTAACCAAAAAAAAAAAACCGAAATTAAATTTCTCTCTCGACAAATTTCTCGGCTCTCTCGGCTTCTTCTTCTCATCATTTGGCAATTAGGTTTCTTCACTTGGTTTTTCTTCTTCTCGGCCGGTATCATTTGGAACTTCAACTATAGTCCACATTTGGTTATGGTGCTTGCCTATTAATAATGCTTTAATTGACACTTGGATTGTCATTATACCATAAAACCTTGAATTTTGATTTAATTTAGGTTGCTATGATTATAGTTATGATTAATACCCTCGTTTAAAGACGGCGACAATTTCGGTGGACTCGTCAGTATTTCGTCGGGAGTTGGTGAACTCGTAAAGTATTCTTCATGCCGTGAGATTACGCCGAGTTCGGTGAACTCTATCGAGTTTTGAACTCTTTCAGAGTTTTGAACTCTATCGAGTTTTGAAGTAGCATATTCTTTCGAAGAGTTAGGTGAACTCGTCAAAGTTTTGAACTCGTCAGTGATTTCGCCGGAGTTCGGTTAACTCGGTCGTATTCTTCATGCCGTGATTTCGCCGAGTTTTGAACTCGTCGAGTTCGTGAACTCTGTCGTCCCGCTCGAGGAGTTCGTGAACTCGTCGTATTCTTCATGCCGATTCGCCGAGTTTTGAACTCGCCGAAGTTCGATGAACTCGTCGTGATACGCCGGAGTTAGGTGAACTCGTCGTATTCTTCATGCCGATTCGGCCGAAGTTCGGTGAACTCTGTCGTATTCTTCATGCCGTGATACTCGTCGAGTTTTGAACTCGTCGGAGTTTGGTGAACTCTGTCGAGTTCGTGAAGTAGCATATTCGGTGAACTCTGTCGAGTTTTGAACTCGTCGTGATTCGCCGATGAAACTCGCCGAGTTCGGTGAACTCGGTCGTATTCTTCCCGCCGTGATTCGTCGAAGTTTTGAACTCGTCGAGTTCGATGAACTCGTCGTATTCTTCATGTCATATTGATTCGTCGGAGTTTTGAACTCGTCGGAGTTCGATGAACTCTATCGAGTTTTGAACTCTTTTCGAGTTTTGAACTCTGTCGAGTTCGTTGAAGTAGCATATTCGGTGAACTCGCCGAGTTTTGAACTTCGTCGAGTATTCGCCGAGTTCGGTGAACTCATGCGTATTCTTCATGCCATATTCTCGTCGAGTTTTGAACTCGCGGGAGTTCGATGAACTCTATCGAGTTTTGAACTCTTTCGAGTTTTGAACTCTGTCGGGAGTTCGTTGAAATAGCATATTCGGTGAACTCGTCGAGTTTTGAACTCTGTCGTGATTCGATCGAGTTCAAAACTCTTTCGAGTTCGGTGAACTTCTCGTCGTATTCTTCATGCCGAATTCTCGTCGAGTTTTGAACTCGCCGAAGTTCGATGAACTCTATCGAGTTTTGAACTCTGTCGAGTTCGTTGAAGTAGCATATTCGGTGAACTCGCCGAGTTTTGAACTCTGTCGTGATACGTCGAGTTCGGTGAACTCTGTCGTATTCTTCTTCATGCCATATTCTCGTCGAGTTTTGAACTCTGTCGGAGTTCGATGAACTCTATCGAGTTTTGAACTCTTTCGAGTCGAGTTCGTTGAAGTAGCATATTCGGTAAACTCGCCGAGTTCGGTGAACTCTGTCAAAGTTTTGAACTCTTCGTAAATTGATTCAATCAGGAGTTCGGTTAACTCTGTATTATTCTTCATGCCGTGATACGTCAGGAGTTTTGAACTCTGTCGAGTTGGTGAAGTATCATATTCGGTGAACTTTGACGCCGGTCGAGTTTTGAACTCTGTCATATTCTTCATGCCGTGATTACGTGCCGAGTTGGTGAACTAACATATTCGGTGAACTTTGTCGAGTTTTGAACTCTGTCGAGTTCGATGAACTAGCATATTCGGTGAACTCTGTCGAGTTTTGAACTCTGGCGAGTTGTGAAATAGCATATTTGGTTAACTCTGTCGAGTTTCGATGTTTAAGTTATTTACCTTTGTTTATGTACATTGGGATTTTTGATTTGTTTAAGTTATTTATATTTTTAATTTTTTCGATTTATAGAAATGGAGGCGAGAGACATCAATCAATATCGAAGAAGGCGTGGTTGGGTCTTCGATCTACTAAAGCCCCCGTTCAAGGCACGCAAACATTATTTGCTCCTTATATAGGAATGACTTTTACAAGTATTGATTGAGGCAAAGACTTATTACAAAGAGTATGGTCAACAAGAGGGATTTGAGACTTCGTGTTCGGACGACTTCTAAGCAACAAAATCAGGTGGATTTGGTTAGTGGTTGTTCTTGGTTTGCTCACGTGAAGGGGTTAAGACTCCTAAGAGAGATGAAGTCCGATCAAGAAATACATCAACTATCGGTGTGGTTGCCAAGCTAGAATTCATGATTAAGAAAAGAATGCATGAAGAGATATATGAGGTCGGCGTTGCTCATAATGACCATAGTCACGGTGCGGTGACCCCATCGAAGAGAATTTGCATGAAAACTAACAAACATATGCAAGCGGTGAAGTGCTTGACCGAGATATTTAGTGATAGCGGTTAATCTGTTGGGAAAGTGGCATCTGTTTTCCATGGAGAGGAAGTTGGGTTTTACACAGAAAGATTGTTGGAACCATTATTATGGTTTGACCGGAAAGATGCCTAAAGAAGGTGATGCAACCGCCGTCTTTGCAATATTTTATCTGAGGAAGAGTCTTTGAGGATCCCGGTTCTATACGCTTATTGATTTAGATGAAAATGGGACTGCGGTGAACTTTTTTACGGGTTCATGGGAGGTCTCGATGCCGATTATGAATATTTCGGAGATGTTGTGTCTTTTGATACCACATATCGTACCAATGCATATTCCATGCCTTTTGCCCCTTTTTTTTGGAGTCAACCATCATTATCGGTCGATTCGGTTTGGTTTCGCATTGTTGCTTGATGAGACGAGAAGATACATTCATATGGCTATTTAAGGCCCGGCTTGCAGCCATGGGTGGTCGTCGCCAACTGCAATCATCACGACCGGGATAGAAGCGATGACAATGACCATTGCCAAAGTGTTTCCTAATACTTCGTCATCGTTCTTGTCTTTGGCATATTATGCAGAAATTCAAGAGAAGATGTCATTTACCAAATTTGAGACATTGGTGGCGAGTTGAAGAACACTATTTCTTTTAAGTATAGGATTGTTGATTTTGAGAGAAGATGGTGTACAATCATTGAGAAGTATGAGTTGTCACGAAAATCCTTGGTTGTGAGAGATATATTCAATGCGGGAGAGAAATGGGTTCCTTGTTATCTCGGTGGCACTTTTTGTTTGGTATGCACACGGTGAAGTGAATCGATGAATGCTCATTATGACCGGTTTGTCAATTCGGACGACTACGCTTATGCAGTTTGTACATGGTAATGAGAAGTCTTTGACTTTGCTTGCTAGGAAAGAAAGAGATTCGATTACGCGACCGAAAGCATAGTTCGCGGATTGTGCCTAACGATGCTTTCATCCTTATGCATGCCGCGAAGAAGGTCTATCGATCTCAATATTCAATAAATTTAAAGAGCAACTAGAAAAGGCAAAGATGGAGTACAAAATTGATGGGGAACAAATTGGCGGGTATGGGAACCGGAAGCTACATGGTGAAATGGAGAGACCCATTTGAAGAATTCAGTTTGGAGAGTGAGTTTCGATAGAGGAACCTTAGAGGGAGACTGCAAATGCAAGTACTTTCGGTTTATGGGTTTGCTTTGTGGTCATATCTTAAAGGTTTTATGCGATCTGAGATTGAAGAGATTCCAAACCATTTTAGATTGACGCGGTGGATGCAAAAGTCTAACACTTATAAAGCGGAGTTTGATCTTTGGATTTGTGGTGGGAATGTCTCAAATGAACCTTTGAGAGTGGCTCATTCTATCAAGGTTGCTTCTCGAAGTGGAAACTACGATCGTCGCGATACTTTTGAGGGTTATTCATATTTTATTGAAAAGATTGGTGAAATGGCTATTGAAATTTCAAAGTTTAATGAGACTTCCTACAAAAAGCGAGCCGCAGAAGCCTCGGCAGAGCCTCGATTCGAGCCTCGAGCCTTGATACCTTCCGGTTAATACATCCACAGGTTTTTTTTATTTGAATGTTTAATTTGATATAAATTTAGTGTTTAATTGGTGTTTAATTTGATATAAATATTTATTTTAATTAGGTCTTTATTTCAGCTATTGATTTTGAATCCCAACATTTCTCAAACAAAGGGAGGGGAAGAAAGCGGATAGATGGAAATCCCCAAAGAGATAGCCCTAAACAATTCGGGAAGAAAGTGTCACGGATGTGGAATGATTGCTAACCATGACTCGAGAAATTGTCGGGAGAAAAATAATCGTAATCTGTCGATTGTAAGTATAGATTTATTCAAAACTCTTTGATTCTAAATGTTCACTAGTTCTAATGATATTTTTATCTGGCGTCATGGACTTCATTGATGTCCGGACTTGTTAAGAGTGGTTTAGATATGGCAGCCTTGTTAGAGTTTTATCAAGTGTTGTTAAGTTGAACTGCGGTAATGGGGTTGTGTTCCATTGCATCATTCCATTGGATAGTATCTAATGTTGTCGCTAGCTAGGCTCTAGATAGGAAACATCATAATGATAGACCGGTGCTTTTTTTGATAACTTCTTTCTCCTTTTTATTTTCAAATTTTAATATTCTTTGGTTTAGGTTACATTTGGGGAGTTTAATTAGACTGAGTTCTAATCTCATTGATATTGTAGAAAAGAGAAGTATGGCTCAAGGAGAAATGGAGAATCGGAGGCAAAGCTTTGCTTTAGGTAAAAAACTGCCTACTCATACATTCGTTTCCAGCCCCTCGACTTTGCATCAATCGATCTTGATCTTTTCATCATTCTCTGCGGTTATGTTTTTCTTCGCTCTGAGTTCCACAAGATGCCACAGTATCAACGCCACCTTGACTATGCACCATTGAAGAAAGTCGCCAAAATTGAGTTATTAGCTATAGCGGGAGAAATTGTCGTGAAAAGAGAGAGAAGAAGCAGAAGTGTTGAAAGAAGGTGGAGAAGTTGAAGAGCTGAAACTTGGAGTGAAAGGCTTGAACAAGCCAAAGCTAGGTCTTGAGCGGGGCTATACTTGTTGCTAATTCATTACGATGTGCTTAAATGTTGTATCTGAGAACAATAATATTTGGGATTGCATAAAGCATTTTGATGTGCTTATTATAAATATTCTTGTTGTTACACAAAGCGTGCCACTTGCAATTTTGTTAAAGTAAGTTGATATGATGTATTGATGCGGATACTATACCACCGATTATAATGCCAGCGTTTGTCAACAACAAATTTACCTCAACTCATATGATCATCAATGAACATCAACACAAACAAACCAAACTGATAAATTGCCAAAACATCAACATCAACGATATGGACTTGAAATGCGGCGATATCGTTTGGATTTGAATTTGGATAAAAAATGGTGTGTCTGTTTGGACTTTGTCCCAAGCGGCATGGTTGGACACCGTTTGGCCGTTTAGTACCAAGCGGTGTGGCCATGCCGTTTGGGACAAAGTCCAAACGTCTTGGCCATGCGTTTTGGGACAAAGTCCAAACAGACACACTCTATTTTTTGCAAGTTCAAAGTCCAAGCGACATGGCGGAACCGTTGGGCCTTAGTCTCAAGCGGCATGGCCACACCGTTTGGAATTAAAGGCCAAGCGGTGTGGCCATGCCGTTTGGACTTTGAACTTTGCAAAAAATGGTTTGTCTGTTTGGACTTTGTCCCAAGCGGCATGGCGAACCGTTTGGACTTTGTCCCAAAGCGGCATGGCCACACCGTTTGGTACTAAGGCCAAACGGTGTGGCCATGCCGTTTGGGACAAAGTCCAAACGGTTCGGCCATGCCGTTTGGGACAAAGTCCAAACAGACAAACCATTTTTTTTGCAAGTTCAAAGTCCAAACGGCATGGCCACACCGTTTGGACTTTGTCCCAAACGGCATGCCCACCGTTTGTCCTTAGTACCAAGCGGTGTGGCCATGCCGTTGGGACAAAGTCAAACGGTGTGGCCATGCCGTTTGGGACAAAGTCCAAAGACAAACGCCATTTTTTTGCAAGTTCAAAGTCCAAGCGGCATGGCCACACCGTTTGGACTTTGTCCCAAGCGGCATGGCCACACCGTTTTTTGGTACTAAGGACAGGGTGGCCATGCGTTTGGGACAAAGTCCAAACGGACACGCTTTTTTTGCAAGTTCAAAGTCCAAGCGGCATGGCCACACCGTTTTTTTAGTCTCAAACGGCATGGCCACACCGTTTTGGTACTAAGGACAAAGCGGTGTGGCCATGCCGTTTGACTTTGAACTTGCAAAAATGGCGCCGGTCCTTATTTTTGACTTTGTCCAAAAACGGCATGGTGACCGTTTGGACTTTGTCCAAAACGGTGGCCACACCGTTTGGAACTAAGGCAAACATTTTGGCCATGCGTTTTGGACAAAGTCAAAAGTTCCGCCATGCCATTTTGGGACAAAGTCCAAACCATGCCGTTTTCTAATGCAAGTTCGAAGTCCAAAAGCAGACCACGACACGCCATGGCGCAAGTTCAATTGCTAGATTACTACATTGCTGTAAGCATTTCAACCAATCAAGCAATGTATGGCTCATGCTTTCGCTAAGATCTGAAATTAGACAACCAATTTGTATACAAGCATTACTTTGTTATAATGCTTGTATACAACCAATCGAATGGTGTAATATTAAATGTTCCATTTAATATAATTGTAGCTAATTTACTTTCGGTATAGCAGGTATAGCGTATAGGACACATTTCTCTCTTTGAAAATTACCTCTTACGAATATACTAAATAAGCACGGGTGAGAATGCCAAGCTTTCCGGATCATAATTTCAAGATGGTGACTGTTATGCTATCAAGGTCTTACTCTTTATTCCTTGCCAATCTTATTAATGAATTCATCACATGAACAAGGTTGATAATGCCCGGAATCCCTATACATCATTTGTCACTCTGTCGGTTTAATCACCCGAGATTGTGGGTGAAAGCATATATGGAAACATACATCCCGTAGAAATAATTCAGTTATAAGACCATCGAATCGACATGATTACAAGCGAAGGAAGAATTGTACTTCCATTATTTCAAAGTAAAACATATGAGTCCACAAAACCGGCAAAAGTAAAATTTGGATTATCATATTTTTACATATTGATCAAGAACATAAAACCATATGGAGGTATCGAAGTTACAAATGTCTTAACCCTTTTCTTTGGTAATTTTACGAAAGATAATCTTTGACAAAAACCGAAAATAACGGACTTGACTGACACCTCTATCCACACAACCTTTTCCCTACCGAGCTTACGGCTTTCATCATGCTATTATTATACCGCCGTCGAGAGCACCCTAGTGTCAGTGCGACATCGCATCAATTTCATCACCGTCCTCCATTTCGAGCTACAAACAAACATAACATAAAATTCAAATTTCAAATGCAAAATCATGATTTCTAAGATTTTCATATATATGCCATTGTCCAAAAATATCAAACTCATAGTTTGGGAAATTACTCGCTCATGAGAAGTGGCGGTTTCACATTGAGTAGACTAACTACACTCTAGACCCGGAAATACATTAAGTAATTCTTTGCATCATGAGAAACACCTTTGTTACATGACCTAATCAAGACTTAACACTATCATATTTAAGTGGATCTGCAATGACAATTTGCCAAACTAGCTATGTTTTCTAAGACCCTAGCAAGTCCTCAAACTTTGTCGTTATATGTCTACTAAGAAAAGATCCAACTAATGTGCGCGAAAGGTGCGAAGTTCCTCCTTTTTAAGCATAAAACACTATTGTTGATGCCATTGAGCGGTAGGGTGTCTATTTCAAACTCAAAAGTGGTGGTGCTAGAGATAACTAAATCATATGAAGTTAATAATCTCTATCTTTTCTCCAATTTTCCCTCTTCATATGTGTATTGTGTATGAGTTTTATCTATGTATATGCTTTCTTGGGGGCCACAAGGCTGCAATCCTATGCTCAACATTTTCAAGAGCAAAAAAATGAAGCAATTGACGGATACTAGGGAAGTGACTATATGGACACCTACATATAGGACAATGAGACTCTCCCATTCCACTCATTGCCCGGTGGACACACCAAAACAAGATATATGGCCACAAGCTGCAATCCTATGCTCAACACACCAAAAACAAGATATATGGCCACTAAACCCTAAACCCTAAACTAACCAAACTCAACATACCTAAATCCTATGCTCCTTCCACGATATCGTCCGCCAATGAACTTGCACGGGTCAAATTGTATGCCTCCATGAACTCGTTACATTGCATCCTCTGGAATCTTGATCCACCCAATTCGCGAGGCCTTGATTGAGCAAGCGAGAAATTTCATCGACGACGGGTCTTTGTCAAAATTAAAACACAAAACTACATTAGTATATACATTTACATTTATAAAATACCAAAACAAAACAAAACAAAACAAAATTAGCGTTGTAAGATATTAACTCACCGATTATGATATGGAAGACTCGTAGGGAGTAGTGACTAAGATGATCAGGGTTTATCATTCTCATATGACTATTGTTTTCGTACCAACTCATGTATCTACTAACACACTCCCATGGATAAGACGGAATGGGTCCGCGTTGTTCAAGTTGAATCAAGTGATTCTGCCAATTACTCCGATGGGAAGGCCTTGATATTAAATTTTACATCATACGCGTCGAGGAAGTAGTTAAGCGTCGAGCTCTTTGGTTTTGGGGGATCTGAGGGTACAAACTGCATATGACCCAACTGACGCACAACCCTCGCAACATTGTACTGCTCGACATTATCAAGAAAGCATATAAATCCCTCGAAAAATGCTATTTCATCCACCGGCCGTGTAGCTCGGACTTCAACATAGGGATACCATTCAACTGTCAAATAGCATATGATCGAGGGAATTAATCATTAATCACATACTAATAATATTAATTAATAAATAAAACTATTTACATACAAAAATACTTACATCGGTACAAGTCATATTATCAATGGTGGCTCGGGTATACTTCAATGCGGTTTGTTGTGCTAGCATAAAAGACCGAAAATGGCGAGTACCTATTAGCACGGGACATGCTCAAATGATAGTCCTCATTTGGGTATGGCCTGAACACTTAAGGAAGTACTCATAAATCCATGCCTACATTAATATAGACACCGAAGTTAATATTGTAATAGATAGATAAAATTGACATTGAAAAGAAAAACAAAAAACTAATACGTAGGAGAGTGAAATAGCACGAAACACCCTTCACCTTGGCACTTTGTGGCGGTCCAAGACCCCACTGTACATAAGTAAGCCCGGTAAATTTTGCACCCCACGCGTAGTCTCGATCTCGGCAAATTTGAAAGCGATCTCGGATAACAAGCGGGAAGCTGCAGTTCGGGCGATGTCGGTAAAGGCGGTACATCAAAGAAAAATAATGGATAAGCTCTCACGAAAAAAGCTGCACCTCTTTTTGGGTTGGCGCTTCTTCACAACAACCCCATTTTCATCCGTAAATCTTCATCTCTTACCTTCCCGACAAAACTGCTTCATCAAGAAATCCATCCTAACTTTGGAAGTGAACTTATTGGATTTCATCTCCATCTATCTTATCCATGGGTATGCCAAGATTTTTGTGGAGAAGTCTTTTTAATACGTTTCAAAGGTCAAATCGGTGTCCCCGATCACTGCTGCTTTGCCCTCGATCGGAACTCCTAAGAGTTGGGAAACATCGTCCAGCGTGATTGTCATCTCTCGCCCACGGCATATGAAGCGTGTTGGTCTCACGGATGCCACCTCTCCACAAGCGAGAGACCAACCACGGGATCGATGCTGTATATACCTAAGACCGAGCACATAAGCCGGTCCTTTGAAGCTCCCGAAAAGTAGAAACGGTCGAACACTCTCCTCGATATCCCATTGTACCAACTTGTTGAGGTGCCCATGGCACTTCAACACCCCTCGCCCGCCTAAAACAACAAAAACTTAGTATTAATGTATGCACAAGTTTTAGTAATACAAAATTTAAATACTAATAGACACTATATGATAATATTACCGCCCTCCCAAACATCGCGAGCTCGTGCCTTTGCATAGTCATACAATAGATGTGACACCACGGGGCCACCTCCATAAACACCTCTGCGGAACTCCAAGTCATTGTTGGACTTTCTCACAATATTCCTTTGGAGGTGCAGTACACGGGGAACCGGGGACTTCCTCGTCATCATCCTCCTCCTCCTCCTCATCCTCCGCGTCCTCCTCATCCTCCGCGTCATCAACACCCTCTTCGTCATCTTCTTCATCATCACCTACAGCTACACTCTTCCCACGATCCATATTTACATCATCTACATCTACATCTTCATCTTCATCTAAATCTAAATCTAAATCTACATCTACATCTACATACATCTAAATCTACATCACTCATAATTGTTTGCTTTCTTCTCTTTTGATTTCCTAACTTTCTACACCACTTACTACATTTTGGGATCATCCGCTTTCCGATCCCCCCTACAGATTTGATGCGAGGTAGTTGTTGCCCTTTCTCTCTTTTTCTCGAGGGCTCCTCATGACCCGAACTACTACTCCCCCCACCTAACAACTTCTTAGCACCCGTGAAAACACTTTTTTTGCATTCTTCACATTCAGATTCTTTGTTGAGGCATTGCTACAAAATAAATAGGAGTTAAAAATAAGACATTCAACTAATTCAAATTGTTGCAATACCAGCGTGAAAAAACAAAAGAGCGAAATAAAGGCGGTGTGCATGCCAATCTATATCTAAGGTGTGCATGTATTTCTAGGCCATTTACCCGAGCTTGCTTGGCTTTCAAAATGGATTGAAGGGGATAGACCTTCTACGTTAATCTTAGGTGTTTTTGTTTAGTTGAGGAGGACTATAATGCAAAAATGATCAAAAATGACCGGGCTGGAAAGGGAGGAGAAAACAATTCAAATGGATAGCATGCGAAAATGATCTACTATTATTATAAAGGGGCGCCCTCTTTCTTAAGTTATAGCATCGTTTTGAATGGGACGAAGCGACAAGAGCTTGATTCGACTCACTTACGTTTGGATATGTCGGCAAGTCCAATCTGAGACAAAAAGAAAGAAGTTGGACCCCAAACACCACCACCGGCGTTTGCATTTCATCTCGGTAAAGATGAAATAAGCATTTACCTTTTTGCTTTGGCAAAGACTACTTTCGCTTCGCGGTAGACTTTTCTAGCTTTATTCTTTGGCTCTAAGCCTACCACTTTGAAAACCTAACCTTCGTTCGATAGAGCTAACCCCTTTGATATGAAAGTTTTCCAACCCACCCGAGAGAGGAGAGCTAGGAACCTAAGGAAATAAATTGAATTGGCTCTACATCATCCGGAACTAAATAAGCCGGGGTCTTAATTTCAATTCTAATCCGCATATAGAATTAGAACCGGGCTATCCCATGATCATTGATTTGATCATCATTATAGAGGCGTGAGAAACCCGCCTTATGACGAAAAGGGGAGCATTATGTCCGATCAATACACCCGTCTGGCGCTCTAATTCTAATAAAGGGTGCTATGGAAGAAATTAGGCACTAAAGCGAGGTTTAGCGGTGCTTATCACTCAAGGCGGCGGACTCGGTCGTCGGTTTCTTGGAAGATATTCTGAAAAGCTTAGTGCAAATGTCGACTACACGAGCATTCCCTTACTCGGCGAGCTTTCTCAAGAAAAAGGAAATAACTACGACGGATAATCTTCGTTGGGACTACACGCTTGATCTTTTTCACCAAGAGCTTGTTAGACACTTGGCATAAAGGGAAGTACTTTGGAATGATTTGATTGGGACGCTTAGTGAGTTAATGAAACCTTGTTTGCATGGTTCCATCAACGCTTTTCTTTGTGTGCGAATCGAATTCATAATCTATAAAGCTATAAAGAAGAGATGCCCGTAGAAGACTCCAGGCCACCGAAGCTAACAAAAGGCTAAGGATACCCATTTAGTTGTTTGTTCTTATGCCGACTAAAGCTAGGCTCTGCGCCACGGCTTGAATCTCCTAGAAATCCCCACTCGTAGCCCTTGACTTGGGTGTGTTAAGCATATTATTGGTTTCTTACCAAAGCCTTGGTTGGCTCAACTTTTCTCTATCTCTAATTGCTAGACCAAAATCCCCACTTAAGCACGCCTAGAATCTTGCTACGGGCTGCCCTCTAGAGAAGTCGCTTTAAACCCCATCCCCATATAAGAGGTCGAATTGCTTGTCAATGACTAACCCGCTACCTCTCAAAGAAATCTGAGTACTTAACATTTTCGATCCCATATCGAGGAAGTGAGCCAAAATGAGCCATCAATACGATTATAGAATATATAGGACTCCCCTTCTTTTTTCAGCTTAGCCACGTCGACCGGATCAATCCACTTTAGCTCAAAACTCTAATAGAGTTCAAAACTCGGCGAGTTCACCGAATATGTTAATTCACGAACTCGTGAGTTCAAAACTCGGCGAATTCACCGAACTCGGCAATTTAAAACTTCGGCAGAGTTCAAAACTCGACAATTCACCGAACTCTAATTTAGAATTTAGAACTCGACCGAGTTCAAAACTCGATGAATTCAAAACTCGACGAAATTAAACTCGGCAGAATTTAGAGAACTCGACGAGAATTTAAAACTCTGACAAAGTTCAAAACTCTGACAGAATTTAAAACTCTGACCGAGTTCACCGAACTCTGACAGAATTTAGAACTCTGACAGAATTCAAAACTCGGCGAAATTCACGAACTTCGGCGAATTTAGAACTCTGACAGAATTTAAAACTCTGACAGAGTTCAAAACTCTGACAGAATTCACCGAACTCTGACAGAGTTCACCGAACTCTGACAGAATTTAAAACTCACCGAATATGCTAGTTCACCGAACTCTGACAGAATTTAAAACTCTGACAGAGTTCAAAACTCTGACAGAATTTAAAACTCTGACAGAAACCTCAACAAAGTCCTAAGAATTGTATTATTATTAATTGTATGGGCTTAAACATGCAGTTAAACTTATCCATCTACTTCTTTACCAAAAAAATATCAATCATCTTAATACCTTGATTTTAACTAATCATTGTTTCCTGCCGACTCCTTCCACAGTAGGATTGTGTAGTTTGTTGAGTAGTACCAACTACTAACTGTAGGTCCTATGTATGGAATTGATTGGAGGATGTATTCTTAATATTGAAACTAAATATACGTTGGATGCAGAGTTAAGGCTTAGCCATAATTATCAATTTATAATAGATAATGTGAAGATGAGTATAGCATTAGTGACGAGTGATGAAACATTTTTTCTTTCTCTTTCACCGAACAAAACAAAAAATCCAAAAGCAAAGGAAGAAAATAAAAATGCAGCAAATTGGTTAGCATTCATAATATACTTTCATTTTAAAATTTGTCTTAGTAGCCGAGGAGTTTACAATGCAAAATCCTCTCGCATAACTTCTTCCGTTACGCTAAATTATTAATTCAAAATCAATAATGAAAATAACCATGATTTATTCTCTCTAATAGTAACTTAACTCAACATCTATTTTTAGCTAAACTGTGTTTACTCTTTTGTATCTTGTCATGTAATTCATCATTGAAACTTTAATTTTCTTTTCAGTACACTGAACCTAGTGATAATTTGACACTTATTTTGCTACAAAGTTTGCTTCCAGTTCAATTCTCAAATATCCATATTAATAATTAAGACTCTCTCTCACACGTCTATTCTTTAACTTATTCTCCTCCTCTCTTTCTTTCAATTGGAGGGAACAAAAAAAAAAAGGGTTGTTTACTAATTAAACAACAAATCAAACGAATTAAATGTTGAAAATACCTTAATCCGAAGCTTGGTTCAAATTGGAGAGAAGAAGAAGCAGAGAGAGAGAGAGAACCCAACCCAATTTCGTGTTTTGGTATTTTTTTTGTTAATAAAAACAGATCGGTACATTTTTTTTGGTGAAGATCGGTCTTTTTTTTTGGTGAAGATCGGTTTTGGTGAAGATCGGTTTTGTTGATTTTTTTTTTGGTGAAGAAGAAGCCGAGAGAGAGTATTGGTGAAGAAGAAGCCGAGAGAGAGTATTGGTGAAGAAGAAGCCGAGAGTATTGGTGAAGATGGTTTTTTTTTTTTTTTTTTTTTTTTGAGAAGATGATGAAATATCGAAATATCGGTAAATATCGATAAATTTGGTGAATTAGATCTTGAGATCTAGAGGGCGAGATCGGACGGCTCAAATGAAGAGTGAGATAAGGGTGGCACTCTAAGAGTGGCACCCTAGACAAACCAGATATATATATATATATATATATATATATATATATATATATATATATATATATATATATATATATATATATATAGTTTGGCTCTCTGATGGACACTGACTTGCAGACTTAACTCAAAAAAAGGAAATCACGTGTTAAGCTCAAATTCTTTCCTATAAAAATTCTCTCATTCCCCCATATTCTCTCTCCTCACTAATATATAGACTATTAAATAATTGGGTTCTAACTTTTGGTAAAGTCAAAAGTGTAAAGAACAAACAGAAACATCAAAACTACAAGCTTTTCTTCACCATTCGTAAGGCTTATTTAATTGATAACTTTTCTTCCTCCTTGACTTCCTTGTTCATTACCTCAAACCCAACTATTACCTTAACTCAAAGCAATAATTGTTCTCCATTCTTTAGCCCATCATCTGGTTTCAACACATTATTTCTATTTCATATTGAAAATCCAATGGGGAAAATTCCCAACCATCCCAACCTAAATAAAACTCATATTTGTTTTCATCTTTTTATCCTATTTTACTTGTACAAGTAAATGGAAGAAACAGATCAGTTTATTGTTTTTTATTTGTTTTTTCACCCTTTCTTTGACTCACTAATTTCAATGATTCAACATAATTAATATTTTCAAGGCAACTAAAAAGATTAACTTGTTTGATGTTTACAAAAAGAATATTAATTTCAATTTGTTAAAAAAAAATGGCGAACTGAAATTTAGAGTAGAGAAGTTTTTCTCAAAAGAGGAGCAAGAATGGAAAAAGAAAGTTTGAAAACGGACAAAGATGTTGAGATTTTTTTTTATTATTTGTTCTTTTAAATTTTTTGGTTGTGGGACCCAGCTCTAATTGTAAATACAGAGAGAAAAGTTAACCACGTGAGGTTTCCTTTTTTGAGTTGAGTCCGCAAATGGGCATCCATCAGACAGCGTATATATATATATATATATATATATATATATATATATATATATATATATATATATATATATATATATATATATATATATATATATATATATAGCAGAATAGCCAGTGTGCATGCACCACGTTTTCCATTCCAAGTGTAGTTACTATTCCAATTCCAATTTCACTTGGACACTAGCTATATCGCTTTCCAAGTCAAAACTATGGTTACTCACTTTCTTATTCCTGATCATGTTGCTTGTGACTTTTGAACTCACCTTCCATTTCTCGCATCCACTTTACCTTTAATATTAGTCCAATTTCTTTTTTCTAATTTCTCTCGGCCACCAATTCCAAATTAGGTTGCAACTCTTTCTTTAGTCATCATTTGTTATTTATGTCAATACTTTTTCATCTCACTGTCACGTTAATTCTGCATTCCACACCAATATTTTGTCTACGACCTTGCAAATCATTTTTATTCATTATTTTCTTATGATTTTTCCTTACCTTTTTCTTTTCTTTGCCATCTGGACTTCGCCCACATGCCAAAGAGGGGGCGGTGTTTCGACCCCCACCTACGTGGCAAACGTCCATTGGTAGGGGTCTCCACTTTATTCATTTAATCGACAGGGCTAAGGCCCAGATTGCAATACCATAGATTGATGTACAGGCCCATTAACTCATGTGTCTAGGGCTGAACCCTAGCCACATGGTTTGGCATTTTTATTTTTTATTTTTGTTATTGGCAAGCATGTTTTAAATGAGATCAGTAACTCTTTTATGCTGGCGGGGTTCGAGCCCTAGACCTCTGGTATCATCACCCAAAGGTTTTACCGACTTTGCTAGTCGGCACCTACAAATGTGTGGGCAAGACTGTTTTTAAAGAGATCAGTAACTCAATAGTGTGTAGCGTGGTTCAAACCCCAGACCTCTGGTATCATCACCCAAAGGTTTTACCAACTACGTTAGAAAGCACTTACATGGTTTACCATTTACATACATTAATTTATGTCCATATTTGTTTCTTATCAAAGAGATAATCATCAATTAAGAGTCATGTTCAATTACAATTACTTGAGCTACAAGAAGTATATACTCTACACATATAAATACCAAACTATTTTTCATAAAGATCTACGTTCTTGAGCCTTGATCCCATCGATAATTTGGGTACGTAGACAACCGAAAGGTACAGTCTCATCATTCTCTCGATCACCATCACTTTTCTCACTACTTTTCTACGTTCTTCATCTCTTTCGTCACCACTTACTGTTTTGATCATATTTGGTCGAAACCTGGAACAAGTCAGTGCAGGAGTGTCCACCGAAGTTAGCAATCAACACGAGGACATGGAGTACAAGAGCTGCAAGTCAGTAGATACAAGAATGGTGTATGGCTTGATCTGACTCCTCAAGCACCAATCACCTTAATGATTCTACTGATTTGTCATTGTAGTTGTTGCTAGACTTCCTACATGGCAATGAGATGAGCTGTTTTCAAGGGCATATTAACAAATTACTCATCATTGTTTTCAAGCAGCTTGATGATGGAAAGTTGTTTAGATTCATTTTTCTATATCATACTAAACTTTGGGCGTGGGAAATGTGGTTTGTTAAGCTCATTGTTGTAGCTAGGAGTTCCTTACCCTTTTTTTTGGGGAAAAATTAAGCATAAGAGAAATGACTAGGCACCAAAAGATAGATCCTAGGAGAAATAAAGAGATGCTCATATTAGGATTGTGTATAAAATCGGCCAAACTAACAAAACCGACCAAACCAAACCGAACCGGTTGGTTTCGGGTCGGTTATGTTTATAAGTCGATTTGGCTTGGTTATGTATATTTGAAAACCGATAGGGTTGGTTCGGTCATCGATTTAGTCCCAAACCCGACCCAATATATATATATCATATATATTAACAAATATATATTTAATTGATTTAATTTAAAATTATGTAAAAACCGGTCAGTTCGGGTCGGTTAACATCGGTTAAATCGTAACCCAATCGGTTTGGTTCAGGTATCAGTTCAACTAGAAATTAATTCGGTTTGGTTCGATTCAGTTAATATAATATAGCTGGTTCGGTTTGGTTCTAAAAAAGTATAAACCGATAGGATCAGTTCGGTTATTGATTTAGACCCAAACCCAACCCGAACCGACCCTTGCACCCCCCTAGTTCATACTATTAAAATAAAGCACTAAGACAATAAAGTCTAATTCATGACATCCATTTGTAATCAGACTTAAACAAAACAAGTTCTACACAGGCAAATAGCTATTCCTCAAACAAAAGCAAATCCTCCTGAAGGCATTGGGTAGTAGCACTTAAAAAGAACAACCAGAACATTCTTCACTTGAGCGGAATGAACCTAGATGAGTAAGTGGCACCAATACCAAGTCTTCCGTGCTTCATAAGCTTGTATGAAATCAAAAACTCCGCCAAGTAGTGGTTGTTAGAAAAATGAATTTGCACAAATCCATTAAAATATGAATGAGTAGTTTGTCTCCCAAGTTATCCCACTTGAGATGAAAATGGGTTTTTCTTGAAACAGTACGTAAAGTGAGAAAAACCTTTTCAGAAGGATGCACTTGTTCAAAATAGTGCATTATGCCGAAAAGGTACCACCTTTCGAAATGTGCACTAGTTCGAACCAGTGCATCATGTCGAAAAGGTGACCTTTCGAAATAGGCACTGGTTCGAAACAGTGCTTTATGCCGAAATGGTGTGTCTTTTCGAAACATGTGACTTTTCAAAGAGTTACTTACTTTTTCCCAAGAGTCACTGTGTTGTTTCGAAGAGGCACCACTCACCTGTAAATAGTGGATGAATTTGGAGAGAAAGACACCAAATCACATAGAGTTCTGATCTTTCTTTTCTCCTTCTGTTCTTAGTCAAATACTATGTTGTGTTCGCTGATTCTATAGAATTGAAGTGCTAGCTTTCTATAGAAGGAAATCCATTCTATCTTGGGAGACAGTTTTCCACCAACATTCAAACACCGTGAGGGGGGAAATCTGTCTTAAGGACATAGTGTATCTACACTAGGCTCAAATTTAATTAAGAAGTACAAAACACTTACAAGACAAAATGTTTGTATAGTTTGGTAATTGGTAAAGAGTAAGTACAATTAAGTTGTATATTCCTAACAGTGGTCAATCATCTCAAGTTGTAAAACCAAATAACATACATAAGCACATCTTATAATCAATACTTCAAAATTAAAAGATCATTTATAACAAACTTTGCTTGTTTGAGTGGAGAATTCAAGGCCAATGTAGCCTAATAATTGGTGTACCTTCTTCAATGCATGGCACCTTAATATGGTAAATTCTTGAATCGGACGTTAACTTAAAGAGTAGGACAGAATAGCCCATTAAATGTGTAGAGAAGATTTATTCCACTTCCAGACGTGGCCCCCACATGATGATAGTATAAAATACCCCTAATACCCTTCCACAATATTTATATATGAAGACATTGTATCTCATATGTACGACATTATGTAGTGTTGTAACATTCGTATTTGGATAACCTAAAAATACACGTTTAACTGAACTAAATATGATCATAGTAAGACATTGTAGCTCACTTGTATGACATGATATGTATGGTGCTATTAAATTCGTATTTGGATAACTAGAAAATACACGCTTAATATGGTTTTCATCCATATTGCCACTACTACTTTAGGTCTCTTTCCAATAATTCAGTACTCATCAAATGTTCTCATCTCTATATGACTTTTTCACCAAAAGTTGGCTTTCATTCTCGAATAAATCGTATTTGGATAACCTGAAAATACACGTTTAACTGAATTAAATATGATCATAGTAAGACATTGTATCTCAAATGTACGATATTATGTCGTGCTGTTAAATACACGTTTAACTGAACTAAATATGATCATAGTAAGACATTGTATCTCACTGGTACGACATTATCTGCGTGGTGCTGTTAAATTCGTCTTATTCTAGCTATTTGAGGGCTCCTTTTCCTTAGCTTTTTAATATTCATTATTGTTGTAGAAATTTATTCTGAAAATGAACATAGAAACAACATAACAAGGAACGAAGACATTATATTGAATAATAGTATATAGGTGGAGGAATATCTCACCGAAGCACATAAGTACTTGTCATCACGCCAAACACAAACATTAAATAACAAATAATCTACAAATCAAGTTCATAGTAACCAATCTCATCTAGATTATGATTTTTAGTAACCAATCTCATCAACTTCACAAAATTATTAGTGGGTTACGATTTTTTAATTGGTAGAATACATCTTGAATGAGATAACTAAGAAAAGGGGAAGCCGATATCTTGAAATCTACCTTGCAGGCTATAATCTCCTATTAGTTCAAATTATTGTATAGTGATCACCACCATCACCTTAGCAATGGAAATGTAGTCTGTTTTTGGAAGAGGATACCAACGTTTTTCTATGACAACATATGTTTTTTTTTAATGGTATGACAACATATGTCTTAGTGGGTTAGAAGAAAATACAAGCTTTTGGAAAGTGTTAAACTAGGATAGAGAGAGAAAGCGATGAGAAAGAGGGATCGTGAGAGAAAATAAGGAGAGAGAGGACGAAGAGTATAAACGTAACTGTGTTTTTATCAAAACTACTTTTTGTGTGGAGACCACGTCTAAAATGGGATTAAAACATCTATGCCGCTTTCAACGGCTAGAATGGAATGATATTTTATTCAACTCCAATCCAGCAATTTACCGTAAAATAGATCTAGATTTGCCAAGACCTGCCTAAACATCAACCTTTTTGGCTGAAACACATATAATCTATTTGGATTCGTATAAAGCTTCATATAAAAGTCACAGCAACAGTACTATTCATTGTACAAAAACGATATGAATATACTGAATATCTTCAATTTTACTAAAATGAAGATTTGACATCCAGCTTACAATTTGTTCAAATTTATGTAATGAAGAATTGACATACTGGTTTAATATTAGAAACACACCATCTTCCACTCCTTAAACTCTACAAAGCCAAATCCTACAGAGCATAATATTTTGCGAAAGTCTTCTAGATTTCATCTATGTACTACCATGGCTAACCCGCAAGTTGAGGAAACAAGACCAGAGTAATGCAGCCACTAGCTAGGTTCAAAAATATATAATCTTGCTCTACTCCAACAATTCAGTGGGTTGCATAATATAAAAAACAGCTCCGTAATTACAAATCGCAACAACATTAAAACAACAATTAGCAATGCCCATAACTGGTCTCATCGCGAACTCAATCAACATAAAAACAGCCAGTAACAAATGATGGTGGTCAACTGCATACACTTTTAAATGGTAGTGAAAATACCTTGATTTCAACCTGGTTGAAGTTGTTTCCATTGTAAAACTCCAATAATCTCTGGAACAATGATCATGTTACGCAGATGAGTCCTAACAGGTTCCGCCTTCTTCTCTCCAATTTCGCCTCCTCTACCCAAACTCACACAGCACTCCTCAAAAACTCCTCTCTCACTCTCTCTCTGGACTACGTCTCATCTCCCGTCTCATCAACACCCCATCTCTCTCAACTACTCAAGTTTGTTTTATCTGAGAAACGCCCAACATGGTATCAAGAGCATAAGTTTCGGTCCTGGTAATTGCAAAGGGAATAGCGCCCTTGATTGGAATTGCAAAAAAAATGCTAAAAGAAGTTTGATTCAGTCTCATTCACCAAGACTTGTTTCTTTGGAGCAACAAGGGACGACCTGGGTTTGTTATTTGTGAAGAAAATTGTGTTGGTTTGTTTGCTTTCTTATTGATTTGCATTTTATTTTGGGGTCAATATAGTAAGTTCTTATTGGGCTTTTGTTGAGGTATTCGTTTTGCTTGAGAATGAATGGAAGTTAGTATGTGGTATTTGATTAAACTTGGTTGTAAGTTGTTTGATGAAATGTTTACAATAGCATTTACACTATGTATATGTATGTAGGGATAGGTTGGTTGAATAGCACTTCAATTTGGTGGTGTGAATTGGTATCGGTCATGCAAATGTGAGTGATGGCAGTAGCATTTTTCTTCCACTAGTAGTCTAATTTGGTAGTGAGTGGTGTAAGTATTGTGGTTATTTGCATCATAGTCTTGATGGATGGTAATTGATAGTTGTTTGTAATTCAAGTTGAGCCTTCGGGATGCTCAACTTGTATATTATGTATCTCTTCCGCTTGAATGGTTCTCTTGGATAGCAGTTTTCTTTGCCATTTGGGCTTTATGATTCTCATATGTTGTGATTGTTTTAGTTCATATTACGATTCCTTATGATTCTTTGCTTTTTCTCTCGCTCTTCCAGCCATCTGTAAAAAAATTCGCCTAACCATGGCATGCACTAGGGCTCTGCTCACTCCCCACTGCTATGCAGTTATAGTAGTAATAAGCGAAGATCGTGGACTCGGGTGTGTAAAAAAAAAAGGATATATAAAGGTGGCTTTGATAAGTAAGTAAGTAAAGTAAGTAAACTAAAGTGTTTGTGTTTTTTTCCCATCTCTTATCCTAAGCTCTCCCTTCTCTCTCTTCATTTTTCAGCTGCTCTCTAAATCTACTACGTGTTATTTTATTGAGTTACAGATCTGTTGTCATTGTAAGAGATCTTGATGAAAATGTGAGAGAGAGGGAGAGGGAGAGATAGTAAGGAGTATATGATGATGAGTATGGCTGGAAATGGAGGAATGAATGGTAGTAATAATGGGAATAATGGGAATGTTAGAAATGGAGGGGCAGCTTCAATTAGTGCAGCAGCTACTGCTATTGATCATACTAGATTTCCTCGCCGAAGAGAACGGGTAATTGTTCTTTTTAAGATTGTTTTATGTTTGCATTCTATGAAATGTTATGTGTTTACTTAGATCTAGTTTATTGTAACGTGGTTTTCATGAATTGGTTGCTTTTATTTATGTTGATCTTGGAGAATGGAGAGTAATGAGGTTGGTATTTATAATTTTAATACTGAAGGTTATAATGTTTGATATAATTAGTTAAAGGGTGAGCTGAAATTCAGTTGACTTTGAACTTGGGAGTGAAGGTTTTCAGATCTATGTAGAATTTTTAGTTCTTGGTGTTGGTTTTTTTTGTCTTTTGGAATGTCAACAAGTAGGTGTAGACAAAAACAACTGCCATTTTCGGGGAATTGAAACAATATTTGATATCGTTTTCAGTATATGTGTTTTGCTGGAACATTTCTGTTTTGACTGGTTTCAGCTTTGCTTTTAATAGTATTTATTAGATGAAAGGTATACGCGATTATGTAGATTCAAGAGTTTGACCATTAATGGGGGATTTACCTTGACGTTTCAATAATTTTCGTATTCTGATGTAGTGATGTGATTAGTTTGCCTAATATGAACCATTTGTTGTTTGGTATTGTCGCACACTTGATTTATCTTTTTATACTCATTTTTTTTATATTGATTGGCAATTTGGCAGTTTATTATATCATTCGTAATGAGTATTTGCTGCAACTCTTGACTCCAAAAGATTTCTCGCAGTTACAAATCTTGCTAGCAAATGTGTATTGTGGGAAAAAGGTTGTTCAGTAGGTCTTTTTCTATAAAAATTGATTCTTGTACCTGTTGAAACTATTAGTTAAAGATGTGTGCAGGAACTGGGATGGGAATGAAAAATAAATAACTGTATTCCAGTCCAATAGAGATTTGAAACATCTTATGTACTTGGAAAAGTATTTAGTTCCTGGTTGTCTTTCCTATAGGTGTAACTTGCAAAACAGTAGAACTTTCTTCTAAAATTTGTTTTTACCTAGCAGTCATATTTCAAAGTTTGTTTTCGCTTCGCTCTATTCAAAATCCAATTTGAGTACTGTTTTTGGTTCATATGGTTTTCAAACATTTTCGGTTTGTGGGGATCTATTAAAGAATAAGTAGCTGCTCATAGGTGGAGTTGTGCTTATGGACTAGATTCCTCCATTTGATGTTGATCTCGAAGTTAGATTAGACTTCATCACTTTATTTTTGAAAGTATGATGCAGTGCATTAGCAAATCAACATTATAGGCACGTTAGAGAGAGACAACACGTGTGTTTCTTGTGTATATACTTTTTGTCCTTCCTAATTTCTATAAAACCAGTCATTCATCCTCAACTGGACTCTCTGTGTCATTGATACTGTGGGAAGAATTTGCTGAGGTCTTTCACAATGACTTATGAAAAAAAAAAAAAAATGGAAGAAGATTATTTTCCAAGTGCACGTGCAGTGTGAAGCACTCCTAAAGCAAAACTAATCGCCAAAGTTTCACATTCAACAGAAGATATACTGTACACATACTTGCATGCATAAATGTGGTTAATGTTGGTTCATGCAATATCTTAGATTCTGATGCCTTGATAGATTTTATCTAAGAAAACAAATAGTGGAATTTCAAATGTGTTATTCGAATGTAATGTTGCATGTGATTGAAAAACGGGAAACCATGTTTCAGAAGTTTGTACTTTTATTTGTTTCCTTTTTACTGTAAATTTCATAAACATAATGTTTGTGATGTTTATCCTATTAGCATTGTAATGTGTTATTTCTAGAAAGTATCATGCAAAAACTTATGAAGATGTTTAGGAAACAATTCCAAGCTTTATGACGTACTCTGTAAATTCTGTGACATCAATATATTCTCCATTTGTTACTGGTATGGATTTGAGCTTATTAGAAATAAATATCTATGCAGCGGAGGAGATGGGGAGGCTGTTGGGGTGGGCTGTCATGCTTTGGATCTCAGAAAGGTGGGAAGTGTGTTGTACCCGCATTTCGTATTCCAGAAGGAAATGCATCAGGTAATCGGGCAAATGGAGCTCAACCTGTTGGGATGCCTAACCAAGCTACAAATATAAATTTGTCTCTTCTAGCTCCACCATCTTCACCAACTCTGCCCTCCCTTCAACTGCTCAATCGCCAGTTGTTTCTTGTCAATGTCCGCTAATTCTCCTGGTGGTCCATCCAATGTGTATGCAACGGGGCCCTATGCCCATGAAACACAGCTCGTCTCACCTCCAGTTTTCTCAACCTTTACCACAGAGCCATCAACTGCTCCTTTCACCCCGCCGCCAGAATTAAATCATTTAACTACTTCCATCATCCCCTGACATGCCTTTTGCTCTGACTTTTTCATCTGCTATGGATCTTAAAGGCACCAGCAGATCAAGTTATGTCACAGCCAATGATCTTCAAGTAACTTATCCACTTTACCCTGAAAGTCCTGCCAGCAGTCTCACTTCTCCTATTTTGGGAACTTCTGGTGATTGCTTATCATCGTCTTTTCCTGAGCGTGAATTTCCTGCAAAGTGGGCTGCCTCAATTTCTGCTCAGGACTCTTTCCGGAGCTCATCATCAAGGTTATTTGGGCTTGATACTGGCCCATCCAATAATTTTATGCTGTCTCGAGATACAACTTTCTTCTACCCTGCTGCTTCTCCACAATTTCATCTGGATCAGGCTCGGACAAGTGTTTCCAGGGAAGCAGATGTTCAGTCAAGTAGTGGAAATGGACATCAGAACAGGCACACTAAAAGTTCTAAGCCGGACGTTGAGGAAATTGAAGCTTATAGAAGCGTCATTTGGGTTCAGTGCAGATGAGATTATCACAACACCGCACTACATTGAGATGTCAGATGATATTCTGGATGTTTCGTTTACAATGGCGCCTTTGGCCTCCAATAATAAGGTAGACACGGAAGAAAAATTAGTACCACTAACATGGAATAGAGGTGGAAATGCCCAAACTACGTATACAAACCCTCAGGATGATAGAGGCCTGGGTTCAGCATCAGACCGAGCAGCCAATGTGGTGGGTTGCAAAGTGCAGGAGTTGGGCAGTGTTTGAAAAGGTGAATATTAATGAAAAGTGCTTTTTAATACCTTGATATATTATATTTCAACTGAGAATACTTTGTTCCTGATTTCCTCACCGTAAATTATGAAGCTGTATTTTGCGTATGTATTTGGTAGCAAGATACGAGTAGGAAACCTGTACGACTTTGTGTAGATATGCAAGTCTATCCTTGTTTTTGTTTTAGTAGTAGGAAACATTTCCAACTTTAGGAACTTAAATTGAATCAACATAACTTCTTGTGACACTATTCACTATTGCACAAGATGTCCAGAACTTTCTTATATCAAGGTTCATATGTCTATACCAGCTTCTCCCGGATCTAAATTTGTCTATATCAAGGGTCATATGTTTATACTGCATTTTTTTCCGCTTCCTGATGTCACTAATACTTTCTTTCTGATGTTTCAGGTCACGATTCACCAAAGCTATCAACAGATGTTACCGACCGAAATCAGTCTGATAACGAGGTCATGACTGATGAGGATGATATATTTTCGAAGATGGGAAGCAGCAGAATTAACAAGAGATATCAGTTGGGTTTGTCAAGCTCTGATGCTGAAATAGACTATAGAAGGGGCAGAAGTTTAAGAGAAAGGAAAGGAGATCTCAGTTGGCGCAATTAGTGGATCCAGTCAAAAGAATGCCAACTTGTACTAATTTGCAAGCTTATTTGTTTTCGCAGTCTATCGATTTTGGGGTTTTCTCTGACGGGTGGAATGGCCTAACTATACTACTCTCTACTTTTCTTTAAGGGTATTTTTGTTACAATCTGATTCCTGCTGCAATGTTAATATTGGATGAATGATGCTTGTACTCTATCTAAGTGTCCATGGCCGAAATTAGATTTAATAATTGTATTTAGTAGAAAATTGCTGTCTTTATTGATTCATGTAAAGCACTGCCAGTGGTTTTATGGTTATAGGTTTTGTTAAAGCTATATGCTTGCATAGGTCGTGCACGTGAGTGGTGTGTCGAAATCAGGAAGAAAGAAATGGTCGTTCCAAGCATTTATATGTCCTCGATTCTCTGGATAAACCTATGCTAATGTTTTGTTAATGCAAGTCCACTGCTGGAAATTTCTTTAGTGATTTTTGAAATGTAACTCCTTAATTTGGTAAACTGATCACGAGTCACTAATTTTTTTAAGAATAAGGGTTCTTGAGATCTTAGAAACCCTACCTGCATAATCTGGACGTTATATACCCACATTGGCTACAGAAGTTAAGAGTTGAGTCGGAATGAGAAAATTAAAATTAGTATTGCTTACCTCATTCAATACCTTTGTCTAAAGTCCGTGTTTGTTCTGTAGGTGAAACAACCTAGTGGAACTACTCTCGGTCACGAATCATGATTTCTCCAGTTGTATTCTTGTTCATGGTCATAGAAAATTAGAAACGCCATTATGAGCCAAGGTTAATTTCTCAATCAGAAGTAGAGTCAGACACGTATTAACTAAATTTCTTGTTCGACAAATCATAGTAACATGCATCTGCTTTGAAGCGGCAAACGTCCTAATTCCTCTCCAAACTGGGGAAGGAATCACTGACCGGGTGGCTTGAGTGGGGGTATGCCTGTATGCCATCCTAATTACACGGTTTTTTTGTTTAAAAAATTAGTGTTTAGGAACCAAAACCATGATTTAGGAACCAGAACCATGAAATTTTTCAACATTCCACGGTTAGAGGTTCCCAACACTCACTGTGGGGACAATCTGTTCTTCTCATGTAGCACAACAAACGATAAATACATTGTAATCAATACAGCAGATAGTGTTTGCAGGTAAAAAACAAGTATAAGAGAAATGACCAGGCACCAAAAGAGACATGCTGGGAGAAATAAAGAGAGTTCATACTATTAAAATAAAGTACTAAGACAATAAAGTCTAATTCAAGACGTCCATTTGTAATCAGACTTAAACAAAACAAGTTCTAGACAGGCAAACAACTATTCCTCAAACAAAAGCAAATCCTGCTTAAGACATTGGGCAGTAGCACTTAAAAAGAACGACCAGAACATTCTTCACTTGAGCGGAATGAACCTAGATGAGTGAGTGGCACCAATACCAGGTCTTCCGTGTTTCACAGGCTTGTACGAAATCGAAAACTCTGCCAAGTAATGGCCAATCATCTCAGGCTGTAAAACCAAATAACATACATAAGCACATCTTATAATCAATATTTCGAAATTAAAAGATCATTTATAACGAACTTTGCTTGTTTGAGTCGAGAACTCAAGGACAATGTAGCCTAATAACTGGTGTACCTTCTTCAATGCATGGCACCTTAAAATAGATCTAGATTTGCCAAGACCTGCCTAAACATCAACCTTTTTGGCAGAAACACATAATCTTTTTGGATTCGTATAAAGCTTCATATAAAAGTCACAGCAACAGTACTATTCATTGTACAAAAACGATATGAATATACTGAATATGTTCAATTTTACCCAAATGAGGACTTGACATTCAGCTTACAATTTGTTCAAATTTATGAAATGAAGACTAGACATAGTGGTTTAATATTAGTAACACACTTCATCATCCACTCCTTAAATTGTACAAAGCCAAATCCTACAGAGCATAATATTTTGCGACAGTCTTCTAGATTTCATCTATGTACTACCCAAACGTATTGGCTAACCGCAAGTTGAGGAAACAAGACTAGAGTAATGCAGCCACTAGCTAGGTTCAAAAATAATCTTGCTCTACTCCAATAATTCAGTGGGTTGCATAATATAAAAAACAGCACCATAATTATGAATCACAACAACATTAAATCATTCGATTTCCATATGCTAATTATCACAAGTGAGCTCAAAACAACAATTAGCAATGGCCATAACTGGTCTCATCACGAATTCAATCAACATAAAAACAGACAGTAACAAATGATAATGGTCAACTGCATTGGAAACATTTCTAAATGGTAGTGAAAATACCTTGATTTCAACCTGGTTGAAGGTCTTTCCATTGTAAACTCCAATAATGCTTCCAATCATCTCTGGAACAATGATCATGTTACGCAGATGAGTCCTAACAGGTTCTGGCTTCTCACCAGCAGGAGCATCACGCTTCTGCTCACAGTAAAAAAAACACATGAACACTACATTAGAAAAGTACTTCCAACATAACCAAAAACATAGATAATATGACAACCAAACATGATAAATAAATTAAATGATCAATTTATCCAATACAAACCATCAAATAACAACACACATAGATTTCATTGTTCAATTTCTCAAATAGGGTTATTCAGTTATTTAGATTTAACCAATATAATCTTTTAAAAGTTGTCCCAGTTCCTAAATAACCATTTTGAAACAAAACAATACTAAACCAATAAACTCCAAATACAACCTACATATTACAAAACATATGACAATACCATTCTTTAATATATTCATTTGGGCAATTTGAATAAAACCCATCAGTCTGACTATCAAACAATATTAACCCAATTGCATATATACCTATTATTATATTCCTAAATGACAGTCATTTAGAGACAAAATAAACTAGACCAACATCTACATACCAAGTTCCTCAAATCATTGAAATTTCAGAACCAATAATCATTTGAAAATAAAATAATAAGAAGAATACTTACAGCCTTGCGAAGCTTCTTGATAAGAGCCATGGGTTTCCTTTTCAAACCACGTTGAAACCTACGACGTGCACGTGCAGTGAAAAGCTTAACCAACTCATCAGTACCCATATCCAAAAGCTGGTCCAGATCCACTCCTCGGAATGCAAACTTCCTAAACGTTCTCCTCTTTGGTGCTGCTCCTCCTACCTCAACCTCTGGTTCCGCCATAATTTCCTTTCTTCCTTGGAAAAATCAGACCCAACTGCTTTTCTAAACTAGGTTTCGGAGCTGCAGAGAGTGTTTTTTTTTTTTTGTTTCGTTTTGTTTTAGGGTTTTAACTAAGTACTACATTTTACATAATTACCTTTTTGTCCCCCGTATTACATTTTCTTTCTAGGGTTTTCGAAACTAAATGGGCCGGACCTTTGTAAATGGCCCATACTTCTATAAACTTGATTATCAAGCAAGCTGTGAGTATGTGACCCACTCGGATTCCGGATTCAAGTGAAAATATATGAAAATTAAAAATTTGCTTGCTTATAAATACTTATTAGTAGTTGAGCTTCTATAAAATTTGCTTGCTTATAAATACTTGTTTACAAACAATGGACATAACATCACAAATTGAAAGAGACTCTGGTCACGAGGAAACTTTCATTAAAGACATCAACGTCATAGTATCGAACCTTGATCAACTCATCCAAGACCAGATCATTGTGTTCTTCGAGGTTCATGTTAGCAAGAAGCAGCAATGGATAACAAGGAGGTGGTCAGAATCAGGTGAACTTCTTAGAGTCAGTAGAAATCCTACCGTCACCGATGAATTTTCAGTACGGTTCTTGGATTGGGTCACAAATTTCGATGCATGTTATAGCCAAATTTACGAGCACATAATCACCAATTTAGGAGCACAAAATATGGGATGGTCATTGAAATGGTTCAAGAATCTGGCAATACTTCACCAATTTCAACGAGGCTATATATCTTGAACTAAACAAATTAGTCTATTCACTTAACAACTATGAAAAGCAGTTGTCTTCCATTCAATGGTGGTGCTATGGAAACGTAAGAATTCAATTATTTTTTTAGTAAGAAATTAAACGTTCAATTGAATTTTGCCAAAGAATGGTTTAATCTCTGCTAATGAGTAGAGTTTTCCTAGTTAAGGGGCATTCCTATAACTTGCTTATACACCGAGTTATAAGCAAAGCTTGAGTAATATTAGGACAACTAGTAGAGCGCCTATGGTCACAAATACTATCGGTGACCTCCAATCCAATGATAGGTTAAGTTTAAACTTTGACAGTGTATTGTGAAAAATTATTGAATTATTGGTTAAGGTATATATCAGTTTAAGATTATAATGTAATTTCGTATTGGTTATCCAAACAACAATTAAAGAGAAAGTAAACTCATTCAAACATCTTAAACATTCAAAGAAGATGATCCTTGTAATATAACATGTTGACGTATATAGAGTCACACTTATTTAGTAGTTGTTGTTTTGGTGGATAAGGTAAACTTATCACCCAAGTTAATTTGAGTATAAATATATGAACCGATGGGTAGAGTAAATATACTCAGAACCCTTAATTTCCCTTGTGCATCCATCTCTCTTCTTCTTCACCTTCTCTTCTAACCCTAACTAATTAATCATCATATGACTCTCCTAGTATAAACTAACATGGTATCAGAGCTGACTCTGTTTGGAGTATGCTAGAAGAGAGATCTGATGTTTCAAGGTTCCAGTTTTAGTATTAGTCTCAGTATTGTCTTTTAGTATTGTTTCGCTTCTGCAGTCTCCGTCTTCCACAATCTCTCTGTCTTAGTATTGATAAGAGAGGCACAACCTCTCTGTATCTTACAGTCTCTGAAGTTAGTATTGCTATATGGGCGCTCGCTCAAGATTGCCTTCATAAAGGCGTGCATGCTCTCCTCTCTGTATCTCATAGTCGTTGTTCAGTATTGGTATAAGGGCGCACGCACTCAAGATTGCCTTCGTAAAGGCGTGCACGCCCTCCTCTCTCTTCAAAACCTATATCGCAGTATAGCTAGCACGCTCTCTTTATCTATACAATGAATACTTTTTTGCTTAACAATGACTGACATTGTTCCAAAAACCGATAAATTTGGTAATACATCTGTTTTCTCTGTTGGTATGACTTATGTCAAATTGGAGGGTATTGCCAATTACCTTCAATGGGCAGAAGTAGTTACAGTTTATCTTATTGGAAAAGGTAAGGAAAGTCATTTAACAGATTCCCCAGTCATAGATGATAAAGTAAAGACAACATGGACGAAATATGACGCCTTGGTTAAGAATTTCCTATGGAACACTATGGAGAAGGATGTTTGTAATACTGTGCGTTTTTTTAAAACCTCTAAGGAGATTTGGAAATATTTGCAAGAATCATATTCTCAATCTACTTCACGTATATTTCAGTTGTATGAGAACATCTTTGATCTAACTCAAGGAGATATGTATATTTCTGAGTATTATAATTCTCTTCGTAGTAAGTGGGAAGAACTGAATATTTATCACCCATTGACTACAGACATCAATAAGTTGAAGAAACAAAGGGAGGAATTTTGAGTCTCAAAATTTCTATTTGGTCTACGTCCCGAGTTTGCTAATTTGAAGACCCAAGTTCAAGCTGAATTAAAAAGCTCCCTACTCTGTCAAAAGCTTATTCTCGTCTTTCTCATATTACTGCACCCCCTCCATGGCACAATGACAATACAACTTTATTGATCCCTCCAAGCAATAATAATTATAATAACTCCACCTTTGGTCGTGGTAATGGAGATAGAAGGGGTAGAGCCAGTTGTGGACGTGGAGGTGGTCGTAGCCAAGGGAGTGGTCATGGTCGTGGTATGGGTGGTTTTGCTCCTTGTGAACTGTGGGTGCACTAATCATAGTTCTGATTTTTGTTGGGATATAACAGGACGCCCACCTATGCACAAAGCCAACAATGCCACAATATTTGATCATAAAGACACTGATTTTCAGAAAGTTCAAGAAGATCTTGCGGCCTTGATGAAAAGGATACAAGCTATTCCAGTCAGTTCATTGAGTTTATCAAACATACCCACTACAACCTTAGCAACTTAGGTAAATCATGTCTTCATACAAGTGGTAACAACTCTTGGGTCATTGACTCAGGAGGTTCTGATCATCTGATAGGTAATCCCCAGTTGTTTTCTAATCTTGAGTATACCTATAAACCATCAAATGTCATGTTAGCAAATAGGGCTAAAGCTAGTATTCTTGGTCGGGGTACTGTTCAGTTAACTTGTCATGTATCACTTGTCTTTGTTTTACTTATTCAAAATTCTCCATTTAATCTATTGTTTGTTCATCGTCTCACCCAATCCCTTACGTTGTATTTCAGGATCTACAAACAAACACTAGTTGGTGGAAGTGTATAAGCACGGCGGCATCTATTACTTTCAAGATGGGTATGGGCACTCTCACCAGAAACAGGCCCTCACAGTTTCAGTATCTCCTATTCAGTGGCATAGGCGCCTTGGTTATCTTCCTCTGAATAGTTTACATTGTTTAGTTCCTAGTATTTCTTCCAGTATTCAGTCTTTAAGTTATGAGGTTTGTGAGTTAGCCAAATATCGTCGTGCTACTTACAAAAATAGATTGAATAAGTGTTCAAGTGCTCCTTTTCAGTTAGTTCATTCAGATGTCTAGGGTCCTTGTAGAACTACTGGCCTTTTTGGAGCCAAATACTTTATTACATTTATAGATGATTTCTCTCGGGTTTATTGGGTCTATATTATGGAAAATCGTTCTTAAGTATTCTCTACCTTTCAAAAATTCTATGCTGAGATTACTAATCAGTATTCTGCAAGCTTATATATTTTTTGAACTGATAATGCCAAAGATTATGACTCTGCCTTATTCAAGTGTTTTTTAGATGACCATGGCATTACACATCAAGCCTCCTGTGTGGATACACCACAACATAATGGGGTTGCTGAGAGAAAGAATTGAACTATTCTTGAAGTTGCTCGAATCTTAATGTTTTAAACAAATCTTCCAAAGCTTTATTAGGCAGAGGCAGTCCTTACTGCCACATACTTAATCAATTGGATGCCCTCTTCAGTGTTAGGTGGAAAAACACCACACTCTGTTCTTTTTCCTGGTCAACCATCATTTCATCTCCCCCTTCGTATTTTTGGTTGTGTTTGCTTTGTTTATAATCTCCAACCTAGTCGTGATAAATTGGACCCTCGTGCTATTAAGTGTGTCTTCCTTGGGTATTCACGTAGGCAAAAAGGGTACAAGTGTTATAGTCATCATCTGCGTAAATCCTTTGTTTGTGCTGATATGATGTTTTTGAAGATGTCTCATTTTACTCTTTAGACGGTAAGGTGTCCACTGAGCCCTTTGAGGACTGTCTTCTGTCTCCCAGTATACTCTTAACCCCTCCAATATTAAATGAGGGTGTTGTTGACCTTCCACAGGTTGTTGGTGCCACTGAGGGTGTTGTTGTGGACAATATTGTTCCTGAGGTATGTGCACCAGCACCTGATGTTCGAATGCTTGAGGAAGGAGGGTGTGCGCCCCTTGCAGGAGCCATTCTAGAGCGCACGCGCCCTTTGCATGAAACTATTCGCAAACTCGAGGCCGTCTGTCCCACTGCTCCAATGCCTCCACCTCCTCCCACTATGTCTGTGGATCCTATTGTCCCTCCTTCTGATCTCCAAGTTCCTATTGCCCTACGAAAACTTGAACGTCCTCCTGATAGTATGTGATAAGAGCCCAAAACTGTAGTTTTAACCCCTTAATAATCATACTGTTAGACCAATTATGTGAATAATAAGTAAGAGTTAATATCGATTACGTGTTTTATGCATTTCGGGCTTCAAAGTCCATTATGTGCGAGAAATGTGTCACTTTAGCGAGATAAAGGAGCAAAAGTCGTAAGAACTTCGAATGCCATATCTTTGGACTCGGACCTCGAATTGGGCCTACCTTATGTCAAAACGACCGGCTCGGAAAGAGCTTTGCAATGGTCCAAGCCTTAACCCAATCAGAGGAGCAGAAGTGGACGAAAAGTCTGTTGAAGCCGAATCTAGCTGAAGAGGCCTTTTTGGAGTGAAAGAATTGGGTTTTGGGCCTGATTCTCTGGCCCAAAACATGGCTCCAAGCCCATGCACGATTTTTGGATCTGGATGTATAAAAACAAAAGCTTGACTCATTGTTAATGGCAGTTAGGTTAGGTAGATAGTTAGACCTAGATTAGTTAGCCTCCATTAATTAGTTTTAGAACTTAGTTTAATTAGTTTCAATTCATTGTATTAGATTAAACCTTTGAATCTTGTTCTTCATTTGATTAGATCAATAAAGTAGTATTTTTTATCAATTTCGATTTTTGTCATTTCCATTTCTAGATCTAATTTCAATTCTTGTTCTTATTTCATTTTAGTCATTAATTTAGATTTCATTATTGTTTAATTAAGTAAATTTCAATGCTTTATATTATGTTTAGATTTAATTTAAATGGAAATGATTATGAATGATTCAAGGCTAAACCTCCATTAGAGGGGTTGAGAAACCTTGATGAAAGCTTGATTCCAATTCGGAGATTGTCGTAATTTCCTTTCCACTCTAGAAACGTTTAGTTCACCATGAGAATGGGTTTAATCGCTCACATGCTAATTATTAATTGGTAGAAATGCCATGTGTAATTAGGGATTAGGAAGAACCGATTGTTCTCGCGTAGCGATTCAATTCGGATTACGATTTTAATTCGCCGCTAGTGGATTAAGTTGAGTTAAGGTGGAATCAATCCCCCTCTAACTCCTTATCATCGAATCAACGTAGCATTCCCTTAGTTGTCTGATAGTCGACTAGTTGCATTTCGTGGGTAGTTGCATCGTAGTCTAATTCCCCTTCGTAAAGCTCTCATAGACTTTAAGAAGATACTCATACTTAGAAAACACAGCATGCGGAAGGACTAAGAGTGGAACGAACTTCCTACTCCACTTAGTGCAATTTGCATCGAGAGTAGAAGCTTTGATAATTGAGACTATTAAGTCCAATTTTAGTTTACTTACGTTTTGAATTCATCGTTCATTTCGTAGGTAGACTATTCATTTTACGGTTATCAAATGGCGCCGCTGCCATCTTAGTTTCACTTTCGTATTGTTTTCGTAGTGTTAGTACTGTTTTTAAAGTCCCATTTCACCCACCCACCCTTGTTTGATTCATACTGTGGTTGTCCATTTCAGAGTTGAAAAATTCCGGGCAAAATTACCATCGGCGAGCCAAGGCCCTCCTTTGTATGACCGCCCTAACTTACTGGACACTGAGCGCGACCTGCCCCCATGTGGAGCGCGACCCGCCCTATAACACTGTAATTTGAAAATTACTCGCCGAAGGATGGCTTCTATGCGCCTTGGCCTCGCTTTTAAATTTTTCGGATTTCGACAATTTTGATTCGAACTTTGCTCTTTCATATTTTTCAGTGTTCTAACCTGCTATATACACTGAACAAGCGTAAACAAGACGCTATTCATAAGCGAAGCAAGGACGAAATCAGGTATTCCTTTCTTCCACACCTCGCATCTCCTGTTAGAGGTTTATACTAGTATATAAGAATTGTTTGGAGTGTTGCATGTGTAGTTAAGCTCAACTTAGTCTTGCATGAGATTAAGGTCTGGTCGAACAAAAACACCTAACGTAAATAAACAACAACAGCAACAAACAAGTCTATCTAGTATACCGCACACTACACCTCTAGCTACTATTTCACACACACCACCCGATATAATGGGGAAGAAAGAGAGACTCCTCTCGGACTTCTACAAAGCCTTGGCGATAGCCCCAAATCTTGCATCGTTCTAGCAGACCCGGGGATTTTCAGAATCCCTCCAAATATTTTTAATTTGTTACCCGTTTTTCATGGTTTAGACTATGAAAAACCTTATCGGACATTATCGTGGGATTGAACAAGTCTTAACAACATTCCACCATCCTACGGTTGGTAATGGAACAAATTAAATTAAGGGTATTCCCTTTCACCTTAGCCGATAAAGGCGGCATCTTGGTTAACTGCCCAAGCGCCTAATTTCGTGGACTCGTGGGCTAAACTTGTTCAAATTTGTTTATGGAACATTTTTACCCACCCCTAAAGACGGATGAGATGCTTTCCAAGATTCATTTCTTTTCGACAAAATCCTCATGAATCATTTTCAGAGGCTTGGAATCGTTTCACCGATTTGCTTATAGAGTGTCCACACCATAACCTAGCAAAAGACACGTTAGTTCGCGGTGCCTTTTCAAAGGACTTCAACATCACCATAAAGAAGTCCTTGACATAATGAATGGGGTAGTTTCTTAAGTAAAGGAGCCTCGGAGGCTTATAAATTTTAGAGGACCAAACTAAAGTTTAAATAATAATTGGGGGTAGTGATGATATCCCCGCTCCGCTAGTTCTACTAATACAGTTAAAGGCTGCCGGTATGTTTGAAATTAAACACGATTCGAGCTTAAAACTCTAATCGAATCACTCACTAAAAAGGTCGAGGCCATTTTCAGACAACAAAAGCTTATCCCCGTCATGAATGTAAATTCAAACCCATGTAATTTCATTTGGAGTCCCCGAAAGCATCCCGACTCCCATCGCCCTATAGCCTATGAAGCGGGCTTGTTCCATTAATAGTGAACCTAACGCCCTTGGAGACAAAATCCCAACTCCGGTTGGAGAAATAACCAACAAGTCACACCTCAGGGTACAATAATTAATATGTTAGGCTAACGACGGCTTTAACCAAGCTCCACTACGACAAGGATTGTGGTCGGGGTAATTTTAATAATTATAACAACCAAAGTGCAACCTCGACAAGGTCAAGCACAAGGTCAAGGTAATTATAATAATTATAATGCTAATAGAGGTATCGTTAGGTCAATAATAATTATCAAAATCCACCCATAAATAATTCACGGAAATAGTTCAGTCCACACCACCCGTGACTACTACACCCCACACAACCGGATCGCCTTTGACACCTTCATACAAGTGAGCCAAAAACTTTTCCAAACCATGGCTCAATCTAACCAACGGCTTCTACAATCCGTTAATAATTTAACCCAACGGTTGGCTCAAGATAAAGCCCAAACCAAAGGTGTGTTGCCAGGTCGCACGCAATACCTAATCCTAAAACAACAAAACACGACCTTTGAGGTAACCGATAATACTAGTAATGAATATGAAAATGTAGGTGAGATAAATGCCATCACCACTCTCCGCTCGGGCAGAGTGGTTGATAACAAGGTAACTATGCCTATAGTTACCCCACCAAGAGCCCCTACACCTACTATTTTACTAGATACCAAATAGAAACCAAGAGCCTACCACCGTAGAGGTACCGCCATAACACAACCTAAGAAACAGAAAGCCACGGTTAAACATCCGGTGATACCATTGCTAAATATAGACGTAAACCACCATTTCCACAAAAATTAGCCATGTTAACTAGGGATACAAATTACGAGGAGATTAGGGACGTTTTCAAGAATCTAACTATAAACCTTCCCTTCCTCGAAGCTATTAAAAGCTACCACATCATGCTAAGTTTCTTAAGGAATTGTGTACTACTAGGCGCAAGACAAATATACCAAAAGACGTTTTTTAACAGTAACAATTCCCAACCTTATCGCGACATAATGGAATTGTTAAGTACAAGGACCCCCGGTCGCCCCATCGCATAATGCACCTTAGGAGATTCCTATACGACGACCGTTATTATTAGACACGGGGGCTAGTGTTAACTTACTCCCATTTTATTTGTATAGACAAATAGGTCTAGACAAGATGCAACCCACTAAAATGCGTTGAAATTAGCCGATCGGTCTATTAAGTATCCTAAGGGTGTAAATAAAATGTCTTTGGTAAAAGTTCGGGATTTCTACTATCCGGCTGATTTTGTAGTCTTCGATACGAAGTCGCTAACGACTGGGTCAGATCCGATCATTTTAGGGCGCCCTTTCCCGCAACCGCCAATGCGCTCATTAATTGCGTGATGGTTCAATGTCCATGTCTTTTGGTCATCTTGTTTGTTGAAGTCAATGTTTTAAAACAAGGACACGATTACCCGATTCGTCTATGGATGGAGAGGTCAAGATGATCGAGAGCTTCGCCGAGATTATTTCAACAACACGTTCCTCGATAGTCATATACCCTAAAATTCTTTTCCTTTGGAAAGTCGGACTCAACATTTTCATCCCTACACTAGTCGATACACATATTATTGATGAGGGCCGGGATAGATGACTTTTCAAAGATGTAGAGGACTACCATAGTAATGTGGATATGACCAATCTAGATGAGGAATTCGATGAGTTTCTTCGAGTAGGTGACGATTCACCCTATCAAGATCTACCTTGCACAACATCCACCTCGATTCCCCTCCTTCCACCATTTCAAAGGAATCTCGAGTTTGCCTTTCGATCCTTTTGTTTCTCCTGTGCTTCATAATTTTTTTAAATCCTCCTAGCAAAGCGAGATACTTGAGGAAGGACAAACTATTTGACACCTTCATTTTCAGAATTGAGACAGGTCCCTACACACACAATGAATGAGTTCGGTGCTAAAACCACATCCTCATTATTGTGCAGCTGTCTTTCTACAACTTATCCATATCCACCATATTCTCCACAACCATTCACTTTTCCACACTTATTTACTACAACACCCACTCATTCAAAAATTAAAAAGAAGATGCATGATAGGTTACACAATAGGGTTATCCGACTTGGTTTCATTCCACTAGGTCGCGTCGTAGGGAAATCTTGGTGCTTGATTGTGTTTGGATATGTTTTCTGTGATATTTATTTATGGAATGATCCACAACTATTTCGGTTGTTGATATATGATCAACTGCATGTTCATACATATGTTTTAGATAAGGTCTCAGTATCGACTATAAGCGACTCAAATTCGTGTTTGGTGCACTTCCTTTCACTTTAATATATTGGTGAGTGCACCATTAAGGTAACCGGGCCCTCCCTATGGAGTGTGTGGCTGTAAGTACCGGATCCTAAGTCCACGGTTCACATAGTTCACGTTTTCCACTCTTGCATGTTTTTCTCGGATTTTTGAGTCATGTTTCTCTATGGTGTGAATTATGTCTTTATTGCTTATTGTTTTTCCTTCTAAAAATAAAATAAAATAAAAATAAATAAAATAAATAAAATAAAAATAAAATAAAATAAAATAAAAATACACATAGTAATCTAGGAAGTCTCGGGAATCTGACTTTAAAAGACCCACTGCTAAAAACAAATTTTCTAAGCTTCGTTGTAAAAAATTTGTTTGGGGTCAAAGGGTGTTATGTTTCCGATACTAAAATGTTTATGTCCCATTACAGTTGCTTAGGCCGTTTTATTGTATTACGATTCGGATTGACATAATCTATTAATTTAGAGTTCATTCGTTCGCATAACTTACGTCATGCACGCACTTCGAGGCGTTTTCCACTATCTCGTATGTCATCCGAAGTCGGAATAGAGTGTTTTATGGATCATTGGATAGGAAATTCTCTCTTGATCATTTCCATATCTCATTCGCAAAAATTGGACCGGTAACGAAGCGGCAATTTTGAATTGAAATTCGCGAAAAATCGAAAAAATCAAAAAAATTTTGATTTTTGGGCCCCAACCACACTTAACTAACTCACGCCCCAAGGCTCAGCGCTTTACCTTCTCACCATCAGTTCATCGTCTTCATCTTCCATTCCGCCATTAACAAAGCTCCAAAACCTAAAACAAAATAAAAATTAAAAAGAAAATACAATAAACCCACGCCCAAAATCAAATCCTAACCCCAAATCTTCTCTAAAACCAAACCACCACAACCCCCACCGATTTAAATCACTAAAAACCACCGAAATTTACAAATTTTGGTGCTGCCGCGCCACCACTCCACCACCACCACTGTTCTTTCAGTCGGTCAAGTTAAACCACCACCACCACATCATATTTAAACCCCCACTCCATTCCAAACACTAGATGGCTCAACAACGCCGAATTATACCGAGCAAGTTTTCATCGCCGACCACTTCGCTACCGTTTTCACGGTGACGAAATGGCTAGTAGAGACTGGGGTAGTTTGTGGTACTTTCGACCCTTCTACCACCATGAAGACTTGGTCCGACGGTTCTACAACACCAGGGGAGTTGGAGGGGAGTAGGATTTTTGTGATGGTAAGGAAGAAGAGGGAGGAGTTGACTCATCGATTGTTGGTTGAGATTCTAGGCATTCCGCCTAGAATCCATCCGATGCCACTCTACGAGAGCCCCAGTTTTGACGGGTAGAGCCTCCGATGGGCGTGGATCGCCATCAATGGGAGCTACAATACAAACTCCCATTGTGTTCGCCAGCATCCACCGGGACCAACGGTGGCTCTGGATTCGGTGGATTGGTCGGAATGTCCTAGGGAAGGACAAGGTCAGTGACATCGGTCTGCCCTGCCTCCACATCTTATGGGTACTCCAGGAGCCGAAGTACGATTTCTGTATCTTGGAGTTTTTGCTGAGCATGATTAGGGGGGTCGGAAAGTCTTTGGCACCTCTTCCTGTGTTAATTACCAAGATCATGCTGAAGATGAAAGCAGCTCCGGCGTCTGATAGGATTTACATTACCCTGCACCGTAACCCCCGCGATCTATAGGGAGTGTGTCTAACAACGCTGGATATTGCCCGCGGATAGGGAACAGGATGAGGTAGAGGAGGAGGATGAGGATGATTCGGAGGAGGATGAGGGAGCGTGACTTGCTTTGATACGGATGCCTTCCAGAGGTGTTTGTTCGATGCGTAACGCATGGCTATGCTTCATAGGGGCATGCGTTCACTAAACACTATCTGTACAGACCTCCGGACTCGACAGGCGACTATTCATCACAACTTCGAGATCCGCACCCGGAGAGAGGATGAGAGATGGGGAGCAGGGTCGAGATGGAAGCCGATGATAAGAGCCCAAACCGTAGTTTTAACCCCTTAATAATCATCTTGTTAGACCAATTATGTGAATAATAAGTAAGAGTTAACACCGATTACAGCGTTTTTATGCATTTCAGGGCTTCAAAGTCCATTATGTGCGAAATGTACCACTTTAGCGAGATAAAGGAGCAAAAGTCGTTGAGAACTTTCAAAGCCATATCTTTGGACTCGGACTCCGGATTGAGGCCTACCTTATGTCAAAACGACCGGCTCGGAAAGAGCTTCGCAATGGTCTAAGCCTTGACCCAATCAGAGGAGCAGAAATGGACGAAAAGTCTGTGGAAGCCAACTGCAGCTGAAGAGGCCTTTTTGGACTGAAAGAATTGGGTTTTGGGCCTGATTCTCTGGCCCAACCCATGGCTCCAAGCCCATGCACGAATTTTGGATCTGGATGTATAAAAACAAAAGCTTAGTTCATTGTTAAGGGGAGATAGGGTAGATAGTTAGACCTAGATTAGAATTAGATTAAGTAGCCATTAAACCTTAGTTCTAGATCTAGTTTTCATTAGATTAATTAAGTTTAATTTCATTTCAATTCTTGTTTTAGATTAAACTCTCAAATTATTGTTCTTGATTGATTAGATAATAAAATAGTTGTTCTTGATTCAATTTCGATTTGTCAATTACAATTGTTAGATCTAATTTCATTTACTACTAGTTATTCAATGCTTAGTTGTTAATTAGATTTTTGTTATTGTTTAATTTAGATTAGTTAAATTTCATAAAGTTAGAATCTTTATATTATGTTTAGTTTAGATTCAATGGGAAATGTTAGTTTAATGAATCAAGGCTAAAACCTCCATTAGAGGGTTGATGAAGCCTTGATGAAAACTTAGTGGTTAGTATAGAATTGGTTGTAGAATCTATTCCACTCTAGAAAGTCGTGTTTAAGCCATGAGAATGGGTGGGCGACTTCACATGCTAGTTAGTACTTTCGGTAGAAATGCCATGAACACTAGGGATTAGAACTTCGAATTTCTTGCCGTAAGAACGGAGAATCGAGATACAAGAATCTATACTAGGTTATTAAGTTGGATTCGAGGTGGATTCAATTCCCCTCTAATCCTTTATCTAGATTCAAAACAAGCATATTTCCATAGTATTCGTAGTTAAATTCAACGTAGACTCATTTTAGTTTCATCGTAGGATAACACCCTTCGTAAAGCTCTCATTGACTTAAGAGCGACTAGTTAGACTTAGAAAACAATCCATGCTAGGGAACTAGGAGTGGAACGAACTTCATACTCCATTTAGTGCAATTCGCATCGAGAGTAGAAGATTTGATAATAGACACGTAAAAGATAAGTTTAGTTTACTTACGTTTTGGATTCATCGTTCATTTCGTAGGTAAACTATTCATTTTACTTTTATCAAATGGCGCCGCTGCCATCTTAGTTGCACTTTAGCATTGTTTTCTTTGTAGAAATAGTTATTTTTAAGTCCCATTTCACCCACCCACCCTTGTTTGATTCATACTGTGGTTGCCATTTCAGTTTTGGAAAAAAGCGAAAACGCGATCGAAGGCTGGCTTCACGCTTCAAAGAGAGGCGACCCGCCTTATCTTCTTGGACTTTCGCTATACACTGGCCGGCTTCAAAGAGAGCGACCAGCGCTATCTTCATCGAACTTCGACTTTGCCTTGGCGCCTACGACAAGATAAGCGCCAGCTTCTTAGCTGAAAATTCGATTTCCACGAGGTTTGATTCGAACTTCGAGTTGTCAAGTTTTTCAGTGTTCTAATCTCTTATATACACCGAACACGCGTAAAAACAAGACGCTATTCAAACGCAGCGTAGCAAGGAGGCATTCAGTACTCCTTCTTCCACTCCTCGATCTTAACGCCGTGGGAGGAGTTTTAATTCTAGTATAATCGGGCTTGTTTTCGTGAGAAATAAATACAACACCTATCTAGAATTTCACACACTACACCCGATATTATGGCTGAAGAAAGAGAGACCCTCTCTCGACTTTTATAAAGCTTTGGCGATAGCCCTAAATCTTGCATCGTTTCTAGCGGATCTAACGGGATTTTTGAATTCCCCAAACATATTTAATCATTACCCGTTTTCCATGGTCTAGACCATGAAAAACCTTACCAACACACGCGTAGGATTGAACAAGTCCCACAACATTCCATCATCCTACCGTTGGTACGGAACAGATTAAACCGAGGGTATTTCCCTTCACCTTAGCCCGATAAAGGCGTCTTGGTTAACGCCCAAGCGCTAATTTCAATGGACTCGTGGGCCAAACTTGTTCAATTTGTTTATGGAACATTTTACCCACCCCTAAAGACGGATGAGATGCTTTCCAAGATTCATTTTTTCCGACAAAATCCTCATGAATCATTTTCGAGGCTTGGAATCGTTTCACCGATCTGCTTATAGAGTGTCCACACCATAACTTAGCTAAAGACCGTTAGTTAGGTGCCTTTTTCAAAGGACTTCTACACCACCATAAAGAAGTCCTTGACATAATGAATGGGGGTAGTTTCCTAAGTAAAAGGAGCCAATGAGGCTTACAAATTTTTAGAGGATCAAACTAAAGCGAAATAACAACGGGGGTAGTGGCGATTACTCCCGCTCGCTAGTTCTTCTTCCACGATTAAGGCTACCGGTATGTTTGAGGTTAAACCCGATCTAGAACTTAAAAATTTAATCGAATCTCTAACTAAAAAGGTTGAGGCCATTTCTGTACAACAAAAGCCTATCCCCGTCATGAATGTAAATTCAAATCCATGTAGTTTCGGTTGAGTCCCGAAGCATCCCGGCTCCCACATCCATAGCCTATGAACATTCATTGTTGTTTATTAATAGTGAACCTAACCCCTTTGGAGACAAAATCCCAACTTCGGTTGGAGAAATAACCAACAAGTCACACCTCCGTGGTACAATAATCAATATGTTAGGCCACCACACGATTACAACCAAGCTACACCGGGACAAGGGCGGTCGGGGGTAATTATAATAATTATAACAACCAAGCACAACCTCGACAAGGTCAAGCACAAGGTCAATATAATTATAATAATTATAATGCTAATAGAGGTATCGTTAGGGAAATAATAACTATCACAATCCGCCTATAAATAATCAACGCGAGATAGTTCAAATACACCACCCGTGACTACTACACCCACACAACCGGATCGTCTTGACACCTTCATACAAGTGAGCCAACAACTTTTCCAAACCATGGCTCAATCTAACCAACACATTCTACAATCTGTTAATAATTTAAACCAACAGCGGTTAGCCCAAGAGAAAGCCTAACCAAAAGCGTGTTTCCAGGCCAAGCGATACCCAACCCTAGAACGGCAAAACACGGCCTTTGAGGTAAGCGGTAATACTAGTACGGAACCTACAAGCGTAGGTGAGCTAAATGCCATCACCACTCCGCTGGAAGAGTGGTTGATAACAAAGTAACTATGCCTATAGTTACCCCATCAAGATACTCTACAACGGATATCGAACTAGATACCGAAATAGAAACTGAAGAGCCTACAACTGTAGAGGTACCCGGTTAAAACCACAACCTAAGAAACAAAAAGCCAAGGTTAAACATCCCGTTGATCCATATGCTAATTATAGAGAAAAAACACGTTTCCCCAAAAAATTAGCCATGTTAACTAGGGATACAAATTATGAGGAGATTAGGAACGTTTTCAAAAAATCTAACTATAAACCTTCCCTTTCGAAGCTATAAAAAGCTACCTAACCATGCTAAGTTTCTTAAGGAGTTGTGCACTACTAGGCGTAAGACCAACATACCTAAAGGCGCCTTTCTAACTGAGCAGTTCCCAACTTTATCGAAAATAATGGAATTGTTAAGTACAAGGAGGACCACAATTAGATCCTCTTTGTACAATGCACCTTAGGAGATTCTCACACGACGCCGTATTTACTAGACACGGGGGCTAGTGTTAACTTACTCCGCTTTTATTTGTATAAACAAATAGGTCTAGAGGAGATGCAACCTACTAAAATGACATTGCAATTAGCTGATCGGTCTATTAAGTATCCTAAGGGTGTGGTTGAAAGCGTGCTAGTTAAAGTCCAAAATTTTTTACTACCGGCCGACGTTTTGTCCTAGACACGAAGTCACTAACGACTCTGTACCTATCATTTTTAGGCGTCCCTTCAGCTCGCTAACGTGGCGGCTCATAAACTGCCGCGATGGTTCGATGTCCTTGTCCTTTGGCCATCTTTCTGTTGAGGTAAATGTTTTCAAAACTAGGACACAGTATCCCGATTCATCTACAAATGGAGAGGTTAGCATGATCGAGAGCTTAGCTCAAGATTACTTCAAAAACATGTTTCCGGAGAAACAGATTAACAAATTCCTTTCCTTTGGAAATTCCGACTTTAACAATGACTCCCTGGTAGTAGACGAAATAGAAGAAGAATTCCTGCAACTCTTTTGCACCGCTTCTTTACCACTTCGGCGAGTCCCCCTTGCCAACAACCATACATCCTTTGATGCTATGACGGAAGATGAATTTTTCAATCTCTATCCCAGTGATCCTTTTGACCCAACTATTGAGGAATGTCTTGCACATATCAAGATTTCTGATGATATGGACTTGAGAGCTCTAGCTGAGAATCATTCACCTTCCCTCACCAATATTCCCCACCCTCCACCTTTTCAAAGGAACCTCGAGTTTGCACTCGATCCTTTAGTTTCTCCTGTGCTTCATGATTTTTTAAATCCACCTATTAAACAAATACTTCCCAAGGATAAACCACTAGACACCTTCATTTTTAGACTTGAGACAGTCCCTAACTACACCATGAATGAGTTTTGTGCTAAACCCACATCCTCATTTTTTTCATGCTTTCCCTTTAAAACTTATCCCAATCCACCATATCTTCCACAACCATTCACTTTTCCACACTTATTCACTAGGACACCCTCTCGTTCAAAGATGAAACATAAGGTGCATGCTCGGTTATGTTATAGGTCTATTCGACTTCGCTTTCATTCCACTAGGAAGGTGCGTCGTAGGAAATCTTGGTGCTTGATTGTGTTTGGATATGTTTTCTGTGATATTTATTTATGGAGCGATCCACAACTATTTAGGTTGTTGATATATGATAAACTGCATATTCATACATATATTTAGATAAAGTCTCGAGTATCGACTATAAGCGACTCAATTTTTGTGTTTGGTGCATTTCCTTTCATTTCCATATATTGGTGAGTGCACCATTCAGGTAACCGGCCCTCCCTATGGGTGTGTGGCTGTAAGTACGGATCCTAAGTCCACGTTTCACATAATTCACGTTTTCCACTCTTGCATGTTTTTTCGTTTTTGAGTCATGTTTCTCATGGTGTGAATTATGTCTTTCTTGCTTATTGTTTTCCTTTATCTTAAACCTAATTCATAAAAGTAAAAAGTTTAAAGCTATAAAAATAGTAATCTAGCAAGTCTCGGGAATCGACTTTAAAAGACCCCGTTTTAAAACAAATTTTTACAAACCTGTTTTCAAAAATTTGTTTGGGGGGTGTTTGGTTTTTCCATTCTTGATCACTTAAATTCCTATTCTTACCCCACCTCCCTCCCTTGAAGAGTAGCTAGATTTCTACTTGTTTGTTGTTTTGATGTTGTCTTTTATTATTTTTAGTAGATAGGATGTTACGTTGTTAAATTAAAGTGTAGTTAATTTTGACTTTTGTAGTGAAATGTTGTTTGAATGACAATATGAATATAATGTAGTTATTTTTCATTGGCGTGATTAGTTAATGTTGATCCCACCTTCCCAAACTGTTTGGGGGTGGTGTTATCTATTCGGCATGATTTTTATATAAACTTCATTCATTCTACACTCACAACCCACACTACACCTAATTTCCATCACTCACCTTTCACTCCCACGTTTTGTCTCATTTTTCAATTTTCAGCAACTCCGGCGCTTTTCGCTCTACAGAGCGCACTTTTCCTCTGTATATTTTGTTCTGAATTTTGCTTTCGAGCGCCAGCATGCAAGCTGAAGCAGCGACCGCCTCCTCATCTATCTATGGACATAGAGCGGCCATATATTATTGAAGCGACCAGCCGCTAAAACACTGGAATTCTAAAATTTGAGGAGCGACTCGCGCCTTATATGGCAGCGCCAGCGCCGACTTCCGTGGACGGAAAAATTCCAGTTTTCTACGGATAGTTTCAGATCATTCATAGCTATTCAGAGGCGTAATTTTGAGATGACATCTCCTATAATAATACCGAACAGTCTTTCAAAGATTTGTTCCAAAAGCACTACTTATGGTGCTTGGTTTGTGAGGTGATCACACCGCGTAGGCTAGGAACCGCTTATGGGTCTTGCTAGCAATTGTTCTTGGACTTGCCATGCCCGCTGAAATACAAGACCCATGATGCTATTGGGTAGATAATATGCATGTCGGGAGTGGAGCTAAGTTTTAGTTTTCGTTAGTGTCCGCTTATGTCCCAAGCAATTTAATTATTCGTTAACCCCATAATGGGTGGAACTCTTATAGAGTTGCGTAAATTTTTATTTCCTATATTAGATGCGTTCTAACCTTGTTTTTACAGATGTTCACGAATTTCACGCGCTTCAATGGTATTTTTCCTACCCTCTCTATTTAAATGCTTTGAGGACAAAGCATGCTTTTTGTTTGGGGGGGGCATAGAAACACGTGTAATTAAGACATCTGCTAGGATATAAATATATAATATGCATTTGTTTTCTAGTTAAAATTTCAAAAAAATTTAAAAATATAAATAAATAAGTTATGCTATACACTTAGGAATATTGGTATTGTTTATTTCTCCATGCTTTTAACAATCTAGAAGTCTCACATAGCTGTTGCATCAGAATAATTGTTAGAAACTTAGGTTAATACGTAGGTAATAATCTTTGCATCTATCTATAAATATATTACATGAGTATCTATGATTGTTAGCAGTAAGTTTCTGAAATCTAGGCTAGAGTACTTATTCTACAAATCCTGTGAGAATATAGCCTAAAGCCTTATATGAGCGAAACATTTGAGAAATGACACAAGGGAGAAGTAAAATCCGGATAGAGAAATCACACGTCCACTTGCTTGATCACTAAACCATATCCTAAGCGAGAATTTAGGCGCTCTTTGGATCGATATAGCCGAGGAAATTCAAACCTATGAATTATTTTCCGCTAGTCACCACTCTGAGCCTTTTCTTTAGCCTTCCATACACCACAATTCCTTTACCCTGTTACAAAAACAAAAACAAAATAAAAAAAAAAGAATAAATCAACCTACCCAATTTAGAATAAGTCTGAGAATAGAATGAGTGAAGAAGAAGAAGAAGAAAAAACTGTGTAAACAAAAATTGTTACTTGCTTCCTTTAAAAAATAAAGAAAAAGAAGTTTCCATCCAAAGAAAAGAAAAATAGAAATAAAATAAAAAACTCCAAAAAAAAAATAGAATAAAAAGGAGTCAAAAGCCAAAGAAAAGAAAAAGAAAAATATGGCTAAGGATGGAAACAAAGTATAGAAGCAAAAGAAAATAACAAGGTTTTCTCTAAGTTACATAATACGAAGACTCTATTATCTCAGACTTGTCCTTTTGAATATCCATTTCCTTCCTTCTTAAACCATCTCCTAATCCCTGTAACACCTAATAAAGACCTCTAGCTCAATTAGGAATAGGTTAGTGTGATAGTAAGTGGCAGATGTGTTTGATTGACCCCGGCTTCCTTGTTGTCATTGAGATTGTAAGGTAAAGTGTGCCTTATTTGCATTAACTTTGGAGTAGCGAAACTTGAGTGCAAAAATCGAGTGTTGTTTCTTGACTATTATTTGAGAGAACCTACTTAAGGACGCTTATTAGAGTTCTAAAGGAAACAAACACGCTAAACATTTTATAGTACTACTCATTGTATATATGTTTATTGTAGATGATTGATTATTATGCATATATTAACTTAGGGTTTTTTTGGTTATTCTTATGTAATTGCTAGAGAGATGTATAGATAGTTGAGCATGAATAAAGGAAACAATAGTTTTATTTTCTTAGTCGCGTTGTAGTATAGATGAAGTTTGTGAGTACCTTCTTTGGAAAACTCTCACGAGGCTATAACTTCGTCCACTAGGGAATTCCTAGTGGTTTAAGGCCTTGTTGCATATGGTCAATGCAATCGACTCAATAAAGCGAGTAGTTAGAACTCCATTTTTGGTCACTTATTCTAATTTCTCATATTTGCTTGAGGACAAAAGCAAAATCTTTGTTTTGGGGTGGTTTGATAAGAGCCCAAAACTGTAGTTTTAACCCCTTAATAATCATCTTTGTTAGACCAATTATGTGAATAATAAGTAAGAGTTAACACCGATTCTGGCGTTTTATGCATTTCGGGCTTCAAAGTCCATTATGTGCGTAAATGTACCACTTTAGCGAGATAAAGGAGCAAAAGTCAGCAGAACTTCCGAAAGCCATATCTTTGGACTCAGACCTCGGATTGAGGCCTACCTTATGTCAAAACGACCGGCTCGGAAAGAGCTTCGCAATGGTCTAAGCCTTGACCCAATCAGAGGAGCAGAAATGGACGAAAAGTCTGTGGAAGCCAACTGCAGCTGAAGAGGCCTTTTTGATTTGAAAGATTGGGTTTTGGGGCACGATTCTCCGCCCAACCCATGGCTCCAAGCCCATGCACGAATTTTGGATCTGGATGTATAAAAACAAAAGCTTAGTTCATTGTTAAGGGGAGATAGGGTAGATAGTTAGACCTAGATTAGAATTAGATTAAGTAGCCATTAAACCTTAGTTCTAGATCTAGTTTTCATTAGATTAATTAAGTTTAATTTCATTTCAATTCTTGTTTTAGATTAAACTCTCAAATTATTGTTCTTGATTGATTAGATAATAAAATAGTTGTTCTTGATTCAATTTCGATTTGTCAATTACAATTGTTAGATCTAATTTCATTTACTACTAGTTATTCAATGCTTAGTTGTTAATTAGATTTTTGTTATTGTTTAATTTAGATTAGTTAAATTTCATAAAGTTAGAATCTTTATATTATGTTTAGTTTAGATTCAATGGGAAATGTTAGTTTAATGAATCAAGGCTAAAACCTCCATTAGAGGGTTGATGAAGCCTTGATGAAAACTTAGTGGTTAGTATAGAATTGGTTGTAGAATCTATTCCACTCTAGAAAGTGGTGTGTTTAGCCATGAGAATGGGTGGGCGACTTCTTCACATGCTAGTTAGTACTTTCGGTAGAAATGCCATGAACACTAGGGATTAGAACTTCGAATTTCTTGCCGAAGAAGAGCGTGAGAATCGAGATACAAGAATCTATACTAGGTTATTAAGTTGGATTCGAGGGTGGATTCAATTCCCCTCTAATCCTTTATCTAGATTCAAAAACAAGCATATTTCCATAGTATTCGTAGTTAAATTCAACGTAGACTCATTTTAGTTTCATCGTAGGATAACACCGCCCGTAAAGCTCTCATTGACTTAAGCTGACTAGTTAGACTTAGAAAACAATCCATGCTAGGGAACTAGGAGTGGAACGAACTTCATACTCCATTTAGTGCAATTCGCATCGAGAGTAGAAGATTTGATAATAGACACGTAAAAGATAAGTTTAGTTTACTTACGTTTTGGATTCATCGTTCATTTCGTAGGTAAACTATTCATTTTACTTTTATCACCCGGCCGGTTTAGAGTGGATATGCTTGCACGCTTCCCCTCATCTGGACTCGCCTTACGAGGACAATTCCACGAGGCATGGCGTCGTCAGCGAAGGACGACTGCTCTTTGGACCTTCGGGAGCCCGGGAGCCACCCACTAGAGAGTGTGCCCTCGCCACCGATGGCGAGGTGTTTAGAGAGTCCGAGGATTGATAGTGGTTGTTATTTTATTTATTTTTATTGTTTTTATTGTAATGTAACTTTTATTTTCAGTATTTTGAATTTTGTAGGAAAGGTACTCGAATGAAAATTTTAATATAAGGGGTTATTTTCAGTATGTGTGGTTGTTTCATATTGATCCCACCTTCCCAACTTGTTTGGGGGTGGTTTTATCAATTCAAGCTTTATTTTTATATAACCCTAGTGTTAGAATTTATTCATGGAGTAAGGTGAAAATATGGCCGTTTAGGCATATCTATGAGTGAGAATCATTGTAGGATGAAATCTAGATTAAATAGGTACATTCAATCATAAAATCAACCTAAAAGATCTTTGGGTTTGAATTAGAATCAAGAAAATGAGTTGTTTCCATTTTAGGGTTTGGAAATTTTAGGATTCCAGGAAACTGCCGTAAATACTTTTGGCAACTTCGATCCGTTTTAGCAACTTAAAACCTATATAAACTTCATACATTCTACACTCACAACTCACACTACATCTAACTTCCATCACGTACCCTTCACACCCGCGATTCCCACGTTTCATCTCTATTTTCGCAAATCTGCAGCTTTCGGGCTTGGCAGGAGGAGGCCTTTCTTAACTTAACCGAGAGAAAATTTTGCTTTCGAGGCCAGCGCAGCATACAAGGCAAAAGCGACTTCGCGCTAAAACACTGGAATTCAAAATACAAAAAAGCGACTCGGCGCCTTGTTGAAAGCACGCTCACGCCCTAACTTCCATGGACCAGAAAAATTCCAGTTTTCCGCGAGTTGTGCCCGGTTGTTTTGCAGTTTGTTCAGGCGTAGTTTTGAGATGACATCTCCTATAATAATACCGAACAGTCTTTCGAAGATTTGTTCCAAAGCACTACTACTACGGTGCTTGGTTTTGTGAGGTGATCACATCGTTGGTGGGAACCTCTTATGGTAAGACCGGCTGAACTTTATTCTCCAAAGACTTGCATCTTATTTTTATAATAAGCTGCATTTTCTTTGAGACCCGGATGGAGAACAAGTGTTCTCCATCAACATTAACGATGAACCAATGGAAATTACCGGGTTCTTGCTAGCATTTGTTCTTGGACTTGCTATGCATTTGAGATACAAGACCCATGGTGCTATTGGATTCGATAATATGCATATCTACACTTATGAGTTTTGCACGAGGCTTATGGGGCAGGCATTTTTCGTATTGAGGACCAAGGGGACTATAGCGTTGCCCTTGGTAGCCTGTCCATGAATATAGGAACTGTTATGTTTTGGATTATGCTAAACATTTTAGGGAATGGCGTTTTTCTTACGTGAATGGCGCCACTTGCAGCGTTTTCCTTGCTTCGACCCACGGGGCGCCCGGTTCTATGACCTTGGAGAACTTTGATGTCTAGTTTAGCACGAGCCCATACCATGAGGCATAAGTACCTTCTTATGCCTGTGTTCTAATTCCGCGTATTATGCTATGTTTCTTTCCTGTTTTTGTACACGTTTCGCGGATTGGATTAGGGTAGACACGGTCGCGACCCACCAATAGTATTATTCGATCTTTCCGTGCAATGACTTGGCAAGGGTGGCGGATACAACCTCACCGGGTTGCACCCTACACCCCATCAGACCAAGTGGCACTTAATAGGTTAGCAACCATAGATGTAGCAACCATAGATGATAAATGGCGTGAAGCCTGGCAAATTATCATAGCATGGCAGACGCGAAGGAGCCTCACTTCTTTATAGAAGTAGAGGATGCCGAATATGACGAATAACGTGGGAGTGGAGGTAAGTTTTTAGTTTACGTTGAGTGTGCGCTTATGTCCCAAGCAATTTCATTACGTTAACCCCATAATGGGTGGAACTCTTATAGAGTTGCGTCGGTTTTATTTCCTATATTAGTGCGTTCTAACCTTGTTTTGCGGATGTTTCGAATTTCCACGCGCTCAATGGTATTTTTCCGACCCTCTTTATTTAAATGCTTTGAGGACAAAGCATGCTTCTTTGTTTGGGGGCATAGAAACACGTGTAATTAAGACATCTGCTAGGATATAAATATGTATAATATGCATTTGTTTTCTAGTTAAAATTTCAAAAATTCAAAAATATAAATAAATAAGTTATGCTATACACTTAGGAATATTGGTATTGTTTCTTTCTCCATGCTCTTAACAATCTAGAAGTCTCCGCGTAGCATTTAGCGTCGGAATAATTGTTAGAAACTTAGGTTAATATGTAGGTAATAATCTTTGCATCTATCTATAAATATATTACATGAGTATCTATGATTGTTAGCGAGGAAGTTTACGAAATCTAGGCTAGAGTACTTATTCTACAAATCTGTGAGAATATAGCCTAAAGCCTTATATGAAGCGAAACATTTGAGAAATGACACAAGGGAGAAGTAAAATCGGATAGAGAAATCACACGTCCACTTGCTTGATCACTAAACCATATCCTAAGCGAGAATTTAGGCCTTCTTTGGATCGATATAGCCAGAAATTCAAACCTATGAATTATTTTCCGCTAGTTAAGCCCCGAGAGCCTTTCATTAGCCCTTCCATAAACCACAATTCCTTTACCTGTTACAAAACAAAACAAAATAAAAAAAATAAATCAACCTACCCAATTTAGAATAAGTTTGAGAATAGAATGATGAAGAAAAGAAGAAGAGAAAACACGTGTAAACAAAAATTAGTTAGTGCTTGAGAAAATAAAGAAAAGAAGTTTCCATCAAGGAAAAAGAAAAAATAGAAATAAATAAAAACTCCAAAAAATAGAATAAAAGGGAGTCAAAAGCCAAAGAAAAGAAAAAGAAAAAAGATGGCTAAGGATGGAAACAAAGTGTAGAAGCAAAAAGTAAATAAAAGGTTTTCTCTAGTTACATAATATGAAGACTCTATTATCTCGGACTTGTCCTTTTGAATATCCATTTCCTTCCTTCTTAAACCATCTCCTAATCCCCATAACACCTAATAAAGACCCTCTAGCTCAATTAGGAATAGGTTAGTGTGATAGTAAGTGGCAGATGTGTTTGATCGACTCCGGCTTCCTGTGTGTCATTGAGATTGTAAGGTAAAGTGTGCCCACTGTACACTGGAGTAGCGAAACTTGAGTGGAAAAATCAGAGTGTTGTTTCTTGACTATTATTGTGAGAACCTACTTAAGGCTTATTCGAAGTTCTCGAGAAACAAACCTGCTAAACATTTTATAGTACTACTCATTGTGTATATGTTTATTGTAGATGATAGATTATTATGCATATATTAGCTTAGGTTTCTGACTTGGTTATTCTTATTCAATTGCTAGAGAGATGTATAGATAGTTGAGCATGAATAAAGGAAACAATAGTTTTATTTTCTTAGTCGTTGTAGTATAGATGAAGTTTGTGAGTACCTTTTGGAAAACTCTTACGAGGCTATAACTTCGTCCACTAGGAATTCCTAGTGGTTTTAAGGCCTGTTGCATATGGTCAATGCAATGCGACTCAAATAAACGCGAGTAGTTAGAACTCCATTTTTGGTCACTTATTCTAATTTCTCATCTTTGCTTGAGGACAAGCAAAATCTTTGTTTTGGGGTGGTTTGATAAGAGCCCAAAACTGTAGTTTTAACCCCTTAATAATCATCTTGTTAGACCAATTATGTGAATAATAAGTAAGAGTTAATACTGATTACGTGTTTTTATGCATTTCGGGCTTCAAAGTCCATTATAATGCGAGAAATGTGCCACTTTAGCGAGATAAAGGAGCAAAAGTCGTGAGAACTTCGAATGCCATATCTTTGGACTCAGACCTCGGAATTGGGCCTACCTTATGTCAAAACGACCGGCTCGGAAAGAGCTTTGCAATGGTCCAAGCCTTGACCCAATCAGAGGAGCAGAAGTGGACGAAAAGTCTGTTGAAGCTGAATCTAGCTGAAGAGGCCTTTTTGGAGTGAAAGAATTGGGTTTTGGGCCTGATTCTCTGGCCCAAAACATGGCTCCAAGCCCATGCACGATTTTTGGATCTGGATGTATAAAAACAAAAGCTTGACTCATTGTTAATGGCAGTTAGGTTAGGTAGATAGTTAGACCTAGATTAGTTAGCCTCCATTAATTAGTTTTAGAACTTAGTTTAATTAGTTTCAATTCATTGTATTAGATTAAACCTTTGAATCTTGTTCTTCATTTGATTAGATCAATAAAGTAGTATTTTTATCAATTTGATTTTTGTCATTTCCATTTCTAGATCTAATTTCAATTCTTGTTCTTATTTCATTTTAGTCATTAATTTAGATTTCATTATTGTTTAATTAAGTAAATTTCAATGCTTTATATTATGTTTAGATTTAATTTAAATGGAAATGATTGCGGAATGATTCAAGGCTAAACCTCCATTAGGGGTTGAGAAACCTTGATGAAAGCTTGATTCAATTATCGGAGATTGTCGTAATTTCCTTTCCACTCTAAAGCGTTTAGTTCACCATGAGAATGGGTTTAATCGTTCACATGCTAATTATTAATTGGTAGACATGCCATGTGTAATTAGGGATTAGGAAGAACCGATTGTTGTTAGCGTAGCGATTCAATTCGGATTCTGACGACTTTCATCATCGCTAGTGGATTAAGTTGAGTTAAGGTGGAATCAATCCCCCTCTAACTCCTTATCATCGAATCAACGTAGCATTCCCTTAGTTGTCTGATAGTCGACTAGTTGCATTTCGTGGGTAGTTGCATCGTAGTCTAATTCCCCTTCGTAAAGCTCTCATAGACTTTAAGAAGATACTCATACTTAGAAAACACAGCATGCGGAAGGACTAAGAGTGGAACAAACTTCCTACTCCACTTAGTGCAATTTACATCGAGAGTAGAAGCTTTGATAATTGAGACTATTAAGTCCAGTTTTAGTTTACTTACGTTTTGAATTCATCGTTCATTTCGTAGGTAGACTATTCATTTTACGGTTATCAGTATGCGTCATCCTAGTAAGTATGCCCAGTATTCTATCTCTCAGTATGTTTCCCATGATCATTTACCACCATCTGTCAAGTCTTTCACTACGTCCTTGTTGTCTGTCTCTGTCCCTTCTAACTACAGGGATGCTCTCTCCCATCCTGGTTGGAAGCAAGCAATGGAAGATGAGTTGAGTGCCTTGCATTCTAATGAAATTTGGGTCCTTGCAGATCTTCCTCCTGGGAAGAAAGTGATTGTTTGTAAGTGGGTTTTCACTGTTAAGCATAATCCGGATGGTATTGTTTCTCATTTAAAAGCTCGCCTTGTTGCTAAAGGTTTTACCCAAACTTATGGTATTGATTACTCTGAAATGTTTTCTCCTGTTGCCAAGTTAGCCTCTGTGCGTATTGTTATTTCTATCGATGTCCGTCATCACTGGCCTATGTATCAATTGGATGTGAAGAATGCCCAGTATTCTATCTCTCAGTATGTTTCCTATGACCATTTACCACCATCTGTCAAGTCTTTCGCTACGTCCTTGTTATCTATCTCTGTCCCTTCTAACTACAGGGATGCTCTTTCCCATCCTTGTTGGAAGTAAGCAATGGAAGAGGAGTTGAGTGCCTTGTATTCTAATGAAACTTGGGTCCTTGCAGATCTTCCTCCTGGGAAGAAAGTAGTTGCTTGTAAGTGGGTTTTCACTATTAAGCATAATCCGGATGGTACTTTTTCTTGTTTAAAAGCTCGCCTTGTTGCTAAAGGCTTTACCCAAACTTATGGTATTGATTACTCCAAAGCGTTTTCTCCTATTGCCAAGTTAGCCTCTGTACATATTGTTATTTCTATCGTTGTCTATCATCACTGGCCTATGTATCAGTTGGATGTGAAGAATTAATGCCTTTTTACATGGTGATCTCCTGGAAGAAATTTATAGGGTACAACCTCCTGGTTTTGTTACTCAATGGGCGAAAGTATGTAGAATACAAAAGTCTCTGTATGGGCTCAGCCAATCTCCTAGAGCTTGGTTTGCGAAGTTTAGTTAGGTTTTGATGGCTAATGGAATGACTAGGTGTGAATATGATCATTTTGTGTTTTACATAAAGACCCAGCAATGAATTATTATCTTAGTTGTGTATGTAGATGATATCATTGTCACAGTTTCTGACAAGCAGGGTATTGCTCGACTTAAAGTGAATCTTCCAAGGCAATTCCAGACCAAAGATCTCGGAGAACTGAAGTATTTCTTAGGCATTGAAGTTACAAGGTATCCTGGTGAAATTCATCTCTTACAGAGAAAGTATGTATTAGATCTACTCAGTGAGACATGTAATTTAGGAGCTCGCCCAGTAGAGACTCCTATGGATTCGAACAACAAACTCCAGTCAGATGTTGGAGAGTTGTATGTCGATGTTGAGGATATTGTAGACTAGTGGGGAAACTAATCTATGCTACTATCACTCGCCCAGATTATCTCTTTTGTCGTTAGTATAGTATCTCAGTACATTCATGCACCACGAATTCCTCATACCAGGCAGTTATTCGTATTGTGCGGTATTTGAAAGGTTCTCCAGGTCATGCATTGGTATATCGTTCTAATGGAAATTTTGATGTTGTTAGATATTCAGATGCTGATTATGCAGGATCTATCTCATATAGACGATCCACCACTGGGTATTGTACCTTTCTCGGTGGAAATTTGGTGGCTTGGAAGAGTAAAAAGCAAACAGTTGTGGCAAAGTCTAGTGCAGAGGCTAAGTATAGAGCTATGGATCAGGGTACTGGTGAGTTAATGTAGATTCGTAATCTATTACATGAGTTGGGTTTTGAGGTATAACTACTTATACCACTTCATTGTGACAATTAGGCAGCCATTCATATTGCCTCTAATCCAGTATTTCATGAGCGAACTAAGCACATAGAGGTAGATTCTCATTATGTTCGACATAAGGTTGAAACGAAGGAGATAAGTACTCCTTATGTGGCGTCTCGTGATCAGTTAGCTGATATTTTCACCAAACTAGTGTTTCATCCAGTTTTGAATTATATTTGTTACAAACTGGGCATGAGCGATATCTATGCTCCAGCTTGAAGGGGGGTGTTGACCTATATAAAGTTACACTTATTTAGTAGTTGTTGTTTTGGTGTATAAGGGAAACTTATCACCTAAGTTAAGTTGAGTATAAATATATGAACCGATGGGTAGAGTAAATATACTAAAAACCCTTAATTTCTCTTGTGCCTCCATCTCTCTTCTTCTTCACCTTCTCTTTTAACCCTAACTAGTTAATCATCATATGACTCTCCTAGTATAAACTAACATAACCTATTACAAATCCATACAACAAAAACCACCAACAACAGGCATTTTGAATGTGGTTTCTCTACATCAGTGCAAAGCACATTAAATAAACTTGATCAATAATAATTACAAATCAACTCACTCAACATATCCCCTCTATTTAATTTCCCATGTTGTTTCTACTATATTCATTTTTTCGGTGTGTATACACTCAGTTGTTAAAGCTTTTCCAAATACTCATTATTTTTATTTAACTATGCATCAAATAGTCGCATTCTAAATGGTCAAAGTTTCGAATAATTAATCAAATTAATATTGAGTAGCCACACCAATTCAAAAAAAAAAGATGAAATCAACTAACCTGAAGAAACACTAAGGCTATGTTTGGTTCAAGGAATTTAAAATTCTTGGAAAGTTGTTTCTTTAAGAAATTCTTTTCCTTGATTTCAAATTCCATAAAAAATTTTTTTTTGTGTGTTTGGTTCAACTGAAAAAAAAAATGTTTTCCAAAAATTTATTTTCCACCTGTTTGGTATATGCAAGAATTCTCCATCGCATGTTTAACTCCCGAAAACTTCTGCACAGAGTTCAACTTTTTAGGATTACGACTTCTATCCTTTCCTCTCTGGCTACCAACACAAAGTTTGTCTTTGGATTTGGTCAATGGGGATGTCACATTCTCACCAGCTAGAAGCTCATGTTTTATACAATCACTAGAAACAACCATTAGTCTACCTCGAAATCTCCTCAGTATATAATCAGAAATGGTATGGAGAAAAGCCAATGTACTATAAAATAGATTATCTCTGTCATGGCCACTATGCTAAAATTCAAATATCATGGCACAAATATCCTGAAGAACTACAAAGATCACTTCAGTAATTAGAGGAATGGTATTTAATAGAGTTTTAGTAAATGAAGAATGGTGAAGCATCTGAGAAATCTAGTACACTGAAATGTGTGACTAGGTGGTTAGTGGTTACAGACTCTTCAGGAGGCATCTGGGCGTCATGCACTCATGCTTATTATCTATTTGAGCTGGCAAATGCAATTCTTGTTGAATAGCATCTCTCAAGGTCGCTGGTACTGCGTTTTAAAGTTTTTAACTCAATACCATGACTAGGTGAAGAACTAAAGAGAAAGGTTTTCATAAGGACAGTCTAGGATTCTTTCTATACCATGTTTCTTCCAGATCATGTTGCGAATGCACTTTCAACGCTAGGATTTTATAAGCTCGATCTACAACGAACACCCAAGGTCAAAAGCACATGACTTTTCCTCTAAAGTTTCTTCATGATCAAAGCCATGTGACAATGAATAGAAAATGAATTAAACAAGCGTCCACTGTGAAGAAATTCTGAGCATGAATAAGAACAAGGTGGTGGACCAAATGATTCAGAAAACTAATTAAGAGAGACCAACATCCCTACAAACTAAACATGCCTGATTCAAAATGACTCCAAACCTTAACACAGTTCATAGCACTATCATTGTTATAAGACTGAATACCAAATAAGCTACAAAAGAGTAAAAAACCAACAGGGTCACCCCTCCTCTTAAACCATCCATTCCTATTTCCTTAAAGCACACGTCACTCTTTTGTCGCGAAACTCATCAACCAATTCATACAAAGTTCATGAGTCTTTGAAATAAACTGCTTCCCGGCAAGAGGGTTTTCAGTTAGATACTCAAAAGCTGAGTTTAACATTAGAGTATAAAACCCTTCCATGTTCATCACTTCATAGAAGACTTCGGTCACAAAAGCTTTGATCGGCGTTACTCTTTGCATTTGCTAGGCGGGAAACTTCTTTGCGACAACCCGTCAAGCTTCGAAAATGCTTCATCCTACTGTCTACTCCTCTTTGCCTTTTGTGGTGCCCCTCGAGTCTCGCTTACATCTTTAATATCAACAGTTTCAGATTGTATATTTGCAATTGCCTTTCCAGAACTCCCTGTATCTTGGTCATCCCACAAGTAAGAGACAACTCATCATATTGCTCTATCGAGACATTCAACAAGCCTTTTGCATATGGATTTTCCTACATCAAATGAAAAGCTATTAACAAAAAAATAAAAAATAAAAAATGAATACTTCTTCAGCACAATTAGTTCAAACACAAAGGTAGCATAGCTATTCATCCATGCTAAAAAAGAAGTCTAAAGTAAGTCTAAAGAAGAAGCAAATACCTCAATAAAATCTTCAGGATCTTCTTTGTCAACTTTGATCATCTTAAGCTCATCATCCCACGCCCAACCGCTCCTTTCCTTAAGGCTCTTAATCATCGTATATTTTGCCTTAGTAGTTTTCATATGACCAACAACATTTTCCGTCAGTGCAAGTGTCGTTAAAGGCATCGGAAACAACTTTAGCCGCCTGTGTAAAAGTGGACTTGCTGAATGCTTTTCCTTTCTTTTCTCCTTTTCTCGCACACTCTGCTAAAAATGAGATCAAAACTTTCTCTTTCTTATCAGCCCACCTATAATTCTTTTTCTCTTGCTTGGACTTTCCTTTCACAGATTGTTGAGTTTCTTCCATTCCTGAATATTATGTTAGTCACATGACACAGTTAACTTCCATATAGATTCTTAATTAACAAATCAACATAGTTATCCCATGTATGGGACAAGCAGGTGCAAGTAACCATCGCACATATCTAAACTACCTTAAGCATAACAAAAATTATATAAAATGTTACACAATCAAAACATAGTATCATATTAATCACCATTGAAGTCTTATACAAGCATAGAACTAGGAAAACAAAAACCATAATAGTCTATGTACAAAGCTTGCATCACAAATTCTTTTACAGTACAAACACCACTTGTTATCCCACTCCTAATTTTTCTAAAGTTGCTCTTTCTGTGTCACCTTTGCTTTTTTTCTTACTAAGTTGTTATCCCACATAACCTGTGCCATATTCAGCCTAAATGCAGCCCACTCTTTCTTTTGCTCACGTTGCTCCTTCTGAGTAAGTTTTGTTTTTTTCTTTGGAGGCTCTCCACTCTCAGGTTCAGGATCTAGCTCTGAAAGAAACAAATCATTAGGAGCGACACCGATGATATAGTTGTGTAGGATGCAACAAGCTAGGACCACATCTACTTGTGTAACAAAAGAGAAAAAAGACTCGGAATCATCCAATATCTTCCAGCGTTTCTTTAGGATTCCAAAAGCTCATTCAACGGAGTTCCTTAATGATGAATGACGAACATTAAATAACTCTTTCTCATTTTCTGGTTCATGCTCACTCCATTCTTTCAAGTGGTATCTAACACCGCGAAATGGAGCAAGGAATCCCATGCGATTAGGATAACCAGCATCTACCAAGTAATATTTTCCTGCAAGGGAAATAACATTATTTATAGGGATCATTATCTACCATATTACATAAGTAAACAATACGTTCATATATACATTTATATATACACCTTTAGGGACTTTAAGTCCATTAGGTCTTGTTAAAGCATCTTCAAGTACCCGTGCGTCATGAGCCGACCCTTCCCAACCAGCTAACACATAAGTAAACCTAAGATCAAAGGAAATGGCAGCCAAGACATTTTGCGTAGGTTTTTCTTTCCTCCCACGAAATCTATTGCGTATACCTTCAAGTACCTTCGCACAAATATGAGTCCCATCTATTGCTCCAATGCAATCCTTATTTACAATCAATAAAAAACTAATTACTTAAAATATAAGAAAACTTTTAACAATTTTGACTAAAGAATATACTTATATTTTATCTTAAACCAATGCCAGAATCTCACTTCATTACATCGTATAATTGGAGGTGTTTCCATATCAGTGGTTGGTTCCACCACTAGATCCTTGTAAAGACTAAGAACCACCTTTAGAACAATATGAAAATACCGATTAGTTGTTTCCCCCGAACGTAAAAAATTATGTTTGATGACTCAGGTTTTAACGTTATGCCCTATAGTATGAAGGAACTCAGCAACTTGCTCTTCAACTTTCGTATTCCTTGAATCTCTTAACAAATTCTTTTCTCTAAATAAAACAACCAACTTTCGGAACGACTCTTTACTCATCCTCAAAAGATCGTAACACTCACTATCATCATTGATTACACCATCCAAGTACAATTTTTTGTCGATGTCACGATTCACATATGGCTTCCTTGGTATGCTATCTGCTAGTGCGAAAACGGTAGTTACTGCGCTTGTAACCGCTGCCATAGCTCCAACGACGGTACTACCTTGCATGTCCTTTCAAAATCGTTGTCACTACTCATCTAAGTAAAAGGAAAGATCATAGCCAATGTTCATAATACAAACAAAGTAAAAAGGATATTAAAAAACACAAGGCTAGATCGAACTATAGAAGAAGAAGCTTCAACATAAACTTTCAATTTCACAATAAAAAAGGAAGTTTGCATACTAGTTTTCTGGTCTTACAAACCGAAGAAGAAGACCAAAAACACATGCAAAACTCAAAACCAATATGAAACAGTAACAAAGTTTTACAAAATGAACAACTCATCACTATATAAACATCAATAAACACAAATTAACTACCATCAACAATCTCGAAACACCAAATCTACAACATCCAAACCACATAAACAACAAAACATAAAAATCATAAAAATGAACAAATTGGTACAAAGAAATCACAACAACGACTCCAAATCAATATTTTAATCGATGGCTTGAATCAAATAACAAAAAATTTGTACCTTATTATGCTCAAACAAACGCTGATTTGATCGGTGGAGATGTGTTTGAAACCTTTGAGATATGAACACAAAAGTGAGGGAGATTAGGGTTCACTACTACCACCATTAATCAATGAGAGAAGAGAGAAGAGAGAGGGGGAAACTTACCTTCTCGAGCTTGATCAATTTTTTTTTCCAGTTCACTAGCCGTGAGTTGTTGTCGAGATGGAAAATAGAAAACGACTTCCTTTTTTATTTTAAGTAAGTTGTTTTCTTTCCTTTTTATGTTTTAGAGAAACCATTTTCTATTTTTTTTTTTTGGTTTTCCACATATTACCAAACACGTGACGCATTTCAAATTCCTGGAAAATGTTTTATTTTCTACCCTTTTCTGTGAACCAGACAAACCCTAAATCACTAAGTACTCCATAGTTCTTCTAACCATCCAATAGTTCTACGTTACCATCTAAAGAAGAAGAGGAAGAAGAAATTTCTGCATTACTTTACCATCTAAAGAACACGCAAATCGAAGAGAAAATTCCCACTATAACTTTGTTATTCTCTGGATGCGCTTCCTCGTATGATTTTCTGAAGTCTTCCCTACATTAAGAAAAGGTAAAGTTTTGGAAGTGGGATGTGGGAGGATATCTATTTTTTTTTCCGCTAATAATCCATAGTGATATACCCTTTTTACCCCTTTTTTTACCCTTCATGCACACCTGAACAACCGGTTGTAAGTTGTAAAATGAGTGACCCAAAAACGTGCGTAGCAAAACATTTTGCGCATTGAAGGAGCCCTCATATTTTTATATTATTTATAACATTAAATACTATGAAAACTACATATTACACTAGTAAATAAAATTTAATACATATAAATAAATATTTTGAGTTTTTATATTTTATATTTCAATATTTTTTATATTAAAAATACAATAGAGTTCAGTTTCAATTATGGTATGGTTTTTTAGTTTAAAAAACCAGTATATAATCCGGTTTTTTTAAATGGTTTCTAAAAATAAGAACCAGAACCTTGATTTTTTCTATGTTCCCAATTAAACGGGTACCCATCAACACCCTTAGAGGTTCCCAACACTCACTGTGGGGACAATCTGTTATCACGTAGCACAACAAATAATAAATACACTGTAATCAATATAGCAGATAGTATTTTGGAAGGATTTTTTTATTTTATTTTTATTTTTTTTCGAGATAAAGCCATCCCCCTATTATATTAAAGACAAAAGAAAGAGTTTACAGATTTAAGATTACATGGTGGGTGACTACCAGGAATTTGTTTTGAGGCCCAAGATGCAAGCCCATGAGCTAAGCCATTCCCAGCACGACAAACCCAACTGAAAACATGACTCTTGTAAGTACCTTTTGTTCTCAAACATATCACTACAATACATGTGTCCACACTCCAGGTCGTATCTTCACAGCTCGTATATCCCTAGGTCGTACTACGCCACCAGGACGTAGCAACGACCCAGACTCTGGTCGTCCCAAATATCAGATACAACCATACATAGAAACAAATGATCTATCGCGATCCTGAAGCTCAGTCAACGTACCAATCAAGGAGACATTACTTTGTAACAACATGAGTAATAACGAATCATCAAGAGAGCACAAAATATGGATCTACACTTGATAACGGCCTGGAGCAAATAAGGAAGGTCAACTTAAACATCTATAAGTAGAGAAAGATAAACTGCTTAAAGCTTGATCCAAGTTGACCCAAGAAACTTGATACGTAGGCAACTCTTATCCCAAGAAAGAGTGAAGTCATTCCCTACCAACCTTAACATCAAGTCGTAGATACAAATCCACACCCTTACATTGGCGTCGTCTGCCAGTTTGTTTCCTTAAGAAAAACACCCACACTATCTTCTCAAGCCCACGAAATTGGTTAGAAAACCACCATGAAAGAACAACTAAAAGCTCTAGTAGATCAAGTAACATTTCTCCACGAATCATTTACCACGCTCCAGCAAGACAACCAAGCTATGTGCAAGCAAACCATCTCCAACACCAACAACCTGGCTCCAGACGCAATTGAAAACAACGCAGTCACAACCCTCACTACAACCACCAATCAACGACTAGATGACTTTGCCCAGCGGTTGGAGAAGTTAAGCGAAAAAGCCAGTGCAGCCCAAATTGTACAAAAGATTCTCCAGTCATACAAAGCGCCACCATTCACCACAGAAGTTAGGGACAAGTAGCCTCCCACTGACTTTATCCAACCAAAGTTCCTGTTGTACGATAGTAGCTCGTGTCCAGGCTAGCACATAGCTCGTTCCAGCCAAATCCTGGCACTCTACAGTGCTCTAGACTTTGACTACCTCAAATGCAAACTCTTTATAGCCAGCTTGAAAGATGGAGCATTAGATTGGTTCTACACGCTAACTCCTAATTTAATCCACAACTTTGACAAGCTGGTCGAGACATTCGCAGCAGAGTTCATCCACAATAGGAAGAAACAAGCCGACCTAGACTCCTTGTTCC